>NC_083327.1:16764849-19524849 GCF_963455315.2 Globicephala melas
AAAACACTTTAACATTTAGCGTGGTCCTCCACTATGAATTTGTGACAATGCACAGATTAGATGTATACCGCAAGGTTTATGCTACTGCATCTCAATGTCACCATTACTTCTCTGTCTTTTTGGTCCATGATTCAGAAATCTAAGCGAGGATAGCCGATATCTGAGTTATGGTCTGGTGATTCAGCCAAAAAAACATCAAAGAAGTTTCCTTCCACTATTCCTTGCCTTTTCCATCATCTGTCCCCTGCCTTATTCTTTACACTATTAAAATGTAATAGAGACCCGGAGAAAATTTATCTCTTTTTAAGCATGACTCATATTATTTGTCTGAGGGCATAGGCGTTATAGTGATAGGTGCTTCCAAAGAAACTAGAGATGAAAAGAGGCACCTAAATCAATGTTCAGAACACCAGAACCATCATTACCTGATAGGAGAGAGAAGCAGGTCATAGTTGGGAACATTTTTCTTAGGATTAAAAAAACAACAGAAGAAAACACTCTTGTGTTTTTGCTGATGGCAGCAAATTCTTTTGGAAAGGAGGCTAGACTATGAGAGTAGGGTGTGGGGACCAAGAATAAGACCTTGACCCAGCCCAGACTACCGGGTGTAAGCCTCCAGTTTTGCCAATTGTATCGAATAAAAGAATATATAGTTTTTCCAATCAGACCCCTATGAGGATTAGATAAATATTTCGTAGTTTAATAGAGTAGATTCCCACCTGGGTGACTGTGATATTTCATAATTGTTATTATTGATGATGTATTTGTTCATCAGGTTGTTAGATGTAATACTACGGCAGACATATTGGAAGTAGGGGACTTTCATTAGTTGGATTTGTAACTGGTTCTCAGAGATGAATTTGTCAATATTTATTATTCCAGTTCAGTAAAAACAACCCCACAGTTATGTATATTGATATATGTGAAATATACTTTCTCCTTGAAGAAAACTATGTGGACATGTTTTACCTTGAAGAATTTCTCGTATAAATTGTTTAGAAATTTTTTATGCTCCACTGGTCCAAAATTTGAGAGTAATACATTTAAATTCCAGCAACCCCCCCCAAAAGCCACTTATTAAAACTACTCAATAAAATCTATAATGATAATAGCATTCTGTTTTCTAATTTTATATAGAGAAACATCTCTGAAAAAGATAATTACTCTCTGGACTAAAATTTCATATTTTCTAGCACAAGTAGGTATTTAGAGTAGGTATTTGGTACATTTTTAAAAATAAATGAAAACATATACAAAGATCTAATTTGATCCCTGATTCCAGAATTTAATATTTGTTACTTAAATTTAAACTTTAAAATGCAAATTTTAATTTAATATACAACTTTATGAGACGAAAACAGACAATACCAACAATTTATAAAATAGTTAGATCTCTCTTTTTTAAAAAATTTATTTTATTTATTTTTGGCTGCATTGGGTCTTTGTTGCTGTGCACAGGCTTTCTCTAGTTGCGGCGAGCAAGGGCTACTATTTTTTTTTTTTTTTCTTTTGCGGTACGCGGGCCTCTCACTGTTGTGGCCTCTCCCGTCGCGGAGCACAGGCTCCTGACGCGCAGGCTCAGCGGCCATGGCTCACGGGCCCAGCCGCTCCGCGGCACGTGGGATCTTCCCGGACTGGGGCACGAACCCGCGTCCCCTGCATCGGCAGGCGGACTCTCAACCACTGCGCCACCAGGGAAGCCCAGGGCTACTCTTTGCTGTGGTGCGCGGGCTTCTCATTATGGTGGCTTCTCTTGTTGCAGAGCACCGGCTCTAGGTATGCAGACTTCAGTAGTTGCAGCGTGCGGGCTCAGTAGTTGTGGCTCGCAGGCTCTAGAGCGCAGTCTCAGTAGTTGTGGTGCATAGGCTTAGTTGCTCTGCAGCATGTGTGATCTTCCCGGATCAGGGCTCAAACCTGTGTCCCCTGCATTGGCAGGCGGATTCTTAACCACTGTGCCACCAGGGAAGCCCAAGATCTCTTTTTGAAAAAACCACATTAGACTTTAGGCTACATTAGGGCAGAGGCTGTCTCTCTTGTTTGATGTGCTCACCCAAGTGTCCTGAACAATTCCAGGCACATAGTAGGTGCACAATAAGGATATTTGTTGTCACTGAAGCTCTTTAATTGGACTAAAGAAAACAATCTGTCTTCACACCTAAAAATAAAAGATAGGGTATGCTATTTTTTTATTTCTCATTTTTAAAATTTTATTTTATATTGGAGTATATCCAATTAACAATGTTGTGATAGTTTCAGGTGCACAGCTAAGTGACTCAACCATACATAGACATGTATCCATTCTACCCCAGACTAAGATGGGATATGCTTTTGCTCTACTTTCTCATCCCTTCTTGTGGCAACATGGATTTTTGTGAGGTTACTGAATGCATTTAATCTAGATAGATTTTTTATTCCTAGCAGTCTGGATTATTGACTTTTCAAAGTTATTGAGTTTTCAAAGTACTTAGACCACTCTAAGAGATGTATGTTAGGAAGTGACATTAACAAATATACAAGGCAAATAGAAATTTTTTGGTTCGAAGAAATTTTCAAAGATTTTTAAAGACTATTTTTACTTTAGATTTAACAATGGTTCATTCAGTGTTTGGATTATTTTAAGATTTTGACTTGTTTCTCTTTGCTTAGGGAAAAAAATTAACATAATAACAGTAGCTATAACAATAACAACCCACCTACCATCTACTGAGTGATCGCAACGGGCCAGGCACTGTTCTGAGCACTTCACAGGTACTGACATGGTAGCCGTAAGAGCAATCATGCAACTGAGCACGGAAGTTACCTCCAGTTCATAGATGAGGAAACAGGCAGAGAGAAAGTAAGTGACTTGCTCAAGTTCGCACAGCAGGCAAGTGCCAAAGCCAAGTTGTGAACCCAGGCAGTGTGTCTTCCACCCTCATTAGCTGACGAAATCAAAGTCTTTATAAATTATATCATATGAATTATATACGAGTTATATACATGGTATAGGATTAGCACTCTGATTCAATGAATGATTATTCAAGGACTACTTAAAAACTGTTTTCCCTTGAGTAAGTATAATCACAAATAATAAAGTTGCCAAGAATTCAAAAAGAAAAAAATTCACATCCTTTGGTTCTTCTGTCGGTCACGGAAACAGAAACCCCTCCAGGTATTTTAAACAGAGGGGTCTTAATATAGTGAACTGGTTACATAAGGTGTTGGAAAGGCTGGAGATGCAAAAAGAAGGTGATGTGGTTATCCACAGGTATGTGACAACACTTCAAGGTTGCGTCTGGGAGTAAAGAGGAAATGCTGTCACCCGAACCCACACTCTCTGTAAGTAGGTTTGCCAGAGCACCCGCTGATGCCGTGGGATCACTGGGACCACAACAGTCACTACCCTGCAGAAAGCCAGGAACCCAGGAGCTGGCAGTCATCTCCCACCACAGCTTCCTCTGGAACCAGATCCAAGGCTGTTGGAGTTCATACTGCTACTGCTACCTCTGAAACCACGCTTTTAGAGCAGGAAGCACGGAGCCCACACACACTACTGCTGCTGCTACTGCCTGGGACACTGCCAGGAGCAGAAAAGGCAAAGAAAAGTGGCTGATCCCTTTCTGCCACCTCACAGCTCCTTCGAGCAACTCCCACTGATAGGAATAACTTGCAGTCACCTGGCCAGAGTGTCTGGGAAATAGAAGTGGCAGAGTTCCAACCCCAGAGATGCAGATCAGAGTTCAGAGCCATCAGGCAACTTTCGTTGTGGAATTTTGTTTGTTTAGAGGCAACAGAAAACATTTAAAAAATGAACACAGGGGCTTCCCTGGTGGCGCAGTGCTTGGGAGTCCGCCTGCCGATGCAGGGAACACGGGTTCGTGCCCCAGTCCGGGAAGATCCCACATGCCGCGGAGCGGCTGGGCCCGTGAGCCATGGCCGCTGAGCCTGCGCGTCCGGAGCCTGTGCTCCGCAACGGGAGACGCCACAACAGTGAGAGGCCCGTGTACCGCAAAAAAAAAAAAAAAAAAAAAAAAAAGGCAAAGCATCAATATAGGACTTTGTTTTACAGATTCAAAGCTTATAAGAAGCGTACAAGTCCTAGATCCTAAATAGTATTTGACACACACACACAAACATGTGCATTCATATACACAAGCTCTTTTTGAAAATACCCATTTAAAAATGAGTGTCTTTAATCTGCTATATAGTCAAACCACAAACCAAGGAGGTAGTCCTTACTGAGCACTCTTATAATTCAGAGATGTTCCTGGCTATGCTAGTTAGGATAGGCTAACTGGTGCAACATAAACTCCCCAATATCTCATGGGACAAATAAGAAAGAAGTTTATTACTTGTTCATATGAAGCCCCAAATGGGTTTTCCTTGTTGACAGACGGCTGTCTTTCAAGCAATGATAGAAGAACCCAGGTTCTTTCTGTCTGTGCCTCTACCCTCTTTAATATGTGTCTTCAAAGATCAGCTTCAAGCCAGTGAGAGGAAACAAGAGTGAAAGACTGATTGCACAGGGAAGGCTTTTCCAGGGCTGGAAGTGGCACACAGGACTTTCATTCACATTCAATCGCTAGAATGCAGTCATATGGGAAATTTAACCTGTGTGTTCAGGAAGATGAGACATGAGGTTAGTGAACAATTATCAGTATTTTCCACCATGGTGTAGCAATTGGACTGATGTGGTGAATTTACAGGAACAAAAACTGCCCTCCTGTTCCCAGCCTGGTGATGGGGGGACACAAGGGACCACTGGCCGAGGAATAGGTCAGGACTTTACATGAACAGAAAGCCAGGATTACACTTAAGGGGGATATCTCCACTACACATTCTAATAAAGTCTCTTCATTGTCTAAAACACACCAAAGGGAAGTTTTCTTAAGTGAACACACTCTTCAGTAATACAAAGTTGGCAAGTTGACAGGTAGAGATGTGGGCAGTAGCAGTTTGAAGGAATTAGGCAAGAAGCCCAGACCAAAGAAGAAAAGCCCAGGCAAAAATCCAAGAATCCCAGGGCAATGCCGGTGCGAGGAATCAGATAAGTGAAGAGATATCGAGAAGCCATAGAAACCTTGGAGCAGAGTAAAATTGGAGTCACCAACCTTGACGCTGAGACCTGGCCTTGCCATTTACTAGCTGACACAGGAGAAGCCGCTCAACCTCTCTGCGTTTGTTTTTCATTTGTCAATTTAGGGTAATAATATCTACTTCACAACGATTCATTGGAGAATCAAAGGCGATAACGTGTGTGAAAACTCATGAAGTCTGGCAAAAAGAGAAAGAGGGCTAATTTTAACTCTATTTCTATTTTCATAAGCTTAGGGTTTTGAAGAATGCTGTTTAGGAAGGAGAAGACTTGGAACCCGTTTTATGTATGTCAGTCCCTTGTCATGAATCTGAAGGAGTGAGAACTAGCTTGTGTAAAAGGCTATCCTTTGGGCTGGGGAGGCTTTACATATTCAGTTTCCTTTATAAAGTCCTGCCTTACTGCATGCCTGTCTTCCTCCCTTTCCATCTATTTTTCTTCCCTCTTTCCTTCCTTCCTTCCTTCCCTCATTTTTCTTCCTTTTCCTCCATCTAGTTTCTTTGTTAGATAAGCCTAGACGTTGAGGAGGGTGAAACCAATTTCATATAAAAGGGTTCTAGACAGGAGTTTGCTAAGGTAGGGTTTGAAGGATTGAATCAATAATAGAAACAGAAAGGATGCATTGCTCGTGGATGTGTTCTTTGGTGCAAGTCTGGGAAAAAAATTTGTAGTATGTACCCTCAAGGTGAAAATTCCTTTTGACCTGCATTAACTCTTCTGGGTAAACATCCAAAGAAATAATCAGAAAAATAAAGGTCTTATGAGCAAGGATGCCCATCCATCATAGTTTTATTCACAGCAGTGAAAAATCTGAAACAGGCTAACTGCTCGACATTAGACACATGGTAAATTAAACTAGGTTATAGCCACACAATAAAATATGTAATTATTAAAACTTGTGCTTATGACGTGTTTCAGTAATATGGAGAGTATCATGATAAAAGAGCAAATGAAATAGGTAGATTACAAAGTGAGCACAGCCATGTCAAAATTGCAGGCAGGAAAAGCCTAGGAGGTAATGCATCACGGTGGCAGTAGTTGTTATCCATAGGTAGGTGAATACAAGTGCTTTTTTTCTTCTTTCTACTTTTCTGTATTGTCTCTGTATGTGTAATGAAACTGTATTATTTTTTATTTGAAAATACAAAGTCAAAAACAAACAAACAAAAACTCAAACAAGGGCTTCCCTGGTGGCGCAGTGGTTGAGAGTCTGCCTGCCGATGCAGGGGACACGGGTTCACGACCTGGTCCGGGAAGATCCCACATGCCGCGGAGCGGCTGGGCCCGTGAGCCATGGCCGCTGAGCCTGCACGTCCGGAGCCTGTGCTCCGCAGCGGGAGAAGCCACAACAGTGAGAGGCCCGCGTACCGCAAAAAAAAACCAAAAAAAAACTCAAACAAATAAAGAAAATACAAAGTCAACTTCAGTTTCTGGGAAAGTTGTTGATACTAACTTGCCTCATTTTAGCCTAGTGCTACTGAACAAAGAGATGGTGTAATTAACAGCAAATCAAGTTCCCTTTGTGCATCATAATGTAAATTACACTTTCAGAAGTGAATGAAATGTATCTATTTTCTCTCTATATATAGATATATAAGTACCCATACTAATATGTAATATGGGTTTTAACGTTAACCATTTCCTCTCTCATAAGTCATAGTTTTGCTTTACAGGATTTAATTGGTAAGAATAAAATGTAAATTATTGGTGCAATACTTTTAGTCCCTGTCATCATGACGGCACGGGTTCCATAGTCTGACTCACAGGGTTGGCATGTATCACAAGGATTGTGTTGGAGTCTGTCAGGGTGAGAATGAACTTCTCTTAGAGTTGACTTGATAATTATTAACTCTGGCTACTGGTAGCCACGGTAGCCAAAGAAGTCTACCTTCTTTGTAGACTGTGGTGATGGGGGCTACAGATAATGAAAATTTGGATCATCATTATAGACATTGACAAACATCATGACCCCACAGACGTTCCTGGGAGTCTGGCTGGGTCCACTGCAACCCACAGTGGGAGATGAAAGCAACTTAACGCAGCCTTACTCAAATGTCCATTTAATTAAAAAGTATTGATTTGGAGTGAAGCTCTTGAAAGTTCCAGGGAAGATTTAAATGCATTGAGGAGTCACTGCTTGCTGAGAAGAGATGAACAGATTTTCAGGCAAATGAGTCATTAAAAGTTGGTCCAGAAAGTCAAAAAGGTTGACAGTGTTCATATGATTATATGGTATTAGAAGATATTGCTAAACAGATGGGGGAGAGTTGGCCAAGGAATAGCAAAATATGATTTTCTCTATTCAACCCAATACAAAATTTTGTAAACCATAGAAAGTGGATATGGGGAGTTCCTATCTTAATATTGACGATTTTATTTGGATTCACTGAAAGGTATACTGGTAAAATTGCATTCAATATTAAAATTACAGTACCGAAAACCATAAAGTTTACCCATGAGACTGACTATGACAGATTTAGAATGGGCCAGGAAAATATACCACAGCTGACAGGGAAAAGAATACGACCTGAATCTGAATTTCCTGCCCATGCAAATAAAGGTGCAGTCCGAGTCCAGGAAACGTTATGGTCTATTTATGCTAATAGGAATCTGTAGGTGTCTGGCTTCTCTGACATTTGGCATCAATATTAGTCCAGGCACAAAGCTGTGTTTTATTTCCTTGCAGAGCTTTCCTGATGAAATTGAAAACACTGATTTGTGATCACCACACTAGAGCAATCTCAACACAGGGGTGTTGTGCTTTGTTTTATTTAAAGGACCTGCGTCAGAGATTTCTATTTTGCTTTCTGTTCAAAACCTCCAGCAATGTTTCTCAAACTTCAGAGGACATAAGAATCTCTTGGGTTTTTAGAAAAATGCAGATTCAGGAACAAGCAAGATTCATCTACATGAAGCAAGTCAGAAGAGTGGTTATCTTTGCAGGGGTAATGACGACAGGGGGCATGGGGGAACTTTCTGGGGTACGTAAAATGCAGTACATGTGTAAAATGGACTAAACACTACACTTAGGAACTGTACATGTACCAAATGTGTCTAATTCCGCAGTTGTCATTTTTAAAGCCAAAAATATAGTACAATTTAAAAATGAAGATTCTTAGTTCATGCTTCAGGGAAAAAAATGCTTTAAGGCCTGGATCCATTGTAATAAGCCTGGGCCCACGGTTGGCTGGAATGAACTTGTCAACCAAACATCAGACATGAGGAACCGGAAAAGGCAGACAAATTGTAACTTTGCTTCTCACCATATTGAGTGCTACCCACACCTATTTTTAGAGCAAGCAAAATCTCAGCTGGTGCTTTCTGTGGTAATTCAGAAACTCTAAATCTCCGCAAAGCATCCAGATTTGTCACATCTTAAAGGTTTTGTCTTTGTGTGGCTAAAGAAACAATAACTGAGGTGTAATTCTTAGAATTACAGAGTTACGGTGCCTAGGAAAGATGACCTTTTTAACATGACCTTTTCTCTCTTGTCCACTTACCATGTTGAGGCCTGCTGTGCAATAGAAACAGCTCTTATTCACTATGTAAGTGAAAGAATCTATTGGTTCAAACTTAACCGCAGTAGAATGGAAGTATTTTCCCACTGTTTCTTTGCTCAACCCTGCCACGTGGTTCATGGAACTCTTCAGGAGGCCCAGGGACTCCAGGAGTTTATTACTTGCAGGCGTGAGCTTCTATTTAGTCACCAGAGGATATAGTTTGGGTATTTTTTTTAAATTAATTTATTTTTGGCTGCGTTGGGTGTTGGTTGCTGTGCACGGGCTTTCTCTAGTTGTGGTGAGCAGGGGTGGTACGTGGGCTTCTCATTGCGGTGGCTTCTCTTGTTGCGGAGAAGCTCTGGGCACGCGGGCTTCAGTAGTTGTGGAGCACAGGCTTAGCTGCTCCATGGCATGTGGGATCTTCCCGGACCAGGGCTTGAACCCGTGTCCCCTGCATTGGCAGGCGGATTCTTAACCACTGCACCACCAGGGAAGCCTAGTTTGGGTATTTCTTGCTGGCAACACTCTCCTCAAGTCTGTCATAAATCTTATTGCCCATCTGCGGAATAAGCTTCCAGAGGGAAGCCACTGAAAGTATTACAAGTGACAGATGGAACGTTCTCCTAAGCTAAATGGAAAAGTGATCAATCATCTCCCCCCCCCCACCGTTGCTGAGTTATAGACAGTGGAAATTATGTAATGTGTCAGGTCCACCTTAATAAATTCCCCTTGTTAATCAGCCAGAGAACCCCCAGTAATGAACAGGGAAGGGAAAGTACACAAAGTGACCCCAGGACTAACTTTTTAATTTCTCCCAGTTATGAACTCTTTTGCCTGCAGATGTTAAACAGTTGCTAATTTCTTCCAGTCTTTAACATGACTTGGCTCCTAGTCATAAAACAAAAAGAAAAGATGCCAGTTGAGATAAAATCCCTCTGCATACAATGAGCCAACTACAACCAGACCGGATGCCTGAGAACTAGCATGGGCTGAACTGGGTCACGAAAAAGGAATCAGTTTTTAGTTATCTAGTTGAGCACATGTTTGTCTAGTTTTCTCATACTCTGCCCAAACAGAAACATCAAAGTAACAACAAGATACCAGAAACGAGCACTGCTTCAAAAGAAGATGCTGTCTTTAATTTGCTCATTTATTCAACAAATATTTATGGGATGCCTACCATTGGCCAGATATTGTTTTAGGCTCTGTGGGTACAACAATATAAGCAAGAGACCAAAAAAGGAAGCCCTCTTCTCATACTCTATGAAATGATTTATGATTCATAATGTGAAAATTATGGTACTGATGATGAAATGGATGAAATAATACATAGTAGTTTAAATTTTTTTTTTTTTTTTTTTTTTTTTTTTTTTTTGCGGTACGGGGGCCTCTCGTTGTGGCCTCTCCCGTTGCGGAGCACAGGCTCCGGACGCGCAGGCTCAGCGGCCATGGCTCACGGGCCCAGCCGCTCCGCGGCATGTGGGATCTTCCCGGACTGGGGCATGAACCCGTTTCCCCTGCATCTGCAGGCGGACTCTCAACCACTGCGCCACCAGGGAAGCCCTAAATATATTTTAAAGGGAGAAGGAATATGATAAGAAAATATTTTTCTCAAGCTCTAAAATAGAGCTTTTTTCCAAAATTTTAAGTAAAATTAAAGAAATCTCAGGATTGTTAAACTATGTTATTATTATTATAATAAATATCGTACTCAGAAGAAAATAGAGGTGACTTCTAAACACATGCAAGTAGATGAATATAGGTGCAGATCTAAGGTATATAGTCACCTGTAGGTTTCCCCAGGCCTTCACCATGAGTACCTGTTGGATTTCCTCAAACCCATTAAGTAAACCAACCAAAAAATAGAAAACTGGAGGCTCATTCCTTCTTGCTCAGAGTTACCATAGGATCCTGCAATCCCACTCCTGGGCATATATCCAGAGAAAACTTTAATTCAAAAGGATATGTGCACCCCAGTGTTCATTGCAGCACTATTTACAATAGCCAAGACATGAAAACAACCAAACTTCCAACAACAGATGAATGAATAAAGAAGATATATACAACGGAATACTACTCAGCCATAAAAAAGAATGAAATAAAGCCATTTGCAGCAACATGGATGGACCTAGAGATTATCATCCTAAGTGAAGTAAGTCAGACAGAGAAAGACAAATACCATATGATATCACTTATATGTGGAATCTAAGATATGACACAAATGAACTTATTTATGAAACAAACAGACTCAAAGATATAGAGAACAGACTTGTGGTTGCCAAGGGGGAAGGGATGGGGAAGGGATGGATTGGGATCTTGGGACTAGCAGATGCAAACTATTATATATAGGAGGGATAAACAACAAGGTCCTACTGCATAGCACAGGGAACGATATTCAGTATTCTGGAACAAACCATAATGGAAAAGAATATGAAAAAGAATATATATATGTATATATCTGAATCACTTTGCTGTACACCAGAAACTAACACAACATTGTAAATCAACTATATTTCAATAAAATAAATTTTTAAAAATTTAATTCCTCAGTTCCATCACCTACATATATTTATATCAAATCAGAAAGTTCTATTTGATAGCGCTGTTCTAGAGAGTTAGATCTCCCTCTCATTTGCCCTTTGTAAGATACAGAGACTGGAATTATTTACTTCAATTGCATATATTAAGGTCAGTTTGATGGTATCAGACAAGGTTAGTGCCAAGACACTTCTGGGGCAGTCTTTGGGAGATGTGCAGTGCCAGTAGAAGAAAAGGGTTGAGTAAGTCCGAAAGAGTCTCCTTAACTCATAATATTTTGCTACCAATATTACCTCCAAAATGTAGTACCTGATATGCAGTGGTGGGCACCAGAGGAGAACATCTGACTAGTCCACCTGGGACTTTTTTCTAGTCCCTTAGCAGCTGAGGCAAAGAGGTATACATGGGGCCATAGAGGTGTGGTAGCTATAAAAGTCATAGCTTTCCCAGACTCAAGAAGCATGGCCCATTACCCCAAACCTGAGTCACTTACACCAAATACATTTCAACATCTGCTGTAGGAAGATTTGTAAGGAAGCTTGGCAAGTCTGTTGAACACAAATGCTGCTGAATGGAGAATAAAGCCAGCTGAAGCTTAATGAAACCAGGGGAGTATTTAAATGTACTAATAAGGAAGCTAATAAAGGAAGTCTTCAGATCCTAACCAAACTACAGCAGAAAATTAATGACAGCATCATACTTATCTGGGAATTAAATGGTTGAACATAATCAATATTGTTGAACCGAATTAAACTTGCAATATTTTAATCTAAGTTTCTAAAATTACAAAGGATGCATCTTTGTGAAATGCTTGGATTTTTCTTAGTGAATATGGGTCAATAGTAAAGATTCAATGACTTGTTTTCCTTCTTTGCTTTAAGTCCTGTATCACATTGCTTATTCCCTCAAGAATATGCAATAGTCTTGCTTCTTACAGTCATCTTCCTAGTCATGTCTTTCTCCTTAATCTAGTGTGTTTCTTCATACATAAATAGTCATGATAACTCCTTAGTAACTAGCTTATATTCTGTATTACTAAAATACACCAATAGTCTTGCAAATGATGGATATTAAGGACCTAATCATACCCTATGGAATGCCACAGCTGGAAGGGAATTTGGAAATAACCTAGTATTTCCAATCTCTAGTCCACTAATTTTTCAACCATGTCATGCTTTAGAAAATTTGTAACAATGATAATAATTTATTGAGCACTTACTATGCTCTAGGCTCTTCACTAAGGACTTTATTTGAATTATCTCTTTAATCTTTCTACAGCTAATCTTTCTACAACAATAATTAACTTCATTTTGAAGGGAGGAAAATTATACTTCGAGAGAGTAAGCAACTCGTCCAAAGTCACGTACCTGCTAAGGACCTGGGCCAAGATTCAAACCAAGTTAGGTCCCAGAGGCCACTGAACTGTGCCATGTCAGGGCAGGCAGCTCTAGGAAGATGGACAGAAATGGCCACATGTCTAGTAAGAGGGAAATACCATTTTTATCATCATTGGAAATACCCTTCAAGAAACGAATAGAACCAGCAGGCAGAGGCTGTGTGCCAGGCATTCTTTATATTTCAGAGGTAAGCTGAATAATACCAATATTAGTAGAACAAATACAGATGGCAATGAGTATGATTTTAATTCATATCAAATAATTATCGTGTGCTTTATTCTATTTTCATCAAAACCAGAATGCAATATGACCCTCAAAGGTAGGTCATAGGAATATACCTATCTAGGAAAAGTTATTCTATGCTTTTTTCCCCTTTGCTTAAACAAAAGACAGGTCTGAGGAAAAAAATGTCACATGAAACATAGCCTAACAAATCTCAGAAGAGCAACACAGAATAAACAGGGCAAAGAATTCGCAATTTTCTTTAGACTCACTCCTCAGAACATTTATGTATGTAATTTGCAGTGTGAACTGAAATCACCAGTTTGGTAAATAGTTCTCAACACATTTGCATACAATTAGGTGTCTTTTATTTTTCACTGTGTGACATATATATAAATAAAATTATTCAACACAGAATTCCTATTTATCAATATCTGAGTGAGAAAGTAAACAAAAGAGATACGTGAACCCATAAAAACGGAATGGTAGACAAGGTATTGAAATTGTTTATTGATGTTGTGTACTTGTCATTGATTCTCATTCTGAGTGTTAGGACCACGGACATTTAATAGATTTAAACAGAAACCTATGTTGACTTCTTAACTGGTGATTCAACATATATATATTTTTCCTTTTATAAACTCTTCAATTTGTCTTAGTAACCTGCACATAGGTTAAAAAAAAAATCTAATAGCCTCAAAATCCTTATGATGGCAAAGTAATAACCTTTGGTCCCACGTTCTCCTTACTTCCCAGCCCACCTTCCTAGGAACAACTACTTGTAATTTTTTTGCTTCTTCTGGTAGTTCCTCCCAAATCTCCAAGGAATAGGCTATTTGGCTGTTCTTTGATCTATCGATTTTAATCATCTATTAACTTCCTCATTATGTCAGATGAGCCTGTGTTCTCTTACACACACACGCATACCTCTCCTACACTATCATCCCAAATTAATCGTATCATACCTTTTTTTTTTAAATTAATTTTTCGGCTGCGTTGGGTCTTCGTTGCGGCACGCGGGCTTTTTCTAGTTGCGGCGAGCGGGGGTTACTCTTCGTTGCGGCGTGCAGGTTTTCATTGCGGCCATTCAAATCTTATTGTTGCGGAGCATGGGCTCTAGGCGCGCGGGCTTCAGCAGTTGTGGCTCACGGGCTCTACAGCGCAGGCTCAGTAGTTGTGATGCACAGGCTTAGTTGCTCCGCGGCATGTGGGATCTTCCAGACCAGGGCTTGAACTCGTGTCCCCTGCATTGGCAGGAGGATTCTTAACCACTGCACCACCAGTGAAGTCCCCATATCATAGCTTTAAAATTAAATTGGTAATGTATGTATTATTTACTGGAAGGCTAAGAAGTATATTTTGATTACATTTACTTTCTCATGCAGCTGTTTTCTTTGACTCTCTATTGTTTTCTTCTCTTTTGCATATGTGCTCATTTTCCTGTGTTCAGATTTTCAACAGAGGCATATCAGATTGTGTTAAGCCCCTATTTTGGGGGGCCAGAGCCCCCTTTCCTCCTACTTCAGATTGGACTGGTTATGCTCTTAACCTGCTGCACACCTGTCTTCTTGGAACTTTTTGGATTTGCTTTTTCCCTCTATTCCATCTTTCTCTTAGTTTATATCCTTGTTTTCGGACACATCCCCAAATAACTTCTTAAGAAAGAGTTTGTGGGAGGTTAAGTTTTGAGTCTTTGTATGACTGCCATTAAAAAAAATCTACATGAGTGGCTGAGCATAGAATTTGAAGATATAAAATAATTTTCTCTCAAAAACTTGGGCATCTAGTAATGCTGTTGGGAAGTCCACCACCATTCTGGACTTTCACTTTTTTGAAAGTAATCTGTGCTTTCTCTCTAGAGGTAGTTGGACCATCTCTTCATTCCAGAATTTCTGAAATTTACAGTTATGTTCCTTGGTATAGACGTTTGCCCATTCAAACAGATGAAACATCAATGGGCCGTTTAAATCTGGACATTCATGTTGTCCTTGACTCTGGGAACGTTTTGTCTATTTCCTTTTTGATTATTCCTTCCTCTCTGGACCTCCTAGACTGATCTTTGATTTTTCAGTTTTTCTTTCTTATTGTCTCTTTTTCGTTTTGTTCTGCATTGTGGGAGATTTCCTTGTCATTATCTCTCAAGCTGTCTATTGAATTTAACATTTTGTCAATCTCATTTTTAATTCCCAAGAACTCTTTCTTGTTTCCAACTGTTCCTTTTTTTATGTACCCTGATTTTGTTTTATGGATGCAATATCTTCTCTTGTATCTCAAAGGATGCTCGTTGGAGGTTTACTTCTCGTCTTTTTTTAAACTTCTTTCTGTTACGTGAACTCTATTTTCTCCTAGGTCTTTTTGTTTCTTTTCCCCCTTGTTTTCCCTATTGTTCACATGGGAGGCTCTTCTCAAATGTCTGCATTTTTGTTGATTCCTCATATTTAAAAGTGAGTCACTAAAACCCAATTTGGCTTGTTGACAGCCAGGCATTGCTTTAGGTGGATCAGAAAGAGAGCCAGCCACCCCTTTCATTAGCGGATGCTAGAACGGTTTGTCTTTGGAGCCATTCAGCTCCTCCAAATAAAGGACGTTCAGTCTTCCGCTTGGGAGTTCAATTCCCAGGCACAGATGATCTCCATTTTAGAAAGATTTGTCCAGTTGTTCTAAGTACATACTTTCAATTGATCCCCTTCTTTCCATCCGAGCCCTCACTCCCACTGTTCCACTTCCATTCCCACTCCACTCTTGAGCCTCTCCCAAGTTCTAGGAGGCAAATCTGCTCCTTCCTAGTCATTTTCTTCTACATTCATTAAGGTTTCAGCCTCCTCTGTCCTGTTTCATCAGCAACCATTACTCGTTCTCCTTTTGTTCCCCAGAAATCGTTGGTTCATGAATGATGATGACTCCACCATTCTTTTTATACCTGTAGGTTTCTACAGATTTTTTTCCCTTTACTGACATTACAATGTAGTCTCTGGAGACAGAGGACACAATTGTGTGTGGTCAGCCTATCATCTTTAATGGTCAATCAGTCTAATATTTTCCAATGATAACTATCATACAATTTTAAAGAGGTAGTCTATTTGAAACACTTCCCCTATATTTTAGCTGAAAGTTTTTTATATGGCTAGACATTAGAAATATCATGGGCTTTAAAGGCAAACAGGCCAGTATTGGAACCCTGGTTTTGCAACTTATTAGTCATAGAACATTGGAAAATTCACTTAATCTTAAAGCTTCAGCCTCACAATAAGAATAATAGTATTTAGCGTGAAGACTTTTTGTGAGAGCTAGATGAAGACTTTTTGTGAGAGCTAGAAGAACAGTGCCTGGCACATAGGAGGAGCTCAGTGTCTTTGTCAGGTTTATTGGTGAGTCGTCTGCTACTCTGAACAAATCACTTGAACTCAAAACCCAAATCATCAGACTCCTTGCCTCAGGTGTCACTTTTTTTTTTTTTAACATCTTTATTGGAGTATAATTGCTTTAAAATGGTGTGTTAGTTTCTGCTTTATAACAAAGTGAATCAGCTCTACATATTCATATATCCCCATATCTCCTCCCTCTTCTGTCTCCCTCCCACCCTCCCTATCCCACTCCTCTAGGTGGTCACAAAGCACCGAGCTGATCTCCCTGTGCTATGCGGCTGCTTCCCACTAGCTATCTATTTTACATTTGGTAGTGTACATATGTCCATGCCACTCTCTCACTTCATCCCAGCTTACCCTTCCCCCTCCCCATGTCCTCAAGTCCATTCTCTACGTCTGCGTCTTTATTCCCGTCCTGTCCCTAGGTTCTTCAGAACCTTTTTTTTAGATTCCATATATATGTGTTAGCATATGATACTTGTTTTTCTCTGACTGACTGACTTCACTCTGTATGACAGACTCTAGGTCCATCCACCTCACTACAAATAACTCAATTTTCTTTCTTTTTATGGATGAGTAATATTCCATTGTATATATGTGCCACATCTTCTTTATCCATTAATCTCTCTATGGACACTTAGGTTGCTTCCATGCCCTGGCTACTGTAAACAGAGCTGCAATGAACACTGTGGTACATGACTCTTTTTTTTTTTTTTGCGATACGCAGGCCTCTCACTGCTGTGGCCTCTCTCGTTGCGGAGCACAGGCTCCGGACGTGCAGGCCCAGTGGCCACATGACTCTTTTTGAATTATAGTTTTCTCCAGGTATATGCCCAGTAGTGGGATTGCTGGGTCACATGGTAGTTCTATCCTTAGTTTTTTTAAGGAACCTCCACACTGTTCTCCATAGTGGCTGTATCAATTTACATTCCCACCAACAGTGCAAGAGGGTTCCCTTTTCTCCACACCCTCTCCAGCATTTATTGTTTGTAGATTTTTTGATGACGGCCATTCTGATGGGTGTGAGATGGTATCTCATTGTAGTTTTGATTTGCATTTCTCTAATGATTAGTGATGTTGAGCATTCTTTCATGTGTTTGTTGGCAGTCTGTATATCTTCTTTGGAGAAATGTCTAGCTAGGTCTCCTGTCCATTTGTGGATTGGGTTGTTTGTTTTTTTGATATTGAGCTGCATGAGCTGCTTGTAAATTTTGGAGATTAATCCTTTGTCAGTTGCCTCGTTTGCAAATATTTTCTCCCATTCTGAGGGCTGTCTTTTCGTTTTGTTTATGGTTTCCTTTGCTGTGCAAAAGCTTTGAAGTTTCATTAGGTCGCATTTGTTTATTTTTGTTTTTATTTCCATTTCTCTAGGGGGTGGGTCAAAAAGGATCTTGCTGTGATTTATGTCATAGAGTGTTCTGCCTATGTTTTCCTCTAAGAGTTTAATAGTGTCTGGCCTTACATTTAGGTCTTTAATCCATTTTGAGTTTATTTTTGTGTATGGTGTTAGGGAGTGTTCTAATTTCATTCTTTCACATGTAGCTGTCCAGTTTTCCCAGCACCACTTATTGAAGAGGCTGTCTTTTCTCCACTGTATATTCTTGCCTCCTTTATCAAAAATAAGGTGACCATATGTGCGTGGGTTTACCTCTGGGTTTTCTATCCTGTTCCATTGATCTATATTTCTGTTTTTGTGCCAGTACCATACTGTCTTGATTACTGTAGCTTTGTAGTATAGTCTGAAGTCTGAGAAGACAGAGAAACACACAGCAGATGAAGCAACAAGGTAAAACCCCACCAGACCAAACAAATGAAGAGGAAATAGGCAGTGTATCTGAAAAAGAATTCAGAGTAATGATAGTCAAAATGATCCAAAATCTAGGAAATAGAATGGAGAAAATACAAGAAACATTTAACCTGCAGGCTGCAGGTTCGTAGTTCCCGTTGTTTTTGGTGTCTGCCCCCAGTGGCTAAGGTTGGTTCAGTTGGTTGTGTAGGCTTCCTGGTGGAGGGGAGTAGTGCCTGTGTTATGGTGGATGAGGCTGGACTTGTCTTTCTGGTGGGCAGGACCATGTCTGGTGGTGTGTTTTGGGGTGTCTATGACCTTATTATGATTTTAGGCAGCCTCTCTGATAATGGGTGGGGTTGTGTTCCTGTCTTGCTAGTTGTTTGGAGTAGGGTGTCCAGCACTGTAGCTTGCTGGTCGTTGAGTGGAGCTGGGTCTTAGTGTTCATATGGAGATCTCTGGGAGAGCTTTCGCCGTTTGATATTACGTGGATCCAGGAGGTCTCTGGTGGACCAATGTCTTGAACTCGGTTGTCCCACCTCAGAGGCACAGGCCTGACACCTGGCCGGAGCACCAATACTCTCTCAGCCACACGGCCATGTACGTGGGGAGTTTCTAACCTTTTGGGAAGTCTGAGGTCTTCTGCCAGCATTCAGTAGGTGTTCTGTAGGAGTTGTTCCATATGTAGATGCATTTGTGATGTATCTGTGGGGAGGACAGTGATCTCCACGTCTTATTCCTCCACCATCTTGAAGGTTTCCATCAGGTGTCACTTTTTAAGGGAAGCCTCCCTGATTTCAGGTTGGGATAGAGGGGCCTTCTTTGTTCTTGCAGCAGTCTGTTAACTACCTGTTATAACACCTGTCACACTGTGGTGGATTTGCTTGTTGAATGTCTGTCTTCCCTATTAGTCTGTAAACTCCATGAAAATTGGGATCCAGTCTGTATTGTTATATATATATTGGAGATATATATATCTCCAGTGGCTAGCACTAGGCTTGGTACGGAGTTGGTCCTCAATAAATACACATTGAATGAATGAGTAATACCATTCCACTTTTAGAAAGCTTGCTGTATTAGATGATTTTTAAAAAATGTAAAGTGCATTCCGTGCCTGAAGTTCCTTCAGTAAGGATGCAGATGACTTTTCTTAAGGTACTATTTAGAAAGATCATGGAACAAACATTATATAACTAAGATGCACAAACTTAGAGGAACACAAATATTGGATAACAAATCAGTATACTGTATGAAAATCAAATCCAGTTAAAACAATTAACCCCCCTTTTCCCTCCTTCTCCACCCCCCATAATGGAGCACTGAAGCTTTATAGCTAGAGGAAATGCAACAGTTCATTCAGAAATTGGTATTGGTTTTGATTTTGTTATTGTTTCAAAGTCATGCTTCTACTTAATTCCTCTGAAATCTAAATAATTCCTCAGTCAAAAAAAAAAAAAAAAAAAGAAAAGAAAAAAGAGAAAGAAAAACAGTCTCTGGATGGTTTCAATTTGGTGGCAATGCCTGAGGCTATAAATAGACCCAACAAATGTGTTTCAATTTCTCCTTTTGGAATGCCTTCTTCCTTAACCCCACTACTTGGATACGGCTGCCATCACCCACTAAAGAGCTACAGCCTTAGCAAAAATGACCTATTAGGAATGTCACCTGCCTGTTTAATTTACTTACTGGATTGTTGTGGACACTCCCTTCTGTTCCAGGAGTGATTAGGCGCAGTAGTATCCCTTTGTTGTCCCTGTCTCTGAAGAGGGATGGAGGATTCTGCTGGTTCTAAGTTAATTCCTAAACTACCCATAAGATGTAAAATCTTGGGTGATCAATCTACTTCAGACTATTAGTAATCACAGAGCTGCTGAATGTGGTTATAGCAAGACTGAAGACCAGTCTTTATACATTTTATCACTGTGTTTAGTAGAATCATTGGGATGGGGACTTTGTTGTTTATGCTATTGTTATTCCCTTTGTTATTTAAAACTGAAAGTAATCTCAGTGATCACCATGCTAAACATTTCATTTAACAGATAAACAATCTGATTTCCAAAGAGCTTAAGATTTAGCCAAAGCCAATTTCAAATCCATATAATAATGGGAACCAACAAAAATCTCACCAAACTCAGAAATCCTGACTTCTTATAAACAGATAAAACTTAACTGTATTGGGGAATATTATCTTTGAATATAAATGATTCATGTACCCTAAACTTAATACATTAGTTTAGACCACAGTTGAAATATCTGTTTTCAGCTGGTTTATACAGTCTGATGGGAATTACTTGCATACAGAAATTCTTGTGTAGGTTTGCAGCTGAAGATGCATTTTTCAGGTAGACAGAATATCAAGAATAAAGAGTTCTAGCCAAACAACTTTCCTTCAGAGGATGTCTCTGCTCTTCTGTCTTTGTGCTTCAAGATACAGAGGCAGCAACAGTACACAGAGCAAGTCCACTTCCAGATTGGGAAGAGGGGAGGAGGTGTGATGTGAATTAAGTCTTACTCATAGTTGCGTCATTCACAGCCAAAGAGATATTTTGGATAGACAATGGCCTAGCGACTCCTACCCATCTATCATATGACATCAAAGCACAATTTGTAATACATTCGCCAATACAGCCATTGTTTGCAGTTCAAATATGAGCTAAAAGACGGTTTTGGATTGGACTTCGGTTCCCTAGTTGATTAGAATCATTTCGACATTAACAGTAGCACGAGCTTGAACATCATCTTCTTGTGTGATTTGTACCTTTCTTGAATTTTTAATCAAGGGCCTATCCATGATCAGAATTTTTATATAATCATAGTTTTCAGGAAAATAGTAATTCTTACTTAACCTAATGAGTGACTCTCTTCATAAGAAAGCTAAACATGGTGTGCAAGGGCATTCGCTTGTGAATAGCTATTGCAGAATATTATCCCCCGAGGTGGCAGAAAATCAATCATTTCATAAGTACACCAATTTGTACAGTGATTAGGCTACCAAGATGGACCTAAGTGTTCATTTTTCAGTGGGATTGATGTGCAAATACTGAGCAATAAAGTCTCCTGCTGCGTAGAATCTTGTTATCTTAGAGATAATCTTCTTTTTGGTTTTTAAGGAAGCAGAACCTAATTAAAATCTTCTTGAAATTTTCACTTTTGAAGGTCCGTAAAACATTTATGTATCCTTTTTATTTGTTGTTGTTTTTTAAAATGAATATACAGGAACATTTTATCTTGTCCTAGATGAGTTAAAATTTATAAATAATATTCAGCTCTGGAATTCTTCCTTCCTAATAACGTATTCTCAACGGATTGTTTCAGTGAGGATACTATTGGTTGCAAATAACAAAACCCAAAGATAGAAACTTAAATAATTAGAGCAATTTATTGATGTAGAAACAGAAAAGTCCAGAGGTAGGGTGGATTTCAGGCAGAGCCTAGCTATGACTGTGGGCCCATTTTCGGCAGTTTGCTCAGATCTGCCCTGCTCCATGTTGGTGGTTTCTTCCATGGTTTTCATATGTCTTTTAACAACAATGTCTTTCATGCTTCATATTAACTGTGGGTTGTGGGGTCAGGGGACAGGAAAACTGGAGAAGTAAGAATTTTCTCTTGACAATCAAATAAGAGTCCTGACCTCTGGTTTAATTGGACCATTCTTTATCAATCACACTGACGGAGGGCATGCCTTCTCTGATTGGATAAGGTCATCAGAGTCCATCTTTACAGGGGTGGGTGGAGAGATAAATTACATCTAAACTCAGCCACAAAATGGGTGAAAATGTAGTATGGATGTTGTTGAGACAACCTCACTTTTCTCTACATTGAGCAAGTAGGGAATTAATTGTATATAATGTGCATTCTAAAATCTGAGAGCTGTAAGGATAGAACCATGATGGTTCGCAATGCTTATTCTGCTTCACTACATTGAGAAAAGATATTATCATGCATCATCCCACATGCCTAGGTAGGTTTATATGAAATTCTCTTTCTATTGGCTTCAACTCTTTTTTTTTTTTTTCACTACAGAGAGAAGGTTGACATAATGAGAGAAAAACTAGGTCTGTTTCATTGTATTACCGTGGGGTCCAATTCAACTGACTAGAATACAACAGTGACATGATATGTGGTTGAAAGCCTCTAGATTTTAGATGGAGTAGCATCTACCAGCTACATGTGGTATGAATAATTGCTCTATTAGATATGGACTATACTAAAAGAGAAATATAGAGTTCTGTGTTAAAGAAAAAGCTTTGTTAGTGTATCAGAGTTCTCAAGAAAAAGAGAACCAATGTATAAAATAAGTGCTGCCTCATACACTTCTGGAGGCTGAGATCTGCTACCTCTAAGCTGGAGACCAGGACAGCCAATGTTGTAGATGCAGTCTGGGTCTGAAGGCCTGAGAATCCAAGAGTGGTGAGAGCAGAAGATCAATGTCGCAGCTCAGTCAGCAGGGCAGAGTGATTTCAACCTTCATCTGCCCTTTCCCTCTATTCTGATCCTCAATAGACTGGAGGATGTCCACCTCTTTGGGGGAATCTTCTGCTGTAGTCAGTCCACCAATTCAGAAATAATGTTTAACCACATATCTGGACATCCTTTGGACGATTCAAGTCGACACAAGTGACCGTCACAGCTAGGTGTAACATACCATCATGAAAAGAGCACAGCGCATGCTCCATCAAGGGGCGGGGCAAGGACTGGGCAGGTCACTTCACTTCTCTGAGTTTTAAGGGGCATAAAAATACCTAACCTACCAACAATGAGAAACAAACAACCTGATTAAGAATGGGCAGAAGATCTGAATAGACATTTTTCCACAAAGGACATTCAGATGCCCGAGATGCTCAACATCGCTAGTCATCCGGCAAATGCAAATCAAAACTACAATGAGATATCACCTCACAACTGTCAGAAAGGCCATCATCAAAAAGAACACAAACAACAAACGTTAAGGATGTGGAGAAAGGGGAACCCTCATGCACTGTTGGCGGGAATGTAAATGGGTGCAGCCTCTGTGGAAGACACTATGGAGGTTCCTCACATAACTAAAAATAGAACTACTATATGATCCAGCAATTCTACTCCTGGGCATATATAAAAAACCCACAAAACATACACACACCCCAATGTTCATAGCAGCATTATTTATAATTGCCAAGATATGGAAGCAAACTAAATGTCCATCAACAGATGAACGGAGAAAGAAGATGTGGTATGTATACATATAGTATGTGTGTGTGTATATATATATATATATATATATACACACACATACATATATATATATACACACACACACACGCACATAAATATATATATATATATATACACACACACATATATATACACATAAAAAAGAATGAAAGCTTGCCATTTGCAACAGCAAGGATGGACTTGGAGGGCATTATGCTAAGTGAAATAAGTTAGACAGGGAAAGAGAAATACTGTATGATATCACTTATATGTGGAATCTAAAAAAATACGATAAACTAGTGAATATAACAAAAAAGACGCAGATTCACAGATATGGAGAACAAACTAGTGCTTACCAGTGGGAGAAGGAAGTGGGGAGGGGCAAGATAGGGGTAAGGGATTAAGAGGTACAAACTATTATGTATAAAATAAGTTACAAGGATCTATTGTACAAAACAGGGAATATAGGCAATATTTTATAATAACTATAAATGAAATATAACCTTTAAAATTGTGAATCACTATAGTATACACCTATAACATATAATATTTGTAAATCAACTATACTTCAAAAAAACACACCTATCTGTTTAAGAATTTGTTGAAAGCTTAAAAGAAATAATTTACAATGACATATTTTGTAATACTGTGAAGTGCCACAGTATTATTATTAGCAACTATACGCTCCTCTATAGAGTGTAAGCCCCTGGAGGGTAGGGCACTGTTTCTTTATCTACATTCCTCCACTGTGTTTGTCTACCAGTAACTCTTTATTAATAAATAATGACATGAAAATAAGGACAATAAGGGTGGTTATGATAATTAGGAAAAATATCTGTGGTACTGGAGATGACGAGTTGAGGGAAGAAATGATGATATTGGGTAAAAGTTAGGAAAATACAAGGAAAAACTGAGTTCTTGAATTGGAGCTAATAACCTAACATCAAAATATTTAGTGTACTCCAAATTCCATTGTGCCACTGGGCTATCCACTGTTTCATTAAAAGTTTGCAGTTAAGGGGCTTCCCTGGTGGTGCAGTGGTTGGGAGTCTGCCTGCCAATGCAGGGGACACGGGTTCAAGCCCTGGTCTGGGAAGATCCCACATGCCGCGGAGCAACTAGGCCCGTGAGCCACAACTACTGAGCCTGCGCGTCTGGAGCCTGTCCTTCGCAACAAGAGAGGCCACGACAGTGAGAGGCCTGCGCACCGTGATGAAGAGTGGCCCCCGCTTGCCGCAACTAGAGAAAGCCCTCGCACAGAAACGAAGACCCAACACAGCCCCCCACCAAAAAATTAAAAAAAAAAAAAAGTTTGCAGTTAAGATTGTTAGAAGATTTTGCCCGTTTGAGAAATCATTCCTAACTTTTAAAGGACATTCAAGGGAAATCGTATTAGCTTTAAAGCTGAATTTGCTGGGAGGCATCTATATCATTTAGCAAAAATATATCTGTATTTCCACATTCTGTATGTGGCTAGGGGATCTACACAATTGATGAAGTTCTTATAAATCTCAGAAAAAGAAATTCAAATCTTTGCTACTTCAAGTATGCTCTGTAGTCCTATAAAAATCAGTGATACTCTTCACAGAAAACATGAAGCTTTAGGCACATGTGTTTTCACTCTGAAACTTCTTTCTATAACTAAAGGCAATTAGTTGTCACATATCCTCAATTTATTGCCATTTACCAACACTATAAATTGAGCTAGGATGTACACAGAATGCACAACTAGACACAATTTCTGCTGAATCAGGGGTGGGGGGAGTTTTCCCCACAAAACTCTCAGTAAAGCATCTTCTGCGAACTTTAATAGACAACCCACAAATTTCAGCCACAAATCCTGCAAACTGTATCACTGGGAAGCAGCACTTTAACTGATAGTCTGGTGTTTCCAAAAGATAATGTCACCATGACATTTTCAGTCTTTCACTATCCTTTTACTGAGTCCCTTTTGTATCATCCTAGAGCTGCAGCCACTTGAGCTAGATTTGCATTTTTTGTTGTTTGTCAGGCTCTGTTTTGCCTTACCAGCTGGGCCATCACAGTGTAACCTCCCAAGTTCTTAGAGGGAGGCATCTTAGTGTTCTTACCACTAGAACAAGGATGTTGCTTGCGAAACAAGAAAATGTTCCTTCTGCCATGGCTCTCTCTTCAATAAAGGAATGTCTACCTTATGAGGTTGAGCTGCCATGCTCATTCTGTGTTACCCTAGAAGTAATAGAGGGCAGCAATGCCCCTCAAGTCTACAGAACCAGATGGGTATTCTTGGCCAAGACTGTGTGTGTGTGTGTGTGTGTGTGTGTGTGCGCGCGCGCATGTGTGTACGCAAATGAGTGTCTGGCAAATTTGTATAAAAATACGTATACAATATATAAGGTAATCTAACTAGTTTATCATATAGAGACTATGTTCGAAACTGAAAATCATCTGTGTCCAGGAAAGAAAACCATCAAACAAAAGATAAACATTTTAAATGGTTGTTTTCTTCCATACATCATGACAGTAGTTATTCCCATGGCTGGTGACCTCTAATTTCAATGTCACAATCATCCCTTTGTCCTAGCTCTCTCAATTGTACATTTCCCTCTCTTGTGATAGGTAGGTAGATAGATAGATAGATAGATAGATAGATAGATAGATAGATAGATAGGTAGATAGATATTGCATTAGTCAGGGTTATCCGGAGAAAAAGAATGAATAAGATATGTGTTTGTGTGTGTGTGTGTGTGTGTGTGTGTGTGTATGCATACATATATATGGAAAGAGATTTTTTAGTCTCTGATAAAGAGACTAAATTTTTTCTTTTATTCCTTGCCTAAAAGTATTCTCCCCATTATTTAAAGTAAATCACTACCATGATGAAAAATTAGGCAAAGACAAAAAAGAATAAGTGGAAAATCACAATCACGCAAAGTAATGACTAAATAAAAACAACAACAAAAAAAATCTTTTTACTTTGGGAAATTTCAAACATATACAAAGGTAAAAAGGATAGCATAGTGAACATCCATGTTCCAATCATCCAGAGTCCTTAATATCAACTCCTAGCCAACCTTAGGAAAGAGGTTTATTTCAAGGAATTAGCTCACATGATTATGGAGGCTGGGAAGTGCAAATCCACAGTATGGCCCAACAGGCTTGAGACTCAGGACAGCCTATGGTGCAGATGAAGTCTGAAGGTGATCTGCTGGAGCATTCCCTCTTGCTCCAGGAGGCCAATCTTTTTATTCTATTCAGGGCTTCAACTGATTAGATGAGGCCCACCTACATGATGGAGGGCAATCTGCTTCTCAAAGTTCACCAATTTAAACGTTAATCGTATCCAAAAGCACATTCTTAAGTTGGCACATAAAATTAACCATCACAGATTTAGGTAGACCTATACATCTGTGTCTCTCTGTATAGATACACAGATATGTCTTTTGCTCTCTCTCTCCCTCTTGCTCTCATCAAACAGGCCTGAATCCAAATAGCAACCCCAACAATTACGTGTGACTTGTGGTATGTTATTGTATCTCCAAAAGGGTCAACTTCCTCATTTATGCAATGGAAATATCACACCTCTTCCTTAAAGTCACTTTAAGGGTAAATAAGGTAAATAAGGCAGTATGTATAAAACACCTGGCAACATGTCCGACACATAGCAAATGTTCAACAGATGGAAAGTGTTACCCATTCATTCCAACAAACATTTATGTACCCTGATTCTTTCCACTTCTCCACCTCTAGTGTTACCACCCTAGTTGGGTTACACTGGTGTATCTTGTCTGGGCTAGTTCAATAGCCTCCTAAATTATTTTCTCATTTAACCCTGGAGGTAGTCAGGGAACGCCTGACTGGTAAATTGATATTTGAGTGAAGCATAGATATACCTGGGAACAATTTTGGTGGAAGGGGCAGAGAGGACAAAAGAAACCCCCAAAAAGCAAGAGTGTTGAGGATGGAAATCCAGTTCCCTGAGTTTTGAAAAATGGTAACCCTTTTATTCTACTCAACAACGCAAATACAGTCTTGATAAATTTGTGAAACAATCAAAGTGAAATGAGTTCTTTCTTCCTTGACGGCTGCCTCCAGTGAACCACGTGCACTGACCTATGAAAGAAAAGTGCATCCGTTGCAAACAGAGCACACATGGGAGAGAGAGCTCGCTGGGCTCCAGGCTGCTCCTACTATCAAAATCAAATGTTGACTTTTGAAACATTAAAGATTAATTTTGCTATTGAATCAATATTAAAGCAGGTGGATACCCCGCATGAAGTCTCTTCCATCCAGCACTCATATTTCATGGTCTAGTCTAAATACGATTTGATCCTTCCTGCACAAACCTTTGAACTCCTTAGTGAATGAAACAGGTGTACCAAGGCTAAGTAGCTCCAAATCTGGCATTTTAACATCTTGATGTGAAAAGACAGCAGGGGTGAGTCAAACAGAGACCTTTAACTCAAATCCACAAAATCAAGAAAGCTAGCACAATGCCTGCGAGTTGTAAAGGGAAGTGAGGAATCCATAACCTGCACAGTGGCCTGCACAAAACCAATCAGTTTAGGTAGGTTTTTCAGTAATGTGCCCATTTTTTCCTAAATAAGCTGTTGGCTGGGTCTACCATTGACTAAAACTCCGACAAAACATAAACATGAGATTTTTGCGACTTTGGCAGGATATAAACAAGCCACTTTCATATGGCAATTAGCTGGTTTGTTTTTCCTGCCTTTCTTGACTGTTTTTGAAGGGTTTCAAGTTTAAGCTGTCTTTGTCCTCTGCAAAAAGGGGAACTAGCTTTGACTGACTAAAGCTCTGGGTTTGATGAGAAGGATTATTTTTATTTTTTCTACACAGAAGGCTTAAAAGAAAAAGGATTTGTATCTGTAGGCAAAATTTATTTTTTGTTTTTAATTTAATTAATTTATCTATTTTTGGCTGCATTGGGTTTTCGTTGCTGCGTGCGGGCTTTTTCTAGTTGCGGCGAGTGGGAGCTGCTCTTCGTTGCGGTGTGCAGTCTTCTCATTGCGGTGGAGCACGGGCTCTAGGTGTGTGGGCTTTAGTAGTTGTGGCTTGTAGGCTCAGTAGTTGTGGCTTGTTGGCTCTAGAGCACAGGCTCAGTAGTTGTGGCACACGGGCTTAGTTGCTCCATGGCATGTGGGATCTTCCTGGACCAGGGCTCGAACCCGTGTCCCCCGCATTGGCAGGTGGATTCTCAACCATTGCACCACCAGGGAAGTCCCAGACAAAAAGTTTTTAAAGGGAGACAGGAAAGTGGAAGGTTCCTTCCAGGGTAGAAAATATTCCCTCGGGCTGGGGTGGAGCAGAAAGTGAAGAGGAGACCTGGGCCACCCTAGAGAAGAAAGGACTTCTAGGTGGGCAACTACTAGGTGTAATACCTCATGGGCAATATTGCTGAGTCTTCTGCATCCCAAGGATGGCAGGAAGCCACAGAGGACACCAGGAGGGGCACTGTTCAAACACTCACGAAGGGGAGAGAGGGAGTCATCATCCTTAGCACCACTTCATTTTTGCAACCATGACAATCATTCTTGCAAGCATGGATAACCTGTGCCCAGGGACCTTGTCTGCTGTCCCCTTAGTGTGCATGTCATCACAAAGGACCTCTACAGAGGTCACCCACCAGTCTTGATTCCTGTCTGTGTCCCTAGATTTTATGAGGCCATACTCTAAGGGGGAAGTGTCCCTCTCAACATCTCTGGGCACCCACACAAAAACAAGAGAGTTTGGATGGAGCAACTCCAGACCCGATGAAGCAGGTTAACGATGCCTCCCTTCTATGTAACTTATCTAGAAACTTCTTTTCCTCTCATGTAAATAAGCATAAATTGTGTAATCAACCTTATTGGGCAGCACTCTGCAAAAACTGGAAACTTCTTTGCTATACTTCCCTCACAGGAAGGGTTTTAATAATTATTCTCACTGAACCCTTACACAGAACATTGCAAAATGTGATATCCAGAGTCCTGAAAAGAACAAAGCACTTAATTTGCATTCAAAATTGGGTTTTTTTATGATACAAATGAACATATTTACAAAACAGAAATAGATTCATAGACTTAGAGAACGAATTTATGGTTAACATGGGGGGAAGTGTGGGGCAGGGATAAACCAGGAGGTTGGGATTAAAAGATGCACACTACTATACTTAAAATAGATAACCAACAAGGACCTACTGTATAGCACAGGGAACTCTGCTTAGTATTCTGTAATAACCTAAATGGGAAAAGAATTTGAAAGAGGATACATGTATATGTATTAACACAACTGAATCATTTTGCTGTATACTTGAAACTAATATAACATTGTTAATCAACTATACTCCAATATAAATAAAATAAAAATTAAAAAAAAATTTTTTTTTTTTATACTGCAGGTTCTTATTAGTCATCAATTTTATACACATCAGTGTATACATGTCAATCCCAATGACCCAATTCAGCACACCACCATCCCCACCCCACTGCGGTTTTCCCCCCTTGGTATCCATATGTTGGTTCTCTACATCTGTGTCTCAATTTCTGCCCCACAAATCGGTTCATCTGTACCATTTTTCTAGGTTCCACATACATGTGTTAATATACGATATTTGTTTTTCTCTTTCTGACTTACTTCACTCTGTATAACAGTCTCTAGATACATCCACGTCTCAACAAACGACTCAATTTCGTTCTTTTTTATGGCTGAGTAATATTCCATTGTATATATGTACCACATCTTCTTTAACCATTCGTCTGTCGATGGGCATTTAGATTGATCCATGACCTGGCTATTGAAAATAGTGCTGCAATGAACATTGGGGTGCATGTGTCTTTTTGAATTATGATTTTCTCTGGGTATATGCCCAGTAGTGGGATTGCTGGATCATATGGTAATTCTATTTTTAGTTTTCTAAGGAACCTCCATACTGTTGCAATAGTGGCTGTATCAATTTACATTCCCACCAACAGAGCAACAGGGTTCCCTTTTCTCCACACCCTCTCCAGCATTTGTTGTTTGTAGATTTTCTGATGATGCCCATTCTAACTGGTGTGAGGTGATACCTCATTGTAGTTTTCATTTGCATTTCTCTAATAATTAGTGATGTTGAGAAGCTTTTCATGTGCTTCTTGGCCATCTGTATGTCTTCTTTGCAGAAATGTCTATTTAGATCTCCTGCCCATCTTTGGATTGGGTTGCTTGTTTCTTTAATATTGACCTGCATGAGCTATTTATATATTCTGGAGATTAATCCTTTGTCCATTGATTCATTTGCTAATATTTTCTCCCATTCAGAGGGTTGTCTTTTTGTCTTCTTTATGGTTTCCTTTGCTGTGCAAAAGCTTTGAAGTTCCATTAGGTCCCATTTGTTTATTTTTGTTTTTATTTCCGTTACTCTAGGAGGTGGATCAAAAAAGATCTTGCTGTGATTTATGTCAAAGAGTGTTCTTCCTATGTTTTCCTCTAAGAGTTTTATAGTGTCTGGTCTTACATTTAGGTATCTAATTCATTTTGAGTTTATTTTTGTGTATGGTGTTAGGGAGTGTTCTAATTACATTCTTTCACATGTAGCAGTCCAGTTTTCCCAGCACCACTTATTGAAGAGACTGTCTTTTCTCCATTGTATATCTTTGCCTCCTTTATCATAGATTAGTTGACCATAGGTGTGTGGGTTTATCTCTGGGCTTTCTATCCTGTTCCACTGACCTATATCTCTCTTTTTGTGCCAGTACCATATTGTCTTGATTACTGCAGCTTTGTAGTATAATCTGAAGTCAGGGAGTCTGATTCCTCCAGCTCCATTTTTTTTCCCTCAAGACTGCCTTTGATATTTGGGGTCTTTTGTGTCTCCATACAAATTTTAAGATGATTTGTTCTAGTTCCGTAAAAAATGCCATTGGTAATTTGATAGGGATTGCATTGAATCTGTAGATTGCTTTGGGTAGTATAGTCATTTTCACAATATTGATTCTTCCAATCCAAGAACATGGTATATCTCTCCATCTGTTGGTATCATCTTTAATTTATTCCATCACTGTCTTATAGTTTTCTGCATACAGTTCTTCTGTCTCCCTAGGTAGGTTTATTCCTAGGTATTTTATTCTTTTTGTTCCAATGGTAAATGGGAGTGTTTCCTTAATTTCTCTTTCAGATTTTTCATCATTAGTGTATAGGAATGTAAGAGATTTTTCTGCATTAATCTTGTATCCTGCAACTTTACCAAATTCATTGATATGCTCTAGTAGTTTTCTGGTGGCATTTTTAGGATTCTCTCTGTATAGTATCATGTCATCTGCCAACAGTGACAGTTTTACTTCTTTTTTTCCAATTTGTATTCCTTTTCTTTTTGTTCTCTGATTGCCAAGGCTAGGACTTCCAAAACTATGTTGAATAATAGCAGTAAGAGTGGACATCCTTATCTTGTTCCTGATCTTAGAGGAAATGCTTTGAGTTTTTCACCATTGAGAATGATGTTTGCTGTGGGTTTGTTGTATATGGCCTTTATTATGTTGAGGTAGGTTCCCTCTATGCCCACTTTCTGGGGAGTTTTTATCAAAAATTGGTGTTGAATTTTGTCAAAAGCTTTTTCTGCATCTATTGAGATGATCATACGGTTTTTATTCTTCAATTTGTTAATATGGTGTATCACATCATTTGATTTGCGTATATTGAAGAATCCTTGCATCCCTGGGATAAATCCCACTTGATCATGGTGTATGATCCTTTTAATGTGTTGTTGGATTCTGTTTGCTAGTATTTTGTTGAGGAATTTTGCATCCATGTTCATCAGTTATATTGGTCTGTAATTTTTTTGTAGTAGCTTTGTCTGGTTTTGGTATCAGGGTGATGGTGGCCTTGTAGAATGACTTTGGAGTGCTCCTTTCTCTGCAATTTTTTGGAAGAGTTTGAGAAGGATGGGTGTTAGCTCTTCTCTAAATGTTTGATAGAATTCACCTGTGAAGCCATCTGGTCCTGGACTTTTGTTTGTTCAAAGATTTTTAATCACAGTTTCAATTTCATTACTTGTGATTGGTCTGTTCATATTTTCTGTTTCATCCTGGTTCAGTCTTGGAAGGTTATACCTTTCTAAGAATTCGTCCATTTCTTCCAGGTTGTCCATTTTAGTGGCATAGAGTTGCCTGTAGTAGTCTCTTAGGATGCTTTGTATTTCTGTGGTGTCTGTTGTAACTTCTTTTTCATTTCTATATTTATTGATTTGAGTCCTCTCCCTCTTTTTCTTGATGAGTCTGGATAATGGTTTATCAATTTTGTTTATCTTCTCAAATAACCAGCTTTTAGTTTTATTGATCTTTGCTACTGTTTTCTTGGTTTCTATTTCATTTATTTCTGCTCTGATCTTTATGATTTTTTTCCATCTGCTAACTTTGGGTTTTGTTCGTTCTTCTTTCTCTAGTTCCTTTAGATATACGGTTAGATTGTTTATTTGAGATTTTTCTTGTTTCTTGAGGTAGGCTTGTATAGCTATAAACTTCCCTCTTAGAACTCCTTTTGCTGCATCCCATAGGTTTTGGATCGTCATGTTTTCATTGTCATTTGTCTCTAGGTATTTTTTGATTTCCTCTTTAATTTCTTCAGTGATCGCTTGGCTATTTAGTAACGTATTGTTTAGCCTCCATGTGTTTGTGTTTTTTACGTTTTTTCCCCTGTAATTCATTTCTAATCTCATAGCGTTGTGGTCAGAAAAGATGCTTAATATGATTTCAATTTTCTTAAACTTACTGAGGCTTGATTTGTGACCCAAGATGTGATGTATCCTGGAGAATGTTCAGTGGACACTTGAGAAGAAAGTGTAATCTGCTGGTTTTGGATGGAGTGCCCTATAAATATCAATTAACCTATCTGATCTACTGTGTCATTTAAATCTTCTGTTTCCTTATTTATTTTCACTTTGGATGATCGGTCCATTGGCATAAGTGAGGTGTTAAACTCCCTCACTATTATTGTGTTACTGTCGATTTCCTCTTTTATAGCTGTAAGTATTTGCCTTATGTTTTGAGGTGCTCCTATGTTGGGTGCATATATATTTATAATTGTTATATCTTCTTCTTGGATTGATCCCTTGATCATTATGTAGTGTCCTACCTTGTCTCTTGTAACATTCTTTATTTTAAAGTCTATTTTATCTGATATGAGTATTGCTACTCCAGCTTTCTTTTGATTTCCCTTTGCATGGAATATCCTTTTCCATCCCCTCACTTTCAATCTGTATGTGTCCCTCGGTGAAGTGGGTCTCTTGTAGACAGCACATGGATGGGTCTTGTTTTTGTATCCATTCAGCAAGCCTGTGTCTTTTGGTTGGAGCATTTAATCCATTCACGTTTAAGGTAATCATCGATATGTATGTTCCTATGACCATTTTCTTAATTGTTTTCGGTTTATTTTCGTAGATCCTTTTCTTCTCTTGTGTTTCCTACTTAGGGAAATTCCTTTAGCATTTTTTGTAGAGCTGGTTAGGAGGTGCTGAATTCTCTTAGCTTCTGCTTGTCTGTAAAACTTTTGATTTCTCCATCGAATCTGAATGAGATCCTTGCTGGGTAGAGTAATCTTGGTTGTAGGTTCTTCCCTTTCATCACTTTAAGTATATCATGCCGCTCCCGTCTGGCTTGTAGAGTTTCTGCTGAGAAATCAGCTGTTAACCTTATGGGAGTTCCCTTGTATGTTATTTGTCATTTATTCCTTGCTGCTTTTAGTAATTTTTCTTTGTCTTTAATTTTTGCCAATTTGATTACTATTTGTCTTGGTGTGTTTCTCCTTGTGTTTATCCTGTACAGGACTCACTGCACTTCCTGGACTTGGGTGGCTGTTTTCCTTTCCCATGTTAGGGAAGTTTTCAACCAAAATCTCTTCAAATATTTTCTCAGGTCCTTTCTGTCTCTCTTCTCCTTCTGGGATCCCTATAATGTGAATGTTGTTGTGTTTAATGTTGTCCAAGAGGTCTCTTAGGCTGTCTTCATTTCTTTTCATTTTTTTCTCTTTATTCTGTTCTGCAGCTGTGAATTCCACCATTCTGTCTTCCTGGTCACTTAACCGTTCTTCTGCCTCAGTTATTCTGCTATTGATTCCTTCTAGTGTAGTTTTCGTTTCAGTTATTGTATTGTTCATCTCTGTTTGTTTGTTCTTTAATTCTTCTAGGTCTTTGTTAAACATTTCTTGCATCTTCTCGATCTTTGCCTCCATTCTTTTTCCGAGGTCCTGGATCATCTTCACTATCATTATTCTGAATTCTTTTTCTGCAAGGTTGCCTATCTCCACTTCATTGAGTTGTTTTTCTGGGGTTTTATCTTGTTCCTTCATCTGTTATGTAGCCCTCTGCCTTTTCATCGTGTCTATCTTTCTGTGAATGTGGTTTTTGTTCCACAGGTTGCAGGATTGTAGTTCTTGCTTCTGCTCTCTGCCCTCTGGTGGATGAGGTTATCTAAGAGGCTTGATGGGAGGGACTCAAAAATTGTTTTTTTTTCAAATAGGAAACACAGCTTCTGCTAAGTTCTTTCTGTTCAATTAGCAAGAAATCCTGACTGTGGGAGGTGAGTCTCCTGGACTGTTAAAGTTTATAAATCAGTATCACTATTTTAATGATTTCCAAAAGAGATGACGAAGTGAAACCACATCAAGATACAGGAGAAGAGAACTCCTGGCTGCCTGGGTTTATTTCAGAGACAGCCCCTCACCACGCTGACAGTTTCCTCTTCTACCAGTTCCTAGTTGAAAGACAGATGGGCCCCCTCTTCACTAGTGGGTGACCCAGAGACAGAGTTATACCCACCAACCCTCTAATTCAGGCAGAGATATTTTCAGAAAATATGTCAGATTCTGCCCCATGTTCTCATCTCCTTTGGGAATATAGCACATTGCTCGCTCCTTTAGAAATGCCATATAATTGGACTCAACAGGGATAGCAACTATTTATACTTATCCTCTCCACACCTCCATGGCTCACCTCCATCAATATATGTATATATACACACACATATATATACATATATATATATGTACACATACCCACACATATACACATACAACCATCACCTTTCAAAAAAAAAACAATGGAAACTTTAGTATCTTCCTATTTCCTGGTAAATTCACAGTAAATGGTTCCATAAAGTTTTTCTTCATCCGAATTATTTGAGTTTTGCAAATAAGGAAAGAAAAATCACTGTGTCTGCAATAAGTTTGCTATGCTTTAGGGTTTAATACAAATAAGGCAGGTATTATAAATTTCCTTCAAATCTTGAGATGAGCTTTTCCAAATAGCCTAAGTCCTCTCACCATCACTTTTCCATTTTCTGTAAAGAGCATGAGGAAGTTTTCCCACTCCTGCCACCATGACTGGCTGGCACATAAAACCAGGTAGCTGCAGGCAACTGACTATAAAGACGCATTCCTCCCACAATTTATTGATCCCCCTGAAATCTGACTGCAACTACTGTTACTTCTCCTTGGAAATTGTTCTTGCTAAGGTTGCTCATGACCTTGCAGAGTCAATCCAATGAACATATTTTGGTGCCTACTTTGGCATCTCCCTTACACTCTTCTCATTTGATATACTCTCCCCAACAGGTTTATGATTTCTTAATCTGTATCTCTAGTTCCAACAGCCTCCTAAATATCTCTACTTGGGGGTTCCAGAGGATCTCCAACTCAGCATGGTCTAACCAGGCTTGGGTATTTTTCAGCCTTCTTTCCTTATAAACCTGTTCATCTTGAATCTCCCATCCTGGTGACTGGTACCATCCACACGTCCCTTAGTGGGATGAGAATTGTTGAAAGAGGGCAGAAGGGTCCCACAGGGCCAGGCATAAACATGGAAGAGAAGTGTATCAAGGTCAAGGTGGACACCTAAATTAGGGTTGTGTGCACAGCTAATGGCCAGACTCTCTCTCTCAGAGAGAGTCTGACTGGAGGCCAGAACCAAGGGGACCCAAAAACAGGAGGCCAAGTGCCAGTGAGAATGACAGAGCAAGACAGGAAATCTGAGAAAACTACTTACAAAAGAAAAGAGGATGAGACAAGCCATTATGTACTAGAAGAGGGTGCAGGTATAGAAAGGACAGTCAGTGCTTTACAAGATACTTTTACACTTTTATTTCTTTTGAGCAACAACTCCTATAGAGATGAGGATATGAGTAACACACCCCATGTCACAGAGTTGGAAAGCTAGAAAACCTGGTGTCGAAGCTGGGCCACTGACATCATGTCCCCAGTCACATGTGCACCTGCAGTCCAGTCAAGTTTAGGGCCATCCAAATGAAGGTTGCAACATCTGTAACTTCTAAAATGACATTGATATTCTATCTGCAGCTGTACCTTCTGTTGTAAAGTTCTCTTTTTCTGCTCCCTCCTACCTCTACCTGTGACCTTGAGGTCAAGAGAAGACAAACATTTTTCTTCAGTAGGCTCTGCCATTTCCCGATAACACTTATTTGCATGAAAAGCCACCAAAAAGGACTAGAAAGGAGAGCTTGATATATTACTGACAGGGCTGAGGGATTGATTCATTTTGACTTGAGCTAACTACTTTTATGACTCAGATTTTTAAAAAAATTCCTAATTGAAAACCACAAGTGTTCAGTACCAAAGCCAATCATCACAGAAGAAGAGAAGGAATTTTCTTTTGTCTTTCAATGTGAGTCTTTAAATGGTCACCTTCGTTATGAGATGGACTTCTTGGCAATTCAGTTCGTTTTAGAACATGACGGGCTTTGACTCTACAATTCCATATTTGCAAAGTGGGAGTTAAACAAAACAATAAAAAGCAAATGCTGAAGGAAGCACCAGTTTCAAAAATCAACTTACAAATTGTGTACAAGCTAATTACCAATATTTTACCTTATGGGTGCTTAGGAAGGCAACGATAGTCTCATTGTTCTACTACATTTCATAAATTATGATAATTTGTGGTTTACGATGTGCTTGTAAAGGTGGTGATCTTTAGAAGAACTGGCCATTATGCACGCCTAGATTGTTTAAAATTGCAGCAGTGTGGGATGAGTCTGTGTAATGAACAACGCTGATTGGATTTTTTCTTGTTTTTGGAGAAAAAGTGGGCTGCTAAATAAATGTTTCAAGTTAAATTATATTTCTCTCATATGCAAAGCACAGTGTAAAATCATTTTTGCTTTTCTTTCTAAAAATTGTAAATATGACACAACCAATGGAAAGTAGAAACGACAGAATGAATCACATACAATAATGCTCCTACCCCACTAAGACAACTATTATCATTTTTGTGTGTATGTATTCCCCTCCTGTGTTTTTTCACATGTATGTATTTTACATGGTGATAATACACAATTCCATTGAGTAGATACATCATAGCTTACTAAACTATCCTCTTGTTTTGCTTTGGGATTCCTTCTGGATTTCCATTATAAACTTTGGCTTTTAAAAAATGCCTAATGGATAGAGAATATGATTGTCATTGTTTTCCCAACAGGGGGAAAGGTGTCACCCTAGTCTATCCTAAGCCAATATAAGCCCAAATCACTTATGAACTATTTTTTTGGATGCATCCACTGATGTCTGCTGGCCTCTGATGTGGTTAAATACATGTTTCCACCACTGTGTCAATAAGCCTAAAATGGCTCTGCTCCAAAAGACCTGGGATCCTTTGTGTTGTGTTGCACACAAAAATGGCTAACACCTGCAACTGTAATAGAATACGTCCCCATTTGGCCTTCTAATTGCTTGATAAAAAGACAGATCATATTTCTAAAACCCAGATGTTTATCTCAGTGTAGCTTAGTGGTGATGAGCCTGGGTTTTGAAATCAAGCTGACTTGGATTCAAGCTCTGATTTTGCTCCTTTCTTCTGTGGGCAGGGCAGCTGCCTTGTTCTACTCCTGGAACACATTCAGATGAGAGCCTAGATGAATGGCGCCTCCTGGAGGAGTGCAATGCAGAGCCACTTACCTAGACCTCAGTGGCAATGCACTCATGGAGTTGTACAGGGTGGCTGCTCAGGCTTTGGGTAAGTTACTTAATCTCTGAGTCTCAGCTTCCAAATGTGTAAAACTGGGGAGTGATAATAATACCTCGCTACTGTTGTGCCAATTATAGGGGAGAATATTGTAGTAAAGTTTTTGGTGTAGTGCCTCAGTATAGTAAGACCTCAATACATGTTAACTCCTATTATAATTTTTCTAAAAATGTATGCTTTTCAATAGAAGAACTTAGAAAGATTAAGTTCTTTTGTATGCTTTTCCATCATGTGGTTGGTTTCTGTTCTTGATTACTACATTAATCTGCTCAGAATGGAAGAACAGCATGAAACAGGATAGAATAGAATAACCATCTGTTCATATTCTCCATCCCTGAGCCTGAGGCTGATCTAATTTTATCTTAAACCAGAGTCATAAATTATCCCTGAACTAAACTGCTTATAATCCCAAAGCTCTTGAGAAATCAGTTGTGGGAATCTCCCTTAGCTTGGATGGAATTCAGTGAGGCCCCAAGCTGGGAGCAGTTGAGGGCTAGGGGCTGAGTAGAGCTAGAAGACGTGCAGGGCTGGTCAAGTTCAGAATGCTGAGAGAGGATCTGAAAAGCAGCCGTATTCGGGAACGGTCAAAGAAACAGAAGGTGAGCACAGTCATAAGAGTCTCTAGAAAAATCATTCGTCAATCTAATTAACACCACCGAACGCCACTATGTGCTAATTCTTGGGAATAAAGAAGGAAATGAACATTAAGTTTACTGTCACTTACTCTCTTGAGGCTCATCTACTTTTGTTTATATCTTGGGATGGGATGGGGTAGACTGAGTCAAAGTAAAGAGTATCAGTGGAATAGACATAGAATTCAGGTTCCAGTCCCATCACAGATCTTGGAGCCACTCAGATGCTTCCTAAAGCAGCTATAGCTCTCCAAGTTTACCTGGCTTAATTCCTCCAGTGGCTGATAGATCAGGAGGGAAAGAGATCCCCTATGAGGTCAGCCAATATGTCTTGCCTTCCTGCTTCTTATTCCAACTCCACAGGGATTGGGAACAGATCCAACTATTTGAGGACAGAACTGAGGAATCGGGGTGGTAGAGAGAGCATGTAAAAGAGCTACTCAGTTGGATACAGTCTAACCCAGGCTGGACTCCCTCAAGGAACCAGTTCCTAATGAATCAAATTGGACTTTGGACTTGCAAATTGAGAGAAGAATGTTCAAGAAGAGAAAACGGAATCTGAAACTGGACGGTATGCTACAAATTAAGAGATATTTTGGATCTGAACCCTTCTCCCCATGACGACAGTTTAATAATGCTGATTCCTCAGCATAAAATGTAGTTTTTGTCAGATAGATTTTAACCATAACTTACTTTAACCATCCTACTGTGGTTCTGAGACAGCCAACTCTGTTAGAGTGATTTCAATTTGTCCTTTACGTCGTCCAAATGTTCTTGTCTCAGGTAAGAAGCCCTGAAATCCATGCACAAGTTTCTTTATAAATTACTTATCTTTTAGATGGTGTGTATTTACCACTTCACCATGTTTCCATTTAGGTTTAAGTTTGTAGGACATGACTCATGTCATATTTCTAGAAGGCCAAAGCTAAGTGAATATGCTTCAACACAGTCACATTCAACGTTGCAATTAATCTTGCAAACTTCATTTAAGGAAGGTATAAAGTAAGACAATAATTCACTCTAAAGTCACTGGTTTAGGCCTTCAAAGTCATTTCTCATTTTAGCAATAAGGAGGATTATTTTTCTGGGAAGAAATAAAAGTATACGCATGATACTTGTAATACGAATAGCACGTTTGACTTCCGATGGAGACCTTTATCCATCGGCAAAGTTCTTGCTTCTAAGTCAGGTATCCTGCTCTTCCAAGTGAACTAATATTTCCACAAGATGGTGAGAGGGGATGTGGCACGGAAGAGAAGGCTTGAGGGGCAGCGGCCGAGGGGGGTCTACATTCCAGAAGAGGAAGAAGGTAAGTGGAAGATGGCTAGACATCAGGATTTGAGGGTCTCTTCAGAGCCAATTCTAGACATAGGTAGTACAGGAGGTTAAGGATTGTTTGGTTCAAAGGGACAGAAACTTACTCCAGTGAGCTTAAGAAAAAGGTGTGTGTGTGTGTGTGTGTGTGTGTGTGTTTAAAGACTCCAGGGCAAGAAGCACAGTGTGGTCTCAGAAGAGAATGGAACCACTTCTGGAAAAGACCTTGGTCTTTCCAACATTACATGGGCTCTCACCTTTGTTCTTCTCAAGGTTTCCACTTCATTTTACTCTCTTATAGACTGACTTTTTGTGTTTTTAGATGGACAGGCCAAAGAAAATGGCTACAGGCCTCACCTTTGCATAATTTCCTGTTCTACACCTGCCATAGAATCACCAGAGCCTCTGAGTCCCAAATCCAAATTCTTATGGGATAGACTCTAATTGGCTCAGCTTGGATCAGGCATCCATTGGGCTGGCTGCCCACTCAGCCCGGGTGATGGAGGAAGATTCTCTGAGAAGCGGTTTTGGGGTGGGAGAAATCATTGGCAGAGGAAATGATTTATAAAACACAACGGCAATTCTTTAGCAAAATTTCTTCTCCTCTGTTTGTTACTTAATTATAATCACTGTTTTAGTTCTTTGAAACAGATCAGAAAGTACTGTTAAAATACATGCATCCCCTCACAGGGGTATATACATTAATTCACTAGCACCTGTTTTAAGATCCTATCACTAAAGAATCAGGTTAACCAGTTAATTACCTATCCAGCCAATAACCAACAGCCTACAAATTCCCTGAAGGGAAAGGGTCAAGGACAAATAAAGTGTGCTTTCCATTAAGGAGAAAGAGAAAATGGTTACAGTCATGGAGTTACCTGGAGGCTGTGATGCATGGAGGTTACTGGGTGCCCACAAGCCCGACCTGGTTCAGCCCATTATGGATCCCAACTCCCTCCCACCTCTATGCCTTTGCTCATGGACACATTCTTCCTCTTCTTCACCCGGCTAACTCCTACCTTCTCTACAGGACTGCCGTGGATTGAATTATATTTCCCCCAAAGATACATTGATCCGAGGTACCTGCGACTGTGTTGTTTGGAAATAGGGTATTGCAGATGTAATCAAGTTAAGATGAGGTCAGGGATTAGGGTGGACCCTAAACCCGACGAATGGTGTCTTTACAAGAAGAAGATTTGGAGACAAACACACATGCAGGGAATGAGGCTATGATGATGTAGTGAGAGACTGATATAGTGATGTAGGTACAAACTGAGGAGCACCAAGGATGCCACCAGAGGTGAAAAGAGCAAGGAAGGATTTCTTTCTAGAGCCTTCAGTGTTAGAAGGGCCCTGCAACACCTTGCTTTTAGACTTCTAATCTCCAGAACTGTGAGAGAATAAGTTTCTGTTATTTTAAGCCACCCAGTTTGTGTTACTTCGTTATGGAAGCCACAAGAAACTAATGCCAGTGCTATAGACTGAATGTCTGTGTCCCCCCAAAGTTCATATGTTAAAATCCTAACCCCCAATGTTATGGTTTAGGAGGTGGGGCCTTTGGGAGGTGATAGGTCATGAGGGTGCAGCCCTCATGAATGGGATTAGTGCCCATAAAAGAGTGGCCCCAGAGAGATCACTTGCCCCTTCCACCATTTGAGACACAGGGAGGAGACAACCATCTTTGAACCAGGAATCAAATTCTCACCAGACATTAAAGTTGCCAGCATCCTGATCTTGGACTTGCCAGCCTCCGGGATGGTGAGAAATAAATTTCTGTTCTTCATAAGCCACCTAGTATACAGTCTTTTGTTTTAGCAGCCTGAATGGACTAAGGCAACATTCAAAGACTGTGTTCGTGTCCTTTCTCTGTACTACCATCCCCATCCTGTGCTTCTTGCTGCCATCACTACCATCTTGCTATCACAGCAGAGATGAAACTGGTGCTTTTCTGTCTCTGGATTGTAAAGAAGTACCAGAAACTGTCCTTATTTTATATTGCCAGTGCCTAGCAGTTTGTTGGGAATAAGTGTGTATTAAAATGAGATGAAGATTATCTCCATATGTATTAAATCTACAATGCTCTTGTGTGAAGATATTTACATCTCAAGAATTTAAGACATGCAAGTGTGGAACAAACTAAACTCACATTGTTGAATTTCACCCTATACATCAAAATATGCTACAGGAAGAAATCAGGGAGCCAAAATAATTGAATAACTGCATATATCAACTTCTATTTGGTTGTCCCCAGCCCTGGTAAGATATGGAAAAGTTTTTTGAATGTAAAAAGTATACTTCTTTGAGGAAAAAAGGAGGTACTGGGTTGGTTTTGTAAATTTAACTCTTTCTAGAATACCTTTCCATTCAAATAAAGTAATTGTAATTCATGAATTCAGAAATGTGGTACAAATGCAGATGAAGATAAATAGCACATGAGCCATCAGAGGCAGGCAGATTCACGGGGGAAATTAGAAGCTGCCGTCGGGAGAGTTAATGGAAAGTCCACTAATCCCAATTTTCAGGCAGGATCAATGGAGCTGTGTGCTTCCCATGCAATTTGCTCTTACATGAGGTCTGCTTCTCCGAAGGGGATGGGGGCGCCGGTTCCATTTACCCTGTCACCCCCGCCACCCCGCCAAGTACATATTAGCTGCTACAATGCCATTTTGAGATGTCTGCTATACATTTGGGACATGTTTTAATTTTGCTAAATAAAGAATTAGCTAAGAGATTCTCTGTTATATAGGGATCTTCGTTCTCTCTAGTGTGAATAATCACTATTTAATGTTAGATTATTCTTCAGATAAGCAGCACAGATTGTCTGCTGGGTGGCACATAGCTCGGGGGTGCTGGGCAGACAGTCTTATCAACACATTAAATGGCATAATTACACATTCTATAATGCATGTCACTATGGTACTTGGGTGGGCAAAGTCTATTTTTTATTTTTCACACTCCAAAGAGCTTCAACTTCTAGAACAAGATTCCAAGCTTAGTCTCTGAGAACCATTTTTCCATTGTAGTCGTTATATTCACTTAACTAAGTTAAGTGGTAAACATTGGGGTTGCTTTCCCAATTGTCATTCCATTTTTGATGAGTATTCTAATCCTGGTCAGGGATTGGCTTAGGAATGGATGTGTAACACAATTCTGGTCCATGAGATGTGAGAGAAACTTGCTGGTGTGGGTGAGGGTGCATATTCTAGGAACTATGTCCTTCCTCTTGAGAGAGTCACAGGAAGAGAGGGTCTCTCTTCTACCTCTGGACACTGGTCGGGATATAAGACTGAAACTGCTGCAGCCATCTTGCTACTTGAGGGTGAAAACCTCATCAAGATGGCAGAGAAATGAAAGAACTCAGGGCCCTTAATGATATCTTTAAGCCAATGGATCAAAGAACCTTGAGGTCTCCTCTATGTGGAGACTTGCCGTTAATATTAAGTAATAAATTTCATTATTAAGCCAGGTTTTGTTAGTTCCATCTGAAGGCAATACAAACTGCTACACTAGGCTTAAATTCCATTGTAGAAATGGCAAGCCAGTGACCAAACTGCAATCAACAGCTGAGTCACTATCTGTAGTGGACATGTCTTTTGCTGCCTAAACCTTCTTTGATCTGCTTTCCTTCCCGATTCTTATTCCATGTAATTTCAGTGGCTGACCCTCCTGCCACCTCCACGAGGGTCTCTGACCCATGATCTGGCCACTGAGTTTACCCCAGCAACCTGGCTGCACTGACTGGTTCCAGGATGGACTTATGACTAAAACTAAGCCAATGAGCAGCAGCAACAGGAATCTTACTTTAACTGTTAGGAAAGGGGGATCTTTTTCTATTAGAGTTGATAAACTGTTAGGTTATAATCTTAGAGCTGCCAATGGCCACTTTCGCCATCACGTGGAAAGAGCCTCAATGAGAATGGAGCCAACACAGGGGAATGTAACAGAGCGAGTACATGTTCCATAATAACATGTGTCTTATCCATGTGGGCTGCTGTCACAAAATACCACAGACTGGGTGGCGTAAACAATTTCTCACAGCTCTGGAGGCTGGGAAATCCAAGATTAAAACCCTGGCAGATGCAGTGTCTGATGAGGACCTATTCCTGGTTCACAGATGTGCCACAGGAGCAAGAGAGCTCTCTGGGGCTTCTTTTATAAGGGCACTAATGCTATGGAGGAGGGCTCCATCCTCATGACCTAATCACCTCTCAAAGCCCCTTTCTTCTTATACCATCACATTGACGGGTAAGATTTCAACCTATGAATTTTGGGGGACACACACATTCAGTTCATAACAACATGGACCCTAACCCTGCCAGAAGATCAGCTCTACACTTGGACTTTTCAGTGACATGAGCTCAGAAGGTCCTTTTGGCTTAAATCAGTTTGAGCCTGTTTCTTTACTTGCAATTAAAAGGATCCTAATGAATACAAAATTACATTGATAGCTACCATTTTCTGAATACCAATTATGTTCCAGGCATATTGCATCATTATCACTAGGCTCACAGTGACTCTGGAGTGGAATATGTATGCCTTTACAGATGAAAGTGCTGAATCTCAGAGGGTTTTTTAATGATATGCCCACTTCGCATGCTATCGACAAGCAGCGTTAAGTTACAAACCCAGGTCTGTTAGACTTCAAAGACTGTGTGCTTTCCCTTACACCACCTCTCATCACTGGATTAGTAACATCCACACTGCATTTCAGAGACCCCATACTTTTTTTTATATCTGTTTAAGTACTAATTTATCTTTTTAGTAAAAGACAGCAACGGATTCAAATTTCTGTTACTACTTCTCCCCTCATTCCCCAGTATTTTTTGTACACAGACGGAGCTACCTGATGGAACACTTCTAATTTCTCACTGTCTTTGCTCTTACTGTTTTCTTCTGCTGGAATTTCTTTCTGCTTCTCCATGATCAAATCCCATGCATCCTGATGATACAGCTCAACTCCAATGCCTCAAGGTGAAAGCACCTCTATGTTCTCATTTTCACTGCATGTGTGCCTTTCTAATATCATCTCCTTTTACCTCTTAATCAAGTTATTTGGGTAGGAGACTTTTATCCCTTAACAGAACGCATGCTCCTTAAGTAATATGTATTTGATCCAACTTTGCATCCTTCTATTACTTAGGAGTCTATAAATACTGAATGAATGGATGCATGAACGAAAGGCATTTACAGACCCATCTTCACAGCTTTAGGATCATACAGGAAGCCTGCAAGTAGGTATATTGGGGTCTTTGAACCCCATTCAGCAAGTAACTTGAAAAAGGTATGCATCCAATAATAAAATGACTTGAACTTAGCATAACACTTAGCTCCTTAAAAAGTGAAAACAACTTTATTATGAGCTGTACTCTATGTCCTATTTTCCATTAGTGGCACGCATTAGTTGAGTCATATCAACCTTCCTATTTATATTTTTTACTTGTATTTGCATTAAACAGCCATAATAGTAAAAGGTGGCTTTAGATTCTTATTTCGTGCTTTGTGTGTGTGTGTGTGTGAATCTATTCCCTCAACGACTTTATCTCTAGTCTATTGTTAACCTCTTTACAAGAAACCGAAGTCCTTAAGTCTGCTTTCTACTAATGTTAGGTGTTCTAAGTAATGTCAGTTCTGTTCTTGACTGATGCTGACCTGTGCCTAAAGTGTTTCTGTAAAAAGGATGACTCACTGTTTCTTTTCCAACAACTGCTCCTCTGTGATTACACAATTTGAACTTATATTAATATATCTGACCATTTTTAATGGACTCTTACAAGTGAGTTCTCTCACATACATTTTCCTTTCTAAACCACCTTTACAAATTTATGTTAAATAAATGGCCTTACCAGCTAGATTCCAAAGTGGGTGGTGGTGGTGGAGGGAAGCTTCAATGGCCCAAATGTAATCTCTGAAAGACAATTTTCATATCAAATGTATCATGTAAAGAAAGTAAATTTAAAATATGATGCAATACTGTATTTAAATATTTTAATATCAAAATTACATTATGATTAGTGTGTAGAAAGGTTTTTAAAAAATTAATTGTAAAGGCTCAACCAAGCCATGTTGCGTGTTATCTCATGTATATTACAGCTGCATTTTCCAGTAACAATATTTGACTCATTTTTCCTAAAATTTTTATATATCTGAGCTAGTTTATGGGAGGGTTACTTTACAAAATTGTAAAACAGACAGAACAATTGGCATAGAAAGATATACTAATCAGGAAAATATACCCAAAGTCAATGTTATAACTAGTCGTATGTTATTTATACACATGAAAATAACCTTGTCCTTGACACATGGATTAACATCACAAAGGATGCAGGATTTCAAAGCTTCCTACCTCCATGTCCTCAAAAGCAATACCTTTTTAGTTTGGAAGAGCAGGGAATTCCTAACCAGATACTGATAATCAAATTCTTCTTCTTTATTTATGTATGATGCTATTCCTAAAATATATTTTTTGATAAAAGCTTCTTAAGGATCTCTCACACTGATGGGCTACTTAATTTGGATATACTTCTCTCTCTCCCTCCCCTCCCCCACTACTCTCTCTTTCCCCTCCACTTCTCTCTTCTTTTAAAGGGTCCTTGACTTTCGCAGCGCTGTGTTGACAGGAAAAGTAAACCTAAAGCTCACATATATTTTTTATTCCTTTCCCTTCCCTCTTTTTTACTGCCTGAACCCCAGGATTAATTTTCTTTTTAACAACTCATACCGTCACAGTTTAAACTCTGGGAAACTAAAGCTATGTAAGAGTTTGCAGGATGGTGATGTCCAATTATTAGGTGACTGGGGAAATCTGAAGCATCCTAGAGTGTTTAAGTACTTTATTTTTCATATGAAACTTTAACAGAAAGCCTCTTCTTAAAGTAAATCCTTGGATTGGTTTCTCACTTTAGCTCAATTTCAGCTTCTCTCAAGAGGAAAAAAAAGTCTCTAGTTTCTGGAAAGGAGAAATAACATCTTAATTCATGACAGTGGGAAGCCAGAACCCAAAGCCCTTGTTTCTTTTCCACACTTAACTAGTTATGTTGACACAGGCCAGTGCTGTGCATCTGCAGGTCCTGGGAATTTCTTACACATGTCCTGAAATTGACAACTCCATGATCCCACAGACTAAGTCAGGACTCCTACGAGTCGTGGGAGCAGTAGACTTCGAAGCTTCCTCTTAAGTGTCAGCAGTGACACAGGGTCAAGTCTCTGCTTCAAAGAGCTTATGATCTCGTTGGGTGCTATCATTTCCTGAAGAAAAGTCACATTACCACATCTCACAGCCTTATTTGCTGGGAAATATTCAGCTCTCATTGCCTCTGGACAGCTGAGCATCTCTGAACACCTCCAGAGGCAGAGTGATTTTTCACCTATTTTATCTTATCAACACCTCTTCAGAGAATTTAACAAATTTTTAAAATTCAATATTTAAAAAGTTAGTCACATTTTACACCATGAATATGTACACATCCAAAAATTGTGCAGCCATTAGTGTGTTTAAGTTGAACATCATGTCACTGAAAATTATGGTCTAACAGCCCTCAGATAAACGGTTCACAACTTTTTCTTTCCTTGATAGCTATAGTTGATGCTTCTAGTGTCCGTCAATTTAGCTATAGGGGCTAAAGCTTCTAAATAGTAAACAGAGTCCTGAGTCACCGCCTGCAATTCACTTGTCTGACCACATGGATCCAGACAGACAGAGACACACAGCCTACAACAACACAGCCAGGTGCACCAAATGTACATTTGTTGCAAACACTTTTTGAAAATGCTTTGCATGCAAAAACAATCTCACTACCTGTAAAAAAAATGGGGACACCCTTATCTGTTAAGCAAAAGGAGAAATGTACATCGATGTTCTAAAGCAGCCGCACTTAAAAAATAAAGCTTGACTTGCTTAGGGACAAAAAGTTTCTCAGCATTTGAGAAGATATTCAAAGCGTAAAAGCATTCTGATAAAACCTGCTCTCAGGCGATATGCCCTTCAAAAATGTTCAGTCTTCAGACTACCAAAGAAGCATTGCTCCTTGCTCTTTTATAATAAATCATGAATATCATTTCATTATATTGAAAAAAAGATTAAAAATCAGCATGGCCATGTATACTTTTCTGTCTCATTTGTAAGTAATATACTAAAGCTTATTTTATATTTTTCTGTGAAGTACAGCTCTTCTTCTTTGGAAAAGACACATGCAATTATGATTTGATATTTTATAGTAGACTATGCAGATTTCACAAGATAATTATCTCACTGTGTTTACAAATAGCCAAGACAAAAACATTTACTAAGCCTATTCAAAGATCTTCATAATTCAGGGCTTGCTATTATTTTTATTCTCTTACGTATTACCAAAGCACTCTTATGCTTATCCTTATTATGACACTCGTCAAGCTGTATTATAATTGTGTGTGTGTGTGTTTTATGTCTCCTCACTGGACTAGAAATATTTCACAGTCAAGGACTTTATAGTATTTATTCATTATTCTAATCTCTGTGCACTACCTGAGGGAGAGATGATAAATGGATATGGGTTCTGCCCTGTAGCTTTAACTCCCAAAGTCAAACAAATGATAATCAAGTTTGATACTTTTGAAAATCACAGTTAAATAATGTCTTAAATAGAAAAAGCAGAAACCAGAAGGTACCAGGGGATAAGGGTAACAAAATTCTCAAATTCTAAAATAGATTCCTCAAGGGATCGATTTAAATTACATAATTTGTTTGCAGTAAGTGTTTATAGAGCAGCTAAACTGAGGAGGAACACAAGCAAAAGGGAGAAAGAAGGGGAAACGTATCCTCTAATGACTGTTGAAACTTGTTGACATAAATTGAAGATCCTTGGGAATAAATGTGAAGACAGTATCACCATCCTGAGATGGATTCAAGAATGTTGAAGTCAGACAACCAGAGGTTACCATAAACACTATAAAACATGAAAATGTGATGACAAACTTGGAACACTAGAATTGAAGGACAATTTCAGAACACTTTAATAACCTGCCAAGTGTAGAGATATCGATCTTCTGTCAATTTTGACATTATTGTCACTACCTTGATAGTGAGAAGACAGAATTTCAGTACTTGAGGACACAGAAAGAAATGGACCCCAATCAAAAGCTTTACATGCCTTTCCTTTTTCCCTATCAAATTCACTGCTCTTACAATAACCGGATATTTCTAGCCCTGCCTTCAAGCCCTCTGCCAGACGTTCCCTGGTGTTTGGGAGTGGACACAAAGCGGGGGCCAGCACCTTACACCTGAAGCTCTGCAGACTTTTTTTTATAAGCCCTCTCCCCTAAGCAAATGGAAGATAATGTAGTTGGATGGAAAGATCAACCTCCTTATCTTACAAATCTTTACAAAACCAGCAATGTGACTCCAGAAAAATTCAAAGTACTTACTGGAGGACTTACATTCTTTCCTGTGCCTTTGAGATACAAATTTTTCATCTGGTGTCCTCTGGGAACTTTTATCTAGACCATCCTGAATTCTGAAAACTAGAGGTAAAAGGGAAAGAGGCTTTTTAAAAATTCAGACTGCTCCACACCTTCCTTAGGATTACTTGTCAAGGACAAAAACAAATCTTAAGTGTCTTCTCCACAAATGTTAACCTAAAAAATTTTAGCCATCTGAGCAGGTAAACTTAAATTATTCTGACAGTTCCTTTATAACTAGTGAGTTTTATATTGTTAACCTGTCTCATGGCTAAAATCTTAAAGCAAAACTATAAGGTCTCTCTCTGCTTACGTCTGTCTGTATGTTTATGTGTGTCTATACATGTATGTGTAGATGTGTGGTGTTTCCTGCCTCCAGAGTGTTACTAAGCTAAAATTAATTTGTGAAACAGCTCTACTTAATTGACTTAAACAAATACTTATATAAATTTAGTATTCGTAAAAATTCTCAAAATTATAATAGAAAAAACCTAAAATGGCTTTCAGGTTCACATGATCTGGGAAAATATTTGGTATTAAAGCTAGTTTAAGTTTATTGGTTTGATTAAAATAGGCATGTCTTAAACTATAATTCAAAAAGATACATGCACCCCTATGTTCATAGCAGCACTATTCACAATAGCCAAAACATGGAAACAACCTAAATGTCCATTGACAGGTGAGTGGATAAAGAAGATGTGGTACATATATACAATGGAATACTATTCAGCCATAAAAAAGAATGAAATAATGCCATTTGCAGCAACATGGATGCAACTAGAGATTATCATACTAAGCGAAGTAAGTCAGAAAGATAAAGACAAATATCATATGGTATCACTTATATGTGGAATCTAAAATATGGCACAAATAAACTTATCTATGAAACAGTAAGAGACTCACAGACATAGAGAACAGACTTGTGGTTGCCAAGGGGTGGGGGTTGGGGGAGGGAAGGACTGGGAGTTTGGAATTAAAGACATAAACTATTATATATAGAATGGATAAACAACAAGGTCCTATTGTATAGCACAGGGAACTATATTCAACATGCTGTGATAAACCATAATGGAAAAGAATATAAAAAAAAGAATGTATATATGTGTATAACTGAGTCACTTTGCTGTACAGCAGAGATTGACACAACAATGTAAATCAACTATACTTCAATTTAAAAAAATTAAAAAAATAAAATAGACATGTCTGAGTTATCATCACTGAATATAAAGTAAACATACAACTTTTATTCTACCTGGGTTTATTAGTTAAATAAGTTAATGTTACAAAATTTGTCAATAAGAAAAATAACTTGTTATGATGATGTTTTTGTAAGGAATCTAAAACTAATTTTTGAAGACAAGTAAATTAAATAGATGTGAGGTACAAAATTTATAGGTGAAATTTTAAAATAATTTCCCCCAATATTTTTGGTAACCTGAAACCTTAAAGTTTTGCTAGGTTAAGTTAAATGATAAGTGAAGTTAAATTCATTGAATATCCAGGTCATTTCCAAATAAGGTAAAACATTGAAACATGAATTACTAACCATAGGTTTACCCACTTTTTTGCTTCCTTTTACAGAGGAATTAAAGGTGACTTACCTGGTGGCGCAGTGGTTAAGAATCCACCTGCCACTGCAGGGGACACGTGTTCAAGCCCTGGTCCGGGAAGATCCCATATGCCGCGGAGCAACTAAGCCCGTGTGCCACAACTACTGGGCCTGCGCTCTAGAGCTCACGTGTCACAACTACTGAAGCCAGTGCGCCTACAGCCCGTGCTCTGCAACAAGAGAAGCCACCGCCAATGAGAAGCTCACTCACCGCAACAAAGAGTAGCCCCCGATCTCCGCAACTAGAAAAAAACCCGCGCGCGGCAACAAAGACCCAGCACAGCCAAAATAAATAAATAAAAAGTAAAAAGGTTATTGTGTCAAAAAAGATATTTTAGATTGTTAATAAACATGTTTTATGCCACTCAGAGAAATTTTCTGTAAGAAAGCATACATTTCTAGAAATTATGAAAATATTTATGTCTGCCAATCCATAGAATGCTACTGTAAAAGACAGTTCATAATTGCTTGCAATTAGTTTATGCTAGAAATTTGAGGTTTTTAAGGGTTAAAAATGCTAATCTATGCAATTAAAACTACTAGAAATAAAGGAAAGGAATTTTATGTGTGGTCAGAACTGGCTCAGATTAGAATAAATTTACTTAAGTAAATGAGTTTTAATATCCAAAGTAAGCTGGTGTAAAATTACAATTTGGTTTTTCTCTCTGTTAAAAGAACAAAGTTATTTTGTACTAATTGGTCTGTTCTTTAAAATGACAGATTGCAAAAGGTTTTTGTTTACCTTTTAAATAATCTGCTGAAATAAAAATGAAGATCTTGTGTCTTGTCAAAATAATCACTATGTTCCAAGTGGTCTTTATCAGGCTTTTGACTACTTAAGTAAACCTAGTCTTTCCAATTACTGAAAGAATTAAGTTAACCTCAGAACTATGTACCATTCTATACCTGCCTGTGAAGTCTTTGTCACTTTGGTTAAATAAGTAACTAAGTATTGTTTCACAGTGACCTATGATCCTATTTGACCCAGTATTTTATTTTTTAATTTTTATTTTATTTATTTTTGGCTGTGTTGGGTCTTTAGTGCTGCACGCATGCTTTCTCTAGTTGCAGCGAGTGGGGGGTTATGCTTCATTGCGGTGCGCGGGCTTCACGTTGCAGTGGCTTCTCTTGTTGCAGAGCATGGGCTCTAGGTGTGCGGGCTTCAGTAGTTGTGGCATGCGGGCTCAGTAGTTGTGGCTCGTGGGCTCTAGAGCGCAGGCTCATTAGTTGTGGCACACAGCCTTAGTAGCTCTGCGGCATGTGGGATTGTCTTGCGCCAGTGATCGAACCCGTGTCTCCCTGCATTGGCAGGCAGATTCTTATCCACTGCGCCACCAGGGAAGCCCCGACCCAGTATTTTAAAACCTTTTGATATTTTTGACAAACTTCCCAGAAATCAAATTCTAAATGAAGTCTTTTTGACTTCAAGCTAACTGTGGAATAGTCCAAAGGGCCTCTGGAGCATCTCAAGAGATTTGTTCTCTGTCATTATTAAAAGGGAGATGTTAAATAAATTAGGCTTAGTTGATATGTTAAATTACATGGGAAGCATTGTCAAATAAGAAATAATAATACTAAACTTTCTCTATGTTTTATCTGTATAGGTATATGTTTTAAGTGTGTCCCCCAAATTATGTAAAATTCCTGGAAATCTGATATGTCCTTGTATAATGTTGTCAGACATAATCCAGTTATCATCCTTAAATGTTGTATGTTACAGAAATAACCAAATTTCCTTGTCAATTCCATTACAATAAACTCTCATCAAATCTTTAATAATGGGCATTTTTAAGTCTTTCGTCACTGACAGAGAGTTATCGTTTTATTCTGATGCTTTGGCAAAAGTGTTCCTACAAAACTGCTTCAACTTCATGGAAAGAATGTTTGACAAGTATGGGTTTCTGATAACTTTAAGATCATAAAACTGAACAGGGTAAGAATTTCCAGAACTAATGGAAAAACTGGATTTAAGCAGAACACGTACACGGAGCGGAGTGAACTGAGGAAGGGTAACATTGCTGGTTGCTTAATGTTTTGTTTGTCCAGATGTAAGGAAACCTTCTTCTCTTTTCTCTTAAAGCTATCAGCAATCTAGTAAGATATACCTTTGTGAACAAAGGTGAAACATTTACTTTTTTTCCCTACTTGATCCCTCCAAAATTTGGAAACTCTTGAATATTCTTTTCATGGCAATATAGTTACCTATTTACCTAAGTTAAATAAAAATCTGGTCTTTTTATAACAGGACACGATTAGAAACATTGGCTATATAACTGAGGCTTTGGCTGGAATATCTTATTTGAGAGAAATATGCAAAGACTCAGATATGACCGGATAGCTTTGCGAGACTACTTGGACTTTACCTTGGCTTCCTGACCTCAAGAAGTTTTTGAGTTTGATCTGAGATTCCTTATAAAAAGTCCTAGAAAAGAAGAGCTGATAAGATCAATCGCTATTCTTGCCACACTTGCGTGGCAAAACAAACCAAATTTAATGCCCCAAAAAATTAGTTTTGCTGTGATCATCCTTGGAAAAAAAGAAACAGGGATAACTGCAGAGAGAAAAATTATGTTTTCACCTTTGTCCATATTAGATTCTAATCCTGTTGTTTTTGAGGTTGTGTTATATACATGTAAATTGGACTGGATCTTGAATTCTAATTTCCTCAAATATATGGCTTTGACTCTCCAAACTAATGTTTCCAATTTTCTCCCACCCTTCTGAGTCGGAATCAGTAAGAACAAAGTCTGCTCTCGAATCTCTTTGGCAGGGACGAGACCAGGTCCTCCTCAGTATCCAGGTGGTAGCCAAACTTAAGGGACTGCACATCTCACAGCGAAAGAAGGCTCGGCCTGACATCTGGTCCTGTACAAAAGCTGGAGATCTCCAAATTCAATTTACAAGGAAGAGAAGGAGCTGACAACATTGAGGCAGAATTCTTCTTTTTTTTTTTTTTTTTTTTGCGGTACGCGGGCCTCTCACTGTTGTGGCCTCTCCCGTTGCGGAGCACAGGCTCCGGACGCGAAGGCTCAGCGGTCATGGCTCACGGGCCCAGCCGCTCCGTGGCATGTGGGATCTTCCCAGACCAGGACATGAACCCGTGTCCCCTGCATCGGCAGGCGGACTCTCAACCACTGCGCCACCAGGGAAGCCCCAGAATGCTTCTTCGTAAGACGCCAGATCAAGACTTCATATCTTAACTAAATACGAATCCTCTTATTCTTCCCTTTCTGTACTCTGCTTTGGTATTGGCCTGGAAAGATAACACAACACTTGTATCTCCCAGGCCATTGCTAAGGGGGGGTTACCTCTGGAAGTCAGAACAACTTTTAATTTCAGGCTAGGAGAAAAACTAATGGGCCCTTGGTTTGCAAAGGCAACAATCCCTGCAAGTGAATCCATTAACAATGCCACCTTAGTGGGAGTGGTCTGTGCCCAACAGGATTTATCTTAGTCTGTGGTGGTTATTCTTCCTGTTGGGCCTGTGGCTGCCTAAGAAGGCGAGTACATAATCAGGCAGTGCCTCTTAGGTCATCTAACTTCGCCCCTAACTGTTCACAAACTGGGTTGTCTCATTGATCAACTTCCCTGGATCTGCATCACTGAGTTAGAAAGGACTTACGAGGAGGTTTGCACGATTCAGGATTCATTCCCTTTGGCAGGCCCCTACTTCCCTGGTTAGGAGTAAATACAAATGAGGCTATAGTCAGGACCCTCTCCTTAACTCAAAAATATTGCAGAATTCGTTGCTAAAGGAATAGCTTCCCGAGAAAAATTCTTGGACTCTCTGGCTAAAGTTGTTCTTGATGATAGGATAGCTCTGTATAATCTTTCAGTTGAGCAAGGAGGCACCTGTGCTGTGGCCAGCACCACTGCTGCACCTGGGTTAACACTTCTGTGAAAGTTGAAACTTGGCGACATAAGATCACTGAGCAAGCCACTTGGCTTAAAAGGGTGACTCCTTCAAGAGGGTCCTTCTTTGGCTCCTTTGATTTTGACTGGTTTGCGTCTTGGGCACCATGGCTCTGAAGGGCACTCCAGACATTGGGAATTACCCTGCTTATAACAGTCACAGCAATCTCCCTGGTGCACTGTGCTCTCTCACAGGCTTTAAATGTGTGTTCACAGGTGTTAACTACCAGGCAAATGATCTTAAGGCTGGGACATAGAGTAAGAATGAACAGAATGATTAAAGATTATGAACCTAAAGCCATGTCCTGTGAATATCACAGGGATCATGACCCTGTGACCCAAAAACACCATGACCCATGGACACCACACAAGGACCAGCAAAGCTGTGAGAACTGCAGAGCCATAGCTGAGGGTGACGCTAATGCCTTAAATTTTGATCACATCTCTCAGTTAAGCTGAGAATCTGATCAAAAGGGGGGGATTGTTAGAAAAGAAATGACAGGTCCCATATGGAGTCTCTTGTGCTAAACCCTGTGTCAGCAAACCAAAACTTAATACCTAACCTAATGGCAGTGACAACCTCCCCCAGGAATGTTGTCTTAACTTGTCAGTCAGGACCAGTGAGGTAATCTGCCACATAGTCCCCTTCGGCCCCCAAAAGTGCATTACCTAAACCTGAAAATCCACTCCTTCCCCCTTTCTGCCTGTAAAAACCTTCCATTTCGTACAACTCCTTGGAGCTCCCCGCTAGATGGGATGCTGCCAGATTCATGAATCATTTAATAAAGCCAACTGGATCTTTAAAATTTATTTGATTGAATTTTTTTTTTTTTGAACACTTTGTACTTCCTTCACTCCACACCCACATGGCTGGCACACTTCTGCCTGGGTATCTGGGCTCATTCTGTCTTTCTAGTCTATAACTTCCACCCCCCGCTTCTCCAGTTACCAAGCTCCTATCACTTCATCCGAGCCCAGGTAACCCCCATCGCCTTTGTGAAGCTCCCTGGTCAACCACAGGCATGACTCCTTCCTCTAACGCTTGTATTGACTGCTGTCCGCCAACTAGGGCTTCTCAAACACTGCTTGGTTACAAGATAACTTTTTGTGTATGTCTTATTTTCCTCAGTTAGACTATAGATTCCTCAAAGGACCAGTTTTTTTGTTGTTTTGTTTTATTCCACTATGTGTATATTTCTATATATCATACTTAGTGCTAAGTAAATATTTCTGACTGATCATTTAAACAGGCTAAAGAAGACACAATTAGGAATAAAACTAAGTAATTAAATATGCATTCAGATACAACATGAATATTTCCACTTCTGGAATTTAAGATTGTGTGTGTGTGTGTGTGTGTGTGTGTGTAACACAGAGAGGCAAAACATTTCTAATTTAAGCAAATAGCCTGAACTCTCTTGATGTAAGAAGATAATCCAGATATTTTTTACCCAAAGTGGCTTGATCGGGCTTTATTGGGTGACTTTTTCAAGGATTTCAGTCTAAAGATGCTGTATTTTCACCAATGATCAATGAGAAGAAAAAGAATTTACTAACAAATGATACTGGTAGTTTGAGTAATAGGTAACAAATTCTTAATTGCACACACCACACTAAAATAGAGTTCAGATAGTTTTAGCAGTTACATTTTTTTAAACTAGAAAAAAGAAATAAATGTTTAACAAAACTCTGAGAGGATACTTCATAAATTTAAAATACTAGAAATTATTTAGGGATAAAACCTCCCAGATTTAATTATATAAAAATTTAAAAATTCTGCCTGGGAATTTAAAAATTAACAAAAATCAAAAAACCAAAAATAAACTAGAACAAATTTTCTTATTAAATATGACAAAGAATTGTCTATAACAATAGATGCTATGGATATTGCATGGGGAAGGAACAACGAACATGAACATACAACAAGAGTTGTATGCCTTTGGGCTAATTACTTAAGTGCCGTGTGCTCCTTTTTCTCATCAACAAATAAGAAATGGCAGGGCTCCCTCAGCGTGTACTTTAAAAAAGATAAATAATATGTAAGGGTTTGGGACAAAGGCTAAGCACATAGGAGTCATTTAATAAATGGTAGTTTTAGATTTATTACACAAAAATCAATCATACCAAATAAAATAAGGCCTTTAGAATGCCAGCTACTTGAGGGCAAGGATTTTTGTCCGTTCTGTTCACTGCTGTATCCTTAGTGCCTAGAACAATATCAGGTGCATATTAAGATTTAATAAATGTTCCCAAATGTAGGATGAAAGCTTTAAATATCTTACCGTTGAATATATTTGCTATAAAGTTTTTTGGAGGTACTCTTCATAAAATTAAGGCAGTTTCCTCTGTTCCTAGGGTACTAGAAGAGGTTTTTCCTTTCTTAAACTGTGACTAATTTTCCTTTTAAACAAAAAAACCAAAACCTGTTACTGGGTATTAGATTTCATCAAGTGATTTTTCTGCACCTATTACAAAAATCATTTTATTTTACTTTTAAATTCTGCAATTATGGTGAATTACATCAATTGAATTTCACATATTAAATGATTTTTGCCTTCTTTGAAACAGCCTAGCATTGGCCTGTGTTTTTCTTTTCTCGTAATATTCTTGTCGGGTTTCATTATCAAGGTGATGCTGACCTAATCGGAAAGTTAGGAAGTGTTTATTCTTTTTCAGTTTGCTGGAAGCATTTGGTAAGATTGATATTATTTCTACCTTAAATAATTAGAGAAACTCCCTGATGATGTCACTTGAGTCCGGGTATTTCTTTACAGAAAGTCTAAATTACAGATGCAATTCCATTATTTGACAAAGTACCATTCAGGTTTTTTATTTCTTCTTGTATCTTTTACGGTAGGTTGTTTTACAGTAAGTTTTCAAAAGTTACTTGGATTAGTTTCTAACTACTTCTTGCCTACACATCAGTGTGGTTATGTTATTCATTAAAATAACATAAGATCACTTGCTTGTGTTTCTATTCTATCTTGGGCCACCCTCAAACCTGTTTTTTTGACTATGTGAAATAGTAATATGGTTTTAAATGTTGGGTTTATATCAAAAGGTCTTCTCAAACAATTATCCTTTCCCCCATTTCTTCTACTTTATTCTTACTCCTTTATCCCCCTGTATCTTTCTTATGCAAAATGTAGCATATTTTTATTACACAAAAGTAACATACTATACTATTCTGTACTTTGATTCTTTCACTTAGCAATATTTTCTAGAAATCACTCCATATCTGTTCATACAGTTCTCCCTTTTTCTTTTTGATATAGCTGCAGAGTTGCACAGACCTCCATTTTGGGGGTGTATCCAGTTTATTTAACCATTCTCCTGTGTCTGAGCCTTTTGATTGTTTCAAATATTTTGTCATTATAAACAATGTTGCAATGCGTTTTTCATATTGAAGGAGGTACGTAAGTCCCAAGGGTTAATTCCCAGAAATGGGATTCCTGGATCAAAAGGTGCATTTATGTGTAGTTTTGTTATTTCCACGTCTCCTTCTATTCAGATCCAGTGTCTTTGTGCCCTGCTGCAGTGACACTGCTGCTGCCGGTCCAGAGCGTGTGTCAGCCACAGAGTTTCCTTAAAAGAGTGTAGATTTATAGTATTGAAGGTGTCTCATCAGGTGAGATTCACAGAAGTGAGATTTGTGGCTCAAAAGATGAGTATGTGATTTTGCTAGATATCACCAAACTCCCTTCTAAATGGCTGTGCCAGTTTGCATTCCCACCAGCAATGGGGGACAGGACCTGTTTTCCCACAGCCTTGCCAACAGGATATGCTGTCATACGCTCTTTCATGTTTTCCAGTGCTATGGTCTGAATGTTTGTATCCTCCCCACCCTAACATTCACATATTAGAATCCTAATACTCTATGTGGTGAGGTCTTTGGGAGGTGATTAGGTCATGAGGGCAGAGCCTTCATGGGTGGGATTAGTGCTCTCATCAAAGAGGCCTGAGAAAAAACTCCCTTGCCCCTTCTGCCATGTGAAGTTACAGGAGGAAGTTGGCCATCAATGAGGAAGCTGGCTTTTACCATACACCAAATCTGCCAGCACCACGATCTTGGACTTTCTAGCCTCCAGAACTGTGAGAAATAAATTTATGTTGTTTATAAGCCATGTAGTCTGTGGTATTTTTTTTTTTTTAAAGCTTCAAGTGAGCTTTATTAGGGAGCACTCCCGGGCGAGGTTCACTGGTCCGAGAGAAAGGGGCCAGAGAAGTCGCGAGTCTGTGGTATTTTTATGAGCCCAAATGTACTGGCCACTAAGGTGGCCAGTCTGACAGGTGAGAAATTGTAACACCTTGCTGTGATAGTATGTCCTCAGCAGATGGAGAACTGGATGGCCGCTTCCAGCCCAGAACACAGTGTAAGTGTGTTATGCCGGACTCCCCTCACTGCCTGAAGCGTCCCCTCAGAGGCCCTTTCTGTCCTCTCCTGCTAGTGAGAACCTCTGGCAGGAATACTCCAGCCCAACAGAGAGGATCTTATCACAGTGAACCTCAAAAGGGAAGTGCTTACAGTCTCCATCCCATTTCTTCCAAGGAGTTGATATCCTTGCAAAATTGCCTAACCCTTACTCACCTACTAGTTCATAAACCAAGAAGTATGTAAAGTGGAAGATTTTGTAATCCCACGACCTCCTGATATAACTTGTGCCAGGGAAATGATGCATCTTTCATTGACAGAAATAAGAAGGACAATCTCCTGACTTTCTCTGGAAGAAAGGCACCTCTATCCACCAGGAGAGAGAAACTGCAACCAACACTAAGTTGATAGCTTTTCAAAGTTTCAATTTACTGATGATTCCACTGAATTTTGAAAAGACACCACCTCTAGGAATATTTTTCCATCATCACATGCCAAAGAATGTCCCAGACTGGGGGTGCCTCTAAGTTAAGTATTATCTTCCGAGGAGCTTAATGGACAACTCCCAAGCAGTCTGGAGAATGGAGGGTCTAATTATGAAATCACTGCTGATGCCAGAGGAAATGACAGAACTTCTGACGAACTGGGTGTCATAGCCACTGCTAATACCTGCTCTCAGCACACTGGATGCCTCTACTGTAGAAATTTACCCACTGGTGCAAACACTGAGCTGTCCCTCACTCCACCTCAAGGCTCTAGGGACTCAGGTGTACTCTCTTCACTGAAGAAGCAGGGCAGGCTCTTTGGTCCCCGTCAGAAGCGGCACCTTCCGATGGCTTTCCCTCATCCTACTTGGGCAGCTACAGATCCTCACAACCGTGTGGGAGCTGATGTATTTAACCCCTGTGCCCTGATACAGCATTCCCCACTCTCAAAAGATGGCCGAGGGACCGAAGCAGCACCCTGTTACTTCTGTAATCAGACAATCCTAGAATGGACTCCCTCAACTAGCAAGTGAAAAGCTTCCCAGAGACTTTTTAATAGATAAAATAGAGTAGAAAAGAGGCGGGGAAGAAGAAAGGGAGGAAAGTTTGCAGATTGGTGTGATAGAATGTCTTCTAAATCCCCTGGTGGCCATTTCAGCCTGTGTTTCATTTCAATTCTGATTAGCTCTTTATTACTTAGTGAGCACCCAACTGACAGAAGAGCTGAGATCTTTAAATCATCCAATATTCTGGCTACCTGTGAAGGTTTTGTAGTTTGGCAAAAGGAACAATAAAACCAATGGCAAAATTGAGAAATCTGAATGATTTAGACGTTTGAATTATCCCCATGTGTACTCCCAAAGAGCTGTGTCCTGTGTATATTAAATGATTAGCAAATATAAAGTATGACACTAACCAGGTACTTTTTTGGTACACAGTTTGAATCCCACAGATTAATAGATCGACTTCTCAAATAATGAAAAATCAACACATGTAAGCTAAGTATCTGGCACACAGTAACTCCTCAAGTGGTTTCTGAGGGAGTTGGAATTTTATGAAAAAATTTATGTGTAATACATACACACTTTTTCAGGGCAGAGAGTCCATCATCTTTTCAATGGACTATTATCCCCCAAAAGGTTAGCAACAACCAGACTAGGGTTGTTTCATCGGCGTTTCTTTTAATCTGTGTTAACTATTAAACACATAGTAAAGCAACAGTCCTTCCATTATGCCATTTCACACTTTTCCCAAATAAATAACGTGGTCCTTGCCATAATCTTAATGACTATTTAAAGCAATGAAAACAAAGATGTGCAAATGTTAAATTAGTTCATTTACAATGTCCTTGAGCATTTTAATCTTTTGCTTGAAAAAAATCTTGGCCATTTTTCTTAACAATAAACACTTTTCTATTCCTAATAGTGTTTCCTTCTAAGGTTATTCATTTTAGGAAAAATATAAATTTTCACAAATATGAAGTGAAAGAAGTATTTAACTTTTTAAAATTTTATCAATCATCATACTGTTTGGGGAATACTTAGCCTATTTTGCCAGAAAATTCAGATCTTATATCTCAAGTGTTTATTTGAAAAATAGGCCATTAAAAATAACAGATGAGTATATGGAGATAAATTATGAGATACTTATAGAATTTTTTAAAGGAACTTAGGTGTCTGGCAGGATAAAGAAAAGAAGCATGATAAAAGTCTAAAGAATGAATGAATATTTGACATTTCAACAGCCCAAGGCTGTATAAATTACTTCCAACCAGAATTATTAATTTAAATTCTAGGCCTTCAAGCAAAATGTCATAAAGTAAGAGAAACCATGATGTGCCTCCTAGGACTTAACTCTGACCAACGAAGGATAATTTGGTGGCAACGTGGGAGTGACAGAAACAGGGAAAAGAGACCATGTCACCTTGGAGCTCATAGAAGAAAGGAATGAAGTGCTGGACATTTCTGGACATACATTCCAGAGTGACTTAACAGTTGATTTCAAAAAGTTCCAGGAAGAATAAGTATATGCCAACAGGCAGAGATACAAACTAAAACATGACACATGAACTCTGACTATACATTCAAATGACTCAAAAAGAGATGCCGGTGGAAGTGATGGACATCAGGAGAAACTAGCATGGTTGTACAGGATGCTCTCTGACAAGCTCAGGCTTTTAAAGGACAGAAGTCAAATACAGGGGAAAGCAAGGAAAAAAAAAAAAAAAGCAAGTGTAAACCATAGCACTAACTGTTAGGAATAACTCAGGGAAGTCAAAGACAACAGTGAGCAGAGACGTGAGGATCAGATAAGGTTGTTCAAAACACCTGATATGTATCAGGTAGTGCAAACTATGAAGTTTGTATTTGTGTTGCTATCTCTTTCATTCTAAAGAGGAGAAAACGGGTGCAAAGATGTAAAGTCGCTTCTGCGATATCATATATCGGTTAAACCATGGAGCAGAGATTTCAAACCAGTGAAGGACACTTACTCCTTCCTAGTGTGTCCTGCATGTGGAGGGACACCCTTTAATCCTGGTTTTTCCCCATGTCTCTCACCACTCCACTGTGGTGGACCAAGTAGCTGATTAGTGAGCCTAGAAGGAGAAACTATGCTAACTAGCCCTTCCTTCTCTCTTGGGAGAGCTGCCTCTGCAAGCGACTCCCTCAGATGCTCTGAGCCTCGAGGTAACGTAGAGGTCAAGGCCTTGCCCCCTCGGAGAAGGTCTGCAGTGGTCCAGAGCTGCCTGTGACTACCACGGAGGGTCTCTCAAATCCTGGGGTACAACGCCAGCTCCCTAGCTGCCAGATATGCCAAATTATCCAATATCAGCTCCAATATCAATCATACAGATGAGAGTTTTATTTCCCATAGGCCTCATTTTGGGGGGTCCTATTCTCAGTTCGTTCAGAATATAGGCTTTTCAACAAAGCCCTGTTTTGATGATCTCAAGCCTGAGCCCCTAACCATGCAGCAATGCCATTTTTCTTATGTTTTGTGTAAGACGGGATAAGGCTTACAGATGGCAAAGAGAACTGTCATTTTGTGACTAAACTTCCCAGAAAATGGAATATTTTTCTAAACTAGAAATGGCAAAACATGATTAAGAGAAAACTGGAAATCAATGTAAGAGAGGTGATAGTAAAAGACCCCCTAAATTCTTTGAGTAAAGTCAATTCCTCAAACCCAGAAAAATGATATTGCAGCCAGATTAAACGGCTTAGGTTACCACCTCAGAGCTACTTTCGGTCATAGTTGAGAAGTTACAGAGTATGGAAAAGTGTGTCCAGGAGACTAGAGATGGGCAAATATCCCCAGTTTTCAAAACGCTAAAAAATGGAAAAATCTCAGAAATTACAACTAGTAATTTTGGGAGCTTGACATCAACCCTCAAGAAACCTACAGAACAGGTTTGTGACTAAAGGATAAAATGAAAAACTAAAGTCAAGGTGGGTCCACTAAAAAAAGTAAGTTCTTCTGCAGACTTGTGGTTACTAAGGAGGAGGGGGGTAGGAGAGGGATGGAGTGGGAATTTGGGGTTAGCAGATGCAAACTGTTCTACATAGGATGGATAAACAATAAGGTCCTACTGTATAGCACAGGGAACTATATTCAACATGCTGTGATAAACCAAAATGGAAAAGAATATAAAAAGAAAAGAATATAAAAAGAAATAAAAAAAGAATGTCTATATGTGTATAACTGAGTCACTTCGCTGTACAGCAGAAATTAACACATTGTAAATCAACTGTACTCCAATAAAACAAATTTTAGAAAAGTAAGTTGTCCTGAATTCACTCCATTAACATCTTAGATAAATTTACTGAAGGGTTTATCAAGAGATGCTAAAAGATATAGCATATCTTAATTTCAGCAGAAACAATGGACAGAGACTTTCTCAGCCATAAAAGAATGAAATTTACAGCAACACAGATTGATCTAGGAATTATCATACTAAGTGAAGTAAGTCAGAAAGAGAAAGACAAATATGATATCACTTATATGTGGAATCTAGAATATGATACAAATGAACTTATCTATAAAACAGAAACAGACTCATGACATAGAAAACAAACTTATGGTTACCAAAGGGGAACGAAGGGGGAGGGATGAATTGGGAATTTGGGATTAAAAGATAAGTACTACAATATATAAAATAGATAAACAGCAAGGACCTACTGTATAACACAGGAAACTATATTCAATATCTTTTTTTTCTTTTTTTAACATCTTTACTGGAGTATAATTGTTTTATGTTGTTGTGTTAGTTTCTGCTGTATAAAAAACTAAATCAGCTATATGTATACCTATATCCCCATATCCCCTCCCTCTTGTGTCTCCCTCCCACCCTCCCTATCCCACCCCTCTAGGTGGTCACAAAGCACCAAGCTGATCTCCCTGTGCTCTGCAGCTGCTTCCCACTAGCTATCTATCTTATACTTGGTAGTGTATATATGTCCATGCCACTCTCTCACTTCGTCTTAGCTTACCCTTCCCCCCGCGTGTCCTCAAGTCCATTCTCTATGTCTGCATCTTTATTTCTGTCCTGCCCCTAGGTTCCTCAGAACCATTTTTTTTCTTCTAGATTCCATATATGTGTTAGCATACAGTATTTGTTTTTCTCCTTCTGACTTACTTCACTCTGTATGACAGACTCTAGGTACATCCACCTCACTACAAATAACTCAATTTCATTTCTTTTTATGGTGGAGTAATATTCCATTGTATACATGTGCCACATCTTGCTTAACCATTCATCTGTCTATGGACACTTAGGTTGTTTCCATGTCCTGGCTATTGTAAATAGTGCTGCAATGAACATGTGGTACATGACTATTTTTGAGTTATGGTTTTCTCAGGGTATATGCCCAGTAGTGGGATTGCTGGACCATATGGTAGTTCTAATTTTAGTTTTTTAAGGAACCTACATACTGTTCTCCATAGTGGCTGTATCAATTTACATTCCCACCAACAGTGCAAGAGGGTTCCCTTTGCTCCACACCCTCTCCAGCATTTGTTGTTTGTAGATTTTCTGATGATGCCCATTCTAGCTGGTGTGAGGTGATACCTCATGGTAGTTTTGATTTGCATTTCTCTAATGATTAGTGATGTTGAGAAGCTTTTCATGTGTATGTCTTCTTTGGAGAAATGTCTATTTAGGTCTTCTGCCTATTTTTGGATTGGGTTGTTTCTTTAATATTGAGCTGCATGAGGTATTTACATATTTTGGAGATTAATTCTTTGTCTGTTGATTCGTTTGGAAAGATTTTCTCCCATTCTGAGGGTTGTCTTTATGTCTTGGTTAAAGTTGCCTTTGCTGTGAAAAAGCTTTGAAGTTTCATTAGGACCCATTTGTTTATTTTTGTTTTTATTTCCATTACTCTAGGAGGTGGATCAAAAAAGATCTTGCTGTGATTTATGTCAAAGAGTGTTCTTCCTATGTTTTCTTCTAAGAGTTTTATAGTGTCCGGTCTTACATTTAGGTCTCAAATCCATTTTTGAGTTTATTTTTGTGTATGGTGTTAGAGAGTGTTCTAATTTCATTCTTTGAAATTTTTTTCCCAGTTTTTCCCAGCACCACTTATTGAAGAGACTGTCTTTTCTCCATTGTATATTCTTGCCTCCTTTGTCACAGATTAGTTGACCATAGGTGCGTGGGTTTATCTCTGGGCTTTCTATCCTGTTCCATTGATCTATGTTTCTGTTTCTGTGCCAGTACCATATTGTCTTGATTACTGTAGCTGTGCAGTATACTCCGAAGTCAGGGAGTCTGATTCCTCCCACTCCCTTTTTTTTCCCTCAAAACTGCTTTGGCTATTCGGGGTCCTTTGTGTCTCCATACAAATTTTAAGATTTTTTGTTCTATTTCTGTAAAAAATGCCATTGGTAATTTGATAGGGATTGCATTGAATTTGTAGATTGCTTTGGGTAGTATAGTCACTTTCACAATATTGATTCTTCCAATCCAAGAACATGGTATATCTCTCCATCTGTTGGTATCATCTTTAATTTATTCCATCACTGTCTATAGTTTTCTGCACACAGGTCTTCTGTCTCCCTAGGTAGGTTTAGTCCTAGGTATTTTATTCTTTTTGTTGCAATGGTAAATGGGAGTGTTTCCTTAATTTCTCTTTCAGATATTTCATCATTAGTGTATAGGAATGCAAGAGATTTCTGTGCATTAATTTTGTATCCTGCAACTTTACCAAAATTCACTGATTAGCTCTAGAAGTTTTCTGTTGGCATCTTTAGGATTCTCTATGTATAGTATCATGTCATCAGCCAACAGTGACAGTTTTACTTCTTCTTTTCCAATTTGTATTCCTTTTATTTCTTTTTCTTCTCTGATTGCCATGGCTAGGACTTCCAAAACTATGTTGAATAGTAGTGGTGAGAGTGGACATCTTTATCTTGTTCCTGATCTTAGAGGAAGTGCTTCCAGTTTTTCACCATTGATAATGATGTTTGCTGTGGGTTTGTTGTATATGGCCTTTATTATGTTGAGGTAGATTCCCTCTATGCCCACTTTCTGCAGAGTTTTATCATAAATCAGTGTTGAATTTTGTCCAAAGCTTTTTCTGCATCTATTGAGATGATCATATGGTTTTTATTCTTCAATTTGTTAATATGGTGTATCACATTGATTGATTTGCATATACTGAAGAATCCTTGCATCCTTGGGATAAATCCTACTTGATCATGGTGTATGATCCTTTAATGCGTTGTTGGATGCTGTTTGCTAGTATTTTGTTGAGGATTTTTGCATCTATATTCATCAGTGATATTGGTCTGTAATTTGCTTTTTTTGTAGTATCTTTGTCTGGTTTTGATATCAGGCTGATGGTGGCCTCATAGAATGAGTTTGGAAGTGTTCCTTCCTCTGCAATTTTTTGCATGAGTTTGAGTAGGATGGGTGTTAGCTCTTCTGTAAATGTTTGATAGAATTCACCTGTGAAGCCATCTGGTCCTGAACTTTTGTTTATTGGAAGATTTTTAATCACAGTTTCAATTTCATTAATTTTGATTGGTCTGTTCATATTTTCTTTTTTTTCCTGGTTCAGTCTTGGAAGGTTATACCTTTCTAAGAATGTGTCCATTTCTTCCAGGTTGTCCATTTTATTGGCATAGAGTTGCGTGTAGTAGTCTCTTAGGATGATATGTATTTCTGTGGTGTCTGTTGTAACTTCTTTTTCATTTCTAATTTTATTGATTTGAGTCCTCTCCCTCTTTTTCTTCATGAATCTGGCTAATGTTTTATGAATTTTGTTTATATTCTCAAATAACCAGCTTTTAGTTTTATTGATCTTTGCTATTGTTTTCTTGGTTTCTATTTCATTTATTTCTGCTCTGATCTTTATGATTTCTTTCCTTCTGCTAACTTTGGGTTTTGCGTGTTCTTCTTTCTCTAGTTCCTTTAGTTGTAAGGTTAGATTGTTTACTTGAGATTTTTCTTGTTTCTTGAGGTAGGCTTGTATAGCTATAAACTTTCCTCTTAGAACTGCTTTTGCTGTCTCCCATAGGTTTTGGATCGTCGTGTCTCCATTGTCATTTATTTCTAGGTATTTTTTGATTTCCTCTTTGATTTCTTCAGTGATCTCTAGGTTATTTAGTAACATAGTGTTTAGCCTCCATGAGTTTGTGTGTTTTACGTTTTTTTCCCTGTAATTCATTTCTAATCTCATAGCATTGTGGTCAGAAAATATGCTTGATACGATTTCAATTTTCTTAAATGTACTGAGGCTTGATTTGTGACCCAAGATGTGATCTATCCTGGAGAATGTTCCATGTGCACTTGAGAAGTGTAATCTGCTGTTTTTGGAAGGAATGTCCTATAAATATCAATTAAATCTATCTGATCGATTGTGTCATTTAAAGCTTCTGTTTCCTTATTTATTTTCACTTTGGATGATCTGTCCATTGGCGTAAGTGAGGTGTTAAATTCCTCCACCATTAATGTGTTACTGTCGATTTTCTCTTTTACAGCTGTTAGCAGTTGCCTTACGTATTGAGGTGCTCCTATGTTGGGTGCGTACATATTTATAATTGTTATATCTTCTTCTTGGATTGATCCCTTGATCATTATGTGGTGTCCTTCCTTGTCTCTTGGAACATTCTTTATTTTAAAGTCTATTTTATCTGATATGAGTATTGCTACTCCAACTTTCTTTTGATTTCCATTTGCATGGAGTATTTTTTTCCAACCCCTCACTTTCAGTCTGTATGTGTCCCTAGGTCTGAAGTGGGTCTCTTGTGGACAGCATATATATGGTTCTTGTTTTTGTATCCATTCAGCAAGCCTGTGTCTTTGGTTGGAGCCTTTAATCCATTCACATTTAAGGTAAGTTTCAATATGTATGTTCCTATGACCATTTTCTTAATTGTTTTGCATTTGTTTTTGTCGGTCCTTATCTTCTCTGTGTTTCCCACTTAGAGAATTTCCTTTAGCATTTGTTGTAGAGCTGATTTGGTGGTGCTGAATTCTCTTAGCTTTTGCTTGTCTGTAAAGCTTTTGATTTCTCCATCAAATCTGAATGAGATCCTTGCTGGGTAGAGTAATTTTGGTTGTAGTTTCTTCCCTTTCATCACTTTAAGTATATCATGCCACTCCCTTCTAGCTTGTAGAGTTTCTGCTGAGAAATCAGCTGTTAACCTTATGCGAGTTCCCTTGTATGTTCTTTGTCATTTTTCCCTTGCTGCTTTCAATAATTTTTCTTTGTCTTTAATTTTGCCAATTTGATTACTATGTGTCTCAGCGTGTTTCTCCTTGGGTTTATCCTGTATGGGACTCGCCACGCTTCCTGGACTTGGGTGGCTATTTCCTTTCCCATGTTAGGGAAGTTTTTGCCTATAATCTCTTCAAATATTTTCTCAGGTCCTTTCTCTCTCTCTTCTCCTTCTGGGACCCCTATAATGCAAATGTTGTTGTGTTTAATGTTGTCCCAGAGGTCTCTTAGGCTGTCTTCATTTCTTTTCATTCTTTTTTCTTTATTCTGTTCCGCAGCTGTGAATTCCACCATTCTGTCTTCCAGGTCACTTATCTGTTCTTCTGCCTCAGTTATTTTACTATTGATTCCTTCTAGTATAGTTTTCATTTCAGTTATTGTATTGTTCATCTCTGTTTGTTTGTTCTTTAATTCTTCTAGGTCTTTGTTAAACATTTCTTGCATCTTCTCCATCTTTGCCTCCATTGTTTTTCTGGAAGGTTGCCTATCTCCACTTCATTTAGTTGCTTTTCTGGGGTTTTATCTTTTTCCTTCGTCTGGTACATAGCCCTCTGCCTTTAAATCTTGTCTATCTTTCTGTGAATGTGGGTTTTGTTCCATAGGCTGCAGGATTGTAGTTCTTCTTGCTTCTGCTGTCTGCCCTCTGGTGGATGAGGCTATCTAAGAGGCTTGTGTAAGTTTCCTGATGGGAGGGACTGGTGGTGGGTAGAGCTGGGTGTTGCTCTGGTGAGCAGTGCTCAGTAAAACTTTAATCTGCTTGACTGCTGATGGGTGGGGCTGGGTTCCCTCCCTGTTGTTTGTTTGGCCTGAGGCGACCCAACACTGGAGCCCACCTAGGCTCTTTTGGGGGGCTAATGACAGACTCTGGGAGGGCTCACTCCAAGGAGTACTTCCCAGAACTTCTGCTGCCAGTGCCCTTGTCCCCACGGTGAGCCACAGCCACCCCCAGCCTCTGCAGGAGAGCCTCCAACACTAGCAGGTAGGTCTGCTTCAGTCTCCCCTGGGGTCACTGCTGCTTCCCCTGTGTCCCGATGTGCACACTACTTTGTGTGTGACCTCCAAGAGTGGAGTCTCTGTTTCCCCCAGTTCTTTCGAAGTCCTGCAATCAAATCCCACTAGTCTTCAAAGTCTGATTCTCTAGGAATTCCTCCTCCCCCTGGCAGACCCCCAGGTTGGGAAGCCTGACATGGGGCTCAGAACCTTCATCCCAGTGGGTATTCTGTGGTATAAGTGTTCTCCAGTCTGTGAGTCACCCATCCAGCAATTATGGGATTTGATTTTACTATGATTGCACCCCTCCTACCATCTCACTGTGGCTTCTCCTTTGTCTTTGGATGTGGGGTGTCTTTTTTGGTGAGTTCCAGTGTCTTTCTGTGGATGATTGTTCAGCAGTTATTTGTGATTCCAGTGCTCCTGCAAGAGGGAGTGAGAGCAGGTCCTTCTCCTCTGCCATCTTGGTTCCTAGTCTTAATGCACATTTTAAAATGAGTTCTTCATTCTTTAGGTGGAGAAGATGCTCGGAACCTGTATTTTTATCAGATTCTCAGGTAATACTGATACTGCTGGCTCAGGAACCACACTTTGAGAACCACTGGCCTAGATTATTACCAACTTTCATATCTATGCTAAGACCATCAGTTTCAATAATTATCTTAACTTTTCTTCATGAGAAACAAAGAGATCCCCACTCCCCCAGAGCAAGGCCTTAAAACAGCAAAATAATCCACCTTTCCCTCACTTCTTTCTGAAAATGCTAGTTTTCCTTTTAAAGTAGAGTTAAAACGCTGTAGTTTCTGAATGGACAGAGGAAAAAGTAAACTTTTCTTCCTTTGCCTCAGTTCTCCATCACCATACAATTTCAGACACTTTTATTATTGTTATCTCCCAGGATCTTAAATTTTGAAAAAATTCAGTTTCTTTTATGCTATAAAAGAAATCATTATCAGTACTATGAGTATATTGTTAAAGTGTTCCAAAATTCTAGAAAGATAAACTTTTTGGCTAAGGGTGAGCGTGGGAGTATTTGAAGATGGTGTGTGTGTGTGTGTGTGTGTGTGTGTGTGTGTGTGTGTGTACATATATTCCATAGAAAAGTAAAATTTATCCCTAGTTGCTTCAGGTGACTTTTTCCTGCTATTTTTAATATTTTTCATTGTTTGGATTTGCAGCACCCCAGGAGTCTTTAGCTATTTTAAAAGGTGTCATGAAATTCTGAAAAGTTTCTCAAAATAACATTTTAAGTCACTTCAATTGAAAAACTACATATTTTCCATACAGAAATTTCCCAGATTGGTGAAAGGGACAAAGAAGGATGTTTAGAACTGAAATAAAAAAACTGGAAATCAGTGGTATGGTATTTAAACTTCCATTCTGTACTGGTTCCCAAATGAATTGCAAACTGGTTGCATACTTTTTTTTTTTAATGAAGCGTAGTTTATTTACAATTCTGTGTTAATTTCTGCTGTACAGCAAAATGACTGAGTTATACATATATATACATTCTTTTTCATATTCTTTTCCATTATGGTTTATCTCAGGATATTGAATATAGTTCCCTGTGCTATATAGCGGGACCTTGTTGTTTATCCATCCTATATATAATAGCTTGCATCTGTTAACACCAAATTCCCAGTCTATTCTTCCCCCATCCCCCTCCGTTGCATTCTGTGCCCACAGAGACTTGGCATCTAAATCAAACATAAGGGACTTCCCTGGTGGCGTAGTGGTTAAGAATCTGCCTGCCAATGCAGGGGACACGGGTTCGAGCCCCAGTCCGGGAAGATCCCACATTTGGTGGAGCAACTAAGCCCATGTGCCACAACTACTGAGCCTGTGCTCTAGAGCCCATGAGCCACAACTACTGAGCCCTCATGCCACACTACTGAAGCCCCCTTGCCTAGAGCCCGTGCTCCACAACAAGAGAAGCCACTGCACTGAGAAACCCGTGCACCACAAGGAAGAATAGGCCCCATTCACTGCAACTAGAGAAAGCTCACGTGCAGCAATGAAGACCCAATGCAGCCAAAAATAAATAAAAATAAATTTTAAAAAATAAATCAAACATAAAATGACCCATGTATTTGAAATGAAAAAAAAAATCACATTTTCAGGCAGTTCTCAATTATCTCATTAGCAGATTGTCTGGAATGACTAAAAGCCCTAAAGACTGTTTCTCTTTGAGACTATTTTTGTACTTAGAGGTGAAGAGCTGTTTTCCCAATGCCCTAAGAATTTCATTCAATTAATGTTAAAGGTGCCACTAAGAGGAGGTGGAAGGTGGTTCAAGACCCTTTTGCAAAAGAAAGTTTTCTTCTCAAATCATGCAGTGTTCTTTTAAAACCATTCCTGCAGCTGGGGAGAGGAGACAGAGAGTGTTTTAGATGTGAAAGGGTGCCTGGACTTCTAGGTAAAAAGAGAGAACTGAGATATCACTGTTATAATTACATCAATTGGGTGCTAACAAAAAAAAATTTGATTTTAGAAATGAGTAAGCCCCTGCTCATTGTCTGTGTTTGAGAAAGAAATGAGGACCCCCCCCCTTTTTTTTAAAAACACCAAGCACACTTGTTTCGTTCTTCTCTATAAAGAACAGCAGATGGGCAAGGGGAGATTTCAGATACCTGCGGACAGGCGGTGTGCTCAGACTAGACAGGGCATTAGCCAAGGCCTGAATCCACTGCTTAGCTCCGTCACTGGAGCTTTCTCTGTTCCTCAGGTCCACCTCCTATAACTTCAATCCTCAGATTCTCACTGGACTCATCATCGCTGCCCAGTTTTCCCTATTCCAGTATCTCTCAACCCTTTAAACAGATGCCAACTTTTCATAAATATAAACATCTCATTCACACTTTCCCCAGAAATCCTAACACAGCCCTTAGGATTAGGGGAGGGAAAACTCTAGCTGGGAATTCTCTGTATTTACTTTGTAACCTAGCAGCAAAAAGGGTGTTGTGTTCTGTTTTCTAAAGTGGGCATTATAAAAATAATAGTTTGGTTATATTTTTATAAAATAAAAATAAATTATAAGATTGATTAGGTATTCTCAAATTTTTCACTTGCCTTTTCCTAACTCATTTCCCACCTCCCAGAGATTCTGGTATTTCTCTTAGAGCACCAGCTGAGAACTGCTGCTCTAATTTCTATGTCACGACCAGGACTGGCTCTATAACTTGTGGGGTCCAGTGCAAAATGAATATGCAGAGTCCCTTGTTCAAAAATGATTAAGAATTTGAAGCCACCAAGAGAAGAGCATTAAACCAAGGGTGGGGCCTTGCTAAGCTTGGAGTCCTGGGTGACTACGCAGATCGCATGCCATGAAGTTGACCAGGACTTTTCAGCTTCTGCTACTCCTGTGACTGACTCTTCTCTGTTTTCTCACTCCAATTCCTAAGAGTAGCAATCTGATTGGCTGAGGAAAGCATTTCATTCCAGAGAGTGTCCCTGGTTGCTGGTAAGCCTACTCATTGGAAGGCCCTTGGGCAGCTAAGTATGTCAGGACCAGGCTATTTATGTGATCAGAGTTGGGGGTGGGGTGGGGGGGGTAGAGAATGGATCTCCTAGCACAGGGTGTGGCCGCCAGTGCAACAGAGACAGTGGAGGGGGTAGTTTTCCTTAGGAGGGGACGTGAGTAGGCCTGCAGTTATTGATACTGTTGGTACAAAATATAAAAACGTGCATTTCCAATTTGAGCCTGACGCCTGTGTATATAAAATGGAGTTATAATATTTCAGAGGATAGTTTGGGGGGGGCAAATGAGATAGCGGCTAAACAAATGGGATGCAAAGCCCTAATAAAGGTTATGTCCATTGCGACAAAGGGAGCTTACACACAGTGGAACCTGATTTAGCATCTCAGAAACGTACGTGTGTGACACTTCCCTGGCGGTCCAGTGGTTAAGACTCCACGCTTCCACTGCAGGGGACACGGGCTCAATTCCTGGTCGAGGAACTAAGATCCTGCATGCCGTCCAGTGTGGCCAAAAATAAATGATAAAAAGATAATCTCAAGAAAGAACACACAAAAAAACAAAAACGTATGTGGGTAACACGTAGGCTGTCAGGTCGTTGCTTCTGTGGTGAATGCCCTGGATGACTACCACTGTGAACTGAACAACACAGATTCCATGTACTGAGGGCAGACACACACCACGGACTGCATCTTTGTTCAGATACACAGAGGAAATTGGTACCAGCATGGAATGGGAGCCAATGGACGATCTATTTAATAGATTCTGGCTTGTGATATTTCTACTCTGTTGATGAAAGAACACGTTTCCTTTAGAAAAAAAGAATTTTCTAACATTCTCCCAAGAAAGGTTTAAGCTGCCCTTGATTCTGTCAGTAACTGGGAGTGACTGTCCCACTCTCGTTTATTATCACTGTGATCACACCAGGTCCTCTTCTAGATTTAAAAAACTCATTCTCATATTTTTTTTCCTGAGGATTTTTTATCTAATCAATGATGCCCTTCCAATTTAACTACTGAATCTAGTCATGGGTTTTTTAACTCCAGGCCTTACCTTTTGTCATGTTTATCATCCCCTTTTCTTTGTCTCATTTAAGTTAAATTTTATCATCTGTACAAGAATTTAAGTTGATCATATGAAGGATTTTGAAACACTAGGGATTTTCAATTCCTACAGTGATATCCGTAACTTTTACTGTTCAGGAATTTTTCCCCTGTGTATGTGAGACTGTGTGTGTGTGTGTGTGTGTGTGTGTGTGTGTGTGTGTGTGTGTGTATTTAAAGAATACTCAGATTTCCAACTGTGTAAGAAAAAATTCAAGTTGCAAATACCAGGAGTCATGCCAAATAGAAATTTCCAAACAGCCCTACATGTGAATACATTGTGATACTCATCAAATTAATTATTACAAAGAAACTGTCACATTATTCAATTCTGAAAAAGAATCAGAAAAGTAACAGTAAAAGTAACAGTAAACAGAAAAGTAACAGTAAAAAGTAGAGCTTCAGAGAAAAAAAGAATTCCATGATAGAGCATTTCGAATAGGTGAGGATGGCTGGTTAAGCTGGGGATGCCCACTTCCTTTGCTCTCGTGGTCACAGGCAGAGTGGGCTTCCACCTGCATAATCCCATTACATGCAGGATGCTGCACTTAGCCTTCCTGATGACTTACGTTTGCCAGAAACACTACACTTAGGACGCAGATCATATTAGCAGTTACAACGGATTTCCAGAGATTGATGGCAGCCCCAAGTGAAAAAGATCGAACTAACTACCCTCCAAATACTTAGCTGAGGTGGGAGGAATTGAGAGACTGGGATTGACACATATACACTATTGATACTATGTATAAAATAGACAACTGAGGGGAACATACTGTATAGCACAGGGAACTCTACTAATGCACTGTGGTGACCTAAATGGGAGGGAAATCCAAAAGGGAGAGGAGGGGGTATATGTATATGTGTGGCTGATTCATTTTGCTCTGCAGTAGAAGCTAACACAACATTGTAAAGCAACTACGCTCTAATAAAAATTAAAAACAAAAAACCAAATACTCATTTGAAATGTGTGTGTGTGTGTGTGTGTGTGTGTGTAACTATGTGTTCATGTGTGTGTGTGTGTGTGTGTGTGTGTGTGTGTGTGTGACTCTGTGCTCGTGTAGTTACTCAGCCAGCACTCTGGAGAAAACTGGTTTCTTAACACTTGTTCCTAGGGAGAAGCAATTTCAAAACCCCTCCGTCTTTTTGAATGTCAGCTACTGAAGATACAAAACTCATGTACTTAGAGAAAGTGGGATTATAAACAGCCTTAGGATATGACTCTTTCCCTTCCATCCTTCAAAAATCAATGTAAGTCTTTAACTTTCCATTTGGTACAACACTAGGACAAGGAAAGAGTGCATAAGAAAAGTAAGATTTCATAAATGTGGTAAGAAGTGTCTCAAAATGCCTTAAACGGTTCTCAGTGTAGGTGCAGGAAGACTTTTAGCTCACATATGTGCTGGTGCTCTGAGGGGTTCACTGGGAGAGGATATTATCATAGATTTTAAAAACAATTAACCTCATGAGGACAAAATCTAAATATATTTACTATTAAGAGAATTGATATTTTACTTTCTCACCATGTAGGTGAAAGCTCATAGAGCCATATTTTAACTGTGAGTTTGTCTAGGAAGAGTGAGAAACAACATTTTCCTGTGTGCCCAGATTGGGACCAATGGAATTTTGAGCAATGTCAAGATCTTCCTGTTTGAATTTTGCATAGCATTGATAGAACCCTGATTCTTTAATGATCAGAAATTCATTTTAGACTATGGCTAATAGGACCAGATGTTCTATTTTCCGGGGACAGTCATGGTTTGTGCCTGGTATACTGGTGTCTCATTTGATTTAGTATTAATCCAGAATGCACTTAAATCTTTTCAATGATGCATTATTATTGTTAATAACAGTTGCATTAAAGTAAGTCAGAGTTTGATAGACCTCCATTTGGCACGTCCAGCTTCTGATAATGTCTCATCTAGTAGAATGTAAAACATACATGTAGTGATCAGAGTTCACACTTAACATGTGGTTAAATCTGAAGGATGACCAGTGATATTTCATCTCTCCTTGGCTGACCCATTTTCCAGCAGAAGGCAATTAACACCTTCTGTATCAGCTATCTATTACTACATATGAAACTACATATGAAATTTAGTAGTTTGAAATAACAATGATTTATTATTTTTCACAATTCTGTGGGTTGACTGGGTGCCTCTTCTGCTAATCTCATCTGGGTTTACCCATGTGGCTGCATTTAGGTGGTGACTGGGCTAGGCTGGGAGGTCCAAATGACTTCACCCATATGTCTGGTGCTTTGGTGCTGGCTATCAGCTGGTACTCCTCCATGTGGCCTCTGATCTACCCTTCTTCATAGCATGATGGTCTCAGGGTTCCAAGGTGGAGGTTGCAAGACTTCCTGTTTAGGCTTAGGCTCTAGAACATACTCAACATCATTTCTACCACATTCTGTTGATCGAAGCAAGAAATATGGTCAACCCAAGGCATAAGTAGAAAAAGAGATTCCATCCCTCAGTGGAAGAGTGACAACATTCCATTGCAGAAGAGCACTTACACAGAAAGACAGGCTTCATTGGAAGCTGTTACTATAACAATCCATTACAACTTACTTTAAAGCACAGCTCTTGTTGATAAATTGAAGTATGATTAGATACAAGTAGCTGGGGACACCTACCTCATTCTGTTCTCTAGTGGTGGAGGGAGAAGTATTTGATACTGTTAACCCTACTGGCCATTTGATATACCAGCTGGCTGTACCTTGTCTTACACTGATACTTCTGAGATACACAAAGCTCTTGGATCTCTATGCAGCAGAGTTTCTGAGAAACATGGGTAAAAAATAGTATGTGTAGAAAATAGAGGTTGAGCAGTTCTACAAATATTTTACTTTTTTGTAATGCTTTTTTTTCTTTTGCAATAAATTATTTAAGAAGCAATAAGCTTTTAATCCAAGAGCATGGGATATCTTTCCATTTCTTTGAATCATCTTCAATTTCCTTTATCAATGTTTTATAGTTCTCAGTATATAACTGTTTCACTTCCTTGGTCAGGTTTACTCCATATATATATATATATATATATATATATATATATATATATTTGATGTCATTTAAGAGGGATTTTTTTTTTTACTTTCCCTTTCTGATAGCTCATTGTTAGTATAAAGAAATGCAACAGATTTCTGTATGTTAACCCTGTATCCTGCTACCTTGCTGAATTTGTTTATCAATTCTAGTAGGTTTTGTGTAGTGTCTTTAGGGCTTTTTATATATAGTAACATGTCATATGCACATAATGACAATTTTACCTCTTCCCTTCCAATTTGGATACATTTAATTTCTTTTTCTTGTCTGATTGCTGTGGCTTGGACTTCCAATACTATGCTGAATAGAAGTGGTGAGAGTGGGCATGTCTTGTTCCAGATTTTAGAGGGAAGGCTTTCAGCTTTTCACCGTTGAGTATTATGTTGGCTATGGGTTTGTCATAAATAACTTTTATTACGTTGAGGTATGTTCCCTCTATATCCACTTTGGTAAGAGGCTTTTTTTTTAAAAATCATGAATGAATGTTGAATTTTATCAAACACTTTCTCTGCATCTATGAGATGATCATGTGGTTTTTGTCTTTTCTTTCATTGATGTGGTATATCACATTGATTTGTGTATGTTGAACCATGCTTGTGACTCTGGGATGAATCCAACTTGGTCGTGGTGTATGAACTTGTTTATGTGTTGTTGGATTCAATTTGCTAATATTTTGTTGAGAATTTTTGCATCTATAATTTTCTTTTTCAGTAATGTCTTTGTCTGGTTTTTGTGCCGGGGTGATGGTGGCTTCATAGAATGACTTTGGGAGTGTTCCCTCCTCTTCAATCTTTTGGAAGAGTTTGAGAAGGATCGGTATACATTCTTCTTTATATGTTTGGTAGAATTTCCCAGTGAAGGCAAAAGTCCTGGACTTTTGTTTGCAGGGAGTTTTTTTTAATGATATTTTATTTATTTAGTTGTTTATTTTTGGCTGTGTTGAGTCTTCGTTGCTGCGCATGCAGGCTTTCTCTTGTTGCGGCAAGACAGGGCTACTTTTCATTGTGATGCATGGGCTTCTCACTGCAGTAGTTTCTCTTGTTGCGGAGCACAGGCTCTAGGCGTGTGCGCTCAGTAGTTGTGGCATGTGGGCTCAGTAGTTGTGGCTTGCGGGCTCTAGAGCACAGGCTCAGTAGCTGTGGAGCACGGGCTTAGTTGCTCTGCAGCATGTGGGATCTTTCTGGACCAGAGCTCGAACCCATGACCCTTGCATTGGCAGGCAGATTCTTAACCACTGTGCCACCAGGGAAGCCCCTGCAGGGAGTTTTAAAATTACAGATTCTATTTAACATCTAGTGATCAGTCTGTTCAAATTACCTATTTCTTCTTGATTCAATTTTGGTGGGCTGTATGTTTCTAGAAACTTGTCCAATTCTTCTAGGTTGTCCAATTTGTTGGCATATAATTGTTCATAGTATTCTCTTATGATTTTTTGTATTTCTGTGGTATCAGTTATTATTTCTCCTCTTTCATTTCTTATTTTGTTTATTTGGGTCCTCTCTCTTTTCTTCTTGGTGAGCACGGTCTGAGGTTTGTTGATTTTATTTACCCTTTCAAAGAACCAGCTTTTTGTTTTATTGATTTGTTTTTCTATTGTTTTTAAAAATCTCTGTTTTATTTCCTTTCTGAACCTTATTATTTCCTTCATTCTGCTGACTTTAGGTCTTGTTTGTTCTTCTTTTTCTAATTCTTTTAGGTGGTAGGTTAGGTGTTTATTTAAGATTTTTCTTGTTTTTTGAGGAACATCTGTATCACTATGTCCATCTTAGGACTGCTTTTGCTGCATCCCATAGATTTTGTATGATTGTGCTTTTATTGTCATTTGTCTCAAGGTATTTTTAAGTTACTCTTTGATTTCATCATTGACCTATTGTTTTTTTTAGTAGCATGCTGTTCAGTCTCCATGTAATCATTGTTTCTTGTTTCTCTTTCTGTGGTTGATTTCTAGTTTCATGCCACTGTGGTCAGAAAAGATGCTTGAAATAATTTTTATCCTCTTAAATTTGTTGAAGTTTGTTTTGTGTCCCAGTTTGTGGTCTATCCTAGAGAATGTTCCAAGTGCCCTTGAAAAGAATGTGGAATGTGTATTGTTTTATTTTTTTGTTTGTTTTTTTGGCTGTAATGTCCTGAAAATATCAATTAAGTCTAACTGTTCCATTGTGTCATTTAGGATCTCTGTTGCCTTATTAATTTTCTGTCTGGAAGATCTGTCCATTGATGTCAGTAGGGTGTTAAAGTCCCCACTAGTATTGTATTCCCATCAATTTCTCCCTTTATGTCTACTAGTATTTGTTTTATGTATTTAGGTGCTCCTATGTTGGGTGCATATATATTAACAAGTATAATATCCTCTTCTTGTACTGATCCTTTTATTATTATATAGCATTCTTCTTTATTTTTCTTTATGGCCTTTGTTTTAAAGTCTATTTTGTCTGATATGAGTAATGCTACTTCCACTTTCTTGTCATTTCCATTTGCACAAAATATCCTTTTCCATTCCTTCACTTTCCATCTATGTGTGTCCTTTGGCCTAAAGGTTAGGGTTAGCATGTTATAGGTTTTATTATCTAATCTGCCACTCTACGTCTTTTGATTAGAGCACTTAGTCCCTTGACATTTAAGGTAATTACTGATAGATATGTCTTTATTGCCATTTTAACCTTGTTTTCCAGCTGATTTTGTATTTCTTCTTTGTTCCTTTCTTTTCGTTTTTCCTTCTGTGCTTCGATGGTTTTCTTTTGTATGTGTTTGTGTTCTCTTCTTTTTGGTTTTTGTGAATCAACTGTATGTTTTTGATTTCTGGAAGAATTAGTATTATTAATATGGTCATACTACCCGAAGCAAGCTACAGATTTAATGTGATCCCTATCATATAACCCATGTTATTTTTCACAGAACTAGAACAAATAATCCTAATATTTATATGGAACCTTAAAAGACCCAGAATTGTCAAAGTAATCCTGAGGAAAAAGAACAAAGCTGGAGGCATAACCCTCCCAGACTTCAGAAAATACTACAAATCTACAGTAATCTAAACAGCATGGTATTGGCATAAAAACAAACATATAGATCAATGGAACAGAATAGAGAGCCCAGAAGTAAACCCACACACCTACAGTCAATTAATATTCAACAAAGGAGGCAAGAATATACAATGGAGAAAAGAGTCTCTTCAGCAAATGGTGTTGGGAAAGCTGGACAGCCGCACGTAAATCAGTGAAGTTAGAATACTTCCTCACATCCTACACGAAAAACTCAAAATGGCTTAAAGACTTAAATATAAAACATGACACCACAAAAGTCCTAGAAGAGAGCATAGGCAAAACATTCTTTGACATAAATTGTACCAATGTTTTCTTAGGTCATTCTCCCAAGGCAACAGAAATAAAAGCAAAATAAACAAATGGGATCTAATCAAACTTATAAGCTTTTGCACAGCAAAGGAAACCATAAACAAAATGAAAAGACAACCTACACACTGGGACAAAATATTTGCTAACAATGTAACTGAAAAGGGCTTAATTTCCAAAATATACAAACATACAACTCAATAGCAAACAAACAAACAAACCAATGAAGAAATGGGCAGAAGACCTAAACAGACATTCTCTAAAGAAGACATACAGATGGCCAATAGGCACACGAAAAGATGCTCAACATCGCTAATTATTAGAGAAATTACAAATAACAAATGCTCGAGAGGGTGTGGAGAAAAGGGAACTCTCCTACATTGTTGGTGGGAATGCGAATTGGTGCAGCCACTATGGAGAACAGTATGGAGGTTCCTTAAAAAACTAAAAATAGAATTACCATATGATCCAGCAATCCTATTCCTGAGCATATGTCTGGAGAAAACGCTAATTCAAAAAGATTCATGCACTCCACTGTTTATAGCAACACTATTTACAATAGCCAAGACATGGAAGCAATGGATGGATAAAGAAGATGTGATATATATATACACACACATACACAGCTGAATGTTACTCAACCATAAAAAAGAATGTAACAATGCCATTTGCAGCAACACGGATGGACTAGAGATTATCATAGTAAGCAAAGTCAGAAACAGAAAGACAAATAACATATATCACTTATACGTGGAACCTAAAAACATTATACAAATGAACTTATTTACTTTTGTATTTTTAACAGGTAATTGATATAAGGAAGTTTTTTGAAATTTTTGTTTAATGCATACTGATGTGATGCATATTAATATTTTTATATGATTTATAGATTTTTAATTTATAAAATAAATTTAACAAGAAACAAATTCAATAATAAATATAGCAACTATTATAACAAATACATAATAAAATATTAATTTAATGTTTATTACATAAATTAAAATGTTAAATATAAAATATATTTCATCTTTGTTTATATATACATGAAACAAATATTTATTTCAAAAATATTTTAAATATAACTATTTTAGAGATCCACTATATGAGATGAATTTTTGTTCAGTAAATATTACAATGATGATATATTTTCAATGTTTTTATTGATTCCTTTTAATGTAAAACACATTATTGGTTTCAATAATGAATTAGGCACTTTACCTATTGTTCTTTTCACTTTTGGTCCATGGTCATCGTGGAGTTCACTCTCTCCCTCTGTATACCTCTAAAAATCAATCCCTACTTCAGGAAACTATTAATAGACTGGTTCCTTTGGAACTCCACCAGTCTTCATGTTTATAATCTGACAAACCCAGACTTCTGCTTCAAGTGTTAGTGTTAGTAGCATCAAGTGTTAGTAGCAGGAAATCGTCTCCAAGATCAAAAATGATATGGTGTTAGGGTTCTATGGTAATGCATTAGCAGTTCTGCTTAGCAATAACAATCATGCAAAGCAGTAACCATTATTTGTGATTCTATGTATTGCTGTGTTTTTTTGTTTGTTTGTTTTTGTGGTACATGGGCCTCTCACTGTTGTGGCCTCTCCCGTTGCGGAGCACAGGCTCCGGACGCGCAGGCTCAGCGCCCATGGCTCAAGGGCCTAGCCTCTCTGCGGCATGTGGGATCTTCCCGGACCGGGGCACGAACCCGTGTCCCCTGCATCGGCAGGCGGACTCTCAACCACTGTGCCACCAGGGAAGCCCATGTATTGCTGTTTTTTAAAACTTTCTGGGATAAAAGAAATTATGTTTTTGGAACATAGGTATCAAGGTAACACCACTGAAAATCTGGCAGACTGCCAATATGGATCATTAGTATTTACAATATATTTGATTCATACAGCAGTTTCCAAAGAGCCCACAGTGACTGTACATACATTAGATTATGTATCCTCATCATCCCTAGTGAAATAGATTTTAAAGCTCTTTGTACCTATTTTATTGAGATTAAGTCTCATGCTTCTTGCACTTCTCCAGAAAAATATGCCTAGTTATTAAAATACTTTTTTACACATTTTGATTAATTATCCTGAAAAAAAATTAATTTCTATACCAAAATTATCCAGGTAGTTTGGCCTACAAAATGGCAGACATACATATAGCCTTCTCTCAAATATCTCTGCCTCATAGCCTACCCCAGTAATATCGTCTAAAGACACATTTATTTTTGACACCTGGGACAGTCTACCCTCTAAGTGCCTTACTTAATTTTGTTCAAGGTATTCATCAATTACTTGAAGACATACTTACTCAGGACTTCCATTATATAAGCATTGGTCTTTGTGCTACAAAATACAGCATGAATATGAAACTGAATTTAACCTAGAAGGGTTTACAATCTCATGGGAGAGAAAGGATATCTACTTTGATAGCTATAGTACTGGTGAGAAATGGAAAAGAGACAGATGAGAAGAAACACTATGGAAGTTTAGATGATGAAGTGCTTACTCCAGCTTCAGACATTAATCAGAAGTCAAACTCGTGATTTCCTCCCTCCCTAATCCATCCCCGCACTTACCTCTGAATCACTTAAGAGAATTTTGGGGATACAAGTAATAGAAGACACAATTCAAAATGTTCTCAACAGTAAGAGGATTTCACAGCTCATATAAGTGATTAATTAATAAGTGATTAATTCAGTGGCACAACAGTATCATTGGCATCCCTCTATCTTACCCCTCCATCTTTCTCAGTACATCACTAGGCACACCCTTCTGATCCTAAGATGACTGCAGCAGTGTCCGGCACCACGTTTTTTTGTACCAACATCTGAAGGCAGGAACAGAGACTCTATCTCTCCCTTGTGTTTCTTTATGAGAACTAATAACTTTCACACGTGTTCCCTCCCATTAGGCTTCCCCTCACATATCACTGGTCAGAATTGGCCAAGCCAATCACTGGCAGTGATTGAAGAGTTACTTTGATTAGTTTAGGCTAATCTAGATTACTTTTCCCTGAGAATATAGTTATGCAACAAAAGGTAAATAACTAAACAATTTTTGGTCTCTACTAGCAAGAAAGAAGTAGGGTGAGGGAAAGCTTGCAGTGGGCCACCAAAAATGTCCCTTACACTATCTCTAAACTTGCTGCTTCTCCTAACTTCTGTATTTTGTTTCTTGATGCCAACAATCTCTCTCTCATTTAACGGATTCAAAATCCTAAACTGGTTCTTTGATGACTGGTTCTTCCTATTTTTTCTTCTGTTGCCCCTGTATCTTATTACCAAGCATCATAAAGATTAACACCTATGTCTTGAAAATGCTTGTCAACTTCCATTTCTGACTTTCATGTACCTGGAACGTTGTAAAAGTCTCCTAACTAGGGGAGCAGGTTAATATATCATCCAAGCCAGGGTATTTTTGAGATTGAAATAATGTGCTATTAACAATTATATAAGGAAAACAGGTATAAACTACAGTCAACCCAATGCATCCTCATCCTGAGCCCAGTTTTCATATTCTCCAGTTTAAGTTTACTCTGTCATCACATGACTCTTTCTGGAGCCCAGCCCTGATCATGCCACATGCCTGTGCAAAAACATTCAAGAGCTTTCCTACATACACAGAATTAAACACAAACTGCTCACCCCAGGATTTAGGGTTTTCTGCAGCATAGTCTCAAATTAAACTTTCCTGGCTTGTCTCTCATTATTTCCCAAAATGTAAAGACTCAGTAATATACTACCCTTCAACCAAAATAGGCTGCCTGGACTTCCCTGGTGGTGCAGTGGTTAAGAATCCGCCTGCCAATGCAGGGGACAAGGGTTCAAGCCCTGGTCGGTCCGGGATGATTCCACATGTCGTGGAGCAACTAAACCCATGCACCACAACTACTGAGCCTGTGCTCTAGAGCCTGCAAGTCACAACTACTGAGCCCACACACCACAACTACTGAGCCCATGCTCCGCAATAAGAGAAGCCACCACAATGAGAAGCCTGTGCACCGCAACAAAGAGTAGCCCCTGCTCACCACAACTAGGGAAAGCCCGTGTGCAGCAACAAAGACCCAACACAGCCAAAAATAAATAAATAAAATAAATTCAAAACAAAACAAAACAACAATAGGCTACCTATAATTCAATTCAGCCCGTGCTAGCCCAACCTCTGTATGTTTGCTCATGTGGCTTCCTCTGTTTGTAATGCCTTTCCCTTCAATGTCAACATTCTACCAATCATTTCAGGTTATAGAAAATGTCTCTGTTCTTTAACAAGGTATAATTTTGTGTTCTTCTAGTCATACATCTCTTATGGTTAAGGCTGTGGCGATCATGTTTTCTGAGCCAAGATCAGACTTACGGTCTGTCGTGGATTCTGACAATGGGATGGACCCCAAACTGATCGTATTGGGGCTTCTATTACAGTTGAATTTTCTAGTTTTCCTTACTTGAAAATAGGCTCTGCAGTGGGAGAAAATGGGTCTTACCTATCTTGGACTCGCATACTGTTTTACATGTACCAGCTTCTCCATAAATATGTTTATATAAATTTCCTATAAATTACTAGGACCACATGGCGATCACACTTCTTCACTTGGCTGAAAAATCTATTATAAGATTTTGTTTTCTGCTATGTTAAAACCCAAATTATTATCCCAAACGCATAGAAAGGTAATGACACCAAAGAGCTTATTGTTATCTGTTTCCTATGTTGCTGCTTTCTGTTTCTCAATTTACATTCTGCTTGACAAAGAGAAACTTTAAAAAATAAGTAAAACAGACAAGCCTCTTAGATAGATTCATCCACCAGAGGACAGAGAGCAGAAGCAAGAAGAACTACAATCCTGCAGCCTGTGGAACAAAAACCACATTCACAGAAAGAAAGACAAGATGAAAAGGCAGAGGGCTATGTACCAGATGAAGGTAAAAGATAGCTAGTGGGAAGCAGCTGCATACCACAGGGATATCAGCTCAGTGCTTTGTGACTGCCTGGAGGGGTGGGATAGGGAGGGTGGGAGGGAGGGAGATGCAAGAGGGAAGAGATATGGCAACATACGTATATGTATAACTGATTCACTTTGTTATAAAGCAGAAACTAACACACCATTGTAAAGCAATTATACCCCAATAAAGATGTTAAAAAAAAAAAAACCAGAAAAACAATTAAATGAAGTGGAGATAGGCAACCTTCCAGAAAAAGAATTCAGAATAATGATAGTGAAGATGATCCAGGAGCTCGGAAAAAGAATGGAGGCAAAGATGGAGAAGGTGCAAGAAATGTTTAACAAAGACCTAGAAGAATTAAAGAACAAACAAACAGAGATGAACAATACAATAACTGAAATGAAAACTACACAAGAAGGAATCAATAGCAGAATAACTGAGGCAGAAGAACGGATAAGTGTCCTGGAAGACAGAATGGTGGAATTCACAGCTGTGGAACAGAAAAAAGAAAAAAGAATGAAAAGAAATGAAAACAGCCTAAGAGACCTCTGGGACAAAAATAAACGCAACAACATTCACATTATAGGGGTCCCAGAAGGAGAAGAGAGACATAAAGGACCTGAGAAAATATTTGAAGAGATTATAGGCAAAAACTTCCCTAACATGGGAAAGGAAATAGCCACCCAAGTCCAGGAAGCGCGGCAAGTCCCATACAGGATAAACCCAAGGAGAAACACGTTGAGACACATAGTAATCAAATTGGCAAAATTAAAGACAAAGAAAAATTATTGAAAGCAGCAAGGGAAAAATGACAAATAACATACAAGGGAACTCCCATAAGGTTAACAGCTGATTTCCCAGCAGAAACTCTACAAGCCAGAAGGGAGTGGCATGATATACTTAAAGTGATGAAAGGGAAGAACCTACAACCAAGATTACTCTACCCGGCAAGGATCTCATTCAGATTCGATGGTGAAATCAAAAGCTTTACAGACAAGCAAAAGCTAAGAGAACTCAGCACCACCAAACCAGCTCTACAACAAACGCTAAAGGAACTTCTCTACGTGGGAAACACAGAGAAGATAAGGATCTACGAAAACAAACCCATAAAAATTAAGAAAATTGTCATAGGAACATATATATCGATAATTACCTTAAACGTGAATATATTAAAGGCTCCAACTAAAGACACAGGCTTGCTGAATGGATGCAAAAACAAGACCCATATATATGCTGTCTACAAGAGACCCACTACACACCTAGTGAAATATACAGACTGAAAGTGAGGGGATGGAAAAAGATATACCATGCAAATGGAAATCAAAAGAAAGCTGGAGTAGCATACTCATATCAGATAAAATAGACATTAAAATAATGTTACAAGAGACAAGGAAGGACACTACATAATGATCAAGGGATCAATCCAAGAAGAAGATATAACAATTATAAATATATATGCACCCAACAGAGGAGCACCTCAATACATAAGGCAACTGCTAACAGCTGTAAAAGAGGAAATCAACAGTAACACAATAATACTGGGGCACTTTAACATCTCACTTACACCAACGGACATATCATCCAAAATGAAAATAAGCAAACAGAAGCTTTAAATGACACAACAGACCAGATAGATTTAATTGATATTTATAGGACATTCCTTCCAAAAACAGCAGATTACACTTGCTTCTCAAGTGTACATGGAACATTCTCCAGGATAGATCACATCCTGGGTCACAAATCAAGCCTCAGTACATTTAAGAAAATTGAAATCATATCAAGCATCTTTCAGACCACAACGCTATGAGATTAGAAATGAATTACAGGGGAAAAAACGTAAAAAACACAAACACATGCAGGCTAAACACTATGTTACTAAATAACCAAGAGATCACTGAAAAAATCAAAGAGGAAATCAAAAAATACCTAGAGACAAATGACAATGAAAACACGATGATCCAAAACCTATGGGAGGCAGCAAAAGCAGTTCTAAGAGGAAAGTTTATAGCTATACAAGCCTACCTCAGGAAGCAAGAAAAATCTCAAGTAAACAATCTAACCTTACAACTAAAGGAGCTAGAGAAAGAAGAACAAACGAAACCCAAAGTCAGCAGAAGGAAAGAAATCATAAAGATAAGAGCAGAAATAAATGAAATAGAAACCAAGAAAACAATAGCAAAGATCAATAAAACTAAAAGCTGGTTATTTGAGAAGATAAACAAAATTGATAATCCATTAGCCAGACTCATCAAGAAAAAGAGGGAGAGGACTCAAATCAATAAAATCAGAAGTGAAAAAGGAGAAGTTACAACAGACACCGCAGAAATACAAAGCATCCTAAGAGACTACTACAAGCAACTCTATGCCAATAAAATGGACAACCTGGAAGAAATGGACAAATTCTTAGAAAGGTATAAACTTCCAAGACTGAACCAGCAAGAAAGAGAAAATACGAACAGACCAATCACAAGTAATGAAATTGAAACTGTGATTAAAAATCTTCCAACAAACAAAAGTCCAGGACCAGATGGCTTCACAGGTGAATTCTATCAAACATTTAGAGAAGAGCTAACACCCATCCTTCTCAAACTCTTCCAAAAAATTGCAGAGGAAGGAACACTCCCAAACTCATTCTATGAGGCCACCATCACCCTGATACCAAAACCAGACAAAGATACTACAAAAAAAGAAAATTGCAGACCGATATCACAGATGAATATAGATGCAAAAATCCTCAACATTCCCTGGTGGCGCAGTGCTTGAGAATCTGCCTGCTAATGCAGGGGACACGGGTTTGATCCCTGTTCTGGGAGGATCCCACATGCTGCGGAGCAACTAGGCCCATGAGCCACAGCTACTGAGCCTCCGCGTCTGGAGCCTGTGCTCCGCAACAAGAGAGGCCGCGATAGTGAGAGGCCCGCACACCGCGAAGAAGAGTGGCCACCACTTGCCACAACTAGAGAAAGCCCTAGCACAGAAACGTCTAGAAAGCCCTAGCATAGAAGCGTCTGCAACACAGCGAAAATTAATTAATTAATAAACTCCTACCCCCAATATCTTCTTAAAAAAAATAAAATTAAATTAAAAACCATATGATCACCTCAACAGATGCAGAAAAAGCTTTTGATAAAATTCAACATCCATTTATGATAAAAATTCTCCAGAAAGTGGGCATAGAGGCAACCTATCTCAACATAATAAAGGCCATATATGACAAACCCACAGCAAACATCATTCTCAATGGTGAAAAACTCAAAGCATTTCCTCTAAGATGAGGAACAAGACAAGGATGTCCCCTTTCACCGCTGTTATTCAACATAGTTTTGGAAGTCCTAGCCTTGGCAATCAGAGAAGAAAAAGAAATAAAAGGAATACAAATTGGAAAAGAAGAAGTAAAGCTGTCACTGTTGGCAGATGACATGACACTATACATAGAGAATCCTAAAGTTGCCACCAGAAAACGACTAGAGCTAATCAATGAATTTGGTAGAGTAGCAGGATACAAAATTAATGCACAGAAATCTCTTGCATTCCTACACACTAATGATGAAAAATCTGAAAGAGAAATTAAGGAAACACTCCCATTTACCATTGCAAGAAAAAGAATAAAATATCTAGGAATAAACCTACCTAGGGAGACAACAGATCTGTATGCAGAAAACTATAAGACACTGATGAAAGAAATCAAAGATGATACCAACAGATGGAGAGATATACCATTTCCTTTGATTGGAAGAATCAATATTGTGAAAGTGACTATACTACCCAAAGCAATCTACAGATTCAATGAAATCCCTATCAAATTACCAGTGGAATTTTTTACGGAACTAGAACAAAAAATCTTAAAATTTGTATGGAGACACAAAAGACCCCACATAGCCAAAGCAGTGTTGATGGGAAAAAAAAAGGGAGTGGGAGGAATCAGACTCCATGACTTCAGACTATACTAGAAAGCTACAGTAATCAAGACAATATGGTACTGGCACAGAAACAGAAACATAGATCAATGGAACAAGATAGAAAGCCCAGAGATAAACCCACGCATCTATGGTGAACTAATCTACGACAAAGGAGACAAGGATATACAATGGAGAAAAGACAGTCTCTTCAATAAGTGGTGCTGGGAAAACTGGACAGCTACATGTAAAAGAATGAAATTAGAACACTCCCTAACACCATACACAAAAGTAAACTGAAAATAGATTCGAGACCTAAATGTAAGACCGGACACTATAAAACTGTTAGAGGAAAACATAGGAAGAACACTCTTTGACATAAATCACAGCAAGATCTTTTTTGATCCACCTCCTAGAGTAATGGAAATAAAAACAAAAATAAACAAATGGGACCTAATGGAACTTCAAAGCTTTTGCATAGCAAAGGAAACCAGAAACAAGACAAAAAGACAGCCCTCAGAATGGGAGAAAATATTTGCAAACGAATCAACAGACAAAGGATTAATCTCCAAAATATATAAACAGCTCATGCAGCTCAATATTAAAGAAACATGCACCCCAATCCAAAAACGGGCAGAAGACCTAAATAGACATTTCTCCAAAGAAGACATACAGATGGCCAAGAAGCACATGAAAAGCTGCTCAACATCACTAATTATTAGAGAAATGCAAATCAAAAGTACAATGAAGTATCACCTCACACCAGTTAGAATGGGCATCATCAGAAAATCTACAAACAACAAATGCTGGAGACGGTGTGGAGAAAAGGGAACCCTCTTGCACTGTTGGTGGGAATGTAAACTGATATAGCCACTATGGTGAACAGTAGGGAGGTTCCTTTAAAAACTAAAAATAGAATTACCATATGATCCAGCAATCCCACTACTGGGCTTATACCCAGAGAAAACCACAATTCAAAAGGACACATGCACCCCAATGTTCATTGTAGCACTATTTACAATAGCCAGGTCATGGAAGCAACCTAAATGCCCATCGACAGACGAATGGATAAAGAAGATATGGTACATATATACAATGGGATATTACTCAGCCATAAAAAGGAACGAAACTGGGTCATTTCTTGAGACGTGGATGAATCTAGTGACTGTCATACAGAGTGAAGCAAGTCAGAAAGAGGAAAACAAATATCGTATATTAACGCATGTATGTGGAAGCTAGAAAAATGGTACAGATGAACCCGTTTGCAGGGCAGAAACAGAGACACAGATGTAGAGAACAAACGTATGGATACCAAGGGGGGAAAACCGGGGTGGGGGGGGGCGTGGTGGTGGTGTGATGAATTGGGAGATTGGGATTGACATGTATACACTGACGTGTATAAAATGGATGACTAATAAGAACCTGCTGTATAAAAAAAAATAAGTAAACAAAAGGAAAATATTTCCTAGAGAGTGTATGGACAGACAATTAATACACCCGTAAATCAGAATACAGTTAATGCTTCTTCTCTGAAAGATAATGATTTGTTTGTTTAAGTGAAGTATTTTGCCTTAACTCCAGATGATAATGTTTGACCATTCTGTGGGAAAATATGTGATGGAGTGTGCAAAAAGAAATCTATTATAACATGAAAAGAATAACAGTATTTAACTGTTGGAGTGGTGAGAAATGAGTAGATAGAAGACAGGAGTAGGGCAGACTTTTTTTGTATACCCTTTCATACTTTGATGTTTGAGTTAGTTACAGGAATGCTCATTAAAAATTAATTTTAAAGCTTAAAATTCTAATCGGAAAATGTGCCTTTTAATAAAGGGTTTACATTTAATTTTTTTCAAACACATAAAAAGGTATGTAGTTTAGAGTCACATATTTGTGGGAATTCTGCAGATAGAATTGATCAGAGTTGGCATTATTACCAGCAGATATAGTGGAAAAGAGAAACAGATTAATAAATATCTGTTATAGATTATTAGGATAGAAGGATACACTAGAAAATATAAAATCAAAGACTTAAAAGATGGAGCTTTTCTTGGAAAAGTTCCTGAGGGAACTTAGGATGGAAACGTGACAGCCACCATGGAATCATCATCAGACTGCAGCCATCCCCAGCGGTGCACCCTGAGGAAACTCAGGATGAGAAGACACAGGATACTGGCCCCAGATAGCTGAGGTGTATATCAAAGGAATGATTTCAGTGAATCCAGACTCTTGCATCTTCCCATAACATAGAAAAGCGCTAAATTCCTTAACTTGAGATATCTGGTTTTCTTTTATTAACAGTGATCTTTTGTTCCAACTATGTGGCATTGTTGCAAAAACTCCTATATATCCTGGCTTCCCCCTTTCCTCTTTGGAACAGTTTTCTCAGCGTGATCTGAGATGCTGTGTCCTGGGCTTAAGTTCTCAGACTTGTCCACCTAATAAAACGTAACTCTCAACTTTTAGGTTGTGCATTTTTTTTCAGTTGACAGAGGGCATCACTGATGGTGTCAAAAGACACCAAGAGCTTCTGTTTCGCTTGATTTCTTTCTACATTATGCCTTTGAGATTTAATGATTCTTGTAGATCTAATTCAGTTACTTTAACCACATCAAGGTTTCCCATTAATGAATACACGACAATCTGTCTGTAACCCTACTGGTGGACAGCAAGCTTGTTTCCTCTGTTTTACAATCTGTCCTTAACACTACTAGTGGACAGCAAGATTGTTTCCTCTGTTCCCTATTGTAACAATGTCACAATGAACAACTTTGTATATGTTGCCTTGTGCACATGTGAACCTGCCCCTGTGATGGAAGGCAAGTTCATGGCAGACAGTAAAAATAGAGAAGACAAGTATTCATATTAACTTTTATTTTCGGGTCCTTCACTGACCTACAGAAATACATATTTTCACTCACACTGGGTTGCCCTGGGAAGGTAGGGAGGCTGTTCCCTCCTACTGTGCCTTGAGAGATTATAGACTCCAAGATGTCAAGTGCACACCCCACAGCCTTCTACTGACCTTGCAAGAGTTGCGGCTGTTCACATGCAGTCTGCCATCTGCCCACATTGGGCTTCACTGCCCAACCTTAACACTTCAGCGACAGTTTTCACATGTTTTTTAAAAAAGAAAAAGCCGATATGAGCAAAACCCAGAGTTTTTGGTGGTTTAGCTGCTTAAACGAAGCACAGTCTAGCAAGGGACAGATCAAGTATATTGGAAATGTGCCACTGTCATCCTTTGTGACCAGAGGAAAGTCACTTTGCCTTTCTGTGGCCCCATTTCCTCATCCATGAAATTAAAGCACTCTTATTCCTCTTATTAATTAAAAAAATAAAATACCTAACCGTGTTAACTAAATACACTTAGTATTTTTAAGCTTTCTTTCGAATTGAGAGAGTAGTCATTGCATACATACTAACTCTGACTGTCAAAGTTCGCTTCTGCCAACACAGAAGTCTGGAGGCAATAGCGTGATTTTCTATGAGAGTAAACCGATTGCTATCACTAACTTGAGCAGTCTTGCAAAGACTTTCTATTTCATTCACTTATGCTAACCTTCAAATCTTTCTTAGGGCAATAGTTTTTGTCATTCACAAAGTTTTGTCATACCAAGTTTTCGCATTCTTGGTAAGGACTAAAGTCGTGATAATTTTATATATCAGACAAAGAATTTTATGGACTGAGATGGCCTAACCCCCAAATGCTTATTTTAAACAAGAAAAGTAAATCATTACACATTTTTGGTTCTTAAAAGTGCTGAGATGGTTTCTTTAAACTTCATTAGATTTTTAAAGTCACTCTTGATTATGGCAAACAGAACATTTCTAGCCATAGTTCTGAAAAGATTCAGTATCCATGAATGTCTAAAAGTATGAAATTGGTCATCTAAGGCTATTTTTATCCAAGGTCCAAATAAAGCTTTAGATAGGTCGAGACCAACTTCCTTTCCCTAGAAGTTGAGTAACTGTCAGCCTCAAGGAGGTAACAGCTGCATCGTTTTGGTTACTGACACTTCACACAAACTGTCTTATCAGAACAGCTAGCTGAGATCAGGATCTTCTGGAAATGGGACTATGAAAGGAGGTCCGGAACCCCAGAAATTATTTGCGTACAGCAATTCAGACTGGGGAGATGGAGACTTTAAGGAAGAGAGATGGTGTTAAAGACAAACTTCACCTGCTTTTAAATGTTGCCACTTCTGAGAAGAGAAGACTGGAGCCTCACAGGGAGGCTCCGGGGCATCTAACCAAGTCACAGGCCTTCTTTGAAAAGCACTGATAAAATCTGGGAGAATAACCCAGTCACACTGACCACAGGCAGCAACGAAGACCCAACGCAGCCAAAAACAAATTAATTAATAAAACAACAGAAAGTTTGGGCTTAAGGGTTCTGGGGTTATTCAAGTGATTTGATTTGGGAGTGCAATCTGCAGGAAGGCCAGCTTGTAGTTGTAAATTCTCAGGGACGGTTTCCCCTCCTGCCCTGCACCATTCCAAGGAAACTTTCCTTTGCAGCCTCTTATGGTGGTGGTGATGGTGAGATGGTGAGTCAGGTCGACTTCAAGTTACTACTTCTCTGAGGTCATAGTCCTCTGGGGCCTTGGCTTAAGGAGGAGCGGTTTCCTATTAAACATCCCAGCTTGGATGGACCCATACTTCTGTCCCCTGCAGAGCTGACTTAATCAGAATAGAAGCTCCTTTCTGCAAACCCTCTATGACTTTAAGCAGCGTAGTCCCTTCATTCCCATTCATAGACTGTAACCTTACTACCTTGTCAGCTCCTAAATGATTTTAAGAAAACTAAAACAAAAATTTTCCACTATTTTATAATCTTATTTTCTGTGTGGGAAATGATCTAAATAACCTTACCTGCCATATGACTCCAAACAGAAGTCAGTCATCAGGTCAGTATGTTCAGCCCGGCCTTGTTACAGAGAAGAGAACATGGCTGTCAGCAGGTCTACATCATGACAGGAGCACAAAAAGATGACCCTCTCCTGAGCTCCAGTCTGAAACACATGCTGTGAATAGATGCTGATGGCCTCACCATAGCTGGGAGATAAGGCATTGGACCAGGGACAGAATCTGTCACCAGAAGAAGGAAAGATGGGAAGCTGGTGAGACTAACAGCGTCCACTACAGAAACACTACTTTATTTAATTCTTTTACTATCACCAAGGCTTTTACTCTCTTTTACCTGAAGAAAACAATGGCTCAGTGAGGTTAAGCAGCTTTTCCAATTTCATATAACTGAGGAAGGACCAGAGCCAACTCAAACCTGGGCACTGGATTTCATATCCCGTGTCCTTAACCACTTCACTCTCCTACCAGCTACTCATCCTTTAACTGGCCACTCACTTACTATGTCTCCAATGGAACAGGACTCAGGACACGGTACTTCTGATCTACAGGATGGAAGATGTGAGAACAGGAGCCAGTCCAAGTGGGCAGCCCGGGGGCCAGGGCACCTTGGCAAACGTGTGGAGACGGGGGGGGGGGGGCGGGGGAGGGCAGCCATCGGACAAGCCTAATCACACTTTGCATACTTCGCCTTTCTGCCAAGATGGGTCTGCTGTCCTACTGCATCTTGGGGAGCAAATGTGATTCAAATAAAGCTAAGCTTTTTGCACTGCCTTGCACTCACCCTATGCCCTATCTCGTTATACCTTCACATCCCCCCAAAACGGTACAAGCCCAGCTCCAAAAAGCACTGAAATGATTACAGGCTTTTCCTGAAGTTTCAAGGCCAGAAGCAGCATACAGGGAGTGTGCAGCACACACACCACAGTGGGACTGCTGCAAGGGGCCTTGAGAGTTCTCTCTCTCTCCAGAGTTCTCATGGACAGTCTCCAACTTCTCAGGGAAACTGCTCCAATCTCTCAGCCTCCAGCTACCAAGTTGTAACTCATTTCCCCGACGTCTCTCTCTACATACCTTTAGTGTCCTCCCTGATCCTGGATCTCCCTTCACAGGTAGCTTAAGCCCATTCTCACATAGAAACTTATTCTCCACTTGTTTGTCTTTTTTTTTTTTTTTAAGGTATTTATTTTTTTATTTTGGCTGCGCTGGGTCTTCGTTGTAGTGCACGGGCTTCTCTAGTTGTGGCAGGTGGGCTCCACAGTGCACGGGCTCAGTAGTTGGGGTGCGCAGGCTTAGTTGCCGTGCAGCATGTGGGATCTTAGTTCCCTGACCAGGAATGGAACCCACGTCCCCTGCATTGCAAGGTGGATTCTTAACCACTGGACCACCAGGGAAGTCACTCCACTTGTTTGTCTTTAAAAACGTTTTTCTTCGAACGGTACAGTATACTGATCCGCCTAGTAAAGGCCTAGCAGTCAAAAAGCCTGACAAAGGATGGAGAGAGGGGGTAGAGAGGGGAAGTTTGCATATACTTTTAAAGTTTCTCTTCTGCTTTCTCCCAAGTTTTCAATGTACTTAATACAGGGCCTTCAGGAGTAGAGGATGAACCTAAACAATATTAAGTGTGAGGTGAGAGCTAAGCTTAAAAGAATCTCTATAGCAAATGATCCGCCTTAGGAGAAAAGACATTTTATTTTCTCTTTAGACACTGAAAACACTGCTTATTGGATAGGAACCCAATGTGTAGCATTGGGTGGAATTTTTCTTTGTCCTTCAATGTCTTTGTTCCCAGTGATAATGTCCCTGTAAAGCACTATTGCTAATCTAACATTGCATGCTTTCTCAAGCCCTGGATCCTTTACTACCAGCTGCCATGTAAGGTGATTCAGGATATGTGTACAAATAATTTCAAGAGGAAGTCTACTGATAATACAATGACTTGCAGACACGCAGAGTTTAAGTCAACTGCCTCCCAGCAATAAATCAAATGCTCTGATAACTGACCTGGCAGTTTTTCATCTTGGATTTCCAGTTCATTCACCAGAAATATCTTCTGGAGAAAATATACATGCTTTTGAAATGAAAGCAAACCAAATCGGTTCTTTTGCAAAAACACCAGACTTTATTTATTTAAAAATAAACTGGCTGGATTAATTTGAAAATCTGCCTTGGTCTTTGTGTTTTATGCTATTTTTATCACTTATGTTTATTCCTTAAGAAGTAGATACAGCCACAAAATGAAGTTAAAAAATAACAACAAAGCACAAAACAAGAGAGACTCACTTAGATAAAATCAGCTTTCACCCCACCCTCCAGCATACCAAACACTCACACTCAATCTCTATGGCTACCCTTCTCCTTTCCTTAGTACCACTAACCATGGCTCACATTAGTAGGGGACACACACACACCCTATACCTCAAGTAGCATGTCATACTTTAAATAGCAATTTGTTTCCCTTAATGGCATATAAAGTAATTATGCATCTTATAATCGATAGTGTCTTATAGTCAATGAAACATGGTGCCGAACTGTACCTAATGAGAGAGATTCATACAGGGTTTAAGGGAATCTGTTAGTGTAGTTAAGTAAAAAATACAAAGAGTAAGTGATCAAATGACAGAAACTCATAACATGAGGTGGGAAAGGCATGTCCTAAAAATTAAAGAAATCAGGGTAACAATTCAAACAGTAATATTTATTGAGCACGTGCTATTTGCCAGGCACTGTTCTTGGTGCTGTGGACACAGAGTGAACAAAATAGCCCCTGTGGAGCCCACATCATAGGAGGGGAAACAGATAATACATTTTAAAGAATGTATAATGTCAGAGGATAAGTGGTATGGAAAAAAAACACAAAGTGGTCAGGAATAAGGTAGGGGAGGGAAGTGGAGGGAAACTGCTATTAAATTAAATTAATTAATTAAACTTAACTGTAGTTGATCTGCAATATTGTGCTAATTTTAAGTCAACTTCAGATTCTTCTCCACTATAGGTTATTACAAGATATTGAATATAGTTCCCTGTGCTATACAGTAGGTCCTTGTCATTTATTTTATATATAGTAGTGTATATATGTTAATCCCATACTCTTAATTTATCCCTCCCCCCACTTCCCCTTTGGTAACGATAAGTTTGTTTTCTATGTCTGTGAGTGTGTTTCTGTTTTGTAAACAAATTGATTTGTATTATATTTTTAGATTCCAAACACAAGTGATATCACGTAATATTTGTCTTTCTCTGACTTACTTCACTCAGTATGATAATCTCTAGGTCTATCCATGTTGCTGCAAATGGCATTATTTCACTCTTTTTTATGGTTGAGTAATATTCCATTGTGTATATGTACCACATCTTCTTTATCCATTCATCTGTGCATGGGAGGTTGCTATTTTATTTATTTATATTTATTTCTGGCTGTGTTGGGTCTTCGTTTCTACACGAGGGCTTTCTCTAGTTGCGGCGAGCGGAGGCCACTCCTCATTGCGGTGCACAGGCCTCTCACTGTTGCGGCCTCTCTTGTTGCGGAGCACAGGCTCCAGACGTGCAGGCTCAGTAGTTGTGGCTCACGGGCCCACTTGCTCTGCGGCATGTGGGATCTTCCCAGACCAGGGCTCGAATCCATGTCCCCTGCATCGGCAGGCGGATTCTCAACCCCTGTGCCACCAGGGAAGCCCGAGATTGCTATTTTAGATGAGGTGGTCAGGGTGGTCTTCTCTGAAGAGGTGACACATGCACAGAGAAGGACGCAAGGATGTAAGTTATGTGCCTCCTGGGAGTAGAGCATGCTGGACAAGGAAAGAGCAAGTAGAACGTTCTAGAAAAGGAAGACACATGCTGGGAATGTTTGAGAACAGACAGGAGGCTAGTGTGCTGCAGCCCGTGAGTATGCGTGGGTGTTCTAGGAGATGAGGCCAGAGGTGTAATAGGGGTCCCATCACGTAGGACCTTAGAGGTCACTATAAGGATTTGGCTTTTATCCTGAGGAATATGACAGGCTATTAAGAGTTTTAATCAAGGAGTGATAATGGTCTGGCTCAGGTGTGGGTTTGTGCACTGCTGCATGTGGGGTAGGAGAGTGGACGAGACGGGTTGGCCAAGATGGGCACAGAAATAACAGTAAGTGGGTCATTATGATAATCCAGGTGAGAGGTGGTGGTAGCTGGGAACAGGGTGACAGCAATGGAGGTGCTAGTATTCTGGATAAATTTCAAAGGTAGTGCTGTCAGAATTAGCTAATAAAGAAATCAAGGAGGGGGCTTCCCTGGTGGTGCAGTGGTTGAGAGTCCGCCTGCTGATGCAGGGGACACGGGTTCGTGCCCTGGTCCGGGAAGATCCCACGTGCCGCGGAGCGGCTGGGCCCGTGAGCCACGGCCGCTGAGCCTGCGCGTCCGGAGCCTGTGCTCCGCAACGGGAGAGGCCACAGCAGTGAGAGGCCCGCGTACCGCAAAAAAAAAAAAAAAAAGTTAAAAGAAATCAAGGAGGATGGCAAGATTTTTGACCCAAGCGACTGGTAGAATGGAGTTGCCATTTACTAAGATGGGGGGGATTGTGGAAGGAATTTGTTTGGAGGAGAGAAAAACCAAGAGTTCACCTTGGATGTATTAAACTAGGGCTACCTATTAACATCCAAGAGGAGATGGTGAAAAATAAGGAAAGATGGAAATATAGATGAAGAGATATTAACATGCATATGGAATTTTAGGATATATGAAATCCCCTAGGCTCTAGAGTAAGGGTATGAATGGGAGGGTTGGGAAGAAAGACGGAGTGCTGGGGAAATCCCATTAGAAGAGTCAGGGACATGAGGAGGAACCAGAAAAGCAAAGGGAGAGGAGCAGTCAGGGAGGTGGAGTAGAAACCAAGACAAAACGGCATCCCAGATGCCGAGGGAAGGAAATGTTTCAGATCAAGGGAGTAATAACTTTGTCAAATTCTACTGAAGAGATGAGTAAGATATGGACTGAGATCTGACCATTGTATCTGGAAGCTAGGAAGTCATTAGTGACCTTTACGGAAGATGATTCAGTGGAATATAAGGACAAAATTCTGGTTTGAAAGAGTTAAAGAGAGACTAGGTGGAGAAATGTAAATGAAGATGGAAACCAGCAATAATAAACTACTCTTTGTAAAGGGATACAGATATGGGATGTCAGCTGGGAAAGGATATGGGAGCCATGAGAGACTCTGGTGTGTGTTTGTGTGCGTGTGTGTGTGTGTGTGTGTGTGTGTGTGTGTGTGTGTGTGTGTTTCAATAGGAGATGTTGCATGTTTGTACTCATACAGAAGGGTTTCAATCTCTGTTCTTAGGTCCCTTTTCCCTACTCTCTCTAAATTAATTACTTAGTGCAACTGGGGGAGAAGCATACAATTGATATCAAAACTTAACATCCTTCCTAAGTTAAAATCTGAAAAGAATATTATTTACACTTTTACTAATGACCATCTTACATTTCTCAAAGGGATCTAAAGAATCCGTTTTTTAAAAATAACCTGATCTGCTTTCTTTTATTTTTTTAGATGTGTCCATTCATTTATCAATACACTGATCAGTCACAGAACATATTATCAGAAGCCTACTGTGCACAAGGTACTAGGGTAGCCTATCATCTAATACAGAGAAGACATTCATGAAAACATACCATTTCATAACAGTAAAATGAATGCAATAATGACAATATGAATGATAGAATGGACCATGAGAAAAGATACACTGAAACCTACCGAATGGAGTATGCCTATGGTAAAGGTAGTCCTTGGGCAAAGGCTTAAAGGACAAATATCTGAAGTGACTAAAATAACCTCTAATCCTGGTCCTGCTTTCTTTTTTATTTTTGAATTTTATTTTACATATTTTTTTATATAGCAGGTTCTTATTAGTTATCTATTTTATACATATTAGTGTATATGCTTTGCTTCTTAATAAGAAATGTATTGATGAATGCCAATGCAGGGGACACAGGTTCAATCCCTGGTCTGGGAAGATCCCACATGTCGTGGAGCAACTAAGCCCATGTGCCACAACTACTGAGCCTGAGCTCTAGAGCCTGCGAACCACAACTACTGAGCCCGCATGCCGCAACTACTGAAGCCTACGGGTCTAGAGCCTATGCTCTGCAACAAGAGAAGCCACCGCAATGAGAAGCCAGCACACCGCAATGAAGAGTGGCCCCTGCTCGCCGCAACTAGAGAAAGCCCACACTCAACAACGAAGACCCAGCTTAGCCAAAAAATAAATTAATTAATTTGAAAAAAAAGAAATGTATGTGGGGAAAATGGTATTTTTCTTCTACTTTTAATTAGAAATACAAAAAGTCAAAGAATGTTTTGTGTTAGCAAGATTCATTCATTTTAGTATTAAATCATATTAACAACAGAATAACAAGATTTTATTATAAAAAGAAATAATTCCATCACTATGCTCCTCTTTTTTAGTATCAGAGCTGACAGATAAGCCAGTCTCATTAGAAACAGATAAGAGTCTCCTGACATCTGTTACAGTAGATGGCTGACAGCAACCCTAAACGCATTGACTCTATTTGTTACAGAAGAGCCAGACCGGATTAATGAGGATTCTAATCCAGTGGTTCATGGCCCTGGCAGCACATTTGATTGACTAATGCCTGTTATGCCCTCCTTCCCCTCCCAGAGATTCTGATTCATTCAGCCTAAGTTGGCAAAGCAGACCCGGGTATGTTTTAGAACAGCCCCAAGTGATTAGAATGTGTGGCGGGAGTTGAGAACCACTGCCTAGCGTGTTAAGATTTTCACCTTGACGAGAAAAAACATCATAGCTGACTATGATGAAAGGCTTGAAATTTGATCATCAGATCAAATTTGAGATCACTCAAAAACAGTACACAGGAAATAGCCACCTCCACCTGAAGTGAACCCTGGCTGCGGAATTCTCCTCTACCATGGAGAGCAACTCCCATCATTCTCCTTGTGCAGAAGCCCCAGGCACTGCCCAGTGAACTTGGGAGGGGCCGACCTGGCGTCTGTGGGCAGGATGTCTCTTCCTCCTCCAGGAACTGAGATGACTGCTGAAAGCCTCAGAGTAGTCAGACCAAATAGGTTTTTCTTTGTTCTTTTTACTACATGTGACAGCAGGGTACAAGGAAAAGCTAAGTAGTCACAAAGCTTATTTTAGTTGTTTGTTAAGAGGGAAAGCAGGAAAGAGGGAAATGCATCTGAGAATAAGAAAACACAGAGAATAAGAACGAGAAGGACAAAACTCAGTTGAAGCCAGATCTCCAGGGGCAAACTCACTTCTGGTTTCAACTGCCCACATAATTCAGGGCACAGAAGAGTTTTTCCTTGTATTTCTGGATAATTATGTCTGTTTTCTGTTTTGTTGATGATAGCAGCAGAGTACATTTTTCCTCTGGAAAGAACAGAGTACCACAGTGAAGATCTTGGGCCAAAGGCAGTCTTTCATTCTTTTATTCTTACCTCATGTTTACTCTGTGTCATGCAACACATAATTAATGGATTGTAGAATGAATGAACAGGGGACTTCCTTGGCAGTCCAGTGGTTAAAGACTTTGCCTTCCAATGCAGGGGGTGTGGGTTCGATCCCTGGTTAGGGAGCTAAGATCCCACATGACTTGTGGCCAAAAAACCAAAACATAAAATGGAAGCAATATTGTAACAAATTCAATAAAGAGTTTAAAAATGGTCCAGGTTAAAAAAAATTTTAAAAATGGAAAGAATGAACATATTAACTACCTTTAAACTTACAGGACTTAGAAATAATTTTTGCCTTCCTGAATTTTATTTGCTTGTATTTGGGGTTCAAAATGTTTCACAACATAAAACTTTTGCTTTAAAACCTCAGCCTGAAGCAAACTTTTAAAAGTATCTGGATTAGAAGGTATGAGATAAAACTGGATAACTATGAGATCAAGTCAATTTATTTTCTGCTTACACTCGCTGCCTAATCTGCCGTAGCCTACTGACTGTGATGAAGTTATAGGGGACACACCCTTAGATGCTTCCGCTGGAAGTAAGACGGGAGAAAGACAGGAGGTGTCATGGCTTCCATATTTCTACCCTATTTGGGGCGAGGGATCTGCTTTTAGCTCAAACCCCAACTACAAAGACACTCTTTCAACCAAAAGGTGTTTCAAAACTTCTTCCAACTCCAAAGGAGAGCAAAGAGTACAGAACAAAGAGTGACGGAATATACTCCCTTCAGAACGAGGTCATAAACTTCAGCTTCCTGCAAACAGAGAGAAAAGTCCTTTGGGAATTTACTGGTAGCAGGCATTCTTTTAAGAGAGAGAAAGAACTCCTTAGCAATACAGTTGAGAGAGTTTGTACTTAAAAAGAAAACTGCACAAGTGCATAAGTAAAGAGGGAAATTTAGGTCCTGAAGATGAAAATGTATATATCCCAGTGTGGATTACAGGAATACACTGAAGGAGGGCACAGCTGGAGAGCCCGTGGAACCCAGGCTGCCCCAGGGCACAGATCATTCCCTAGTCTCACTGGGTCTCAGTGAGAAGGAAATGGGACATTTGCAGCAAATACCACTGCCATTCATTTGAGGTTCATTCTTTTATTCTCCCCCAGAAATTTGATTTATAGGACAAAATACCAAACAAAAAATTCTCATCAAAACAAAAATAAAGAACAAAGTTTAAAGAACAAAAATGCACCCTCGGGCTTCCCTGGTACCGCAGTGGTTGAGAGTCCGCCTGCCAATGCGGGGGACATGGGTTCGTGCCCCGGTCCGGGAGGATTCCACATGCCGCGGAGCGGCTGGGCCCGTGAGCCATGGCCGCTGAGCCTGCGCGTCCGGAGCCTGTGCTCCGCAACGGGAGAGGCCACAACAGTGAGAGGCCCGCGTACCGCAAAAAAAAAAAAAAATGCACCCTCAACTTCACCACCATTACTTAACCTATTTTTCTGTTACTTGATTTGTTGTTTATACCTATAAAACACGTCCATAGCAGTGAAACTATAGAACAGTTGGATTCTGGTGTTTCATCTCCCATGTTTCTAGGTGTACTTCAGATGCAGAGTTGGATTGTTATAATCAATCATCCTCTTTGGCTGCCTCAGGGCACATCACCTTCACCCATTCATTCACAGTCCCTGCTTATGAAGCCTTCTGCCTTCTCAGAAGCTACTGAATGATAAAAATAAAGATTTTAGATAAGAAGTCAACCGTTAGCTTTGGATGGAATCGACATAACAGGCCTAATGGAACCGAATGTTAATTTCAGGCTTCCAGTGATTGAATAATCATCTCTCAGGAGCTGGCGGAAGCTAACTCCAGCACATCATTTATCAAGTGTCCATCTATTGGGCTCTCTATTCTGCTTCATTGGTCTGTTTATCTATTTCTATCTTAATTGATACAGATGAATAATAAGTATTCAGTAAGCTACGTCTTCCCATTTTATTCTTTTCGAGGGGGGATATTGGGTATTTGTGGGGTTTTGTTTTTCCCTAAAGAAGAGCTGCTTAGAATTGACTGTTGATGTTCTACCAAATCTGTTAGTTTGCAATCACCTGATGGAACTGGGGAAGGTAAAAAATCTGGAAGGAAAGAAATAATCAGTTTCCACAAGAATATCTTAAATCTCTGCATTGCTGTTTCGGTGCCTCATCTGACCTCCAGGATTGGCCGTAGAGTTTGGACAATGACTTGTGGACTCATCAAGGGCTCTAACCTGGAGTCCCATGGATACACTTGTAGGGCTCTTTGGATCAAGGCTAAAGATTTTTGCAAAATTTCATATCCATATGTGAATTTTCCTAGGTAAGGGGTTTATAGTTCTTTTAGACCCTCAAAGATATTTGTGACTATAAAAAAGGTAAAGAATCAGTATTTTAGATAAAAATCAAAACTGGGCAGGCCATACCTTATTTGTCAAGATTCTGTTGTTCAGAGCAAGAAAACCAGGTAAACAGGCCACATATAAAAATATGCATTTACAGGCTTGTTTCTGTCTGAGTTTCCTACATATTACACTATTTTCATGGGGAAGAAAATATATAACAGAGTGCAGTGTAAACATTTTTTCCAATATCATTAAGCTCAAAAAATGTTCATTAAGTATGATTTTTTTCTTCACAAATAATTCCATCCATCCTGTTCAAGAACGAAATGAGCTGGTCTGCACATTCAAACTCTATCTGTAAATACTGATCAAACTACCAGCCAAAAGGAAGGAAGCAGTAGGAACAAGGCACATTAAGTGACCTCCAGGTCTACTGCCTCGTTTCAGTTAGGTTCTGGGCACCAACTCCGGTGTTCATTTCCACAGCTACACACGCATCACAACTACCACAGGCCTGAATGTGAGGCTGGAGCTTGTGAGGATGAACAGTACAGTGAGCTCCCCCGGGGAAGGAGTAAAAGGGAAGGTAAGAGGCCAAAAGAACCGGCGACAGTCCTCACCGAAGACAAGAGAGCTTCACAAAAAGCTGTCAGAATCCTAGAATTAACACTATTCACCTTGTACACTTGGGGAAAAATACTAGCGTAGAAAAAATTTTGGCAATAAAAGAGAATAGAGAGGAAGGAGGATGTGTGCATGCCTGCGTGTGTGTGTGTGTGTGTGTGTGTGTGTGTGTGTGTGTAAAGGACAGTGAGTGACAGGGAGGAGCTAGAAGAAGAAAGATATCAAAAAGCTTACGGATGCTCAGGGAAGAAGAAGCCCCTTTGTCAAGTAGAAAACACAGTCCCCACCTCCTGTGACAATGCAGGGTAATATTATTTGGCCAAAATCATGATTAGAAGTCAGTTTATTTATGCATTACATATTTAGGATGACCCATTTTCAACATATGCCCTATGGGCATAACTCTAAGTGAGTTATTGTGTGTGTATGGTGAAGGGTAGACAAAGAGGTACTGAAGGCTATTGTCAAGTCAGATGCTGCCTAAAATGCTAATGGAGTGGGAGAAAGGAAAGAGGTTGGCTGTTAGAAGTACACAGTCACCCGTTCATCTGTGGAGCTGTGGATATAGTGAGGAGTGACTGGCAGAGGGTCCCTTCCCTTGGGCAGATGACGTTCACATTGAGTCAAGGGGGAGTTGGTGCACCTGTTGTTAAAATAATAAACTAAATGTAATGGTCGGGACTTCCCTGGAGGTCCAGTGGGTAAGACTCCATGCTCCCAGTGAAGGGGGCCCGGGTTTGATCCCTGGTCTGGGAACTAGATCCCGCATGCATGGCGCAACTAAAATATCCCACATGCCGTGACGAAGATCCCATGTGCCAAACTAAGACCTGGTGCAGCCAAAAAAAAAAAAAAATGTAGTGGTCAATTTTATGTGTCAACTTGGCTGGGCTATAATGCCCAAATATTTGGCCAAACATTGTTCTGGAAGCTTCTGAGAAGGTGTTTTTAGATGAGATTTACACTTAAATTGATGGACTTTGAATAAAGCAGATTGTTCTACATAGTGGGTGGACCTCTTCCAATCAGCTGAAGGCCTGAATAGAAAAAAAAAAACCAACCTCCCCTGAGCAAGAGGGAATTCTGCAGCAGATGGTGGATCTGAACTCTAACATAAACTCTCCTCTGGGTCCCTAGGCCCTGCCAGCCCACCCTGCAGATTTTAGACTTGCTACCCTCTACATCTGTGTGAGCCAATTCCCTAAAATCTCGTACACACACACATACACACACACACACACACACACACACACACACACACACACATATGGCATAGACACATACATACACATACACACACCCACCCCTTAGTGGTTCTGTTTCTTTGGAGAATCCTGATGAATACAGAAAACTATGGTAAACTAAACTAAAATAAAGTAGGTATAAGGTTACACTTCTTATGTTATGCAGGAGACTTCACATATTTTCAATTAAATCTTCTAATAGGAACCAGATTGTCCTTTAGTTGCCACTCTTAGGGTCCAACAAGGAGACTTCCAAAAAGCTGCTTTCTGCGCAGGGTGCTGAGATAGTAATAGCAGATGATCCACCTGCCAAGGTGAGTTATTTCAGGAGGTTCAGGCATCTCTCAGGGGGAACTACTGTTTCAAGTCTAGTACATGGTCTTGAAAACAAGGAGTTTACCTATCATGGATTGCTTTATTATTTTTTAAAAGATCATTATCCATTTCATTAGAGAGAGAATAAGATTTTCAGGTTTGGAAGACTAGTCATTCTGGAAGCCCAGAAATCCTGATGAGAAAGTGGGTTCTAGCTAGAAATTCAGAGAATTAGCAGCATCAGGTATTCTTCTGGATTAGTGAGGACCAACTCTGTAGCAGACACTGCAAGGGGCTGAGAAGATATGAAGGAGACAACGCCCAATGAGCATAAAACCTTAGTGAAGAAAGTATATGGCTACCCAAATGTTAAAGTACAGTTTAAGAGCTTAGAAATTATACAAGACAGCAATATAAGGCAATATACTTAGCAGCATATGATTCTCAGGTGAGTAATTTAGAAAAAGTTAAATAGAAGGTCAGGAAAAGCTCCCTCTGCGCTGTTGTGCTCTGGAGAAACTGGAGCTTCCCCAGAGCCTTAAATGGAATCTGTAGAACCATAGTCTGACTTTTTACATGGAGGTGTATATATAGGAAAGCCTTTCAATTTAATATGACTTGAAAACGTATACCCATGCACACACAATTCTTTTTTAATGCGGTTATCAAAAATGTAGTAGAAAAATAATTTTAAAATTTGTATAGATACACAAAGGACCCCAAGTAGTCAAAACATTCCTGAGAAAGAAGAACAGAGCCAGAGGAATCACCCTCTCTGACTTCAGACTATACTACAAAGCTACTGTCATCAAAACAGTATAGTACTGGCATAAAAACAAACAGATCAATGGAACAGGACAGAGAGTCCAGAAGTAAAACCATGCACTTATGGTCAGTTAATCTACAATAAAGGAGGCAAGAATATACACTGTAGAAAAGACAGTCTCTTCAATAAGTTATATTGAAGAAAAACTGGACAGCTACATATAAAAGAATGAAATTAGAACATTCTTCAACGCCATATACAAAAATAAACTCAAAACAGATTAAAGAGATAAATGTAAAACTGGATACTATAAAACTCCTAGAGGAAAACATAGACAGAATACTCTTTGACATAAATTGCAGCAATAAATAAATCAATGAGGAAATACAGGCATTACATGATGCATTAGACCAGATGAACTTAGTTGATACTTATAGAGCATTCCATCTGAAAGCAGGAGAAAACACATTCTTTTCAAATGCACAGGGAACCATCTCCAGGACAGATCACATGCTGTGCCACAAAGCAAGCCTCGGTAAATTTAAGAAAATTCAAATTATATCAAGCATCTTTTCTGACCACAGTGCTATGAGATTAGAAATCAACTACAAGAAAAAAATTGCAAAAAAATAAAAACGTGGCAGCTAAACAATATGCTTCTAAACAACCAATGGATCACTGAAGAAGTCAAAGGGGAAATAAAAAAATACCTAGAGACAAATGACAATGAAAACACGACAATCCAAAACCTATGGGATGCAGCAAAAGCAGTTCTAAGAAGGAAGTTAACAGCAATATGATCTTACCTCAGGAAACAAGAAAAATCTCAAATAAGAAACCTAACATTACACGTAAAGCAACTAGAGAAAGAAAAACAAATATAACCCAAAGTTAGTAGAAGGAAAGAAATCATAACGATCAGAGCAGAAATAAATGAAGTAGAGACTAAAAAAAAAAAAAAAAAAATAGAAAAGATCAACGAAACTAAAAGCTGGTTCTTTGAAAAGATAAACAAAATTGATAAATCTTTAGCCATACTCAAGAAAAAACTCATCCAAAAAAAATTAGAAATGAAAAAGGAGAAGTTACAACCAATACCAGAGAAATACATAGGACCATAAGAGAATACTACAAGCAACTATATGCCAATAAAATGGACAACCTAGAAGAAACGGACAAATTCTTAGAAAGGTACAATCTCCTAAGACTGAACCAGGAAGAAATAGGAAATCTGAACAGACCAATCGTAAGGACTGAATTTGAAACTTTGATGAAAAAACTTCCAACAAACAAAAGTCCAGGACCAGATGGCTTCACAGGCGAATTGTATCAAACATTTAGAGAAGCGTTAACACCTATTCTTCTGAAACTACTCCAAAAAATTGCAGAGAAAGGAACACTCCCAATCTCATTCTATGAGGCCACCATCAGCCTGATACCAAAACTAGATGACTACTAATCTTTAATTACATTTCTTTAAATTCTGCTGGTCCCAGCTACAAGGAAAACCCTTGTTTTAAATAAATCTTCCCATTTAAAATAAATCCCCTCAGTATTGGAAGTGAAGTGATTGGATAGCAAGAGCTCTTGGTTGTTGTTGGCTGGGCCATGTTTCATGATGTTCCTATAGGTGACATACTGCTCCTCCATGACGGGACCCCCTATGATTAGGGCCCTTATGAACTGATCTTGGGCCTGGTTTCCCTCAGTCATTCCTTGCCCTTTCCTCACTCTGCTCTGTTTCAGGGAGGTGAGGGTGGGGTGCTGACCCTTATAGGTTGCATTTCATAGGCTCTGTGCCACTTGGTTTCTGGCTGAGTTTGGTCAGTGAGGACACCAGTGGGCAGGGGTAGGAAAGAGTGGGGGCTATTTCCCCTCCACCCTCTGTGACTCAAGTTGCCGAAGCACAAACAGCATCATAAATCTTCGCAGTTTTCATAAATCTTCTCATTTTTCCAGTTCTGCCTTATGGTCATGCTCTCTGGAACACTCACTGACAGAGAGAAGCTAAGATAATATATTCTTTACATAAAAAAAAAAAATGAAGAAAACAAAATAAAATAAACAAAAGGAACCAAAACACAAGCTGGATAAAAGAACATCTGCAAACAAAATTTTTACGTTTAATACATTTTATTATATTAGCAAATCATAAAGTGCTCTTAAGAATGTTAGAGACGGTTAGAGGCAGCAACCACAATTATTTCTAAAGCTTCTTACTGAAGCACATCTATTTGGAGCTACTCTAAAGCTATGAGAGTTTAATCTCTAGTTTTAAAAGATCTTCCAATGATGAAATCACCTTTTCCTGTGAGAAACTGAGAAAAGATGTTCACTTAGGTTTAGTTTATGGTATTTCCACAAATTCCAAAGAAGCCATTGGCCATATTCAATAAACCAACTTTCCTCTGAAAGGACAGCATGCTTTTCTGTATCACAGTTGATGGAATCACAGACCATGCTCTCCTAACAACTACAAGTTTCACTCTTTTCCTTCCTAAAGATGTGCATACCTCCCAAATTTCCTGTTTTCTCTTGTACTCTAAATGTATTCAAAAGGGCCTTTATCACTGGGTCACTGTTTTTCTTTCCTTCCTTGGCTATTTCTGGTTGAATTATTTAAGCTCTTTGGAACTCTAAAATTCCCTTAGGAAATAACTATCAGTCTCCTGTTAGAGCATGAAGGTGACTGTCAAGCACCTTTTCCTAGAACTTTTTAAGAAACACTACATAAGAAAGCAAGGTCACAAGCCCAAGCTTAAATAGAAAACCAAAAAAGCAATGGACCATATCCCAACATGAATCATTGGGTACATCATTCTTTAGACTGTGGAAGAACAGTCCAACTACCACGGGTTCTAAGTTTAGTTTTTTACATGCCCAAAGCATGGCTTTTTAGCCACTGAGCCTATTAGTCAGTACTAAAGGGTCTGAGGTATAGTCTTCATCAACATATTTTTCTATGATAGCCTACAGATCTGGAAGGATTCCTATACATTCCAAAATGCCCTTGACCCTCCAGATCTGCCCTGCCTCAGATACACTAAGTTGGGGTGCTTTTTGTCAAAAGATGATCACACCACCCATCACAACCTGTTTTCCATTATGCAGAGATGGTGTGATTTTTCCCCACGTTATGAAGTCTAAGTTTGATTTTTTTTTTTTTAAAGACTTCAAATTTAGAACTCAGGAAAAGATACGTGCTTTCTGGTATTTTTGACTGTAAGGAATAAGAAAGGAGAGACTAGCCTTCATTATAGGTCTGATGAAGACATGCTGACATTCACTGACAGACTTCCCCAGGCATGGAAAAGGCGAAAGAAACATCGTCTATCAAGTGAACTCAAATGAGTATCGACACCTATAAAATAAGGAGTTTGGACTTTAGACCATGTAAGCTTTTCTACTAGCTCTGAAATACTGTGATTGTAGTAGTGTGGTTTCTTTATACTATCTGATCCTGTGATGAGGAGTCCTTAATGATACTATGCTTATTCATCCCCTTTCTCTACATTTCTCTAGTCATCTCATTTGGAAAATATAAATTATATCTTATCAGGAAATTTCATTATCCATCCTTTTTTTTCTACTTTGTACCAGAAGCCATTGATGCCATAGAAATTCTCTGGGGACTTTATGAATATTCCTCAATGTCCCGTGGCCTTTTCCAGGCCATAGAAATGTTGAATTGAAGAAGCAGGCTAGACTTCTGCCTTTTCAGTTAGGATGTAGAAAGATGAAATATACCTTTGCTCTCAGAGTAACTACAAGAAAAGACCCAGACAAAATAAAAACCATACTTTTCCATGAGGCTAGTAGACAACAGTGGCAGCAAAGAAGCCTGGATAAACTACATTCCAGAAAGAAATGAGCCCATGATAGGTGAGCAGAGAATGGCAGCAGCTTCCATACCTCGATCCAGGGCTCAGGTGAGCTGCCAGAGATGGGGAGACCTTGTGGGTATGAGGAGAAGAGCCAGTCCTTCACTGGATGACTGGCTAGGGGACTGAATTGAGAGTCTCAGTTCCACGAGTCTATCTGCCCAGCCTTCCCCACATAGAGAAAGCAGCAGCAGGAAAGGGGCTGGTGAGCAAAGGGCAATCACAGGGTCCTGGGCATTTTCACCATGATTGGACTCCAGGGCCAAAACTGAACCCAGTATGTCTGAAACCTCAGTAAACCCCTCCCAGCTCAAATACCAACAAGGTCAAAAAGGCTCCAATGTTCTTTAATTCACAATATTTGGAATTCTCTCTTTCTCTGCTGCTTCCCTCCCTCTCCTTCTCTCTCTCTATAGATATAAATATAAATATAACTATAGATGAAAAATGTGGGAAAGCAGGAATGTGATAATCAAGAGAAAATTCAGATGACATAGAAGCAGACCCAGAGATAGCTGCTGAAATTAGTAGACAGGAACTTTTAAAAAATTATTATAAATTTATCAAGGAATTTATAAGAAAATGTATATTGTGAGCCAAGAAATGGAATTTTCTCTTGATTTTCTATGAAAAAATGGAAATGATATAAAATAACCAAATGGGAAACTTAAAAATGTGATATCAGAAGTCAACATTTATTGGATGGGCAAACAGCACATTGGATACTGCAGAAAAAAGGATGAGTGAACTTTGAAGAAGTCGCTAAAAATGACTCAAACTGAAATAAAAAGAAAAAAATGTTTTAAAATCAACAGAACATCTATAACTGAGAGATAATATCAAATAGCCAAAGATAATTGGAGGGACCTCCCTGGTGGTCCAGTGGTAAAGAATCTGTCTTACAATGCAGGGGATGCGGGTTCGATCCCTGGTCAGGGAACTAAGATCCCACATGCTGCAGGGCAACTAAGCCCGTGTGCCACAGCTACTGATCTCATGCGCTGCAACTAGAGAAGAGAAAAACCCGCACACCACAACTAGAGAGAAGCCCGCATGCCACAACAAGGAGCCCAGACACTGGAACGAGGAGTCCACGTGCTGCAATGGAAGATCCCATATGCCTCAATGAAGATCCCGTGTGCCACAACTAAAGATCCGACGCGGCCAAAAATAAATAAATAAATAATAAAATAAATCTTAAAAATATATATATATATATATATGTATAAAATTGGAGTCACACTAGGAGACAAAGTGGGTCAGGAAAAAATTTTGAAGTAGTTTTTTCCTAGCAACAAAGTGTTCATTCATAATGCTCTCTGCCTTCCAACCTACCCTTGGGCTGGAACTGGTGTGGGTATGTGGGCAGGGCTGTCAGTTTGAAACATGGCTGGTCCTGAATTACAATAATTAAGTCCGAGTAAGCTTGCTCTAAGACTCAAGGTGTAGTAACCTTCAAATCCATGGAAGACAATGAGCCAGTAAGTCCCACGCAGTTATAACTACCTCGCAGTTCTATTTTTAGTCCAAACATAATAAAACCCAAATTCTGAATCTCCAGGGAATTGGGGTTGGGGGGAGGGACACCATCTAAAGCATAAACATTTCATTTACTTAGTTTATGAATAATCCCTCTCTTTCCTCTACGTGGCATAAAATACAAAACTGAAACCACAGAAGGGAAGGAGCAGTGATATAGCAAGTAAATCTGGAAATGCTCCTTTTCATAACTTATTCTGTCAAATATTAATGTGTAGTGAAATGAAAACAAACAGGTACGGAGAGGCTGTTGAGAAGCAGAAATTCATCTATGAAGTGCATGGACAGATGTGGTTTCATGGTTTAGACTTAAAACATTACCACTAGGTCTGCCAAGAGCCTCAAAAATGGTAGTGAGAGGCTCCTCTTATTAGAAAATTTGCCTGGGGTGGGGGGCACATTATGTCTACACTGGCAGGAGTGGAAGGGGAGAAGTTACTATTGGGAAGCGACTGCAGCATGCCGCCATCTCCTACTGGTCCTTTGTCAAACAGATGAAACAAGGCTACAGGAAAGGAAAAAAGGTCAGATGTGTTTTCATCTTATATAATTATAATGAAACTAAATGGGAAAAGTCATACTTCATTCCATATTTCTCATTTCCCAATTTGTCAGTCAATCTTTAATGATCCTTTGGTACAGTAGACTCCCTTTCCTATGTTTGTGAAATTTTCTGATTATAACTCGTGTCACTATATAAATGTTAGGTATGATTTTGGGATACATACTCTTGTTTGATGGAAGAATGACTAGAGGAAACCTGGTGATATTAAGTGATCTGACCAGTGATTTTAGGTGATCTTTGGATGCAACATTTTCTTGGGTAAAAGGGCATAAGAATCAGAAAAAAAAAATAGCTTTGAAAATTCTTGAGGAAGGTGATGAACCACAAAGCCTTAGAGACTATATAATGCTCCTGGAGCACCACTTTAGAATGAAAATGAAAGAGGAAAAGTGCGAGTGAGGGTGGAGAAAGGAGTTGGAGAGTGGAGAGGGGGTGGGTAGGGAGGGTGCGGAATGAATGGATTTAACTGAATGACTGCAGTGCTGTGCAGAAAAGAGGTGAGATGAAATTAATGAGAGAAAAGAAAAAAGAAAGAAAAGAAACCCCCCTGGTTAAATTCTAGGAGTTACTTCTGAGCCAGTTCCACGTAAGGTTACTTTCAGCTTGTTTGAATAACAGCTGCCTGCTTCTCATTCTGAAAGGCTTCTAAGACGACATTCCATTACTTGCCCTTCTGGACTCTTAGGCTCCCTGAGGAAAGAGTCTTTGCTTTCTGAAAAGCTGTAGTGAACGTGTCTCCTTTTACTTTCAAGCTGAGATGAGAAGGAATGGAAAGGACTAGGATTCCTCCCCTTCTCCCACGCCATCCCCTGTCCTGGTATCAGCATCACCACTTCCAATTCTACAGTGAGCAGCAAACACCCACATCGGCATCCTACCATTCTCTTCATTCCACTGTGAAACCTAAAATTCGGTCCTAATGAGAGAATGTGAGACTGGGAATTTTATAGTAGATATTTGACCAGAGAGCAGCTCAGAAGGTCAATTGTCTCTTTTTCCTAGGAACATCGATACTCCTGAAAGGCTTAATTAACTTCCACAGGATCACACTTAATATCCTGCTTGACTCTCAAAATAAGACTGAAGTAAGCTTGCAGAAATCAGAGTAAAAAAAAAAGAAAACAAAACTTCTTAAGTGATTATTAACTCAGCTTAGGCAGCAACTACATTCTGTTAAAAGCATATGAACATGATGCCCAACACTGCCAATACCCCCCAGACATGCTAGTCACATGCTAAATCCCAAGAACTGGTAGAAAAATTGGCGATGAATAATAAAAGTCTTTAAGGACTTGCTTCCTTTTGAGGCAAATTATTAACAGCCAAGGGAAAGTAAAGTGATTTGAGAAGAGAAGCTTGCTGAGTCCCAGTTGCTGCTGGAGCCAACTAATTACAACCCTCCACTCGCTGTCTCACTCGATACCCATGCATGAACAAGAAGGGCTCCAACACTTTACAATTAGACTTTTAAGTTGCCTTCTAAGACGCAGCTGCAGGCAAAAGTGATTGAATGCATACAGGACATCGAGAAATAAATTTCCAGCTAGGTTTCTTAAAACGAAATGTCAGCATCCTCTTTGATGTCTCATGAGGCACCTCACTGAAAAGACTGGGCTGTCCTTAGACAGGAAGAGTAATTGCTCCTGTCCATTTAATAACCTGTCTCCTCCACTAGATTGTGAGTGCCTCCTGGGCAGACACCAGGTGTTTTACTTTTGTATCCACAGGACCCAGCATAGAGCCTACCATCTGGTAGGTTAGTGCTCAGTAAAACTTAGCAGAACGGATAATAACGGGGAGGCAACCCCCATCACACCATGTTTGATGGTGGTGCCCAGAGACTCCTTGGGTCCCAAACATTTCATTATCAATCTCTTCTTTGGATTAAAATGTCAAGGGCACTGTCCTGACAGACACCAAAGTTGACCTGAACAAACGCAGAGTCCTCCCCTGTTCTTGAATACAATGACTCAACATTATAAAGATGTCAGTTCTCCCCATGTTAACTGATGAATTTACAATCCCAATAAAATACCAAACAGCTTTTTTATGGAGTTAGACAAGTTGATACTAAAGTTCATAAAGAAAACAAACATGCAAGAATAATCAGGAAAATGGAAAAAACTGTGAGGGGGATCTAGCCCTACCTAAAACATACTATAAAGATTCTATGATTGAAACATTGTGGCACATGAATAGACAAAGAGACCAAAGGAAAATAATGAAAACAGATCCAAAGACACATGGAAATTCAGTGTATGATAAGGGTGCATCTGGAATTACTGGGGCAAAGATCGATTTTTTTAGTAAAATGGTAGCCATTTGGCAAAAGATAAAAATAGATCTATATCTCAATCTGGACACAAGAATAAACTCCAAATAGATCAGGAATCTTAATATAATACATGAATCCATATAAGTATTAGGGAAAAAATGGGTGAATTTCTCTTAACCTCAGTGCAGGAAAAGCCTTTCTAACTGTGATTCAAAATTCAAAGACCCCCAATAGCCAAAGCAATCTTGAGAAAGAAAAACAGAGCTGGAGGAGTTAGGCTCCCTGACTTCAGACTATACTACAAAGCTACAGTAATCAAGACAGTATGGTACTGGAACAAAAACAGAACTATAGATCAATGGAAGAGGACAGAAAGCCCAGAGATAAACCCACACACATATGGCCATCTTGTCTTTGACATAGGAGGTAAGAATATACAATGGAGAAAAGACAGCCTCTTCAATAAGTGGTGCTGGGAAAACTGGACAGCTATCTGTAAAAAAATGAAATTAGAACACTCCCTAACACCATACACAAACATGAACTCAAAATGGATTAAAGACCTAAATGTAAGGCCAGACACTATGTTTTCCTCTTAGAGGAAAACATAGGCAGAACACTCTATGACAAAAATCACAGCAAGATCCTTTCTGACCTACCTCCTAGAGAAACGGAAATAAAAACAAAAATAAACAAATGGGACCTAATGAAACTTACTTTTGCACAGCAAAGGAAACCATCAACAAGACGAGAAGACAACCCTGAGAATGGGAGAAAATATTTGCAAACGAAGCAACTGACAAAGAATTAATCTCCAAAATATACAAGCAGCTCATGAAACTCAATATCAAAAAAACAAACAACCCAATCCAAAAATGGGCAGAAGACCTAAATAGACATTTCTCCAAAGAAGATATACAGATTGCCAACAAACATATGAAAGGATCCTCAACATCACTAATCAGCAGAGAAATGCAAATCAAAACTACAATGAGGTTATCACCTCACACCCATCAGAATGGCTGTCATCAAAAAATCTACAAACGATAAATGCTGGAGAGGGTGTAGAGAAAAGGGAACCCTCTTGCACTGTTGGTGGGAATGTAAATTGATACAGTCACTATGGAGAACAGTATGTAGGTTCCTTAAAAAAACTAAAAACAGAACTACCATGTGACCCAGCAATCCCACTACCGGGCATATACCCTGAGAAAACCATAATTCAAAAAGAGTCATGTAACACAATGTTCATTGCAGCACTATTTACAATAGCCAGGACATGGAAGCAACCTAAGTGTCCATCATTGGATGAATGGATAAAGAAGATGTGGCACATATATACAATGGAATATTACTCCACCATAAAAAGAAACGAAATTGAGTTATCTGTAGTGAGGTGGATGGACCTAGACTCTGTCATACAGAGTGAAGTAAGTCAGAAAGAGAAAAACAAATACCATATGCTAACACATATATATGGAATCTACAAAAAAAAAAAAAAATGGTTCTGAAGAACCTAGGGGCAGGACAAGAATAAAGACACAGATGTAGAGAATGGACTTGAGGACACGGGGAGCGGGAAGGGTAAGCTGGGACGAAGTGAGAGAGTGTCATGGACATATATACATTACCAAATGTAAAACAGATAGTTAGTGGGAAGCAGTCGCATAGCACAGGGAGATCAGCTCGGTGCTTTGTGACCACCTAGAGGGGTGAGATAGGGAGGGTGGGAGGGAGGGAGACGCAAGAGGGAGGGGATACGGAGATATAAGTATATGTATAGCTGATTCACTGTTATACAGCAGAAACTAACACCCCATTGTAAAGCAATTGTACTCCAATAAAGATGTTAAAAAAAAAAAAAGGAACTGGGGAAAAAAAAAAAAAAGGAAATACAGGGATACCTCACTTTACTGTGCTTCGCAGACACTAGTTTTTTACGAACTGAAGGTCTGCGGCAACCCCGCATGGAGGAAGTCTACCAGCGCCATTTTTCCAACTGCATCTGCTGACTTCATGTCTCTGTGTCACGTTTTGTTATCTGACCATATTTCAAACCTTTTCATTATTTGTTATGGTGATCTGAGATCAGTGATCTTTGATGTTAATAATGTGATTGTTTGGGGGCACCACAAACCACGCCCATATAAACTGATGAACCTAATGGACAAATGTCATGTGTGTTCTGACTGTTCCACTGACTAGCTATTCCCATCTCTCACCCTCTCCTCAGGCTTCTCTCTTCCCTGAGATACAACGGTATTGAAATTAGGCCAAGTAATAACACAAAAATGACCTCTTAAGTGTTCAAGTGAGAGGAAGAGTCCATCGATGCATCAAATTTCACTGTTGTCTTATTTTAAGAAATTGCTGCAGCTGCCCCAGCCTTCAGCAGCCACCGCCCTGATGATCAGTCAGCAGCCATCAGCACTGGTGCAAGACCCTCCACCAGCAAAAAGACTGTGACTTGCTGAAGGCTCAGATGATAGTTAACCTTTTTTTAGCAGCAAAGTTTTTCTTGAATAGAAAAACAATGTATTTGTTGAGACATAACGCTATTGCACACTTAATAGAGTACAGTATAGTGTAAACATAACTTTTGTAGGCACTGGGAAACAAAAAAATTTGTGTAACTTGCTTTATTGTGATATTCTCTTTATTACGGTGGTCTGGGACAGACCCCACAATATCTCTGAGGTATGCCTGTATTAATAAATTTGAAATCAATTAAATAATTATTAATAAAAATTGAAATTCAAAAAATTGGATACCAAACACCATCATTTAAAAGGCAACTAACCATCTGGGAGAAACTATCTGCAACATGTATCCCAAATAAAAAGCTAAAACTCCTAATATACAAGGACTCTTAAAAACTGAGGAACAAAGGACCACAATCCAATTGGGAAAATGTTAAAAAAAGATATGAATAGACAATTCACAGAAGTATATAGAAATGGCCCTTAAATATATGGCCCTTAAACATATGTAAAGCTGCTTAACTCACTCAATAATTAAAGAAATGCAAATTAAAACAACTCTGAGTTACCGTTTCTCACCTGTCGGATGGGAGAAAATCTAGAAGTATGACAACACATTCTATTGGTCAGGCTGTGAAGAAACAGGTGTTCTCTTCCATGGCTAGGAATGCAAACTGGAACAAATCATCTGGATGGGGAATTTGGCAAAATATAACAGAGCTATCACACACTTCCCCATGTATACAAGAGGGTATGAATAAACTATGGCATCTCCACACAATGAAGTACTATGTAACCGTATGAAGGGTAAGGACAAATCACTATGAACTGATAGGGAATGACTCTTAGGATATATTGCTAAGTACAGAAGCAAAGTACAAAAGATAATCTACAGTGTGTTATTTTCCTTAAGAAATAGAGGAAAATAAGAAAGTATACAAAAAGAAATATAGGAAAAACAAACCAGGAACATCAATGGGCCTGGTTATTCACAGTGCCTAAGCGGAAAGAATGGAGAAAGAATAACTTTTTTGTGTATTCCTAATTTTTAGAACCATGATGTTTCACACAACTAAAAACAAATAAACAAAAACAACCAGGACATTGGGGGAGCCCGGAACGGAGTTCAAATAGAGTTGAGTTAACTGTATTACCAATGAATAATGTAACTATGGTGAAGGAGTTGGTGAAGAAATGACTAGCCTAAGTAACCTTCGGAAAACAATAGTTTTATATGTATGCGTGGTTAAATAAAAAAAGGACACAAATATTGTACTCTATTGACTTTGGTTTTCACAGGGGTAGGTTAGTAAATCTGAAACTACATTCACGCATTCTATTAGCACATAAATATATTTTGGATAATGAAAACCTCGATTTCTCACAGAGACAGGAGTTACAAATAAGAGTGAGGAAGTTGCCTATGGTGTTGGATAGGAATCAAAAAATTAGTTTTTAGTTTAATAGTTTATATAGATATATACGTATAGATATATAGGAGGGTCTAGAGGTAAGAGCATCTAGACCTTGGTTTCTAAACATCATCCAAATAAAAGAAATCAGGGCTTTTGGGGAAAATTGCTGATTTCAAAGCTGGGGCAGGGATGTTATGAATGCCAAAAGGTAAGAAAGTACATTTTTAAAAAACTAGAGGCATGTTAAAAGCACAAAGACACCTTCCTGAGGGAGCTCAATTATGTATTGAAAAATAAATAATAATAGTAATGGATTATAGCCCACAGAGTAAAGCAAACATTCATTAGTCCATATTGACATAAGTGAATAATTTAATATATAAATAAATGGGGGAGAAGGCACTGCTCTTCTTCATAGTAAAATTCTAATTGATAAATGTGAAAGAATAAATGAAATGGAAAGGGCCAACAATAGACAGTAGACACTACAGAAATAATTGTTGTAGGCAAGAATCATTGCTGGATGCTAAAATTAGTGGGCAAAGGTGAGACATGCAGCAGGATATTTGCAGTCTCAAAGTATCTCCCTATAATATACTTATTAAACTTATTAATTACAAAGGGAATAATAGCAAGTTTACAGTGGAGAAGCTCTGCAGACACCACCTTAACCAAGGGATGAAGATTAAGGTCACTGCTAATTACGTTACATTGACACAAGGTACCCCCCAGTATGATACATTGAGAACAAAACATCACTTCTGTGGTATTCTCAAGAAAAATGTATAACCTGAGTTATGAGGAAATATCAGAAAAACCCAAGTTGAGAGACATTCTATCAACTAACTGGCCAGATGTTTCAAAGTGTCAAGATTATGAGCAATCAAGGAACTGCCCCAGTTTGGAAGAGACTCGACAGATGTAAAAATAAATGCAATGTGGGAACTGGATTGGATGCTGGACCAGAAAAGAACGTAAGTGGGACGACAGGTGAAGTTTGAATAAAGTCTGTAGATTAATTAATAGTATTGTATCAATATTAGTTTCCTGGGCTTGATAATTGTACTATGGTTATATGTGATGTTAAAATTTGGGTAAGTTCACCAAAGGGTATATGGAAATTTTGTGTATTTTTCTGCAACTTTTTTTTCTTGGTAAATCTAATATTATTTCAAAATGAAGCATTTTATTTTTTATTTACTAAAAAAATAAAATTTTATAAATACACTAACGATAGCTCTACAAATGCACATGGTATCTGGGAGTTATAATATGCAAAATTATTACAGACTACTTCGCATTGTAGTTTTTGTAATTTGTAAAACTACATTGTAAATCAGTCTATCAAAGGGGCTCTGAAGAAACTGGACCCTGAATAAGTGTATTTTGACTTGGATGAGGAAAGAAAGGGTCAAAAGTTCAGTCTGTGATCATCTCATTAGGCCTAGAAAGGGAGCTTTTGTGGTGTCAAGGGTAAGAAGGAGAGCCCTGAAGGTAGGGGGTACAAAGTGGAGAAAATGGAAAGCGTGGGAGCGAGAGGCTTGAAACTACGCTTGTCAGTTACCCGTTTAGGGCACAGTTACCCCAAGAACACTGAGTCTTGCCCTAGACACTAGTTCAACTCCACAGTTTTTAACATCATTAAATATTTTAAATTACAGAATTAGTCAAAATTATAGAATAACAAACACCTTCACATCCAAAGGGTACTGGCTACAAGTAGCTATCACCTATTAAGACTTTGAGGGAGCATCTCTCCCCAACTACGTATGTTCTTTTCAATACGACAAATATCTATAAGTATATGCCATGGGTGAAAAAGGTGTTCCTTCTGCATTCTTTGAATATATTCTGTAATGCGGAACTGTTCATCATTATGACTGACCTTCTAGAAAATCACTCTAAATTAGTAAAACTACATATGAATAAATGGCACCTTCCCTTAAGGAAGTAAAATCACTGTTGGCGTAACTATTTCCAACATAGCTTTGAAATTCAGGCACAGAAAAAGGACATCTTGCTTCCTGAAAAAAAATCAGTTTAAAATGATAAACAATAATAATAGTCACCATTTATTATTATTATGTGCCAGGCACTCACCAGGTGCTTTTCACATAGTATTTCATTTGACCGTATTTAATTGGCAGTTACACTGTTTCCAGATTAGGACATGTTTGCATATTAGGAAACGGAGATCGAGGTGAAGTAACCGCCCAGTATAACCTCAGATTTGTGTAATGTCAGAGCTCTCAAACATAGTCATCATATCATAATCTTCAAGCCCACCAGCAAGGTTCCCTGGTTCCAGTACTTCTGCTTTATTTCCCTACACTCTGCTGTCTTACGACCACCGTACACACTGTCAGGGGAAGAGCAGGGTAGGGTTATTCATTTTTCTTATCTGGATGGAGCCTTGGGTTACTTCTCTTTGTGATTTTATCTGGCACCTGTATTTTCCAGAGCTCAGTTCATTGAATGTATTCTTTAAAGGAAAAGACAGAACATAATGGGAAAAGGTATTTCTAAGATTCTACCAAAAGATTTCAGAAACTGGAAGAGATTATGTGTTTCAGCAAAGGCTTATTTTTAAAGTTTAACCAGTCTCCAAACTTATAATTGCTTTAACTATAGCTGTGTAGCTGGGCTCTCTCCTCAACCATCCTGCTGTGTTTTCTCCAAGGGATTGTCCAGACTTTCCAGAAGAAGAGCAGTTGGCTCTAAAAACCTGGAGAGCTCGATCAGAAATGGCGACAAGGATACTTAAGTGCTACCAAAAAGAATTCTGCAATTTCCATGGGGCAATATTTAAGATCTAGCATATGGCATATGGCTTCCATATTTTACAGACCATTCAGACCTAGAATCCTAAGAAATGAAAAAACATGGGATTTTGTTGCAAATTCTGTATAATTAACTCATAGATGATGTTCTGTCAAACATACGCATAGGTGTGACATAAATCTGGACTTGGCAAAATATTGTTTATTTAAGAGCCTGTCTTTGCTGTGGGTTTAATTGTGGAGAGCTATGCAGAAACTTTAGGGTCCACTTTACTTTGAATCAGAGAAGATAAACTCTTTCTGAAAAAGAAAGACTTGTTGTCAACTCACCCATTTTTCAAAGGTGTTGATTTCCTCCTGAACTTTAAGTTTCAAGATTATACGACTAGAAAAGTGTCTGGGGCTTCCCTGGTGGCGCAGTGGTTAAGAGTCCGCCTGCCGATGCAGGGGACGCGGGTTCGTGCCCCGGTCCGGGAGGATTCCACGTGCCACGGAGCGGCTGGGCCCGTGAGCCATGGCCGCTGAGCCTGCGCGTCTGGAGCCTGTGCTCCGCAACGGGAGAGGCCACAACAGTGAGGCGCGCGTACCGCAAAAAAAAAAAAAAAAAAAAAAAAAAAGTGTCTGTTATTTCTTAATGCCCTACCCTAGTATAAAACAGATATGAGGTAGTTTATGCACTTAAATGCAGCACAATGAGATTTTTTTTTAAGGATAAAGAAATCAGAGCAGATTTGATAGGAAGGAAAAGAAAATCCCAGGAGAGTTAGTTCACAGAAATGCATGCCTCAAGGTTCTGCATAGAAGTAAGGGAAACCACACATTAAGTACTGGATGCCTCGGTGGTAGCCTTAGCTAGAAGGGGAATATAGTCAGCTATGGAATTCATGTTGTCCGTAACCATGGGATATACAGTAAATATTTAACAAATGGGATATTCAAGCCCCAAATGACCTGATGCTCACTTTAAAATGTAGTATGGCTGTATGGTGATGCATGTTAAACAGATGATTATGGTGATCATTTCACAATATATACAAATATCAAATCATTATGCTGTATACCTGAAACTAATATAATGTTATATGTCAATTATACTTCAATTTTAAAAGATAATTTTTAAAATTTAGTGCGGTATCTCAGTTTGTAGAATTTTGCCAATAAGAAATGCCATTTTGTTGACTTCGCCACCTTTAGATTAAATTATCTGAGTACACATTCAGAGAATGGTTCCTCTGTAAATCAAGCTCTTTGCTTAAAAGAAAAGCATAGTTCATTTTTTCTTTGTTTGTTTCTCGTGGTTTAAAACAGGCGCTTGGTCAAGACTTCAAGTTAAAATTTAAATCTTTGACTTTTTTGGGGGGGTGATGTTTTTAAGTTAAAAGTAGGAGAAAATCTTCCAAGTATGTCTACTGGTCTTATTTTCTCTTATGTATCTCATATATGAATATTCAGACTTCCAGGGAGTTTATTTTATAGCAAGATTTTCTTTAAACTGAATCCCAGGACTGAGAACACCTTTGATCTGGAGACACTAGAATGTTATGAAGTTGGGAAAGATGAGTTCCATGAACAGCCTTCTGATTAAGTATCATATAAAATGTGTTGACCATTATTCCCAGGGAAGGGCCTCTACAACGGCTCCCCAAAGAGAAATCAGCAAAGGAGAAAGAAAGGGCTGCATACAAGTGGAAATTCTGCAAAGTAACATGAGGAGACACACTTATCCTTCACATAATTTCATTCTTGGGAAAGAGAAGGAAAAAAGTGCACCCTAATCTCCCCTTGATTTCTCATAGAAACCTTTTTTTTTTTTCCAAATTGAAGTATAGTTGACTTACAATGTTGTGTTAGTTTCAAGTGTACAGCAAAGTGATTCAGTCATATATATATATATATATTCTTTTTCAGATTCTCTTCCATTATAGGTTATTACAGGATATTGAATATAGTTCCCTGTGCTATACAGTAGGTCCCTGTTGTTTATCTACTTTTTATATAGTAGTGTATATCTGTTGATCTCAAACTCTTAATTTATCCTACCCCCAACCCCTTTGGTAACCATAAGATTGTTTTCAGAGAAAACTTTTTTAAGGGAAATTGATTCCAATCAAGCAGAGAGGTTTGAGAAATTTGCTTGCCCTAAGTGCCTCTGTCCCCAACCATAAAAGGGGACTTTCCAGATTTTTCTAAGTCAAATCTCAGGAACACAACGATCATTTCCACATTCTACAGTCTGTGCTTACCATTAGCTCTCCCTTTACAAGTAACTATAAAGTGTGAGTGACATTCAGACTTTGACCAACTAATGCAAATGGAATTAAGGGATCTTTGTTTAATTTGTATGTTAATTTAAATCAGATTCTGGGATTTAATAATCAACCTTTTAAAGTTGTTACCTTATATCCTGGGGCCACTAATAAACCTTGACCAACAGGAGGGAACAAAGAAAAAACTGTAAAAGGGTGGGGAAACAGTCAGAGGAAGAGAAAAAATTAGAAGAGAGAACAAAAAAAGAAGAAAATGAGAAAAAAAAGAAGTATGCAAGTCATACATGCCCTGTGGTGTGGAGGTAATTTATGATACGGAGAAGACTCCAGAAAAAATTTTTCTATAAAGAGAAAAATGGGATTGACTCTGGGACAAGAATAAATTTCCTCTAGAAAGAGGTTTTTTAACTTGGGTCCCTAGACCCTTGAAGGGCTCCTTGAATACGTCATGGGGAGCCAATGACTCCCTGGACATTGTATGTAAAATGTGGTGTGTGTGCACATATGGGTGTGTGATGGTCTATGGTTATATCAGTATCTCAAAGAGTTCTTTTGCTAAAAAGAAGTTAAAACCAGTGCACTTAAAAAGGAATTTCTTTGAAATTTAACTTGGATCACTACCAGAAGCTCTTGGTTCACTTAACCATGGGAGGATTCATTACTCTCTTCCTGAGCCAGTTAATCCATGAATCTCAGATCTGGAAAAAAATTGAAATGTTATGCGGCCCATTTCTCTGCCTTCAGAAAGGACTGAAGTCTATAATAAGTGAAAATAGATCCATTTTTCAAACTCTGCAGGGCAGAGTTCCAATCCTTTTTTTTGCAGCCTATGCATTGTTCACATTTCTCACCATAAGGAAGTTCTCCCTTCTGTCAGGCCTAACTCTCTCATGTTGCAAAATAATTTGTTCTCTTATGTTTAACCATGCAGTATTTTTGGATACTATTATTAAATTCACCTTCCACTTTCTCTCCCTCAGTACTTTTGATCTTTCCCCATGAGTCATTCTCAAATTCATTATTCATCTTCATGACTTTCCCCTGAACCCTTTCCAATTCTTCATGCTTGTCTATAAATTCAGAAGTGAATGCACTGAAGAGAGATTGATAAACCCTCAGTTGACTGGTGAACTTCCTTATGGTCTCTATAGCCGGTATGTAATCATAAATTACCAGAAAATAATAATTATCCCTCTGAGGGTAAAATTATAAAATCAATACAAAATGGCTCAGATTCAGTCAATCTTTAGTGGGGGAAAAATTCCAGAATCAAAAGGATGGTCGTCACCTGATTAAAGACTACATATTAAAGGAAAGATGGTGTCACTCAGAAGAGAGGATGGTTAGCCAAGAAAACTTGAAAAACCGGCATCACAGAGTCAGGTCTCAGCAGTGCCCACCCAAACAGTATCCAGGGAGGAGGGTGTGGGCCAGATCATTCTGATAACCGAGTCCTGCTGGCCTCCTCCTGTGAGGGGAGAGCTGCGGCAGCTCTGAGTCCTGCTGTCATTACACATTGGAATCACTTACCAATGTGATGCCATGTCACTTGCCTACAAGGAGGAGACCAGCATGACCAGTGACCAGAAGAAACCACTAATATAGGAATTAGGGCTTCTTGGAAGCCCTAATTCCTATATTAAACTTCTTTCTTCCCATCATACTTGCCAAACTCTGATTCAGATAAAGATGTGCTTACATTTTTTCAGTTTCTTGAAAAAGTTATATGTGACAAATTCATTTTTATTAACCTTGCTTTATTCTGCAATAAAATATAAGAACTTTTACCTGGAAGTTTAAAGCCTGAAGAGAAGGTAAATATGGAGGCTGTTGGTTACTAGGCCAATGTTTACTTGACTAAAGGAAAACCTTTTTTCTTTACTTCAGCATTTCCTTCCCAGCACTGGAAAGTGTAGATGATTAATAAGCATATTATTAGCTTCTAACAGATGTCCAACTCAAAAAACCTTCACTGATGGCCCACCCCTAGCTCACGTCCTTCACTCATTGGCTCTGAAAAATGAAAAGGAATATACTACTAACGTACATTCTATCCATCTGAACAAAGTCACTCTGGATGAAATGCTATACACCACACAGGAAACTTAAAAGTATTCACCAGGATGTTGTAAGTGGATAAATCATTAAGAAGGTCATGAGACATGGAGGAAGGTCCAAGATACAGGTCAGTGCCACTCTCCTTCCCTGCCTACTAAGGGAGTTGGTTAAAAAGCAGAAGATGCACTTGACTGATAGCATTTCTCTTACCCAGAGTCTCATGGACTTCATCTGCAACGACAATTTGGAGAAGTCTGTCACACACCCACTCACAGCAATCCATATACATCCAATCAGTGACATCTCTAGTACAGCCGACAGAGAAGAATATTTTCCCTCTATGTGACAAAATTATTTTCAGTAATAACTATGACCTTGAAACGAACAATGTCCAGAAAGAAAATGCAGACTGTAAAATTTTTTCTTTATTGACCTTAATAGACATAACCATACCAGAAATGAATGAATGAATATATATTACAAAACTAAAAAGGAAGAAATTAATGGTTTACCGTCTCACTGTCCTCACTGTTCTCAAGATACTTTTTGGAAAAGAAAGGAAAAAAAATACCTATGTTGGTTTATCACAGTCATGAAGAGTTAACAGCACAGTTTCTGTTTTTGAGGTTTAGCTCCTGGAAATTTTAAAACTGTAAACACAAAAACTCCAAGTAGTCACATAAAATGACAGAATTAAAGTGACTCAAGTTCTCTTTCATTGTATTTACAACCATGACTTAAAATCTACAGTTTAAACGCAGTAATATGTGAAGATCCAAACTATGGCAGGAGGGAGCCACAGTGATTCTGAATCATTACAAACTTACACTTGGAACAAATACATGTGGCTGAGTCACCTGTGTCAGGGGCAACTTCACATCTGGCAGTTCTCTATACTGACTTCCAGGTGGAATACAATGTTCATTGAAGAATACAGTTTTAAAAAGGAGCTAATTTGAAGTATGTATATATTAAACACAACAGTGACTGCTGTACTTGTTAGACCTTAAACCAACAAAAGATTTTATCAAGGAGGAGTGTTTTTCTCTTGAGAGTGTTTAGACTTGCAGGCTCACAGTGATAATAAATAGCAGACCAACTTTCAATTGGCTTTATCATTGTTTTGACCCTCCCTATACACAGTGTACCCCTTTTGCCTATATCTGGGGTAGGTTGACCACTGACCCAACTTCGATATGCTGCTTCCTTCCAATTTGATGAAGCTGAATTGCAATCTTGATGGATTCCTGTCCTTCTTCCGGGAATCTTAAACATTCCCTCCACTTGCAGCCACAGATCAAATACTATCATCCACTTCTTTTTCTTCACAGAAGACCACTGCACAAACTTGCCTTACTCAGGATCTCCACATGCCCCTTTGCTGGTAAAGCTCTTAGAACAGAGCCTGAATTGACCTGAGATGGCCAGCGCAATGGGACATGATGTTTAGTGTCCTGTCTCTATCCCATCCACCTTCCTCTCTCCCAAGGCAGTGTCCATTGGTACCCAAAGGTACCTTACTACTTCTTTCATGATATTGTTGACCCTTACAAGCAAAGGCTCAAGGCTTCATTGTACCTGCTTGCTCTTGACGTTGTAAACTTTCCTTCTAAAGGAAACAGATGGGGTTCTGTAGTTTGCTCTTTATTGCCTCTTCGACCCTAAGGACCTGCCATATTTCTATGATATCTGATTTCCTCTCCTTAATTTGTCTATAGAGACTTACAAGAAGCCATCAAATATAGTCCTTAATCATAACATAATGTCCTACCTTTCCTCCCTGGTGTTCTCAGGCCATATCTTTGCCTTTATGAAAATGTACTCTCCTGAGTCTAGATTATGTTGTATTCTGCCTGAAAAACAAAACCCCAAAATCTTCTTTGCCTATCTGTTGCCTGGATCTCTTTCCAAGTGGAAGTATCGACATTTAGCAACAAGAAAAAGGGTTATCTGGCTGTGGAATGTTAACCCCATCCAAGCCCATGCAGGCTTAGATTCACTGACTTGTATATTGTATGTACAATTTGTTTTATGTATACAATTTATTGTTTACAGTATAAACATATTAACAGAGCTTCAAATGTGGCAGAAACTATTCCAGGTGCTGGGGATAAAGTGATGAACAAGGCAGGAAATTGTTTCTGGGCCTGAGGAGCTCACAATCTACAAGTGACTAGAGTTGACACTGCAGTACTTCTAGGACTACCCAACTCCTGAAGTGGCCTCGGGGAGCACATCTGCAAAACCTCTCATAAAAGACTGTGGCTGGCAAAGACTTTCTGGTCTACAATATACAAGTAAATTCAGTTAGAATATAGAGCCCCCGGGGGCAAGATTCCATAATGAATAAGGGCTCGGGCTACAGAGTCAGGAGGTCCTGTGTCAAACCCGAGTCTTCCTCATGGGGCGGTGATGAACACGGACAATCTACTTGACTTCTCTGTGCCTCATTTTCCTCAGAGTCAAAGGGGATAAAAACAGTCCTATGTATCTCGTGGAGTTATCGTGAGGACTAAATAAGACGTGAAGGGCTAAGCACAGCATTTAGCACCCAGTAAATGATAAATAAAGGTTAGCGATTTTTGTTATCATTTACTATTATTTGCTATTAGTTTCTACTACAAATGTTTAAATGGAAGCCCCATTAAATGATGATTAGAAACAAAACATAAGACCACTGAATCTTTAAAGTTCAGAATCAATGTACTGATAACTTCAAGGTTGAAATAGTTTGTTCAGAAATGTGTCAGTCAGAATCCAGTCAGGAAAACAAAATATACGATATATTTCAAACAGAAGGAATTGACTACAAAGGTTTGGGCAGGATTAGAGGAGGAAAAAAGGAAGAAGGGGGATATCTGGAGACCAGGAAGCCGCTGTTCCCTGGCCTGGCACCCACCAGCTCGCACCTGCTGCCTCGGTGCCACTGCTGCCAGTATTAAGGCCACCGTGACTGGGGGCTGGAACTGCCAAAGAGGTGCCACTTCTGCCAGGTCTGGTCAACCTGCGAGATGCTCTGCCAGAAACCCTCAGTCTCCTCCTGCCAGCCCCAGAATCTACCAGCAACTGCCAGTCTTTGCCGTGGAGTTGGTGCCAGAGGCAGAAGTCTCTACCTCTGGACTTCTGGGCTCCCACCAGTGCCGAACCTGGCTGGAAGGCATGTAGCAAGGGAGCCTGGAAAATGTAGTTTGCAGACAAGCAGCCCCAGCAATGCAGAGCCGGGCAGAGAAGGGCAGTTACGAAGCTGAGACCATAAGTAAACAACACAGAAGACGAAACATACTCAGATCTATTATCAAATTAGAATTGGAGGGTCATCAAGATAATTTAATTCAACTTCAAGTAGGAAGATAAAAATGGAAATGCTCTTTATTCCTGTCCACTTCTTGGTGCTTTGATAGTCGATTCTGTTAAAGTTTCATGTTTATCCTGGCACAAACTCTACCATGGAGTCTATTAGAAGTTTCTACAGATCATTTTTTTTAAAAAGGGGGTTTAAAAAGTGTTTTAAAATGAAAGAATTCTAACATTTGCCATTGAATTTTAAAACGCCCCTCTATCCTACTAATTGATTATCCTACTAATCAATGCTGCACGATTGCTGTCTTGGTAATGAGCCTTGCAGAGATATGAGTATTCCCCTACCTATCTGGGTCACCGAGGAGGGGGTGGAAGCTTTTGAATAGCTTCCCCAGCAAATGAAAGCCATGCCAAGAAAATGATAATGGGTTATGATTATCGCCCAAAAGATACAGAAAGCAGCCTTTGGAAAGCATGACCAGGTGGCAAGGCAGAGCAGTCCGGAAAGAAAAAACAGGAAGTCGTGGACTTTTCCTACCTAGCTCTAAATAATTTTTTGCACTCAAAAGGCACTGAGAAGTAATGTAAGGAGAACATTTATTCGGATGTCTAACGACCATTTATTTGGTGTGTCTAACGAGACACACCAAAATTGTTAACTGATATTAGATCTGAAGCGGCCAGTTGTAGTTAGAATCTGTTCTAGTGAAACTAAGAGACAGAGTTAATCCTTAATAGGGCTAGTTACTTTCACGTGCGAAATACTGCTCCAGGCTCAGGTGCTGTTGATGTAACAGGATTCAGACAAGGTCGTGGGAACATCAGCTGAAAAGGAGTCCGTAAACACATAAGTAGAAGCAGTGGCCATTGATGTGGCCGGGACATAAATTTATTTGAGGGACCTTGTGAAGCTCTCATTAAGTCTCCGCCCTCCTGTCAAAGTCCCTGCTCAATACAACTAAGATTTATTTCCTTAAAAAAAATAAAAGCTGGCTACCTTTCTCCTCAACCACATAATACTTTAGAATGGGTCATATCAAATAATACATTTGTGAGGTTTACATACTGAGTAACTTAAGAAACAGGTAGAAACCTTAGGGGTGGTTATGTCAGAGGAAAGGGATGGAAAAGAGAGATAAAAAGCTTGACTTGCAAATTATACCTAAAGGGCATCTCATCAAATACATATATTATTTTATTTATTTATGTATTTCTTTCTGCCTCTTTAAACACTTTATTGTATATCCTTACATACTTCCCATATGCAAATATAGATTGACAGAAACTGTCATACAACACATCTTTTTATATTACAGTGTATTATGAATAACTTATGCAAACAAAGATTATGTTTAGTAAGTGTGCTTTCCAAGTATTTCCTATATTATTTTAAAGGCAGCATGATGTTCCAGAAAGAACACAGGCTCTGGCATCACTCAGATGGGAATTTAAATATGTCTTTTCATTTCTCTGAACCTTAGGGATAATATACGTAAAATCACCCAGCCCAGAATTTCAATAAAAGGCAGCATTCATTTTCAGTTATGTGCACACAAACATCAAGTGCACGATTGGTCATTATGACTTAACAGTTGACTTTGTGGATATGAACAACACAGACACATCAGTGGGGCATGAAGTTTCTCCTGCACTCAGCACTGGGGACAGTATTTACATGTGTTTGTACAGCTGCTCCCTGAAGCTGCCTGCCTGTCAGTGGGGCGGGGGGGGGGTGGGGGGGGGAGCTGGCTGAGAGCCAACCTGCCTCCAGGGAGCTGGCAGCCCTTCAGGACACAACAGAGACGTTGCAGAAGGAAGTTCTACCCTTGGGCTACTGGAATTTTATAATCCCTGATCAAAATGATGATTTGAAAGATTTGGTCCAGGATGACTATGCTTCAGGAAAAAAGAGTTTGGAGCTAGCACCAGGTAGTGGGAAAAACATGAGGAAAGGAGCTAGAAAACCCGAGCTCAGCCACCGGCTCTCACCTCTTTATCGTGAAAAGCCCCTTAAACTGAGTATCCAGGGCAGGCTTCTCAGAGGAGCTGAGATCTGAGCTGAGACTTGAATGACAAGAAAGAGCTGGGTATGGGATGGTCTGGGAAAAGAGCTGTCAGGTAGAGGAAAGAGGATTGCAAAGAACCTGAGGCAGGTGCAAGCTCTGAGTGTCCAAGGAACAAAGAGAAGGCCAGTGGAACTCGGGCATAGTGAGCAATGGGAAGCACAATCTGAGATGAGGTCAAAAAGCACACAGGGGCTTGGTCACGTGGGGCCTCACGTTTTATTCGGTAATCAATGGTTTCTTGTGTTTTGTTTTGCGGTACGCGGGCCTCTCACTGCTGTGGCCTCTCCCGTTGCGGAGCACGGGCTCCGGACGCGCAGGCTCAGCGGCCATGGCTCACGGGCCCAGCCACTCCGCGGCATGTGGGATCTTCCCGGACCGGGGCACGAACCCGTGTCCCCTGCATCGGCAGGCGGACTCTCAACCACTGCGCCACCAGGGAAGCCCTAATCAATGGTTTTATTCAATACTGGAGGGCTCGATGCACAGGGAGGTCGTGATCAGAATAATAGTTTTAAAGATTGCTCCAGTTGCCGTTCAGGGAATAGCACAGGAAGCAAGAGTGGAAGCAAGGAGATGACGGCCACTGCAGCAGTTGAGATGCCGGTGGTTTAGGCTCACGTGGCAGTGATGGAGAGTAGAGAAGGGGACAAATTCTGCTTCTCCACTGGAGTAGGATCGACATAGATGATATATAAGAACTGGATGTGTGGGGTGATGGACAGCTGCTCAAACACAGCCTGGGAGCAGGCCGAAGTTGTGTTTAACCAGGGTTGGAGTTTCCCCAGGTGAATACGTTAGAGGGAAGGAAGCAGGAGTAAGGGCTTTTGTCAAAGTGATTTTTAAAAAGGTAGCCTAGAATTTTAGGAGAGAAGTGAGGATACAGGTAGGTAAGTGCTGGAGAGTGAAAAAGCAACGGAGTCGATGGATTGAAGGTCTCTGTTATCAGTCATCGAAGGGAAAGTGCTAGCATAATGACTGGCTTTAGAATCTTTGGTAAATTATTCACTAATTTTTCAAAGCCTTAATTTCCTTATCTGGAAGATAGGAGTAGTAATGCCCACATTACAGAACCATGGTTTGGAATTCAATCCATTCATGTATATAAAGTGCTCAGTACAGTGCCTGGTACCTAGTAAGCGCTTAGTAAATAGCAGCTATAATTCTTATAAACCCTTCCCCTTTCAACTTCTCTGAGCCTCAGTTCCCTGGACTTGTACTTAACTGAAACACCTACGGAAGTTAAAATGCAACTGTGCTTTTGAGTCAATTCACCCCTGTTTGGGGATTGGGTGAAGGTAAAGAATTTCAAACACACAAAACGATCATCACGTTTTAGTCTTCAGAACACCTCCGACCCAAATAAGTTCCATTTAGCAAAGTTTCAGTCAGTTAATAGATCACACTGGGAATCATTTAGACATATTTTACTTTAAGGAAATGAGGCAACCCCTAGACTCAGATCCCAAAGGTGCCATGAACCGGTAGACCCCAAACATCTGCGTCTGCGACCTTACATTGCTTTCCTCCGACTGGTTTTCCCAGGCAATGCCCCATGTCTGACTCAGAACACCCAGTGCTCCCAGGACTGGCCTCGAGGAGCAGGTCAGTCATTTCCAGAGGCTGCATTAACCTTTCAGGCACCATTTAGTGGATTAATGTTTTGATGTACTAAATGGTACCCAGTGGTCCATTCAGATAGGAGGCAGCCTTTAAGGAGAAACTGCACTAAAAACTTTGTTGTTGCTTAGCAAAAAAAAAAAAAAAAAAAAAAAAGAGCCTTACTATTTGCATTTGTCTATAAAAATATTTCTCTAAGGACCTCGTGATGCAGTACAACTCCATTATGATTCTGGTTTCAAGAGACAGGAATAAAACCTGCATAATGGTATGAAGAGGTATATAGAGTGCTGTACCATGTGGTCTAACAGGATACTTTGTAACGATGCTTTTCTAAACTGGTAAGAAATAGCCCTATTTTACAAATATAAATATGAAAAGATAGACATGTCCAGTGATCTTTAGATCACTCCAAGTAATTCCTCCAGGTAACTGATGATGCATTTTCAATAGCTGACTCATTTGATTACTTTCTATGTGCCAAACACATTCTGAGTGCTTTAGATGGTTTATTTCCTCTTTACAACAACCTTATGGTTCTACCGTTATCATTCCTGTGTTACAGATAAGCAAACAGATGCACAGAGAGGTTAAATGACTTGCTTCTATAGCTGGAAGGTTGCAAAATCAGGATTCAGATCCAGACAGTCTAGGTTCACACATAGCCTGAGCTCTGAATCATGTACTATAACCATGTTTTTCAAACATTTTTGATTATGATTCATAATAGGAAGTAACTTTATTATTTTTATTGAAGTATAGTTGACCTATTATATTAGTTTCAGGTGTACAACAAAGTGATTCAACATTTATATGCATTACAAAATGATCACCATGATAAGTCTAGTTACCACCCACCACCATACAAAGATATTACAATGTTATTGACTATAGTCCCTGTGCTGTACATTACAACCCCTTGACTTGTTTATTTCATAACTGAAAGTTTGTATCTTTTTTTTAAATATAAATTTATGTATGTATGTACGTATTTATTTATGGCTGTGTTGGGTCTTCATTGCTACCCGCAGGCTTTCTCTAGTTGCAGCTAGTGGGGGCTACTCTTCATTGTGGCGTGCAGGCTTCTTATTGAAGTGGCTTCTCTTTTTGTGGAGCATGGGTTCCAGGGCACGCGGGCTTCAGTAGGTTGTGGCCCATGGGCTTAGCTGCTCCACGGCATGTGGGATCTTCCTGGACCAGGGCTCAAACCTGTGTCTCCTGCACTGGCAGGTGGATTCTTAACCACTGCACCACCAGGGAAGCCGCAAAGTTTGTATCTCTTAATCCCCTTCAACTATTTCACTCAGTCCAGCACCCTTCTCTCCTCTGGCAACCACCAGTTTGTTCTCTGTATCTATAACTCTATTTCTGTTTTATTTGTTCCTTTGTTTCATTTTTTTCAGATTCCACATATAAGTGAGATCATACGGTATTTGTCTTTCTCTGTCTGACTTATTTCACTTAGCATGATACCCTCAAAGTCCACCCATGTCTTTGCAATGGCCAAGATTTCATGCTTTTTTATGGATGAATAATGTATGTATATGTGAGTATATATATATATATATATATATATATCTCACATCTTAAAGTAATTATTAATAGGTATTGAGAGTAATTTGTTGCCATTTTGTTACTGTTTTCTGGTTGTTTTTGTAGTTATTCTCTGTTCCTTTCTTCTCTTTTTCTCTTCCCTTGTGATTTGATGACTTTCTTGAGTTGTTTGTATTCCTTTTATTTTTTGTGTATCTGTTATAGGTTTTTGGTTTGTGGTTACCATGAGGTTCCACAATAGACTGTTATATATATATATAACAGTCTGTTTTAAATTGATGGTCGCTTAAGTTCAAGTGCATTCTAACAGCACTACATTTTTACTGTCCCCCCCCCAGACATTTTATGTTTTTGACATATTTTATACCTTTTTCTTGTTTGTGTTGCTTAACTAATTATTTTAGATAGAGATGATTTTACTACTTTTGTCTTTTAACCTTCAAACTAGCTTTTTAGTTGGTTTATCCACTACCTTTACTATATGTTTGCCTCTACCAGGGAGATTTCTTTCTTTCTTAATTTTCTTGTTTCTAATTATGGCTTCTTCTTTTCTGTTTACAGAAGTCCCTTTAACATTTCTTGTAAGGCCAGTTTAGCGGTGATGAACTCCTTTAGCTTTTGCTTGGCTAGGGAACTCAATCTCTCACTCAGTTCTGAATGATAACTTTGCCAGGTAGACTATTCTTGGTTGTAAGTTTTTTTTTCTTTCAGCACTTTGAATATAGCCTGCCAGTCCCTTTTGGCCAGTAAAATTTCTGCTGAAAAATCAGCTGAAAGTCTTAAAGGGGTTCCCTTGTACGTAACTAGTTGTTTTTCTCTTGCTGTCTTTAAGATTTTTTACCTTTAAATTTGACATTTTAATTATAGTGTGTCTCGGTGTGATTCTCTTTGGGTTCATCTTGTTTGGGACTTTCTGTGCTTCTTGGACTTGAATGTCTGTTTCTCTGGCCAGGTTAGGAAAGTTTTCCACCATTATTTCTTCAAATAGGTTTTCTGCCCCTTTGTCTCTCTCTTCTTCTGGAATCCTTACAGTGCAAAGGTTAGTATGCTTGATGTTGTCCCAGAGAGCCCCCTAAACTACCCTCATTTTTTAAACTCTTTTTTTCCCTTTTGCTGTCCTGATCAGGTGATTTCCACTATCTTGCCTTTCAGATCGCTGATCTGTTCTACCATATCCTCTAAGCTGCTGTTGGTTTCCCTTTAGCGTATTTTTCATTTCTGTTATTGTACTCTTCAGTGCTGATCGGTTCTTTTAATATTTTCTATCTTTTTGTTGACATTCTCACCAAGTTCACCTATTCTTCTCCTGAGTTTGGTGAGCACTTTTATAACTAGTATTTTGAACTCTTCATCTGGTCAATTGTTTCTCTCCATTTTGTTTAGTTCTTTTTCTAAGGTTCCGTATTGTTCTTCCATTTGGAAGGTATTCCAAATGGCCTGATGTAGATGGTGCCCAGTGGGGCCCAGTGGTGCAGTCCCCTCTGGTCTCTACAGACAGGTGCTCCAGGGTTGCCCCTCATGTGCGCTGCATGTGCCCTCCTGTTGTGGTTGTGCTGACATTGCTGCAGATGTGCTGGTGCGTAGAGCTGGCCCCCAGCCCAGCTGAGAGGACCAACCGTGACTACCGTGGGTATGCTGGTGTACAGGGCTGGTCCCCAGGAGTGGGAGCTGCTTTGGAGGGGCGCCAGTGCCAGCTGAGGCCATCTGCTGGGTGGGGCAGGGCAAGAGCTGCTTTGGAGGAGCAGGGCGGGTAGGGTGGGTGGGGCTGGTCCTCAGGGGAATGCTGGGGTGGGGTGCATGGTGTTAGCTAGGTTGATGGAGAGTGAGAGAAAAGGCATATCCACCAATGCCAGCCCATCTAGGTGGAAAAAGAGTGAAAAAAAAGTGGCGCCCACCAGCACGTCCATTCCTGGAGAAGGTTCCCCCAGACGCCATCCCCTCTGGTATACATCCTGAAATGAGTCAATGACTCTCCTTCTTGTATGACCCGGGCACTGGGTCAAGCTGCTGCCTCTGTGCTGGGACTCAGAGCAAGTGCATTTGTGCGTGAGCCCTTCAAGAGCAGAGGTTCAGTTTCCCACAGCTCTCCCGCTCTCCCAGACGTAAGCCCTGCTGAGTTTCAAAGTCAGACGTGATGGGGGCTCATCTTCCTGTTGCAGGTCCCCTGAGGGTTTGGAAGCCCAAATCCTACAGAACCCTGTAGCTGTGATATCCCTCCTACTTGTGGGTCACTGCACCCAGGGTGTGTCTTCTGACTAGACTACATCTCTGTCCTTCCTACCCATCTTGATGTTGTCTTTTCTTTATTTCCCTAGTTGTAGAAAATCTGTTCTGCTTGCCTTCAGGCCATTCTCAGAGGTAGCTGCTCTATGTGTGGTTGTAGTTTTGGTGTGTCCATGGGAGGAGGTGAGCTCAGGGTCTTCCTTCTCCACCATCTGACCCAGAACCAGAAAAAGCACTAGGAAGAAACTTTACATTGTAAACCAGTAGAAAGAGTTGTAAAAATGATACTTACCCTAACAATGGGGAACACCTCTCAGTATTTTCCTTTGTATTCTATTTCATTCTGTGTTTCTTTCTTTTAATTAATTAATTTACTATTTATTCTTGGCTGCATTGGGTCTTCATTGCTGCGCAAGGGCTTTCTCTAGTTGCGGCAAGTGGGGGCTACTCTTCATCGCGGTGCATGGGCTTCTCACTGCGGTGGCTTCTCTTGTTGCACAGCACAGGCTCTAGGCACTCGGGCTTCAGTATTCATGGCACGTGGGCTCAGTAGTTGTGGCTCGTGGGCTCTAGAGCACAGGCTCGGTAGTCGTGGTTCACGGGCTTAGTTGCTCCGTGGCATGTGGGATCTTCCCGGACCGGGGCTCGAACCCATGTCCCCTGCATTGGCAGGAGAATTCTTAACCAGTGCATCACCAGGGAAGTCCCTTCCATTCTGTTTTTAATAAATGCTGGCTGAGACTCTGTGAATTTATTTTATGGCTCAGTAAATAGGATGTACCCTCAGTTATCCAAACACTCTACTAATTATGCTTCTTCCTAAACAGAGGGGCCTGGGATTCATAAAGAACCTACACTGGAATAGAAAGGAGGCTGAAACTGGCTTCTCCCTCATTTCCTGCCCATCCTTCCACCCCCACCTGTGCTCAGTTAAACAAACAGCCAGCAGGAGAAGGTCACGGAAAAGAGGAAGAATTGATCTGCTGAAATGTCATAATTTTCACCTCAGTTGTTCTCTTTCTTTCCTTATACCATCCAAATTATGCTTGGACTATTTTGATAGAGAATAAAAAAGCACCATTCAAAAATCCAATTCCTCTGAACCCTAGAATAATGGCATTGTTTACTAATGCAACATGCAAACTACTGTCGAGGCCATTAATAGTCTCAATTTTTAATCTGTCAGATGATGGAACATTAAGGTTTCCATGGCAGCAGCTTCCAGCTGTTGGGGGATCCCAGGCTTTCAGTTGCATGACAATTAGGGTGAAGCATTGCTGAGACTTCCCAGTGTCTCTGTGTCTTCATTATGCAGCATTCACTATTTTTAAAAGCACTGATTACCATGATGCATTAGTTTAAGGAGGTTGACATATTGGTACCTATCCTGGGAAAAGACAATAATTTCTTGCAGCCTATCACTGGGACCTGCCTGACATATATGGAGTGATGATCTGGGTATGATCATTACCTTCAGTGTTTGGGTTATAAATTAATAAAAGTCTTGCTGAATTCAATTACAGACAGTTTGTGTTCCAGGACTGTAATGATTTTTGATGAGGACAAAACCCAAAAATCTAAGAACAACACCAGAAAGATCTTCATCTCCAGTGTCCATACATCAGAAGGCTGCAGTAAGCATGTGAAGCCTAGTTAGTTTGACGGAAATTAACAAGACTTTTGGATTAAGTGTAGCTAAAGGAAGAGAGACAGACACCAAGAGAGTGGCAAAAACAAATATGAATATTTGAGCTATAATCAGCTATTGTCTAATGCCACTGATCATATGATGTACAGTAATAAGCAAGTTCTAACTTCACTAATGTGAAGGGCATGGCTGAAGTTACTTTTATAAAGAAAGATGGGGTTGGGAAGAAGGAAGACAGAGACAAAGAGAAGGTGGGGGGTGGGAGGTAGGATTTTTCAAATATGAGAAAATGTACAAGGAACTCAGTTGTTGCTTACCTAAATTATAGCATTCACAAACAATACCCTGGGTGGTAGGTTATCAATGGCTCCATTTTATTAATGAGGTGACAGAAACTCAACAAGATTGTGGCAGAATCAATGCTCTATGTTAATCAAGCCTATTTCTATTTTCTCTTGGACATATACACTCAGAGCTAGATCCCATTTCTTACCCTGACTTGCAATTATAGTTAAGATCACATGGAGGATCTTCAAGATGGTGGGGGAGTAAGACGGGGAGATCACCTTCCTCCCCACAGATACATCAGAAATACATCCACAGGTGGAACAGCTCCTACAGAACACCTACTGAACGCTGGCAGAAGACCTCAGACCTCCCAAAAGGCAAGAAACTCCCCACGTACCTGGGTAGGCCAAAAGAAAAAACAGAGACAAAAGAATAGGGACAGGACCTGCACCAATGGGAGGGAGCTGTGAAGGAGGAAAGGTTTCCACACACTAGAAGCCCCTTCGCGGGCAGAGATGGGGTGTGGGCGGGGGGTAAGCCATAGAGGAGAGCACAGCCACAGGGGTGCGGAGGGCAAAGTGGAGAGATCCCCCCCACAGAGGATCGGTGCCAACCAGCACTCACCAGCCCGAGACGCTTGTCTGCTCACCCGCAGGGGCAGGTGGGGGCTGGGAGCTGAGGCTTGGGCTTTGGAGGTCAGATCCCAGGGAGAGGCCTGGGGTTGGCTGCGTGAACACAGCCTGAAGGGGGCTAGTGCACCACAGCTAAACGGAAGGGAGTCTGGGAAAAATTCTAGAACTGTCTAAAAGGCAGGAGACCCTTGTTTCAGGGTGCACGAGGAGAAGAGATTCAGAGCACCGCCTAAACAAGCTCCAGAGATGGGGGCAAGCTGCGGCTATCAGCATAGACAAAAGAGATGGGCATGAGACGCTAATGCTGCTGCTGCCGCCACCAAGAAGCCTGTGTGCGAGCACAGGTCACTCTCCACACCTCCCCTCCCAGGAGCCTGTGCAGCCCGCCACTGCCAGGGTCCCATGATCCAAAGACAACTTCCCTGGGAGAACACACAGCGCACCCCAGGCTGGTGCAACGTCACGCCGGCCTCTGCCGCCACAGCCTCGCCCTGCATTTCATATCCCTCCATGCCCCTGGCCTGAGTGAGCCAGAGCCCCCTAACCAGCTGCTCCTTTAACCCCTCCTGTCTGGGCAAAGCACAGATGCCAGAGGGCAACCTACACACAGAGGCGGGGCCAAATCCAGAGCTGAACCCCAGGAGCTGTGTGAACAAAGAGAAAGGGAAATCCCTCCCAGCAGCCTCAGGAGCAGCGGATTAAATCTCCACAACCAACTTGATGTACCCTGCATCTGTGGAATGCTGAATAGACAACGAATCATCCCAAATTGAGGAAGTGGACTTTGGGAGCAACTGTAGACTTGGGGTTTGCTGTATGTGACTGACTAGTTTCTGATTTTTATGTTTATCTTAGTGTAGTTTTTAGTGCTTGTTATCATTGGTGGATTTGTTTATTGGTTTGGTTACTCTCTTCTTTTCTTTTCTTTTTTAAATTTTTTATTTTAATAATATATTTTTTAATTTTAATAACTTTATTTTATTTTTCTTTCTTTCTTTCTCCTTCTTTCTGCCTTTTCTTCTGAGCCATGTGGCTGACAGGGTTTTGGTGCTCCAGCCGGCTGTCAGGCCTGAGCCTCTGAGGTGGGAGAGCCGAGTTCAGGACACTGGACCAGAAGAGACCTCCTGGCCCCATGTAATATCAATCAGCAAGAGGTCTCCCAGAGATCTCCATCTCAACGCTAAGATGCAGCTTCACTCAATGACCAGCAAGCTACAGTGCTGGACACCCCATGCCAAACAACTAGCAAGACAGGAACACAACCCACCCACTCGCAGAGAGGCTGCCTAAAAATCATACTAACTTCACAGACACCCCAAAACACACCACCAGACGTGGCCCTGCCAACCAGAAAGACAAGTTCCAGCCTCATCCACTAGAACACAGGCACCAGTCCCCTCCACCAGGAAGCCTACACAACCCACTGAACCAACCTCACCCATTGGGGACAGACACCAAAAATAACAGGAAGTACTAACGTGCAACCTGTGAAAAAAAGAGACCCCAAACACAGTAAGTTAAGCAAAATGAGAAGACAGTGAAATACGCAGCAGATGAAGAGGCATGGTAAAAACCCACCAGACATAACAAACGAAGATGAAATAGGCAGTCTACCTGAAAAAGAATTCAGAGTAATGATAGTAAAGATGATCCAAAATCTTGGAAATAGAATGCAGAAAATACAAGAAACGTTTAACAAGGATCTAGAACTAAAGAGCAAACAAACAATGATGAACAACACAATAAATGAAATTAAAAATTCTCTAGAAGGAACCAATAGCAGAATAACTGAGGCAAAAGAACGGATAAGTGACATGGAAGATAAAATAGTGGAAATAACTACTGCAGAGCAGAATAAAGAAAAAAGAATGAAAAGAATTGAGGACAGTCTAAGAGACCTCTGGACAACATTAAACACACCAACTTTCGAAATATAGGTGTCCCAGAAAAAGAAGAGAAAGAGAAAGGGACTGAGAAAATATTTGAAGAGATTATAATTGAAAACTTCCCTAATATGGGAAAAGAAATAGCCACCCAAGTCCAAGAAACACAGAGAGTCCCATACAGTATAAATCCAAGGGTAAACATGCCAAGACACATATTAATCAAACTGTCAAAAATTAAACACAAAGAAAAAAAATGAAAGCAGCAAAGGAAAAGCAACAAATAACACACAAGGGAATTGCCATAAGGTTAACAGCTGATCTTTCACCAGAAACTCTGCAAGCCAGAAGGGAGTGGCAGGACATATTTAAAGTGATGAAAGGGAAAAACCTAAAACCAAGATGACTCTAACCAGCAAGGATCTCATTCAGATTTGAGAGAGAAATGAAAACCTTTACAGACAAACAAAAGCTAAGAGAATTCAGCACCACCAAACCAGCTTTACAACAAATGCTAAAGGAACTTCTCTAGGCGGGAAACACAAGACGGGAAAAGACCTACAATAAGAAACTCAAAACAATTAACAAAATGGTAATAGGAACACACATATTGATAATTACCTTAAATGTAAATGGAATAAACGCTCCAACCACAGGCCATAGACTGGCTGAATGGATACAAAAACAAGACCCGTATATACGCTGTCTACAAGAGACCCATTTCACACTTAGGGACACATACAGACTGAAAGTGAGGGGATGGAAAAGATACTCCATGCAAATGGAAATCAAAAGAAACCTGGAGTAGCAATTCTCATATCAGACAAAATAGATTTTAAAATAAACACTATTACAAGAGACAAAGAAGGACACTACATAACAATCAAGGGATCAATCCAAGAAGAAGATATAACAAGTGTAATTATTTATGCACCCAACATAGGAGCACCTCAATACATAAGGCAACTGCTAACAGCCATAAAAGGGGATATTCACAGTAATAGTAGGGGACTTTAATACCCCACTTTCACCAATGGACAGATCATCCAAAATGAAAATAAATAAGGAAACACAAGCTTTAAATGATACATTAAACAATATGGATTTAATTGATATTTATAGGACATTCCATCCAAAAACAACAGAATACACTTTTTCTCAAGTGCCATGGAACATTCTCCAGGATAGATCATATCTTGAGGCACAAATCAAGCCTTAGTAAATTTAAGCAAATTGAAACTGTATCAAGTATCTTTTGTGACCACAACGCTATGAGACTAGATATCAATTACAGGAAAAAATAAATGTAAAAGATAGAAACACATGGAGGCTAAACAATACACTACTAAATAACCAAGAGATGACTGAAGAAATCAGAGGAAATCAAAAACTACCTAGAAACAAATGACAGTGAAAACACAACGACCCAAAACCTATGGGATGCAGCAAAAGCAGTTTTAAGAGGGAAGTTTATAGCAACACAATCCTACCTCAAGAAACAAGAAACATCTCAAATAAACAACCTAATCTTATACCTAAAGCAATTAGAGAAAGAAGAACAAAAACCCCACAAAGTTAGCAGAAGCAAACAAATCATAAAGATCAGAACAGAAATAAATGAAAAAGAAACGAAGGAAATGACAGCAAAGATCAATAAAACTAAAAGCTGGTTCTTTGAGAAGATAAACAAAATTGATAAACCATTAGCCAGACTCATCAAGAAAAAATGGGAGAATACTCAAATCAACAGAATTAGAAATGAAAAAGGAGAGGTAACAACTGATACTGCAGAAATACAAAGGATCATGAGAGATCACCACAAGCAACTCTATGCCAATAAAATGAACAACCTGGAAGAAATGGACAAATTCTTAGAAATGCACAACCTGCCAAGACTGAATCAGGAAGAAATAGAAAATATAAACAGACCAATCACAAGCACCGAAATTGAGACTGTGATTAAAAATCTTCCAACAAACAAAACCCAGGACCAGATGGCTTCACAGGCGAATTCTATGAAACATTTAGAGAAGAGCTAACACCTATCCTTCTCAAACTCTTCCAAAATACAGCAGAGAGAGGAACACTTCCAAACTCATTCTATGAGGCCACCATCACCCTGATAGCAAAACCAGACAAAGATGTCACAAAAAAAATGAAAACTACAGGCCAATATCACTGATGAACACAGATGCAAAAATCCTCAACGAAACACTAGCAAACAGAATCAACAGCACATTAAAAGGATCATACACCACAATCAAGTGGGGTTTATCCCAGGAATGCAAGGATTCTTCAATATATGCAAATCAATCAATGTGATACACCATATTAACAAATTGAAGGAGAAAAACCATATGGTAATCTCAACAGATGCAGGAAAAGTTTTCGACAAAATTCAACACCCATTTATGATAAAAACTCTCCAGAACGTAGGCATAGAGGGAACCTACCTCAACATAATACAGTTCATGTATTACAAAACCCATAGCCAACATCGTTCTCAATGGTGAAAAACTGAAAGCATTTCCACTAAGATCAGGAACATGACAAGGTTGCCCACTCTCACCACTCTTATTCAACATAGTTTTGGAAGTTTTAGCCACAGAATTCAGAGAAGAAAAAGAAATAAAAGGAATTTAAATAGGAAAAGAAGAAGTAAAACTGTCATGCTTGCAGATGACATGATACTATACATAGAGAATTCTAAAGATACTACCAGAAAACTACTAGAGCTAATCAATGAATTTGGTGAAGTAGCAGGATACAAAATTAATGCACAGAAATCTCTTGCATTCCTGTACACTAATGATGAAAAATCTGAAAGAGAAATTAAGGAAACACTCCCATTTACCATTGCAACAAAAAGAATAAAATACCTAGGAATAAACCTACCTAAGGAGACAAGAGAACTGTATGCAGAAAACTATAAGACACTGATGAAAGAAATTAAAGATGATACAAACAGTTGGAGAGTTATACCATGTTCGTGGATTGGAAGAATCAACATTGTGAAAATGACTATATTACCCAAAACAATGTACAGATTTAATGAAATCCCTATCAAATTACTAATGGCAGTTTTCACAGAACTAGAACAAAAAATTCCACAATTTGTATGGAAACACAAAAGACCCCAAATAGCCAAAGCAATCTGGAGAAGGAAAAATGGTGCTGGAGGAATCAATCTCCCTGAGTTCAGACTATACTATAAAGCTACAGTAATCAAGACAGTATGGTACTGGCACAAAAACAGACAGATAGATGAATAGAACAGAATAGCAAACCCCAAGATAAACCCACCCACATATGGTCACCTTATCTTTGATAAAGGAGACAGGAGTATACAATGGAGAAAAGACAGCCCCTTCAATAAGTGGTGCTGGGAAAACTACCTGTAAAAGGATGAAATTAGAACACTCCCTAATACCATACAGAAAAATAAACTCAAAATGGATTAAAGACCTAAATGTAAGGCCAGACACTATAAAACTCTTAGAGGAAGACATAGGCAGAACATTCTATGGCATAAATCACAGCAAGATCCTTTTTTACCTACCTCCTAGAAAAATGGAAATAAAAATAAACAAATGGGACCTAATGAAAGTTAAATCCTTTTGCACAGCAAAGGACACCATAAACAAGATGAAAATACAACCCTCAGAATGGGATAAAATATTTGCCAATGAAGCAACTGACAAAGGATTAATCTCCAAAAAATACAAGCTCATGCAGCTCAATATCAAAAAAACAAACAACCCAATCCAAATATGGGCATAAGACCTAAAGAGACATTTCTCCAAAGAAGATATACAGATTGCCAACAAACATATGAAAGGATGCTCAACATCCCTAATCATTAGAGAAATGCAAATCAAAACTGCAATGAGGTATCACCATACACTGGTCAGAATGGCCGTCATCAAAAAATCTAGAAACAATAAATGCTGGAGAGGGTGTGAAGAAAAGGGAACCCTCCTACACTACTGGTGGGAATGGAAATTGATACAGCCACTATGGAGAACAGTATGGAGGTTCCCTAAAAAAACTAAAAATGGAACTACCATATGATCCAGCCATCCCCCTACTGGGCATATACCTGGAGAAAACCGTAACTCAAAAAGAGGCATGTAACACAATGTTCATTGCAGCACTATTTACAATAGCCAGGACATGGAAGCAACCTAAGTGTACACTGACAGATCAATGGATAAAGAAGATGTGGCACATATATACAATGGAATATTACTCCACCATAAAAAGAAACGAAATTGAGTTATTTGTAGTGAGGTGGATGGACCTAGAGTCTGTCATACAGAGTGAAGTCAGTCAGAAAGAGAAAAACAAATACCATATGCTAATGCATATTTATGGAATCTTAAAAAAAATGGTTCTGAAGAAGCTAGGGGCAGGACAGGAATAAAGATGCAGATGTAGAGAATGTACCTAAGGACATGGGGAGTGGGAAGGGTAAGCTGGGACGAAGTGAGACAGTGGCATCGACACAGATACACCACCAAATGTAAAATAGATAAGCTAGTGGGAAGCAGCCGCATAGCACAGGGAGATCAACTCGGTGCTTTGTGACCACCTAGAGGGATGGGATAGGGAGGGTGGTAGGGAGACCCAAGAGGGAGGGGATATGGGGATATAAGTATACGTATAGCTGATTCACTTTGTTATACAGCGGAAACTAACACAACAATGTAAAGCAATTATACTCCAATAAAGATGTTAAAAACAATAAATAAAATAACAAGTGTTAGAGAGGATGTGGAGAAAAAGAACCCCCTGCACTACTGGTGGGAATGTAAATTGGTGTAGCCACTATGGAAAACAGTACTGAGTTTCCTCAAAATATTAAAAAGAAAATTACTGTAACAAAGATAAAACAAAAGCACCCAATAAAATTTAAAAAAACAAAAACCACCCAAAAAAGATCACATGACTGACTTCTGGCCAGAGGAATTAAGGCAGAAGCAATAGAGTCTCTCCTCCCCTCTGTTTGCTGGATGTTGATGCTTAAAATGACCTTGTAAGCCACGTGTTGAAGATGGAGATGCAACTGTCAATCTGGTTCTCTTAATGGCTGTGTGGACTAGGTCTCCCTGAAGACCCATATTGGAATGTGATGAGAACAATTACATACTTTCAGTGTATTAAGTCACTGAGATTTTTGTGTTGGGATTCTTACTGAGAACCATCAGAGATGTCAATTATCCTGCCTAGTATGGAAACCAATACCTTGATGCAAGGTGCTGCTGTAACACAACCCTAAAATATATGGCATTAGCAAGGAAACTAATACCAGATGCCAGAGGAGATGGAAATTTATGTTATACTGTGGCAAAACATTTGGGGAAATTTTAGTAACATGGAAGACAGACCATGTGCCCACTGAAGTGGCCTTTCTGGAGAAATTGGTTGGAAAGGATGAATGGATTAGTGCGTGCTGGTGACCTTGGCTGAGTTTGGCACGGCAGAAAAGAAAAAGATGTATGATAGGAGAGAATTGGACAGTTTCTAGAAATTTGGCCAATAGTGAAAAAATCACCTGCTTCTATACAACCCAACTTAAGATTTGAGGATTTAAGATTAAAAGAGCCTTTGAGCCAGAGACAATTAAAATTCAGTCTCACAATAAAATCAAATTAAGAATGTGGCCTTCCCTCTCAAGATTAGTAGCTTCAAAAGATCCACCACTGGGACCTCCCTGGTAGTCCGGTGATTAAGACTCCGTGCTCCCAATGCAGGGGGCATGGGTTCGATCCCTGGTCAGGGAACTAAGATCCCACATGCCGCATGGCGTGGCAAAAAAAAAAAAAAAAAAAAAAAAAATCCACCATTTAGGTGTGAGAGATAGGATTGAGAGGAAAGATAGAGGGGAAGCCAAGAAATAAAATAAATTTGAGAATCATACCTTCTAAATAATTTGTCATGAGCTTACGGGTATATGGAATGACTGAAAGATAATGGATTAGGGGCCCATTAAGTACTTAAGGGAATTTTATTACCAAAGAAACCATGAGCATGGATATCGAAAGTCTCTGACTTTTTGTGACTTAAAACAATCCTTGAAACTTTAATCGCCTAAATGCAGGGAGCTCTATAACATCTATAGGGGGTACCAAATGCCCCTTTCAGATGTGGGTAAGGAAGAGGAAGAAAAAGGGAGAATCCCTTAGGGAACGGATCCAGGGGCCATGGAGTTCCTACCGAAGATCAAAATAAAGTTTAATCAGGGGATAACGAGAGACCTCTTCTACTGCCAGGGTAGAAAAACTTCACAGTGCCAGCCCCATGGGATGCCCACATTGCCCTGCATCAGTGGCTGCTGTGTCTTACATTCTACCCTTTTCAGCATGAGTGTTTATTGAGGCTACCCTCCCCCTGCCCCATCACTGTGTGCTGTTTTTAGAGTCGAAGTCACCATGAAGTGCCACATCCAGACCACCACACCAGCCTGAGGTCCTAGACTTTGAGTGGAGGCAGTGGCTGGATGGGACTCTGGACTGTGTACCTTGAGGAGGGTGTAAGTGTGATCCGTGCTTAGGAGGAAGAGTAACCATGTATGGTGACCAAATGGGAATATTAAGGCAAAGACAATGGTATGTGTTCACCAAACTCATTTCCTTCTCTTCCTGGGCACACAGTCCAGCTTCCCTCAATCAATAGGGTCATTCAACTGAGTTCTGACCAAAGGAATATGGGCAGAAATTGATGTATATATACACTATATACAGGCCTTGCCCATAAAATCTATGGCACAATTTTCTACTTCCTTTCTCCTCCTCCATTGCCACTTGGATGTCAACAGCTAGGAAAAACTTCAGAGTTCCACACTGAAGATGGCAGATACTTTATCAACCTGGGTCCCTGAAAGACTGAATGGAGAAGAGCACCCCCCCCTCCAATTTCCCTCCAACACACAGTGGACTACACAAGAATTTTTATAGCAGCCTTATTTACAATCCTGCCAAACTGGAAGCAACCAAGACATTCTTTAATAAGTGAATGGGTAAACTGTGCTGTATCAACACAGTGGAATACCATTCAGCAATAAAAAGGAATGAGCTGTCAAACCACACGAAGACATGGATGACTATTGAATGTATACTGTTAAGTGAAAGAAGCCAATCTGAAAAGGCCAGTCTCTATCATTCCATTTATATGACGTTCTGGAAAAGGCTAAACTATAGGGATGGTAAACAGATCACTGGCTTTCAGAGGTCCAGGAAGGAATAGGTTGGGGGAGGACTGAATAGGTGAAGCACAGGAGAATCTTGGGGCAATGAAACTATTCTGTATGATACTGTAATGGCGGATACATGGCACAATGTATTTGTGAAAACCCACAGAAGTTATTACAAAGAGTGTACCTTATTATATGCAAATTAAAATCATTTAAGAGGTCAGAGGATCACAGGATGGAATGCAGACTGTGATAAAAGACTCTAACTATATTACAAATATATGAAATAACTTCACTGAAGGGAAAAGAGTCACTTACTTGTGTAACTTTGGAAATAAGGGAAGTCTATAAGACTAAAGGCAGAAAGAATTGCACCTGAGTACTACTCTACAGTTGATAAAGTTGTTTCCCTCAGGTATACAGGTAAATAATTCTAAAATCAGTATACAAGGATTTGGATAGCAAAGTGGATAGCAGATGGTGGAAGCCACTGTTGGAGTGAGAGGGTATAGGCAAGCAAGGGGAGTAGTCTAGAAGGATCCATGAGGTAATGGACTATAGTTGGAGACATATGAACTTATGTTTAGCTTACACAATTAAGATGCAGTTGGTGACATACAGGAATATCTATAGATATGGGTGTATATATGAATTAGTATACACACACATATTTCCTTTCTCTGCTAGCTGAGAGTGCCTAGAAGCAACAGTACTCCAGTAGCAACAGGCAAAACTGGTGCCCAGATCTTGGTTTCTAATACCATTCTCCAATAAAAGAAATCAAGATGGAGAAATGGCTGATTCTAGGTCTAGGGCAGGAAACATGCCAAAATGAGCCTGGAGCATCTTGTAGTGCCAGAAAGTTAGAAAATGCTAAGACAAACAAAAACAAAACAACAACCAAAAAACCCTCAAAAACCAAAAGATCAAACCCACAATGATGGGATTATATCAAGACAGGAGTCAACTGAAAGAGCTTCCAATGGTCCAAGATGAAATAATTTAACCAACAAAATAAAGAAATGATTGGATTATATCTCAAAGTATGAAATAAATGTTCATGCGTCCATATGATTATAAATATGTGACTGATTTAATCAACAAATGGGGGAGAAGAGACAAATCTCCCATGCAGAAGAATTCCAAATAATCCATGCAGACACTCCATCCTCAAAGAAGGGCAGCCTAGCTCCCAATTCCCTCTTTGTAGTCACTTCCTTACAAAGACAGCAGTATGGAAAGGGAAAAAATGAGTAGCTGTAGTGGAGAAATCTTAACAAATACTACCTGAGCCAGGTAGTCAAGGTCAATACCAAGTGTGTCTAGTCATGTTGATAGTATATATTCTTCACACGGTTTGATGAAAATGGCAGTTCACCTCTGTGCCTTCCTCAAGGCTCATATCCCCAGCCTAATCATAGGGAAAACATCAGACAAATCCCATTCAAGGGGAATTCTACAAAATGCTTGACCAGTACTCCTCAAAACCCATTAAGGTCATCAAAAACAAGGAAAGTCTGAAACACTGACACAGTTAAAAAAGAGCCTAAGGAGACCTGACAACTAAATGTAACGTGGTATGCTGCATGGGATCTTGGTACAGGAAAAGGACAGTCATTAGATAAAAACGAAGGACATCTGAATAAAGTTTTGACTTCAGTGAATAATAATATATCAATATTGGCTCATTAATTGTGCTAAACGTACCATACTAATTTAAGATGTTAATAATAGGGGAAACTGTGTTTGGGTATATAGGAACCCTCCGTACTATCTTTGCAAATTTTTGTAAATCTATATTCTAAAATTACAAGCTTATTTAATTTTTTAATTTTAAAAAGTAAATGAAGTATGTTATTAAGATTATTCTTTTGTTAAATCTTTTTGTAAAATTAAAAAAAGTTTTATTGAAGTATAGTTGATTTACAATGTTGTGTTAGTTTCTGGTGTACAGCAAAGTGACTGTTATGCATATATATATCTTTTTTTTTTTTTTTTTTTGCGGTACTCGGGCCTCTCACTGTTGTGGAGCACAGGCTCCGGACGCACAGGCTCAGTGGCCATGGCTCACGGGCCCAGCCGCTCCACGGCATGTGGGATCTTCCCAGACCGGGGCACGAACCCGTGTCCCCTGCATCGGCAGACGGACTCTCAACCACTGCGCCACCAGGGAAGCCCTTTTTTCAGATTCTTTTCCCTTATAGAGTTGTTACAAAATATTGAATATAGTTCCCTGTGCTATACAGTAGGTTCTTTTTGGTTATCTATTTTATACATAGTAGTGTATATGTTAATCCCAAACTCCTAATTTATTCCTCCCCCACATTCCTCTTTGGGAAAATCTTTCTCAAGCTAAAATTGAAGGGATTCGATTAGAGGATTATAAGGTTATTTCTAAGATTCTGTGATTCCATGACATAATCTATCAAGAAATTTGTCTCAAGCAAAAAATCCTAAGAATATTGGCATTATCAAAGGTCCAACTTATCAATAAACAGCCCAGTAATCTTACTGTTTTTTTTTCAATTCAATTTCTAGCTAGAAAATAATTAGATAAGAAAAAAACTAAGTTAATTTTTCTATTTTTTTCTTGACAATAATCAATCTGCAGTGTTTGCCAAATCTTTCCTCACACAATCACTGCAAGAGCAAAAAATCTTTTCTAATGTAAAATATTTACTGAGAATGAATGAGCGCAGCATGGGAAAATGGTGGTTATTTTTAGGCAGGCACATTATATTCCCCTTGAGAGCAATGGTGTACATATTCAAGAACATTCATCAGACATGGGGCCGATGATGAAAGAATGTAACTGAGAAGCGCTGCTGTGCTTTCCCATTAGGATGCCTGATGATCAGTAGTGGACTAACCCATTGGGAACAGCAAGTATGGAGAAGGGAAAAACAACTTTCTGTTTCTTCTCTAAAATGTGAGCTACAGGGCTTCCCTGGTGGCGCAGTGGTTGGGAGTCCGCCTGCCGATGCAGGGGACACGGGTTCGTGCCCCGGTCCGGGAGGATTCCACGTGCCGCGGAGCGGCTGGTCCCGTGAGCCATGGCCGCTGAGCCTGCGAGTCTGGAGCCTGTGCTCCACAACAGTGAGAGGCCCGAGTACCGCAAAAAAAAAACAAAAACAAAAACAAACAAACAAAAAAACGTGAGCTACCATTGCCGAATGCTGTACTGCAGGTAATGAATGGAAAATACCCACAGGTGGTAATTATTAGAAAGGTTTTCAGATGGTGGTTGTGAGCCGCTGGCTGATCTGCAGCGGGGAGACACAGTGGATGAAACTCTGTTGAGTAGTTGTTTCTGACACAAAATAGGTCACATATTTAATCAGTTGAACAGCCCTAGCGCTCAGCCATGACTAACTTACAGTCACTGATCCACTGAGTAATGGGGGTGGGAGGATGCAGTGAGTTAGTGTTCGTAACACTTCTGCTTCTGGCAGAAAAGGGAAGGTCTGTGGGTTTTTTTTTTTGTTTTTGTGTTTTTTAAGAAATTGGTAACAAATACATCTTTTTCTTAAAACTTTTAAGAGATTTACGAAGAGCTGAGAAAAGGCTGAGATGAAATCAGAAGAACCTTGTTTGATTTATGCAGTCAGATTATTAAAATTCCAAACAAGCAATACATTTTTATCAAATACTTATATGTTCCTGTGTTACATTCTGCTCTTTGGAGATTACAAGAGGAATGTAACATAAGGTCCCACTACTGTGCAGTAACTTAACCCCAATCTAACAGCCGAGCCAGAGCACCTAAGCAGATGTGGAAAATTAAAGAATCCAACTGTTTGGACATAGCAGGACAATAGGAGGTCAGAGATGGGCTAACCGGAAGGAAGGCCAGCAAAGAATAATTAAAAGTCTGATTTCTAAAATATGTTTAAAGAAATGCATTTTTATTGTTTGTGAGCACTTAAAGAGGATTATGTGGTACAGGACGCCGTTAGCAATGAGATAAATGCAACTCTGCCAAAATGGCTGACTTCCCTGCAAAGGCATACCGCTAAGTCCACGTTCAGAAAGAACATGACTTCATAAGCAACCAATTTCAAACATTCCAAATCTAAAAGACAGTCACAATGTCCCTTAACTATCTTCTCTGGTTCCCTGTGTTCAGTGTTATTCAGGGATTGGCACCCAAAAATCTATTTTCCCCTCAGTTTTCCCATAGAATCTCAGCTTTTTCCAGCTACTGCTCATGGCCGTCAAAGCCTTGGGAATCTATTCCTGGATCCATCCTGGGAGAGCAAGGATGGGTTCTTCATTCTCCACAGTGAGCATTTAAAGACAAAACAGTCCTCATTCTTGCCAGTACCCATCACGCCTCAAGGCATGATCTAATGCACTATTTTTCTGAAAAACCTTCACAACTCACCACTGATAATGAGGAGGGGAAAGAATGTAAGAAGGAAACATTACACTGTATTATGTAGGTTAGTAGTGCTAAGGTACTTGAAAATGGTGCATTCATCAACTAGGTTTTTATGTGTTCTTTCTGAACCGTTACACTTGATGTTACCTCTTTACTTAATAAAGACACGCTTTGTTTTCCTACAGAAGCAGGTAAGTTATTTTCAGGTTCACCTCTATCAGAATTATCAGAAGTTTTCATCAAGGGAGTCCCAATTAGTGACATATCACACTATCAAGACCATCTTTTTATAACTCTGTTCTTTTGAGTTATTGCCACCACGTTGTCTGCTTGCTCTCTGTAATATTTTTCTCTCTCCAGGAAATACCTCACATTTCAGTCTTAAGCTAGAAATGTTTCAACAAAAGGCATTGTTTTAAGAGGATAATGAAATGGTTTTCAAACTAGAACTCTTTAAAGATTCTCCTTCATGCAAACAAAATGCCCAACTATTGCTTCCATGCTGTTCTAATGAATAAAATGACAAGCTCGCACAAAGAAAGAAAAAGTCCGAGTCCCAAATGAAGACTTGCTTCTTTGTGGCGGCACAGGGAAAGATCACGCTCATGCCCTGGAAACTCTCAGTAAACAGGTCTTAGCCGTAGTACTTGTTACAGATGCTTTCTTCGAAGAAAAACGAGGCTTTTCCAGGAGCCCTCTCTTTAGACACAAATCTGCTGCTGCTGTGTGTGTGTGTGGTGAGCGGGGGCTCGGGGAACAGGGCGTGAGTTCTGCACCTTCTCCCTCAAAGACTTGATTCATTTCCTTCCAGGGACACTTTATGTCTGTCCAGCCCATAGCAACAAAGTAAATGACTAAGACTAGCATAATGTGTTTTCCATAACGGGGTTATTCCTTTGTTCATCACTTACTGGTTTACTATTAAATTTTTCTATTAAAGCAATACATTTGAATTTTATTCATATATTTTTCACCACCATAGGAAGAGATGTAAAATAGTGAATATGTGTAATTTCATGAGGTTAGTAAAGATGAGGGATAAGGAAGTACAGGCAGGCCTCAGAGATTTTGTGGGTTCAGTTCCAGACCACCTCAATAAAGTGCAAATTTTTTGGTTTCCCAGTGCATAGAAAAGTTATGTTTACACTACAGTCTATTAAGTGTGCAACAGCATCATGTCTTAAAAAATGTATGTAACTTAATTTAAAAATACTTTATTGCTAAAAAGTGTTAACCACCATCTGAGCCTTCCGTGAGCCGTAGTAGTAACAACAAAGATCACTGATCACAGATCACCATAATGAACATAACAATAATGAAAAAGTTTGAGATATTGTGAGAATTACCAAAGTGTGACACAGAGATATGAAGTGAGCAAATGCTGTTGGAGAAATGGCCCCAACAGACTTGCTTGATGCAAGGTTGCCACAAATCTTCAATTTGTGAAAAAAAAAAAAGCAGTATCTGCGAAGCACAATAAAATGAGGTCTGCCTGTACCTCCTCAGACAAATCTCAAACCTAAAGATATTTCTCAAGTAAATTCATTATTCATTCATTCAGAAACTATTTATGCCAGATAAAAATAGTTATCTACTATTTTAGAGGAACAAAGCTGGATAAGGTCTAGTGCTTGCCCCTGCTCTCAAGAAACTTGCCAGCTAGCAAAAAAGACATGATATGATATAATTTGGTACTTGACATTAGACAGGCATAGACAAATCTCCCGTAACTGCAAAGTGTGACAGGCACGCCGAGTCCTGTGTGTCATGGCTGCTGGGCTAACTGGTTGCCAGGCTGTCCTGATGACAAGTTATTCAAGTTCTTTGCACATGACAGCTCAAAAGACATGGGTTAATGAATGGATGGAGGTTGATGTTTGCATTAGAGGTTGTTAATTCATAAAAACAATGTCCGTTGAGCCTGGTAAAATAAAAATTATGCTTGTAAATACTCCTTTGCCTAAGAGGTAAATTGTTTTAATGTTCTGAGAGTTCCGAATGAGGACTCTTTCCTTCTAAACTTAATGAGTTAAGTTTGGAAGGAAAGGGTCATCATATTAGATTAAAAAGTGCATAGCATTCCTTGGCCTTGATGGTCATGACACTCACAGATGTGCCTAATGAGTTTAGAGCAGCAAGAGGCAGAAGGTTCTTGGTTTTTCCAAGGACCAGCTACAGCCCTACAGTTTTTTATAAGGGAAGGAGTGAAGAACAACCACTGCTTTTCAAATGTGTGCTTCTGGATCATCTGACGTGTCTTTTAATGAATGGTTTTGTATGGACTGAATTGTGTCCCCAACAAGATTCATATGCTGAAGCCATAACCACCAATACCTCAGAATGTGACTGTATTTGGAGTTAGGGTTTTTAAAAAGGTGATTAAGTTAAAATAAGGCCTCATAGGGTGGGCCTTATTCCAGTCAGACCGGTGTTCTTACAAGAGAATATTAGGACACACGCAGAGACACAAGAGAATATTAGGACACACGGAGAGAATATTAGGACACATGGAGAGACACACGGAGGGACACGGGAGTACGGAGGGACGACCCTATGGAAAGTTAGCAAGAGGGCGGCCGTCTGCAAGTCGAGGAGAGAGGCCTCAAGAGAAACCAATCCTGCCGGCACCTTCACCTCGGATTTCCAGACTCCAGAACTCTGAGAATATACATTTCTGTTGTTTAAGCCACACAGTCTGTAGTATTTTGCAGCCTGAGCAAACCAACACAATTCCCCAGTCACCCCCACTCCCTCAAACAATGGAAAATTCTGATTTAGTTGGGGCTGGGCAGGCATGAATCTGAATTTTTAAAAAGCACACAGCCAGAACTCCTAGGATTACACCTTGAAGAATGCAGCTTCCAAAGAGAACTACATATGTTTTGCCAGAGAGGTCTCCTTCCTGCTGAATACCTTCACCTGTCCTCTGCACGTGACCCAAGCATTACTGCTGCTGCCCTGGATGGCAGAGATTTGGGACCAAAGATGTCTGCTCCGACCAGACCCCGTCATCACACAGGTGGAGTAAAGCGAAGGGGCAGGAAGCCTAGCTGGCTGGCCCTCTGTCTATCAGAACAGGCATCCCTTGAAGCTGTGACCCTGGAATTCAGATCTCATATATGCACTCACGGATGCTTCAGTTATTTCCATTTGACTGTGATTCTCTCTTGGGGCTCCTTTCAGTTTTAACTCAGAGTTATAGACTTATCAAGCACTCCTGGAAAAAAAAAAATCCCTTCCATTACCTGAGAAGTTCCTGTGGAAACAGTTCTTTTATAGATCAGGGTCTTCAAAACCTGACACTAATGATGTAAACTTGTTCCAGGGCACCGGGGCACTCAGTAACAGAGTGAACCTTCCAGAAAAGTTGCAAGGTTGGAAAAGGCTGTCTTCAAGGTTTTAGCTTCTTCTGTTTCCTGTTATCTCAGTGAGGCCACTAATCCTTGCCCCAGACACAGGTGGCTCTTCTGCATTCTATTGACTTGATTTGGAGGAAGTTCTCCCAACATTTATTTATTCAGTCATTTACTCAACAAATCCTTATTGAGTTTCCTCTTTGTAGCTGCTAGACACTGAACTAAGTGGTGGGGATACAACGATATTTTCTGCTCTTAAAGAAATTATAGTCAAGAGTGGGGCAGGGAGGAAATTCATGAATCACTTCTACCAAAGAGATATAATGACATAGATAAAAAGGAGCCAGGGAGGAAACAGGGGCTCTGACGGTACAACCCAGAAACGTGACCAAAGGAATTTTCTCAGAGGAAGGAAAAAATGTTCCCTTCCAGGCTCATGCAAAGGCAGGTGTGACTAGATCAACTGGTTGGCTGCCACAGAGGGTGCGGCAAACACAGCTTTGGAAGGTGAACGCTGATGGGGAGGTGGGACCCAGACCATGCAGGGGTCTTGTAATGGACCTGGGATTCAGGTGGTTCTCATTTCATTAAATCATCTGTTTAATGGGAAAAAAAGATCAGTGCACTGAATGGACTCCAACGTGACAGTAACAGCCATAGTAGACTTAATGACCGAGTAAATGTCCAATTCCTATTGTAGGTGTTGACAGAACCTGGCTTATTGATATGGTTATCGTTTGGCACAAAAGCAGTATTTGAAATTAGCCCCAGAGCATGATAGGTTTTTCTTTCTTTAGTTGTGAGACTCTAAATCCACATGGGACTATTTTTAAGGTATCAGATGTCACAAGGTTGATTATTTTTTACCCACCATCCAAATGAAATATACTATTTTTTCAACCAGATTTAGCAAATGGAAAATTTTTATGTAAAGTATTTAGGGATGCCATTTACCTGAAATAGCAATAGTGAAAGTGAATTTGTTCTAGAGCGGGCTTTTCTGAGCCAGCCTTTTATAGAAGGCATGTCCGGACACGTCTGGCTTATCTCTCCCCTGGAAGAGGAAAATAATGTCTAATCCTGGAATAGGAACAGTTTCAGGGCTGACTACACCCCACCCCCACCTCTTTTCTCCTGGAAAGCAAAACTGTACACTTCCACACAAACAACAGCCAGTTAGCAGCCACAAGTGCTAACTGGTAAATTAACTTAGAGTGGGTGAGACAGACTACTAAAATTTTCACTCTCGTGCTAAATTTAGTCAAGGAAGATCCATCTATGCCAATTTCAAATGGTTTCCAGGAGCTGCCTGATCACACAGTTCAGCCAAAGACTGAAGACTAAAATAGAGAAAGGAAATATAGTTATTCCCTGCATCTAACTGTGCTTCTAATTCAGGTGCCTACCCACACCCTGCTTTACAGAAGAAATAAATAGTCCTTTTCTGCTGGCCAAGGATTAGGCTATTTTGTGATGAATTCACTCTGGCTGGCTGACTCTCTCCTTTACCTAGCCATAGAGACCCAGATGAGCTGGGGCTACGGAAAGGAAAGGAAATGCGGAACTGCCGGTATGTCAGTGGGAAATCCCACCAGTACTTTTTCTTTTTTATTTCATGAATTTCAGTTCACTGTTAAAATGCATCAGGTATAAATGTATTCAATGTATTAAGTCAACTCCTTCTATAGTATTTCTCCCTCTGGCACCGGTTCCCTTCCAAAGGCTGCTTTATCAATAGAATTAGTACCTTCTTTCTGCAAATACGTTTTCTTGCACGCTTCAACTACCGTCAGCATAAATAATAATGTTAGAAATATGTGATTACACAGGTGTGACCTTGATTTGGAGATTCTGAAAATGATATTTGCATTATTCTATTTTAGAAATAACTACCACATAGAATGTGTTTTCACTTGTTTTGTATATTGCCAGAATTAGACAGCCTATGGCTTTGGAATGAGGACCCAGAAATACATGTGTAGTTCTGCCCGACTTTCTACGTAACCTTGACAAAGACATTTACCATGTGTTGACTCAGTTCCTCTATCTGTAAAACAAGGATAAAAATATTGACTTTACTAATAAGGCTATGGTTCAGATTAGTTATCCCAGCTTTGCAAACCGCTTGCAAAAATTTATCAGGCTGCAAAAATCACAGCAAGCAAAGGATGTACTTATTCCGCACATCCTTATAAATACCATCCTCTCCCACTCAAATCATTCGTTCCCTTTTCCCACATACTAGAGCCTCTCAGGTGAGAAAAATAAACGAATGGTAGATGTCATCAGGCACCCCTTCTGAAATAATCCCATGAAATGTGAAGCTATACATAATTTAATACCTAGTTTAAAGTTATAATTAGATTCTGATACTCATGGCCTGTTTTTTAATTAAGACTACACTGAATTTTTCACTATTATTTTATTCTGGTTTTTGTATTATGTCAATATTGTCATTATATTCATCATCATCATCATCATCAATGTTCACTGAATGTCAACCAGGTGCCCGGCACTGTGCTAAGCTTTTTAACATGGACTCTCTCATTTAATCCTCACAATTCAATGAGTAAAGTATTGTCACTATTATCCCCATTTTACTGGTAAGGCAGTTGAGGCTTCCAGGGATCAAATAACTCGAAGTCACATGACTTGGAAAAGATATAACTAGAGCTCAAACTTGGTTCAAACTGACCCCAGAAGCTCAGCTTTTAATCACCTCGCTATATCCCCATCCTGCTAATTTTCATGACTCAGCAACCAAAAGTGGTGTTAAAATTTAATGCAATTATGAAAAGGAAGACGATGTCAAGTAGCTGATATTACTGCAGGTGTAGAATACGGCCCAAATTAAAGCAGCTTTTTAATTAGAAGATTCAAATAGACCTATACAGCTAAAAGGAGGAAAGTCGCCCCCAGGAGAGAATACAGCTGATTCTTCCAATTGAGCAGCAGCAGTATGAATGGAATATACTTTTATATGAAATATGTCCAACAAATTACTTTTTCACACGCCCCCTAAATTATTTAAAAATATAATTAAGGCTTTTAAGTAAGATTTAAAGATATTACATTAAACTGAACATTAAAGTAGATGAATTCTAAATTTCCTTCTGTCTCAAAAGTTCAGTACTTCTCTGAATGATTGGTGAAAATATAAATGAATTAAACGGAACTGCTCTGTGTATATATGGTATGATATTACTTTCACATTTCTCATGGAAGCTTTTTAAAATTTCTTCACTCCCCATTAGCCTCCTATAATCACTCAGAATTCCTTCCTCTCATTAGGCAACTTTCATTCATTCATTCATTAGATGAACAGATAACTTGTCATCAACACCAGACGTTTTTGATACTGAAAGAGGGTCCTAAAAATTGAAATTATATATTGTTGTGGAAAACATTTATTTACTGACTATAAATTGTTTTTTAATTATATTGGTGGATTTGTAAATAGTTCTACTTAGAAGCTACTTTCAAAATTAAAATTCTTTTTGAAAATAAAAATGACATGTATGTATAAAGCAAAGTTTTCAAACTTTATATTGAATATCTGATTATTGCAACTAATACAAGCAGAATAATTAGCCTGAGCTAAATTTTTCCAAATACTGCATTGCTAGTATTTTTCTTAAAATTTTCAATATCCCATAGTTTCTTTTTCATGAAATTGCCTGCAATCTTCTTCAAGATGTATAAAATTTATTCACAGTTTATATATTTGAAATTACTGATATTTTCAATTGACTCTTCTGTCAATTGCATAGTTTTCATCAAGGTTGTCTAATTGTATGATTTCTTAAAGTTTCCCTCGATTTAGATGCTGCACAATTTTAGTCATCCTCAATTTTATTCCACTCTGGCAAAGTGTATAAATTCATTGTCAGGAGACCATTCTCCATGGATCTCTCAGAGTGACTGTTTTGTTTGAGACTGCCTTTTCAAGGATGCTTATACAGCAAACAGCCTAGGAAGAGAGGGAGAATGTTTCCCTCCAGAGCAGAGGACATGCTGGTTTACAGTCTGAGAAGGTAAAGATAGTGTCTCCCTCTGGAGCAAAGTTCAGGCATACTTAACTGCCCCTTATAAAAGATTTAGGTCCCCTACGGTCAAGGTTTCTCTCCTGTAACACAACTCACTGCCTGTGAGGTATCAGCTGGTGCTCTGTGCATCATGTAAGGGAATTGGGGCTCAGGGAATCAATGCTAAAAGCGCCGATTCTCTGGCTATTACTACTGCTGTACGTACTAAACTGTCCTTTCTCTCTGACCCAGGAGTCTCATTGTCCTCTACCACCATCCATGAAAATCTGGCAGGCTAACATATGAGCTTGAAAATAAGGTCGAACCCAACTTGTCACAATTCTTGCCAGTTTCTGTGATGAGAATGGCATACTGACAGAGGTGTGACTTTGTGGAAGAGAAAGAGGGGAGATCTTTGGGGCCAGTTAAGGGTATTTGAGCGAAGTCCATAATATTGGTAGTGAATATGTTGACTGAACTGGTTGGTTGACTAGACAATAAATGGTCCTCCAGTTTACTGCCTGTAAATGAGGCAGAATTGAGGCTGTGGTTGTAAACTGGATACTGGGAAATCAGTTCAAAGACAACTGCCCCAAAGGTGCAGGGGTTGTCGTTAACTCTGTTCAGGGTGGGCTTTCTTACCAACTGGGCTGTCAACCTTAAGCTCTCTACACTGTGACCACTAGTATCACGATTGATGCTGGATGTGCAGAAGGTTCCATCCCAACAGTTACAGAGATGCACATCTACATGGAGAAAAAGGAGGCAAATTTGCAACCACTGTGGCAGAAACCTGACCAACTGTTGTGCTCTGGCTGGATCATCTGGGAAACAAGGATGCTGGGTACCTAACGACTGTTAAGGAAGAATGGCCACAGCAGGGACACCTTATTTCTAAGGCCCTCCTGCAGCCTCTCAAGCCAAATTTAAGTCCATTCAAAGATGCCAGAGAGGGTCTCAGTTTCTGCAGTGGGCCTTGGCTGCTATGGGGGACCTGGAACCCTCCTGGAGAGATTTCCCTGAAAGAGACAAACTCTTAGGGGAAACCATAGCTGAGTCACTGATTGTTATTCAGGCTCTCACTGCCCAGGCTGGGTTTACAATGCTGATGAAGGTGAAACAATGGAGAATGAGAAACTAACTCAAGAGATTCTAGATCTATTCTTATGGTCGCCCCACTGCCCTGGAAAACTTTCCTGGTATTTATGTTAAAAACTGGGCAAAAATTTAAGAGATGTTATCATGCTAGTGGGGCAGCAACTGATCCAGGTTAAAGTGGATTTGTTTTTAAACAGGTATATAGGCTTCCCTGGTGGCACAGTGGTTAAGAATCTGCTTGCCAATGCAGGGGACACAGGTTTGAGCCCTGGTCCGGGAAGATCCACATGCCGCGGAGCAACTAAGCCCGTGCGCCACAACTACTGAGCCTGGGCTCTAGAGCCTGCGAGCCACAACTAATGAGCCTGTGCTCTAGAGCCCGTGAGCCACAACTACTGAAGCCCGCATGCCTAGAGCCCGTGCTCTGCAACAAAGAAGCCACCGAAATGAGAAGCCTGCACACTGCAACGAAGAGCAGCCCCCGCTCGCTGCAACTAGAGAAAGCCCGCGCACAGCAATGAAGACCCAATACAGCCAAAAATAAATAAATAAATAAACAGGTATTGTTGTGTGAGTCGAGCACAAGTCAGCAAAGGGTGCGAAAACCCCACAGTCCTAGCCAGAGAACAGTATGGCTGGTGGGTGAGAAATCAAAGTATCCTCAAGGCAGGAATAGACAGTGTCACCTTGTCACTCAACATGGGGAGGAAAAGTGATGCACAGTGGGGAAGAAAACACTTTGCGACACCTCAGGGAACTTTAGGCCAATTCAATGTACTGTTGCTTTTTCTTCTACATCCGACTGTACAGTAAGAATTGAGGTGTTACATACTTGTACTTTCCCATCCCATAAATGCCAGGAGGAAATCTGCCAGTTGGGAAGAGCCCTGGGAGAGAAGTCATAAAGGGACCTGTAAATATCTCCTCAAGTCATCTCCCCATCCCCTCCTAGGTGGTCCAGCAGAAACAGTACCCCAGGAGGAAAAAGAGAAAGCACAGCCTCGAAGCCTTGACTTGAAGGTAGCAGGGGTAGCAAGAGATGCACTATCTCAATATAACAGCCCTTTATGGCCAGTGAAAAAGGCTAATGGGAACTTGAGACTTACTGAATTTCAATTGTTCCCAAAGCCCTGACATTGTGACTGTAACTGAAGTCACTTCACAAACGTATGGCGCTTAGTATGAAGTCTTGGACACTGGCAACACTTTTCTTTTTCTAGCTCACTGGCATTCACATTCTTGTAGCAAGTCCTCTAATATACAGTTGCAATATTCCCCATGGAGGACCTAAATTCCCCTACCATTTGCCACCAGTGGGTGAGTCAGGATTAGTACAAATGCCTCTACTCTCTGATGTCCAAAGCTTTCACTTGTGTAGGTAATATCCTTTGGTTGATAAATGAGGAGACTCAGTTTTAGCTACTCTAACTGTAGTGTTATCATACTTCAGCCAGCGGGGTGGCTGATAAACTGTGATGAAATTCAGGAGGCTGCTTTCTTAATGAAGTTTCCTGGGACTATGTGGGTGGAATCACAATGTTCAATCCCTTCGGCAGTCAAGGAGAAACTGCTGTCTCTGGCCACACACCACCGAAAAGAACAACATCTAATTTGGTGTTGGATACAGTAAGTGCCTCACTCAGGCATTCTGCTTGGGTATTTATATCGGCTAACTCACAAATTAGTATCCTTTGCGTGGGAGCCCAAACCAACAGGTGGTGTTGGAAGGTGTCTGGCAAGCTGAGGCAGGCTGTCAACCTTTGGGGTCCGACAGCTTTAACGACCGTTTTGAGCTACAAGTCTCTCTTACAGATGATTTTTCCAACTAGAGACTCTGGTAAAGAGAGGCAGTCACCACTCAAAGGCGCCCCTTGCAGTTTTAAACTTGACTGTTACATGGAAATGGTATATTCAAGAACACACCTGCCACGGCCTCAGTGACAACTCAGCTTTACATGAAAAAAAATGACAGCTGTTTCTTTGGGAGACACTTTATTCCCCCGTTCTACTACCTGAAGGAAACCACTGGTTCATTGAAACTCTCAGTTTACCGAGGTTCACCTAAGTGCCAGGGCCTAGTTCACTAATGGCTTGGCCAAGCTGAAACCTCATAGTGTCTGCTGGGCTGCATAGCTTTTCAACCTCAACACCAGATATGCAAACGAAAAATGGACACTGTTGCTCCACTAGTAGGTAGAACTGAAGGTCATTCTCATAGCCTGAGCCAACATCTCTTTTGATGAACTCCGTTATATTTTTACTAATGCTTGGGCTATTGCCAATGGCCTGGTTGTTTTGGTCTACCACTTGAAAAACAGACTGGCTGATTAAAGACAACCCCATATTTTCCATTCCAGTTGAACAGGGAATTGTGTCACTACCATTTATTAAACGATCCACCCTTCTCCCACTGAACTGAACCCCTATTCATAAAACATACAAGCCTCATGTACCGTGACTTCAAATTATTTGTTTCTCCCTGTACTCATGCTGATTTTGGGGTGTTGCATATCTGGTAAGGAAATTTCCCCATCACTCTTCATCCATTTCATACATTTTTCTGGCTATTTTGAGGCATTTATTCTTTTTTCTTCACTTTAAGATGATTTTATCTAATGCCTGCAAAGTTGTATTATTGGAATTTCATTAAAATTCATATTAATTTTGGAGAATTAAGATATTAAATAATAATTAGTTTTTCCATTTGAGATGTTTTTCCATTTGTTCAAAACTTCTTTGTCTTTTAATAAGGCTGTAGTTTTCTTTATATAAGTCTTGTGCTTTTATCAAATTTTTGCCAAATTTTAACATTGTTTTCTTTAGGTTTATTCATGTGTATGACTGTTGCAAGTGAAATATTTCCCACTATTTCCATTTCTAGGTCTTTACTGCAAGAGTAGAGGAAAACAATTTTGTTTATCTTTTGTCCAGCTACCTTATCAAATTTCCTTATTGATATTAGTGGTATTTTATTAGATGCTCTTTAGTTTTCAAGGAATACAATCTTCCAAATGTTCATTTATCTCTTCTTTTCCAATACTAAGGTTTCTGTCATTTTCTTGTTGTATTACAGTTGCTACTACTCCAAAAAATGTTGAATAGTAACAATGAAAACAGGAATCTCTAGTTAGTTACAGAGACTACACAGCACAGTGTTAAGAGCATGGTCTCTAGAGCACAACTACCTAACTTTGAATCACAAGTTCACCACTTGCTGTTTGAATATTCTTGGGCAAGTTATTTAATCTCTCTCTGCCTCATTTTTCCCATCTTTAATATGGGGATTATAATAATATCACTCATGTATGATTTTTGTGAGAATTATTATATATAAAGTGCCTAAAACCATGCCTGCACATAATAAGCACTATAAAAGCATTAGCTATTTTCTTCTTGATTTAATTAAAAGTTTTAGTGCTTTGCTGTTTAGAGTGGTATTTGCTGTAGGTATATGATAAAACTTAGTAGTACTTTTAAAAAGTTTCCTTTCCAGTTTGACTCAGTTTTTACTAGGAAAAACTGCTTTATTTTATTAAATGTCTTTTAGTACCCGTTTATACAATCACATGCTCTTTTTCTTCTTAAATTTATTGATGTCATAATAGATTATACAGATACTGAATCACATTTGAATTTCTGAGTTCCCTCTTAATAATAATGTATTATTCTTTTGATATATTCTATTTGCCAATTTTTGTTTAGAATGTTTGCATATATTAATGAATTTTGTTTTGTATTGGGTAATATATTGGTAATAGATAAAGTTTTGTCATTAAGTTTATGAGATTTATGAAATAAACTGGGAAGGTTTCTATCTTCTTCTATGGCTGGAAATAGTTTAAATAACCTGGAATAAACTTTTCTTTAAAGGTTAGATAAGACTTGGCTGAGGACTCAGCTGGCCCCGGTGTCTATTTGAATGGTACATCTTTATTCACCTTTTCAATCTTGTCTTTCGTAATTGGTCTATTCAAGGATCTTACATCTTCTTAGGTCAAATTTGGTATTTTATCTTCTGCTAGAAAATCATCCATCTCCCCTAGGTCTCCAATTTTGTTGTCAAAATAGATATGCAGTCCTCTATAATTCTTTTTCATCTCTTCTATATCTGTACTTACGTCTTTCTCATTCCTAACCTTATACGTACTTTGTTCTTTTTTATAATCAGGCTTGTTTTATTGCTCTTTTCTAAAAATCATCTTTTAGACGTATTTTTTGCTTTTTCTACAGAGTTTTGTTTTTTACTTAATTAAATCCATTCCATCTTTTAAAATTTCCTCTATTTTCTTTTGGCACTCCTTTTCTAATTTCTTAAGGTGAATTCTTAGTTCCTTTATTTTCTATTTTTCTTCAATATTGAGGGCATGTAAGACTATTGATTTTCTCCTGAGTGCAGCTATAGGTGTGTTTCATAGATTTTGGGATGAAGTATTCTTATTTTCTTTGCTTCCTGGATGGCATGTAATTCCCTTTTTCATTTCCTCACTGACCTGACATAATATTTCTACAAGTATGTTTCTAGGTTGTCAGAATTTCTGTTTACCTATTTATTTCAAATATGATAGATTTATGACCAGAATATGTGACCCATAAAAAAACTGACAATACCATTTAAAAAATTAACATTTTTTGTGGTCAAATTCATAATCAGTTTTTGTGAAAGTTCCAGAATGTATAAAAATTATTAGTCTCTTCTTGAGGAATATAAAGGCCTATTTACACCTACAAGATAAAATGTGTTAATTATATGATTTAATTCCTCTATGTCTTTACTCCTGAAGCTTTGTCAACCAGAATTGTTAAATTCTGGGAGAGGTATACTGGAGTTGCATACGCTTATATGAATGAATGATAATCACTGTATTCAGGTACACACATGTGAAATAGTAAGGATTATTCATAGAGTGTTGATAGGATTGCATTCTGTATTGTCTCAGAAAGCCCAATAAATGCTGACTTAGTGGAAACAGATTTCCTTCACTTATGTAAGAAAAGGTTGGAGGTAGGTAGGTCTAGGGCTTGTATGGGGCCTCAAGGATGCCATCAAGAAAGCAGGACCCTTGCTTTTCTGCTCTGTCATCCTTAATAATGGTTGCTACGGTTCTGGGATGGTGTCTATGTTTCAGGCAGTGAAAGGAGGAAACAGAAGTGGCAGCACCAACAGACTGCAACACTCATGTCTCATTGACCAGAACTGAGTCCCAGGGGCTCCTCTAATTAAAATGGAATCTGAAAAAATAAGCTTTTCGTTTTCGAGCTTCCAAAATGGAAGAAAGTAAGTGAAAAGCAATTGGAATGGGTGTTGAAAGAGTCAACCAACAGTATCTACCACACATAAGAACGGTTAATGCATATATTCAGAATCCGAAGTTTTAATATTTGCTGCCTCTTTCTTCAGTGCTGCCCCAACGTTCCTTCATCTCCCCTAGATACACTTCTCTATATTTAAAAAAGAATTTGCAAGAGTTATAGACTACCTAATTTAGGAGTTGCTCCTCTGATAATCAGCAGGATTGGAAAGGGAAGAGCCATGGAGAAAAGGTGGACGTCATTTTATAAAAGGAAACATAAGAATTTTCTATTCAAGGGATTCTCTAAAATCTGTGCTATAGTAAATACGGGACAATTTACTATAATACTTAAAGCAAACCCCGTATGAATATGATACTGAAAATCTGGCTATGCAGAAATGTTACATTATTTCCCTTTCTCTGAAACAAATTAACTCTACTGGAAGTTTTAAATTTCTGCCTTTTCCATTCAAATTCTTAATCCACGGAAAGTTGTTTCATGTATGATGTGTGGTAGAGATTAATTTTCGTGCCTTTTCCATGTAGATAACCAGCTTTTTCAGCCGTAGCTATTGAATAATAACTTCTCCCAAGTGATTTTCCATGCCACCTCTATCAAATATCCAAATTCTATATCTGCAGGGGTCTTTTGTTGAACTCTATATTCTATTTCATGCATCAATTTATCTCTCCTGTGTGAAACACATCTCAATTAATATAACTCCAGAAGCCTGTATACCTGGGAGAGCAACTCCTTCATGTTGTTATGTTTTAAGGAATTATTTTGGTTATGTTGGGACCTTTACTGAGTTACACAAAGAATCCTTTGGGGATTTTGACTGTAGTCACATTAAATCTACAGATCTTTGTAGGAAGAATTAAGGTATTTATGACATCTTCCCATGATGAACGTGGGATACTTCTCTACTGCTAATCTTTTTTAATATCCTTCAGAAATGTTTTATAGTTTTCTATACACAAGTTTTACCTATACATTGTTAGATTTATTCCTAAACATTGTACTTTATATTTTAAATTGTTATCGTAAATAGTGTCTTTCATAGTTATTCTAATTGTTTGTTTCTGGTTTATAGAAGTATAATCAACTTTTGTATTGATCTTATGTTCAGTTGCCTTGCCCAACTCTCCTATTATTAAACTTTGTTTACTCAGTTTGGGGGGGATTTCAAGTAGACAATCATATCATCTGAAAGTGATAGGTTTTTTCTCCTTTCTTATCCTTACAACTTTTAATTCATTCCTTCTTCTGTAGAACTGGTTAGAAACTCCTATACAATGTTGAGTAGAAGTGGTGGTGTGTTGTTGAAATAAAAAGTTGAAAAATTTAAGAGGAAAATAAAGATGAATATCTTTCTAACCTTAGAAAGTGGTAGAAAGTGATTTCCTAAACCATCACAAAACAATAGGAAAGGAAAGATTAAAAATGTGATATTATTTATAATTAAAAACTCCTATGAGTCAATAATAAAAATACAAGAAGAACAATATGCAAAATATCTGAATAGGCATTTTATAGAATAGAAAACATGTATCACGAAAAAGCGTATGAGGAGAGGCTCAATTAACTAGTTATCAGGGAAATTTTTTACAAGTGCAGGAAAGTTATTTTACAATGGGCAAGAACTAAAAAGTTACCAAAACCTAGTATTGCAGAGATTGTAGAGCAATAGGCCCTTATACATTGTTAATAGGCTATAACTTGGAATAATCACTTTGGAAAACAGTTTACCATTATTCTATACAGTTGAATATTTGCATACTCAATACACCAGCAATTCCACTCCCAGGTATTTACCCAAGAGAAGTTTAGCAAATGTGTACCAGAAAACAACTAGCAGTACTGTTAATGACAGCACAAATCTGGAAACGCCCAGATGCCCATTAATAGGAGTTTGAAAAAACTGCAGCATAATCACAGAAATATTAAATATCAATGAAAATTAATGAACCAAACTACATGTAACACATGGATAAATCTTATTGTGATAATATGAATGGAAGAAGCAACTCGCAGAAGATACATATATTATGATACTCTTTTTATAAAAATCAGAAAGAAGCAAAACTAAACAAAATACTTTTCAGGACAACATATACATGTAATAACTTTTCTTAAGGCAAGGTAAGGATAAACGTAAAATTAAAAATAACGGCCACTCCAATGGCAGAGCAAAAATATGGAATAGGGAAGAGCATTTGACATAAATACACTACCATGTGTAAAATAGATAGCTAGTGGGAACCTGCTGTATAGCACAGGGAGCTCAGCTCGATGCTGTGTGATGACCTAGATGGGTGGGATGTGTGGGGAGAGGGGGAGGTCCAAGGGGGGGGATATATGTATACATATAGCTGATTCACTTCATTGTACAGCAGAAACTAACACAACATTGTAAAGCAATTATACTCCAATAAAAACAATGTATATTAGATTCCAGTTCTTGAATTGGGCAATGGATTCGTATAATTTCATCATATTTTTAATGAATATATAAAACAAATGAAAGCCATGAATAAGCAATGATGGCAGTATGTCATGAAGATTATGATTAGTCCTATTTGGGGCCCTAAGGTAAAAAAATAAATGATAATAATTACAGCAGAAACAACAACAAACAAACAAGCAAAAATAAAATTAATTCCATTTACAAGTTGCATCCTGCCGAACTGGTGGGAAATTTAAGCTCAAGTATTTGGACAATTCCCAAACCCAGTGCCCTGCAAAAGTCCAGCAGTCTTATTATCAAGAACAAAAGCGTTGGGAAGACCCTTCCACTCTCACAGCTACTATGGTTATTACTGAGATGCCCACTGTCCAAGTTAGCTCCATGTTGTTCTTTTATCTCTATGACATGCTTTCTAGTCTATAAGCAATTTTTTCTTAAACCCTGTGACACAATCCTTCCTAGAGGCAAGGCAGTACAAAGGTTTTACTACCTTCTAGGAATTGAGCAACAGAAAAATAAAAAAAAATACAGAGAAAAAATAACAAATTAATATCTCAAAAATTACTCCAGAGATCACTAAAATGAAAATGTATTCTCTATTACATTTACTCGTATGTGAGACATACTTTGGTAAGGCTACACTTTCTCTCATTTCAGATTTTCCAGGTCAGGAGTATTGCATTCTTGTGAATAAATTAAGAAGATTCCCACTGTTATACCACTAAACATTTGCTTTGCCTCTAAGCCCAACTCTTTGGTGACTGAACTTGAGGAAAAATTTAATTACAATTTTATGTGTAACCTTGTTTACTTCCAGAATCAGAAACTGTTAAATAAATGAGAAAATGAATAAAGGCATAGAAAACAAATTAAGAAAACTGTTCTATCAAGTGGGAAACAGGCCCTTCAGCAAATTGTTCTTATTGCTTTTTGTTCCTATTTATCTAAACATAGAGTTTATTAGCATTGTATTGCCAAATGAAGCAGCTGAGACTAGTTCATTACTAATATTATCATTCATTAATAATAAATTCATAAGTCAAATAAGTTTTTCATAATATCTGCATGGTCCAAACTGTGACCTACATTATAGCTATTTAACAAAGGATGATCTTGGGTCAACTTGCTAAAAATCAACACTGTTCTTGCCCTTATAACAGAACTTCATTCTCTCACCCTGATATGTTTTTCTTACACCGATTAATGAGCGCTTCTATTTATTTTTGTCTTTTCCATATTTAACTTGCAAAGAGAAAAAAAACATCTAAGGTGATACATCTGAGTGTCAGGTAGAGAAGAGCTGCTGAGCAGAGAGAAAGAGGTTGTGAGCTGAGAATTAAATTTGCAGGCCAGCTGTGGAAAGATAAAAGTCTAAGCTACAAGAACAGAATTTTCCCATTACAGGAGGAAGAGGGAGAGGAGAAAATAGGGAGAAATAGGCTTTCCAAGATATGATCTTACAAAAACCTTCCTTCATTTTCCCAAGTGTAAGACATCAATTTTCTAGCCCAGGACAGAACATGAATAAAATATACAGATTTTCTTCTGTCTTCTATATAGACACTCCCCCCCTGCCCTTTTTATTATTGTAGCTCTCAAGCTGACAAATGAAAACTAACGAGTAAATGTGGATCAAAAGGCGTTTCTTGGATTAAAGCTACTCTTGAAACCTTTTAATAAATATAAGCACATGGAATATGTTTTTTAAAACTTTGCAGGTAACTATCATTTTTCATAGATATGGCCTATGAGAATAATATTATATTATTATAATCTAATGATATATTAATACTGTATTATTAATAATTATATAATAGTTGCATATTTATATAGGCTTGGCCTGTGAGAAGACATAATATAATCTAATGATATAACATATTAATAATACTATATATTAATAGCTATATAATTGCTTATTATATATTATTATATTTATATTATATAATATATTATTAATATAATATATAATGTTTAATGTCAGTCTTCATATTTATAGAATTACTGCCCTGACCTTTTATGCCATTTCCAATGGTGTTTAATTACTTGGAATAACTAAAAAGGAAGAAAAGCAAGTCCTAAAAATTGACCAGTTATGTGTCTCAAGTTGTTTCACGTGCATGCATGGCCAAGCCTCTCCTTTTAGTAACAGATCACTTTTAAATCTGTCAATAAACTTTTTTTTTTAATTGAGGTAGAGGTGATTTACAATATTAGTTTAAAGTGTACAACACAGTGATTCAAAATTTTGACTTGTGGTTTCATTTCTTTTTTATGTCCACCAACACATACGTGAGGTCCATGAGGTTTTGCCTCATTTGTCATGCATCTCATAAACGTAAGAGAGGCCTCCAGAGCTCCAAGTGTTCCTGGCCAAACCGGCCTGTCCCAGCGACAACACTACCTGTCTAACCAGAGCAAATGGCCTACAGCACTAATCCAGAGAAGGAAGCTATGATTAGAACGCAATACACATTTTCCCGTAACTCATGGCGCCTCATAACCTTGTTTACCTTGGGCTCTGCTAGACGCCCCAAATTCCCAGACCGTCCTTCATCACCCACACTTAGTCCCTCATACAACTCTGCCTATTCCCTAATCCAAAATCTTCTTCGACCTCCCAAACTTTTGGACTGTACTCTCTGAAACTCACTCTTCTAATTCTTCTCCAGATCTTTCAACTCTTCTCTGGATATTAATTCCAACTTCTTCATCTATCAGAAACTTAGCTATCCCCTGAATATGCTGTCTTCTCTGTAGCCTCAAGTCGCTGCTTTTCCCTCTCATATGCCATGTGGCACCACAGGCCTGGAGACAGAATTGGTGTCTGTTCCTCATGGCAGCTTCTAGAAAATTTTTTTCTTCCTCCTTTTCATAAAGACCACAGATCTATGAATCACAGCCCATCAGACTGTACCCCAGGGTACCATTCTATAGTGGTACAGTCGGTGATGCTGTGGTCACCACCAGCCTTTGGATCCCTCTGCCTCATTTGTTTTCCAAGCCACCATTACTTCTGTCATCATTCTTAGTGAGTTCAATATTCATGTCTATATCCACTCAATACCCTGACCCCTCATTCACTGACTTCCTTATCTCCAACAATTTATTTTTTTCCTCTCCACTTTAGCAACCCAATCCTAAGGTTATGTTTCAGAAACTTTCATTAATAATTACTCACTGCATCACTTAGAAAATCTTCATTCAAACAGCCTGCTCTCTACCAATTTCTATTTTTCCAGATCATGTATTTTAGTATCCTAACTCTAAAGATGACTGGATATAGAGTCCACTGGCACAATTTTTAAAATCCTCTTATTCCCTTTATATTCTCACTTCTCTCATCTTGGATTCCATAAAACATCACTAATGGCTCCACTGCATGTACTCCCAACTCTCTTCCCCTCATCTTCTTCTCTGGCATTCTTTCCCGGAAAAGGGAAACAAGATATCAGTGCCAGTGAAATCCAACTCCACACTAGCTCTGCATCTGCTCTCTAACAGACGAACTTGGTTGCAGCAAAACACACAATCATTACTAAAATACTTTTCCATTTATGATCCAGATCACGTGCACAGAAGGGACAGTTCTCTGGTGGTAAAAATATTCTGTATCTTGATCAAAGTTGTGGTTACACAGATGTATAAATATGTCGAAATGCACTGAGCTCTAACACTAAAGATACATGCATTTCACTGTATACAGACTATACTTCCATCTAAGAAATAACTTTATTAAAATTATTTGGAAGCAGATTCCTTCTAGGCAAATATATCCACACTAACTGAAATTCAGGGGTCAGCTTATTATGCTGAGTTCTGTTGAGAAACTCTTCTTTCCTATGTCTTTTAATTACTGTAGTAAAAGAAATTAGAGAACCCTGTCTGTTAAACCATGTTCAAAGCCATTTTTAGGTCAAATAAGCTCACAGTTGAAAATCCAGGAAAAGATAACATTAACTTTTTATTCAACATAAATATTAAAATGACATATATTCATGTATATAAAAGTATGCATGTATATACAAGTATATAATTTGATTATTTTTAGGCAGCTTTTGCATTTTAGGTTTGAGAAAATTTTTTTTAAAATTCTAGCTAAAACCATTTAAAATTAATTCAGTCAATTCCTCAAGTATATTCTTATGGTGACATCAAATTGAGACCAATATCTGACATCCCAGACTTGTGCCCCTGATGAGCTTTAGGTAATAACAGGAGTTCATCAAGGGCTTCTTAAATCACAAAAGAACTACTGGACTGTTAAGTATATTTTACTACATTTCAATTCTTAATGTAACTGTTGCTTTCTATACAGTGCAAAAGGCAATTCCTTTTAAAAAAAATTCCATTAACCAGAATATTCTGTTTTTCAGGAATTCTAGCTAAAGAAAGAAGACAGCATAATATTAAAGAACTTAAGAAGTATAAACATTATTATTAATGACAATTTACTTCAGTTGCAAAGTAAAACGAGTATCTATGTTTACCAAGAGCTTTAGCTGGAAGCTTTGTGACTTGAGCTGTAATCCTAGCAGCTGTCTCTGGCTGAACAAGCTGTCTTCATGTGAGCCTGCCCTCCAAGTGAGCCATCGCAGTGGTTCAGGAATTGGTGGTGATGAATCACTACTGACCATTTTCCAACAGCTTCCCTATTGGAATTACACGTAGGACTCTACGTGACTTTGCTTTCTTTCTCTCTTAGCCTCCCTTTCCTTCAACTGACTTTCTCCCAAATCCAAGTCCCTGCCCATTAAATACCATAGGTGAGTTCATGACTGTCTTTGCAATTAAGGGAAAATATCACTTGGTAATATAACTCCATTATTTCTTCTGTGTTTGCAGACAGCGCTGCCCCGCACAGCTGTGGGTCCATCAAGAACTGCTATGTATGTGACCAGTCTCTTTCTCATCCTGGAGCCTGTGTTAGCATCTGATGCTACACACGCCCAAAGCAAGGTATGTGTGGAAAGGGTGAACCACCAGGGAGAAAGATTTGACGCCTCCGCCTTCATGGGAATCCTTCCTTCCTGACTCACAGGCAGCCAGTAACTTCAGAAGTACTTTGAGGATGTCCAAATGCCCTAATGCAGTGCTTCGCCACGTCTGCCCTCTTCCAAAGCAAACTATCCCTCGAAAGAATCTCTTTTCTCCCCCTCACATCCTGGTTACAGTCAGGGTCCCGGGTTCTGAGCATAATTAACTAGATAAATCCTTGTGAAGTAGAATAATTGTTAGGCCCGGACTTCACAGCACTACTTCTGAAAATTGAATCTTAATTAGTAGAAAAGTGTCAAGGGGAAGGTACATATTTCTTAGCACAAGCCTCTTGTTCCACGCCTATTCTGGATCCCAGCTAAGGAGCTTCCCCATCTTTGCCCCCAGTCTGCTGACCTACCAAAAGAATACGGTTCAGTGACTTAAAAGCCCATTTAGAAACTTGCCAATCAGTATTACAATGGGTTGAGAGTTGGTGTTTGGGGGGAAAACGGGTGGTTTAAAGACATTTTCGTTTGTTTGCATGATATTATTGTTGAGCAGGGATGCTCTGGGTGTCTGCGTTGGTTCAGCCTTCTAGTTTTTAAAATACCAAAAACTCGGTATTTGTAAAGAGTCCCTGCCCTAAGCCCCTTCAAGGACTTCCTGTTTTCCCTGGACCCTGTCCCAGGCCCCCCAAACTCCCTAGGGTCCAGCAATTTGCGGGTTAACATCTGGGATGTCACAGGAGGGGGCCTACGGAGGCCCTGCTCCAGCACTGGGACGGGTGTCTATTCTAACTGGTCGGTGACCACAGGGACCAGTTTATTGTTAATGTCAGGTGATGAGATCTTAAAACTGTATCCTTTTATTTTTTTCTGCTAATCATCTGTGCATATAGAGTCAACTCTGAGTTAGCTATATCAATGGCCAACTGATAGTTTAAAATACAGGAAACCACATAAAATGCTTTTCCAGTTTATTTTGGAACGTGTTTTGTGATTTTCGGCAAGTTCAAATTCTTAACTATACTTTTATGCTAGTATCAAAAGTCAGTAGTACAAAGTAAGTTATTATTTCCCAAATATTCCAGATAAATAGCACCCAAGGGAAAGGGAGGGAATAAACAAGTACTATTGGGCACTTTTCTATGCCTGGCTTTGTTATCTCATTCAATTCTTATGAAATCCCTCTAGGAATCACTATTCCCTTTTCTCAGATGGGCAACTGAACGCTCCAAGTCGTATCTAACATGCCACAGCTCTCTCAGCACTAGCACAAAGATAAGCTATTTTGTGCTCTCCAAAAAAATGTAAGAAACATGAGCGTGCCCATTTTATTTTGGGAAACCTAGACTCAGAAAGCTTAAGTAGCTTACTCAGGGCTACACACTAGATGGGGAACAGATCTTAGGTGAGAACTGAGGTTTTTATATTCCACATCCTGGGAATATGGTCTTGGCAGTATTAAAATTGTACTGTTTGAAAACCAGATTCTTTTCAGGCTCTCTCGGGGCCGCAGCAGGGTTCCTGCGTGCTTCCTCTACGCTCCATCCCCTCGGCCACAGTCCCCACCAGAGCTCATCAGAGCCTTATCGTATGTGTCCACTTCAGAGACTGCCCATCCCTCTGGGCTGTGGGCCAGCACACACAACGCACGCGCACACACACACACACACACACACACACACACACACACACTCCCCTTTCCTCACTTCGGCAGGATTTTGATTAGCTGGGATTTTAAAGGATCTCAGAACCTTTGCTTGTCTTCGGACGAGGCATCATTTTCTGTTGCTCACAGCCTCCCCAGGGCAGAGAGGAGAGTTTAATGTTTGCAGCTCTGAGAGAGGAAGCCTCTTCTTACCAGTATGCAAACTCTCATTCTTCCCCTTGTCCGGGTGAACAAATCAATCTAATCGTGAAAGGACGGGCTAAATAAGAAGAGGCGGAGGGAGAAAGAGGAGGTGGAGGTGGAGAAAGACAGAGTTGAGGAGGGGAAAAGGCAAAGAAAGACTCCAAACAGAGACTGCCACGCAAGAAGAAAGAATGTTTCCTAGCGCAAAGGACTCTTCTTTCAGAAGAAAACTACTTCTGGCTGCAAAATAAGCCACCTACTGTTAGACTCTTTAACTCTGTCCAGTCTCCAGGGCTCCTATCCAAATTAATTTCATTCTTTTGTCAGGGTCCTCTCCTCTCTAGCTACCCGTCTCCATAGGTCCTCTTTGAAGGAGAGCTGGGCACTGCAGCATTAATATCCTTCTTCCCGGCTGCCTTGGGCTCTTAAGACCAATCTCTCACAGAAGCAGCTTATCCAGGGACTTTGGGAGTGAGACCTAATTAGCAAGGGTCAACCTCAATACTACTGAGAAAGCCCCAAACAAATGAAAATGCCAAGCCTGTTTTAAACAAAGAGTTGTTCCTGTAACTGTTCATTCCACAATTACCATGTTATGTAGCTTTGGCAATGAATCTCCCTACTTACATTTTTCTCTAGAAAACCTGCTTTTTAGGAAGCGCTTACACATGCCATGATTTAGTAAATAAAATTTCTCTGAGATGCAAACCAGTTATTTAGCTAGAATCCCCCAAACAACAGAACCATCTAGAGTATTAGCTCCAGACGACACAATTGAGATTACCTAGTCAACCTTTGCATTTTTAGGTTAGAAAACTGAGGCACCAAAGGCCTGAAGGAATCTCCCTGCCGCCCGACACAGTTAGTTACTGGTGATGCCAAGAGCAGAAATCAGATCTGAGTCCTGGTCCAATGATCTGATCTCCCTCATTGTAAAATTTAAAGATACATAAAGCCAGAAAAGGTTTACATTTACAACAATGTGAAACAATCTTACATTTATAATAAGCTCACAAGCATAATAAACACGTGACCATTTTTCAAATTCCGGTTCTCTTTCCCTTCCACCACGCAGGCTTTTTATCAAGAAATACAAGCTATTCTTCATGTAAATTTAGCAAACCTTGAAAAGGAAATGTGCTGCCTCAGAAATCATATACAATGTGCTTTATAGTCAAGCCTGCATGTTCGGAGTTATCCATTCTTCTAACTTATCTTGACATTTTTCTCTTCCATTACTATGGATAATTGTGTGTTGGCTAAACTAAAAAAAAATAAATAAACTTATGACAACTTTTTAAAACGTTGTTTCTACAGTTTCCCCCAAATATCCATTGCCATTTAATCATGGCCCCATGCATCTCCTCGCTTAATTTTCTTCATTCCAGATTTGAACTTGGCTGTAACCCCATACTACCTTGCTTTTTCTACTTTGTTCGTACTTCATCCCCTTTCACTTTTACTGATTTTTTTCTGCCAAATACTCCCAAAATGTGAGTGCCCTCCAAGGCTGTGCTCTTAACCCCTCTGGGCAACAACCATTCCATCTTGTTTCTTAGCTTCGTCCCTTTGAAAATAAATCATCACCTTTATGTATTCCTCTTCCCCAAATTCAGTTCTCCGTAATTACCCATGGTCCCTTCTCCTTTGTCATACATGTGGTTAGTTACACAATCTGAACACTCTGCCTTCCATTTAAGTTCAATTTAAGTCAACTTCAATATTTTCTACTCATATTTTGTGTAAAGCTCTGTGCTAGGCTCTATGTGGCATAAAAAATGAGCAAGTTGTATTCCTTCCCCAAGGTTAACCAGGCATGTGCTCTTCAGAAAGGTAAACTGGAGTTGATACAGTGTCTCTAGAGGTATTTATGAGGAGTAAGTGAAGTAGTGTATGTAGTCCTTAGTGTATATTACCTGATAACTACATAACTTTTAATATTATTGAGAACTCATTTCTTTGATCCTCTCCAGCCCTAAAACGCTATGACAAAAATATATATTGATAGAATACAGGGCGAGATGTGTTCAGAGCAATAGGAAACCTAGCAGATACCATTTTAAACAAGTGATTCAACATCACCAGTAATGAGATATCATTGACCTCTTGATATGATGACTGAGAAGGGCACATCACTTTTGTGATATTCTTAACCATAAATATATAACCTGAATCAAGTTATGAGAAAACATTAGACAAAAGCAGGAAAAAAAAAACAAAACCCAAACATTCTGCAAAATAACTGTTCAGACTCTTCAAAAGTGTCAAGGTCATGAAAAACAAAGACCGGGGAGCTGTCTCTGGTTAGAGAAAATTAAAGCATGCCAGATAAGGACTAGATAAAGGACATTAGTGGGACAATGGTTGGAATCTCAGCAAAGTCTGTAGATTAGTTAATGGCACTGGGTCACTGTTAATTTTCTGGTTCTCATCATTATGCTACGGCTATTTAAGTTACTGTGATTTGGGGAAGCTGGGTGAACAGTGAACAGAATTCTTTGTACTCTTTTTGCAATTTTGTTGCAAGTATGAAATGATTTCAAAATGAAAGGTTTTTGCTAAAAAAAAATAGAAGCAATGTAAAATACAGATGTAAGATAAAGGAAAGAGAGAATTCTTCCTCGATTTATGGGTCAAAGGGAGGGGAGGTGGAGAGCAGAAGGATTCTGGAAAACGGAAGCGTCTGAGCTGAGATTTGAGGCCACCGATATGGAGGAATGGTATTCTAAGCAAAGAAGGGCAGAATTACAAGCATCAAAAAAAGCAAAAAGCAAGGTGTATTTTAGATATAAGTAATCATGCTCCTTCAGAATTCAATGTCTTTGAGGGGGAAGTAGTGCACAACAACAGCCAAACGAGAATGTTCCTGTGTCTCTGTAGTCAGTTGAATAATGTGCCTCCCCTCAAAAACGTCTGTATCTCAATCCCCAGAACCTGTGAGTATGTTAGTATGCATGGTGTAAAAGACTCTGCAGATGTGACCAAGTTAAGATCTTGAGATGGGGAGAGGAACCTGGATCATCTGGGTGGGCTCAATATAATCACAAGGGACCTTATAAGAAGGAGGAAAGAAGACACAGGCAGAAGGAGGAGTAGGGACAAAGGAAGCAGAGGTTGGAGTGAGATGCTTTGAAGATGGAAGAAGAGGCTGTGAGCCAGGGATGCAGATGGCCTCTTGAAACTGGAGAAGACAAGGAAACAGATTCCCCCCGATTCTTCCAGAAGGAATGTAGCTCTAGCATCTTTATTTTAGACTTCTGGCCTCTAGAACTGTACGAAAATAAATCTGTCCTGGTTTAGCCACTAAGTCTGTGCTCATTTGTTAAAGCAGCAATAGGAAACTAATATTCTCTATTGCCTTACTTTGGGCCATTTCAGCTTCCCCTCCATCTGGACTCCTCCTGTGGTCTCCTACCTGTTCCCTCTGCTTCTCCTCCAACCCTCCCTTCTACAAGATAATGTCAGATTTATTTTTTTCAAGCCCTGGACTGATTATGTCATTTCTCAATGGAAGCTCTCATGGGTCCCCACTACCTTCTAAACACCCATACTTACTATCCTGGCATTTAAGAATTTGGCCCCAACACACATTTTCAACTTTCTCTGTATTTCTCTGAAGCGTTAAGTTTTCACCCAGGCAAATGGATTTAGTCAGTCTCCAAAGCTCTCCTCCTGTATTTCAGAATGCCAGTTTTGAAGGTCCAGGTATGTCCTCACTCTCCACATCCTAGCCCACAGTGATTTCTCTCTCCACTGAACTTCTACAGACTTTACTGACTCTACTCTGAGACCCTCATGCCATCGGTTCTTAGTGTCCAGACCCAAAGTAAAGGGCTCCCAGCACTCACAAACAGCCTCAATGTTTGAGAACTGCAACATGGAAAAATCCCAATGAATGGATTGATTGCCATTTGAAGACATGATTCAGGATTTTATAAATATGTGTGAATCTGGGAGGCCGAATTAGTAAACACTCAAGTCAGTGAAGGTGTATCAAATAGAATTCTGGAAGCAAGAATAAAACTAATAAAGAAAAAAAGATCCAGACACCTGCTCTAATGGTGCTGTAGCTCTGTGGTCGTGTTTTCTGGGTTCAAATCCTGGATCTATTGCTGGGCAATTTTATTCCCATCGCTGAGACCACTACTGACTAAAACAACTGACTGTCCTCACTCAGGATGTTATCATAAGCAAACCTTCTAATTATAGAATTTGGTTTCACACATACGTCTTCCTACCAAGACAGGATCTACTGGCATGAGCAACGGTCCCCATTATAAATTTCTAAATTGTCATTCAGGTTCATACATCAGTCTCTTGTGAATCTAGTTATTAAGCCAATCACTTAGGCTAAGTCCAAAATTACATAAGGAGCTGAAGCAATTTGCTGGATTGCTCGGGCCAATGACAGTAAATTTACGTGATCTGCATCTGAGTTATTTAGACTGGTTGTCTGTAATGATCAAAGCCACCAGATTACTGCTCAGTTTTTCACTGTCATTTGCATAGACAGCCTCCTGGTGCACCTGGCATTGTCCCTGGAAGTGCCGGGCAGCTGCTTCATGGAAAAGAGTAACAGCTGCGAAGCTTAAATCATTTCATGTTTTAGTAAGGTGACAACAACATGATATGCAAACAGCAGACGGGAAGCTCCTTTTGGACAATGCTTGTTGAAAACGCAGAACAGCAAAGAACCATGCAATACAGTTGTGTGCTTTAAACGCCAGAGATAGAAGCCAGAGACACCCTCAGAGGAACTTGGTGGTCTACAGTTTCATAGTGTTGCCAAGAGTACACTACCTTAGCACATACCTTGAATCCCCTAAATCTTGTGCCTAAATGAAACAGAACAGAATTAAGGAGCACAGTAGTCTGGCTGGCGATCCCCTTCATCTTCTGGTATTGGCAGTTCTATTAATTAACGAGCCCATGAACACTTCTTGATGGAGCCCCTCTGTCTTCTTTGTACTGAAATTCCCTCTTTGGGAAATGATTATAGAATCACAGAAAGTCCCCAAACAAAACACATGTATCTAGCAAAAAATATTGTTTGGACGATCCCATGCTTATTTGCATAATTTCTCCTTACACTATAAGTAGTATGCCACTGCGAATTAGTCCAACCAGTCCTGAGATCTCAAACTCGTAAAAACTCAGTCTTTAGAAAGGAGACTACTCAATTCAGAAAGCCTCAGATTACCAGAAATTCAGAGGCAGTGGAGGTTGACAAATGTGACAAGCTCTCTAGATGACCTTTAAGTGGTTTTGATGAAGAAACGGGCAGCTCACTTGAGTAGGAGTGAGCTGTGCTCCCCTTAGTGAAAATATTTATTTGGCCAGCACTGGGCAAGCACCTGTCAGAGGGCCTGCACTTCTGCTAGTTTTGGATTTGAAAGCAAAGGTCTCCGTTTAAATCCAAATATCCCAGCCATGGCAATACCTCCCCACATACTAGCCGGATCCTTCCAAAATCCAATCTAAAACTCTCTCTGATCAACTATAATAAGTTATTTACTTGCTTAAAAATCACCAGCGGATTCCCATGGCCAGGATTCTAACATGGAATCCTAACACTTTCTTAATGTCTTTCATCTTTTGACCTTGACGGATATTTTCTTCTCATTCTTTAAAAGCTTTCTTTAGTAAAGTTTTTCCAATTATAAAAGTAATATGTGGCTATTACAGGCACATTGAAATACAAAGACGTATAAATATTAATAAAAATCAACAACCCCAAATAACCACTATTATTCATATTTCATTTTATTTCCCGGCACTTGTTTTTTACTCCGTGGATACGTATTCTTCCCAGGCCCCTCTCTTTCTCCTTTTGTTCTTTTCTGTATTAGACCTTTACTCTAAGCATATTTTCATGAATATTTTCACCCCTACTACTTAGGAATTCATTAGAAAGGGATCATAATAAAACCATTTTAGTCTATGTTATTAAAGATAGCTAGCTTATAAGAGTGTGATACTTTTTATGTTAGCCAACATTTCCCACTGTTTTCTTATCTTTTTTCTTCTCCCATTTATTCAAGGACATCTACTGCCTTGGGATATGGTTGTTAGAACAAAATCCAGGGGGAAAAAAAAAGTCTAATTCTTGACTTCTGAGCTTCAAACACCCAAATCTTTGAGGACCTCATTACATAAGCTTTATAACCATAAGTCTGGATCTAGAAGATTCATAGGACAACCAACTTGTCCTGGCTTGCCCAAGACGATTCTGGTTTAAAAAAGGAAAGTCTCATGTCCTGAGAACACCCTCAGTCCCGGGCAAATCAGGACAGCTGGTCACCCTAGCAAGAGCCAGTTTTATTGCCTCTTGTTTAGCTAACTATTCCATAGCATTGGAGGGAAAGAGTCTTGGAAAGCAAGAGTCCCTGAGGTGGGACTCTGTGACTTACTGGGAGTCAAGCCCTGGAAGGACTGATAGGATGGCAGGTGGGTTAGGGAATTTGAGAGGAGAACCTGTCTTCTGTTCTTTCTTTAGTAATGTCCAGAAAGCAGCCAGTGGACCAAGAGATAGAGAGGAAAAAATTCTGCTTATCTGCATTTTCTCCCCTGAGACATAGGAACTAAGAAAGGAAGTATGAAGAGAACTATAGAGGATATGGCCGCTTAGGGAAATGGGAAAGGGCACTGACCAGCGACAGTAACCACAGCACAGCTGGTGGCCCTGCAGAGGGTAGGTGACCAGGCCAGTCAACACAATGCTGTTGCCTCCAACTATATCCCGCAGGCTGCCCCCCCGCCCGGGGCTAACGAGAGGGCCCTTGAAATGACTGGCCCTGGGTCCCCAGAGCACAGTTGAAAAGACATAGCCCCTAGTTGAACCCCCTCATTTTACAGATAAAGAAACAGAGTCCCAGACGAATACAAAATACAGTCAAGATCATTCACTTAGTAGTAGAGTCAGAACTAAAAACCAAGATTCTAAACTGGTCACGGTCATTAATTATTTGAAATAATATAACCATTCTTGGACCTATTTCATGGGTATAAATAGAAATATTTCCTAAGTGTAGGGTCTTGAGATTTTACCCTATTTACAAACTAACAAATGGGTCTGTTACTATTTCATGGATGCTGACAAAACACACAAGACCCCTGGGTCAGAAGCAAAGGATTCATTACTCACGGCAAAAGCAGCGGCCAGAGCCTCACAGCCACTTGCTTCAGATGTCCCTCCTCCCCAGGTTACATGGGGGCAAGACAAAGGGCTCAGGATGGATGCCTGCAAACGAAATGGGTTGTGTTCAGAGGACAGAAATGCTGAGCTTGGGGATTCTCTGCCTTTGTGGTAAGCAGAAGCAACCTGGCCTTGCTTTTGGGGAAGACAGTACAGTAAGTCCCCTACGTACGAACCTTTAAGTTGTGAACTTTCAAAGATGCAAACATGCATCTGGTTCCAGCAAGGAACCAGAACCTGTGCCGTCAGCGTCAGGCATGAGTGGAATTGCAGCTTGTCCTCTGTCTCCTGTTACTGATGATCCCTCAGCTCTACCATCTCCCCCCTCCTCTCCCTCCTCCAGTCTGTAACTCTTCTTGCCTGTTCACTCGATGCCAGCCCCTGGATGCCAGCTGTTGTACTGTACTACTGTACTTTTCAAGGTACTGTACTGTAAGATTAAAAATGTTTTATTTTTTTATGTGTTGCTTGTGTGAAAAGTATTATAAACCTATTACAGCACTGTATAGCTGATTGTGTTAGTTGGGTACCTAGGCTAACTTTGTCAGACTTAACAAACAAATTGGACTTAATGAACACGCTCTCAGAATGGAACTCGTTCATACGTAGGGGACTTACTGTACCCGATATCTCAAGATTGCTTGAGATAAGTCTGATATGTGGTCTAGTAAAGAGTGGTAAGGGCCTTGCATTCTTGTCCCACCCAGCAAGAATGTGCAGGGACGCTCAGGGCTCATGGCGGACTGCCCCTCCCAGTATCTATCCTTTAAACCACATGAAGAAACAAACCGAATTGGCTTTATGGCATCATATTGCCCACCAGTTTTCCCAGTTCCTTCCAAAGCGTGAGATTTGACTTACCACGTTATAGGAAATACAATGTTTTCCAAAGACTGTGGTACTTTCTAAACACTTTATGTACTTCTATAACTACTTATTCTACGTATCAGTGTTAAAGCATGGCTGTTACATGAGTGACATTCCAAATACGTAACATGGGCACCAATCAGAACAGAAGCGGGCTATGAACAAGTATATGCCTGATCTTACCAGCTGCTGAATTCTACTGAGAACTCACGCTCGTGCTTGACTTCGAATACAGGAAGTCGAACACCAAGAATTTGCTGGAGTACATAAAAAATGGACAGACATGTGAATGCATGTTAGTGATCACAGTTCTGGTCTGTTTGATCTAATTCAATTGGAAGTCAACCCAGAAAATAACTTTATGGCTCCCTAAAATCTTGCTATTATACTCCCCATTTTCAAATGAATATGAAGAAACCTGTTTGCATAGAAATGAGCTTGTTTGGAAGGCCAGGGTAAAGGATGGCTTCAGCTAAAAGGAATTTTCTAGGGAGCAGCTGTTTGAGAAAGGTCAAAGAATTCTTTCAATTAGAAAAAAAGGAAAAATAATTTTAGGGGATGTTTTTGTAGTCTTATGAGTGACTAAAGCTCTGGGGATGACACAGTGGCACTTAAGATGCTTCTGTGACATACTGTCAATGGAGTCTGTCTCTCCAGGAGGTAAGATATAATTGACAGTGTGAAAAATTTCCCAAAGATATTATGTAATTTTCGCACTCATTTGGAAGAAATGCTAAGGCTCATGCATGGCTCACAGACACTCAATCAGCTGCTTGCAATCCCAGAAACATCTCAAGAAGAAAGTTCTTGCTTACTATCCTCTCATCCTCTTAAGGAAAATTATTTTATGATTTGTTTCTTGGGAGTTCCCCTCAACAACGTCTTCCTCACAGCTTTAGAACATCCCAATGAGAAAGGCACACATGACCTCACCTGGTGAGTGGAAAAACACAAAGTACAAAAATGAAGTGCTGTGAGATTCACTAGGTTCCAGTTGTGTGGGAGGATGATGTATGAACACTGATCTGCAGAGCTATGTTAATTTCAATTATCTGGACAATTTCTCACGTCTCTACTTCACAGACCTGGAACCACTGAGTCAGCAGAGTGAGAGGCAAGAAACAAAGTATGTCTCAAATCTTCACTATACACTTGTTACCACCGCATCACCAGTCGTAAAATAAGGAAAAGCAATTTACATTGGGGTGCATGTATCCTTTTGAACCTTGAATGGGTAAGAAGATGCGGTACATATATACCATGGAATATTTACTCAGCCATTAAAAAGAATGAAATAACATCATTTGCAGCAACATGGATGGATCTAGAGATTATCATACTAAGTGAGGTCAGTCAGAGAGAAAGACAAATATCCTATGAGATCGCTTATATGTGGAACCTAAAAATAAAAAAAAAGATACATACAAAGGAACTTATTTATAAAACAAACAGACTCACTGACTTAGAGAACAAACTTATGGTTACTGCAGGGGAAGGGTAGAGGGGAGGGATATATTGGGAGTTTGGAATTGACATGTACACAGTGCTATATTTAAAGTAGATAACCAACAAGGACCTACTGTATAGCACAGGGATCTCTGGTCAATACTCTGTAATAAGCTAAATGGGAAAAGAATTTGAAAAAGTATAGATACATGTATATGTATAATTAAATCACTTTGCTGTACACCTGAAACTAACACAACACTGTGAATCAACTATACTCCAATATAAAATAAAAATTAAAACAATAAATAACTAAATAAAATAAAAAAGAAAAGCACATTCACCAAGGGATGGGCACCACATGAGGCATTTTCACACACTGTAACATTTTATCCCTACAACAACCCTATGGGGTGGTGTTTTATTTCTATTCTGCAGATCAGAACCCAAAAGAACACATCACACTTTCTGAACAGATCAGAACCCAAAAGAACACATCACACTTTCTGAACTCTTCAGAATTGTATAGCCAGAAAAGCTGAAAGGGAACTATTAATTCAGCATGCATATTTGCGCTTTTCAATTTAGAACTGGTTTTACATTAAATTACATGTGGCGGCATAGAGGCAGAAGTGAGACGGTAATCTGTTTAGTTTTTCTTTTTAACACCTTTGTTCGTTTCTGCTTTATAACAAAGTGAATCAGCTATACATATACATATATCCCCATATCTCCTCCCTCTTGTGTCTCCCTCCCTCCCACCCTCCCTATCCCACCCCTCTAGGTGGTCCCAAAGCACCGAGCTGGTCTCCCTGTGCTATGTGGCTGCTTCCCACTAGCTAGCTATTCTTTTTAGTATTGATGAGTTCTAAAGATCTTAACCAGCCCTGATCAACTGCAAAATACGGTGATATTTTAGTTTCTGCGGCTGCCATAACAAACCATCACAACATTCGGAGCCTAAAACCACCGATACTTATTCTACCACACTTCTGAAGGCCAGAAGTCTGAAATCAAGGTGTCAGAGGGGCTGCATTCTTCCAAAGGCTTTTGGAGAGAATCCTTCCCTACCTCTTCCAGGAAGCCCTTGTGGCTCCAGGTGTTCCCTGGCTTGTGGTTGCATCACTCCCCTCTCTGCTTCCATCTTCACATAGCCTTCTCCTCTTTGTCTGTGTCTTCTCTTCCGTCTCTTCTAAGGACACTTTTCATTGGATTTAGGGACCATCCAGATAGTCCAGGATGATCTCATCTCGAGATCCTTAATAAGGTCACACTCATAGGTTCTAGGGGGTAGGACTTGGATAGATCTTTTGGAGATTCACCATTCAACCCACTACAGGTGGGGTTAGACAAGATAACTTAAAAGTCTCCTGTTCTTGTATTAATAGCGTTTACAAATAACTAATAAAAACAATCTGAAGATACAATAAGCCACGTAAACGAAAAGTCCATGAGGACAAAGGTTTTGTGCTTTCCTGCTTTGCTTTGCTTTTCTCTGCTGACCCCAAATGCCTCGCACATACCAGATGCTCAGTGAACAGAACTGAATGAAGGGGTTCACAGGCCATATATGAATGTGTAATGGGTTGGGGGTCATTCTAGAAGAGGAAGCATTTGAGCTAGTCTTCACTGATGAGTTGTTCACTGCTTCTGAATAAAGCGATGAAGCAAGACGGGATCTCAGTTCTCAGTGCCCAGACTGAGAGAATAACTAGAAAGACCTGGGTAGGTAGAGAAATTTACTTGGTTGGAAAGTTTGTATCTAAGAAATGAAGCCAGAAGTCAAAATTTTAAAGCCCAGAGAGGTATCATAGAAATCAGCATTGTGATCCAATCCAGCAGGTAGATCGTAGTATGATTCTTTCAAGTGGAGATACCAAAATAAGTTAGGTGTGACACTGTGTGCAGGTTAATTTTTGCAGATTAAGACCCCAACCAGAGGCTGTGAGAGCCCTTTCGAGCAGGAGCTCTCAAGAATTAGGAAGCATCAAGATCCCAGTCAGGAGGACTGGAGCCCAGGGCTAGAATGCATTCTTAACATGGTACAACTATAGTGCTATAAAGAAACCTGCATGGAATCCCTGTTTTGCATACTGGAGAGATACAGGAGTTAAGAGAAGTCTGTGACTTAGTGGGCAGGCATCCCTACAAGTTACCACACATATGCCACTAGGACGGGGTTTGTATAATTTTACGGCCTGTCCTGCCCAGGATCTTAGCTTAGGAAATGATGGGGCTGAGCCCTCAGAAGATGATTCTCCATGTCAGCAGCTAGACCGGACAAGGAAGTAACTGACACATCTGGCAAATGAAGATATGGAAAGAAGTACATTCCAGTCAGAGAAAACACATGATAAAATGGACAGAACCAGGGAAAGACAAAACTTGCTTGAGAAGTGGTAGGTAATGCATGGCCAGCAGTTTGGAAACAAAACTGTCAAGTCCTATAGGGGTCCAGTTGTGGATAGGGAAATGAAAACTAACATTTACTTACATACTTCATGTCATTTAATTTTATGGCAACCTTTCAGAGTTCCCTGAAAGAGTAAGAAACTAAAGTTTAGTTAGGTTTGGTAACTTGCTAGGCTTAATCAATGGAGCAGATGGGATTCCAATCCAGGGCTGTCTTCAAATAACAGACACTTCCCATGGGATGTGAGACTAGACCTGCATTTTCCCTTCAGAAATTGAAAAAGACCCCCCAGAAGTGATGAACACAATGAGCAGCACAATACTGCACATGTGTATGTTTTAAAGAAGAGGAAAGGACACCAGAGGTAGGTACACCTGTTAGGAGACAATTGCAATGATCCAGGTACAAGAAGATAAGTCCTGGGCTTCCCTGGTGGCGCAGTGGTTAAGAATCCGCCTGCAAATGCAGGGGACACGGGTTCAAGTCCCGGTCCAGGAAGATTCCACATGCTGTGGAGCAACTAAGCCCGTGCACCACAACTACTGAGCCTGTGCTCTAGAGTCTGCGAGCCACAACTACTGAGCCCGCATGCCACAACTACTGAAGTCTGCACGCCTAGAGCCCGTGCTTCGCAACAAGAGAAGCCACCGCAATGAGAAACCCACGCACAGCAACGAAGAGTAGCCCCTGCTCACCGCAACTAGAGAAAGCCCGTGTGAAGCAACAAAGACCCAATGCAGCCATAAATAAATAAATAAAATAAAATGCATGGTATTAAAAAAATTTTTTTTTTAAAAAGAAGATAAGTCCTGCTCGAAGATGGTAACAAGAGGAATGACACACAAAGTTACATTGGCTGAAGTCAATACTGTATTTGTACCAGAAGTCCAAGTGATACATCTAAGCACGTAAACTTTAACTTTAAAAAAAAGAAATTTACTTTAATGGCCTTAGGAGATGAGACGGAAGAAAAGAGAAGGCACTTCAAAGGACTCAAGACATTTAAGCCTCATTCTTGTTTTGGAAAAATCACTGCTTGATTTTTCCCTCTTACTGAACAGAGAAAGACTTTAAAATGTTAGAGAATTCAACATTTTAAATTTCAAATTTCATGAAGGCCATTAAGCAATTCCCCTACCTCGCAAATATCAGAAAATTCAACGTTTTTAATTTCAGATTTCATAAGGGTCATTTATTAAGTAATTCTCCTACTTCCCAAAATGGTTTGATGATTTATGAATGACACAGAGATAGTAAAGTTTTCAAATGAAAGGTGCTATATCAATTGAAAATACTTATACTATCTTCATCTATTGAAATAAAGCATAGCAGTGGGGTGCTCTGTAATTCAGAAACGTGGATTTTAATTTAAAAATTGAAACCTGTTTTTATAACTTCATTCTTCTTTTTTTTTTTTTCAACATCTTTATTGGAGTATAATTGCTTCAAAATGGTATGCTAGTTTCAGCTTCACAACAAAATGAATCAGCCACACATATACACATATTCCCATATCTCTTCCCGCTTGCGTCTCCCTCCCTCCCACCCTCCCTATCCCACCCCTCCAGGCGGTCACAAAGCAGTGTAGAGAGGGGTAAAGATGGCAGGCAGCTGGTGAGCAGCTCGTTGTTCATTTGACTAATTATTATTATTATTATTATTTTGCGGTACGTGGGCCTCTCACTGTTGTGGCCTCTCCCGTTGCGGAGCACAGGCTCTGGACACGCAGGCTCAGCGGCCATGGCTCACGGGCCCAGCCTCTCCGCGGCACGTGGGATCTTCCCGGCCCAGGGCACGAACCCGTGTCCCCTGCATCGGCAGGCGGACTCTCAACCACTGTACCACCAGGGAAGCCCTGACTTAAATTTTTTAATCATTAAAAAAGGAATGAGGAATCTCACTGAGTGAAGCCCAAATGTGGACCTGACCCAGAAGAGCAAAGCCCAACAAGAAGGAAGAAAACGTTGGTTGGAAGGATGAGTATTGGAGTCAGATTTTTCTGAGTTTGAAGCTCAGCTCTGCTACTTAGTACAGTGTATCCTCAACTATTTCCCTCGGTCTTATATTCCCTTATCTGTAAAGTGAAGACAGTTATTCCTATCCCAGAGAGTCGCTTTAAGAATTAAATATCATAATATATATAAAATGCTTAGCAAAGTGCTGGGCTCATTTGAAGAGGTTAACAATGGGCACTGTTATGGTTAAGTGAGATTGTTTTCTCTCTCTTTCACTGTGTTGCTGTCCTTGGAGATGCAGGATATTTGCAGAAGCTGGCAATCACACTCTTACTGGGATGCCTGTAAGCAGGTTTTCTTTTCTAAAGTAGTCAATACAACATCCTCCAGCCCATGCACCGGTAACTTTCTTTTTTCATTTGTTTCACAGACTGCAACTTCCAGTAACTCATTGTAGCTGGGAGTAAAAATTAGCAGGTGCATGGATTGCATCTGGCATGTGCTGACCACATGAGGAAGGGGCAGAAAAGACAGGAAGGGCCATGGGAATGGTAGGTTCTGGAGGTTTTTCACACATGAAATTCGACAAGAGAAAACTGCAGATGCATTCAAATTAACAGGAGTAATTTCTCTCCACGTATCACAGAAGCACGCAGAAGCAGCAGGAACGGGTTCTTTGCCAGCCAAGCAGATCCGCAATAGGTAAATGACAAGCAGGTGTGCAGATCACATGCCCTCTGAGAGCCGAGGAGATTCCTCCGAGTCTCAGGTGAACGGTGAGGGGGGGCCGAGGGAAGCCTCCACGGGTGCTGGAATGAAAATGCATCTCACTCAAAGGTAAGAATGCAGAGAGAGAACAAGCTGAGGTCCGTAAAAGAATCTTGAAGATTAGAAAAAAGAAATACTGCCCAACTGATAAGTGAGCAAAAGATCTGGATCTCACCAAAGAAGATATACAGACTGTAAATAAGCACTGGAAAGATGCTCAACATCACATGTCATTAGGGAAATGAAAATGAAAACAAACGAAAAACCACTACATAGCTCTGAGAATGGCTAAAATAAAATTTTTTTTAAACCGACAATACTAACTGCCGGTGAAGATTGGAGCAAAGAACACTCATTCATTGCCGGTGGGAATTCAAAAGTGCTACAGCCACTCTGGAGGACAGTTCGGCAGCTCCTTCCAAAGCTAAACAGAGTCTTACCATACAATATAGCAATCACGCTCCTAGGTGTCCTCGGTAATCATACTCCCAACTGATCTGAAAACTTATGTCCACATGAAAACCTGTACATGAATGATTATGGCAGCTTTATTCAAACTGCCAAAAACTAGAAGCAACCAAGATGTCCTTCAACAGATAAATGGATAAACAAACTGTGGTATAATTATTTGGTGATAAAATATGGAATATTATTCAGTGATACAAGAAATGAGCTATCAAACCATGCAAAGACAAAGAATGTCTTAAGTGCCTATTGCTAAGTGAAAGAAGCCATTCTGAAAAGGCTACATACTAAAGGATTCCATTCACATGGCATTAACTGTAGAAACTGTAAACAGATCAGTGGTTGCCAAGAATTCAGGGGCTTGGGAAAGGGTTGAATAGATGAAGCACAGGGGATTTTTTTTTTTTTTAACATCTTTATTGGAGTATAATTGCTTTACAATGGTGTGTTCGTTTCTGCTTTATAACAAAATGAATCAGTTATACATATACATATGTTCCCATGTCTCTTCCCTCTTGCGTCTCCCTCCCTCCCACCCTCCCTATCCCACCCCTCTAGGTGGTCACAAAGCACCGAGCTGATCTCCCTGAAGCACAGGGGATTCTTAAGGTGGTAGAACTACTCTGTATAATATTATAATGGTGGATACATGACATCATGCATTTGTCAAAACTCATACAGAACTTTACAGTACAAAGAGTGAACCATAGTATATACAATTTAAAAAATCTTCTAGAAGGTTGTGGAATCCCAGGATGAACTTCAGACTGTGACAAAAGAATCTAACTGTATGACAAATATATAAACAACCTTACTGAAGGAAGTGGGGAAAAATATGGTGGCTAAGTAACTCTGAAAGCGAGGGACTTCGTTCACTTGGAAGGTGTTAAGAATCCACCTTCCAATCCAGGGGACACAGACTTGCTCCCTGGTGGGGGAACTAAGATCCCACATGCCACAGGGCAACTAAGCCCACGTGCTGCAATTACTGAGCCCACGAAACTAGAGAGAAGGCCGTGCGCCACAAGGAAAGATCCCGCATGCTGCAATGAAGATCCCGCATGCCGCAACTAAGAAGACCCGACGCAGCCAAAAATAAACAAATAAATAAACGACAAATAAATAAATATTAAAAAAAGAAAAGTAAGTGGATTCTGTAAGACGAAAGGCAAAGGAGACTTTACATAAGCACTGTGTTCTAGTTGATAAAACTGCTTCCCGTGAGAATTCTGGTGAACAATTCTGAAACCACTATAATGTCAACTGAAACTGAACAATTAGGTAAATGAATTAAGTAAATTAAGTAAAAGCAGATGGTGGGAGTCTGGTATCTCACTGTTGGATTACAGACAAGCAAGGGGCGGAGTCTAGAATGATTCACGAGGTAAGAGATTAAAGTTGAAGTCATCAGTATGAACTCATGTCCAGATTGATATAGATACACATGGATATAAATATATATAAAAAATATATACAGTTATAGATGCAGATCTAGACATGTGCATGTGTTAGTACGCACACATTCATTTCTTTGTTCTCTCAGCTGAGAGGGCTTAGAAGCAATAACACCTCAGTAACAATGAGCATACCTAGTGCCCAGATCTTGTTTTCTATTACCATTCTTGAGAAATGTCTGATTCTAGGACTGAGACAAGAAATAAACAAAATGAGCTTGGAGTACTTTGTACTGCCAGAAAGTAAAGAACTGCTCGCTCCCCCACCCCTCCACCAGTCACAGAAGAATGTCAAAAAGACACAGGAGGCAACTGGAAGAATTCCCAAAGGTGGAAAATTTGAGCAACAAAATAAGTAGTATTGAATTATAACCCAAAGTATAAAATAAACAGTCGTGAGTCACACTGATGCTAATAAGCGATTGAGTCAGTGTCTGAATAATGAATGGAGGAGAAAGACAAATTTCCCATCCAGAAGAATTCCATATAATCTACATAAATACTCCTCCTTCAAGGAGAGGCAGCGTAACTCCCCACTCCTTAAGTGTGGGCTGTGCACAGTGGTGTCCTTCTGAAGAGGACATTCTGGAAAGGGGAGGGAGAATAATTTCACTGGAAAAACTTGACAAACATCACCTCAGCCAGGTGATCAGGGTGAATATCAACAGTAATAAGCCATATTGACAGTATGGATCCTGGATACATTATAATCAGAATGGCACTTCCTCCCTAAAACCATTAACCCCAGCCTAATGAGAAATATATCAGACAAATCTCAACTGAGGGACCTACTGCAAAACACCTTACCAGAACTCTTCAAATCTGTCAAAGGCATCAAAAACGTTAAAAAAAAAAAAAAATCTGAGAAACTGGTACAGCCAACGAGAGTCTAAGGCCATGTGATAATTAAATGTAATGTGGTACCCCTGGACAGGGTCCTGCCTTGAGTTAGGCATTTAGCCCCTCCTAGATTTCTAAACCTTGGAGTTAGGTTTCAGGGAACCTTCTGTAGTGCACCAAACACCCAACCTTTGTGCCTCAGGCTCTGTGGGCTGCCAACTGTGGGGAATCTTGCACTCTGCCCTCTCTGCCTGGGATCTGGAGAAACAGAGTTCATGTCTTGGCATTCCCCCGACCCCATCACATACACCAAACATGTTGGTCCAGTGTTTACTACCCTCAGCCCCTTTTATTTGTCAACTCAGAGTTTGGAGTATTTCCCAATTTCCTCAAAGACAAGTTTGCTATTTCTCCTTCTCTCTTTTTTTTAAAGTTGGTTTTGACATAGAGAGAGGGACAGAAAGATCTTTATTCTAACATCTTTAACCAGCAAGTCCAGTATTACTGTAATCTCAGAGAAGAGTAAGCATTAAAGTTAACTGCAACACTCAGCACTCTTTCCCATCCTTCCCACGATCTTGTATTACTTTCACATTTTAAGACCAAGTAGATTGCAATGGTATTCTGAGGCATCTTTTTGAACTTCAAGGCAGTCTTAAAAGTAATGTCCTATATACATCTTAGTATAACAGCAACTGCTGAGACATAAGAAAAAAATCCATCTATGTTCCTTATAATATTTTGCCAAACTTCTGGTTAGCAGCAAGGAATTCTAACAGATTGACGTGTGATTTCTTCAAGATTCTACCTAGACTTTGAAGACTGTGATATTTCCCATATGTATGTGTTTGCATTGCTCCAGATAGTACTTTTCCATTTAGTTATACCTCACTGTGTGTGAGGTATTAAGCTTCAGAAACCAGTAAAATTTGACTTTTAAAGTTTTCTTCAAAATAGCACATAAGCTTGATATTGCCATCAAATTTTTCCTGAAAGTTGTTTTCGTTTTATATTTACAGCAGTTATCTGCTAAAGATGCTTAGGAAAATAAAAACAGTAATCAAGTTTTTTTTTTTTTTTTTTTTTTAGTTTGGCCGCACCATGAGGCATGTGGGATCTTAGTTCCCCAACCAGGCATCGAACCCACGCCCCCTGAAGTGGAAGCACAGAGTCTTAACCACTGGACCACCAGGGAAGCCCCAGGATTTTTTTGTTTTTGTTTTTTAAGAAAGGTATACAGGCATGAGCTCAAATATCTCAGCTCTCTGTAAAAAAGATTTAACTGAAAAGATAAGATGTGAGATTTTCCTATGACTTTCTACCTACTCCCAAATCTTCTATCACCTTAAATAAGTAAAGATAGTTCTATGTTAGCCTCCCTCACAATATCTGGGCAGCTAACACTGCTGTCAGAACAGCACTGGGTACAGAAACCTCCATAGGGGAAGGGACAGTGTGTCCTGTGTAGATGGCACAAGATTGCATGCTCTCCTTGGGGGGAGGACAGCATGTCGCCCAGGCATCTGCCCAGAGGTTTCTGTCCAGCAGAGTAGCCTTTACTAGTGTCATTGTCTTGGTCTCTGTGTTTCTCCTCCTCCTTCTTCATTGGAATTTTATTTATTTTAAAGACTTTTCAACTTCAGAGGGAGTATTATTTTAGCAGTGTTCAGCTTTAAGATTTCCATTTCATCTATACTATATCATAGTATGTATGGTCAAGTGGTCAAGAAGATGCCAGGATCCAGAGATAGTTGATTTGAGCTCAAGCCCCAGAGCCACCCCTTCCCAATGGGTCCCTGCAGGGGAGCCTCTCACCTGTGTGCCTTGCTTTCCTCCTGCTTCATAGGAAGAGGAAGATAATAGCATCGACCACATAGAGTGAGTGAAAGGATTACATGAATTAATGTCAAGTCCCTGGGACCCAGTAAGCTTCTAATAAAAGCTGGCTATTACAATTTTAATTATAGGTTTCTTCTCAATTGTCATATCCTTTTAATTTTCAAGCTTCCCAATTTTACCATTTTATCTTCTTTTACATAGGGTTTAAATTTTTTCTTATTTTATGGAATTGTAACCTTTTATTCTATTCTTTCAAAGTTTTAGTTTTTTTAGTTCTTTTTGTTCATTTTCGAAATTTCATCAATATAGTTTACTTATTCTTTCACGGTTGCATTTATTTTATTCCTGAGCATTTTTCATTTTTTTTCTTTTATATTTTTGCTTCTCTCTTTTTTGAACACTTTTAATTTCTAAGTTTCTGGGGGTTCTAACCTGTTTTTGTTTTAACTATATTTTATTTAATCATTTATATTGCAATCTTTTAAATATTCTTTATTTTATTCTTTCTGTCCTTCACCCTTTAGTCTCAATTTCTGCTCTTCTCAACCTTCTGCCTCTGTGAGCCCATCAGTCCCTAACGCCTTCCGTATCTGATGTGGGTTCTTTAACTTCCTTCGTTAGTTTCACACAGGCCCAGGAACATGGGGTGGTGAGGGTCATGGAGCAGGCACCCAAGAGTGGGAATGATTAGTACTTCTTTCCTTCCAGCCATCCCCCAGCTGTCCCTTGGGCTCTCATTAATGGAGCTCAAGCTCCCTTCAACATTGTTCTAAAAAAAATTACACAATGGGTAATTTGGGAGACCCATAGGCTAAAAATCCTCCCTAGGACCTTGACAAATTTTACAGAAATGGTACATTTAGACTGCTGGAATAACTTCTGTTTCCTCTTATTTAAAAATTACTTATTATAAAGGTAATAGATACTCAAAAAGATTTTTGGAAAATTCAGGAGTGTGTTAAAAAAATAAAACTAAAATTATCTACAATCTCACTAGCCAGAGATTATCACTTTTATACATTAATGTATTCCTGGGACTTCCCTGGTGGTCCAGTGGTTAAGACTCTGCGCTCCCAATGCAGGGGACCAGGTTTGATCCCTGGTCGGAACTAGATCCTGCCTGCTGCAACTAAGACCCAGTGCAGCCAGATAAATAAATAAATATTTTTTAAAAGACATTAATGTATTTCTTTCCTTCAGACTTTTCTGATCTATATATACTTATACTTTTCCTTTAGGATTAGAGACACATCATATGTAGTAATGTAGTCTGCGTTTTTCCACTACCAATATATGGTTATTTTCAAAAAATAATTTTTAATGGCTCCTTACATACCACCAAATAGATACACCATATTTAAACATGCCTCCAAGTTGGTGTTACTTACCCTCATGCATAATCCAGTCTCTTTATGAGAAGCTAAGTACTCTTGGCCCATAGTCTGTCACATGTACAATACAGGGGAAGTAGCCTAGATGCACTTTTCAGAGCCCGATTACATACAGCTTAACTCTAGTAAATTAGAAACTAGAGTCTCTTGGGTCTCTGGACTTGGAATCATAAACTCGAGTGGCCATAAGGAACCAGTAGGTGCCATAAGTACATGGCCTGGTCTAGGCACAGTGGCGCAACAACTGGCAGTTATAAGGACTGTGGCCCAAAATCCAGGCCTGGTCTTCTCATTTTTTCAAGAGAAGCTAGAAATCCAAAATCTTAAATGTATTATCTGATTGGGAAGCATTGACAGCTGACGGAAAGTTTTAAGAAACACTGTGCAGGCCAATACTATGCAAGCAAAACCAAACTGGCTGAGAGCCTGGCTCAGTCCTTGGGCCACAAGTCTGAGGCCTCCACACGAGCTGGATTCTCACGCAAGGAGCCAAATTAAGAACTGGAAAATTGGACAGTTTCAAAATCACAAAATCTGATTGTAGATTTAGGGCACAGTGATAACTTTGGTCTCATGCAAACACCTGTTTCAACCAGACATGCACAAAGGGTGGTTTCCACCTTTACTGAACAGACCCAGGAACACATCTATGCATATATGTCCACATGGTGAGCCCAGAAGCATTGTGAGTCTGTGACCCACTCCTGCCTTGAGAAAAAAGTTTATATTAAGGGTACTGGGGGTGGGGGAGTGGGTCTCCTTTCTCTTGCTCTAATATCAGTGCAAATGCTGCTTCTGACACAGGTGAGGAGTAAGGGAACAATGGCTTTCAGAGAGGACTGAATCTGCCTAAAGATATGACTGCATAGCTCCTTAGAAGAAGAGTTGGAGGGGAAGAGTTTCAGAGGAATCATAGGATTCAGGGGAGATGCGATGAACTAAGGTTCACATTCTCACCTACTTCCACCGGCCCTGGTTGGCAAGGCTTTGGGGCTATGTCAAAATTCCAGTATTTCCAACTGGCAAGAGGATATGATATGATTCAGGGCCTAGATAAGACAGGGTCATGGAGAAATAAAAGTGGTTTACAGAGTGGTTTCTTCAAGGGCAGCTGAAGCATGGCAAACTCAGACTTGGTTGGGGTGGGGTGGGGTCAACATTTATGCATTCAGCAAGTTTTCACCAAGTGCTTATAACATTCCAGGCCCTTCACTAGACATGGGAATTCAACGGAATATTATAGATACGATTGCTTTATAATCTGGAGATGAAGGTAATAGAGAAGGAGGCAGATAATTATAACAGGGTGTAATAAAGCTACAATAGGGAAAGTGCAAGATGTGATCGAAAGACATGGAAAAATACCTAACCCAAACTGGGGTGTCTCAGAAGCATCACCTGAAAGACCCGTGGAATTAGTTAGGATTGTGTATGTTTCTGTGGTAAGAGTCAGAAACTCTTCCGTATAAAGGGAAATGCACATGAAAATACGCAGACACCAAAGAGAGCCTGATGCCTTAGAAGAACTGAAAGAAAGAAAGAAAAAAAAGCTGAAAAATGGCTGGAGAATTGAGTTCCAGGGGTCAAGGAATGAGAGCTTTCTAAGCAGATCCAACATGGTTGGGCACATGAAGAGGAACCTTGGTAGTAGTTATGGATTTAAGTGAGTGTTCAAGCACAGCTATTCTGACTCGTGGAAGTGCAGGAAGCAGGACTCTATCCACAGAAACAGGACCGGGCTAGAACTTGACACAGTGCCAAGGGCCACGCAGGTGGGCTTGGGTCGGGGATGGTGAGGAAGGATAAGGATCGAAGCAAAAGCTCTGTCTCACGAATTTGTCAGAATGGCTATTGAGGGCTCACTGCGGGTATAGGTCAGTAGCCTCACGACTAGGTGTGCATGTGACCGTGTAATCAGGATTGGTTCAGGACTGAGCTGACTAGGGAGCTTGGAGCCTGGATTGGAAGACATTAATTAGTGGTTCTCCCGTGGGGAAGAAACAGGAATTAACAAGTGAGTTGCTAGTCTCGAAGTGTCCTCCCCTCTGAGACCTTAGTTGAACTTGTTTTTTAAACATTTTTAATAAAAATTAAACAGACTTTCAGGTTCTGGAAGAGGACCTGTTTGAAATTAGTTACACTTTAAGAAAGCTCATATATACTATGTAAGCGATACTTTAGAAATTCTATTATGGAAAAATGTTAGTTCAGCTGAGGCATTATAGGGGATAAAATCTCCAGGTGGCAAAAGACCTTAAATAAACAAACATGAAAGGCACACACGAAACCAACGGATAATTTCAGGCCTCAATTCTTCATGATGAAAGAGATTTTTCAATGCTTCCATTACACATTCATTAATTAGAAGTACATTAGTAGCTGAGAATTGAAGTGAGCTTACATTAGACAGATGGTGTAAGCCCAATAGCGTAAACTCATGCCACAGAAATAAAAATGTGTCTTTGTAAACAACCATTAGGCATTAATCTCAAATTGCACAAACCAGTAACACAATGTGAAACTTTTTTATGTAAGCCAAATAAAACAGTAAAATCAGGATTCACCTCTTCTCTAAACAAAAATGAAAAAGTGAACTGTGTGTCAGAGGCTGTTCTGTTTTGTATACGTATGGCCAAACAGTATTTTTGACAGTTATCTGTGAACGAATATTTGATGTCATCATACTCTCACCCTTAATGGAGATTTAATGGAAATATTTAATAGCATTTGTAAAGTATCGTATCTCATGGTGTTCCTTCAATGACTCCATGAGGTAAGTATTACTTAAAGCTTAGAGAAGATAAGTAAATCACCCAAGGTGCTGGAGCTAGAACATGTCCAGATCTTATAACTCTAAATACAATATTATTTTCAGATTACACATTGATATATTCTTTTATTTCTAGTGAGTAGGAATTTCGATTCCAAAGAACTGTTTCCTTTCTTTTTCCTCTTTTTAAAAATTTTCATCTTTGGTCTTTATTTTTTCAAATTCAAACATTACCCCACAAAATTTCTTCCTCCGGCTGTACATTAATGTGCTCACTTGACTCTCAAACAAACATGTATTAAGGGCCAGCCATGCTACTGGCACTGTGCAGGGACCAATAAACAGGACACCTGCCCCTACTCTCATTTTGTTAATGTTAGAAGAACACATTGGGGCAAATATGCACTGTCACACGATATACCTACAAAAAGTTGGCTTGTAGTGATAAGGATGAATTAATTCAAGTAACACAGCTAGTTGTCCTTCCCAACAGGTAGGATCTGGGGAAACCAAATTGAGTCAGTACATTAGGTTTGAACTTGCCTTGGTCACAGGATGTGACAACAGAGCTACCAGAATCTTAGTTGGAAATGTGAAACAGAGATGAGTGGACTATTTGATTGAGTCATGCTGTCATGTTAAAAGGGTATGGAGAGTCAACTAAACATGTTTGAGCAAAAAAGATGAGGAAAAACTGATAGAAATGCAAGGAGAAAATAGTTGAAATATCACCACTATTATAATTGGAGACTTCAAACCTTTGTATCAGTAATGGACAGATCCAGCAGGCAGGAAATCAGTAAGGACATAGTTGAAATCAACTATCAGCATCATTTAGTCAACTAGATCTAATTGACATCTATAGAATACACCACCCAGTAACAGCAGAACACACACCCTTCTGAAGCTCACATGGAACACTCACCAAGACAGACCACATTTTGAGCCATAAAACACAACTTAACAAATTTAAAAGAATAAAAATCATACAGTGTGTGTTCTCAGACCACAATGGAATTAAACTAGAAATCAACAACAGAAAGATAGCTGAAAAATCCCCAAATACTTAGAGATTATACAACACTTTTTAAAAATCTCGAGAAATTAAAAAAAATATTTTAAAGTAAATGAAAATAAAAACACAACTAATCAATTTGTGGAATACAGTAAAAGAGTGCTTAGTGGGAAATGTATACCACTGAATGCACATTTTGAAAAAGAAGCAAGATCTAAAATCAATAATGGAAGCTCCCACCTTAGGAAACTATAAAAAGAAGAGTAAATTAAATCCAAAGTAAGCACAAGAAAAGAAATAATAAAAATTGGAGCAGAAATCAATGAAATTGAAAATAGGAAATCAATAGAGAAAATCAGCAAAACCAAAGCTGGATCTTTGAAAAGATCAATAAAATTGATAAGTCTCTGGCCAGGCTAGCTAAGGGGAAAAAAAGAGAGAGAGAAGACACAATTTGCTAATAACATAAGTGAAAGAGGGAACATCACTACAGATCCCATGAACATTAAAAAGATAATAAACTAATATTATGAACAACACTATGCCCATAAACTTGATAACGTAGATGAAACTGACCAGTTCTTTGAAAGACACATCTGCCAAAACTCACACGAGAAGAAACAGACAATCTAAATAGGCCTGTATCTGTTAAAAAAAACTGAACCAATAATCAATAACCTTCCAAAGCAGAAAGCACCAGGTCCATATAGGTTCACTAGTGAATTCTACCAAACATTTAAGGAAGAAATTATTCTCTAAAATTTCTTCCAGAAGATAGAAGTAGAGGGAATTATTCCTAACTCATTCTATGAGGTTAGCTAACTCCAATACCAAAACCAGACAAAGACACTATGAGAAAACTATAGGCCAATATCTCTCATGAACATAGACGCAAAATTCTCAACAAAATATCAGCAAATAAAATTCAACAATATACTAAAAAATATATACAATATAATCAGATATATTCCAGGTGTGCAAGGCTGGTTCATACAGTCAAAAACCAATTAATGTAATCTATCACATCAACCAGCTAAAGAAAAGTCATATGACTATTTCAATAGATGTAGAAGTATTTGCCAAAATCCAACACCCATTCATGATAAAAACTCTCAGCAAACTAGAATGGAAGGGAACTTTCTCAACTTGATAAAAATCATCTACAAAAACCTACAGCAAACGTTAGACTTAACATTAGAACTTTTCCTGCTAATATCAGAAGGCAGAGATGTCCTCCTCACCATTGCTTTTCAACATCACACTGGAAGTCCTAGCTAGTACAATAAGACAAGAAAAGGAAATAAAAGGTATACAGATTGGGAAGGAATAAATAAAACTGTCTTTATTCACAGATAGCACTTGTCTATGTAGAAAATCTGAAAGAACTGTCAAAAAAAAAAAAAAACCCTCTTGGAAGTAATAAGTCATTACAGCAAGGTTGCAAGATATGAGGTTAATATACAAATGTCAATTACTTTCCTATATACTAGCAACAAACAATTGAAATTTGAAATAAAAAAATATCATTTACATGAACACTCCCACAGAATGATATACTTAGTTATAAATATAACAAAATATGTACAAGGTCTATATAAGGAAAACTACAAAACTCTGAAGAAAGGAATCAAAGAACAACTAAATAAATGCAAAAATATTCCATGTTCATGGACAGTTAGACTCAATATTGTTAAGATGTCAATTCTTCCCAACTCTATCCACAGATTCAATACAATTCCAATCAAAATCCAGCAACGTATTTTGTGGATATCAACAAACTGATCCTAAGGTTTATATGAAGAAGCAAAATACCCAACACAGTACTGAAGAACAAAGTCAGAGGACTACCATTACCCAACCTCAAGATTTACTGTAAAGCTACAGTAATAATGATAGTGTGGTGTTGGTGAATAGACAAACCAATGGAACAGAGTAGAGCTCCCCCAAAAAACTCCACAAAACACAGTCAACTGATTTTTGACAACGGAGCAAAGGCAATTCAATGGAGAAAGGAGTCTTTTCAACAAATGGTGATGGACCAACTAGACTTCCACAAGCAAAACAAATGATCTAGACACAAACTTTACACCCTTCACAAAAAATAACTCAAAATGTATTGTACACCTAAGTGTGAAATGCAAAACTATAAAACACCTACAAGATAACTTAGGAGAAAATCTTTATGATCTTCGGTTTGGTGCCTTGTTAGATATAATACAAAAGGCATGATCCATGAAAGAAAGAATAAGCTAGACTTCTGCACAACTTCTGCTCTGTGAAAGGCACTGTCAAGAGAATGAAAAGACAAGGCACAGACTGGGAGAATATCACTGCAAAAAGACATACCTGATAAGACCCCATTATCCAAAGTATACAAAGAACTTTTAAAACTCAACAATAAGAAAATGAATAACCTGCTTTATAAAATGGATATGAATAGACATCTCACCAAAGAAGATATACAGACAGCAAATAAGAAAATGAAAAGATACTCAAAAGCATTCATCATTAGGGAACTGCAAATTAAAGCAACAATGAGATACTGCTATACATCTAACAGAATGGCTAAAATTCAAAACACTGAAAACACCAAAGGCTGACAAGGATATGGAGCAACAGAAACTCTCATTCACTGCTCATGGGAATGCAAAATGGTAGGGCCACTTTGGAGAACAACTTGAAGTTTCTTACAAAATTAAACATACTCTTACCATATGATCCAACAATTGCACTCCATGGTATTACCCAAAGGAGTTGAAAACTTATGTCCACACAAAAACCTGCACATGGATATTTACAGCAGCTTTATTCAGAATTGCCAAAACCTGGAAGCAACCAAGATATCCTTTACTAGGTGAATGGATAAACCGCTGTATCCCATAAAATGGAGCGTATTTCAGAATCTGAAAGAAATGAGGTATCAAGTCATGAAAAGATGTGGAGGAACCCTAAATGCATAATACTAAGTGAAAGTGGCCAATCTGAGAAGACTACATACTGTACAATTCTAACTATATGACATTCTGGAAAAGGCAAAACTATGGATACAGTAAAAAGATCAGTTGTCACCAGGGGTAATCAGGGAGGTGAGAATAAACTGACTGAGCACAGGGGATCTTTAGGGCAGTGCACTATTCTGTATGATACTACAGTGGTATATCCAGGTCTCTACACATTTGTGGAAACCCACAGAATATACAATACCAAGAATGAACCCTAATGTAAACTATGGACTTCAGGCGATTATGACGTTTCAGTGTTGGTTCATGGATTGTAACAAATGTACCACTCTGGTGGGCACACTGACGGTTGGGGAGGCTATATATGTGAGGGGAGAAGAGGTATATGGTATATGTCTGTGAACCCTTTACTTAATTTTTACTGTGCATCTAAAACTCTCTCTTAAAAAAAAAGACACTATTTAAAAAGAGAGAGGTAGATGAAAAAAGTGGTAGGTCCTCGAGGATTCCCTGACAACCAAGACACGGTCACAGCTTCAGCATACAGTCCATCTCCCGCCTGGAGAGGCACAGGTTTGCGGAAAAGATGTCAAGGACATCGACCAGACTCTTAAATTATATGACATGGAAAGAGACTCTCTGAATCAAAAAGAACAGTAGATTTGGAATCAAGAGACCTAGTCTGCCACTGCATATCTCTGACCTTGATGAGTCACTGAGATTCTGTTTCCTTGTCCTTATAAAGATTATTCTGAGGATCAAGTGAGTTAGGAGCTGTGAAAGTCCTCAAAAATACCCTTTTTTTTTTTTTTTTACAAATTTTGAATTTTTTTTATACAACAGGTTCTTAATAGTCATCCATTTTATACACATCAGTGTATACATGTCAATCCCAATCTCCCATTTCATCACACCACCACCACCACCACCCACTGCTTCCCCCCTTGGTGTCCATACATTTGTTCTCTACATCTGTGTCTCTATTTCTACCCTGCAAACTGGTTCATCTGTACCAGTTTTCTAGGTTCCACATATACGTGTTAATACACGATATTTATTTTTCTCCTTCTGACTTACTTCACTCTGTATGACACTCTCTAGATCCATCTACGTCTCAACAAATGACCCAATTTTGTTCCTTTTTATGGCTGAGTAATATTCCATTGTATATATGTGCCACATCTTCTATTATTCATTCATCTGTCGATGGGCATTTAGCTTGCTTCCATGACCTGGCTATCGTAAACAGTGCTGCAATGAACAATAGGGTGCATGTGTCTTTTTGAATTATGGTTTTGTCTGGGTATAAGCCCAGTAGTGGGATTGCTGGATCATATGGTAATTCTATTTTTACTTTTTTAAGGAGCCTCCCTACTGCTTTCCATAGTGGCTGTATCAATTGACATTCCCACCAACAGTGCAAGAGGGTTCCCTTTTCTCCACACCGTCTCCAGCATTTGTTGTTTGTAGATTTTCTGATGATGCCCATTCTGACTGGTGTGAGGTGATACCTCACTGTAGTTCTGATTTGCATTTCTCTAATAATTAGTGATGTTGAGCAGCTTTTCATGTGCTTCTTGGCCATGTGTATGTCTTCTTTGGAGAAATGTCTATTTAGGTCTTCTGCCCATTTTTGGATTGGGTTGTTTGTTTTCTTAATATTGAGCTGCATGAGCTGTCTATGTATTTTGGAGATTAATCCTTTGTCCATTGATTCGTTTGCAAATATTTTCTCCCATTCTGAGGGTTGTCTTTTCGTCTTGTTTATGGTTTCCTTTGCTGTGCAAAAGCTTTGAAGTTTCATTAGATTCCATTTGTTTATTTTTGTTTTCATTTCCATTACTCTAGGAGGTGAATCAAAAACGATCTTGCTGTGATTTATGTCAAAGAGTGTTCTTCCTATGTTTTCCTCTAAGAGTTTTATAGTGTCCGTTTAGGTCTCGAATCCATTTTGAGTTTATTTTTGTGTATGGTGTCAGGGAGTCCTCTAATTTCATTCTTTTACATGTAGCTGTCCAGTTTTCCCAGTACCACTTATTGAAGAGACCGTCTTTTCTCCACTGTATATCCTTGCCTCCTTTGTAATAGATTAGTTGACCATAGGTGCGTGGGTTGACTTCTGGGCTTACTATCTTGTTCCATTGATCTATGTTTCTGTTTTTGTGCCAGTATCATATTGTCTTGATGAATGTAGCTTTGTAGTATAGTCTGAAGTCAGGGAGTTTGATTCCTCCAGCTCCGTTTTTTTCCCTCAAGACTGCTTTGGCTATTCGGGGTCTTTTGTGTCTCCATACAAACTTTAAGATTTTTTGTTCCAGTTCTGTAAAAAACGCCATTGCTAATTTGATAGGGATTGCACTGAATCTGTAGATTGCTTTTGGGTAGTATAGTCATTTTCACAATATTGATTCTTCCAATCCAAGAACATGGTATATCTCTCCATCTGTTGGTATCATCTTTAATTTCTTTCATCAGTGTCTTAGAGTTTTCTGCATACAGGTCTTTTGTCTCCCTAGGTAGGTTTATTCCTAGGTATTTTATTCTTTTTGTTGCAATGGTAAATGGGAGTGTTTCCTTAATTTCTCTTTCAGATTTTTTATCATTAGTGTATAGGAATGCAAGAGATTTCTGTGCATTAATTTTGTATCTTGCAACTTTACCAAATTCATTGATTAGCTCTAGTAGTTTTCTGGTGGCATCCTTAGGATTCTCTATGTATAGTATCATGTCATCTGCAAACAGTGACAGTTTTACTTCTTCTTTTCCAATTTGTATTCCTTTTATTTCTTTTTCTTCTCTGATTGCTGTGGCTAAGACTTCCAAAACTATGTTGAATAATAGTGGTGAGAGTGGACATCCTTGTCTTGTTCCTGATCTTAGAGGAAATGCTTTCTGTTTTTCACCATTGAGAATGTTTGCTGTGGGTTTGTCATATATGGTCTTTATTATGTTGAGGTAGGTTCCCTTTATGCCCACTTTCTGAAGAGTTTTTATCATAAATGGGTGTTGAATTTTGTCAAAAGCTTTTTCTGCATCTATTGAGATGATCATATGGTTTTTCTCCTTCAATTTGTTAATATGGTATATCATATTGATTGATTTGCATATATTGAAGAATCCTTGCATCCTTGGGATAAACCCCACTTGATCATGGTGTATGATCCTTTTAATGTGTTGTTGGATTATGTCTGCTAGTATTTCGTTGAGGGTTTTTACATCTATATTCATCAGTGACATTGGTTTGTAATTTTCCTTCTTTGTAGTATCCTGTCTGGTTTTGTTATCAGGGTGATGGTAGCTTCATAGAATGAGTTTGGGAGTGTTCCTTCCTCTGCAATTTTTTTGGAAGAGTTTGAGTCGATAGGTGTTAGCTCTTCTCTAGATGTTTGATAGAATTCATCTGTGAAGCCATCTGGTCCTGGACTTTTGTTTGTTTGAAGATTTTTAACCACAGTTTCAATTTCATTAATTTTGATTGGTCTGTTCATATTTTCTTTTTCTTCCTGGTTCAGTCTTGGAAGGTTATACCTTTCTAAGAATGTGTCCATTTCTTCCACGTTGTCCATTTTATTGGCATAGAGTTGCTTGTAGTAGTCTCTTAGGATGCTTTGTATTTCTGTGGTGTCTGTTGTAACTTCTCCTTTTTCATTTCTAATTTTATTGATTTGAGTCCTCTCCCTCTTTTTCTTGATGAGTCTGGCTAATGGTTTATCAATTTTGTTTATCTTCTCAAAGAATCAGCTTTTAGTTTTATTGATCTTTGTTACTGTTTTCTTTGTTTCTATTTCATTTATTTCTGCTCTGATCTTTACGATTTCTTTCCTTCTGCTATCTTTGGGTTTTGTTTGTTCTTCTTTCTCTAGTTCCTTTAGGTGTAAGGTTAGATTGTTTTTTTGAGATTTTTCTTTTTTCTTGAGGTAGGCTTGTATATTTTACTCCACCATCTTGGTTCAGGTCCCTGTACCCAAATGGCCATTCTTATGGAAGACTGAAACTACAAAACAGATACAGTGTGAAGCTGGCTGAAACAACCCAAGTCTGCCAAGAAAAGAGGCTTAAATGCCCAGGTTTCAGGACAGGATTTTGGGAGCAAGAGTCAACTAGCTCTGATGAGTGAGTACTTATGGAGAAGTTGGAAATGGAAGAAGTCAATAGTGACCTCAGGATTTCTACTGGCAGTCCAGGAGAGAAAACATGCAGTGTCCCTCAGACACAGAACAAGTTAGGAGTAGTTTTTCAGGGAAGATGGTGAGTTAGCCTCCAAGTGGAAACATCCACTGAATAATTCAAAATGTTCAACAGCGACTCAGAAGAGAGACTGAGGCCGGAGATACAGCGTCAGATGCTAACTGCTTCAAGCTGTCAGGTGAAGACACAAGCCCCAGTGAGCTCTGGAGGCAGAGCACAGGGAGGACAGCAGAGTCCTGGGAATGAACATCTTGATGGCCGACTCTGCCCAAAGGGCTCCGCAGTATCCAAGAGAGCTCGTGGGCTGTAAACTGAAGTCACCAGACATCCATCCCTCCAAGCACTGCCCTTGAAATCCTCCTCCAGTTCAAACCTGAGGTAACTAATGAAACGAGACAGAAACTTCCAGAGGTTTGTTCTTTTACTGCACTAATCATCTCTCTTCTCCAGGCTGTTCTCCAAGGTCTTCACTGAATACTTTAATAAGCTTTTACTAGCTGTCACCTCCGTATGTATCTGCCAAGGAAAGTCTTCCTGTGTGTGGTATCTAACAAGCTGGACGCTTCAGCAGGTATTGAAACAGGGCCTGAGGACATGACAACTTGTGATAATTGCTCCAGAACTCTTACAGGCAAACATCCCAAGGCTTTCTTTAGGTATTTTTCTTTTTAAGTCCTGGACCACTGACCTCATTAGCTCCAAGGCTCTCAGCACTATGTGAGCTCCATTCCTTTCCTTCCATTGTCAGAGCCAACAATAGCCCTGTCCTCTCTGGTCCAATTATGTCTTAGGTTTCCTGTCATGGCTACATTCATAATCCTTTACATTTCAAGGACAATGGAGATCCAAAATTTGACCACTCAGAGAGACGTTTGGATTTTCTTTTATTACTGATTCTTGTTCCTTATAACTCTGATAATTTATAGTCATTCTTTGAGCTAACACGGCTTTTGGGTTTGGTTTGGTTTGTTGGGCCTTGGCCTGAGCAGACGAACCAAGCAGTGCATTTCATCCATGTGCTTCATCCCCCTGCAGTCAGGCTCACACCTCAATGCCAGCTGTCCTGTGCCTCCTGAGAGAAGATGGGCACAGGACAGGGATGCTCAGAGGAATGGGAATCAAGCACCCCTGGAACACAACAAGGCATCAACATGGGGGCCTTAGTTCAATGTAGATCCAAGTGTATGAACTTGGGAAATGTGCTTGTCCACAGAAATAAATACCAGTTCCGCAGCGACACCCCTACACTTCCTGTCAACTAAAAAGAGTCCCCAGAAGAGGCCAAAAAGCATCGTGTAAAATATTATCTTTATTTTAAGTGATTCAGAGCCCTTTTTCACTTTTCAAACAACGGCTCATTATCCCAGCACATTTAATAATTTCCTGCGTGTAGAGTTGTACTAGGCATTTTACAAAGCTAATTAAACAGACACAGTGCCTAACCTCTAGGCGTTTATAATTTCAGGAAGATGATGCCAGTGGAGACGGAGGAACTAATTCAGGACGTAAAGAGAACTGAACAAGGCCCACACAACCGTGTAGATGAACTACAGAAGTTAATGTGTTATTGGGTGTCTCCCGGCAGTCATAGGACTCTCCAGCTTGCCTGCGGATTCCAAAAGTTTCTAAACTAAGTTACTAAGGTTCCTTAAGACTATTATTTCTCTTTTCAATCCTGTATACTCACTAGCTAAGCCAACAAAAGTGGATAACAGACAATATATTCCTGTCCTTCTGTTTTGTAGCGTGAGCTCCCCAGAAGCAGGCGGACATCTTTGAAGACAGGCCCTGCCCCTTCCTTGATACAGGCCTATTTCTTTGCTGACTCCGCTTTAGTCTGTTCTGATGATTCCAACCTGGGATCCTTTCTGTCTTCTCTAGACCTTCTTCCCACAATCATCTGCCCGCCCAAAGAGGACAAGGCCCAGCCTTTTCTACCTCATTCCCAATCATGCACCTATTTCAGACAGGTAATTAATAACTGGGCACAGTTAAGTAAAGTCAATGAAAGGGCTGGGGTCACCAATTCACATCAGGGGTCCCCAAACCCCCAGAGAACCAAGAACTGTATTTGAACAGAGCAGCTTTGAATAACTTTGCAAAGTAGGTTAAGAATGCATTAGACCCAGGGCCTGACCAAGAGTTTAAGAGCCCAGGTTAAAATTCTTGTTACTGCCTTGTAGGAAAGCAGAGTTACGTTTTCTATGAACAGTGGTCAGGTTCTATTGTGAAGGCGTTGGTCCCTTTAAAGTGGCAGAGGGCAGTGTCTGAAGCTGTTGCTAGGACTAAGCCAGCAGGGCCAGGCAAAAACTACATGGACTCTACGTGGGATCAAAGCACCAGCTGGCCCGTGTGGTCACTGGTCCGCAGTCAGCCCTGTTTGGCACTGATACATGCATAGTAGAGTCTGCTCGTCCCTTCAGATCCAGCGCTCTACTGCTTCTGCACCTCTGTGGGCAACGGGCATCTTTGGCGGGGCTGGGAACCCCTCATCAGGGTTCAGCCCTCAGTCCTGCCCTCTGAGCCACGCCACCCTCTCAGGCACTGCCACAGAGCAGAACGCAAGTCCCTGCTCTTTCTAGGACCTCTGCCCAGAATCCACGAACTCTCTTCTATCCTCTTTTTGGCATCTTCTCAAAGACCCAATCCTCTCTAAGCTGCAGACCTCCAAAACGCCGTGTGAATCCCTTCAGTGGGTTTCAGCTTCCCAGAAATCCAGAAGGTGTGTGGCTTGCAGGAAACTCTGGCTTTGAGCCCAGAAACATAAACCATCTCTGAGATAAGAAGGCCCAAAAGCTCTGGCTACTTGCTTAAAATAGGGAAAGGGAAAAAATATAGGAAGAAGAAGTATGTTGCCCAGGATGTATGACTGGTGTCATGCAGACACAAAGAGCAGGGGTCTACCTCTGCGGAAGGCCTAGAGATGGGGCAGAAAAATGATTTTAAGATGAGTCTCTAGGTACATAAAATTTATATTTGATTTTCAAGAATATATACTTTGCAAATTAGGGAAAACCTGCATAAATTTTTTTTTTCTGATGTATAAGTTTCAATGAAGGTGGTCCAGAAATGTAGCAAAAACCACATTTTTTTTTCACTATGTGGTCGATTTCCTAGTGATGACAATAACAGTGACAATTAAAATGAAAACACAGAATGTCATGAACTCCTAAAAATTTTCTGACATCCAAGTATATATATTTTTTAGGTTTGCCTGGAGGGACTGTGGAGATCAAGTTAGTCCTTATTTTTCACTCGCCTTCCTCCTCATGCCTAATTGGAACATGCATGGAGACTGACATGAGTTTGAGTGATTGAGTGAAATCAGACACATTGAACTTCCCAGGTCTAGTAATTAATACCTTGTCATATAGGAAGACAGTGGTGCACTCAAGGGGAAAAGCCCAGGACTAATTATACAGTGGCCAGGTTAGGGCTCAGTAAGTGACACTGACTTATTGGCCCTGAGCTTCTGACATGGCCTGTCAAGATTGATTTATAACAGAAATGACTCATCTGCACTTCTCAGCCTCGGATCAAGTGTGTGTCCTTCGCTCAGGGAAGTCTAACTTTCTTTGGCAGACGGATGGAGTCAAAGTCTAAGTAACCTGATGATAAATCACATGGAAGCCATTGCCTATTACCTGATTCTCAGAGAACCCATTCCACGTTCTATGCTGTCATTTGCTTAGCCCCTATGCCTTTGTAGAGGATCAATACAAAGGCTGCCCTGAACTAAATTACAATATTTCTTGGAGGTGGCATGGGGGAAACAGCGTTATTCGTAAAACAGAACACTGGAAAGAAGGAAAAAGAGGAGGAAGGAAGGAAGACGGAAACACATATTGAGCACCTTTAAGATACAGCTAGGCTCTTTCTCTTATAGTTATGTATGTTTTTACAAGTCTGCATGATCCAATCAAAGAGCCAGGCCACCAAATATAATCTGCCGTGGACAGAATTACCCAGACTGAGAGTACCCAAAGCTTGGACAAAAAGGGATGATTTCAAACATCTGGGAGTCTGTGGAGACGCCACACCACTGGTAAACAAGAAATTGAAATCCAGTAAATGCTGCAAAGTTGGAAAACAACGAAATTTGTGTGGCCGATCTGTGCATCCTTGTTCTACTATGTCCCAGGTGGCAGACCTAAGATCAGGTCTTAACATCTCTAAGCCTCTGTTTCCTCATCTCAAACACAGAGAATTAAATGGCATAATGTGAACATCAAAAAGACAAATAACCCAATTAAAAATGGGCAAAGGATGTGAATACACGTTTCTCCAAAGGAGAATACAAAGGAGTATCCAAAGGAGATACACAAATGGCCAATAAGCACATGGAAAGATGCTCAACAATATTAACCATCAGGGAAACGCAAATCAAAATCACAATGAGATGCCACTTGACACCCAGTAAGATGACTATAAAGAAAAAGAGGGAGACAGAAATGGGAAGCCCCATCCAATGCTGGTGAGAATGTAAAATGGTGCAGCCACTGCGGAAAACAGTCTGCCAGTTCCTCAAAGGGGTAAAAAGAGTTACCATAAAACCCAGCATCCCGCTCCTAGACATAAAACCAAGAGAAATAAAAATATGTGTCCACACAAACATAAGTACATGAATATTCATAGCAACATTATTCATACTTGTTAAGAAGTGGAAATAACCCAAATGTCCATCAGTTGATGAATGGAACAAAAAAGTAGTGTATCCTTACAATAAAATGGTATTAAGCAATAAAAGATAATAAATCAATGAATAAATGGCATAGTGTGTGTATAAACTCCCTACTAGAGCGCTTGACAGATACTTGTTGCTCAATAAAAATGTTGATTCTCCTCACCCCCAGCACTAGGATGAAGGGACTCAGCAGAAGCAGGTTGGGAGAAAAAGAGAGAGTCCACACTTGGAAGCCAAGAGCTATAGTCTGAAACTCACCCAACTAGGAAGCTCAGTGGTTTAAAAACTAAAACACATTTTTCATTATATTTTCTATGGCCAAAGAGATTTCTACCTTATGTAAAATTAAGACGAATTTCATTTTTCAAAAATTTAATTACACATTCTAAACCTTCATAAACTCCATTAAACAAGCGTTTAGAATACATATTGGGTTAAGTCATAACTTCATTTCCGGGTATTTTAAATGTTGCTCGTGACTTGATTTTACTGTGTTTTCTGCATAGAAAAATTAAAAAAAAATTAAAAATAAAAATAATTTTAAAAAACAAAAGAAAAATAAATAAAAATTTATTTTTTTTGAAAGGGGAACAGAAATCAGTACTTCATATAACAAAGTTGAGCTTATAGAAAACAGCTCAGTCTTCAAATACAGGATGAGACTTAATTCAGTTTTGGCCAGGTGGCATCCAGTCACTTCCCAGAACAAAATGCAGAAACGATGGAATAAAACACTATCACTGACATGAATTTCTGAAATAGTGTCTTGAGTTAGTCAAGATCTCAGGAGCACTCCTCAGTTAAAACAGTCATTTCCATGGCCATGGAGTTACTGAGTTTCAGAATATCTGTACAGCCTAAAGGATAGGAAGTAGCCATCAAAACCAAAGAACCTACACAGGTTAGGGCAAAATAATTACCAAACAGTAGAGGCAATAAATCTCTCAATTCTGTATCTGGTCTCAAAAGCCTAAAATGGTGGTGGGAGAAATCTTGGGTCTGCTAGGATTCCTTTACTGTTTGCATGAAAACCTAATTAAAAAAAAATCTCCACCCTGTCCATACCTTCTCAGGGGCCTCCGTGTCTCCAAGAGCCTGGACATTTGGGGTGGGGTTGATGAGAGGAGAACAGGAAGAATGCAGGAGGGATACTCTGAGGTCGTAGGTGCCTTAGAAGTGGAGACTTTGGAATAAACCTCTTCCAAAAAGGATGTTAAGAAGCTGTTAGTCCAATGTTTCTGAGCAGAATCTAAAGCACCAGGGGTTTAGTGTCGGCGTAGGATTTTCTAGGTAAGATAGAAGGAGATAACCCCAGATAGACCACTGGGCTTACACTCAGCCAGGTCACTGTCACCACAGCCACTGTCCTCCTGGCTGTCACCATCATGTGACCAGAAAGTATAACCCCAGGGGCACAGTGTGAACACCTGGGGGCTACGCCCTTCAGATCTCTCAGCTGCAGGTGACGAGGACCCTGGCCTTGGAGGGCAGTGACATTTGATAACGGTCCCCAAGGTAAGAAGAGAGACAAACATCTGCCAGAAGTACAGAATTAAGTTTCCCCAGACCTAACAGTGAGGAGAGAGGTGTTTTAGGGGTGACCTAATTTTAGTATCTCATTTAATTCTCTCACAGAAATGTCCTTCTTTGCTCACACCATGGGATCCCCCCACATGAAATACACACTGGCAAAGAAATCAGGGGCTCTGGATTCTCTCCTTGGTTCTCTCCTTTTTCTATATACTTTAAAAAAGTCATTTAACTAAGCCACAGCTTAGTTAAAGCTCCGTATCTGCCATCAGTGTACATCAGTTCATTGACATTCACGAGAAAAAGACATCTGACCTAGAAATAAGGTACTAAAATGAGCTCTCAAGTTCTACTTTGGGTCCTTTACCTAAAATGACCTCATTAATAAAAAAAAAAACATAGTATTATGTTGTTCTATAACATACTGTAAAATACATATATGGTGTGAACATCACGTGTATATTACCCAGTGAAAGCTCAGCCTGGATATCAAAGCACGAATGCAAAGACCAGGGTGGTCTCCTGGTGTTCTATTCAGGAAATCTGTTACCAGAAGCAGCTACCACAGTAACTTGAACCACCCACATCTCAATCACCAACCAACGCTTTGCTAATTAGCTTAATGAATATCAGCAATGGGTTTTCATTGATAAAAAGAGTGGCCTCGTGAAGAGAATGATAAATTTTAGAAAGGGTTCTTACTGATTAAATTAAAAGTATTCTAGGTGAGGACTGGTTTAAGACATTTTGGAGATACTCAACTCCTTTGCATGAATACAGAATAAAATCCAGTGAGGCCTAACCCTTCATCTCTTTTTTTTTTTTTTCTTTCCCGGTACGCAGGCCTCTCACTGTTGTGGCCTCTCCCGTTGCGGAGCACAGGCTGCGGACGCGCAGGCTCAGCGGCCATGGCTCACGGGCCCAGCCGCTCCGCGGCATGTGGGATCTTCCCGGACCGGGGCACGAACCTGTGTCCCCTGCATCGGCAGACGGACTCTCAACCACTGCGCCACCAGGGAAGCCCCTCCCTTCATCTTTAAGGACAGCACCTAACTAAATAGTTCTGTGTTTGGCCATCAGTTTAGGAGGATTTTCAGTTGCCCGATACTGTCTATAAAGGGACAGAATTGTGATGGTGGAATATGGTTGTGTTTGTCTCAAGTAAACTGCATGCACGATGGTGGTCAGAACATGCTAAAGGACAGAGAGCTGGGACTTGATTGGGCTTATACAGCTGTCGTATGTTCTATTTTGTGCTGGCTTTCTAATTAATATCCATTTCATAAATATCTCTATTATGGAAGAATTTGATCTGAGACCTGCGTTTTTTATGAGCTGTACCAAGGCTGGGGGGATTACTTACCTTCATCAACTTCAGACTTCTCCAGTGTCTGTCATGATCGAGCAAAAAGAACTGAAAAATTTTTGTGTGACCCATTCGCGTATAATATGCTGCTAGTAAGATTATTACAAGTAAGATTATTAGAAAAGACTTCATTTTCATCAGGGAAGCCTTGAATTTTATTTGATAACCCAATGTCTATAAATTCTTTGTATCAGAATAAGAATTCAAATAAGAACTCTTAGGTGTCATTCAGGGGTAAGATGCTTCTTCTCCCCCTTACCTCTTTTATACTTTCGAAGGAAGAGATCCAACAAATATTTATCAATTACTAAGTGCAGGGTTCTATGCTGGGCACTACCAAGGGTACCATTACATGTAACTTGTGGTTTGTGAGCATAAGTAACTTTCATGAAATTGTGGGTAAGATGGAAGTAAGACTGGGCTGTGAGTCAGCAGACCCAGGTTCTAGTCCCAACTAGCCCACCAGCACTTCCTTGGGCAAGCCCACCTATTGCTCTGAACTTCACCTTTCCATTTGACAGCAAAGGGGAGGGACTACGTGGCCTCTCTAGTTTCTTGCCTTGTTAACTTCTTTAATTCTATGATCAGGTCCATGAACTTATTACTACGCTGCACCAGGCACTTTACCAGTTCTTGGGATTACAAAGGTTTGAGATTACAAAGATGAAGAAGATATGGTCCCTCTCCTACACAGCACATATAATAGTAGGAAAAACAAAGGGAATTCATCATGATAATACTCTTATCCTTGTTTATACAATAGTATTGTTATCACCCCCATTTTCATTGAGAAATATCCAAAGAACTTAAACCAACACTGCTGCTTTTCCAGAAACAATCGGTGAGTGCTATAAATAGGAAAATCATCTAAGGCTATAGGAGAGACAAAAACCATCATAGCTGGTTCAAGTAATTTTGACTCAGGCTATAAGGCTGGACTTTGACGTCACTCCCTTCTCATCAAGTATTGTTTAAGGAATATAAAAAGGCTTTGCCTAAAAACCCAAGCCCTGATATTTCTCCTGAAATTCCTACCATTAGGGTCACTTTTAGGCAACATATCCATAATTTTACCTGAAAGGGATACTGCACTGAGTCATTAGGAAACTTTATTGACAACATCATGGATAAGCTTATCAAACATACAAGATAGGTAAGTTTTATCAACCTGGGAAAAGGATAAATAAACCTCTTTTTGGCTCTTCTCCTTCCAACTACCTCCATCAGGATGTCCCACCAGAACCTTCAGGTCAATATTTTAAAATCCAAGTTACCCTTCCCACCAGATCCTACTTTCTATCCCAACCGCTCCAAACCAACCTTCTCTACCTGATGTCTCTCTATTAATGTCGCCATTTTTTTCCTTTGTCACATTAAGTCAGAACCTTAAAACCAACTTCGATCCCTTCTTTTTAGTCCTTACAGCTCAAACCCTGTGGATGCACTGTCTGCCATGTTTCTCTTTTGAAAACTGTGGTAAAATACATGTCACATAAAATTTACCACCTTCACCATTTTCAAGCGTACAGTTCAGTAGTGTTAAGCACATGCACGCTTTTTTTGCAATCAACCTCCGTAACTCTTCTCATCTTGGAAGACTGAAACTCTAAACCCTTTAAACAACTCTCCATTTTCCCTCCCCCTCAGCTCTGGCAGTCACCGTTCTACCTTCTGTCTCTATGGTTTTGATTAGTCTCTACGTCAGTCATATAGCTTCAGTCACGCAATGCGTGTCTTGTGATTAGCTTGCTTCCCTTAGCATAACGGTCTCAAGGTTTACCCATGTTGAAGCATGTCTAAGAATTTCCTGGCTTTGTAAAGCTGAAAAAATGTTCCATTGCACATATAGACCACATTTGTTTAATCCCTTCATCCAACAACGGACACCTGACTTGCTTCCACGATTTGTGCATTGTGAATAGTGCTGCTATGAACAGGGGTGGACAAATAATTCTTCAAGACCTTGCTTTCAGGACTTCCCTGGTGGTGCAGTGGTTAAGAATCTGCCTGCCGATGCAGGGGACACAGGTTCGAGCCCTGGTCTGGGAAGATCCCACATGCCACGGAGCAACTAAGCCCGTGCACCACAAATACTGAGCCCGTGTGCCACAATTAATGAAGCTGAACTTTTCAGCTGGTTTTCACTTGGATTATAGGGAAAGTTAAAATAAAAAATTAAAAAGACCTTGCTTTCAATTCTTTTGGGTATATACCCAGAAGTAGAATTGCTGAATCGTATGGTAATGCTAGTTTTAATTTTTTAAGGTGTCACCATACTGCTTTCCATAGTTGGCCGTGTCTCTTGCCTCTGCAGCCCCACTATCACCATCCTCATTCAACCTCACCATCTGTCCCTGCACAACAGCAGAAGCCTCCAAACTCTTCTCCTGTTCCCATCCGTTGAGCATACAACTGCCACTCATTTTCCTTTAAGTTCAGTTCTGATGTCATTTCTCTGCTAAAACAATAACAACAACAAAACTTCAGTGGCCCTATTACCTGCCAATTGAAGCACTCTTTGAACAGATTTTCAAAGGCAGTCAAAATACGGCCTCACCATGCTCCTACGAGGCCATGCTTTAGCATGTCCTTTCCTCTTTCATTGCCCATGTCCTCTGCCTTCCTGTCAACATTTGCTCCACCTGCTGAAACATCCTCACCCCTTAGAAGTGATTTTACTTGGCACTTGCACTAAATAGTTAAAATGCCTCTACCAAATCTGAGTGCCTATCAGCCTAGGATTCATCTACGTAGCTCCCGTGTATCCATGTATCAGAAACATTCAGTACATTCCACGTTTCATATGCAGTGTCTTCTCCACCACACTGAAAACCTTAAGGACAGGAAAGGGGTCTATTTTATTTGCTGCAAAACCCCCAGGGCTCTACACTGTTGGGCATTTGATAAACAGAGAAGAACTGATGGCTGTTTCCTAAATATGAACTCTTCTCTCTCTCTTGAAATTTCAACACTTTCAGAACTGAATCAGGTTTCTCAATGACCCTCTGAAGATGCTCTGAGGGCTCTTTATTTAGGGCCTAAATTAACCAGTTTGACTGTCTCTATTGATCAGATCGAAGAGATAACAGCTAAATAACTAACTGCTTCCCTTGAGCGATACAGAACCAGTCATCGCTGGATTTCATATTGGACTTCCTGCAATTAGTTCGTTTTCCCTTAATGATGATCACTGTCTTCCAAATGCTCCATGCTCAGAAATAAATTATGCTTATCTAATATTCCCTGAGTCTCATGGAAATAGTCGAGAATATTATTCAGTAGGCAGAGTATTATTAACTCAGTGAGAAGTTTATAAGTTATCTCCTTTTTAATTGGTTTGCTTTATTACTCTTTTCCTGCTCTATTGCACAGAATACAATAAAAAGAATCACGACTTTTGCCAGGGAAAGACAACATAAAAATAAGTTAAAACAGGAGACAACACGACACGCATGGTGCAATTTTAAACGAAAATTATAATACACAATAAAACTCAAAATGAGTTGCAGCTGGGGTTTAAAAATCTTCCCTGTATCATTGGAGAGAAAATTGGCTAATAACAATCTCCCCCCTACTAACAAATCAGTGTACATATGCAAATAAAACGAATCCACTCTATAAAAGGCTGAAACGAAATCCATAAAACGTGTAGGAAGCTGCCATTTTTCCAGAACGACTGGAGGAGAGATCAGAGGAGGGCAAGTCCCGCTGAGTTGGGGGGAGGAAGGACCAGAAGAGGAGGGTGAGATGAGCAAGCCAGGGACAGGAAGGCGAGGCAAAGACAGCGAGTGGGACCAGGGCGAGCGACCCCAAGGCCTGCCGGAGACTGAATGGGAGATGAGAACGAAGGTAGCTGAGAGAACACAGTGAGGAGAGAGGTTCAGGCTAGTGAGTCGCACCATGTAGCTCTTTGGTCTGGGAATTCTACACTTCTCTGACGCCTGACACATCTTACCAGGCCAGAGGCAGCATCTTAAAGGAGCCGAACCAGGCTGTACAGACCTGTCTTTTACCTCCTATTTGATTGTAAGCTCCTCGAAGGCAGAATCTGTCCTTGACTCGTGTTTGTACACACCACAAGTATGCAAGCATTTGCACACCATAAAGCGCCTGGTGAGTGTTTAAGACATTAATATGTGAAGTACCACAATATCCCAGAGCCCACATTGAATTATTAATTCAGATTAGTCTGTGATGGGTAACCTAGGTCTTCATATACTCCACTTGCCTGGGATAACTCTACTTAACACCTGCTGTCCCCGCAGAGTTCTCCCTTTCACTCTCAAAAGGGTCCATGTTTGCAAGATAAATTTTATGGTAATTCTAGTTATAACATAGCCTGAAAGTTGATTTCTAGAATTCCCTGTCAACTTGTTTACTGGCCACTGTCTCTTTCCGATCAAAACAGAAAACAGACTATGCAAATTAATACTGCAAATACTGGGACTCTGAATTACAGGTAAACGAATTTAGTTATCGTTATTCTGACACTAACAATGTTTTCTAGAGAAATAGTTTTCTAAACTCAATGAATATGTACCGCTACCTAGTGATTTCTATAATCAATTTTTTCCAGCGTGAATGTATAGCAGAAAGATTACTACCTTCAACCTTTTGGGATATCAGTATAATACACTGTTAAATAGGGAGCCACAGCCATATTGAAAATTAGCTACCTCCGTGTGTGTGTGTGTGTGTGTGTGTGTGTGTGTGTGTACACAAATTTACTTGTGGAAATAGAAACATATTTTGATGCTCCCAGAAACTTGAGACTTTGCATCATGGTTGTTTTACTTGGCAATGACTCCATTGTCAGATTTTTTTAAAAAGTATGGAAGTTCCTCAAAAAATAAAAAACCTAGTTACCATATGACCCTGCAATCCCACTCCTGGGCATATATCTGGAGAAACCTATAATTCGAAAAGATACATGCACCCCAGTGTTCATTGCAGCACTATTGACAATAGCCAAGACATGGAAGCAACCTAAATGTCTATCAACAGATAGATGGATAAAGAAGATGTGGTATATATATAACACAATGGAATGCTAGCCATTAAAAAGAATGAAATAATGCCATTTGCAGCAACATGGATGGACCTAGAAATTATCATACTAAGTGAAGTAAGCCAGACAGAGAAGACAAATATCATATGATAATGCTTAAATGTGGAATATAAAAAAAATATATAAATGAACTTATTTACAAAACAAAAGAGACTCACAGACATAGAAAACAAATTTATGGTTACCAGAGGGGAAAGGTGGGGGAAGGGATAAATTAGGGGGCTGGGATTAACATGTACACATGACTATATATAAAATAATCAACAAGGACCCACTGTATAGCACAGGGAACTATACTCAATATTTTATAATAACTTATAAGGGAAAAGAATCTGAAAAAGTATATGCGTGTGTGTGTGTATATATACATAAATGAATCACTGTACTGTACACCTGAAACTAGCATGGCATTATAAATCAACTATACGTCAATAAAAAAGATAATAAATAAGGGGTAGTTTTAATCATTTTAAAACATTTTTTAAAGTTGTCTTTAAAAATGCCCTCTTCAGGGCTGCTGCAAGCACATGCCATGTGATTCGTAAGAATGAGAAAAAAAATCACCTCTCTGGATGGATCAAGTGGAAAAAGGACCCTCTTCCCCCAGCTGTATGGGGGGCTGAATCAGGCTGGATTTCACAGCTAGCTCACCCCTGTGAAGAGAGCGGTGGTCCTGACTGTAAAACTAATTTCTCCCACTTTAAAATCGATGGAGCCACATAAAGGTTTCCTGTGAAGTAAATCTCTGTATCTTACATCCAATTTTTTTCATTAAAACATTTTAAAGGTGTCCACCTGAGAGAAAAAGAGCCAGCTTCATAACGTGTGTATGGGTGCAGAGGTGACCGGGGGATTCCACTTCACAATGCAGGAAAGCCATCGAAATCTCCAAGTTTAAAGAAATGTAACAAACATTTGGTAAGATCTGACATCTACAATTCAAATGAGCAAAAACACCTATGAATTAAAAATAGCTAGCGTGCTTTGATTTTCAGAATTTTCTGCCAAAGACCAAAAGATTAAGAGAAGAGACCAAACTGAGCTTAAAAGTTTCTGGTTTTTAATTAAACCTCTAAAATACTAGAAAATGCAAACATGCTGGTCCCTTCTATGAATCTCAGATCCATCTTCTCAGCAGCTGCTAAAGGAAGGCTATTAAAATCACCACCATCATCATGATAAATATTAATTAATCGATTGCAAGATTAAAGAGAAACAAAAACAAATACATGAGGGACTGTGACTCAGAATGTGGCGGAAAGAAGCGGAGGAAAGAGATATAGCACATTGCCTACAATCCACACAATGGTCCCAGACGTAACGGAGCTGAATGTTCACCAAAAAATCCATGGCAGAGGAGACCCCAAAATTCTGAAAGCAAGTCCGGGTAAAGTATATGCAATTGCTTCCCTGACTTACAGCCTATGTAGGAGTCTGCTTCCATGCATCCTGTGCCTGGATAAGGAGACGTCCCGGTAGCTTTCCATTTTACCTCACGCTGTAATTGCAACATAAAAATAAAACTGCCAGGCGGGCTTTAGCACAGGTGTTGTAACTGGAATGGTGCTGCGTCAATGGTATCTTTATATGTTCTGAACAGATCTGTCTGCTCTTTATTTTCACTGTCACAATGTCCTCCACATCTAAATAAATGTCTAAAATGGTATTATTTTATCAAAAGACTTGCAGTTTCCTAGAGTAAGGGAAAATCATTCCAGATCTTGCTGCACCATTTTTACTGACTGGGAAACCAAATAACATCCCTGCACTCAACTCTGAGAACTTGAATCTAGAGAATGCAGCCCCTTCAAGAGACATCGCTGGTTGAATTAGAAAGAAATCACATCATTAATTGTTCTTATCACGGGACTTTCTTTCGGTATCTGACTTTGCCTGCACATTCAACTTGAGATTTATTTACTCAACAGTATTTGGAATGGATTTGTTTAAGAAAAAGTAAATAGGCAGATTATTCAGAATAGCAAGTCCCATTAACTTTCCATTAAAGATTCTTTTAACATTTTTTTTCTTTTGATACTCTTAATTTTTTAAGTATAGTTGATTTACAACGTTGTATTAATTTCTGCTATACAGCAAAGTGATTCAGTTACCCAAGATTCTTTTAACATTTTAATGTATCTTACAGGTGACATGTACACTTTGTGTATAGAGGCCGGTGCCCTTGGTGTCTCTTCTCTTCATCCGTAGTACTTTGAGACCTTATAACACGTTGAAATGTAGCTTTTCTTCCCCATCCCCACATCTGCCATCATTTGGACAGCCACTGTGCTAAAACCTACTGATTCATCTGCTTTTTACCCCAAAATTATTTCATTTCAATTCATAAACTTCAAGTTAAAACTAAGCTCCCAGCCCTCAGGCCATGCAACGGCTCAGCAGGCAGTCTGCGCACTGGTTCTGTTCCTTGTGATGTCTGAGACACACTCTAGGTGGCTTGGACCCGTTCCCATAGCGACTAAAAAGAGCACGTCCTCAGAAACATAGGTAGCAACGATCAGAGGCCATCAAGAGTGCCTTTAGGGCTTCCCTGGTGGCGCAGTGGTTGAGAGTCCGCCTGCCAATGCAGGGGACACGGGTTCGTGCCCCGGTCCCGGAAGATCTCACATGCCGCGGAGCGGCGGGACCTGTGAGCCGTGGCCACTGAGCCTGCGCATCCGGAGCCTGTGCTCCAGAGCGGGAGAGGCCACAGCAGGGAGAGGCCCACGTACCACAAAAAAAAAAAAAAAAAAAAAAAAAAAAGTGCCTTTAAGAGGATAGGAAAGGGAAGTTATAGCGCACAAATAAAGTACTAAAATAAACTTTCCTGGGAAACCTATAGTCTCTGTGAGGAGGCTTGGACACAGAGTGGGGCAAATAAGCTGAAAGGGAAGAGGAGTCACGCCAACACTGCTCTGTGCTCGGAACCTGCGAGTGTAGCCCCGTCACCGCTCCTTAGGGGGACCGAAGGCACCCACACTCTGGGTCTAGAGCAGCACAACCGCACTTCAGGTAACAGACCCTCTGAAGAGAAACACCTTCTTAACAAAGGAGACTGTTAAGACAAAAACCAAACACAAAAATAGCGTTATTTAGGAAACATAATCTTGGCTTTCATCTTTGGTCTCAGGATGCACATCCTGTCCGGATGAATGTGCAAAACCAACACGTCACTCCCTGAGCACAGAGTCGATGTTTTCAGTCTATTTTCATTTAAAAAATAAAGCATATGTGTTCAGTTGCTCATTAAACCCAAAGTTCTTTAAGGAGGGTAACTAAGTGTTCATGGTTGCTACACTGTGTGCAGATGAATGAATGAAGGCATGAATGACCTCTTCTAAAAGCTAGAGTGATTGACACGTGACGGCTAAAAGTGCACACTGGTACTAAAATAGCACCAATCACAGAATGCATACTCTGTAATAATGCTGCACTAAAGGTTCGTTCAACACAGGAGTCCATGAAACGCCCACAAGGACCCTGTGAGGTAGCTGCATAGCTAGCCCTGTTTTTCAGGTGAGATCATTAAGGCTCAAAGAAGTTAATTACCTGCCCATTTCACATAGTCAGTAAGGGCAGAGCTGTGAGGACCACTGAGGTCTGTCTGCTGTCAGAGCCTGAGCCACAGGCTTCATGAAAGTTTGAAAATGTAAAAACAAACCTCCTCCTTAGAAAACGAATCATTCAAAGATGCTCAGAAAACTCTGCATGCTTGCATGTCACCACTTAACTGTTATTTAACTTAATCTACTTTCTAGAGGGATTGGAGGCGAATTCCTAAGTACAGGCTATACAGACACAGATACATGTAGATATATATGTAATGGCAGCTATCAGCTTCTACAATGAATGCGTGGGAAGCAAAGCTGATGAGGACAGAGGCCTTGCTGGAGAGTGGTCCCAGACAGCAGGTCATGGCAAATCACACAGACCCCTTGGTGTTGATCCAACGCTCCCTTCCCCCGAAAATACAGTGAAGTGCAAAGGCATGAAAAGCCCAATCTGGGAGCCAATTCGTCTGGGTCCAAATCTGTGCAGTTTAATGCCAGTTTGTTAGCTTCTCCCGGTCTCAAGTTCTTCATCTTTGAAAAACGGAAAAGATAATCATCATAGTAGTTTCCTTGAAGAGTTGTAAACAAGAGAATCCTATAAATAAAGTTCCTTGCACAGTCCTAGCACATAGGCACTCGAAGGAAGGAGTTTTTATAGGAAGAAACGTTACGAACATAATCATTGAGGAAAAGCAAGACGTGTTTTCCTATACATACTCCCTCAAAAAGCAAATGCTCAAATGACAAAGCTCAATCCAAGGAATGCTTCTTGATGTGCTGAAATCTTGCATTCGTGCTAAGAACATGTTATAGCCACCAGAAGCAGAAGGGCAGGGGAACAGTGAAAGGTTCCTTCAGTAATAATGTCACTGATGCTGATGGAGCGTTAAGGCACTTATTAGGTGTTCCTTTGTAAGACGTTAGGAAAGATTATTGAGAATAACAACAACAGCAATGAAGGATGACCAGGTTCATTGGCTCCTGTGAGCAAAATGGCCAGGCACTTCCTGAGCCTATTAGAAAGGCTGAGACAGCCAGTTCAACAGAGGATCAATTTGTATCTAGAAGCCAATAAGTAGATAATAACATAAACATATGGTCTAGGTTTGCCATTACGTTCTGGCGTTTCTCAGTAAATCTGGTTTATGAGTACAAGGATAAACGATCTTTAATGAAACCAAGGTTTCTTGACAAACTGCACAGCTCATAAAAGGGTCCCGGAAGAAAAGGTCCGTCTCCTCTCCTGAATATCCATGCATTTGGACGATGGTTTTGTGTGTTTGTTTTTCTTATTAGGAATGCTCTTTTAGGGAATAATGTGTCATTTATCATCTCAAAGTCATATGCTTTACAAGCAACCTGTTATCTCTCCTTTATTAGTTTCTTAATCGTATTCTCTTGTTTGTGGAGACTTTGGCATTGAACGGTATCAGAAACCCTGAAGTTGGTCTGAACATCACAGGAGGTGAGGTTAATTCCACGTCTAAATGATTGCTCTGGATAGCCCAAGACATGAAACACAACTAGAAGCATATCTGATGTCACTAACCTTAGACACAGGGCATCAAATACCATGCATTAAGTAGAATTAAAATAGAAATCCAACAATGAGAACATAACAAGGAACACTGTGTAAACTGACTTTTTGAAGTATATCCTTCCCCCGGTGCACGTATTTGGCTCCCATTAATTTTCATGGACATAACTTGCTCATATATTAGCTGAAGGATTTCACCGGCATCTGTGTAAAACTGGCTGCATAAGGAAAAAGGTGCCCACAAAGAAAAAGTGAGGCAGCTGCCAAACACTGCCTGGATAATAAAGTCCAAAGGCATTACAGTTAATTCAACGTAAGACGCTGGAAAAGAGATGAATGAAGAATTATTATGAAATTAAGCAAAGTGGGTTTTGTTTTTTTTTTTAAAGACAGTACCTAGGAAAATAATGTTGAGGTCAAGCCAGGTGTACCCTTGGCTGCTTTCCCATCAAAAGTCAGTGCTCCTGGGGGCTTCCCTGGTGGCGCAGTGGTTGAGAATCTGCCTGCCAATGCAGGGGACACGGGTTCGTGCCCTGGTCTGGGAAGATCCCACATGCCGCGGAGCAACTAGGCCCATGCACCACAACTACTGAGCCTGCGCGTCTGGAGCCTGTGCTCCGCAACAAGAGAGGCCGAGATAGTGAGAGGCCCGCGCAACGCGATGAAGAGTGGCCCCTGCTTGCCGTAACTAGAGAAAGCCCTCGCACAGAAACAAAGACTCAACACAGCCAAAAATAAATAAATTAAAAAAAAAAATAGCCAGTGTTCCCATGCATACGAACTGTGAGCTAAAGGTAAATAATGCGTCTTATTCCCCAGTACGGATCTACCACACAAAAGGCACAAGGCAGATACTTGTCGAACTGAAGTGGACTATCCATTGTTTCCGAAATGCTGTCCAAACTTTCATATCTCTGGACCTCAGCTCACATTGGTCCCTCTGCCTGAAGCATCCTTTCACAGCATCAGCCCCAATTCTTCAGTTGCTAAATTTCCAGCCAGCTCTTAAAGACGCTATAGCAAATGCTGGGAGGTTCTTATGAATGCTGAGAGATCAGCATAGTCTCCAAATCCCATTACACTCTTAAACCCTATTGAAGACCTCAAAGAGGTTTTGTTTAAATGAATTCTACCTATCAATAATTACCGTATTAGAAATTAAAATTGAAACAACTTTTAAACATTTGTTAATTCATTAAATAATAAACTCGGTACATACTGGCATAAATAACACACTTTTATGAAAAATAACTACATTTACCCCTCAAATCGTGAATAAATTAGCACTGTTTTCCATTTTGCAAATCTCTTTAAGCTGGATTCTTACATCTGCTTTGCAGTTACTATGTTACAGTATATGATCTTGATGGGAACATCTGAAGAATAAACAGCCGCACAGAAGATGCAGCTGGGAAAGGAAGGAGTATTTTGGCAGCCTTTTCAGATAACTGTGGATATTACTTATTGATACTGCACCAAAACTCTCCAAGTCATCTTTCTTAAATGTTAGTTGCAATGTGGAATCGGAAACAATATTAATGAACTTTTCATACTCTGACATTTATTGTTCTATTCTGCACTTTGAATAAATCTTTTTACTCATGGACCATTTTTTAACATCATATATTGGTTATTTGGAAAATACTGATTCACTGAGTTATGCAGATCTTCCAAATGTTATATTCAATTATAAAATAGTTTTTAAAACCACATTCATATCTCTTCCGATTTCATCAGAAAAGCCTTCAACTATTGAAAAGTTGACAAGTTCATGGTAGAAAATAAAGTTTTCCAAAATTCTAATTTTCACTTGAAAGCTCAAGTTTTATCCCTGGCAACGAACACTGTCAGTTGTTTTCTTTGAATCCATAAGCTCGCTTAATCCATTTTGAGAAAATGGCTACCGAATACCCATGTCTAAATAATCAGTTCAGCTTTCAATCATTTCTTCTAGTACAACTGCTGTGCCACAGGAAAAGCAACTAACTTAGCTCATAACAAAAACAACTGCTTTTCCTCGAGATGACCGTGACACTTCAGTATTCCACAGAAACTCCCATTTCATCACACAGGATGTTAAAAACACACGTATTCAAGGATCAAGACTTCAGAAAATTAATCCTTTTTACTGCTTAGTTAAGGACGTTCTTAATTGAAAATGGCATTCTGTTTTCCTGTGAGTGTCTGGCAGTTAAGGAACAGTGTGACTGGAGACATGGTTGGGAGCCACCGTCTTGATTTCTACCAAGGTGCCAATGGTTTTATCCACCATTGCTTTTGTTCCATCACTGGATCAAAACAGAAATACAGTGAAAGAGACAAATAACAATTTAATATTATTTTGAAATGGTTTTAACCACACAAATCCTCTAAAAGAATCTTGGGGAACCCCAGGAGCCTGTGGTCACATTTTAAGAAAAACTGTGATACAGCGAAACAGACTTCAATAACTGGCCTTAAGCAAATTACTTAAACTTATCTGTAAATTGAAGACAATAAATCCTGGCACACTGGGTTATGGTGAGAATGATATACTGTAACATATGTAAAGCACCCTATGGTGCCTGTCACGAAGTCAGTACTGTATTAATTTTATTTTCCTTTTAGGTCCCTCGTAAGCACTTTGTACCCCCAGTACTTACTATTACTATGTTTAGATAGCAGCTGATAAAAATGCCATCTTTTGTTTTATTTCCCTGTTAAACTCCTGACTGCACCTTACTCAAATTTTCTATCCTATATAATGGGTCATTGGCCCTTTTGCGAACCTGATGTACCAGTAGGTAAGGCCTCTCTATCCCCCCAGAATGTACATAGACACACATATACACAATCCTGCATACAACTGCAAACTTGAAGACCACTTGAAGTGAATCTATGTTTCCCCCAAGGAAGAGTTCCAAACTTGATCCTTGAAACACCTGCTTCAAAATCAACCTAAAACATTATCAAAATAACAATTCCTAGGCCCCTCCCAGAGCTACAAAATCTGGACCTCTGCTAGTCAAGCTAAGAATCTGCATTTTAATCGTTCTTAAGGTGTTTCCTATAAGCTTTCAAGTTGGATTTCAAATGGAAACCCATAGAGCCTGGATTAAGAAACGCTACTCCATAGTACCTACTACGTGGTTGATAGGAAGTACAAATTAATCTGAGTAGACACTGTACTCTGGAAGTCAATGACATGGCTAGAGGATCACTAAAATTTAGAAAAGTGCACCCAGTTCCCATCTGTTACAAACCCTCACTGACCTTCACAATTTCTTGGGGATTTTGTTTTGGTTGTTTTTTTTTTTTAAAAAACAAACTTTTGCTCAGGCTCTTCTAGAGATTCAGAAGTCATGGAGTGGGGTCTGAATTCTCTCCCGTAATTCTGATTATCACGCCAGGTTTAAGAATCACTTTGGGGGAGGCAAGATGGCATACTAGGAAGACGTGGAATTCATGTCGCCGCACAACTAGGGCACCTACCAGGCACGGGTGGGGGACACAGACACCTAAGGGAACGGGAAGAACCCCCAGCGACCGCTTGCAGGATCTTGACTCCCAGGCCGGAGGTCAGGTCCAAGCTCCTAAGTGGGGGCTCCGACTCCAAACAGGTGGACAAACCGAGAACCTCAGATCCCAGGGAATATCAATCGGAGTGAGGCCTCCCAGAGGTCCTCATCTCAGCAACAAGACCCAGCTCTAGCCAACTGCTTGCAAACTCCAGCGCTGGACATCTCAGGCCAAACAACCAGTAAGACAGGAATACACCACCACCCATCAAATAAAAAAAAAAAGAAATGACAAAACATATGTTACAAAGAAGCAAGGTAAAAACCTACAACACCAAATAAATGAAGATGAAATAGGTAACATACCTGAAAAAGAATTCAGAGTAATTATAGTAAAGATGATCCAAAATCTCAGAAACAGAATAGAAAATACAAGAAACATTTAACAAGGATCTAGAAGAACTAAAGACCAAACAAACAGTGATGAACAACACAATTACTGAAATTAAAAATACTCTAGAAGGAATCAATACCAGATTAACTGAGACAGAAGAACAGATAAGTGACCTGGAAGATAAAATAGTGGAAATAACTGCCACAGAGCAGAATAAAGAAAGAAGAATGAAAAGAACTGAGGACAGTCTCAGAGACCTCTGGGACAACATTAAATGCACCAACATTCGAATTATAGGGGTCCCAGAAGAAGAGAAAAAGAAAGGGCGTGAGAAAATATTTGAAAAGATTATAGTCGAAAACTTTCCCTAACATGGGAAAGGAAATAGTCAATCAAGTCCAGGAAGCGCAGAGTCCAATACAGGATAAACCCAAGGAGAAACACGCCGAGACACATACTAATCAAACTATCAAAAATTAAATACAAAGAAAAAATATTAAAAGCAGCAAGGGAAAAACAACAAATAACATACTAGGGAGTACCCATAAGGTTAACAGCTGATCTTTCAGCAGAAACTCTGCAAGCCAGAAGGGAGTGGCAGGACATATTTAAAGTAAAAGGGAAAAACCTACAACCAAGATTGCTCTACCCAGCAAGGATCTCATTCAGATTTGATGGAGAATTAAAACCTTTACAGACAAGCAGAAGTTAAGAGAATTCAGCACCACCAAACAAGCTTTACAACAAATGCTAAAGGAACTTCTTTAGGCAGGAAACACAAGAGAAGGAAAAGACCTACACTAACAAACCCAAAACAATTAAAATGGTAATAGGAACATACATATCGATAACTATCTTAAATGTAAATGGATTAAATGCTCCAACCAAAAGACACAGACTGGCTGAATGGATACAAAAACAAGACCTGTATATATGCTGTCTACAAGAGACCCACTTCAGACCTAGGGACACATACAGACTGAAAGTGAGGGGATGGAAAAAGATATTCCATGCAAATGGAAATCAAAAGAAAGCTGGAGTAGCAATTCTCATATCAAACAAAATAGACTTTAAAATAAAGACTACTGCAAGAGACAAAGAAGGACACTCCATAATGATCAAGGGATTGATCCAAGAAGAAGATATAACAATTGCAAATACTTATGCACCCAAAATAGGAGCACCTCAATACATAAGGCAAATGCTAAGAGCAACAAAGGATGAAATTGACAGTAACACAACAATAATTGGGGACTTTAACACCCCACTTTCACCAATGGACAGATCATCCAAAATGAAAATAAATAAGGAAACACAAGCTTTAAATGACACATTAAACAAGATGGATTTAATTGATATGTATAGAACATCCCATCCAAAAACAACAGAATACACTTTCTTCTCAAGTGCTCATGGAACATTCTCCAGGATAGACCATACCTTCCGTCACAAACCAAGCCTTGGTAAATTTAAGAATATTCAAATCATATCAAATATCTTTTCCAAACACAATGCTATGAGACTAGATATCAATTACAGGAAAAACACTGTAAAAAAATACAAACACATGGAGGCTAGAAAATATGCTAGTAAACAACCAATATATCACTGAAGAAATCACAGGAAATCAAAAATTACCTAGACAAAAATGACAATGAAAACACAACCCAAAACCTATGGGATGCAGCAAAAGCAGTTCTAAGAGGGAAGTTTATAGCAATACAATCCTAACTCAAGATATAAGAAACATCTCAAATAAACAACCTAACATTACACCTAAAGCAATTAGAGAAAGAAGAAAAGAAAACCCCCCAAAGTTAGCAGAAGGAAAGAAATCATAAAGATCAGTTCAGAAATAAAAGAAATGAAAGATGGCTTCCCTGGTGGCTCAGTGGTTGAGAGTCCACCTGCCGATGCAGGGGACACGGGTTCATGCTCCGGTCCGGGAAGATACCGCATGCCGCAGAGCGGCTTGGCCCATGAGCCATGGCTGCTGAGCCTGCGCGTCCAGAGCCTGTGCTCCACAACGGAAAGGGCCACAACAGTGAGAGGCACGCATACAGCAAAAAAAAAAAAAAAAAAAAAAAAAAAAAAAAAAAAAAAAAAGAAAGAAAGAAACAATAGCAAAGATCTATAAAACTAAAACCTGGTTCTTTGAGAAGATAAACAAAATTGATAAACCATTAGCCAGACTCATCAAGAAAAAAAGGGAGAAGACTCAAATCAACAGAATTAGAAATGAAAAAGGAGAAGTAACAACTGACACTGCAGAAATACAAAGGATCATGAGAGATTACTACAAGCAACTACATGCCAATAAAATGGACAACCTGGAAGAAATGGACAAATTCTTAGAAAAGCACCACCTTACGAGACTGAACCAGGAAGAAATAAAAACTATAAACAGACCGATCACAAGCAATGAAATTGAGACTGTGATTGAAAATCTTCCAACAAACAAAGGCCCAGGACCAGATGGCTTCACAGGCAAATTCTATCAAACGTTTACAGAAGAGCTAACACCTATCCTTCTCAAACTTGTCCAAAAAACAGCAGAGGGAGGAACACTCCCAAACTCATTCTACGAGGTCAACATCAGCCCGATACCAAAACCAGAAAAAAATGTCCCAAAAAGGAAAACTACAGGCCAATATCACTGATGAACATAGATACAAAAATCCTCAATAAAATACTAGCAAAAAGAATCCAACAGCACATTAAAAGGATCACACATCATGATCAAGTGGGGTTTATCCCAAAAATGCAAGGATTCATCAATATACACAGACCAATCAATGTGATATACCATATTAACAAACTGAAGGAGAAAAACTATATGATCATCTCAATAGATGCAGAAAAACGTTTTGACAAAATTCAACACCATTTATGATAAAAACTCTCCAGAAGGTAGGCATGGAGGGAACCTACCTCAACATAATAAAGGCCATATATGACAAACCCTCAGCCAACATCATTCTCAATGGTTAAAAACTGAAACCATTTCCTCTAAGATCAAGAAAAAGATAAGGTTGCCCACTCTCACCACTCTTATTCAACATAGTTTTGGAAGTTTTAGCCACAGCAATCAGAGAAGAAAAGGAAATAAAAGGAACCCAAATAGGAAAAGAAGTAAAACTGTCACTGTTTGCAGATGACATGATACTATACATAGAGAATCCTAAAGATGCTACCAGAAAACTACTAGAGCTAATCAATGAATTTGTTAAAGTAGCTGGATACAAAATTAATGCACAGAAATCTCTGGCATTGCTATACACTAATGATGAAATATCTGATAGTGAAATCAAGAAAACACTCCCATTTACCATTGCAACAAAAAGAATAAAATATCTAGGAATAAACCTACCTAAGGAGACAAAAGACCTGTATGCAGAAAACTATAAGACGCTGATGAAAGAAATTAAGGACGATACAAACAGATGGAGATACATAGCATGTTCTTGGATTGGAAGAATCAACATTGTGAAAATGACTCTACTACCCAAAAGCAATCTACAGATTCAATGCAATCCCTATCAAACTACCACTGGCATTTTTCACAGAACTAGAACAAAAAACTTCACAATTTGTATGGAAACACAAAAGACCCCAAATAGCCAAAGCAATCTTGAGAAAGAATAATGGAGCTGGAGGAATCAGGCTCCCAGACTTCAGAATATACTACAAAACTACAGTAATCAAGACAGTATGGTACTGGCACAAAAACAGAAATATAAATGAATGGAACAGGAAATGAAAGCCCAGAGATAAACCCATGCACATACGGTCATCTTATCTTTGATAAAGGAGGCAAGAGTATACAATGGAGAAAAGGCAGCCTCTTCAATAAGTGATGCTGGGAAATCTGGACAGCTACATGAAAAAGAATGAAATTAGAACACTCCCTAACACCATACACAAAAATAAACTCAAAATGGATTAAAGACCTAAATGTAAGGCCAGACACTATCAAACTCTTAGAGGAAAACACAGGCAGAACACTCTATGACATAAATCACAGCAAGATCCTTTTTGACCCACCTCCTAGAGAAATGGAAATAAAAACAAAAATAAACAAATAGGACCTAATGAAACTTACTTTTGCACAGCAAGGGAAACCGTAAACAAGACGAAAAGACAGCCCTCAGAATGAGAGAAAATATTTGCCAGCGAAGCAACTGACAAAGGATTAATCTCCAAAATATGCAAGCAGCTCATGCAGCTCAATATCAGAAAAACAAACAACCCAATCCAAAAATGGGCAGAAGACCTAAAGTGACATTTCTCCAAAGGAGATATACAGATTGCCAACAAACACATGAAAGGATGCGCAACATCACTAATCATTAGAGAAATGCAAATCAGAACTACAATGAGGTATCACCTCACACTGATCAGAATGGCCATCATCAAAAGATCTACAAACAATAAATGCTGGAGAAGGTGTGGAGAAAAGGGCACCCTCTTGCACTGTTGGTGGGAATGTAAATTGATACAGTCACTATGGACAACAGTATGGAGGTTCCTTAGAAAGCTAAAAATAGAACTACCATACGACCCAGCAATCCCACTACTGAGCATATACACTGAGAAAACCATAATTCAAAGAGAGTCACGTGGGCTTCCTTGGTGGCACAGTGGTTAAGAATCTGCCTGCCAAGGCAGGGGACACAGAGTTCAATCCCTGGTCCAGGAAGATCCCACGTGCCGCGGAGCGACTAAGCCCGTGCACCACAACTACTGAGCCTGCACTCTAGAGCCCACGAGCTACAACTACAGCAGCCACCGCAGTGAGAAGCTAGTGCACTGCAATGAAGAGTAGCCCCCGCTCGCCGCAACTAGAGAAAGCCCGCATGCAGCAATGAAGACCGAACACAGCCAAAAATAATAAATTAAAAAAATAATTTAAAAAAAATGTCATGTACCACAACATTCATTGCAGTACTATTTACAATAGCGGGACATGGAAGCAACCTAAGTGTCCATCAACAGATCAATGGATAAAGAAGATGTGGCACATATATACAATGGAATATTACTCAGCCATAAAAAGAAATGAAATTGAGTTATTTGTCGTGAGGTGGATGGACCTAGAATCTGTCATACAGATTGAAGTCAGCCAGAAAGAGAAAAATAAATACTGTATGCTAACACATATATATGGAATGTAAAAAAAAAAAAAAAACTCATGAATAACCTAGAGCCAGGACAGGAATAAAGACACAGAGACAGAGGACAGGGAGACTTGAGGATGGGGAGGGGGAAGGGTAAGCTGGGACGAAGTGAGAGAGTGGCATGGACATATATACACTATCAAATGTAAAACAGATAGCTAGTGGGAAGCATCTGCATAGCACAGGGAGATCAGCTTGGTGCTTTGTGACCACCTAGAGGGGTGGGATAGGGAGGGTGGGAGGGAGGGAGATGCAAGAGGGAGGATATGTGTATATGTATAGCTGATTCACTATGTTATAAAGTAGAAACTAACACACCATTGTAAAGCAATTATACTCCAATAAAGATGATTAAAAAAAAAGAAGACATGGCACATATATATATATAATGGAATATTACTCAGCCATAAAAAGAAACGAAATTGAATTCTTTGTAGTGAGGCGGATGGACCTAGACTCTGTCATACAGAGTGAAGTAAGTCTGAAAGAGGAAAACAAATACCGTATGCTAACATATATATATGGAATCTAAAAAAAGAAAAAAAGTTCTCATGAACCTAGGGGCAGGAGGGCAGGAATACAGACACAGATGTAAAGAATGGACTTGAGTACATGGCGGAGGGAAGGGTAAGCTGGGACAAAGTGAGAGAGTGGCACGGACATATATACACTACCAAATGTAAAACAGTGGGAAGTAGCCACTTAGCACAGGGAGATCAGCTCTGTGCTTTGTGATCACCTAGAGGGGTGGGATAGAGAGGGTGGGAGGGAGAAGCAAGAGGGAGGGGATATAGATATGCACATAGCTGATTCACTTTGTTATACAGCAGAAACTAGTACAACATTGTAAAGCAACTATACTCGAATAAAGATGTTTAAAAAAAAAATCACTTTGTGCTCCTCTGAACGCACAAAGTTTGCTTTGCTAAAACACAAGAGATACCTACCTCTACAGGATTTAGAGGATTTAAATGTTTAATAAATCCAGGACTCAATTTCCTTGTCAAAATTTTTCCTCTGCATTCGTAAATCATAAGGTCACTCGAGAGTAGTGGCTCTCAAACTTTTCTGCTCCTTGGAATAACCTGGGGAGGTTTTAAATCTCCAGACCAGACCCCAGTCTAATGAAACCACAATCTCCAGGGATGGAAGTAGGCATCAGTATTTATTTAAAACTCCTTAAGTGAGCCCATGTGCAGCCAAAGTTTGAAAACGATTGCCCAGAATTTACGGTCGGAGCCAGAAGGAACTGAAATGTGTTTCTCTCACCTCCTCCCACCAACCCCACCACCACAGTAAGTCCTTCTTCCTGTTATTTTGGAAATAAAACAGAAAGAAGGAAGCTGAAGATTAGGTAAAGGAGGTGGGGGTGGTGAAGCTAGTATAAAGTAGATGGATCAGTACTGATATTTACTGCTTTGTAAGTGTCTACTATGTGCTATAGATGGACACATAAACATTAGCACACACGATTTTTTTCTGAACTATGGAAGATTACACTGCAATGCCTCTTTAACCACAAATACTGTAGTGTACATTTCTTTAAAACAAGGGCTAGCCACCTATTAGAATGTCCGAAATCCAAAACACTGACAACACCAAGTGCTGATGAGGATGTGTAGCAACAGAAACTCCTCTTATTGCTGATGGGAATGCAAAATGGTACAGTCACTTTGGAAGACAGTTTCTTGCAAAGCTAAACACACTCTTACCATACAATCCAGCAACTGTACTGCTAAGTATGTACTCAAAGGAGCTGAAAACCTATGTCTACACAAAAACCTACACATGGATGTTGATAGCAGCTTTATTCATAATTGCTAAAACTTGGATGCAACCAAGATGTTCTTTAGTAGGTGAGTGGATAAATTAACTGTGGTATATCCAGACAGTGGAACATTATTCAGTGCTAAGAAGAAATGAGCTATTGAGCCATGAAAAAACATGGAGCAACCTTAAATGCATATCACTAAGCGAAAGAAGCCCATCTGAAGCGATTATATACTGAATGATTCCAACTATATGACTACTCTGGAAAAGGAAAAACTATGGGTAAAGTAAAAGTATCACAACACTAAGAATGGACCCTGACACGGCTTCCGGGAAGATGGCGGAAGCGTAAGACGAGGAGATCACCTTCCTCCCCACAGATACACCAGAAATACATCTACACGTGGAACAACTGCTACAGAACACCTACTGAAGGCTGGCAGAAGACCTCAGATCTCTCAAAAGGCAAGAAACCCCCCACGTACCTGGAGGGGATTAAGAGCGCTGCTTAAAGGAGCTCTAGAGACGGGCGCGAGCCGCGGCTAACAGCACGTACCCTAGAGACAGGCATGACACGCTAAGGCTGTTGCTGCCGCCACTAAGAAGCCTGTGTGTGAGCACAGGTCACGATCCACACTCCCCTTCCGGGCAGCCTGTGGAGCCTGCCACTGCCAGGGTCCCGGGAGCCAGGGACAACTTCCCCGGGAGAACGCACGGCGTGCCGCAGTCTGGTACAACGTCACGCCGGCCTCTGCCGCCGTGGGCCCGCCCCTCACACCGTGCCTCCCCCCCCCCCCCCCCCGACCTACACGCAGAGGCGGGGCCAAATCCAAAGTTGAGACCCGGGAGCTGTGTGAACAAAGAAGAGAAAGGGAAATTGCTCTCAGAAGCCTCAGGAGCAGCGGATTAAAGCTCCACAATCAACTTGATGTACCTGCATCTGTGGGATACATGAATAGACACTGAATCATCCCAAATTAAGGAGGTGGGCTTTGAGAGCAAGATTTATGATTTTTTCCCCTTTTCCTTTTTGTGAGTGTGTATGTGTATGCTTCTGTGTGAGATTTTGTCTGTATAGCTTTGCTTCCACCATTTGTCCTAGGGTTATATCCGTCCGTTTTTTTTTTCTTAATTATATTTTTTATTTTAATAACTTTATTATATTTTATCTTACTTTATTTTACTTTATCTTTCCTTTTTTTTCCTTCCTTCCCTCCTTTGTCCCTCCCTCCCTCCTTCCTTCCTTCCTTTGTTTCTTTCTTCTACTAATTCTTTCTTTCTACTTCTTCTCCCTTTTATTCTGAGCCGACTGCATGAAAGGCTCTTGGTGCTGCAGCCAGGAGTCAGTGCTGTGCCTCTGAGGCGGGAGAGCCAACATCAGGACACTGGTCCACAAGAGACCTCCCAGCTCCACATAATATCAAATGGCGAAAATCTCCCAGAGATCTCCATCTCAACACCAGCACCCAGCTTCACTCAACGACCAGCAAGCTACAGTGCTGGACATCCTATGCCAAACAACTAGCAAGACAGGAACACAACCCCACCCATTAGCAGAGAGGCTGCCTAAAATCATAATAAGTCCACAGACACCCCAAAACACAACACCAGACGTGGACCTGCCCACCAGAAAGACAAGATCCAGCCTCATCCACCAGAACACAGGCACTAGTCCCCTCCACCAGGAAGCCTACACAACCCACTGAACCAACCTTAGCCACTGGGGACAGACACCAAAAACAACGGGAACTACGAACCTGCAGCCTGCAAAAAGGAGACCCCAAACACAGTAAGATAACCAAAATGAGAAGACAGAAAAACACACAGCAGATGAAGGAGCAAGATAAAAACCCACCAGACCTAACAATAGGAAATAGGCAGTCTACCTGAAAAAGAATTCAGAATAATGAAAGTAAAGATGATCCAAAATCTTGGAAATAGAATAGACAAAATGCAAGAAACATTTAACAAGGACCTAGAAGAACTAAAGATGAAACAAACAACAATGAACAACACAATCAATGAAATGAAAAATACTCTAGATGGGATCAATAGCAGAATAACTGAGGCAGAAGAACAGATAAGTGACCTGGAAGATAAAATAGTGGAAATAACTACTGCAGAGCAGAATAAAGAGAAAAGAATGAAAAGAATTGAGGACAGTCTCAGAGACCTCTGGGACAACATTAAATGCACCAACATTCGAATTATAGGGGTTCCAGAAGAAGAAGAGAAAAAGAAAGGGACTGAGAAAATATTTGAAGAGATTATAGTTGAAAACTTCCCTAATATGGGAAAGGAAATAGTTAATCAAGTCCTGGAAGCACATAGAGTCCCATACAGGATAAATCCAAGGAGAAACACACGAAGACACATATTAATCAAACTGTCAAAAATTAAATACAAAGAAAACATATTAAAAGCACCAAGGTGGCGCAGTGGTTGAGAGTCTGCCTGCCGATGCAGGGGACATGGGTTCGAGCCCTGGTCTGGGAGGATCCCACATGCCACGGAGCAACTGGGCCCGTGAGCCACAAATACTGAGCTCTGTGCGTCTGGAGCCTGTGCTCCGCAGCAAGAGAGGCCGCGACAGTGAGAGGCCCGCGCACCACGATGAAGAGTAGCCCCCGCTTGCCACAACTAGAGAAAGCCCTCGCACAGAAACGAAGACCTAACACAGCCAAAAATAAATAAATGAATAAATAAATTTATAAAAAAAAAAAAAAAGCACCAAGGGAAAAACAACAAATAACGCACAAGGGAATCCCCATAAGGTTAACAGCTGATCTATCAGCAGAAACTCTGCAAGCCAGAAGGGACTGGCAGGGCATATTTAAAGTGATGAAGGACAAAAACCTGCAACCAAGATTACTCTACCCAGCAAGGATCTCATTCAGATTTGATGGAGAAATTAAAACCCTTACAGACAAGCAAAAGCTGAGAGAGTTCAGCACCACCAAACCAGCTCTACAACAACTGCTAAAGGAATTTCTCTAGGCAAGAAACACAAGAGAAGGAAAAGACCTACAATAACAAACCCAAAACAATTAAGAAAATGGGAATAGGAACATACATATCGATAATTACCTTAAATGTAAATGGACTAAATGCTCCCACCAAAAGACACAGATTGGCTGAATGGATACAAAAACAAGACCAATATATTTACTGTCTACAAGAGACCCATTTCAGACCTAGAGACACCGACTGAAAGTAAGGGGATGGAAAAAGATACCTCCTGCAAATGGAAACCAAAAGAAAGCTGGAGTAGCAATTCTCATATCAGACAAAATAGACTTAAAAATAATGACTATTAGAAGAGACAACGAAGGACACTACATAATGATCAAGGGATCGATCCAAGAAGAAGATATAACAATTGTAAATATTTATGCACCCAACATAGGAGCACCTCAATACATAAGGCAAATACTAACAGCTATATAAGGGGAAGTCGACAGTAACACATTCATAGTAGGGGACTTTAACACCCCACTTTCACCAATGGACAGATCATCCAAAATGAAAATAAATAAGGAAACACAAGCTTTAAATGATACATTAAACAAGATAGACTTAATTGATATTTACAGGACATTCCAACTAAAAACAACAGAATACACATTTTTCTCAAGTGCTCATGGAACATTCTCCAGGATAGATCATATCTTGGGTCACAAATCAAGCCTTGGTAAATTTAAGAAAACTGAAATTGTATGAAGTATCTTTTCCGACCACAATGCTATGAGACTAGATATCAATTACAGGAAAAGATCTGTAAAAAATACAAACACATGGAGGCTAAACAATACACTACTTAATAACGAAGTGATGACTAAGAAATCAAAGAGGAAATCAAAAAATACCTAAAAACAAATGACAATGGAGACACGACGACCCAAAACCTATGGGATGCAGCAAAAGCAGTTCTAAGAGGGAAGTTTTTAGCAATACAGTCCTACCTTAAGAAACAGGAAACATCTCGAATAAACAACCTAACCTTGCACCTAAAACAATTAGAGAAAGAAGAACAAAAAAACCCCAAAGTTAGCAGAAGGAAAGAAATCATAAAGATCAGATCAGAAATAAATGAAAAAGAAATGAAGGAAACGATAGCAAAGATCAATAAAACTAAAAGCTGATTCTTTGAGAAGATAAACAAAATCGATAAACCATTAGCCAGACTCATCAAGAAAAAAAGGGAGAAGACTCAAATCAATAGAATTAGAAATGAAAAAGGAGAAGGAACAACTGACACTGCAGAAATACAAAGGATCATGAGAGATAACTACAAGCAACTCTATGCCAATAAAATGGACAACCTGGAAGAAATGGACACATTCTTAGAAATGCACAACCTGCCAAGACTGAATCAGGAAAAAATAGAAAATATGAACAGACCAATCACAAGCACTGAAATTGAAACTGAGATTAAAAATCTTCCAACAAAAGCCCAGGACCAGAGGGCTTCACAGGCGAATTCTATCAAACATTTAGAGAAGAGCTAACACCTATCCTTCTCAAACTCTTCCAAAATACAGCAGAGGGAGGAACACTCCCAAACTCATTCTACGAGGCCACCATCACCCTGATACCAAAACCAGACAAGGATGTCACAAAGAAAACTACAGGCCAATATCACTGATGAACACAGATGCAAAAATCCTCAATAAAATACTAGCAAACAGAATCTAACAGCACATTAAAAGGATCGTACACCATGATCAAGTGGGGTTTATCCCAGGAATGCAAGGATTCTTCAATATATGCAAATCAATCAACGTGATACACCATATTAACAAATTGAAGGAGAAAAACCATATGATCATCTCAACACATGCAGAGAAAGCTTTCGACAAAATTCAACACCCATTTATGATAAAAACCCTGCAGAAAGTAGGCATAGAGGGAACTTTCCTCAACATAATAAAGGCCATATATGACACATCCACAGCCAAAATCGACCTCAATGGTTAAAAACTGAAAACATTTCCACTAAGGTCAGGAACAAGATAAGGTTGCCCATGCTCACCACTCTTATTCAACATAGTTTTGGAAGTTTTAGCCACAGCAATCAGAGAAGAGAAGGAAATAAAAGGAATCCAAATCAGAAAAGAAGAAGTAAAGCTGTCACTGTTTGCAGATGACATGATACTATACATAGAGAATCCTAAAGATGCTACCAGAAAACTACTAGAGCTAATCAATGAATTTGGTAAAGTAGCAGGATACAAAATTAATGCACAGAAATCTCTGGCATTCCTATACACTAATGATGAAAAGTCTGAAAGTGAAATCAAGAAAACACTTCCATTTATCACTGCAACAAAAAGAATAAAATATGTAGGAATAAACCTACCTAAGGAGACAAAAGACCTGTATGCAGAAAATTATAAGACACTGATGAAAGAAATTAAAGATGATACAAATAGATGGAGACATATACCATGTTCTTGGATTGGAAGAATCAGCATTGTGAAAATGACTCTACTACCCAAAGCAATCTACAGATTCAATGCAATCTCTATCAAACTACCACTGGCATTTTTCACAGAACTAGAACAAAAAATTTCTCAGTTTGTATGGAAACATAAAAGACCCTGAATAGCCAAAGCAATCTTGAGAACGAAAAACGGAGCTGGAGGAATCAGGCTCCCTGACTTTAAACTATACTACAAAGCTACAGTAATCAAGAGAGCATGGTACTGGCACAAAAATAGAAAGACAGATCAATGGATCAGGATAGAAAGCCCAGAGATAAACCCACGCACATATGGTCACCTAATCTTTGATAAAGGAGGCAGGAATGTACAGTGGAGAAAGGACAGCCTCTTCAATAAGTGGTGCTGGGAAAACTGGAAAGGTACATGTAAAAGTATGAGATTAGATCACTCCCTAACACCATACACAAAAATAAGCTAAAAATGTATTAAAGACCTAAATGTAAGGCCAGACACTATCAAACTCTTAGAGGAAAACATAGGCAGGACACTCTATGACATAAATCACAGCAAGGTCCTTTTTGACCCACCTCCTAGAAAAATGGAAATAAAAACAAAAATAAACAAATAGGACCTAATGAAACTTCAAAGCTTTTGCACAGCAAAGGAAACCATAAACAAGACCAAAAGACAACCCTCAGAATGGGAGAAAATATTTGCAAATGAAGCAACTGACAAAGGATTAATCTCCAAAATTTATAAGCATTTATAACCAAAATTTATAATTCATGCAGCTCAATAACAAAATAACAAACAACCCAATCCGAAAATGGGCAGAATACCTAAATAGACATTTCTCCAAAGAAGATATACAGACTGCCAACAAACACATGAAAGAATGCTCAACATCATTAATCATTAGAGAAATGCAAATCAAAACTACAATGAGATATCATCTCACACCAGTCAGAATGGCCATCATCAAAAAATTTAGAAACAATAAATGGTGGAGAGGGTGTGGAGAAAAGGGAACACTCTTGCACTGTTGATGGGAATGTAAATTGATACAGCCAGTGTGGAGAACAGTATGGAGGTTCCTTAAAAAACTACAAATAGAACTACCATATGACCCAGCAATCCCACTACTGGGCATATACCCTGAGAAAACCATAATTCAAAAAGAGGCATGTACCAAAATGTTCATTGCAGCTCTATTTACAATAGCCCAGAGATGGAAACAACCTAAGTGTCCATCATCGGATGAATGGATAAAGAAGATGTGGCACATATATACAATGGAATATTACTCAGCCATAAAAAGAAATGAAATTGAGCTATTTGTAATGAGGTGTATAGACCTAGAGTCTGTCATACAGAGTGAAGTAAGTCAGAAAGAGAAAGACAAATACCGTATGCTAACACATATATATGGATTTTAAGAAAAAGAAATGTCATGAAGAACCTAGGGGTAAGACAGGAATAAAGACACAGACCTACTAAAGAATGGACTTGAGGATATGAGGAGGGGGAAGGCTAAGCTGTGACAAAGCGAGAGAGAGGCATGGACATATATACACTACCAAAGGTAAGGTAGATAGCTAGTGGGAAGCAGCCGCATAACACAGGGAGATCAGCTCTGTGTTTTGTGACCGCCTGGAGGGGTGGGATAGGGAGGGAGTCGCAAGAGGGAAGAGATATGGGAACATATGTATATATATATATATATATAACTGATTGATTTTGTTGTAAAGCAGAAACTAACACACCATTGTAAAGCAATTATACTCCAATAAAGATGTTAAAAAAAAAAGAATGGACCCTAATGTACACTATAAACTTTGGGTGGAAATAATGTTTAAATTTAGGTTCATTGATTGTAACAAGTGTACCACGGTGGTGTGAGCTGTCTGTAGTGGAGAAGGTTGTACGCGTGTAGGGACAGGAAATATATGGAAACTCTGTGATTTCTGCTCAATTTTTCTGTGAACCTAAAATTATTCTAAAAAAATATTTTTTTAAAAGGGCAATGGCATTCTTTTATTTAAGCACAGTTCAATTATTAAAATTAAGAACTTATTCACAGGACTTCCCTGGTGGCGCAGTGGTTGATTACATGCTCCCAGTGCAGGGGGCCCGGGTTGATCCCTGATCAGGGAACTGGGTCCCACACACATGCCACAACTAAGAGTTCGCATGCCACAACTAAGGAGCCCACGTGCCACAACTGAGGAGGCAGCGAGCTGTGACTAAGGAGCAGCGAGCCACAACTAAGGAGCCTGCCTGCTGCAACTAAGACCTGGTGCAACCAAGTAAATATTAAAAAAATATATATTTCTAAAAAAAGAAATTCACACATATCTCTTATCTAATCCACAGAATTTAGTCAAATTTCACTAATTATTCTACTAATGTCCTTGATAGCAAAGGAAAAAAATAATTTTTTTCCCATCCAGGGCCATACACTACATTTAGTTGACATATATCTTTATCTTCTTACAGTTCCTCAATCTTTCTCTGTCCTCCATGACCCTGGCATTCAAGAAGTTTACAGGTACTGAATTTGGTCTGCCTGATGTTTCCTCATGAGTAGATTTAGGTTATGCAGTTTTGGGAGAAATGTTATGTCCTTCTCAGTACATGATGACGAGAGGCACATGACACCTGTATGTCTCATTATTAGTGATGTTTACTTTGATCACCTAGTTGAGGTGGCCCCTGCCAGTGTAAATCTATGTTTTTCTCTTTGTAATTAATAAATACATTCTGGGGAGCTACTCTGAGGCAATGCAAATACCATCTTTCTCATCAAGTTTTCACCTACTAGTTTTAGGTTGCTTTCTTGATTCTTGCCTGCAAGTATTATTACTGTGGTGGTCGCCAAATGACGATGTGTGTACTTTGTAATGCCTTTTAAGTTTTCTCTTTTCTTTCAGCAATATCAGATATTTGTTATTCTGGAAGTACCATACTGTTAACATAGCAGTGGCATTGCTTAATTGCATTCTCAGAGCTGATCAGATTCCGATCAGTCTAATTGGGTTGGTGTCATTCAGTACCTTCTGGGGCTTCCCTAATAGGGCTGCCATCAAATAGATACCCGGAATATTGCTGGTTGGTATGTCTCTTCTGAGTTCAGTAAAGATTTTCAACTGCTGTTTGACAGAATTAAGAACCTTGTAAACTCCCCAAATTTTCCTGCGTTTCAAAGTCCTTATCGCAGAAAAACAGTGAATGCCTGAGGTCCTTGAAATGGTAATTGGTCCCCAGAAAGCCTTTAGACTAGCCACAGCTGTCATTTCTGAGGTTCGATTTATTGCACTTCATTTTATTGCGCTTTGCAGATACGTTTTTTGTTTTTTTGGTTTTTTTACAAGTTTAAGGTTGGTAGCAACCCTGCATGGAGCAAGTCTATCAGTGCCATTTTTCCAACAGCATTTGCTCACTTCGTGTCTTTGTGCCAATTTTGATAATTCTTGCAATATTTCAAACTTTTGCATCATTAGTATACTTGTTATGGTGATCTGTGATTAGTGATCTTTGATGTTACTATTGTAACTGTTTTGGGGCATCACAAACTACCCCCATATAAGACGGTGAACTTAATCGACAAGTGTTGTGTGTGTTCTGACTGCTCCACCGACTGGCCGTTCCCCCATCTGTCTCCCTCTCCTCAGGTCCCCTATTTCTGAGATGCAATATTGAAATTAGGCCAATTACTAGTTCTATAATGACCTCTAAGTGTTCAAGTGAAGAGAAGGTCATATGTCTCTCACTTTAAACCAAAAGCTAGAAACGATTCAGCTGAATGAGGAAGGCATGTTGAAAGCTGAGGTAGGCTGAAAGCTAGTCCTCCTACACCAAAGAGTCAGCCAAGTTGTGAATGCAAAGGAGAAGTTCTTGAAGGAAATCAAAAGAGCTACTCCAGGGAACACATGAATGTTAAGAAAGCAAAACAGCCTTCTCGCTGATATGGGGGAAGTTTTCATGGTCTGAATAGAAGATCAAACCAGACACAACATTCCCTGAAGCCAAAGCTAAATCCAGAGCAACGTACTAACTCTCTTCAATTCTATGAAGGCTGAGAGAGACGAGGAAGCTGAAGAAGAGAAGTTTAAAGCTAGCAGAGGCTGGTTCATGAGGTTGAAGGAAAGCCTTAACATAAAGTCTTCGTAACATAAAAGTGCCAGGTGAAACAGCAAGTACTGATGTAGAAGCTTCAGCAAGTTATAAAGAAGATCTAGCTAAAAGAGTTGACAAAGATGGCTACACTAACAGATTTTTCAATGTAGACAAAACAGCCTTACATTGGAAGAAAATGCCATCTCAGATTTTCATAGCTAGAGAGAAGAAGTCAATGCCTGGCTTCACAGCTTTAAAGGATAGTCTGGCTCTCTTGCTAGGGGCTAATGCACTTGCTGACTTTAGGCTGGAGGCAGTGCTCATTAACCATTCAAAAAATGCCAGCATTCTTAAGAATTATGCTAAATGTACTCCATCTGTGCTCCATAAATGGAACAAAACCTGGATGACAGCACGTATGTTTACAACATGGTTTACTGAATATTTTAAACCCACTGTTGACACCTACTGCTCAGAAAAAAGATTCCTTTCAAAATATGACTGCTTATTGCCAAGGTACCTGGTCACCCAAGAGCTCTGATGGAGATCTACCATGAGATTCATGTTGTTTTCATGCCTGCTAACACAACATCCATTCTGTAGTCCACGGATCAAGGAGTCATTTCAACTTTCAAGTATTATTTAAGAAATGCATTTCCTAAGGTTATAGCTGCCATAGATAGTGATTCCTCTGACGTATCTGGGAAAAGTAAATTGAATACCTTCCAGCAAGAAGTCAACATTCTAGATGCCATAAGACCATGGGAAGAGGTCAAAATATCAGCAGTAACGGGAGTTTGGAAGAAGTTTATTCCAGCCCTCATGAATGACTTCAGTGAAGGAAGTAATTGCAGCTGTGCTAGAAATAGCAAGAGAACTATTCAACAGAATTAGAAGTAGAGCTTGAAGATGTGACTGAGCTGCTGCCATCTCATGATAAAACTTTAATGGATGAAGAATTTTTTCTTATGGATGAGAAAAGAAAGTGGCGTCATGAGATGGAATCTATTCCTAGTGAAGATGTCGTGAAGACTGTTGAAATGACAACAAAAGATTCAGAATATGACATATAGTTGATAAAGCAGCAGCAGGGTTTGAGAAGACTGACTCCAATTTTGAAAGAAGTTCTATTGTGGGTAAAATGCTATCAAACAGCACTGCAGGCTACAGAGAAATTGTTCATAACAGGAAGAGTCCATCAACGTGACAAACTTCACCGTGGTCTTATTTTAAGAAACTGCCATGGCCACCCCAGCCTTCAGCAGCCACTACTCTGCTGATCAGTCAGCAGCCATCAGCACTGGCACAAGACCCTCCACCAGCAAAAAGATTACAACTCACTGAAGGCTCAGAAAATAGTTAGCTTTTTTTTTTTAACCAATAAAGTGTTTTTTAATTAAGGTATTTACTTTCTTTTAGACATAATGCTATTGAACACTTAATATAGTGTCAACATAACTTTTATATGCACTGAGAAACCAAAAAGTTTGTGTGATCTGCCTTATTACAATATTCATTTTATTGTGGTGGTCTGGAACTGAGCCAGCAATATCTCCAAGACTGACTCTTCTTTTTGCTTTTAAGCCTATTGACTGGTTTTTGACATTTTAGATGATGCATTTTTCAGTTTCAGGATATCCATTTGATATTTTTTATATCTATTTTCCTGATAATATTTACTACCTCTTAATTCATTAAATGAGCACATTCTTGATATACTTGAACATAGGTTTAATTGGCTTCTTTAAAATCCTTCTCTACTAATTCCAACATCTGGGTAATCTTAGAGTCAGTCTCTGGTGATTGACTTTCAGAAGAAAGATCAAATTTTCTTGTTTCTTCATATGTCAAGTACTTTTGGATTTTATCTTGAACACTGTGAGTGATATACTACACAAACTCTGGATACTGTTATGTTCCTTTGAAGAGTATTAATTTTGTTGTCAGTTAAGTTGGTTGAAATCAAACTGAAAACTCTTGCCTCTTCTATGATGAGCAGCAGCTCAAATCTCACTTCAGTTCCTTTACCCACAGATGAATCACTTGGAACCTGCCCCACATATGCATGGTCTTGGACCAGCAAGAAACTTGGGCAGAGTTTATGCACAGAATTTTGGCGTCCCCCTCTCTGGCTCTTTTCTTCCTAAGATTTCTTCTTCACTTTCCAGTGGCTGTGGTTTCTCTAGATACTGTCCTCTATGTCTTTTAACAAGTAAGATTATAAGAGGTACTTTTTTGTTGTTTATAGGTCCTCCCACAAGGCTAACTGGAACCTGAGGCAAAATGCAAAAGATTTCACAAAATGATATTTCTTTCTCCCAGTGTCACCTCCTCTCCAGTATTTGCCTGCTTTTGTTCAATTTCCAGTGCCTTTCGGTAGTTATTTTTCATATTTTGTCTAGAATTTTTAGTTATCCATGGAAATGTTGGTCCAAATTTGGCGGTTACCAAAGGCAGAATCAATCCATCTCAATGAATTCTGCAGTTATTTGAGATAATGAATTCCTCTTTATCAAAAAACAGTTACATTTAACTTTGTCTCCTTTTCCTTCATTCATTAATCCCGTCACTTGATTAACAGGTACTTTGTGTAAGGCACTGTGTTGAGTGTGGTCATGGATTCAAAAAAGAAGGCACAGCTCCCATCTTCAAAAAATGTGAAATCTAATTGGAAAGGTGAGACATAAACTCATGAAAGGTACATCATCTATAACACTGCATGTGATCTAGTACCAAATGAGTGTCATCAATGAGGGCCTTTTTTACTCAAAATGTTGTACATGGATCAGCAGCACTGGTAACCCCTGGGAGCTTTTCAGAAATTCGCAATCTTTGCTCCCACACCCCACACCGGCTGAATCAGAATCTGCATGTGTACGAGATCCCCACATGACTCCTAAGAGCATTAAAGTTTGAGAGGTACTATTCTAGAAGTTCAGAAGAGGGGACTCTTTGCAGGAAGTTTTGGGGAGATTTCATATAGAATATGAGATTTCAGGCTCTGTATAGTCTGAGAAGCCAGGAAATAGCATTTTAGGTGGAGTACAAGATGGGAAGGAGTTCAAATTGATGAGCAGTTAAAGATGATTCTGGGGAAGAAATTTGAAACATACTAACTAGAGCGCTTTCATCTGCAAATTAGAGAAAACCTGATCCAAAGAAACTTACAAATTAGGGGGCATCTATCATCTCACATAACTAGAAATGTGAAGGTAGGTCAGTTTGGGAGATGGCTAATTCAGTAGTTCAGCAATGTCATCAAAAAACAGGTTGTAAAGTAGAAAATCTGAATAGGCCTATATCTATTAAAGAAATTTAATTGTTAATTAATAACAGTGCTTTCAAAAGAGGAAGTACTAGGTCCAGATGGGTTCACTAATGAATTCTGCTAAACATTTAAGGAAGAAATTATACCAACACTTTGCAATCTATTTCAGAAGATAGAAACAGAGGGAACACTTCCTAACTCATTCTATGAGGCCAGCGTTACTCAGACAAAGGCATTGCAAGAAAATAAATTAGAGGCCAATATCTCTCATGAACACAGAAGCAAAAATTCTCAGCAAAACATTAGCAAATTGAATTCAACAGTGTATGAAAAGAATTATACACCATGACCAAGTAGGATTTATCCCAACTAAGGCAAGGCTGGATTAACACTTGAAAATCAATTAATGTAATCTATCACACACCACCCACCTAAAGAAGAAAAAATACCATATGATTTTATCAATAGATGCAGAAAAAGCATTTGACAAAATCCAACACCCATTCATCATAAAAGCACTCAGTAAACTAGGACTAGAAGGTAACTTCTTCATTTTGATGAAGAATATCTATAAGAAAACCTACAACTGACACCAGGCTTAATGGTAAGAAACTTGAAGCTTTCTCACTAAAATCAGGTACAAGGCAAGGATGACCCTTCTCACAATTCCTTTCAACAACATACTGGAAGTCCTAGCTATGCAATAAGACAAGGAAAGGAAATACAAGGTATACACACTAGGAAAGAAGTAAAACCAGTTTTGTTTGCAGGTGACAACTATGTAGAAAATCTGAAAGAATCAACAACAACAAACTCCAGAACTACTGAGCAATTATAGCAAGGTTGCAGGATATGAGCTTAATATATAAAGCTCAATCACTTTCCTATATACCAATAATGAACAAGTGGAATTTGAGATTAAAAACACAATGCCATTTACATTACCAACCACCAAAATGAAATATTTCATTATAAATCTAATGAAATATGTACAAAATCTACCTACAATGGAGCAAAGATAGTCTTCTCAACAAATAGTGCTGGAACAACTGGATATCCACATGCAAAAAAGTGAATCTAGACAGAGACTTTACACCTTCCACAAAATTAACACAAAATGGATTACAGATCCAAACATAAAATACAAAACTGTAAAACTCTTAGAAGATAACATAGGAGAAAATCTAGATGACCTTGAATATGGCAACGATTTTTTGATACAATACCAAAAGCACAATCCATGAAAGAAAGAATCTATAAGCTGGACTTCAAGAAAATGAAAAGACAAGAAACTGGGAGAAAGTATTTGCAAAATTCAACTCTGACAAAGGACTGTTATCCAAAATACACAAGGAACTCTTAAAACTCAACAATAAAAATCAAAACAACAGGATTTAAAAAAATAGACCAAAGACCTTAACAGACACTTTGCCAAAGATATACAGATGGCAAATAAGCATATTTTAAAACGCTCCCTTATGTACTATTAGATGGTGACAAACTGTGGGGTTTTTTTTTAAGGCTTATAATCTTCTCTCAGGTGTTGATATTAGTAAAAAATCTCTAGAATATATTCCATGGTCTTTAAATCTGGGTTCTTGTTCTAGTGAAATGTGTTTATCAGTAAACTCAATGTATGTGAAACACCAAATATATATGATGAATTAACATTCCTGAGGAAGACGATGTGTGCAACTTCACGGTAGAAACTCAAGCCAGATTCATTGACTACGTAGGTATTCAGTAAAGATTTGAATGAGTTCTGAAAAAAAAAAAAAAAAAAAGCTCCTCACCATAAGTCATCAGGAATACGCAAATTAAATACAATAACATTGTGATATCACTACATACCTATTAGTGAGGGGGCGAAAAAAAAACCTTCTCAGAAGCCCTTGGTAGATTTTCCTTCATTGGCCAGAGCTTTGTCACGTGCACACATTTAAGCCAGTTACCTGGGAAAGTGAATGAGACCACTCTAATTGCCTTAGAGCAATCAAGAGTTACCTCCTTGGTTGGGAAGAGCCCAGCCATTCTTGAAGGAGATGCTCCTAGGAGGAAGGTGAACAAAAATCAGGGTTCTATTTTCAAAGAAGGGGAATGGCTGTTGATCAAATCTAAAATGCCAGCCACCTTCCAACTTCCTGTCCTTGTTGAGCCCTTCTCTGTAATCAGCCTCCTTTATTTGAAGAAAAGAGTGCCTTAAGAATATGCTACAGCCAATAAATCATGGATAAACATATAGAAAAATAAAGAACACGATTCATGGTTCTGCTCATCTGACCCATAAGAAACCCTTTTCTACCTCACATTTTAAGACTTTCTCGATTTTCTTTCAAAAATGTCAGCATCATCAAAACCCTAAACTATGCCAGATTAATAAGTTTAAAATTCAGGCCCTTTTTCACTGGTTTGCATTTGCTTTTCTGATACAAAGAATAACACAAGATTTACTGAGTGACGTCTGGTTAATTAAATGTCTATTTCTTCCCGCCTGTTAAAGGGATCGTAACACAGAAAGACAACATTGGGGGAATAATTAAAGTGCAACCAAAGCGCAGGACTAACCTTGTAACTCACTGTAATTAAAAATAAAATGAGAGCAATATGCTGAGAGAATTGCCTGTTTTTATCAGCACACTTGTCTGTACATTTGAAACCTTATACTGGAAGTCTCCATTTTGCTTTTCTCCATTTTTGTGCGCAACTTAAAAATTCCACTTTCCACTGACATCTCTTTGGCAAACCTTTTTACATTCAACCTTCAGGAAAATTCACCTCTTAAAAGACCAGAAGGTACCTTCTACCTGCTCCTACACAGGCACAATGACCCCCACGTGTCAGCAGTAAAGGAGCAATAATGGGGGTCAGCCTGGAAAGGGCAGTGATCCCAGGCTGTACAACCATTCAAACAGCTATGAGCAAGGTTGCCGGTGACAGTCTAAAAGTGACCTCTTACTAAGAATAAACTAGTATGAGACGTTAAGGTAGATATCCTCCATACATTAATAACTACATACTTTGTGCGTTCTTTATTTCTACAGGAAGAAACTACCCTCCTTATATTTCCAAAAAGCCTATAGACCAAATATCAGAGGAGGTATACCCCCAAAATGTGTCCCAAAAACTTTGCCTTAGAGAAAAGGGAAATGTAATTTTAAAGGGATTAGAGAGATCTCACTCCTTCATCCCCAATCAGAGGCTGTCATAGCTCTGTTCCAAAGTGGGGTGCAGACAGATACGGAGAACAAACCAGAGGTTACCAGTGACGGGGCAGCAGTAGTATATGGGTGGGAAAGAGGGAGGTACAAACTACTGGGTGTAAGATAGGCTCAAGGATGTATTGTACAACAGGGGGAGTATAGCCAGTATTTTGTTAATAACTGTAAGTGGAAAATAACATTTAAAAATTAAAAAAACAGAAAAAAACTGGGGTATAGATCCACAGCTCAACACACTATATTTGAGTCTTGACTCTACCATTTTTTAAATATGTGGTACTAACCCCATCATCTACCCTCTCACAGAATCATTTCCCTCATCATGATAATGATAATTACATGCTAATTGTGCCTAACTATAAATTGGGAGGATTAAATGGGAAAACATATGCTAAATGCTTGCCTCCTAGTAATGGCATCTATTATTATTCCCTTCCATTTAGGCAAAACTATGATATCGTGTTAGGGGCTCAACTGCCTCTCCCAAATTCATGTCGAATTTCCGACACCCAATACCTTAGAAGGTAATCGTATTTGGACGTAGGGCCTTTAAAGAGGGAATTATGGTTAAATGAGGTCATATGATATGATCAATCCCATATGACTGGTGTTTTTACAAGGAGAAAGAGACACCAGGGATGTGCATACACAGAGAAAAACCACATGAGGACACAGAGAAGACAGTCATCTGGAAGCCAAGGAGAGAGAACCCGGGAGAAACCAACCCTGCTAACACCTTGATCTTGGACTTCTAGTCGGCAAAACTGTGAGAAAATCACCTTCTGTTATTTAAGCCACCCAGTCCGAGGTATTATTATGGCAGCTGTAGCAAAGCAATATACATAGTATAGAAAAAAAACTCAGATCCCACCACCCAACACCAAAAAAAAAAAAAACAAAAATCACTTACATTTTTTTCTTTATATTAACATCCTAAGTAATGAAAAATTTAAAAACCCAAGAGGTACAGACACTTGTGTCAATGTTTTGTTTTGTAAGTAAACTGAGTTTAGCAATGGCCTGGAAATGAGGAGACAGGCTCTAATCTGATTCCTTCAACAAGTCCCCAGGGTTTGTGGACCGGCACTTGACTTCTCTGGACCAGAGTTTCCTGAAAACATTGGATGAGGTAACCCAGATCGTAAGACTTTGAGTCTCCCCTTTATGTCATTCACTGACAAAACGGTGATTTACAGATATCTTTGGAAGAAGAGAAAGTTCAACTTATTAAGACATCCTCAACTAAAAGACTTTTGTTTCTGCCCATGATTATGTTTAAACTTTACTTCTTCAAATTTTCTTTATTCTTCCAAGTTCATGTCATATTCACTACATCCACGAAGGCTTTCCCAATCCTACCAGCTCTATCGTCTTCCTGTGAACTCCCACAGGGCATTGCTTTCATTTCTCTAGCATCATCAAGTTCAGCTTAGTATCGTAGTGTCTTTTGTCCCAGCTTGACTCTCGCTCACTCCCCAAAGCAGAGTGATAAGCTACTCTTGACGTGTTTCTATTTTATATGTAATTTTTACTCCTTGAGTGCAAGAAGTAATTCTCCTCCTGATATGCCCTGCGGCAGCCAGCATATTACCCTCCACACAGTGAACACACAATCAGTAATGTTGAAGTGAACTGAATTAAAATGAAAGTTTTCTTTAATGAAAATATTTGCTATGATGAGGATCCACTGTATTATAAATAAGTTTCTGCATCATTAACATGGCACCTTAAAGGTAAAATTATAACAGAATAAACACACACTGGGGTTAGAGGGTATAATATCTGAAGAGAGAAAATACTAACAAAACATTTTAAAGAATCATTTTCTTTCAGAATTTCCAAGAAAAATTTTGTTTAAACCTTACATTTCTCCTGTTTGGTGACTCCAGTTGAAATAACGGTTGTGTAAATGTTTTGTAAAAGATAAATCATTATGTAAACGTCGTACTTTGGAAATATTTCACATTAATGTTATACAGATCATTTTCTTGACTTAGAACCATAAAACAGATTTCACTATGGAGGATAAAGAGATAAAATCTATTTTTGTACTTAGCCAACTTGACAGATTTATAGCACATCAATAAGGAACATTTTATAACTTTTTTTTAAACAAAGATGAACCACACCTTGTAAAAGATTCAGTTTTTAATATCTGGAAAGGGCACATCAGTATTTTTATCTTTGTAGTGTTTTTATGCTTCCCAAGGTGATGACTACAAGATCAGTAACAGACACAGAATCACTCAGCCTGAAAATTGCACTAGTTTTATCTGGTCAATTAGTTCTTGGTTATCAATACCTTTGTAGCCAGTGAAACTGCTTAGTCCAAAAATCCTCCATATTAAGGAATGGAATAGGTTTCAATAGTGTATCAAATGTTTCAAGAATATACCACAAACAAAATAACCTTTCTAAATGTCCCTACATGATCCCCTAGCTTCTCCCTTTAATCCATTTCACCTACCCATATCTGATTTTACTTAATCTATCCCAAGCAGTTTCCTTCTCAAAGCCTCTCTGCAGGGATGTTTGGGTTTCTAAGTACCCCTTCCACCCTAAATACTGTGAGATGACAAAAACTAAGCAGTAGATGTATCCCCAGCAAAAATGAATATTGACACAGAGAACACTGGAGGTACCTCCAGGACCCCTTTGGAAAGTATGTGGCCACATAATTTCCTGAAACATCCCACCCATCTGGGAATAGCTTGACTTGGATGAAGTGGTTGCTAATTACAGCAACGGGCAATGAGCCACGTTTCTTATGAAAGTTTTGTGGGATTATCTCATTCTGTCATAGTCTCACCTTACACTACATATTGTATTGATACTTTACATTCATTGTGATTTTTAGAAGTCTTCTTTGGTCTTTACAATGGTTTTCTTGAGTTTGTTAATATTAGTCCTCCATCTCTCTGCAATAAAAGTAGCTTTGCAGGGCTTCCCTGGTGGCACAATGATTGAGAGTCCGCCTGCCGATGCAGGGGACACGGGTTCATGCCCCGGTCCGGGAAGATCCCACATGCCGCGGAGCGGCTGGGCCCGTGAGCCATGGCCGCTGAGCCTGCGCGTCCAGAGCCTGTGCTCCACAACGGGAGAGGCCACAACAATGAGAGGCCCGTGTACCGCAAAAAAAAAAAAAAAAAAAAAAAAAAAGTAGCTTCGCATTCTGCTTCTAGCAGTTACAGCACCCAGAGCAAGGTTCACATCAGAAAACATGATAAATTCTTCCAAAAGCACTGTAGACCTTCCCAGAAGTAGAGTCATTATTTCAGTTGCTTCCAACTAATGATACTGGAAATTTTTATAATATGTTGCATTAGCATTTTTCAAAAAAATCCCAAATTTATTTTACCCCAGAAAGACATTAAGCTGTTGGTGCATTCAAACAACTCTTAATGCCAAAGTTCAGTCTATCCCAAGCCTATCTCAATTTATAGTTCAGTTCCCTAAATATCACTCACCTTGGTTTTCTGTTACTCCCAAAGGGTAAAAGTTCATTTGTGCAATTTCAGGAAATATTCTTTTATAAAAAAATCTTTTTTGGCAACCAAGTGATAAGTATAGCTAAAGCTTCCCAAGGAGATTCTATTGTGTATGAAAACAAGATTTGTACATCTGTAATCTGAGTTTGGACTTCTGGCTTAACTACACTATTATAACTTGGGGATTCTGTACTATTGTTGTTATTGAACTTTTTCTGGGACACTCAGATGTGCAGTTAAAAGATATGTGATGGAAGAACCAAATTTATAAATGGTTGTTGGAGAATGATGACCTAAAAAGGAAAACAGGCATAGTCATTTCTGGAAAATGAGGTGGAGTGGGGTGAACTCCTGTCTTTAAAAACTACAGTTGACCCTTGAACAATACCGGGTTAGGGCCACCAACCCTCTCTGTAGTCAAAAATCCACACATAACGTACAGTCAGCGCTCCATATCGCCGGTTCCACATTCTTGGATTCAGCCAACCGTCAATCGTGTAGTACTGTAGTATTTACCACTGAAGAAAACCTGAGAACTAGACCCATGAAGTTCAAACCCACGCTGTTCAAGGGTCAACTGTAGTATATTTTAAAAGATGTTAAATATTAGGAAGTTCTAGAATCCATTTCACTAATGATTATAAGAATAATAGGCTAGATTGTTTAGACTGTCAAACCCAACTGAGGGTATGGCCATGTCGCATTGAAAGTCAGATGTACACATCCTCAGACACAGGGAGAGCTGGAAGTTCAAGTACAAGTAGACGGGCAATTCCCAAGTTCACAGGTAAGTTCAAGTTCAAAAGTAACCAGCAATGCCAACCACAAAAGAATGGATCTGATAGAAATAAGTTGTGGCGGAAATTTTAAGAGGCAGTGGTTATCTCAGGTGCGGATTAAACTTGATTATCATTGCAAAGACCAATAGCCTAAAATAAGTTAATTTCTACTGGAACTGCCCTAGCTCAGGTGCTCTCCATCAGTTTCTCTGCAAAATGCTTTTCAGTTCTGTCTCACTGTCTTCTGATCACCCTTCCTCCACAGTGCTTCTCTAGTGGTATTTTCAGTGATATGCCAACAACAAGGTGGCAGGAATGGTCCACCCAGTTGCAGGCACTAAGGTGAGCAAGTCCACTGAGAGTAAAACAATAATAAAACTAAAAGTGAGTCTTTTAATATCTCTATGAGTCAGTGCGTCTAAATAATGTCAGTGAAAAACTACTCCTCCCACCAAAAAAAAAAAATTTTTTTTCCTCACTCTAAGTTCTAAACAATTGCTGTGATCACTAGTGAGTTTCAGTATTATCTACTTGAGCTTCAAATTAGCACATCTTTATTGCATATCCTTTGATAAACATTTCTTACACGGAAATTAATTCAGAGAATTCCCAATTATACTGTCAACACCCTAAATGTGTTATCACCTGAGTAAATCTGTAATGATTCAATATTGTTCAAGCTCACTTCAGGAGCAGTTTATATCCCTAGTCCCTATGGTACTACATGTTCTCATATTTAAATACAGGCAGTCCTTACTTTGCATGATATCGTGGGACTAAAAAACAACCATGCAAGCAGAAACCATGCAAAGCAATCTTCATAATCAATGAGGAAAAGCATGCTTCTTTAAAACTTTTTGGTTGGAACATTAAAAACTCTTACTGTGGGCTATGAACAAATAGCAAAATGAAAAATAGTAAAATTGATACTTATTTAGTATGCTGTAAGTTAAAACAGTGGAAACACCATGAAATAAAGGTGTTTTAATTTTTGTTTAAAAATGTGGGACTTCCCTGGTGGTGCAGTGGTTAAGAATCCGCCTGCCAAGGCAGGGGACACTTGTTTGAGCCCTGGTCCAGGAAGATTCCACATGCCACGGAGCAACGAAGCCCGTGCGCCACAACTACTGAGCCTGCGCTCTCGAGCCCATGCTCCATAACAAGAGAAGCCACCACAATGAGAAGCCCGTGCACCGGAACGAAGAGTAGCCCCTGCTCGCCGCAACTAGAGAAAACCCGCATGCAACAACGAAGACCCAGTGCAGCCAAAAATAAATAAATAAATTTATTAAAAAAATTTTTTAAATAAAAAAATAAAAATATCAAAAATAGTTTGAATGGCGTTCTCCTTCTTGTCCTAGAACTTATGATCTGGAATGAACATTTTTGTCTATACCTTGACAAATGGTTATACTTCTTAAGTTTGGATAAGTTTCCGACATTTTTTCCTTTGCTTTTTCAATGTCATGAAATATCTCCAAGAGTTCCTTTAATGTGTAGTTTTTGCTGGCGCCACTTCCTCGGGGACATCTTCATATTTTTCATCACAACCACCTGCCTCATTAATGTCAGTCAATTCACCTTCACTGAATTCCTCTGGCTGTGTATCTAGAGTCTCAAATGATTCAGTGTCAACATTCGCATGGTCAGCTATTTCTTCTATAAACTCCACTCAGGTTAGATTTGGATTTCACTTCCAGCGTTATCACTTTCGTTTCTTTCTAGCACTTTCATCTTTGTCGGCCGATTTCTCCTTTTGATTATCCATTTTTGTATATGTCATGTGGATGTCACTGGGCAACAAGGATGCAGCATGACTACACACTTCACTGTCTGTGCATGAACTGACTTACATTTACAGTAATCAGTGACCAATGACTTTTAAAGAAGTCACTGATCAGTCACTGACCATGATCCACATCTATTATTTATGCTGTGATCTGTGAGCTGAAGAGCCCGCAGTGTAAGTCTGTACTTCATGCAATTCCTCACAGTTAATAAACTAAACTTGTAACTGAAGTTTGAACCCTGTTTTTGACAGGCTAGTGTTATTTAACTAAGCGGTGGTAACTGAAATTTGTGACCAGGGAACTGTGCAAAGCAAGAATTACCTATAGTAGATTCTCAACAGTGATAGATAGTACAGTGATTATAAAGATGAATAAACAAAACTTGTGTTACTTGAATTTTGTCATTGTGTGACCAGCTGATGTTTTTGTGTTTAATATTGCAAACAGTGAAAGGGGTGCAAAAATAGGTGCTGTTTAGTTAGTGTAAATTTTAGTTCGTACATTCTTTACTAAATTTGAATACTTAATTGAAATTTATACTTTTTAAAAATAAAGAATAAAAAATAAGTCATTAATTACTATTACTGAAAACAGCTTTGTCACATAACGGAGGAATGTGTTTAAGAACGATGCACTCTGTGTGTCATATATGCTAGGCATGCAGCTGGATCTTTCTAAAAGGCAGATCTGATCTTATGACTCCCCTGATCAAAAATTTCCACTATCTTTTCATCACCTACATCAGTAATTCTTAACAGTGTCACCTGTGAAACTTTTCAAAAACACAGATGCGCTAGAGGGAACTTTCCTCAACATAATAAAGGCCATATATGACAAACCCACAGCCAACATCATCCTCGATGGTGAAAAACTGAAAGCATTTCCTCTAAGATCAGGAACAAGACAAGGATGTCCACTCTCACCACTCTTATTCAACATAGTTTTGGCAGTCTTAGCCACAGCAATCAGAGAAGAAAAGGAAATAAAAGGAATCCAAATGGGAAAAGAAGAAGTAAAGCTGTCACTGTTTGCAGATGACATGATTCTTTACATAGAGAATCCTAAAGATGCTACCAGAAAACTACTAGAGCTAATCAATGAATTTGGTAAAGTAGCAGGATACAAAATTAAGGCACAGAAATCTCTGGCATTCCTATACACTAATGATGAAAAGTTTGAAAGTGAAATCAAGAAGACATTCCCATTTACCATTGCAACAAAAAGAATAAAATATCTAGGAATAAACCTACCAGTCACAAAAGGAGACAAAAGACCTGTATGCAGAAAATTATAAGACACTGATGAAAGAAATTAAAGATGATACAAATAGATGGAGAGATATACCATGTTCTTGGAAGAATCAACATTGTGAAAATGACTCTACTCCCCAAAGCAATCTACAGATTCAATGCAATCCCTATCAAACTACCACTGGCATTTTTCACAGAACTACAACAAAAAACTTCACAATTTGTATGGAAACACAAAAGACCTTGAATAGCCAAAGCAATCTTGAGAACGAAAAACAGAGCTGTAGGAATCAGGCTCCCTGACTTCAGACTATACTACAAAGCGACAGAAATCAAGACACTATGGTACTGGCACAAAAACAGAAATATAGACCAATGGAACAGGATAGAAGCCCAGAGATAAACCCACGCACATATGATCACCTTATCTTTGATAAAGGAGGCAGGAATGTACAGTGGAGAAAGGACAGCCTCTTCAATAAGTGGTGCTAGGAAAACTGGACAGGTACATGTTAAAGAATGAAATTAGAACACTCCCTAACACCATACACAAAAATAAGCTCAAAATGGATTAAAGACCTAAATGTAAAGCCAGACACTATCAAACTCTTAGAGGAAAACATAGGCAGGACACTCTATGACATAAATCACAGCAAGATCCTTTTTGACCCACCTTCTAGAGAAATGGAAATAAAAACAAAAATAAACAAATGGGACCTAATGAAACTTCAAAGCTTTTGCACAGCAAAGGAAACCATAAGCAAGGCCAAAAGACAACCCTCAGAATGAGAGAAAATATTTGCAAATGAAGCAACTGACAAAGGATTAATCTCCAAAATTTATAAGCAGCTCATCCAGCCCAATAACAAAAAAACAAACAACCCAATCCAAAAATGGGCAGAAGACCTAAATAGACATTTCTCCAAAGAAGATATACAGAGTGCCAACAAACACATGAAAGAATGCTCAACATCACTAATCATTAGAGAAATGCAAATCAAAACTACAATGAGATATCATCTCACACCAGTCAGAATGGCCATCATCAAAAAATCTAGAAACAATAAATGCTGGAGAGGGTGTGGAGAAAAGGGAACACTCTTGCATTGCTGGTGGGAATGTGAATTGGTACAGCCACTGTGGAGAACAGTATGGAGGTTCCTTAAAAAACTACAAATAGAACTACCATATGACCCAGCAATCCCACTGCTGGAAATACACCCTGAGAAAACCATAATTCAAAAAGAGGCATGTACCAAAATGTTCGTTGCAGCACTATTTACAATAGCCCAGAGATGGAAACAACCTAAGTGTCCATGATCGGATGAATGGATAAAGAAGATGTGGCACATATATACAATGGAATATTACTCAGCCATAAAAAGAAATGAGATTGAGTTATTTGTAGTGAGGTGGATGGATGTAGAGTCCGTCATACAGAGTGAAGTTAAGTCAGAAAGAGAAAGACAAATACCGTATGCTGACATGTATGGAATCTAAGAAAAAAAAATGTCATGAAGAACCTAGGGGTAAAATAGGAATAAAGACACAGACCTACTAGAGAATGGACTTGAGGATACGGGGAGGGGGAAGGGTAAGCTGTGACAAAGCGAGAGAGTGGCATGGACATATATACACTACCAAACGTAAGGTAGATAGCTAGTGGGAAGCAGCCGCATAGCACAGGGAGATCAGCTCTGTGTTTTGTGACCGCCTGGAGGGGTGGGAAAGGGAGGGTGGGAGGGAGGGAGATGCAAGAGGGAAGAGATATGCGGATATGTGTATATGTATAGCTGATTAACTTTGTTATAAAGCAGAAACTAACACACCATTGTAAAGCAATTATACTCCAATAAAGATGTAAAAAAAAAAAAAAAAAATCCCAGATGCCCTGGTTCCACACATAGACTCCAATGCAGTAGATCTAGGCAAAGGGCCCATAGGTGATTCACTCAGGTGCTGATCCACTGACCCAGGTCTAGCTCTGAGTTTCTTAGCATGAAAAATAAGGGCTCTTAAGATCTGGAACCTGCTTCTACAAACACATCTCCTCACATTTTACAACTTATAATTGCTTCTAGCTCCTGAATTAGCCATGGGTCTTTGTACATATCTGTTCCAACTTCAAGGACTGCAAGTCCTCCAATGCCATGCCTAGGTCTACTTGGAAAACCCTCATTCCTGTTAACTCAAAGTTCAGGTGTTTTTCACAGAACTAGAACAAATAATTTTAAAATTTGTATGGAAACACAGAAGACCCCCAACAGTCCAAACAATCTTGTGGAAGAACAGAGCTGGAGGTATCATGCTCCGTGACTTCAGACTATACTACAAGGCTACGGTCATCAAAATACGTATGGTACTGGCACAAAAACAGACACATAGATCAGTGGGACAGAATAGAGAGCCCAGAAATAAATCCACACACTTATGATTAATTAATCTGGGACAAAGTAGGCAAGAATATACAATGGGGAAATAAATGGTGATGGGAAAACTGGACAGATGCATGGGGAAGAATGAAATCAGAACACTCCCTAACACCATACACAAAAGTAAACTCAAAATGGATTAAAGACCTAAATGTAAGACCGGATACTATTAAACTCTTAGAGGAAAACAGAATACTCCTTGACATAAAGTGTAGCAATATATATATTTTTGGATCTGTCTCCTAAGGCAAAGGAAACAAAAGGAAAAATACACAAATGGGACTTAAAAGCTTTTGCACAGCAAAGGAAACCACTGGCAAAACAAAAAGGCAACCTACTGAATGGGAGAAATTATTTGCAAATAATATGCCCAATAAGGGGTTAGTATACAAAATACATAAACAGCTCATACAACTCAATATCAAAAAAACAACCATCCTGATTTAAAAATGGGCTGAAGACCTGAATAGGCAGTTCTCCAAAGAAGACACACAGATGGCCAACAGGCACATGAAAAAATGCTCAACATCGCTAATCATCAGAGAAATGCAAATCAAACCGACAATGAGATATCAGCTCACACCTGTCAGAATGGCTATCATCAAAAAGTCTATAAATAATAATGTTGGCAAGGATGTGGAGAAAAGGGGACCCTCCTACACTGTTGGTGGGAATGTAAATTGATGCAGCCCCAGTGGAAAACAATATGGAGGTTCCTCAAAAAACTAAAAATAGAACTACCATATAATCCAGCAATTCCACTCCTGGGTACATATCCAAAGAAAACAAAAACATTACTTCAGAAAGATCTTACATGTACCCCACTGTTCACAGCAGCATTATTTACAATAGCCAAAATACGGAAGCAACTCAAGTGTCCATCAACAGATGAATGCATAAAGATGTGGTATATGCACAATGGAATGCTACTCAACCATGAAAAAGAAGGAAATTCTGCCATTTGCAATAACATGGATGGACCTGGAGGGTACTACGCTTAGTGAAATAAGTCAGAGAGAGAAAGACAAATACTATATGTTATCACTTATATGTGGAATCTAAAAAATAAAACAAACTAATGAATATAACAAAAACACTCACAGATGTAAGGAACAAACGAGTGGTTACCAGTGGGGAGAGGGAAGGGGGAGGGGCAAAATAGAGGTAGGGTATGAAAAGGTACAAACAACTATGTATAAAGTAAGCAAGCTACAAGGATATATTGTACAGCACAGGTAATAGAGACAATATTTTATAATAACTTTAAATGAAGTATAATGTATAAAAATTTTGAATCACACACAAAAAAGAATAAATGATTAAGCTTCAAGATAAAGAAGGGCAGATCGTTGTGGTAGTTGCTTAGGGTGGAAAAGCCAAGGGTAAATACCAATGCAGAGTGACCCAAGTAACAGAAAACTGAAGTCCAACAACTTTGGACAAAAGTGAAACAAAGAAAGGACTTAATATATGTGTCTTTATGGAGCTTCCTCACTGAGAGAGGCATCAGGCAGCTCCAGGCTTACAGCCTCACAGCTTCAAGTTCAAGGGGAAGAAAGCATCACAGGAGCCAGACAAGAAAGGAGTTCATGGTCAGGTTTGGGTCATGTGGCCACCCTGGTCCAGCAGTCGGGAGCACTGCCACCCACGTTTCATGGACTGAGTTGGGGAGGGTGAAGAAATCACCAGAAGGAAGGACAGACGCTCAGCAGACACGAAGAATGAGCACCACCTCAAACAGATCCCAGAAATGAGGACTGGGTACCCAGAAGTGTGGATGAAAGGTTAGAAAATCAGATGTATGGGTCTAGAGCCCAGGAAGACCTCTGAAAACCGACCTGATCTGACTGTCACTGCATCACCACCACACCACTTGGAAAAGGACCTGGGCAGCGTCAGGCACACGTCACCTCAGTCTATCTTTCCTTCGGTGATTAGATTTAGAGCCCAGCAGTAAGATGACAGATTAAATCAACAATTCTCAAACATTTCCCTCAAACTACCGTGAGCACTCTGGAATTTGGGCTGGGTGGTAGACTAGGAGGCTGGCAGTATGTTTCAGAGCCGTCCGCTGCAAAACTAAAACTGATTTGAAGTCCCATGCTTTTTCTTAAAAAATGTTAACTTTGAATTTTATTCCACAGAATAGCCATGTAATTTTGAAAATGTTTTCAATAACTGACCTCTGAAAATTTCAAGTTATTTCAAATAAAAGTGACACTCCTAAATAATTTACCATTTCATTCACTTTTGCACATGGCTACTTATATTATCCCTTGACTGAAGAGATATGGGAACATATGTATAACTGATTCACTTTGTTATGAAGCAGAAACTAACACACCATTGTAAAGCAGTCATACTCCAATAAAGACGTAAAAAAAAAAAAAAAAGCATGGGATGCAGTAGGTCCCACACACTGTTTCCAACTCTATTATTCTCAGGTAGCTGTTTCTGGCAGTGACATCCATCTATTAAAACTCCATTAGCAATAAATTTTAATGATAATTACCATCTACTGAGTAGCTTCTACATCCAAAGCAGTTTTATATATTTTCTCATTTAATCCTCTCAGTAACTCTGAAAAGCAAATTATCCCCAAACACATAATGGGAGTGAAAGTCACAAAAGGTCACTAAATCACACAAAGTCGCAGAGTCACATACCAGGATTGCAACACAGGGCTCTCTGGCTCTAAAACCTGTGTCTTTTCCACCGTGTCTCCCTTGCCCTCCTTTTACATTGCTTCTTTATGCTTCAGGAACGTCAACCTCAGTTATGAAACAATCCACAAGTTCAAGAAAACAATTTCAAGAAAACAAAATAACTAATATCATTATCCTACACCTGAGGCCTTCAATTGGGCAGTATTTTCAAACGCAGAGCAGTAGACCTGCAATCAGGCGTCTTAGGTTCTGTTGTCAATTCCACCTGCAACAAACTAGGGGGTTTTGGAAAAGTCACCTCACCTGGACCTAAGCATCTGCAAAATGAGAGTGAGACTTGGTCACTGTTGCAGCCCTTCCAACTCCAACATGCTATCATTTCAACACAAATTCCTCAAGACTCAGTTGCTTATGTGTAGACTGAGTGTCATATGCTACTGACTGCAACAGGCCCTCCAAGGGGGACCGGAAAGATCCAGTTATAGACACACTCTCAAAGCCAGTATCAGGTGAATGCTAACTCCAACCTCAACTTCTGAGAAAGTAATAATAACAACACTATGATGATAACTACTACTTATTTATTGCTAATTATGTCCCAGTAACTGTTCTTATGTAACTTATCTCATTTAGCCTTCGCAACAACCCTATGAAGTAAGACCCATTATTATTCCCATTTTAGAGGTGAAGAAACTGAGGCTCATCACGTTTAAGTAACTGCCCAAGATCAAATATACAATTTATGGCACGTCTACAAGTAAACTCAGCTATTCAGACTCTGTGGTCTGATTCCAGATTATCATGAAGGACTGCCTCTCTCCTGACCACGCTGCTCTCTTTGAGAAATACTCACTTGAAAAGCTTCTTGGAAAAGAAAGTAAGATCTCATCACTAACGCTGCACCACAGATTGAATTTAAAATGCAGAGTGTTTTACGCTGCCAGCAGATACACACCAGCGTTAACAGGATCCGTTAATGTCCATTTGGCTCTGTTAACCTTGTCAGAGTCTGTGTAAATGGCAATAGTCAGGTCTGGGAGGAAGACTGCCCCAGTGGGAAGGAGCCTGCTTGGGGCCAGGAGGCAAACACCTCCTGGGAGGATTCGCTGCATGGCAACCATTTAAAGGCTAATGGTAAGACAGACCATCCTTATTAATCAACACCACTTAGATGTGCATAATCATTGGCTTTCAAGTTTAAGTAGAAAATACTAAACTTGCTTTATGTCCATTCTCCAGTGCTTCCCCAAATCAGCTGAGCAGATAGGGGTTTGTTTTGTTTTTTTTTTTGCGCTCAGAGCCTCCTTTGGGACGTGTTCCATGAACACATTTGGAAAATTCTGCTCCATGGAAGACAGCAAGTTTTGGCCAATGGTCCCCCCAAAAAAAGAACCAGTGCAAAAGAGAGTTCTTAATTCCTGATGCTATTCACGTGAGGGCCCTGCTGCCCCAGGGAGCTGGAACACCAAAGAAGAGGCAGCTCCACACTGTCCATCACTCACACCAGGGGCAGAACAGAAATGCCGTCACCAAGATGTAAAAATAAACGCTACAATAAAGACAGACATAGAGAACGGACTTGAGGACACAGGGAGGGGGAAGGGGAAGCTGGGAGGAAGTGAGAGAGTGGCATGGACATATATACACCACCAAATGTAAAATAGATAGCTAGTGGGAAGCAGCCACATAGCACAGGGAGATCAGCTCGGTGCTTTGTGACCACCTAGAGGGGTGGGATAGGGAGGGTGGGAGGGAGACGCAAGAGGGAGGGGATATGGGGATATATGTATACGAATAGCTGATTCACTTTGTTATACAGCAGAAGCTAACAACACTGTAAAGCAATTATACTCCAATAAAGATGTTTAAAAAAAAACCCCTGCTATTTACTGAGTCACTTTGCTGTACAGCAGAAATTAAACACAACATTGTAAATCAACTATACTTCAATAAAATTAAAAAAAATAATCGCTACTTTTACAGATAAGACACTATAAGTATTTTATATTTTTTTTAAGTTTGAGCATTTATATCATTTATAACTGTATGCAAGATAATTTTCGGAAAGAGAACACTTGCTGGTAACCCATACAACTTCAAGAAGACTTTTTTTTTTTTTTAAGATTTTTGTTTTTTTGATGTGGACTTTTTTGGGTTTTTTTGTTTTTTTTTTATTTTTTTGCGGTACACGGGCCTCTCACTGTTGTGGTCTCTCCCGTTGCAGAGCACAGGCTCCGGACACACAGGCTCAGAGGCCATGGCTCATGGGCCCAGCCGCTCCGCGGCATGTGGGATCTTCCCGGACCAGGGCACGAACCCACGTCCCCTGCATCGGCAGGTGGACTCTCAACCACTGTGCCACCAGGGAAGCCCTGTGGACCATTTTTAAAGTCTTTATTGAATTTGTTACAATGTTGCTTCTGTTTTCTGTTTTGGTTTTTTGGCCGCGAGGCATGTGGGATTTTAGGTCCCCGACCAGGGATCGAACCCGCACCCCCTGCATTGGAAGGCAAAGTCTTAACCACTGTTCTGCCAGGAAGTCCCTAGAGGACTCTTTTCCTAAGTAGAATTATTTGATTAAAATTTGGAGGAAAGGAATCAGAGACTGATATCAGGTCATGTCCTTACCATGTTCTGCTTAAAAGAATTGTTGCAAACATTCAGCCCAAGAAAGGAACTTGCTATCTTTAATTTTTATCTTCCTTTTTTTTTTTTTTAAGTAATTTCAGATTTCAATTCAAACATGTAACTCGTTTTTGCCACTGAATTCTTTAAGAACCTGTGTCAAGAAGGAAATCTTGATTAGGTAAGTGAACCTCAGATATTTACAGTCCTTGGAAGAAAGGTTACCAAAAAAAGAGGGAAAATGAAAGATGGTCCCTTTAAGAAATGAACAAAGAAGGAAGATAGGTTGCCAACTACAAGCAGCGAACTGGAGGAAAGAGCTGGCTTCAGAATGTTAATGCCATCACTGCAAATTAGTTTCAATATAAGTAATTAATCAACTTTTGTCACTTTTTGTGGTACATTGTGAACATTCCCTGTGAGGTCCATCCTTCACTGTAGTACTTCAAGTTTAAAAGCCTGAGGCTTTTAGAACTCGCCTTATGACATTGGCAAGGCCCTTTCTATAGGCTAATGAACTTGCCAAGAATACCAAGCTAACAAAAGATACAATGGTACCATGCTTCAGTTTTCAAGAACTTTTCCATGCTCATTTCAGGCCCCCTTTACACTTTGGCCCTTTCTGCTCAAATACCACCCAGCTCACTGGAAGGACCAGCTTTTAATTTCACCCTGAGTGCCATCCCTCCTGGGACCAGTGATGAGGGGAAATGATGACAACACATTATGGAAATTTCCTTTTGTGTAACCTCTCCTTCTAGAATCTTTCAGTGCATTACCAGGAAAAGATAAATCCACACTCACTGAGATTTAATTAAGTCTCTAAGGAAAGGGCCACGTTGGACGGGAGCAAATGTAACAGATTTCAGCAGGGATTCCTTTGTCTGTCAGTCACACGATCCACAGAAGCACTGGGGTATCTGGAATACTGCATTCTGACTTTAAACTATTCCTGCTACTAAACTGCTGCCTTTTCCCTTAAAGCTTAAATTACCAAATACATCAATACAGAAGAACCTACACTCGCAGGCTGCAACTGCCGTGCATAGGGATGAATGGATTTCCTACGTCTTGAACCTAACCTAGCACGATAGAGTCTCACGGGGGTGGGGGGCGCCGGGGGGTTCAAATTCAATTTATTAGTATTTCCTCTATACATGTAATTGTGCCCATTATGGAATATAAAGAAAAATAAAAAGGAGTAAAAATATCACTCATAATATACCAGTATTAACATTGTTGTTTCTTTGGAAACAGCAACTTGTTTTCTCCTAAACTTGCATTTCACTATCACACTTCCACGGAGCATAAGCCTGGTTGAGACTGTAAGTGAACCCTGACCAAATGTACTTACTGACTGTGCCAGGCTCCCCTGTCCTCTGAGAACTCATACCCAGTGAGAGCCACTGGGTCGCCCCACTAGTGTGGAAATAGGACTCAGGGCCCCATGGGAGGCACGATTTTGATTTTCCTCACCATCAAGCAGGGCAGACAGAAGGGGTGAGAAGTAGCAATCAGAGAAAATGGAGCCAAAGTACCTGATCCCCTCTGCTCTCCGAATCTGTTACCACTTCTCTGCCCAGGCACAGTCTTCCTCCCCTTGCCCAGGGCGGTCCCATCCCCAGCTGAGCGTCCTCTGCTCCCCTGAAGGGCCCTCAGGGCCACACACTACGTGCAAGCCAATCACTCAATTAGCCAAGGCTCTGCCCTTGTGGTCGGCCCAGGCGGGTCTCCAAGGCCACTCGAGTCACATGGGAAGCTCTGTACAAATGAATCCTAAAATCCTTCCTTCCTTCACAGCAATCTCTCAGAGATTTATCTTGTCACCAAGAGGAAAACATAAACCTTCCTGCTGTCACTGAGGTACTCCCAGTGTGGCTGCTTTTACCGCCCTGCTCAAAAAGTAAACTGCGTGAAAAATAAAGTTTGTCTTAACACAAGCTTTAACATCAGATGGGTTTAAATTCTTCAAAAGACTAACTTAAAATTGAACTGTTTGAACATGAACAAGCAGTATCTGAAAGGAGAAACTTAAACGATTAATAAACATGGGAACATAGGTTCTACCTCATTAATCAAAGGAAGGCCGAAGCATAAATATGTGTTTATCTAACTAGAAAAGGTTTTTTTAAATTGTATCTTCGATGTCAGCATTGGCTAGGATGGGGGGAGACTTGCTGGTCATACATGCACTACGGGGGGGTGGGGAGGAGTTTGATAAAAACAATTTCCCAAATACAAATTTGGGAATTTGTATTAAGAGTGGAAACTACACACACACACACACACACACGACACATCATCAAAATGAGTGTCGGGACAATTCATAATGGTGGACCAACAAGATGTGACATCAATTGCCCCCCTCAAAGAGAGCCACTGGTGGTCTGATGCTGGCCTCCAACTGTTTACACAAATAAAAACATGCATCAGATTTTAAAAGTAAAAACTACACCCAATCTGACCCAGTAATTCTACTTGTGACCCTAAGGATGTAATTAATAGTATGCATGAAGATTTATACTCTCACAGTTGATAACAACAAAAACTGGAAAAATATTGGACGATAAAGTAGTTATAAAATATGATATAGTCAACTCAGCAGAATGTTCTGCAGCCAGTAAGATGTTGCAGAAAGGTTTGCAAACATGGAAAAGAATCTAGTTACAAACCAATACACACAATGTAAACCCATTTTTGTGAAAAAATATATTTGTGGAAACATGACCATCTAGAAATGGGTCTGGAGAGGAGACGACAGTGGTTATATCTTGGAGTGAGGTGGGATGGAATCAAGGCTAGCAGGGCGGCATGTAGTTAAGGGGGAGGGTCTGGGACACAAGCTTGGTGCGTATTCTAACTCTGCCACTGTGGGAACTGTAGTGACTTGTTTATAGATTCCTTACCTGTAAAATGGGGATAAAGCTACTTTTTAGGGTTTGGGAAAGGATGAAGTGAGACCATGCCAGGAAAGTACAAAGTATAATACCTGATAAAAATAAAAAATTACAATTCTATCAGTATTTATGTGCAATTTCCAATTTTCTATGATGAACATGCATTTCTTTTATAATTAGTCATCGCCAAAATACTGTAAACAAATATAGAATTCTAATTAATGATATACATGCTTAATTACTCAGGAGGGCAGGATACTTATATCCACAATTTATTTTGAAATGTATCAAAAAATAAGTTGGACTGATGGTGGGTATACAGATATTTACTGTAAAATTCTTCCAACTTTGTTATGTTTGAAAATGTTCATAATAAAATGTTGAGAAAAGGGTATTTCATCTTACATGCATTCTTTTATTTACATAAGTAAAACACTCATTTTAACAAAGCATATAATAAAGACATATATAGAGAAATACTAATAATCTCCCCAGCATATTCCTCACCAAGTCCATCCTCCTCTAAAGGTACTTTTGGTATCCTTCCACATCTTTATGCTCATAAATTTAAAGGAAGTTCTTTCTTAGGATCATATTGTTCACATTACTTGGCAACCTGTGTTTTTTACACTTAGAAAAATAACTTTTAGGGGAGGTAATCATAAGGAATATGATCAATAATGTTGTAATAACTTTGTATGGGGACAGATGGTAACTAGACTTATCATGGTGATTTCATAATGTATGCAAATGTCAAATCACTGTATAGCACACCTAAAACTAACAAAATACATCAACTATATTTCAATTAAAAAGTAACTTATTTAAAAAATGATATCTACCTCTTACTAATGAATGTTCACGTCACAAATAAATCTTCTTTAAAGATAAGATAGCAGTGAGGACATGGCTTCCTTACCTATTTGATTTTTATTATACTTAAGATTTTAGAACACTTCATAGCAAAATACTTGGTTTTTAAATTGTTTCTTTTCATATTAAAATACATCATAAGTGGGTATCTGTGGGTTCCACCGTCCTGCTAGGGCTTTTCTACCCACCTTCTCCTTCAGGTCCTGCGCCCACTCACCTCATCCCGTCTGCGGTGGCAATATCACTGCCATTACAGCTGAGGCCATTTTCTGAAGCCACCCCTCTAGCCCAAGTTAGAGAGAAAAACCTACCTGAGAGTCACATGCCTTTTAATATGCATAACCACAATTCATATTCACATTCGTACACACAATGTGGAGAAAACAAAACAAACAAGAGCAGTAAAACTGCATTAATATAATTTGAGTAATGAATTGTTGCATCCACCCCACGGAAGCAGAATGAACCCTACCCAAAACTCTGTTGGGATATAGAGACTGGGGATTCCATACACGGACCAAGGGGATTTCTAGGAAACATGAAAAAGGGAATACAACTGCCCAAAGTTTTAATTATTTTTCATTGTCCTTGAGTTGATAATTTGTGGAGGAAAAAACTGGACAAAATTAAAGGACACTTTGTCCAAACATAAGAGTTCCAGGGCCTTTTGTTATTTAACCAGATGCTCAAATCTAGATGTGAGATGAATACAATTTATAAGCATGTAACATCAGAAACGTGTAAAGAAAACAAAAAAGCAAAAGTTAGCTTTATTCTTTAAGGCATGAATACTTCATCAAAATCACCAAAGATACTGATGAATTTGCCTGAAAATACTGTAAGAGAATCGGCTTTCCATGATCCATGAAAAAAACCCATTGAGATTTTGATTGGAATTACAATGAATCTATCAACTGGATCAAGATCAACTGGAGAAGAAATGATGTCTCTGCAATAATGAATCTCCTTACCCATGAGCACATTTAATCTCATTTATGTCTTCATTTAATGCATCATTAAATGAATGTCTTCATTTAATGCATCATCCATAGTTTTCCTTATATATCACAGATATATCATTTTATAGTTTTCCCTAGAGATCTTACATATATTTTATTAGATTAATTCCTGAGTACTTGATTTTTTCTGCCAGGTATTTTCCAGGTATTTGTTGCTGGTGTAAAGAAATGCAGTTGGCTTTTTTTTTTGCAGTACGTGGGCCCCTCACTGTTGTGGCCTCTCCCATTGCGGAGCACAGGCTCCAGACGCGCAGGCTCAGCGGCCATGGCTCACGGGCCCAGCCGTTCCGTGGTATGTGGGATCTTCCCGGACCAGGGCACGAACCCGCGTCTCCTGCATCGGCAGGTGGACTCTCAACCACTGCGCCACCGGGAAGCCCGACAGTTGGCTTTTATACTACAGACTTATCCCTATCTACCTTGTTCAACTCTCTTATTATTTCTAATAAATTATCTGTAGATTCTTTTGGTTTTCTACAAAAATGATCACATAATCTGCTAATAAGTACATTTTTATTTAAAAAAATACAATTTAACCACAAAAAGGAGCGTAGGTGAGTTGCATAGAAAATCCCTGAAAAAATACTCAAGCAACTGGTAACACTGGTTGCTAATCTAGGCATTGAATAATTTTATACCTCATGTTCCTTTTGAATTTTGAGCCATTTTACAGATTACCTATAGCAAATAACTAAAATAGGCGTTTTTTTCCCCCAAAAAACAATACAACTTTTAAGGCAGTTAAAATACAACTGAAGAGGAGGCAAGTCATAGGCTCTCTGGGCCTCAGTTTCCCATGTGCCAAGTGCCTTCACTTGGACTAAATCCAAAGTTACAAATCCAAGGCCCTTGACTTAAATTTGGCCTGCAGACATGTTATGCTAGGCGCTCACAGCGGATTTTTGGTTTTTCATTTATCTAGTTGCCAACATTAAAAAACAAACAAGGGCTTCCCTGGTGGCGCAGTGGTTGAGAGTCCACCTGCTGATGCAGGGAACACGGGTTTGTGCCCCGGTCCGGGAAGATCTCACATGCCATGGAGCAGCTGGGCCCGTGAGCCATGGCCGCTGAGCCTGCGTGTCCGGAGCCTGTGCTCTGCAACGGGAGAGGCCACAACAGTGAGAGGCCCGTGTACCGCAAGAAAATAATAATAATAATACAGATTTCTTGCAAATCAAAACCACAATGAGGAATAACCTCACACTGGTCAGAATGACCATCATCAAAAAGTCTAGAAGTAACAACTGCTGGAGAGAGTGTGGAGAAAAGGAAACCCTCCTACACTGTTGATGAGAATGTAAATTGGTGCAGTGACTATGGAGAACAGTATGGAGGTTCCTTAAAAAAACTAAAAATAGAGTTACTGTATGATCCAGCAATCCCACTGCTGGGAGTACATCTGAAGAAATTGAATACACAATTGAATACTACTCAGCCATAAAAAAGAATAAATAATGCCATTTGCAGCAACATGGATGGACCTAGAGAATTTCATACTAAGTGAAGTCAGACAAAAACAAATATTATATGACATCACTTATTTGTGTGATCTAAAAAATAATACAAATGAATCTATATACAAAACAGAAATAGACTCAAAGATATAGAAAACAAACTTATGGTTACCCAAGGGTAAAGGGAGGGGAGGAGGGATAAATTAGGAGTATGAGGTTAACAGATACAAACTACTATACACGAAATAGATAAGCAACAAGGACCTACTGTACAGCACAGGGAACCATGTTTAGTACCTGGTAATAACCTATAATGGAAAATAATCTAAAAAATATATAACTGAATCACTTTATTGTACACCTGAAACTAATACAATATTGTAAGTCAACTAAATTTCAATTTAAAGAAACACAGATTTCTTGTCCTGATCACCAGAAACTCCAGTTCATTAGGTTCAGAGGGGGACCCAGTCATCAGCTTTATTAACAGCTCTGACCTCCCATCCCCCAAGACACACAAACATACACAAATGCACACACACCATCTCCACCTGCACCTGCACTACCACCTATACACACCAGGAGACCCTGACACTGATGAAGCCTGGTCCAGTCTTTCAGACACATGGAAACAAAGGGATTACCTCTTTAATCTCACATGGGCCCATCTCACTCTATGCCTCCAACCTTGGCCAACAGGAGAAAAGATGAGCTCATACTAAAAGGGTCTCTTTTTCTATAGATGGGGTTTCAGCCTGGCTCACTGGCTGTTGTATCATTATGAGAAACAGCCTGGTCATTTAAGCACATATGCTAGAGAAAAACTTCCATCCTCCCAGTTTCTAGCATACTTGATGTGGGAACTCAGCAGACTTTTCTTATAAATATAGAGTAACTTCTCTGCCGTTGCTTCCAATGTCATAGAGTATCAATACCAATCTCTGCTCCCTTAGGTCCTTCCCAAAATGGGCAAACAAACATATAGCTAGACTTCGTCCCTCCATGATTCAGGATCCATGGGCAAATGCAGATGGTCTAAGGCAGCACTGTCCAACAGAACTTTCTATGATGATATTCTATATTTTCATTGTCCAATATGGTAGCCACTAGCCACATGTAGCTATTGAGTTCTTGAAATGTGGCTAATACAAATGAAGACTTAATTTTTTTATTTTACTTAATTCTAATTTAAATTTAAATGGTCACATATGGCTAGTGGCTACTTTATTGATCAGTTCAGATCTAAGGTCATTCAGTCATAGGCTTCATACGAAAATAAAGATTATAGTACAGGTTATAATTACAATCGTTCCCTTTTGGAAGCTCCTAGGGTCACATCTGGCTTTCAGTCATTTTTAATTTCCTCAGAGTAATCACAGCTTACAAGGTTCCATCTAGCAGAAACTCAAAAATTATCTTGTCAAATCAATCTAAAACCAAGGCACATAACACGGTTTAAAAAGTCAAACAGACCACAACAAAAAATATCTTGCACTCAACTATCCTTCTAACCTCCATTCTCAGACAACCACTTGTACCTCTAGCAGTTTTTTCTATCACTTACCTCCTTATTTCTAAGTGATGTTGATTACTAACTCTTAACTCAAAACATTACACACACCTATTGACTTCCTATTATGATTGGTAGAGTACCTAGCTCTCTTAGATGCCCATCTTGCTCCCTCACCTAATATTATATCACAATTTTTACTTAAATCCCTATTTAATGTTTTCATTATTATAACATCATAATCTAGACGTACACAAACATCATTCACTGCCGAGCCATGACATGCACCATGATTACATTTCTTCTCTGGTGCTTTTTCCGTTTTCCCCTGGAGTCAGCCTTCTCCTCCTCGTCTTCATTTGCTTGCTTTTATTTGAAACTAGGCTACATTTTCATACACCCTCCAACAACTGTAAATGTTTCTCGTGAAATTTTCAAGCACTCAAACCTGGCAAATGAACCAGGAACCACGCTTGTGGACTCTCCATCCTCCCCTTTCAATCTAGTTGGCTTGGTTTCTGGACCGGATTTACAGCTAGAGCCCTGGAAGCTCCCTTTGTTTCTCTCCTGGGTCACATTTCAGGAAATTCTCTCAACCTACTCCTTCATTGACTAGATCATGCCCTCCAGGAGTCGGTCGGGAGAAAAGTTGCATGGGTAAACTGTTTGTGTGTAGCTCTGTATGTCTGAAATAACTTTATTCTATCCTCCCACCTGAATGATAGTTTAACTGGGTCAAGAATTGGCAGAGTTGAAAAGAAAACACGTTATGAATCTGTGAGGAAGGAGGAAGTAATTTCCCCCCAGAATCTGGAAGATTTCCTTCTAGTTTGCAGTATTGTTGAGAGAGCCGATACCACTCTGACTCAGAATCCTTTACACGTTTTTTCCTCTTTGGAAGCTTTTAGAATTCTCTCTTTATCGCTGTTATTCTGAAACTTCAAAATGATGTGCTCCATATGAGGGTATTTTTCATTCATTGTGCTTGGTATGTGAGGTACCCTTTTAATCTGAAAACCCATCTCCAAGGAAATTTGCTTGTATTGTTACTTTGAAAATGTCCTATCATTTTCTGTTTCCTTTTAATGAAACTCCTATTGTTAGGCTACTGGACCTCCTAGATAACACCTCTGTCTTAGCTTTTCTCACTGATTACCCAGGGAAAAAAGAATAAAGAAATGGACAGTTTCCTGACTTTATCTTCCAAATTATGATGAGAATTTTAAATTTCAAGTATAATTCTAAATTTCTAAGTGCTCTTTGCTCTGACTATACTTGTTTTATAGTGTTGCATTTTTATTTCATTAAGGATATTAACTGGAGTTAGTTTGTAGGGTTTTTTGTAGTTTTTTTTTTTCCTTCAATTCATTGCCTCTCTTAGCTCTGAGTTTCTTCTCGATTTTTCTTTTTCTTTTTGATGGGGACGGACTTTTCATATTGGAGGCTTTCCTTAAATGTCTGATCATCTGCTCATATTTAAGAGCAAGGCATTTAGAATGCTGATTGAAAGCCCTGCTATACAGCAGGCCTCGACAACTAGTGAAGCTCACTGTGGGGCAATCACGTGGAGACACAGCTCTTTCATCGAGATACCACCAAAATATCTCAGTTTCCGAGTTTCCTAGGAGAGGGATCCTTCTATCCCCACCTTGGGGTAGGAGTCTGGCTGCTGGCACTCTCAGGTTAGATGCTGGAAGGGCACTAGAGGCCTCCTGTTAGACATGCAGAGTTACGTGTATCTCCACTGCTTTCCATCCAGAACCACATCACTGCCCTCCTCTGTGCTTGGTACCCACAACTCCAAAACCCATTACTGAAACTTCTCCAAGAAATGCATCTCTCAATTCCCATTAGGATACAGGAGGGGTAGTCATATAACTTCTCAGAATGAAGGTAGGGTTTGGAGTTCACTGCTCTTTAAACTGCTGTTAACAGACCTCTTGGTTTCAGCCTCCTGATTCTCCTCCACCCTGTGCAATACCTGATGCTTCCAATTTCTAAGAACTCTTGGAATTTGGCAGGGTCAACCCCCCAGCTTCTCACTGGTCACGTCCCCCAACTCCACACACCCCCTCCTTTAGATGCAACCTAAATGCAAAGTGGGTGTGTGAATGTTCCACCATCTTCATATTATTATTATACAGTGTGCAGTTTCAGATATTTCCTGACTGGCTCAAAGGTAAAGTTGAACACCTATAATTTTCCTGCTGTCATTACTGTTCTTGTCTTGTTAGTGACTTTTGAGAGGAGAATTGGTCAGAGACATTTTACTTCTACTTCCTATCGTGTAAGAGCATCAGTGGTCTTTCTCAGTATAGGAAAGTTTCTTGTTTATTTTTTTGAGAGGATAGAAAGTTGTTCTCTTCTAATTAGAAGAATCCTGTCATATTAATATTTCTTCATATTCTCAGCATGAATTCTTATCTAAATGACTTACTGATTTCCTTCATTACATGCCTAATACATAGAAAGTAAGAAAAGCTATGGCAAGAAATCAAAAAAGCAAAGTTCTTTTCGTCTGTGGCTGTTCCTTCAACAATTTGGGCTTTATATATTCTCTCCATGAGCGGAGAGAAGGGGAGAGAGAGAGAAGAGAGGGGCCGAGTTAACATATATAAGCCAAAACTTTTAGGGAGATTATTGCCAAGAGAAGCTAACATCTACATATAAGACTGGAAGCTTTCAACCCAAAGTTTTCTTTTTGGAACACCAAGGAGAAAAGGGAAAATAATGAGGAAATAATCACACTAGAATTTAGTGAGACAGGTACCAAACTTCGCCGGGCTGTTTATCTCACAATATTTTCGATGCTATAGTCTAAGAACAGAATAGCCATCTTCCCCTGAGTAAGCAGAAGCCTAGGTGACGCAAATGTCTCTCAGTCATGCCCTGCCGCCCCCATGCTTCTAATCGCGCTCAGAACCACTTCTCTCCCCGTCTGGCTGCCATTCATCAGAAGCCCCTCCCACTCTCCCTTTGTCTGAAAACGTTCTCACCTTGTGAGTCCCGTTGAGAGGCCGAGCTCTCTCCCGTGATCCAGACTCAGCCTGTCAGATTCTCACTTTCCTAAGCCAAGGGTGATGGCACTTGACCAAATCAGGCGCACCTGCTGCAGCTAGCCAGGTACAGGAGTCAGGATTGCGGAGGGAGGGGAGGCCGCTCCTGCAGCCCTGGCCGCGCGCTGCGCTCTGGGCCAGCAGGGCCCACTTTGCAACCTAACTGCGGCCGCTAACACTCTACAGCTGGGCTGACAGGGCCTCACAGCCATGGAGCGTGAGCCAGGCTTCAGGCAGTTCTCTCCGGGACCCACTATCCTTTTGATGAACTGCCTTTCTGCTCAAGTCAGCTGGAACTGAGACTCTGATACATACAGGTTCCATATTAGGATTGCTGAAATAACTGAGGGAAGATCCCACGTGCGGTGGAGCAAATAAGCCCGAGCGCCACAACTGCTGAGCCTGTGCTCTAGAGCCCGCGAGCCACAGCTACTGAAGCCCGCGTGCCCAGAGCCCGTGCTCCGCAGCAAGAGAAGCCACCTCAATGAGAAGCCCGCACACCGCAACGAAGAGGAGCCCCAGCTCGCTGCAACTAGGGAAAGCCCGCGTGCAGCAACGAAGACCCAACACAGCCAAAGGTTTAAAAAACAAGTAAATAAAAAATCACTGAGAACTGAAGGTGCAAATCTTGATCTAAGAAATGACAACAAATCCTACAGACAGGTGGGCATCTCAATCTATTTTAACACTACAGACAGGTAGGTGTTTCTTTTGGTATCACAATTTTCTTATCAGTTTGAATAATTTAAGCCTCTGTTCTCAGAGTTCTACTCCAAGAAAAAAAAGGCTAATATTCCTCTCATCTTGCAGATTTGAGATCAGACTTTAGATTCTTGCTGGGACACATGAGAACCAACATGAGTGAGCCAGCTAGCCTTCCTCATCATCGTGACCGCCTAGACCCAGTCCTCAGACACCAGTGTGCTTAAGGACCTCCTGAGTCTGTACACCTGCCTTCAAAATACACATTCAGGGCAGAGCGAGAGCACGGGTACTCAAGGAGGTAGTTAATAGCTGTGGGAATCCTATCTGAGCCCTCTCTTAATTAGGCAAAGCTAATGAGAGCCACTGCCTTTTTGTAAGCAGTATCCAGATGGTGGTTTTAGGTTATCATTACTATAATTAAAGGTAGTGTAAGCTTCAGGGAATCCAAGGTTAAATTCCGGAGAGAACCTTATTTTCTACTCAGGATTTTAAGTAAGCAACTCAAAAAAGGAGAGAGAGGCAAAGGAGAAATTTGTTTCAGTAATAAATAGCTGTTTTATAGAAGTTTAAATAAAATATTGAGAATTAACAGTGCAACCAACACTTCTGGGGTGGGGGATGGGCAGTGGTGTCGATGGTACCACATTAGGGGCTGAAGGGAATCTAGAGATGAATAGGGCTTCAGCCCCATCTTTACCTCAGACTAACAATCTGGGTGGGAGTCAGTGGAAAAGTGGAAGAGGGATGTGAAAACAAGATACATAAATATGATAAACGCAGAAGGTCATGAACCAAAAGAGGGGTGGCAGGAAAAATATTTTTTTTTTTAATTTATTTATTTTTGGCTGCGTTGGGGTCTTCATTGCTGTGTGTGGGCTTTCCCTAGTTGAGGCGAGCAGGGGCTACTCTTCGTTGCGGTGCAAGGGCTTCTCATTGCGGTGGCTTCTCTTGTTGCGGAGCACGGGCTTTAGGCACGCGGGCTCAGTAGTTGTGGCGCACGGGCTTAGTTGCTTCGCGGCATGTGGGATCTTCCCAGACCAGGGCTCGAACCCATGTCCCCTGCACTGGCAAGAGGATTCTTAACCACTGTACCACCAGGGAAGTCCCCTTTTCATTTGTTTTTAATTGTTTCTATTTCTCATTCCCAATCAAACGTGCCACCGGGGCTCTCCACACACTAAGGCTGAAGTGCACATCGTTTTGGGGGACGGGTGGATTGGTCCAGATTTAAAAAGGCGCAGCCACACTGTGATTTGTTTTTTTTCAAATTTCCAGCTTTCAGACACAAAACCCCCCGGCTTTCAGTTGCAAGAGCCAGAGACGAAAGAGAAAGCATTTTTCCAGATATCTCAAAGATAAGCTTTGGAATACCCATTGGCCCAGCACAGAGGAGTGGATTGTAGAGTTTTAACTGCAAACAGAGTAGAGAGATGGTAGGAAAAGGGCAGGGATTTGAGGAAAGCCCATCCTGAGGCTGGAGGAGGAAATTTAGGCAAGAAAGGGAAGAGCCAGCGAGTTGAGGTGCCTCTGTTTTGAGCACCTGTGGGCTGAAAGCCTGGGGTGGGGAGGGAGGATTCGGAAACAGGTAGGTTAAGAACCTCAGAATGCAGGAGGCTTGGGCATCACACCCTTCAAGAACTCACCAAGTGGTCACCCTGGGCAGTAGGGTAGAAATGGGAACAACTTGTGTCTAAGCTGAGAGCACCTGAGATATACCCGCATCCTCTCCTCCAGCACAAAGTGAAAACAATCCAGAAAACCTCTGCAATCCTTTCAGAGGGGCACGAAGGCCTCTGAGAATAAAGGACACGATCCTCCTCTCTGTGTTGAGTCCTCGTGCCTGAGAATGCTGTGTCGTGGGGAAAGGGAACCCTCAGCAGAGGCTGCAAGTCCAGGGGACGATGGGGTCACCGTCACAGAAAATCAGCAGCCCTGGTGGGGGCAGAGCTGAGAGAGAAGATGGTGGGAAGAGAAGAGATGGCCAGCAACTCCAGCCAGAGGTACCTCCAGAACAGACACAGCCAGACCTCACAGAAGGCCAACCAGGAACACCTACCTGCCTGCCCTGTGCCACGAGGTGTCCGTGCCATGCAGCCCCCACCGCAGCTCCTTCCTGCGTACTGGAAGGAAGGGAGAACACGTCAGAGGCTATACCAACCCTGATAGGTGGCATGAACCGAAAACGACTGAATTTAACTAGTCCTGATTTAACTAGTGATTGAGGAAACCTGAAGCTGCAAAATCAAGTGTTTTCTATAGGTGATTGGTGGCTGATGAGTTCGTTAGATGCATTTCTGGGAAACTACTTCTATTTCTACCCACCAGGCTGTGTGCACACAGGGCTCAGAACACAAAGGTACACACCGAATGCAGTGGGGAAATTGAAGGAAGAAGACATTGTACTAAGTTGGAGGGCAGATTAGGCCAGTATTTATAACAGGATTTTTAAAAAACTGTGCTTTAATGAATTTATGGGCTTTTGACAAGTAGAAATGAGGTGGAGGCATTCCAGATGGCAGAAAAGAGATGGATCAAAGCCTAGGAAATGGGAGGAGGTGGGAAATGTTCAGGAAAAAATGATGGTCCAGTTTGGCTGGAACCTAAGCTCCTCTTTTAAAATTCCACACATGCTCTGCCAGAGCCCTGTACTTTGTGCCTCAGTGACGGGAAGCGTTTTGTAAACATCTCCGGTATGAAATATATTCGGAGCTGAGTGATGCCTGGAAACATACGCCCATTACTTAGAAGCCCTGTTGCCTCTGTCTGCTTCCTGTCCCTTCCTGCAAATGTAGTAAACAGACTTGTCACCAAATGATGCCTCTGGTGGGAAATCCTCTTCTCTCCTGCTCTGTGTGCAGCCCTAGCCCCCAGGGAAGGGATCTTCCATTCGTATTTCATCCTTTCATCAGATGCTCGGAACGCTTTCACCATTCTGCCTGTCCTTATTCCTTGGATGGAGGCATGGCTACTACGGTGGAAGGTGGTGGTTCGTTGGGTGTGAGGTGGCGGTCCAGGCATTTTTATTTTGACAAATCGCCAAAGGCGATCCAGATCTCCTCTTTTCCTTTTTACACTTTCCTTAACCTCCCATCCATTCCTTCATAGAAATTTAGAACACTATCTGGTACATATTTGGTGTCTATAACAATTTGTTGAATGAATGAGTTGACAGGCCCACCAACCCATTTTCCAAGCTGCAGCATGCAATGGAATCAGCAGGAGGGCTTGTTAAAATACAGATTGCAGGAATTCCCTGGCGGTCCAGTGGTTAGGACTCTGCGCTTTCACTGCCGAGGGCGCGGGTTCCATCCCTGATTGGGGAAATAAGATCCCACAAGCCTTGTGGGGCGGCCAAAAAAGAAAAAAAATATATAGATTTCTGGGTCCACCTGAAGAGTTTCTGATTCAGTGGGCCTGGAGCAGGGGCTGAGAACAACCCCCTTCCCCCCAGCCCGCTAACCCCTGCCAGGTGATGCCTATGCTGTTGGCAGGGGGAGCGGGTACACTTTGAGAACCACTGGTCTATATATAGATCAATACGGAAATCCCCTGAATACTTTGACCATAACCCAAAACTGATTGGTACCTTTAAATGTTTTATCTACCATATTCCTGGAAGCTTTTAGAAAAAGATGTTTCCCTATGTTTTCTTACATAAGTTATGAGAGCAACTTAATAGCATAAATTATAGCCACTGAAAACCATTTTTGGAAGACATGGAATTTTGATTAAGAATTCCAGGAATTAGAGACTTTTGAATAAAATGTTATCTTTTTCCCATTCAAGGGCTGATGGTTTAATGATGCAGTAAGATTTTAAAAGCCATAGGACTGCTATTATTCTACCTTGCACTGGCCTTCTTTAATTTCACAACAAAGCAAAAATCAGGCCACCTCTTCTGGAGTGACTGAGAGTTGGATAAAGAGGAGTGTTTCTGTCCACTGCCTGGAGGAGAATCCATTTTAAGAATCTTGGGGCTTCCCTGGTGGCGCAGTGGTTGAGAGTCCGCCTGCCGACGCAGGGGACACGGGTTCGTGCCCCGGTCCGGGAAGATCCCACATGCCGCGGAGTGGCTGGGCCCGTGAGCCATGGCCGCTGAGCCTGCGCGTCCGGAGACTGTGCTCCACAACGGGAGAAGCCACAACGGTGAGAGGCCCGCGTACAGCAAAAAAAAAAAAAAAAAAAAAAAAAGAATCTGGGACTGCCCTATTGTCTTTTTACCCCTACAGGGAAAACGAAACAAAACCACATTGTTTTCACATTATGTCAAGTACCCATAAGAGGCCAGGTTTTTGCCTTGTTTTCCAGGCCTTTGTAAAAAGTCCAGAATTGCTTAAATAAGAAAATCTTCTCTAAGAAAAAAAAAATTTTTTTTTTAACTTTTAAACTCTAATGTTTAATAATCACGTCAGGCCATAGCTTTCCTTGGGAAGATTCTTCTCGAACTTTCCTAACCTGTATTTCTAATTCTATTAGTTATCTGCAGAGTCAAAGACATCCACGTTGTGTTGGATCACTGGAAATGAAAAGGATATACTTTATAATGGTTTACCATGTGGATTCTCACTGCTCAGAAATTTAAATGGTCAAATGCCCTTGTTCCTGCAAGCTCCCTGAGGGCCATTAATTCCAATTACTCCTAACTAAATATATATTACAGAATTCAGATGAACAATATTTGAGCTACAAAGGCATGGCCTTTTCTCTCTCAGAGCCAGACTACACATGAAATCCCCAATAAAATGTGTGACACAGCTCCTCAAATTTATATCTGCAAGTCTGGTTTTTATATAGTCCTACAGTGAACAGAAATGAGGCTCCTCAGGGCAGAAAATATCATTTGTCTGCAGAAGTGTTCATTGCTCTGGCCTTTTTATTAAAATTCTCACTTATTTAGGTTCTTCCAGACTGAGACTTCAGCTGCAGATTTCTTTTCCTTGCTGTATTTTATAAGACATGCAAAATTGAATACTCCTATATGTAATTATTAGTATTTGTAATTGCAGGTTGTATTTTGCATGTTGATTGCATTGCTCCCTGCTGCCCCAGTGTTCCACGAGTATATGTAATTTTACCTTATACTCTAATTACACTTTAGAGAATTTTCCATTTATCTGCCAATGGATTACTTTATCAAAAGGCAGGCAGGCATAGATATCAGAGGGCTTTCATAGCAATAGCAAAAACAGAGCTTGATTAAATCACTTTTAGGAAAGGAAAACTAACCCTGTTTTCACATAATTTGGTAGAAATTCATAACTCGGTCTCCCAAGTGGATGGAGGCTAGCAGAGGTGGGTAGAAGTCAGGAGAGGGCACAGACACAGAGCTCAGGCTTGAGAGTGGAGAGCATCAGAACGGATGAGGGTCAAGACAGGCAAGGAAGATGTTGTCAAGTGAGCAACAGGACCAAGAATAGCAGAATACGGTTGCAAGTTTGGGAAGCAAGGGTGTAGGATGAATGGGATGGCCAGGGAAGTAAGGGTACCAGGTGAGCATGCAGAGGGGGCCTGGCAGACTTACCGGGGGAGTAGGAGGGTGTGAAATTGGCAGATCTATGTAGAAGGTAAGTATCAATAAATCAGTTAGAGTCAGGGACTGGCAGCTAAGCCTACGAATGTAAAACTAATGGAGATGCAAGAAAATGAAGATGGGGCTTCCCTGGTGGCGCAGTGGTTGAGAGTCTGCCTGCTGATGCAGGGGACATGGGTTCGTGCCCCGGTCTGGGAAGATCCCACGTGCCGCGGAGCAGCTGGGCCCGTGAGCCATGGCCCCTGAGCCTGTGCGTCCGGAGCCTGTGCTCCGCAACGGCAGAGGCCTCAGCAGTGAGAGGCCCGCGTACCGCAAAAAAAAAAAAAAAAAAAAAAAAAAAAAAAGAATATGAAGATGGAAACAGAACAATCTATTTTGACTCTCCTAATGAGCCTTAATTAACAGCTCTGGCTGAAAAACCTCCCGTGACAGAACACAGAAGCCTCTAGAGCAGCTTGAAGAAACTGTCAGGATGCGAATCAGCTGTTAACTGAATACGTAGCTTGAGTTTCCTTTAGCCAGTTGTTTTCCATTGTGTGGGTAAATGATCAAAGGTGTGAATCTGAATCGTCAGCAAGTAAACCGGATGCAAAAAAAAAAAAGCTAGGAATTGTATTTATGTTACTAGCAGCAACCTTCCTTAGGGAAGGTTAAAATTAATATTTCAGGAGATCTCATTAAGTGTTTAGAACCATCTCTGCATACAGTTTTGAATTCCTCAGGCAAGGAGGCAGGCTAGATGTAGAAAAACCCACCGGCTGCCCTGTAAGTCGTATTCACCTGTCGTTTTCAAAGATGAATGAAGGTTGAATTGAAGCCTTAAGTTAGTGGCCCTCACCCAGGTGGCATATTAGAATTATAGAGGAAGATTCTGATTTGTCCAGGGTGAAACATGAGCATCAGTATTTCTTAGAAACTCCCCTGGTGAATAGAAGGGTTGGGAACTACTGCTACGTGGAAGAGACCTCAGTGAGAAGAACACAACTCTACGTGCCATGATATTAAAGTATGTCCTAGGAGGCAGCCAGGATTCCCCAGGACCTCATGCCACCTTTGATTTTACTTCCTTGTACAAAAGAAGGCATATGGTGACTTTGGCCAATATCAAGGACATGGCTCACCTCCTGAGGTCACTATGACTCTTTCTTTGAAGAAAAAGAAATATGAGAACTTGTTGCTTAATCATGCTTTGTGAATATATCTGATAAGTTTCAATGGTTTTGTAGGCCAGTATTGATGGATGCTGTTGCACCTCTGTTCATTAGGACATGGACAGCCTAATTCCTCCTTCCAGTTTCTGAGTGTGTATCCAATGATTTGATGTAACAGAAAGGGGAGAAATGTCTATATTTCCAATAGATATCTGTAGCAGTGGGATGTTTTCATCAAGGCAACTGTTAAGAAGTAAAGAAATGGTTTCATACCCAAGAGAAATAGATATTACAACAGAAGAATGCTTTATAAAAAGTAACATTGGGGGCTTCCCTGGTGGCTCAGTGGTTGAGAGTCTGCCTGCCGATGCAGGGGACACGGGTTCGAGCCCTGGTCTGGGAAGATCCCACATGCCGCGGAGCAACTGGGCCCGTGAGCCACAATTACTGAGCCTGGGCGTCTAGAGCCTGTGCTCCGCAACAAGAGACGCCCGCACGCTGCGATGAAGAGTGGCCCCCGCTTGCCACAACTAGAGAAAACCCTCCCACAGAAACGAAGACCCAACACAGCCATAAATAAATAAATAAATAAATTTAAATCATATGGGCTTCTAAGAAGACCTCTGCTTTAAAAAAAAAAAAAAAAGTAACATTGGGAAAGGGAGATAACACAAACTTTTGCAGACGCAGGAAAGTCATTTTGAGCCAAAAACAGAGCTACGAAATGATCTAGCAGTCCCACTCCTGGGCATATATCTGGAAAGAAATGAAAACTCTAATTTGAAAAGATACATGCACTCCAATGTTCACAGCAGCACTATTTACAATAGCCAAGACATGGAAATAAGCCAAGTGCCCATCAGCAGATGATTGGTTTAAAAAGATGTGGCATATATATATATATACATATATATATATATATACACAAACACACATATATATATATACACACACATATATATATATAGTGGAATATTACTCAGTCACTAAAAAGAATGAAATATTACAATTTGCAGCAACGTGGATGGACTTAGAGAATATCATATGAAGTGAAGTCAGAGAAAGACAAATATTATGTGACATCACTTATATGTGGAATCTAAAAAGCAATACAAATGAATCTATAGACAAAACAGAACAGACTCACAGATATAGAAGACAAACTTGTGGTTACCAAAGGGGAAAAGGAAGAGGGAGGGGCAAATTAGGGGATGGGATTAACAGATACAAACTACTATACATAAATTAGATAAGCAACATGGATTTACTGTATAGCACAGGGAACTATATTCAATACCTTGTAATAACCTAGAATGGAAAATAATCTGAAAAAATACAAATATTATATACGGAAAACTGAATCACTTTGCTATACACCTGAAACTAATACAATATTGTAAATCGACTTTACTTTGATTTAAAAAAAGTCACTTTGACATAGCAACAGTGTCTAACAAAAAATTAGAAAATGTTGGTTAATAAAACATAAGTTTATAAATATGGCTAGAAACTCGACTAACTTTGAGATCATGTGTGCATATTAATTGGTTGATGAACACTAGCCATGACCTACAAATTTAAATGGAAATAAAAATCCTGTCAAGGATTGGATAAAAATAAATCTTTAAGTCCTATGAAACACGATATGCATATGAGGAGAGTAGTAGCATAATGTCAGCAGGAATGTTATTCATTTTGATTTCTGAGTTAAATTGTCTCCAGGTTCCAAGGTTACATACCAAAGGGATATAGTATTCAAATTTTCTAAGGTGTAAAACCCTCCATCGAATAAAAAATCCTCCAAGAAAACACAATGAATAAAAGCCTGCCCTGATTGAAACTGAGCTCTGGGTATAGAGCTCTACGTTTAACTTCCTCTTGGCCCCTTCGAGCCCTCGTCCACCAACCTGAAACCAGACTTTTACTTCCATCTCTCCCTCTCACAGATTGAATTCTTTCCTATGAGGTTCTTTGGTCTGATTAAGTAAAGCTCCACTAAATCCTCCTAGAATCAGAAGGAGGAAATAATTTCCTTTTAAGCTGGGACCCCTGCTACCCGAGATATTAAAACAACTATATTATTATTTGGCAACAAGATTGGGATACTATTTAAAAAGAAAAGTGCTGAAGAGCAGGCAGTAGAAATCTAATTTCAAGTGTCTCGGTAAGAAAGTCTACACTGAAATTTGAATGAACTCAGTGCAAAAGGACTTGTGCAGAAAACAAGGGAGGACAAAAAGGAAGGGAAATAACCATGTGCCAGACAGTGTGCTCGCCGGTTACATGCACCAGCTGACTTAACGCCACTGAAAGAGCAGTTACTATCTCCTTCACACCGATGAGGAAACGGATGCTTAGAGAAATTAAGCAATTTGCCCAGGTTCTCACAATTGGTAAGTGGCAGACCTGGAATTTGAATCCAGGAATCTCTCACTCCCAAAGTCCATGCCCTTCTTCCCCACCATATTGGCAAACAAGGCGCCTCCTGGGAATCATATTTTGAAATCTATTTTGAACTCAAAACCTAGTGACAACGTGGGGAACATAGCCAATATTTTACAATATAATAACTGTAAATGAAATATAACCTTTAAAAATTGTGAATCACTATATTGTAACATATAATATTGTACATCAACTATACTTCAATAAGAAAAAAGTTTTTTAAAGAAATTTATATCTAGTGAAATTCAAGTATGAACCAGGTGGTCTATCTACAGTTAAAGAAAATGACTGAATTATTAAAGAAACACTTCACAACAATCATCCTGCCTCCTGGGATTCATATGGTAAAAATATTTCATTCAATATTAAAGTAAATAAATGAGAGAGAAAATTCCAGCCAGAATGATATCTTAAGATGTAAACTAGGGTCACAACCTCTAGAATGGAGGATCTATTGCTAGAAGAAAACGAAGAAATCAAATGTCTCCTGCCTCTTGTCGTTCCTGATGGTATTAAGGACAAGACAAGAAATGGGTCTACTTTGTTGGTACGTGGGGTCCAAGGAAGGACATAGGCCAGGATGCTTCTTCATTGTGGTAACAAATTCCTAAAGAGAAAATCTGAAGCTGTACCCTAAAAAGGGCGCTAAAGTTAAACCGGGATAACAAAGAAAAAAATGATATACCAGTTGATAGGCAAGAGATTAAAATGTAGAACAAGGTATGAAGGGGAGAAGCGGGAGTGGGGTGTGTGCATTTGTGGACCAGGTATGTCCTGCTTCACCAAAGCCCAGTCACAGCCTGTGATGAAAGGGCTGGAGGCCCCAGCCACAGGTGGCAGTGCTTATTGAGTGATTCTCCCAAGCAGATAATTGTTCCAGGGACCGCGACGGGGGAGGGTGAGAGGCAATCATATTCTTCTTGTAGAAATGCGCATGGGGATGCTGAGAGCCTGGGTCTGCTGTAAGACAGAGAGAGAGGAGAGCAGCTGAGTGAGGAAGTACTGCAACGTCCATAAACTGATTGCGAGCTCCCCAACGCTGCCCCAGGGCCTGCTCTTTCTAAGGACCAGTTGTTCAGCATTTTCAGGACTTCCATGAGGCTTCTCTGTGGCCTTAATAATCACACTTTTAAAACTGAGATAGTCTGAGGAGGTGTCTTAGTCCATTCAGCCTGCTCTAACAAAACACCACAGACCAGGTGACTTATAAACAACAGAAATTTACTTCTCACAGTTCCGGATGCTGGAAGCCCCAGGTCAGGGTGGCAGCATGGTCTGGTGAGGGCCCTCTTCCGGCCAGGTTGCAGACTTCTTGCCGTGTTCTCACATAACAGAAGGGGCTAGGGAGCTCTGTGCGATCTCTTTTATAAGGGCACTAATCCCATTCGTGTGGGCTCCGCCCTCATGACCTAATCTGCTCCCAAAGGCCCCACCTCCTAATACCATCACATTGCGCATTAAGATTTCAGCATACGAATTTGGTGGGGGGGGACACAAACATTCAGACCAAATAAAAGAGCAGCGACTAAAGTGAGTGGCCTGGGTGTATTACAGAGATGGAATTCTAAGGCCCTTAGATGTTTCCATGCTCCTGGCACTCAACTGATAAGGCAAGCTTGGGTTGGGAGAAACATTTTACTCTCTTTCCTTTTTTACACCAAGAAAGGTAACATGGGGTTGCATGAATCCATTGCTTTGGAACATCCCTCACCTTTGGTTGATCTAGGCTGCTTAGATGGTCCCTACTCCTGCCTTTGGATGAAAGAGGCTAAAGGGGAAGCCTTTAGATAGATAGGTCATCCAGTCTCCCTGAAGTGGGAGCCCCAGAAGGAATCTGTAGAAACTATTTGCCTGGAGGACTCTATACCTAGGAATCCCTACAGTGATGAGTTCTTTGTGCATCCAATTACACAAAATGTTTTCAAATGAGACAGGTTCACCTTGTCTCAATATTCAAGGCCAAGAGCATCTGAAGATAAAAAGACCCAACAAATTGAAGTTGTTAGAAGAATATTTTTAAAACAATAAGCATGATGAGTTAAAAGAGGAATTCTCAAGGAAAAGATTAGAATATAACTCTCCATAAAAATCTTGAAACAATTCTCAAAAATAATTCAAATGGGAAGGTACAATTGAAGGGCTTTTAGGGCAGGTTAGTCATGAAAGGCAGAGAGCAACCATCCCCAAAAGAGAGCTTGCTGTGCACCAAGGAAGGGGCAAGAGAAACACAGTCAGCCCATATGAGCCAAGGAAAGGCCACAGGCAGTCAGAGAAATTAAAGCACCACCCAGTTTTTAATTTTGATCTTGTTTCAGCATTGTAGGACATAAATATTTCCTTCATGGAGCATAAAATAAGCGATTTGGAAGACAAAATCTTGATTTTTTTTGGTGAAGTCATTTGACATTGAAATGTCAGGGTTTTTATTTATGTGGATATGAATTTGAATAAGTGCATTGGTGTTCTATTGCTTCTGTAACGAATTACCACAAATGTAGTTGCTTAAAACAGCATATATATATTACCTTACAGTTCTTTAGGTCAGAAGTCCAGTACAGGTCTCATCAACTGAAATCAGGTGTCAGAAGGGCTTGTATTCCTTTCCGGAGGCTCTACGGGAGAATCTGTTTTGTTGACTCTTCCAGCTTCTAGAGGCTGTCAGCACAGCCTGGCTCACAGCCCCTTCTTCTGTTTTCAAAGCCAGAAACATCCCATCTCTGTGACACGTTTTCTATGACCACATCTCTAGGAAAGAGTCTCTGATTTTAAGGACTCATGAGATTAGACTGGGCTCACCTCCTCATTTCTAGGTCCTTAGCCTTAATCACATCTGCAAAAGTCCCTTTTGCTATGGAAGGTCATATAGACAAAGGTTCCCAGAATCAGGCATGGACATCTTTGGGGAGCCGTTATTCTGCCTGGATCTTCTGCACAATGAGTTAAGCCCACAGGTATCTTCAAGTTGTCCAGACATCATCAGATGCCTAAGCCTTCTCCCCAAATTGATGAGGCATTTTCCTTCCCCCTTGTAATTCATAACTTCTAATGTCCTTCAAGCTGTGTTCTTTAATTTGCTAAAGGAAATGGTGCCTTCTCCCTTTCACTGAATAAAATTTCACTCAGTATACACTTGATATATTTGCTGTTCCTTGTACTCAATTAAAATATTGCACTTAAGAATTTGGTTTTTTGTCCTTTGTTGATCTGTAAACACAATTGCTATATCAGACACTCTCCCAGAAACAAGTGCTGTATATTTAACTCTCTTCAGATGATTTCCACACCATTTCTGCATCATGGAGACAGAGGATTTTATTGATGCTTTTATTTAACAAGCACATGGTAAAACAAGTATATATTTTATAGACAGAAAACAACAGATATGTGGTTTTTTTAATCAAGCTATCAAAACACATCAAATTAGGTGAAGTTGAGGAAAGAACTTTCCAAAGCAAGTCACTAAAAATGCCCTTTAAAAACCATTGTTGTCATGTTTAAAATACAATTTTCCACACACATGCTATTTCAGAAACTCACTTGCTACTTAAAATGAGGTACCCCATTGATTATCACCTTAAGTTCTCTACTCAGCAGAGAAAGGTCACAGATGCTATAGGAGATTGGAGCTGGAAGGAAACTTTGAAATCTAGTTTCTCCATTTTACAGATGAGGAAACTGAGGCTCCATAAGGTGAAAAGAATGAAAGCATAAGAATTGCACTGGTTTTACGGGTTGGATTTCCTGTGAACGTGATTCAGAATTAGGACGGAAAGGGAAAGATACTCACACTCTCAGGCTTCCAACTGACCACACTTTTTGTTTGTTTGTTTGTTTGTTTTATTGAAGTATAGTTGATTTACAATGTTATGTTAGTTTCTGGTGTACAGCAAAGTGATTCAGTTATTCATACATATATTCTTTTTCATATTCTTTTCCATTATGGTTTATTACAGGATATCGAATGGTTCCCTAATCTATACAGTAGGACCTTGTTGTTTATCCATTCCATATATAATAGTTTGCATCTACTAACCCCAAACTCTCAATCCATCCTTCCCTTATTCCTCTCCCCCTTGGTAACCACAAGTCTCTTCCCTATGTCTGGGAGTCTGTTTCTGTTTCCTGGATAAGTTCATTTGTGCCAAGTGACAACACTCTTGTCCACAGCTTAAGCTTGAGAATGGATGATGGCCACAGGCCAGTGGAGCAGAAGGCGGAGGATCGAGGGGTGTCACGCTGGTGGGGTGAGCACAGAGACAGTAAATGGGAGCCTGTGCAAGGTTCTGAGGCCAACCGTAGTTCAGCATTGTTTCCCTCAAAGAGTCTAAGCTTTAGTTAAATCTTTGCAACCACCGCTTGCTTGATTTTTAATAAATAGGCAAGCTGATAATCTTTCTTCTGAGGATTTTATTTCTGGTGCCAAAACGAATTGAAATCAGCATGCTATGTCATCGTACATTTTCACCTGAGTATAGAAACATGCAAGAGCAAACAGCTAACCTACTCTCACCTCTTCCTCGACCCTCTCCTCACACAGGTGACAGCAGCCAAGACGCTAGGCAGTGTTTTCAGTCATGACTCGCTCATGCTATGCACCGTCAGGCTCTGAAATCTTCATTCTCACCCATTCTCCTGTCTCAGATCTCCTACACCCGAAGACAGTAGGAACATGGGAAAACATACAGGCTCATTAGACAAACACAACATCCCATCACATGCAGTGATAACAGTTTAATTCAGGCTTACTGCAAGCGAAAGTTTCACACAGGATTCACTCCCATGTTTTCACTCTCCCACTGTCCCCAATCACAGGAAAAGCCTCCAGAATGGATACCGTCTGGGCTTCCTGGATCTGGATTGGATGTCTGTTTCTTTCCCTAGATTAGGAAAGTTTTCAGCCATTATTTATTTGAATAAGCTTTCTTTCTTCCCCTTTCTCTCTTCCCCTTCTGGGACCCCTGTAATGTACAAAGTGGTCCATTGGATGTTGTCCCATAAGTCTCGTAAGTTATCTTCACTCTTTATCATTCTTTTTCTTTTCTGTTCCTCTGATTGGATGAATTCCACTGCCCTGTCTTTGATTTCCCTGATCCTTTCTTCTGCTTCATCTATTCTGCTGTTGAACCCCTCTATTAAATTTTTCAGTTACATTCTTCAGCTCTGTGTTTTGTCTGGTACTTTATATATTTTATATCTCTTTGTTGAAATTCTCAATTTGTTTATGCACTGCTCCCCTGAACTCACTGAGCACCCTTATCACCATTATTTTGAACTCTGTCAGGTAAACTCCTTATCTCTATCTCGTTAAGATCTGTTTCTGGCGATTTATCTTGTTCTTTTGTTTGGGACATATTCCTGTTTCTTCATTTTCCTTGACTCTCCATGTTGTCTCCTGTACATTAGATGAAACAGCCACGTCTCCCAGGCTTGACAACGTGGTCTCACGTAGGAGATGAACTTTATCCTCTAGCCCCACCCTAGCTCTCGGTTGTCTCTCATATGTCTGTGATTGTCCAACTCATCTCTTTTGTTGTTAGTGGCTCCCAAGAGTTGAGGGTTTGCCAAGACCCAACAGTGTCCCAAAGGTGAGGATCCCATTCAGTGCCTAGACGTAGGCTGACTGGAAGCTGTACCCTCAGGAAGCAGCTGAGAAAGTATGTAGTTAAGCCTCTTCCAGGGAGAAACTGGGAGAAGGGCTTTTTTTTACCTGCTCTCTCTGCATTAGGCTCGTGTATATAGTTGTGAAAGAGGGGTGCTCTTGCACCTGTTAATAACCGCTTCTTTGCTTGCTGGACCACGAACGGAAGCCCGATTGCCATCAAAGCCAGGCAACCCAGGGACCCATCCCTTGGGCAACAGAGCAAAAACTGGGGTACAAGCATGTGTACAAGCTCTTTCCAGGGAGAGACTGAAGATACATGAAGAGGGCTATCGGGAGATAGCAGAGGAGATGTCCATCTGTTTCCCTGGTCTCCAAGAAGGATTGCAGGCAGCATCTAGACATGGGCTAAATGAGAAGTCTGATCCTCAGGCAGCAGCTTTCAAAGTATGCAGGTGGAGCTCCTTCAGGGAAAGACTGGGAGATAGTTCATCTTGCCTGCTCCCCAGGGCAGAGCCCTGGGGAACAGACACAATGAGTGCTTGTGCCCTTGTAAACAGCTGCTCCTTTGTTTGCTATAGTCTTGGCTTTCAGAGCTAGATGTTTCGGGGGCCTGTCTCTCAGGTAGGAATCTTAAAAGTTGGGATGCTAAGTGTGGGTTCCAAACCCCTCACTCATCAGAGAGAAGCTGGGAGTTGGGAGGCCCCCCATTGTACGGTGCTGGGCCAAGGATGTGTTTATGGCAAGGGTGTGTCTGGCCTTTTCTGCTCATCTCGATGGGGGTATTTTCTCATTTTTCCGTTGTGTAGGAGTCCCTCAGTTCGTTTCTGGATTTCTTGCAGGTGTGATTGCTCTGTGTGTGGCTGTAGATGTCTAGCTGTTGGTGTGTCCGTGGGAGGAGAGGTGTTCAGGAGTCACCTATATCAGCCTCTCTCTCCTCCAGAAAGATTTTTTTTAGTTCCCTGAGAATCTCTTTAGTTCCTGGGTCCTTCTTGCAAACAAAGGCTTTAGAAAGTCTGAAAGGGCTGAGAGTCAAGTTGGGAGAAAGGGCAAAAGAAATCCATACACAGGGCACACTAATATTACCAAGTGGTTTATGAGAAGTGATCTTTTACAATAAATGCTTCCTGCTGTTCCTGCTGCATCTCAGGCTCTGGGATGGATGCTGAGATACAGTGGGGAAAACACAAGCCTGGTCCGCGGAGTTCTGAATCCAGTGACAACTGACCAAAACTAAATCTCATGAAAAGAAATGGTCTGCACTTAAGGTTGAAACGAGATTTATCACCTGGTGTGGACTGGAGGTCAAGACAAACATTACCACCTGATGTGAATCAGAGTTTGCTCATGTACACACATTCGTAGGATTAAAATGTTTTCTTTTCCCTTTTTTTGTCTCCTCTATAGAGGGGCTAAAGATGTCTTCACCATCTGAATAATTTCCTGAACCCAAGGCAATACCAGAAATATAGTATATGTTCAATAAATCTTTGGTGCATGAAGAAAACTACGAAAGAGCTTCTGCTCTAAGATTTATTTTTTTTTAACTTCATCCAGGAAGGTCCAGGATCCTTTAAGATAATAAAGCTGACATAGGATTGACAAAGACAAAATAAAGGTATGTCAAAGGAACCATGCCGGGAAGGGCCTATAGATGATCTGGTCACTAGAATTTTGAATAAATAGAGTGAATCAGGTGGTGGACAAGCCAAGGTAAGAAACAGAAGGTCTGTCGCTCATTCCCCAGTGTCTGTGGCTCATTCCCCAGTGTCTGACTGCTTCCTGAGGCCACTGTGCGTAACTTTCCACCTGTCAAGATTCTGGACCCTTTTCTTCTAAGCCTTTGGGATCAATTTATTACTCATTGAATTCATCCAGTCCAATATCCCTCTTTTGACTCTACCCAGTAACCCCCTCAGGCCCAGACATCTTTGTCAGACCTCTCCTTGCTGGCATGAACCTCCCTCCACACTGAAATCATAAAAAGGAATAGGAAAGAGAAAAGGAGCCCCCCCCAAAAGACGACAAAGGAAGAGTCCTAAAAGTAGGAGAAGTAATACAATGTGCTATCATGCAAGGGATGTGTTATAAAAGGGTGTGGGCAGACTTCCAAGTAGGGTACAAGTGGTTAAGAGCAAGAACTTTGGAGACTCGCTCTGGTAACAACTCTGCTCTTTGCCAAGTGGGTTAACTTGGCCAAATTATTAATTTCTCTGGGTCCTTAGCTTCCATGGATGAGTCGTAGCACCACTTACCCTCAAGGCAGTTTGTGACGACTAAATCAGTGAATACATTTTAGTATCTGGCACACAGTATGTTCTCAAAGTTGGCTAATATCATGATAATAATATCCCTTGGTCCTTGACCCTCTCATAAGCGTATGGACATATATAAAAGATCTTAAAATGTGCCTTTATAATTACCAAGCCAGTGCCATTTTTCTTTCCAAGGGACCAAAAAAGTATTAGAATATAGGAAAGGCGCCTGCTTCACCCTCTTCATTCACAGGAACGGATATTTCGTCCTGGAAGAGAGAGTGTGACAGATGATGATGTACAGATGTTGTCAGGTGGGCAGAACCACCTTGTAGTAAATCAGTTTTTAATTTGTGCTTTTGGAAAATTGGGAAAAGGCTTTCAAATGTTCCAGCGACAGAATAGCTTCCCTTTCCTCCGTGGCAGCAACTCCCCCAAAGAGAGCAAGCAGACCTGGTCTTCATCTTGTAGATGGCGGCTGCGGGGCCTCATCTTCCAGTCTCTAGGCTGGGAGGCTTGCCTCCAGTGGAGCCATTCCTGTCGCGTGAAAGGGCACACCTGTGCCTCCTCTGAGCTGCAGTGCTGAGCACGCCTGGGCTACTGTTTCTGCCCTCACAATGTCTCCCCCGCTCAGTTCAAGCCCCTGGGTGATGACGATGAAAATAAAATGGGAACGGACATGAATCTGGCATAAGGGATGGAGAGCCAGCAAACACAGTTGGGTTTTAGACTTTTCAAAGTTGACGCCAAAGTCAGTAACAAGAAAAGACCAGATGATGAGTTCCTAGGAAGGTGACTCACTGGGCAGAGCACAGGAATCTTGAATGGGAGCCTAGAAGCCTCAGATGGTGAGAGTGCCAGGGAGAGGATTAATGAATAAAAGAAAAAGACATATCCTGCTCAGAAAAACCAGGCCACCGAAGGCACCAAGAAAGACCGAGTGACAAATGAAGTCTCTACAACTCTAGTACAGACCGTGTGCCCAGAAAGTCTACTTCAGGAAAATGCTACTGGGGGACATAAGAGACCTCCGGGGCCAGGTGGCCGAGCAGTTTTAACCTGGAACCAGATAGAGAAGGGAGCTTGCTTGAGCAGTGCACGAGCCCCAGGTAGACTGCATTGTTGGTTGGCTGCCCTGCATCCACTCCTTCTTTCTTCCTTCTTAACAAAACCTCAATTTCTTTCCATGGATGTTTTCTTCCCCTATACAGTCTCTGAGAAGGCTGACCCCATCCCCAGTTCTTAGGATGGGTCTTAGCTGTCTAAAAGCAATTCCATCCTCCTTTCCAGAGGTTTGGTAAATTGTCGTGTGATCCACTGAGACCAGGGAGAGGCTTCCCGGGGCTTCCGCTAAAGCTCTACCCCGCCTTCTGGAAGACATTTTGGACATTCCTCAAAAACTGTTTCGTTGTGGTGCAAGGCCCAGAGCTGTCGCCAACCTGGGAATGAAGTCAGTCCACTAAGGAGCAAAGAGCTAAAGAAATACATATATGGGGGCAAGGGCTGTGGGATTAGGTCACTCGGAAGCCGTCTCACCTAGCATTTCCAATTTCACAAGCCCATAAAATCCTTACGGTTGAAGCCAGTTTGATTTCAATGCTTTTGTCATAGGTGACAGAACACCCTGGAAAGGAAGAAAGAGGAAAAGCAGGAAGAAGAGGAGGAATTATATGTAAGATGCAGAAAAATTATTGCAACTTGCAATAAATCGTACTCCAGCTCAGGTCTAGCTGACTTTGGAAGCCTGTCTTTGCCCACTGTCATCTCACACTGCCTTTCTACTGATGAGCAGAGAGGAGTGCATGCTTCATTTCCTGCCTCAGTAGGGTGTGCCCTGGACCTCCACACCAGCTGGTAAAATAACTTCTGCTTGAGAAAAAAAAAGGGCTATATATAAGAGGAAGGGAAAGAGTACTAATCTGGGAACCCAGTCTTGAAAGGAGAAGCCCAGATCCCATGGAGGTGGCAGAGGCAGAAAGTGCTGGCTTCCCTTCTGTTCTCTGGCTTCCCTGGGTCATGTTTCATCACAACGCAAATTCTGGCAGCAACGGGAAGGAAGCTGCTAGCAACTCCTGTTCTCAAGGCCTTAGCAGAAACAAGTCGATGGAGAAAATAAAATGGTACCAGTGGAGTCAAATAGGTAGAGAAATTGACTGTGTACACTTTTGCAAAAAGAGCAGGGAAAGTTGCACCCTTAACTTCATTTGTTTTTATTTTCCTACCCTTTAAGGCAAGTGAAATAAGGCATATATTTCCCCAAACTTTAAGTCATGGAAATTCAGTATGAACATGCCTTTTTATGCACTAAGTACTTTTTCCTTGGAAAATGGTTTATTAACTGCATAGGCAACTTGATTATCAAAGAACACTTTGATAATACAACTGAACATTCTATTGCCAGGAATGTAGTTACCTAAGATGGAGTTAGCATAAGTAATACAGTTACCTGATGTAGTAACAGGTGGAAAGAGGCAAGAGCATCTATTTTAGAGTAGATTCCCTCCCTGCCCAGCTCAGAAGGTTACCTCCTCCCCACAAGGCAATGGAAGACAGAGATTCTGATTCCTCCAGCTCCTGGTAGGGAAGAGATGAGTGGGGAGGGGGAGGGAAGGGACGGCACTCCTGCCCCTCCCATGATGTAGCTCCCATCACTTCCCAGTAACAGAGGGTCTGCACACCACCACACAGTCCAAGATTCTCATACAAAAGCTGTAACAAGGGGTAGAAGTCGCATGAGAAACGTATCAGACACCACAATTCCCTTACCTCTCCTTCCATGGGACTCATCTGGAAATACCCAAACTTCGTTATACTCATTGATCCTTTTCTTTTTTTTTTTCTGGCTGTGCTGCACAGCTTGGGGGATCTTAGTTCCTTGCTTAGTTCCTTAGTAATTCCCCTTCATTGATGCTTCTGCTCTGCATTTGTGCTCAGCAGTTACCTGATCTCACTGTGCATGTGTGAGCACAAACCTCAGGTGGGTCCCAGGGCTGCCTGGCAATCCTGCTACATTCTCCCTATGCCATTCACTCTCTCACTCTTCCAATTATTCACTTTTCTCTCCTTAGACCTCCAACATTCCCTCCCCTCCTCATTCTCAACCAATGGCTTTGCTTCTCACTTCAATGAGAAAATAGATGCAAACAGAAGAGAATTCCATATCCTCCCATTATCAAATTTACCAATTTTTCATACATAGCAGTGGACCTTGTGCTTATCTAGGCAATCCCTCCCCTTGTACACAGAATCTCAGTCCCTCTCAGCTGCTCTTAATTATGAAAGAGCCTCAAGGGGTTGGTGAGACTCCTGAAAATATATGCAAAATGTCCTGTGTATAAGTATTTTATTCTGAGGAAACGTCCACAGTTTTCATAAAAATCTCAATCAAAACATTTAGCTCCACTATTCTAAGAGCTAGTAATTGCCAACATTTACTGAGCCTTCACTATGTACCTAGTACTAGCATGAATGAGCTAAATTAATTCTTTCTTTTTTAAATAAATTTATTTATTTTTGGCTGCATTGGGTCTTTGTTGTTTTGTGCGGGCTTTCTCTAGTTGTGGCGAGCGGGGTCTGCTCTTCCTTGTGGTGCACGGGCTTCTCATCACTGTGGCTTCTCTTGTTGTGGAGCACAGGCTCTAGGCACGCGGGCCTCAGTAGTTGTGGCGCACGGGCTTAGCTGCTCCGTGGCATGTGGGATCTTCCCGGACCAGGGATTGAACCCATGTCCCCTGCATTGGCAGGTGGATTCTTGACCACTGTGCCACAAGAGAAGTCCAATGAATGAGCTAAATTAATTCTCAATGCAATCTTCTGATAAAAATATTATGTACTGAGATACCTATATCACAGGTGGGCAAACTGACGCTCAGATGCTCAGAGAGTTTAGATAACCTATTCAAGGTTGTACGGCTCGAGTTGCCCGGCTGGGATTTGAGCACAGACCGGTGCTAAAGTCCATCACACTAGGAGAACTGGCCACCAAGGGATAAAGGATTTAGGATTATTTTTTCCTTCCCCTCATCTAACCTTTGGAAAACTTATACAAAAACATATATATAAATTCTCATAAAGAAAATGCTATTTTCCAGTCAAAATTATTCTAATAAAGCACAAGGCCGGGGAAGGTGAATGGCTTTACTTCATGAATAATTTAAATGATATATTGTTTTCTACATTGTACATCATTTTTTAATGAACTATTATGAGATATTATGCAAATGAAAAGTTATCAGCCTTCTATAAATAACAAAAAAGTACCTCAAATATATAATCAGTGATTTATAACTGCTCAAGCGATCCAAGAAGGTAATTTAGCCTGTTCCTGGAGTTCTGTGTATCTGGACAATTAAAACATTGTTTGGTTTACATTCTAAAAAGCCAAAATGTAGGTCACTACGATACATCCTTACTTGTTACGCCCTGGCTGACATTTATCCTCACTTTATGTCTGCAGGTCAAGGGACACATGCTCAAGACATTCAACTGCCCTGCCTTGAAGCTCATTTGTCCTGGTTCTCAATGGAGAAAACTAAATATTGCTCTGAAAATAAGACTGCCAGGATGTAGCCACCTTTCCACTGCTTCACACTGCCTGGTCTTCATTTCTTGCATTGCAGAAGCCACAAGCAACATATCCAACTATTTGGAACAGATAGAAGCATTTTCTTGAGGTTCTACTATTTGTCACAATACCCAGACAGAGTCTTTTGAGAATTCTTGTCTTTCCATGTAGTAGGTACGTTCCCAGTTATAAGGTGATGAGAGAGGGATTTACTCCGGAAAACTAATCCAGGGAGAAATCTCAGTTCTCATCCTCTGCCTCTTTGCAGACATGTTTCTATATCCAGGAAATATATGACCAGGGATCCCTAGACATAGGTGTTCTTCAGTCCTTAGCCACTACTTACACCAACACCTGGGAAAGTGCCAAATCTATCCCCAGATCTCTCAAACCTCCCAGTAAGTTCCCTTACCCCTTACAGTCCACACTCCAGCTATGCTGAGCTTTGCCATTCTGCAAAACCATTCTGCTGCTGCTAGATTTGCTGCTGCCTCTGCCTGGAACACCTTTCCTTTCCTGTTTCTCCTCCTTTATTTGGACAACTCTTCTTCCTTAGTCACCACCTCAGAGGTGCTTTCCTTGAGCACTCCCCACCCCAACTCAGGGATAGGTGGCATCCTGTGGCTCCCCTGGTGCCCTATTTACTCTTAGCAGCAAACTGTTGTTGTGGCCTACTGTCTGTCCCCCTTGCTGGACTCTACCATCCTTGGGACAAAGAACTGTTTCTGCCTTGTTAAAATGTTCATCTTTTATTGTAGCCCAATGCCTGGACTAGAATAGATGATAAATAAAAATTACTTGCTGAAGGAATGAATGACTGTCCTCATTTATCATTATCCTCTGTTTAGGGCTACATGCCTGTAGATGCATGTAGGAAAGAGGTATGTAGAAGTAAGTGATACAGGGACACAGATAAATTAAAAAAGAGAGCGAGAGAACAAAAGCCCTACCTCCCCTCTACAGGAAAGAAGTATACTCATCAGGTAAAAACTGCCCTCCAAAGATAACCACTTCCCTCTTCATCTTTATTTCTATTCCTCCTCCTACACCACTACTTCACTGGTCCTTACCATATGCCCTCCTCCTTTCTCATCATTTTGTTTTTGCCGTATCTTCTAAAGCTAACTCCTGATCATTCTCACAACTTGCCTTTCTCTCTACTGTCTTCTAATGACCACTTTCATCTGATTCACATTGTCTGTTTCTATTTAGACGTCAAAACAGCATGGAAATAATTTTGCAAAATAATTTTGCAAAGGAAATAATTTTGCAAAAATGTGGTGTACAACACATGGCACACACGAATCTGTGCCTTACAACACTAACTATGATAACAAGACATATTTTCTAGGTACGCTGCCAGAGGACACATCCCTTGAGAGCCTGCCCTGGTGTCCAGTAGGGCTTATATTCATGGGTTCAGTGGGATGGTAGCAAACAAACAAAAAAACCAGTTCTTAACAGCTATCACCCCAGGGCTCAGCAGAGAGGAAGCAGACAGAAATTCCCATCTCCCAGTCTTCCCCTGAAAGAGATATATTTGCATACTTTAAGAGGTGAAACCTGAGGGCCCACCTTCCAATCACCTTGAACCTAGCTGCTGACTGAGATCTTCCTATTTGGGACACTGACAGGTCTTGGCACATCCTCAACTAGGGGGAGCTATTAAAAATAGAATAGGCTGCTTGGACAATCATAAAGGTCTGAGAGACAACCAAGAGCTCAGACAGGGTGGAACCATAAGATTCATCTCCTACCTAAGAGCACTACTTCAAGACTGGGAGATGTGGCTGTTTTATCTAATGCACAGAAACCAACACAGAGAATCAAGAAAAATGAAGAAACAAAGGAATATACTCCACACAAAAGAACAAGATAAAACCTCAGAAAAAAAAAAAAGTTAACAAAATGACTATTTAGCTCATAAAGAATTTAAGATAATGATCACAAAGGTGATCGCTGAGGTCAGGAAAGTAATGCATGAATAAGGTGAGAATTTCAAAAAAGAGATTGAAAATATTTAAAAGTGCCAAACAGAAACACAGAACTGAAGATTATAATAACTGAACTGAAAAATTCTACAGAGCAGTTCAATAGTAGACTAGATGAAATGAAGAAAAGGTCAGCAAACTTGACGACCGAGCAGTGGCAATCATCCAGTTAGAGGAGCAAAAAAGAAAAAACAAAGAAAAAGAGTGAAGGTAACTTAAGGGACTTACAGGACAACACAAGCAGACCAATATTCACACTATAGAGATCCCAGAAGGAGAAAAGATAGAGGGGCAGAAAACTTACTGAAAGAAGTAACGGCTGAAGACTTCCTTAATCTGGGGAAAGATCTCAAGTAAAAAACCTAACGTTACACCTCAAGCAAAAAAAAAAAGAACAAACTAAGCCCAAGTTAGTAGAAGGAAGGAAATAACAAAGGTCAGAGAGGAAATCAATAAAATAGAAATTAAAAAACAATATAAAAGATCAATGAAACTAAGAGCTGCTTTTTTGAAAAGATAAAACAGACAAACCTTTAGCTAGAGTTACCAAGAAAAGAGAGAGAAGATGCAAATAAATAAAAAGAGAAATGAAAAAGGAGACATTACAACCAGTACCACAGAAATATAAACAATCATAAGAAACTACTATGAGCAATTATATGGAAAAAAATTAGACATTCTAGAAGGAATGGATAAATTCCTAGAAATATACAACCTACCAAGACTGAATCATGAAGAAACAGAAAATCTGAAAAGACTGATTACTAATAAGGAGATTAAATCAGAAATTAAAAACCTCTCAACAAACAAAAGTCCAAGACTAGATGAATTCTACCATTTAGAGAAGAGTTAACATTTATCCCTCTCAAGCTATTCCTGAAAATTGTGGAAGGAACACTTCTGAACTCATTCCATGAGGCCAGCATCACCCTGATACCAAAACCAGACAAAGATCACAATAAAAAGAGAATTATAGGCCAATATCACTGATAAACATAGATGTGAAAATCCTTAACAAAATATTAGCAAACTAAATTCAACAAACATTAAAAGGATCATACACCATGATTAAGTGGGATTTATCCCAGGGATAAAAGGATAGTTCAATATCTACAGATTAATCAATGATACACCACATTAACAAACTGAAGAATAAAAACCATATGATCATCTCGATACAGAAAAAGCATTTGACAAAATTCAACATCTATGTATGATTAAAAAACTCTCAACAAAGAGGATATAAAAGAAATGTACCTCAACATAATAAAGACCATATATGACAAGTCCACAGCTAACATTATACTGAATGGTGAAAAGCTAAAAGCTTTTCCTCTAAGATCAGGAACAATATAAAGATGCCCAGTCTCACCACTTTAACCAACATAGTATTGGAAGTCCTAGTCAAATAAATTTGGCAAGAAAAAGAAATAAAAGACATACAGATCAGAAGGGAAAAAAGTAAAACTGCCTCCATTTGTAGATGGCATGATATTACATAAAGAAAACCCAAAATAATCTATCAAAAAATTGTTAGAATGAAAAATTCAGTAAAGTTGCAGGATACAAAATCAATAAACAAAAATCAGTTGTGTTTCAATATACTAATAATGAACTATCAGAGAAGTTAGGAAAATGATCCCATTTACAACTGCATCAAAAAGAATAAAATATCTATAAATAAATTTAACCAAGGAGGTGAAAGACTAAACACTGAAAAGTATAAAATATTGATGAAAGAAACTGAAAAAGAAACACATAAGTGGTAAGATATTTCATGCTTATGGATTGCCATAATTAATATTGTTTAAATGTCCATACTGTCAAAGCAATCTACAGACTCAGTGCAATTTCTATCAAAATTCCACTGGCATTTTTTTTCACGGAAACAAAACAATCCTACAATTCATATAAAATCACAAAAGACCTTGAATAGCCAAAGCAATCTTGAGAAAGAAGAACAAAGCTGGAGGAATCACATTTCCTGATTTTAAACTATATTACAAAGCTATAGTAATCAATACAGTATGGTACTGGCATAAAAACAGACACATAGATTAATGGAATAGAACAGAAAGCCCAGAAATTAACCCATACCTATATGGTCAATTAATTTATAACAAAAGACCCAAGAATGTACAGTGGGGAAAGGACTATCTCCTCAATAAATGGTTATGGGGAAACTGGAAGCCACATGCTACTGGATCACTATACACAAAGATTAACTCAAAATGGATTCAACTTGCATGTAAGACCTGAAATCATAAACCTCTTGGAAGAAAACAGGCATTAAACTCCTTGACATCTGCCTTGGTGATGATTTTTTGGATTTGACACCAAAAGCAAAGGCAACAAAAGCAAAAATAAACAAATGGGACTATATCAAACCACACAGCAAGGGAAATCATCAACAAAATGAAAAGGTAACCTTCCAAATGGGAGAAAATATTTCCAAGTCATATATCAGATAAGAGGTTGATATCCAAAATGTATAAAGAATTCATACAACTCAACAGCAAAAAGCCAAATAATCCAATATAAAAATGGACTAGACATTTTTCCAGAGAAGACATACAGATGGTCAACAGACACATGAAAGATGCTCAACATCATTAATCATCAGGGAAATGCAAATCAAAACCACAATGAGACATCACCCACATCTGTCAGAATGGCTATCATCAAAAAGACAACAAATAACAAGTGTTGGTGAGGATGTGGAGAAAAGGGAACCCCCTGCACTGTTGATGGGAATGTAAATTGGTGCAGCCACTATGGAGAACAGTATGGAGGTTCCTCAAAAAATTAAAAATAGAACGATCATATGATGCAGCAGTTCCACTCCTGGGTATTTATCCAAAGGAAATGAAAAACCGAACTCAAAAGATATATGTACCCTCATGTTCACTGCAGCATTATTTTTTATCTTGAGTAATTTAATTTAATTTTATTTTTTGCACATCTTTATTGGAGTATAATTGCTGTACAATGTGTTAGTTTTTGCTGTATAACAAAGTGACTCAGCTATATGTATACATATATCTCCATATACCCTCTGTCTTGAGCTTCCCTCCCACCCTCCGTATCCCATCCCTCTGGGTCGTCACAAAGCACCGAGCTGATCTCCCTCTGCTATATGCAGCAGCTTCCCACTAGCCATCCATTTTACATTTGGTCGTGTATCTATGTCAATGTTACTCTCTCACTTTGTCCCAGCTTCCCCCTCCCCCACTGTGTCCTCCAGTCCGTTCTCTACATCTGCATCATTATTCCTGCCCAGACACTAGGTTCATCAGTACCATTTTTTTTTTTAGATTCCATATATATGTGTTAGCATATGGTATTTGTTTTTCTTTCTGACTTACTGGACTCTGTATGACAGACTATAGGTCCATCCACTTCAGCATTATTTACAATAGCCAAAACATGGAAAGAACCTATCTATTTATCCAGAGATAAATGGATAAAGTGTGGCATATATACACAATGGGATATTACTCAGCTATAAAAAGTGAGGAAATCATGCTATTTTCGACAACATGGACGGACCTTGAGGGTATTATGTTAAGTGAAAAAAGTCAGAGGAAGACAAATACTGACGATCTCATTTATATGTGGAACCTTTTTTTTTTAAAATATGTGGAATCTTAAAAAACAAAACAGAACTCATAGATACAGAGAACAGATTTGTGGTTGAGGGGGTAGGGTGGTGGAGCAGTTGCAAAATGGGTGAAGGCGCTGCAAAGGTACAAACTTCCAATTATAAAACAGATAAGTCCTGGGGGTTTAGAGAACAGTCAGGTGACTATGGTTAACAATACTGTATTGTATATTTGAAAGTTCCTAAGACAGTAGATCTTAAAAGTTTTCATCACAAGAGAAAAAAATTTGTAACTACGTGTGGTGATGGAGGTTAACTGGACTCATTGTGGTGAGCTTTTGCAATATTACACATATCAAATCATTATTTTGTACACCTGAAACGAATATATATGTCAATTATGTCTCAATATAAACAAAAACAACTAACTTCTACTTTACCTTCTCTGCATTTTGAACAAAATCTTGAAATAATTGGGCAGCAACGGATTTAATACTTCAGTGTTTTCTCTCCAGTTCTTCCCTCAGTCTAGCTCTCGCTGGTGATTCCTGCGTAGGTTCTGGAAAAACTATGGCGGCAGCAGCAGCTTCCCTACTCACTCTCAGAGTCTGCCCAGCTGGGCTGATTTCAGGATGATCTGAGGCTCCGCCTCTGCCCCGCCCACACAAGCCTTAAGTGGTGGAATTTTCCCACTGAAGCCCGTGGAAGGGGGATGTGGGCCACTCACCAGGCCTCAAAGTGCACTGCCAGTGCTGACCACCAGGCTCTACAGCCAAGCAACCACGGGGAGATTATAAAGAAGTCAAAACCACACCAAAACCTAGTAGGAGGCAAAGCCAAATTTCCAAATTTTCCAACCACAGATCCTGGGCATCCTTTTTGCCATTGCCCAAACTTAAGGAAGTAAAAAAATTAACTTAAAAAATAATAAATATGTATTAAGCTCCTACAATGTCTAGGAACTATTGTACGAACTTGAAATACAGCAGTGAACGAATTAGACAAATTCCCTGGCCTCCTGGATTTTACATTCTAGTGGTGAGACAGAAGGGGAAAAAAAATCAATGAACAAGTAGTTATAATATAATATTAAAACTTCCTTTAAGAAAACTAAAGAGGGCAATAGGATAGAGCAAGATGAGGACTGTCAACCTATTTTAGATGGGACGGTCAGGAAAGACCTCTTTGAGAAGGTGACATTTGAGCGGAGATCTGCATGGAGTGAGGTAATGACCTTGTAGCCAGCAGAGTGAATGGTAGCAGTTGCAAAGGCTTTGAGTCGTAGTTATCCTTGTTGGGCTTGAGGAGCAACAAGGAAGTCAAAGTGGGGGGACAGAGCGGGCAGTGGTAGGCAATGGGGTTGGAGGGGTAGGCAGAGAGGACTCTCAACCCTCACTGTGCCTCTGAAACACCTGGGGAACTTTAAAAATTCACAGATGCTAGGTCCTGATCCCAGAGATCTGATTTCAGTTGATTTGCAGATGGTACCAATCAACAGTAATTTGTCAATACTCCCCAGGTGATTCTAATGTGCAGCCATGCTTGAGAACCACTGATGTGGGGCCTTGTACGGAATGTGATGAAGGCCTAGTAGGTTTGAGCAGGGGAGGGAAATGATCTGATTTACATTTTTAAAGGATCATTCTGGCTGCTGGGCAGCACAAGAAAGCAAATAAGAGGACAAGAGAAGAAACTGGGAATCCCAAATAGAAAGCTATTGTAACTGTCCTGGTGAAAAAGATTATGGTGATGAGGGTGGTGGAGGTGCAAGTGGTGAGAAATTGTCATATCTGTGATATATTACAAATGTAATGCCAACAGGATTTGCTGGTAGATTGGATGTGGGATATGAAAGAAAGAAGACTTAATGATGACTTGAAGAAGTTTTGGGTCTGAGGATCAAAATTTATGGTGTTAGTGAAGCGGGGTCCATCAGTGGTGGGATGGGAAGAAAAGAGTAAGTTTGGTGGGAGAAATCAGAAGTTGATGTGAAAATAATGTGTGAAAAAGTGTTATCAACACTTTTCTACATCTTTACCTTCTTCCTTTCTCTACTTAACTTTCATTTGGCCCCATCCTAACTCCTACCCTGTCTAAACTACATACTACCTCATCTCTTTTGTGAATCCAAAGCTCAAACTGTCTCCCTACAAACCCCCCTACACTGTTGGTGGGAATGTAAATTGGTGTAGCCACTATGGAGAACAGTGTGGAGCTTCCTTAAAAAACTAACAACAGAATTACCATATGACCCAGCAATCCCACTCCTGGGCAGATATCTAGAGAAAACTCTAATTCAAAAAGACACATGCACCCCAATGTTCATAGCAGCACTACTTACAATAGCCAAGACATGGAAGCAACCTAAGTGTCCATCAACAGATGAATGGGTAAAGAAGATGTGGTACATATACACAATGGAATACTACTCATCCATAATAAAAAGAATAAAATAATGGCATTTGCAGCAACATGGATGGACCTAGTAATTACCATACTAAGTGAAGTCAGACAGACAAATACCATATTATAAAATGACACAAATGAACTTATTTACGAAACAGAAACAGCCTCACAGACATAGAAAACAAACTTATGGTTCAAAGGGAAAGGGGGTGGGGGAGGGATAAATTAGGAGTTTGGGATTGGCAGATACAAACTACTAGATATAAAATAGATAAGCAAAAAGGTCCTACTGTATAGCACAGGGAACTATATTCAGTATCTTGTAATAAACCATAATGGAAAAGAATATAGAATAGAATATGTATAAAAATGCAGAATCACTTTGCTAAATACCAGAAACTAACACAACATTGTAAATCAACTATACTTCAGTTTAGGAAAAAGTTTCCCTACATTAATATTATATCACTATAGGGCTTCCCTGGTGGCGCAGTGGTTGAGAGTCCGCTTGCTGATGCAGGGGACACGGGTTCGTGCCCCGGTCTGGGAAGATCCCACATGCCGTGCAGCGGCTAGGCCCATGAACCATGGCCGCTGAGCCTGCGCGTTCGGAGCCTGTGCTCCGCAATGGGAGAGGCCACAACAGTGAGAGGCCCGCGTACCGCAAAATAAATAAAAAATAAAAAAATATTATATCACTATAAAATAATGTACCTATATAGATATTCTAAAGATCTGAGGAAAGACGCATCTGGCTACGCCTATAGCTCCTGGAAAGACATTACAAGCATATCCACGAGGAAAGTTTTCGCTCTTGTCAATGTACTCTTGGGTGCAAGTCGGCAGTTAAAATTCGGTTTAGTCAAGTTTCAGAGGAGTGGTCCCTGAAGCTTTTAAGGGTCAGGCCAACTGAATTTCAAGAAGTACCCAATCTTCTCTATTAGCGTTCTTGCATATAAAATGATTGCATAACAGATTTTGCAAAAATGAGATGCATTTCTTTATTTATATATTATAAACAAGGCTCATTAGATGTTCCTTTCACTTAAAAAAAGTTAAATATCTCCATTTTTTTAGAGAAGACTTGAACTTCTGACCCCTCTTCTCATTTTAACATGAGGTTTTCAGATTTCTCAAAAGCAATATTGAATGTTTAAGTTTTTCTAGTGGCTGATTTCCAGTCTGGAATTAATTTGGCCTATCTATTTGAAATTACTCTTCTCTCTGCAAAATATGTTAGAATAACTTTCCTTTCATTAACTCCAAAATGGCACTGGATGACAACAGCTTTAGCAATACTCATTTCTCATAAAAAAAAAAAAAAGAGTTATACTACTTAAATTAAGAGAAAATATATCTTTATCGAATTTTCTTTAGCAAAACAAAAAATAACTTAAAGCTGAAAAATAAAAGAAAGACTTTAAAGGGAATTTTTAAAATAATAAAATATAAAGACTAAATGAAGATTAAAATCATTTTATAGATGTATAAAGACAGAACAGCTAGCTATAAATATCACTTTTCATGTTCTAAAGATGGTACCAACCAAACCTTCTTAGTTAAACAAAAGTTAGAGATATCACGACCAATGATTAGACTAAATTATTTCAGAAACAAGGTAGAGACCCACCATTCTGGATTTTTAACTTAATGGGAGAATATGGGAGGGGAAAAATAAACAAGGTGTCATAATAATGCTAGTGATAAGAGTTTGCTTTTATGTACCAAAATACTGATGAAAGAAGCTCTTCAGATATTAAAAAGGATTGCACGTATGTAATAAAAACAAACAAGCAAACAAACAATGTCTATCTCAGAAAAACCGACTCAGATATGAAAAAGTTGGGGCTACAAATAAAGCTTCAAGAGAAGAGAAAGTCAAAGAGGAACATATAAGCTCCTCTTGACTCAGGGAAGAAAAAGATCAGAAACATATTTTTCCTTTTATGATATTGAGCTTCTGAACAGTGTTTTGCTTGCCAGAAAAACTGAAAGCAAAGGAAAAAGCATTTTAAAGTGACAAAAAATTTCCCAGCAATGTTATAGAGTAGATTGATCCCATATATACAGCAATATTTTCTTGAAGACAAAAACTCATCTTGTGCTAATAGATTTACTGCTTTATTTTTCTGCTAAATTTCTGTGCCTTTAGTTTCAATGCTTTTGAAGTACTGCTCAGTTACATAAGTTGTAAAAGCAATTGTTAATGTGAAAAATTAATGATGTTTATAAAATTATGTTGATATACACTGAGGCAAGCTCAATTTTTTATAAAAATGTAATAGCTTACTAAACCTTTCTTATAAATACATTTATTCAAAACATGTGAAGGTCTAATTTATCTTAATGGTTTTAAGGCAATATTAACTTGATCATCTACATAATACTAACTTGAATAGTAGAATTTTTTTGTTTCAATCTTTTAATTTTTAAGAAAATTATTGAGATTTAATTGACATATAACATTGTATTAGTTCAAGGTATACAAGGTATATATCGTATACACTACAATATACTAATGACATTTATTAGTTCAAGTTATACAACATAACTATTTGATGTATGTATATATTGTGAAATGATTACCACAATAAGTTTAGTTAACATCCACGATTTTTTTTCTTGTGATGAGAACTTTTAAGATCTACTCTCTTAGTGACTTTCAAATATACAATAGTGTATTATTAACTATAGTCACCATGCTGTACAATACATCCTCCGATATCTCTTTGATAAGGGCACTAATCTCATTCCTGAGGGTTTCAGCCTCATGACCTAATTACCTCCCCAAATCCCCACCTCCTAATAGCATCACATTTGGGATCAGGATTTCAACTTATGAATTGGGGATGAGAGGACAAAAACATTCAGACCATAGCAGTGCTAGAATTGACAGAAGTTAGAGACTCAGAATACAGGAGTCTAGGGAAGAAGCCAGAATGACTATGTGGTTTCTGAGAAATTGATTCTGGGCATTGAATTAGGGTAAAATCGTTTTTAATGGGAAACTGAAGAGTTTCATTTTGGAATTTTCCAAATTTAATTCACCTGTTGTACATCTGACTAGCAACCTGAAACAAAGGTCCGAGGTTTAGCAGAGGACTAAGAATTGGATTTGTATCAGAGAAATGTTCACCAAAGAGAAAAAGATTTAAAAATAGTGGGCACAGTAAAGATTGCCCAAAAAAATATAGAAAAAAAAAGCCAAGGATACAGCTCTTAAAGACCACATAAAAAGGGGAGATTAGATGAAGGAACTATAAAAATGTATTGGAATCATCAAAGAATTGACTGCCCAAAGACAGTTGTGATCTGAAACTGGAATCCAAAGAAGGAATCCAAAGAAAGAATGATTTCAACCTAGATGGGAAGGATGGTGTGCTGCTTAACTTTATGTCAACTCCATTGGGCTAAAGGATGCCTGGAAAATTGGTAAAACATTATTTCTGGATGTGTCTGTGAGGGTGCGATTAGCATTTGAAATGGTAGACTGAGTAAAGGAGACTGTGCTCTCCAGTGCAGGAGGGCATCACCCAATCCATTAAGGGTCTGAATAGAACAAAAAAGGCAGAAGAAGGGAATCTGCTCTCTCTGCCTGAGCCTGGACATCCACATGCTCCTGCCGTCAGTCGAGGGGGCTCCTGGTTTTTAGGCTTCTGACTTGTGCTGAATTATAGCATGGGATTTCCTAGTTCTGCAGCTGGCTGTCAGCAGACCATGGGCCTTCTCAGCCTCTATAATTGCATGAGCCAATTCCTATAATAAATCATATATATATATATGTGTATATGATATATAATCATTAAATCATTATATATATATTAGTTTTGTTTCTCTGTAGAGCTCTGACCAGTACAAGGGGTCTTCTGAGAAGGGCAAGATGGAGGCTTGCTGGAGAAATTTGTGAATCTCTCCAAATCCCCACACAAAACAGAGTAATAGAACAAAAAGGGGTGGGAGGGAGAGAGAGAGAGAACATTGATGAAAAGGAATCCTCCAGAAACAGTAGGGGTGGGGCAGATCTCTCTCTTTCCTCTCTCCCTGTCCCCCAGCAGCCTGACCCTGCAGGTAAGTGGTTTTAGGAAAGCAGTAGAAGCAGAGGAGATCTGACAGTCCTGAGCTGGGAAACTGGAAGCAGGCCACCGGGGATCACACCCAGAAGAAGAATCACACGCCAAGTGGGACACCACACAACCTACAGGGGATCCACAGGCTCTCGTTAGGAGTATGTGCAGAAAGGCTTGGCACCCCATGAGGGCAGCAAGGAAGAGGGCAGGCAGGGCAGGAAGGGGGCGATCTGAGCCATCGAGATCAAGGCTCTCAGAATCCTCAACTAAAACTTCCAGATGAACAAAGCAGCGTCCTGAGATAACACACTGAGAACAGAATCGGAGAGCAGAAGAGAGGCCACATTTTTTGTTTTTATTTTTTTTTTGCGGTACGCGGGCCTCTCACTGTTGTGGCCTCCCCCGTTGCGGAGCACAGGCTCCGGACGCGCAGGCTCAGCGGCCATGGCTCACGGGCCCAGCCGCTCCGCGGCATGTGGGTTCTTCCCGGACCGGGGCACGAACCCCTGTCCCCTGCATTGGCAGACGGACTCTCAACGACTGCGCCACCAGGGAAGCCCGAGAGGCCACATTTTTTAATGCCTGGCAACAGCCATGATGCCAGGGAAGCTTTCCTGGACCACTCCCACCTCTTACAAAGGAACTAAAAATACAGGAAAACTCAGCACATTTTGCCTTGAGTAACACAGAGGATGGTGTTGGGATCCCACGCAAATATAAGAAAAAAGGAGGAATGGCCCAAGTCATATACTGGGACAACTACCACATCCCAGGAAAAAATACATGGGTCCTAGAACAACTAATGACTGTAATCTAATATTTCAGAATTAGATAAAATAAATTAAGAAAATGGGAGACGCTATGAAGGAACAGCTTAACACTCACCAATGGTGCACGGAGAACACAGAAGGCTGTGAACACATAGGTGGCAAAGCTCATAGGCTACCAAGCAGAAGAGAAAGGGCACAGAAACGGCAGAGAGGGACCCTGGAGACAAATGTCACAGACGTCACCATTTACAATCTCGTTCTCACTTAGAGAACAAATAGGGGCTAAGATCCCTAGCTGATGAAACCTCTGTGGCTCTGTCTTGGATTTGCCCCCGCCTGCCTTTGCCTATCCCCACCTACAGCATTACGTAGCCTCTTCTGTATCATCCCTTAAGTGTTCCTTCTTGTCTCACATAATCTCCCTAACACTCGCAGAGCCATTCTCTATGCACGTGTCTGGTATGATTACTTTCAGCAACAAAGCCCAGGGTGTCCATGCTCTACAAAGAATGAAAAGTCTTAACCTCGACATCCTTGTTGTTCCCTCAAATTCCTCCAGCCCACTCCAAGCAGGAAGTAATAACTCAGACTTCGGCTACAGAAGTGACACTTGGCAACTGACAGTTTCTCTTAGCAAATGATCACAGGATACATGGAATAAATGCGACGTGGATGGAGTCAACTGGCAGATGATGCGGGTTTTATTTATTTATTTTAAACATCTTTATTGGGGTATAATTGCTTTACAATGGTGTGTTAGTTTCTGCTTTATAACAAAGTGAATCAGTTATACATATACATATGTTCCCATATCTCTTCCCTCTTGCGTCTCCATCGCTCCCACCCTCCCTATCCCACCCCTCCAGGCGGTCACAGAGCACAGAGCTGATCTCCCTGTGCTACGCGGCTGCTTCCCACTAGCTACCTACTTTACGTTTGGTAGTGTATATATGTCCATGCCGCTCTCTCACTTCGTCCCAGCTTACCCTTCCCCCCTCCCCGTATCCTCAAGTGCATTCTCTAGTAGGTCTGTGTCTTTGTTCCCGTCTTGCCCCTGGGTTCTTCATGACGATTTTTTTTTTTTTTTAGATTCCATATATATGTGAGAGCATACGGTATTTGTTTTTCTCTTTCTGACTTACTTCACTCTGTATGACAGACTCTAGGTCCATCCATCTCACTACAAATAACTCAATTTCATTTCTTTTTATGGCTGAGTAATATTCCATTGTATATATCTGCCACATCTTCTTTATCCATTCATCTGTTCATGGACACTTAGGTTGCTTCCATGTCCTGGCTATTGTAAACAGAGCTGTAACGAATATTTTGGTACATGCCTCTTTTTGAATTATGGTTTTCTCAGGGTATATGCCCAGTAGTGGGATTGCTGGGTCATATGGTAGTTCTATTTTTAGTTTTTAAAGGAATCTCCGTACTGTTCTCCATAGGGGCTGTATCAATTTACATTCCCACCAGCAGTGCAAGAGTGTTCCCTTTTCTCCACACGCTTCCAGTAATAATAGTTTGTAGATTTTTTGATGATGGCCATTCTGAACGGTGTGAGATGATATCTCATTGTACTTTTGATTTGCATTTCTCTAATGATTAATGATGTTGAGCATTCTTTCATGTGTTTGCTGGCAATCTGTATATTTTCTTTGGAGAAATGTCTATTTAGGTCTTCTGCCCATTTTTGGATTGGGTTGTTTGTTTTTTTGATATTAAGCTGCATGAGCTGCTTGTAAATTTTGGAGATCAATCCTTTGTCAGTTATTTCATTTGCAAATATTTTCTCCCATTCTGAGGGTTGTCTTTTCATCTTGTTTATGGTTTCCTTTGCTGTGCAAAAGCTTTTAAGTTTATTAAGTCCCATTTGTTTATTACTGTTTTTATTACCATTTCTCTAGGAGGTGAGTCAAAAAGGATCTTGCTGTGATTTATGTCATAGAGTGTCCTGCCTATGTTTTCCTCTAAGGGTTTGATAGTTTCTGGCCTTACATTTAGGTCTTTAATCCATTTTGAGTTTATTTTTGTGTATGGTGTTAGGGAGTGTTCTAATCTCATGCTTTTACATGTAGCTGTCCAGTTCTCCCAGCACCACTTATTGAAGAGGCTGCCTTTTCTCCACTGTATATTCTTGCCTCCTTTATCAAAGATAAGGTGACCATATGTGCGTGGGTTTATCTCTGGGCTTTCTATCCTGTTCCATTGATCTATCTTTCTGTTTTTGTGCCAGTACCATACTGTCTTAATTTCTGTCGCTTTGTAGTATAGTCTGAAGTCAGGGAGCCTGATTCCTCCAGCTCCTTTTTTTTTGCCTCAAGATTGCTTTGGCTATTCGGGGTCTTTTGTGTTTCCATACAAATTGTGCAATTTTTTTTATCTAGTTCTGTGAAAAATGCCATTGGTAGTTTGATAGGGATTGCATTGAATCTGTAGATTGCTTTGGGTAGTAGAGTCATTTTCACAATGTTGATTCTTCCAATCTAAGAACATGGTATATCTCTCCATCTATTTGTATCATCTTTAATTTCTTTCATCAGTGTCTTATAATTTTCTGCATACAGGTCTTTTGTCTCCTTTTGTGACTGGTAGGTTTATTCATAGATAGTTTATTCTTTTTGTTGCAGTGGTAAATGGGAGTGTTTTCTTAATTTCACTCTCAGATTTTTCATCATTAGTGTATAGGAATGCAAGATATTTCTGTGCATTGATTTTGTTTCCTGCTACTTTACCAAATTCATTGATTAGCTCTAGTAGTTTTCTGATAGCATCTTTAGGATTCTCTATGTACAGTATCATGTCATCTGCAAACAGTGACAGCTTTACTTCTTCGTTTCCAATTTGGATTCCTTTTATTTCTTTTTCTGCTCTGATTTCTGTGGCTAAAAATTCCAAAACTATGTTGAATAAGAGTGGTGAGAGTGGGCAACCTTGTCTTGTTCCTGATCTTAGTGGAAATGGTTTCAGTTTTTCACCATTGAGGACGATGTTGGCTGTGGGTTTGTCATATATGGACTTTATTATGTTGTTGAAAGTTCCCTGTACGCCTACTTTCTGGAGGGTTTTTAATCATAAATGGGTGTTGAATTTGGTCGAAAGCTTTCTCTGCATCTATTGAGATGATCATATGGTTTTTCTCCTTCAGTTTGTTAATATGGTGTATCACATAGATTGATTTGTGTATATTGAAGAATCCTTGCATTCCTGGGATAAATCCCACTTGATCATGGTGTCTGATCCTTTTAATGTGCTGTTGGATTCTGTTTGCTAGTATTTTGTTGAGGATTTTTGCATCTATGTTCATCAGTGATATTGGCCTGTAGTTTTCTTTCTTTGTGACATCTTTGTCTGGTTTTGGTATCAGGGTGATGGTGGCCTCGTAGAATGAGTTTGGGAGTGTTCCTCCCTCTGCTGTATTTTGGAAGAGTTTGAGAAGGATAGGTGTTAGCTCTTCTCTAAACGTTTGACAGAATTCGCCTGTGCAGCCATCTGGTCCTGGGCTTTTGTCTGTTGGAAGATTTTTAATCTCAGTTTCAATTTTAGTGCTTGTGACTGGTCTGTTCATATTTTCTATTTCTTCCTGGTTCAGTCTCGGAAGGTTGTGCATTTCTAAGCATTTGTCTATTTCTTCCAGGTTGTCCATTTTATTGGCATACAGTTCCTTGTAGTAATGTCTCATGATCCTTTGTATTTCTGCAGTGTCAGTTGTTCCTTCTCCTTTTTGATTTCTAATTCTATTGATTTGAGTCTTCTCCCTTTTTTTCTTGATGAGTCTGGCTAACGGTTTATCAATTTTGTTTATTTTCTGAAAGAACCAGCTCTTAGGGCTTCCCAGGTGGCGCAGTGGTTGCGAGTCCGCCTGCTCATGCAGGGGACATGGGTTTGTGCCCCAGTCTGGGAAGATCCCACATGCCGTGGAGCGGCTAGGCCCGTGAGCCATGGCTGCTGAGCCTGCGCGTCCGGAGCCTGTGCTCCGCAATGGGAGAGGCCACAACAGTGAGAGGCCCGCATACAGCAAAAAAAAAAAAAAAAAAGAACGAGCTTTTAGTTTTATTGATCTTTGCTATCGTTTCCTTCATTTCTTTTTCATTTATTTCTGATCAGATTTTTATAATTTCTTTCCTTCTGCTAACTTTGGGGTTTTTTTGTTCTTCTTTCTCTAATTGCTTTAGGTGTAAGGTTAGGTTGTTCATTTGAGATGTTTCTTGTTTCTTAAGGTAGGATTGTATTGCTAAAAACTTCCCTCTTAGAATTGCTTTTGCTGCATCCCACAGATTTTGGGTTGTTGTGTTTTCATTATCATTTGTTTCTAGATATTTTTTGATATCCTCTTTGATTTTTTCAGTGATCTCTTGGTTATTAAGTAGTGTATTGTTTAGCCTACATGTGTTTGTATTTTTTAGAGATCTTTTCCTGTAATTGATATCTAGTATCAGAGCATTGTGGTCGGAAAAGATACTTGATACGATTTCAATTTTCTTAAATTTACCAAGGCTTGATTTGTGACCCATGACATGATCTATCCTGGAGAATGCTCCATGAGCACTTGAGAAGAATGTGTATTCTGTTGTTTCTGGATGGAATGTCCTATAAATATCAATTAAGTCCATCTTGTTTAATGTATCATTTAAAGCTTGTGTTTCCTTGTTTATGTTCAGTTTGGATGATCTGTCCATTGGTGAAAGTGGGGTGTTAAAGGCCCCTACTATGATTGTTATTGTCCATTTCCCCTTTTATGGCTGTTAGTATTTGCCTTATGTATTAAGGTGCTCCTCTGTTGGGTGCATAAATATTTACAATTGTTATATCTTCTTCTTGGATAGATCCCTTGATCATTATGGAGTGTCCTTCTTTGTCTCTTGTAATAGTCTTTGTTTTAACATCTATTTTGTCTGATATGAGAATTGCTACTCCAGCTTTCTTTTGATTTCCATTTGCATGGAATATCTTTTTCCATCCCCTCACTTTCAGTCTGTATGTGTCCCTAGGTCTGAGGTGGGTCTCTTGTAGACAACATATATACGGGTCTTGTTTTTGTATCCATTCAGCCAGTCTATGTCTTTTGGTTGGAGCATTTAATACGTTTACATTTAAGAAAATTATCAATATGTATGTTCCTATTACCATTTTCTTAATTGTTTTGGGTTTGTTATCGTAGGTCTTTCCCTTCTCTTGTGTTTCCTGCCTAGAGAAGTTCCTTTAGCATTTGTTGTAAAGCTGGTTTGGTGGTGCTGAATTCTCTTAGCTTTTGCTTGTCTGTAAAGGTTTTAATTTCTCCATCAAATCTGAATGAGATCCTTCCTGGGTAGAGTAATCTTGGTTGTAGGTTTTACTCCTTCATCACTTTAAATATGTCCTGCCATGCCTTCTGGCTTGCAGAGTTTCTGCTGAAAGATCAGCTGTTAACCTTATGGGGATGATGTGGGTTTTAAAACTCTCTTTCATGTATGTTGAGTTGACCTTAAGTAAGCAATAATTGGAATAATTGAAGTCCACATATCATGTGTATTACAAGTAGCCATATTTAGCCACTTGCGCTGTCATGACAATGACAATCAGAGAGAGTGGTGGCATTATAAAGTTCCAGGGACACCAGTAATTCCAGAGGGAAGCATTTCCCCCCTGGGATCTCCTCTCTTTTCTGCACACTGTACAGCCTCCCAGCAGCCTGAATTTCACAAGGTAGAATGCTCCATTGCCAAAATGTGGTATCATGTTAAAAAGGCCAAGAGAAGTCATTGGGGGAAAAAAACATTTTTCAGCAAGCAAGGAATAATGCTGTGATTCTTTTTAAGTAAGAAACATCTCTGATTTTGTAAACCAGATGATAGAAATCTTAATTCCCCTATCCCTCTCTGTCCTATTCTTTTTTTTTTTTTAAACATCTTTATTGGGGTATAATTGCTTTACAATGGTGTGTTAGTTTCTGCTCTATAACAAAGTGAATCAGTTATACATATACATATGTTCCCATATCTCTTCCCTCTTGCGTCTCCCTCCCTCCCACCCTCCCTATCCCACCCCTCCAGGCGGTCACAAAGCACCGAGCCGATATCCCTGTGCCATGCGGCTGCTTCCCACTAGCTATCTACCTTACGTTTGTTAGTGTATATATGTCCATGACTGTCCTATTCTTTATTTTTAAAGTTTCACTCTGAATTTTTCCCTTAGTTAGGGATATTAAAACCACCTTGACACTTGGAAAGCTATGATGATTTAATTAGCACATAACTGAACTTAATATCTAAACCAAGAGTTTCTAAAGCCTGACGGATTTTATTCTAGAGATGACGTTACGTGTCCACCAAACAGTTCCCTGTCACCGTGTGGTTAACAGCCTGACCTCTGAGGATTAAAGTTGGCGATGATGAACTTCCAACTTTGCTCAAAAAAGTCTAAGTAAAGTTCAGGTAACATGATCTAACATCAGTAAAATGAGATGGCATTTCTGATCACGTCACAGAAGCTGGGCAGGACCGTTCAAGGTTCCCTGTATGCAGGTTGCAATAGTACACACTGCAGATGTAACATACAAGCAAGAAGAATCCCACCAATTTTAATTTAGTGGAATAAAAAGTTGTGAGAATGGCACCAAAATCCAAGCCAGACGATGGCTCAGTTAGTGGAGGTGGGGGCCAAGTGCAATCAGGATGGTTTAAAATAGTTCATTTTCTATATAAACAAAGGTTGATGTGTGGAGAATGTCAGTGCTGACAGCCTGTTTCTATAGTAATATCCTAATAGCTTGGACACCTCCTGGAGAAATTATTTCTCTTTCTGCTCTAGCTGGTGGTATGTGAAACCAATCACGTCCAAAATAAAACACTGAGAACAGCATAAAATGTAAGCGCAGAGAGAAGAAATGTTATATGGCTAACTCCTGATCCCAAGGAAGAACTAGAAAATTGAGCTTGTTTTTTGCATCAACTTTTGTCCACTGATTTGCAGAGAAGAATCAAAAAAACCTCCTTTCTTCCTTTTTCTGTTGTTAGTGAATTTCAGAAAAGGACAAATACTGCCAACAAGAGCTGAGAACAGAGAGCTGTCCTAGGTGAATGATTACCAAAGGCTCATTTTCCCTCTCTTAGTCTCCCTTCTAGGTTAGATCTTGAGATGTTTTTGTTTGTTCAGAAGCTCTGTCTGTAAAGTTCAGTAACTATTTTAAGAAGAATAGCTTCTTAACCTAATATAAATTAATAAAAACTTTATTAATACATATAATATCCCCCATTGTTGCTTAAATTAACTGAACTCCATTTTGGGTCCTTCAGTTTCATTAAATCAGAAATCTGCTAGCAACAAAGCTTTTCCCAAAATAAGTATGGTGAGGACAGTGGCTGCAGGTGAAAAGTCAGGGCAATGCCCCTCCACCAAAAGACTGTTATTTTGTGTTTCAATTTAATTAAAGCCAATTCCTGTCTTCAACCGCCCTGAGACACCCAGAATTTCTGGAATAATCTCACTGTTTAGTACTCCAGGGGAAGCCCAGAGACAGTGCAAAGCTGGAAGTTGAGGTGGGACATTGTTTTATTTCCCTTTTTTTTTTTTTTAATTTAAAGTCCAGCAAAATTTTATTTAGAGGTAAACAGAATTTCACAGATATTATCATTTATTTTCTGCATTGGTATAAATTTTTACATTCCTGTGTAAAAGAGAATTACTCTGTTGTACTATAGAACTATTTCATTTTTTTTTTTTTTTTTTTTTTTTTTTTTTTGCGGTACGCGGGCCTCTCACTGTTGTGGCCTCTTCCGTTGTGGAGCACAGGCTCCGGATGCACAGGCTCAGCGGCCATGGCTCACGGGCCCAGCTGCTCCGCGGCATGTGGGATCTTCCTGGACCGGGGCACGAACCCGCGTCCCCTGCATCGGCAGGTGGACTCTTAACCACTGCGCACCAGGGAAGCCCTTTTTTTCTTAATTAAAAAAAAAAATATTTATTAATATTTTGGCTGTGTTGGGTCTTCGCTGCTGCGTGCAGGCTTTCTCTAGTTGCAGCGAGTGGGGGCTACTCTTCCTTGTGGTGCGCAGGCTTCTCATTGCGGTGGCTTCTCTTGTTGTGGAGCACAGACTCTAGGTGTGCAGGCTTCAGGAGTTGTGGCACGTGGGCTCAGTAGTTGTGTCTTGCAGGCTCTAGAGTGCAGGCTCAGTAGCTGTGGCACGCAGGCTCAGTAGTTGTGGCACATGGGGTCAGTAGTTGTGGCTCGTGGGCTCTAGAGCGCAGGCTCAGTAGCTGTGGCACACGGGCTTAGTTGCTCCACGGCATGTGGGATCTTCTCAGACCAGGGCTCAAACCCATGTCCCCTGCACTGGCAGGCAGATTCTTAACCACTGAGCCACCAGGGAAGTCCCAAGAACTGTTTCATTTCTAATAGCAGCATGAGAGACAATAGCTCCTGCAGATATTCTGACTCCATCTGGCTGTGATAGGGATTTTTCCAGGTTCCTCTTGGATTTTCAGATCATCATGTACCCAGGTTTCTTCAAAGGGGAATTTTTAAGTAAAAATTTCTGAGTACTCTGATTCCACTTTTAAAGCAAACTTTACACTTGGGGAACCATAATGTTTACACTGAACTTAGCAGAGCCTTCTCATCCTTGGTCAGGAAAGTATCATGGTGGAATCCATCCAGCCTTGTGGGAGGTCCTTGAGGCTGCTAAGGTCATTGGTGTCTGCTGAATGGCTTGTGGAAGTCCTGCTGCCTTGGGTAGGGGGTTAAAATCGTTCTCGAGAGGAACGTCTCTCTCCGAAGAGAAAATGAGTTTAGCTCTGAGGTCCTTGTTTTCCTTTTAATCAGAATTAGGAAATGCTTCCCGCTCTTCCAATAACATGGTGGATGAGAAGACGTCTACTGGACACTGTCTAAGCTGTAACGTTATAGCAGCTGCGACGCACGAGTCTTTGATATAAATGATTCAGTCAATATAAGGTATAAATGCAAGCTCTGCATCGGATGGTGTGACTACAAACCGCAAGCACTATGGAAAAAATGCAAAAGAATTCATTGCTAATTACTATGAAAATGCAAACGTGGTCTTTATCAAGGGCAAGAAAGCCCTGACTCTGCCCAGGAGAGACAGAGGAGGAAGAAATGAAGGGGCAACTTCAGCCAACACACTGCACTTTGTTTTGTCCTAAACAGAATACACATGAATACATTAACAGCATGGGAGCCAGCCAGCAATACCATTATCCACAGGAGTGTAGAAAGTGTGTGAAAACTGTTTGAGTCTCTCAGGAAATTCAGGTTAGTATGAGATTATCAACACCTCTTCCCCCCACCGCCCTCCCCACCATCAGAGCATGAGAACCTTTGCACGAATTATCAAGGCACAGAAATACAGTCCTGGTATTAAGGACAGCCTATAAAAATGGGCTCAAAACAAGATTCGCAGGAAACAATTCGTGGCAACACAGTTTAGCCTGTTACCAAGTAGAAAGCCCGATGAGCACCTTCTTGCACTTAAGCCATGAGACAAGAAAATCAGACTGAATAGATTTTATAAAATCCCTAAATGACAGCTAACATACCTTTCCTTGGGAAAAGCAAAGAAATAAGCCATTAACTTTTTTTTTATCCCTAACTTAGCCAGCATCCAAAATGCACTGCCACTCAGGATATTTACCCCACCATCCTTTGCACAAATACAGATTTCCATAAAATCAATTAATCTTAGGGGTGAAAGGGGTCTTGGAGGTCATGAAGCCCAACCCCATCCCCCTCCAACACTCCCACAGCCAGGAGATTATCCAGCCTGTGTTCAAAAACCTCCACTTGGGAGCTTAACACTGTTTCAGGCAGCCCCTTCCACTGATGAAGAGTGACAGTTACTACAATGTCCTAATAGCAGACTGGGATCTGCCTCCTGGTAATTTCCACCCACTGGTCCTAGTTTTGTCCTCTGAAGCATTTCAGAGTCTAATTCCCTCATTATCCCCATGACAACTCTTCAAATACTTGAAGGCAATAAAAGCCTTCTTCACCCAGGCTATACATCCCTGGTTATCACACCTCTTCATTTAGAGATAAACCCTTCATTCCCCCAGGACACTAACCTTGACTATATCCTACTTGGTCAATGTCCGTGTTAAAATACACTGACCAGAATGTGATACCATATTACCTTTGGGCCCTGGTGCGAAGGCTTCTGCCCTTTTCCAGGAACACACATTTTCCTACATGAGAATAAAAATTTTGTTGAATCACTCTCCCTAGTAATGCCCGCTGCCAAGAGCATAGGTGGTTGGACTCAACATCGATGTCCCAAGAATAGCAGTTTTTCATAGCCAACATTACGTTATAAGACTTACTTCAGTTTAGTTCAATACATGGTTTCAAACACTCATGATGTAGAACGCTTTACGCTAGTGGATATGGAAAATACAACAAGTTTACATGGAGTAGGAAAAAAAATCAGAAAAAAGCACAAGTAAGCTATAAAACAATACAGAGGGCTTCCCTGGTAGCGCAGTGGTTGCGAGTCCGCCTGCTGATGCAGGGGACACGGGTTCGTGCCCGGGTCCGGGAAGATCCCACATGCCGCGAAGCAGCTGGGCCCATGAGCCATGGCTGCTGAGCCTGCGCGTCCGGAGCCTGTGTTCCTCAACGGGAGAGACCGCAACAGTGAGAGGCCCGCATACCGCAAAAAAACCCCACAAAAAAACAAAAAAACAATACAGAAAGAGATAAGTACCCTAAAAGATATATACACGATTCCTATTAGATACAAAGGAAGAGGAGGGAATTCCCTGGTGGGCCAGTGGTTAGGACTCCATGCTTCCAGTGCAGGAAGCCCAGGTTCCACCCCTGGCTGTGGAACTAAGCCCCTCAATACCCGCAGTGCAGCCAAAACAAAAGAAAAAAAAAAAAGACAACTGAAAAAATAACTATAGAAAGAAAAGGGTACAATGTCACCAGGAAAATAACAGCCCAACCAGACTTAAGTGCGCAAAGCAAAAAGGGAAGGAATGGGATGTAAAGCTTCAGAATCTATTTGAAGAAGTTGGACATGTTTTAATAAATGCTTACTGATTACGCTAATTATATAAACTTGACAAATCACCTAGTCATGGCTGAGGACTTTTTTACTCAGTGTGGGAATCTCTGAGATATTCATTTCCATACTCTTAATATAGTCAAATAAAATTTTGGCCACACATAAACAGTTAGAACGGCCATCGTGAAAAAGAGGTAACATATGCTGGAGAGGGTGTGGAGAAAAGGGAACCCTCTTGCACTGCTGGTGGGAATGTAAACTGGTGCAGCCACTATGGAGAACAGTATAGAGGCTCCTCAAAAAATTAAAGTAGAAGTACCATACCATCCAGCAATTGTACTTCTGGGAATCTATCCAAAGGAAACAAGAACACTAACTTGAAAAAACCTGTACCCTCATGTTCACAGCAGCATTATTTACAATAGCCAAGATATGGAAGCAACTTAGGTGTCCATCCAAGGATATGTATATATACAGTAGATATATAGTAGAATATTATTCGGTCATAAAAAAACAAGGAAATCCTGCCATTTGCAACCACACACATGGATGGACCTTGAGGACATTATGCTAAATGAAATAAGTCAGACTGAGAAAGACAAATATTGTGTGATGTCACTTCTATGTGGAATCTGAAAACAAAACAAAACTCATCAAAAAAGAGATCAGATTTGTGATTACCAGAGACAGGGGCCTGGAGGTAGGGGAAATGGATGAAGGTAGTCAGAAGGTACAAACTCTCAGTTATAAGATAAATAAGGACTAGAGGTGTAATGTACAACATGATGCCTAGAGCTAACACTAAATCCTAAGAGTTCTCATCACAAGAAAAAAATTTTTTTCTTTTTTTTATTATATCTATATGAGATGACAGATATTAACTAAACTTACTGCAGTAATCACAATATATGTAAGTCAAACCATTATGCTGTATACCTTAAACTTATACAGTTACATATATATATTATATATATATATCAGTTATATCTCAATAAAACTGGAAAGAAAAACTAGAGGTATAGTGTATATAAATATTTTGGCAAACACAATAACAGCTAAGATACTTTATTTCATACTATTCATATGTCAGGCGCTGTACTAAGTGCTTTACATGAATGAACTCATTTAATACTTATAATGTCCATATGAAGTAGGAATTGCTATTTTCTCCTTTTCATAGAAGAAACTGAGGCACAGAGAGGTTAAGGAACTTGCCCAAGATCACACAGCTAGTGAGTAGGAGAATTAAGACTTGAACCTAAAGTCTGGCTCCACAGCGAATTTGCTACACCGTGCTGCCTCTCACATTAAACATGCAGTTACTTAGTCTAACAACCTGTTTATAACCTTACTTACTCAGGCTTTTCAAAAGCTGTTTTTAGCCTACAGGATGAGCTCAAGCAACGTTTTGGGTTTACATCTATCTGTTCATCTTCCGGAACGCTTACACTATTCTGGATACTGATTAAGGGGCTCATTTAATGTGCTGAATCCCAAGAACTCTGAATCACCATGGAGAACAAGCCATTTCTCTATGGCTAACCACAGGAAAACTTGCCGGTGGTAAAAGTATATCTATAGACCGTACACAGTTCCCCTCATCCCTCCTCTAGAGCTGTGTTCGTAATTAACAGAGACTCAAAGCTGCCACTCCCTCCCCACTTCCAGTATGGCTCACAGCTGAATGACTACAGACAGATAAAAATGTAACCTGCTGTGAAAATCTCCAGGAAAGAAAATTCCACAGCCACCCCCAAGGTAACAAATCCCCTGGCCTGACCCCTTGGAGTCATGCCTATTCATCAAATGAGAAAGTTTATTTACAGACTTGTCCTCATTTCCTCAGAGGCCCTCAGGTCCCAGCAAACCTGCTTTGTTCTCCAGCAGCTGGCACCGGCTTATTCTACGATCACTTAATTGGGTTGTGATCTTGTTTTCTGGTCCTGAATCTTCTGCCACCAAGGAAACTTGCTGAAGTTAGCAGACCCAGCAGAGGAGACTTAAGGGAATTTGGTCCCCCGAAAGAGAGGTGTTCTCACTGACCAAATATCTGCGCAGACATACAGACCGCAGGTTGCACCAACCCAGGAGGCTTGCCCTCCTGGTAGATCCTCCCCCGTCCTCCCCACGTCAGCTAAGCTGTCTGCTCTGATCGATCCATCTTTTGGGGGGCTCACTGACTTTTCAAGTCCTCAGACACTCGCAGGACTGGGCTACACTGGGTAAGAGAGCCTCCAAGTCTGAATGGCAAGAAGCTTCCAGACTCTTGTAGTGAACACTCTTGCGCAGATGCTCAGGGCACAGCTGGGCCCTCTGCATCCTCCCACCAGAAGGAGAGGAGCATAGGACACAGTCATCCCTCCCTTCATCTCATACTGATGAGACAGAAGGGAAGGGGGCAGGGCACAGCCTTTAAAAGAATGACACGGCTGTTGAGGATATGACATAAACTGGTTAGAGCCTACTAGGTCCAAGATGGCAGAAGATTCGACGTCCTGTAGACCTTGAGCCGCATTATATGCTCATTATAATACATTATAATACAATAGCATCCAAATGACACACCCACAGGCGCCATGACAGTTCTGAGACCAACCATAAAAGCCCAACTAGTGGGCGGTGGCCCAGTTCCCGGCAAGCCCCGCCCCTTCCTCCAAATAATTGGAATAATCCTCCCACTTAGCCTATGCAATTACCCAGCCCACATTTCGGGGCCCCTCTCACCTTCTGAGATGGCCCATACTCTGTCTGTAGAGTGTGTCTCTCTCTCAATAAGTCTACTTTTTACGTATCACTTTGCCTCTCGCTGAATTCTTTCTGCGCTGAGATATAAAGCACCTGAGCTTCATTAAGTCCTGAGACCAAGTGAGTGATTTCAAGGAAAAGACAGTGGGTTGGAGTCGAGCCCATGGGTACAAGCCCCAATCTGAGTTTTGGCTGGGATCGAGTCCCAATCTGAGGAGTGTGGCTTCAGCTGGGGGCTGCACACCCACCCAAAAGTTCTCCTGGTATTGCTGTGTCTGGGAGGCGAGTATCCCGCTAGGAATGACTCCACTCAGAACAGTAGAGCCTCACATCACCAGCCTCTCCCAACTCCAACCAGCCCCTGAATGCCAGGGCCCAGTCCATAGGACAGCTCAGCTTTTATTTTGAAGGCTCTAGTTCTAGCTTGCCAGGGTAGCTACCTTTATTGATCACTGACTCAGTGCCGGACTTCATACTAGCTGCCTTATTATATAAGTCTTAATCTGCACAAACAGCACACGAAGAAGGTATTACTATTCCTATTTTACAGATATTGAAAAGGAAGCACAGAGAATAAATAACTTACCTAAGTCATGGTGCTGGAGGGTTTCAGAGAGGGGATTGGTCTGAGAGCTGGTTACCTCCAAGTCCTACATCTTGCCCCAAGCTGCCACCTTGGGAGGTCAGGTGAGCTCTGAGAGGTGCTCTGACTCAGAACACGGAAGCCGATGTTGGAGCTGGCAAAGACAAGAGATGCAGGGTGTGGCTCTGGCCAGCAATACTCTTTAATCTGCTTTTTCTAAGTGACGCTGCTACCATTTCAGGGGTTTTCCAACCATCTTTTAGGATAGAATGAGGAATGGGTCATCGACCCTAGGAGGCCAAAGTGACTCACCTTCTAGCTCTGCCTTTAGAGCCTCTTTCTTGGGGAGCATAACCCAGGTTAGCAGCCCCCAAAGTGTGTTTAGGGAAATAAGGTTCCTGAGAAGTAACTTTTTCAAAAAGTAAAAAAGTTTATTTAGTTTTGTGTAGTGTAATGCAACAGTTCAAAAACTCACTTGACCACAAAGCCTTTTTTCCATACAACACCTGGCACCCTGCAGAACCGACAGTTCCCAGAACACAGGGTGACAAGGGCTGAGAAGCGATATCCCCCAAGGCAATCCCAACATCCAAATGCGAATTAGCCTCTCAGGTGATGGTTCCACCAGAGCCTGCTGCAGGCGCTTGTGGGCGTGAAGAGCTAGAAAGGTGTCATGTTCTGATGACTAATCAGGGGAGACGTTAACTCCTCTGAGCCTCAGTTTTCTCATCTGTGAAATGGAAGCAGCATGAAGTTGTCTCGGGGATTAATGAAATAATGCATTGAATGGGTTAATATAACTGCCTGACACATAATGAGACTCAAGGAATGTTAGCGATTACCTTTTAAAATCATATGAAAAGCTGGAGGTAAAGTTACATGAAATTTGTGGAAATACTCTATAAACCCAATGACACGATGTAAATGTCAATTATTATCAAACACTTCCTGGTCTCTGTAAAATGCCACAGTTTCAGGTACAGTTTTCTGCGTGCACAGAAAATACCCAGTGGCTGAAGGCTGATCACTCAGCGTGTTACGGTTTCATTATTCTCGCGGCCCCGACCCGCAAAGGAAAGAAACAAAAATCCTCCTTTTCCCCTTCTATAAATGGAAATTACTTTTCAAGAGGCCACTTCCTTTTGGAGTGAGAAGTGGAAGTACCTGGGTAGGGGTCTTTGTAATAAATAAAGTGTATGAAAACTAGGAACATCTATGCACATCGTAAGAAAGTTTTAATAGAGTAATCTGCAAGGATCTTTAGAATTTTTTGTTCAGGTGGTCAGTTTCTAGCTATACACTAGAATTTCAAATATCCACGGAAACAGGCCCTGGGAAATAATGCACTGTGTGAATACTCTGCAGCAGGCCAGGCATGGAGCTTCTAGAAGCAGCGGTGGGCCCTCTCTCTTTACACATAGGCTCTGGCGAACAGTTTTCCCATGTGGGCAGAGGAGCTTTGTGAATGTATCCTTTTCCACGGCTCTTGTTTCCTTGTCTGGACTCTAGAAGGAAGAAGGTGACACCTTCAGCCTCAGTCTGGCAGGTTGGGGCCCAGCAGGGTGGGATCCGGACACCTGAAGAATTTAGCATCCTTCCCGAAGGGGCAAACTGCCTGCCAAGGCGCCCAGAACATGCCGGAAGAGACTGTTCTAAGGCACCGTGGGCACTTGATATGTGACCAGCACCCAGCACCCAGATACTCCAACCCCAAGTTCTCCCGCAGGTTTGTGGGCAGAGCGCGAACTCAGAAACAGGAGCCCCTGCTCGGTCCTCCGGCTCCCTGCTTTCTTTTCTCGTCTCCTATCCTGTCCACGCCCCTCCACCTTCTTCGCTCTCTTTCTCTTTCCCCCAAAGAAAATGTCTTACCCATGATAACACTTTCCGGTTTACAAGGCAATTTTACAATTGTCCTGACACATGGGCTTGGGAGCCCAGAGAGGATTCTGTGTTTCAATCTAGCTCAGGACTCACCAGCATGTGCCCTTGGGCACATAAAAGTCAGCTAAGAATACTTACTTCACAAAATTGTTGGGAAGACTAAATATTCTAACGTATTAGAGAATTTTCCACTGGGATTGGCATGGGGAAAGTACTCATTTAGTAGCAGCTATTAGTATTAGGTCTCTCTAAGTTAGGGGCTAATAGCACCATTTTACATAAGAGCAAACTAAGGCATAAAGGGAGGATGGGATTGCCCAAGGCCATTAACAAGAAACAGAACTACACTGAACCTAAGGCACTCAACTCCCTGGACACTTTTTACCAACACAAGAAATGTATTTCTTAGTAACACAGATAATGATTCTGTGAGATTGGCTTTATTTTTCTGGCTCTAGTGGCCAAGAACTGACATGATTCCCACCATCCTACAGCGGTCGGGAAATTATGGTCTGATTTGAACAATTCGTAGCTTTACAGAAGAATATATGTATTATACATATATGTGTGTATATCTGTATATCAAACCACGATTTTTTTGTCTAAGAAAACTGTAGGTAGGTTAGGGATAGAAAATCTGCAGTGACATTCAGGGGACATTCAAGAACAAAGCACAGACCATTCAATGATGGGAGAGGAGAGAGAAAACAAATTCAGCCTCCATGTGATTCCAACTTTGCTGCAGCGTTGCTGAGTCAGGGTTTTAATTTCTTCAAAGAAACGTTTGCTGTAGCTCTTATATTTCACAAGCTGGCTTGTGCTCAGTGTTTCATAAATTCAAAATAAGAATACACACTTTTTAAGATGCAAGAACACACAATAATACTGAATAGTGCTGAGAAAGCACCATCATTTGGTACAATATATTTGATGTATAAGAAAAGGACTTTTCTGAATAGTTTGGATAGTTATTATCTTAGAACTTGAGAAAATACACATAAACAAAGACATTATCACATATAATCATGTTGAGAAGTCAGAAAACTTTACTAGAACCTAAATAAAACACTCACAAATAAAAACTACCTTTTATTACCACCTGCTTGCAAACTAGATGGACAACTCTTTCAGGTTAAAATCAGGAGCCCTTTAAAATGCATTATTAATACCGGACCCATTTGAAAACCCCAAAATGAAGAAGCTGGGGGAGGGGAGTTGCACATAGTTTCCTGGATCCTCTGGAATCGCCCCATGAACTCTTGATCCGGGGTATTCTTATACTCTGACTTCCTAGAGTTGCCCAGGTCTTAGCGCCTTATAAGGAGAGGAAGGCCTTGGAAATCCAAAGGCATTTCCCTGGAATCACTGTATAAATGAGTCATTTCACTCAAAGTACATAGAATTTTATTTCCTATAATCAATATACTTCTAGTATCTAGTATTAAATATACCTTTTTTAAAAATTAAGACTTTAGTTTTTTCAGAGCAGTGTTAGATTCACAGCAAAACTGAGCAGAAAGCACAGGGATTTTCCCATCTACCTTCTGCCCCCCACACGCACAGTCTCCCCCATTACTGACATCCCCACCAGAGTGGTGCATCTGTTACAATCGATGAACCTACAGTGACACGTCACAATCACCCTAAGTCCATGGTTTGCACTATACAGTTCACTCTAGGTGTTGCACGTTCTCTGGGTTTGGACAAGCATATAATGATATGTATCCACCATCACAGTATCGTACAGAGTATTTCCACTGCCCTAAAAATCCTCTGTGCTCTGCCTATTGATCCTTCTCCCTCCAGCTCCCCACCTCAACCCCGGCAACCACTGATCTTTTCACTGTCTCCATGGTTTTGCCCTTTCCAGAACATCATATAGTTGGAATCACGCGGTACGTAGCCTTTTCAGAATGGCTTCTTTCACTTGGTCATATGCATTTAAATTTCTTCCATGTATTTTCATGAGTCAGTAGCTCATCTCTTTTAGCACCAAATGATATTCCATTGTCTGGATATGCCACACTTTATTTATCCATTCACCTACTGAAGGATAATAATATACTTTTAATCACAAACAGTGCAAATAATATGGACGTAGGATGCAATGTATAAACTCTCAGAGTTTTAGAGTCTAAGAGTTAAATCATTTCAGAGTAGAAAGCTAGGAGGAGATAGGTTTAAATCTTGGCTTTACTACTTATGAGCTATGCACTTTTGCACAAAACATTGATCCTCTACGGGCCTTTATTTACTCAGTTATGATGTAAGGATAATAATACATACCTGCAAAGTGCTATGAAGAATGGATAAAGCCACATGCATAAAAACTCACAGCTGAACAGACAGTGAGAGTTCTGTACATGGTGGTTGAATTTGAATCTGAATTGAAAGTGAAGCCAGACGTGTCCAGTTCTTGAGAGCAAATACAGGTGGCTTCCAGTTCCCTCCCTGCCCTCACCCCACCCTGAATCCCTGGAGTCGCATTCAGAGAATAGGAGGTTTTCAATTCACCTGAGTGATCTTTCCTTCAGAAGATCTCAAAATTCTTAGACACAACTTCATTCTCAGAAAGTAAAGGATCACATATTTTCTTTGAAAGCACCAGTTTCCAAACATGAGGGGGTTTTATTTATTTTGTTTTGAGGAAGACAATCTTTATTAAACTGAAATTTTATTTTGAAGCACGATATCTATAAAATCAGTAAAATCTGTGTGTACACGATGGTGAAGGCTTGTGAGTTTGGAATGGGGTAGGGTCTGGCCTCCAGCCAGCTTGTCTTCTCTCCAATGACCAACCTCCTCTACATTCCCCCCAACCCCCCAGATAACGCCCAGAAATCCCTAGGATGGTTTGAAAACTTCTGTTCTAAAGGGACAAATAAGCCTTCTCATTCTAGGGTAGGAGAGCTGTCAGGAATATTCTGCTACAGCAGTCATGACCGTGATCCTGTTCTTTCATCAGTCAGATGAAAATATATGTAATCCTGGGAAAATCGGGACATTAAATACCAACGGGGTCACCATCTATTGAGAAGTCACAGACAAATAGAGATCTGCCCCCTTATTTCATTTCAAATTCTCGTGATCTTTAAAACTATCTTGGGTCAGTTAATTAACAAAGGCTTAAAGTGGGATTTATTTCAACCTGACTTGTTAGCCCATCCTTAGTATTGGTTTGGTGATGAGTGAAATAAATGAAGGTCAAATCGGGTATTTCTGATTTGGGCACAAGAGAGCAAAACTGGATGGGAATGTAAGTTGGTGCAGCCACTATGGAAAACAGTATGGAGGTTCCTTAAAAAGCTAAAAATAGAGTTTCCATATGATCCAGCGATCCCACTCCTGGGCATATAACTATAACTATAATTAGAAAACATACATGCACCACTATGTTCATAGCAGCCACAACATGGAAGCAACCTAAATATCCATTGACAGATGAATGGATAAAGAAGATGTGGTATATATACACAATGGAATACTACTCGGCCATAAAAAGGAAGGAAATAATGACATTTGCAGCAACATGGAAGGACCCAGAGATTATCATACTAAGTGAAGTAAGCCAGAAAGAGAAAGACAAATACCATATGATGTCACTTATACACGGAATCTAAACTTCGGCACAAATGAACTTATCTATGAAACAGAAACAGACTCACAGACATAGAGAACAGACTTGTGGTTGCCAAGGGGGAGGGGGGTCGGGGAGGGATGGATTGGGAGTTGGGGTTAGCAGATGCAAACTATTATCTATAGAATGGATAAAAAACAAGGTCCTACTGTATAGCACAGGGAACTATATTCAATATCCTGTGATAAACTATAATGGAAAAGGAATATGAAAAACAATGCATATATATGTATAACTGAATCACTTTGCTATACAGCAGAAATTAACACAACATTGTAAATCAACTATACTTCAATTAAAAATAAAAAGAGATCAAAACTGCCAGATTCAATACTCTGCAGGTTGGGCTTCCCTGGTGGCGCAGTGGTTGAGAGTCCGCCTGCCGATGCAGGGGACACGGGTTCGTGCCCTGGTCCGGGAGGATGCCACATGCTGCGGAGCGGCTGGGCCCGTGAGCCATGGCCGCTGAGCCTGCGCGTCCAGGGCCTGTGCTCCGCAACGGGAGAGGCCACAACAGTGAGAGGCCCGCGTACCGCAAAAAAAAAAAAAAAAATACTCTGCAGGTTTAAATTCATCTAATGCTTAGCACCTAGTGGCAGACATCCTCCAGAAGACTATAAAGACAGATACAATCCATTTGGGTCTAAATTGAGCAAAGTAGGCACAGTGACATAAGAGTATATTACAGACAAGGCCTTGCCCTGGTGTCGAGTATACTTCAATCTCCCAAGCAGAAGGAATAAAGAAAGTACCATGCTTTAATTTGGGGGCTATTTATACATCTTCGTAATTACCGTTGTGAAAGCAATGTCTTTTGTAAGGGAGTTTGGGCTAAAAGCATAGTTGTAAGAATCTGGATAATAGCTTTCCAGTAGCTATTTGTATTTCTCTTCACATTGACTATTGGCAGTAACTTTAGACTTTATTTACAGAAATGTGCTCCACGCTGTTTAATCTAAGATTACTTCATTTCAGGAAGGAGAAAGACACTCTTTACTTGGTTGGAAGCAGACAGAGGATATCTGCACGAATCCTCTGTAGCCCCGAACATTTTCCCCAGGGCCACGCGTCACACACAAACCCTTTTAACTATCAAGTGAAAGTGACTACACAGCACTTTGCAACTTAAGCTCTTCTTTTAAATAATACATATTACTATTTTCAGTCATAAATTCACTTCCATGCAAACCCTACTTATAAAAGACAAGTGCTAATGATACACAGGCTGCAGTATTTTCTGCACAGCCTGTTATCCATTAATAGAGCTTGCTTCACTCTCTTGGAAAATGGGCCTTTTCAAATCCGTGAGTGGCTCTAATCTAATAAATTAGATCAGTCTGGATTTTTACACTCTGCTCTTTTTTTTTTTTTTTGCCCTTTCCCATCTTATGCTTAAACTAAAGAGATTTATTTAGTCCCAGACTTTGTGTTTGCTCTTGGAGAGATGCAAGAAAAATTTCCTGGAAGCATCACGTTTTCCTAGTTGTGAACTGGAGAGAAACAGTGTGTGTGGGGCTGCGAGACACCGAGCGGGCAACTTGGAAACAGAACCTGCTGCTCAGCGTTACGGCTAACGATTTGCAAGTGCCAATATTCTGGTCTCAACGGGTGGCTGAGTTTCAGAAATATCCATACTGTTGTGTGATTAGCCACAGAAAGGAGAAACTATGAGTCACGGAAATGCTAGCAAATTAAAACGAACAGATAAATGAAAACCCAGAAGAAAACAAAACTGTGATTCAGTGCCGTATGCAGGAATAAAATGCTGTGTCGCTGCCAGTGGCCACAAATCACACTCCAGTGCCTGCCGGAAAGTTTAGGAATTCACAGGACCGGACTCAGATTCAAGATGGAAGACCAAGCACATGTATCAGCCTACCTTACCTCCTCTTGTGTCCTACTGAAATGGGAGAAAAGTTATTCGTTTTTTAAATGAACCTATAACTGTGCTGGCAAGAAAGGAATCGAGCAGAAGAACAGAAAGTCTGAATGAAACAGGAAGAGAGAAAGCAAATATGGTCAAATGAACAAAGAAAACGAAGTAGTGAAAACAGCACTTCAAAACTACAGTGCTCAATGAAACTTCAAGATTTAGGTTAACTAATGAAACCAAGCGGGGACCCTGTGCAGCTACGGGATACAAATACTTCAGTCCGCCACCACCACCCCGCCATTTCTTGTTTGTAGGAAATAAGCTTCATTCAGCCTCCTTGACCTTCCCCGAGTTCCAAAGATTCAAATAGTTGCTAATCAGGGAAGGGAGGGGATGCAGAAACAAAGGAGGAACAATCAAGAAACTACAGGGCAGGGATTAAAGCAGGATCCTGGTTCCTCCTCAAGGAATATACATGACACTACCTTTGAGTTCTGCTGCAGAACTAAGGCCCCCAACACAGGTGGAGGTTGGCAACTTAAGGGTGAGCACAAGATTCCTGGAGCACCGCCCTGTTACCACCAACCAATCAGAAGAAAGTCTCACACCCTGCAGCCCTCATCCCAAATTTTGCCTATAAAAACTTCTTCCCCAGAACCATCGGGAAGTTCGGGGTTTTTGAGCACGAGTCCCCCCGTTCTCCCTGCTTGGCCCTGCAATAAACCTTTCTCTGCTCCAAACTCCAAAGTTTCAGTTTATTTGGCCTCACTGTGCATCGGGCACATGAACTTTGCTCTGTAACACTAATACAAAAAGCAGGAATGAGACCTGGGGCACTCATCAAGGTAATTAATACAAAGCTAAAGGCAGAACAGCTGAGCCAGTTGGCCCCTTGCAGTTTCCAGAATTATAATGGCTAACATTTACTGAGGACTTACAAAAGGCCAGTTGCTCACTGAATCTTCATAATAACTACTTGCAGTAGGTATTATTTTTATCCTTATTAGTTAAATAAAGAAACTGAGGCACGGAGAGTTTAAGCTCCATATTTACATTCACATGTCTAGTAAATGATCAAACAGGAACTCAAACGCAGGAAGAGTTTGCAGAAAACATCTTTCTAATAGCCATGTCATACTATACTGCCGTAGAAGGCCAGCTAAAAACTGTTCCTTTGGGCTTCCCTGGTGGTGCAGTGGTTGAGAGTCCACCTGCCGATGCAGGGGACATGGGTTTGTGCCCCGGTCCGGGAAGATCCCACATGCCGTGGAGCGGCTGGGCCCGTGAGCCATGACCGCTGAGCCTGCGCGTCCGGAGCCTGTACTCCGCAACGGGAGAGGCCACAACAGTGAGAGGCCCGCATACCGCTAAAAAAAAAAAAAAAACTGTTCCTTTATGAAATTGGGGGGCTTCAGATTCAGTATGGCAGACAGAGCATCCCAAGAAGTAACAGCAACAAAATTTTTAGTATTCATTTCTTCAGTGAAAAACAAACAATGCATCCGTAGGACCAGAAACTCTGAGGACACCTGAAAGACGGAAGTCAAATGGGATCAGATTAAAGAAGAAAACCACAAACCAAAGCAGATGCAAAAAAGGATTACTGGGAAAAACGAACAAACAAAAAGGAGGCCAAGAGTGCTTGAAGCCCAGATTCAGCAGCTACTGGAGAGATGAATGGGTCTTAGGGCAGCTAAGAGACAAGTGCACCACCCTGCCCTTGGGCAATGCTGGTGAGCAACAGATGAGAATTATATCTGTGGGCACTTGGGTCATGGACACAGAGCGAAACCCTGGGTAAAAGTGTTAGGGAACCGTTGACTGAAACTGCGGCCTTGGCCAGGCATGATGATAACCACTTGCATGAGCTGTCTCACAACAGGAGGGCCCCGTAAGGCACACGGTGCTACCACCGAAAACTAACCAGGAGAATTCGGGAGGGGCCAAAAGGAGGGAGGAGACGCCAGCCTAAACGTCCTCCCAAGCTCCCAGAATCCTTTGTGCTGGAATCCATCTTGGCTGAGAGATGCATGTGCCACCAGGAAGGACCCTGAGTCTGACCAAATATGGGCACAGGCAAGATGATTGGCCAGAGACAATCCAGAAGGCTAACTCCATTAGCATAAACTGAGAGACTGCGAGCCACGTGGCAGAGCAGTTCTCCTGGGTTCCCTTACCCCCCTGCTCTCTGCCCTGACGCCCCTTCCTAATAAAGTCTCTTGCTTTGCTAGCACGTGTGTCTCCTCGGACAATTCATTTCTGAGTGTTAGACAAGAGCCCACTCTGGGACCCTGGAAGGGGTCCCCCTTCCGGTAACCAAAGAAGGAGAAACGGGTATCTGCTAACCCAGAAAACTGGAGGAGGGGCGGATGTGCTTATATAAATAATAGGCACATCTGCCCCTCCTCCAGTCACCAGAGAATACAAGTCATCAGACAGCACATGTGACCCTCTCCCAAAAGCAGGCTCCACAGACAGGCTGACAGGGAAGCTGGAACACAAAGAAGAATGCAAAACCAGGAGTCACCAATACTTTGATGCAGAACAGCACCAAATATAACAAATGGAAGCACTTGCATCCTGAGGAAATAGAGCAAACAGAATAAACCTTTAGGATGGGTTAAATAATATCCTCACAGACATAAAAGTGCGTATGACGTCCATAAAGTGAATCAAGTATAGATCTTGAAAACTAAAAATGGTTACTGACTTAGCGTACCTGAGAGTAAAACAGAGTCTCCAGACTGGGAGAAACAAGATTCAGCTGAGGGACGGGTTATCATATGAAAAACAGAGGAGTGAGTGCAAGTCTAGGTACATACAAATCTTGAGACCCACTGCCCTGTTCCCAGCAGGATCCCAGAATGTTTTCAGGAATGTTTCACCCTCCAGACAACACACTAGGAGATTCTCTGGGAAATTAGAACAGCCCCAAAGAACAGACCAAGGAATTAAACTGCCTGATCAATGGCACTAAAAAGCCCCTTAATTAAATGAGCTTAGAACCAGAAATCAATATATATCTGAGGAAAGGAAAGATCAAAGCCACATCCAGAAGGAATGAAGTTGGAGGAAACAGTCTGTTTTAAAGAAAACTTAAAAAAATACTGTCATTAATATTCTTCCAGAAATAAAAGAAAATATATCCATACAATAAGATTAGGATGCTTTTAATAAGGAGCATTCAGAGCAAAAAGAGCTCTTAAAATTAGATATATGATGGATAAATATTAGAATGCTGGGGACAAAGAGAAATTCTAAAAACTTTCAGAGGGTAAAAACAGCTGTGGGCAAAAAAAAAAAAAAAAAAATCAAAACTGCATCAGCCTTCTTGAGGGCAAAAGTGGAAACTTGAAGAGAATGGAGCAATGCCTTCAAAATTTCTGCGGGAAATGGATTCCAACACAGAATTAATTTCAAATCCAGCTAATCATCAATTAAGTATGAGGGTGGAATAAAGATGTTTTCAGAAATGTAAGGTGTCAAAACGTGTATCCCATGCACTGTTTTCTCAGGAAGCTTCTGGAGGAGATGTTCCTGCAGAATGAGTACATAAAACAAGTCAATGAGATTCTGGAACAGGAAATTCAACCCAGGTGAGGTGAGGAAATTCCCAAAGTGATGATGAAAGGAGACCCTAGCTAGGCAACAAGCCTGGGAAGAGATGGGTCCAAATGAGAGAAGTTCAGAAATTTCCAGTAGAGAATTCTCAAAAGAGACACAATTGATGCTGTCCCACATGTACTCAAATATATGGTCCCACATGCACTCAAATATATGTATAAAGGATATTTAAACAATTTGCAGAAAGTTTGGGTATAAATTAAAGATAAATGTATTTTAAAAACTAAAATGAAAAAGGAACAACTGCAGCGAGAGCAAAAAGATGTACAATAGTTTTAAATAAAGTTACCACGGTCATAATCATAAAAATATAATATTGATCTAAGCACAATTACGTATAAGTTCATCAGAAAGACAGGAGGCATGGAAGACTGCTTGCAGAATTAATAAAAGAATGATAAATCTTCAATTTCCATAATAAAAGATCAATAGGTAGTTCCCCAAAATAAAAACAAACAAAAAACAAGAAGAATTGGCAGTAAAACATGTTATTTAATAAGCTTTTTAGAGCTACTTGGCTCTTAATCAACAGCAACAATTTGGAGGGAATCATGAATTACTTTGATAAAAAATAAATTTTTAAAGACTCACACCTACCTACAAAGAAATGAGAAATAAAACTGGCAACACTAGGTACTAGAATACCAAGTTGTAACATCTTCAAAGGTCAAGGAAAAACAATTTTCAACCTAGAATTTTATACCTATGTGAGCTGTCAAATATGGTGCGAATAAAATAAAAAGTTTTCAGCTATATATGGATTCAGAAAGTTTACATTCAGGCATCTCATATGCAAACTTCGGCAAAAGAAAAAGAAATGCAAGAAAGAAAATGACATGAGATCCAAAAAACCATGGTAACTGAATATTACCTAAAAGGTGAAAAGAAAACTGGAGATGCAAATTCATTGTTCTTTGGCAATTGGGATACTCTTTTCCCAGTAGTTACAGTTCAGAGACACAGTATGACAGTTTTTTTAAGAGCAAAAAGAAAACTTGGCAATGAAGAATATTTTACTACTGTAATTGTTATTTTTATTTGGGGTTAAATTTAAAAAATCAAGCTACAGATAACTCAGAGAATGCTGAGTTCTAGTTAAAGATCATATTGTAAATGTCATAAACTTTGACCATAAAAAATAAGAATAAAACTTTTTTAAAAAGCAGGAAATTGAAGGGATTGTGGTTGAGGTACATATATACTAAGTTCCTCATCTGCCATAGTTGAGAATTAAAAAGTGCCATGTAAATTGTGAATTATGAATCATAAATATTTTATTTAAATTATAAAGGAAAGCAACAAAAGATATAAACAAGTAGTACTAGTACTCCCTTTGAGAAAGGGAATTAGTGGTAGGGACAGATGACAAGTATTATTTTTCATCTTATATATGTTTTCCTCATGGTTTGAGTATTTTTACTATGCTGCTATGGTCTGAATGTCTGTGTCACACCCCACCCCCAATTCCTATGTTGAAATCATAACCCTTAAAGGTGATGGTATTAGTAGGTGGGGACTTCGGGAGGTCAACAGGTCATGAGGGTGGAGCCCTCACGAATGGGATTAGTGCTCTTACAAAAGAGACGCCACAGAGCTCCCTAGCCCCTTTGGCCATATGAGGACACAGTGAGAAGTCTGAGACCCAGAAAGGGCCCTCACCAGACCATCACCACACCCTGGTCTTGGACTTCCAGCTTCCAGAACTGTAAGAAATAAATTTCTGTTGTTTATAAACTACCCAGTGTGTGGTATTTTGTTATAGCATCCTGAACGGACTAAGACATATGCCTACATAAAAATTTAATTTCTATAAAAGACTAGCTTAAAATGAGAAAATAAAATGAAGATGGGCCTTCACCACAGGGAATTGGTAGCATCTCCTCCAATAGGTGGTAATGTGTCCACACAATGGAATCCTGGCAGATGCTGGAAGGACAGAAGGGGGACAGAAGTCCCTCAGAAAAGGATGTCCACAATGTGATGTTGGTGAAAATGTTTTCCATTCATTTACTCAAAATTAATCAAGGGACTCTTATGGGCCTAGAACTGTACTGGGTGTACACTGGAGAATAACAGTTCTTATGGGACTGACAGTCTGGTGGGGAAGATAAACTTAGAAATAAATGTATAGTTACATTAGGACTTCTGTACAGAGACTGAGTCCTAAGCAAAGGCCTCACAGTGGCAGAAAGTAAATACGTAATATGATCAGTGTGTGTTAAAATATTATATAAATATAAAAGTATGAATTACGGATGTAGGTAGAAAGAAGACCAGGAAGGTGTACACCAAGAGGTCAGAACAGGGAGCAGTAGGTGGAGGAGGGGAAAGATTTTCATTTTGTACTTCCTTATTTTATAATTTAAACATTAAAAATAACACAAATTCCTGGTTAAAATAAGCAGAACTCAGTCAAGAAAGTGGACAACTGAGCAATATGCTATTCATCACTTCTGGAGGAAAAAACTAAAACATTCTTTCCATGGGTAGAAAGTTGTTAGCATTATTCTCCTACCAAAAGGAAGAATGCTATTATTTAGCCAACAGGGCTTTCTGGAGCATTAATTTAGAGTCCTTTAAGAGTACTGAATTACTCGGGCATTGATACTTATTTCTGTATCATAGACTTCATGCTTCAATTAAGATAAATTTTCTTTGGCCAGGTCAGTATTTGGCAAGTCTTTAAATTCTAATCATTCAATTCACTTAGATTCAACCAACTTTTGACAAAAGTCTTTGTGACTGGACCTTTGTTAGAACCTGAGGGTCACAACGATGAGTAAGACAGGAAAAGCAGCTCGCGGGAAATTCGCAGGGGAATCTCAGTGTCTATACAAGGATAGCACCCTCTCTTGAGAGTCCTGCAATGTTGCTCTCTTCCCCTAGTAGCCTGTGGCTCTCTTCTTCTCATTTCTGTATCAAGTTATTAGGTTATTTTTCAAGGTAGCCAGGAGTCCTGCAGTTCTTTTGGTCAATGGAGATTTGAAATGTGGCCTTGGAGGCATTGAAGCACAGTTTGATTCTGTGCTCTTTTCTGGTCAGCGATACCAACAACCGAAATTAGAGTTATGCGGTGCCCAGGACCTGGATGGAACCCCATCTGTGTTACCAGTGGTACAGTTTTTGCCTTCTCATTCCCAGCTGGATTTGCAGGTTCCGTGTGCCAACTCTGCGTAGGTGGAATCTTGGCTTTACCTCCTTGAGGGCTTCAGTTTGCCCTGATTTGAATGTAGCTGCAGATAGATCTCTATCAGGTGGCTCTGAGCAGGTTTAATTGCTCTTACATAGCTCCCTGTCACTGGAGACCAAAAATATACAGCACCCCAGTGTTTGTACCTTTTTATGGCCCCCAAAGTATCATGTATTAGTTTCTATGTTCACATGTTTCTCTTCCCCTCTAGAATGTGAGTTCCATGAGGGCAGGGGACCTGTCTTACTGTTTTTGGTCTCCCCAGTACAGTACAAACTTTCTGGAAATAAATTTTTGATTAAGAAGTATTTAATGAGGGCATTCCCTGGCAGTCCAGTGGTTAGGACTCCAGGCTTTCACTGCTGTGGACCTGGGTTCAATCCCCAATTGGGGAACTAAGATTCTGCAAGCTGTGTAGCACGGCCAAAAAAAAAAACGTTTAATGAATTAAAAAAAATAAGATTACTTAGGGGACAGTTTACCCTGCATGTATGATACGAAATATTTCTTGTTTCCATACGCATCTACTTCATCAAAGCACTGAATCTTTGACTCAGTATTTGAAGAGCATCTATGAAAATCTAGCCCTGATTACAGTAGCAACATGTACTGATTCCTTTTTATGTTCCAGACCACATGCTAAGTGTGTGTGTTTATGTACACATTGTGTCATTTTATCTTCACGACAATCCATTAGTCAGTTACCATTTATCACCACTGCACACGTGAAGAATCGAGGCCTAGAGGTAACATGTCCCATTTCAAGAAACAGCTAATAAAGGGTAGACACAGATTTGAAACCACACCCTTCTATCTTTAGAACCCATATTTAGTTACTGCATTATACAAAAGGTGGAGTTTTCTGGACTCTGAGACAAAATAGTAAAGAAATGTATTAATCTCACGAAGTGGTAGAGACAGGCAACGCCTTTTAGAAATGTCTGGAATGCTAATCTTTGGGTTTGGTAGAAGTTTATTCTACCCAAGTAGAATAAGAAGTAACATGAAATTCTTTGCTTCAATAAGAATAATGGACTTGAAAAATCATTCCATTATGTTTCTCAAGCAGCATTTAGTCACTTAACACTTATTTACATCACGGGAATAATTACAACTCATTTTGTAATTTGTACAAAGGTGCATAATGAACTATGTACAATATTTAGACCCATGACTGTACCACGTAATCATAGCGTAATTGTTTTTTAACAAGCATTGATAAAATGAATCTTTTGGGGTTTTTTTCATAATGCCTTTAAAAAAAACCCCAATGTTTAATTATTAGTATTTTCCTTTCTTCCTGTCTAACATATGTAGTAAAACTTCTTCCCCTTCCCATGGAAGTGTTTTTAAAGCTTCAGAAAGGCCTGGGTTTACATCTTGGTTCTGCCACTTAGTTGTGTAACATTGAACATGTTATTTAACCTCCCTAAGCTTCAGATATCCACACATAAAGCAGGAAAAAGATGTCCTAACTTGCCAAGTTCTTTGAGAAGAAGAGACAAAATATACAAAGCCCCTTACACAGGGACCCAGTATTGATAATTACTGGAACACAGTAGTGGTGATAAAGATGATAACAACCTTTACTGAGTGCTTACTATTTGCCAGGAACTTTTCTAAGTGCTTCATATGAATAAACTCACTCTATAAAAAGTAGTGGGGCTTCCCTGGTGGCGCAGTGGTTGAGAGTCCGCCTGCCGATGCAGGGGACACTAGTTCGTGCCCCGGTCTGGGAGGATCCCACATGCCTCGGAGCGGCTGGGCCCGTGAGCCATGGCCGCTGAGCCTGCGCGTCCGGAGCCTGTGCTCCGCAACGGGAGAAGCCACAACAGTGAGAGGCCCGCGGACCGCAAAAAAAAAAAAAAAAAAAAAAGTAGTGGGCAGTAGTCCCTGCAACAGTAGCACTCAGTTTGAAGACTGTATCCCATGCCACCATTTTCCTATGGGAAACACAGTGATGGCAGGTTTTAAAAGTCATTGCAGCTCCTTGGTATTTACCCAAATGAATTGAAAACCTAGGTTGACACAAAAACCTGTGCATGGATGTTTAAAGCAACTCTGTTCATAATTGCTGAACTTGGAAACAGCCAAGATGCTCTTCAATAGGTGAATGGATAAACAAACTGTGGTACATCTATGCAATAAAATATTTTTCAGCAATTAAAAAAAAGAACTATCGGGCTTCCCTGGTGGCGCAGTGGTTGAGAGTCCGCCTGCCGATGCAGGGGACGCGGGTTCGTGCCCCGGTCCGGGAAGATCCCACATGCCACGGAGCGGCTGGGCCCGTGAGCCATGGCCGCTGAGCCTGCGCGTCCGGAGCCTGTGCTCCGCAACGGGAGAGGCCACAACAGTGAGAGGCCCGCGTACCGCAAAAAAAAAAAAAAAAAAAAAGAACTATCAAGCCACAAAAAGACATGCAGGAACCTGAAATACATATTGCTAAGTGAAAGAAGCCAATCTGAAAAGGGTACATACTGTGTGATTCCAAGTACATGACGTTCTGGAAAAGGCAAAACTATGGACAGAGTTAGAAAAGATCAGTGACTGCCAAAGGTCTGTGAGGAGAGAGGGAGGGAAGGATGAATAGGTAGAGCACAAGGGATTTTTAAGACATTAAGCTACAGTTGACCCTTGAACAACACGAGTTTGAACTACACAGGTCCACTTATATGCAGATTTTTTTCCATAATAAATACTACGGTACTGCATGATCAGAGGTTGGTTGAATCCTCGAGATGCAGAAGTACAGATGCAGAGGAACTGCATATATGGAGGGCTGACTTATAAGTTATGTGCAGATACTCAACTGCACAGGGGATCGCGCCCCTAATCCCAGGGTTGTTCGAGGGTCGACGGTATTCTGTTATGGTACTGTCTGTAATGGGGGACGCAGGGCATTATACATTTGTCAAAACCTGTTAGGGAGCCATTGATCAAACCTCCCCACCTTGGCCAGGCACCGTGATAAGCACTTGCCTGAGTTATGAGAAGAGGTCCCGATAAGGAACATGGCGCTGTTGTTGAAAACTAACCGGAAGAAATCAGGAGGGGCCGAGAGGAGGGAGGAGACGCCAGCCCATAATATGTCTGCCCACCTCCCAGAAACCCTCACACTAGAATCCATCTTGGCTGAGAGATGCGTGCGCCACCAGGAAGGACTCTGAGTCGGACCAAATGTGGGCCAAGCAAGATGGCTGGTCGGAGACAACCTGGAAACTCACCCCATTACCATAAAACCTGAGACTGCAAGCCACGTGGCAGAGCAGTTCTCCTGGGTTCCCTTACCCTCTGCTCTCTGCTCGGGTGCCCCTTCCCAATAAAGTTTTTGCTTTGTCAGTGCGTGTGTCTCCTCGGACAATTCATTTCTGAGTGTTAGACGAGGGCCCTGGAAGGGGTCCTCCTTCCTGCAACGAACCCACTGAATGTACAAAGAGGGACACCTAATGTAAACTATGGACTTTAGTCAATAATAATGTATTAATATTAAATCATCAATTGTAACAAATGTACCAAACTAAAGCAAGATGTTATTAGGAGAAACTATGTATTTGGGGGGGGTGTGGAGAGTAGTATATGGAAATTCTGTACTATCTGCTCAATTTTTCTGTAAACCTAAAACTCCTCTAAAAAGAGTCTGTTAATCTGTAAAAACATATCAGCTTGTACACTTGAAAAATACAGAGTTCTTTCACAGAGTTAATACAATTTTTTTCCTGAAAAAAAAAGTCTTTGTAAAAAAACTAAAAGTTGGGAACTGTCTTACTTAAATAGGATTAGATGTAATTGGGTTCGTTACCCAATGTTATTACTGCTTCTTTTTCACACATACACACATGGGAAGGAAAGGGAAGGGGAGGGGAGGGAGGGGAAGAGAATAGTAAAGAAGGGAAGGGGAGGGGAGGGAAGGGGAGGGGAGGGAAGGGGAGGGGAGGGAAGGGGAGGGGAGGGAAAAAGAAAAGAAAAGAAAAGAAAAAAAAGATATTCAAAGATTAAATAAAGGGAACCCACCTTGAATGCCCAACCCCCCGGGGATGAGCAATCTTAAACAGAGGAATCTCACATCAGTGATTCCTAAGGTGTGGTTCCCCCCAGCAGCTTCCCCTGGGACTTGTTAGAAATGCAAATTCTCAGGTCCACCCAGACCCGCTGACTCAGGGGGCAGGGCCCAGCAATCTGTGTTTTTCCCTCCAGGTGAGTGTGACGCTTCCTAAAGTTTCACAGCTGCTACTCTAAGCCCGTGCGTCTCTATCCTTTTAGCAGACACAGAAACTCACAAGCAAAAGTCTCCCGAGTTTGATGATGGGGCTTAGGCATGAGACTGGGACTAGGGTGAGGCAGGTAAGGTGCCAAAACACGCAGTAATCAAGATAGATAATACTTCGATGCAGTGTTTTAAGAATCATAATTAATGCAAAAAATCTACGATGAACAAAATACCAAAATTTTCAATAAAGACAGGATAAGTGTGACTGATCTTCCCTTTCTCCTCAGGCTGCCATATAGCTCCACAAGATGCGGCTTCAGCCAGCGGTGGAGGTAGGGGTGGAGACTCAGGGCTACCATCGCTGAGGCCAGTTCCACGCCTTTCTCCTGACTGATGCACAGACCCTGTGTCACACACCTTCCTCCTGCAGTCACTGCCTCTTCACTGCCTGTTTAGACCTTCCTTCACTGCACCCATTAAAAAATGATACTGATTGAGTGGAAAATGTTAGCATTTCCAAGACATTAAATAAATACTGTTCTCCAGAAGCTTACTATTTCTGTGGGAGACTGAGTTCACACACAGAAATGAATAGCAGAGAACCCATAAAATAATACCTCTACATTCAAGCAACAACAGGGCTGAGGGTTTCGATTCTGGGGAATCACCAGGGAGAAGACTGAAGAGAGCTAGATGAGGTTCATGTGATAACTTCAGGAAAGTGCTTTGTGAACTGCACGTCCGTCACTGCAGGACTCTTAGCTGTGGCTATTCTCCTCCTGGGAGAGATCAGCTTCAAGCCACGTTTGAAGGAAGTGAGGTCTATATATTCAAGACTTGGCCGAGGGGATTAGAGAAGAAACAAAATCTACTACAACGGGAAGAAGAAATGAGAAAACTGGAGAGAGTGCGGGAAATGAAAAACAGATTTGCTTAGCTCCTGTAGGAATAAAGAAAACAGGCCAAAGAGGGAAAGCAGGTGTCAGAGAGAAAGGGCAAAGTGTGTAGGGGGGAACGTACAGCTTGTGACTCAGCACCGCTCGGCGGAGCCTTAACCTGAATTCTGGAAGCCGAGACACTGGAGGCCCTGATTCACGTTACAAGGGGCACATCATTGAAAGGAGCAAATAACATTAAAACGGAATTAAATGATCCCTGTTCATTTCAACCAAACGGAGACGTCAGCATGATTCAAACCTGTTCTCTGGAGGGGTGGTTGTGCGGACGAGAGCAATTGCTTTTTCAAAGTATTGAAAACAAAATGAATGGCAGCTCCAGGTGGGAGCCCTGAGCAATCGATCCCCGGACACCTGAGTCATTCTGAATGGAGACACTCAGCAGCGGCATCGCTGTGGGAATCTACTACCCTGGTGACCGTGTCAGGGCTGATTTTGGCAAACTGTTTTCTTTTTGGAGAAATGTATTTGTCTTTCTCAGTAATTGTTGCTGAAGACGTGCAGCTGAGACCCACAGTGGCTGCAGGAACCAGAGCAGGACAAGGCTCAGCAGGTTACAGGAACAAGGGCTCCGGCTCAAGCCGCGGAAGCGAAGAGGAATCACGCTGGGCGGGGTAAAGCTCATCCTTAACATGGTGCTAAGAAGGAAACTGCAAGCTGAACTAGAGCCAAGTAAAAACCGAACCGCAATGTCATTGCTTTTTGAAACTGAGAGGAAAGGCGCTCCTCAGGGTTACTGGCATAGCTTATGAGAGCCAGCATCCTTTAAGATCAATTTCTCAGGGACGGCCCATGAGGGATTGCATGGAGAGGTGATGGCACTGGAACAGAGCCTAGAAGAGTAGGATTCTTTATAGGAATCGGGGTTTGTCTATCACCTCTGTTTAGCAAATTGTCTAACCAGAGACAGCACTCAGACTAGAAGCAAGAAAGAGTGGGATGGCCCTTACGAAGCATGCACTTTGTGCAATAGGAAGGTGGAGGGGACGGGTTCTGACAGGCTGGTGCTCACCGTGCCAGCCCATCACAGCTAGTGACACGTGGGCTGTCCTGGTCTGAACAGTCTTCATACAGGAGGTCAACACCGACTGGCTGACTGGGTCCAAGAGAGGAATCCACTGGCCAGAGCTGAACTGAAGCCCAGCTCTGTATCTGAGGAGATGACGACCCTAGGACCATGCCAAGGGAGAACAAAACATAGGTTCTGGGAGGGATAGAGAATTCTACCAGCCTAGAGGCCATGCTCACTTCAGGGTTGAAGTGAAGGAAAGAAATTCAAGGCTCAGATCCTACAAGTTGTATCAATAGGTAAGATAATGATTTTTCTAAAATTGAAAAAAAAAAAAAAGAAAAAGAAAAGCTTCTTCCCCCCACACTCTTAGAGTTGAATAATGGTCTTCTTTGAAAATACTAACTTGTCTGTGATAAGTTGCAAGTAAATGATTTTTGTTACTACTTATAAATGAAGGGGCTTCCCTGGTGGCGCAGTGGTTGAGAGTCCGCCTGCCGGTGCAGGGGATGCGGGTTCGTGCCCCGGTCTGGGAAGATCCCACGTGCCACGGAGCGGCTGGGCCCGTGAGTCATGGCCACTGAGCCTGAGCATCTGGAGCCTGTGCTCCGCAACCGGAGAGGCCACAACAGTGAGAGGCCCGCGTACGGCAAAAAAAAAAAAAATGAAGACAAGGCCAAAAAGTCAAGATCTTTGCATTAGGGAGTGAAGAGTTTTCAAGATTCTTGAGTTATCCAGTGACGTGATGAAATCAGTCTTCAATGAGAAAGATGTGAGCAGCAGTGCATAGGATGCATTAGAAGAGAAGACTGAGATGGAAAGCCTGGTATTTCAGGCTGTTGAAACGATGTAAAATCTAAGATAATAACTGCTAGGACTTGATGGTAGTAGTATAAAGGGACCAATCTCTAAGAAAAAAAATGTGCAGAGCTGCATGTAGGTAGAAAAACAGGAGAGATGTCTCTATGTCCTCTGAAGGGGGGACGAGAAGAATGTTGGAGCTCTTGACAGCGATGAGGAAACTGGGCTGAAGTGACCGTTTTTTTGGGGGGCAGATAATGAATCATTTCCATGTTAGGTTTCAGGATAACTGGAACACCCATATTTTGTGGGCAACTAGAGCTATGGAAATGGAGAGAGAGTGAGAGGTCAAATAAAATCTAGAAAAGAAAATAACTGGCTTGAAGCTATGTGCATAGTGGTGGAGCAAAGAACCAGAAACATAATAATTATAATAACGACATTGGTAATTACAACTTCCACTACTTACTGAATAGCTCCTGTGTTCTAGCTGTTGTCCCAGCCATTTTACCTGTTTTATCTTTAGACACTATGAAATAGATTTGGTTGTTTCTATTATAAATGGAAAACTGAGGCTCCAAGAGATTGAGAGACTTACTTAAGGTTACACATTAAAGAAGTAGGAGTAGATTTCTATCAACTCCCAATCCACTCTCTTCCCATAGCCTGTTTCCTTACATGGATGGCGGTTCAGTCCCCTTATCATAAAACGCCTGAGGTGGAGCTATGAAAATATGGATATCATGAGAGTACCATTGGAATAACTTTAAATAGCAGAGGGTAAAGGAAATCAGGGTGTAAACAGAGGCTGGGCCCAACAGATGCACAGGTCTGGTATAGAAGGTGGCCAAGAAATTTGTCGTGTCCTCGTAGGATGTTGGATAGTCAGTAAAAGAATCATCTTCCCCCTTGTCCTTAACCTGACACAGCACAAAGACAGAACTTTGAAACAGAATTTGGTTTTGAAACACTGAATTGCCTCCCCCATTGATGCAAAGGGAAAGAAGAGGTCCAGACAACAGCTTTAGAGAGAAGCAGAAGTTCCACCTGGGAGTTGAGCAGAGAGAACCTACTGCTATACAGCTTCACTGACCAACTCCCGGGACACTGTCCACATCCACGTCAGTTACAAGCACCCCCGGGTCCTCCTCTCCTCCCTTTGGCCCCATAGATCCCAAAACCAAATGCAGGCAACTTTTATTCTATTTTCCTAATATTGAATGTAATAATTATATGTAAGTCTTAAAGCCAAATGATAAGGTCCTTAAACTGATGCAGTTTAATAAGCTTTTATAACTCCGTCAACATGTGCTAATCTCTGGTCAAGAGATAAAGCAGACATTTACGGAGATAAAGTAGACATTTCCTGCCTTCCAGAAACTCACCATCTTTACACAGGCACCAGTAAATCATACCACGTGATGAAGGCTACAGAAGTATGAACTAAGTATTCTGGGCATTAAAAAAAAAAAAAAATCAAACTTGGCCTGGAGGAGGAAGAGGAGAAAGGCACAGGGGTGGGTGCTGTTGCCAAAGCTGCCACAGCAAAAGTTCTCCCCCCTCCCCCCTTCCCCTCCTCTTAAGGCCCCTAGAAAGGTTGAAGCTGCCGCCGCCTGCAGTCAGTGACCACGTGACTTGACACCCGCCATTGTTATAGTCTTTGATGTGTGACAGCCTTAATTTAGAGCTTTCAATAAAAAGTGATGCAAGGATAGAGGGAGGAATCAACAGCTTGAAAATTCGGCCAATTGATCTGGTGGGATGGGCCTTTGCCTGACCTATTTTGTAGAGGAATTGGATGGCATAAATGATTGAAGTGGTATTGAGGGTCTCTGAAGCGTATGAAAGGTAGAAACTCAACCATGATTTCTTTTTCAACTCTACAGCATTCCCTTCCTTGAAGTCTTCATTTTTACGTTAGTCTCAGATACACCAGAAATACGTCTACACGTGGAACAACTCCTACAGGACACCTACTGAACACTGGCAGAAGACCTCAGACCTCCCCAAAGGCAAGAAACCCCCCACGTACCTGGGTGGGACAAAAGAAAAAAGAATAAACAGAGGCAAAAGGATAGGGACGGGACCTGCACCAGTGGGAGGGAGCCGTGAAGGAGGAAAGATCTCCACACACTAAGAAGCCCCTTCGCGGGCGGAGACTGAGGGTGGCGGAGGGGGGGAGCTTCGGGGCCGCGGAGGAGAGCACAGCAATAGGGGTGCGGAGGGCAAAGCGGAGAGATTCCCGCACAGAGGATCAGGGCCGACTGGCACTCACCAGGCCGAGAGGCTTGTCTGCTCACCCGCCGGGGCGGGCGGGGTTGGGAGCTGAGGCTCGGGCTTCAGTCGGAGCGCAGGGAGAGGACTGGGGTTGGCGGCGTGAACACAGCCTGCAAGGGGTTAGTGCACCACGGCTAGCCGGGAGGGAGTCCAGGAAAAAGTCTGGACCTGCCGAAGTGGCAAGAGACTTTTTCTTCCCGCTTTGTTTCCTGCTGCGCGAGGAGAGGGGATTAAGAGCGCTGCTTAAAGGAGCTCCAGAGACGGGCGCGAGCCGCGGCTAAAAGCGCGGACCCCAGAGACGGGCACGGGACGCTAAGGCTGCTGCTGCCGCCACCAAGGGGCCTGTGTGCGAGCACAGGTCACTATCCACACCCCTTCCGGGGAGCCTGTGCAGCCCGCCACTGCCAGGGTCCCGGGATCCAGGGACAACTTACCTGGGAGAATGCACGGCGCGCCTCAGGCTGGCGCAACGTCACGGTGGCCTCTGCCGCCGCAGGCCCGCCCCGCTCTCCGTGCCCCCCCCCCCACCCGCCACGGCCTGAGTGAGCCAGAGCCGCCGAATCAGCTGCTCCTTTAACCCCTCCTGTCTGAGCGAAGAACAGACGCCCTCCGCCCTCTGCCGACCTACACGCAGAGGCGGGGCCAAATCCAAAGCTGAGCCCCGGGAGCTGTGCGAACAAAGAAGAGGAAGGGAAATCTCTCGCAGCAGCCTCAGAAGCAGCGTATTAAATCTCCACGATCAACTTGATGTACCCTGCACCTGTGTAATACCTGAATAGACAACGAATCATCCCAAATTGAGGAGGTGGACTTTGAGAGCAAGATTTATTATTTTTTCCCCTTTTCCTCTTTTTGTGAGTGTGTATGTGTATGCTTCTGTGTGAGATTTTGTCTGTATAGCTTTGCTTCCACTATTTGTCCTAGGGTTATATCCGTCCGTTTTTTTTTAACTTCTTTCTTAATAATTATTTTTTATTTTAATAACTATTTTATCTTCTTCCTTCCTCCCTTTCTTTCTACTTTTTCTCCCTTCTTTTTTTTTTTTTTTTTTTTCTCTCCCTTTTATTCTGAGCCGTGTGGATGAAATTCTCTTGGTGCTGCAGCCAGGAGTCAGTGCTGTGCCTCTAAGGTGGGAGAGCCAACGTCAGGACACTGGTCCACAAGAGACCTCCCAGCTCCACATAATATCAAATGACGAAAATCTCCCAGAGATCTCCATCTCAACACCAGCACCCAGCTTCACTCAATGACCAGCAAGCTACAGTGCTGGACACTCTATGCCAAACAACTAGCAAGACAGGAACACAACACCACCCATTAGCAGAGAGGCTGCCTAAAATCATAAGAAGTCCACAGACACCCCAAAACACAACACCACACGTGGACCTGCCCACCAGAAAGACAAGATCCAGCCTCATCCACCAGAACACAGGCACTAGTCCCCTCCACCAGGAAGCCTACACAACCCAATGAACCAACTTTAGCCACTGGGGACAGACACCAAAAACAACGGGAACTACGAACCTGCAGCCTGCAAAAAGGAGACCCCAAACACAGTAAGATAAGCAAAATGAGAAGACAGAAAAACACACAGCAGATGAAGGAGCAAGGTAAAAACCCACCAGACCTAACAAATGAAGAGGAAATAGGCAGTCTACCTGAAAAAGAATTCAGAATAATGATAGTAAAGATGGTCCAAAATCATGGAAATAGAATAGAGAAAATACAAGAAACATTTAACAAGGACCTAGAAGAACTAAAGAGGAAACAAGCAACGATGAACAACACAATAAATGAAATTAAAAATACTGTAGAAGGGATCAATAGCAGAATAACTGAGGCAGAAGAACGGATAAGTGACCTGGAAGATAAAATAGTGGAAATAATTACTGCAGAGCGGAATAAAGAAAAAAAGAATGAAAAGAATTGAGGACAGTCTCAGAGACCTCTTGGACAACATTAAACAAACCAGCATTCGAATTATACGGGTCCCAGAAGAAGTAAAGAAAAAGAAAGGGACTGAGAAAATATTTGAAGAGATTATAGTTGAAAACTTCCCTATATGGGAAAGGAAATAGTTAATCAAGTCCTGGAAACACAGAGAGTCCCATACAGGATAAATCCAAGGGGAAACACGCCAAGACACATATTAATCAAACTATCAAAAATTAAATACAAAGAAAACATATTGAAAGCAGCAAGGGGGCTTCCCTGGTGGCGCAGTGGTTGAGAGTCTGCCTGCCAATGCAGGGGACACGTGTTCGTGTCCCGGTCTGGGAGGATCCCACATGCCGCGGAGCGGCTGGGCCCGTGAGTCATGGCCGCTGAGCCTGTGTGTCCGGAGCCTGTGCTCCACAACAGGAGAGGTCACAACAGTGAGAGGCCCATGTACCGCAAAAAAAAAAAAAAAAAAGAAGCAGCAGCAAGGGAAAAACAACAAATAACACACAAGGGGAATCCCCATAAGGTTAACAGCTGATCTTTCAGCAGAAACTCTGCAAGCCAGAAGGGAGTGGCAGGACATGTTTAAAGTGATGAAGGAGAAAGACCTACAACCAAGATTACTCTATCCAGCAAGGATCTAATTCAGATTCGATGGAGAAATTAAAACCCTTACAGACAAGCAAAAGCTGAGAGAGTTCAGCACCACCAAACCAGCTTTACAACAAATGCTAAAGGAACGTCTCCAGGCAAGAAACACAAGAGAAGGAAAAGACCTACAATAACAAACCCAAAACAATTAAGAAAATGGGAATAGGAACATACATATCGATAATTACCTTAAATGTAAATGGATTAAATGCTCCCACCAAAAGACACAGACTGGCTGAATAGATACAAAAATAAGACCCATATATATGCTTTCTACAAGAGACCCACTTCAGACCTAGGGACACATACAGACTGAAAGTGAGGGGATGCAAAAAGATATTCCATGCAAATGGAAATCAAAAGAAAGCTCGAGTAGCAATTCTCATATCAGACAAAATAGACTTTGAAATAAAGACTATTAGAAGAGACAAAGAAGGACACTACAAAATGATCAAGGGATCGATCCAAGAAGAAGATATAACAATTGTAAATATTTATGCACCCAACATAGGAGCACCTCAATACATAAGGCAAATACTAACAGCCATAAAAGGTGAAATTGACAGTAACACATTCATAGTAGGAGACTTTAACACCCCACTTCCACCAATGGACAGATCGTCCAAACTGAAAATAAATAAGGAAACACAAGCTTTAAATGATACATTAAACAAGATAGACTTAATTGATAATTATAGGACATTCCACCCCAAAACAACAGAATACACATTTTTCTCAAGTGCTCATGGAATATTCTCCAGGATAGATCATATCTTGGGTCACAAATCAAGCCTTGGTAAATTTAAGAAAATTGAAATCATATCAAGTATCTTTTCCGACCACAACACTATGAGACAAGATATCAATTACAGGAAAAGATCTATAAAAAATACAAACACATGGAGGCTAAAGAGTATGCTACTAAATAACCAAGTGATCGCTGAAGAATCAAAGAGGAAATAAAAAACTCCCTAGAAACAAATGACAATGGAGACACGACGACCCAAAACCTATGGTATGCAGCAAAAGTAGTTCTAAGAGGGAAGTTTATAGCAGTACAATCCTACCTTAGGAAACAGGAAACATCTCAGATAAACAACCTAAACTGTCACCTAATGTAATTAGAGAAAGAAGAACAAAAAAAACCCCAAAGTTAGCAGAAGAAAAGAAATCATAAATATCAGATCAGAAATAAATGAAAAAGAAATGAAGGAAATGATAGCAAGGATCAATAAAACTAAAAGCTGGTTCTTTGAGAAGGTAAACAAAATTGATAAACCATTAGCCAGACTCATCAAGAAAAAAAGGGAGAAGACTCAAATCAATAGAATTAGAAATGAAACAGGAGAAGTAACAACTGACACTGCAGAAAAACAAAGGATCAGAGAGATTACTACAAGCAACAATATGCCAATAAAATGGACAACCTTGGGGCTTCCCTGCTGGCGCAGTGGTTGAGAGTCCGCCTGCCGATGCAGGGGACACGGGTTCTTGCCCCGCTCCAGGAAGATACCACATGCTGCGGAGCAGCTGGGCCCGTGACCCATGGCCAGTGAGCCTGCGTGTCTGGAGCCTGTTCTCCGCAACGGGAGAGACCACAACAGTGAGAGGCCCGCATACCACAAAAAAAAAAAAAAAAAAGGACAACCTTGAAGAAATGGACAAATTCTTAGAAATGCACCATCTGCCAAGACTGAACAAGGAAGAAAGAGAAAATATGAACAGACCAATCACAAGCACTGATATTGAAACTGTGATTAAAAATCTTCCAACAAACAAAAGATCAGGACCAGATGGCTTCACAGGTGAATTCTATCAAACATCTAGAGAAGAGCTAACACCTATCCTTCGCAAACTCTTCCAAAATATAGCAGAGGGAGGAACACTGCCAAACTCATTCTACGAGGCCACCATCACCCTGATACCAAAACCAGACAAGGATGTCACAAAGAAAGAAAACTACAGGCCAATATCACTGATGAACATAGATGCAGAAATCCCCAACAAAATACTAGCAAACAGAATCTAACAGCACATTAAAAGGATTATACACCATGATCAAGTGGGGTTTATTCCAGGAATGCAAGGATTCCTCAATATATGCAAATCAATCAACATGATACACCATATTAACAAATTGAAGGAGATAAACCATATGATCATGTCAATAGATGCAGAGAAAGCTTTCGACAAACTTCAACAACGATTTATGATAAAAACCCTGCAGAAAGTAGGCATAGAGGGAACTTTCCTCAACATAATAAAGGCCATATATGACAAACCCACAGCCAACATTGTCCTCAATGGTGAAAACCTGAAAGCATTTCCACTAAGATCAGGAACAAGACAAGGTTGCCCACTCTCACCACTCTTATTTAACATAGTTTTGGAAGTTTTAGTCACAGCAATCAGAGAAGAAAAGGAAATAAAAGGAATCCAAATCGGAAAAGAAGAAGTAAAGCTGTCACTGTTTGCAGATGACATGATACTATACATAGAGAATCCTATAGATGCTACCAGAAAACTACTAGAGCTAATCAATGAATTTGGTAAAGTAGCTGGATACAAAATTAATGCACAGAAATCTCTGGCATTCGTATACATTAATGATGAAAAGTCTGAAAGTGAAATCAAGAAAACACTCCCATTTACCATTGCAACAAAAAGAATAAAATATGTAGGAATAAACCTACCTAAGGAGACAAAAGACCTGTATGCAGAAAATTATAAGACACTGATGAAAGAAATTAAAGATGATACAAATAGATGGAGACATATACCATGTTCTTGGATTGGAAGAATCAACATTGTGAAAATGACTCTACTCCCCAAAGCAATCTACAGATTCAATTCAATCCCTATCAAACTACCACTGGCATTTTTCACAGAATTAGCACAAAAAATTTCACAATTTGTAAGGAAACAAAAAAGACCCCGAATAGCCAAAGCAATCTTGAGAACGAAAAATGGAGCTGGAGGAATAAGTCTCCCTGACTTCAGACTATACTACAAAGCTACAGTAATCAAGACAGTATGGCAATGGCACAAAAACAGAAAGATAGATAAAAGAAACAGGATAGAAAGCCCAGAGATAAACCCATGCACATATGGTCACCTTATCTTTGATAAAGTAGGAAGGAATGTACAGTGGAGAAAGGACAGCCTCTTCACTAAGTGGTGCTAGGAAAACTGGACAGGTACATATAAAAGTATGAGATTAGATCACTCCCTAACACCATACACAAAAATAAGCTCAAAATGGATTAAGGACCTAACTGTATGGCCAGAAACTATCAAACTCTTAGAGGAAAACATAGGCAGAACACTCTATGACATACAGCACAGCAAGATCTTTTTTGACCCACCTCCTAGAGAAATGGAAATAAAAACAAAAATAAACAAATGGGACCTAATGAAACTTAAAAGCTTTTGCACAGCAAAGGAAACCATAAACAAGACCAAAAGACAACCCTCAGAATGGGAGAAAATATTTGCAAATGAAGCAACTGACAAAGGATTAATCTCCAAAATTTACAAGCAGCTCATGCAGCTCAATAACAAAAAAACAAACAACCCAATCCAAAACTGGGCAGAAGACCTAAATAGACATTTCTCCAATGAAGATATACAGACTGCCAACAAACACATGAAAGAATGCTCAACATCATTAATCATTAGAGAAATGCAAATCAAAACTACAATGAGATATCATCTCACACCAGTTTGAATGGCCAGCATCAAAAAATCTAGAAACAATAAATGCTGGAGAGGGTGTGGAGAAAAGGGAACCCTCTTGCACTGCTGGTGGGAATGTGAATTGGTCCAGCCACTATGGAGAACAGTATGGAGGTTCCTTAAAAAACTACAAATAGAACTACCATATGACCCAGCAATCCCACTACTGGGCATATACCCTGAGAAAACCATAATTCAAAAAGTGTCATGTACCAAAATATTCATTGCAGCTCTATTTACAATAGCCCAGAGATGGAAACAACCTAAGTGTCCATCATCGCATGAATGGATAAAGAAGATGTTGCACATATATACAATAGAATATTACTCAGCCACAAAAAGAAACGAAACTATTTGTAATGAAGTGGATGGACCTGGAGTCTGTCATACAGAGTGCAGTAAGTCAGAAGGAGAGAGACAGGTACCGTATGCTAACACATATATATGGAATTTAAGAAAAAAATAATGTCCTGAAGAACATAGGGGTGAAACAGGAATAAAGACACAGACCTACTAGAGAATGGACTTGAGGATATGGGTACGGGGAAGGGTAAGCTGTGACGAGGCGAGAGAGTGGCATGGACATATATACACTACCATGCGTAATACAGATAGCTAGTGGGAGGCAGCTGCATAGCACAGGTAGATCAGCTCAGTGCTTTGTGACCGCCTGGAGGGGTGGGGTAGGGAGGGTGGGAGGGAGGGAGATGCAGGAGGAGGAGATATGGGAACATATGTATATGTATAACTGATTCACTTTCTTATAAAGCAGAAACTAACACACCATTGTAAAGGAATTATACTCCAATAAAGATGTAAAAAACAAATAAACAAACAAACAAAAAACCTTGCCTGGAATGGCCAGACAGAATCTCATCAGGAGATGTTTGTTCTGGGTCTTGAAAGGTGAGTACCAAATTGCTGAGAGGCTCAAGGACACATAGGAAAGATGAAGTATTTTAATTGGGGCAGAAATGGAGGCTGGAGTAATGGACCAGACTAGAACTGGGCCCAAAGGGAAATAACCCACCAGCTAATGGACGTGTATAAAGGAGCCTGAGAGATGGGTCCCCTTTTGCAGTCCTGATATGGAGCATGGTCCCATCAACTGGGGTGTGGCGATCAACAGCAGAGCCCAGGCAGCAGGGAGTGTCTGAAATCTGAGGGTCAGCAGAGCGGTGATTCCAGTACTCTCTCCCTGGCCCTGCGACCCCAGGCCTGGGAAAGACTTTGACAAAGGCTTAGTCACAAGCTCAAGGCAGCGTACCGTCCCTCTCAGTGTTGGACAGCGTAAGGAGCCGGGGTCCACGCAGAATGGTCTTGGCCATCCTATGATGAGCAGACCACCAATGTCTAGAATACAGCCTGAGAACATCAGATACCGAGTCCCGGACAATAAAATTCATCTGTGACTCCACCCAACAGCCTGAATAAGCTAGCTGAGATTATCTTTACTATTTCCCCAAATTGCTGCTACAATGATTTACAAGAGGTAAGTATTCAAAATAGCACACTTTGATGGTAAATAAGTCATTTTTATAAAAAAATTGGTGAATTAAAAGGAAGCAAAATTCACTCTGTTCACTTGGTATTCTGAGAATGAAACAGTTAAGTGAATTTTTGAAAGGTTTTATTAAATTTATATACAGAAAAGTATACAATTTGATGAGTTTTTACCAACTGACAACATTGATTTTTCACATTTTGGTTGGATGTATTCGAGTTCCATGAATATAGCACAAAAATCCCACTTTCTTTGTCTATTACAGCTTTCTTACAAATAAGAGGGAAGATGTAAGTTTCCAGTCTATAGACTTGTATGACCTTATTCTGTAATTTACTAACAGACTTCTGGGGCCATAACTCAAGTGTCTTGTCCATTTTTCTGCCCTTCACATGTTTAAAAATTCTAGTTAGTTAAAACGTGCAGTCAACTCCATCACCAAGAACTTCTACACTGACCTGAAGAGATTTTATTCCACTATATTCGGGTTATCTTTCCCAAAGAAATATCTCAATTTTCTCCACTGTCTCCTAAGGAAACTGAGCTCCCTTGAGCTCCACTCTGAGTGCTTCAGAACTTAGAGACCTGGTGGAACCACAGTCGCCCCATTTATTCTCATTAGAGAAAACTATGAAATGTAGCAAGGAAGCTACATCTGACTGGCAAAGAGCCTCACAACATTCCATTTTTAAAGTGTTCCTGTCTGTCAGGGCAGATGAATTATGATCCTCTACCCCCATAGCTAAGCCTGTCCCCTCTCATGGAGGTGCCAGCTGCTGCCTATTCACCAGCAACAGCTCTGTCACTTTTACTTTGCATCTTAATTATGAAGACATCGAGAGACACATGGAACGGTGGGTACCAGAAGGACTGTGCTGTCATACTGTCCTCCAGATGTTCTAAGGATGCCTTTGAATGTGGGTGGAGGAGACACGCAGAAAGAATGCTGGTGCCATGAAACCGTTCCGGGACTACTTTTTAAAGAAAGACAACAACCAAACCACTACTAATGGGAACCTTTAGCTGGAGAACGTCTCATGAAAAGCATTTACCCGCTCTAGGAGGAATTCATACAGATAAATACCATAGTTATGCTACTTATTTTTGTTCTAAAATGCATAATTTATCCTTCCTAACTCAGTTTCCTCCCAATACTAAGAGCGCTCATTAAGAAAGATATATCATCAATTAAAAAAAATTATTCTGTAAGCTCATGAAAGCCTACTACAGGAATCATTTCCCAGAAATGTTTTTAAAACTTCCCAAATATTTGACTGGTAGCGGCTGGTATTGTATGATAGGGGAAATGCAAACAGAAAGTTCTGAAAACTGGTGCCAAATAGAATGAACTTCCCAGTTGGTTATACCGCTAATTCACTTTTTAAAAAATACTGGGCTTGCATGTAAATCAATGAAGTCAGAACACACCCTCACACCATACACAAAAATAAACTCAAAATGGCTTAAAGACTTAAATATAAAACATGACATCATAAAACTCCTAGAAGAGAACACAGGCAAAACATTCTCTGACATAACCTGTACCAATGTTTTCTTAGGTCAGTCTCCCAATAGAAATAAAAGCAAAAGCAAACAAATGGGATCTAATCAAACTTATAAGCTTTTGAACAGCAAAGAAACCATAAACAAAAAGAAAAGACAACCTACAGACTGGGAGAAAATATTTACAAACGAAGTGACAAGGGCTTAATTTACAAAATATACAAATAGATCATACAACTTAATAACAAAAAAACAAACAGCCCAATCAAGAAATGGGAAGAAGACCTAAACAGACATTTCTCCAAAGAAGACATACAGATGGCCAATAGGCACGTGAAAAGATGCTCATTATCGCTAATTATTAGAGAAATGCAAATAGAAACTACAATGAGGTATCAGCGCAGTGGTTGGGAGTCCGCCTGCCGATGCAGGGGACACGGGTTCGTGCCCCGGTCTGGGAAGATCCCACATGCAGCGGAGCGGCTGGGCCCATGAGCCATGGCTGCTGGGCCTGCGCGTCCGGAGCCTGTGCTCCGCAACGGGAGAGGCCCATGTATCGCAAAGTCTACAAATAACAAATGCTGGAGAGGGTGTGGAGAAAAGGGAAACCTCCCACACTGTTGGTGGGAACGTAGATTGGTGCAGCCACTATGGAAAAACAATATGGAAGTTCCTCAAAAAACTAAAATAGAGCTGCCATATGATCGATCAATCCCACTCCTGGGCATATATCTGGGGAAAAAAGCTATAATTTGAAAAGATACATGCAACCCTATGTTCATGGCAGCACTATTTACAATAGCCAAGACATGGAAACAACCTAAATCACCATCAACAGAGGAACGGATAAAGATGTGGTATATATGTACAATGGAATACGACTTAGCCATAAAAAAAAAAAAAAAATGAAATAATGCCTTTGGCAGCAACATGGATGGACCTAGAAATTATCATACTAAGTGAAGTAAGCCAGAAAAAGACAAATACCATATGTTGTCACTTACAAGTGGAATCTACAATATGACACAAATGAACTTATTTATGAAACGGAAACAGACTCACAGACATAGAGAACAGACTTGTGGTTGCCAAGGTGGGGGAGAGGGATGGATTGGGAGTTCGGGGTGAGCAGATGCAAACTATTATCTATAGGATGGATAAACAAGGTCCTACTGTAGAGCACAGGGAACTATATTCAATGTCCTGTAATAAACCATAATGGAAAAGAATATGAAAAAAAGATATTGGGCTTAGAGTACTGTGACACACCTCCACACCCTTCTCCACAGGCACTTAAGAGAAGTTCTTGCTTTGGATACATGTGAATTACAGGAACAAAAAAAGGAAGAAAGAAAAGGGTCCAGTCAGCAATCCTTAAATTTTCATTTTGGCAGCAGGTTTTTGTCTTTGAGGGGGCCAGGCTTTACTATAACTGTGGGGTACATTGTTCTATTTGCTCTGAAGTGTAAGATGAAATTGAAAGGTACGCTTTTCATAAGGAAATGATCTTGAGCAAATTTCAATCAGTGTTGATCTCATCCCCTGAAGAGAAAGGCTAATTAATAAAATGGTCTTTTAAATAGAAAGTCTGTCAGTTCTGTCCAACTTCATTATTCCAATGACCCTTTTCTCCACCCCCAAAGAAAAATGAACAATTTTTACTAATTTTCATAAATACTGTACCATGCCATCAGGAAATAATTAATTTAGAGCTCTTCATCAGTAATGGGGATGCAGTTCCTTAATGAGTAGCCTCCCTTTTTTTTTTTTTTTGCAGTCTCCCTTTAATTCGATGATGAGACAACTGTTACTGAAATATTTATTGCTATAAAATTATATCAGGGAAAGAAAAAGAAGCAATTTTTTAAAAACTTAAGATTTTCTCAACAGCAGCACTATTGACATTTTGGGCTGGATAATTCTTTGTTGTAAGGGCTGTTCTGTGAATTGTAGAATGTTCAACAGCATCCCTGGTCTTTACCCAGACAATAGCACTACCTCTCACCCCACTTAAAAAAACAGAAACCTTTCAGACATTACCATATGTCCCCAGGAAAGTAAAATCACCTCCAGTTGAGAACTGACTAATTGAAGGATCTAGAGCTCAAAAACCTTCAAGCTCATAGTTTGCGTAAGTGGGAACAATGATAGATCAAATAACAGCTCAGCATCAAGTGAAGCATCTAAATAGCTAGATAATTGGGTGATCTAGTGAGAAAATGAGCTCTGACTGTAAAGTCAGATGGCTTAGGATTAAATCCTGGCCCCAGCTTTTTCTAATGTAGGCAGGTTACCTGTCTTTTCTAAGCTTCAGTTTCCTCCTCTACAAAACAGGGATAATAGCAGAATTTACACATGGGACTGTTTTGAGGATGAGATAAAGTAAAGCAGAGAAGGATCTCAAATGAGTCATATCGCCTGCTATTATCAGAGATGGTATTCAAATTTTTGTTGAATTGGATAGACTAGACCTATGAATATTTATCCATTATTTGAATAGAGTAACAAGTGCAAAATAACTGTGAATGAGTATTTTAGTGCTAGTGGAAAATGTAAGCATTTTTTATACATTGGTATAATGCTACTTACATTTTAAATAATATGTTTTATAGCAAATTTGACATGTCTAATCTCATGAGTTTTTCTTTTAGAGTAAAGGGCACACACTGACCCAGGAATAATTAATCCAAAATGATGAAAATTGAGACATATCCAGGGACTTCCCTGGCAGTCCAGTAGTTAAGACTTTGCCTTCCAGTGCAGGGGGTACAGGTTCAGTCCCTGGTCGGGGGAGCTAAGATCCCACATGCCTTGTGCCAAAAAACAGAAGCAATATTGTAATGAATTCAATAAAGACTTTAAAAAATAGTCCACATCAAAAAAATCTTTAAAAAAAAATGAGACATATACTACAAAAGTTATTAAAGTTCAAAAACAAGCAAAAAATTTGGGGGGCAGCCAGGCAAAAAAACCCCAGGAATATATGAAGAGAGGAAACAACAAGGCTGATCTCAGATTTCTCCATAGAATCCAATGCCAAAAACAAGTAAATCATTTCCTAAGGTTTTCAAAGAAAGAATTGTGAGCTTAGGAATTTATATTCAATCAAGCTATCCTCGGAGTTTTATAAAAGCTTCAGTCAAACCACTTAAAAATATGAGAAAATGCAGGGAATACTGCCATGATCCCTCTCTGAGAAACTGCTGGATGACAAGTTCCATCCAACCAAAATACAGCTGGGAAAGTACAGCAAGAGAAGTGATGGTGAACCTTGAATGTATTTCACTGTAAACCAAAGAAAAAATATTTCAACATGGTACCACTAACAAAAATTTGGAGAGAATTGTGAAGGAAGGTGGTAAGAAAGTTTTTTGATTACCTCACCTTTAATATTGAATACCTGGAAATGAAAGGATCTCAAAGGCAACAAAATCAAGTAATATAAGTTTCAACATACTTACAAGTACAAAGGGAAACACTAAGAAAGCTAATCTTATTGATTGAAATAAATTGATAAAGTAAAAGAGGAGCAGGAGAAGGAACAGAGAACATGTTACTTTCAGTGTTACGTATACTAGGAAACTAATAAGTATAGTCTAAAAACATGGAGGAATTAAAGGTATTACATAAAAACATAATGAAAAGGTAATTAGAACAAAAATGCAATCGTCTTAATATCAGAAAAACTACACATAGGCAAACAATGAAAAAAGACCACAAAGTGAAGGACTCTTTAAAATCGAAAATGTTGCATGAATACAGCAGAATCAAGATCAAGCACAGCTGTCATATCAATATATCTAAATGGCCCACACCAATTAAAAGACAAAAAGTGAATCACACATAAAAACCCAATTCTACATATATATATGGAAACTAAACTAAGGTGATTTATAAAGTGAAAATAAAGAGATAGGCAGCATTATAAAAAGCAAAAACAAACAAAAAGAAAGTGAGGCTTAAAGGTTTCACAGCAGGCAGCATGGAATCCAAAGCAAAAAAGCATTAAACAAGACAAAGAAACCTATTTGTGACGACAAAGTGTAAAATTTACACTGAAGATACAACTGCTAAAATATTTCTGTACCACATATCATAGCAGCATTATAACTAGAGCAGAAATTATAGGAGATGAGAGGATAAATACCTAGAAACACACTGAAGTAAGAGATTTGAAGTTACTTTTCTCAGTCCATTGACAAATAGTATAGAGGAAAAATATGTAAAGTCATAGAAGAATATAATAAAAATTAACAACAGATATCTGACTGGTAAATATAAAATTCGGCACCCTGAAAATTGAGACAATACCTTCATTTCATATAGACATAAACATTCACAAAGATTAACAATACTGGACTCCCAAAATAAACTTGTAAATCCAAAAAGTAGAAATCACAATGCCATTAAATTGAAAATTCTATCTAGAGATAGTAAAACTTTCCGTTAAACAATGCTTGAGTAAAATAGGAACTAAAAAGCAAAATTTCCAAATTTCTAGAAAACAATGGTTATAATAATGCACCATATCAAGATAAATGAGATAGAGTCAACAGTGCGAAGAGAAAAATTCATACCTTAAATGCCTATTTGAATAATAAAGAATAAAGACAAATGACACAAGCATTCAACCTTAAAAAAGATGATAAAGTGGAAATGTAAACATAAGAAATTAAAGAATCACAAGAGACTAATTTGCATAGAATTTGGTAAATTCTATGAAAATAAATTTTAAAACCTGTATGAAATAGATAACTTTCTAGGAAAGGCCATTTGTAAAAGCCGACCACAAAAGAAATAAAAAATCTAAAGTGATAAAGAGCTTCAAACAACAACAAAAGAACTAAGCCCAGTTTATTCACAAGATAATTCTAACAAATCTCAGTGATTTTAAACAGCTCAAATTATAGGTATTGACAGACGTATTTAAACTATTTTTTGTGAAGCAAGCTTAACATTGATAGCTATACTGACAGAAGAGCATAAAAAACGAATACTGGAGACAAATCTCACTTATAAATATTAGTGCAAAAAATCCTAAATAAAGTATTTGCAAACAAAATCTGGCAGCATGTTACAAGAATAATATAACATAACCTCATGAGATTTATCATGGAAATTATATGAAAAGAATTTAATAACCATTCTTGAAAGAATAACACTCAGTAAAATAGAAAAAGACAGATACCATCTTAACATGGCCCCAAAGCCAACCATATACTTAATAGGGAAACACTGGAGGCATTTTCACAAAAGGCAGGAACAAGAAATGATGCCTGTCACCATTTCTGTTATTTAACATTTCACTAATGTTATTACTAGCCAACATAACTGCAAAGAATAAAGAGTCAGAGGTATAAAATATCGGAAAGGAGGAAGTGAATTTTTTTTTTTTTTTTGCAGATGATATGACTATATTTGGAACATCCAAGCCAATTAACTGCAAACGGTAAGATAATTCAGTAAGGGAGCAAGGTGAAAAAAATAAACACAGTAGTGATCAATAACTTATATAGTTAAATATAACAGATAGAAGTTGTAATAGAAGAAATGACTTTATATATCATATCACCAAGGAATAAAATTAACAAGAAATGTACAAGAACATTATGAAGAAAAGTTTAAAATGCTACTGAATAATACAAAAGAAGGTATGAATAAATGGAAATGGTCTTAGACAGGATGACTCAATATTACAAGGAGGTTGATACTCCCTGAGTTAATCAAATATTTAATAATATCCCAATAAGAATACCAGTTGATATCTTAAATAAGCAAGTAGATTCTAAAGTCTGTATTAAAAGAAAAAGAATATGCAAAAAACTCTGAAAATGAAGTAGGAACTAGTATCACTAGATTTTTATAAAATTATAAAGTCTCAATAATTAAAAACAGTGCTCTGGCATATGAACAGATAAAACAATTAGTTGAGATATAGACCCAAATTCATTAGATGATTTAGGATGTTACAAAGGTGATATTTAAATAAGTGAGAAAGGGAAATGGTGCTGGGGAAAATGGGTAGCCATATGGAAAACATATCCACATCTTGAACCAGGATCATATCTAGATGGATTAAAATGTTAAAAGTAAAAAATTAAACATAAAAATACCTGGTGAAATGCCATGGGGTAAGTATTTTTATATAATTTATAATTTTCTAAGTTTAACACAAAATCCAAAGTCATAAAAGAAAAGACTGATAATTTAAAATATACAAAACACAAATTTCTACATAGCAAAGCCAAAATACAAAGGAAAAAATGGTAAAAAATAAAAAAAAAAATTCACACATATCCCAAATGGCTAAGATTGCTAAATTAAAAGGACCTCCTGGACTTCCCTGGTGGCACAGTGGTTAAGAATCCACCCTGGTCTGTGAAGATCCTACATGCCATGGAGCAACTAAGCCCGTGCACCACAGCTACTGAGCCTGCGCTCTAGAGCCCATGAGCCACAACTACTGAGCCCATGCACCACAACTACCAAAGCAGAATACACATTCAAGTGCAGAGAAACATTCTCCAGGATAGATCACAAGCTAGGCCACAAAACAAGTCTTGGTAAACTTAAGATTGAAATCATGGCAAACATCTTTTCCAGCAACAATATGAGACTAGAAATCAACTTAAAAAAACTGCATAAAACACAAACATGTGGAGGCTAACAATATGCTACTAAACAATCAATGTGTCACTGAAAAAAATCAAGGAGGAAGCCAAAAAATATGTGGAGATAAATGAAACTGGAAATACAACATTACAAAATCAATGGCATACAGCAAAAATGGTTCTAAGAGGGAAGTTTATAGTGATACAAGCCTACCTCAGGAAACAAGAAAAATCTCAGGTAAAAAATCTCACCTACACATAAAGAAACTAGAAAAAGGAGAACAAACAAAAGCCAAAGTTAGTAGAAGAATAGAAATAATAAATATCAGAGCAGAAATAAATAAAATAGAGACAATAAAAAACAATAGAAAAGGTCAATGAAGGTAAGAATTGGTTCTTTGAATTATAAACAAAATTGAAACATGTTTAGCCAGACTTATCAAGAAAAAAGAGAGAGGCCCCAAAATAAATTAAGTCAGAAATGAGAGAGGAGAAGTTTCAACTGACACATAGAAATACAAAGAATCATAAGTGATTATTACAAACAATTATATGCCAATAAAATAGACAACCTAAAAAATGTGGATAAATTCCTAGAAACATACAGTCTCACAAGTTTGAATTATGGAAAAATAGAAAATATGAATACATTCATATGAATATGAATATGAAAATACATTCATATGAATATGAATATGAAAATATGAATTCATTACCAGTAATGAAACTGAATAATCAGCTAAAAAAAAAAAAAGCTCCCTACAAACAAAAGTCCAGGAACACAGAGCTTCAGACATAAAGTCTACCAAACGTTTAAAGAAGAGTTAACACCTATCCTTCTCAAACTATTCCAAAAAATTGAAGGGGAAAGAATGCTTTCAAACTCAATCTATAATGCCAGCATCACCCTGATACCAAAACAAGGACAAAGACACCACAAAAAAAGAATATTACAGGCCAATATCACTGACGAACTTAGATGCAAAAATTCCTCAACAAAATATTAACAAACTGAATATGCTTGGGATTTATCTCAGGGATGCAAGGATGGTTCAATATCAGCAAATCAATCAATGTGATACACCACATCAACAAATTAAAGAATAAAAATAATACGATCATCTCAATAGATTCAGAAAATGCTTTTGACAAAATTTAAGATCCATTTTTAATAAACATTCTCAACAAAGTGGGTATAGAGGGAACAATACTTCAACATAATAAAAGCCATTTATTACAAACCTACAGTCAACATCCTACTCAATGGTGAAAAGCTGAAAGTATTTCCTCTAAGATCAAGAACAAGACAAAGATGCTCACTCTTGTCACTTCTATTCAGCATAGTATTGGAAGTCCTAGCCACAGAAATCAGACAAGATAAAGAAATAAAAGGAATCCAAACTGGAAAGGAAGAAGCAAAACTATCATTGTCTGCAGATGAAATGATACTATAAATAGAAAATCCTAAAGACACCACCAAAAAACTATTATAAGCAATAAATGAATTCAGTAAAGTTGCAGGATACAAAATTAATGTGCAGAAATCTGTTGCATTTCTATGCACTGATAAACCATTAGAAAGATAATTTAAGAAAATAATCAATTGCATCAAAAAGAATAAGATATTGAGGAACCAATCTAAACAAGGAGGTAAAAGAGCTGTACTCATAAAACTATGGAACACTGAAGAAAGAAATTGGAGATGACACAAATGAAAAGATATACTATTCTCATGGATTGGAAGAATTAATATTGTTAAAATGACCATGCTGCCCAAGGCGATCTATAGATTTAATGCAAGCCCTATCAAAGTACTAATGGCATTTTCCACAGAACTAGAACAAACAATTCTAAAAGTTGTGTGAAAACAGAAAAGACACCAAATAACCAAAACAATCTTGAGAAAAAAGAACAAAGCTGGAGGTATCATTTTTCCCGATTTCAAACTATACTACAAAGTTACAGTAATCAAAACAGTATGGTACTGGCACCCAAACAGACACATATATCAAAGGAACAGAATAGAGAGCCCAGAGATAAACCCACACTTTATGGTCAATTAATCTATGACAGAGCAGGCAAGAATATACAATGAGGAAAAGACAGCCTCTTCAATAAATGGTGTTTGGAAAACTGGAGAGCCAAAGAATCAAAGTGAACTCTTTTTCCATACCATGTACAAAAAATAAACTCAAAATGGATAAAGACTTATGTTTAAGACCTGAAACCACAAAATTCCTAGAAGAAAACAGAGGCAGTATGCTCTTTGACATTGATCTTACCAATATTTTTTTGGCTCTGTCTCCATAAGCAAGGGAAACAAAAGCAAAAATAAACAAATGGGACTACATCAAACTAAAATGTTTTTGCACTGAAAAGGAAATCATCAACAAAACAAAAAGACACCCTACTGAATGGGAGAAGATATTTGCAAATGATATATATGATAAAGGGTTAATATCCAAACTATACAAAGAACTCATGCAACACAACATCAGTAAAACAAACAACCTGACCAAAAAATGGGCAGAATACCTGAATAGACATTTTTCCAAAGAAGACATACATACGACATACATATGAAAAGATGTTCAACATCACAAGTAATTAGGGAAATGCAAATCAAAACCACAAGGAAGTATCACCTCACACCTGCAGAATGGCTATCATCAAAAAGAACACAAATAACAAATGTTGGTGAGAATGTGGAGAAAAGGGAGCCCTCACGCACTGTTGGTGGGAATGTGAATTGGTGCAGCCACTGTGGAAAGAGTATGGAGCCTCCGCATGAAAACAGAACTACTACAGGAACTAGCAGTTCTACTTCTGGGTACTTAACCAAAGAAAACAAAAATACTAATTTTAAAACATATATACACCCCATGTTCACTGCAGCATTATTTACAATAGCCAAGATATGGAAGCAATCTATGTGTCCATTGATAGATAATATATAAAGAAGATGTGAACATATCACATATGTACATACATGAATATTACTTAGCCATAAAAGATAATGAAATCTTGCCATTTGTGACAATATGGATGGGCCTAGAGGGTATTATTCTAAGTGAAATAAGTCAGACATAGAAAGACAGATACCATGTAATTTCACTTGTATGTGGAATCTACAAAACAAACCAAATAAACAAACGTAACAAAACAGAAACAGACTCATAGATATAGAGAAGAAATTGGTGTTTGCCAGTGGGGTGGTTGAGGGGATGGGGGAATGAGTGAAATAGGTTAGAGAGATTAAAAGGTACAACTTTATAGTAATAAATAAGTCACAGGTATATAATGTACGGCATAGGGAATACAGTCAATAATATTGTAATAACTTTGTAGGGTGACAGACGAGAACCAGATTTGTCACGGTGATCACTGTATAATGTACAAAATATCAAATCACTATGTTGAACACCTAAATCTAATATAATGTTGTAAGTCAATTATATTTCAATTTTTTACAGGTAAGAAAAGAAATTCAAGTTAGAGAAAAAGGAAAGAGAATGGGGTTTATTTCACTCTATTTCTCAAGAGGAACATACGTTACATTTGCTAATATTTGGAGAAGAGTTTAAAAGCATAAAAATTGATAAATAGTAAGTAATCATATAAAAAGAGAAAAAAAGAAACTAATCAGACCTGACAGCATAATCCCAGAAGAAAATGCTTCTCTTTTTTATTGGAAGGGTTATGAAAAAAAGCACCTGCTGTTGACTCCCAAATTACTCTATAGATTCAAATCTCTTTTTTCAGTCCTTGAATGATCCAAATTTCTTAGATTTGCAGGCTTTCTGACCTTCCCGTAATGTTTATATTGCCAACCCACACAATTTCCTATATATGTCTCACTCTCGATTAAATCTGTAATGGGTTTTGACCAAACTGAGCCCTCCTATTTCAAGAATATTTTAGTGACACATTTAGGGAACCTAGTGCAAACGGTATCTACACAATCACCTCATTTTAAAGTTTATCTTCCCACAAGGCTACTTCAACTTCTCACCATATAAATTGAAATTACACAGTATTTATTGGACTGTTTATCTCTATACCCTGGGCCATTATTTCATATAAAAGGTTTTTGGTAAAACAAGAAGCATGTTCTCCTGAACCTTGCCCTTTAATTAGTGTAAGCTCATTACGGCCTGATGTTCTGACTTCATAGCAGGTAATAGAACGGATCTAGGCAACAGTGCTAAAATTAAACATTCCTTCCAAATGTTTCAGGCAACCCTAAGCCATGAAATGCCTGCCAACCCGCCCCCCACCCCAGAAGATCAACAGAGCAACCGCTGGGCACATAAAGTAGAACCGCCCACTGCAAAGTCCAGTTAATGAAAATCCACAATGGGTAATAGGTCTGCAATATAAGCACATTCTTACAGAAGAATGGATTCCCTTTATCTGTGCTTCTGATTCCAGAGGATGGTCCAGTGAGCAATTAGACCAGCAAAAAACTAATACCCATCAGCACTAAACTGATTAGCTAGCTTCACATATATAAGATTAGATTATTATGGAGTTCTTGCCTTTAGAAATCACTAGAGTACTGATCTTAAACACAAGCATTCTAGGGTCATCTTGAGTTACAGGGCTTTTTTTTCTTTTTCTTTTTTTTTAAGAAATTCAATTCAAATCAGCAAACTTTCAGATCGCCTTTTGTAGAAAAAAGCAATTTGTCTTTTACTGACCAGCACACTTATCCATGTCCTTTGGCTTGCTTCATTAAATTCAATGCACATGTTTCATACATTTTTTAAGAGGAGAGACACACTCAAGTGTTACAGGCTGTATCTACTTTGCAATTCTGTATGAGGTTAGAATCCCTCTTTCAACAGCAAGTTATTTATCTTCCTAACAATCTATCAAAATAAATATCTCCTAAGGTAGAGTATTATTAAATATTTTTCACAGCTGAAATTCTCCAACCCCCTCAGGCAGAATTAATAGTTCTTTGCTCAGATATATATCAGGATGCTTCTCACCTTTTCAATGGGGGCTGTTGTTGATGGGTCTTTTATTACTGCCAGATTGGGAACCCCCTAAAGGCAGAGAACATGTCTTATTCATCTCTGAATAAGTCCCAATGACTTTCACGGTGCCTCCCACATTATAGGTCAATAAATAATGACAACTTGTAGCTGGAGGTTTGCAGTTCTCTCTCTCTTCTGCCTAATCCCCATGGCACTATTGGGATAGGGGTGGCCAGGCAGAGAGGGGCAGAGGGTTGAAGCACTTTAGACTATTTCTCCTGAGTTCCTATCAATCCCAAAGCCCTAGTTCTCCTTTCCCTTTCACTTCTATTGCTATTTTGACTCCTAGATTCACAATATAACTCTTTTGAATGTGGCAGTGCTGTGCAGAATGGAAATTTAGACCCATGACAGTTCAAGGCCGGAACAGGCAGCCTGGAGCACTAAAACTACCCAGTGGCACCTGAGGTCCCTGTTGGTGACACACTCTCATGCACAGCCCTCTTTTCTTTCTTTCTTGCACAACTTCTCCTCTGTCCCTTCTTCTGGTTCTACTCTGTGACTGTCTTTTCTTCCCACACCCCACTATTCCCATTCCCCTGCCTGTGCTCAGAGTAGCCCATGGGCTAAAAGTATTGCTGAGTAGGGCTGGAAATTAGCCAGCAGAATGCTGCCACTCTTCTGTCACTTGGCCAGAACAAAAATCATTAATCGATTTTTAAGGCTCTTGTCTGCAGCCCCCAAATCCTAAAACAGGGCTAGGGACAGCCACGGCAACAAATACTCTATAGCTTCTAACAACCACAGTATTCCATTTGTGCTTCAGTAAAACCAACCAGTAGGCAACGTTATCTATGGTCTCCCAGTTTAAGGGAATGGCTTGCATGGAACCATACTTTTATTTAAACCATGAAATCTTAACCTTGGATTTCCAAAAGCCTTAGCCAGTCACAGATACTTCAGAAGGTCTCCCAAGGTTTTCTTGTTACATTTGAAAGGGCCTAGGTGGTGTAAGTTCAAATAGTTAAATATTGTGTTCCCCTCCAAAGAGTTTGGGAATCTGTGGATTACATTTACATAGTACATGATATTGGTGACAATCGCTGATATCAGAACAAGCCCAGAGAAAATAACAGACTAAAGCAATACATTTCTGCACAGATATGAATACAGTTGACCTTTGAACAATTCGGGGGGGTGGGGGGGATAGGGGTGCCAATGCTCCACAAAGTCAAAAATCTGCCTATAGCTTATAGTCAGCCCTTCTATCCCTGGTTCCTCTGTATCCTCAGTTTGGCATCTGCAGATCCGACCAGCCACAGATGGTGTAGTACCACAGTATCGACTACTGAAAAGAATCTGCCTATAAGTGGACCCACGCAGCCTAAACCCATGTTGCTCAAGGGTCAGCTGTACATGCCATGCAAGCAGTGACTAACTTTCCAGAATAATCAGTTTAGGGTGAGGTGTTTGCTAATGTAGGAACTGTGACATTGACACATCCATGATGGGAGTAACAACCAGCCATCTGTGCTCAAAAGAGCTGTTTCCTTGCAAGAGGAGCATCTGGTCAACCTGAGAACTGGGGCAGCAGCAGGGCGAAGCGTGAAGATCAGAATGGAATATATATACGCTTAGTTCTCTGAGTTGAATCACCCTCTGCGATCAAGGTCTCCTCCTCTCTCTATCAAATATCCTGGTGGTTTCAAACCCAGAATCCTCCCAAGCATTAGGCTTCTGTTTTTTAACTAGGTACAGCCCAATGTGAAATTGGGGGATGGTGTGTTTTGCCCCAAACCAGCCAAAATAAATCCAAGAATGGGTTTATTTTCAGCTGTTGCTCTCTACTGCAAGACGAGATGGGCATTGCCCCTCTTTTACCTCCCTACCCCACCCCCTTCATTAAAACCAAATGGATCCACAAGACAAGGTATTTCTCAAGGTGCAGCCCACTGACCACCTGCCTCAAAATCAACCAAGGAAACATTAAAATGCAGATTCAGGGGCCCCACCCAGGAAATATTAAGGGCCCATGAATCTGCATTTTAACAATTTACCAGACAATTCATAAAGGAATTGAAGTGTAAGGATCCTTTCCATTCTCGGGTAATGGATTCATGGGAAAGGGCTTTTCCCGTCTAGTTCTTAAAGGCGTCTAAAATATATCAGCAAAACTAGTCACGTCTGTGCAGTGGCACCAGGGTGAAGCAAAGTTCAGATCACTGGAAATTTTCCGAAGGTTGACATGAGGCCTCACCATCAGCTTGGCGGGCCCAGAATAATCCTGTTCCCCGAGTACACCAGGCACACAGAGGCCGGATGGTTGGATGTCTGTTGCGTGGTGATTCGAGGCCTATTTACAGACGGGGCATACGTCTTCGACCCTCAGAGGGCCTCTGGCAGCCAGGTCTCGGCCTTCATGGGACAGGGAGAAGCCAATGTAGCTCCTTCCCAGCGCCGGGCCGCCTGCCTTGCTATTTACCGACGGATATTCCTGGCTCCGGGAGGGTAGCTCCCAAAGTGAGTCACGGAGGGATTTTTGCCTGCATCTCTGGCCAGAGCTGCTCAAAGCCAAGCACCTCTCCTTCCTCCTGCCCCCATCAATCAATAGCAGACACAACATAACATGAACCAGGAAAGCTTCAAGTTCAAACACGGCCACTGAGGGAAAGCCCACTGTCCACTGATTCCCTGCTTCCTTTTTAAGAAAGAAGACCTCAGAGATAATAGAGAAAATCATTCCCTTGCTATTTTCAAATATCTAACCTTTAACTGTGTTTAACTTCAATAATTGCCTGAGTTGAGACTACTTTGAAAACCAGGTTCAAGTTAAATACTAAGTTCCCTATTGGATTTTATTCACTCTAGATTTCCTTTTCCAACACCTCAAAAAAGCAATCATTTTGATTCACGCACCCTTATTTCACACCACACATTTTAACACGCAAACAAAAAAGCCCCCGTGCTAATGCTTCTATAGAATGAAAAGAGTTGAATTTTGTGCATTTCCAAAGTATCTGTAAGTCTCTTGGTACTCCTACCATGCTTCTAGCAAATACACTTTACCAGGCATATTCAGAACAGGATTTTGTACAGAATTCTTACCTTGTCCAGAACTGCACCTACAGGAAAGATCTACAGTCAATGAAAGAATTAAAACGTTAGAGAAGAAAATGTCTAGAATTTAGTGGACAACTCTCATTTTTGCAATGAAAGAAAATGGATCCTGTAGGGTGAACTCAAAGTTTCCTTCCAGCACTGAAATTGTGATTTGCCTTGTATCGTGGAAGCTGTTGACACCCTTCACCACCAGGGTACCCACACAGGCCCACAGCATCCTACAGCGAGCCCCTGTCTCTACCTGCCTGACTGTTTTCTCTGGCCACAGGAGCCAACTGAGTTTATGCATAGGTAAGAGGCAGGTGCTGGGGAGTTAACGCCTCCAGACAAACTCTCAGCCAATGACACAGGTAGTTAGGTTAACCAGCTCCTTGCCCTCAGATGACACAACCCTGAGGTGTGCTTTACACCATCTCCCAGAAACAGGCAACCTGCTAACATCTCTTGTGTTGGCTTCCCTGACCCACTTCCCCACTCCCTGCCACACTTACCCTCCCTTATACTCAAATTCTTGTCTCAGGATGTAATTTCTGCAGAGTCCACCCTAACACCCAAGGTCCCACAGTTATGGCAGAAAGGGAAAATCAAGCCAGTTTGGTTTTGTATTTTTTAAAGAGAAATGTATTGGGGAACACAGATGAAGATGTCAATAGCTCTGTCTCAAACAGTGTGAGAGGTGTTCATTCGGTTCTTAACAAGTGCCAAGTTTTCAGAATCTTTATCTCAATTAATACTAGGGTGTTATTCAAATGCTGGAGAGGGTGTGGAGAAAAGGGAACCCTCCTACACTGTTGGTGGGAATGTAAATTGGTGCAGCCACTATGGAGAACAGTATGGAGGTTCCTCAGAAAACTAAAAACAGAGCTACTATGTGACCCAGCAATCCCACTTCTGGGCATATATCTAGACAAAACTATAATTCAAAAAGATACATGCACCTCTATGTTCATGGCAGCACTAATTCACAGTAGCCAAGACATGGAAACAACTGAACTGTCCATCAACAGATGAATGGATAAAGAAGATGTGGTTCATACATACAATGGAATACTACTCAGCCTTAAAAAAGAACAAAATAATGCCCTTTGCAACAACATGGATGGACCTAGACATTATCATACTAAGTGAATTAAGTCAGAAAGAGAAAGAAAGACCATACGATATCACTTATATGTGGAATCTAAAATATGACACAAAAGAACCTATCTACAAAACAGAAACAGACTCCTAGACATAGAGAACAGACTTGTGGTTGCCAAGGGGGAGGATGGTGGGGGGGGGCGTGAGGGATGGACTGGGAGTGGGGTTGGTAGATGCAAACTACTACGTATAGAATGGATAAACGACAAGGTCCTACTGTAAGCACAGAGAACTATGTTCAAAATCCTGAGATAAGCCATAATGGAAAAGAATATAAAAAAGAATGTGTATATATGTATAACTAAATCACTTTGCTGTACAGCAGAAATTAACACAACATTATAAATCAACTATACTTCAATAAAATAAATACTAGGGTGTTATTAAGAATTGAAGAACACATATCAATCAGGCTCACAACTAATTTAGTGACCAATTTTGAGGTAAAGCTAAACAAGCAACCAAATTTTCTCAAAGCCAAAAGTAGCATTTGGGATACTTGCTGTTAGAGGGCAAAGTGTTAACAATTCTGTAGGTGTCCTCAGAACTAATGTTTAGTCTGAGTAAGCCCAGTGTCTCTATTTGGTTCACTATGTTTCAGTTTTGCTTTAACCAAGACACTTCTGCAATATTTCACTTAATTTGTGTTGGAGTAACCCTACAAATACCTGCCGGAAAACTCGAGTTTTTATCTTTTGTTTTTATTAACCTGGCATTGGGTAAAACTTTTGTCTCTGTAACAAAATACAATTTTTATCAAATAAGTTTTGTGGGCAACTTGCAGGTTTTCAGAACAAAGGCTTATCCCTCTTCCATTGTTATATTGTTGGATACGAAAAGAGGATTTCCAATTTGAGCCTCCACTCCACTGAGTCTGAGATCACCCAAGAGATTACTTTAGGATGAAAAATGTAGTAATATGGTGTACTGGTACAACCTTCTTCCCAAGGAAAGATATTAAATATCTTTAAAATAGTCATTGCTGCAGCAACACTGACAGAAGAAAAACATATATATTCATGTTTTCCAGAACAAACCAAGACACTGAGGTTGCAAGTGAGCAAGTGAATTGCTGAGACCACTCTGAGTCAAAAGTGTAAATGAAAACAGGTTGCAGGACCCTAATTCCAGATCATTTGTCTAGATAAAAAATTTGATTATTTAACTTCACTGCCAGACAGAGGTGGATTTATCCCCAATTCAGTGAAGCTTAAACTTCAGGACCCTAGATATGCATGCATCACTTCCAGAGCCCTGGGTGACACCCTCATATGATCTCACATGGTGATATAATTTTGTAAAATCTGCAAAAGTACCATTATTCTAACTGTAATTCATTAAGATCAATCTCCTAAGGAGGACCTCCCCAAATTTTTTAAGCTTCAGATTCTACAAATTTGGAATCCTTTCTTCTGCTGGGTCTACATGAACATTACATGTATTTTTCAGCGGAACACTCACCCTACAACTCACAAACCCACCAAGAAGTTTTCTTTTCCCAAAGAGACTTTTTATTACAGCATTAGCTCAGGCCTCACAGCACCTCCCCCAAATAATGCCTTCACTAATCCATGGACCTAGAGGAAATATTTTACAATTACTCTGAAGCTTTGTGAGAAACTTAGGAAGCTTTAGTGCATCAGTGAGCAGTTAACATCTGTGGGTTCCTACTGAGATCTGAGGTTTAAATCAATTAGTGTTAACCTGGACTCTCTGCAATGGGCTTTCATAGAGAACAAGCATATGCTAATGTTTTAAATTAAAAATGTACTCTCCTGTAGAGAATGTCCACCAGCATTCTCCTTCTTTGGCCCATGTAATTCTTATTGCATTTTGCACTCCAAGAGTGGTTATGGGATTCATGGAAACAATAAATCCCAAAAGAAAATATTTCTTTGTAAGAAACCATAACTCTTTGAATCCCATTATTTTGTGGACTTTTAATCATGTAGCTCTTTTATCTTTGTTTTTTCATAAGCCCCTGCAGCTCTTTCTTCATTCTCCACTCCCAAATCCCAGCCAAGATACTGGATAAAAAGAGATGAGTCCTAATTTAATAGCAGGACACCCTGGTGTTACCATGCTTCCAGGCTAAGGGGTAGACCTGGAGAGGAGCTGGCAACTCAGCCTTCTTTCCAACTCTTAGTATTGTAACTAGTATTGTCAAGTTGCCTGCACAGGTTTCATTATCAATAATAAGAGCTAACGTTTATTGAGCTCAGATTATAAACCAGGCACTACCCTAAGCACTTGGCATGTATTATCTCATTTGAGCAGCCCAGTAACTCTAGTTAGGGTAGGTACTCTTTAATGTCCCCATTGTACAGATAAGGAAACTGGAGGTCAGCACAGTTAAGTGACTTTTCCATAACTAGTTTTTACAGATATCTGCTAGCTTGAGTTGGCATCTGTTATTTTCAACCAAAGAGTTCTAACCAAAACAACTAAATCTTTCTCACACCAAACCCAAGTTAACTATGAAAATTTTCATTTTTCTTCCTATTAATGGAGGCACAATACAAAAACATGTAAATTGTGACACGAATAACATAAAGGTTGTGTGTGTGTGTGTGTGTGTGTGTGTCTGTAGGGGGGAGTAAAAGTGTAGAGTTTTTCTATGTGATTGAGGTTACGTTTTTATCCGCTTAAAACAGACTGTTAAAATTATAAGATGTTTTATGGACTCCTCATGGCAACCACACAAGAAAATCCCTACAGAATATACATAAAAGATAAATAAAAAGTAATAAAAGAGTATCAGTACAAAACATCAATGAAACACAAAAGAAGATAGCAAGAGAAGAAAAGAGGAACAAAGGAACTACCAGACAGACAGAAAATGGCAATAGAAGTCCTTCCCTATCAATATTTACAATACTTTAAACTAAATGGATTAAACTCCCTAATCAAAAGACATAGAGTAGCTGAATGATAAAATACAACACTCAACTATTGCCTTCTACAATAGACTCACTTTAGAATTAAGGACACACACTAAAAATAAAGGAATGGAAAAAGACATTCCATGCAAATACTAAACAAAAGAGACCAGGAGTGGTTATACTTATATCAGACAAAATATATCAGACAAAAGAGAGCAGGAGTGGTTATACTTATATCAGACAAAATAGACTGTTAAAAACAGTCACAAGAGACAAAGAAGGACATAATATAATGATAAAAATATTAATTTATCAGGAGGATATAGCAATCATACATACACCCAACATCAGAGCACCTAAATATATAAAGCAAACAGTGACAGAACTGAAGGGGAAATAGACAGTGATACAATGATTGTAGGAAACTCTAATACCCCACTATCAACAATGGATAGAACATTCAGACAGAAAATCAATAGGAAATGGCAGTCTTGAACAATACTATAGATCAAATGAAGCTAAAGGACACAGAACATTCCACCCAACAGCAGCAGAATACACAGTTTTCTCAAGCACACACAGAACATTATTCAGGATAGATCACATGTCAGGACACCAACAAATTTAAGAACACTGAAATCATACCAACTATCTTTTCTGACCACAGTGGTATTAAATTAGAAATCAATAACAGGAGGATGACTGGAAAATTCACAAATGTGTGGAAATTAAACAACACACTCCTGACAAAACAATGGATCAAAGGAGAAGTCAAAATAGAAGTCAGAAAGTGTCTTGAGACAAATGAAAACAAACACACAACATTCCAAGATATATGGGATGCAGCAAAAGCAGTCCTAAGAGAAGGTTTATAGCAACAAACATCTACATTAAAAAAGAAGAAATATTTCAAATAAACAACTTAATTTTACACCTTAAGAAACTAGAAAAAGAAGAATAAACTAAGCCCAAAGTTAGCAGAAGGAAGGAAATAAGAAAGATTAGAGGAGAAATAAACACAATACAGACTAGAAAAACAATAGAAAAAAATCAATAAAACTAAGAGCTAGATTAAAAAAACAAAGTTGACAACCCCTTAACTAGACTAAGAAGAAAAGAAGACACAAATAAATAAAATCAGAAGTGAATAAGGAGACAATAACTGATGCCAGAGATATACAAAGGATCCTAAAAAAACTAGTATGAAAAAACTGGATAACCTATAAAAAATGGATAAATTCCAAGAAACCTACAACCTACCAAGACTGAATTATGAAGAAATAGAAAATATGAATAGATTAATTACCAGTAAGGAGATTTAATCAATAACCAAACCCTCCCAAAAAAGAAAAGCCCAAGACCAAATGATTTCATGGGTGAATTCTACCAAAAATTTAAAGAAGAATTCACACCAATCCTTCTCAAACTCTTCCAGAAAATTGAAGAGGAGAGAACACTTCCAAACTCATTTTATGAGGCCAGCATTATCCAGACACCAAAGCCAGACAAGGACACCAGAAGAAAAGAAAATTACAGGTCAATATCCCTAATGAACATACATGCAAAATTCTCAACAAAATACTAGTAAACCAAGTTCAGCAGCATATTAAAAGGATTTTACACCATGACCAAGTGGGACTTTTGCCTGGGATGCAAGGATGGTTCAACAACTGCAAATCAATCAATCTGATACACCACATTAACAGAACGAAGGATAAAAATCCTATGATCATCTCAATATATGCAGAAAGAGCATCTGACAAAATTCAGTATCCATTCATGATCAAAACTCTCAACAAATTAGGCATAGAAAGAATATACCTCAACATAATAAAGGCCATATATGACCTAGCTCACAGCTACCATCATAATCAACAGTAAAAACCTGAAGGCTGTTTATATAAGATCAAGAACAAGACAAGGGTGCCCACACTTGCCACTTCCATTCAACATAGTCTTAGCCAGAGCATTTACACAAGAAAAAGAAAGAAAAGGTATTTAAAATGGAAAGGAAGAAGTAAAATTATCTCTGTTCACAGATGATATGATTTTATACATAGAAAACAGTAAAGTTTCCACATCCAAAATGTTGTTAGAACTAATAAATGAATTCAGTAAAGTTGCAAGATACAAAATCAACATACAAAAATCAGCTGTTTTTCTACACACTAACAACAGACTATCTGAAAAGGAAATTAAGAAAAAAAATCCCATTTACAATCACATAAAAAAGAATAAAATGCTTAGAAATGAACTTAACCAAGGATGTGAAAGACTTGTACACTGAAAACTGCAAAACACTGATGAAAGAAATTGAAGAAGACATAAATCAATGGAAAGACATCTGCCTTCATAGGTTGGAATAAATGATAATGTTAAAATGCCTATTCTACCCAAAGCAATCTACAGATTCAATGCTATCCCCATTAAAATGTCAAAGTCATTTTTACAGAAAGTTTTAAAAATTCTAAAACTCATTTGCAACCACAAAAGTCTCAGAGTAGCTAAAGGGATCTTGAGAAAGAAGAACAAAGCTGGAAGCATCACATAGGCATCACACTTCCCAATTTTAAAATATATGACAAAGCTACAGTACTTAAGACAGTGTAGCATAAAAGCAGACCATATAGACCAATGGAGCAGAATAGAGAGCCTAGAAATAAACTCATGCATAAAAAGTCAACTGAATTTGATAAGAGTGCCAGAAACACACAAGGGCGAAAAGACTAGTCTCTTCAACAAATGGTATTGGGAAAACTGGATATCTACATGCAAAAGAATGAAATTGGATCCTTATCTTACACCATACACAAAGTCAACTCAAAATGGATAAGGCTTAAACATAAGACCTGAAACTGTAAGACTCCTAGAGATAAACATCTTGACATTGGTCTTGGCAATGATTTCTTGGGTTTGACACCAAAAACACAGACAACAAAAACAAAAACAGACAAGTGAAACTATATCAAACTAAAAAGCTTCTGCATGGAAATAAGAAACAACAGAGTGAAAAGTCAACTTAAAGAATGGGAGAAAATATTTGCAAACCACATATCTGATAAGAGGTTAATACCCAAAATTTACAAGAAACTCCTGCAAGTCAACAGCAAACAAACAAAAAAATAACTCAATTAAAAAATGGGTAGAGGATCTGAATAGACATCTCTTCAAAGAAAATATACAAATGGCCAAAAGGTAAATGAAAAGGTGTTCAACATCTCTTATCATCAGAAAATGTAAGTGAAAATCACAATGAAGTATCACCTCACACCAGTTAGGATGGATATCACAAAAGAGATAAGTGATAACAACACCCTGTAGGTAAGAATGTGGAGAAATTGAACCCTTGTGCACTATTGGTGGCAATGGAAAATAGTGCAGCTGCTATGGAAAATAGTATTGAGGTTCCTAAAAAAATTAAAAAGAGAACTACCATACGATCCAGCAATCCCACTTCTGGGTATATATCCAAGAGAACTAAAATCAGGATCTCAACTTTTAACCAATCCCCTGCTGTATGGAAACCCCCATTGTAATAACTCCTCATTGTAAAGGTTAAACAACTTCCTCATTTTCACTTTATAAGCCATCCTGTAATGTCATGCCCCTGAACTTCATATCAGTGTTTGAATTTGAACTGTCCCAGTTCCTGAACTGTCCTTATATGCATAACGAACTCCTGCTAAATACTTTTTATTGATATGGTGGTTTTAATTTTGCTATTTCTGGAGTTTTTGACAACATTATGTTAAGTGAAATAAGCCAATTGCAGAAAGACAAATACTGCATGATTCCACTTATATGAGGTATCTAAAATAGTCAAAAAGTAGAAGCAGAGGACAGGTTGGTTGCCAGGGGCTGGGGTAGGGGGAACTGAGGAGCTGTTGTTCAACGGCATGAAGTTTCAGTTACGCAACATAAACTCCTGTGATACAGTGCCCGTAGTCAACGATACTGTGTTGTACACTTAAAATTTGTTAAGAGGGTTGATCTCATGTTCCTACACACAAACACACACACAAGACACAAGAAAACTTTTGGAGGTGATGGATATGTCTATTTCCTTGATTGTGGTGATGGCTCCATGGGTGTATCCCTATGTCCAAACTCATCAAATTAGGTACATTCAGGGTTTTTAAATATCAATTACACCTCAATAAAGGTGTTTTTTAAAAAAGGTTGCCAATGAAAGAAGTATGTTTTCCCACTGACTTCCATAATAAATCCAAAGGTGCATCTATGAATATGTATTGAAGAAGGCCTATTCTTGAATGGAGTGTCCTACCCTCAGAGATTTTGACCTAGTTGCTCTGCAATGTAGCCCAAACATCAGGGTTTTTTGAAACTCCCCAGATGCTTTCAAAGTGCAGTCATAGTTGAGATCATCTGATGTACATCAGGGCTTCTCCCACATGAATAAATGTACACCTCACCTGGGGATCTTGTTAAAATGCAGATTTTGATTCAGGATGTCTAAGATGGGGCCCAACAGCTTATATTTATAAAAAGCTTTAGGAGATATGAAGGTTGCTGGTCTGTGACTCACTCTTGGAGCAGCAAGGCTCTCAGAGGTACCAATATGTAACCAAAAGGGTAACTTGGATACAAGAAAAGTGGCTCCCATGGAAAACATAAACAGTGCTTCTTGGCTAGTGCGGGGTGACTTTGCAAGGAAATCCATGAGTGGGACTCCATCTTTTTCGTTCTGTTTCCCTAAATTTATCAAGCACCCACAACATCATTGATCTGTTGTAGTGCTCTAAGTCAACCACTCTTAGGATGGGGAGAGAACAGTTTCCTTTTATGAGTAGAGACACTCTGGAATGGGAAAGATGCATTCATCTTTTTTTGTATTGCACCCGCCTGTGACAAGCTGTAAACAACAGGGGAAGTCATGTGGCATTTTCCCTGCAGCCATTTGTCAGGTGTCATAATTCAGTGGGAAAAAAAAAAAAAAAAGCCTTTGGGAAAGTATAATGAATGTATTCCTCACTATCGAATTTCTATTTATGCTGCTATCTTTTCAGAGTCTCAAGTTTTATCTGTATTGTAACATTATTTTAATATTAATATCATTAAGCTTTTTGGAGAATACTTATTTGATACACAAACAGAAGGTATTTTTGGTAAAATAAAACAAGTATAACATTTCAGGATTTTCATTCTCCATAAAGTTTGTTCCTAGAAATAACCAGAAAAGACATACTTCTCACATTTATGACACTATTAAAGATTTTATGGCTACTTTTTTTAAGATTTTTTTTATGTGGACCATTTTTTTAAAGTCTTTATTGAATTTGTTACAATATTGCTTCTGTTTTTATGTTTTGGTTTTTTGGCCACAAGGCATGTGGGATCTTAGCTCCCTGACCAGGTATGGAACCATGACCCCCTGCGTTGGAAGGCAAAGTCTTAACCACTGGACTGCCAGGGAAGTCCCTTATAGCTATTTTTTAACGTCATAGAAATGTAAGTGCTGGTTTTAATTTTCATGGAAGATGCATAAATGAAAGGACTTAAATGTGACCTCAGGAGGTTTTTTCTAGTCCAGTGGTTCCCAAATGTTTTGTTCGCAGGACCCCTTTCCATCCTTAAAAATTATTGAGGATAAAAATTGCTTTTGTTTATGTTGGTTATTTCTATTGATATTTACTCTTTTAGAAACTAAAACTGATATGTTTATATCCTTATTAATTCATTTAAAAATAACAATAGTACACCCATTACATATCACATAAATAATATATTTTTTGAAAATTTATTTCCAAAATAAAAAATATTTAGCAGAGTATCATTTTTTTTTTCTACATAAAAAAAAATCCGTTTTGGGCTTCCCTGGTGGCACAGTGGTTGAGAGTTTGCCTGCCGATGCAGGAGACACGGGTTCATGCCCCGGTCCGGGAAGATCCCACATGCCGCGGAGCGGCTAGGCCCGTGAGCCAGGGCCGCTGAGCCTGCGAGTCCGGAGCCTGTGCTCCGCAACGGGAGAGGCCACAATAGTGAGAGGCCCGTGTACCACAAAAAAAAAAAAAAAAAAATCCCTTTTGAGTCTGTATTACTGGACATTCATATCTGCTTCAGCATTCAATTAATTTTGCTGTGTTATATTTATTAAAGCATATAAAGAAAATCTAGCATCTCAAGATCTAGGATCTGGAAAGGGGAGAATATTTTAGCATTCAGATAATTGTGGATCTCTTTCTTTGATACTACACTAAAACTCAACAAGTGGTCACTTCTGAAAGGTTAACTGCAACATGGAATCAGAAACCCTGTCAATAAACTTTCATTCTGTGTTATATTAAAATCTATTGGTCTAGCTTGCTCTTTGAATGGATCTCTTACCCGTGCATGATTTGGTAACTGACTCACCGAGTTATGGCAATCTTCCAAATGTTGATGCATTTCATTATACAATATCAGAAACATCAATTAATACCACCACCAATCTCATCAGAAAAGTTTTTACATATTGGATTAAGCTCATGGTGGCAGATAAAAGTTTTCCAAAGTTCAAATTTTCACTTGATAAGTCAGAGGGAGAAAGACAAATACCATATGATAACACTTATATGGTGGAATTTAAAATATGGCACAAATGAACATATCTACAAAACAGAAACAGACTCACAGACATAGAGTACAGACTTGTGGTTGCCAAGGGGGAAGGGGGTGGAGGAGGGAAGAAGTGGGAGTTTGGGGTTAACAGATGCAAACTATTATATATAGGATGGATGAACAACAAGGTCCTACTGTAGAGCACAGGGAACTATATTCAATACCCTGTGATAAATCATAATGGAAAAGAATATGAAATAGATTGTACATACATATGTATAACTGAATCACTTTGCTGTACAGCAGAAATTAACCAACATTGTCAATCAACTATGCTTCAATAACATAAGATAAAATTTTATCATTGGCAACAAATGATGTCAGTTTTTTTCCTTGAAGTGACAGGACGGATTCATTCATTTCTTTTTAAATGTCAGCTAAATATTCATGTCTCAATACCAGTTATCTGTAGTCATTTGATCAAGTGAAAAGGAAACATTTCCTGGTGTTCCAGGAAAAACACGGCTAGTTCAGCTACAACTCAACTCCACAAGTGATTTTCTTCAAAATAGCCATCCTACTTCACAGGCAGGAGAAGTGTTTGTGCATAGTTTCCATTTACCCACATAGATTATTAAAAATATGTGTGCTCAATAGTCAAGATTTAATAATAATAATTTTTACTGCCCCATTGAGAACATTACTAAGTAAAATTGGCTTTTTGTTTGTTTATTGTTGTTTTACTGCAAGTGTGTGACAGTGAAGAATACGACGACAATTAGTACAACTTGGACCCACTCCCTTGATTTGTGCTACGGCACCAGCAGTTCTACCCACCATTTGATTTTGCACCATCATTATTTGACCACAGAAAGCATTCATTTATTTCTTGAAAATACTGCTACTTTCTGCAATGGTGTTCCATGGAACACATTTGGAAAAAGCTGTATTAAGTACTCCCTTTATTCCTTTCCTACTTCTAAATCTATGAAAGAATTTATGGTCGCACAAATCTGCCATTATCTCTCTGAACTGACATATATTTAGGGGGTGGGGACACTTTTACCAGTTTTCATTAGGCTTCTACGTTCTTTCCTATAATTTACAAATCAAGTTTTGACTCAGGTCTGTAGTACCCAACACAGTGCCTGCAACAAGAGTATGTTCTGAAAATGTTTATTGCGTTATACTTTATCATTTTAAAAGAGGATTTGAGGCATTTTACCAAAGCATACAATATAACAAATGCATTTTTAAAATCTGATCAAACAAATAATTGCAGCATGTCAGGGCCCACAGCGTAGTGGATATGCAGTATGTTTACAACGTGGTTAATGCTCCTGTTCTGACTGATGGCCGTGATCAGAAGAATTTTTGGAACTATTTGCTTTTCAAGGATATAGAAACAGTCATTATATACCTCTCAATAAAATTCTAATACACAAATAGCCATAACGAAATTATAAATTGAAATCTGTTTCGGGGGGCTATGTTAATCACAGATAAAATCAGTGTAATTAAGGCTGTGACCCAGCCACACCAAAAGTCGCCTCTAGGAGAAATCTGAACTATTAATACTTTACCTTACTGTACCATACAAGTACCATAGAGAGGAGAGAGGAATAAACAGAATAAAATAATATTTTTTAAAAAGTGCAGAAGTGAGTTGAAAATTTGACTCAGAACTTCCTCATGGTCAAAAAAGCCATTAAATTTGGCTCAGAAAGAAAAGCTACATTATGAACTTGGGTTTTAGTAAGAATTAGGCAAAAAAAAAAAAAAAAAGAATTAGGCAGAAGAGAAGTCAGGGTCATAGAAAGTGGTCTTCATCCATATCCAGAGGTGGGTTGAGACAGTTTAATAAATATTAGATATAGAGTCTGTTTCCATTTATGAGTAGTAAAATATTACTTCCCTATAATTTTATTATTTCACTCATAATTTTAATAAAATCTACCTTTTAAAATAAAATCTACCTATGACTGTAGCTATGAGGAACCAAGTTGTCCAAGTGTCCAAGGGGATTATCTGCCTCATTCATTGAACAAGTTAGAATCCCTCAAAGTTTTACTACAGTAACTCAGAATCATAAGAGCAGCACATGTCAATCATTCTAGAAGGATTAAAGTTTGTAAAGAAGTCTAAATAGAGTTTCCCTGGTGGCGCAGTGGTTGAGAGTCCGCCTGCCGATGCAGGGGACACGGGTTCGTGCCCCGGTCTGGGAAGATCCCACATGCCGCGGAGCGGCTGGGCCCGTGAGCCATGGCCGCTGAGCCTGCATGTCTGGAGCCTGTGCTCCACAACGGGAGAGGCCACAACAGTGAGAGGCCCGCGTACCGCAAAAAAAAAAAAAAAGTCTAAATATATTTGTTACTCTATTAATTTACTTATTCGGGAAATATTTATTGAGTATCTTTTGTGTACAAAACCACTGACTGTGAGGTATGAGCACCAACATAAGACTTTCATGTTTCCTTGGAGTCAGGTATCCAGGTGTGATAACTCATGCAAATAATTTTTCCCCCAAATATAAAAATACTTGAGAAGTAGCTAAGAGCAAGCAAATTTTGCATTCACTAGGGATCATCTTTGACCATTGTGTACAGGGCTTGGATAAGAGCTCATATTAAGTAGATGTGCTAATTTAGATTTGGGACTATATAGCACAATGTGAAATGGAGACACACACACACACACACACACACACACACACACACACACAGGAATATCACTCAGCCATAAAAAAGAATGAAATAATGACATTTGAAGCAACATGGGTAGACCTAGAGGATATCATGCTAAATGAAGTAAGTCAGACAGAGAAAGACAAATACTGCATGATTTAACTTCTATGTGGAATCTACAAAACAAAACAAATGAACAAACACAACAAAACAGAAATAGATTTATAGATACAGAGAACAAACAGGTAGTTGTCAGAGAGGACGGGTGTAGGGAGAGGAAAGAAATAGGTGAGGGAGATTAAGAGGTACAAACTTCCAGTTACAAAATGAATGACTCAAGGGGATGAAATGTATAGTGTCAGGAATATATTCAATAACATGTAATATTTTATCAGGTGGCATATTTTAACTAGATTTATCATAGCAATTATTTTGAAATGTATAGAAATATAGAATTACTATGTTGTGTACCAGGAACTAACACAGCGTTGTAGGTCAACTATACTTAAAAAACAAACAAACAAACCCACAGAATAAAAGATCATATTTGTGGTTACCAGAGACGGGGGTGGGGGAGGGGAATTGGATAGTCATTCAAAAGGTACAAACTTCCAGTTATAAGATAAATAAGTACTAGGGATGCAATGTACGACATGATAAATATAATTACCACTGCTGTAGGTTATATATGAAAGGTGTTAAGAGAGGAAATCCTGAGTTCTCATCACAAGAGGAAAGATTTTTTCTATTTCTTTAATTTCGTATATATGATGATGGATATCTGCTAAACTTATTGGATAATCATTTCATATAAGTCAGATCATCATGCTGTATACCTGAAACTTATGCAGTGCTATATGTCAATTACCTCTCAATAAAAATGGAAGAAAAAATCAATCAATTAAAAATCTCCAACTCTGTCAGCTAACTGACCAAGGAGGATTTATAATAAAGAACCTTAAGAATGTGTCTTACTTGTCCTGAGTAGCATTTTGAGGGCTGGAAGGAATTACATATCTGAAGGATATATCCAGAGCCTCAGGAATTACATCCCTTACCACAAATGGGCCTCACAAAAACAATGATGGTAGATGACATGTAGCACAGTATTTTGTGATGTGTACTGAACAATCTGTTTGAACAAGAATAAAATTCAGGCAGAATTAGACTTGCTGAAATTCTCTAATAATCATTAGAAACCCTGCTACCATTTTTGGTATGAGGTGTTCCAGACACTGAGCAAATCTCTACAAACCAAATGAAACTGATGTTAACATCAGCATTTTACCGATAAAGAAACTGAAAATCAATCAATGAAGTAAATAATTTGTAGTGGTCACATAGCCAAAAAACAGAAGAGGTAAGAAACAAATACAAGTCTGTCTAATTTCAAGTTCCATGCTTGTAAATGCTATGCAGACCCACCCTTAAAAAACTATTTACATTCTGCCAATTTCTGAAGAGGATTTGCAGGTAAAACCTAGGCTACTTGGGAAGCTGACATAATTTTAATTTACCTTCCTCAATGCTCCTTTGCGGAATCCAAATACGGTTCTCCCTCTATACATAATATTATTTATCCTAACATTTGTACAGTCTTACCTTGGTTTTGAGCTTTCTGCCCAGAAGTTAAAGCAAGCAATTTAGCTACGATTGTGTTAGAGAAACTACAGAGAAGAAAACATGACTAACAAAAATGTAATTTTTGTCTTGGCCTCCATTCATTTAACAAATATTTATTGAGTAGCTTCTTCGCACCAGGAGCTGTTCTTACGCACTGGGGATACGACTGTAGGCAAATAAAAGGATCTTTGCTTTCATAGAACGTCCAGTGGGCAAGAAAGACATTTAACAAAAATAATATAATATGAATAAACAAACAAAGAAACAAAAACTAAGAAAGAGGCTCTATGGAAAAAGAATAAGAATCTATGCGGGCCTACAATGAATGAAGACTTTAAATTCAGGGAAGCCTTCCCTGAGGAAGGGACCCTTTAGCTGAGATCTAGGTATGATATAGTACTAACACTACATAAAGAGGATGAGGTTCGAGAGAGAGCATTCTATAAAGAGAGACTTGGTTCTTCCCTGGTGGTCCAGTGGTTGAGACTCCATGCTCCTAATGCAGGGGGCCCGGGTTTGATCCCTGGTTGGGGCACTAGGATCCCGCATGCCGCATGGCGCAACCAATAAATAAATAAATAAACTAATAAATAAATAAACCAGTGGCTATGTAAATCAATCACACTTCAAATAAAAATAAAAATAAGAGAGACTTACTTGTGCAAAGGTCCTGTAGTTGGAGGCAAGATGGCAGCATTGGGAACCTGAAAGAAGGCCCTGTGGATACAGGGAAGAGAGCAACAGCACGAGCGTGAAGGGAGTTTAAGAATCTGTGACAGGTGGCATATAGGACCATAATGATCTTTTTCTTTATTCTAAAAACAATGTAAAGCTACTGGAAGATTTTAAGAAGAAAGAATGGGCTGACATAGAATAGATGTGGAGAGGCCACATGAGAAGCAATTATGATAGGTCAGACATGAGTGCATGGTAGCTTGGACAAGAGTGAGGCTGGTGGAAAGGGCGAGAACAGGAACATTTTGAGAGATATTCTGTATGATCAAACACAGTGATATGTTGGTGATATGTTGGATGTAGACAGTGAAGGAAAAGTCAGCATCAAGAAAAACTCAGGGGTTTCTGGCTTGTGCAAATGGTCTGATGAGATCATCATTCATCGAGATAAGAAATACTGAAAGAACATCATGTTTGGGGAAATGGCAAGATTCTAAGTTCAGGGCTGGACATGTTGAGTTTAAAGTACTTTTGAGGGTATCCAAGAGAAGTCAGTGGGCAGTTGGACATATGGGACTGGAATTAGAAGCGAGATCTTGAATGAAAATCGAAATTTCCAGTCATCTAGACATCCACAGTAATTGAACCAGAGTTCTATCTGAGATTCCTTCGGGAAGGACTAGAGAATGAGAACAAAACGGAGGGTGGAGAACAAGCCCAGGACAGTGCTTCGAAGAAGATGAGTATGTATAAAGAACACAGAAGAACTGGCCAGAAAATATAAGAGGGAAACAGAAGGATATAAGAGGATATCAAGAGAACTTAAGGGAAGAAGTCATTTTAAAAGGAGGCTGTGGTCATCAGTCATTGAGTGTCAAGATTATCAGTTGAATTTGGCTACATGGAAGACATCATGACCTTCACAAAAGGTATTCTGGTGGACTGATGAGAGCACAGTTAGATGGTAATGGTTTTGAGAGTAGTAAAGAATGGAGCAATGATTATAGACAGCTCTTCAAGAAATTTGGTTGTGAATGGGGAGAGGGGAAATAAGATAGAAACTTCTAGGGATATGTGAAGTTTAAGAATTTATTCTACCTGGGAGAGACTTAAACAAGTATAACTGTGCATAGATACGATCCATACTCGTGGTGGAGGTGAAGAGTGTGATCCAGGTGCCAAAATTGTCAACAAATGAAAGAGACCCAGAAGCTTCCAGATGACAGGAACCAGGAAAGGGTGGGTTGATAGAGCTGAATGGCATCGGCTTTAAAGAAAACAACTTTTCTTCTAAGCAAGTAAGGGAGTACTAAGTTAGAAGGAGCAAAGAGAACATCAATTCCATCTCTAAACACAAGGTATGGAATGTGAGTGGTAGAAGAATAAAAGGCACCACTTTACGATGGCCACAAGGAATGCCCTATCCTTGGGGAAAAGCCTGGTTTCTATTAAGGCAAGAGGGTCTTGGGAAAACTATGAAGAGGCTATGACATAAGGGCATCTGTCTGTTAGACTGTGAGAGCCTTCAGATCAAGGATTATGTCTGTATTGACAAAATAGTTTAGACCTATGCTTCTCAAACTTTAGTATACATCAGAATAACCTGGAGGACTGGTTAAAAGTTTTTTTTTTTTTTTTTGTCCCATCCTTAGAGCTTCCTATTTAGTAGACCTCAAATGAACTCAAGGAAGGATGTGCCTTTCTAATAAGTTCCCAGGGGATGCTGATGCTGCTAATATAAAAACCACACTTTAAAAACCACTGAGAGTTCCATTCTTAATTTTTTGAGGAATCTCCATTCATGATCAAGCTATTCTACTTCTGGGTATTTATCTGAAGAATATGACAGCACTAATTCTAAAAGGTACATGCACCCCAGTGTTCATACAGCATTATTTACAATACCCAAGATATGAAAGCAACCTAAGTGTCTATCAACAGATGACTGGGTAAAGAAGATGTGATACATATCTTCTTTAGTCCAACTGGGATGGATAGCTCTTCTAAGCAGAAACCCAGGAGTCCAAGTTACTTCTTCTTTGTATGTGATGCCATCTGGAACATGTGGCCTCCAAGGTCACATGGCAAAGAAGAGAGACCTGGAGAGTCATGTGATATGTTCTCAGGGGTCAAGTCTGGAAGTAGTTTATATCATCTCTGCAGAGATTTCATTGGCCAGAACTTAGTCACATGGTCCAAACATAGTAGCGAGGGAGTCTGGGAAATGTAAAGGAGAACATGGATGTCTTGTGAGCATAAACAATCTCTCTGTGAGCCTCTTCTGTCTCTAACTTCAGCAGAGAGGACAATGCTAGTCAAGATCCAGAGCTCAGTGTATGGTGACTACTGGTTTAATAAACAGAATTGAATTGAATAATTATTGACTGAAACCTGGGTTTTAGTTTTCCTTTAGACACACAAAGCACCCCTTACAACTAACCATTGTTATCCACGCATACCCTTCAACACACACACACAAATCATGCCTTTGCTGAGTTAGCTTTTCTGTCCTTGCCAGGTTCAACTTTACATTGCTATACTGGGGACATTCACAGATTGAAGTGATATGAACACGTTGAGATGGAAAAGAAAATTACACTGACGAAAATTACCAACCCTGAAGCATGTTCACTCCCCTTTGCTGTGAATTTGGACACTTGAAGGAGAGTATTTAGTTCAACAACAGCCTCCTTTTTGAGACGCTTACGCCTTTGGGATGCTTCACTTCCTGTATTACCTTCAAGGCCCTTATTATATCTGAGGACTGGTGATGGCCGAGTGACAGGAGAGCTGACAGTTCTATCAGCCGTAGAAGCAGGACAGGTCAATCAAGACTTTTCACTTCTCTAGGTAATGAGCTGAGTTACCGAACGCAACCCAGATTTCAGCAGGATGAGCTGCAGAGTCTTGTTACAAGATGAAATGTGCTCTTGAAGGCTGCTTTTATACTCAAGGATCCTCGGTCACTACTTGAAACGGAGACTGTGAGTGCTGTTTCAAACTTGCCCTGCCAGCCTTTTGGGAGCACCTTGTGCAGAGGACAGAAATACAAACTGGGAGGGAGAGAACAATTTTCTGGGTTCTGCGGTGTCAAGAGAGCACAGTTCATCCTCAACCACTTGCGGTCTTTCAGAAAGGAAAAGATCTTGTGATGGGTACTGAAGATAAAAGGGGTTATGTTTTAATAATATACATCTTATTTTGAATCACCGATTGAAGCACCGGTCTCACAATGCTAAAGAATTACTTTGTTCAACAAGCACATCTCTTGGGGAGAAAATGAGAAAACTTTATGAAAAATAGTGAAAGACATTCCAGTGTGAAGTAGAAATGTATTATTCGATGTCTCAGTACAATTTGTGTGATGGGGCAATTCTAGTTAAAAAGTAGTTAGATTGGCATTTTAGCAGAAATATAATTTTCACAGCATATCATAGACAAGGCATTAGAACATGTATCTAGCTGCGGCTTTGAATCTTTGCACAGTACAAATCTTATTTATCTTCAAGTTCTCATGATAGTGACCAAAGGAACAAAAAGTTCATTTCTTAATACTTGACCTTGGTGAGATGCCTTTCAAAGGGAAGCTGAGACAATTGTAGCGACTGTCACTGAGTTCCCTTTTCAGGCATAAAAATACAGTGAGGTTTTGCACAAACACGAACAGCCTTCAGATCCCTACACACCCCAGGAAATGACTGGCTGAATGAGACTGTATTTGTAAATGCCAATGTGGCTTAAGAGCTCCTTTGCTGGGAGAAGTTGTTATTTCAGGAATGAATGTCTTACTTTTTAATACTCTGCTGTGGAGATCTGGGAACCAGCGCTGTCCAAAGATCTCACCAACACACACCACGCCACAGGTCATGCTTATTAAGGTGTTACTGTCCTTTAAAAACATGAAAATGGTATTGTTCTGGAATCAATTCTGCACTCAATAAATATTTATTGGTGCCTGTTATGTCCAATGAAAATAATTCTACGTAATTTTTAGTGAGTACATAGAAAAGTGAAAGCATGAGGCTCAGAATCAGGGTTCACGTTTCAGTACACGGATAGAGAGAGCAGTTCTAAGAAGGAAAATATGTCAAATTGCATTGGAAGGTTTGTTCAGGGACTGTCGTTGTAATGGAAAGTGTTTTTATGAATTTTTTAATTAGCAAGACTTGGGTTTCTCCATCATCCTATCATTTTCTATTTGTGGGATCATGGGAAAATTACTTAAGGCTCAGTGAGCCTCAGTTTCCTCATCTGTAAAAGAGACATAATACTATGTACCTTGTACAGTTGCCATGAGGATTAAATGAAAGATATATGAAAAAGCCAACTATGTGGTAAATGCTCAAGGAGCCATAATTGAGCTATAGTTGTTATTATTCAGCCTTCTGTGAAGAGGTGACTGTATTAAATGTTCTTTGTCAAAAAGAATATAATTTCTAAATAAAAAGTGCTATAGACTGAATGTCTGTGTCCCCCCCATAATGCATAGTTAAAAACCATTCCTCAATGTGATGGTAGTATTTGCAGGATGGGCCTTAGAGAGGTGACTAGGTTATGAGAGTGAAGCCCTCGTGAATGGGGTTAGTGCCCTCATAAATAAATGAGACTCCAGAGAATTCCCTCACCCTTTCTACTATCTGAGGACACAGTGAGAAGATGGCCACCTATGAACCAGGAAGCGTGCCCTTACCAGACACCAAATCTGCCAATGCCTTGATCTTGGACTTCCCAGCCTCCAGAACTGTGAGAAATAAATTTCTGTTGTTTATGAGCCAGTCTGTGGGATTCTGTTATAGCAGCCCAAATAGATGAAGACAAAAAAGTTTTCTTTGTAAAAATTTTAAAAGGATCTAAATGCATGATAATATATTTGTATGACTGCTAGCATCAAATATACATTAGCTTGTAAAGGCTTGTTAGCCTAAAGAGCTGGTTTATATTTCAAAAGAAATGAGGATGAAAAATAAGAGGAAATGAATTCTGACTTGCTGTTTGATTATACTTTCTATTGTGCATTTGGATTTTTAAATTTCCATTGACCTTTAAATTAAACTGTTTGTGTGTCACAGAGTATATTTTGAACACTCTTTTAGACAAGTCCCTAGGCAACTTAAAAGAACCAGGTTTAGGCTGGATATGAACTACAGTATACGCACTGAAATTTATCAAACACCGTATGAGAGAAATATGATTCCTGAGTCACAGAAGCCAAAGAACTGCAAAAGTAGAAAGCTATTTTAAAATTTGCTCATTTTTTAATTAGCTCCTATAACATCATTCATCATAAAGTGTGAGAGACCTGTTCACAAATATCAGAATTTGAAGGTCACATTTATAGATAATATACCTACTAGGCTTTCTCTATCTGGCCAATTGTCCAGAAGTAGGTTGCTTTTTTCGCATGGACCAGACATACATTTTTAGAGTTTTCAAAAAATTTCATTTCTAGAAGGTTATGGTCACAGGTCCTGAAAGAAGAACTTTTTTATTTAGAAGCCTATCATCTTTTTAATGGAATAAAAAAGGTTTATATACCTCAATATTTGCCCTCAATATTTGCTTTCCTGTTTAACAAAATTATTTATTGATTACAATAAACCTAAATCATCAGGAAAAGATACATTATATTCAATATGGATTTTAATATATCTTTTATAAAATGTTCTTTTGCAAATTATTTATGACATTTCTTGGAGTAAGCATCATTTATTTGCAAGTTTAAGAAACAAGAATTTTTAGAAAAAATTTAGAAAATTTTTTAGAAAATCATGATCTATTTAATATTAACATATAATTTTTATGGCCACATAATTTATTCTGAAAGAAGAACTTTAAAAGACACATATTGTAAAGAAATTAATATGTCTTTTACCAATATGAAGGTCTGGATTTCATCTTCCATACTGTTCGACAGAGTTAAATGTCAGAAATTAGGAACAAAGCTTAAATGTTCCATGTCATCTCTGACAAGGGTATAACTTTAAAGGCTGTCAACACATTTAGTTTTAAAAACGAAAGTAGGCTTCCTGGCAGTCACATTTTTCCACCACTGATGACTCTGACTGTATCGGAGAGGATGTGAACCAGCAAAGCAAAGCCAGGCAAGGAAGGAGAAGGACAAAAGGAAGTGAGAAGCATAATAAGGGAAAGAGAAAGAGAAAAAGAACAGTTTGAAAACCAAGAATAGAAATAATCACGTTATTTTTCCAACTGGCTCAAATACAAAGAGAATTCAAGAAAATCAGAACTATTTTCTCAGTAAGATGTGACAAATAAACAAAAGGAGGCACCCCTTCAGGTCAAGTTTTTTTTTGTTTTTTTTTTTACATCTTTATTGGAGTATAATTGCTTCACAATGGTATGTTAGTTTCTGCTTTACAACAAAGTGAATCAGTTATACATATACATATGTTCCCATATCTCTCCCCTCTTGCGTCTCCCCTCCCTCCCACCCTCCCTATCCCACCCCTCTAGGTGGTCACAAAGCACTGAGCTGATCTCCCTGTCCTATGCGGCTGCTTCCCACTAGCTATCTACCTTACGTTTGGTAGTGTATATGTGTCCATGCCACTCTCTCACTTTGTCCCAGCTTACCCTTCCCCCTCCCAATATCCTCAAGTCCATTCTCTAGTAGGTCTGTGTCTTTATTCCTGTCTTACCCCTAGGTTCTTCATGACATTTTCTTTTCTTAAATTCCATATATATGTGTTAGCATACGGTATTTGTCTTTCTCTTTCTGACTTACTTCACTCTGTATGACAGACTCTAGATGCGATTGTCCTCACGTGGGAAGAGGCACCCAAGGCCAGTGTTTTAAAATCACGTTCTAAATAGATTACCTTTCATATTTTAGTTTTAGGAGTGGCCAAACATTTGGTCTCTTATCAAATCCAAGCCGTAGACTCTAAAAGTAACAATGTGACATCTCTAATGAACCGATTTAAGGAATGAAAGCAGGATTTGGGAAACTAATTGGATTTCTTATCTAATTTGCCCTGTTAGAAATAAATGAGATTCATTTCTTCCCCAGAAGTAAATTTTAGAACTAGGACTCACCTATGCTAATTTATATACAGATATCTGGTTGTGTTCTGTCCTTTATACCCATTACTACATCTGTATATTCCCTTATAAAAAATACTAAAATGAACAACCACACCGAAAAGATTAGTGGTCATCTGTTCAGATCACACATTTCTATAGAAGCCAAGCATGAATAGGTAATCGTATTTACATTGTTACGATAGGTTACTATTAAAACAGATGGATTTAGACATACTGTTGTCAAAATATATCTAAATACAACTCCTCACAGAAAGGAACCAGGGCTCCTTGGTAAAATGGTTAATTCCACGGCTGGAACAGGCAAAACATGAGCCTAGGACATCTTGTGCCAGAAAATGCTCACAGAATGAATGAGATTTTTTTAAAGGACAGAGAAATCATCTTGGCCTCCACTGGCCAAACTGGAGACAATGAGATCATCAAAAACCATAACAGTAGTAATAAATTATAAGCCACTGAACTAAGAAAACCCGAGACAAGACAGTTATAAATAAACAAATAAACTGAAAGTCTGGTGAGGAACTGGCATGTACATAGCCTGATGTCACATCTCCACAAAATATCTGGTAATTACAGAAGGAAAAAGAATAAGTCTCTGGGAAACCCTGGCAGACATCACCTTAATCAAGAGAAAGTGAACATCATCAGTGATGGGACAAATCAGAATTGGTACCACTTAACAGCATGTAATGAGAAGAAGCCAGCATCACTTCTGTGATGTTCCTGCTAAGATGCTAATCTGAATCAAATCATGAAGAGATATCAGACAACACCACCTTAGGGACATTCTACCAGAATACTGACCTGTAACTTCAAAAGTATCAAGGCCACGAGAATCAAGGAAAATCTGAGAAAGTGGTCCAGACGGAATGAGACTAAAGAGACCTGGTAACTAAATACAACCCATGATTCTGAGCTGGATTCTTTGGCTGTAAAGGACATTATTGGGATATTTGGAAAATGGGGTCTGAAGACTAGATAGCAGTACTTTATCCACATTAATTTCCAGACTTTGATGGTTGTTATGGGCTGAATTATGACCCTTCTCAAGTTCGTATGTTGAAGTCCTAACTCCCAGTACCTCCGAGAGTGACTGTATTTGGGAATGGGGCCTTTAAAGAGATGATTAAGTTAAAATGAGGTTGTTGGCGGGGGGTGTGGGGGGATCTATTCCAATCTGACTGGTGTCCTTATAAGAAGAGGAGATTAGGACACACGGAGAAACACCAGGGATGTGCGTGCACAGAGAGGAGGCTGTCTGCCTGCCAAGGAGAGAGACCTCAGAAGAAACCAAGCCTGCCAACACCTTGATCTTGGACTTTCAGCCTCCAGAACGGGGAGCTAAATAAACTGCTGTTGTGTAAGCCAGCCAGTCTTGGGTATTTTGTCATGGCAGCCCCAGCAAACTAATACCATGGCTATATTGTGGTTATGTAGGAAAATGTCCTTGTTTGTAAAAAAAAATGAACTCAAGTAACAGGGTGCTTACTCTCAAATGGTTCAAGACAAAACATTCTTTGAACTTGACCTGTAAATGTTCTGTAAGTTTGTGATTGTTTCAAAATAAATAAAAATAAATATATATTTTAAAATTATATATATATATATATATATAGGTATATATATACATATACATCCATATGTATATGGGCTTAAAAGTCCCCAAAAGAAGTGTTTGCAGAGTTGAGAGAACAGAAAGGTTTCTGACACACACAAAGTGCTGCTTTGCTGTTCCAGATCACTGCCAATGACAGGCTGAAAGGAAATGGGTTTAAACTGAAAAATTAAATATAAGGGTGGAAATGTATATAATCTTCTTTTAATGAAATAGTCTATAAAGGCCTCTATAAATAGAAAATTCCTTAAATTTTATTCCCCTCCTTAACTGATTCAGGCACCCGTCTTCATCCTCTGTAAGCTGTGGTTTCAAACTCTTTCAATCTTGTGAAGGTCCTCGATTATGTCAACCGGTAAAAACGGAGTCACTCTGGATAAAATAATGGTTCTGGATGAAATAAAGTCATGTTCACTCAGCCTACCTTTTCCTTCCCTCATGAGCTCAGGAATTCTGGGATGTCCACAAAGTTTGTGAGGCCTCTTCCTACAAGGGCTCCTTTGGCTTTTTAGAAAGAGCTGTGTAGATTTTAGGTTTTTATCACTACACACACCCAGGATTTCGTGAGCATAAATATGGGTCGGGGAGTGTCCATGGCAAAAGGTTGGCACCATGCTGACAAGAAGGTGGCACTGACACCTGGATGTTGCTGACCCTTCAGGGCTAGCCTTCAATTCCCCTCCAGGCTACACCTTGTCCTGGTGGTCCAGAAAACCTCTAAAGCAAAGATCATGTTGTAGTGTCTGTCTGGGCCTAACCAGAACACTTCTGAGCCTACCTTGGGGAGTTAGGGCACTCTGGGGCATTGACAGGAGTGGTACATGTTGGAGAACTGAAGACCTGAACTGCCCAACTCAAGACGATCTAGACTGGGAGTTGGCACTCAGAAGGCTTCCGAGATAACAGTGAGCTCCTGAGTCTCTCCTGCTCTAAAAACCACGTCCCTCTAAAACAGCCTCAGGAGCGCCGGGGTGGACTGCATTCTTGTTCAAAAGTATTCACTACTCCTCTCCGGGGAAGGACTATACTTTCCTTCCCCATTGATGGCAGGCTTGGTCTCGTGATTTGTTCTTGGCTGTTAAAAAATGTCAAAGTGAGATGTCACTTCTGGACAAAAGCTTTAAGAGCCAGTACGTGATTTGCTGTCCTTTACCCTCTGTTACAAAACTGGCAATACTCCAGATAGAGGCTACTGCATCAGTCTGATCCCAAAGATGATGGGGAACAGAGCTGTAGCTTACTCATGATGGACCTGTACATACTGTTAATGTAGTGTGGATTAAAAATAAATCTTTGGGTTGTAGGCCATTTAGATTTTGGAGTTGTTTGTTAACACAGCAAACCTAGCCCATACTAACTAATACACTATCCAATTACCTAGAATCATTTCATAAAAAGCACAAAGTTTATTGCTCTAATAAGTACTTTGGAAAGTTGAGATTGAATACCATATATTCAGTCTGGCATTTTAAAAGAGATTCTGCAAAAACTTGTGCTATATTGCTTTGGTCTATGAAGTCATCATTTGCTGGAGAGCTAAAGGTAACAAGGTTTTAATACACATAGTTTGGGGTCACAAACATCACCTCAAAAGTATACATTCAAGCAGGGCTTTTCTCTTAACCTGACAGTCAAAGAACACATGCTCATTTTTTGCCCTTCTTTATATCGCAAGTTACGTTATCCACATTTTTGGAAACAATGGTCCCCCAATCACAAATACCTGGAGGTCATAAGATTTTCTGTCACTTAGAGACCCATGACCCCAGCTATGTCTCAGTCCTAGTGGACTTTAAAGCACCAGAAAGTTCATGTTTCTAACCCCCATCTGAGAACATGGCATTCAAAGGCCCTGTGTGGGTAAATCACACCATCACAAGCAGGGGGGAACATTGGTCTTAGCCACTTGCTCCTATATTTGACTAGAAGAAAGATCCAATTCAGACGACTATCGTCCTGGGAAATGACTATCTTACTATACCAAATTATAATAAAATTCATTTCTAAAACTCAACAGTAAGACCTAGACAATGTCCTTTTACAATTTGTTTAGTGATTTTTTTAAACAAAATTAATAAAAATAGGAAAAGTATGTAACCATGACTATATAACAAAGCAGTTAGAGTTCTTCCATGGAGAAGAATTTGTTTTTCTTTCAGTGGACTAGATGTTAATTCCCAAGGGAATCATTTGGAAATTTAAAACAGGAGGTAACAGATTGTCCCCACTGGCTCAGAGAGGTTATTTGGCTAATATAATCGTGTTAATGACACTGGAATTTCACCCAGAAATAATAGCTCAGCTCTGCCAGGGATTGATGGGATTTTCTTTAATTCAAAAGGTCAGGTTAAGGTTTTTCTTAATTTCTGTAAAACAATATTTCTCAAACCGTACTCCTTGAAACAGCATTGTCCTGTAAGCTATTAATAAGAATTATGTGAGAGAGGGATGTTAATGAGTATTCTATGAGAAATTTTCAAATAAATTTGTGAAATGCTGAATACCATATCATCTCCTTGTTCCAAATGACATTAGCATATTAAGACTCTGAAAAGTCTTGCAGGAAAGGAACCTGCTTAACATCGTTTAACCAAGTGATTTACAAAATTATAGGGAACACCGTAAAACATCCCTGGGAACTAATAATTCTCTGGATGTACTAAAAGATTAAATCTGTATAAGTACCACAGAATGGTCAGCAGGGTAGAGCCAATCCTCAAAACTGTCTCAGGTCCCTAGGGAATTCAGACTCTGTGTGACCAAAGACATACTAGTTGGAAGAGACACAACTTGGAGCAAGTGTAGCCCACATGATATCAGGCATGAAATGGTAAAACAGAAATGCTCCTAAACTATTCCTGAGGCACTGCAAGTAGGGAGTTGTTGGTGTCACACAGGAAGTGTCATCGGGCTACACAAGGAGTGGATCCATTTCCACTTCCACTGCAATTTGCAAGTGGTTCCAACCAAGAGAGATTCACACCCTCTGTTACCACCCCTAACCCCCAGCCTCAACACCGTAGTATGTAGAATGCTAATCCAACAGGAAGAGCATAGTTGGAGAGCATGAGGATTAGAGATACAGACATCTACCGCATGTGTCACAAAGCCATTCCTGGGGTTACCAGGCAATCAATTATATGATATGTGATTAGCATTTGAGAGCCAGTGACCTCAACTGATTGCAATCTTCATCTCTGCTGGCTTCAGTTGTTCAGAATTGTCATGCTTCCTGTCCAGTATGCTACACGGGCTTCTGCTATGCTAAGTACAGATCTTTAAAGCACTATCATCTCCTGGTGTCTTGAGAGTTCAGTAGACTCTTCTGAAGTGAGAACACAAATGTTTCCTCCAAAGAGCACTCTTACTGGCTGGAAAGGGACAGATTCAAGTGTGTGTAACAGCCTCTGTGTTATATGTGCAATCAAAACTTCCTCAGACCCTGAGCATATCCAACATTGTTTCACAAAACCTGAATTCCATTGTCTTCCACACCCATTATCCACAAGACATGTCTGTAAATCTCTGAACTTCCCTGGAAGTCACAGTTCAAGACAGGTTGTTAATACTGTGGTTTTCCAGATTCTTTGGTCCCTATGTACGTCACTGGGTGCAAACAATTACTTGAGGGAATTACACATTTCACACATTACATTCAGTCCAGCTCAGTTCCAGACCATTTATAACTATGTATGTGATTTTCATTTCTGTGTATGGGTTTAGTTATTCTTAACAAAATTGTTATATGGAGATGCCAGGATAGGCTGACTACCTCCTTGGCCAATAGAGTCAAGAGTCTGAGTCACTTTGTAGAATGCTCTCCGGGCATGCTGAACATCACACCACACAACCACAGGTTTACTGTTTTTTTTTACCCCCTGGGGCATTCACACCCACACAGAAGTATTCTTTTTTTTTTAAGATTTTTTTTTTGATGTAGACCATTTTTTAAGTCTTTATTGAATTTGTTAAAACATTGCTTCTGTTTTGGTTTTTTGGCCGTGAGGCATGTAGGATCCCAGCTCCCCAGCCAGGGATCGGACTCGCACCACCTGCATTGGAAGGCGAAGTCTTAACCACTGGACCGCCAGGAAAGTCCTCACACAGAAGTACTTTTAACTTTCAGGTCAAAAGACAATATCAGTGAAGCCAATTGGCCCCCATAAGCTTTAGCACATTCCCATTTCAATTTTGCTACTCCCTTTCTCCTGTTTGCACAGGGAGTCCACCTTAACAAATCACCTTTTCCCACACAACACTAATTTTTTTCTACCCTCTTGCAACCTGAAGATTTTCTCTCCTGACCACCTGAGCCTGAACTTTTCATCCCAGATCCCAAGTTCTCATTCACATGTGAAGTTACTGTCTTTGTTTAGGGGCTTCCTCCCCTTATCTGAGGCAATGGTCAGAATCTCTCAAGGTTTCTGTTACTGAAAAGACCACCAGCCTTGCAGCTGAAAATTCTAACTGGAAGCAATAATGAATTTACAACATTTAGACCAAACTCTTGAAAAATAATTTAAATATACTTGATTGACTTTAAAAAAAAACTTTGCAAATCATTACTAGATGATATCTTAATATTTTGGCTATAATATGTTGTTCCTAAAATTTTTTTCAAAATATTATTGTGACTAAATATAACAGGGATTCGTTAATGATTTTAATTATATTTTATTTGTACATTTAATAATAATATTTATTGTTTTAAACATATTTTATTTATAATATTTTTAAATTATCCATAATTATTTTATCTATTTTTATACATATTCAAACTATATTTAGTGCTATACTCTTTTTTAAGACAAAGAGCTTCACAAAACATAAATCTTTGATGTAAATTTCCTCACATAGCAACCTTATTAGCAACAACTATACATTTATTTATTTATTTATTTATTTTAACTCTACATTTGTGTTTTCTATTTTTTTTTTAATTTTGTTTATCTTTTTGGCTGCACGGGGTCTTTGTTGCTGCACATGGGTTTTCTCTAGTTGTGGTGAGCGGGGGCTACTCTTTGTTGCACTGTGGGGGCTTCTCACTGCGGTAGCTTCTCTTGTTGCGGAGCACGGGCTCTAGGCACGTGGGCTTCAGTAGTTGTGGCACACGGACTCTAGAGCGCAGGCTCAGTAGTTGTGGCACACAGGCTTAGTTGCTCCACAGCAATGTTGGATCTTCCTGGACCAGGGCCCGAACACGTGTCCCCTGCATTGGCAGGGGGACTCCTAATCACTACACCACCAGAGAAGTCCCTCAACAACTATACATTTAGATTCAATTTCTTTCACGTTCAAAACGATTTCCTCATACTCGGGCAAATCCATTTGGAAGTTATTACTTCCCTAACACTGGAGTAGCATTTAGTGAGCCCAAAGAATAATGTTCTAGGCACTGGGAAATGGCTTAATAACTGTCATTCCTATGTGATGAAGAGGACCTCAATAGGTAAAAACCTTCTATAGGTTAAAAAAATCCAACAACCCCCCACCACCATTTCTAGTTATGGGGAAAGGATGACATACTCTTCCCTTAGGCACTGATACTGCCTCTCCCTGTGGAAGTGAGGTTAGCCATCTCTGCTTTTCTTCAGGCCCCAAAGTCCTCCTCCAGCCTAAATTGCCAGACACATTGGAGAAGGGGAGAGGAAGCACAGAGAAATACTGGGACATGAGTGGAGAACACACAAGATAAGAGTTGCTTCTTTTTTGAGCCAAGGCCAAGAAAAATAGCCATTGGGGGAGGGGCACAGCAGGTACATGATATTAGGAGAAGGTAGTTAGGGCGATTTTGAAATTATCAAGCATTATCTTAGTCCATTTAGGCTGTTATAACAAAAATATCATAGACTGGATGGTTTAAACAACAACATTTATTTCTCACCAGAGAAATGGCTGGCAAGTCATCAGCAGATGTGGTGTTCAGTAAGAGCCCACTTTTTTGGTTCATGGACTGCCACCTTCTCATTGTGTCCTTACATGATGTAAGAGATGAGGGAACTCTGTGGAGTCTCTTTTATAAGGGCACTAATCTCATTCATGAGATTAACCTAATCACCTAATCACCTGCAAACTGGTGCAGCCAATTACAAAAACTAAAAATAGAGCTACCATATCATCCTGCAATCCCACTCCTGCGCATATACCCAGAGAAAAACATGGTATGAAAGGATACATAAACCCCAGTGTTCACTGAAGAGCTGTTTACAATAGCCAAGACATGGAAGCAACTTAAATGTCCTTCAACAGAAGAATGGATAAAGAAGATGCCTATACGATGGAATATTACTCAGCCATTAAAAAGAATGAAATAATGCTATTTGCAGCAACATGGATGGACCTAGAGATTGTCATACTGAGTGAAGTAAGTCACACAGAGAAAGACAAACATTGTGTGATATTGCTTATATGCGGAATCTAAAAAAAATGATACAAATGAACTTATTTACAAAACAGAAACAGACTCACAGACTTAGAGAATGAACTTATGGTTACCAGAGGGGAAATGTGGGAGGGAGGGATAGTTAGGGAGTTTGGGATTGACATGTACACACTGCTATATTTAAAGTAGATAACCAAGAAGGACCTACTGTATAGCACAGGGATCTCTGCTCAATACTCTGTAATAACCTAATTGGGAAAAGAATTTGAAAAAGAATAGATATATGTATATGAATAACTGAATCACTTTGTTGTACTCCTGAAACTAATACAACATTGTTAATCAACTGTACTCCAATATAAAATAAAAAGTTAAAAAAAAAATAAGGGCACTAATCTCATTCATGAGATTAACCTAATCACCTAAACACCTCATAACCTAATCACCTCCCAAAGGCCCCCCCACTTCCTAATACTGACACATTGGGGGATAGGATTTCAACATATGAATTTTGGGGGAATGCAAACATTCAGTCCATAACAAGTATATTTAAAGAAATATAGTGTCATTATTTCAGGTACACACTACCAGGAAGCAGGGCAAGGAACTATAATTCCATAAAGTTTCTTAAGGGAATTGCTTTCAATAAAACCTGAGTGACTTATAGTTAATGAATCAATTATTTAAGGATAAATGGGTATTTCTGAAGTGTGTGAGGGTGCTTAAACTGTTTTGTTCTCCTCGAAATTTCAGCAACTGCCTGCAGTTTTGTTTATACCATTTACATTCAGAGTAAAGCTTTCTTTACAGCTTCTCCCAGCAGTGGCCTCCACTACCCCTGACATGGGCTCTACCACAGCAAGGTGTCAACCATGAGCTCCACCTTGAGTCTCCAACTGCTCTGGCACCAGGGCACTTTATCACTGAGTTCTGTTAAGACCTTGAGGCCTGTTGTCTTCCTTGGCCATGGCCCCAAACAGAAGCAACTCTTACCTTCTTTGTTCTCCACTCGTGTCCCAGTGTTTCTCTGTGCTTCCTATCCCCTCCCCACTGCTTCCCTCCTTCCCAAAGTTTTCCACTGGAACAAGCTCTCCTCCATCCTTTAACTATTCACAGAAAGCATCTTCCATCTCTTTTTCCTGGCTTAAAAGCTTTCTCCCCTAAGATTGTTGCTCTCAAAGATTATCAGGCTTCAGGAGACCATTCTAACTCATTTCTTACTCACTTTACACCTGGAGGTTGGGAAATGGGGTTAGCATTTTCTTAAATCACTTATGCCACTTCCAGACCATTATTTTTTCCTATTTAATAATAATCCCTGCTTAGTTTAGGATGCTGCCATTTGGCTACACCACTTTGGCCCTTCCTCATCTCTGTCAGTTCTGATATCCATTCACTCCACCCTCTTCTGCGCAGTTTATGGCTCTAATTCTTCCTCAACTCTCCAAGTATAGCCACCAGCCTGTGTGACTTCACATGGGTGACCATCCAGGGCCCTAGACTCTTGGGTCCTCAGAGTTCCGTTGATGGGAGCCTCTGTCATTCCATCTACTCCTTCTCACATCACACTGAGGACATCATCATGTCTCAGAATTGCTCCTCTTTTGAGTTCATACTCTATACTCTCTCTAACCTCCTGGCCCCCCCTTCCTTTAATCCCACTATTATCAGTTCAGAAACCTCAGCAAGAATTTTATCCCCCTAACATCATCTTCTTCCAAACTATCAGTTTTTAATGCTGTCTTGGGTCCCAGCACCCATGGTCTATCATTACCCCTTTACCCTCCTTTATATTATTCTTCATTATAATAATTAAAATCGGAATCACACTAGTTATTTACTCATCTATGACTCTTCCACTAGAATATAGCCTCCTTAAGGGCAGGGACTCCAGTTCACTGAGTCTAATAGGATGAACCACTAATGAAACTCACACATAGTATAGATTCACTAAATATTTGTAGAAGGAAGAAAAAAAAGGAGAGAAGAAAGGATACAGATATTTCTTCAATCTAGAGACTAAGATCCCCTTATTTAGTCCAACAAGTTTAAACCTGAAACAACTTTTCAGAAATGTGTATATTAAAATGACTCAGTAAATCTAAGAATATATTATTCAACATTAGAGGGTTGATTTAATCCTTACTGGTACATCTAATAAGATAATACTGGGCAGTCAATGATAAATGACTTAGAAGAATATTTAACAACATGAAAATTTACATATATATGGATAAGTATAAAAACCTATTACAGTACAGTATAAACTATAATCTCATGTTGATATAATAAAAAAAGACTAAAGAGAAAAATCTATGTGGCCTTGGATTTGGTGATGACATTTTAGATACAATACCAAAATCATGATTCATGAAAGAAAGCAGTCTGACCTTATTAAAAATTTTAAAATCCGCTCTGCCAAAGGCACTGTTAAGAAAACCAAAAGACAAGCCACAGAGAGGAAGAAAATATTTGCGAAATATTTTCACATGTCTGATAAAGGACTTACATCCAAACTATGCAAAGATCTCCTAAAACTCAACAATAAGAAAACAAACAACCCAATCAAAAAATGAGCAAGAAATCTGAACAGACACCTCACCAAAGACGGTATACGAACGGCAAATAAGCACATGTAACGATGCTCAACGTCAGTTGTCCTGAGACGATGCAAATGAGAACAAGGATGAGATACCCCTACACAGCTGTTACAACGGCTAAAACCCAGAGAAACTAACCATCCCAATGACTGGTGAGGATGTGGAACAGCAAGGACGCTCATTAATCCCCGGTGAGAATGCAAAATGGTGCAGCCATTCGGAAGAGTTAGGCACTTTCTTACAAGCCTAACAATCGCATTCCTGGGTGCGTAGTCACAAGATCTGAAAATGTATATCCACACAAAAACCTGCATGTGAATATTTACAGCAGCTTTAAAGTGAAAATCAGAAGCACTCAACTTGTCCTTCAATAGATAAATGGATAAACAAATTTTGGTATGATTCTCCAGTGACAAAAATGTGAAATAGTCTTCAGTGAGGAAACGAAATGAGCTATCAAGCCATAATAAAATATACACGAATGTATCTTAAATGCATTCTGTTAAGTGAAAGAGTCAGTCCGAAAAGGCTACATACTATACGATCTCAATTATAACATTCTGAAAAAGACAAAACAATTCTAAAAAGAGCAGTTGTTGGCAGAGATTGGGGTGGGGTGGGGTTGGGTAAGAGGGTTGATAGGTGAAATAGAGAGGATTTTTAGGGCAGTGAAACTATTCTATATAAAATTATAATGGTGGATATATAATACCCTTGTCAAAACCCATTGAACTTTACAGCACAAAGAATGAACCTCAACTGATGCAAATTTCTTAAAAAATCACTTAGGAGATCCTGCAGATCCTAGCATGGAATGCAGAATGTGACAAAAGAATCTAATTGTATTACAAATGTGTGAAACAACTACAGTGAAAGGAGTAGGGGGAGAGGTGTTGAGTAAGTAACTTTAGAAATGAGTGAAAACCATAAGACTACAGGCAAAAGAAACTGCACATAAATACTGTGGTCTAGTTAATAAAGTTGGTTCCCATATGAATACCAGTTAACAATTCTAATTCTGCTATACATGTATGCTAGAACTGAACCACTATGCCCTTGCTTTGTCAGCTGAAAGGGCCTAAAAGCAAGGACACCCCAGTAACAATGAGCACACCTAACACCCAGATCTTGCTTCCTAATACCATTCTCTAATAAAAGGACCAGGATTCCTTGGAGAAATGGCTGACTAGGACCAAGACCATGAAGATAACCCTACACCATCTTGCAGTACCAGAAAGTAAGGAAGTACTCAAACAAACAGAACCACTTACAATTAGGGGGTAATGTCAAAAGGCAAGGACACAGAGCCAACTGAAAGAGCTCCCAATAGTGAAAGCTGGAAAAATTTGTGCAAGAAAATAAATAAAGCAGTATTGGATTATAACCCAAAGTACAAAAAAGTATATTCATAGGTATATTCATATACTCAAAGTGTATTCATATGTTCACAATGATAAATAAATAAATAAAAATAAAGCTAGATAGATAGATAGATGGATGAAGAGGAAACAAATCTCTCATGCAGAAGAATCTCAAATAATCCATATAGACTCTCCATTCTCAAGGATGTGGACTTCCCTCTCCATAAGTCTGGGCTATGCATAGTGACTTCCTTCCAAAGAGGACAGGATGGCGAGAGGGAGAGAAAAGAGTCACTTTACAGGGGAGAAACCTGACAACTACTACTTCATCCAGGAGGTCAAGGTCAACATCAACGGTGATAAATCATGTGTATAGTTTGCATCCTTCATACGATGGGATCAGAATGCATTTTACCTCCATGGTCTTCCTTTCGACAACCCATAATCCCAGTCTAATCATGAGAAAACATCATACAAATTCCTAGTTAAGGGATAGTCTATAAAATGCCCGATCAGTACTCCTCAAAACTGTCAAAGTCATCAAAAACAAGGAAAGTGTGGGGCTTCCCTGGTGTCGCAGTGGTTGAGAGTCCGCCTGCCGATGCTGGGGACACGGGTTCGTGCCCCGGTCCGGGAAGATCCCACATGCCGTGGAGCAGCTGGGCCCATGAGCCATGGCCGCTGAGCCTGCGCGTCCGGAGCCTGTGCTCCGCAACGGGAGAGGCCACGGCAGTGAGAAGCCCGCGTACCGAAAAAAAAAAAAACAAGGAAAGTGTGAGAAAATGTCATAGCCAAGAAAGACCTAAGGAGACAGGATGACTAAATGTAATGTGGTCTCATGGATGGGATCCTGAAACAGAGAAAGGATACTGGGTAAAAACTAAGGAAATCTGAATAAAGTATATTACTTAATTAACAATACATAAATATTGGTTTATTAATTTTAACAAAGACACCATACTAATACAAGATGTTAATAATAGAGAAACTGGGTACAGGGTATATAGAAAACTCTATATTGTACTCTCCTGGAAACTCATCTGTAAACCTAATACTTTTTAAAATGTATATTTAAGAAGGAAGAAAAAAACTGCAAAGATAAGCCCTGAAACTTTATCAGTGACTGTGCTTTAGTTATGGAATGACAAATGGCTTTCTTTTTGGTTATCTGTATTTTAAAAATAATACTATTGGATTTTGATTTTTAGCTCTTGAAGGCTTGACATTAGCCTAATAGGTTTAACATCTGGTCTCTTACTTCTTCAGATACAGTTTGGGCGCTTGTTAAGCAAGTGACACCTGTTACTACCTCCAGGGAAGGAGTCCCATAATGTCAACCCACTGCATGGTTTGCAGGTTGCATGGTTGTACGGGTTGCATGGTTTGCAGGTTGCATGGTTGCATGGGTTGCAGGTTGCATGGTTGCATGGGTTGCTGAGAAAAACACGACTCCCACAGACACTGGATGGAACAACACTCAGAGAACAGACAGAGCAAGATCAGCCTTGATAGCGAGTGTGGGTGCCCCATGGCCAGCGCATCTTGACCCACAGCTGACACAGGTCTGCACACACCCCTTCTGTGATACAGGCAAAGGACCCCCTTCTCTCCCCACCAGGAACAAACACAGCAGTGGGGTTGTCCAGGTGCATATGCACACGCTTGAAGCAGAACAAAGAAGTACACATCAAACCCAGAACAGGAAAAGAGATTCACAAATAAGGCAGTATGCTCAGCACAGGTGGTGAGGGCTCCAGGTAAGGAAACGTTCCAGGCCCGAGGCACGCTCTTATGCATCCCTGCGAGGTCAGCAGGCTGTGCGTGACTGCCCTTCCCCAAACCCCCCATTCATAGCAATACACCCCAGACAGTGTAACTTCCTTTTGAAAAATGAAACAAACGAAATATAATTATCTCATAATGAGTGATAGAGGTAAGCCATTTTAAACATCAGGGGAATACCGTGAGCCATTATTTTTAGAGAAACAATTACTTCTGCAAATTAAATTTTAGGAATCATGCCAGAAAGATAGCTGCAAAACTAAGAACGCCTAGTAGAAGTAAAATTTCAAGCTCTTCAGAAAGACAGTCCTCTACATATGTTACGGAAGCCAGAGGGAGACCAACAGAGCAGAATTTCTCTCACAGAGGATGGCAGTGTGTCAGACGGGATAGGAGTAGACATCCGTCTTACCCTTGGTTGATAAAGGAATCCCTCTAAACTTGCCCTTCACACCTGCCTGAAGTGCCAGACCCCGGTGACAGCAAGTTTATTTGCCATCAACGTGGCTGGTTTTATTTCCAGATAGATTCCAAAGCCAAGTTACATAAATTAAGACTAAATTACTCTATGATGATTTGTTTGCTGTTTGTAAACAATCAGTCAGTAAAGAATAATTGTGAATTGAGGAGATGAATATTACTTATAAAATGTCTACTATCTGTTTGCTAAACTCTAGAAAGGCTCTATGGAGGCACAGAAGTTCAGAACGTACATTCGTATTCTACCCTGAGCGATTATTTAACTTTTCGGTGCCTCAGTTTCTTCATCTGTAAAATGGAGATATTTGTAGTCCCTATCTCTAGCTGTTGCAAGGGTTCCATTGAATTAATGCATGCTAAGTGCTTAGAATGGTATCTGGCATGTAGCTAGTTCTATATAAATGTTAGCTGTTAATTTAAGTAAGGGCACTCAGTGGCTTTTGACCGTCTCCCTTTTACTCTTTCACGTTCCACTCAGATCTCCAAACCCAACATCATTTTGCCCACATCCCTTGTCACTCGCTTCTCCGTGGCCCAGCCATTCTCTGAGTTACACGGAAACAAGGCCTACTGATTCTTTTCTTTCTTACTCCTTTTGCTGTGGGAATTACTACATCCTTTAAGTCTCCCTTTGGTTATGGTTCTTGCATTTTTTTCCCCATTGCCATCACTAACACTGAAATCAATAGTCTATTAACCTGTTATTCTACTTCCCTCATCCACCCCAATCACTCATACCTCGATGCCAGGTTAAATATTCTTTTTATCTTAATAACAACTGCGTTGAGATATAATTCACTTTTCTTAAAGCTCACACTGTTGAAGTGTATTTCTCAATGGTTTTTAGTATATTCACAGACTTATGCAACTATCACCATTATCTAATTACAAAATGTTTTCGTCAGCCCCCCCAAACCCCATACCCATTAGCACTCACTCCTATTTTCCCCCAGTACAGCCACAGACAACTCCTAATCTGCTTTCTATCTCTATACACTTGCCTACTCACACAGCCTCATCAACACTTATTACCCATCTTTTTAATTACAGCCATTCTATAGGTATGCAGTGTTATAGTTTTGATTAACATTTCCCTAACGCCTAATTTCATGTGCTTTATTGACCACTTGTATATATTCCTTGTATGTAGTCTTTAGAGAAATGTCTATTCAATTTTTTGAAACTGGGTTATTTGACTTTTTATGGTTGAGTTGTAGGAGTTCATTACATATTCAGGATACAAGTCTCTTATCAGATAAATGTTTCACAAATATTTTCTCCCATTCTCTGGATTGTGTTTGCAAGTTCTTGATGCTGTCCTTTGAAACACAAAGGGTTTTCATTTTGATGCACTCTAATGTATCTGATTTTTCTTTTGTTGCTTATGCTTTTGGTGTCATATCTAAGAAACCATTGACTACCCAAGGTCATGAAGACTTACTCTTATGTTTTCTTCTTAGAGTTTTATAGCTTTACCTCTTACATTTGGGTCTGTGATCTGTTTTGAGTTAATTTTTGTGTAAGAAGTTAACACTCTAGCTTCATTCTTTTGTATGTAGATAGCCAGCTGTCCCAGCACCATTTGTTGAAAATACTATTCTTTCCCCAGTTTGAGTTGTCTTGGTACCTTTGTTGAAAATCTGTTGACGATAAAGTTAAAGGTTTACCTCTGGACTTTCAACTGTATTCCATTGACCTGTTTCTCTTTATGCCAGTACCACACAGTCTTGATTACTGCAGCTGTGTGGTAAGTTTTGGAATCAGGAAGAATGAGTGAGTTCTCCAATTTTGTTCTTCTTTTTCAAGATTACTTTGGCTATTCTGGGTCCTTTGCCTTTCCATATGAATTTTAGGATCAGCTTGTCAATTTCCTTTTCCTTTTTTTTTTTTCTTTTTTGGCCATGCCGGGAGGCTTGCGGGATCTTAGTTCCCTGGCCAGGGATTGAACCTGGGCCCTCGGCAGTGAGAGCACAGAGTCCTAACCATTGGATCGCCAGGGAATTCCCAACTTGTCAATTTCTGCAAAAAAAAAAAAAAAAAAGGCTAGGATTTTGACAGATTGTATTGAATCTGCAGGTCAGTTTTGAGAGTATTGCCATCTTAACATTGCGCTTTCCAATTCATGAACATGGAATGTCTTTCCTTTTGTTAGGTTTCTTTAATTTCCTCCAATAATGTTTTATAATTTTCAGAGTACAAATTTTACACTTCTTAGGTTAAATTTATTCCTAAGTATTTTATTCTTTTTGATGCTATTATAAATGGAATTTTCTTAATTTCATTTTTGAATTGTCTCCTTGCTAGAGTACAGAAATACAATTAAATTTCCTATATTGATCTTGTATCCTGAAACCTTCCTGAACTCATTTATTATTTCTAACAGTTTTAGGATTCTTTAGGAAAAAGGTTTACATATAAAAAATCATGTTATCTTCAAATAAAGATAGCTTTACTTCTTCCTTTCCAAGGAATACCTTTTATTTTTTTTCTTGCCTAAGTGTCCTATCTAGACCCCCAGTACAATGTTGAATAGAAGTGGTAAGCACAGACATGCCTATTTTCTTCCTGATTTTAGGAAGGAAATCTCCAGACATTCACCATTTAGTATAATGTTTGCTGTGGGCTTTTTATAGATGGGCTTTCATAGATGGATGTATTTGATATTTGGGAAGAGTGTGAATTTGGCAAGGAGGTAAGAAGGCAGACTATGGTAGGCAGGACTTTTCTGCTCTCATCTCCAGAACCCATTAACATGATGATGTTTCATTTCTGTGATTATGTTATGTTCTTTGGCATAATCTAGGCAGGCCTGAACTCACCACAAGCCCTTAAAATCATGGAGCTTTCTCCAGCCAAAAGCAAAAGAGTCAGAGAAATTTAAAACATGGGAAGAACTCAGTGTGCCACTGCTGGATTAAAGATGGAAATGGCCTCATGAGAAGGAATGCAAGTAGCATTGAGGAACAGAGAGCAACCCCTTGCTGACGGCCAGCAAGGAAACAGGGAACCTCTGATCTACAGCCTCAAGGAACCAGATTCTGCCAAGAATATGAATGAGTTTGGAAGCAGATTATCTCCCAGAGCCTCCAGATAAGAGCCCAGCCCAGCCCAGCCGACACCCTGACTTCAGCCTTGTGAGATCTTATACATAGGATGTAGTTGAACCCACCTAGACTTCTGATCCATAGAACTGTGTGCTCACGAGTGTGTGCTGCTTTTTTTTTTTTTTTTTTTTTTTTTTTTTTTTGCGGTACGCGGGCCTCTCACTGTTGTGGCCTTTCCCGTTGCGGAGCACAGGCTCCGGATGCGCAGGCTCAGCGGCCACGGCTCACGGGCCCAGCCGCTCCACGGCATGTGGGATCTTCCCGGACCGGGGCACGAACCCGTGTCCCCTGCACCGGCAGGCGGACTCCCAACCACTGCGCCACCAGGAAGCCCTGTGTGCTGCTTTAAGCTTTGAAATTTGCAGTCATTTGTTATGCAGCAATAGAAAATTAAGACAAGGACTGATAAGATTCATTCACTGCAGCAGAGGAGGTCAGGGTGTAGGCAGTGTGCTAGGCAGTGCCGCGGATCTGTCTCTTGCTTCAATAGTGTTTGGGTGGGACAGACCCACAGGGACATCCCCTGCTCCAGCCTCCGATCACCCTCCAACCTTTTTTCCAGTCGCAACCTTCAGAATCAGCCACTCAGCTACCCTTGGTCACCGGGACCAGCCAACACCACTTTTTGAGCTTAACTGCTTTCTACCGATCAACCACGAGTTTCCAGATTCGTCAGAATTATCCCACTGAGGTGGAGGTCACTGTCAACCCCCTGGCCGACACGCATCTGTGGGCCTCCTACACCTCCCTCTCTCTGAGCTTCTATTTCGACTGTGACAACGTGGCCCTGGAAGGCATGGGCCACTTCTTCCGTGAATTGGCCAAGGAGAAGTGCGACGGAGCCAAGCATCTCCTGAAAACACAAAACCAGCGTGGCGGCCGCGCCCTCTTCCAGAACGTGCGGAAGCCATCTCCAGATGAGTCGGGTAAAACCCAGGATACTATGTAAGCTGCCGTGCTCGTGGAGGAGAACATGAACCAGGCCCTTGTGGACCTGCGTGCCCTGGGTTCTGCCCGCGCAGACCCCGCCTCTGTGACTTCCTGGAGAGTCTTGTCCTAGATGAGCAGGTGAAACTCATCAAGAAGATGGGTGACCACCTGACCAACCTCCAAAGGCCGGCTGGTCCCCAGGCTGGGCTGGGTGGGTCTCTCTTGGAAAGGCTCACCCTCCAGCACGAGTAGGTGCCCCTGGAGCCCAGCGGCCTTTGAGGAGCCCCTCTGGCGTCGGGGTTTCTGCCTGAAGCCCCTCCCTGCATCCACTAGGCAGCTTTTTAACCGCCCTGGAGCTCTCTCCCAAGCCTTGGACCAAATGCAAACCATAAAGCTTTTTACAGAAAAAAAAAAAAAAAAAAAGATTGGGGTATAGTAAGTAATGCATTACGCTTGGAATACATTGGAGACACTTGGAAAAGCAAGCGTTGCCGGCCAGGCAATTTCTCAGCCATGTGAAATCCTTCCTTTATTTGGAAAGTCTTGGACTTGGAACTGTCACTGGTGTTCCTATAGTCTGGCACCTCAAAAGCATGACCATTTAATTTTATTCTCCACAGATAATTTACAAACATTCAACAAGGGAAGGAAATGGAAGCAGGAAAATTTTTATAACTGGCTTCTTTGGTCAGAGGAATTGTCTTGCTTACTACTTTGTAATTTGCCCACTAGAGACTAAAGGAAAGCTCATTTGGATGTGTACCAAATAAGAAGCAGAAGGTTGCAATTGGATATTATAACTGTCCATTACTTATCTTACTAAAGAGGGATTCAATTTTTCTCAACCATCAAAAGTGGAAACAACACAAGTGTCCATCAACAGATGAATGGATAAACAAAACGTGCTGTATACATACAGTACAATATCATTCAGCTTTAAAAAGGAAATAAATTCTGATATGCTAAAACACGGATGACATTATGCTCAAAGACATCATGCTAAGTGAAACAGATCAGTCACAAGAGGACAAATATTGTATGATTCCACTTATACAAGATATCTAGAGTAGTCAAATTCAGAGACAGAAAGTAGAATGGTGTTGTCCAGGGGCTGGGAAGGGAAGAATGGGGAGTTGGTGTTTAATGAGTTCAGAGTTGCAGTTTTGGGAGATGAAGTTCTGGAGATGGTTGGTGGTAATGGTTGTGCAACAATATGAATGTACTTAATGCCAATGAATACAGTTAAAAGTAATTAAAAGGTTAAATTTTATGTTATGTATATTTTACTGCCATTTTTTTTTTTTTAAAGGGATTACATCAGCTTCCCTTCTTCAGAAATCATCATTCAGTTGTGTTAAAGGAATTTCACTGTGGGTGACTTTCTATAATAAAACTCCTTCTATTCTCATCTACTTATTTGTGTGAAAAATTTTCTCAGGATTTACATCTTATATAACACAAAAAAGGAATACAATTACTGCTAAATCTTGTGTCTTTCTACCAACTCTTGGATACATAAATTCATTGAAACCAAGCAGTACTGTCCCAATAAGTGATGCATTTGCAACAAAATTTTACTTTGTTTAGTTATATTGGTCAAAATGTGGAATACATATGTTGTTTTGACCAATTGTGCACTAACAGTAAGTGTAATAGTAACTAAATTTTAAATTTTAATAAAATAGACATATCAGGGGCTTCTCTGGTGGCGCAGTGGTTGAGAGTCCGCCTGCCGATGCAGGGGACACGGGTTTGTGACCCGGTCCGGGAAGATCCCACATGCCGCGGAGCGGCTGGGCCCGTGAGCCATGGCCGCTGAGCCTGCGCGTCTGGAGCCTGTGCTCCGCAACGGGAGAGGCCACAACAGTGAGAGGCCCGCGTACTGCAAAAAAAAAAAAAAAAAAAAAAATAGACGTATCATAGGAAATAAAAATTAATATTAATCTATACCCATGCTTATGGAAAGAGTTGTGATAGATCAGTAAAAAACTTTCTACCAGGAAGTATAGTTGTCCCTCCATATCTCAGGGTGATTGGTTCCAGGTGCCTCCATGGATACCAAAATCCTCAGGTGCTCAAGTCCCTTGGTAGTACAAAGAAAAGAGTTGGCCCTCCATATCCGTGGGTTTCCCATCCACGGACTAAAACCACTTTTGATTCATGGTTGGTTGAATTTGAGGATGCAGAAAACCGTGGATACAGAGGGCCAACTATATATTATTATAACTTTTGAAGGAAGAGGGAAATGCACAGATACGGATAACAGACTTGTCATTGCCAACGAGGAGGGGTGTGGGGGAGGGAAGGCCTGGGAGTTTGGGGTTAGCAGAGACAAACTATCACATTTGGGATGGATAAACAACAAGGTCCTACTGTGTAGCACAGGGAACTATATTCAATATCCTGTGACAAGCCATATGGAAAAGAATATGAAAAATAATATATATATATGTATAACTGAGTCACTTTCCTGTACAGAAGAAATGAACACAACATTGCAAATTAACTGTACTTCAATAAAATTTTAAAAAATGTATCAGGAAGAGGGAAATGGAAATCTAGCCTAAATTGAAAACTAGAGCAATGCAAAATTTCTGCTTATTAATGACAATCTTGTTCTTTTAAATAGGTGATGGTATATCTCAAATGCTATCGTACTTTGATTCCATACTAGATACATTTAAAACTAATGTAAACAATTTTATTTTAAAATCAAACTGGAAGTTATGCACTCTTTCTGATAACTGTACTTTCTTCTGAAAATTTATACTGTTTATTTCTATTCTTCTAGGGGTTTTCCTGGAAATTTTATGGTGAGTACCTAGCACAGTGCAGACCATGGTTAACATATTGACCTTAACCCAGATGATACAAAGATTTAAAAACACTTTAATTTTAACCACGCCTCCCAATTTACATAATACTAGTTGTCAAGTATTTTAATTCTGCCCTTTGTTTAATTCTCACAAATTAGATACGATTTTATACAGATCATGTTTATTTAGACTTATTTACAGGTTTATCAGTTTCTTTGTTCGCCACTCCTTGCATGCCTTTTAGAATAATCTTTTTTCTTCCTTAAATGCTTCCTTCAGAAGTTCTCAAGTATAGATCTGTTCATAAATTCTCTCCATTTTTGGTTATGAAATGTCTTTATTTTGCCTTTCTTCTTAAAAGGTAGTTTTGGTGGATACAGAGAGGTTTTTTTTTTCCCCCCAGCACTTTGAAGATATTATTACACTTTCTTCTGCTTCTATTGTTGCTATTGAAATCACTGTAGATGTCAAATGTCTAATTGTCTTTTCTCTCTAGGATTTATTTTTGGGTTTTGGTGTTCTAGTTTGATTATAATCTTTCTAGGTGTAAAATTTCTTCTGATTTATTCTTCTTGGTATGAATAGGTGAATTCATGTCATCCATCAATTCGTTATCTCTTCGAATATTGCTTCTTCTCCATTCTCTTTATATTCTCTCTCTGGGATTCAAATTATAAATTTGTTCACCCAGTTTCTCAAACCTTTGGGTACATATGAACCACGTGGGGAGTTTATTGACCAATGCAGATTCGGATTCAAGAGGTCATAAGAGAGGCCGAGTCTGAATTTTTGTTTGTTTGTTTTGTTTTTTTTGTTTTTTGGGTTTTTTTTTTCCGGTACGCGGGCCCCTCACCGCTGTGGTCCCTCCCGCCGCGGAGCACAGGCTCCGGACGCGCAGGCCCAGTGGCCACGGCCCACGGGATTCTCCCGGACCGGGGCACGAACCCGTGTCCCCTGCGTTGGCAGGCGGACTCTCAACCACTGCGCCACCAGGGAAGTCCTGAGTCTGAATTTCTAACAATCTCCTAAGCAGGGCTCTTGCTACTGTTCCATGTATTATACTTCAAGTAACATGATGTTAGACCTCCTCTTTCTAGCCTCCACATCTCTTAACATTTCTTTCCTATTTTATACCTCCTTATTTCTCTGTGTTGTTTCCCAGTTAATTTCTTCAGGTCTGTCTCTCAGTTAACTTATTTCTCTTATCTTATATCTAATTTGCTCTTTAACCCATCTGTTCATTTTTCAACAACTACATTTTTCATTTCTAAAAATTGTATTTCATACTGTTTTATATATGCCCAGACATTTTAAATAGTGCCTTGTAGTTTGCACATTTTGGTTATTCCATCTTCTAGTTTTTCTTAATTTTATAAAATATCATTTGATGTTCTACATCTTATGGAAGTCTATTTTATGATTCCCATGTTCAGAGTCTTGAGGGTCTCATATGTCATAGGTTACCTAGATTAACTCTCACTCATGTAGTTTAGTTCCTTTGCATGTTTAGTAATCTTTGATGGTAGGCTTATATTTGGTTGATTTTAATGAGTGGAAACCTAAAAGCCTAAAATGAAGCTATTTAGCAAGGATTTGGTTTCCTTCAGCCTTGAGCTAGGATAGGCTACCAACCTGTGACCACTCAGGCCACCTTCAAGTTTCCTAGGCTTATTCTGGACACTCAGATTTAGCAACTTCTCACCTCTACCCTGTCACCAGGCCAAGGCACAGTTTCTTGGAAGCAGTGACAATTCGGTTCCTGACTTTGGAGAAATCCCTACTTTCCCCTGTGTGTTTGTTGTTTGCTGACTCCTCACAGATTTTCTTTTTTTTTTTCTTTTTCTTAACCCTAGATCTTTTGAGATTACCTGAATTCCTTCAAGCCCCAAAATACCAAAAATTATGTCTCATGAAGTATCTAGGCTTTTTCTCCAAAGAGAAGACCCCCTCCACAATACACACAGATATAAATATTCAATATGTTATACTCCCAGAACTATAAGTTATGAAAAGAATTTTAGGGGCTTCCCTGGTGGTGCAGTGGTTGAGAGTCCACCTGCCGATGCAGGGGACGCGGGTTCGTGCCCTGGTCCGGGAGGATCCCACGTGCCACGGAGCGGCTGGGCCCGTGAGCCATGGCCGCTGAGCCTGCGTGTCCGGAGCCTGTGCTCCGCATTGGGAGAGGCCACAACAGTGAGAGGCCTGCGTACGGCAAAAAAAAAGAATTTTCACCCAAGACTCCCTCACAGTTGGGTATGTGTGACCCACAACTCATTACATGGTTATTTCCCCAGGTCCTGAACATAATGTTTGAATACATTTCAGTAGCTGGAAAAATAATCACAGTATATTTCCAACTCATAGAGTAAGTAAATCACAGTAGATTTCCAACTCATAGAGTAAGAAAATAGGTCCACCCGGAGCCTGTGTATCTCTCTTTTTGTACAGATTAGTAAATCAAGAGCAATACTACACCCCTAGGAGCACGGAGATTATTGCTACCGCTGAAGGCTAGAAAATGCAGGGTGGTAATTCTAACATGCCCAGTTTAATTCTCTAGTTTAGTTAATGCAAAATATCATTGATTCTGAGAAAGTAATAGTGAATTTTCATAACTTGAGCTAGTTGATGATGCCAACAAATGTTGCTATTCCAGATGTACTCTTTTTCTTTTTTTTCTTTTATTTTATTTTTGGCTGCATTGGGTCTTTGTTGCTGCGCGCAGGCTTTTCTCTAGTTGTGGCGAGCCGGGGCTGCTCTTCCTTGTGGTGCACGGGCTTCTCATTGCGGTGGCTTCTCTTGTTGCAGAGCACAGGCTCTAGGCACGTGGTCTCAGCAGTTGCGGCCAGTGGGCTCTAGAGCGCAGGCTTAGTAGTTGTGGCGCATGGGCTTAGTTGCTCCGCGGCATGTGAGATCTTCCCGGACCAGGGCTCGAACCCGTGTCCCCTGCATTCGCAGGTGGATTCTTAACCACTGTTCCACCAGGGAAGCCCCAGATGTACTCTTTCTAATGGACTAAATTAGTATAGCCAGTGACACCTGGTAAGCAGCTACTGATCCAGTGATTTTCTTTTCAAATCTCCACAAGCAGAAAAAAACACCAGAAACCATTAGATTCCCCTGAAATAGAGAGTAGTACATCTTTGTTATCCTGCCTCAGGAAACATCAACTCCTCAGTCCTGTGCCACAATTTAGTTCCCAAGGATCCTGACTGTTTCCCAGTCTACGACATATCTCACTGGTCCACCATATTGATGACAACAATAATATAACCTGAAGAGCAGGAAGTAACAAGTTGCCTGGAGGCTCAAGTTAGATGCAGGCTCATCAGAAGATAGGAGGTAGGTGTCACAAAGTTAGAGGGATCTGACAGATCAGTGAAGTTTCTGGCAGATGAGCAACCTGGTACAAGGCAGGATATCCCCTTCAAAACTAAAAATAAGTTGTAGTTTCACGCACATACAAGTCTTGGTCGGATCCTTGCATGTTGGAAGCTATATATACTATATTTACAAGTTCTTCGAAGAGACAGGATCAGAGGACTGACGACAAGGAGAATATCTGTATCTCGTATTGATGCTGATTATAATGCCTTTACTGCAGAGAAGCTGCTTGGTAATTAGGTGGCACTCAACTAGCCTGTGGTGCCAGTTAGCCTCTTTCTCCAGCCTGCCAATCCTGCTCACTGGGCTTCTGCACAGTCATCCACATTGGCAGGGACAGAGGTAATACACAGACTCATCAAGAAGGACCTATTCTCACTATGACTGTCTGGCTATTGTCCCAGTCAGTCAGCAAATCTGCCAACTACAGCCCATACCCTCCAATATGGCAGAACACTTAATTGAACTACGAAGCCATCTTGTGGCAGATTAATTAAGCTGAATCCTGCTACATCCCCTGGAACAAACACTTATTCTGAGTTTGGATATGCCTTTCATGTTGGACAGTCTTTTCAATACCATGGACTTACTAGATGGGTTTTTCATCCTAATGGAATGTCACACAACATTGCTTCTGGCCAAAAAAAGTCCTTTTATTGTAAAAAGAAATAAGTCAATGCAATAAAAATTCACTGATCACATCTGTTTCCCCATCCCCGAGATGTAGCTGGAATTGCTTACTAAATACCCAGTTATCACGTCAACCGGTACATAACATTTTTCAAGCTTGAAATGCTGTCCTACAGGATATGGTAAATGCTCTGAAGAGGACTGGCTAGAAGACGTGAGTCCCAGCACCAGAGGGGAATGAGATGGGCACATCTTTTAGTTACACTCAATGACTCATTCACAAAATATTTGCTCCCAACCTCCATGACTTTTTACTCTGCCGACTTAGAGTTTTCAATATCCAAAGGAGAAATGATCCTATCAAAGGATTTAACAATAATCCCCTAAATTAGAGGTGGCAACTACCACCTGTTCATTTACTCCTCCTGGGGACGCTAGATAAAGCAGCAAAAAAGTGATGCTAGGTCCTGGCTCCCTTGGGGAAATAGAGTGCTGCAAAACAGGGGCATGAAGGAGTATGGCTGGAACCCAACTGATCCTAAGGTGCCTCTATTAAGTCAAGAGGTAAAGATTAAGGGAAGAGTCCTGCAGTTCAAGACAGATTGGACATCAAGAGCCCAGATGCTCAGGAATGAAGGTTTCAGTAAGAAACCCAACCATCGGAGGTGCCGGCTGAAGGCAACATCAACCATGGCTCATGCCAGCTGCGTAACTTCTTCTTGCTGTGTTATGTACACATTAATATACCTACACAAATGCCCTTCTCTTTTTTTTTCCTTTTTCCTCAGGATAGTTAATTTTACTACTTTGTACTTGTACTATATTGCAGCATTTGAGATGGTAACCTAACTGAGATCCTAATTAAACTTTAGATTCTTCCCTTTGAGAGTTTCTGACCATTTTAAGGATGATTATATAACATTAAGCAATTTTTTGGAAGTGTAAGTATGGGATTAGATTTTTATTTCTGTGCACAAAGCACATAACACAATATAAAGGCAGACTATATACTTGAATAAATGTTTAGTGAGTGAATATATGGGAGGGAAGGATTAATGATTAGGTGGATGGATGAATGGATGGATGTATAGTAACAGGAGAGAATGACTGTATGTGATCTTTTCTCTTAAGGGGAATTCTACCCTCTGTTTCTTCCATGTGGAAGTTGTACTAGACATATATGTTAGAGCAACTCAGTCTATTGTTTATGTCTATCTGTAGTTCATATCATTCATACATTTAATTGAGTTACATTATAGTTTTCAGATATATTTTTCAGTTCATTAATTCACTTTTCAGCTGAATCTAATATTCTGTTTAATATACTCTGAGTTTTTATTTAAATGATTACATGTAAATTTCTAGAGGTTCTCTTTGATACTAGCCATTTCTTGTTCTTTTGAATTTCTTCTTTTAATCATTTTAATTCACCTTTTAAAGTCTGAGACTGAACCCTCTGATACAGTTTGAGATTTTTAAATGTAACATCTGAATCTCTTCAGGTTATGACCCTGATGTTTGTTTACTGCCTTTGCTGATTCTAGTTCAGGGTGAATTATTTCCTTAAATATTTTGTAATTTTAGATTGTGAGCTCATCTTCAGAGTGTCTATTTCTGTGGGAAACCTCTGTGGCCTGGGCTGGGTGTTTGCTCTTTCCAGGTACTCATGGGTTTCACTGACCTGTGACCACTTCTCATGTTGATTTGCAACTTGTGGGTTCACAAATCATACAGAGCAGTATACATTTGAACCACAAATCCACGAGATTAACAAGCCAATGATTATGAAATTCTTCATGGAAGACTGACCTACAGCAAACATGCTTAGTTTTAAAAGAATCCTTGTGAGGGTGAGCAGATTTATTTTCTAGTCTCTCTTTTATGGAGGGTGTTGCCCTTCAAGAGTCCCACCATAAATGTCTCAGTTCCAATTCCTACTTCATATAGGCCCCAAGCCTTGTCATTGGTCCCCCCATGGTGATATCATCTAAATCCCTATCTTATCATGATTACTGAAAACCATCCCTCTCCTACACACACACACACACACACACACACACACACACACACACAGAGCAATTAGAGTGTCAGATATGGCTTTTTATTCGTTTGTCCCCTAGAGATTATATTTTATGAACTCATCTAGGCATTCATAGGGGAGGTTTAAAAAATTGTTCACTCAGAGTTTCTAGGTATTTTGTCAGGGGAGGATTTGCAGGTTATTTCATATGAAATATTGTCTGAAAAGGAATCTCAGGTAGTGAGAAACTGAAAGGTCTGTGAGATGATGCATCTTAGAGAAGGATTTAATTTGCTGAGAAAGAGAGAGAGTGAGACATGCGTGGAGGCAATGAGGAAAAAGACCCCAGGCAGGAGAGTAGCACTTGTAAGAAAAATCCACAACAGGAAAAGATAAAGCAGCTGGATTCCATGACTGAAAGGAAAATCATTGACCCAGGCAGGAAAGACTGTTAGACAAAGGGGCACAGAAGGGATGGTGTGTGGGGGATTGTGTGTTTTTCTGGGAGGTGATTGGAATTTTATATCAAAGATCTATCAGGTAGGTCACTGTTAAAAGAAGTAAACAGTACATGCCCACATTTCCAGTTCCATGGGGAAAGAGACAGAAGAGAAAAGCCTTGCAGCTTTTAAATGGAAGTTCATTTGACCAAAGGAGATCTAATAGAGCTAGGAGGTGACTGCTGAAGTCCAAAAGGAGATTGAACCCTCTGATACAATTTGAGATTGAACAAGTGTTGATAGATTAGCATCCACAAGCATTTCTGACAAGATATGGTTCCCTCGGGCTGTGGACAAACCTGGAAGTGGGCAACTGACAGCCTGCAGTACACTCACCACTTCCTACCACCTTGTCTGCATTTTATGATTATGAATCAGTTTTCTTTGACATGCCCCATTTTTCACTGCAGCGTCTTCATCTCAGTGCCTGTATCAGTTATAACTTCAGCAGAGCATCTGAGTGCACCACTTACAAAATTGCTTTGCTGCTGAAAGTGAGAGAGTACAAAGCAGTGCAATTCTGCAGAACAAAAGAGAAGAAAGAAGCACTACCCAGAGATGCCAGCACAGATGGCCTTCATTTTTCTAACAAAACACCCCTGTGAGGTGTTTTGCCAATACATATCTTTATGTGTTGCAGTAAGATGAAACTACCATTGAGTTGCTAATGCATGTAGGTTTTCTCTATAGGTGGATAAGAGAAAAAAAGTAAAAAGGCCTTCCATGGGACACGTGCACAGCGAAGCACTGGAGTATGAAGAGTATCTACATGTAAGCTTCTCTCTCAAGTCCTCCAGCTCATAATAGATTCACTTATTCCTGTTGCAAATGAGAACTCAGTTCTCTTGACGGGCAGCTCTATTTTATGCCCTTCCCTATCTGTGTCCTTAGGCTTCCCTAACATACTTACTACAAGGCCTAGAGTAGAAGACTGGAAAATCTTCTGCTTTCTAGAAGCTGCATGCACCATCCATTCAGTTTGGGCATCTTCAATTGACAAAATGTGTGTGTATTTATTCTATCATCCCATGCACTAATGTAATATTAATCACCACAGTAGGATCAGCTGCAATGGCTTCATTCACAATTATGACCTGTGAATAATCCATAACCCATGAATAAATAACATGGTAAATATTATTTATGGAAGCAGCATCATGGCTTTAAAGTCACAGATTTCTCCAGGTATCAGTCATGGCCAACAGGGGCTGGCATTTGCAATGTCGCCTCTGCTATGCCTCAAAGGTCAGCTCCCTGGGACCAGATCAGCTTCTCTGTGTTCTAATCCTCGCTGCCAGTAAGCCACTCGTCCAGAGCAGGTAATTTACCCTCTTTCTGCCTTTGTTTTTCTATCAGCAGAGCGATAGTAGGCTACTATTTGCGACTGGGCTAACGGAGTTCAATAAATGTCGTTGAGCCCATGACTATAAATTTCCTTGAAATATGCCTGCAAATGTACCAGATGTTATTGTCTTAACTGCTAATTACTTCAAATTGCAAATATTTGGTTTAAAAGTTGAATCGAGGCCATTTTTATATTCCAGAGCCACTTCATATAACAAATTATCCTAGCTTAACCCAAAATAAACACCTGTCACACTTGGGTATCCAACCAAATCCCATCCCCCCCCCCCAAACAGGAGCCACATAATTTATTCATCCCGAAAAAAAAGAAAAAACAAAAAACAAAAAACCCTCCAGCTGCCCTCATGGAAAGTTACTGCCCAGCTGACTGTTAACTCCCAAGAGTCTTAGATTGGGTGGGCAGCTAACCCTTTCCTGAATCTATTTTGTATCCAGTCCAGTGAACAGGAAACAGCTAATGATTATTGAACGCAGACAGCCCTGCAGTGACCGGAAGCAGCAAGGTGCCCATCCCTGCCCAGGCGGTCAAGTGATTTGCAGATGAGGCTGCTGTAGTCCTGTAGCTGTTGTGCTTTTTCTCCTTTTTCCCCTTTTTCAGCAGTTTTAGCAGATGGATTCATCAAAGCCCCAGACACCTTGTGCCCCTGAAAGGAGAGTCCTATTAGACCCAATGTGTGAATAAATCTCTCCTTCACCGACGCTCATTTCTCATTGGCAAATAAAACTCTGTTGACTGAGTAGGATGGTTGTGAAGTCAACACTTCTCTGGCTTTTACCAGGGAGGACGTCTGCATAAGCTATGACTTACTCCATCTTCAAATCACTTTCCCCTTTTCTCCCTCTAGCCACCTTCAGATTCAGTGTTAACGTTTTTACAGGAGAGTCCACAGTAAATGTTTCATGAGTGGCCTTGCTCAGCAGCTCTCTCCACATCACTAACCTTTTCCCCAGTAACTACCTCATCCCAGGGATACTGTTTGGTGGAGGTGAGGGCAGGACAGGGATTCATGACACTCCGACACCTGATCTGGCAGATCACAAATCTGCCTGGTTATAAACAGAAAAATCCATATCCTTTTGAATCGTCAATGCCTTTTCTTGATCTGCATGTTATAAATAAACTGTGTGCCCCCCTCTTAGGATGCATCCTGAACCTTCTCTTAAGTTAACTCCTCTTTCCCACTGCATTGGCTGAATCTCACGTATCCTGTCCTCTGTATTTTCAGATATTTATCTCTGATGCACAGTTTCCATAAAAATCTGGAAAACTGACTTAGTAAAACCAATACCTATCAGTTCCACCATCACCTCTGGTCTTTAAAAAAATATCACAGCAAAGAATTTTGCTCTGTTGTCTTGGCCATTTTACTGTTATTCTACGTGCCACTTAGAAAGCCACCAAGGGCAGGGGCTCTGCTGCCAAGCCAGCTCCACCCTGGCCCTCGCCAGCCCGTAAAACCTCAGGGTTCTATTTATAGTGCCCATCCAATCCCTGTCCCAGACCATTCCCCCAAAACCGTCCGGCACAGGGTTCGTTCTTCCCACCTCAGTGGCTATATCCCGTACCCCTCTCCCTCTTCTCGGGAGCAGGCAGGAATTTTTCTGTCCCTGCCAGGTCACACAAGGACCCAGGATTTCTCAAAGGAGCTCAACACAGACCCTTCTTCCTGTCTGCAGGGATTTCTATCAGAAGCACCTCTGTGGTCAAGTCCACTAAACGTTGATGTATTAAGAATCAGAAAATTCCTTTGTCTTAAAGCGTCTGGCTTTTAAAGGTGTGTCTTCTTGCAAAAACACTATTTCAGATTTCAGGAGCTAATTTAAAACTTAATTGCTTTTCTTTTTATCTTGTTCTCCCCCATCTAGCCCCACCCTTCCACTGCCCTACCCCTTCACCCCTACCTCAATACACCCCCATCCTCCTTTGTATGCCTGCTATAACAATCTTCAACCTCCCCAAGACAAAGAATGCTCTGCAGAAGAGTACGAGGTCGGGGGGAGGGTGGAGTTGCAAAAGAGAACTTACACATATATATAGAGTTTTTAAAATTATCCCCCTCACAAGCACCCATCCTATCTGCAACTCAGTTAAGCTGCCTGACAGCTACAGCTCATTGCTTTATTTCTCTCAGACCCTCCTCATGGCTTGAGCAATAGCCTCTGTACTGCTTTCTCCTGAAATCATTCCTGACACCATCTTCATTTCCCCCTTTTCTCTTGTTAAATCTCTGCCCTCTTTTCTCTGCCCCTTACACACTCTGGGGATGGAGTCTTTATTGTGCCTGAACTTCTCTTTCTTCTCCTCTCCTGGACTCTAACCAAACTTCTCACTTCTATTTTAATTTTTACTATTTTGACTTAAATTTCATCACCTCCATCCACCCCACCCACCATCTTCCTAAGTGCTTCTATAGCTGGGAATATACATTTTAATTTTTCAAAGGCTTCAGCTTTATTTCTTCCCTCAAGTGCTTCTGGAACACAGCAGGGATATTTAATGCTGTGATCCAGGAAGTCTTAGAACCTATGTAGTGGACATACATTTTTATCTAAAGCCCCACAAAAGAAAAATCCCTTAGCAAGAAAAGGCCCCTACTATCAAACTGGAGGACACAGCACTGGCCACAGAACCCAGCTAAAGAATACTCAGGTGAGAAAGAGCTACAACAGGGTCTAATAACAGCAAGAGGCAATTTTTCAAGTTAGTTTTCCAGGAAGGCAGGCGTTTTGCAGAGCACAGTGAAGGAAAAACCTCTATAAAGACAGCACTTAAAGTGAACAGTTATCACTTGCATATTCATTGACTGGAGGCAATTTGCAACTAATAATAAGAACCCTGAAAGGAGAGAGAAAAACCAAACCCCACCGCTAGTTTTTGAGTGTTTACCAAATGTGCTGGGCAGAATGCAAAATGTTTTACATGCGTTACCTTAATTAATATTCACACCAACCACATGAAATTGAACTATTACTTTGACAATCTCACAAAAGAGGAAACTAAGGATCAGAGAGGTTGAGTGAGTTGCCAAAAATCACACAGTATATATGTGACAGAATCCAGGTGGTTTTAACACAAAGTAGTCAGAAGACATAAGGTGATTTGGATAACACAAGGAGAGGAGCAATCCAAAACAGAAATCCTTCTTGGACATCTGGATAAGGATGATTATCTAATATTTAGTTTTAAAAAAACATGATATTGGGGCTTCCCTGGTGGCACAGTGGTTGAGAATCTGCCTGCCAATGCAGGGGGCACGGGTTCGAGCCCTGGTCTGGGAGGATCCCACATGCCGCGGAGCAACTAGGCCCGTGAGCCACAGCTACTGAGCCTGTGCGTCTGGAGCCTGTGCTCCACAACAAGAGAGGCTGCAATAGTGAGAGGCCTGCGCACCGCGATGAAAAGTGGCCCCCGCTTGCCACATCTAGAGAAAGCCCTCGCACAGAAACGAAGACCCAACACAGCCATAAATAAATTAATTAATTAAAAACAAAACAAAACAAAACATGATATTGACATCAGAACCCCACTCAATAGTACGTAAAGCTAATGTATATATTTAAGCTTTAAAAATGTATAGTAGGGTCCAGACAGCAGAGTAGGAAAACCATGAGCTTACCTCCTCCCATTGGCATACCAAAAATACCACTATTTACAGAGCAACTATTAATGAGAACAACCAGAAGACTAGCAGAAAAGTGTCTGGCAAAATGAATTAAACAGAAAGTAAGGTTAAAAAAAAAGAAGACTAGAAGAAAATATTTTTTCACAACTAAAGATATAAAGAAGGAAAGACAGCAAAATGGGGAGAAGGGACAGAGATATGGGCTAGTCAAGACCACTGGGAAGATAACCCACAAATGGGAGGATAATCACCAGTGCAGAGGTTCTCCCCAAGGAGTGAGGGTTCTGAGCCCCACATCAGGGTCCCAAGCCCCACATCAGGGTCCCCACCCTTGGTGTCCTGCACTGGAAAGATGAGCCCTCAGAACATCTGACATTGAAGGCCAGAAGAGCTTGCATATGGAAGAGCTGGAGGGCTGTAGGAGACAGAGACTCCACTCTTAAAGGGCACACACAAAATTTCACAAACTCTGAGTCCCAGAAAAAGGTAGTCATTTGAAAGAAGTCTGATCAGTCCCAGTTACTGATCTTGGAAAGCCTCCCAGAGAGGTAGGAGACAACTGGGACTCCCACTGGGGATTTAGATACTAGTGGCAGCCATTGGAGGGAGCTCATTCTACCACAAGGACACTGGTACTGTCAAGGCCATTTTGGATTCCTACCTCGAGCCTATTGGCGCCAGGGGCTAACCCATCAACCAGCAGGTAGTCACTAGTCCAGGAAACCCCCCAGCCAAGCAGCCAGCTGCAATGGGGACCCAGATGTACCCACCATTGGGCAGAATGAACCCTGGGTCCCCTGGGCTGTGAGCCAGCAACACCAGAACTTGGTCCTGTCCACCATGGACTGGCACCAGTCCCATGAAGCTCTGGGCCACACAGCCAGCCACCCCAGGACCTGGCCCTGGCCAAATAAGGCAGGGCTAGTAGCCAACTGAGCAGGGGACCAGCCTCACTTACCAGCGTGCCTCAACAGAAGGGCCCACACAGCCCACATAGTGGGCACCCCTAGAGTTTATAGGTCTTGTGATCAGAGGAGAGTGTGCTGCTGAGCCCCATAGGATGTCTCTGACAGAAGGGCCACTTCTCTAAGACAAGAAAATGTAACCAACCTACCTAATCCATAGAAATAAACACAGAGAACTAGGCAAAATGAGGAGAGAGAGGAATATGTTCCAAACAAAGGAACAAGACAAAGCCTCAGAAGAAGAACTAAACAAAGTAGAGATAAGTAATCTACCCACTAAAGAGTTCAAGGTGTGATCCTAAAGATGCTCAATGAACTCAAGAGAAGAATGGACTAACACAGTGAGGAACTTAACAAGGAGAAAATATAATGAATAACCAAACAGCTGAAGAATACAATAACTGAAATAAAAAATACACTAGAAGGAGTCAACAGCAGATTAGATAACACAGAAATACAGATCAGCAAACTGGAAGACAAAGTAGTGGAAATAACCCAAGCTGAAAAGAAAAAAGAAAGAGAATTTTAAAAAATGAGGATAGTTTAAGAGAACTCTGAGACAATATCAAATGCACTACAATTTTCATTATAGGGTCCCAGAGGAGAAGAGAGAGAGAGAAAGGGGCAGAGAATATAGTTGAAAACATAATAGCTAAAAACTTTCCTAACCTGGGAAAGAAAACAGACATCCAGGTCCAGGAAGTGGAGTCCCAAATAAGATGAACCCCAAAAGTTCAAGAAACATTATAACTAAAATGGCAAAAATTAAAGATATAGAGAGAATCCTAAAATGAGAGAAAAACAACTAGTAACATACAAGAGAACTCTCATAACACTGTTAGCTACTTTTCAGCAATAACTTTGTAGGCCAGAAGGGAAAGGCATGATATATTTAAAGGGAGGAAAGGAAAAAATCTAAAACCAAGAATACTCTATTCAGCAAGGCTTATTCAGATTTGGAAGAGAGATCAAGAGTTTTACAGATAAGCAAAAGCCAAAAGAGTTCAGCAACACTGAACCAGCTTTAAAGAAATGTTAAAGGGATTTCTCTAAGTGGAAAAGAAAAGATCACAACTAGAAATATAAAAATTATGAAAGGAAAAATCTCATTGGTAAAGGAAGCAGATCAACCACTTATAAAAGTATTAGAAAGGTTAAAAGACAACAGTAGTAAAATTACCTATATCCACAATAAATAGTTAAGGGATACACAAAACAAAAAGATATAAAATATAATGGAAAACTATTGTATGTAGGGGGGGAATGCAGGGTTGTTAGAATGCATTCAAACTTAAGAGATCATCAACTTATAATAATCACATGCATGTGATTACATATATGTAACTTGTTATATTAAGAACCTCATGGTAATCACAAACCAAAAATCTATGCTAGATACAAACAAAAAAATAGAAAGGGATCCAAACATAACACTAGAAATAGTCATCACAAAGGAAGAGAGCAAAAGAAGAAGAAAGGAATGAAAGAGAACCTCAAAAACTACCCCAAAATGATGAACAAAATGGCACTATGTACATACCTATCAATAATTACTTTAAATGTAAATGGACTAAAAGCTCCAATCAAAAGGCATAGAGTGGCTGAATGGGTACAAAGCAAGACCCACATATATGCCACCTACAAGAGACACAATTCAAATCTAAAGACACACATAGAAAGTGAGCGATGGGAAAAGGTATTCCATGTAAATGGAAATGAAAAGAAAGCTGGGGTAGCAACACATATCAGACAAATAGACTTTAAAACAAAGACTTTAACGAGACAAAGAAAGACATTACATAATGATTAAGGGATAAATCCAACAAGAATATATAACAATTGTGAATATGTATACACCCAACATAGGAGCACTTAAATACATAAAGCAAATATTAACAAACATAAAGGGAGAAACTGATAATAACACATAATAGTAGGGGACTCTAATGCACAGATCATCCAGACTGAAAATCAGTAAGGAAACACTGGCCTTAAGTGATACATTAGACCAGATTGAGTTAATAAATATATAAAGGACATCCATCCAAAAGCAGCAGAATAAACATTTTTTTTCAAATGCACATGGAACATTCTCCAGGATAGATCGCATGTCAGGCCACAAAACAAGTCTCAATAAATTTAAGAAGACTGAAATAATATCAAGCAACTTTTCGAACCACAAAGGCGTGAGACTAGAAATCAACACTAAGAAAAAAACTGCAAAAAACCCACAAACATATGGAGGTTAAATAATATGATACTAACCAACCAATGGGTCACTGAAGGAATCAAAGAGAAAATCAGAAAATACCTGGAGACAAATGAAATGAAAACTCAATGATCCAAAATCTATGGGACACAGCAAAAGTAGTTCTAAGAGGTAAGTTTATAGTGATACAAGCCTACCTAAGGAAATAAGAAAAATCTCAAACAACCTAGTCTTACACCTAAAGGAAGTAGAAAAGGAAGAACAAACAAAACTCAAAGTTAGTAGAAGGAAGGAAATAATAAAGATCAGAGCAGAAATATATAAAATGGAAACTAATAAAAACAATAGAAAAGATCAATGAAACTAAGAGCTGGTTCATTGAAAAGATAAATAAAATTTATAAACCTTTAGCTAGACTCATCTAAAAAAAAAACAAAAAAAAAAGAGCAAGAGAGAGAGGGCCCAAATAAATAAAACAGAAATGAAAAAGAAGTTTCAACCAACACCACAGAAATACAAAGGATCATAAGAGATTACCATGAATAATTATATGCCAATAAAATGGACAACCTAGAATAAATGAATAAATTCCCAGAAACATACAATCTCCCAAGAATAAATCAGGAAGAAATAGAAAATATGAACAGACCTACTACCAGTAGGTCTGCATCAATAATTTTAAAATCTCTCAACAAACAGAAGTCCAGGACCAGATGGCTTCACAGGTGAATCTGACCAAACATTTACCGAATAGTTAACACTTGTCCTTCTCAAACTATTTCAAAACATTGAAGAGGAAGGAATGCTTCCAAACTCAATCTACAAGGCCAGCAACACCCTGACACTAAAACCAGACAAAGACATCACACACACACAAAATTATAGGCCAATATCACTGATGAACATAAATGCAAAAATTCTCAACAAAATATTAGCAAACTCAAATTCAACAATACATTAAAGGGATCAAACACTATGTTCCAGTGGGATTTATCCCAGGGATGTAAGGATGGTTTAATAGCTGCAAATCAATAATATACACTGCATTAACAAACTGAAGAATAAAAATCATATGTTCTTCTTCATAGATGCAAAAAAAGCTTTCAACAAAATCCAATGTCCATTTATGATAAAAATAAGACCTGAAAAAATAAAACTCTAAGAAGAGAACATAGATAGAACACTCTTTGACATAAAACGTAGCAATATTTTTTTGGCTGTGTCTCCTAAGGCAAAAGAAATAAAAGCAAAAAGAAATGGGACCTAATTAAAAGCTTTTGCACAGCAAAGGAAACCATCAACGAAATGAAAAGGCAACCTACAGAATGGGAGAAAATATTTGCAAATGATACATGTGGTAAGGAGTTAACAACTAAAATATACAAGGAACTCATACAACTCAACATCAAAAAACAAACCGATCAAAAAGTAGGCAGGGGATCTGAATAGACATTTTCCAAAGATGACATACAGATGGCCAACACACACGTGAAAAGATGTTCAACATCACAATCATTAGGGAAATGCAAACCAAAACCACAATGAGATATCAACTCACATCTGTTGGAATGGCTATCATCAAAATGACCACAAGTAACAAATGTTGGCGATGATGTGGAAAAAAGGGAACTCTCATGAACTGTTGGTGGGAATGTAAATTGGTGCAGCCACTATGGAGAACAGTATGGAGGGTCCTCATAAAATTTAAAACAGAACTACTATAGGAACCAGCAATTCTACTTCTGGGTATTTATGCAAAGAAAACAAAAACACTAATTTGAAAAGACAGATGCACCTCTATGTTCACTGCAGCATTACTTACAAGAGCCAAGATATGGAAGCAACCTAAGTGCTTATTGATAGAAGAACAGATAAAGAAGATGTGGTATATATAATTAGTGGAATATTACTCAGCTATAAAAAAGAACGAAATCTTGCCATTTGTGACAACATGAATGAACCTAGAGGGTGTTATGCAAAGTGAAATAAGTCAGATGGATAAAGATAAATACTGTATGATTTCACTCAAGTGGAGTCTAAAAAATAAAACAATGAATGAACAAACAGAAACAGACTAAGATACAGAGAATAGACAGGTGGTTGGCAAAGGGGAAGGAGATGGGGAAGAGGCAAAATTGGTGAAGAGGATTAAGGGGTACAAACTACCAGTTTAAAAATAAATAAGTCACAGGGATGTAATGTACAGCATAGGGAATACAGTCAGTAATATATGGGGACAGATGATAACTAGATATCATAGTGATCACTTTGTAATGTATAAAAATATTGAATCACTATGTTGTACACCTAAAACTAATATCGTAAGTTAATTATACTTCAATTAAAAATTATATAAATATATGTCACTCTCTTTACAGAGCGTGGACTCAAGACATTTTAAATGAATTATTTTTACACCCTCATAACATTACATGTTCAAGAATGCCTCTAACTGTCATCAACAATAGATATGTAAATATTTCAGTCAATACTCAGGTAGCAAAAATGGAAAACCACTTCTTACAGAATTATATCTTAAACCGTGTTTTAATTTGCTGTGCCAATTAATACTCTATTTCATACCGTGTTACATAACACCTTTCTTCTACTATCCCGAAAAGGGACAAGAGGTTCTTGCCTTTAATCATTTAAAATCATATGCTAACATTATCTCTTGTTTAAACAAGAGATTTTTTATTCTCTATGTATTCTTTGCAAAGTATTCTAGGTCCGAGAAATTATTTCAGCTATTCCAAAGCACGATCAGAAAGAGCAATTATTTCACATTATATTTTATAACTTAAGTTTTTTATAGTTTGTAATTCTATTCTGTTTGGTCTACTTTCTTTTTTGTAAATATTTATACTCCAAGTATTAGCATACATACCTAAATAAACACCTTTCAGTTCTCCCTTCTTGCAGCCTAATTAGAAAATGTGATGGCACCATAACCATGTTGAGTTTACAACAACTTATTACTCGTGTCTGGCAAAGTGCTGCGTGCACTAAAAGGTGCTACTTTTAGTAAATATTTATTTACAGAATTTTGGCTACCTCTGGGCTTAATAGAAGTAATAATGCACATTTCCAGAGGGAAAGTAACAATTTACTCTGTGTTTGGCATTGTGCTAGGCTTTAAATTACTTCTCTCATGTGAACTTCAGAGCAACACATTATTTCTACTTAACCAATGGGGGAATTAAAATTTGGGGAGGTTAAATGTGCCCTTCCCAAGATCACACATCCCATAAGTGAGAGAGCCAGATTCCGTCCCAGGTGTATCTGTTTCCAAAGCCCACCATGCAAATAGTTTACAGTACTATCATCTCCCTACCTTTTCGACTTTCCTAAAAAGCTCCTGAATTTTTTTTTTTTTCCCTTGGGCTACACTGCACAGCATGCAGGATCTTAGCTCCCCGACCAGGGATCAAACCTGTACCCCCGGAAGTGCAAGCGTGGAGTCTTAACCATTGGATCGCCAGGGAAGTCCCCAAAGCTGCTGAATAACATTTTTTTTTTTTTTGCGGTACGCGGGCCTCTCACTGTTGTGGCCTCTCCCGTTGCGGAGCACAGGCTCCGGACGCGCAGGCCCAGCGGCCATGGCTCATGGGCCCAGCCGCTCCGCGGCATGTGGGATCTTCCCGGACCGCGGCACGAACCCGTGTCTCCTGCATCGGCAGGCGGACTCTCAACCACTGCAGTTGAATAACTTTTTAACCTCACCATTTCCTTTCATATTTCCTTGCAAGATACAAATATTTACTAATTTCAGTCCCCAACTCCCCTCCGACTCAAATCTATGCCCCTGCAAAAAAAATGTCAGATCTTATTACGTACGCTCGTTACTTATGATTCTTCTCAGGGGTGTGCTGGTAAATATCTGACAGTCAACTCTGAGAATGGAAGCTGGGAGAGGAGCCCTGATTTGTAGTGTTTATCTGATTTCCATGGCATAAATCCTGCTATCATGGATCATTTCAAGCCACCGAGATGATGTCACTGAACACAGAGTCGGAAAGAGATGCGTACAGCTCACTTTCTGTATCTGGTGCAGGGGTGCTTCAGCACACCACCCATATTGACTAGTGTAAGTTGAAAAAAAAAACATTAAAAAAAAAATCCTCCTTGTTTGGATTAACTTCGGATGACTAACTAGGAAACACATCTATTTTAAATACTCACGTACTGTTTGATGAATTAAACTGATTTTTTGTTCTTCCAGACCAGTGGTTCTAAAAGAGTGGTCCCCAGGCCAGCAGTATCGTGTTACAAATGCAAATGATGTGCCCCACGCCAGACTTACTGAATCAGAAGGAGGATGGTGACTGGGGGTGGGGGGTGGGGGTGGGGGTGGGGGGGGTGGGCAGGGGAGGTCAGCAATCATTATTTTTATGAGCCTCCAGGTGATTCTGTTCCTAATTTCAAAATCTCTCTTCCATTTCAGCCCTGTGAAACTAAAGAAATCAAGGTAGAGGAAGCTAATGAGAGGAACCTGAGGTCAATTTTAATGGAAAAAAGAGCCAGGGGTGGTCATAGATCTGGTAAGTAAGTGTGTAATGCAGACTGCAGAGCAGAAAGGTCTCACTCATTTACCATTTACCCGATTATTACTCACGTCTGTGTCAGGAGAAGTGACCGTCAAACCTGTCTGCAGACGGTCTCTCCAGAACAGAGAAGCAGCTCATTGACTTTTAGAGACTCATCCCAGAAGCACTGGAATGGATCCATCTGGAAAGCCTCACTCCTTAGTGTACAGCTTGGGAAGCTCTGCACTTTACCCAACTGAGTTAAAACACAAGCTTCCGGGACTTCCCTGGTGGTCCAGCGGTTAAAACTCTGCGCTCCCAATGCAGGGGGCCTGGCTTCGATCCCTGGACAGGGAACTAGATCCCACATGCATGCCACAACTAAAGATCCCACACACGGCACTGAAGATCCCGCATGCTGCAACTAAGACCCAGCACAGCCAAATAAATAAATATTAAAAACTAACAAACAAAAAACCCCACAAGCTTCCTACCTAAACACCACCTGGGTGTACCCTGGGTTTACCTGGGGGTAATTTTTTTCTGCCTTCCTCAGCAGTTGACCTGCTTCAGAGTCTCCTTGGAGGGCTTGTTAAAACACTTATTGCTGACCTCTGTCCGCACCCAGTGCCTGATTCATTAGGTGGGGCCCATACCTTTGCATCTGTAGCAAGTTCTCAGTGATGCTGAGGCTGCTGGTCTGAGAACCACAGGCCACACTCTGAGAACTACTGGCTGTACCCCGTGCTCTAAGTTCTCTCCCCAGTCTGGATCGTGTTCTCGGATTGTTAAGGAGCTGTTGGATTTTACCCTGAGGCTGGCCTATGCAGTGGTTGGTAAGGAGAGGTATGCAGTGGAACCGGCAATAGCAAAGCTTTCATTTTAGTAAAGCCATCACTGCAAAACAGAAACACAGTTTAACCAGAGCCATAATTGGTACACTGCACAAGGATTTTCATTCTGCTACACCTCATTTTACTCTGAAGAGGCGTTTACTGCGGACAGTTTTTAAAGGAAAATTTTTATAATTAGAGAATGCTTTATAAGTATAATCAATTTTGGCTTAATGGGAAGGATTTTGTAGAAATCAAAACGCACACTGGCATCAAAAAAAAATATTCCAGAAACAAACATTATGCAATTGACAAGGTATTCATTAATATTCGAATATACTATTTCCAGCATCTCACTCAGGAATGAGTTGATGCTTTCTCTGTGAAGACTCAGTGTTCCTATTCCTGAAATGACCCAGAGTCATTAGTACAACTTGTCTTCTTCATTCAGCTCCAAAGCACATGAATAACCAGATAGCAATCATTAAGTTTGCAGGTGGCATCAAGCTAAGAGGGCAATTATCCCAAAGGAGAAAAAAAAAAAAAAAATTAAATACAGCATGACCTTGGTAATTTGGAGCAAAGGAGAGAAAATACAGCAAACATTATCTGAGCAAGATATACATTGAAAGAGAAAATCCAAATTGCAAAATAAAGGTCAGTATATAAGCAAGTTTGCCATTTATTTATACATTTATTCAGCAATTAATTATTGAGCACCTACTATCTGCCAGGGTCTGGGGATAGAGCAGTGGGCAAAACAGATATTGTTCCTCACTCATGCAGCTCAGAGACAAGAGGGAAAGAGCCCTTAAACAAGTAAGCAAACAAATAAAACTTTAATTTCCTAATTATGATATGTGCTTTGAAGGAAAAGAGCAGAGGAATATGAAAAAGAATAGGTTGGTGTGACAGAAGGGGGATTCTTTAGGTGGAGTGGTTACGGAAGCTTCTCTGAGGAGGTGACACGAGCTGGAATATAAATGATGAGAAGCAGTCAGCTGTAGGGAGGAGACTGTTCCAGACAGAGGACTGTTCCAGGCCAAGCAAATATCCTGTGGTTATTCCCAGGGCAGGAATGGTCTAGGAACCCCCAAAGGGCCAGAGAGTAAATAGTTTAGGCTTTTGTGGACCGTAAGGTCTGTGTCCCAAGTTCTCAGCTCTTCAGGTGTAGTAAGAAAGCAGCCATAGACAATACTTAAATGATGCATATTCCAATAAAACTTGATTTACAAAACAGGCAATGGACAGACTTAGCCTGCAATCAGAATTCTTTCAGTTGCCAACCCCTGAAAGAATAAAAGCAGGAATAAGACTGGATTAGAAAACATAAGCAGAAGCAGGACATTCATCTTCTAAATGAGTTAGGAAATTCATCTTCTAAATGAGTCAGCACTAGTCAGACCATCACTTGATAAAATGTCTTCCTTAGGCTCAACATTTAAGTGGGGTTTGATAAAACATAGAGGTTCTAAAATAGTAATGATTATAGCTTTGGAAAACTCTGACCAAGTGAAGAGTTTAAATGAGTCGACTTATGCAACGTGAAGAACAGAGAAAAGGTAATAAAATAGTTTTCACATGTTTGAAGTGTTATTTTTGCTGAGGATGTGTCCAGCTGTTTTCCATGTTCACTGAGTAGAGAGACACAGGAAACAAACGGAAGGGGAAAGTGAGGCGTGGGAAGGAAATGGAACTAGAGGAACAGAATGGCCCAACAAGGTAAAAACCTGTAAACATGGTCCCAGCACTCTCCTCCCTGTTTCTGTGGCAGACATGTCTATTCAGGACTAAAGGAATATTTTCATCAATGTGTCTCAGGTATACCACTGTTTAAAGGAATGCCACCACAGGGAACTATACTCAATATTTTGTAACAACCTAGAAGGGAAAAGAGTCAAAGATAATAGATATACATGCATATGTATAACTGAATCACTGTGCTGTACACTTGAAACTAACATGACTTCAATACAAAAAAAAGGATGCTATATGTACACTTGTCAAGTGAATAGTTGCCCCATAATTTATCTTCTTTTAAACACTGCATCTTCCTTTTTAAAAAGCTCACATGTATTGATCAATTATTCTATGCCAGGTGTGCCAAGCACCTTACATGCATTTTCTCATTCACCCCCTCACGATACTCCTAAGAATCAATTTTATTCTCATCCTCATTTTACTAAAAACTGAGTCCTTGCTGTTATTGTCCCATTTCATAGAAAACTTAAGACTTAAAGATAGTAAATAACTTTCCCAAGGCCCAAGAACTAGTAAATGGTAGACCCAATCTGTTTTACTTTTAAGGTGAGGCAGATTAAGGAATAACTGTATTTACATTTCTTTCGTAAATAGCACTGAGCGATATCAATCATAAAATTTCCACGTTTTTGTTTGGAGGATCAAAGGTTAAACAGAATGTACGTTTGACTAGAGCCAACTTAGCTCATCCACAACTCTGAAAACATTTCCAGAAGATCAACGATTTTTATTTATTGTCTACGGGTATGTATTATGTGAAGAGGCTCAAATCTTGGAATAGTCTAAGATGTTGATTCACTTTTCTAAGCTCTCCTAATATCTTTGGTAGTAATTAGGGTTTTAATTTCTTTAAACACAGGAAACATCGTGGTTTTCCCACCTCTCTCACACTTCCAATATCTGAAGCATTTGTGGGTTGCTGGTTCTTCCTCTCATGTCTGATGTCCTTATGTGCTTAGGTATCTTTTACTATATGATGCTCATTTCCTTCAGAAAATTCTTTGTGACAATTCTTTGAGGCCTAGGATGAAGGTGCATTCCTCCGAAGAGGATTGGAATTTACTTCTGCCAAGTGCTTGGAGGGACCACCGGTTTAAAGCCAACTTAAACAAAATTCACAGGCTGCGTTTTATTGGACCGCAAATCTGGGAAGTTTGGGCTGCAAATCTGTGTCAGGATCAACTTGTCATTATATCTCATGTTTCCCTCTTTCCAACACTGCTTGGTGCCAAGGTAAATATCCTGGCGTTCTCTTGCAGGAGGATGTTAAATGAATATTTGTGGTTTCCCCTTTCCCTTTGAGGTCCCAGAATGATGACAGAAGGGTCTACTATTATATTTCCCATCTCGGGCTTGGTCTGATTCCCCACACCTCTGAGGCCAGCTGGACAAGTCCAGCAGGACTAGCAATTGTCCTTAAAGCAGGGGTGGCTTCAGGGATTTGCCTACCTCTCTGGGTCCCACCCTTACTTAATCTTGGCCTAATAATTCTGTTATCTTATCAGGTCTTTGATGCTCTTAAAAGAGGGGTGTTAAATATTTTGTAGTATTTTAGGTTGTGTTATAGGAAAGAATTAACCTCACTCAACGAGGGGTCTGGCCTTTGCTCTTGGCCCCTGGGAGGTGATCTCTAAGCTCTTGGAACGTCCTGCCTGATACGAGTGTGTCTTGGTTACCTAAGGGCCTTGGGTCACACCAAGAGCCCACTATGGGGATGTGAGTCACTGGGTATCAGCTACACAGGCTTCAGCCATGTCTAAGTGACTAAGTCCTTGGAAAAACTCTGGACACCAAGGCTTGGGTGAGCTTCCCTGGTTGGCAATACCCTGTGCATGTTATCACACATTGTCCTGGGAGGAGTTAGCCCTACACGTGACTCAACTGGGAGCGCAAGGGAAGCGTCACACGTGGAACTTCCCTGAACTCTGCCCCTATATCTCTGTTCTTGGTGGATTTTAATCTGTAGATTTTTGCTGTAATAAAACATAACCATGAATAAAAACAGCTTTCAGTGAGTTCTGTGAGTTCTTCTGGCAAATTATCAAACCTGTGGGTATCCCCAAATTTTCAATTGGTGTCTGAAGTAAGGGTGGTCTTGGGGACTTCCCAAATTCTGCAGTTGTATTCAGTGGAAAGTTGTTGCTTTCAGTGGAAGGGTAGTCTCATTACCTACCCATAATGAGTGGAAATGAAAGAGTGTGTAATAATGAGGAAATGCATCTTCCTGGCTTTAGTCCATGTTTTCATACAAAACTGTTTACTTGAGTTAAGCAATATGACTGAATTAATTTTAATCAAAATGTCAGAACAGGCTTTTATGAATCAGACTTAGTCAAATACTGACCACTTGGGTTTTCAACAAAACAAATGTCATCATATGTGTGTGAATATATAAATATATATAAATGTAACGAATGTAGATATAGTCATGTCTGTATGAATATACCTGATTAACAATAAAGCACTAGATTAGGACTCAAGACATGGGGGTGATACTTGCATAACTGATTTTACTACTTTCTGGAAAAGCCAACTTTAGTGATTCATTTATTTTCTTGAGCCCACTTCCTTGTAAACCTAGTGACATAGGTCAGGGGTTCTCATTGGGGGTGACTTTGCCTATGAGAGGCCATTTTGAAAATGGAGGGGGTGACTTTTGGTTGTCATGACATTTGGGAGAACTGGCATTTAGGGGGAGTCAGGGATTTTAAATGTTCCACAAGGCACGGCACAGAGCGGCCCAGTGAAGAACTGTTCCACATCCTACATAATTTGTGAATGTTTTATCAGACATTCATTTAGGTGAAACATTTGTTTATAACTATCGGAGCCTAGAATCTATTTATACATAAAAACAACATATGTTTTGCATGATTTTAATACCTGTGGAATTTTCCAGAATTGAGAGGAGACTGCACATTGTCTTGTCTGGCACTTTCCCAGCAATTCCACTCATGGGTTTGAGTCCTTCAGACCACCCCCCCACCTGCATGAGTCTGTATGTGTGCCCGTCACACCCATGGTGCGAGCACAGATGGCTTCATCAGGTCCTCAGTGTGGTCCTAGGCTGAGCATTTGCCTACTGAAATGTAGGTTATTATAATTGTAAATCACTTCTTTCATGCCTTCTCTGTACTGAAGTTAGTGCACTATAATTACTTAAAATTAGGTATGTATGTAGGTTATCATATCTATGGATTTCATTTCTGTGTGGTGCCCTGGTCTGTCTGTCAAATTTTCCTTAGGCCACTTGTAAACACACACACACACACACACACACAAATGGGGAATGATTGGAATCTCCTTTTTTATTAAAAGATATTCCACATTAAGAATATGTCAAGGTGGGGATTGGTTCATGATGGCGGAGTAGAAGGACGTGCTCTCACTCCCTCTTGCGAGAGCACCAGAATCACAAATAACTGCTGAACAATCATCGACAGGAAGACACTGGAACTCACCAAAAAAGACACCCCACATCCAAAGACAAAGGAGAAGCTGCAATGAGATGGTAGGAGGGGCGCAATCACATTAAAATCAAATCCCATAACTGCTGGGTGGGTGACTCACAGACTGGAGAACACTTATACCACAGAAGTCCACCCACTGGAGAGAAGGTTCTGAGCCCCACGTCAGGCTTCCAAACCTGGGGGTCCAGCAACGGGAGGAGGATTTCCTAGAGAATCAGTCTTTGAAGGCTAGCGGGATTGGATTACAGGACTTCAACAGGACTGGGGGAAACAGAGACTCCACTCATGCAGGGCACACACAAAGTACTTTGTGCATCGGGACCCAGGGGAAGGAGCAGTGACCCCATAGGAGACTGAACCAGAACTACCTGCTAGTGTTGGAGGGTCTCCTGCAGAGGCAGGGAGTGGCTGTGTCTCACCGTGAGGACAAGGACACTGGCAGCAGAGGTTCTGGGAAGTACTCCTTGGTGTGAGGCCTCCCAGATTACGTCATTAGTCCCACCAAAGAGCACCGGTAGGCTCCAGTGCTGGGTCGCCTCAGGCCAAACAACCAACAGGGAGGGAACTCAGCCCCACCCATCAGCAGACAAGCAGATTAAAGTTTTACTGAGCTGTGCCCACCAGAGCAGCAGCCAGCTCTACCCACCACGAGTCCCTCCCATCAGGAAACTTGCACAAGCCTCTAAGATACCCTCATCCACCAGAGGGCAGACAGCAGAAGCAAGAAGAACTACAATCCCGTAGCCTGTGGAACAAAAACCACATTCACAGAAAGGTAGACAAGATGAAAAGGCAGAGGACTATGTGCCAGATGAAGGAGCAAGATGAAACCCCAGAAAAACAACTAAATGAAGTGGAGATAGGAACCTTCCAGAAAAGAATTCAGAATAGTGATAGTGAAGATGATCCACAACCTTGGAAAAAGAATGGAGGCGAGAAGATGCAAGAAATGTTTAACAAAGACCTAGAAGAATTAAAGAACAAACAAAGAGAGATGAATACAATAACTGAAATGAAAACAACACTAGAAGGAATCAATAGCAGAATAACTGAGGCAGAAGAACGGATAAGTGACCTGAAAGACAGAATGGTGGAATTCACTGCTGTGGAACAGAATAAAGAAAAAAGAATGAAAAGAAATGAAGACAGCATAAGAGACCTCTGGGACAACATTAAACGCAAAAACATTCACATTATAGGGGTCCCAGAAGGAGGAGAGAGAGAGAGAGAGGACCTGAGAAAATACTTGAAGGGATTATAGTTGAAAACTTCCCTAACATGGGGGAAAGGAAATAGTCACCCAAGTCCAGGAAGTGCAGAGAGTCCCATACAGGATAAACCCAAGGAGAAACACACTGAGACACATAGTAATCAAATGGACAAAAATTAAAGACAAAGAAAAATTATTGAAAGCAGCAAGGGAAAAATGACAACATACAAGGGAACTCCCATAAGGTTAACAGCTGATTTCTCAGCAGAAGCTGAACAAGCCAGAAGGGAGTGGCATGATATACTTAAAGTGATGAAAGGGAAGAACCTATAACCAAGATTACTCTACCCGGCAAGGATCTCATTCAGGCTCAATGGAGAAATCAAAAGCTTTACAGACAAGCAAAAGCTAAGAGAATTCAGCACCACCAAACCAGCTCTACAACAAACGCTGAAGGAACTTCTCTAAGTGGGAAACACAAGAGAAGAAAAGGACCTACAAAAACAAACCCAAAACAATTAAGAAAATGGTAATAGGAACATACATATCGATAATTACCTTAAACGTGAATGGATTAATGTTCCAACCAAAAGACACAGGCTTGCTGACTGGATACAAAAACAAGACCCACATATATGCTGTCTACAAGAGACGCACTTTAGACCTAGGGACACATACAGACTGAAAGTGAGGGGATGGAAAACGGTATTCCATGCAAATGGAAATCAAAAGAAAGCTGGAGTAGCAATACTCATATCAGATAAAATAGACTTTAAAATAAAGACTGTTATAAGAGACAAGGAAGGAAACTACATAATGATCAAGGGATCAATCCAAAAAGAATATATAACAATTATAAATATATATGCAACCAACATAGAAGAACCTCAATACATAAGGCAACTGCTAACAGCTGTAAAAGAGGAAATCAACAGTAACACAATAATAGTGGGGGACTTTAACACCTCACTTACACCAATGGACAGACCATCCAAACAGAAAATTAATAAGGAAACACAAGCTTTAAGTCACACAATAGATCAGATAGATTTAATTGATATTTATAGGACATTCCGACCCAAAACAGCAGATGACACTTTCTTCTAAGTGCACACAGCACATTCTCCAGGATAGATCACATCTTGGGTCACAAATCAAGCCTCAGTAAATTTAAGAAAATTGAAATCATATCAAGCATCTTTTCTGACCACAACGCGATGAGATGAGGCATCAATTACTGCAGAAAAAAACATAAAAAACACAAACACATGGAGGCTAAACAAAACGTTACTAAATAATCAAGAGATCACTGAAGAAATCGAAGAGGAAATCAAAAAATACCTAGAGACAAATGACAATGATAACACGATGATCCAAAACCTATGGGAGGCAGCAAAAGCAGTTCTAAGAGGGAAGTTTATAGCAATACAATCCTATCTCTTATAGCAATACAATCCTATCTCAAGAAACAACAAACATCTCAAATAAACAACCTAACCTTACACCTAAAGGAACTAGAGAAAGAAGAACAAACAACACCCAAAGTTAGTACAGGGAAAGAAATCATAATGATCAGAGCAGAAATAAATTAAATAGAAACAAAGAAGACAATAGCAAAGATCAATAAAACTAAAAGCTGGTTCTTTGAGAAGATAAAATTGATAAACCATTAGCCAGATTCATCAAGAAAAAGAGGGAGAGGACTCAAATCAATAAAATTAGAAATGAAAACGGAGAAGTTACAACAGACACCACAGAAATACAAAGCATCCTAAAGAGACTACTACAAGCAACTCTATACCAATAAAATGGACAACCTGGAAGAAATGGACAAATTCTTAGACAGGTATAACCTTCTAAGACTGAACCAGGAAGAAAGAGAAAATATGAACAGACCAATCACAAGTAATGAAATTGAAACTGTTATTAAAAGTCTTCCAACAAACAAAAGTCCAGGACCAGATGGCTTCAGAGGCGAATTCTATCAAACATTTAGAGAAGAGCTAACACCCATCCTTGTCAAACTCTTCCAAAGAATTGAGGAGGAAGGAACACTCCCAAACTCATTCTGTGAGGCCAACATCACCCTGATACCAAAAGCAGACAAAGATACTACAAAAAAAGAAAATTACAGACCAATATCACTGATGAATACAGATGTAAAAATTCTCAACAAAATACTAGCAAACAGAATCCAACAACACATTAAGAGGCTCATACACCATGATCAAGTGGGATTTACCCCAGGGATGCAAATATTCCTCAATATATGCAAATCAATCAATGTGATACACCATATTAACAAATTGAAGAAAAACCATATGATCATCTCAATAGATGCAGAAAAAGCTTTTGAAAAAATTCAGCACCCATTTATGATAAAAACTCTCCAGAAAGTGGACATAGAGGGAACCTACCTCAGCATAATAAAGACCATATACAACAGACCCACAGCAAACATCATTCTCAATGGTGAAAAACTGAAACCATTTCCTCTAAGTTCAGGAACAAGACAAGGATGTCCACTCTAACCACTATCATTCAACATAGTTTTGGAAGTCCTAGCCATGGCAATCAGAAAAGAAAAAGAAATAAAAGGAATACAAAGTGGAAAAGAAGAAGTAAAACTGTCACTGTTTGCAGATGACATGATACTATACATAGATAATCCTGAAGATGCCACCAGAAAACTACTAGAGCTAATCAATGAATTTGGTAAAGCAGCAGGATACAAAATTAAGGCACAGAAATCTCTGGCATTCCTATACACTAATGATGAAAAATCTGGGAGAGAAATTAAGGAAACACTCCCATTTACCATTGCAACAAAAAGAATAAAATACCTAGGAATAAACCTACCTAGGGAGACAAAAGACCTGTATGCAGAAAACTATAAGACACTGATGAAAGAAATTAAAGATGATACAAACAGATGGAGAGATATACCATGTTCTTGGATTGGAAGAATCAACATTGTGAAAATGACTCTACTACCCAAAGCAATCTACAAATTCAATGCAATCCCTATCAAATTACCAGTGGATGGATCTAGACACTGTCACACAGAGTGAAGTAAGTCAGAAAGAGAAAAACAAATATTGTATATTAACACATATATCTGGAACCTAGAAAAATGGTACAGATGAACCGGTTTGCAGGGCAGAAGCTGAGACACAGATGTATGTAGAGAACAAACGTATGGACACCAAGGGGGGAAGTGTGTGTGTGTGGGTGGTGGTGGGATGAATTGGGAGATTGGGATTGACATGTATACACTAATATGTATAAATGGATAACTAATAAGAACCTGCTGTATAAAAAATAAATAAAATTAAATTTAAAAAAAAAGAGAATATGCCAAGTTAAAGAGTTCTCTGAAATCTTCCCTCCTTCATTCCATGAATTAGCCTGGTTTGGACTGTACGTGATGAAACACTTGGGGAATGTTTCTAAGCCACCCTGCCCCATGTAGCACCATAACAACCTGCTCCTTTAAGGCGTGGTCTGTAACCAAGGATGATCCTGTGGTTCAGAGAAGAAGAAAGAAATGCATCAAGTCCATTCTTAAAGGTAGCCTCTGCTCAGGATCAAGCGAGTGTGTCTTCATTTCAGCATAATTCATTTCAGTGAACTTACTACTAAATTGTAGAATCACACGGATGACTGATGATCAGTGTCCTTCATCACAAAGGGTTTGTGACCTAACTGGGGAGAAGTTTTAAACCCAAAAGGCTATGACATCATGAAGCAGATGGAAGAATCTGAAGGGTGAGGGATAAGCAAAATGCTATGGGAGAGCTCGTATGGGGATAACTAATTTGACCTGGGAGGAGAAGAAAGGTTTTGAGAAGTGGGAGGGGGTGTTTCAGTTAGGAAGCACTTCATTAACAAGGGACCAAGTGGAAGTTAGAAACTGTAAGGCAGGCCATGGGAAAGTCTGGTCCGTGGTCTCAGAAATTTCACATCAGTGAGGAGATAAGGACAAGGTAAGGCTGGAAAGGTAGGTTGGGACCCGATCGTGGAGGACCTTGAAAGCCAGGCTGAGGAGACCCGACAGGATTCTGAGGCAATTCTGCGGCAAGCCACAGAGTTTTGAGGAGAGTGATATGATCAGAGCCCTGGTTTCTGAACATATTCTGGCTGACCTCTGCAGGATGCACTGGGGGCTTGGAGGAGGTACAGAGAAAGACATGCCTGTCAGTAGGTGGTTGCAGCAGTCCAGGTGAGACTCCCAGGTGAGGGTGGGAAGCAGAGCAGCAGTAGTTGGGTTGGAAGAAGAGGGCAAAGAGAGACTTACAGAGAAGGATGGTGAGGGAGGGCTCCACCCTGGGTACCCAAGTGTAGCTGATGATGCTGCAGCCTGGATACCGACAGCCAGGGGAGGGGTTCCCAGGAAGATGGAGGAGACAATGAGCTTGGTTTTCAGACCAGTTGGATTCGAAGGGCAGACACTATATTCATGTGGAGATGTCCAGCAAGCAATTAGAAAAAAAGGGCTGAGTGCTCTACAATTTCCAGATTATCTGTCACTTCTCTACCGCTCTCTTCCTCCAAGAAAGGACCTCTCCTCTGTCATGACTGAAAGGTTACACATAGCACTGTGGATAAGAACTCATGCTCTGGATCTGACCGAGCAAGAGTCTAATACTAACTATGCCACTCTCTAGCTGTATGACCTTGGGTGAGTCATTTGATTTCTCTAAGCCTTGGTTTCTTCATCTATAAAATGGTTCTCACAAAAGTATATTCTGTATAATGTGGGGTTTTTTAATTAATTTATTTATTTTATTTTTTGGCTGCATTGGGTCTTCGTTGCTGTGCGCGGGCTTTCTCTAGTTGCAGCGAGCAGGGGCCACTCTTCGTTGCAGTGAGCGGGCCTCTCATTGCAGTGGCCTCTCTTTGTTGCAGAGCACGGGCTCTAGGCGCGTGGGCTTCAGTAATTGTGGCTCACGGGCTCAGTAGTTGTGGCTCGCGGGCTCCAGAGCGCAGGCTCAGTAGCTGCAGCACATGGGCCTAGTTGCTCCGCGGCATGTGGGATCCTCCTGGACCAGGGCTCGAACCCCCATCCCCTGCATCGGCAGGCATCTGGATTCCTAACCACTGTGCCACCAGGGAAGTCCATAATGTGGTTTTGACAAACCAATGAATTAGTACCTGGCATATTGTAAATGTCTAAAAATGTCACCTGTTATTAAACCAGATGACTTACCATTCCACAAACACACCCCAACTTTCCTACCTCTGATCATCTGCCCCTGCTGCTGTTCTCTGCTTACAATGTCCTCCTACCTAAGCCCCACCCATCCACTAACAGGTATCATTCCTCCTGTTCACCTTGCTCCCTACTCAAGATCTTGAAATCTTATTTATCCTTGACACTAAGACCTGGGGTTGGAATTTGGAATTAACGAGATTAGAAGAGTTTGCACACTCACTGTGATGATTAAACAAAGTCTTGGCTGGCTCACAAGGGGAAATGCAGACTTTATTCTATGACAGAAAATACTCTGATTCTGTGAGACTTTCCTAATACGTTTTATTTAGAAATTTTATTTATTTATTTATTTATCTTAGCTGCGTCGGATCTTAGTTGTGGCACGAGGGACCTTCGTTGAGGCGTGAGGGACCTTTCGTTGTGGTGCGTGGGCTCCTCTCTAGTTGTGGCGTGTGGGTTTTCTCTCTCTGGTGGTGTGTGGGCTCCAGAGCTCGTGGGCTCTGTAGTTGGCAGCACGCGGGCTCTCTAGTTGAGGCGCGTGAGCTCAGTGGTTGTGGTGCTTTGGCTTTGTTGCCCCGCGGCACGTGGGATCTTAGTTTCCCGATCAGGGATCAGACCCACGTTCCCTGCATTGGAAGGCGGATGCTTTACCACTGGACCACCAGGGAAGTCCCCTAATATGTTTCAATAGAAGGATCACATAGCAAGCATCTTGCCAAACACAGCCTTTATCGAGTATAAAAAGGAGAAGAATGAAACCTTGGGAAGCCCAAACAAGTTCGGTGCTGTGTAATGTTTGCTATCGTTTTATCCTTGTGAACAGCTGAGTACTTTTTCCTTGGCCCTTCTGTTTTGGTTCCTCTTTAGCAGCATTCTCCCAGATAGAAAGTGCTACCAGTCAGTTCTTTCCTGTTACCTTCCACCCACGCTTTGTTTTGGCAAGTGTAACCTGCCTGGGAGCTGAAGAACTGCTGCTCTCACAGCTCTCATGCCAAATTGGAAGAGACATTGTTTTCTGTAAAATTAAGATAAGAGTTCAGGAGGGCCGATCTGCTTCAAAAGATGATTTTAACAATTTTTTTAAGTTAACTGAAAACAGTAGCTCAATGTCATTCTTTGGGTTTCTACTTATTACAGTATCTTTCTTCTGTTTTCAAACAGTTCCTATAGCAATATAATGAAAATAACCTTTATTTTTTTTCCAGCTGCGAAGAGAGAACTATAAATTATTCCTTACCCTAGATTCCTTTCAGCACATACCAAAGCAAGTGCTTGCTCTGCCCCAATAAATCAAAGCTTCAAAAGGGCAAGGCAGCTCATCAGAGAACACAGCTTCCACTAACTAGACAATGAAATCCTGCGTCTGTCATCTTTGGAATTAATAAGAGATAAAGTGCCACTTTATACAAAGTTTCCAAACCCGGTCAGGAAAGAGTCAGGACATAGAATGGATTTGCAAACGTGGTCATTATATTCGTGTAAGAAGATATAATTCAATCAAGATTGAATTTTCATCTGCATTTCATAGCCATGGGTTGATGTCTTCAATGCATTTTCAGTAGAACCAAAGACTTAATCATTTTACTTTTGAAAAATATATTTCCAAAAGAGAAATATTTGGGGGCTGATAAGGAGAATGTTTCTAAGAGAAAGTGATATTGAAAATAAACCTTGAAGGATGTAGAAGTTTTTAACAGAGATGCACAAACATTTTGTAAGAATGGATAGACTCAAATCATAGGGTCATGCCCTATTGATCTAACTTTTCTAGGTTTCCAATATTATTGTCCCCAGTAGAGTAATTAATGAAGGCAACAACTTATTGAATGCCTTCTCTGTACCAGACACCATGCTGAACACAGGGTTAAGGAGACGAATAAACACTGGGCCTGCCCTCAAGGAGCTTTTAGCCTTCAAAAAGTTCTAACTCTTGTTTAGCTTTATTATACAAAATAAAACACAAGAATCATTATAAATTGATTCTGAAGTTCAGTTGGAAGCTCTACATGAAAGTTTTGCTTCATAGCAATTTTTTTTTTTTTTTTTTTTTTTTTTTGCGGTACTCGGGCCTCTCACTGTTGTGGCCTCTCCCGTTGCGGAGCACAGGCTCCGGACGCGCAGGCTCAGCGGCCATGGCCCACGGGCCCAGCCGCTCCGCGGCATGTGGGATCCTCCCGGACCGGGGCACGAACCCGTGTCCCCTGCATCGGCAGGCGGACTGCGCCACCAGGGAAGCCCCATACTCTTTTAATTAAAAAAAAAATTTGAATGAATAAATGCATGTAACATTATATATGGTTAGGGTGTGCAATGTGTTACTTCGATACATTTATATTCTCATATTGCCAATGTAGTGATATTTATCACCTTACACAATTATAGTACAATATTATTGTCGATATTCATTATACTGTGCATTAGAGCTCTATGGCTTATTTATTACTCATTATAAGTTTGTACTCTTAAACACCATCAGTCTTATCACCCCAGTTCTCAGCCCCTAGTGACCACCATTTTACTCTGTTTTTTACAGGTTTAACTTTTTTATATTCCACATATAAGTGATATCTTACAGTGCTTGGCTTTCTTGAAGACAGCTTTTCTAGGACAGAATGTAATTGCAAAAATCAGCTGGATTCCATAAATTTTCACCATAACCATAGCCACAAATTTAGTAATTCTACACTGCTACACTGCTTGAAAATTAAAACAGAAGAAAAAATTGGTTAATGCTTAAGTTACAACACTTCTGTAAAGGTAGAACAGTCAAAAATTTATAAATGTATTTCAGTCCCATCTTCATCCAAACAGTGGCAACATCTGGGTCCAAGAAACTTCCTGGGAGAAAATCATTTCAAAAGAAGATAGAATTCTGCACGTGGGCTTGGTTCAAAAGGGGCATTTTAGTGTGTCGTACTCAAAATTTGTCTTTAAGTCCAGCTATGGGATGGGGACTTCGAATTTTAAAAACTGATAAGCAATTTTTACTAAAAACAAACTATAGACACTGGGGGGCAGGGAAACACGGCTTTGGGATTTCTGTCACAAAGTGTAACACAACCTGGAGACACTCAACATTCTCCTACTTCTGCACCCTACACAGAAGACCATTTGGCTTATCCAAGCTTCCGAGACAACTGCACCCTTTTGCTCCAATGGGGGGCATCCAGGAATAAGAGACACCATGCTCACAGACAACCGCCCCACCATGGACACCTCAGCCGTGGAGATCACCAGCACCAAATGATGCTGGATAAAAGAAGAAGAAAATGGCAGACGCCATGGGGTAGGTGATAGCTGGTAGATGATTTATATGATCACCACCTAGATATAGAAAATTCTGCAGGGAGCTGCAGGACTTTCAATAGCAGGTGAAGATAAGAACCAGAGAACTACAGTTTATTCTTGCTCGTCTGACCCCATTTGTCCACCTCCCTATGATGAAGTTGACTACAGTAGTCTACATAAACATACGTTACTCAAATATTAGGTCCTAATTCATTTCAAGAATATGCTGAGTTATTCTCTAAGAAGAAAAGTGATCGCTTATCTGAAATTTAGTAACATATTCAACAACTTCTTTCCCATCTGTGGTATTTCTGGTTGAGTACCCATATTTTACACTGCTGTGACCCCAGAGCCTGATGCTTGAACATAAGGGAGGGAGAAAAATACACAAGAAAATTAAGAATATAAGGGAATAAGCCTTGTTCACCATGAAGACTCCACCTTGTTCTCCTGGGAACCAGTGGCACTGAACAACGAAAAAGAACTCCTGCTACTTTTGGAAATTATATAAAAGGTAAATTGAACTGGTCAGAAACTTCTGGGCTGGCTTCCTTTCCTCTCTTAAAGAGTTTTGCAAAAGCTTTTCTGCTCACAAGAGAATACTGAAAAAGAACTCATTGTAAAAGGTCTATGTGAAAGTGCTGAGAATGGGTTATCCTGCACCGCGGTAGATCAGAGCTGACTGCAGCTGGAAAAGTATGTATCCTACTGTACTTTTTTTTTTTTTTTTTTTGCGGTATGCGGGCCTCTCACTGTTGTGGCCTCTCCTGTTGCGGAGCACAGGCTCCGGACGCGCAGGCTCAGTGGCCATGGCTCACGGGCCCAGCTGCTCCGCGGCATGTGTGATCTTCCCAGACCGGGGCACGAACCCGTGTCCCCTGCATCGGCAGGTGGACTCTCAACCACTGCGCCACCAGGGAAGCCCCCTACTGTACTTTTAATGGCCTTCAAAAATATTTAAGAACTGAACAGGAAAAGCACTGATGAAGTTCTTCCATCAAGACTCTCTTTGACAGTTTTTTTTGGAATTGTAAAGCCTTTTCTTGTTTCGTAACAATAGATCTTCCTTTTCTTCTCAATCTACTGGGTGCTCTGCTACCAGATTAATTTTCCTAATGTACCACCTTTATCATGTCATTCTCCTGCTTAAAATCTCAGAAAATAAATTTCATAGGCAATGGGAAGGAGGAGTGGCAAAGAATAGCTAACAGAATAATAGCTATAGCTAAAATGTATGGTGCACGGTGTGCCAGGCACTCTTCTAAACACTATGAGTATCTTAACCCATGTAATACTCAAAAATCCCTGTGACATAGATGCTAATTTTTTTTACCCCAATTTAAAGATGAGGTTACAGATGACCAAAAGGCACATGAAAACATGCTCAACATCACTAATTATTAGAGAAATGCAAATTAAAACTACAATGAGGCATCACCTCACACCAGTCAGAATGGCCATCAACAAAAAATCTACAAGCAATAAATTTTGGAGAGGGAGTGGAGAAAAGGGACCCCTCCTACACTGTTAGGGGGAATGTAAATTGGTACGGCCACTATGGAGAACAGTATGGAGGTTCCTTAAAAACCTAAAAATAGAGCTACCATATGATCCAGCAATCCCACTCCTGGGCATATACCCAGAGAAAACCATAATTCGAAAAGATACATGCATCCCAATGTTCACTGCAGCACTATTTACAATAGCCAAGACATGGAAGCAACCTAAGTGTCCACTGACAGAGGAACGGATAAAGAAGATGTGGTACAATGAGAAGCCCGTGCACCGCAAGGAAGAGTAGCCCCTGCTCGCCGCAACTGGAGAAAGCCCTGAGAGCAGCAATGAAGACCCAACGCAGCCAAAACTAAATAAATTTATATATAAAAAAAAGAAGATGTGGTACATATATACCATGGAATATTACTCAGCCATAAAAATAGAACAGAATAATGCTATTTGCAGCAATATAGATGGACCTAGAGATTGTCATACTGAGTGAAGTAAGTCGGACAGAGAAGGACAAATATCGTGTGATATTGCTTATATGTGGAATCTAAAAAAATAGTACAAATGAACTTATTTACAAAACAGAAATAGAGTCACAGATGCAGAAAACAATCTCATGGTTACCAGGGGGGAAAGGGAAGGGAGGGATAAATTGGGAGATTGGGATTTACATATACACACTACTATACCTAAAATAGATAACTAATAAGGACCTACTGTATAGCACAGAGAACTCCACTCAATACTCCATAATGACCTATATGGGAAAAGAATCTAAAAAAGAGTGGATATATGTACATGTATAACTGATTCACTTTGCTGTACAGCAGAAAAGTAACACAACATTGTAAATCAACTATACTCTAATAAAAATGTAAAACAAAACAAAACAAAAAATAAAGATGAGGTTAGTAACTTGCTCATTACAGAGGTGACATTTCAACCCAAGCAGTCTGACTCTAGCGCCTTTCACTCTTAACCACTGCAGCTAAATCCCAGAGCTCAAAAGGCCCTCAGGGGCACAAAAGAAAAATGTGTCTCTTGTTCATGTTGTGCTCAATCTGGAGAAGTCAGAAGGAAGATTCTATGGTTTCATGATGGCATTCAGTGACTTCCACCATCTAACAAGAACTCTTTTTCTATCTTATTCACTCTTCCATCTCAACTCCTCCAAACGAGCCAAATGTTCTTAATACCCTGAAATGCTCTTCCTGAGTGTCTCCATCTTCCTGTCTTTACAAATTTAGTGATCATTTAAGGCCCACATCAAGTCCTGCCTCATCCAAACAAGGACATCTTCTCCAGCCATATTCATTGGGAGGGACCTCTTTGAACTCCTACAGTCGTTGCGGTCCACACCAGTGGTTTGCTCTCATCACTCATTTGTGACGGAATAAAGCAGAGGAACAAATAAATACAAGTATCGAAACAGGCTTTTCTAAAATTGCCTTGAACAATTATCACACGGTTGGAAAGATACATAGGAAATGTTTTATTGATCGAGTCTCTTTGTTTCCTCTAGTGATTTCTAACACATACATTTCCAATTTGCTCATGATTTCTTTAAAAAAATTTACAAATATATTTCAACTTATTTTTCTCTTAATTTCAACCATAAAACAGCATCTTCTGCTTGCTAGATGAGAAAGAACCTTGGCCACTTTTTCTTTTCTTCTTGACATTCCTTCTCAGGTTTAACTGAATTAAAATGCAGAATTTTAGTTCAATTCCTTTATTACTTTATGTACCTTATTTCAAGAATTCTTTCTTAACATTTGCACTAAACTTCGTGATCATATGAACAACTGAGAGAATTTACAGTGCCCTTTGTCGAGTTTATTATTCGGAATATTTGTGGGGATGGTATACTCTCTGAGTCCAATATGTACTATTATGGAATGATGACTAATTTTGATACTGTCACCATTCTATGAAATCAAAGTTTCAAGGGAAGAGGCCACACCAGTTTCCAATCCTTAAGCCTTTTTTAAAAAATTGGAGTATCATTGCTTTACAATGTGATGTTAGCTTCTGCTGTACAACGAAGTGAAGCAGCCATATGTACACATATATCCCCTCCCTCATGGACCTCCCTCCCTCACATCCCCCCCATCCCGCCCATCTAGGTCATCACAGAGCACCGAGCTGACCCTTAAGTCTCGATTCTGGAAGGGAGTATAGGAGTAACCAAGGCAGGCACTTCTGGTTCATTTTCCTAGTAATGGTGTTGCTTAAGGACGGATGGGGAAGGGGGTGGGAAATATAAAGGAAGATACAGGTCAGAGATCTGTTTCCTGTTTCCAAGCACTGGTTTCCTAAGACTCAATGAAGAAACAGAGATTCCATTATTGTATGGGAACTTACAAAATGCTTTGCTTCTATAATTCCTTTCCCAGCTTAAGTCTGCAGAGAGCCTGCCAATGGCCTCCTCAAGCCTGGAATGGTTCTGGGCAAAGGGTAAAAAGTCCCATTTTTCTTGAGTTTAGAAAAGGTTCAGCCAGACGTTCCAAACAGGCAATTTACTGCTGCAATCGTTTTGAATTAGGTTACCTACTTGTTCCCGATTTAGGTCTTTTGGTAGTTGTACTGAAATTTGCAACCAACATACTGATGGAGTGTGTATAAACAAATTTTGGCCATAAAGATTCTTCTCATTTTTTTGCCTCCAAAACAAATAATAAAATAGGAGGAAAAAGTTTTAATCCACGAAATGTTAAGAGATCAAATAAAAATATTAAAGAAAGGCTGTGGAAGGTCACAGATAGGTCTACTGCAAGGCAGAAAGGGGACACAAATCCTGCACCCTGCCAATTGTACCTTGTAGCCCAAGGACCCTAGAATAATTGTGGGCCCCTGAAAATGGGTTTCTTAATTTATCTATAACAGGATTGAGAATGAATTAGTTTTGTCTATTCCTCAATGAAAATGGACTCATGTGTTTAAAAGAATATTAGGATAGGTTGGATGCTTTTTAAAATGTTTTGACCAAATGTTTCTCTTGTCATTTTCTTAAAACTAGAGAATTTACCTCTTAAAAGAATTTATTTCCATGTAAGTCCCCCCAACTTTTTCTCCCAGATTAAGGAATGATGAGCTCGATTCAACAGATAAAAGCTGGAGGCATCTCAAGAGGCAAAGGAAGAGAAATCATTATATTAAGTCACACCGAATGCCGCTGAGTATAAAGATTATTTAAGAATGTGTAGAACGCTCAGATAAGCAGTTAGTGGGAACTACCCCTCTGACGTGTAAGATAAACGTTAATGCTTTTCTAACTACAGGATAAGATGTACCAGTCAGCCCCACATCCTGAATTACAATGAAACATGAGTCCCAATTAATCTTTGTTATATGCTAAGAACAAAAACAAATGTTACAGGGTCAACAACTAGGCTGGCTTTTTCTATGCAAAACCATTTAACCTTGTCAGCACTTTTTACTGCACGGGCTACTGATGGGTTTAATTACCAAAGTGGTTAAGACAAAGCCAATTACATCTGAGATATCGTCAGCTTTTCTGTAATCAATGAAATCAAACAACCTTTGCTAACACTGGTGTATCTTGTTTAGTCAAGGTACTTTCGGCAAAATGATGTAAGTTTGTGGTTTCTACTCAAACTGCTGGCATTTAATAATGTGTCTCCACAGTCACTTTTCATGGAGTTGAAATATTTTGTACACTTTAGGCTCAAGTTGGACTTCCCTTCACTCTCCCTTTACCCAGTTTTTTCTTATTGTATTTATTATTTTTAGAAATTATACTATTGTATAACATAGCATTTTACAATAACATATAGTACTTTTTTGGTCAGCTCCCCCATGAAAATGTAAGCTCTGTGAGGGTAGGGACTTTGTTTTATTGATTCTATCTGTTGTACCCATAACTGTGTCTGGCACGTAGAAGGCATTCGATAAATACATGTTAAATGAACAAACCTCAGAGATTGGTTTGCCGGAATGGGTGGCCAGTAGAAATGTTCGACAGGATCTATGTACCGTAATTACACTAGGTGATAATAGGTTCACAAAACCACTTATTTAAGCGATATGTGATTTAACAGATAATCACTTTGTCAACTTAAAGAAAAAGCACACAACATAAGGGTTGTGAGTTTAAGTTTTACTCAGGGTCTTATTGAGGACTATAGCCCAGGAGACAGCCAATCAATTAGCTCTGAGAAAACTGCTCCAAGGAAGTAGGGGAGTGGCCCATTTATATGACTTTGGGTGAGGTCATACATGCAGTCTAGCACACACCTTGGTAAAAGATTACTGCTAATCGCAAAGAATAGATATCTCAAGTTCATGATTTCAGTGCCTTCCTATGTATGGAAAGATGCAACACTCTGGGTTCATAACATTCTTCCTGAGATATGCATCTAACTATCTAAGGAGGCTGCTTGTTTAAGCAGAGTGCCTCCTCTGGTTTTCCATCCCGAATTCCTCTCAGGGTGCACTGCTGGTCGGTCACTGCAGTGTGTTACCACGTAACCCTAGTAGGATGAGGGGTGAGCAATGCTCGTTGATCTTATTTGTTCACAACTTACTTAAGTGATTTAAGTTTTTAGATATAAAAAAATGGACTGGAAATTGATATTTTACTATGCTTCTGGCCCTTGGTAAGCTCTTACTGTTCAAAATTCTCAGTACCATTATCTAGGAATGCTATGGAATAGATTCTGGAATTGTATTCACAAGACACAGGAGGCTAGCGTGGAACGATTTTCAAGGGACAACATTAAGGTTGTACAGCCTGTTTCAATTCTCTCTAGCCCTCCTAACGTGGTTTACTAAATTCACACACACACACACACACACACACACACACAGAAGCAATTTTCTCTGTACAAAGAGGAAGTCAGATAGAAAGCCTCCCATTTCCCTTCTTTTCCCACCCGCTGTGGTCCCAAAGAAATAAACTCTCCCAGGTTTAGACATGTTATTCTCAGACCTACCCAGTGACTTGATGTTTACATTCAGCTCCCTCTGGGCACTAGCTGACCTGTGCTGGCCTTCCCCTCCTAGCCCTGGGAGAACCAGTGGAGACCAACTGAGCCTGAGAACTTCACCATGACAAGATTTCAGGTGGCATGACAGATGCAGCTTCACCCATGGTAACTAAAGTGTGTGGACAGAAATCTGCCGTGCGTGCGTGTGTGTGTGTGTGTGTGTGTGTGTGTGTGTGTCCCCTCCTTTGGTTCCCACCCCTCCTTCAGAGTCCCTCACAGCCACTCCACCTTGCGCTGCCCGCCTCTGCCAACAGAAAGGAGGGGGGTGGGCTTAGCTCTCATTGGCTTGGTTCCCATTCAGACCCCAGACAGAGGTGAAGGGGTGTCACTATATTTGACTTAACCTGATTTTACTTAGACAAGATTAGTAAATCAGAATACCTTTCTAGTTGGGTTTTGTTGAGTGATAGAGTTATCTTTTGAATCACGAGCACCTTTACCATCTAAACTAAACAAACATTAGTATGGTATGGGTTTCTTTTCCAGAGGGAGAAAAACTATCTCAGAAGGAAATTCTATTTTAGGCACAGGTTGAACTCTGCTTCATCTAATTTATTCCAATCTCCAACAATTGGATCAAAACAAACTGACCTCTTGAGAAATAGTCACACAATGGTATTCATCAGCAGTGTCCATTTGCGAAAACAAGATTCTACTAAAGCCAGGCCACGTGCCAGAAAAAGACTCAGATTTTGTGAATGACTGTGTCGTTGGTGATACCCCACTACAGGCAACCACCACATGCTGTTCTCGGGACACGTCCTCAATAGCAGTGCTTCTCAACTGGGGTCCGTTTCAGCCACCGGGGCAATGTCTGCAGACATTTTTGGTGGTCACAACTGGAGGAGGGAGCAACTGGCATCTGGTGGATAGAGACCAGGGATGCTGCTAAACATTGTCCAACGTACTGATGGGTACCAGAATATGTCACCCCAAAATACGCCACTCTGGCATAAGGATTATTTTGAGCTAAAGACAACTGAGAACGAGCAGAGGCAAGAAAAGCTTTTTAACCTCCCCTTAACTGCCTAAACATGAAGTCTAGATTTCTCCATTTGTAAAGGAAATTTACATGTATAAAGGAAATTCCCATTTATAAAGATGTCTCTGTATCAGGAAAACATCTACACCTGGAGACAACTCTTATAATCGGAGAAACTATTACCAACAACACAAGACAACCCTTATTTACAATGTATTTCCTCCCCTCACCTTCCTAGCACTTGCCTCCCCCTGCCCAGAAGCCGCAAACTCCCTTTTCTTTGTTTATTCTAAGATGGTATATAAATTTCCATCATCTGGCCACTTCCTAAAGTCTCAGGTCTTTGTGAAACTTCTGTGCAGATGTATGTAATGAAGCTGGTTTTATTTTTCTGTCGTTAATCTGTCTTTTGTCAGCTTGATTTGCAAGCCCCAGCCACTGAACCTAGGAGGGTTTAGGAAGAAAGGTTTTTCCTCCCCACAGCACAGGACAGTCTCCAAAACAAAGCCTTCTGGGGCCCCAAATGTAAATAGTGCCGAGGTTGAAAACCCTGCTCTGTACTGACAGACAGAAATCAAAAGCGCCAAAAGTCAGCAAGGTGTTTGGGAGTTTAGTAGCTTCAGTGATGTCAAACCAGCTCTCCCTTATGGCTGTGAGTCTTGGACATAATACTCAGAACTTTAACGTTTCAAACTGTGCTTAATAAAATGACCCTGCAGGATCAGCCGGAGGGGTTTTCTTCCTATGTCCGTTCACCAGCCACAGAATTAGGAGCATTAACCACTGCTCTGCTGGTAGGACCTGTGTTTTGGTTAAAACTACACGGAAGAAGAACTCATGAAAGGTTCACTAAATCACAACGCCAGTGACCCCTATGTTAAGGGTGTTAGGAAATCAGGGGACAGATTTACTCTTTATGAGTAAAGAGGCATTAGGTGGTCTGTAGGGTTGGATTAATGCCAATACAAAACAAAGGAGGACCCTCCTGGGTACAACTCCTTTCCATGTCCCCGATTTCTTGTTTGTAGGAAATAGGCTTCATTCAGCCTCCTAGACCTTCCCTGAGTTCCAAAGGGCAGCTTCAAACAGTTGCTAATCCGAGAAGGGAAGGAATGCAGAAACTAAGGATGAGTCAAGAAACAATAGTGCAGTGATTAAATCAGGGTCCTGGTTCCTCCTCAAGGGATACACATAACAATATCTTCTGCAGGAACTAAGACCCCCCCATCCAAGTGGAGGATGGTAACTTCAGGTTGAGCGCAAGATTCTTGGAGCACCGCCCTGTTACCTCACCAACAGCCAATCGGAAGAAAGTCTGCACACTCTAGAAGAAAATGAAGACTCAGACCCCCTCCCCAAATGATTCTCCCTTTAAAAACTTCCGTGGTTGAGCAGAATCTTTGGAGTTCGTTTTTGGCCACAAGTCCGCCATCTCCCCAGGTTGCTGGCCTCCTGAATAAAACAGCTTTTCCGTTCCAACCAACACTCGTCTCTGGAGTATTGGCTTTCAAGCGGCGAGCAGCTGAACCTGAGTTTGGTAACAAACAGGCTTGATGAGAAGCAGATATAGCTGCAAATCCAGAGACTGTCCTCCCTTGAGGAGTGGGCAGGGAGGATCTGCTTGGCTCCAGTCCCAGAGTTGCTCCTACTGTATGATTACCAACAAGTCTGAAACCTTCTCTGTAAAATGAGGGGCGAGGCCTATGCCCTGAAGGACCCCCTCCAGCTCTGTCATTCTCATTCAGTGGTTTCCTCACCACCTGCTCTGGCACACAAGGGCTCAGACAACTCTGTAACAGGATGTCAGTGAGGTATATGTATTGTTCTGAAGCAGTATTTGGTAAAGGAAATAAAGAACAAAAGGAACACACACAGGTTTGCATAAACGGGAAACCCTTTAATTTGATAATCATGCATTCAACAAACATTTATTTACTGAGCATCTCCTCTGAATAAGGTATACAAAATTCCATATTTTCTTCTAAAACAATGTTTTTATACGAGCCTGCAAAGTTCTCTGAAAGTGTATGTCCTAAGATTTGCAGCAGCTAGCATTCAATTCCACCAGTGAAGCCCCTTGCCGCATTCCGCACAGGACAGATGGGTCTCCACCAGCTCTCTCTCTCCAGGTGGTGCTGACACAGCACATATTTGAATACTCCTCTCGGTGGGAAATAGAGACGTAAATTCTATACTTATCTCTCAACCTGCTACTATGACTTTCTTCACAGCCTTGGTTTTTCAAAGGTTTCAAGTTAACTCTTCTCTTAGAGAATATATGCAGGCAGGTAAACTCAGAACTGTGATGCCCTGTTCTCATTCTGTAGCTGGGTTCTTGTCTCTGTAATTGTTGCCCACTGGGCCGACGGCTGGCTGCCGGTGCGCCCCGTGCTGTGGAGAGGAATGTGTCAGCTCCCGCAGTTACATCTTCAAAAAGGCCACCTGGAAAAGGAAGAAAAACCCACAGTGCTTTCCTTATAGAATGTGATGAAATGGCTGAGTACACATCAAACCTGAATCAGGTAAGTCTGCTCGGTAAGGATGCTCACAGGTCTACAAAGAAAAACGACTCTTAGTCGGGCCAGACGTTGCCATTTCACGGCAGGAGCAGATTTAGTCCTTTTTTAATGAACCATACAGTAGTTAAAATAATTCACATGCATTTTAAAGGGAAAAAAGGAGTTTAAATTGACACTCAAGTTGTATTGCCGTGAAGTAACCCAGTTCTCTTTCCCATTGGTTCAAACGGCTGCTTTGAGTCTTCCATGAGCATTATTCCAAATCCCGAAGACTCCTGGGCAATTCCAGTTTCTCATTACGATTGGTAATTATATCAGTCTCTCTTCGGGTCATGCCAATGCTTTTAATTGCATCATATTTATTGGGCTTGCCAGCAGCAATTTATCTTAAAACTCGGTTGTTTTAAAACATTTTAATTCATACAGGCTTAGGTACAAAATATTTTCAGACTATATTTAATAAGGTCCAGATCCAATGCATCGAATTTCTCAAGAGTTTTAGCTAAAGGAGAAACAAACATAATAAAGTCAATCATAAACACTTAGAAAATTCTAGCTCAGAGTTCAGGGGTGATAATAAATTGGGAAGTTGCCAGCACCAGGAAGAGAGTGGAATGTAGGTTAGAGATAAAGATGGAGAAACACGGGGCAGTTAGAAAGCTCGTCCCAGGCCTTTTCTGGGGGGAAAGAGTGAGCAGCAGAAGCAAAACATTCTACTCTTGGACATTTGGTACTTAAGTCCCCAAACGCAGTTGAAGGAGGTATGTATTTAATGATCCCTGTTAAGGGGATAGGAAAAGTGAAGAGTCGTGCAGGGCAAAAGCCATCTGCTTTATGTTGAGTAATTCAGAAGGATGTTACTCTTCATACAGTGCTGGTGAGAAAGGCCCCTGCTGAGTTTCCATATCAACTTCCCGCTGAGTTTTTACATCAAGTTCTGCAATGAGAACAAAGTTGAAGGAGCAGGCACAGAAGAGAGGTTAAGATTCCTAAACAAAATATAAACATGGAATGCGGAGGGGACAAGATAGGAGAGTAGAAGGATGTGAGCTCACTCCTTCTTATGGACAACGGATGCAAACCTCAAGGGCTTATTGTGAAGAGTAAATGAGAGAATGCTTATGAAAATACTTGTGTTTCCCTCCCTGGCCTCTCAGATGACAGACATTAGGAGCCCATGAATATTCTGATGAGAAGGGGCTGTTGAAGACAGACCAGCTGGGCCCTTTAGGGAATGATCACAGAATTCCAGGGAAGGGGACTTCGGGGGTCACTGAGTCTGACTTCTTGCTCACGGTGGTTAGCATCCCCGTGGGGACATTCTGCTTCTTCAAGAACAGTTTACAGGGAGATTCCCAAGATGCCAATACCACTGCTGATACTCAGAGACACAAAGACGATGAATAAAACCCAGTTATCTCTTTTTGAATTCTGAAAACTGCTGTGTCATGGAGTATTCCAACCAGGAACTACTTAGAATAACTGATGATGATAAATGTCATCCTAAAAATGGTTAAGAACTTTGGCTCTGGAACCATACAGACCGGTGGTTCTCTCCTTGGGACAATTTCGCCCACCAGGGGTCATTTGGTAGTGTCTGGAGATTTTTTTTTTTGTGTCACAGCATGTGGGATCTTAGTTCCCAGACCAGGGATCAAACCCAAGCCCCCTGAAGTGGAAGCCCGGAGTCCCAACCACTGGACCACCAGGGGAGTCCCTGGAGATATTTTTGGTTGGCACAACTTGGGGGATGCTAATGGCATCTAGTGGGTAGAGAGGTAGGGATGCTGCTAAACGACCAGTTATGTGCAGGACAGCTCCCCATAAGAAAGAACTCTCAGTCTCAAAACATCAACACTGCCAGTGCTTGAAAATGCTGAAATTTAGAATTCGATCTCTCTGTGACCTTCGACAAGCTTGTTAACCTCTCTCAGCCTTTCCTTGTCTGCAAAATGGGAATTATAACAGGACCTACCTGAAACCTGTAAAACACTTTCCTATTTTAACTCTTTTCATCCTCAGCACAGTCTGGTGATTTAGGTAACGCAGGCATTCGAAACTTTGTTTTACAAATGAAGAAACAGAAGCTCAGAAAAACTAAGTGGCTCGCTCAGGATGCAAAGCTAGTAAGTGGCAATGGTGGTTTTAGGAAGAAATTTTGATTTCTAATCCATGCTTTTTCCCCTGGTAAGTTTACAGATAGATGATCAAGATAAAACTGCACAGGTTGGGGGACTTTTAATCCTCATTATTGTCTCAAATATGAAAGATTTATTTTCTTTGGTATGCCTGTGAATATGGACACAGGATGGAGAAAACTACATGAGGCTGAGCTCATTAAAACAAATAATGCAAAATGGAGTCCCCAGCAAAAAAGAAAAGAAATTTAAGTTGACCTAATACGTCTTTTCTTTTTTCCATCGTTCTTTTTTATAGTGCCGCCTGCCAAGGACACTATGTGTTTTGCAGGACTTAATAACAAGAAACTGCAATCATGCTTGGGAACAGGTATTGTACGATGCATTTTAGCTTCTTTTTATTTAAAACACTGTGAGTTAACATATTTCAGATGTTGATTTTGTGTTCCCTAGCTTTTGTCCATGACAGGAAAAATTGCTTTCCCTAACTGTCATTTATTTTAAGACAGGATAATTTTATTTTGTTCTACTACACTGAGAAGAATCTCTGTATTTCATCTTTTTAGTTTTATTCCCCAAAGTAAGAAGTTTTAAAGCTTTGCAGAGTCTATGAGTACAGCTACAGCTTCAGGCTCCGTTGTTACATTCCTGGAATAGATAGTTACAGAAGTATAAATAATTATTAGAAACCAGGGAAGACAGGACTCTGGAGTTGGCTGTAACATTTGACTCTCTCTGTTCTCTCCTCCTGGATTTGGACACTTGGGAAAGGAAAAGGGGAGAGAGAATGAAAATGTCTAAAAATAATGCCTCTGCTTTGAGTCACCATCTAAAAACAATCTTCTTAAACTACCATAAACAGGGCCAGGCTGCTGTAACGGCTGACCAAATGTTCAGTTTATAATGCTTCTGTACAATTGCGCAAATATGTTAAACACTTTTGAATGTTCTCGTTATCTTAGTTAACAAAATTATACTATGAAATTCTATTTCTCAACATAGAGCTGGAATTTCAATCAATAAAAAGACATGCTGTCAAGGCAGACTGCACAAGATAAAATTAACATTAAAAAAAAATCCTACATAAATGCTTTGAGGTACACTAAACAAGACAGATAAAACTGTACAATACTGGAAACTGTGAGTTTCATAATAATTGTGAGCTTTAGAAAAGTCTCTTTAGAATAAGTAGCATAGCCATACACAAATGTTCCTTTTAAAGGGTACTGTAGACTTAAAAAAATAAATATTTAAAACTATTCCTTAAATATATATTTTTGTCTAGATACGGCTCCTGTTCAAAGTTATGTCTGGAATAAATGTTATGGCATGGCAAAAAAGTTTATACTTTATATTACAAAATCCAGTTTCTAGGCTCAAACTTCATTTACAAAATAAAATATACAATGTAAATATAAAAATAATAAAAGAAAATGACCTTTTCAAGCATATTATTTGTTTCGAGTCTTAAATCACAATGGGGTACAAACCATTTACTAACTCACTAATTCAGCATCAATCAGGCCTGTGCTGATGACACCTGGACTCCACTCTTTGTGTTGAATAAATAGTATAAGATTGTCCTCTCTCTGGGCTGGCAGGCTGTCTTCATTCACTCGATTCATTCGATGATTAAGTACCATCTATGTGCCTGTGACTGTCCAGTCACAGACCACAGTGAGAAGGCATTCCCTCGTGGCACTAACATGCGAGTTGGGGAGAGTCAAGTCATGAGATGATTCTAATAGGTTGGAATAAGTCTAAGACGGACGCCTAATGCCTGCTGGCAGAAAAAGGATCATTCTTGGGTTATGAAAGGAAGTGCGATTTCTGAAGCAGTAGCCCGAACAAGGCAGTTATTACTCTAATTATGAATAGTGTGTTGGCAAGGAGAGACAATAAAACCTGGCATGGCACTGAGTGGGATATACTTTGTTCCCACTAAAAGATGCTGGCTTTGCTAAAGGAACTACTAGCAAACAGGAATGAAGGAACAAAGGACCAAAGATGGGAGAAGCAATACAATGAGGAAGAAGATCTTATCCCACTAAAATGACAACGCCTGTGTGGACACTGTCCACACACTTATATGTGGACAGAAATACTAGACCAAGGAAACACCAGCGCGGCCTTCCAACTCAAATTCTGTAAAAGCCTTTAGAAAGTGGGAAAAAAGCAAATAGGATCAGTGTCTTTAAAGGGATTTAAACCCTTACCTTGTATTTTATTTAGGCCATGGATGCACTAGGATAATTTACAGGTCAATCAAAAGCTTGTGATTTTCATCTAGCGGGAACCAGTGAAGCAAAGCACAGCTATGCTTTCTAGCGGAGGGCAGCGTGTGAAGTACCAGAAGACATAGATGTGAGTGGGGTAAAGACGACCGATGCCTCTTCCTCTCCAGATGGGGCTGGACACATGGACAAAAGCAGCAATTCCTGGGTCCTGAGCCTATTCTTCAACAAAGCAAGAAAGTTCTGGATGTAAGCTTCTCAGCACCCCTTTCAGAGTAATGGGGTTGTGGAAGCATTGCTGGTGTTGGATGGTGCTATTACAACAGCACTGTGGTGAACAAGCCCTTCTGATGCAGTTGCCTGAAGCTCCTGGTTATATAAGGCAAACCCACCAACCTCGCTAATGATAGCAAGCCCATGGGGCAAACATTATATGGCAACAGTCTTTAGGTGTTACATAAAAATATATTTTCTCAAGCACAAAACATATTTGTTAAAGGAAATTCTATGATGCCAATATGGGTGGGTGTTAAAAGGTATAACGTTAAACAGTACCACCACAATAAATACACTGTCACTCATAAATCAGAAAGTCCTTTTAGTTTCTCATTCCTATGGGAACGTACACGAGGGAACGTGGCAGAAAGGCAGTGGTACCACTGCAGCTCTGGACAGGAGTGGTGGTATGAAAATCACCCCTGCACTGCCCTACCGGCAACATGCCTCTGATCAAACAAGTTTATTCAGAAACGGAGTCACTAGAGTCCAGAAATGGAGTGTTTTCCTACAGTATCAATTCATTGACATTTTTAGTAGCAAAACCATTTCAACAAATAATATTTCAAGGAAGTCATGCTCATCCTGATCTATCATAATGTTGAGAAGCATAGGTGTTGAAGAAGACAATGTACTTGGGACAGCAGGACAGTTAGAAATTCCAGGAGGGGACACGAACCCACGTGGGGGACAAAAGAGCTTTCCATAGCAGAGAGCTGGTTTCTGGCATCTAAATAGGTTTATCTCAGTGATATTTTAAAATTCCTGTTTTAGCTGTATATATTAATTTTTCTAACAGAGACGCAACCAAAGGAGAGACTAGCCTCATCCATGTAAAACACTTTCCAACCCGCTGTCAAGGAGGGAGGAGGGACTAGCTTGGGAGGCTGTGGCTGTGGATCCCACTGCTGAACAGTGGAAAAGCTCTGTGGAAACATCACGCAGGCAGTGATGAGATGCTGTAACGAGTGTTCCTGGGGCCGGGACTATTCAGGCACGTAAGTGCAGAATTCTGTCAAGTAAGGAGAACGGCACAAAGTGAGCTCCCACACTTTTTCGGGAAAGGGCTAAGGAAGGTCGTAGCTGCCTCTGTAAACCCTCCTGGACAATTTTATCTCATACCTGAAGAGCCTTATTTGTGTTGGTTGGTATTCAACAAGTTCTTAACTGTAATGATTAAAACTTAGAGAAATCAAGACTTGTATTGCTCATTGTAATTTTTCGTTTTCATAACTGATCTATAAATATATTAGGTACAGACGAAATGAGAAACGCACAGAAAGAGGAAAATAAAATTTTTGCAACTTCATTATTCAGAGTAACTACTATTAAGCGTTTTGGATGTATCTTTTTAGATTTACTTTCTATGTATAACTGGACATTTCTGCATATGCTGTTTTGTAATATGTAGCTTCTTTTTAACTTAATGATATATTGTGGTAATCTTCCCATGACAGTGAATATTCTTCTATGATATTTTTAATGACTGTATTATATTCTGCTATATATCTGGGTCACTTAAAAAAAATAAAAAAGGATAAATGCATAACTTATTCCACCAGAAAGCAAACTTGACGGGTTTTTTGGGGGCGTTGCGGGGGGGTGTGGATAAGTGAGGGGATGTTACTAACTGTTGGGCCCAGAGGACTTTGGCATAATCTGGCCTGGGTCCTCAAGGTGTCATCTCTGGACCAGACTTTTTTTTTTTTTTTTTTTAATACAGGCAAATCTAATGTTTATTTTAGTCAATTCAGGCAGTCAATAATATGTATTCAACAGTCCTTAATACTAGGAATTCTGAGAAACTATAAAAAGCAATACATTTAACCAAATAACCAGAGTCATTTGTTTCTTTCAAGAAACTTAAATTTTTAACCTAATGATGAAGATATTATAGAGACAACTAGGTACACATGCAAACAATGGAACTATTACCCAGTGTTTACTAATAATACTGTCCCTGAGGTCTTTGTCAAAGGCTGTTAAGAATGAAGATTCGCTCTTTTTTCACTTCCATTCATTCATTTAAACAGCATTTATTATTACCTGACATAAATTGTCTTGTAAATGGGCAAATATGCCATGCATTACAATTCCTTTGTTCGTTCAAACATATGTTGAGACCCAGACACTAGGGCAAATAAAAAATAAAGTAAGCTCTATTCCACTGGACGAGACTTAATGGCATCCCCTGGGAACTCAAATCCTCATACAAATCCTCCTACATTCTAGACCTGCTCAACCAGAAACTCCAGGGGCGGGGCCCAGCAACGGGTCTCCTGTAGGTCCTCCAGGTGATTCTGATAAGCGCTAGAGTTGGAGAGCATTTTGCCCAGCTGAGCGAACTTAGAGAAGGTAACTGATGTATTTACAGTGGCACAGCTAATTAGAGGAACGACTCAAACACAGTTCTTCTAACTCCTAATCCAGTGCCTTCATTTCTGGCCACTGCAAAATGAAGACGCTGGTCTAGGGTATCCAAGAGTCCTTTAAAAAAAACATTTTTTTTTCTAGAAGACAACAAGATTGTCAAAACAAGGGAGAAAGAAACAAATTACGTCTAGACCAGTATCTTGATATTGATATAGATCGGGCCCAACATCTACAAAAGGAGGACTGAGCTATCTAGAGACTGAAGGGGCCAAATCTCTCAAACTGACCCACTGTGTAAAGCTAGTCTAGTAAGAGTTGAGAGAATGGTTTTTTTGGGGGGTGGGGTGGGGTGGGAGGGAAGAGCTTCTGATATGCCCTGATATAGTTTTCTTTTCTAAATCTACTTAACATGGGCATGTTTAGCAAACTTATTTGGTTCAGGTAAAGAAAATTGTCACAAATTTGACTTCAGAATAAGCTGGTAAAGAAGAAATCTCCCACGCATTGCTTGGAGTATGCCTATAAAACAGGATAGACATTCTAGAAAACAGTTTGGCAGTCTTTAAAAACTAAACATGTACATAATTACTGTATGACCCAGCAACTGCAGTCTTGGACCTTTATCCCAGAGAAATGAAAACTTTATGTTCACACAAACAGCTGTACATGAATGTTCATGGCAGAATCATTTTAAGAGCCAAAACCTGGAATCAGCCCAGATGGATGCTTAAGGGTGGTACATCCACACCGTGGATACCTACTCCACACTAACAAGCAGCGAATTGTTGATACATGCAACAACTTGGAAGATTCACCAGGGAGTTACGCTAGGCTCAAAAGGTTATGTACTGTAAAGTTCCATTTATACAACATTTTTGAAATGACAAAATTTCACAAACAGAGGACAAGGTAGTGGTTACCAGGGGTTGGGGATGGTGAGAGGAGGGAGGGTGTGATTATAAAAGGACAACAGGAGGGATCCTGGTGCCAACGGAACTGTTCAGTGTCTTGACTGTGGTGGATGCACAAACAGACCCAGGTATACAATTACACAGAACGTCATACACTTGCACACACATACGCAAAGGAGTACACATACAACCAGGGAAATCTGAGTAAGATGGGAGGACTGCACCATGTCAATACCCCAGTACCATAGTTCTGTAAAATGTTACCACTGGGGGAAACTGGGCAACGTGTGCAAGTGATCTTTCAAACTCTTTCTTACAGCTACGAGTGACTCTATCATTCTTTCACTAAAAATTTCGACTAAAATAATGCCACAATACTTTGCCAATGACCTTGTGTAGCTTACTCCAATCCAGTTACCTAGAGTGTCGCTCTGAGATGCGTTATTCAAAGTCTTGTTCACACTGATGTTATGGCTAATATATCACTGTGATCCCATTTTCCTCAGTGGAATGACCTGAGTAAGCTGGTAAGTTAATTTTGGAATGAGTCCCGAAGCAGACGGCTACAGTGAGACACAACACCGTTATATTTAACACGGGTTGGGCTGACAGTCTGGCATAAAATGCTTAGGTTACACATAACAGCACCTGAAATCTTAGCTTGTATATGAAGTACTTATTCTAAATAGTCCACTAAGCACAATTTTTTGTTTTTTTTATTGCCCTGGAGTAAATAACGAGAAAAAATTCTGGCATTTTTAAAACCCAGAATTGCTATAACAAATTTCCCAGACACATAAGAGGCACTGGACAAAGATTTTTTTCAGACTGAATACATTAGATTATAACTCTAATTTTAATCTTAAAATTAACAGTATCTTACAAAAGATTTGGAGAAAGAGGAAAACAGAGAGCGTCTGTTTGTTTCTTGTAATTTGGTTAACTGTGAATTCACGTCCTTTTTTTTTAACCTACCAACAGAGACTTAATTTTTTTAATAGTTTGTATAAGCCCTTTAGTAAATGTTAATATGTTTTTTACGCAGTGAAGAAATTAAGTGCATTATTTTTTTCCTGTTTCCCCAAAGACTCTAATATTATTACTATGTGGGTCTATTTCCATATGGTTTTAAGATGCATTTTTCTCATATTGATTATCACATGTGCATATTTTTTATATCATAATAAACATTTTTAGGTGCTGCTCAGTAAGTCTTTATTCTTATTTTAATAGCTGCAAAACAGTCCATCATAACAATCTATTACAAATTTAAGTTGTTCCCAGGTTTGTTAATATCAAAAGTAATAATGGGGCTTCCCTGGTGGCGCAGTGGTTGGGAGTCCGCCTGCCAATGAGGGGGACACGGGTTCGTGCCCCGGTCTGGGAAGATCCCACATGCCGCGGAGCGGCTGGGCCCGTGAGCCATGGGCGCTGAGCCTGCGCGTCCGGAGACTGTGCTCCGCAACGGGAGAGGCCACAACACTGAGAGGCCCACGTACCGCAAAAAAAAAAAAAAAAAAAAAAAAGTAATAATGAAGTAGTTACTATCGTGTTTATAATTTTTTTCAATTTTTAGAATATTCCCTTAGGATAGAGTCCCAGAAATGAGATTATTAGATTGAAATGTATGAGTATTAATCTAATTTGATACATATTTTTTCCAATGAGCTGTACCAACTGGTAATGCCACCAGCATCCTATCTTTTTTTAAAAAAATTAGTACTAATTTAATAAAAGGAAATGACATCTCATGCTCTTTGAATTTATTTAATTGCTATGAGTTTAAACATTCTCCCAAACGTTTGTTTAATAACATTCTCCCAAACGTTTGTTTAATAAACATTCTCCCAAACGTTTGTTTCTTGTAATTTGGTTAATCGTGAATTCACATCCTTTTTTTTAACCTACCAACAGGGGGCTTAATGTTTTTAATAGTTTGTATAAGCCCTTTAGTAAATGTTAATATGTTTTCTATGCAGTGAAGAAATTAAGTGCCAGGCAGCATCCCATTAAATCTTTATAAAATCCACTTGAATTAAATATCTAATTTAATTGTCTCTGGATTATAAATGAGGAACTGAGGTTCAGAGAAGCTGAGTAACTTCTGCTCACTGCTATAAGCTAGTAACAAGGCTGGGTGTGCAATCGGGTCTTTGTTTCTGAGCCTAGTATTCATTCCATCATCAAAGCTCCCTTCCATCTAATTATGGTGAGAGATAATTGCAAGTAACTTTAGTTGAAGAAAGAATCCATTATATTCCAATTTTAAAACAGATTTAGTAGCAGTTGAAATGATGCAGTCGCTCTTATTTGTTAAGCAGAAAGCAGATTACTTCTTTACGGTTAGATGTAAGGAGGAGAAAGAAAAAGAAGAGCAAATTCAAGCCCTTCCTGTAAAGACAAAATAATTCCTTGATTCTAAGAGGAAAGCTTCCGGCAAGTGAGGAGAGCCTGCAGGATAAATGAGAAACCAGCCTGAAACCTCAGAAAGGAATTTTTGTCTGTAAGTTTAGCAAGCAGGATAAGTTACATTGGCATAGTTTAGTCAGTTCAGTAGAAAAGATTATGACTTGGAATAATCAAACAACAGTTAAGGCCTAGTGAGAAATGGATCACATTGGAACCAGATGCTTATTTTCTTTAGCCGCTTATTCCTTAGACATTACTTTGAAAATATAATATTAAAGATACATGAATCTTTAAAAAGGAAAGCATGCTAATATATCCATTTTTAAATAAATACCATTTATTTCTTAAGCCTGTTATTTGCAGTTGCTGGAAATAGGGCTCATAAAACTGTAATTTCTTTATTTTAAAGGAGGAGCATGAGGATGTCATAACTACAAAATGAAACAATAGTAAATGAGTGTGGAAGGGAGCACAATGAAGAGGATAATGCTTTGTGATTTTTTTTTTTCCCTTTTTGCTTGGAAAGTAAAGAGGGGCTCTTGTATATAAAACTGTTGGTGGAGTGTCTCCAAGTTAAGAACAACTCAGTGTATGGGAACAGAAAAGGGCACATACTCATCAAGGGCTCCCAGGGTTCAAAGTGGTAAGTTTTACACCTGCCATTCTAAGCTCCACGAGAAGCCAGAGGAAATCAGGTAGACACGAGGAGAGTGCAGACTGGTGAAGTCTAACTGATGTGGAAAGCTGGAGACAGAGTACATGAAGCTGAGAAGTAAAGACAGATTGGTGTGAGAAGGTGGTACTCTGTACAGAGAGCAAAGATTCGGACCAAGGGAAAGATGAGACTGAATCCCTTCCCTGACTCCTCCAAGCTGAGAGCCTCCTCTCCCTCCAGTTCTGCCCACCGGTGGCCGTGGGGACTAGTGACAAAGGACATCAATGGCCTGGCAGGCCCTGGAATGGACAAGACCTCAAAAACTGAAAGAGACGATTATTATTATTATAACTAGATGTTAATGTTTTATGTATTTTAAATATTGCTACAGATGCTGTTCATGAATAAATTCTTCTCTGCTGTTCATGAATAAATTCATGCTTCTTTAATTATTTTTAAAGGAAGAAGCACAATTGGCTGATTGTGTATAAAAAACCTCCAAGGCTTACATAAGGCTTTCTCTCGCTTATACTATCCTATGACAATAGTATCTACCAGGGACAGGGACTGACATTGCACACATTACGTCTGAAGAAAAAACTGCAAACCTATAATGTCTGCACACGGAAGAATATAGATGGCTTAGTGTAAAATATCACCAGCTACTAGAAAAATAACTCTGAGCCCAGAGGCCACTGACAGGATTGTGTAGAGAGGGTGTGTGTGACGGAAAGCACTCCAAGTGGTTCAAACCAGCACATCCTTGGTTAGAGATATAATTCATTCCATGGAAATTCAGTTCTGAACCCAGGATTATTGACTAAGCCATGGGTGTTTAATACATGAAACTATCTGGCTGAATTTACCAATAATTAGGCTTCTCCCCAATATATCCAACTTATAACATTAACTAGAAAGAAGAGTCTGACTGATTATTCATCGAGGCACTCTGTAAAGCAGCGGGAGTGAATGGATGGACCTAAACATGACTTATAACCACTCATCATTAGTGGACTGGACTCTTCTGGCTTCTGGGGCATTGAATACTTGGAGATGACGAATGCTCAACTATATTTTGTTGGGAAATACCAGTAACCTTTAAAATCAGCTAATTGCCTTCAAATGCTGGCCTTCAGAGTTCACCATGCCAGCTTTCCACAGAAATGCACGTTCTATGAGATGGCATCACAGATTGACTGAAGAACTTGCATACTTAAGCATACTTCAATCAAGTAACAGCTGGCACAATTTATAGCTGAAAGAGGCTTCCTGGCTTTAGGAGAAAGACTGTATGTCATTTCCAGAGGCAACACAGTCAGGTTACCCAACCTCCGTGCCTGAGTTTCTTCATCTGTAAGATGGGGCTTCTCTCTTCTTCTGGTGGGTCAAGGATGGTAGGAGATACTGTGATGTCTGTGACTGGCCCCAAGGAGGTCCTCTCTTCCCCACACGGATGATGGGGAAAGCTTATTCAGCCAAAAGCCTCCCTCCCCCTACCTAAATGGGGTCTGAACATCATGACTCACTGAGCTGCAAAATGAACATCAAATATCTACGGGTCTTTTACGACAAAGTGCGAAATAATTTTTTCAGGATTAGAGAGGTTCTGAGATGAGACCCAGAAACAATTTTGATCTGAGGAGAGGAAGGACTGGGAAGCCATGAGAAAATAATGTCCTACATTCTGATGGGAAGTGGAGAAAATTTTGAAACTCATATATTGTTTCAGGTGTCTTTAACTCACCTAAATTGCTAAAAGGTGGTGAGCATAACCAAGTATTCCACAGTCTGCTGTGTTCTCAGAACTATTCCATTTGGTATTTTTAAAGACAAGACCTATAAACACTTGAAAAATGTTCTCTATTTTCTACTGGTTTAGGGGTGAAAAAATTTTCTTTGAAAAGAAAAAATGTATTTTTTAAAATTCCCCCGAATTTTCTTTGAGGTCATCTTTCTAAAGTATGAGAAATGAATGGAAAAGGAGAGTGGGCCCAGTTGGGGGTCCCTCAGTAAGGGTTTGGGGACAACCAAGACCCCACATAAGTGTGCACGATCTCACTCCTTTTCTCGAGAACCCTTGGTTCATAACATTAGTATGAAGCAAATGTGGAGAGAAAAATGTTGGGGACTGGTTACATCAGCGAGTTACTATCTTTTCATTTTGACAAACTTATGAACAAACCCATCAAGACAGGGCACCTCTTTGTAATGTACAAAAAATATTGAATCACTATGTTGTACGCCTGAAACTAGTATAATATTGTAAGTCAATTTTACTTCAATTAATAAAAAAAGACAGGGCTCTTCACTCAAGTCCCACCACCCCCAGCAGTCACCTCTCCCTGTTCAAACTTCTGCCGGTTAATCCACGACACCAACAATCTGCGGGGCACTTGGCTGTTTTTTGTTTGTTTTTAACTTATAAAAGATTTCAAATATTAACATATTCTCTAGTCAACAGAATAGTATAATAAAATCACAAATATTACCCAGAAACAATAATTACCAACTCATGGCCATTTTGTTTCATCCAAAGCCCTGCCACAGAACTCTTTTGAAGCAAATCCCAGACCTATTATTTTGTATATAATTCAGTGTGTGTCTCTGAAAGAGAAGGACTGGGATAAAAATAAAACCACAATGCCATGACCACATCTAAAACATTAATAATAATTCCTTAACATAATCAAATATCCATTCAGTGATCAAGTTTCCCCAACTAGCTCATAAAATTTTTGAACAGCTGGTGTTTGTTCAAATCAGAATCGAAACATGTCTAAGTAGTGTTACAATGGATTCATACGTCTTTTGAGTTTCTTTTAAATCATGAGTTCCTCTTCTCTTTTTTCTCCCTTTGATTTTTATGTTTTGAAGAGATCAGATCTTTCGTCTGCCGGGTTTTCCATAGACTGGAACGTGGTGAGTGTTTTTTGTTTGTGTTTTTAGTGTCACTATAAACTCATGGATTTAAAATACATCTGATACGCTTTAATCTACTACAGTCTTTATTTGTATTAATGCTCACATCATCCCATCTTTGTTAGCGAGAATCTCTTCAACTCAGAGCCTAAGTCCTGAGGACATGATCTTAGTAGTTTATATTGGTTTTTTGTTTGTTGGTTGGGTTGGTTGGTTGGTTTGCTTTCTGGTAGGATGGGACTCAGCCTCATCTTATCTCAGACATGGAATCAGCCATTCTCCGGAGAAGCCTAGGTCCTTCAGTGAGGAATGGTATTTGGAGATAAGAACTTGAGCGCCTTACTGCTTCAAAAAGTTCCTTGGACACGTTACCTCATGTGTACGCATATACACCCGCTACCCACCTCTGGGGGCCACCATGTTCCCTTTTCAAAGTGCACTCAGACCCTATTCAGAAACCAGGTCCTCAACTACTCAGAGATGAACCTTTTTGTCTGGTTACCTAAGGAGGACAGGTTAGAAAAATACCACCTTAGCAACAGAGAGAGAAACTGAAACCAAGGAAAGATCATGAGGCCCTTCCTTTTCCACTGGAACTGAAAGGAAATAGTTAAGTTCTGTTATCAGAACTTAGATGGAAAAAGGAATCTTTCTAGATAGAGAACTTAATTTTTTTTTTTTTTAACTAGGTAAAGACCTTCCTGTATGAGTAAAAGAAAAATGCTTCCAGAAAAAGGCTGATCAAGGAGGTCCCTTGGGCATGGAATGATAAAGGTGCCTTGCATGGACAGGTCCCTGCTGTTAATTTGTTTGTCAAAGCTGTGGAAGAATGAGGGGGGCGGGGAACGGTCACTCCGTGGAGTCTGAGCACTGGAAGTCCGTCCCAAAGACAATAAAAGTCGTTTTGTAAACTTGTCTGGCTAATTAGGAAGAGTATTTCTGCCCTCACTAAAGGAAAATACCCTATAACCCTCACAGTATGTCTGGAACAGAGAAAAAAAATGAAAAAATGGAAGGGCACGCGTCACAGTAATTTTGATAATTTAGAGCAAACGTATTCAGATGGCAAAATGTTTCCCAGCCCCTCAGCAGCAGGAGCAGGTTCCCGTAAAACCTGAACCTATTATCGGCGGTGGGGTCTGGGGGGAGTGTAACGGGGACTCCTCCAAATCAACCATAAAAAGCCTTACAACAGACACTTCACAAAAGAATGTAAATAACCAAAGAGCACCAGGGAGATGCAAATAAAAATCATAATGAGATGCCCACCAGAATAGCTACAATAAAAACCACTGGCAGCACCAAATGATGACGCTGTTGATGATGATACGGAACAACGGCAATGCTCGTACGCAGTTGCTGGGAGTGTAAAATGGCATAACCACTTTGCAGAAGCGTCTGGCGGTTTCTTAAAAGTTAAACGCACGTTTACCCTACAACCCGGCAATTCCACTCCTAGATATCTACTGAGAGAAATGAAAACATGTCCACAAAGAGCCTTTATCAGACTGTTCACAGCAACCTTATCAAAATAGCCCTCAATCAGAAACAGCCCAGGTATCCATCAAGAGCAGGATGTATTAACAAATTGTGGTTTTTTCATACAATGGACCACTATTGTGCAATAAAAAGAAGAGTGAGCCACGGATAAATGCAATAATGTGGATAAACTGCAAACACATCATGTTAAGTAAAAGAGACTAGACCAAAAAAAAAGAGTATACACTATACGATTTAATGTATACAAAGTCCAAATATAGGCAAAATGAATCTATGATGATAGAAATGAGAGACACTGGTTTCGGGGGAGGGAGGATGAATAAAAAGGCCTGAAGGGAACTTTCTGGAGGAATGGATATGATCTGTATCTTCTTTCTGGATGGGAGTTACATGGGTGTATGTACAGCAGTGGTTCTCAACCACGGGTGGTTTTGCTACCCAGGGGACATGTGGCAACGCCTGGAGACACTTTTGATTGTCACCCCCCAGGAGGGGATGCTACTGGCGTTTAGTGACTAGAGGCCACGGATTAACAGACAGCTCCCTACAAGAAAGAATTATCTATTCCAAAATATCAACGGTGCCAAGGCTGAGAAACCTAGTGTATATACAGTGGTCAAAACTCATCAAACTGAACAACTAAAATCTCCACATCCTATTGAATGTTAATTATCACCAAAAGAAAGAAAGAAAAAAGAGCTCAATAACCTCTCTCCTCACCCCAAAATATAGGTGCAGGATGAGACTGGGGGAAAAAAAAGTTCACATTTCAATTCTGTGAGTTCAACTGCTCAAAAAACATATTTCAATATCGAAATCATGCTCAGTTAATGTTGATTGAAATTTTAAAATCTTGGGCAAACTTCCAGTTCCGCATGTAAGGAGCTTGGAAGTTGCCATTCCATCCTAACAAGTAAAAAGCTGAACAGACTGAAAAATCAACAGCTCTTGGATCCGTAAGGGAGAGGAGGACACAGGGCAAACCGAGACTGGAGAGACAGGACAAGGCCGGGATTCAAGGCTTACTGGAGGAGAGGTTTACTAGAGGGAGCCGCAGCCAAGGTAGGAAACCTGGGCTGTAATCGACAAACCGCTGGACGCTCAGTGTGCACCGGTCTGAGAGTGAAAAACTGCAAGGGGATCCAGTCATGATGGGTCCCACCGTTGTGTGAGATTTACCTCCAGAGGCTCGACCCAGGTTCTCACAGTAAATATGGGAGAAGAATCCCCTTGAGCTTCCAGAGAGGGGAGGGGAAAAGGAACCATTTTGAAATATGCCAGAGTCCTCCGCTCTTAACAAGGTTTGCCCTCGGGGGGCGGGCGGGGCGACAACTAGTTAACCAGTATCTAACCTGCTGGGCGTTATTAGAGCCTAACTGACCTGGGGAAAGGACAATGACCAACTCCAGCCCAATCTGGCCGTCCCGTACCACCGAAGGGGGGAGAAAAAAAATTAAAACTTGATATAAAAACGTCCAAAAAAATTATACCGGGGGAAAGATGGACGGAGTATGGGCAGTCCTCTCCACAACTCTCCCTTCAAACACACCCTTCCTATCTCCCCTCTCCCACTGGTAAAACTCACACCGTGGGCTGCTCCACTTAAAACTTCCTGAAGGAATTACATTTGGGCCTCTGGGAAATGTTGATATGGTTGTGCACAGACAGCCCTGGGTGATAAAAACAGTGGGGGGCAGGGAGCCCGCCTGGCCCTTCAGCCTCAGCATCTAATCACCCAACCCAGACTCCACGCTCTTCCCGCCCATGGTTCTGAGCTCACGAACGTCACGGGACGCAGCGGCAGGGCGAGCCAGGCGTGGAGCTGGGTGAGGGCTTCCCGCCATCGCACAGGTCACAGTAACAAGCTGCCAGCTGATTTCCACGGTTCTCCCTGAATCTCAGGAAATTTCTGGTACAAAGTAAAAAGTTGTGCTTAAGTGGAAAAAGAAATGGATCCGGAAACGCTATGCGTAAACTAGTTTATGGTACGGGTGCCGTTACCTCTGATGTTTGTAGAAAACAAGCAGCTCATGACTCAGGTTACTAAAGTTGAATTTCAAAAACATTTTTTCCCTCGGGGGGAGTCTGAACTGTATACAATTAGCCTTCGTGCCAGTGAGTTTCATTCCCTACTGCTTACAGTAGCACCCAGAATACATTTTACACTGAAGTCTGGAGGCAGCCCTGAGTCGGCTGTGCACCTGTACACCTAAGCCAATCAAGAGACAGATTACTCAGAAATGCCTCTGGTGGAGATGCTGCAGAGCTCCTTCAACATTCTGGCCTTCTCCCAGACCAAGAACTTTTCCCTCAAGTTTGAATTAACTGACTTTTAACACAAGCATGCACGTCTACTTCCCTTCCCTTTATGCAGGAGGAAGTAGCTGCTTCGACTTCTGGCCGGGCGAACGAGAACTCCAAGTTGCAAAAACCGCCCTCAAAGACTGTATCCCTCGCTCACTCTCAGAAGCCTGAAGTTCTGTGCTTGTCTCTAACCTCCGCGTTGATTCTCCAGGAGGCGAGCTCTCTAAGCAATAAAGCCCATTAGCTAAATTCTTTTGGAAACCTGACAACCTCACACTGAGCCCTGGTTCCTGTGAGCACATCTGCTGCCCAGCAGGGGAGTGAAATTGGATGTGTTTTAGACGCACATCTAAAGAGAGTTTTAGACGTGGTAGGTGGTGGACAAGAAAGGCACCTTTACACTTTGGCCACCATCTCTGGCCTATTCAAATACTCCAGCTTTACCATCATCCATTCAATACTTGAACTGCTGATTCCAGGGAGCTACTTCGTAGGGCGGGATTCACAAAAGAGACAAAGCCCCAGTGATGTTTAATTCCCAAACCTTGCATGCAACACAGCTCCATGGAATGTTCAACAGCCCTTGCCCATGCACAGGGACACTGGGGGTGGGGGTGGGGGGAGGGAGACGGGGGAGGACCACATGCCTCTTCTTGCTGACACTTGGTGTTCGTTTTCCCAGTAAAAACCATTTTTATCCACCCACCCTCCACCCCATAAAAGGCAAACCTGCAATGTGGGATAGTAATGTCTTATCTAAATTTCTGTCTATCCCTCCATGGGGTCTTGCACGCAGGAGGCTTTCAATAAATATTTGTTGGCTGAAATGAATAAATGATGGAATTAATGAGTTATGTAACTAGATTCCAGGCTAAGTTCTTTTCTATGGAGGTGTCAAAAAAAAAATGTTTAATAGGATGGAGCTAAAAACAGAGTGGGAATTTTGATATTTTCAACTCTAACGCTTCCATGCTACTGGGCAAAGCCTCACCCTGGCCGAAATGGGACTTGGCTTAGAAAACATTGCTTACAGCTTTGCCCAGCACTGCTTCACAGCCTCAAGGTTGAGACCGAGGGGCAGAGACCCTCACTGCCCTTCCCAGCTCTGTGAAGAGGTAACTATCAGAAGGTAGGGGCCTGGGGATTCCGTGGTGATTTTGCTTCCTACAAAGGTTGCTTGTTGGGGTAACGTAAGAATCCAAGAATTAGAATGGGGTGATAACCATTTTCATGATGAAAACACAAACTTAAAGACAACCTCAATCATCCAGTGATTTAAAATGTAGAAACTCAGTCGGGTGGTGACATTGACAAGGTGAAAGTGTTCCCAGTGTGATTCTGAACACTGAGGCACCGTCTGGGTCTTAACAATGACCATGAGGCCCTACTGTATAGCACAGGGAACCCTTCTCCATACTCTGTAATGACCTACATGGGAAAAGAATCTAAAACAGAGTGGATATATGTATATGTATAACTGATTCACTTTGCTGTACAGAAGAAACTAACACAACATTGTAAATCCACTCTACTCCAATAAAATTAAGACAAACAAACAAAAAACAATGATCGTGGCTCACCAAGCTTACATGGGTTTGCTTTCCATGCACATTTTGTGTCATCCTCGTCTAACTCGAAAGATCTAATCCCACAAGATCACCTCTAATTAGTGATGATGCACTCTTAGAAGACAAATATAGACACCAGAGGGGATGCATCAGCGGTCTTAAAATAATTAATGCTTATCCTCACAAGGCCACCTACACCAAGGCACTTGGGAACAGTTCACCATAGCCATGTCATAGAAGGATGGCAAAATCATTTTTCTTACCTGCAGAAGTAGGTCACAGCAAGAGCCTTTGGCAAAGGAACCCGAGTGGACACTGAATGGGTTTTGTGACACAATCTTTTCATTTTTCATCTCAATGCAAGACTTAATCGTTGGTTCACTGTACTCGCTAATCATCCCCCTCCATGGTAACAGGACCGGAACGAGGCTTGGAAGTGCAGTATTTGGGGACACAGTGAAAAGCCCCATTACCAGAATACTGCTGCTACATTGAATAACCAGAGCTCAAGCATTTCAGGCAGCCACTGGGTTTTGTTGTTTTATTTCCAATGATATGAAAATAAAACCAATCATCATAAACCAGCACACCCATCCGGAGTCTGAGCTAGGCAGTCCAGAAGCACAGAGGCTAACGGTTACAGCATTTCACACAGAAACCTTTTCAACTCCGCATACAGCCCCCATGTGGGACATTTTATTTCTTTTGAGACTTCTATTTAAACTCAACCATTCAGACTTTCCAAAAACAACGTGAGTTATGTGCATTTCACTAGTGCTACTGCCTTCTGAATAATGAATGCCTTTCTCAGTGAGGATGAAGGAGGTAGAGAAAAGAGGTAGACAGTAGCAAGAAGGGGAACCATGACATTCGCAAGTACTGTGTGATCTCAGGAAACCTCATCAGAGGGGCTGAAACGCACCTCATCTAAAGCTTTGTCCTGCCATCCCTCAGAAAGGCTCAACCTGCTTCCTGTACCAGCAGCTTCTCCCTGGCGAATGCTGTGTCTCCTGACCATCAGGCACGTGTGTTCGGACTAACTGACGGTGGACTTTCTTCCTGGGGCACGGACAAACTGTCTCTAGGACACCAGGCTTCTCTGCTAACTCTGTGGTCTTATCAACCTACCTTTTTTCTTTTTTTTTTTTAATTGAAGTATAGATGATGTACAATATTATGAAAGTTGCAGGTGTACAATATACTGACTCACAATTTTTAAAGGCTATATCCCATTTATAGTTATTATAAAATATTGGCTATATTCCCTGTGTTGTAAATATATCCGTGTAGCTTATTTTATACAGAATAGTTTGTACCTGTTAATCCCCTCCCCCTATATCACCCCTCCCCCCACTGGTAACCACTAGTTTGTTCTCTGTATCTGTGAGTCTGCCTCGTTTTTGTTATATTCACCATGTTGTTGTATTTTTACCTGTCTTTAAAGGGATGTGCTCTGAAGTTCTGGTAAGGGCTAGAACCCATTCTCTGGCTCCAATTCAGAGTTACTCATTTCGTACAGTCCTTCCTCCCCGCCCCCCCAAAATGCACTAAAAAGCTTTCCTCTGTCCTTTTTCTCCCCCTTACTTTCTTCTTGCTCAGAGCAATCCTATTTCATTTTTCACAGAATACGATTTTCTGTGTTCGCTTTATCATTTTTACCCCCTCAGTGTCATTAATGACCTTCGCGCTATTAATAACCTTCAGTTATTCTATGGTTTTTCCTTCCACCTTCATCCTTATTTTGCCCCCATTTCAGAGCTGAAGGACAACTGTACAATGAGTAAATTTTAAAGTTGTGTCACGGTTCCCCTAGGGACAGTCTCCTTCCTTGCGCTATTAAGTTGGAAAATGGCTTTTTAGAAAAAAATCAAGGTTTTTGTCACAGAGCAGGTGCAATCATTACAATGTGAAATTAGTCCTTTTTCCAGTGAAAGTGGTGCAATACTTTACTTGTAACTGCACAAAGGGATTTAGGAAATGGAATATAAAAAAAAACCTATCAAGAGCTTTAGAGGGTTATGTGCAAAGTTATATGATATTTTGTTCATGCAATATAGACAATAAAGCCATGCCGCTGTGGAATGCCAAAGTTTTGCTTTCTGGATTCACCAATGCGAAATCAGTTCATTTAAACTTTGGAGAATGACCTGCTTTTCATTCATGCACACATCCATGTCGTCTCTGTTCCCCATGTTCACTGGGCTCCTCCAATGTGCCAGGCAGGGTGATGAATTTTAAAAAAGCAAAAGAACAAAAAGAAATCTTTTTTATCCTGAAAAGCATGTCGACGGTTATCCCCTATTCTAGGCAAGCCGCTCACTTCAAAAATTATCTCATAAGTTGTATGTACTTGCAGAAAATGAGGCGGCACGGTAATAATAAACCTGCCTGCAAGCAGATTCACTGAGGCAGATGTGGTTTTACAGCACTCTGTAAAATCCATGACTGTTTCACTAGTTAATAACTGGCAGCCCAGTGGGCTTGGACCACAGTGGGAGAAAGGCAACCAGGCCTTGCTCTGTGGTTTGCTGCTTGTCTGGCTTTGACTTAGCCTCTCTGAGCCTCAGTTTCCTCCTGTGAAAAACAGGACCAGCTGCACCAGTTTCCAAAGAGTGGTTCTTAGGATTGACTGAGATAAAATCCACAAGGCTTCTATTACTGTGCCTGTCGCAAAGTCGATGCTCCATACATTACAGTTTTAGCAGCATCATTATGACTGGAGTTTACAGCAGGGCAGACATGACAGCCCTAAATCAAGGCATTCTTTTTTTCTCAGAAGGAGGATGACAGGGCTAATTTCAAGGAGGCAGAGAAGACAGGTTGAAAATTAGGGTCTCCCTCGTCCTAGCCCCACCCCACTTCTCTGAGTTGGGCACCTACGTACCCCAATTACTCATTATCTCCACGAATGCCCTTCTGCATCAGCACCCCAGTCACCGACCCCTCCCTTTCACCACGATCTTTTCCTCTATCTAGCACAAACTTATTGAGAGATAGCTTAACTCAGGGAAGTAGCTGACCACTTTACATGAGTCAAAGAAAAGGAAGAGGGGGCTTCCCCGGTGGCGCAGTGGTTGAGAGTCCGCCTAACGATGCAGGGGACGCGGGTTCGTGCCCCGGTCCGGGAAGATCCCACATGCCGCGGAGCGGCTGGGCCCGTGAGCCATGGCCGCTGAGCCTGCGCGTCTGGAGCCTGTGCTCCACAACGGGAGGGGCCACAACAGTGAGAGGCCCGTACCGCAAAAAAAAAAAAAAAAAGAAAGGGAAGAAAATAAATCAATTTTCTTTTTGTTTGTGATGGAGATGACAGAAGAGGTAAAGAAGGACACAGAGATAACTGGACTAAAAAAAATAAATAAATAAGGGACTTAATGATCCAAACTTAACACCAGAAACTGATGCTCGCTTGCGGAGAGGCCTATCGATTTCATGTGTTCGCCTCAATTTGGCTCACAAAACTATAGAACACTAGAGCTGGAAGAGATCTCAAAAATCATTCAGTCAAACCCCATCCTTTTAGAGCTAAAGAAACGGAGGCCCAAAGAAGTCTTATAAGATGTGTTGAAGGCAACCCAGCTCATCGCTGCAGACCTACAACTAGACTAGGTTTCTTACAGTTTCATTCCAAACAGAATTTCAAATGATTTGGGTGTAGTGTGTTTACGTGGTTGAGGTTATCCTATTTTGTCTCTGTTTGTTGCTATTGTCTTCACTTAGCATGAAAAAGATGTAGTCTGACTGGGTAAGTCTGGACTGGTGGGATTTACTTTAAGTGCCCAGTGATGGTGATGGAGTGGTCCGTGAATGCCCTGAGATTGCAGGCAGAATTATACGTGGATGGACATTTTTCTAGGAATAGGGTAAGAAGCTTTAACACGCTCTCAAAGGTGCCAGCGAGCAAAACAAAGTTAAGCGAGTGGACTAGGCAGAGAAGAGAGTGGTGAGCCCAGTGTTTCCACGCTCTGCAGGTAGGGTGCTTCCAGTGCGGACCTGGGGGGTGCGGGAGGGGTAGGGAGAAGCTGGCTGGCAGAGCAGACTCCGCCGTCCACCTTGGCGTCAAGCAGTGTGGCTTTACCTCCTACCTTCTTTCGAGATTCACGTTCTGCTCAGTTTGCTGAAAGAAAGCCTTCTGCTGCTGGGAGGAGGGAGACTGAAAACCACTGTTACAGCACGCCTATAAAATCTCAGCGAAGGTGTGAGCTCCTGTCCATAATAATTTACAGCATTCTGCCAAGAGCGCCCCTTCTCCTGACTGTCTCTGTTGCTGTTCTTTTTACTCTCATGTTTAACAATCAAGATGATAGATACCTCTTGCCTTCTCAACATCTTCATGAGTTCCTGCCGGTGGCAAGAAAATAAGGGCCAGGCATCGCAAGTGGCTAGAAAAAAAGAGCCTGAGTCCACCTTTTCTCATTCTGAGAGGATGATGGAAATTACTTTTTCTGTTTCTCTGGCATCTCACAGGCTGACCTGCGTCCCAAAGGCCTAGGTGCTGCTATAGATGCATCAGAATCCCTGAGGGATTGTCCACCTTTTTCTTTTTCTATCACCAGAGAAATGCTGTCCCCTCCATTTTTCTCAGACAATAAAGAGTTGAGGGCATATATTTACAAACAAGAAGTTTTAAGTTTTATAGCATGTTCATTAACTTGAATTATGGATGGGGAAAAATGAGAGCTAGTAAAAAGCAATAATGTTTAGAAAGCAATATATTTGGTCATTTTCACCCCAGATTAGAACTTCATGCCCCTAAGACACAAGTCTAGATAATGTTGTTTGTGTTGCATTAACCTTAAGCTATAATAGGGCAAGAGCAGATTACAGGAGATCACAACAAAATAGTTATAACATTAGCAGCAGCTAGCAGGAATACTGTGGCAAGCAATCACTCTTAAAGATTCAGTTATAAACACCAGGATCACGGTCTGGGCCTGTGTGAGTTTCTACGATATTCGAGTACAAATATATGACTTCAAAAATAAGTATCATACTGAAAACTGACCACCCGGAAGACGTTTTTATATTTGAGGTTTGATGTTTCTCTTCTTCTGGTTTTACTCCCTGACTTCATGTGTTGATGAAGGTTGGCAGAGCCTGGGGTTGGAGGGGTACTTAGCAATCAGCTGGTTCACTCTCTCTCTCTCCCATTCTCCCCAAGTCCAACCATTTCTACTACTCCATATGGCCCCTCCCCTAGAATTAGAATTTTTAAAGCTATTCTCTCATTGAATAGCTGGGCAGACACCCAGCAATGTTCCGGGCATTGTGAATTATATCATACAAGTATAAGATGATGTTCCTGTTTTCAGGGAATTTATCATCTCACTGGAAACCTTGGAAGTACATTTAAGCAGCTGTCATACTAAGTGACAGCAGCCAGAGCAGGAAGCGATGAAAACGCAGAAGTTAATCTTATTGTCTTCTGTGGGATCCTTTACAGTACCTAATATCAGGTTTATAACGTGGCTTGTAGAACCAGAGTGGTACAGACAACAGAGCACTGGGCTGGGAGATAAGGGGCCGCGTCTCCGAGAGTAACAGAAGTCCATGTGTAGAATTAGAAACAGAGGGAATAGTCCCAGGGATAAACGTAACGACCGTTTATTCAGCATTTATTTTTTTCCAAGTACTTCTCATATACTCATTGACTTTATAATTACAATACCCATAAAGTAATACTATTAATATATAGATGAAGAGACAGAGGCTAAGGGGGGTCCTATAGTCAGCATGTGGAGGGGTTGAACTTTCACACCACACCTGTCTGATCTCTAAGTCCATGCTTAAAACTGCATCTCGACTCCTAAGTCCTATCATTTCCGAGATTCCGTGTCTTAAATACGCAGTATTTGATATCTTAGTTAATTATGAAATACAGCAAAGCTCATAAAGTATTCAGGTATTTCTGCAGAAATTTTACTGATATCTAAGCATGTAATGATGTTCTACATTAATATACCTTAAAGGCTTTTACTGTAGCATCCTTAAGATAACAACAAACCCTCCACAAATCCAAACTTTTTCTGCTGGTTATATGCAGGACTGAACTGCTATGGTTACAAGGTTTTTAAAAGTCACTTTACAAATGAGAAAATGATGGCATCAGGTATTCAGAAACACACCTGAGTTTATGTGATGAAAAAGTTCAAAAGAAGACCAAAGCATCTTTCAGAACAGATTCCTAGTTTAGCTTAGCTGAAGTTCCAGGGAAGCATAAGGTTGGGTGTAACGAGATATAAACCAGTGCACTGTCTTCTTTGCTGCTACGGATTCATTCGTGAAAGAATTATAAGATAGTTTTCACTCTCCTCGACTTCCCTCATGCATAGACAGAGCAGACAGACCCTAGTGAGCATGACTCTGGACCTTCCTTACTCCCCCTTGAGGCCCGCACTTCCAGAGGCCAGGGGAGTGGGCAGCCCCACAAGGAGAAAGTAGAATTCTTAAGATGCAAGTCAGGGGAGGGGGTGGGTCAAGTTCCAAAATGGTGGCGACTCCTGCTCTTCATATAGTTCTGGCTGTACAAGTGTCAGGATCTAGGAGGGCAGATGATTCGAAGGTCAAGGTCCTTAGTGGAGGTCCCAGAGGCAGCAGCACGGGTCTCAATGACTAGCCTGGCACAGAGGGAGTCAAAACCCCAGGGAAACCATTCTTCTGGATTTGGGCAGAGTGTCTTGCCAGGAATCTTTTCCCTTGATTTTCTTGGACTGATAAAGATTGGTTACTTGTAAGGGAATCAATCGACTGATTACTTTAGGAGAGAGAAAACTTGCCTGAGAAGAACAAGCAGACACTGTAGTTTCAACGTCTATCCCCCAAATGGCAAACAGGAAGCAACGTCTCACACACAAAAGTTCACTATAAACATTCACTATCTGAGAAAAGAGTACTTCAAACATCACCATATGAAATTACTAAGAAAAGTCTCATTTTCCAAGTCTGATTCCTAACATTAAGGCTCAACTGCTAAAAAAACAAGTATATAAATTTTTTAAAAAACATACTCACAGAGAGAACTACTATATATTAACACTATAACCAAATACCACACAGTTGGCTGGAGTCATGGGAGAGAAGTGTTTGGGGATGAATTATGGAACAAAGGGGATCCGCGTCTAGCAACTAATCTCTAAAGTCCTTCGCCAAAGTTTTCCCTTCTCATCCAGGCTGACAGATGCATTTTGGGATTTGATATCCAGAGAATCCTTAGGAGGAATTCTAAGAGTAATTTTTCCCAGAGGAGGCAAAGTAGTTAAGAAGGCAAGGTAAATTGCCTGCAGTACTCCTTTGATAAGCTTCTCTGTTTAGTATGGTAACAGCATGCTGATCTGCAACAACACAATGTAAGATATATTACACATTTTTCTGCCCTTAAAAGCAGCAATGCACCAAGCCTCAAAAGATTTCATCAGGCACAATTTAACCTTTGCCTGATGATCCAAAGTCAGTATTATGAATTACCTATTAGTTCTGTGGCCTCAGGCAAGTCACGGGAACCTCTAAGCATAGGTGTCCTCTTTACCGTGTGAATGACAGTACTTCTCTCATAGAATGGTGATGGTGGATTAAATGAGATCAGCCCTGTAAGGCACTGAGCACGGAGTCCTTTGCATTCTTAAAAGACTCAAAATGGTAGCTACTGCTACTTTTAACATATTTCCCTGCTTTGGGCTGTGATCTAGAAAATGAGGTTGACCTATGAGTGTAACGTCTCAAGAAGTTACTACATAGGATTTAAAACTTTAAAACATTTATTTGTCTTTTAGGAAAACAAAAGATCGAACTCCCATTTCTTCCAATACGGTAGACTTGATGTCGGAAGAAGCCCTCTCAATATAAAAGACTAAAAATGCTGAATAAATATTTTTTAAATCTTTAAAGCCCACAGCTAAATTGTCAGGAGAATAATTGAACCCTCCGGTGGGAAAAGAATCCTGCACCTCTTGGTAAGCCAGGGCGGAAGAAAGAGTTTCCCAGAGACCTCTGCCTCTCCTTGAAGGTCTCGACTAGAGTGTGAGCTTTAACCTGTAGAATTTGGGGGGGTCCTAGGACAAGCCTGGGGCCCTGAAAAATAGAAGGTTGGATCAGAGACGCCGGAGATTCCTGCCCCACCCCACAGTGAACAAATTGGGGGAAAATATCCACGTTCTAGAGGTAGACTGTGGGTGAGGTGTGGGACTCGAGGGACATTGTTCCAGCTAATGATTAAGAACTCTCCAGACAATAGGGGCTTCTTAGACAATGGGTGAATTTCCAGGATGTCCGGCCCCCTTCCGAGAAGGAGGGAGATAAACAAAATGTAAAAAAGGTATCTGTCAAAGACCAATCAGGAAGCTGGGGACAAGTTCCCTCTCTGGTCCAAGCCTAAGCCGGGACCAATCAGCAGGAAAACACAACCGAATCTATAATTTACATACGGGGAAGTGGGAACCTATAAAACTGACATATTCGCGCCCAAAAGGGGTTCCTTCTTCGACCTCCTGCGTGAGGACCAAGGAACCCCGGTGCACCGGCCTTCAATAAACCTCTTGCGTTTTGCATCGACTTCCGACTCTTGTTGTTTCCTGGGCGAGTCGAAACTCCTAGGAGACCGCGCAGGTCTAACAGAGGCTACTTGCCTGCCTCGGCCTTGACGCAGAGTCTGGCATGGGGGGTGGGAGAAAGGCACCCCCGAGAAACCCTGATCACAGGTCCACGCTAGAGCGTTAGAATTCACCCTGTTTGGGATTAGAATTCACCGTGTTTACGGGGCCTCCCAAATACTCCTCTCTGCAGGAACATACTTTCCACCCGGGCCTCAAAGAATCCCACAGATAAAGTTCCAAGGAGAGCGCGAGCTTGCCAGTACAGTTACCCGATACGTGAGCAGCTGAGCAGAAACAAGGTGCAGAGCCAGACCCACAAAGCTGTAGGGATTTTAATTATGGAAGAACATATAACAAGTACGTTTAAAGAAATACAAGAAGTACCGAAAGTATGCCTAGGGAACATGAGACTTTCAAAACTTCGGGAAGATCAGAAAAAGAAACCATTTCTGGAAATGCAAAATATAAAAATTGACATCAGAAATTTAATGGATAAGGCAAAACATGAGATGGGACATCGCTGAAGAAAGATTAGTGATTAAGACTAAATAATAGGGCTTCCCTGGTGGCGCAGTGGTTACGAATCCACCTGCCAATACGGGGACACAGGTTCGAGCCCTGGTCTGGGAAGATCCCACATGCCACGGGGCAACTAAGCCCGTGTGCCACAACTACTGAGCCTGTGCTCTAGAGCCCGTGAGCCACAACCACTGAGCCCACGTTCCTAGAGCCCGTGCTCCACAACAAGAGAAGCCACCTCAATGAGAAGTCCACGCACCCCAACGAAGAGTAGCCCCTGGTCGCCGCAACTCGAGAAAGCCCGCGCGCAGCAACGAAGACCAACGTAGCCAAAATTAATTTAAAAAAACAACTAAATAATAGTTGTAGCAGGCATAAAAGGTATATTCTGAACAACTTTCACCAAAAGTCTGAAAATGTAGATGAAACAGACAAATCTCGAGAATATAAATTACTGAAAGTGATTAAAGAAGAAATAGAAAGGCTGAATCATCCTAAACCTTTACTTCTGCTGAGTCAGCAGTTAAACATTTTTCTAACTTGGAAAATACCAGGTCCAGCTTTACAAATGAGTTTTACCAAACAGGTAATTTCAATCTTATTATAAAGTCTTCCAGAAACAGAAAAAGAAGAAACTCTCTCTTCAAGTCGTTTTATGGGCCTATCAAAACCTTGACACAAAAACCCCACAAAGACAGTATAAACGAAGAAAAGTACAAGCTTATCTCAACTCTGAATATTAATGCAGACCCTAAACAAAAGATGAGCAAACTACGGATCATGACCAAACTGAGAGTAACTCAAGAGTAAGTTTAACGTTTGAAAATTTCAGGTAATTCACCATATTAACAGACGAGATGCAGAAAAAAATTGTGTGCAGCCGAAGCCTGGAGTCAAACGTAAAAACAAAAATTAAGCTTTGTAATGTTATTTGTAGGCTAATTACACCGTCCCTGCATACCTGGTAATTCACAGTAGGTAAAGCAGTGAAAAGAGGCTAATTTCTTTCTTAAGTAGAAACATGCATATGCAAAAACAGCACATAAAGAAAAGCCAGACCCGGGGGGTGGGGCGGGGATGGGGGGTGTGGGGGTGTGGGGGAACATACTTAAAAGAAACTAACACACCACTGTAAGGCAGTTATATTCCAATAAAGACGTAAAAAAAAAAAAAAGTCCCCAAGACAGCCATCATTAAACACATTTCTCTCTTTATTCAAAACATTTACTGAGCCTCTAACTGTACACTGAGACACTGTACTTGACAAGATGTACAGTAATAAAAACAAAAAAAGGTACAGACATTTTCTTGCATAGCTTACCACTACTAATTGATAAAACAGTATATTTTGGTGGAAAAGTAAATTGATGTGAACTTTCTGGAGAGTGATTTGGCAAAACGTATCAAAACAACAAATATTAAAAATATTCATAACCCTTTGACTTCAGAAGTGATTGGAGATTCGGCCAAGGCTTATGGACAAGAATTGTTTCTATAGCATAATTAATTTTTTGTACAAAAAGCTGAATTCATTGTTTCTGAAAACTGCTGAGTAACTTTAGTTTGTTTATAGTCTCTAGTACCACAGATTCAAAACATATTTTGAACATGTATTTTGCCTCTCAATCCAACTATATGATCTAAAAAGTGATCAGGCAACTTGTAAACAATTTATTACCATTTATAGAATACGTTAAAAAAAATCCTTGCCCAGCAGGATACTAGCTTTATTTTTTTTAAATATTTATTTATTTATTTTTTTGCGGTACGCGGGCCTCTCACTGTTGTGGCCTCTCCAGTTGCAGAGCACGGGCTCCGGACGCTCAGGCTCAGCGGCCATGGCTCACGGGCCCAGCCGCTACGCGGCATCTTCCCGGACTGGGGCACGAACCCATGTCCCCTGCATCGGCAGGCGGACTCTCAACCACTGTGCCACCAGGGAAGTCCCCGAGCTTTATTTTTAAAATTGCTGAATCTTTGCATAAATTTTTAAAAAGACAAACATATTTCATTTTATTCTGTGTTTTAAAAAATGCCATCACTTGTTTCTTTTAAAAATTTTTCATCCATTTAAAAATGTTTTGAAGTTCAACTGTTCAATTTAAGGTAGAAATTTCGTAGTATTTAAATTAAACCTTACCCTTGTCTTGACTGAACCTAAGAACTCTGCTGGAGTCCTTGTTGGCCTCTTGGTCATGCTTTTCCTAAGACATGGAATCTCATCTTTACTGGTCATCACCTGCTATGTCTAAAGAAGCCCATGGAGAATGTGTCCCATTCAGGTATGCTGTGGCTGGACATGACCCTGCAGACCTATATTGCCCACTGTTATTAACAGCAATGAGCTGACAATCTGTAATCTGCCTTATACAACGTTCAAATAGAGACATCCCCCAGACATGGTCCTCCATTTCAATGCTGGCCTCAAGTAGTCTGGTATGCCACCAGTATGAACTGGTAAAAATTCTAGTGATACCTGTCCCTCCCCCCGACCCCCAAGCTATGTCTGTGGCACCTGTTAAGGTCGGTCGAAACATTGCTGATGAACTTTGGATTGAAGATGTACACATAACAGAGAATGCCAGCTAATACCCTTGGCTCAGCATTAATGTTATTGACTTGTATGGTCTCCCCATTCTTGGCTCTGATGACATCTCCTGGCTTGAAGGCTTAGGCTTGAGGTTACGTTCACCAAGAGGGCCAGATCTATTACATTAAGTGGCAAGCTGAGCTTGTGGCAGCCACAATGGCTGAACACACGGCAGCTCCTCCCATGTCAGCCCTCAGGAAGTTGATGTTTGCAGACACCTTGATAAGATTACCACCAGGGTCAAAGGACATCCCCTTCCCAAAAATACGAGCGGCACTTTACTTGCATTGAGGCTGCCTCTGTAGTGAATCTGCAAGAAGACCAGATGTTCATTACGTCATTTGGCCACACTTTAAAAAGATCCAATTTCTGGGTCTTCAGTTCAAGACTTAGGTGTGATCTAGACCTGAGCTTTTACTCTTAGAACTTTAAGATTCTTCTCCATTATTTCTGCAAATATGGTAGGTATCATCTCATAGGCTGGTGTCCCCATCAAATAGGAGGCCAAGTTCTGTCCAGAAGCAAATAGGACTCCTTTCTACCAGGCCTGCGATTCCCCACTTCCACGTAGCTAAGCAAAGACAAGAGTTTTGTCTTTCTGCTTCAGCTCCGCACATTCGTATAGACCAAGATATGCCTCTCGGGCTTCCCTGGTGGCGCAGTGGTTGAGAGTCCGCCTGCCAATGCAGGGGACACGGGTTCGTGCCCCGGTCTGGGAAGATCCCACATGCCGCGGAGCGACTGGGCCCGTGAGCCATGGCCGCGGAGCCTGCGCGTCCGGAGCCTGTGCTCCGCAACGGGGGAGGCCACAACAGTGAGAGGCCCGCGTACCGCAAAAAAAAAAAAAAAAGATATGCCTCTCCCACTGCTGGGCAACCCCATGGATACTCCTCCACAGATGAGATCTCTCTGTCATGAAGCTTCCTGTGCTCTGCTGGAGTAGCAACACTGGATTTTTTTACCTTCATTCTGGTTTTCCTGGTCATTTGTTCTATCTGCCTTTTTACCCAGGATAACAGGATGGTGGAGAAGTCAGGACGCAGGCCATAAAAGGTCTGTGCTTTGCCTGCCTTCGGAGGTGGTTCAGAATGACCAAATTTCTCTTGATATTTCAGAAATCAGTTTATCACGATTATCTCCTGTCCATGTAAACTGTGAAGCAACTTCTTTTCCTTTGGCACAGATTCCTCAAACAAGGCCCTTTGTTATGGCTGTGGTAGGGAGACCCTAGTCCCAAAGATGCTTTATGCCCATGCCCAGATAGGGACTCTGTTTATCATCTTAAAAACTGGAAACAGCCTCAGACTTCATACAGATAGTCATACAAATGAATATTATTTGTATGTCATTAAATATTATGTTTGCAAATCACATTAATGGCCAGGGAAACTGTTCCCCAAAATAAAACATTAAGGGAAAAAAGCAAAATCAACACTATTCATGATTGAATATCATACAGGCATCACAAATCATGTTTCAAAGTGATGGAAGACAACAGCATAATTGTTAAAAGTCACAGACTCTGGAGTGAGATCTGAGTGTGAATCCCGTCTCTATCACTATTACGAGTTTTGTGAACTTTTAAAATCTCTCTGTGATTCAGTTTGCTCATGTGACAAAGGTAGATAATGACAGTACTTATATTAGGGACTCTTGAAAAGATTCAGTGAGTTAATATGTATAAAGTGCTTACAAGAGTGATACCACATTGTAAATGCTCAATGAATATAAGCTATTCTTATTAAATGATATAAGAAACTATTAATGACATAAATGAAGAAAGCAGGATTTAACATTATGTACAGTATGATTCTAGTTTTGTAAAACTAACTGCCTTCTCTTTTCATCACCGAAACCACCCCCCCCGCAGTTCTCCCCTGCGTGTATGCAGAGAAAACTCCGGAAGGCAAGACACTTAAATGCTAACGCTGAAGGATATGATTCAGGAACTTTTTTTTCCTTTTTAGACTTTTTCATTTTAAAATTTCCAACAAGCACTATATAGTTCTTTTAAAATTAGAGAGAAATTTTTTTTTTTTTTTTTAAAGGACTCCCGTTTCTTCTTGTTGGGCCACGGTACTCTGCCTCAGTGCTAGTGTGCTCTTTTTTTTTTTTTCCCACAGAGATCCAATTTAGGGACATCACTTTCAGGTTAGTAGATAAGATAAGAGAAGGATGAGTAGAGGAAAACATATCAAAAATACCAGAATGATGTCTAAAGGAGAATATATCAGAAAGGAAAAATTGGCGTGTGCCCACGTCATGGAGGAGAAAAGTAATTTCCATATTTCCATGTAGAGAAATGCGTCAGCTAGTGATGACACTCATGATAAAAGTTAGCACAAGGCTGGGGATAAGGAAAATGAGTTTTTCCCCCATCTAGGTTGATTTGCTTAGGTTTTGTGTTCACAGCCTACCAAAGTCAAGATGTCCCATATATTACATAGGGACAAAAATTTGAATGATAAGGTTAAGTGACACAGATATGTCTGAAAACAAAGCCTACTTCTTTAGAAAATAAAATATATGATTTGAAGAAGGAATAATACACCGAAGTCACCTTTCTTTTAATTTGAATATATTTTTGTCTTTATAAATCAATCTACTGTAACAAAAATGTCCCTGGAGTGCTATCATATTTTCTGCCTGCCCAGCATCTTTTGGACATCCTTGAAATGTTTGAGGAATTTCTTTCCTTATTGGCCCTACTTCCCTAGGTCAGAAGCCAAAAAACTTGTTCCCCCAGACTCCTAAGAAGCTTAAAGGAGGAAATCCCAGCTTGCAATACCCAAGCGCTTTCTCAGAATTTTCAGTCCATTTCACTGTGACTTGTCAACCTGGATGTAGAAATGGAGTGGGATCCATGTAAAAAGTGAAAAAGAATGCAACGTTTGGTCAGATGCTAAACTGGATCCTGGGAGCCACACATACGAATGACTTTCTTTTTAAGCCAATTGCTATCAACCACAAAAAACCAAAACAAGTCTTCAAATCTGTCATGGACATCTAAAAACATTATTAATGATGTTACATGTATCATAAAAACCAGAGGAACAAGAAATAATCTGAATTTTTAATAATACAGTTCAACTACATCCTGATTTCTGTAATCAGCTCTATACTGCAAATTACCACTTCATCATAGTAAATTTGCAAATGTATGGGGAAGCTTAAAAAGATCTTTTAACACCTGTTTTAGGGACACCAACCACCTTATACAATCACCTCCGCACATGTAGAAAACAAGATTCATTGACCAAGTCCGCTTAAATTTTAAAAGATGAACGCATTCAGTGATAATTTTATTTTGCAGAGCAGAAAGAAGCACAGGGGAGCTTCTAAATGTTGGCTCTCATTATACTTCCAATTATTTCAATTATTTCAGATCATGCATAAAGCAATTTCCCCTCTGACAAAATACTGGATAAAGATATCCAAAGGAATCCAAATAGCAGCAGTCTTTGTACATATGGTAAATTATTTTCTTGGGGGGGAAAAGCTGTAAGTTAGGTGATGCAATATGAATTTGATTTTCTTGTGGAAACACTATTATAACAAAGGCTTGAGTCACTAAATCTATTCCAACTTTAAATATATGACTACAAACACTGTATTTAATCAACTCTTCTGTAATATTTCAAACATGATTCTAAAAAACCAATACGGCAACCAAAATAATAAGACCATGCCAAGTATGATTCCTGATTGAGTTCATGAGAAAAATCAGAGGTTAAAGACATAAATCTTTCTTTGGGTAAAGGTAAGGTATCCATTTAGCCCACAAGCCAATGAACGCTTTCTTAACAACTTTCTTACTTCTTAGGCATGGCTTTTCAATAGCCGTGTTTGTCCTGCATACCCTGGGCCCTAATTCTATCCAATGTAATAAACACTGACCTACTAGAATTGACTGTCGCATCATGAAACTAAGATTATTTGGGGGGGAAAGGGTCACTGCAATGCTTTTAGAGAAAATGTCATTTTTGCTAAGCGTCTTTTATAATTCAAGGACTAGATAAGGGCTTTCTATAAACAAAAAACAGAAGATTTCTGATTTTCTTAAGATTCCAGTTCCTCAACGCCACCATCTATACTTTGAACCTTAATGTTAAGTCATGGATGTCTTTAAGATGAATATAACCAACATTTACTTCTTCAGTATTTTCTATCCATCCTTCCAACCCTCAAAGTGTGCATTTATACCATCAACAAGCTTAAAAGCTTTGAAATAAATGATGCCCACACTCAAAAAACAATTAATTATTGTGTATATATCAAAACTTTCCACCTCAACCTGAAGTCTTATATGTTATCTTACATATTTTAGTAATAAAGTAAAATATAATCAGTGTGATGACTTCTTTTTTATTTTATTTTCTTTGGAAGTACAGTTAATTCACAATGTTGTGTTAGTTTCTGGTGCAAAGCAAAGTGATTCAGCTTTACATACATATATGTATATATATATATATATTTTCATATTCTTTTCCATTATAGTTTATTACATAATATTGAATATGGTTCCCTGTGCTATACAGTAGGACCCTGTTGTTTATCTATTTTATATATAGTAGGTTGTATCTGCTAATCCCAAACTCCTAATTTATCCCTCCCTCTCCCCTTTCCCCTTTGGTAACCATAAGTTTGTTTTCTATGTCTGTGAGTCTGTTTCTGTTCTGTAAATAAGTTCATTTGTATCATATTTTAGATTCCACATATAAGTGATATCATATGATATTTGTCCTTCTCTGACATACTTCACCTAGTATGATAATCGCTAGGTCCATTCATGTTGCTGCAAATGGCATTATTTCATTCTTTTTAATGGCTCAGTGATATTCCACTGTATATATGTATCACATATTCATTATCCATTCATCTGTCGATGGACATTTAGGTTGCTTCCATATCTTGTCTATTGTAAATAGTGCTGCTATGAACAGTGGGGTGCATGTATATTTTCGAATTATGGTTTTGTCCAGATATATGACCTGGAGTGGGGTTGCTGGATCATACGGTGGTTCTACTTTTAGTTTTTTAAGGAACCTCCATACTGTTCTCCATAGTGGCTGCACCAATTTACATTCCCACCAACAGTGTATGAGGGTTTGCTTTTCTCCACACCCTCTCCAGCATTTGTTATTTGTAGACTACTTAATGATGGCCATTCTGACCAGTATGAGGTGATACCTCATAGTAGTTTTGGTTTGCATTTCTCTAATAATTAGCGATGTTGAGCATCTTTTCATATGCTTATTGGCCGTCTGTATGTCTTCTTTGGAGAAATGTCTATTTAGATCTTCTGCCCATTTTTTGATTGGGTTGTTTGTTTTTTTGTTATTGAGTTGTATGAGCTGTTTGTGTATTTTGCAAACTAAGCCCTTGTCAGTATGTGAGGACTTCTTAAATTGTATCCCTGCTACCTCCTGGCCCAAACCCTCAGATGCAGTCTGGCTTCCCTCTAACACCTCTCTTCCCTACATGGTACCAGGATGTTCCCTTTCTTAGGGCTCAAAAGATAAGCCTTAGTCTAGCCTCCCACTTTGCATAGAATACCTTTTTTTCATTTTTTGGTATGCCACTCATTATTTTCAAACTTTTTTATCTTCAAATAATTTTAGACTCAGAGAAAAGTTGCAAAAAGAAGTACAGAGTGTTCCCATATGCCCCTAACCAGCTTCCCCTAATATTAACATCTTCCATAACCACAGGACAACTACCAAAACCAGGAAATTAATATGTGTACAATATTTACTAAGTAAACTACAGACCTTATTCAACTTCATCTGTTTTCATTTGTTGCATTTAGATCCCTAATCCATTCGCAGTTTATTCTTATGTGTGGTGTGAGATACGGATCAAATTTACCTTTTTCCAAATAGCAACCCCGTTGTTCACAACAGCGTTATTCATAATAGCCAAAAAAGAGAAGCAACCGAAGTAACCATAAACTGACGAATGGGTGAATTAACATGTGATATATCCACACAATGGAGTATTCCTCAGCAATAAAAAGGAAGGAAGCACCGATACATGCTACAACATGAATGAAGCTTCAAAACATTATGTGAAGTGAAAGAGGCCTGTCACAAAGACCATGATGCCATCATTAAAAAATCCTGCAATTTCAATATATATGTCCCTTTCAGGAGTTGTTTAAGAAGAGAATTTATGAATAGCCAGGTATAAGGGCCTTCCTCTTTTTTGTTTTTGTTAGAAAACTGTGACTTTTAGCATTCAAGGGTGTCCTTTTTCATACTTAATGCTCTGGGGCTTACATTCTATGTTGGCTGATATCAGGATCACTACCACTTCTTTTTCCTTCCATTTATAGAGTACACTTTTGTCCATCCTTCATTTTTAGAATATCTATTGTAGCTAGGTCTCTGATATAGAACCTATATTTGGGTTTTATATTGTGAACCAAATTGTAAGTCTTTTTCTTCTAATAGGTAAATTAAGCTTATTCACATTTATTGTTATACCTGATGTGTTTAGTCATAAATCTATCATAGTATTTTATAACCGTAAATTTAAAAAAATTTCCCTGTGTTTCTTTCCCCACAAGAAGGGTATACTGTCATTTAGGAAAGTTTCTTATTTTTGTTCTAGTGTCTACCTTTGTAATTATTCTTTTTTAAAATTTTATTTATTTAATTTATTTGTTTTTGGCTGCATTGGGTCTTTGTTGCTGTGCACAGGCTTTCTCTAGTTGCGGCGAGTGGGGGCTACTCTTTGTTACGGGGTGCAGGCTACTCATTGCGGTGGCTTCTTTTGTTGTGGAGCACGGGCTCCAGGCGCACAGGCTTCAGTAGCTGTCGCTTGCAGGCTCAGTAGTTGCAGCTTGCGGGCTCTAGAGCGCAGGCTCAGTAGTTGTGGCCCACGGGCTTAGTTGCTCCACAGCATGTGGGATCTTCCTGGACCAGGGCTCAAACCTGTGTCCCCTGCATTGGCAGGCGGATTCTTAACCACTGCATCACCAGGGAAGCCCTGTAATTATTCTTTTTAAACATCCTTTATTTAACTAGTCACCATGTGGATTATCAGGTTTTGCTTTTGGTAGGAGTATTCCTTATCACCCACTTACTGACTATACAACGAGTTTTTTCTGTTTTCATTTTTCCCTCTCCCTCTCCTCCCGCCTTTTAGTTACGTTATTTCTACTTTGCACAGTATGTAACATTTGTGCATTAGTCTTCTACCATCGTTCCTGTCATTGTTCTAGTCTAATACGTGCATCTTTATATTTTTAAAGGTCACGATCAGGGCCAGTCCTATGCTGAATTTTTCTCAGCCATTACCAGGGAATCCTCTAGAATAGGGGTCAACATACTTTTTCTATAAAAGACCAAATAGTAGAGACTTGAGGCTTTGTGGGCCATATGATCCCCAGTGTACTGCAGCCCTGCCAATATAGCACAAAAGCAGCCACAGATAATATGTAAACAAATGTCCATGGCTGTGTTCCAACAGAACTTTATTTACAAAAACAAGTGGCAGTCCATGGTTTGCTAACCTTTCTCTAGTACATTCTTCAAGAGGGGTTAAGTGCAGGATTAACTTTGTATGGTCAAAACTGTTTCAGCATTGCCTTAACATCTGAAGGACAGCTTGGTTGGAAATAAAATGCTTTACTCACACTTTACTGAGGTGTTTCTTTGGTTTTAGTTTTTAAATGCTGCTCCACTGTTCCTTTGATTTGTAGTGGTTTCGTTGTTGTTTTCTTTTCTTTTCTTTTTTTTTGGCTGCAACATGTAGGATCCTACTTCCCTGACCAGAGATCAAACCCACGCCCTCCGCATTGGGCTGAGTCTTAACCACTGGACCGCTGTGGAAGTCCCTGTAGTTTTTGGTGGTGGTGGTGGGTTTTTTCTTTTCGATGTGTAGATTTTTAAGTCTGCTGCTAGTCTAATTCTTTTGCCTTTATAAGTTATTTGACCTTTGGGTCAAGGCTTTAGAAAATCTTTCTAATATCTGTTTTAGTATGATGTGTACCAAAGTTGATCCCTCTAGGTTAACTTGCCCAGGTGCCCAGTGAACCCTTTCAATGTGTAGATTCGGGTCTTTTTCTACTTGTGGGAAGTTTCCACAGGTGTGTGGATTCAGGTTTTTCTATTTCTGGGAAAAAAATTTTAATTATAGTTTTATATATTAGCTCTTTACCATAATTTTTAAAATTATTTATTTATTTATTTTTGGCTGTGTTGGGTCTTTGTTTCTGTGCGAGGGCTTTCTCTAGTTGCGGCAAGCAGAGGCCACTCTTCACTGCAGTATACGGGCCTCTCACTATCGTGGCCTCTCTTGTTGCGGAGCACAGGCTCCAGATGCGCAGGCTCAGTAGTTGTGGCTCACGGGCCTAGTTGCTCCGCGGCATGTGGGATCTTCCCAGACCAGGGCTCGAACCCGTGTCCCCTGCATTGGCAGGCAGATTCTCAACCACTGCACCACCAGAGAAGCCCCCATAAAATTTTTTAATGACTCTGTCTGCCTCTTTCATTCCCAACACTTTCTCTTGGATCTGAAGGATGGCAGAATATACCACCCCAAAATATACCATTTTGGCATAAAGATTATTTTGAGGCAAAGGCACTTGAAAAACAGCAAATGCAAGAAAAAACACTCTGACTTTCTTTCTTTTTCTTAAAAGCAGGAGATGAAATTCCCACTTGGAAGATGTCTTCACTGAACCAGAAGAAAAGTAACATTTTTATCATCAAGGAATGTTCTTATCATCGAGACTGAAAGAATTCTATACCGTCAGACCTTGTTAAAATAATTATCTTCCTTTAGCTTTTCTACATAATTCAGTTACTTTTCCACAATTGCTTCTCTCTGCTCAACCTACCATCAAAACATGTAGGTTTGCCATTTCTTTGGGTCTTCATTCCTTATGATGGCTCTTGTGCCATGTAAAATTCATATAAATTTGTATGCTTTTCTCCTGATAATCTGTTTTATGCTACTTTAAACCTCAGGGCCAGCCAAAAAACCCTAAGAGGGTAGAGGTAAAAATCTGCCTCCCTTCAGATACTTTTTATGTCATTTTATGTCATCCCTTCTTTATGTCATTCCTTCTTTATGTCATTTTTCATTTTCTTGGTTATTTTCCTATCTTTCTTCAAACCCCTTACTAAATTTTCATTAGAGTATTTTCATTTGGGCACTTTTTAATTAATTCTTCATTTCTGAAATAATTTTGTCTTTTTCTTCCATTTCTTTTCTGAGTTCAATTAAATCCTTTATTTATCCTGGGTTTCGTCCATTTTGCCTTTCTGACTTAGGGTGACTTTTCATATCCTCAATGCTTGTTTGAGAATTTTTAATTCTATTTAGAGTGTGAACTTACAATTTTCTTTTGCATTATGGGGAGAATTTTCCTGAATTGATGTTTGTGATTCTTCATTTTCTGATTTTCTTTTCCTTTTTTTTAAATAAATAAATAAATTTATTCATTTTTGGCTGTGTTGGGTCTTTGTTGCTGCGCGCGGGCTTTCTCTAGTTGTGGCAAGCAGGGGCTACTCTTCATTGCTGTGCGCAGGCTTCTCATTGCGGTGGCTTCTCTTGTTGTAGAGCACAGGCTTTAGGTGCGCAGGCTTCAGTAGCTGTGGCACAGAGCACAGGCTCAGTAGTTGTGGCTCGCGGGCTCTAGAGCGCAGGCTCAGTAGTTGTGGTGCACGTGCTTAGTTGCTCCACAGCATGTGGGATCTTCCCGGACCAGGGCTCGAACCTGTGTCCCCTGCACTGGCAGGTGGATTCTTAACCACTGCACCACCAGGGAAGTCCCCATTTTCTGATTTTCTGTAAAGCTTCTCTACTGACTTTACTTTCCTTTTGTTCATTTTTATGATACTGAAAACCTTTATAAATTCCCATTTTAACAGGTGCCCTTTTCTGTCAGCCTAGCAAAGTCCCAAAGCTTTAGTGGGGTTTTCTGTCAGAGTGTTTCGGTGGTGGGAAAGAGGTATCAATCCTTTGTGTGATTCTCTTTTATCTTAGAGAACCCTAAATTTTCCTTTTCTCCTTCATCCTCTAATTTCTAAAAAGTACTTATTTTCTTATTTTGCCTTTTTTTCTCTTCCAGAAGTTATACTTCTGGAAGACTGCTCTATTAAGTGATGCCTACCTTTTAAAATCATGCTTGCCCCTTTAAATCCTGTATGTCTTTAAATGGTGTACCTGGTCCTGTATTGCATCTGGCCCTTTAAATCACATGCACTTTAAAAATCCCCTCCCTAATCTCCGTGCTCTGATCTGCTTGGACATTTTTCTAGCATTTTAAACTTTAGGCTGGATTTAATCTTTCTAGTGGCCATTCCAAATAGCTCTTAGGTACCTTTGCTAGTCTCTCCTGCCTTCTCTGCAGTTTTTTTTAAGTCTGCTTTTGCTCACCAAAAGCCTTGTGGCAGAGTGGAGATGGGGCAGAAGTATACGGAATTGAGTGCTGGAACCTGTTGATTTTTTTTTCTATTTATTCACAGTCACTTTGCAGTTCTGGCACTCTCCGTCTCCAGAATAATGCTAAAGGTGTGGTTCTGTGTAGAATCTTCACAGTTGGGAAGTTGTTTAATGTTTTCACTTTGGGAGACTGATTACTACGTGGCTGCCGTTGTTTTCTGCTATGTAGAAACGTGCAGGGAGCATTTTTAACTTCGGGTGATCAGAGAATGGAGAAAGACAGGGAGACAAGATAGGCAATTTAAAAAATGGCCAGTTAGGGGCTTCCCTGGTGGCGCAGTGGTTGAGAGTCCGCCTGCCGATGCAGGGGACACGGGTTCGTGCCCCGGTCCGGGAAGATCCCACATGCCGTGGAGCGGCTGGGCCCGTGAGCCATGGCCGCTGAGCCTGCGCGTCCGGAGCCTGTGCTCCGCAACGGGAGAGGCCACAGCGGTGACAGGCCCGCGTACCGCAGCAAAAAAAAAAAAAAAAAAAAGAAAGAAATGGCCAGTTAAAGGAGAAAAGCAGGGCTCTAGCTGACTGTTGCCAAGACTGGGGCAGCGGGAGAAGAGGAAACCTTTAATTTTTGTATCCAGAGTCAAACAGGCTGGGGCCTCTCTGGCTGGTTCTTAACACCTGATAATGCACAGTTCTGAGGGTTTTTTTGTCGGGGAGGGAAGGACCTAAACAAAATGGTTTATAAAACTGATAAAAAGCATCATCTTCACAGTGAGACTCTCCAAGCCTTCTGCATGATGAGATAAAAGTAATCAACTGAAAGAAGAAATTTAATAAACTCTTAAAATACCCAGAACAGGTTTAGTTTAAATGGATTTTTTTTTTTTTTTTTTTTTTTTTTTTTTTTGCGGTACGCGGGCCTCTCACTGTTGTGGCCTCTCCCGTTGCGGAGCACAGGCTCCGGACGCGCAGGCTCAGCGGCCATGGCTCACGGGCTCAGCCGCTCCGCGGCATGTGGGATCTTCCTGGACCGGGGCACGAACCCACGTCCCCTGCATCGGCAGGCGGACTCTCAACCACTCGCCACTAGGGAAGCCCTAAGTGGATTTTTTTAAAGCACCTAAATATCAGATAGCAAGCTGTGTTTTGGACACCATCACTGGGTTAAAAAAGAAACAATAAAGTTGAGAAAAAAATGAAAAATTCAGTGAATGGTTGCGCTAGTTCTACTGTCATTAAGCGCAATTTCCTTTCCATTTCATACAAGTCTAAAAGTAAAAACAACGCCACAATCCATTTGCCTGCAGAAACCACTCTGTAATTTGTGACCTGAACCGTTGACAACATTTAGTAGAAAACTAAAAATGTGGGGCTATTTCATTCCCTCACCATGCCACTCACCCACCCCAAGAAAAATTTGACTCCAAAGATGTAGAGTAGTGGTAAAATGTGACACTGATAATACATTAATTATAAAAATGGCCACACCTTGCTTATATGACTTACAAAGTGCTTTCACATAGGAAGGGTAGTTGTTATTCTCCTTCTGTTGATGTAAAAACCAAGGTTAAATCACAGAGAGCCAAAGACGACACTAAAAGTCCTTGCCTTGAATTCTTCAAATATATGGCAATGGCGGTCAAAATATAAAGTGAGAAACCTCCAAACCATAGCTACACTCAACGAGCTAAGCATCTCCTTGGACCAGAAGAACAAAGCGGGGAGTCAGAGCTGAAGCCAGGGATCTGATGGGGCTGAAGTCAAAGTCAGGCTCCAGGGCGGAGTAATAGCCACGAAAGGAGACCCAAGAAAGTCGCTACTGACACCTGCTGGAGGTTACGACTCACACGGACTCCACAGCTACAGCAATGGCGAGAGGCCAGGCTGCCTGCTGGTTCAGGGGGTAAGTCTGCAGGAAGCCCAGGAGCAGCACAGAACCCCCCCCTCCATTCTGGACTCGGTTCTGGACGAGGCAGGTTGAAGTAGCTACAAAACTACCAGGGAGGTGGGGCAAGCCCGGGGAGCACTAAGGGGAGAAACTTACACAAGGTGAGAACTTAAACAACGTGAGCTTGCAAACCAACATTCTAAAACACATGAAGAAACGGAACCCTGAATTAGGCCACAAAATGCACAACTAGAAGATCAGGCGACTCCAGACAAAATTAAAAGAACAGAACAAATGAAAAAGACTTAAAAGCGGGTATATTTAATAGCCTCAGAAAGATTTTTAAAACTTGGTATCATCTAAAGAGAACAGATTGATAATTGCCAGAGGCAGGGAATGGGAGGGGCATGGGGGGGGCAAAATGGGTGACGGGGTCACAAGGCACAAATTTCCAGTTATAAAATGTCCTGAGGGGCTTCCCTGGTGGCGCAGTGGATGAGAGTCCGCCTGCCGATGCAGGGGACACGGGTTCGTGCCCCGGTCTGGGAAGATCCCACATGCCGCGGAGCGGCTGGGCCCGTGAGCCATGGCCACTGAGCCTGCGCGTCCGGAGCCTGTGCTCCGCAGCGGGAGAGGCCAGAACAGTGAGAGACCCGCGTACCGCAAAAAAAAAAAAACAGAAAAAAATGTCCTGAGGATGTAAGGGACAGCATGGTGACTACAGTTCATAATACTGTATTATATACTTGAAAATTGCTACGAGAGTGGATCTTAAAAGTCTTTGTCACAAGAAAAATAATTTGTAACTGTGTGTGGTGATAGATGTTAATTACACTTATTGTGGTGATCATTTCGCAATATATACAAATATTGAATCACTACACTGTACATCTGAAACTAACATAACATTATATTCAATTACACCTCAATTTAAAAAACTTGATGCCTTGGAAATGAAAAAAAATATCCATTGAACTAAAAACTCAATAGTTGGGATAAACACCAGAATGAGTGAACTGGACAATCTAGTAGTGAGGAATTTATCCCTAATGTGCACACGTGCGCATGCACACACACAAAAGAACATTTAAGAGATAAGCAGAATAGACTGAAAGACTCCAATATAAGTCTAATAGGAGGTCAACAGAGGAAATGGGGGTGGGGGAGATAATGGAGATTTCATATATAATAGCTAGTGATTTTCCAGAACTAAGTTAAAGACAGGAGTCCTCAGGTGGAGTAGTCTCAGAATACTAAATAGAACACATTTTTAAAAATCCACACCTAGACATCACTGTAAAGCTAGAGTACATCAAGCATAAAGATAGACTCTTCCAGACCAGTAGGAGAAAAGAGATGGATTCCATCTGCAGAGCAACAGCAAATAATGTTATAATAGCTGTCTTCTCAAAAGAACGAGAGGGCAGAAGGCAATGAGTGATAGATCTTCAAACTGAAAAGGTGTGCAGAATTCTATACCTAGCTGAGTCATCATTCAAGAACAAAATGAAGACATTTCAGAAGGAAATTCTGTGAAAGGAATACTAAAGGATACGGAATGTCGGGAAAGAAAACAAAAAGTATGACACTCATATGTATATATGCAATGAATCTTAAAATATTTAAAATCAACCACTAATTTATTTGTTTTTAAGTGAAGCAAAGACAGTAGACCATAACAATGTGGCAGATGTGAGGTACAGGGAAGGAATGTGCTTAACAGGTAGCTAAAATATGGTAAGGTACTTGCCTGTTTGAAAAAGGTAAAGATATTGAACCACTTTGTTTTTCCTACAACGCTTTATATATTTAAACATTCTAAGAGCAACCACTAAAAGAAGAAACCTGCAAGCTATTGTTTCCAAGCCAGCAGAGGAAATTCTTTAGAAAGGGATGAAAAACCTATCAAGACAACCAGGAATTAAGAAATAAGGAAAAAAGAATAAGAGATCAAGTGTGACAATGAAAAAACACACACGTACACCCAACTGTATTACTAATCACAATAAAGTAAGTAGATTTAACTCCCCTATTTAAAATAAAAATACCAAGAGCCACGTCTTCTGTTTGCAGTGCTCTGATTTCTGTGAAAATTATTAGTGTATTTGGGGGACTTAGTGCTGAAACGCAGCTGATGGTTCAAATGGACAATATCTGAAATGTTTATGGCCTTTACAAATGGGTTTCAAGCTGAAGGTAAATGAGAAGGAAACAGTAAGACCAACAGAAACAGAGTCAGAAACATTGGGACTAGAGACAAAATGTAGCTGTTATAAAGAACATCAATCAGCTCTAAAGAGACAAGAAAAGGCACCAGTACTTAAACATTACTTGGCTAATTGTTGACTTCATTTTAGTCTGTTCTGTTATTACGGCTTCGGACAACATACCAGACATCCTCTTGTATGCTACAGATGTATCAAACCACCTTAAATTACTGCAAGCTAACTGCTGATGCTAACTGCGTGAAGCCCAGGCTGAGCTACAGAAATACTCTCCCTGCTGTCCCAACGTCATCGCTACTCTGGGACCTTCATTCCCAACTTGTAACCTAGAAGGAAGCAACGTGCTGATCTCTAAGGGGAATGCCAGCCTTAGGCTGGATGCTAGCCTTTCCTCTTTAGACTAACTTAATCCACAAGCGCTCACACTTCTGTGAATCCTTCAACTCCTGACACTAGCATCAGTGGATTCCTGAGCCGGAGGGATGAGAAACCTGGGGTCTCGGCAGGCAAGTGACTTGTGCCCAGATGTACCTGTTGCAGGTACAGAAGCCAAGACCAGAACCCAGATCTGTCCCCCACCTCCATGCCAGGGCTTTTCCACGCTACGTCGTACGTCAGGTCTACGAGAGCGAGGACCGAAAGGATAATGAAGTAACTCCATTCTCGTTCCTCACAGCTGCCCTGGCCTGGTCCTCCACACCTTCTCTGTTCTAAATCTTGTCTCTGCTGAGCAATCCGTGGTTCCTGGGTGGGCTCACGAGATGTTCTCAGCAGAGGCTCAGGACGGTGTCCCTTCCAATCCACCATTCCCTTGAAGGCTGGCATCCCTCCCAGGCTGCCCTTTCCCCTTCGAGCCAGAAAATCTCCTTCAAACACACGGAAGAAGCCAGTGCAGTCATTTCAATCTTGATGCAACTTTGTTTCTAAAAGCAGACATGTAGCTTTAGTTGCCTCTTCAAGGAAACAAGACCAGGTAGCCACTTGGCTAAACACAGCCATGCTCAGTGTGGGAAAGAATCAAGTCCCTTTGTTGATAGCTCTGGGCAAGGGGAGAATCTCACATTTTAGAAACCTTTCTTGGAGTAACCATACTTCCAAGTAATACATGCAAACGCGAAACCACTGGAAAATTCCTAAGCCACAAATGTTTCAATATGGACCAGGATCAGAGTCAGAAACAGAAGTTGAGGGCTTCCCTGGTGGCGCAATGGTTGAGAGTCCGCCTGCTGATGCAGGGGACACGGGTTCGTGCCCCGGTCCGGGAAGATCCCACATGCCGCAGAGTGGCTGGGCCCGTGAGCCGTGGCCGCTGGGCCTGCGTGTCCGGAGCCTGTGCTCCGCAACGGGAGAGGCCACAACAGTGAGAGGCCCGCGTACCGCAAAAAAAAAAAAAAAAAAGAAACAGAAGTTGAAACCGAAAGCAGAAGAAGCCTGAGGGAGGGGAGAGAAGGAGAGAGGCAGAGAAATCAAAGGCTGTGCAGAGAACATTCCAGGTTTCTCCTCCTGCTCTTCTCTGGCACACAGCCTACCTGACAGTGTTTCCCCCTCGCCTGCCTCTGTAGGAAAGAGTGAGCCGGGTCTCTCAGGCGGGAAGAGCCGAGGGCCGGACAGCACCCTAAGCCCATCATTCCTGACCTTTCTTTGTGGCTGGTAGGAGGATGCTGTGACAGAGACCCAATTCTCTTGGAGAGCAAAACAAAAACAAAAACAAAAACCCTACATTATGTGGCTTTATCTATGCTTTCCTTCAGTTAAACACTTTCAAGATGTTCAAAAGAAATAAGGACTTAGTCTCCTTAAGGAATAGCGTTATATTATTCAGTCTGGGTGAATAAATTAGGAACAAACAGGGAACAGACAAAATGACTCTGTGTGCATCTACTTTCAAAGGAACTTTAGATTTTAACCCAACGCCCTCATTGCACAAAGAAACTGGGACCCACAGAGGTTACCTGGCTAGCTGGGGGTCACAAAATCCAGGTGGTGGCAAATCTGAGACTAGAGCTTGAGTGTCTTACATCAGGGTGAGTGACTGTCCTAGGACACCAGGCTTGCTGTGAGAAGGAGAGGTTACAAGGGCTGCACGGCCCTGAGGGAGAGAGGATGCTAAGTTCATGCTGAATGGCACAAAGATGAGTTACAGAGATAAATGACCCCCGGATTCTACCAAGCATCTGAGTGTGAAAGGGAGAAATCATGGTAGAAGAAAAAAAAAAAAAAAGACAGCAAAAGAAAAAATACAAACCGCGGGCTTCCCTGGTGGCGCAGTGGTTGAGAGTCTGCCTGCTGATGCAGGGGGCGCGAGTACGTGCCCTGGTCCGGGAGGATCCCACATGCCGTGGAGCGGCTGGGCCCGTGAGCCATGGCCGCTGAGCCTGAGCGTCCGGAGCCTGTGCTCCGCAACGGGAGAGGCCACAGCAGTGAGAGGCCCGCGTAACGCAAAAAACAAACAAACAAACCGCATGACAACAATTCAGTTTACTTCATTTGTTAGGGACTGTGTAACGTGCAGATTAATAAGAAAAAGTGAAGAAAACAGGAAAATAAGCTACTTGAGCTAATGACTAGGTATTCATCATAACTGAAAGATTTTCCTCCTTTACATTTCTCACTTCAGTGGGAATATATTCCATTTTCACTGAAGTGTTTCTTACCTTGGTTCTCAAAAACCTTTTTCAGAAATGCTTTGGGTGTTTTGTTTTTGGGGGGTATCTTTTGTTTTCCAAAAATTATTTTTTTAGGGGTGTTTGTTATAATGCAGATCCCTGGGCTTTCCTCCGGAGTTACTGAAGCAGAATCTCTGGGGCTCTCACTCAGAAATCTGAATTTTGAACAAGTTTCCTACGGACGCTGACATACAAGAGCCAGAACCATCCATAATCCCGGCATTGCAGAATCAGCCAAACCCATCTGTCCTCCAGGCCTCCCCTCACCCACTTCAGAGTTACTGAGTCTGAGGCTCAGAGACAGCGAGTGCCCTCCAATCACAGAGGCTCCCCAGGCCCTGCCCCAGGCCTGCTCTCGCCGCCAGGCTGTGAAGGACTGAAACTGTTTGATTTGAAGACTCTATACTTTTAGGCTTAAAGTGCAAATAAGTATTGCTTTGCTAATGAAAAACATACCAGATTTTTCTGTCATGAGGATGTATTTTCCCTTCACGGTCAGGGGGAAAAAGTTACCTTATTAAAAACAAGCAAACAAAACAAGAGACAGAATGATTGACTTTCTGGGCTACGCCTCGTTCCTACTTCTCTCAATAAGGCCAAAGCCAGGGCGCTCCAGCCCTACCAGGCTCCCCACCAAGTGGTAGCCCCTCAGAGTAAAGGCCATGGAAGGCCTGGGAACTGTCCCGCTTTGCCTACAAGCCCAACTCCTTGGAAAGGATAGAAATTTCTGAGGAGCAGCGCATGTGGCAGGGAATCTGGGACCGGGGAGCAGCCTCCTGAAAGAAGCAGTGTAGCAGCGAGAAGACTCCTGGGCTCGCTGACCCTCTGGGAAACCTCCAGGCTCCTTCCAGGTCCCTCCGTGTATTCTCCAGAATGTGGCCAAACAGCAGAGTCCAATACGAGAAGAGACAGAGGATAGAGGATTCAGACTAGAGACCTGTATGAATCTAAGGATACCTGCTTATTTCCCCAAACCACAGAACGCCCCACGGGGCAGAAAGGAAGGTTAGGGCAACATCCTTTTCACACCCAAATTGTTGAGGCAGTTCTCAGAAATCTGTTTTAAGGAGAGAGACTGAAAATAGCCAGAGCAGTAATCACCACCTTCGAGACTGGATTCCCTAAATATAACGAGCGGCACTCAACCCCGGATTATCTCTGCCCACTGAGGACGAAGGCGTTATAGAAGGAAAGAAAGAAGGCCTACGTGCCTTGAGACCTGAGGGCACCAGCGCTGCACGCCCTCGAACCTCTGGACGGTGCGTGCGGATCAGGACAAATTCTATCTAGCCAGAGCCTGCCCATCTTGATGGGGGTCTGCCCGCCTCCTAATTCCATCTGCAGCAACCCTTGGACATCTGGAGTGGCTCGCAGCCTCCCTCCCCTCTATTCCCACCTGATAACAGGACCCCGGCTTATAAAGCCCTCCTCTGACAGTCTCCAGGAAGGCTGACTGTCTTCATGCCAGTGACGAAACAGAGGAAAAGGCAGAATACAGCCAGTAATTGAGTCCCAGCATCTCCAACGGGGCCAACTTTATACCAAAATATATTTCTGTGTGTGTGCGTATATGTGCATATATAGAACGAGAGACACTAACAAGAATTACTCTAAAATGTCAATCCTGGTGACGCCCAGTGATTTTCACTCCCTTTACATTTTTCTGTATTTCCCAATCTTGTATCATCAAGGTGATTATCTTTTTATAATCATTTAATAAAACGTCACCTTAAAAGATATTAAAGGCTATAATTTACCTAGACATGAGCATGGCATATGATAGACGACCGTTTATGTAGTGTAACATCTGAAAGTAGACAGGAAAAAACTGGTGTACAGATAGAATCCTCACTTTCCCTTTCTGTAGCCCCTTTGTTACTCCTCGTCTGTAAAGTTCCTGGGCCCCTGCCTACCCATTTCTTGGAGTGCTATATAGACTGCATATACCTATAAAAAAATTCTTAAGTTGGAACCACAACTTCAAACTTCCATACAATCAAAGCCTTTCACCTAAGATGCCAACTAATGGCCAAATGACTGAACCAAATTTTTATGTGTTGTTTTCTTCTCCTCTTTGGATACAGATATTAAAACAGGTAGTGAAAAAGTAGCTGGATGGGAGAATTATCTGTAAAATTATTAATTTCTGAACAATTGAGAAGTTGAATACAGCTGACCCTTGAACAACGTGGAGGTTAATCTGTGTGTAACTCATAGCTGGCCCTCTGCATCCACGGTTCCTTTCCATTGGCACATTCGACCAACCACAGACCACGCAGTACGGTGATATTATTCACCATTGAAAAATACCATGTGTAAGTGGAATCGTGCAGTTCGAACCCATGTTGTTCAAGGGTCACTGTATACGGTTTTCACGTCATGGAAATGTTGACACGGATATCAGTGAGTTTCTTAAAGTTAAAATCAAACTGCACACGAATTGTGAAATTTTTTGTTCTAATTCTGTGAAGAATGCCATTGGTAGTTTGACAGGGGTTGCGCTGAATCTGTAGATTGCTTTGGGTAGTATTGTCACTTTCACAGTATTGATTCTTCCAATCCAAGAACACGGTATATTTCTCCATCTGTTTATATCATCTTTGATTTCTTTCATCAGTGTTCTATAGTTTTCTGAGTACAAGTCTTTCGCCTTCTTAGGTAGGTTTACTCCTAGGTATTTTAATCTTTTTGTTGCAATGGTAAATGGTAGCATTTCCTTAATTTCTCTTTCTGAATTTTTGTTGTCAGTGTATAGGAATGCCAGAGATTTCTGTGCATTAATTTTGTATCCTGCAACCTTACCAAATTCACTGATTAGTTCTAGTAGTTTTCTGGTGGCATCTTTAGGATTTTCTACGTATAGTATGTCATCGGCAATGACAGTTTTACTTCTTCTTTTCCAATTTGGATTCCTTTTATTGCTTTTTCTTCTCTGATTGCTGTGGCTAGGACTTCCAAAACTATGTTGAATAAGAGTGGCGAGAGTGGACATCCTTGTTTTGTTCCTGATCTTAGCGGAAATGCTTTCAGTTTTTCACCATTGAGGATGATGTTTGCTGTGGGTTTGTCATATACGGCCTTTATTATGTTGAGGTAGGTTCCCCCATGCCCATTTTCTGGAGAGTTTTTATCATAAATGGGTGTTGAATTTTGTCAAAAGCTTTTTCTGCATCTATTGAGATGATCATATGGTTATTCTCTTTCAATATGTTAATATGGTGTATCACACTGATCGATTTGTGTATATTGAAAAATCCTTGCATCCCTGGGCTAAATCCCACTTGATCATGGTGTATGATCCTTTTAATGTGCTGTTGGATTCTGTTTGCTAGTATTTTGCGTAAAAACAGAAATATAGACCAACGGTACAGGATAGAAAGCCCAGAGATAAACTCAAGCACACATGGTCACCTAATTTACAACAAAGGAGGCAAGAACATACAATGGAGAAAAGACAGCCTCTTCAATAAGTGGTGCTGGGAAAAGTGGACAGCTACATGTAAAAGAATGAAATTAGAACACTCCCTAACACCATACACAAAAATAAACTCCAAATGGATTAAAGACTTAAATGTAAGACCAGACACCTTAAAACTCTTAGAGGAAAACACAGGAAAAACACTCTGACATAAACCACAGCAAGACCTTTTTTGATCCACCTCCTAGAGTAACAGAAATAAAAACAAAAATAAACAAATGGGACTTAATTAAACTTGAAAGCTTTTGCACAGCAAAGGAAACCATAAACAAGACAAAAAGACAGCCCTCAGAATGGGAGGAAATATTTGCAAATGAAACAACAAATGATTAATCTCCAAAATATACAAACAGCTCATGGAGCTCAATATCAAAAAGACAAACAATCCAGTTAAAAAATGGGTGGAAGACCTAACTAGACATTTCACCAGGGAAGACATACAGATGGCCAAGATGCACATGAAAAGATGCTCAACATCACTAATTATTACAGAAATGCAAATCAAAACTACAATTGGATATCACCTCACACCAGTCAGAATGGCCATCATCAAAAAATCTAGAAACAATAAATGCTGGAGAGTGTGTGGAGAAAAGGGAACCCTCCTGCACTGTTGGTGGGAATGTAAATTGATACAGCCACTATGGAGAACAGTTTGGAGGTTCCTTAAAAAACTAAAAATAGAACTACCATATGATCCAGCAATCCCACTACTGGGCATATACCCTGAGAAAACCATAATTCAAAAAGAGTCATGTACCACAATGTTCACTGCAGCACTATTTACAATAGGACCTAGAGTCTGTTGTACAGAGTGAAGTAAGTCAGAAAGAAAAACAAATACTGTATGCTAACACATATATATGGAATCTAAAAAAAAAAAAATGGTACTGATGAACCTAGTTGCAGGGCAGGAATAAAGAGACAGACATAGAAAATGGACTTGAGGATGTGGGGTGGGAGGGTGAAGCTGGGGCGGAGTGAGAGTAGCATCGACATGTATACACTACCGAATGTAAAATAGGTGGCTGGTGGGAAGCAGCCGCATAGCACAGGGAGATCAGCTTTGCGATGACCTAGAGGGGTGGGATAGGGAAGGTGGGAGGGAGGCTCAAGAGGGAGGAGATTAGGGGACATGTGTGTGCATATGGCTGATTCGCTCTGTTGTGCAACAGTATTGTGAAGCAATTATACTCCAATAAAGATCTATTTTAAAAAAATCAAACTACACACAAGTAACATCAGTGAGAATTTCCTGCTCTGGAAAAGTATACGCAACCCTTAGTCAAGGCGCTTCATCAGCTTCACCTTCCCCCGTGGAACAGTCTATGACTTCAAATCCATCAAGAGCTGAGGAAGCTTCCCTGACTAAGCCTGTCAGGTGTAAATAGATAAGCTCTATGAAGCTCTTTTGTTTCTTCTCTTCTACATATGTTCACTGCACTATACAGCCACACAGCATACACATAAAACGATAGTCTGATGAAGTTCAACTTATTTGCCAGGATCCATATCGCTCATATTGCCCCCTTAGCTGAAGGCTGTGGTTCTCTAAAGGATGGTATTAATGAAAGAGATACTGTTGCTGCCATGTGGTAAAACTAAGATGCGCAAGACCCAGGGCAATGACAGGACCATTTGTACTTTCTTTGATGTAGCTGCCATGAGATGGAATACGTAATAGACTCAGAACCAGAAGACCTAGGTTTGAAACATAGCCTTTCGTTTTGGTAGTGACGTGATCTTGCCTACATTACTTACATTCTACCCCTTATTATTATTATTTTTTTAAAACGATCTTTTTTTTTTTTTTTTTTTTTGGCCATGCCGCGCAGCATGCGGGATCTTAGTTCCCCAACCAGGGATTGAACCTGTGCCCCTGCATTGGAAGCATGGAGTCTTAACAACTGGATCACCATGGAATTCCATGCCCCTTTTAACATGAGGGTTGTTGTGAGGATTTTAAAAAGGATAATGTCTGTGAAAACATTTAAATTACTGTAGGATGTAGCAACTTACCTGGGTAAGAAAAAGAAGCCTCAGTTCTGGGGCTCTATGGCCTGGAAAATCCCATCCACACAGTTTGGATGGCCGGGCGCAGTGGGCAGAGCTTGGAGTTAGAGGTAAGGTATGCGAATGAACCAAAGGGGATTCCTGAACTCGGAGCTCAAGGCCTTAGAACATTCCTAATCTCTCAGTTGAGTGTAAGCTCCCAAGGTAGACTCCCCTTGGGAGTTCTCGGTGGGAGTCCAGCCATCGGTTAGGAGAGAGACGGAGTTGAGCCAGACGGCCCCATCTATTCATGGGAGCCCTTGCCACATGACTACCTAGCGACGCTGTGTTTAGACTGGATGAGGCCCGAGCGAAACGGAAGGGGCAGTAGGTGCAGACCGGGAAAGCAACGCTCAACCAAGGGTCTGCTGGGCCTCCAGGCAGGGTCAGTGTGTACCACAAGGGGCCACAGGCACACCTTGTTCCTGTTGAACCTTCGGACCCACGTGGCCCAGACCAGGAGGAGAACCCCCTCGTCACTAAAGGGAGAGATGCTATCCTTCTGACAATCCACTAAGCCTGCAGCACTACTTCTCTGGGAGATAAACAAGGCTGACACAAAGACTGAGAAGGTGAGCGCTCTGCCTCGGTCACGGTCATCCAAATCTTTCAAGATCGGACAGGACACTGTCTCCCCATCTGTGCTCTGAGAGCATTAATCCCATAAAACGCCCTGAGGAAAAGTCTTCCTGATATCAAATTTTAAGAGCATTTCCTACATTCTTCAACTAGGAGGGTCACACTGCCCCTGTATATGCTTGAAAGGCCCTGAAAAGTCTTGCAGCTAAAAAAGAAAGATCTAACTTTGTTTAACCAAACTTCTTTTAATAGGCAACATTATCTGGTGGTTAAGAATGGGGGTGGAGGTGCGGTCTAGAGCCAGGCTTTGAACCTCCTGTTCCTCCGCTCACTAGCTGTGTGAGCGTGGGCAAGCTAATCTCCCTGGCTCAGTTTCTGTACCTGTGGAATGGGAATAATATTGATAATATACCTTCCTCATGGTGTTTCTCATAAAAATGAAATGAATGAATAAGTACAAATCGTTGAGAACAGGGCCTGGAATACAGAAAGCACTGAATAAATATTAGCTATTTTAATTTGCGTTATTATTATCTGATGAATATCTCATGGTTTTTTATGAGTGACACCTATTTATACGCTAAGCAACTTGTGTCCCACGGAACAGGGAAAATCAGGTGTAGCACAAAAAGCCTAACGTAGGAATCAGAGTTTCAGTCTCCAATAACAACTTACCCTTCCTGGCTCTGCTCCTTATTTATAAAAGTAAGGTCATTGGACTAGTTGATCCTTCCAGCTACAATAGTCCAAGATTCTAAGAAAGAGGCATAGAACCATTAAACCCAGCCGCCCCGACCCAGTCCTGGATCCAACCTGGGTGCTCTAAGGTTCTACCTTCCAGAGACCTTGTTCAGATTTAAAGCTGCCATTGCAGGACTTCGGGTTAAAAAGCTGGATGTGGTTCACCAAGATGGATATGGAAACTGCCTTCTGCCACCTCCCCCCAGAGCTCTGAAGCTCTCAGAGGGGAATCAAACTGGCAGCAGTTACAGTGGCAGCACCTGCCGCCTGCCCCCTCCAAAGGAGCCGTCGACACCCCCAGTCCCCTCTGCCTCAGTTTCTGGCACCAAAGCATCACTCCGGTTTCCCCTCCTGTGGTCTCCAGGGCTCAGAGGGAGCCTGGACCTGTCTACTGGTCATTCTGCTTATCCTGGATCTCACCGGCTCCTTCCAAGGTCGACCCCTTCTTCGAGTCTTTCTCATTTGTACAGAGCTCCAGGCTGTCATTTCAGACACCCATCTATGCTCAGTCTTATTGACATCTCAAATGTGGACCTTACCCTTGGAGTCCACCCTGTCCCGGCAGGGAAAAAGGTGCTGCTTCTGCCCCTGAGGGTGTACTGCCCATGCCTCTGCTTCTCCCTAGCTCAGTCCTTTGGAATTCTCTAGAATGTCAAATGGCCATGCCAGTTTGCATTTTACTGGTGCGTCCATCCACCCATCTCCAGCCAGCCAGCCAGTCAATATTTATTAAATGCTTCCTACAGCCGAGCACTGTCCTAAGTTCTGTTGATGCAACACTGAGCAAAAATAGACATTCTCCCTGTTCTCATTCAACACACATTTTTGTACAGGAAAAAAGACAAACAAAAAAAAAAGAAAGAAAAAGCACTGTAAATAGTGAAAAGAGCCATGAAGAAAATAAAACGAGGTGAGATTATAGAATAATGGTGACAGGGATCGGGGAATTTAGTAAGGGACAGGGGGTGGGGGTGAGGTTAGGCTTCTTAGGGGAAGGGACACCTGAGCTGAGACCTGAAAGACAAGAGGACCCAGCCATGCAAAGCTCTGGTCCAGAGTATTCTCCTGGAAGCAGAGAACAGGCAGTGCACAGACCCTGCAGCCAGGACCAGCCCACGAGAGGGAGCAGGAAGTAAGGCCAGTGTGACTGGAACAGAGTGAGTGAGACGGAGCGAGCAGGGGATTAGGCCAGAGAGGGAGGTAGGGACAGATACTGCTGGGCTTTGTGGGTCCGGAGAAGGAGTCTGGATTTTGTTCTCACTGCAATAGAAAGTCACAGAAGGACCGTAAGCGGGGAGTGACGTGGTAAGTCCATCCTTCTTGGGGCTGCAACAACTATGGTATGTGATTCTCAACCAAATCCTACATTGTTTGCTCAGAATCATACCAGGGATATTAAGGGACTAGACCAGAGCAGAAGTGAAAAGTATAAAAAAACCACCCAACGATATCCCTGTTCACCTGGGAGAAATGTTGCACTATAATTTAAGAAGTTAGAATTTCATATACATTAACGGCTCTAACTAATAAGATAAACCCTTCCTTCTGGGATTTGGCAGTGATAAGAGCTCAGGCAGTAGTGCTGTCTGAAGCCTCAGAAACCTAAAATAACATTTTTACAGAAAAAGCAGCATTGCTCACAGTAACTGACTCGCCCTGCAAAGTTAGAGAACTGGAAATGTAAAGATGGTATCTTTAACAAGTGTCATTCTACTATATTACAGCTCTTGCCAACACAGCTCTTTTATCTCTATGGGTTTTTTTCTTTGGTTTTTTTTTTTTTTGCGATACGCGGGCCTCTCACTGTTGCGGCCTCTCCTGTTGCGGAGCACAGGCTCCGGATGTGCAGGCTCAGCGGCCGTGGCTCACGGGCCCAGCCGCTCCGCGGCATGTGGGATCCTCCCGGACCGGGGCACGAACCCATGTCCCCCGCATCGGCAGGCGGACTCTCAACCACTGCGCCACCAGGGAAGCCCCAACACAGCTTTTTGTAAAAAAAAAAAAAAAAAAAAAAAAAAACGCGCACTAAAGTGAGTTTCCACTTGAAGAAATAAATCCCCAACACGGGCAACATTAGCAGCCCAGTTCCTTGCCATTGTAATAACGGATGAGGTAGGTGTTCCGAAGATGACAAAGCAGAGCATCTCTTTCTAATCCTGACAGACATCCTCCCCTGTTCCCTGATCCTTTATCTTGGAGTGAAAGCCTGCGTGGGGAAGTCAATTCCTGGTGTGTCCTTGATAAGAATGCATCTTTCCAGGGGTAACGGCAGGGACAAGATCTCTTTAGCAGACGTTGTTTGTGAACCCGCGCCCAGTTTCTCTGTACCTTTGAAACTGGGAAAAGTGTGTGTGCCCCTGACAATCATGTTCAGCAAATGCACTGAAAGCAGAAGCACAGTCACTAATAGAGAGGGACAGTCAGCAACGATCCTGATGGTGAGAGCCCCTGTGATGACAGGTGCCGGGAGCGAACACGGATGGCACGCAGGGCGGGCCAGGCTTTCGTACCTGTGTGTGTATGTGTGCTCGAGGTGAGCGCCTTGAAGGGGCTGCTTTTCCTCCATCTCCTGGAGAAGAAATACAGATTGGGCCTCCTCTCAAATCCCCCACGCCCGACCTAGATTACTCTTTTACCTTTAATCTCTTTAAGACTTGCGCGGAGGCTACCTTGTAATAAAATGATTCTAGATTTATATCACCCATGGATGACAGTTCTATCTCCCCCAGTAGGCTGTAAAATCCTCCAAGTCCGAGTCATCTCTTTTGCTCTTCACTCATCCATCATATAAAAACTTCCAACAGTGTAGACGGGAGTGAAATAAAAAATAATTGTCTTCCAGCCTCTCTCCCCCACTGTTAAGTTTCTCGCATCTCCCATAAAAGTTTGTGGGTGAACTTTTGTGTTATTCAATGTTCAATCCAAAGAGCAAAACTTAGAAGAAATATGGATTGATACACAGAATTTTAAATCAGTTCCAGTTCAGGGCAGTAGACAAATAATTACAATAATCACATAATAAGGGGGTGTTGTGGACCTTCCAAGGCAGATGTGACCACTCACACCCCGTCCACCTCCTGGGGCTTCGGCGAGCACTGAATTTGGGTAGCAGAAGCTGTTACCCAGCGTAAGCCTGGCGAGTCCAGCTCTGTCTCTAATATGCTGGCTACTCCCTGGCCAACTGACTCCATCTCTCTGGGTCTCAGTTTCCTCTCCTACAAAATAGGAAGGTGTTCTCTCTGGTCCTTGAATCTAGGACCTTCAAGCTGATCATCAAGTAATGATCAATTCAAACAGGTACCACACAGCCAAAGTCCGAAATGTGTGTATCAGGAAGAAAATCACAGAGACAATCAATGTAACAGAGTACCAGGAGGATATGGACGCAAATTATTATGGAGCAGTTATTATTATTATTCTTTTTACCAAATCCCTGAGCTATATTTCATAGGAAAATCCACGTCTTGTTTTACCACAGAGACGCACCAAGCGACATCCACCAATTCTGAAGCTATCTCAGGACACATCAGCAACCCTTCAGAAGTGGAAACAAGCCACCCACGTTCAGTCATTTCTCAGCAATGCACGTGGCCTGCTCAACAGGCTCAGAGGGCTTGGGAATATTTTTCCAATGCTGAGAGTCACAGATAAGTTCAGTAACATTCAGTAGCTATATGGTCACAAGTGAAGTGACCAGCCAACATGTGAATTCTCATATGCCACCTGGGTGACAACTAGCTAGCTGCCTACCAGGGAAGGTGTCTTCCTGCTGGTCAGTCCACAAGTGTTATTCTGTTCTGTAATGCTCTGACCAGGAGCACAGATAAATACCCAGAGAAGGGAGGGAGTGGGGAGAGAGGGAAAAGGTGCCGAGCGTGGGGGGAGGATGCAGCTGCTGTTAAACCTCCATTTGGCAATCTGACTGCAAGCTAAAAGCAGCAAAGATACTAATGCTGGCCGAAAATCCTTGTTCTAGGGCAAAGCTGGGAAAAGGGAAGTGGCATTCACAAGTGTCTTTGCCGAACGTTCCCGCCTCTTCTCTCAGAGGCGGGAAAGATGGAGATGACGAGAACAAGCCCCGGGTTAGAGAGACATGGGTTCGGCCACTACTAGACAATTATCTAATCAGTTCCGAGGCTCCATTTAGAAAGAGACAGAACAAGGCAATACACGCGTTGTGCTCGTTATTACTATCCTGTGAAAATGTGGGTTTCCGTGGGCTAGCGCCTGTTAAAGACAGGGTCCTTAAAAAACGACAACAAGTCAAACTGAGAAATCACGCCGTGGTAAAGGAGCCATGCCTTACCTGGAAAGAATTCATGCAGCGGAGGGAGGGAGGCAACGTGGCATTGCTCCTTGACAATATCAACAGCAGCTCCAAGCAGGTTGCAGAGGGCAGGGTGAGGCAGTGGACACTGACGTCACTTTCCCACGAGCTGGCGAGCCTGAAACACACCAATATGTGCAACTTCATCATTGCATCCGGTCAGACGTATTCCAAAAATCTGATGTAAGGAGAAAACTTTTGGTTGTGGGAGAGAAAGGGCGATGTACAAGAAATAGAAATAAAGTGGTTATACTAAAAATTCACAGAGAACATGTACAAGACATTTTTAGAGTGTTTTTGATAGAAAACAGACGGATTAGGCAATTTTTTTCAGGTCAACAGCTCATACTCAAAGTTTAAGAGTTGTATGAAATGCAGTCTCATTTGTGAGGGACCTATTGGGGTGGGGGGTTAATAGCTAACACATCAAACGCTTCCTTTGTTCTACGCCCTGTTCCACACGTAGTAATCGTGTTCAACCCCCAGATAGCTATGAAATGGAACTCCTGTTATCCCATTCTCCAGATGTGGAAGTTCTTTCTGACTTGGATATGCCCCATGAAATACCTGTTCTGTTTTTTTTTCCAGACTTTTAAAAAGTGACAGAATCCTTTTATCAATAATTCTTATAAAAGCCCCTGTTCATAATACAAACGAGAGTGAAGCTCCTCTCCTGGAAGGGAAGGGTTGGCGGAAGACCCCGTCATCTTCCAGAGAGGTCCGTGAAGCAGCTCTGCTACTTCCTGTGGGACCTGCTCGAAAATCCTCTCACCAGGGAGGGGAGAGGGAACGGAGGGCTAGAAAAGTAAAGAGACCTGTCTGAGATGAGGCAGATGTTTAGAAGATGCTGTGGCTGGCTCTGAATCCTGGTTTCCTGACTTCCCATCTAGTGCTTAAAGTAAAGGGAAAATCAGGAAAGCACTGGGAATACAACGTACTGAGAAGAGCACGGGTCTTATGCTATCAACTCTATTTACTTGAGTACTTCCTGCCTGTGCCCCTACCAAAGTGTTTCTTATCACTGTCCTAATTTTGAAAGAGTAATATATGTGTATTTTAAATATATATTTCCTCTTAAAAATACACGTTTGCCTTTCCTTAAACCTCTCTCTGTAAAGGTACCTTTAACCGAACCAGTGGTGACTTCTGCCAAGTTGAGAGAGCATCAGTGGTTGAGGGCATAAGGGATTTAACACTTTCTATGACGAGCCATAGCAGATGCTTTAGCTGTGTGGTCCACCAGGTTACTTAGGCTGATACATCTCTGACGTGTGCTGGGGAGTTAACTCTGCAGCATTTGCCTACTAGCTGGACTGAGATAGGACACTGTCCACTTTCCTAAAAAATGGTCTATTTCAGCAGGTGCACAGTTGAGTGCTTTTTCTATGTTTTAAAAAATTACTCTTTTCTATTGATTGGCTAAGTTATTCTTTCTGCTTTTACCAACTCTATAACATTCCCAACATTTCACTGGCATGGAAGTAAAAATCTTGCTGTCTTTGGTAAAAGTCAAGTGTCGCACTAGCGCGGTGGCTTCAAGCTCATCCTCCCCTCCCCCTTCCTTAGGACCCACAACCACATGGTTACTTTCCATTCCCTGAACTGCAATATACTACACATGCTGTGTCTTGCTCATACAGTCTTCTGGGCCTAGAAGGCTGTTATCCTTACTGGTGAACTTCTGTTCATCCTGCAAGAACCACTCAGGTAACAGTTCTTAGAGACATCCTCCAGTGTCCCTTATGAGAATTAACTACTTGCTTAATACCGTACTTGTAGCTATTACAATCCTTAACCACCACCCTCCTTGTATTCTTATCTGGGCTGTGTCTACATCTCTGACTCATCGTAGATGAGACATGAGCAACCATGGCCTGTGGATTCCTCTAACTCTACAGCTAGTGTGGAAATAAAGATAAGGTTGGTGGTGTTGTTCCTCAGATACACCCAGGTATTGACTTTTTTAGTGGCTAAAAGCAATAGTGATTTTTCACTTTTACTGTATGTTCAATCAACAACTTAAGTTTTCAGAATTGATACCGCCTGCCCTATCACCCACAATAGGGCTGACTAAAGCTATTTTCATTCTGAAATTATTTTCAGTGTCTTGAAAAGGTATTTGCTTTTTCTGAATTGGATCTCTTGCCTCAACAAGAGGAGGCCTGGAGCGTGAATGTCCGTTGAGGACTCATCTGTGAAACCCCCAAACCTAACTCTGGCTCATCATGCTGCAGACCGTCAGCAAGGGTGTCCCCCAAGACGAAAGGAACACCACAACCTGGACCGGGGCTGCTGCAGCTCATAGTGAAGGGTCCTGCCAATCAGAGATCAACTGAAGCCACTTTCACTTCTCATCATTTTCTTCTCCTCTTTTGGCAGTGATCATATTTGCAAGAGAAAGAGAAAATGGTGAATTATACAAATAAATCGTTCCAGAACAGAGTTATATCTTGGCTTATGGCTATAACATGCTCTCCATATTGAATGCTTAAATTTGACAAGTCTTAGGCCTTAGGTTGCTTCTGACTATCATCTCACCTGTGCCTACCCATCCAGACGGCGGGCCAGGCACTCTATTGACGGTTGTTGTGTCTAATCCTACGGCAGCCCTCAAAGGCAGGCATGTTCATCCCATTTTAAAGTTGAGGAAACCAGAGGTCAGAGAGTTTAAGTGATGGTCCAGCATCGTGCAGCTGGTGGATGATGGGGCCAGGATTCACTCAAGCGAGCCCGAATTCAAAGCCTTGCTCTCTCCCCATCGTACCACACTGATCTCTGAAGACGTCATAAGTAGCATTATCCTCTCCAAACAAACCACAAGTAGGACCTTAGTAAAGGAATCTGCCAACGCCTGTTTCTTCTGCATTTTAACTCTTTAGCTCGTAAAAGATAGAGTTAAGAGTATCTTCATTTTTCTGTAGGAAATTATTTTATCCTTTCTAAGCTGCTACTTTATTACATATATATTCTAAAACTTGAATAAGAAAGGTAGTAAGATGGACATAGGAAAATACACCTATGTCACAGTAAGCGAAAATAGTTCTACAGTGAGAAAAAAAATTAGGAGGCAACACAAATATAAACGGTTATTTCCACGAGAGGAATATAAAAACCTGTTTCTTACATTTTATTCTTTCTTATTTTCCAAGTATTATTTTTTATAATCAGAAACAAGTTAATGTTATGATGTTGATGTGATCTGTGGTGCAGACAAAGGAATGTTTAAATGCTGTTTAAAGGTATCACCATGCTGCTAAGTGGCTACGGTGTGACCTATCAAAAAGGACACTCAAATAGAAAATAAAATACATTAGCACTGCCTTGTCACTCACCAGCAAGTGATCTTGGATAAGCCAAGTTTCCTCACAAGATCTTGGAGTTTATACATAACCTAACCAATGTATCAAACCACCAACATTTACATAAAAAGGACATTCATTCCACAAATGATAACCACAGTCACAAAGAAAAAATACAATTATTAGTTATACATGTTAATTAGTCATGTTTCTCTGTAACTATGTGTATGGCATGTAAATCCAAAACTAGCATTTTCAATCCAATCTTAAAGTATTCTGGATTTAACAATTTTTATCTCTATTGAAGCTCAGAAAGGTGAAGAACGTTGTACTGATCACAGAGTAAGTGATGGAGAAGAAACTCAAGCATGTTCCTCTCCACCTAAATCTCATTCTTTTCTTGCTATATCATAAACAGAGCAAAAGCATAGCAGATATTTTTTAATAAATTTTATCCAAAAAAATAGAGAAGCCCAAGGGCAAATAATGGGATAAATTTTATTTATTTTTTTGCTTTACATAAATTTTATTATTAGAGTTTGAAAGCAGATATATCTGATATTTATCAAGTTTTGCAATGAGAGAAGAAAACTTTACTTACTCTGATCTAAATCCTATCTCCTGAGTCCTCTTTGGGATAAATTTTAGATATCTCAGAACATGTCATTTTTTAATACTTTGAACAGCCTTATTTTTTTTATTTTTTATTTATTTATTTTTTTTGCGGTACGCGGGCCTCTCACTGTTGTGGCCTCTCCCGTTGCGGAGTACAGGCTCCAGACGCGCAGGCTCAGAGGCCATGGCTCATGGGCCCAGCCGCTCCGCGGCATGTGGGATCTTCCCGGACCGGGGCACGAACCCGTGTCGCCTGCATCGGCAGGTGGACTCTCAACCACTGTACCACCAGGGAAGCCCTGAACAGCCTTATTTTTGACATCAGATAATCCAGCTGGACCTAATATGGCTCTCAAATCCTAATATTCATCCTATACTTTTTTTTTTTTCTCAGTACACATTTCATTTGCCCAGGACGTATTTTTTTAGTGTTAAGACTTATAAATTTTCTTTACAATTTTAATTGCATAAAACATTACTTTAATCACATGAAACATCCATATCTGTAGAGAAAATGAGAAAGTAATACATGAAAAATGAAAATAGCTGTTTTGGAAAGTTACAGCTATGGGTAGGTTTTCCCCAAAACTTCAGTTAATGTTTTAAATTTTTGTTTTCTAATTAAGGAATAAAGAAATGAGAACAGAAAGGAAAGAGGGAGAAAATTCAGTTTATCTTAATATAAGTACCAAACTCATTATGTATTATTTAGGGCATGTGTTGTTTAAGCCAGAGCTGATACTTGAGACTATCCACCCATAGCTCAAATATCAATACAAATTTCTGTTAATGATATAAACGTTTTAAGAAACAGGATTCTAATAATCCAGAATCTGGATTATTTCTGTTATTTCCTACAAAGACATCATAGACCTAAATCACATTTGACCTATAAAATCAACAAGATACTTCAAACAGAATAATGAACTAAATATCAAGTGAAACCTATTTCTGTGATTTTTAAAGCACTGGGAGAGGAAAAGCCTTCCTAGGAGACCCGAGCTGTCAGCCAAGTGACCTTAGTCTAAGAGACCAAATGTGAGCAGAGGACACACCATCTTTATTTCTAAACTTCTGCCTTGACAATATTCCCTAGAGAAGCAGGTACGGCCTATCTATTTTTAAAGAGGCAATGAGAAGGAGAAAAAAAGTCATTTTCCATCACTTCTAACAAAAATAGTGAAACTGAGAATGAATCAAACACCCATCAATATTAAGAAAAGAACCTGAGAAAACAGAAAGGTGATACAGTCTTCTAGGAAACATAGAGGTCATTTAATGTAACAAAGGCAAAAATGACAAACAGAGATCATATAACACCTCTGCCAAAAATTACAATTATATCAAAAGAGTCCAACACACTGTAATACGGTATAAAAGAGCTCAACTTGAAAATATTTAACTTAAATCTCAAGTTTCTCAAATTTTAGTAGTTGAATCGGACACTTCAGTCCTAGAAAGACCTAAAAAGGCAAACAGTCTTTATTAATGATGTTGAAATATAATATTGTTTATACCTGTAGATTCTTAAAATTCAGTTTCAAAGCTTTAACAAAGATAATCTCATTAATGTAAGCTGTCAAAATACCAAATCAGGCAAATGACCAAAACTTAGTGCTAGAATCATTAAAAACATACAACCATTTAACACATAATTTGGAAAAAGAGTCAAAAATTTTTAAATTCTTATATTGTCAACAACAAAAAATTCTGCAACAACTAAATGTACTGGCATATCTGTTATGATAAGCTGTATTAACTCCACCATATTTAAATATTTCAAAACTACTAATTCGTAAAAATAGAACTTGAAAAATGCACATACCAACTACTCCTTATAAATTTCAGAATAAGGTCCATTAAGTGATGAACAGTGTTCCTTTGAAATTACAGTGTTTTCTTTGAAAATCACAGGAAAAAAGTGAGCTTTTTAAATCACAAATGTCAAAACAGTCCTTCAACTCTCTTTGAATTAAAGGGCTCTTGAGAGAAGAGATTTTGGTACACAATTCCTGAAAGCTATGGCTTTCAAACTTTGCTCCTAAGACCTATAAGCTTATCAAGAGAGAGATATAAACTTCTTCCTCTCTCCCATGTATCAGAAAGCACGGGAAAAATGGTTCTGCTTAAATAAGATACCAACAAGGCAATCTCAAAATTAAGTGTATTAATTCATGCCAAAAAATAATAAGAGATTTTGCTTTTTGTAAATGACTGTAATATTGCAAGATACCAGTTGTTGAGAACATCGGACTGGCATTATCCTTATCACTAAAGAAGAGAACTGACCCACGAACATGCCTGCCAGAAACTTCATAATTAGAAGTAATATCATTAGAGATGTCATAATTTAAAGAAGTCCATCTAAAGAGGCCAGTTAGTCCTTCAGATTTTTTGAAACTGTAGAAAATGTCAAGTATACAAAAGGATATTTGGAAGAAAATAAATTTAAAAACTTATACCATATTCAAAATTAAAGTCAAGATGTGTTAATGGCATAAGTGTAAAAAACAAATCTATAAAAAAGAAACTTTCCAGAAAAATCTAAGAAACTACAACAAACTCATAAGCCCTAAGGGTTTTATTTTTTTTTAATGGTATTGTTAATAAACAAAAAATCTTTAAAAATCACAGGCAGAGGGCAGAAACCATTGTGATAGAAAGAACTACTGCATATTTATAAAAGGAGGACAAAGGATGCAAATTCATTTTTTAAAAGGCTTTCAAGTAGCGATTTCCAAACCATTTGAACGTCACAGGTTTCTGTGATAATATGATTAAAACTATGAAGTCTCTCCCTACAACGGTGTTTTTTTTATTTTTTATTTTTTGCGGTACGCAGGCCTCCCTCTGTTGTGGCCTCCCCCGCTGCGGAGCACAGGCTCCAGACACGCAGGCTCAGCGGCCACGGCTCACGGGCCCAGCCGCTGTGCGGCACGTGGGATCTTCCCGGACCGGGGCACGAACCCGTGTCCCCTGCATCGGCAGGCAGACTCTCAACTACTGCACCGCCAAGAAAGCCCTCAAAGGTGTTTATTTATACAAAGAAAATTTTGCACAGAATTTTGATTGTTTCTCAGACCACCGAATTCCCCAAGCCCATTCATGCCGTCCTTTCATATATATATGGAATCATACAATATATGGACTTATTTTTCCTGGCTTCTTTCACTTAGCATGTTTTTAAGATTCATGGACCTCAGCATAAGAACCACTGTTTTTTAGGTCAAAATCTGATTTCTAATTTACCATATTTGATAACATATTTTAAAAGTTCCAACTAATTATACATCATTGTATTTGTGTTAGCATATTTTAGTAAGTATAACCAGTTAGAAAAAAATTTTGAAGCATTTTAAAGAGAAAGTCTCCTGGCTCACATTTGTATCTCAATCCATTACCAGAGGAAGTTAGTTGAAAAGGAGACTGAGAAATGCATTTCCAATCCTTTAACCACTTTCCTGAGTAACTGAAGTCAATGTATGAGGTTGGGATGTAATAAATTAGGTCCACTCTGATGACATTCTCATAAATAAACCTCACACTGGGGCTCCCTAGCTTCCCTGTCCCATCAGGTGCCACCGCAGCCAACATGTCCATTGATCAACACTACCTACCCTGTCCCACAGTTTAAGTCCTTTGCCAATGTGGATGGAAAAGTGCTTATGATGCATGAAGTACAAAGCAATGGATTAAGACTTCTTCTTTTATTATTTCCTAGACCTGGTATATTTCCTAGACCTGGTATAACAAACAGGTTATCTTCATTTCTCAATTCAAATCGGTTGGCAGTGACCGTGTTGAGATGTTCAGCGAAAACACATTTGGTCTCAGCAGAGAAGAGAGAGATGATCTATCGGAGCTGTATCAGCCCGTGGCTTCAGAAGGGGTGTTTCCTGGTGGTTTGCACCATCCACCCCTCCTCTCCCCTGCCTTTACTGAATACCATCATCTTCAGCATCCCTGGCTACTCTTTATAACTCTCCCTAAGTCCACTCTCAGATGGCCTTCTCTTGAAAATCCAGACACTCTTCCTTCACGAGAGGGCAGCTGGCCATGGTGTAACTCATTTAGATGAATCAGGCCTGGCCAATCTTGGTATCCCAGCTATTAGTAACTGGACTGCATGACCCTACATCACAAGTGGCTCTCTCTGATTCATCAGAAGATACATCCTGATGACTAAAAATTCTGTCCCTCTATGCGGAGAGATGAGAATCCAAATGCCAAGATCACTAACTTACACATGTCAAAGTAACTCTGGTAACATGAAAGCCCAGATGGCCACACCCATTTCAGGTAAGGTCAGAGAATCAATTTCCAAGTTATCTTGCATAGAGAAAATTCACTTCTACCAACTTAAATTCAATTCCCCCGTAACAATTTGACTCTTCTGTACCTTAATAAAATGAATATAAACCATAAGATCTACCAGGTCAGGCCACAGAGTCTCCTAAATTTTATATCTATCATTTACCCATTAGCGGACCCTAAAGAGATGTGATTATGGAAACTGGCAAGTATACTCCAAAGTTCTATTCAAAGGTTTTATGGATTAAGAAGTATCCCCTAGGTGAGCACCTCGAGTCAAAGAGGGAAATGTTTGACTAAATTTTTCCAAGGCAGAAAGAAATCTTGTTAAATGAAAGCTTTTGGAACCTGAGAGCAATTTCACTGAAACCCCCAAAGGCCACAATTTTTTTTTAATTATTAAATATATAGTTTCCCTTTCCTTGCCACCATACGCTTCAAATGAGCTCTCTCTGATAACTGGCTTTCACTATTTTACATTCTGTTCATTTTGGAGAGGCTATTTTCAATATCTGGGACCAAAGTATGAAAAAGACACTGAAAATGTGGGTAATCATCCCTGCATAAATGTGTGTGTAAGTGGGGGTGGGAATGGGGTATTAAATATGGGATACTCAAGAAATCAGTATTCTAGAAAGGTTTTCCAGTTATTCTCAGGAGCTGATGAAAGGCAGTTAAGCACCTGAATTTACTGACATTAGGGGAGCTACAAAAGCTAACTTGTCTTTTTTTTTTTTTTTAACAGCAATACAACACAATGTGAATAGAAAAATGTTGCCATCCTATGAACAAATTTATACTATAATAAGAAATTATCTGTGAATGTTAAAATGAGGAAAGCTTGCATTTTGTAGCCTAAGAAATAGGAAGATAGCAACACAATGCTTCTTGATGGTCCAACCAGAAAAGCTTTTGTTTAATACTTTACTTTAAAATAACAAAAATATTTCATTTATAACCAAAGTTTTTTTGTTAAATTATTATTACTTTTTACTTACTTTTTATTTTATATTGGGGTATAGCTGATTTACAATGTTGTATTAGTTTCAGGTGTACAGCAAAGTGGCTCAGTTATGCATATACTTACATTCATTCTTTTTAAGATTCTTTTCCCATTTAGGTTATTACAGAATACTGAGTAGAGTTCCCTGTGCTATACAGTTGTTGATTGTCTATTTTGTATATAGTAGTGTGTATATGTTAAACGCAAACTCCTATTTATCCCTCCCCACAACCTTTCTCCTTTGGTAACCATAAGTTTGTTTTCTACATATTTTCTGTGAGTCCGTTTCTGTTTTGTAAATAAGTTCATTTGTATCATCTTTTTAGATTCCACATATAAGTGATATCATATGATATTTGTCTCTTCTCTGTCTTACTTCACTTAGTATGATAATCTCTAAGTCCATCCATGTTGCTGCAAATGGCATTATTTCATTCTTTTCAATGGCTGAGTAATATTCTATTGTATATATCCACCACATCTTCTTTATCCACTCCTCTGTCAATGGACATTTAGGTTGCTTCCATGTCCTGGCTATTGTAAATAGTGCTGTTATTACATTGGGGTGCATGTGTCTTTTTGAATTAGTGTTTTTGTTTTTTCTGGATACATACCCAGGAGCAGAATTGCTGGATCATACAGTAATTCTATTTTTAGTTTTTTTTGGAAACCTCCATACTGTTCTCCATAGTGGCTGAACCAATTTATATTCCCACCAACAGTGCAGGAGGGTTCCCTTTTCTCCACACAGTCTCTGGCATTTATTGTTTGTAGACTTTTTGATGATGGTCATTCAGACCGGGGTGAAGTGATACCTCACTGTAGTTTTGATTTGCATTTCTCTAATAATTAGTGATGTTGAGCATCTTTTCATATGCCTCTTGGCCACCTATATGTCTTCTCTGGAGAAATGTCTATTTAGATCTTCTGCTCATTTTTTTTTTTTACAACTTTATTGGAGTATAATTGCTTTACAATGATGTGTTAGTTTCAGCTTTATAACAAAGTTATACATATACATATGTTCCCATATCTCTTTCCTCTTACGTCTCCCTCCCTCCCACCCTCCCTATCCCACCCCTCTAGGTGGTCACAAAGCACGGAGCTGATCTCCCTGTGCTATGCGGCTACTTCCCACTAGCTATCTATTTTACGTTTGGTAGTGTATATATGTCCATGCCACTCTTTCACTTTGTCACACCTTCCCCTTCCTCTTCCCCATATCCTCAAGTCCATTCTCTAGTAGATCTGTGTCTTTACTACTGTCTTACCACTAGGTTCTTCATGACATATTTTTTTCTTAAATTCCATATATATGTGTTAGCATACGGTATTTGTCTTTCTCTTTCTGACTTACTTCACTCTGTATGACAGACTTTAGGTCTATCCACCTCATTACAAATAGCTCAATTACGTTTCTTTTTATGGCTGAGTAATATTCCATTGGAATTTGGAATGATTCGTTGTCTATTCATGTATTCTACAGATGCAGAGTACATCAAGTTGATTGTGGAGCTTTAATCCGCTGCTCCTGAGGCTGCTGGGAGAGATTTCCCTTTCTGTTCTTTGTTCTCACAGCTCCCAAGGCTCAGCTTTGTATTTGACCCCGCCTCTGCATGTAGGTCGCCGGAGGGCGTCTGTTCTTCGCTGAGACAGGACAGGGTTAAAGGAGCAGCTGCTTCGGGGGCTCTGGCTCACTCAGGCCGGGGGGGAGGGAGAGGTGCGGATGCGGGGTGAGCCTGCAGCAGCAGAGGCCAGTGGGACGTTGCACCAGCCTGAGGCACGCCATGTGTTCTCCTGGGGAAGTTGTCCCTGGATCCCGGGACCCTGGCAGTGACGGGCTGCACAGGCTCCCCGGAAGGAAGGTGTGGATAGTGACCTGTGCTTGCACACAGGTTTCCTGGTGGCTGCAGCAGCAGCCTTAGCGTCTCATGCCCGTCTCTGGGGTCCGCGCTGTTAGCCGTGGCTCGCGCCCATTTCTGGAGCTCCTTTAAGCAGCGCTCTTAATACCCTCTCCTCGCGCACCAGGAAACAAAGAGGGGAGAAAAAGTCTCTTGCCTCTTCGTCAGTTCCAGACTTTTCTCCGGACTCCCTCCTGGCTAGCCATGGTGCACTAACCCCCTGCAGGCTGTGTTCACGCCGCCAACCCCAGTCCTCTCCCTGCGATCCAACCGAAGCCTGAGCCTCAGCTCCCAGCCCCACCCACCCAGGCGGGTAAGCAGACAAGCCTCTCAGGCTGGTGAGTGCAGGTCGGCACTGATCCTCTGTGCGGGAATCTCTCCACTTTTCCCTCCGCACCCTGTTGCTGCGCTCTCCTCCGCGACTCCAAAACTTCCCCCTCCGCCACCCGCAGTCTCCACCCGCGAAGAGGCTTCTAGCGTGTGGAAACCTTTCCTCCTTCACAGCCCCCTCCCACTGGTGCAGGTCCCGTCCCTATTCTTTTGTCTCTGTTTATTCTTTTTTCTTTTGCTCTACCCAGGTACGTGGGGAGTTTCTTGCCTTTTGGGAGGTCTGAGGTCTTCTGCCAGCGTTCAGTAGGTGTTCTGTAGGAGTTGTTCCACGTGTAGATGTATTTCTGGTGTATCTGTGGGGAGGAAGGTGATCTCTGCGTTTTACTCTTCCACCATCTTCCCCTGTCCATTGTTTGATTGAGTTGTTTGTTTGATATTGAACTGCATGAGCTATTCGTGTATTTTGGAGATTAATCCCTTGTCAGTCACTTTGTTTGCAAATATTTTCTCCTATCCTGTGGGTTGTGTTTTCACTTTGTTTATGGTTTCCTTTGCTGTGCAAAAGCCTTTAAGTTTAATTAGGTCCCATTTGTTTATTTTAGGGTTTTTTGTTAACTTATTCATACAAACTTTCGAAACCTGTAAACTTGCTTTAGTTAGTGAAAGAAACATATATTTTCAGTGAAAGTATACTTTTGATACCTAAGTTTATCTCTTATTAACATCCCAAGCATCATCTTCAAATCTGCTTTCTAATTACTTACAACATTGAAATTTAGAAACTAGCAAAAATAAGTCACTACTTCAAAATATGAAACCCCCAAAAATGAAGACCTAAATGATGACTGCAGATCTACACTGACATGGAAAGATAGTCACACTATTTTGACAAGTTAAAAACAAAGCAAAAGAAGAATAAAGAACAATAATATAGCTTAAATTAATTTATATACAACTAAATCTTCTAACCATATCTTTTTGTGTAATGTACATAAAGAGGTATATACAAGGAAGAGTGCCAAAATGTTAATAGCAGTTTCCTATGGGGACTGAAATTATAAGAATTCTGCTTGCTCTCTTATACTATATTTTCCTGTATTGTTTCAAATGTTTACAATGAATGTGACTATTTTGGTGATCATATAAAAAGTCAAGCTATTTTCATTTTGAAAATATATGAAATGAAACCTATCTTTGAATGTTTAAAATATATATTAACATTACATAAAGTAAAATTAGTTTTTATGCAAGAAATCAACCAAATCATCTTACAAGTACTTTAAACCTTTAACTTAAAAATTTACTGAAACTAACCTTATCAGCCATCTTTTCCATGAAAAAAAGTACTTGAGATGGTAAATTTGGAATCCAAGATTTTCATCACTGTCAGTGATGTCATTCAAGTTGCTCTAGACATTAAAAATCTGTTGCCTGCAAATTGACAAACTTGTTGGTTGCTATTAACAGCATTTTTTGCTTAGAAAACAAAGAATACAAAATAAATATACAAATGACTGACTGCTTGAGGTGACTTGAGCAGGTATATTATGTATTATTAGGAGATGTGAATAAAACTAGGGAGACAGGGCTTCCCTGGTGGTGCAGTGGTTGAGAGTCCGCCTGCCGATGCAGGGGACATGGGTTCGTGCCCCGGTCTGGGAAGGTCTCACATGCCGCGGAGCAGCTGGGCTCGTGAGCCGTGGCCACTGAGCCTGCGCGTCCAGAGCCTGTGCTCCGCAACAGAAGAGGCCACAACAGTGACAGGTCTGCGTACTGCAAAAAAAAGAAAAAACTAGGGAGACTTTTTTTTTAAGTGCCAGGAACAAAAAGCTTGCATCCAAGGAACATAAGGCAAAATTATTTCAGGTAATTTCCATGAACTTGGAACTTGGAAGGTAAAAGCCCATGATAGTTGCTTTTGCACTTTGCCAAAATAAACGAGAGTGTGGTTTCTTCGGAAAGTCAGTGTCCGACCTCGCAATCAACCTAGCATCCGTTCTTCTTTTTGTTATGTCCAATAAAATCACAGTAACAGCCAATCTGCCTGGTGCTATGATCCCACTAGGTTGTGTTACCTAAGCAGAGCCAGCTTAAGTCTAATCAGACCAAACAGCTGTTTTAACAGTTGGGTTTCTCCAAAATTAAAATAGTCTATTCCTGACAGTGCCTAGCAACTCAACTGTTAACACAGCTGCTCAAGTTGAAGAGTTAAAACCAAGTGTACACACAGTCTTCCTCCCATCTGCAACTGCTTTGAGATTCTTCCAGAATAGAAGTTCCTAAACTTAAGTGCATTTTGACATTTCCCCGACCTGTTTAAATTTTCATGCTTGTACTGCCTCTACCTCTGGACTTCAGCCAACATTTCTGCCATCAGCCTCTCTCTTGGTGTTTGCCTTCTGTCACCTCCATACGCTGCACCATAATTGCCAGCTGGTGGTCCTGTGCTTCCCTCCTTAGAAATATCATCTGTGTGTTTCACACCCTTATTCTTCTCTTTATTGTCTCAGAATCAGAGGTGGAAACTCAGAAGTTCCCAGATTCCACTAAGTGATATACTACTTCCAGTGACTTACATTAGTACTATTAAGGTTAATTGTTGAAGAAAGATCCTTAAAGATAATCCAAAATTGCTCACTGGCTACAGGTTTTCATTTGTGGTCAGTTCATACACGTCTTCAAAATTCTGCATTTGTCACCATGCTCTCACTCAGATGTGTCTGTTTGTCCAACTGTTTTTACTCATTCTTTAGCACAGAAACCTATCCACCAACAATCATATTATCAACAATAAGTTTTATCTATCCATCTCTCTACCCTACCTTTCTATCCATGGATTCATCCATTTATCTGCCCACTTTCTCTTCTTAAAATTTCTGCCAACTGGACTGGACACACCCAAGCTAAATTGACTCTGATAAGCTCTTAAAGTCTGCAAAAGATCTTGCCCCTGGTTTTGTAACATTTGCTTTCTCCCCTCACAATGTCCTCATTCCCCATAATTGTACTGCATCACAGATATTTTAAAATCTGAACTCCCAGTGTCTGTCTGAGAACAGATTCACTGCAGTACCCAGACTCATCAAACCAGAAGATACCTACGAAGAAGCTGAGCAAGTTCTACGACTGCAAAGTTTTTCTTGCGGCAGCTTCAGTTCTTCCGCTGGGTTACGTACGAGTGATTTGGGCACATTAACCTTGGAAACAACCTCTCTCCTATGTCCCACTTCTCAGCATGGGAGGGCAGAAGTCAAAGACTTCAACAAGTGCAGATGCCATAAATGAAAAGGGCTCACAGACCTTGTACCAGATGACACTGTCCTGGGGCAACTCAATTCCGATGGAGACAATGGAGTGCTCTGGGACTCTTGGACTCTTGGGCTGGAAGCCATTTCAATAAGTCATATCACACCCTAAATTACCAGCATAGTAGAGCTGAACTTTTTTAGTTAAAGGAGACTTTGAAATACTGGCTCTGCTGTCACTATCCCATTCCCATCACATCAGTGCTGAAGACACTAGCCCCAAAGTTCCTGCACTTTATTTCTGAGTCAGTCTGCAGAACAGGATTCATTCTCCCAGCTTACGGTATTGTTAGGATCAGTTTTGCTTTCCAGGGCTAAACATAGAAAAGTTTTCATTTTTAGTAAGAGCTTAGATAAATAACTCTAAATCCCAAAGGGCCTCATTAAAGCAGCCTCATAAAAGTTTTACACTTGCATATGAGTTAAAAAAAAAAAAAAAACAAAACTGTCTACCTAGCGGTTTCAGCTCCCGCTGACTTCTCTAGCCTTGGGGAAGTCATTGTTGAAATTCATGTCTTGCTATTTCAGACGATTTAAAGCAGTCTATTATGATAAGTCACCATGAAATACACCAAATGAAAGATACTGTTCAAACAAAAATCTCAATTTTAAAATACACAAAATACACACAATGCACTCATCCGTATGTTTAAACAGCATTAAGGTTCTGGTACGGTACTCATCTAGCCACATACTTTATCCTCAGAGCCTACGATGCAAAAACGTATTTTGTATGAGGTGATCTGTTTTCCCTTTCTTTTCTTTAGGAGGTCATTTCAACACATTCTGACTCTACCCTGGAGAATTAAAGTCTAGGCAGGAAAGTTCCAACAAAATTGGAAACTCAATCAGTTGGAATAACAAGAACATAAGTAGTGGGCAATGTTAACATTTTATCATCTCTCTTACCAGACCTGGAATGATCCAGACTGACATGGGATACATTTAAAAGGTGAGAGAGTGGTTGGAAACAGAACAGAATCTCATAGGCTCAAACAATGAAACACCAGAAATGGCTCCTAAAAATGCCTGCGTACCTAGCACATCACCTTGCAACATGGTAAGTGTTTAATAAATATTTACTAAATGATTTTTTAAAAATCATTTTCTGCCATTTTTATTCCATTATAGGACTATCATCCTCAGTACTTCTCAGACCTTGGAATCAGTGATCAGGAATCTTAATCCAATTCTAAAAGTTTGTTATATTTCAACAATAGATCCCCAAGAGTAGAAACCTGAGAGGAATTAAACCCCCCTGCAATATTCCTAACATGTGACTATACGGTCTTGGCTTGAATATCTCCAGTAACAGGGAGACTCACTGCAAAGAAGTTCTTTAAGTGAAATCTCTTCACAACCGGAGCCCTTCAGAAAATATCTGACATCTAACTCTTTCTCCTAACTTTTCTCTAAGCTAAACATTCCCCATTTCCTCGTATCATATAGATGAGTCTCATTACCATTCTAGTTTTTCAACTTGGTGACCATTTATTAAAATAGCCCTACCACGATCTTCGTCTTCAGTGCAGAATGAAAGTTTGCATAGTATCTCTTATGTTATCAGACACTTTCAATATGTTAGTTCATTTAATCTCCATAATAACATTGAAAATGGGGTTTCATTACACTCATTTTACAGACAAGCAGGCTGAAGTTCAAGAGTTTAAATGACAGGCACATGATCTCACAGAAGAAGCAGGACTCAACTCCAGTTCCTCCAACTCCCAAGTGTTTTCCATTACTCTTTTGAGCCTCAGTTTTTCAGCTGTAAAATAGGGGTAATAATATTGGCCCTTTTAACCTCAAAGGTTTCTTGTGAATATCAAATGAGATAATATATGAAAAAAAGCATAAAAGGCAGGTTTTTATCACTAAGATCATTCATATGTAGATAAATTCTGCTGTTTCAAGTATTTAATTTAAGAATGGGAGAGGTCCAAGTCACAGGTGACGTGAATGTTATTGTTCTTTGTTTCCAAAATTCAAAGCATATGGCAACTAAATGATCCAGGAGTATTACAAGACTCAGTCCTATAAAGATGTAGGAAAGTCACTCATCTTTTGGAGTTCTGAATTCAATTAAGAAGGTATTTCCCTAACAATTAAATATCAAGAATACAAACTACCCAATCAAAAAATGGGCAGAAGACTTGAATAGACATTTCTCCAAAAAAGACATACAGATGAAAATATCTCAAGATCGCTAATTATTAGAGAAATGCAAATCAAAACAACAATGAAGGGAGATGCAAGAGGGAAGAGATATGGGAACATATGTATAACTGATTCACTTTGTTATAAAGCAGAAACACACCATTGTAAAGCAATTATACTCCAATAAAGATGTTTATAAAAAAACCCAATGAGATATCACCTCACACCTGTCAGAATGGCCATCATCTAAAACTCTACAAATAACAAATGTTGGGAGGCGATGTGGAGAAAAGGGAGCCCTCCTACACTGCTGGTGAGAATGTAACTTGGTGCAGCCACTATGGAGAACAGTATGGAGGTTTCAAAAAAAACCTAAAAATAGAATTACCGTATGATCCAGCAATTCTGCTCCTGGGTATGTATCCAGAAAAAACAAAAACACTAATTCAAAAAGACACATGCACCCCAATGTTCACAGCAGCACTATTCACAATAGCCAGGACATGGAAGCAACCCAAGTGCCCATCTACAGCTAAATGAATAAAGAAGATGCAGGGAGTGAGTGAGTGAGTGAGTAAGTGAGTGAGTGTGTGTGTGTGTGTGTGTGTGTGTGTGTGTAATGGAATATTACTCAGCCATAAAAAAGAATGAAACTCTGCCATTTGCAGCAACATGGATGGACCCAGAAAATATTATGCTTAGTGAAATAAGTGAGACAGAGAAACACAAATACTGTATGATATCATTTATATATGCAATGTAAAAAATAATAAAGGTGGGGCTTCCCTGGTGGCGCAGTGGTTGAGAGTCCACCTGCCGATGTAGGGGACGCGGGTTCATGCCCCGGTCCGGGAAGATCCCACATGCTGTGGAGCGGCTGGGCCCGTGAGCCATGGCCACTGAGCCTGCATGTCCGGAGGCTGTGCTCCGCAACGGGAGAGGCCACAACAGTGAGAGGCCCGCGTACCGCAAAAAATAAATTTAAAAAAAATAATAATAATACAGGTGAATGTATATGCAAAACAGAAAGACTCACAGATATAGAAAACAAACTTGTTGTGGTTACCAAAGGGGAAAAGGAAGAGGGAGGGGCAAATTAGGGGATGGGATTAACAGATGCAAACTTCTATGTATAAAATAGATAAGCAACAAGGATATACTGTATAGCACAGGGAATTATAGCCATTATCTTGTAATAACTTATAACAGAATACAAACTACAAAAATACTGAATCACTGTGCTGTACACCTGAAAGTAATATATATTGTAAATGAACATACTTCATACAAAAAAAAGTGTTTTCCTAGAAAAATGATGTAATTTTTGCCTGTACTGAACCCTTAGTATTCTGTCAGTTTTGCAGATTATACTATATTATGGATTAATAGATTTTTGTGGACTGGACTGGAAACCTATCTGATATTTATAACATTAATTCTGTGAGAAACATACTTCTAGTTCTAAGGAACTGCCTTAGAAAGAAGCTTTTGCAATATACCCATTTATAAGTGAGAAGAGACTTTTTTCACTTTCTTTTGTAAGGCCCATTAATGGTTTTCTAAGGCATGATAGAATATTTTAAAACATTATTTTATTCTCATTTTTCAAGGGGAATAAAGTAGTAGTGTATACTCTAGATCTAGTTGCAGAATGGCAAGCTGATTCTCAATTCAAGTACAGGTTACCCAGTGCTGCTGTGGGAAGACATTAAGAACAAGACCTAGGGCTTTTGTCGGAGCGCCGGGAGAGGACTGAGGTTGGCGGCGTGAACACAGCCTGCAGGGCGTTGGTGCGCTGCGGCTGGCCGGGAGAGAGTCCGGGGGGAGGTCTGGAACTGCCGAAGAGGCAAGAGACTTTTGCGTCCCTCTTTGTTTCCTGGTGCGCGAGGAGAGGGGATTGAGGGCGCCGCTTGGGGGAGCTCCGGAGACGGGCGCGGGCCGAGGCTAGAGGTGCGGAGCCCAGAGGCAGGCGTGAGACGCTGGGGCCGCTGCTGCCGCCACCGGGAGGCCTGTGTGCGAACGCGGGTCGCTGGCCGCGCGCCCTTCCGGGGAGCCTGTGCAGCCCGCCACTGCCAGGGTCCCGGGATCCAGGGGCGGCTCCCCCGGGAGAGCGCGCGGGGGCGCCTCAGGCTGCGGCGTCTCGCCGGCCTCTGCCGCCGCGGGCCCGCCCCACACTCCGTGCCCCTCCCTGCCCCCGGGCCTGAGTGGACCGGAGCCTCCGAATCAGCGGCTCCTTTGACCCCGTCCTGTCTGAGCGGAGAACAGACGCCCTCCGGCAACCTACACGCACAGGCGGGGCTAAATCCAAAGCTGAGCCCCTGGGAACTGTGAGAACAAAGAAGAGAAAGGGAAATCTCTCCCAGCAGCCTCAGAAGCAGCGGATTAAAGCTCCACAATCAACTTGATATACCCTGCATCTGTGGAATACCTGAATAGACAACCAATCATCCCAAATTAAGGAGCCCTGTGGATGAAAGGCTCTTGGTGCTGCAGCCAGGAGTCAGTGCTGTGCCTCTGAGGTGGGAGAGCCAACTTCAGGACACTGATCCACAAGAGACCTCCCAGCTGCACATAATATCAAACAGCAAAAATTTCCGAGAGATCTCCATCTCAACGCCAGCACCCAGCTTCACTCAACGACCAGCAAGCTACAGTGCTGGACATCCTATGCCAAACAACTAGCAAGACAGGAACACAACCCCACCCATTAGCAGAGAGGCGGCCCAAAATCATAATAAGTCTACAGACACCCCAAAACACACCACCAGACGTGGACCTGCCCACCAGAAAGACAAGATCCAGCCTCATCCACCAGAACACAGGCACTAGTCCCCTCCACCAGGAAGCCTACACAACCCACTGAACCAACCTTAGCCACTGGGGACAGACACAAAAAACAACAGGAACTACGAACCTTCAGCCTGCAAAAAAGGAGACCCCAAACACAGTAAGATAAGCAAAATGAAAAGACAGAAAAACACACCGCAGATGAAGGAGCAAGATAAAAACCCATCAGACCTAACAAATGAAGAGGAAATAGGCAGTCTACCTGAAAAAGAATTCAGAATAATGATAGTAAGGTTGATCTGAAATCTTGGAGATAGAATGGACAATAGAATGGACAAAATGCAAGAATCAGTTAACAAGGACCTAGAAGAACTAAAGATGAAACAAGCAACGATGAACAACACAATAAATGAAATTAAAAGTACTCTAGATGGGATCAATAGCAGAATAACTGAGGCAGAAGAACGGATAAGTGACCTGGAAGATAAAATAGTGGAAATAACTACTGCAGAGCAGAATAAAGAAAAAAGAATGAAAAGAACTGAGGACAGTCTCAGAGACCTCTGGGACAACATTAAACGTACCAACATTCGAATTATAGGGGTTCCAGAAGAAGAAGAGAAAAAGAAAGGGACTGAGAAAATATTTGAAGAGATTATAGTTGAAAACTTCCCTAATATGGGAAAGGAAATAGTTAATCAAGTCCAGGAAGCACAGAGAGTCCCATACAGGATAAATCCAAGGAGAAATACGCCAAGACACATATTAATCAAACTGTCAAAAATTAAATACAAAGAAAACATATTAAAAGCAGCAAGGGAAAAACAACAAATAACACACAAGGGAATCCCCATAAGGTTAACAGCTGATCTTTCAGCAGAAACTCTGCAAGCCAGAAGGGAGTGGCAGGACATATTGAAAGTGTTGAAGGAGAAAAACCTGCAACCAAGATTACTCTACCCAGCAAGGATCTCATTCAGATTTGATGGAGAAATTAAAACCTTTAGAGACAAGCAAAAGCTGAGAGAGTTCAGCACCACCAAACCAGCTCTACAGCAACTGCTAAAGGAACTTCTCTAGGCAAGAAACACAAAAGAAGGAAAAGACCTACAATAACAAACCCAAAACAATTAAGAAAATGGGAATGGGAACATACATATCGATAATTACCTTAAATGTAAATGGACTAAATGCTCCCACCAAAAGACACAGATTGGCTGAATGGATACAAAAACAAGACCCATATATTTGCTGTCTACAAGAGACCCACTTCAGACCTAGAGACACATACAGACTGAAAGTAAGGGGATGGAAAAAGGTATTTCATGCAAATGGAAACCAAAAGAAAGCTGGAGTAGCAATTCTCATATCAGACAAAATAGATTTTAAAACAAAGACTATTAGAAGAGACAAAGAAGGACACTACATAATGATCAAGGGATCGATCCAAGAGGAAGATATAACAATTGTAAATATTTATGCACCCAACATAGGTGCACCTCAATACATAAGGCAAATACTGACAACCATAAAAGGGGAAATCGACAGTAACACATTCATAGTAGGGGACTTTAACACCCCACTTTCACCAATGGACAGATCATCCAAAATGAAAATAAATAAGGAAACACAAGCTTTAAATGATACATTAAATGAGATGGAGTTAATTGATATTTATAGGACATTCCATCCAAAAACAACAGAATACACATTTTTCTCAAGTGCTCATGGAACATTCTCCAGGATAGATCATATCTTGGGTCACAAATCAAGCCTTGGTAAATTTAAGAAAATTGAAATTGTATCAAGTATCTTTTCCGACCACAACGCTATGAGACTCGATATCAATCACAGGAGAAGATCTGTAAAAAATACAACCACATGGAGGCTAAACAATATACTACTTAATAACGAAGTGATCACTGAAGAAATCAAAGGGGAAATCAAAAAATACCTAGAAACAAATGACAATGGAGACATGACGACTCAAAATCTATGGGATGCAGCAAAAGCAGTTCTAAGAGGGAAGTTTATAGCAATACAATCTTACCTTAAGAAACAGGAAACATCTCGAATAAACAACCTAACCTTGCACCTAAAGCAATTAGAGAAAGAAGAACAAAAAAACCCCAAAGTTAGCAGGAGGAAAGAAATCATAAAAATCAGATCAGAAATAAATGAAAAAGAAATGAAGGAAACGATAGCAAAGATCAATAAAACTAAAAGTTGGTTCTTTGAAAGGATAAACAAAATTGATAAACCATTAGCCAGACTCATCAAGAAAAAAAGGGAGAAGACTCAAATCAATAGAATTAGAAATGAAAAAGGAGAAGTAACGACTGACACTGCAGAAATACAAAAGATCATGAGAGATTACTACAAGCAACTCTATGCCAATAAAATGGACAACCTGGAAGAAATGGACAAATTCTTAGAAAGGCACAACCTGCCAAGACTGAATCAGGAAGAAATAGAAAATATGAACAGACCAATCACAAGCACTGATATTGAAACTGTGATTAAAAATCTTCCAACAAGCAAAAGCCCAGGACCAGATGGCTTCACAGGCGAATTCTATCAAACATTTAGAGAAGAGCTATCACCTATCCTTCTCAGACTCTTCCAAAATATAGCAGAGGGAGGAACACTCCCCAACTCATTCTACGAGGCCACCATCACCCTGATACCAAAACCAGACAAGGATGTTACAAAGAAAGAAAACTACAGGCCAATATCACTGATGAACATAGATGCAAAGATCCTCAACAAAATACTAGCAAACAGAATCCAACAGCACATTAAACGGATCATACACCATGATCAAGTGGGGTTTATTCCAGGAATGCAAGGATTCTTCAATATACGCAAATCAATCAACGTGATACACCATATTAAAAAATTGAAGGAGAAAAACCATATGATCATCTCAATAGATGCAGAGAAAGCTTTTGACAAAATTCAACACCCATTTATGATAAAAACCCTGCAGAAAGTAGGCATAGAGGGAACTTTCCTCAACATAATAAAGGCCATATATGACAAACCCACAGCCAACATCGTCCTCAATGGTGAAAAACTGAAAGCATTTCCACTAAGATCAGGAACAAGACAAGGTTGCCCACTCTCACCACTCTTATTCAACATAGTTTTGGAAGTTTTAGCCACAGCAATCAGAGAAGAAAAGGAAATAAAAGGAATCCAAATCAGAAAAGAAGAAGTAAAGCTGTCACTGTTTGCAGATGACATGATACTATACATACAGAATCCTAAAGATGCTACCAGAAAACTACTAGAGCTAATCAATGAATTTGGTAAAGTAGCAGGATACAAAATTAATGCACAGAAATCTCTGGCATTCCTATACACTAAGGATGAAAAATCTGAAAGTGAAATCAAGAAAACACTCCCATTTACCATTGCAACAAAAAGAATAAAATATCTAGGAATAAACCTACCTAAGGAGACAAAAGACCTGTATGCAGAAAATTATAAGACACTGATGAAAGAAATTAAAAATGATACAAATAGATGGATAGATATACCACGTTCTTGGATTGGAAGAATCAACATTGTGAAAATGACTCTACTACCCAAAGCAATCTACAGATTCAATGCAATCCCTATGAAACTACCACTGGCATTTTTCACAGAACTAGAACAAAAAATCTCACAATTTGTATGGAAACACAAAAGACCCCGAATAGCCAAAGCAATCTTGAGAACGAAAAATGGAGCTGGAGGAATCAGGCTTCCTGACTTCAGACTATACTACAAAGCTACAGTAATCAAGACAGTATGGTACTGGCACAAAAACAGAAATATAGATCAATGGAACAGGATAGAAAGCCCAGAGATAAACCCACGCACATATGGTCACCTTATCTTTGACAAAGGAGGCAGAAATGTACAGTGGAGAAAGGACAGCCTATTCAATAAGTGGTGCTGGGAAAACTGGACAGCTACATGTAAAAGTATGAGATTAGAACACTCCCTAACACCATACACAAAAATAAGCTCAAAATGGATTAAAGACCTAAATGTAAGGCCAGAAACTATCAAACTCTTAGAGGAAAACATAGGCAGAACACTCTATGACATAAATCACAGCAAGATCCTTTTTGACCCACCTCCTAGAGAAATGGAAATAAAAACAAAAGTAAACAAATGGGACCTAATGAAACTTAAAAGCTTTTGCGCAGCAAAGGAAACCATAAAGAAGACCAAAAGACAACCCTCAGAATGGGAGAAAATATTTGCAAATGAAGCAACTGACAAAGGATTAATCTCCAAAATTTATAAGCAGCTCATGCAGCTTAATAACAAAAGAACAAACAACCCAATCCAAAAATGGGCAGAAGACCTAAATAGACATTTCTCCAAAGAAGATATACAGAGTGCCAACAAACACATGAAAGAATGCTCAACATCACTAATCATTAGAGAAATGCAAATCAAAACTACAATGAGATATCATCTCACACCAGTCAGAATGGCCATCATCAAAAAATTTAGAAACAATAAATGCTGGAGAGGGTGTGGAGAAAAGGGAACCCTCTTACACTGTTGGTGGGAATGTAAATTGATACAGCCACTGTGGAGAACAGTATGGAGGTTCCTTAAAAAGCTACAAATAGAACTACCATATGACCCAGCAATCCCACTACTGGGCATATACCCTGAGAAAACCATAATTCAAAAAGAGTCATGTACCAAAATGTTCATTGCAGCTCTATTTACAATAGCCCGGAGATGGAAACAACCTAAGTGTCCATCATCGGATGAATGGATAAAGAAGATGTGGCACATATATACAATGGAATATTACTCAGCCATAAAAAGAGACGAAATTGAGCTATTTGTAATGAGGTGGATAGACCTAGAGTCTGTCATACAGAGTGAAGTAAGTCAGAAAGAGAGAGACAAATACCGTATGCTAACACATATATATGGAATTTAAGAAAAAAAAATGTCATGAAAAACCTAGGGGTGAAACAGGAATAAAGACACAGACTTACTAGAGAATGGACTTGAGGCTATGGGGAGGGGGAAGGGTAAACGGTGACAAAGCAATAAAGAGGCATGGACATGTATACACTACCAAACGTAAGGTAGATAGCTAGTGGGAAGCAGCCGCATAGCACAGGGAGATCAGCTCGGTGCTTTGTGACCGCCTGGAGGGGTGGGATAGGGAGGGTGGGAGGGAGGGTGACGCAAGCGGGAAGAGATATGGGAACATATGTATATATATAACTGATTCATTTTGTTGTGAAGCTGAAACTAACATACCATTGTAAAGCAATTATGCTCCAATAAAGATGTTTAAAAAAAAAAAAAAATGAGGTGGGAGTAGTTGTCCTCTCATTTATCAAAACTCATTGTAAACTCATAGTAATTAACAAGCATGTTATTGGTACAAGGATAGGCAAATAAAAAAAAAAAAAGAACAAGACCTCCTTCACTAATATTGTTTTCTAGAAGGATGGATTGATAAACGAATAGGCAGAAGCCTATGGTAAACGACCTCTGTTTCTCAATGAAAATCATTTCACCTAAATTTAAAAAAAGATTTTTTTTGCCCAAAATTCAAAAGATATACAAAAGTAGAGAGAAGAGTGTAATAAACACCCATACCCCCATCAGCCAGCTTTAACATTACCAATTCATGGCTAATTTTATTTCAGCTATATTCCCCACCAAATACCTTCAGCCCCTGGATTTTTTTAAAGCAAATTTTACAAATGCTATCATATCATCTGTAAATACTTCAATATGTACGCTAAAAGTTAGGAACTCATTTTATACTAGCATAACCATAATATTATCATACCTGAAAAAACCTAACAATAATTTTTCCATCTCATTAAATGGTCACATCTCCTCAACTATTTTTTTAAAGGTTTTTTGATGTGGACCATTTTTAAAGTCTTTATTGAATTTGCTTCTGTTTTATGTTTTTGGTTTTTTGGCCCCGAGGCATGTGGGATCGTAGCTCCCCAACCAGGGATTGAACCTACGCTGGAAGGCGAAGTCTTAACCACTGGACCTCCAGGGAAGTCCCTCCTCAACTATTTTAAGATTATTTTTTCAGTTTGTTTAAATTGAGGTCCACATACAGTTCATATATTACAACTGTTTGATAAGTCATATGTTCCTTTTAATCAACAGGTTCTCCCCTCTATTTTTTTTTTTTTCCTTTGCTAGTTTTTTGTTAAAGAAACCAGGTTGTTTTGCCTTGTAGAGTTTCCCAGTTGGGATTCTTCTGATTACAACCTGATGGTATAATTTAACATGTTTCTGTCTCCTGACTTTCCTGTAAGCTGAGTGTTGGATCTAGAGACTTGATTGACCAGGTTTGATGCTTTGGGGAAGATCACTTCATAGGTAGGGTTATATACTTCTATCAGGAGGCATATAATCAACTCCCCTTTTCTGCCTTTCTTCTGGTGATGTTAGTATCCATAGATGACCATTTCCAAGTCCCATTATTTCATGATGGGTCAGGAAATGGTGATACCCCAATTCTATGATTTCTTTTTCATTTATTGGCTGGAATCCTTCTATAAAAAGAAACTTTGCCTCATGATCTATTTGGTTCCATTGAGGTGCAGTTCAGAGAGAAAAGGCAGGATAAATGCTAGATTTTTTTTCCCCCTTTTCAAAGCAATGAGGTGGTTCACTAGCATCTTCCAAAGGCAATGACCAATGAAGTTTCTTTTTGATTATTTTTTTAGTATCATTATGAACTCACGGACCTAAACATATTTATTGTTTTATTCTTATTATTAAGCTATTATCTTTATTGACTCAGATTGACCCATATTTAGCTAGTGAAGCCTAATTAAGTTGTCTCCTGAGTCCTTTTGACATGGCCCTGATAATACTTGATAACTTCTTTTCTGTTAGAACAAGATATTACAAGTTCTTCCCATTCACTGCCTGTACATACCTGGAATAATCACTTCTGGCTGGAGTCCTGGTTGCTTGTATTGCAAAATGGTACTTAGAGATCAAATACTCTGGGTTTGACGGATGCATTGCCACAGGTTAGTCAATATTTTTAAGACTTTTCAGTGAAAAAAGCTAAAAGGGTTATTTTTTTTGAGATTAAATTAAATCATGGATACCACTTACATGTGCAATCTAAAACATGACACAAATAAACTTATCCATGAAATAGAAACAGACTCACAGACATAGAGAACAGACTTGTAGTTGCCAAGGGAAGGGGGAGGTGGGGGAGGGATGGACTGGGAGTTTGGGATTAGCAGATGCAAACTACTATTCTCTATAGAATGGATAAACACCAAGGTCCTACTGTATAGCACAGGGAACTATATTCAATATCTTATAACAAACCACAATGGAAAAAAATATGAAAAAAAATAACGGAATCACTTTGCTGTACAGCAGAAATTAACACAACATTGTAAATCAACTATACTTCAATAAAATAAATTTTTAAATAAATAAATAAATCGTGTATTCATTTTAATATATTATTTCAAATGCAGGACTACAGAGGTTTTTAACCTCTTCAGTCCTGCATGTATATCTTCTTTCTCCCTTGCCCAAAATCCCAGTTCTCGTGACACCAACGTAATTACTGATTTGACTTATCCTAAAATGCATATAACAACAGCCTCAGTATATCAGCCACGTGATCACCAAGAATACGACCAGTGAAAAGGCTTTAAGATGTTTTTGTAGTTTCTTTTGTCATGAGGATATATCCCAAGAGAGACGTACAGTCCACTTACTGTATTTTAAAGTCACTGGAGCACTTCCTCTTCATGTGTTTATGCAACCAACAGTATATGTGCACTTAGGTGCCCCCCCCACCCATGGCTTTTTAGGGATGGCTTTTTAAAATTGTATTTTGTCTTCTAATTATGTAAAATACGTGCACAAAATCTATGAAATCTGGTAGATTTTTAAAAGTCTAACTTCTATCCTTACTCTACGCACCCTCTTCTCTTCCTCCTTTTATATGTTATTTAAGGTTTTTATGTTTTACCCTTTGACTTTTTAAAATATAAGCAAATATATTCATACTCTAACCATTCTTCAATAAATGATAGAATACTATATACAATTTTCTTCACCAGAGCATACTGTACATACTTTTCTTCACCAAAAAGTTTCCTCACATTTTACAGCCGTATGGTTCTTAATTGCAAGAATGCAGGGACCTTCCTGGTGGCGCAGTGGTTAGGAGTCCACCTGCCAATGCAGGGGACACGGGTTTGAGCCCTGGTCCAGGAAGATCCCACGTGCCGCAGAGCAACTAAGCCCGTGCACCACAACTACTGAGCCTGCTCTCTAGAGCCCGCAAGCCACAACTATTGAGCCTGTGCACCACAACTACGGAAGCCTGCGTGCCTAGAGCCCGTGCACCGCAACAAGAGAAGCCACTGCAATGAGAAGCCCGTGCACCACAACGAAGAGGAGCCCCGCTCACCACAACTAGAGAAAGCCCACGTGCAGCAACGAAGACCCAACGCAGCCAAAAATAAACTAATTAAATAAATTTTTTTAAAAAAGAATGCATCACATATGGATGGGCATTTAGGTTGTTTCTTTGATTCTTTATTTCTTTCATTCATTCATTCATGTTACTAACAGTACAAATAGTACTACATTGAATAGTCTTGTGTATATATGTCCTTTCATTCTTGGCCAATGTGTCACTGCAATAAATTTCTAGAAGTGGGATTGCTGCAAAAAAAAGGGAATGCACTTGTAATTTTGTCACATTCTCCTGCATCAGGATTGTACCATTCTGCATTCCAGCATTGTGTGAGATTTCTCATTTCCCCACAGCTTCATCTGGAAAATATGTTGCCAAACTTTTGGATTTTTGCCAATCAATAAAACTCAGAGGAGTTTTATTTTGCATTTATTTTATCAGGAGTGAGACTGAACACCTTTTTATATGTTTAAGAGTTCTTTGCATTTCTGTCCCTATGAAATATGTGTGAATATCTTTAGTCCATTTTTCTATAGGGTTGTTAGCCTTCTTCTCTGTAGATTTTCATACATTAAGGTTGTTAGACTTTGTCTGTGGTTTAATTTACAAAGAGTTTTCATAGTTATTCTTTTTTACCTTACGATGCTCTTTTGTTGTTCAAAAGTTATTTTTGTTAATGTAATCAAATTCATCATTCTTTCTCCTTATTGCTTCTAGATTTTGAGTCATAGAAAAATTCGCCGCACTCCAAGGTGATGGAAGAATTCACTCATATTTTTTTTAAAACCTCTGATCCATTTGGAATGTATATAGTGCAGGATGTGAAGATTAAAATTTTCTCTTTTCCCTTGTATCTGTCCCATTATCCCAACACAAATTATTATAAATTCTGTATTTCCTGATTTGAGAGGCCACCTTTATTATATATATTCTATTTCCATATGAGATCAGGTCTATTTCTACTGAATTCCAATGGTCTGTCCATTCATGGGTCAGTCCCATACTATTTTTCTTTTTTTTTTTTTTTTTGCGGTACGCGGGCCTCTCACTGTTGTGGCCTCTCCCGTTGCGGAGCACAGGCTCCGGACGCGCAGGCTCAGCGGCCATGGCTCACGGGCCTAGCCGCTTCGCGGCATGTAGTCCGACACTATTTTAATTACAGTAGCTTAATACACTTTAATAGCTGATAGGTCTAGTCTCTCCCCTGATTTCTTTTATTTTTCAGGGTTCCTCTGACTAATTTCATTTGTTTCCAAGTGAATTTTGTAAATCAACTTGTCTGGCTGAAAACAAAACAAAGTCTGATGGTACTTCTATTATTTTATTTTATTGGGTTTATACATTAATTTAGGGATAACTGGAATTTTTATGATTTTTAGCTTTCTTATCCAAAAGATAAGAAAACTTTTTGTTTATGGCAACTTTTGTGGTCTCTTTCTTTTACAATTTTCCTCATACAAGTTTTGGACATTTCTTGTTACGTTTATGTATTCCCTCTCTCTCTTGCTATTTATTATAAGTGGGGTATTCCCTTTCATAATACATTCTAAGTGATTTTTGATTGTATACTAAAAAACAATAACCTCTACATAACTTGCTAACTTAATAAATTGTTTTATTGTCTGCAGTTGTTTTTTCCTGGACACTTTTGGATTTCCTTGATATTGAATCATATCACCCTCTAAGAATTTTATTTCTTCCTTTCTAATTCTTATGACTGTAATTGCTTTCTCTTGTTTAATTGCATTAGCTAATATCACCAACACAATGTTAAAGTAAAAGTTTGAAAATAAAGTCAGTGCTCAATCACACTAGTAATTAGGAAAGTACTATTTATAATAATGAAATATCAAAACTGGCAAAATTAAAAAGTGTTGACCATGATGTGAAACAACAGGAATGCTTATGATGCTGCTGTGAGTGTAAATTTGAGTAGCTACTTTGGGCAGCTACTTGGAATTAGCTAATAGTACTGAAAACATACTCTAAGACCCAATCATTCCACTTCTTAGTGTAAAGAAGAGAAAAGCTCATGTATATTAATAAGACATATGAATAAGAATGCTCAAAGCTGCATTATTTGTAATGAAAAAAACTGAAAACAACGTAAATGTCCACTGAAAGGATAACAGATAAATAAGTTGTGCTGTATTCTAACAAAGGACTATTTTACCATAGTTAAAATAAATGAATATAAGTTTCAACATGGAAAAGCCTTAAAAACACAATGTTAAGTGAAAAAAGCAAGTTGCAAAAGAATACATACAACCTGATACCATTTACATGGCATTTAAAAACACACAAATGAATAGTATTAGTCAATATTTATATTTAGTAAAAGTCAAAAAGTACACATATTTTGTAAAAATATGAATGGTGATCAACAGCATATAAGCTTATTTATAAAAGTATGCATGACAGTGGTAAACACCAAATTTCAGAACTCACCTTTTCTCTGGGGAAAATGAAAGAAGGTGGATTCAGAGGAAGCTTCAACTGTATTAATATCTTATTTTCAAAAATTACCTATCTATCTATAACAATATGGCAATGGGAAAGTTTATTAAAAACTGGGAATAAGAAAAAGGAAGTTCATTACATTATTCTCTAACTTTTCTTTTTTTTTTATTCCAGCCACACCGTGTGGCTTGTGGGATCTTAGTTCCCCAACCAGGGATCGAATCCATGCCCCCTGCATCGGGAGCACAGAGTATTAACCACTGGACCACCAGGGAAGTCCCATCTTTAACTCTTCTATAAATTCAAAACAGTTCGTAACAAAAGGTAATTTATTAGATTATAAGTTTGGTAAGAACTCCTAGGAAATTAGCTAAAGTACTCTGAGAGACTGGCTCCCTCACCGAAGTTTAAGATGTAAGAAAACAAATACTCTTTCACCGGCATAACCAGCCATATAGACAGAACTCTTCAACAACTGGCTTTGAATACAGATGCATGAATCTGGTAACTGCTCTTCCCTGCTAAGGACATTAGCCAGTGTTCGCATGAGGTCAATGTTAGTACATACAATGGTATGGCAGGTGTCAAGCTGGAGGTAGAGCACCTGGGCGGTCACAGTCAGCAGAAATAAGACAAAAAGACTGTACAAAACGCTGACACAAACTACTGTGTGCCATTTCCTTTTGAGATTTTTTCTAAACTGGATATTATTAAAGCTTGAGAAATGTCTTAGACATTAAAGAATAAACATTTAGCACAGGAAACCAAAAGTACAAAGCAAAACCAGCTGCTTCCAGGAAGTTAACTTCAAGGAAACAGAATCTAACCTGAAGTTCCAGAATAAAGCCCAGTACTAAACGGAATATCACTTTTATCTGGAAGAATCAATCAGCAACTCTTAGTGACAAGAGAGTTCACGATACTATACAAAACAGAATGGAAATAGTCTAGAATCTAGCCCTCAAGCCTCTTATTTCAAAATAAAGTATGCATCATTTATAGATCATTTATGAAATTTTGGGGGAAAAAAAGAAAGATGTCAAGTCATCGAGATAAATACAGGGGAAGCAAGAGCTTTATAGTAACAAATTACAGCACACTCTCCTACTTATACCCCTTATAGCTAAAGAGCCACTTTGAGCAGTTCAACACCCTGGGGTGTTCACCTCTGATCCAGCATCATTAACCCGTGCCCTCTGTTCTACAAACCTCATTTCTCCAGGAGCCTGTCCAGATAGCCACTTCTTCCTTAGACCAGGATGATAATCACTCCTATGGGGCCCGGAGAGTAGCTGTTAATAGATTACCTACCTGTAACAGAGTCTGCTACATGGCACGCGGTGTGTTCACTCATCAGTTGGAAAGATGCGTCTTAGCTACTACTTTTACCCCACAAGAAAGCCAGCCTCATCTCAGCATTCAAAAGTAAAGATCACCAAACTTTTTCATAAAGGGTCAGATAATAAATGTTTTAGTCTTGTGGGACATCTGTCACAACAACTCGACTTTGCTCTTATACGGCAAAAGCAGCCTTAGACATTGTTTATACAAATGCACGTAGCTATGCTTCAGTAAAATTTTATTCACAAAAGCAAGGGAGTGGGGGGATCTTGAACTTGTCCTGCTGGCTATAGTCTGCCCAGCCCTGATCTACAACAACCAAACACATTTTGAAAGAGAACTGTCCCATGTGACTGTGTAAGTTCTTTCCACTGTTTAAAGCCCAATTCATTCCAGGTTTCCTCAGCAAATACACATCAATTACTTATATATAAGAGATGTTTCCCACAATGAAATCTTTCTATCTATTTCTCTGGGCCCTGCTGCTCTATTTCCTCTGAATAAAAACAGATTTAGAGTCTTTCAGAGATTAAGGACTCCTTTTAGAAACTGATGAAAGCTTTGAATACTTGCCAAGAGAAAGGCACATGCATAATACACACATACTTCTCTATCCAATTTCATGGGGCTCACTGACACCCTGAAATTTGCTGGAGGTGCGGGTAGTAGGTCCCAGGCCTCCAGGTTTCTGTCTTATCCCTGCAGTTAGTCATCTGCTACTGCTTAATGACCACTCCAAAACTTGGTAGCTAAAACAACAAACATCTCACGGTTTCTGTGGGACAGGAATCTGGGAACGACTGAGCTGGCTGGCTCTGGTTCAGGATCTCTCACAAGCTGGTAGCCAAGATGCCAGCAGGGCATCATCTGAAGGTTGGGCTAGGGCCCCAGTGTCCGCAGGCTGGCAGGTGGATTCCCCCAGAGCGAGTGATTGGAGACCCAGAGCAAGGAGGAATCCGCTGTGCCTTTTATAACCTACTCTCAGAATCCCCACTCGGGCACATCCACTTGGTTCTACTCCTGAGAAGTCAGTCAGTAAGTTCAGCTCACACCAAGGGACAAGAGAAATTAAGCTCCACCTCTTAAAAGGAGGAATAAAGAATTGGTGGACATACTTTACAATCATCACACACCATCAGGTAACCCAAATGATACCAAGAAGGTGTGATTATATTTAATCTGCCAGGAGTAACTCATTTTTCCTAGCACCATGCTTACTAAATGAATACATGGCACTGATTGATTAATATACTGAGTTAGGTAGGGATCAGCTAGTTTTTCATTAACAATCCTGTGAATTGGGTAGCAAACCACTTTTACAAGTATCTAAATAGAACCTTTAGTTGTTTGGCTTTCACAAATGAATTAAACTATACAATGAAGAATGAATGATGATTCCTGAGATGCTCCCAGGGCTTACAAGTTAAATCTGCCTCCGCCCCCGCCCCTCCCCCGCCAATTTTTGCTAAGGAAGATCTTATGTAAGAAGGTAAAACGGATAAATTCTATTGATAAAAAAGATTTATCATTTTCAAGATTTAAAAAAAAAGAACACAAGCATAGCAATCCCTAACTAATTAACATTTACCTTCTAAACTGGCTGAACAAAAACTATCTTCCCCTGAGTATTTCCTGAATTCCTAACTTTTGGAATTTTCCCTTAAGGTTTTTCACCAAGCGTCTGATTATCCATAATTCTGCCAAGGACACAGCCTTAGGAGTTAGAACTTCCAGGCATAATCAATATGGTTTCAGAGAATTAGATGTATAAGTCACATTAGCATTAATCAGCGTCGCCTGCAAGAGTTCCAAGTGAATCAATAAAAAAATTAAGATCTTCATGTTAAAAAAAACAGGTGTAAGTTAAAAATTTTTTATTAAATTTTCTTTTGTTTCCATAGATTTCAGCACAAACACACACAGAGTTTATATAAATATGCTAATATGTCAAATAAGCCCTCCAAAATTTATAGGTCATGTCTCCACGGTAAAGAAATGGGATCTGTAGTTTGCCTCTGTAAAAACATCTTGCATTCTTTAGGGAAAGGACGATAAAGTAGGAGAAACTGGGTTTTCCAACGGAAGTGTGAGTTGGAAGCAGGATGACAGCTTTGGGACTGCTGGTTACCTGTCCACCCTACAGGCCATGGGCACTAGGGTTAGTAACACTGGCCTGGCTCTGTGTGTGTACTCGCAGAACAGACCCAGTAGTTTTAACTCTTCACAGGGTAGTTTACCTGTAGCTACAATCCTGGGAACCCAGCACACTGGACAGGGTCCAATAAGATAGGCTAGTGTGTACAGAGGTACTGTTGGACATATTTTGTATTATAAACCATTCTAGAGATTACTTCTATTTGAGTCCTTTACTAAGAACTGGCTTTGCCTTTTGGGTTTTTTCCATGCAGTCACCAGGTAAGTGGTGATACTCTTCAAAATACATAATACTAGATATAGCTTAGTCCCATTCTTAGACTGTATGTTCTACAAGAGCAGGAGTTTTGTAGCTTTTACTTACTAATGTATACCTATCACCTGACACACCATCTATTAGATGAATTAATGAACAAACAAATAAATAAATAAACCTTCCATCTTATCTGTGTGTACAGTAGGGCAGGGTTCTTGGGAGTGTGTGTGAGCAAAATAAAATTCATTATTTAAGTGGTTTAAAACATATCAACTTTAAAAGTGTAAACAGATATAAATTCTTTTATGAACTGTTTTCCTTCGGTAGACAGGCATTATTGGAAATGACCGACATGTAACTGCCCTCCTTTAATCTATTCCCCTTGCTGGATGTAACCAAGCCATACTTGGCACACACTGACACCTACCGGCTGACAAAAAAATTGGCTTCCGTGTGAACATACACATTCTTCAATCTCTTTCTTCCTTAAACTCTTACTTGCCAACTTTGGTTCAATTAATATCAGGAAATCTCTCTTTCTATATCACTCTGTTCCTCTGATACGTAGGATCTTCTTGTGCAATTTCTCAAAAATATATTCTTTGGACCTAGCATTCCCATGAAAAAGGGTTCCATGATCATGTAAGACTCATAAATGGTAAGTGCTATATGTTCCTCTTAGCAAGTCATATTTACCTTTAGAATATTAAGGTGCTGAGCAGTACAGCAGTTAAAAATATCTACATATACAGTTTCACTGAGCCACTGATTCACAAATTTGTTTAATAATAAAATAGCTGTAATAATAGGCAACAATAATTGCACAGTAAAAATCTCAAATAGTATTATTTGACTTTGGCATCATTTCCTCCCCCCCAAAAGATATCTAGTAATATCTTCTGAAATACATTTTGGGAAATACATCCTGTAATTTTCCACCTTTGCTCAGACTCTCTCCTCTTCAACCATTTGCCCCCATTATCTTTCCATTTCTTCATTCTCAGATCAAATGCTACCCTCTCCATGAAATTTTCCTTAATTAGAAATGATCAGAAAGCCCCTTGTTTCTCTATCATAGGACATAGCTGTGTACCTTCTAAAGCTTTTATGTAATTTACCGTTTCCAAGATTAAACACTGAGACTCTGGAAGCTAAAATTCTGTCTTCTTTATACTTTTAGTTTTTATATCTCTAAGCAGAAAGTTTTACACACAGGAAGCCTAAGTGAATGTCTGTTGAAATGAATCTGAGACTAGGCATTGCATTCACTAAATACTTGTAGCAAGGGAAAATTAAGCCTTCAGTTTATAAGAAAAACTAAACACAATACAGAGCTTGAGGTCACACTCTTTAAAATGCTTATGTGTGTCCCAAAGTCGTGGTATTGCAGAATGTTAAAGTATACCCATCCCAAAAGATGAGGAAATTAAGGCCCAGAGAGGACATGTCACTTGTCCTGCCGATGTAGCTAGTCAATGGAAAATCTGGGACTAGATTCCACGTCTGACTCCAATTTCATACTCTTCCCATTGTAAAATGTCAAATGCCCTCCTACAACTTCTAAGCGCCCCAAATGCTTCAGGTCATCTCAATATCAAACATCCTAACAATCACCCCAGCTATAGATGGGGGAATCACTCCTGTGGCCGTCCTACTTCAGAGTGCTGAAGTCCCAAACCAGGTAAGATTATTAAATTTAAGAAATGCATGTCTACAACTGCATCACGAAGCCCCATGCAACTTTTTCAATTAGAACATAGTATCGTTACCTCAATCTTGTTCTAGGTTCATACTACTCTTCTAGAACACATTTGCTGAGTTATTGGTAATAATTTGCATATATCTATAAGCATCTAAAGAACTATTCAGGTAAGAATTTTGCTAAGAACAAAGCACTTCTAAACAATCTCCTATCCTAAAGTTCTGCTTTTGTTGCCAGTGTTTATAAACGCAGACCAAATGGTTTCCTCAAAGAGGTAAAAAGCGGCTGGTAAGCCAAGGTGGATCTGGAGGTTTTACAGTTACTGAGTCAGTTACCCCAATGGGAAAAGGGTGAGTGAATAATATACAAATAGCTATTGGAATTGGGTCCAAAGACCAGGGAAAAGAAATGAAGCAGGAGACCTAAATGAGAGCTCACTGTGGAGAATATTGGAAAAATAAAGTATGTGCAAAGGAGCCCTGCCTGTGCGTCAAATATGGAAAAGAAAGGGAAGGGGGCCAGCCCAAAAAGCACCAAGATGATTTGAAGCCATTAGTGAGTGCATGGTAATGGGGAAGTAAACTAAGATGGGCTCGGGGGCAGCCAATTAGGACTGCTATCTGCAACCAGGAGGGAAAAAAGAGTAGGTATTGAAATACGGTTTAAAGGCAGTAAGTAGACAAGTTTAGGCTTTATTAGGTAGATAAAAAGAATGGATTAGTTACTCTTACTTGGGGGTTTAAATGAGGTTTGATGGTATAAATCTAGAGTGCTGAGTAAATAAATCCATCTCCACCACTGTTTTTGCTTCACTGGCAGTGGCTTGAGATGCTAGTCCTTTAATACTAATACAAGGACACGTGGCAGACATAGCCCAGGGTTTGGAAGACAGACGTGTTTTTGAATCCTAAGTCTAATACATCTTAGCTGTGCCTCACTGGGCAAGTAACCTTAGTTTCTATAAACAGTGGTAAGCACAACATTTCCACACAGAGATGATATGAAGGTTCAATGATATAATGTATTAAAAAGCTTAGCACAAGCCTGATGCATAATAAAAGCTCAATCAGTGAGTTATAATTATTATCACTAAAACCATAATATTTATCCTTAAACACTTTAAAGAGGAGGGGATTTATATCAAGCTTACAAAAAAAAAGAGTACAAAATGCACAGAAAACACAAAAATATTAACCCCAAGGAAAAGTGGGAATGGTCGTCCACAGTGTCTATATAAATCTTATTTGAACTTAGAGACAATTCTATTCAGAAAACTCAACTATGCCTGAAAAAGTTTTCAGCGTTAACTGGAACAACCTAGCATATAAAATGTCAGCTATGCCTCCCAATCTCTCCGTTTTGGCCTTATTGATTTAGAGACAAACTCTGTGATAAAATTAGTAAGGTTAAGAAGCCACTTCACTGGTAAAGGCATTATTATTTTATGTTGCTAAAAGGAGAAAAATGATGGAAATAAGAGATGTTAAGGACTTTCTTAAAAATCCAAGAATCCACAGGACCTAGAATAAGCTTCTATATATTTATTTTTATCTAATTCCCTAAGATGTAAAGAAGAGTTTATGAGCCATGGATAACAGAAGAAAAAATTTTTATAGGTTTCTTACTGAAGACCTTACCCATGCAGGACTACTTACAAACAAAGACATCATTTTCCATATCAATCCCTTTCTTATGGAAATATTACAAAAATCACACGTATATTGGTTGAAATGGAAAGCTTAGAGTCCTATGGGTAATTATATACTCTGAACAAACACACTTAACTATATATGACCTGCACAGGTGAATAAATATTTGAGAAGTTGCAGAACTCCATTTTGATTGGACATGACAGAACATGTGACAGGCACAGGAGAAGGCAGGGCCCGGGTGGTGAAATTGGAGCAGGCTGTGGAAGACCCTACATACTAATCCAAGGAGATAAAGACTTCGGGTACATAAAAGAAAGTGGGGGAGTGATATGATGGGGATGACCGGACTGGAGGCAGAATACAGGCTGGACTAGAGAGTTCAAATAGGTTGAAGAAACACTTATAAATGTCACATGATGAGTGACAATGTCTTGAAGTAGGTTAACAGTAATTATAAAGAGAAAAGAAAGAATAGATATGAAAGAGACTTTGAAGGTAGAATGGACATGACTTCACAACTGGTTGGGTGTGCGGGGAGCAGGAAACAATCGAAGGCCAGCTTTAGGGTTTGAGCCTGGCTGGCTAGCAGGATCATAATGCCATTGATAGAGACACAAACAAGAGGAAGCGTATGTTCACCAGGAATGTTCATGAGTTTCTTCTACCTTGGCCATACTGAATATGGGCTATGGGATCAATGAGATCTATGGCAGAGACGACCCAGACAAGATGGAGACATAAGCACAGAATATAAGTGAAAGGGAGCACCGAGAACGAAGACTTGAAAGGTTTTTTTGTTTTGTTTTTTTGCGGTACACGGGCCTCTCACTGCTGTGGCCTCTCCCGCTGCGGAGCACAGGCTCCGGACGCGCAGGCTCAGCGGCCATGGCTCACGGGCCCAGCCGCTCCGCGGCATGTGGGATCTTCCCGGACCAGGGCACGAATGCATGTCCCCTGAATCGGCAGGAGGACTCTCAACCACTGCGCCACCAGGGAAGCCCCGACTTGAAAGGTTTTACTCAACAGAAATTAGAGTTTCTACCATGAGAGCAGATGAGCTTCGCAAAGGGGAAGAAGGAGTCGGGGAGAACACTGTTAGCAGGGTGTAAGACAAAGCAGATGTGGCAGGAGAAGATGAGAAGAGGTCAAAAGAAAGAGGAAAGGGAAGAGGTCAAAGAGGTCAGAACAAAACCAGAAGAATGCCAAGGCAAACACTTCCAAGAAGGAATGGTGAATAGTGCTGAGTGCTAAAAATTGAGAAAAAGCAAATGATTTTGCTTGGTAGGTGACCACCTGAGGTCCTTGGATCAGCAGTTTCAGTAGATGACTGGAGTAAAAGCATGAATGGCCATGTTAGAAAGAAGATCTCCTTAAGTGTGATACAGAAGCGAAAGCCTTCCAATTCTAATTTTAATTTTGATAGGATCAAAATGTAAACTTCTATGTATCACAAGGCATGATAAATATACATATATCGCAATCTATAAGAACTCCTAATACCAAAGACACACACAAAAACACACAGACTCACAGACACCAGCTTAAGGAGGCAAAGGAATATGAACAGGCTATTCATGGAAGAAGCTCGAATGGCTAGTAAACATAAACAAAGATGTTCAACCACACAGTCAGTGAAACACTCACCTAAAAAAGATATAATTCTGTCAGACTGGCCAAAATTAATACACCTAATATAATCAAGTACTAGAACAGGTATGAGAAGTAAAAGTGCCAGTTAGAATAGCCCCTAGGAGAAAAACTGGGCTTTATCTAAGTATTAATATTTAAAATACTAGCAGTAAGGATCACTTCCATTTCCAACAAAAAGAACCAGGGCTTCTTCTATGGCTGATTCCTGGGCTGGCTTAGGGAAAGTATAAGATGACTCTGGAGCATTTTGTAGTATCAGAAAGTAGGAAGATGATCAAAAATTAAAAGTATGAGGGCATGTCAAAGGACACAGGGAGCCAGCCAAAAAGGGCTCCCAATGTCCAAAGATGAAACAACTTGAGCAACAGAATAAACAGCAAATAAATAAATAAAATAAACATAACATATTGTATAGCACAGGGAATATGGCCAATTTTACAATAACTTTAAATGGAGTATAATATATAAAAATACTGAATCACTATGTTGTACACCTGAAACTAACAGAATATTGTAAATCCACTTTAATTCAATGAAAAACACATGACTCACAGGGACTTCCCTGGCAGTCCAGTGGTAAAGACCCTGCACTTCGACTGCAGGGGGCACAGGTTCGATCCTTGGCCGGGGAACTAAGATCCCACATGCCACATGGCACACACAGCCAGAAAAGAAATTCACAAAGAAAATAAAATCATTCACGTTGCTGCGCAGATCAGTCATTCATTTCTTTTTCATTGCTCAGTGGTATTCCACTACATGGCTATTACAATATGTTTGTCCATTCATCTGCTGATGGACATGTGAGTTACTTCCAGTTTGGGTTTATTAAAAATAAAACTGCTATGAATATTAAAAAATAAATAGATAACATAGTGTTGGCTTATAACCCAAGGTATGAAATAAAAATACATGAGTACATCAGATAAAAATAACTGAATAAATAAACAGAGGAAAAGAAACAAATCTTCCTTAAGTAAAAATTTCAAATAATATATGTAGATGTTAAGCCCTTCTAGGAGGTGGAGCTTATCTTTCCCCCTCCTCTTTGGAATTGGTGACTCGATTCCAAAGAAAAGAATATGGAAAGGGAAGAACAGTCACTTCACAGTGAGGAAGCCTGGCCAGCATGACTTCAGCCGGGTGACCAAGCTGAACATTGCCAGTGATGGCTGTGGATTCCACGTACCCCCTGAATATGATGTGATGTGATAGTATTCTTTTCAAAACCTATAACCTCAATCTAATCAAGAGAAAAAAATCAGGCAAACCCAAACTAAGGGACATTCTACAAAATGCTTAACCAGTACTCCTCAAAACAGTCAAGGTCATGAAAAATAGGGAAAGTATGCGGAACTGCTATAGAGCAGAGGAGGCAAAGGAGATGGACCGAATCAATGCAATGTGGTATCATGGACTGGATCCTAGAATAGCAAGAGGACGTTTGGGAGACCTAGTGAAATCCAAATAAAGCCTAGAGTTTAGTTAACAGCAATGTACCAATGTTGGTTTCTTAGTTTTGACAGAGGTGCCATGGAAACGTAAGATAACATCAGGAGAAACTGAAAATGGATGAAAGGTATGTACACAAGAACCATCTGTACTATCTTTGCAACTTTTATGTAAATCTAAAACTACTCCAATAAAAAAGTTTATTAAAAAAATGTAAAATAAATATATTCCAGGAGCAGCAACTCCACTTCTTTCTATTCACTTGAAAGAAGTCCTTGCAGAGGTGCATAAAGAACACGGTCTTCACTGCAGAATTGTTAGGATCAGGGAAAGATTTTTAAATAATTGTAATAGAATGGCTTAAGAAATCATAAAATACCTACATGATGAAATATCAGACTGCAGCTTAAAAAGTGAGATATATCCACACGCACTGAGAACATATAATGTTGAGAGAAAAAATAAACTGCAGAAGGATACTATACGACAAGAAAAAGGAAAAGAGAACACAAAGTATTTCTAAGTATATTTCTGGGGCATACAGACACATATGTGTATGTTTAGATAAAGTCTGGCAAGATACACAGCAACCTGGATACAGTGGTGATTTATGCGGGGGGAGGTGCTGGAATTGGAGATGGTGGCCAAGGAGATGTGAGCTTTACCCTATGATGCTGAAATTATTTCACAAGGACGATAGCTTCATCGTTTACCTGGGGAATGAGTAATGATTTATAAGGTGGGAAGACAATTTTCCTCTAACACAGGAGAGAAAATGGCTAGAGGAGGGTCCTGGCAGTGGACCTGGTGCAGTGGCGTGAAGCCATCCCATGGAGACCAGAAGCATTGTTGGAGGCCCTTGGCCTGAAGCCCTGCCTGGGTTCCTGCTGTCAGGTGGATGTCACAGAAGCAGCCAGCCTTAACAGTGGAGAGGCCAACAATGGAATGTTCAATTTATCTTGGTTTTCAACAGAGGTGCAGGCACCCGGAGGGCTCCTACAGCCATATGGATTAAAAAAAAAAAAAAAAGGCCCCCAAGTGATACTGAAAGAAACTGACTTCTTCCCTCTACTCCAGATGACCTTAGAACCGAAGGTTCATTTATCACTCCCTATGCCTAGAACAAAAGCAGAACCAACCAAGACCATTGCAGTCGCTTTACATGACCACTGTCAAACTAAAACTCTGGCAGACTTGAAAAACTATGCATCTTTTCCTTTATACTTGTCCTCCCATGTTAGGCCAATAGATTTCCTTACAAAGTGGGATTACAAAAATCCTATGGAAAATTTAACTCCTCAGAGCATACATTTAAATAAGTGCCAAAGCTCCATTTTAAAGTATACCGTTTTCCTTAACATATTTTAAAGAGCTCATTTCCCATCAATCTGGTGTGCTTTAAAAGAACACTTTAGAAGCTTTAAATATGTAATTAAAAGTCAATTTCTTCTCTACCACAACTAACTCTCAGTAAATGATTAGAAGCTATGGCCACTTTCCAACCCTTGATCTTCATTAAAACAGGCCATGTAGATTCTGTGGTTTTAATGATACAAGAAGAACACAACACTCTTTGCATTGAGACAACACAATTTTAACCCTGCTGAACCCAACTCTGCTTTCTGAGTTTACACTCAAGTAGATGATATGCTGGAGAAAGTCACACTGAGGGGAAGATTCATATCACCATAAATTCAGGATGGCAAACCTCAAATGGGCAATGAACAATGCCTACTGACCCCTCACCTGCTCTCCAAATGATCATTTTTAATCTTCTTTATCCTCTTCCAACCTCCAACTGTCCGTGACCCCCACCTCTTTCCCTCGTGCCCCTTCGCTATCACGTCTATGTTACAGATAAAACAGAAGCCATCGGAAGATGAGTCTCTCGTCTTTCCAAAACCTAATATGCAAAGCTGTCCCATCCTCTTCAGTTCTGATCTCCTTCTGTCCTGTCACAGAAGGGGAACCATCTGTGCTCCTAAGGCTGGCTGATACATCTGAGCCGGAGGTACCAGCCCTATATTGTCAGAATTTAGCTAATCAGGCATCACTTCTTTCTCCTGTCTAGTCAATTCCTTCTCTGGCCTGAGTGAGCCAGAGCCGCCGAATCAGCTGCACCTTTAACGCCGTCCTGTCTGAGCGAAGAATGACGCTCTCCGGCGACCTACACACAGAGGCGGGGCCAAATCCAAAGCTGAACCCCGGGAACTGTGCGAACAAAGAAGAGAAAGGAAAATCTCTCCCAGCAGCCTCAGAAGCAGCGGATTAAAGCTCCACAATCAACTTGATGTACCTGCATCTGTGGAATACCTGAATAGACAACGAATCATCCCAAACTGAGGAGGTGGAGTTTGAGAGCAAGATTTATTATTTTTTCCCCTTTTTTTCTTTTTGTGAGTATGTATGTGTATGCTTCTGCGTGAGATTTTGTCTGTATAGCTTTCCTTTTACCATTTTTCCTAGGGTTCTGTCCATCCGTTTTCTTTTTTGCTTTTTGTTTTTTTTAGTATAGGTTTTAGTGCTTATTATCACTGGTGGATTTGTTTTCTGGTTTGGTTGCTCTCTTCTTTCTTTTCTTTTTTTAATTACTTCTTAATTTTTTTATTTTTAATAATTATTTTTTACTTTAATGACTTTCTTTTTTGTATTTTTTTCGTTCTTTCTTTTTCTCTACCTTTTCTAATGACTGTGTGGCTGTAAAGGTCTTGGTGCTCTGGCTGGGTGTCAGGTCTGTGCCACTAAGGTGGGAGAGCCGAGTTCAGGACATTGGTCCACCAGAGACCTCCCGGTTCCATGTAATATCAAACAGCAAAAGCTCTCCCAGAGATCTCGAACTCAACACTAAGACCCAGCTCCACTCAACGACCAGCAAGCTACAGTGCTGGACACCCTATGCCAAACAACTAGCAAGACAGGAACACAACTCCACCCATTAGCAGAAAGGCTGCGTAAAATCATAACACGGTCATAGACACCCCAACACACCACTGGACGCGGTCCTGCCCACCAGAAAGACAAGATCCAGCCTCATCCACCAGAACACAGGCATTAGTCCCCTCAACCAGGAAGCCTACACAACCCACTGAACCAACTTTAGCCACTGTGGGCAGACACCAAAAACAACGGGAACTACGAACCTGCAACCTGAGAAAAGGAGACCCCAAACACAGTAAGTTAAGCAAAATGAGAAGACAGAGAAATACACAGCAGATGAAGGAGCAAGGCAAAACCCAACCAGACCAAACAAATGAAGAGGAAACAGGCAGTCTACCTGAAAAATAATTCAGAGTAATGGTAGTAAAGATGATCCAAAATCTTGGAAATAGAATGGAGAAAATACAAGAAACGTTTAACAAGGATCTAGAAGAACTAAAGAGCAAACAAACAATGATGAACAACACAATATATGAAATAAACAATTCTCTAGAAGGAATCAATAGCAGAATAACTGAGGTAGAAGAACGGATAAGTGACCTGGAAGATAAAATAGTGGAAATAACTACCGCAGAGCACAATAAAGAAAAAAGAATGAAAAGAACTGAGGACAGTCTCAGAGGCCCCTGGCACAACATTAAACACACCAACATTCGAATCATAGGGGTCCCAGAAGAAGAAGAGAAAAAGAAAGGAACTGAGAAAATATTTGAAGAGATTATAATTGAAAACTTCCCTACTATGGGAAAGGAAATAGTCAAGTCCAGGAAGTGCAGAGAGACCCATACAAGATAAATCCAAGGAGAAACATTCCAAGACACATATTAATCAATCTATCAAAAATTAAATACAGGGCTTCCCTGGTGGCGCAGTGGTTGAGAGTCCGCCTGCCGATGCAGGGGACACGGGTTCGTGCCCCGGTCCGGGAAGATCCCACATGCCGCGGGGCGGCTGGGACCGTGAGCCATGGCTGCTGAGTTTGCGCGTCCGGAGCCTCTGCTCCGCAACGCAGAGGCCACAACGGTGAGAGGCCTGCGTACCACCAAAAAAAAAAAAAAAAAAAAAAAATTAAATACAAAGAAAAAATATTAAAAGCAGCAAGGGAAAGACAACAAGTAACATACAAGGGAATCCCCATAAGGTTAACAGCTGATCTTTCAGCAGAAACTCTGCAAGCCAGAAGGGAGTGGTAGGACATATTTAAAGTGATGAAAGGGAAAAACGAACAACCAAGATTACTCTACCCAGCAAGGATCTCATTCATATTTGAAGGAGAAATTAAAACCTTTACAGACAAACAAAAGCTAAGAGAATTCAGCTCCACCAAACCAGCTTTACAACAAATGCTAAAGGAACTTCTTTAGGCAGGAAACCAAAGAATAGGAAAAGACCTACAATAACAAACCCAAAACAAATAAGAAAATGCTAATAGGAACATACATATCAAAAATTACCTTAAATGTAAATGGATTAAATGCTCCAACCAAAAGACGTAGACTGGCTGAATGGATACAAAAACAAGACCCGTATATATGCTGTCTACAAGAGGCTCACTTCAAACCTAGGGACACATACAGACTGGAAGTGAGGGGATAGAAAAAGATATTCCATGCAAATGGAAATCAAAAGAAAGCTGGAGTAGCAATTCTCATATCAAACAAAATAGACTTTAAAATAAAGACTACTGCAAGAGACAAAGAAGGACACTCCATAATGATCAAGGGATCAATCCAAGAAGAAGATATAACATTTGTAAATATTTATGCACCTATCATAGGAGCACCTCAAAACATAAGTCAAATGCTAACAGCCATAAAAGGGGACATCGACAGTAACACAGTCATAATAGGGGACTTTAACACCCCACTTTCACCAATGGACAGATCATCCAAAATGAAAATAAATAAGGAAACACAAGCTTTAAATGACACATTAAACAAGATGGACTTAATTGATATTTATAGGATATTCCATCCAAAAACAACAGAATACACTTTCTTCTCAAGTGCTCATGGAACATTCTCCAGGATAGATCACATCTTGGGGCACAAATCAAACCTTGGTATATTTAAGAAAACTGAAATCGTATCAAGTATCTTTTCTGACCACAACGCTATGAGACTAGATATCAATTACAGGAAAGAAATCTGTAAAAACTACAAACACATGGAGGCTAAACAATACACTACTTAATAACCAAGAGATCACTGAAGAAATCAAAGAGGAAATCGAAAAATACCTAGAAACAAATGACAATGAAAACACAATGACGCAAAACCTATGGGATGCAGCAAAAGCAGTTCTAAGAGGGAAGTGTATAGCAATACAATCCTACCTCAAGAAACAAGAAGCATCTCAAATAAACAACCTAACCTTACACATAAAGCAATTACAGAAAGAACAAGAAAACCCCAAAGTTAGCAGAAGGAAAGAAATCATAAAGATGATATCAGAAATAAATGACAAAGAAATGAAGGAAACAATAGCAAAGATCAATAAAACGAAAAGCTGGATCTTTGAGAAGATAAAAAAAATTGATAAACCTTTAGTCAGACTCATCAAAAAAAAAGGGAGAAGACTCAAATCAATAGAATTAGAAATGAAAAAGGAGAAGTAACAACTGAAACTGCAGAAATACAAAGGATCATGAGAGATTACTACAAGCAACTATATGCCAATAAAATGGACAACCTGGAAGTAATGGGCAAATTCGTAGAAAAGCACAACCTTCTGAGACTGAACCAGGAAGAAATAAAAAATATAAACAGACCAATCACAAGCACTGAAATTGACACTGTGATTAAAAATCTTCCAACAAACAAAAGTCTGGGACCACATGGCTTCACAAATGAATTCTATCAAACGTTTGCAGAAGAGATAACGCCTATCCTTCTCAAGCTCTTCCAAAATATAGCAGAGGGAGGAACACTTCCAAACTCATTCTACGAGTTCACCATCACCCTGATACCAAAACCAGACAAAGATGTCACAAAGAAAGAAAACTAGAGGCCAATATCACTAATGAACATAGATGCAAAAATCCTCAACAAAATAATAGCAAACAGAATCCAATAGCACATTAAGAAGATCATACACCATGATCAAGTGGGGTTTATCCCAAGAATGCAAGGATTCTCCAATATATGCAAATCAATCAATGTGATACACCATATTAACAAATTGAAGGAGAAAAACCATATGATCATCTCAATAGATGCAGAGAAAGGTTTTGACAAAGTTCAACTGCCATTTATGATAAAAACCCTGCAGAAAGTAGGCATAGAGGGAACTTTCCTCAACATAATAAAGGCCATATATGACAAACCCACAGGTAACATCTTTCTCAATGGGGAAAAACTGAAACCATTTCCTCTTAGACCAGGAAAACAACAGGTTGTCCACCCTCACCACTATTATTCAACATAGTTTTGGAAGTTTTTGCCACAGCAATCAGAGAAGAAAAGGAAATAAAAGGAATCCAAATTGGAAAAGAACAAGTAAAGCTGTCACTGTTTGCAGATGACATGATACTATACATAGAGAATCCTAAAAATGCTACCAGAAAATTACTAGAGCTAATCAATGAATTTGGTAAAGTAGCAGGATACAAAATTAATGCACAGAAATCTCTGGCATTCCTATACACTAATGATGAAAAATCTGAAAGAGAAATTAAGGACACACTCCCATTTACCACTGCAACAAAAAGAATAAAATACCTAGGAATAAACCCACCTAAGGAGACAAAAGACCTGTATGCAGAAAACTATAAGACACTGATGAAAGAAATTAAAGACAATACAAACAGATGGAGAGATATACCATGCACTTGTTTTAGAAGAATCAACACTGTGAAAATGACTCTACTACCCAAAGCAATCTACAGATTCAGTGCAATCCCTATCAAACTACCAATGGCATTTTTCACAGAACTAGAAAAAAATTCCACAATTTGTATGGAAACACAAAAGACCCCAAATAGCCAAAGCAATCTTGAGAAAGAAACACGGACCTGGAGGAATCAGGCTCCCGGATTTCAGACTATACTACAAAGCTACAGTAATCAAGACAATATGGTACTGGCACAAAAACAGAAATAAAGATCAATGGAACAGGATAGAAAGCCCAGAGATAAGCTCACACACATATGGTCACCTTATCTTTGATAAAGGAGGCAAGAATATACAATGGAGAAAAGACAGCCTCTTCAATAAGTGGTGCTGGGAAAACTGGACAGCTATATGTAAAAGAATGAAATTAGAACACTCCCTAACACCATACACAAAAATAAACTCAAAATGGATTAAAGACCTAAATGTAAGGTCAGAAACTATAAAACTCTTAATGGAAAACATAGGCAGAACACTCTATGATGTAAATCACAGCAAGATCCTTTCTGACCCATATCCTAGAGAATTGGAAATAAAAACGAAAATAGACAAATGGGACCTAATGAAACTTAAAAGCTTTTGCACAGCAAAGGAAACCATAAACAAGATGAAAAGACAACCCTCGGAATGGGAGAAAATGTTTGCAAATGAAGCAACGGACAAAGGACTAATCTCCAAAATTTATAAGCAGCTCATGCAGGTCAATATCAAAAAGAGAAACAACCCAATCTAAAAATGCGCAGAAGACCTAAATAGACAGTTCTCCAGAGATGATATACAGATTGCCAATAAACACGTGAAAGGATGCTGAACATCACTAATCATTAGAGAAATGCAAATCAAAACTACAGTGAGGTATCACCTCACACCAGTCAGAATGGCCATCATCAAAAAATCTAGAAACAATAAATGCTGGAGAGGGTGTGGAGAAAAGGGAACACTCTTGCACTGTTGGTGGGAATGTGAATTGATACAGCCACTATGGAGAACAGTATGGAGGTTCCTTAAAAAACTAAAAATGAAACTACCATAGGACCCAGCAGTCCCACTACTGGGCATATACCCTTAGAAACCATAATTCAGAAAGACTCATGTATCACAATGTTCACTGCAGCTCTATTTACAATAGCCAGTACATGGATCACCGTAAGTGTCCATTGACAGATGAATAGATAAAGAAGATGTGGCACATATATACAATGGTATATTACTCAGCCATAAAGAGAAACAAAACTGAGTTATTTGTAGTGAGGTGGACGGACCTAGAGTTTGTCATACAGACTGAAGTAAGTCAGAAAGAGAAAAAAAAATACCGTATGCTAACACATATATATGGAATCTAAAAAAAAAAAAAAATGGTTCTGAAGAACCTAGGGGCAGGACAGGAATAAAGACGCAGACGTAGAGAATGGACTTGAGGACACGGGGAGTGGGAAGGGTAAGCTGGGATGAAGTGAGAGAGTGGCATGGACATATATACACTACCAAATGTAAAAACAATTGCTCGTGGGAAGTAGCCGCATAGCACAGGGAAATCAGCTTGGTGCCTTGTGACCACCTAGAGGGGTGGGATAGGGAGGGTGGGAGGGAGACGCAAGAGGGAGGAGATACGGGGATACATGTATATGTATAGCTGATTCACTTTGTTATACAGCAGAAACTAACACACCATTGTAAAGCAATGATACTCCAATAAAGATGTTAAAAGAAAAAAAAAACAAAAGATGGTCACAGGAAAGGGGACCAAGTAAAAAAAGAGACTGCACAAGAAAAGGAAAGCTTGAAACCATTCCATCTGAGGATGTCTAGCTTGGAGATGACAAAATCTAGGAATGAGTGCCAGATTATCTGAAATATCTGAAGAGCTGCCATGTTCAAGAGACAGCAGATTAATTTCTGGTAGTTCCGGATGAGAGTTTCTGGGAAGCAGAGTTCAGCCTAACAAAAGGAAGACCACTCTAACCCTCAGAACTATTTCGGTAGGATCTTTCTAAGGAGTGGCTTTGCCAGGAGCCAATGAAGCACAGTCTGGGGAAACGCATAGCACAGGGAACAGTTGTTCTCAAACATTTTTGTATCAGCTCTGGAAGCTTTTCTTCAGACAGAAGCTTTTGAGGCAACCCTGATAGGCGAAGCAAGTACATGGGAGCGTCTCTGTGGGCAGAGGACTGCCTGTCCCACCGCAGCACCTCTGTGAGCCAGCGACACCCCATCAGCAGCAGCCACTGAGCTCCCAAGAACCCACCACATTCGCAGCTCAGCCCTTTTCAGATCTTACTGGGGTGGGGTGGACTGGAGGAGAGCACTTCCTAACTTTTCCCCCTTTTTCTTCAATTCAGCTAGTGAATACTGTTTTCTATGAAAAGCTGTTCCTCAGTATATACGTAGATTTTGGTTTTCTGAAAGAATTTTTTTGGGGGGGCGGGGGGGGACATTTACCACGTAGCCTTAACTTTACTGCAAGTTCCTTTATGGTACAAGTCTTTGTGTTCTTACTGTGGTATCGCATAAAATACCAAGCACAGTAGGAAGTAATAAAAGGAAAAAGAAAAACCCAAAACTGTTCAGACATGAAAGTTTAAGATAATTACCTCAGACCTGACTTATAAAGATACCCAACACATGATTAGAAAGCATAGAAAAGAGAAGAAACAATTTCACATACACATTCCCCTCCTTTGCTTTATCCAATCCCTGTCACCCCACCTCCCCCTTTACCACCACAGGTCAGGACAATACTTATCTCACGTTCTTTCAGAAGAAAGAAACCGGATTGTCCCCCGAGAAAGCAATCCCAAGAGATGAACTGCTTCTCATAGGAAACCTGCTTGATTGGAATCTCTAGGAAAAAACGCTCACTCTTATTATAAGTCATGGTCTTATTTCCTGTGTCTTCTTTAATGATTATAAATGAATTTGTGGATAATACAGGAATTCCAAATAAAGTAGGCTTGAATTTAGGCCACTGTACTTAACACAGTCCACTCAGAAGAGGAATTTTTCCAATTACAGATCAAAGAAGTGTGTGCTCAACTTGCTTCATCATGAAGAGTGGTCTCTCGATGGGTAAGTCTTGGTGATAATATGGTATTAGCAGATAAAATGTGTGAAAAGTCCTTTCCAAAGAAGCATTTATATTTTCCTAGAGGTACCTGATTATTTTCCTGTATTTTTAGATTAACTTTCTTTCAATGGATTCCTGTTCTAAGAAGCTAAGGTGACGGACTTCTGAAAAAAATCACTCATAGGAGTGATTGTCCTTAAGGAGATTGTCCTTAAGGAGATTGTCCTTAAGGAGTGTCCTTAAATTCTGACCTGTACGATCAGATATGAACAAAATATAAATCAGAAGTTTCTGCTACCGAAGTTACATATTAATATGTATAAATATTCACTGAGTATAATAGAGTAAGCAGTATACTTTGAGGCATAATCAAAATGCTGACACATTCTAAACTACCACAGCGACAGTCCTTGAGAAAGAGTACACATTTATAGTGACATTTGCAGGTCCCCTAAAAGGGACTACAGGATATAATGACAAAGCACTGGATTTGGAATCATAACAACGTGGCTCTAATTGTGGCTTTATAACCGACTAACAAACTGACTAACTGTAGTCATTTCTCTTACTGCTCCTCCGTTTCCTCACTTATAAAATATAACAAGTGTACATTCATTTCTCAAGTGTAAGTTTCTCCTACTCTGTAAAGTCAGTGTCCCTAATTGCAGTGCACGGACAATGTCACCATGTGACTCCTATGTGGGGAAGCAGAAGACGCTCACTTGAGATGGTTTAATAAAGTACTCTTGAGGGCCTGGTGACACGTATCAATTCATTCATTCACTTGTTCATTCATGTATTCATTCTAGCATCGTATTCACACACTATCCACATAAGCTCATATGAAGTGTTTCAGCAGGTTATGCAATTAGTAATTAACAGGTCCTGGATGTTTTGTTGGATATAAAATTAGCATAAATTAACATTTGATTTATGTTTTTATCAATCAAAAGGACAAATTCCTCTAAATCTCAAAATCGCTTATTTTTATCTCTAAATTATTTCAGGCAATGGTAGTCTCTGGCGCATCAGGTATAGAGCTTCAAAACTAAGCAAAGTTTGGCAATGATTTCTTAGCTATGACACCAAAACCACAGGCAACGAAAGTGAAAATAGACAGATGGAACTGTATCAAACTTAAAACTTTTGTGCATCAAAAAACACAGTCAGTGGAATAAAAAGGCAACCTATGGAATAAGAAAAAATATTTGCAGATCATATGTCTGATGAGCGGTTAATATCAAAATACATAAAGAAACCCTACAATTCAACAACAAAAAAATCAAATAACTACATTAAAAAATGGGCAAAGAACTTGAACAGACATTTCTCCAAAGAAGATATTCAAATGGCCAAAAAAGATGCTCAATATCACTAATCATCAGAGAAATGCAAATCAAAACCACAATAAGATACCACCTCATATCCATTAGAATGGCTACTATAAAAAAAAACAAAACAGAAAATAGCAAAACATCCAAAAGAATTGAAAGCAGGGTCTCAGCTATTTGCACATCCAAGTTCACAGCAGAACTACTCATAATACCCAAGAGGTGGAAGCAACCCAAATGCCCGTAGAGGAATGAATGGATAAACAAAAAGTGGTATATACATACAGTGGAATAGTACTCAGCCTTAAAAAGGAAGGCAATCTTGTTACATGCTACAACATGGATGAACCTTGAGGACATTATGCTAAGTGAAATAAGTCAGTTACAGAAAGACAAATACTATATGATTCCACTTACATGAAGTATCTAACGTAGTCAATGTGATGAACTGAATTGTGGCTCCCCCAAAATTCATGTGCTGAATATGAATACAGGTAGGGCTCTAACCACCAATGTGACTGTATTTGGAGATAGGGCCTTTAAGGAAGTCCTTAAGTTAAATGAGGTCGTTAAGAATGGGGCCTTATCAGTCCTTATCAGAAGAAGAGACACGGAGATTTTTCTCTCTCTCTGTGCATGCGCAAAGAGAACAGGTCATGTGAGGACACAGCAAGATGGTAACCATTTACAAGCCAGGAAGAGAAACCAATCCTGATGGCACTTTGATCTTGGACTTCTAGCCTCCAGAACTATAAGAAGATACATTTCTGTTGTTTAAACCACACAGTCTGTGGCATTTTGTTAATGGCAGCCCTAGCAGATGAATGTAGTCAAACCCATAAACACAGAAAACGGAATGGTGCTTACCACAGGCTGGGGGAAGGGGAAAACGGGTACAGTTTCAGATTTGCAAGATGAAAAACTTCTGGAGACCTGTTTCACAACAATGTGAATATAAAGTTGACCCCTGAACAACATGCGTTTGAACTGCGTGGGTCCACTTACATGCGGATTTTTTTCAACAGTAAGTACTACAGTACTACGCGATACTTGGTTGGTTGAATCCGTGAATGTGGATACAGAGGAACCTCAAACACAGGGGGCTGATTATAAATTACAAGTGGATTTTTGACTGCACAGTCGGTTTTGTTCAAAGGGCAACTGCATTTAACATTTCTGAATTGTACACTGAAAACTGATTAAGGTGCTAAATTTTATGTATATGTGATTTTTACCACAATAAAGAAAAACTAAGCCGAATTTCAAATTTCCTTCTGAAATAAAGAGGAAAAAGAGATTAAAAAATACTACTTCACAAATAGAAACAACTAGTAATACTATTTTATGCATAGGAAATGTATACGTGTGCGGTTTATATGTGTTTTTATTTCATTAGAAAAAGCAGTAATGATGACTACCTTAAGGCAAAAACAATACTTCTGTTTCAGAACCAATATTTAGCCAACACAGACAAACCTACTTAGTTTATAAAATTTAATTGCTAAATTCTACTAAAGTTAGGGGTGAATACAACATATCATCAGCATTTCCCTCAATACCTTCTGCAAGAAAATGCTGCTGTTAACAGTAGAATATAGAACAGTTCTTATCAGTTCAAATTTTCCAGATTCCTAAATCAGGTATTGTATCTTTCGAAAAAGGTGGAAAGAACCACTACCAATGTTAGGACTTACATAACTTATACAAAAGAGAATTCAGTTTAGCTTTAAAAAAAAAAAACAAAAAACCCACTTATTTGCACTTAATGAATGCATTCCCCTAAGATCTCTTCTCTTAAAAATATGAGAACAAAGGACTTGATATCTATGAAATCCTTTGTCATTGTTTAACAAAAATACATCCATTCTTCACGTTTGCCCCCCCATTTCAAAAAAGAGAGAAGTGTAGCAATAGTTACACTATATTTTACCACTTATCCTGTTTTATTCTAACCAAAGTTAACATGTGGGATTATAGATACTTTAACTCATGACACAGTAAAATTTCCCTTATTTGCTGGTCTAAATACCATTTCAAGAAAAGTGTGGGTTGTGACCCCTGGAGGGAAAAGGTAGACACAGGCTGATTTCAGGAGATAATCTAGAACAGGGTATCTCAACTTTGGCACTACTGGCATTTGGGGCTGGACGATTCTTTGTTGTAAGGGCGCCAGTGCACTGCAGGATGTTTAACAGTATACCCAGCTCCATCTCCTACTAGATGCCAGTGGTCCCTCAAGTTGTGACAACCAAAAATATCTCCAGACATTACCAAATGTCCCTTGAGGGGCAAAATTACCCCCAATCTAGAGACTATGAGTCCACAGGTGAATTACTGAATTAGCAGAATTAAACTGCAGAAGTGAACTTAAAAGAGTCCAAAGCTAGAAAGTTAATATTTAGGATCTAAACTTTGATATGCAAACTAAAGAATGTGAGTTGTAAGATAACTCTGGCTGGGGGTGGGTAGGGTGAGGGGGATTAAATAAAAGACAATAGACTTCAAAATGTTGAGACATGTGTCTATTGCTAGAAAGAACATTCTAAGAATATTACATGCCACATTTTTGTATGTGCTCAAGGAAATAAAACCATAGTTACATTTGCTATTTTCCTCTTTTAGACTGCCATCTGGCAATCCACACTTCCACTAGGAAAAAAATTCTAGCCGATTGGACTAAAATAGTTAATATACCACCCCATGTGCCAAAAATATGCCAGGGAGTCTATGGTTTGCTCTGTCATGCCCCAAAAGAAAGAAATGAATGTCCTTAAAAGACAAAAGTAAATAACTAACACGATGCTTACTCAACCTGAGAAATTTCCTCCCCACCTTTGGAGGACCCAGAGGCAAACAGTAGGAGGAGGAAAAGCACAACAGAAGTAGGTTTATAGAACAGGCAAACTGAAGTAATAAATTCATTTACTGGATGTCAACTCATCCCCAAGACACATGGAGTTAAAAAAAGTCCACTAATAAACACAGCAGAATACAATGGACTATATATTTATATATATATATTTATAGTCCATTACATCCCAGTGTCACAGGGATTTGTTAAAAATACATGAAATGATGGGACAGGTGCACTGCTTCCTTGTTAACACTCCTGAAGAAAGGCAGTACAAAGATCCTTCACAATAATGAATACAAGGTTCACCACCATAACTAAAGCTACAATCACTTCCTTTTTCATGATACCCAAAAGTTGTCCAAAAACGGGCACATCCAGACTAGTAACTCCTTTGGGTTCTCATTCACCAGTCTGTAAAGGCAAGCTATGGTAACAAGAACAAACAGTCACCAATAGATGAACATTACTTATCAAATACAAGGACAAGCAGAAAACTATGTGTGATTCACTTCACAAATGTTTCATAGACGTAAACATAAATTGCACGTTTTGAGCACTTCTACGAGCACTCATCTAGATGGAGTGATGAGTAAGACCATCAAGGTCCTGGCTCACCTGGAGTTTACAGCCCGGTGCAGGAATTCCAGTAAAATCATCAAACATTTGGGAAAAGCAACACCATGAAAGGCAGTACCAAACACAATGCTTTTTTTCTTCTTTTTTTCCAAAAGAGAAGAGTTAATATCCAAGGAACAAGAGTTAATTGAAAAAACAGAAGACTTTTAAGTATAATTATGATTCTCACAGAGACTGAGGACAGATTATGACATTAGAGAAAATCTTGAATAAACACTTACATTTAGACACCTCTGAAAGAAATCTTAGAAATCAAGGATAAAGAGAGAATCCTTAAGGTTTTCAGAGAGACAAAATAGGTACAAGACATTTCCAGATATTCAAGGATTGACTACAGTCCAAGTTTAAAAGAGCTATTGGACTTTATCAAATCAAACAATTGGAACAAAGAATCATGAGTTTAAAAAATTGTAAAAATATACATACAATGTAATACTATTTGTAAATATTTTTAAAACCATCAAGCAATCCTGTATGTTTTTATGGAAACAGACTTACACAATAAAAACATTTATGGTCATAATGCACGAGTATAAGTAAGAAGTAAGCAAAAGGGGTAGAGCTTTGGCTTGATACTTCTTTAAGAAGAGACAACCACCATCATCAGAATCAGAAAGGGAGAGAGTGCATTCGGGAGGGAGCAAGAGAGTGAATGTGAAACTCTGTTAAGAGTCGTTTCTTGTTTTGGTGAAGACAATGGATACTAGATAAATCTAGATATTGACAGCTTTGAAAAAAAAGTATAAGGATATATATTAAAAATTTAAGGGCTTCCCTGGTGGCACAGTGGTTGAGAGTCTGCCTGCCGATGCATGGGACATGGGTTCATGCCCCGGTCCGGGAGGATCCCACCTGCCGCGGAGCGGCTGGGCCCGTGAGCCATGGCCGCTGAGCCTGCGCGTCCGGAGCCTGTGCTCCGCAACGGGAGAGGCCACAACACTGAGAGGCCCGCGTACCGCAAAAAAAAAAAAAAAAAAAAAAAATTTAAGGTTAACCATTAAAAATCATTTTGAAATAGATTTTTTTTTTTACATTCAAATCATTACAGGAAAGAAATGACACAGAGAAGCCAACCAATGTAAAAGTTAGCAGACTAAGTTCAACTACCTCAGTAATCACAATAAATGTAAATTAATTAAGTTTACTATTAAAATAAACAGACTGTCACATTGGAGTTTTAAAATATCCAGCTACATGTTGTTTACAAGGTTAATGTTAATAAGATATATACCTAAGATAAAATAACACACAACTGAAAAAACACAAATGGAAAAAGATCAATAATTTTTTAAAAAGGAAAGTAAATATAGCAATAATAACATCAAATTAGAATTAAAGAAAAATAACATAAAATGAAAGGAGAGAAAAATCTTATCGATGAAATACACAATTAGTCAAGTCGTTATGGCACAAACCTTTCATGTACCTAATTACATAGCTTCAAAATATATACTGCAAAAACAGGCATCAAAACCAGAAGAAAATGACTTTTCCATTATCACAGCATGAGATTTAACATACCCTTCTCAAAATATCCACGTTTCAAATAAATTAAAAAGAGGAATAAAATGTTTTAATAAATTTGACTATATAAATCTAAATACATAAAGGTATACACCACGCATATACACCCCTCAACAAAGTCCCCAGAACATCAAATACATAAGCCATATTCTCTGATCATGCTTCAATAAAACACAAGGAGAGTCAACTGAATCTGTTTCATTTAGACTGGCATCAGATGGGCAAAAATCTACGTAGCAGCTTGGGTGAGGGTGTAGGGAAATGGGCATTTATAGAAACTTTATGTGGGAGTATAAATTTGCAATGCCTTTTTGCAAAATAATTTGATATTACCTATTAAATTTTAAATGTTACACCCTTTGACTTAGTGATTCTACTTTTAGAAATACCTCATTAAAAAGTACACATAATTGCAAAACAAATATACAACATACAGTGGAATACTAATTATAGCAGCAAAAAAGTAATAACCCAAATATCCAGCAACAGAAAAATGGTTAAATTACTTACAGTACATCCATTTCATAAAATGTCAAGCACTGACATGGAAAGCATCTCCAAGACACAGTGTGTTGTTGTTTTGTTTTTTGTTTTTTTTAAGTATAAAAAAATACACATGCATCCTGCAAATTATGTTAAGATGCAAAATGGAAAAAAAGTGGAAAAATTCACAACATACTTTTTTCTTCTGGAGAGAGACATGATGGAGAACTTTCACAGTTTACTTTATGTAAGTCTCTACTGTTTGAATATTTTATAACTCGAACTGCTTGCATAATTCAAAGAAAAGAAAAGACAAGCAATAATTTTTAAAAATTTCTTATTTACTTCCCAGAAGAAGACTGGGATCTTTCTGTTCTTAGTACAAATTTGATCAAACCCATCAGAGAGTACAGGACAAGTATAAACTTCCAATCTGTTTAAATAAGAACATTTTCTGTTCCCTCTGCCAAGAATGCTCTTCCTCAGATATGGCTCACTCCCTCACTGCCTTCAAGTTTTCCACTTAAATATCATTTTATCTGAGGAACCTTCTTTGACTTTTCAGTACAAAATGCCAACCTCCTACACCCTACTAACTTGCTTTACGTTTCACACCTGTGTCTCAGTGTCTTTGTCTTTAAAATGGGGTGATAAGTGTACCTACCCCACAGGGTTGTTGTTGGGCTTAAAGGAGCGAGAAGCCCTCAGATGAGCTCCTGACTTACAGGAAGAGCCATATCAGTTTTTGATGTTTTGTCTGTTTTGTTTATGGCCTGCTTTCTTTCTCCCTATGAGGATGACAACCCCAGGAGGCAGGGGCTGCGTTTTGTTCACAACTGTATCCCAGTGCCTGGAAAGTGTTTATCAGTAAATAGTCATAGCTGTTGAAGCCTGATTTAGTCCTGCAGTCATATGTACAGACAGCTGAGATTACAAAAAAAAAAAAAAAAGACCAATTATTTTCAGTAAAAGCAAGCTTTCTGCACATGAGCATGAACAACCTGTAATGATTCAACCCATTTTTAAAGCACAATGGGTAGCAGTATGATTGCCAGAGCATCAAGTAGGGAAGTGGTACAGTCCCATTTAATTCCTTAATGTCTTAACACCAATGTGGCAACAGAAACGAAAACAAATGTGGAGGGAGAAAACAAAAGGATGACTTACTCTGCATTCCTGCCTTTGATGCATGGCTGGTAGAGGACCTTAACAGCATTCCAGGCAGAACTGGAATTGGCCTTCAATAAGTCTTCCAACAGAGGGAATTTTTTGATACTTGTGGAACTTTCCAAAGCTTCAATCACCAAAGTGTCTGAGTTTAAAAGCCATAGCTAAAGACACGGAGAGAAAAGTCCAAGTACAAGAATATCACAACCCTATTCATACCTCATACCACCACTCAAAAAAACAAAAACAAAACCATAAAAAAAAGACAAAACTATACAACACCAGAAAAAATATCACATATATAACTTTTAAGTAGGGTAAGACTTTCAAAGTATAACCTTTGGTAGAGCCACTGACATCATAAAGTTTTTAAAGAAAAGACAACTGATTAAGAGAAAATATTTAATACATACAAAGTTATGGTCCATAATATATAGAGCTCCTAGCAATCAATAAGAGAAAAAAAAAAAAAAAAGCCCAAGAGAAATACAGGCGAAGAATATGAACAGAACTGAACAGAATATAAACAGAAAAAATAAGTGATAAATATAAAAAATGTTAACATAACTAGTAATAAGGAAATGCAAAATTCTGTGCCACCACTTTTCACTTATCAGATTGGCAAATACAAAATGATTGATAACAGTCAGCTCAGAAGAGGGGTTTGGAGCAGGTATTCCCACATGTTGCTCATGGAAGACTGTTTTGGGATTTGGACACAGGTGATTCACTGAGGAAATACTCTCAGGAGAAAGGGAGAGAGGGCAAGAAGATAAGGCAGGGTAGCCAACAATGTGGACTCAGCCTGATCTCACAGGGAGCTCTGAAGCCTGAATTCCACCTACAGAGTCTGTCCCATCTTGAGACAGGAGATGGCAGGTTTTGTAGCCCAGGGTCGGGTCATTGGCCGTGGGCTGAGTAGGGCAGGGGTGGGGGACGGCGGAGGACAGGAAACTCCCGGGCCAGGCAGCATCTGTCAGGATGGGACAAGTCTCTGGAGGAGACAGCGACCATGAGCCGTGAGCAGGCAACATTCTCAGCAATGGGAAAGGGGGGGGACCAGCCGAGGAGAGGGGACCTGGGGGGAGGGGGGGCACCAAGAATGTCTATAAGGGGGCTTCCCTGGTGGCGCAGTGGTTGAGAGTCCGCCTGCCGATGCAGGGGACACGGGTTCGTGCACCGGTCCGGGAAGATCCCACATGCTGCGGAGCGGCTGGGCCCGTGAGCCATGGCCGCTGAGCCTGCACGTCCGGAGCCTGTGCTCCGCAATGCGAGAGGTCACGACAGTGAGAGGCCCGCGTACCGCAAAAAAAAAAAAAAAGAAGGTCTATAAGGGATAAAGGATGTTCACAAGGGATAAATTAGTCCAACTTTTTAGAGGTGACAATTATCAGAGTTTAAAATACACAAATTCCAATACTGCATAAGATGAGAAAGATCTGTTTCTGAAGTACTAAAATACATGTGCAAAGAGGATTTTCCCCTCAGCACTGTCTTTACCGGCCATACAGTGGAATTCTACTCATTAGGAAAAGTCCAATCCATATTTACACTAACAAGAAACAAGCCTCACGATACCTGGTTGTGTGAAGAATGCATGTTGAAGAACAATGCTAATCACATCATCATGTTATTTTTACAAATACCTGTGGGCGTATGTACATAGAACTGTAAACAGGGAAAAGAATGATGAAGTATGCATGTCAGACTGTTAATGATTACCTCCGGATGGTATGACACAGCGGGGCAGAAGAGGGGACAGGACAGGGGGACTACCACTTCTTTTATGTTCTTCACGTTGTCAGAATGTGTTTCAAGACTGTATTACTTTTATAAAAAAAAATTTTTTTTAATTTAAATATACATTAGTAGTAAGTTTAGAAAGTTCCTACTCCTGATTTTCAACTTGAAAACTTTGCAATAAAAGGAAATTAAGGGAATTCCCTGGTGGCCCAGTGGCTAGGACTCCGCACTTCCACGTGCAGAGGGCACGGGTTTGATCCCTGGTCAGGGAACTAAGACCCCGCAAGGTGCGCGGTACGGCCGAAAAAAAAAGGTGAAAAAAAAAAAAATAAGACTGATTTCAGACTAGGACTATGAGGTATACTTAGCATCAACCTGAGTTAGAAAATATTTTAGCTTTGAATAGAAATTATCTGGAATTAGAGAAGCATGGGGTCCCTGTGCTGGATGGACAGCCACAAAGCAACACCTAATAATCACGTCAATCCCTCTCTCCTTTTAGCTACCATGCTCCCTTATTAGCTTGCGAGGTCCTCAAAGGCATTTTTGGTTCTATCTTGAGCACCCAGGACAGTGTCTTTCAAATAAGAAGTACTCAATATATGTTTACTGGTTGAATAAAGCAGGCGTGGAGGCAGAGAAGAGACAGAGGCCCTCGATCTTGGATTTTCACATTATGTCCCCAATTGTTTTCTGCAGAACGTTATTTTTGACAGGAGCAGTTTAATATTAAGTGCTTGTGGTACATGTAGGGGATGATTCTGCTAACTGCGGAGGCTTTTCTCCAAAACTTGCTACTACGTCTCAAACATCCAAGTGCTGAAATCAGGATCTCAAAGAGATCTCTGCACTCCCATGTTCGCTGCAGCACTGTTTACAATAGCCAAGATGCAGAAACAACCTAACTGTCCACCAGTGATGAATGGATGAAGAAAATGTGGTACATACACCCTATGGAATATTATTTAGCCTCTGAAAAGAAAGAAATCTTGTAATATGCAACAGTACAGATGAACCTCAAGGACATCATGATAAATAAGACAAGTCAGACACAGCAGGATAATAATACATGATTCCACTTACACGAGGAATCTAAAATAGTCTATCTCATAGAAGCAGAAAGCAGAATGCCGGTTGCCAGGCGCTGGAGGGAGGGAAGAATGGGGAGTTGTTAATCAAAGGGTATAAAGTTTTAGTTGGGCAAGGTGAGTAAGTTCTAGAGACCGGTTCTACAACACTGCGCCTATAACTAACAATGCTGTATTGTGCATTGAAAAATCTGTAAAGAGGGTAGATCACGTTAGGTGTTCTTACCACACACACACAAAACAATAAAAACAAAAACAGGAGCAACAGAACGTATTTTAACCATAAGAGTATCCAATGGGGAAAAAAGTGAGAAAGACAGAATTGTGTTACGCTGACCGAGAAAGCCATTAAAAACTAAGAGTAGAAAAACTTCACCTTGTGGCATGAGCTTCTACCGAGGAATCAGGTTGTAGTTGTCTCTAAATCCCTAGTACCTAGCACGCAGAGACACTTAAATCACTTGTTCAATTAAGGGGATTTGATTTGTGAATTAAACTGAGGTTAAAAACTCAATTTTTCATCATTTATTTTCTAGACCCGAGAATTAAGAAAAAAGAATGACAAAAACCAAAGAATTTCTGAGACTCTGGATTACTAGGCTACAAAAAGCTGGGTGAAATCATTTCTTACCAAGATGTACGCTTTGCCGTCGTGTCCTTGAAGAGTGAATCTAAAAGTGCTTCTAGCAGAGGAGAGTTCCACCAGGCACTGGGCAATAACGCTCTGTACAAACTGAGACCTGTTTGAACACAAACCAGTTTTCACAATGTGCCTCTCGTAATAAGTCTAAATACCCACAGGGCACCTATAAGGCAGAGGTGGGTGCATGCTGGACTTTTCTATATGCTGCCCATCCCCTCACAACCTGTGCTAATTTTAATCGACTGTAATGTATTTGTGCTTGCCCCAGTCTTTCTATAACCCATTCTTTGATCCTTAATACATTTTCCACCCCAAACCTAACTATTCCTCCCACTAAATAAAAAAATACTGTTAGACAAGTCAATATTCCATTTGTGCTGCGGCACATTCAACAGTGAATAACTAAGTTAAAAAAGAAGGTAAGAGGGCTTCCCTGGTGGCGCAGTGGTTGAGAGTCTGCCTGCTGATGCAGGGGACACGGGTTCATGCCCCGGTCCGGGAGGATCCCATATGCAGTGGAGCGGCTGGGCCCGTGAGCTATGGCCTCTGAGCCTGTGCGTCCGGAGCCTGTGCTCCGCAACGGGAGAGGCCACACAACAGTGAGAGGCCCACGTACCGAAAAAAAAAAAAAGAAGGTAAGAAATTTCCTCCCAAACATTAGACAGTATTATCTCCAATGTTTTCCATTTGTATCCCCTCTGAGTGTCAGATCTGAGGTAAAGAATCAAAGTATTTATAGGAGGATAAAGTTCAAGGTTATATTCAGAGAGCCATAATTTTTAGACATCAATAAATTAGCTGAAATAAAGACATACTACAGTTAACTTTCATTTGCAAGACTAAAAAGATTCTAAGAAAAGAAACACTAATGGATTGAGTGGCTAAGTAACATTCTTTTTAAAAACACACAAGTCATTTGAAAACTAACCCATGTTTCAAGTAAGTTAAATTAATACCAGAAATAATTATTCAAAAACCTATTGATGATTATATCATAAAACCTTGGGTATCTAGCACATAAAAAGAACACAGGGCTTCCCTGGTGGCACAGTGGTTGAGAGTCCGCCTGCTGATGCAGGGGACACAGGTTTGTGCCCTGGTCGGGGAAGATCCCACATGCCGCGGAGCGGCTGGGCCCGTGAGCCATGGCCGCTGAGCCTGTGTGTCCGGAGCCTGTGCTCCGCAATGGGAGAGGCCACAACAGTGAGAGGTCTGCGTATCACAAAGAAAAAAAAAAAAAAGAAACACAAAAAACTTTCAGAACTAGAAGATTTATAAGAGCACATCTGTCTATACCATTATGCAAGCAAACCATCAATAAATCCTCAAATCTTTCATATCTGTGGTTTGGTTCCACTACCTAAAAACCTTTCCAAAGACTTTTATTTTTCCTTTCCAAACGAAGAGGAGTATAAATAAAAATGAATTCCCAAATAATCACTTACAATAAATAATTATAATTAATAATTCCCAAATACCTATCTTTCCTTACATGTGAAATTACAGAACACACTTAATTAGCTATTTGTACCTTGGTATGATGGGAAAATTTCTTTCAGATGGCTGAATAATTATCTCTGTCATATAAAACTTAGTGGTTTCTAGAAACAAAAAATAAGAATATTAAAAGATCTCCCCAATACATTAATATTTCTACTGTGGACATGCTGGTTTCAAATTAAGACATTCCAAACCAAATATTCGTTATACTGGTACAATTACTATTTAGTAAAACTTTTCCAAAAATGACTTAGTGTCAGAAGACAAAGCAATGATGGCTACAAGGAGACAGTCTGAGACTTCAGGTAACTCGGTGTTGTTTTAGAAGAGCACATGGCCAGGTGAGCCTGGTACAGCAAGACTCTGTTCACACGTATGCAAGGTCATAATAACTAGTCACATCACAGCCAAAGCCCACTCACCTAAAAATTAGTCATTTGGTTTCCTCATTTCTACAGAGTAGCCACAAAACTAGGAGTCACTGAAAAAGGCTTTTTAATCACAGTATTCTAAAGCCCATGAACAGAAGCTGTGAACCTCACGTTGATATTTACCCAGAATCTCACTGAGTCGATTAATGTACAACTGTTACCAAATCTGGTTACCTGAGTCCTTCATTTACAGAAAAATTTAAACAGTAAACTAAATATTTAATAGAACTGAATATAAACATAACCATTTTGGATTTTTTTAAAAATCCATGAAAAATGTTCACTCACTAGTAATGAAATGGAAATTAAAATATTTTTCAGCATCAAATAAATAAAATATTTCTGAATGATAAAGTGCAGCAGCAATGAAGATATGGAGAACTGGATACACTTACATTCTGCTGTCAGGAGTGCAAATAATAAATTTCTGGAAAGCCATTTGGTGAAGGCCTTAAAAATGTTTATATATTTTGACACCATAATTAAATGCCTAAAAATTTATCTCAAAGAAATACTCACAGATATCTGTAACATTTATCTATTAAGAGGCTTATAATATTAATAGAAAAATACTGAAATTTCTAAAAATTGAGGATGGTTGGATTAAATAAACAACTATACATTTAGGCAAGAGAATTATATACAGTCATTAAAAATGGTGTGCTAACAATTTTTTAATTGTTTTAATAAGATGGCAAGTTGTTCCTTGTAGAGTTTCTATAAATGTTTACAACTGCTCAGTATAACACACAGAAAAAGGCAAAAAAACAAATTTAGAAGTTTAACAGATTATTATATATCTCGAGTTATGATGATGAAGTTATACATTTCCCCTTGAAGTCCAATTTTTCACTTTACTATTTTGAAGTCATGTTATTAGATACAGAATTGAACCTTTTAACATTATAAAGTGATCCCTTTTGTCCCAGCTGTTGTTAAACTATAATTTAATTCCATAATTTTAATCCCACAAGGTATTATTGATTTACACAGTTAACATTCATTTAGTGTCACCCACATATTTACCACTTTCTTCCCAATCCTTCTTGAACTTAGACTTTCTATCTGGGATCGTTTTCTTTTACTTAATATACAGGTAAAATTTCTTTTCATATGAAACCAAACCATTAGAATTGAATTATCCTAGCTTTTGTTTGACAAAGAATATATTTATCTTTGTCTTGATTCTTTCGTATTAGGACATTTTCTCCTGATATAAAATCCTAGGTTAGCAGTTTTTTTAAGCTACTCTTTTTTTTTTTTTTTTTTTTTCTGTACGCGGGCCTCTCACTGTTGTGGCCTCTCCCGTTGCACAGCACAGGCTCCGGGCACGCAGGTTCAGCGGCCATGGCTCACGGGCCCAGCCGCTCCGCGGCATGTGGGATCTTCCCGGACCGGGGCACGAACCCGTGTTCCCTGCATCGGCACGCGGACTCCCAACCACTGCGCCACCAGGGAAGCCCCCTAGGTTAGCAGTTTTTAACCTTTGTGTACACTATCATTCCACTGTCTTCAAACCTCTATTTCTGCTATTCCTTTGAAGGTGATGTCATTTTTCCTTGGTTACTTTTAAGATTTTCTTTTCTTTTTTTAATTTTTCTGCCATATCACTGATGTGTCTAGCTATAGACTTCTTTTTATTTCTCTTACTTGGGCCTCATCTAAGTAGAATTCATTGGACTTCAAACTACAAACTGTTGTTCATCATTTTTGCAAAATTCTCAGCAATTATCTCTTCAAATACTGCCTATGCTCTATTCTATTTCTCTTTTCCTTCTAGAAGTCTGATTAAACATACATTAGATCTCCTCTGTGTTTTATGTCTCCTACCCTCTCTTCTATATTTTTTACCTTCTTGTGTCTTTGTGCTGGATTACAGATTTTTCTTCTCATCTATCTTCTGTTCATTAACTCGTTCTCCATGCTGTACCTAACCTGCTGTTAAACTACCCACTGAGTTTTCAATTTCAATTATATTTTTCAGAATTTTTTTAGAATTTTTTAGAAATTCTTTTCCAAATATGCTTAGTGTTATAGTTTCCTTTTCCTTTTGATATCTTCAAACCTGTCTTTTGTATTGTTAAAAACAGTAAGCATGGTTGTTTTACAGTTTACATCTGATAATTCCAATAACATAAGTCTGTTTCTATTGTTTGCTATTTTTGTTAGTTCTTGTGGATGGATGTTGTTTACTTGTGTGCTTATTTATGTTTGGTTGTATGGTAAACACTGTACTTGCCAAATTATTTGTGGGAATAATATGAGTTTTATAAGGAAAGTATTTTCCTCCAGAGGTGATTTGCATTTGATTTTCCCAGGCTCATGGCATTATGTCTAGGCCAACGCAGACTAAGTTAAAGATTTGAAATTCCTAATGTCCCAAAGAACTGATACCTGTCTGTAATTCCACAGGCTTGTTTCACTTCTGATTCACCTTTACTGTGTGAAGGTGAATGGTACAGCCATTCAGGCTCTCGTATTTTTGTACAGTCACCTACTAGGTTCTTACTTTGTGTAGTCTTTGACTTCTGTCCTTACTTCTCAAAGCAATCAAAAGTTCTACTTTTAAAGAACTGGAAAATGGCAGGGAAAAGGTGTTTTTCCATTTTATGCTAACCTCTTTTGAGTTTGCTTTTGTGCTAATTAACCCACATATTTTCCATTTATCTTGCTCTTCATTCCTTCCTATGGATCCCAATTACCATAGCTTTCCTTAGCACTGTCAGCCTGAAGAACTTTCCTTAGCATTGTCTGCTAGTAATGCATTATTTCCATCTGTTTATAGAAAAATGTCTTTATTTTTGCCTTCATTTTTGAAGCAGAGCTTTGCTGGATATAGATTAGATGAAAGGTGTTTTTGTTTGTTTTCCCCCCAGCATTTTTTTTTAATAAATTTATTTATTTTATTTATTTATTTTTGGCTGTGTGGGGTTTTCGTTGCTGCACATGGGCTTTCTCTAGTTGCAGCAAGAGGGGGCTTCTCTTTGTTGTGGGGGGTGGGCCTCTCATTGTCGTGGCTTCTTTTGTTGTGGAGCACGGGCTCCAGGCATGCGGGCTTCAGTAGTTGTGGCACGCGGGCTCAGTAGTTGTGGCTCACGGGCTCTAGAGCGCAAGCTCAGTAGTTGTGGCACATGGGCTTCGTTGCTCCGTGGCATGTGGGATCTTCCTGGACCAGGGCTCGAACCCGTGTCCCCTGCATTGGCAGGCAGATTCTTAACCACTGCGCTACCAGGGAAGCCCCTCCCGCAGCATTTTGAATATCTCATTTTAGTGTATTCTGGCCATCATTACTTCTATAAGAAGTTGGCCTTAATGCTTAATGAAATCCCTATATGTGATGCTTTGTTTTCTCTTGCTACTTTCAAGATTCTCTCTTTACCTCTGGCTTTTATCATTTTGACCACAACGTGCCTGGGTGAAATGCTCTTTGTGTTTATCCTACTTGAGATTCACTGCAGTTCTTGGACCCAAAAGTTAAAATGTTTCACCGAATTTGACAAGATTTCAGCCATTTTTTTTCCTACATTTTTTCCTTGACCCTTTCTTTTTCTTCTCACCTTCTAAAGCTTCACTCACACATTTATTGAAACAGTTAAAATTTTTCCACAAATCTGACATTCTCTCCATTTTGAGATTTTTTTTCTCTGTTCTTTGGATTGGTTAGTTTCTATTCATCTATCTTCAAGTTCAACATTTTTTTTCTTCTGTCACCTCAAATATGAGGTTTCAGTAATCTAGTGAATTTTTCTTTTGTTACTGTACTTTTCAGCTCTGTAATTACCAACTGGTTCTTTCTCTGAAGCTTCCAATTTGTTGAGATTTGCTATTAGTTCACTCAAGAGGTTTTCTGTTTTAATTCTTTGCCATATTTATAATTAGCTACTTCAACATCTTTGTCTCCTAATTTAATATTTGTGCTTACTCAGCACCTATTTATTGAGTCGTGCTTTTTCCTTGAGTATGAGTCACTCCTTTTTCTTTCTCTGCATGGCTAATGATTTCTGTAAGAAAGTAGGACATTGTATGTAATACATTGTACCAATTCTGGATTTTGTTTTGTCCTTTTTTTTTTTTAATTTATTTTTATTTATTTATTTTTGGCTGTGTTGGGTCTTCATTGCTGCACACGGGCTTTCTCTAGCTGTGTCAAGTGGGGGCTACTGTTCGTTGCGGCGCACGGGCTTCTCATTGCAGTGGCTTCTCTTGTTGCAGAGCACAGGCTCTAGGGTGTGTGGGCTTCAATAGCTGTGGCACGCGGGCTCAGTAGCTGTGGCTCGTGGGCTCTAGAGTGCAGGCTCAGTAGTTACGGTGCACGGGCTTAGGTGCTCCATGGCATGTGGGATGGTCCTGGACTAGGGCTCGAACCTGTGTCCGAACCCATGTCCCCTTCACTGGCAGGCAGATTCTTAACCACTGGGCCACCAGGGAAGTCCCTTGCTTTGTCCTTTTAAGGGTAATTGGTTTCTGGTCAATTACCAAGCTTGGACTTAAACCGAGAAATATGTCTTCCCACAGTGTGTAGTCACTAATGTCTCTGCTCAGTTCTGTTTTGTTTAGCCTGACTCCCTAGAGAGCATTCACTATCTCTGCACAGTTTGGTCGACCGCAGATTTGGGGAGAGGTTCTGCTCAAATGCCTCAAGCCATTAAGGCTTCCATCTTCTGCTGCCCAAGTTGTGTGTGAATTGAGGAATGCAATCAAAGGCACAGCAAATTTTCTGGTCTCCCCAAGCTTTCAATTCTTATTGGACTCCCTGGCATCTACTGTATGCATGTATAGTTTTGCAATCAGCCAGAGCTGGGTTAAGAAGTTATCAGCTCAGCCCCTCCATGGCCCTCTTGCTTCCAAAATATCCCTCTTAAATTTCTACTTTCTCCTTTGCCTACCCTGAACCAAACCTACCACCTATAGATAATAAAGCTGTGTTTTTTTTTCCTGCCCAAGTCTGGGGGGGCGTGTGAAGTATGTCAATGATCCCAAGCAATAAAAGGTCACAAATTTGCCATTCTAACCCAAGGCAGTAGCAGTTTTTGATAACTACACCTCTCAAATCATTGCTTCATTTTGGTTATTTTCTAGTAGCTGTTCTTCTGAACTTGTACAGTTCAGTACTTGTTTCCTACAGAGTAGAACTATCCATTCTCTTTATGCCACCATTTTTGGGATTAGAGTCCTACTAATTTACTTTTAGAGTAGATGTGGATATAGCTCTCTTACATCACCCCACACACATATTCACATACAATGACCTCCTAATATACTTATATATTACATCATAAAGATTTTTGGTTAAATTGATAATCAGTGTTCACATTATTGTGACCATAATGATACCATGGAAGTGCTTCCTTTTTTGTTCAATCTTCTGTTTTCCTGTAGCACGTAACTGCTTTCTTTTTTCGTGTGTTTAGTTTTTCCAAACACCTTTAGTTAATTCTTCCCATATGATGAAATGGCTTGTCTCAAGATTATTTGTTACATGTAGTCAAACAACTCAACAAATTTACCAGTTTCAGTGTATAACTGAAAAGGTCTTTATTACAGTTTCTCTCCCCTTGCTTCAATCCAGGCTGTAATGCCTGCTGTACATCCCTCACCCTGGGACTTCCTTACCTCATTCTCCTGTGTTGGACAGTCTGTTTCCCCAAATCCCACACTTTCTCTTTTGAGGTTAGATTCCTAGTTTTGGTGATGCATACCCTATGGTAGATTCCTAAGGAAAATGTAACTTTGAGGTCCATGTTTTGAGACCCTGTATTTCCAAATATGTATTTATAATCTTCATACCTGACTGGCAGTTGGACTGTCTATTGAATTATTCTGGGTTGAACATCTTTTTGCTTCTAAATTATGAGGGCATTCTTCATTGTCTTCTAGCTATTAAGAAGTTCAGCACCATTGTAATTCCTAATCCTTTGTACATTACCTGCTTTTTTCTCTCTAGAAACTTCACCCTTGGCGTTTGGAAATCACTCAATTACGTGGCTTTAAGTAGCTTCCCTGTCACCCCTCCATTAATTATATGAGACACTTAGTGGGCTCTTTCAGTTGAGAAACTTAAGCCCTAGCTCTGGGAAATACCTTTCTAATGTGTTTTTGGTATTTCTGTTCTTTGATAATTTCCCCCACCCTGTTGTCTCTATTCTCTCTTTCTAGAATTTCTCCTAGCTAGATGTTGGATGCCCTAAAAGGCTCAATTCATTCACTCATTCAACAAATATTTACTGGGTACCCACTATGTGCCAGATATTGGTCTAAGTGCTGTGGTTATCATGATAAATGAGTTAGACAATATTCCTATCCTCAGGAAACTTACATGATCTTTTTTTTGAAATTTCCTTTCCAATTTTCAACCTCTGTCTTTTGGTCCTGATTTCTGAAATAGTTCCTTAATTTCATTTTCCAGTCCTTTGGCTAGTTTTTTCAAGCTATTACATCTTTAATTCGACATTCTCCGAATTATAGAGATAATATTATTTCATTTCTCCAAGGACATTTATTATGGTTTTTTAAAAGATTTTCCTCTGTTTTATACATAATTTGTTTCTCCTCAATGCGTCTACTCTGTTTACTTGATTATTTATTTGCTTTGGACTCTTTTTACTATTTACTGATTCTCAGCAATCTATTCAGATTTAAGTGTAAGGTAGTAAAATGCTGAGAGGGAGCTCTTGTGTGTAGATATAAGGCTTGTTGAGAGCAGGATGGCTGAATATAAGCTCATCTTTTTGTTGTTACATGACCCCTGAGAATCAGTGTCTGCAGATCTTTTCTCTGGTTAGTACACTTCCATTCCCTTATTCCAAGAAAGGCTGCTCCAATCTCCTACCTTGAGAGCATAAGCAAGTTGCAAGTGGAGAAAGAGTCTTAGGAATCTTATGGCTCCACATACAAACTTTGCATTAATCATCCTGCTTTCAGTCCCTTGTCCCTCTTACCTGCTACCTCTAAACTCTGGCCAGTTCTGGGGATCTACAGTGAGAACTGGCTCACTCCTTATCTAAATGGTCTTCTGCAGACACCAAGGTTGCAGCTTCCTCCACACTGCCAAGTGTGTTCCTACCCGTCTCAGCTCTACAGCTTCCAAAAGAAGTTTGCTTACACCTCTAGTTCACATCACTGTTGCCTCCTCCCCATTTCTCTTTGTCTCTGTGGATGTCCTTTTTTTTTATTCCTTAACTGACATTTTAACTGGGCTTCAGAGAGGAGAGAAAAGCATGAAAAAAATCAATCCACCCTTATTTAAACCGGAAGCCTTAAGATTTTCTAAGTCATTGCTTAAGGGACTTGTTTTCATTCTCCAAAAATGACATTGAGGGCGGCATCCTTTACTACTACTCATTCTTCCTTTTCTGTTCTCTCAGAGCAAGTTATGAGACTCTGATGATCTTAAAAAACAAACCAAAAAAATGCCACCATCTGCCTTCCCTTGAGTACAATAGTTTCACTAAACTCACATCTTCTAATTAATTCTATTAAAAACAATTATTCTTCACCCACAAAGCTAACACAGCATGCTGTAGCTCTCTAGACATTTTCAAACCATATCTTTAAAGAGTGATGCATTTTAATTATCAGGATTTCATTATTATATTGGAAAGTCATATAACATAGGCTCTATGTAAAATGTAATTAACACTATTGGAAAAAAGAACAAGGAAGAGAGTATAAAACTCAAAATGTATCAACAGGTTCTCTGCACCCCCAACCTCCAAGCCTCAAAACACAGCCCTGAGGCACACAACAGCCAGCATCTCCTCCATCATCTCTGGCAACCAATTCTTCTGAATGAGAAGCTGTATTAAGAGAAAAGCTCCAATCTTCTTTAAGATAGACCCAAGTACAAGCTTTATACTATTGCTTTATATCTACAAAGAAGATATGAAATACTGAAAATGACCCGACTTCTTAATGCTTAAAACTCAGTACTATGTACTTACAAAGGTCAAAATACACAAACTTCCTGGCATACTGGATGATATATTAGTTGATTTCTATTTTTAAAAGCATCAATTCTACAACATGTATTAGTCATCTATCTTTCCTATATATTTCCTATAAAAATCTCCTTCTACTGTTTTTTTTTTTTAACAAGAAGGCAATCATTTTGGCTTTTTTATTATGAAATTCTTACCTGATGACACAGTCTCTCCCAACATTACCTTGCAACGCTTACAAATTACTTTGGTATTTGCCTTTGGTTTCTGTAGAACAGAAAAATGTCATTTAAATGTCATTCAGCTTTTCTTAAAAGGAATATATAATTTTAACACGGTCTCTAGAGTATACATTGAACTTTACATTTTATTTTCCCATCTACTAAATACTGGGAATACATTTAGCTTGTATGCATAATTCACGTGCACAGAGATCACTTTTTCCAAGTCTAAACACAAAATGAACAGAATGATTTTTCCAAACTAGTCAGCTCCTGATAATCTACACGTTGCCAAGTAATTTGAACAAGAAGCATCTTACATTTCTAAAAAGCACCTCCAAACATCATTTAGAATAGGCAGGTGCTGGGCAACAAAGGTAGAGAGGGTAGGTGACTTGCCCCAACTCATGTGTCTAGAAAACAGAAGAATTAGAACTTGAACCTATATTATTTTTTTTTTTTTCTTTTTCTTTGGTTCGCGGGCCTCTCACTGCTTCGGCCCCTCCCGTTGCTGAGCACAGGCTCCGGACGCGCAGGCTCAGCCGCCATGGCTCACGGGCCCAGCCGCTCCGCGGCATGTGCGATCTTCCCGGACCGGGGCACGAACCCGTGTCCCCCGCATCGGCAGGCGGACTCTCAACCACTGCGCCACCAGGGAAGCCCGAACCTATATTATTTTGACTCCTAGTCCAGTGCAACTTATGTAAAAGTAATCTATAATTCATAATCACCACTGGAAGTTAAAAATACCTAACCCATTCATATAATTCTATTTTTCCATTTAAGATATGCATTGTACCTGGAAAGATAGTATTCTGGAACAAATTCCTGAAACACTGTTAAACTTTGAAAATCCAACTTTATCATTGGGGATACAGATTAAAACAGCTAGCAGTCACCTAATTATTAAGAAAACAAAAGACTAATCTTTTAGACATACAGAACAGAGGTTGGCAGGGGTGGGCAAAAATGAGTGAAGGTGGTCGAAGGGTACAAACTAATTATAAAACAAATCATGGGGATGTAACGTACAGTATGGCAACTATAGTTAACCATACTGTATTGCATACTTGAGAGTTGCCTCAGTAAATCTTACAAGTTCTCATCACAAGAAAAAAAAGTTCTGTAACAAAGTACAGTGATGGATATTAACTAAACTTATTGTCATGATCCTTTTGAAGTACATACAAATACTGAATCGCTATGTTATATACCTAAAAGTAGTAAAATGTCAATTACACCTTAATAAAAAAAAATCTTACTGACTTATAATTTGTTATAAGAGATGATATTATAATTAATATAATGGTAGTTAAGAGCCTGGAGTCTGGGGCCAGACTTCCTAAGTTCAAATCCCAGCTCTGTTACTTACTAGACGTGTGACCATGGGCAAGTTAATTAACCTGCTTTGGTTTCTTCATCTGTAAGATGAAAGCGACAGTAGTGTTAACTCATAGAGCTGTTTATTAGGATCTAAAACGGAGTGCTGTAAAACACTGTCCCTGGCACATGGGTAACCGCTGGGCAGATGTTACATAAATAAAATACACTTTTGGCACATGTCATTCAAGAAATGGGCAGAAAACCCATACCTTCCCACAAAGGTATAGATTTTTTTGTCTGGATGTGCTGCGAGTAACTAATAGAGCTGATATTTAAATCCAGTAACTAATAGAGCTGATATTTAAATAGATGCTACAGCTTATGCTTCCTAAGCACTATGCCAAGTGTTTTCCAAACTAATTCATAGAATCAATTCAGTGGGTGACACCCTGAATTTTTAAAGAAATACGAAATAGAATGGAACAGAAAATATCACCGTGCTTCAAACATAGGGTAAGTAGTTCTTTAAGAAACATCTACTTGAGGTGCATCTGTGTCTCTGTGTGTGCATTATCAGATCTTAATGTAAAAAAAATTATTATACAGTTCTTACTTTAGTTAGAGGTCAAAAAAATAAAAAAGTCAAAAGCCACAGACATAGAAACCAAGGCAGGTGCCAATTTGTTTAGGCCCAGGCAAGGTTACAGGAAGACGACAGCTTAGAAACCAAGCATGCTCAACTGCAAAGTTTCACATTTTGGCAGTTCCATGCTTTCTTACAATAAAAGCTATCTGTATGGCTCCAAATTGGTACTAAAGACACTTTTTAAAGGATCCTATTTCGTACAAGTTAAATCAGACCATCCTCATTAAATCTTACCAAATACTAAGGGCTTTACTAAAAACTAATACAGGTTATTGGAGTAGTAATGCTTTAGAAGAAGGGATTTTTTTATTCGAAGCAAAAAATTTTTTGTCAGGTGCTGTTATGTATTTCATTTATCATTGCTCTTATAGCACATTTTGCGTTGTCTTTCAATGAAGCAGAAAAAGTGGGTTTTGTTGGTTGGTTTTTAAAATAAAATTCTACCTTTTCAACACATGGGTAATTGGGATTTTAAAATCTGATCAATAAAACAATAAATTACCTCAAACAACCAAATGTGTGAATTTTGATTCAAACAAATTTTAATGACATCAGAAGATACTTCTAATAAAATTTGTAAAATGTGTATATGGCCTGGTATTGCACCATCAAGTGTTCATTTTGTCTGGTGTGAAAATGACACTGTGTTCATGTGAAAAAGAACAATCCATATGGGTGAAATGATATAATGTCTGGGATTAGCTTTAAAGCACTTCAATGAAAAACTAAAAATAAAATGGGCAGATGAAGCATACTTTATGAATCAAGGTGACTGTTATACGGAAGTTCATACTTCGATTTTTTACGTTTGGGAATGTTTACAAAGTTCAACACGTTATTCTAAGAAAAAAAAAAAGAGAGACCCTCATGGATTTAACAAGACAAACAAATAACGAAAAAAAAGGTAAAACTGCTAGTCATACTCGCCAGCTAAAACACCAATGTTTAATTTCATTTGTTCTTTAAAATATAGGTTGAAGTCATCAGTGTGGCTGTACTTTCGTCTAGAATAATAATATGAATCTTATAAAAGACTGAGGTGCCACCTTTATCAACCTGTTGTAAGATGCAAAATTTTTATTATGGTGAAATGAAAAATATTGTGAAATAACAAATATTCAATAGATGTCTTTTGAAAAGCAAAGATATATATTGTCACGTTCACAGAGGCACAAATAACACACTGTACACATACGGGGTTATTCAGGGAAAGGAATAAGTGTTGGACTTTGTTTATGCTGTTCTTCTGTCATTTATGAATATTTTAGTTCAAGAGATATGCTTTGGAGTAATTAATTGTCAAATACTCCTTAAGCAGAATTAAATATACATTTCTCATGGTGAGGTGAGTTATCTCTTAAAATCCTTTTCCACAATTAAAATAGATTTTTATAATCTCTCACAAGCAGAGGCAGAAATTACTCCTACCAAACACTCAGAATACACACAGAATGCACCATTAATGTCTGATAAGCTAAACAGTCTTGACCCTTTAAATTAACATATTACAATGCTTTTAATTCTGGTAAAGAGAAACTCTGCTTTGCAGTGCATTTTTCTTGACCTATGCTTAAAGGAAATAATAAAGCGAATTGCGCAAAGCAGCAGCCTAGCAGTGTAGGGACTCTACAGAGCAAACATGAAAGACAGACATTGTTGTGGACTAATTAAATCAATATATCTGCGACACGGCACCGCTGCTCAGAGAGGTGAATCAGCCTCCTGTCCTCGTTTTTATTTTCCTTTGTGTTGCTTCCATTTCTAAGGACCCTTGATATTGTCTCGCCAAAAAAATGTTTCCCAAGAGATACCATTAGGATGCTGTGTCACCATGTGACATTTCAAAACCCTGCTAGATGGCTAGACTGCGTGATATGAGAAACAGGTTTTCAATAGCACAGAGAAGCCTTGTTCCCACAAGACCCTTGAGAGTACTGTTTAAGGAGTCCCTCCAAATTTACGTTACTATTTTGGTCACAGGTATATTCTTTCAACTGCAGTAATATGCAATTAAAGTGAAACTTTCATCTAGGCTACCTTGAAAACAATCTTGTTAACAGCAGCTTGTCATGATGGTAATTTCCCACAGTCTCCTTGATACTTAAAAAACTGTAATGTCTCAATAGGAAGGGTCTTCCTTTAACACGTGGGATGGCCACGCACAATTAAGAGGAATTATTATAAATGGCATCATATAATTGATAAAGACATAAACGTGAGGAATCTACTTCCATACAGAATGCAGAGTTCATCTGAAAGAAGGAAACTCATGGTTTTTCTTATTTAATCTTTCCCACTCGTCTTCTCGTATCTTCCAAACATTTTAAAAATTTATAGCTTAATCATAAAAATGAAAGTCAAAATACATAAAACATAAAGTACTAGTATAGAAATTTAGATTAAAATATAATTTTAGGGCTTCCTGGTGGCACAGTGGTTAAGAGTCCACCTGCCGATGCAGGGGACGCGGGTTCGTGCCCCGGTCCGGGAAGATCCCACATGCCGCGGAGCGGCTAGGCCCGTGAGCCATGGCCGCTGAGCCTGCGCGTCCGGAGCCTGTGCTCTGCAACGGGAGAGGCCACAACGGTGAGAGGTCCGCGTACCGCAAAAAAAAAAAAAATATATATATATATATATATAAAATTTTACTTTAACCATATTAAATATACTTATACCATAGATTTATATTATGTGCTTACCATTTATCTTTTAAAAATATAGAAGGCTATAGCACTAGAATTTGGGGGGGATTCTTATACATATTTATATATACACATTAGAACATATACATACATTTTATCTAATATATATTATCTAATACACACACACATATACACACTGAAAAGCAGTGGAGATCAAAGGAAATATGAATGGTTATGATTTTACTAAAGGTAAAGATACATACAGAGAAAGAGTTGGGGGAGAGGAGGACAGCTAGAGACAGTAAAGTACTATAATTTTAAATAAACCTAAAGGTAAAGGGATTTGTGTTTACGGTGAAAGATGAGATACTTACATAATTTAAACAGATAACAGCTTAACCTCGATATTTGACAAACCTCCTTAATCTCCCGCAAATTAGAAAATAGTTCCATAAACTAGCTGACAACCTAAGGGCTGCGGACTGCTGCGTGTTTCCTAGAGTGGCTCAGTTCTCATTACAAAAATTAAATGAGTTCTAAATGAAATTTAACACACAATGCTTTTGTTCCTACCAATAATCAGATGTTAAAATGAAGGTTCTCTGGCAATGATTTTCTTAACTTTTTAAATCACATCAGTATTGACTTGCCATCCAGGGAATGATTTCTCACAAGGGCCAAGTCAATGGCACTGACTTTCTTTTAAAATAAGGTAAACCACCTGTTCTCCGCAGTGAGAGGAAAGGGCCTTCCCCCTCCAGCAACTTTGAGCTCAGGAGCTGCCTGACCTCGCTCGTTAAGCATCAACTTGGAACCTGCAGCCAGAGCTTTATTTCCGCGCTTGGGCTCCTCCAGTCCCCCTTTTGCCTTGATGGCATCTGACTGTATGACACCAGCAGAAGTCTAGACTATGGGCAGATACAGGAAAATACCTGGACCTATCAGGACAGTACGTATCCTGAAGGCAAAGAACCCATTTAACGTAAATCAGACTGTGGGGATAAAATGTACATGGATTATGGAATATTGTCCTAAAAGCAAGGAAGGAGGGCATTTTGGTTTGTAAAACGGTAACACTCCCAAGTCTACGCGGGAAGAAGTCCTCTTCCCCTTCTTCCTCCCGCCACCTCGCCCCTCCACCCCCGCAGCTGTTTTGGTTTAAGGCCCCACATGCTTTTTCCATAACAAAAGAGCAGAGCTGGATGATTAAGGCAACTGAAAATCATGGATTTTGGTCTTTAGAACTGTCTGTCACATGCCCTGAATGAAGGAAAGATGGGAGAAAGCAGTTTCTAAACCGACCTCTAAATGAGCATTTAATTTGAAAGATATATTACCATTTTTAAATGGTTCTCGGAAGAAAGACAGCGCGTCTCCACTGGGGCTACTTCAGGTCTCGGCTGCTGTAAATCACATCTTAAATTCACCAAGAAGAAACAGTCTCCAGTGAAACAGTCATTCTCTTGTGGATGAAGTGGCTTATTAGCAAAGGGGTTGGGGTGACAGCACCACTCATCAACCAGAGCACCCCAGTTTTCGTGTGGCAGGGGGAGCACCCTGAGGAGCTTCCTAGTGGAGAGAGGAAAACAATGTTTTACAGGACAAAATGGAACTGTGACATGCTCTTAATTAAATCAGCACAAAGGATGAGAGAAACTCATTAACCACATTACTTGCAGTGTTATTTTTTCCCCTGATGGCACCAGTAACATATACTCACCATAGACAATTTTGAAAACGCAGGGAGGTATAGAGCAAATAAAAACCATCCTTGGATACACCTAGAGAGAAGTAAGTCAGACTTACTTCACTTATTCCTAAGACAAATATCATATGATATCGCTTATATGTGGAATCTAAAAAAAAGGTCACAGGGCTTCCCTGGTGGCACAGTGGTTGAGAGTCTGCCTGCCGATGCAGGGGACACGGGTTCGTGCCCCGGTCTGGGAAGATCCCACACGCCGCGGAGCGGCTGGGCCCATGAGCCATGGCCGCTGAGCCTGCGCGTCTGGAGCCTGTGCTCCGCAACGGGAAAGGCCACAGCAGTGAGAGGCCTGCGTACCGCAAAAATAAATAAATAAATAAATAAATAAATTTTAAAAAGGGCACAAATGAACTTATTTACAAAACAGAAGTAGATGTAGAAAACAAACTTATGGTTATCATAAGGGGGGGGAGGGATAAATTGGGAGACTGGGACTGACATACACACACTACTACATATAAAACAGATAACTAACAAGGACCTACTGTATAGCACAGGGAACTCCACTCAATACTCTGTAATGGCCTATATGGGAAAAGATTCTAAAAAAAGAGTGGATATATGTATATGTATAACTGATTCACCTTGCTGTACACCTGAAACTAACACAACACTGTAAATCAACTATACTCCAGTAAAATTTTTTTTAAAAATCCTTTCTTTACCACCCAAGGTCAGGTAGCTATTTTTTTACATGACTGTATTTTTTTGCCAGCCTTTCAAGAGAGACAGCTGTACACAGGCACACAGTCTGGGATCAGAGGAAATACACAAACTGTATCTTGCTTTCATTGTTTTATTTATCTATGTCATGATACTTAATAACTCCATTCTATTCCATAGGTATGCCAAAACTTTTTAGGTCATTCCCTCACTGTTAGATATTTGGGTTTTGAGTATTTCATTATCAACAACCCTGTGATGAACAGTCCTAGAAAATTTGTATACAGATCTGATTATTTCCTTGGGAAAGAAATCTTGTAAGTGTGATATTACAAGCACAAATGATGCGCATTTTTAAAAATTAATTTATTTATTTTTGGCTGTGTTGGTTCTTCACTGGTTCTTTGTTGCTACGCGCGGGCTTTCTCTAGTTGCGGTGAGCAGGGGCTACTCTTCATTGTGGTGCACGGGCTTCTCACCGCGGTGGCTTCTCTTGTTGCAGAGGACGGGCTCTAGGAGTGCGGGCTTCAGTAGCTGTGGCATGCGGGCTCAGTAGTTGTGGCGCATGGGCTTAGTTGCTCCACGGCATGTGGGATCCTCCCGGACCAGGGCTCGAACCCGTGTCCCCTGCATTGGCAGGCAGATTCTTAACCACTGCGCCACGAGGGAAGTCCCAATGTGCATCTTTTTAAAACTCAATTCCTATATTGACAAACTGCTTTCCAGAAAGGCTGTACCAATCTATAATTCTTCCACTTACTTTTTTCAGAATTGAATACTATCATTTTTCCATGTAATTGGTGAAAATGTTCTCAATACTGCTGTAACTGGCAATTCCTTAATTACTGGTGAGATTGAACTGGCTGTCATATTTATTTGCCACTGTGTTTCTTCTGTGAATTATGATCAATGGCCATTTTCCAGTGAGATGTTAGTATGTTCTTATTAAATTGTACAAGTATATTCTATATTAAGAATATCAGTCCTTTGTCTAAAATCTGTGACAAATATTTTTCCAGTGTTATTGCCTCTAATTTGATTAACGTGTCTTAAATTTCAAATCATCCAACCCTTTCTTCTGTGATTTCTCTCATTACTATTTTCTATAAACTTTCTATTTTGGTGTAATTTTACGTTTACAGAAAAGTTACAAAGGTGGTACAGATAGTTCTCATATATACTTCACCCAGCTTTCCCTAATGTTAACATCTTACATAACCAGTGAGGATTTGTCAAAACTACTTTCCACTAAAGTCCTCTTTTTCTGTTCCAGGATCCAATTCACAACACACTGCATTTAGTCATCATGTTTCCCTCATCTCCTCTGCTCTGTGGCAGTCTTTCCTTGTTTTTCAGGACCTTGAGGTTTTTGAAAAGCACTGGCCAGGTATTTTACAGAATATCCCTCACTTGAGTTTGTCTGGTATTTTCTCAAGATTAGACTGAGACTATGGGTTTGGGGGATGTCTACCACTGAGGTGACTTCTCATCACACCAAACCCAGAGAGGACACTGTATCAATATGACTTATTCCTGGGGATGTCAACCTTGATCACTCGGTTAAGGTGGCATCTGCAAGGTTCCTCCACTAGCAGAGCTCCTATTTCTGCCTTTGCACACTCTATTGTTTGGAATTGAGTCATTAAATCCAGGCCACACTCAAGGGAAGAGAAATTAAGCTCCACTCTGTCATTATTATTTATGCTTAGAACATCCTTACAATTAAGTAGCCCCTTATATTTGCTCCCAGCTTTTGTTTTAATGGTTTCATCTTTTTCCTGTAGAAATATAGACACCTGAGACGTTTCCATGGTTTACCTCTATTTTAATCTAAATTGGGAAGATTTAATCTAAATTTACCTCTATTTTAATCTAAATTGGTCTAAGGGGAGAAGAAATGTGGGCAGGATGATGAGGATATTTCAAAATAATTTATCCCCCCCCAAAAAAAAACAACCAGAATACAAACATGCTTCTGGTCTTCCTAATGCCTTTGAATCTCATGAAAGCTTAAAGCACCCTGAGTACTTGCTCACTTCTGCTCCAGTCGACTGGACCATTTGCCTGCTGAGGATCAACTGTATTTGATCACAGACCTGTGTATGCCACTTATGCATGTTTTTTTTAGTTACATAATTTAATCAAACACGTTAGTTTGTTACATGTTATTTTAGTTACAAAATTTAATCAAACATGTAAACCAAGGATATATGAGTTGCTATTCCTCTGAAAACTAAACATTTCAGAGCAGAGGAAAGTCAGTTATTAAAAAACAAAATCACTGGTGGAATGTGGGAGATACAACTATAAAAAAAACTGAGGCGAGGGAAAAAGAATAAAAATCTAGAAGAATTCTGCAATCAGACTGCTTCAGTGTCTAACTTCCCATGCCACTTTAAAGAAACCTAAACTGGAAACTCTGGATAATGAATTTAGGATGGCATAAGTGAAGAAAGCTAAGTCCACAGCAGCAGACTCATATTCAACAAAAAGATATTAGTTCCATCCTAAAATACTAGTACGTTAATGTACATTTGCCATGTTTTAAATGAAAATATTTAAGATGCAAATGTATCATTTTTAAATGATTCCCTCCCATGAACCCTTTTTCTTTGATTTCCCCAATCAACTCTGAGTCTCATAAAAGGGCAATTACAACATGGAAGAGGGTAGACATTTAATTTTAACTCCAGAGGACAGAAGTACGAACAAGAAAGGCTGATTTCAGTTTACTAGAAGCAAGAACATTCCCTTTTAAATTAGGAAATGCTGTACCACTAGCATCATTCAAATTGCTGAGTCTATTGAGAGATTAAGAATCGATTCTTTCAACATATACTTTCTAAAAGTCTACTACTAGGAGTCAGGCGTTCTGCTGACACAAAATGTTAGTACATACAGTCCCTTTGTCAAGGTATTCACATTCTAGTGGGAAACATACATCTATGAACAAATACCAAAACCAGAATATAACAAATGCTCACAACAGAGCAGCAGTTCTAAATGCTTGGGAGTTGAGGGGGGAAAAGGAGGCGATGGCTCAGACCCCTTTGAAAATCCGATGAAAGTGTTAGCCCCTTTCTTCAAACATACATTCCCACCTGCACACAAAATCTGCATATTACTTTAGGGGATTCGTGGACTCGCAAAACCAATCCATGAATTCAGGGCAACATGTACAAAGTGCTAGGGAAGTAGAGTGCCGCTGGACTTCAGAGAAGAGGTAACATCTGAGCAGACCTTTGAAGGATGAACAGGAGTTCTCCAGGCATTGAAAGGAACTAAGGGCATCACAGGTGCAGGAAACAATATGAAGACAGGCACCATATATGTTTAACTTGCCACTGGAGTCCCAGTGTCAGGCACAGTGCCTGACTCCTAGTGTAAGCTCTTAAATAAACGAGCGTTGATAACTATAACATGTGAGGCCCCTGGTTGGGTCTGCAGCATACTCGGATGAAAGGGTTAACAAATATTTTCCTTTGCTTGAGAATCCGACCTTCGGTTTAACCACCTAGACCTGTGACCCTGGAAGCCAGGTAGATGGTAGGCATTGATTACATTGCTAGGCAACACTGACTATGGTAAAAATGATCCTTGATTGGTCTATTGCATCTGGACTAGGAAGACGTTCGAATGAGCTGTAAATATTAGATGAGGATGCTGTGCTTTAAACTTCCCTGAATGTAGGTCTTCGTGGGGAACACTAGAAACCATGCCAAAGGATTATCACGAGAGCTACTGGCTGTTTAGGGCATGAGGCTTCTTCTCAGGGTAGCTCCTGCACCTGCCAGATATGAATCTTGCACTTTGTACCTGGAACCGTGTCACATGGGGAGACAAGAGTCCCCAGAGGGGTATGTGACCTGTCATTTGCTTGAACTGCTGCAGGTCCTCTGCTGAGGGGAACTCCTGCCACTGCCCCGAAGGCGACAAACGTGGCCGGTGGTAGTGTTGTGAGTCTGCACGTTTAGTTGAACTTAAGAAAACCTCAGGTGGGCACCACCCACACTTTATTCCATGTAATGCTTACTACAACTTTGTGAGATGAGAATTTCCATTCCCCTGTCACAGAGAAGGAAAGGGAGGCTCAGAAATGTTAAATAATCTCTACAAGTTCACAGAGTCAGAGCTGATGAAAAAAGGCAGGATCATAGCCCAGGTCTTCCAGACTCCAAACTAACTCTCTCCCTTGGAATATATTCCCTCTCCTGGTAACACAGAACGTCAGTAAAGGGGACAGGGAAGGTGGGATGGTACAGACGACGTGGGGTGTGACACGTCAACCTAAGGGGCGGGAACCTGGTTCTACAGATAGTTGGGGAGCATCACAGAATTTAAGGTGCGGGAGTGATAGGTCGGATTTGAATTTTTACAAAGATTAGGAGGAAGACAAACAAAGGTGCCTGTTTAGAGTAAGAGTTGGGCCTAAACAGGCTCCTAGATCTTCTCCATCACTAAGATTCTCTGTCCCTTGACATTCTGCACGTAGTGCCAATAAACAGATGCTCAATACAGCGTCCAAGGCAGCAACGTCAAACCCTCATACGTGATCAGAAATGAAACTGCGCTGAGACTTAGAGAGATCTGGGAGCGTTGATGTACATTCGCACACAACGTGATACTGCAGACTTAACTTGACCCTGTATCCCTGTGAATAAAAGCTATACTCTACCCCATAGCTATCTACGTAAGACATCGAGCAAGAAAGAGCCTAATTCACAAGTCATTGCAAAGATAAAAGTGTTTTTACAGCCGAAAGAAATTTTCTGATGTTTTGAAAAAACATAAAACCTTTAAGAACAAAAGATGTATTTTAATCACAGCTCTCCTGAAAGTGTATCTATCGAAAACCCTGAAACTTTGATATGATCTACTTCCCAAGAGAACTTTCAAAAGAAAATAGATACCACATTTTTTTCAAGGTAGTTTTTACGTAAAAACCTGCTGAAGCTCAGAGAAAGAGTGAAATGATTTCTTGAACATTCTCTCAGCTTAAGATTCTACGATGAACAGCAACACATGCTTTAAATTAATTAAAATGTTTTAGTTATTTTTAACGTATCTTAAGCATAAGCTCTGGGGGAAAAAAACTTAAAATGCACAATTTTATTTTATTTATTTTTTTAAACTTGGTCAATGAGTATAAACAATTTTTAGTCTTTTAGTTCGTATTGCCAAATTGCCTTCAGAAAAAAAAAATGATCAATTTAAAGATCTACCACTAATGTTGAAGAGTATCCATTTTACTACATTTTAAAATGCACAACTTTAATAAGTGTTATTGATTGATGGTGTTTATTTAAAACTTAAACACAGACAAGAAAATGAAATGCCTTAACTTTAAAATCAACCATTAATCAGTGATATTAACAACAGTAATACAGAGATTTCACATTGGATTAGAACCAAGTGGGCAATAAGAATTTTAAGAAAAAGATCAAATATCTAAAGCTCAAAATATAGCCACTAGAATATAGATAAGCTGGCATTATTATTTATTCCAAAAGTTTGTACAATGTTACCAATAATTCAGTGTGTGCCTATCCTCTCTTTTCACCTCTTTGTTCTCTTTCACAGAAAAGTGACTATGCACAGGAGTAGTTGTTTTCAGACTACGATAATAGCTGGTCTGTCAAATGGACCAACCAACTAGTTGGATATTCTGACATCTCTTATGTTTCCGTTAAGTCCATTCTGCTTGTTACCTGCTAGAGTTTCAATGCTCTCATAGTTGCTGGGCTGACACCCAGCTCTGCCAGTGCAGGTGGAACCGGGAGGGCCTTTCCAGAGACCTTGGGAGACCTCTCAAACGACTGAAAATCAGGCTGATGTTTCAAAGTCTGGCCAACCGATATAATTCAAGTCTGACATGAATTTATTTCTAAAAGACATAACAAATTCCAAACACAACGACCATTTAGCTGTTTCTGAGACTGATCACAACGAACTAAATTTTATTATTATTGTTGCCTGATATTAGGGACTGTTAACAAGAGAATGATCAAAAATTGTATATGTTTGGACAATTTTTACAGAAAAACTCTGCTGAACTGGTAAGAATGCAAATTGGAGAATTTTATTGTAAAGAAACAAGGCATTATTTTCAAACAACCAAACAAATGGCTAGGAACGTGTGATTCTGAATGAAGGAAAAAAGACTGCTGTAATTAGCAGATTTCATGCACCCCGGTGCTAGTAAGTATTAAAAGCCATTAATGAGTCTTAATAGGTTAAACAGTCTTCTGCACCTATAATTTGCTTGACAAGAATCTTTTTCATTTAAAAAAAAAAAAGTAACAAGCATTAGTCTTGCACTATCCAAATAATCATGATTCACAGAACTCAAGGTGCAACTTTTTGAGGTTGACCAAGCACAGAATTTTCATGCTGGCAGGACTCTTACAGGTCTATCTAATTGAACCTCCGAATTTTGCAGATGAGGAAACTGAGAATCAAAGTGACTTGTTCCCAGACAGAAAGGCTGGCTGGTAAGCAGATCTTAACTCGGCTCCATTGCTCCCAATACAAGAGCTCCTGCTAAGACAGACCACCATATTCCAAGATGCCTTCCTGAAAAGGACGCCGACAATGAGTTGATTACAGCACATACAAGCCTCCTTTGAAATACCTTTGGTTTTACTTTCTACTCAACAAGCACAGATGTCCTTACCACCTGCGTGGCACAGGTAACTGAGGGAGAAATGAGAAGACCACTGGGCTTGATGCAAACAGTCAGCATGACATCCTTCTGCAGACACAGGAGGAAGCATGTCTTTCCATCAAACAGAGAGCCACGGGGCCTGCTGCCTAAGAGTGAAATGGAAGCAAAGCCTTCCGTCGCCTACTAAGGATTTCTCCGCATTGCTCAAGAGGACCCAGGTGCCAGGCGCACATGTATGATAGGCAAAGGCGTCCAGGGAAGCCTTGTGAAGTGAGCAAGGCCTAAGTCACGTCCACTGTGGACCTTCTCGCAAAGAAAAAGGGAGAGAGGGGGTCATTTCCCTGGCACTCCTCAAAAATAAGGAGTCCTGAATCAAAAAGGCCTGAAACACTGTACTAGATAATCTGCTAGCTTGCCAATAAGGCCAATTATGGAAAAGGGGGTGGAAGGAGGCTGTGGAACCAACTAAAAAGAGCTTGTCGAGTATTTACTATTATATATGTTACAGCCTTAAAGGTAAGAGCGTTTATCCTCTTCACAAGTTAGGAAACTAGGCCGTCTTAACATCTACATAAGAAGAAGCTGAGGTGACGTGGACAAAGTTCCCCAGTGACGGTAAAGCTGGAGTTCAAACCCAGGTCCCATTCTCCCGCTCTGCCTCTCACCCCACGGCCTCCCGAAGGTCGGGATTCGGGAGAGTGCGTACAGCCTTCCAGTGTCAGCCTTTATGCCCTCCGAGCTCTCAAGTCCAGGGTCGTAAACAGGACTGACACCAAACAGAAGATGCAGTATCAGCCAATGATGAACGAGCACATCCTTCAGTCCAAGCACACCAGGGAAGTCCGTTACTCTAGTAAACTCGCTCCTCTGTGACTTCCAGGTCTCTCGCTGCTGTAGAGGCACACATGTTTCAGAAACTGCGTCTGAGAGTTAAACTAAAGCCAGAAATAGACTGAGAGAAGGAAAACTGTCCTGGTTAAACTCCAGGGTAACCTGGGATGCTCTGGACCTTCCAGGCTCAAGCAGGCCTATCCCTGACAGTGTGGCCACCTCAGCCTTAGGGAACCTGAGTGAGGACGTTCTCCCTCCCCTGCAGATTCAGAGTCACCCCGTGGCTTCCCCAAGATAATCACTCAGAGGGTGCCCTGCTCACAAGCCCCCCACTTACACCAGCATAACTTTCCACGATCTCATCTACCCGGGATGCTGCCAGGAATCAGAGAGCAAGCAAGAGAGGCTGATGGGGCTTCCCTGGAGGCGCAGTGGTTGAGAGTCCGCCCGCCGATGCAGGGGACACAGGTTCGTGCCCCGGTCTGGGAAGATCCCACATGCCGCGGAGCGGCTGGGCCCGTGAGCCATGGCCGCTGAGCCTGCACGTCCGGAGCCTGTGCTAAGCACCCTAACGTTTACTCGAGTCAACCCGGCAAGAATTTATAGAGAATGCACTCTTCCTTGGGCAGCGAGCCTGCTGCTGGGGGCGGTGATGATGAAGATAGTGATAAGAGTAAGAATTACAGCAGGAAATATCACATACTGAATGCTTACCAGTTACACTCATTCGCTCCTCCCCCAAACCCTATGGGGGTAGCTCTTACTGTTATCTATATTTTTGTAATAATAAAAAAAAAATGAAGGCACAGAGTGGTTAAGTAACTTCCCCAGGGTCACAGCTAGTAACTGGTGGACACAGACACAGACAGGCTGGCTTCCGGGTCTGTACTACCAGCCACTACACAACACTGCACCCTAAATACGAGTGAGGAGTAATATGTGTAGGACTATCCCGCACCCGAAGCCTACAGTTTAAGCGGGAAGACAGGCGAATAAACCTCCAAGGAGCACATAAGCCAGCCCAGGGTTCAGGAAAGGCTCCCAGCAGAGATCTGCTGAATCCCTCCATGGAGACCTGGAACACTGGAAGAGGAGGGGTCTCATGTACGTCTCCAAGGAAACCCGTCCAACAAAGAGCTCGAAATTCTTCCTTTAAATATTGTCAACAGGGACTTCCCTGGCGGCGCAGTGGTTGAGAGTCCGCCTGCCGATGCAGAGGACACGGGTTCAAGCCCTGGTCTGGGAAGATCCCACATACCACGGAGCAACTAAGCCCATATGCCACAACTACTGAGCCGGCGTGCCACAACTACTGAGCCTGCGTTCTAGAGCCTGTGAGCCACAACTACTGAAGGCTGTGCGCACCTAGAGCCCATGTTCCACAACAAGAGAAGCCACCGCAATGAAAAGCCCGTGCACTGCAACGAAGAGCAACCCTTGCTCGCCGCAACTAGAGAAAGCCTGCGAGCAGCAACAGAGACCCAACTCAGCCAAAAACACATAAAGTAAAAAAAATATGGTTAACGATAATAAGGGTTTGCTCTGTCTTTCCAGCCTATGAGTGATTAGAAAATTCAGAGAGCAGGGTTTGTGCCCAGGAAACAAAGAGGCTGACAGGAGGAGAGGATGGAAAAATAATTAAAAGAGACAACATGGGGATACAAAGAATACAGCAAAGGGCCCTTCCCCTCTCAATGGGGTAATCACAGCACACCTCGAAGGCAGGTGACAGCATTAACCCAAGCATCAAGAGAAGGTTGATTTGTGCTTTCTATGCTGTTTCAATAAGCAGGGAAACCGGAAATGGATTTTAGAAAGGCACTAATAGAAATAGTTCAAGTACAAAATTGTGCTGCAAAAGCTTCTGTTATTTAGAAAATTCACTTAATGTGGCAGAAGTTTATTCACCAGAATGATGGCTAAAACGTGTGACAGATGCCGTGTCTGTTTTCAGAGGAGAGGGGCCTATCTCTACCGGCTATTCCACCAAGATAAGCCTTCCTCCCTCAAAGCCAGCATCCTATTTTTCCCCTTTGTCAGCTGGAGAAAATCTAGCTGCTCCGTGATTGCTGGAGCGTTTGGGGGCTGGTCTGGTTCAAAGTGACATTGAGTCTGTGGCTCTCATTTGAAGGCCACAGACTGCTCCCTTGGCAGTTCCTTCAAAAATTCTGATAGAAAAAGAGAAAAGCCATTGCCAGGCACCGGATGAACCAGTGTTGACTGTGTTCCTTACCTGTTCCTCATGATGATTTCACCGCAGGACTGGCAATAAAACATGCAACATTCTTGGGCTTGGGAGCTTTGATTAAACACTGAGATCAGTTCTAGAGGAAATCAAGGAAACAGCAAATCTTAGCGGTTTGGGACAAATCCATTACCATACTTAAGAGTTTAAGAGCCGCAATAAATTACCACCAATAAGCACTGTTTATGATCTACCCAGAAGTACCCATTTAGTTAGTATTATCTGATGACTCAAGCAGAAGCAAATATTGGGAAGCGTTTTCAAAAACAGATTTTGCTACATGTTTCAGTTAGGTATTGCCCTAAATGATCTGTGTCACATAGATAACTCGTTATTTCTCTCATTCTGCAAATACCAACATTAAGGATGAGAGAAAAGGAGCTATTTCCTCTGCTATGCTTAGGGACAGTTTTTCATCACTGTGACTGCTGGTAAACAGACTTCTTAAATTTAATTCGATTGAAACGAGGTTGATGTCCGCTCTGGCATCCTACCAGTACGTACAAACAAAATCAATCTTGAAATTGGTCTTTATTGGGCAGGTCCCGGGGAATGAAACGGCTCCTAAGAAGAGTTCCATCTTCCAAGAGTGAAACTCAATTTCTGATTAAAGCTGTGGGAAAACATATATGTCCCATAGTATATGAAAGAGCAGTATAAGACAGTATGTTTCCTTAGTTTCCATTATTTCATTCATGAAGGAAACTTTCATTTCCAAAAAAGCCCGAAAAACAAAATCCAAACCTACAAAAATATTTGTCTATTAAAAAAAAGTCTGAAGAAATGAGGTTATATCCATTAGAATCAAGCAATTTGTATTTGGCTTATGTTACTTTATATTCTAAGATTAAAAAAAAATTGATGTGAGAAAAGTTTAAGCCTTAGAGTTAAAAATTCTTCTGTTTAATTTCTAGGACTGCCCTGTAGCACTAAAGTGAAACAAACAGTATTCTTTAGCTCTGAGCAGATAATAAGTAGACCTGGGTAAGACATCCAAAATGTTCTTTTCAGAACCAATAAACAAATTTTCAGTGACACACTGCCCTCTGCTGCTCACCCAGCATGATGCAGGCTCAGGTTCAAGTCAGAACCTTCTGATCCAGGGGCATCCTGGGAAGCGCTGCCACCTGGGGATGAATCCAATGCTGGTACTACATCAGATTTTACTGCAGCCAGTTCTGGGTCAAAGGTCACGTCTGACCTATGCATTCAAAACAGTGTAACAATATGTCTACTGTAGTCCTTAAAAGAGCATTCTTATAGTTGAAAAGTCAACTTTGTAAAAACCCTGAAACACAGATTGAATGCTATAAATGTTAAGACTCGCTTCCTACCACAGATTTTGATTCCAGTTTACATCGGTATGCACCTATTTGATATTTATTCATTCAGCAAATATTTATTCACCACCTATTATGCGGAAAGCACGAAAGCAATTAAATACTGAGGAATCTATTTTGCATACCCCTTCATGCACTGCAGAACAGGGGTTTGAATGTTTTTCCTTTTCAGACTGTTGAGTAAAATATGTGTTAAAAATGTAAAGAAATTGGAGACCCATGAATGCCAACAACAGATGCAAACCAACACACAGCAATTTATTTTTTCCAACAGTTAAAACTAGACGGTAATGTTTGCTGATTTAAATTTTTAAAAATGGCTCAAGCTTTGCTATTTAACTGTTATAGGATATGGGTAGGCAACATACCAATTCTGTCTCTGGAAGGTCTCCGTACCTCCTCATTATAGGACCTAAAATCATGGTCCCAGAAAACTAGCAGAAGATCTGAAAACGCTCCACTGTGGCTTTCACGCCTGCCTTTCTCCAGTTTCCTGATGTGACCCAAGATTCCTGCTCTGGGTACTGTTCAGCATCGCTAAAGACAGGTGATGACATCACAGGAGCCAGACTCCCAAGGCTTCTTCCCTGAAACAACACTTCCCCTGCCCATCATGTGGTACCCTCAGAGCGTCTATCTCCCATCTTGATGGCCCCATTCTTCTTTCCATGGTTATTCCAACAGTCATTCTTAGGTTTATCCTATGCCACTTCAGCCCCAGGACATTTCTTTCCTCAAACCAACCCTGATCAACTCAGACTAGTTATTCACTAATCCAGCACTTAAGCACAATCATTCTCCAACAAAAAAGGAACGGAGCTCCCTCTACTTCTCTTTCCTTTCAAAAGCCAGGATAGAGATGCGAGGGAACACCTGACAACTCCTGAACAGCTCTTCAGTACAATCCTGTTGACCGCCCTTGGGGCTGCATGGAGAAATGCAGATGAAAGCCTTCACATCCATGAGGCAACAGGGAAATCAAGTGCATCTATAAGAACTATAATCCTTCTCCGAGAACGAGTATCACATCCAGCTGTTACAGCCTCCGTTTCCCCTTTTTACATCATTTTTAATCCTCTGAAGCATATCATTCACATGGCAAAGAGGCAATGAACCAGTGAGGTCATTCGATAAATTACTGCGAGAAACATTTCTACTGACTTTCTGAATCAATGTGCCAACAACAAAATATTGGAAGTATCACAGGCATAGCAACAATCAAAGTCGAATGATGCATCAAACTCAATTTCAGAATCTGTGTGTACTGCTCCCTCTAGTTAGAAATGTCCCGGACATCCCTGGTGGCGTGGTGGTTAATAATCTGCCTGCCAATTCAGGGGACACGGGTTCGAACCCTGGTCCGGGAAGATCCCACATGCCACGGAGCAACTAACCCCGTGTGCCACAACTACTCAACCCACGCGCCTAGAGCCCGTGCTCCGCAACAAGAGAAGCCACGACAATGAGAAGCCCACGTACCACAACGAAGAATAGCCCCCGCTAGCCGCAACTAGAGAAAGCCCGCGCTCAGCAATGAAAACCCAACGCAGCCAAAAATAAATAAATTAAATTAATTAATTAAATGTCCCTAATGGATGCGATCATTTCCATCATTCAGTTCTCCGGTCAAACAATGCTTTCTCAGAGTGGCCTGAGACCTCATCTGACCCTCATCTGCCCCTAGTCACGCCCTATCCCATTACTCTGCTTTACTTTGCCCACAGCACTTACCTCTGTATCCAAATAACTTGTGTGTTCATTACCTGTTCCCACTGATTAGAATCTTAAGCCCCATGAGGGCAGAGACCTTCCTAGCTTGCCCACTTCTGTACCCCAGCACCTAGATCAATGAGCTAATATTTGTTGAATGAATGAATTTCTACGTAATGCTTTAATATCAACCAGGTCTTGCACGATTGCCATCTGATTTCATCTTCCTATCAACTCTGTGAGCCAGGTTTTTTACAATTAAAGAAACAAAGCAGGGAGTATGTGGGAAATCTCTGTACCTTCTGCTCAATTTTGCTGTGAACCTCAAACTGCTCTAAAAAAAAAGTGCAGACTATTAGGAAAACAAAATAAAACACTTAAAAAAAACCCCAAAGAAACAAAGCCTCAGAAAGGTTAAGTAACATGTTCAATTACATGCAGCTAATAATGGGCAGAGCTGGCAAAAAAACACATCTTCTGGACCCCCAGCTCATTCTATGCAGCTGATGAGCAGTGATTTTCACCTGGGAAAAGTTCAGCCTTTCAAAGGAAAAAAAAAATCACCTTTGATTTATAATGAAAAAACAAATGCAGAAACAGGACCGTCAGCACTACTCACTTGTGCAGAATTCCGCCCGCGCCTGCAGCCGCAGGTGCAGCCCGTCCCCGGCCACGTGCCGCAGCCCACGGCAGGAGGACGGGACAAGCCTGACCCCTGCTGGCAGCCAGAGCTCGGTGCAGCCGCCAGGGCTTTTCATCTGGAGCGAGGTCGGCGTTATGCAAACATCCATGGGCAGACCTCCTTCGTCTGGAAAGCTGGGAATTAAAAATAACACACAAGAAATTATTTCTCATTGATGAAAGCCACATTATGAAAGAAACAAAAACGGCCAAGGAGCTCTCTGTTCCTCTTCAATAAGGGCCCTGAATTTAGTCACTGCCGTGGAAAAACAGCAGTGAACTGGTCGTAAAGGAAACTAATCTACACTAGGTTTAGATGAGGTCAGAGAGTACTTTTCGCTGTCACCGTTAACATGAAAGTTCAGAGACATATTTTTCATTCTTGCTTCTTCTTTTTTTATGGTAACGATGCATTTTTAAGCATGTACTCTTTCTCACTGCCAATGATCCTGAGTGCCGGCTCTCTCCTCTACCTCAGTGCTTCCTCCATCTACTCCAGCCCGGACCTCCCCCTGGGCTGCTCCAGGATCTGCCGCACAGCCTGCCACTTCGCTTCCCCACCCCGACTCTTCCCTCCCACCAGTCTCCCTGACTTCAGCTTCTGCAAACCAGCACAATGGAATGCTAGTCTGTCATGCACCACGCACTTGCTTATCAAAGTTTTTTTTTTTTTTTTGCGGTACCCGGGCCTCTCACAGTTGTGGCCACTCCCGTTGCGGAGCACAGGCTCCGGACGCGCAGGCTCAGCGGCCATGGCTCACGGGCCCAGCCGCTCCGCGGCATGTGGGATCCTCCCGGACCGGGGCACGTGTCCCTGCATCGGTGGGCGGGCTCTCAACCACTGCGCCGCCAGGGAAGCCCCATCAAAGTATTTTTGGCCAGAGAATTCAACAAGACAGCGTAAGACGGTGGCTTATTCACCTTTTCGTCCCTTGATCCTAGCATGATTTCGACCTTCATTCACTCACTCAACACACTTTTTTTGAGTTCTACCATGTGCCAGGTACTGGGAATACAATGATTAACAAGATATTTCCTCTGCACCCCACACCCCCAAGCAGGGGACAGGCTAGTAAACAGGAATGATCAAGGGAGCATTAAAAGTACGTTGCACTTATTCATAATACAGGGGACTATGGAAGCACGTGGAGGGGGGCAGCGACTCTCCTAGGCCAAGCACTAAGTAAATGTTACGTGAATAATGAATGGATGAGTTAGTGACATATTCTTGCTTCTGAGGCCAGCATTTCAATGTTTTACTTTACTTACAGTAAATTAGAGTAAAGCATTGGTATTTGATATACAGGATTTTGATAAGGAAGCCAGGATTACGTAAAACAAAAGGTACAGGAGAAAAAACTTTGTCGATTTTAAGAATAAACAAATAATGAAGAAAACAATCTAGTGATGTATGAATACCAGGCATGAAAGGACTTACTAACCCAGTCCACGACAAACACAAATCACTTGGTGCAGGCAACAGAGTAAAACACAGTTGCTGTCCACCAGGCACCAAAAGTACAGAAGGGTATGAAGACATATAGAGATGATACTCCTATGAAGTTGAAATATGCTCAGCACTGCACCAGAGGAGCAAAGCACCTGGATCCCCCTCTTAAGTGCTGACAGCAAGAGCAGGCCATCCACTCAGTGTCACTGAAGTGCAGAAGGTGGGCCAATCACTTGCATGTCATCCAAGTAGAGAGGTCATATCGTGTGTTCAGGTGTGAATCTTGGTCAGGCCTCCTCTTTTTGCCTTAGAAAATTTTAAAACTACTTTCTGGCTAGTTCCTATTAGAAGAGTGTAGATCTGCACTTAATTGGCAATACAGAATATCAAGAACGTGAGTCTTGGGACTTCCCTGGCGGTCCAGTGGTTAGAACTCCACGCTTTCACTGCTGAGGGCATGGGTTCGATCCCTGGTCAGGGAACTAAGTGTGCAACGTGGTCAAAAAAATTTTTTTTATTTAAATTTTTTTGACGTGGACCACTTTTAAAGTCTTTATTGAATTTGTTATAATATTGCTTCTGTTTTATGTTTTGGTTTTTTGGCAGCAAGGCATGTGGGATCTTAGCTCCCCAATGACCAGGGATCAAACCCACACCCCTTGCATTGGAAGGTGAAGTCCTGACCACTGGACTTCCAGGGAAGTCCTCCAAAATTAAAAATTAAATTAAATTTTAAAAAAGAAATTATTAAAAATACAAAACAAACCTGAGTCTTTTCCAGGGAAGACAGACTCAAACTCTTGAGTCAAAAGTCTAGTCTTCAGAAATGATGTTTAAGAAATAATAATCCTCTAAAGTAGATGTCAGAAAACTTCTTATATAAGAGGTCAGATGGTAAACATTTCAGGTTTTATAGACCATATATGGTCTCTGAGGCATAGTCTACTTTTTTTTCTTCCTAATGACCCTTTGAAAAATATAAAATCCATTCTTAGCTCATAGACTGTAACAAAACAGGCCGTAGCTTAGATCTGGCCCCTAGGCTGTAGTTTGCCAACCACTGCTCTAAAGATACACAATTTGTTCAGTTTGGCACTTCAGTGATTTTCAAACTAGACTGTGCACTTGGCACTTGGAAGCGTCTCAAGGGAAACCACTGGGTTCCTAAGTCCCCTGCCTGCCCACCTCTGCCATACCACCCTTTCCTCTCTTCCTCTTCCTGAAAAATGCAGCCAATTACATACGGCAAAGCAAGATAGGTATCTTCGAAAGGGTGGAAGAACCACTGAAGCCTGGGGTAGATATGAGAAACCCAGCAGGGTGAGGAGGGCCACCAAGCAAGGACGTCAGTTTCCAAGAGGAGAAAGGAGGAAATGTGAGCAGCAGGTGGGGGTCGGCTCAGCATGGAGTTTCAGAGCCTGTCTTAGTCTGCTCAGTTGCCTATAACAAAACACCACACAATGGGTGGCTTAAACAACGGACATTTATTTCTCCTAGTTCTGGAGGCTGGGAAGTCCAAGATCAAGATGCTAGCAGTTCTTGGGGAGGACTCCCTTCCTGGCTTGCAGATGGCTGCCTTCTCACTGTATCCTCACATGGCAGAGAGAGGAAGCCCTGGTGTCTCTTCCCATAAGGACACTAATCCCATCATAGTGGCTCCACACTCATGACCTCATTGAAACTTAATTATCTCCCAAAGCCCCATCTCCTAATACCACCACGGGGTAGAACTTTAACATATGATTTTTTTTTTTTTTTTTTAGTGGTACGCAGGCCTCTCACTGTTGTGACCTCTCCTGTTGCGGAGCACAGGCTCCGGATGCGCAGGCTCAGCGGCCATGGCTCACGGGCCCAGCCGCTCCGCGGCATGTGGGATCTTCCCGGACCGGGGCACGAACCCGCGTCCCCTGGATCAGCGGGCGGACTCTCAACCACTGCGCCACCAGGGAAGCCCTAACATATGAATTTTGAGGGAAAAGAAACATTCAGTCCGTAACAGAGCCCAAGCACGTGAGGAGAGTGTCGACACTGAGAGGAGGGAAGGGAAGTGGCAAAGGATGCCAGAGGAAGATTAATTGCATAGAGTGGAGCTGACCAAGTAAATACATGTCATGAGGATAATGGAATCCAGGATTCTCACCGTGGGAGAACAGCTACAAAGAGGGAAAGGGAGAAAACCAGAATGGATCCTATGGTGGTAGACTAGAATCTAAAATACCTGGATGAAGTCATGGTTTCCAATGCATATAAATGGATACAGTAATATATATAGATATATATGTATGTATATTATGATATATTTAGAAACACACACATATACATGCATACATAAACACAATACGTATGTCATACACACACACTCTAGTTCTGTCTACTAGTGGGTCTAGGAGAAGTGACACGCCAATAGTAATGAGTACACTCTGTGCCCAGATCTTGGTTTCTAAAGGTCATTTTCCACTTAAAAACAAAATGAACAAAAATGAAACAAAACACGGTTCCTTGGAAAAATAACTACATCCAGGGCTGGGACAGGAAAAGAATGAGATGAGCCTGAGCCTGGTATATCTTGCTGTGCAACTAAGTAAAGAAGAAATCAAAGAATGTCAAAACAAACAAACAAAAAACCAAAAAAACACAGAAATCATCTTGAAGGGACTCCCCCTGGCCACATCTGGTTATAATTTGAGAAAAAAAGTAACCCACTGAATGAAACAGAGCTATGGGTCCATACTGACATGAATAAATGAATGACTATACTTCAATTTAAAATAATAATAAATAAATGAGTAAAAGGAAAGTATGATGAGGAACAGGGCATTTACACAGTCTCAATTAATACTTATTGATAATGAAAAGAATTATTAATACAATTAATACTTTTTTTTTTAGATTTTCTTTTTTTTTTTTTTATTGGAGTATAATTGCTTTACAATGCTTATTGTTAATGAAAATAAAGGGCAATTTACGGTGGAGAAGCCTGGCAGATACCACCCTATTTAAGTTCTCAAAGTTAACATGAACTTGAATGGAACAAATCAAAATCATGTGCCACCTGAGAGGATGCGATGAGAACACAGCATCAATTTTGTGATATTCCTGCCAAAGATGTGTAACCTGAACGTAATCTTGAGGAGACATAAGACAAAACCAAATGGAGGAATATTGTACAAAATAACTGGGCTGTAATCTTCGAAAGTGTCAGTCAAGGAAACTGAGGACCTCTCCCAGATTGAAAAACGAAGGACACATGAGGATGCAATGCATGATTCTGAGCTGGATTCCTTTGTATTACAGATGTTAAGTAGACAACTGGAAACACTTGAATAAGGTCTGAGTATAAGATGGCAGTAACATATTTCCCAATTTTGAGTGTTGCATGCTGGTTTTGTAGGAGAACGTCTTTATTTGTAGGAAATCCACAGTAACGTATTCAGGAGTGACAGCAACTTACTCTCAAGTTTGAGATTATTCCAAAACAAAGTTTTTGAGACCCTAAGTGCCCACACTTTTTATATGTGAGGCTTTTGTCACTATTCTCTTGTAATCTTTCAGGTGGCACACCCTGCTCGGAACTATCTAATAACCTCACATCTCAACTCTGAGTCCGAGCTAAGGTCCTTTCAATGGTCTCTAAGACCCAGTAACATACTAGAGGCAATTGTTAACATTCCAGGCATTTTGCAAGCCAGTTGACCTCACTTTGGTAGTTTGATATCATCTGTGGTGAAAGTATTCCCACCACAGGAATCAGTAAGTGCTGCAAATCAGGAAGAATGTTTTTGTCTGTCTGGTTTTCCTGGAGAGCAGGTCATTGAACATTTTCCAGCACACCACTGCAAGACCCTTTACTATGTGCTTCACCAGCCCACCTGCATCTCTCTGAACTAGGCACCACCTCATACTTTCTGTTCTCTCACAGGGCAACAGTCTTTCACTGGGAATAATACAGTCCCAGACCTCACCCCTTTCAGTTTATTGCTCCACTGTTGCTTTCTCATTCAGAATAAGGGGTTGGAATTTTTTTTCCCTACCCCCTTTTCTGTCTTATTTTCTGCTAGGTACATATCTCTATTCACTATAACATATAAATATGTTATAAATATGTATAAATATTTGTGTATTCACTATAACATATAAATATGTTATAAATATGTATAAATATTTGTGTATTCACTATAACATATAAATATGTTATAAATATGTATAAATATTTGTGTATTTTCTGCCTCCCTCTTGCCACCATTAAACTGTAAACTCAATGAAAGCAAGTATTTTTGTCTTTGCTTTGTTGGTGGTGTTCACAGCCATATAATCAGCACCTAGAATCTGAGTTTTGGGCCCTAGAATAGGAACTCAGTAAACGTCTGTGAATTTAATAAATGAATGGCCAAGGTTTATCCCAGGAATGCTAAGATGGCTTAATATAAATAGACTGTTTCTAATGCAATTCACAGAAGTAGAGACTAAAGGAAAAAATATGACCATCACAATACAGGTAGAAATCATTAAGGAAAACACAGTATCTATTCATGATGAAAACCCTTAGTAAACTAGGAATAGAAAGGAACTATGAGGCTTCCCTGGTGGCACAGTGGTTAGGAGTCTGCCTGCCAATGCAAGGTACGTGGGTTCAAGCCCTGGTCCGGGAGGATCCCACATGCTGTGGAGCAACTGGGCCCGTGCGCCACAACTACTGAGCCTGCACTCTAGAGCCCGCAAGCCACAACTGCTGAGCCCACGAGCCACAACTGCTGAAGCCTGCGCGCCTAGAGCCCGAGCTCCGCAACAAGAGAAGCCACCACAGTGAGAAGCCCACACACCACAGGGAAGAGTAGCCCCTGCTCGCCGCAACCAGAGAAAGCTGTGAGCAGCAACGAAGACCCAACGCAGCCAAAAATAAATAATTTATTAAAACAAAAACAAAAGGAACTATGCAGTCTACCAAACAGATTCGCCAAAAGTCAACATCATCACACCCAATGATGAAATGCTAGAAGCAGTTCTTTTAAGATTAGGGAAAGAGGGCTTCCCTGGCGGTGCAGTGCTTGAGAGTCCGCCTGCCGATGCAGGGGACACAGGTTCGTGCCCGGGTCCGGGAAGATCCCACATGCCGCGGAGCGGCTGGGCCCATGAGCTATGGCCGCTGAGCCTGCACGTCCGGAGCCTGTGCTCCGCAACGGGAGAGGCCACAACAGCGAGAGGCCCAAGTACCACAAAAACAAACAAACAAACAAAGATTAGGGAAAGAATAAAAATCATATCATTTACATGAACTGCAAATAGACTAAAAATTCTAATTAAAATGCAGAGATTCTCAAAATGGATTTTAAAAAACTCCGCTCAGTACATGCTTTTAAAATTTTACATATAAAGACACAAGTTGAGAGTAAAAGGGTAGAAAAAGGCATACCATGCAAACAGTATAGTCAGCTGATTTCTGACAAAGACATTGAGTTATATCAGCGGAAGAAATGGCAGCCTTTTGTTTGTTTTTGGTTTTTTTTGTGTGTGTTACGCCCGGGCCTCTCACTGTTGTGGCCTCTCCCGTTGCGGAGCACAGGCTCCGGACTTAGCGGCCATGGCTCATGGGCCCAGCCGCTCCGCGGCATGTGGGATCCTCCCGGACCGGGGCACGAACCCGCGTCCCCTGCATCGGCAGGCGGACTCTCAACCACTGCGCCACCAGGGAAGCCCCGAAATGGCAGCCTTTTAAATAATGGTGATGGGACAACTGGGCATCCTTATAGAAAAGCAATGAACTTTGACCCCTACCGCATGCCAAATACAAAAACTAATTTGACATAATCACAGACCTAAATGTAAAAGCTAAAATTATGTAACTCCTAGAAAATAAACATAGGAAAAAAATCTCACAAGCTGGAGGTAGGCAAAGATTTCTTAAGGACACAAAAAACACTAATCATTAAGGGAAAAAATGCAATAAACTGGATTTCATAATAATTAAGATTTTCTGTTCATCAAAAGACACAATTAAGAAAATGAAAAGTTACAGATTGGGAGAAAAATATTCACATACTCACAGGCATAAATGAAAAAGGTCTTGTTTCCAGACTATATAAAAAACTATTTAAATTCAACAGTAAGACAAACAGCTTGATATTAGAAAGGAACATATATGAATGACCAAAAAGCAAATGAAAAGGTACTCAACATTATTAATCAGGGAAATACAAATTAAAATGACAATGAGATACTACTGTATACCACCAGAATAGCTAAATCGAAGACTGACAACACTAAATGCAGACGAGAATGTGAAGCCATTAGAATTCATTTTTTTCTGGTTAGAGTGTAAACTGGTACAATCACTTTGGAGAACTGTTCAATGGTTTCTCATAAAGTAAAGCCCCCGTCTACCCTATGACCCAGCAAAAATACTTACACAAAAATGTATGGCAGCTTTGGGAATTCCCTGGCAGTCCAGTGGTTAGGACTCCACGCTCACACTGCCGAGGGCCCCGGGCTCAATCCCCGGTGGGGGAACTAAGATCCAGCAAGCCGCACAGTGTGGCCAAAAAAAAAAAAAAAAAGTATGGCAGCTTTATTCATAACAAGCAAGCTCTAGAAACACACAAAATATCCAGCAATAGATGAATGGATAAATGTATTGTCGTATATGCATACAGTGGAAAACTACTCAGCAGGAAAAAAAGAATGGCCTATTGATATATGCGATGACATAGATGAAACGTGAATCTCGCAAACACGGTTGAAGGAAAGCAGCCGGAAACAAACAAGTACATATTGTATGACTCCATTTATACATAGTTCAAGAACTGGCAAGCTAATCGTTGTTGAATGAAAGCAGAACAGTGGTTGCTTTTAGGGTTGGGGAAATTGACTGGTGGTGAAGTTCAACAGCCAAAGACCCCCAGGGACAAAACAGGAGCCCAGCAAAGTTAGGTTTCTTAACTTGCTGAAAAGGGAGAGTTATCCAGGGGAACCATGAAGGGCCCCTTTGACGAGAGAAAGGAGGGAGGTTGTCTTGTTTCGTTTTGTGTAAGGTGTGGGCTCCAAATAACCTCACAAGGTGAATTTGAGTTGGACGTGCAGCACTTATTGGAACTCATGATTTGAGAAAGGGCGGGGGAGGACACAGGGGAGAAAGAGAAAGAAGAGTAATAAACATCGTCCCCATTTTACAATTGAAAACATTCAAATTAAAGGATTCTACTCTGGTGAAGAAGCTAGGATTGAATCCAGTTCTCAGGTCAAATCCAAAACTGCCACACCAGACATCCGGCTGGTTTCAGGAAAAGAGAAGGCTAAGCATTAGTCTATCTCAGAGTGGTGCTGTGTAACAAAACGTTCAGGATTTTAACGTCTAATTTACTCTGTTTGAAACAGTGGTCACAAGGGAACAGTCGAGGTCCCATATACTACCAAACCAAAAAAAGAGAACACTTTTCCTAACAGTTTCTTGTTCGTGTAATGAATAGCAAGTTAAACGCGTGCAGACTTCTCACTGGAACTCCGAATATGAATAAAAGAATGAGCTCCAATAAGAAGTCTGCAACCTTGGTTAGTAGTTCACTGAATATACGTTTACTGAACCAGTGTGTCGGTTCCTTTGCATAGAGAACAGTTTGGGGAGGAAAAAATAACACCGGAGTTTATTTACAAAACAGGAAGCTCTCACATTGGAACAGATTTCTTACAACGAGGATCCCAAAGAGGCAATCAAAACATTTTTTGCACTCTTTTGTTGGAAACTCAGGGCACTGTCAACGGTGTGGTACATTAGGTATCCTCAAACTTTATTGTGCATCTGAATCCCGGGAAACGTGTTAAAATCTAAGTTCTGATTCAGTAGTGCCGATGTGGAGCTAAGACAACGCATTTCTAAAAAGTTCCCAGGTGATGCTGAGATTGCCAGCCGAGGGGAGACTGGGGGCGCGCGCGGGGGCGAGCAACTCCACTTTGAGTAACCCAGAAGCTCTAAGCAACTGGAAAAAAGAAATTCAAAAACCCGTCCTTCCGAGGGAGGCGGAGCCTGCCCGGGCAGCCGAAAAGCGAGCTAGGCTGCGCCTGGAAGCCCGCACTCCACCGCCCGCCTTACCCCAGGATCAGCAGCGCACTCTGCAGCCGTCTCCGCACTTCCAAGAACACGCGCGCCTCCGCCGCAGCCGCCGCCATGGCGGGCACCCAGTCAGGGGCTCCAGCGACCTCGGGCACCAGGGCCGGAAAGGGGCTGCACGTGCGACCCGAGCCGGAGCAGGAGCGGCAGCGGCGGCGGTGTGGGCGGCGCGGGTCTCCAGGACCCGGAGGTCGGCTGCCCGCCAGCCCACAGCGCCACCTGCCGGGAGAAGAGCGCGCCGCCGCGAGGACTCCATCTGAGGGGCGTGGCAGTGTCAAATCCCGGCTTTGGGTCTGAGTGCGGAGAAAGATGGGCGGGGACCAGAAGTGTCCTCCCACGGTGCCACCTGATGCATCCGGCTCCCTGGAAATGACCTTCAAAGTCAGACCCCCCAGTGCAGTGCTTTGGGTAGCGTGGGTAGGGAGGAGACTGGACGAGAGGGAGATGATGGAGAGGGGTCGGTATAGCCGGGCACTGTCCCCAGGAAGCCAGAGAGCCGAACTCCCCACCCCAAACACACTGTATCTTGGATTTGTTTTTGTTTTTGTTTTAATGAACTACGGTTGGGTTTTGTTTTTTTTGTTTTTTAATGAACGCTAGTCGGCCGTTTGGTAGCTCTGTCTGAGGCAACAAATGTCCAGCACTGACGTGGCGTTGCTTCTCAATTTAGACCCAGTCGCTCCAGGATGGAAACGGTTGCAAAAATGTGAGAAGTTTTCTGTTATCTATGCAGAAGAGAGTGTGGTTAAATCCAGTATCATGAAGCACAGGATCAAGCATTCCCATAACTTTTGAAAAGAGGAAGATGAGAATGACTCCATATGTACATTTCCGCTCTTCACTTTTGCAAAAGTAAAAACTGACTCAGGGAAGTTGTACTATCATTGCTACTAGAAGATGTTTTTGGAAAGTTTGACCCGGTAAAGAAAAGGATCTAATACAATGTAAGTACTTATCATGGGAATATATTAAAATATAAGGCCATGGTGGTATTATAATGAAAATTCTTTTCAAACAAGAGGCTTTAAAAAAATAGAAACAATGATTGCTTGTATGTAGAAAATCGTGTTTATTGATTTTCTACTTTATCATTTCAACGTCACAATTATCACACACCAAACGTATTAATTTGAAGATTTTCCAAATAAATAATAAAGCCATGTCCCTAGAGATACTAGTTTAAGACAGTTTTTCTAAAATCTATATTTGGAGTTTTTAAAGTTTATTGTTTTGCCTCACAAATTCCTGTATCCATCAGAAAAATTAAAAATCATGGCTGGAGGTAACACAATTAAAAGAATTAAGTTGACTGCTATTTCATCTCAATGGTGATGAAGCGTGATGGTTTTGATGGAAGAAATTTTCACATATTAAGATATAGGAAAGTCATTCTGGCTTATACAAGGTTTAACTTGAACTTTAGGATAACCAAAACAGCCTATTTGTGGCCTATTAAGTATGCATTGAGGACTTCCCTGGCGGTCCAGTCGTTAAGACTCTGTGCTTCCACTGCAGGGGACGTGGGTTCAATCCCTGGTCTAGGAACTAAGATACTTTATGCCACCTGGCACGGCCAAAAAAAAAAAAAAAAAAAGCATCGTGCATCTACTTTAACCATTAAAGAAAACATGCATTAAAAAAAAATGGAGTAACTGTGGTTCAGACATTCCAAATGGAGCCAAGGTGGTCATTGTGACATAGACACGTTCTTGTATTACTGAGAACTTAAAATTTCTGAACTGTGTCAGACTCAAGGACACCACCAGCCATTCTCAGAACAATATCTGCTAGCAGCTGCCAGCTGCAAACTTGTAGCCTCAAGGTCTCCCCTTGTAACTATGCAACCGTTTCAGACCCCAACCAATCCTTACGTAACAAGCACCCATACTTCCTGCCAGCTCCAATCCTAATGCTTGACAAATAATTTATGTAATTTTGGGCCTTTTGTCTTTATAAGCTGCCCCCATTTTGTAGTCCAGTGGAACACAATTCAAGTGCTTCTTCAATCTGTGTCTCCCAGGCTATAGTCCTCAATTTGGCTTAAATAAAACTCTTTTTTTCTTCCTAATATATATGATATATTGGTTTATTGATTATTTCCCTCCACAATTTCGACTCCTTATGCCTTCCACCTTTAATTCTCAAAGCTATTAAGTGCCTAAATACTGACACATTATATTGAAATATAACTTTTTTTTTTTTCTTTGTTGGCCATTCGTCTTGCAAGATCTTAGTTCCCCGACCAGGGATTGAATGTGGGCCACGGCAGTGGAAGCATGCAGTCCTAACCACTGGACCATCCGGGAACTCCCTATATACCATTCTTAACACAGCATGCTCTTCATAATTGATGTTTCATTATTTTTAAGAATTGTTATATTTTATGTATTCATGTATTTCACATTCGCAAAAGAAATCAACCAATTTTTTCACCCTACATTTTAGGCAAAAGGGTGCAATTCTTGTAACAACATGATTCTAGGGTTCTAGAATGAAAATATCTCCTTATGTGATAACAACTATTTGTCTCCTAACTTCACAAATCTTTTAACCTCTCTGTGCTTGGGGTTCCTTAATATTGAGGAATTAAACAATTGGTTAAACAATTTAAACAAATACTTAAATAATATTTAAAAGCTATTTTCAACTCCTAGCATCCCTTCCATCTCTCCACCCATCATGATGGGGCTGGCGCGTGGAAAACACCTGCTACACCCCTTTCCAGGTCCACTCCCTCAATTGGTGGTGATGGGCCGCTTCCCCGACAGTCCGCTTGAGGGCGCTGTGACTACAGCTAGCGCCGGGAGGCAAGGAGCGGACCGGGGGCGGGGATCGAGGGCCGAGGACGTCGACGCCGGCGTGGGCGCGAGCGCGAGCGCGGTGCACGCCGGGAGCTGTCACTAGGCCCTCCGGCTCCCGGCCTCCGTGTCGCTGCCGCGGTTGCCAGGAGAGCGGCGCCGGCAGGAAGCGGCCGAGCCCCGACAGGTAACAGCGTCCCCGCCCCCAGCGCGGTCGCGAGGCCGGCCGCCGGCCCCGAGAGGCCTGCTTGGCCGGGCTCGTTCCCGAGCCGCCGGGACGCCCCGCGGGTCGGCTGTTGCGTTGGGGGATGTAGCTGCCCCGGCCCCGCCTGAACTCGCGAAGCCGGCCGGCCGGCCGCCCTCTGGTTTCCGTGGAGGCGGGAGCTGCGCGGGGACCGGCGGGCCGGGGCCGGCCGGCGGCGCCGCGAGGAAGGCCGGGGCCGGCGGGGCCGGAGCGTCGGGTGACCGGGTAGAGCCTCCTGCGCAGGGGCCGCGCGGTGCGCGAGGTTGGGGTGGAAGTCGCACCTGTGCGATGAGAGCGCGCGGATGCACTTCTGTGTTGGCGGAATCGAGGCTTCTTGCGGCCTCTTGCATCTGGGGGGTTGGTTTAGGATTGAGGAGACACAAATGCCCGCCCTGGTTCATATTACATGCGGGGGGGGGGTGTTGGAAAGGAGTGTAGAAGTTTATTAGAGGAAGTCATATCAGTTATAAGGAAGTTGTTAACAATCATCACCTTTGATTCCCGAGACTTTTAAAGTTGCAACATAACAATAGTCGCTTGTTCGGTCTCCATTCTCGGAGGGGGAAGGGGAGTGGCACACAACTACTTTTTTTTAAAGCAAAGTAATTTGTGTTTTGATTATTCTTACACTTTCTTAGAGTTCTGTGGAGTTTGAGAAATACAAAGATTGGAAAAATCTGATTTGGAGATTGCAGTTAAAGCAATCAAAACTTTTTTTGTGATTACAGAAAAGATAGGAAACTAAGTTTTCGCCTGGGAAATAAACCCCGAACTATCGAAACACAAAATCCTTCAATTTCGATGTTGTTGGCTGTCTTGATGTAGACATAAGATCTCGCATTTTACTGTGGATAACATATGTTAGCTTTATGTTGTAAGTAACTCTCCACCTGATAAACAGCAGTGATTTTTGTTGAGCTGACAAGTTATAACGAGAGTAAATTAAAACCAGTTGTAGTACAAATGGTTTATTTTAAAGTGATTACTTTCAGCCACTCTGAACTAAATCATTACCCAGAATTACGAAACAATAGATCTCCAGGTGACCCTGATTATCAGGAACCCGAGACTCAAAGAATTAAAAACATCTGAGTTAATACACAAACCTGGAAATGTAACACCATAACCAAAATATTAAATGTAAAGTAAATGTTAATTAAATGTTTGACTATAGAAGTCCTATTTTGACTCAAAGGAGTCCTATTTTGACTCAAAGGAGTCCTATTTAATAGTTAAACTAGTGGAAAGAACTCTTGCCTGGGAAGGAGAGATTTCATTCAAGTCCTTTTTTCTCCTGATGACCAGGTGTGATCTCTCTAGGCCTCAGATTTGTCATCTGTTTAAGGGAATTTCATAGGTTCACATTTTTCCAAACTGTTTCCCCTGAACACCATTCTGAATCCATTAATACTCTTACTGCCCCAAAACAGTGTTCCATGGCAAATAATTTGGGAGCACATTGGTTTACATCAGGCTTAACTTCTGATTTACTTTTAACCGCAAGACTTCTCAAAACCTTTACTACTGTACTAAGACGCACGTACACTTCCAGGGTGTAAGCTTCCCAGGGAAGGTTATCCAAGCATTTCCTAAACTTACCGGGCCAGAGAGCACATTTTCTCATGGCCAACCTGTTAACGTCTCCTAGGGTATATTTACATAGAACCCAATTGGAAAATTACTGTAGTTGAGCTGAGTCCCCTTTCAGCTCTAAAATTCCCTACATTGTATGCTTCTATGGTGTTCAGATTAAGCTTGGTGGCAACTCACTGGACCAAAGGGCTTATATGTGCCTTAGTAGGATATTGAAGATTCACATAGTTTTCTGTGAACCTTAATGCTTTAATTTATGGCGGAAGAGTATCATCTTTTTTCTGGTCTCTTGATGCTTTTCTATAACTAATTAATTCAAGTTTGGAATTTCATTTTATGGTCAAGTTATTGATTTTATTAAGAATGGCATTATAAAGTTCCAAAAGTAAAGACTTGTTGATGATTGCATTGTTTTTTTTTTTACAGTGATTCCACTTTCTAGTCGTGAATTCTTAACCTATGAAATGTGATAAAAGCCACTTGAAATGTACTTAATAACTAAATAATTTTAAGAGCTTAGATCATTGAAAAGAGTTAAAGGTTAGGGGCTTCCCTGGTGGCGCAGTGGTTGAGAGTCCGCCTGCTGATGCAGGGGACACAGGTTCGTGCCCCGGTCCAGGAAGATCCCACATGCCGCGGAGTGGCTGGGCCCTGTGAGCCATGGCCGCTGAGCCTGCGCGTCTGGAGCCTGTGCTCCGCAACGGGGGAGGCCGCAGCAGTGAGAGGCCCTCTACCGTGCAAAAAAAAAAAAACAGAGTTAAAGGTTAAAATGTAAATACTAAGGCAGTTATTTCTAAATTGCTTACAAACAAGGTCTGTGTTGAATACAATCTCAAATCATTTTGCTAAATTCCCTCAGGTGTCAGTAGCACAACACAACCTGTGTGGCTACTTCTGTCTATTCTTTGTTACTTTGTTAGGGGTGAGTACTGTTAATGTGCTCCTTTGTTTGAGGGGGAGGGGAACAGTACATTTAATTATAATAGGTAAGCCTTAATTCAGGTAAGTTCTGTCCCTGAAATGAAACTATTAAGTATGGAGCTGCTATTTTTGTGTAATAGCTAACAGCTTTTGAAATTTTATTATATGAAAATAAGTACTTTTGATCCCCCTGTCTGAATTGGGATTTCCCTTCTCCTGATTGTGTTTACCTCCCCTTCCCAAACTATCCAAGCCTGAAACCTCAATGATTTTCTTTGCATAGGTCAAAGATACGGTATCACACTTATCAAGGAAAAATTTACATGTAATAATGTGCACTCGTTTTATGTGTACATTATATACACACCCATGTAACCACCACCACAGTCAAGATTTAGAACATGTCGCACACCACCCAGGCCTGTATTGTTATGCTTTTGTTCTCTTTGAATGTTCTCCCTGTCTCTGCATGTCTAAATCCTATCTGTTAAGTTCTAGCTTAAATGCCACCTTGTCTGTGAATCCTTTAATTGCCTCATTTTGAAGTAATTACCTTCTTTTCTGACTTTCCTGTTTACATTTCTTTGAACATTTTTTCTGTCCTTCATGATGGCAAAACCAGCGGCATGCTTATAATAGGCAGTTATATTTGTTGACCAAATAGAAAGTGTAGTATTTCTCAAACTTGACTAAGTCATTCTTATATCATCTTCAGAATTTTGGCCATATCTGCATACTTCCTGTATACTTAGTTTTTTCATATTTATCAATATAACTATTAACATAATTTTAAAGGAAACTTGAAGTAACCACCGTAAATAAAAAGCAGGTATCTGAGATTTCCTGATGTAGTCAGAGGAATTGAAAGAGAATGAAGGGAGAAGAACTTCCTCGCTTGATTTAGTGTCACTTAGCCTTGTCCTTGGGCCCCATAAAATCTTCTCCCATCTGATTGGTGGTCAAAATTTGGGAGGTACTGGCTTAATCAGGGCCTGAGAATTCCTTAGAATTTTATCTGTGAAAGAACTGGGAAATAAAGCCTCAGTTGCAAATTAAAAGGTGTACTGAGTTTCATCTTTGTATTGCATTTTTAAAGTCAAATAGGATCATTATTGAATCGGTAAATGTCTATTTTCTTCAAAAATGTTTTTAATATTAGTAATTACTTTTACAAATAAAACATCTTTTTGTTATTATGGTACATTAGCTTTAAGATAAACCTTTGACTGTAGAGAAATAAATCTAAATTTAAAACCAGTTAAAGCCTTTGATATGACAAAGTGATGATTGTTGATGCAAGAGTGATGAAATGTTAATAATATGTTTATCTGGCAAAGCTCCTACAATAGTAGATGAGGTAGTAAACTTAAAAGAGTCTGATAATCTCCTCTACTTCTTCCTCTCATCAATTATCAAGTTTGAGCTGTATATTTTTATTTCCATCTTGCAGGAGACATTTCCAGCCTTTTTTCTTCTGAGGTAATGAAAAATTCTCCTCTCTTAATGGAGTTTTATATGAACAGGAAAGGAAATAAATTCCCTACTCTTGTTCTATAAAATATACTTTGTATCTCAACTTGCTGACGTTATTTACCGGTATATATCTATATTATGCACTTAGTGTTTAAATTGCCATTGTTTCGTGTTTATGAACAAAAAGTTAGGTAAATAGACCATTTAGTTTGGTGCTATCATTTTCCAAAAACTACTTTACCTGAGTGGTAATACTAGGTAATCTAAAGTTCTGGGATGCAACCTTAATTTGGAAATAAGACAAGAGCCCTTTGGATGATAGTTTTTATTTCATAAAAAAACCTTCACCCAAGCAAGTAATTTCTTTCCTGTGTCTGTACTATAAAATAAAGCAGCATTATAGAAGCAGTGCAAATTCTTATCATTTAAAAGTGACAGCAGACTGTAATCCGAAAAACTATAAAAGCATAGCAGGCTTAGCCCTTTGCATTATACATATAAATAGCCCTACATTTCCAGTTGCTTTTGCTTGTGCTGTTATGTTATGAAAAAACACAGTAAGGTATCAGCCAGCCGAAACCCTTAGTATATGCGTTATTGTGATCAAATTTTCCAGATAGCTTGAATTTTTTATATTATATACCATAAATGCCATCCCATTCTGTAGTTATACTTTTTGCTTATCTTCAACATGATGAAGAGTCATCACTTGGCACAATGGCTTCTCATATACACTTACATGTCTTACAGTGTGTCTCAATTTTTTTTGCGTTTCTAATTATGTTTTTTAATTGAATATTTATGTACAATATTATATAAGTTACAGGTGTACAATATAGTGGTTCACAATTTTAAGTTATACTCCATTTATAGTCATTATAAAATATTGGCTGTAGTCCCCGTATTGTACAATATATCCTTGTATATTATTCCATACATAATAGTTTGTACCTGTTAATCCCCTACCCCTGTTGTCCCTCCCCCTTCCCTGTCCCCACTGGTAACCTCTAGTTTGTTCTCTGTATCTGTGAGTCTGCTTCTTTTTTGTCATATTCACTAGTTTGTTGTACTTTTTAGATTTCACATATAAGTGATATCATACAGTATTTGTCTTTCTCTGACTTATTTCACTTAGAATAATGCCCTCCAGGTCCATTCATGTTGCTGCAAATTGCAAAATTTCATTCTCTTTTTATGGCTGAGTAGTATTCCATTGTGTTCCATACATGTACCACATCTTCTTTAACCATTCGTCTGTTGATGAACACTTAGGTTGCTTTCATATCTTGGCAATTGTAAATAACGCTGTTCTGAACATTGGGTACATGTATCTTTTCCAGTTAGTGGGGGTTTTCCTCAGATATATACCCAGGAGTGGAATTGCTGGATCATATTTTTATGATATTGCTGGTTCTATTTTTAGTTTTTTGAGAAACCTCCATACTGTTTTCCACAGTGGCTGCACCAATTTATACTCCCACCAACAGTGTAAAAGGGTTCTCTTTTCTCCACATCCTCACCAATATTTGTTATTTGTGTTCTCTTTTTTTTTTTTTTGGCTGCGTTGGGTCTTCTTTGCTGCATGTGGGCTTTCTCTAGTTTCGGCGAGTGTGGGCTACTCTTCGTTGTGGTGCGTGGGCTTCTCACTGTAGTAGCTTCTCTTGTTGCGGAGCACGGGCTCTAGGCATGTGGGCTTCAGTAGTTGTGGCTCATGGGCTCTAGAGTGCAGGCTCAGTAGTTGTGGCGCACGGGCTTAGTTGCTCCGCGGCATGTGGGATCTTCCCGGACCAGTGCTTGAACCCGTGTCCCCTGCATTGGCAGGTGGATTCTTAACCACTGCGCCACCAGGGAAACCCTTATTTGTGTTCTTTTTGATGATAGCCATTCTGACAGGTGTGAGGTGATATCTCATTGTGGTTTTGATTTGCATTTCCCTGCTGATTAGCAATGGTGAGCATCTTTTCATGTTCCTGTTGGCCATCTGCATTTCCTCTTTGGAAAAATGTGTATTTAGTTCTTCTGCCCATTTTTAAATCAGGTTTTTTTTTTGATGTTGAGTTGTATGAGCTGTTTATATACATTAGCTATTAACCTCTTATCAGTCATAACATTTGCAAATATTTTCTCCCATTCAGTAGATTGTCTTTTTGTTTTGTGGATGGTTTCCTTTGCTGTGCAAAGGTCCCATTTGTTTATTTTTGCTTTTATTTCCTTTGCTTTAGAGACAGATCCAAAAAAAATATTGGTATGATTTATGTCAAAGAGTGTTCTGCCTATGTTTTCCTCTAGGAGTTTTATAGTGTCTGGCCTTACATTTAGGTCTTTAATCCATTTTGAGTTTATTTTGTATATGGTGTTAGAGAATGTTCTAATTTCATTCTTTTACATGTAGCGGTCCAGTTTTCCCAGCACCACTTATTGAAGAGACCATTTTTTCTCCAATGTACATTCTTGCCTCCTTTGTCATGTCACTGACCATAGGTGCGTAGGTTTATTTCTGGGCGCTCTATTCTGTTCCATTGATCTAGTTGTCTGTTTTTCTACCATAGCATACTGTTTTGATGACTGTAGCTTTGTAGTATAGTCTGAAGTCAGGGAGTCTGATTCTTCCAGCACCGTTTTTCTTTCTCAAGATTGTTTTGGCTATTTGGGGTCTTTTGTGGTTCCATAAAAATTTTTAAATTGTCCTAGTTCTGTAAAAAAAATGCCATTGGTATTTTGATAGGGATTGCATTGAATCTGTAGACTGCCTTGGGTAGTATGATCAATTTAACAACATTAATAATGTTGATGTTAAACAATTTTAAAGTTTCCTTGACAGAGGTTTTTCTCCTGAGGAAAAAAAGAAAATATGGTACTTGCTTTAAAGTTAATGTCTGTCATTTTCAAAGAAGAATAAATATTTAAATGACTTCCATACTGTATACCACCAGTTTCATAGGTGTTACATCAGTTAATCAGGATTTCACCCTTGAGCCTGAATGAGGGGTTCCAGCAGAATTACTTATCTTTTTTTTTAATGGCAACTGGCATTTTATTGGAAGGCTGTCTTCAAAATCTTTGCTCCAAGCCTACCTGATTCTATAATTTGAAGCTGCCAATTTTACGTGATCTGTTAACTGCTTTTTAAATTATGGCTTTTAAGTTATAATAGAGGTGTGGTTTAAAAAGGAATATATTATTTGAGAATAAACTTTTTAGTTTTCTTTTGCTACGTAACATTATCTCAAAATGTAGTGACTTGAAACAATATAAATCTCAGGAGAGACTGGGGAGCCGTTTGTCTCTGAGGTTCTGGCTTGAGATTTTGTGAGGTTGCAGTCATCTAAAGGTTTAATTGGGATTGGAGAACCCCCTTCCAAAGTGGCTCACTCACCTTCTGGGAAGTTCTTTCTGTTTGTTGAAGGGAGGCCTCAGTTCCTCCCACAGGGGCCTCCCCACAGGGATGCTTGAATGTCCTTTTGGCATAAAGGCTAGCTTGCCCCAGAATAAGAGATCCAAGAGACATCAGGGTGGAAACCACAATGTCTTTTATGGCCTTGTTTTCACTTCTGCAGTATTCTATTTATTGTTCACATAGGCCAGCAGTGATTTCAGGAGGAGACTACACAAGAGCTTGAGGATCATCGGAGGCCATCTTGGAAGCTAGCTACCACATCTTGTAAAGCTAGTATGTGAACATGTCACTAAGTAATAAACAGTACATATTTACTCAAAATGCAGTTTATACACAGCTTATGCTTTTAGAAAGGATATTCAGAGATTAACTTACCATGCCACTTGAAGATTACTAAACAAAGCAAGTACTTTATCAACTAAATTCTTAGTCTCCATGGTTCTTTGGGAATGATGGGATGACTGGGTTCAGATGTAACACTGAAGATACAGGTTTTATTCATTTTGATTTTCTTCTTATGAGACGAAGGAGGGGCGAAAAATGCCACATATTACACAGCTGCTATTTGATTTTCTTTAGGGATACTATTCATTCATATACCTTTAAAAATTGAATTTATTTAATACCATAAAGAGGGAATAAATCATGTGTTTTTAAAAGTATAGAAAAAGTATGCAGTGAAAAGTCTCCGTCTCCCAGGCCCCCATCCACCCAAGTTCCCACCTGGCCTCCAGGAAGTAATCAGCTTTACTGTTGTCTTGTGTGTTCTTTCAGAGCTATACCATATGTATGCTGATTATATGAATATATATTCTCCCCTTTTTATATTAATGGTAGCATTCTGTAAACAGTATTCTGCACCTTGATTTTTTACCTCATATGTCTTAGGAACATTTTCTAAATCAATTAGACTTTATTCTTTTTACCACTGGAGTATATTCTATTGTCATTCAGTTTTTAATATTTATTGGTTATTTACTGTAGGTCAAGCACTGCTAGGAGCTGGGGATGTGAAAGCTAAAATGATAGATAAAGACTGTGTCACAGGGATTAACACCACTGGGAGTCACAGTTCGATTACAGTGAAGCAAAGTAAGTTCTATGATAGGGGAAGTACAGTGTATAGTTGGAGTCCACAGAAAGATGTATGTATGTGAATGTTGGGGAGATATAAAGGTCAGGGAAGACTTCCCAAAGAGGGTAATATCTGAAGCCTGAAGGATGAGAAGGTTCTAGCCAGGTTAAGTTATGATTCAGTGTTTCAGGCAGAAAGAGTTTTTTAAAAAGACTTTATAACATATTACAAAGCTGTAGTAATCAAAACACTGTGGTACTGGCATAAAGACAGAATAGAATAGAAAGCCCTGAAATAAACCCTGGTGTATATATGGTCAAATGATCTTTGAGAGAAAAGGAGTTGTTTAATTGGTATAGAGTTTCAGTTTCGCAAGGTGAAAAAGTTCTGGAGATTAATTGCACAATTTGAATATACTTAATAACACTGAACTGTACACTTAACAGTTGTCAGTGTGGTAAATTTTATGCATTTTTACCACAATTGAAAAAATGACATTAAACTTTTCAAAATGTGGCATATATGCATTTTGAAATACTATCCTGTAATGTAAGCCATGTTTCCAAATATTGACAAATGGTACTGTTTAAAGAATGAGCCAGGTCAGAGGGGTTGAATCAGAAGGTATTGTGCAGAGGCATAGCATTTCAAATATAGTTTGACAGAAAAACTTTAGGTGATGAAAAGGAGTACAGGGCCTATCCAGAGAAGAAATAGCATATGTAAAAGCACTGAGGTGGGGGCTTCCCTGGTGGCGCAGTGGTTGAGAGTCCACCTGCTGATGCAGGGGACACGGGTTCGTGCCCCGGTCCGGGAAGATCCCACATGTCGCGGAGTGGCTGGGCCCATGAGCCATGGCCGCTGAGCCTGCACGTCTGGAGCCTGTGCTCCGCAGTGGGAGAGGCCACAACAGTGGGAGGCCCACGTACCGCAGAAAAAAAAAAAAAAAAAAAAAAAAAGGACTGAGGTGGAAGGGAGCAAGTCTTTGAACAGTTGACTAGTGTTAAAGAAAAAATATTCAGTGACACTTCTTAAGATGGTAAGGCCAACCTTATTCAGTATCATCATCATAGGTGTAGGGACCACTGCAATGGCATTTTACAGTGGAAGAGAGAGATTGGCCTCAACTCTCAGCGTGGGCACGTGGGACTTTATAGCCAAGGAGTAGTTGAGGGTCAGTGGATGGAAAACTACTCTTAAGAGGAAGCATCAGGAGTAAGAGGGGATTCTGGTTAAAACCAACCTAACAGGATTCTTGCTGCAGACAGACCAGGATGATCAGTAGTTGGAGGGTGAGGATCCTGATCAGATGTTGAGGGTGGAGGATTCTGGTTAAACTGACATAGCAGTGTTCTTGAAAAAACTATATTTTATAAGAAAGTGCACAGATGGGCCCAGGAGAAGGTTCAGACCCTGGCCAAAGTTTGGTCAAGCAAAGAATCTTTGTCACTAGGTTTTGCTTAGCTAGAACAGAAATATGTATTAAGATTGAAATCTAGGGTCTAGTTTATGAAAAGACTTTAATCATATGATTAAAAGCTTGCATGTATATACTTTCTAAGTGATTGAATGTCACAGCTGTAGCAGTGATGAGAGTACTTCCTACATGCTAAGTAAGCACTGGGCTGAAGTGCTTTTCATGGTATATGAACTTATTTTTCTGAGCTTCCAGCAGGGAGTTATATGCTCAAACTCTTTTTTGCTGTGTAAAATTAATTGGCTGTTAGAAAGCTGAAGGTAGTGAAAGATACATGGCTATTGTACTAGTCCAGGTGGAAACTATTCAGAAGCCATGGTTAAAAGGCCATTCTGAATGATACTGTCTACCACAGTCAACTTCAGCTGAAGAAAAAAAAAGCTGAATTTGTTGATAGATTTGAATATGAGAATAGGGAATAAAGCCACAGCTCATGCTGTGTGATTGTGTGATTGGGAAGATGATGGTGCTGTTTTACTTCAGTAGTGAAGTAAAAACAAAAACAGGACGATGACGTTCAGAGAATAATAATAGCAGTGCTTGACAGGTTTCTTGTATTGGAGTGACATCCTAAAGGAATTTAACAGAGTACAGTGACTGAAACGGAAAGTAAGGAGAGTCTAATAATAATGATAACAGTTGATGGTTTTATCAGTGCTTTGGAGGGTACCTAGTTTTCATAAAGGGCCTCTGAATAAAGATCAAGCAATACCTTATTTTGGTTCTGATTCTATTAGGTGCTTCAGAATTTACCACAGTATCTAGAGTTGGGCTTCCCTGGTGGCGCAGTGGTTGAGAGTCTGCCTGCCGATGCAGGGGACACGGGTTCGTGCCCCGGTCTGGGAGGATCCCACATGCCACGGAGCGGCTGGGCCCGTGAGCCATGGCCGCTGAGCCTGTGCGTCCGTAGACTGTGCTCCGCAACGGGAGAGGCCATAACAGTGAGAGACCCGCGTACTGCAAAAAAAAAAAAAAAAAAAAAAAAAAAAACCCACAAAAAAACGAAGTATCTAGAGTTAATTCTCTTGCAGAGTAATAATACCTCAGCAAGGTTTTGTTCTTTCATATATGTGTTATTAATACTTTTGTTCTATTTTTACCTTAACCATAAAACGTGAGACGGAATGAACATTGGAAGAGATGTAGAAGCAAGGCAGGTCTGCTGTAGGTAGTACCTCATTTTTCTCTGTGAAGTTTTCCTGATGTCCTTCAGATTAATTCTAGTCTCTTTCCTTTACCCATCAAGGGTTTTAACACTTGCAAGGCTACTTACTATGTAGCACCATTGTTTCATAGCTTTGAGCAAACCTATGTGCACAAACACACGCATGGTTTGTGTACAGTGTGAATGCTTTTTTGTAAATCCCTGTATGTAAAATTACTCAGCTAAAGTGTTGATGCCTCCCTGCTTGTGTAGTATTTTGCTCCTATCCTTTATATGCATAGGCATTGATTGAATCTGCATCTTAGTGAACACGTATGTGTGTATGTTTTACTCCTCATGATTATACTTTTGGAGCAGTTTCAATAAAATTCACAAAGGAAAATAAACCTTATTGTGTAGGATTTTTTTCAGTTGGGAAAAAAATTATATCTTTTTTCACAGGGAATAAAATTTGTTTACAGATACTCGAACTTAAATACATTACAGAAAAATTTGTTTAGTGTATACAGTATAGTATTTTTATGTTAATTTGTATAGCAACCAGTCTTTATTTTAAAGTTGAATAGTAAAATTAATAGTATATTGTTCATTAATTTTTTAATGCTGAGACCATTATTGTTAAAGTACTAATTTTAAAAAAATGAAATTTTATTTGAAACAATTGATTAACTTAATATGGTGGGTTTAACTGTACTGTAAAGATTATTTTTGCTTCTTTTACTTTATTTCTAGTAATTTATTTTAGTTAAGAAAATATTTCTTTCAAAGTTTAAGCAAAATCATTATTCTTCATTATTAAATGAAGAAAATAGCTACAAATGAACATATTTATTTTGAGAAAGATACTTTCTGAAAAGTGATGTTTTAAATAAACTTGGAAAAGTACTTGATAGGTTAGCTGAAAGTTAGATGTGTCCTTTATCTTGTTTCACATCTTTCTTTTTAATCACTCTGACTAGCTACTCAGTTTTATCATTATTGTTCTTACGTACAAAAACACAAGCACTGTTTTCTTGCTTCTTCCTAATTGAAAACAAACCAGAACATGGTCAATCTAGATAATTTAGATTTTCTTTAAGTGTATTATTCTGATATTTACTCTCAGGCTGACTTACCCTTGCCACCTAAAACATTTCTGTTTCATCCCCCCTCCCATCCCCATCGATAGGGAAATCAAGCAGATTTTAATATTAGCAAATGCCAAACTTCAAAAAGGTATGTTTAAAAAAGGCATATGATAAGTCCTAAAGGCAAAATTCAGTTGTTTTAGATTCTCAGTTTTAAATTATCAACACAACCATTTCTTTCTATAGATATGTTTAATACAAATATGACTAACCTAGAATATGTAATTGAATTATCAGTGATGCCCATAGGTTTCATGAAAATGTGGGAAACTTCTTTGAAACACTTATTTTCTGAACTATTATTTTGTCCCCTCGTACTTAGCAGCCCTCATGAATTATATCTCCCTTTCCCAAAAGAGAAACAAAATAAAACCTGTCTTTACTGGGTCTTGTAAAGCATCCCTTGGGTGCTTAATAATAGAATTTATAAACTAGATCCTACAGGATTCATCAGCCCTGGGCATCATTAATTTGGGGAAGCCACACCTGTAATTGTTTTTGGAGACACAACCCAAACCTGTAGCACCTCTCTAGGATTTAATTCCACTTGAGAGCGTATTTTTACTTGTTTAGAATTGTTTTCTCAGACAAGTAGATTGTACATACTATATATAGTTCTTGTACATACTATATGTATTATATATAGCAATACTATGTATGGTTCCTCTTCCACTCTAGTCATTTATTGAATTAGAATCACTGTTTTACATGTAACAACCAAAACAAAACCTTTTACATCCGAATTTATAGTCATTTAGCCTTACACTTTAACTTAAACACTTGCAATATCAAGCAATGAGCTAGGTGGGGGTATTCAGAGTTGAGCTTTTGTCCCTGTGCTTAACTCAAGGTCTGGAAGGAACAACAGAGATATTATGTACTTACATTATTACAGTTTTTTTTTTTTTTTAAGAAATAAGTGCAACAGGAAAAGAAAATACAGTGTCTAAAAACTGGGGAGGTAAAGAGTCAAGAAAGGCTAGATAGCCTGAACAGGTTTTCAAAAATGAAAAACAGAGGAGAGGTAGGATATGCCAGTCAGAAGAATTAAGAGCTGTAATTTAAAAGTAGTTCAGAAAGGTAAGTGATTAAGGACCAGATGCAGGAGTCAGCCTGCCAGAGTTCTGCCAGGTTCCTCCCTTTACTCTCTGTGGAACGTCAAACACTAAAGCATTCATATGTACGTGGACCCATGAGCATACCTGCTTCATGGATTTGTTGTGAAGATTACATGAGATAATTCGTGTAAAAGAGCTTAGTGTAGTGCCTGCCACGGAGTAATTAATTCCTAAGTCAGTTGCTGTAAATATCATCATCTTGAATAATGTATGGGCAATGTTTATTTGCCAGGTGTGCTTTGGGGGCAGGATGGTTATCTTTAACTCAGGGCATATGCTTAGTGTTCAGTATTATAGCTGTTTACTACTTGATGCTTACAGTAGAATCCCAGCTACCCAGTAATGGATCATTTTAAATTGTAATATGTGCCCACGCTTTTCTATTTTCTAAATTACTTTTCTTCATATTGCTTATGTGTCACAGAAATCACAGAATTTAAAGCTACAAGGAACCTTAAGTTACCACTTTTATAGAATTCAAAGACTGTTTTTAACAGATGTATAATTTTGTATATGTCTATGGGAAGAAAAAGCAATTAAATCAAGTTTGTTGTTTTTCACTCTGATGGAACGCTGGGATTCTTAATTTTTCATATCTTAGGTTTTAATTTTTATAGTTTTTACTGAAAGCAAAAGTGAAAATATAGCTAAATATAGTAAAACTCTGTCAGAATTTTCTTCAACATGAGATTGTCACCTAATTAATTTTAAAAGATTAGACCTCTGGGAGTATCATACTTAACAGATTTCCTTTCACAAGGGCTAGAATGACATTTTTCACATTAAGAAATTATGCCTAATACTGAAGCTTAAACTGAACTAATTTATAATTTGGTAAATTATAAATATAAATATTAAATATAATTGGATACAGCACAATTTTTATAGGTGCTCTTAGAATCTTTTAATTTTTTAAAGCACTTAATAGCAATTATGAATAGTCTGTTTGAAGAGAGTGCATGTTGGCTACGCTGGTTAGAAAAATAGAACTAATTCTGTTTTCTACAAAGCTTTTCTCAGAGAAACAAAGCAAAATGGTTTGTGAACTGTGTTCACATTGACTAATTCATTTATTCAAAGCATTTGAGGGCCTACTATGTGTTAGTCACTTTTATGGGACTGCTGATACAGGAATGAACAAGTCCAGTAGGGCTCCTGATCTCATGACATTTGCATTCCAGTGAGGGAGGGTAGATAGGAAACAAGCCAATAAGTAGGATAATTTCAGACTGTAATAAGTGCTAGGAGGGTAATCATGTGATATTCTGGAGTAGATGTTAAGCCTGTGGGCCGAGTGTGGGCTACTTGAGAAATGCTTCTCTGAGGGTTTGATATTACTTGGAGATGGGAAGGAATTTGCCTCACAAAGAGTTGACCTAAGAATTTCCGCGTGTGGAGAATAGCAAATGCAAGATGCCCTGCAATGCAAAGCATGTTGCTGTATTTGAGTTTGGATGTTCTAATAATGATACAATGTGATTTTACAAGATCTCTGGCTTCTCTGTGGACGATAGCGCTCAAGAATAGAAGCAGGATTCAGTGGTGTGCTAGAGTTGACGCCAACCAGTTAGAAGAATAGAAGAGGAAATAATAGAAGAGGTGGTAATATATTTAGGCTATATCAGTTAAATGCTATTTGAAACTGTAAAACTAGAGGAGATAACTTAAGGGAGAGAAGAGAGGAGAGCTCCTGATTGAGCCTTGAAGTACTTTAGCATTTAAAAAATAATAAAATAAAATAAAATTCGACTAGAGAAAAGAAGCCTACATAGACTGAAAAAGACTGATTAGAGAAGTCAGAACATACCTTGAGAGCCAAGAGCAAAGTACTGAATGCTGCTGAGAAGTTAAGATGATGGGCTAGAGAAGTGACCTTTGGTCACTTTCCTGGTGACCTTTACATGGGTGGTTTTCTTGGAGGGACAGCATCGTGAGGCATTTTTGAGTGGGCTGAAGAGTGAATAGGAGATAAGGGCGTGGAATAGTGAGTACAGAGAAATCTTTCCAAAAGGTTTGTAATAATAGAGAACAGAGAAATGGGTTGGCAGCCAGAGAGCCTATGGGGGTGAAGGGGAGGCTGTTAATTTTAGTTTTTCACCATGAGAGATTCCAGGGCTTATATGTAGCATGATCCTGTAGGGAAGGAGAAACTGGTACTGAGGGAGGAGAGAAAGCCAATAAAGCACTTGGGGAAAAGTCTTGAGAAGGCAAGAGGAGATGGAATCCAGAACACGGCAGAAGGAGGAGGGTCCTTTGTTCCTCACAGCAGGAGGGAAAGTGGAAAATATGGATATAGGTGGAGATAGGTTTGTAGATTTGCTGGAGGGAATGTAAGAGCGTTCCTTGTTCTTCTGTTTTCTTACATAATTTGAAGCTTGGTCTTTAGCAGTGATGGAGAAAAGGTGGTATTAGAACTTTGAGAAGGGAAGGTATGAAATAGTTGTGTCAGGCAGGTAAGGTTATAAAGGAAACGTGGTGGATTAGAACAGTGTTGAGTGTTTGAGGTTTGTGTTTCTCAATTTAAAGGGCAGTTGGTCAGGCTAGTTGTATAAGTTTTCTCTGGCGATGTTCAGGTGCTTGGGTTCAGGCATAACTGAGCTCAACCAGAAGTGGAATTTCCAGGTAAGTGTTATAGAGGGAGTAAGAAAGACACTTCACTCCCTGGCCCTGAGGTAGGATTGGGTATAAGAAGGAAAAAAGTCTCCATGAGAGTGAAGGGCAGTGGTTCAGTTAGAACTCTAAAGCCAGATTGCTTAAGTGTAGATCCCTGGCTCTGCCATTTAACTGTGTCACGTATATTTCTGTGCCTAAGTTTCTTTATCTGTTAATGTTGACAGTAATAATGTTAGGTACCTATACCTCAAAAGATCGAGTAGGATTAAATGAATTGAAATATGCAAAGCATTTGAACAGTGTCTGGCATTTAGTTAAGCACAATATAAGGTTAGCTAAGATGCTGCTACCTCTGCTGCTTTGAAGGTCTTATCCTTAGAATATACTTAAGACCAGCAGGTGGCAGGACCTGCAGAGAAAAGCTGAAGATCTGTTGATCCCGTGTTTGGAGTTTCCTAGCATATATACCATTTGAAGGTTTGAGATTGGGTCAGATTGGGGGAAGTACCGAGCATCAGGGTTCTAGTGGGTGATCTTAACCTATTTGTGAAAGACCTGGTAGGTGTTTTCTTCTATCTGTATTGTTAGCCCTCCAGGGAAGTTACTAATTTTCTGGAGTAACTAGCTTCATAAGTTGGTTGAATAAATGATTTGCTAAAGATTATTTAGTGAAAGTGGCAACATTGAAATTCAGAACTTTTGGTCAAAATGAAATAGATTTGTCAATAATGGCCACATTCCTTTGTTAGATGGTAACAATTACTGGTTGATAATTTTTCGTTTCGTCAAAAAATTTTGGAAAAAGCATCTTTATAGCATTTTTTTAGGTGCTTTTTCTTTCATAATCAACAAATAGGGTTTTTCCCCTGCATTGCATGATGCTTTAAATAATTTATTCATATACATCCTTGGGATGTGGTAGAACACTTGGACAGTCCCCGGGTATATCTTTAGAATTGGTTAATACTGAGTAGTTCCTGCAGGAAGCGTAAGATTTTGCTTTTGATGTTCTACGTAGTATTATATGTGTCCCATGCTGTATGTACTCTTTTTAATCATATTTAAGAATTTAGAATTTTTTAGCTAAATAAGAAAATCCAAATTTCTTACCTGACTCAACTTTTTTACCTGTAAACATGTACAAGAGTTATAAACCCCAGAAACTTAGCTGGTCATTACTGGTTGGGATTTTTTTTTTAATATATATAAATACCAAATAAAAAAAGTATGTCTGAAAATGTCAACTGAGGTAACTTAGCTTCACAATTATATTAATACCCCAATTACAGATAACTCATATTTTCATTGTTAGAAATTACTAGTAAATTGATTTTCAGATTAATCTTCCCCATGCACAAATATTGTATATCTTCAAAATAGATGTTATCTCTTATACTGGAAATACTGCTAAGGAAAAAAATGTCCCTGTCAGTAAAATTTATACATGTGCTTTACTGTGTCTACCACTAGTACATTCTTAGGTTTATCAATTAGAATTTATAGTTATTTTATACTGTTTTTATACACCTTCAGAAAATCCAATCAAGTTGATTTTTTCCCCCAAGTTGAATTGGTTTTGCAGTTCTTTCTTCTCTGGTTTTTCAGAAGAAAAATTATAAATGTTTTATAAATGTTTTAGTTTGTGTTCATTCTAGCCTTCATTCCATATTTCACTATGTATTACTATTTATTAGTTATCAAATTTTATAGCTTTAAATGTTTTCGTATGTCAGTCTTTTGTATCTGAAGCGCATATTGCAGTGTGTTTGTTTATAGTTGTGGTTAAATCTGATTTTAAAAATTTTTAGAAACCATAGATTAATGATAAAACAGCTTACAGAATTTTTAATTTATTCCCAGTCTTAACCATTACACTTAAACCACTTTGTATGAATCCAGCTTGAGCTTCATTCACTATTGTAAGTTATGTGCTGTGTAGCATACGAATATATATAAAACATAGTTTCTGCTCTCAAAGACTTCTACCCTAGAAGGAGAATTACATATCCAACTCTTCTATAAAACAAAATCAATTTTGAAATGGAAGGTAGTTGAGATAATTTTTGATTCACTTATTTAAATTTCACAGTCACCTTGGATTTCACAGAGTAGTTCTTCAAAATACTGCTTTATGTTTAGTTTGCTGCTCTGAGAGTCCAGACCATGAAGATATAACTATAAAGTGGGTTTTTTTCCTCATAAACTTTATATTAAGTCCAAGGGTCAAATACCACAGTTTTGGGCTTCCCTGGTGGTGCAGTGGTTGAGAGTCCGCCTGCCAATGCAGGGGACACGGGTTCGTGCCCTGGTCCGGGAAGATCCCACATGTCGCGGAGCGGCTGGGTCCGTGAGCCATGGCCGCTGAGCCTGTGCGTCCGGACTCCGCAATGGGAGAGGCCACAGCAGTGAGAGGCCCTCGTACCGCAAAAAAAAAAAAAAAAAAAAAAAAAATCACAGTTTTACAGAGAAAAATGGATTAACTGTCTTAAAGGATTTACTTTACTTTATTCTCCAGTCCCACCGCTCCCAATGGGAAAAGCATCAATAAATCAGGTATATTCTCTCTAGTCAGCATCCAGACATACTGCTTGGCACATGGTGTAGTGAAGTGAATAATTTCATATGTCAAGTGACTCTGTATTTAAGGTGATATTCTCTCCAAAGACGGGATTTAGGATTTGTCTGGTTTTGTTTTTATGGATTAAAGAGTTGAGATAGAGAATTGGGAAGTGCGTATTGCTTCTTTTTGGCATAACCTTAACCAGGGAAATTTTGATTTAATAAATTAAGAGAATTTTAGCTTTTTTCAGGCAAACAGGTTTTTATTAATATAGAGTACATTCTCTAGGGTTGTGATTCTTAGCCTTTTTGAGGATTACTTTAAAAACTATTTTTGACAATATTATAAAAGTAGGCTATTCCCCAATAAAATGTAAGATGTAAATTTTGCATGTAATTTGAGGTAATGCGCAAATCCCTAAAGCCCATTTTTATATGTATACATATATCTATATGTGTGTATATCTTACATATATAGATAATATATCTTACATATATACACATGTATATAGCTCTGTACCTTTACTGAGATATAATTCACATACTATACAAGTCACCTATTTAAAGTGTATAATTTAGTGGTTTTCAGTACATTCACAGAGCTGTGTAACCATCCTTATAACAATTTTTTATTGAAGTATAGTTGATTTACAATGTTGTGTTAATTTCTTCTGTACAGCAAAGTGATTCAGTTATATATATGTATACATTATTTATATCCTTTTCAATTATGGTTTATCATAGGCTACTGAATATAGTTCTCTGTGCTATACAGTAGGAGCTTGTTGTTTATCCATTCCATATATAATAGCTTACATCTGCTAACCCCAGCATCCCACTCCAACTCTCCCCCAATCCCCTCCCCCTTGGCAACCACAAGTCTGTTCTCTATGTCTGTGAGTCTGTTTCTGTTTCATAGATAGATTCACTTGTCTCATCTTTTAGATTCCACATATAAGTATTATATGGTATTTGCCTTTCTCTTTCTGTCTTCACTTAGTGTGATAATCTCTAGTTGCATCCATGTTGCTGCAAATGGCATTATTTTGTTCTTTTTTATGGCTGAGTAGAATTCCATTGTATATATACCACATCTTCTTTATCCATTCCTCCTGTCGATGGACATTTAGGTTGTTTCCATGTCTTGGCTATTGTGAATAGTGCTGCTATGGACATATGAACTCTTTGGATTAGAGTTTTGTCTGGATACATGCCCAAGAGTGTGATTGCTGGATCATATGGTAATTCTGTTTTTAGTTTTCAGAGGAACCTCCATACTGTTTTCCACAGTGGCTGCACCAACTTACATTCCCACCAACAGTGCAAGAGTGTTCCCTTTTCTCCACATCCTCTTCAGCATTTGTTACTTGTGGAGTTTTTAATGATGGCCATTCTGACTGGTGTGAAGTGATATCTCATTGTAGTTTTGATTTGCATTTCTCTAATAACTAGTGATGTTGAGCATCTTTTCATGTGCCTATTAGCCATTTGTATTCCTTCTTTAGAGAAATGTCTATTTAGGTCTTCTGTACATTTTTTTGATTGGGTTGTTTGTTTCTTTATTGTCAAGTTCTATGAGCTGTTTGTATGTTTTGGAAGTTAAGCCCTGTCAGTCGCATCATTTGCAAATGTTTTCTCCCATTCTGTAGGTTGTCTTTTCGGGTTTTTTTTATGGTTTTCTGTGCTCTGCAAAAGCTTGTAAGTTTAATTAGGTCCTATTTGTTTATTCTTGTTTTTATTTCTATTGCCTTGGAGACTGACCTAAGAAAACATTTGTACGATTTATGTCAGAGAATGTTTTGCCTATGATCTCTTCTAGGAGAGATGTCTTATGTTTAAGTCTTTAAGCCATTTTGAATTTATTTTTGTGCATGTTGAGAGGGTGTGTTCTAACTTCATTGATTCACATGCGGCTGTCCAACTTTCCCAACACCACTTGCTGAAGAGACTTTTTCTCCATTGTGTATTTTTGCCTCCTTTGTTGAAGACTAATTGACCGTAGGTGTGGGGGTCTTATAATTAATTTTAACATTTTTGTCATTTCCAAAAGAAACCCTGTTCTCATTAGGAGTTGCTTTCTGTTTCTCCCCAATTCACTCCCCTCTCTACCCTAACCAAAAGCTAATTACTTTCCATCCCTGAAGACTTGTCTATTCTGGACAATTTATATAAATGGAATTATAAAATACATGGTTTCTTTCACTTAGCAGAATGTTTTCAAGGTTCATCCATATCATAGTATGTAACAGTACTTCATTCCTTTTTATCCTTGAATAATATTTCATTGTTTTTTATTTATCCACACATCAGTTGATAGACATTTGAGTTGTTTCCCCTTCTTGGCCATTATGTATAATGCTTCTTTGAACATTCGTGTACAAGTTTTTGTGTGGACATGTTTTCATTTCTCTTGAGTATGTGTACCATACCCAGGAGTAGAATTGCTGGGTTGTATGGTAATTCTATGTTTAACATTTTGAGAACTGCCTGACTGTTTTCCAAAGCAGCTGCACCAATTTACATTCCCACCAGCACTGTACAAATGTTCCAGTTTCTCCATATCTTTGCCAATACTTATTATTGTCTTTTTTATTATAGCCATCCTAGTATCTTGTGGTTCTGATTTGCATTTCCCTGATACTTAATGATGTTGAGTATCACTTCATGGGCTTTTTGGACATTTGTGTATCTTCTTCGGAGAAATGTCTATTCATATTCTTTGCCCATTTCAAAGTTATTTGTCCTTTTATTATTGACTTGTAAGAGTTCTTTATATATCTAGTTCAGGTCCCTTATCAGAAATATGGGAGATAGGGCTTCCCTGGTGGCGCAGTGGTTGAGAGTCCGCCTGCCAATGCAGGGGACACGGGTTCGTGTCCCGGTCCGGGAGGATCCCACATGCCGCGGAGCGGCTGGGCCCGTGAGCCATGGCCACTGAGCCTGCGCGTCCGGAGCCTGTGCTCCGCAACGGGAGAGGCCACAACAGTGAGAGGCCTGCAAAAAAAAAAAAAAGAAATATGGGAGATATATTTTCTTCCATTCTGTCAGTTGTCTTTTCACTTTGTTGATGGTATCTTTTGAAGCAGAGAAAGGTTTTTAATTTTGATGAAGTCCGGTTTATTTTCTCCTTGCTTGTGTTTTTATTGCTTATGCTGCTTTTAGTGTTATTTCTGAGAAATCCTAAGAAGACCTAGCTCTGGGCCTTGAGGATTTACTCCTGTACTTTCTTCTAAGAGTTTTATAGTTCTAGCTGTTACATTTAGATCTGTGATTCATTTTGAGTTGATTTTTGTATAGGTGTGAGGAAGGAGTCCACTTCATTCTTCTACATATGAATATCCAGTTATCCCAAAGCCATTTGTTGAAAGACTTTTTAACCCTCATTTAATTGTATTGGCTAGTTCTTAGATCCTTTTGCAGATCCACAAACCCAGCTCTAGGGAAGGGTGCAAAGTGAAAAGTCAGATAGGACACCAAAAAGGTGGAGAGGCCACATTATTTATTTATTTATTTATTTATTTATTTATTTATTTATTTTTGGCTGTGTTGGGTCTTCATCGCTGCACATGGGCTTTCTCTAGTTGAGGCGATGGGGGCTCCTCTTCATTGTGGTGTGCGGGCTTCTCATTGCGGTGGTTTCTCTTGTTGTGGAACACGGGCTCTAGGCACACAGGCTTCAGTAGTTGTGACACACGGGCTCAATAGTTGTGGCTTGCAGGCTCTAGAGCGCAGGCTCAGTAGTTGTGGCACACAGGCTTAGTTGCTCTGTGGCATGTGGGATCTTCCCAGACCAGGGATCAAACCCGTGTCTCCTGCATTGGCAGGCGGATTCTTAACCGCTGTGCCACCAGTGAAGTCCCCACATTGATTTTTAAGTTGAGCCTTGATTCCTTGTTACTACTGCACATTAGTTACCTATTCTATTGCTGTGTAACAAATTACCCCCCAACTCAGTGGCCTAAAACAACAAAATTTCTCTAGGTCATGAATTTGAGAGACTTAGCTATGTAGTTCTGGCTCAGGATCTCTCATGAAATCAGTCAAGATGTCAGTTGGTACTACAGTCAAATCAAGGCTTTCTTAGGGATGAAGGATCTGCTTCTAAGGTGGCTCCTTCACGTGGCTGTTGGCAGAAAGCCTCGGTTCCTTACCACAGAAACCTCTCCATAAGGTTCATTGAAGTGCCCTCGGGATGTGGCAGCTGGCTTTCCCCAGATCTAGTGATCTAAGAGAGAGAGTAGGGAGGAAGCTGAAGTGCTTTTATGACCTAGTCTTGGCCATTACAAATTGTCACTTCTGCCTTACTGTTTTCGTTAGAATTGAGTCCCAGAATCCAGCTCACAGGGCTGGAGAATTAGGCAGTGCTTTTTGAAAGTAATATCAAAGAATTTGTGGACATATTTTAAACTATCTCATATACTCGTCAGTTTTATTAAAAGTTTTATTAATTCCAAACAGCTTATGTTCTTTCATACTATATGCCCATTATCGCTTAATAAAATTAGATGATCTCCAAGTCATTCATTTCTTTTTCTTTTTCCTGTTGTTGTTGTTGTTATTGTTTTAATGTCCTTGATGTTTCTAATATAACCAGTCAGTGCATTTTAGGATCAAAACAAAGTAGAGGAGTATGTATCAGAATGTTATATCAGCAAATATGACAAAGAAATAACATGATTTCTAAAATGAAATAAGTACAGGAATATTTCCTCCTTTATAAATCCCTAAGTCCTCACAGCCATTTTTCCAGTTCCTAGAAAGCAACACATAAGTAGTTATCTTTGAAGCTGTCTTTGAATACTTCCATGAACCTGCGTACTAGCTGACTGAAGTTTTGATCACTCCTAACTCAAGAAACATTTAAAAGTTAGCCATTAATTCTGAACCCATTTTAATACTTTACTTTGTAACTTTGGTTCCTCCTGCAGACTTTTTTTGTAGGTGATGATTTTACATGACTTTGGAATTTGCCTCTAGTGGGACGCTGTGGGAGGATGAACACAGAAGAGCTGGAGTTATTGAGTGACTCCAAATACAGAAACTATGTAGCTGCAATTGATAAAGCACTAAAGAATTTTGAATACTCCAGTGAATGGGCAGATTTGATATCGGCACTTGGAAAACTTAATAAGGTATGTCTGTCTTACTCATTTTATAAAATGGAGTAAAAATCAGAAATCTGCATCTGTATTTACTGAATTTCTCTCAACTTTGAAGTAAAGAATTTAAAAACATAACTAAACCTCAGAATTACTTTTGACTCTGCTATTTTACTTCATGAGTTGCATGCCTATATAGTCAGACTTTTTTTTTTTTTGAGGCCAAAACCACAACAGTACTTGAAAAATATAGTTATTCCTTTATTACCTATAAACACAAGACTAGGAAGCAAATATGCTAACCATGAAGGTTAATAAGTTCCTGTAAATGAGCATCAGATATGGTTCTGGAGTTCCTAGCAGCAAAATGAAAAATTGCATGTGGAAAGCTACTGCTGTGTCCTTTCCAAATGGTATGTAGCATTAAGAAAACATTTTATGTCCAGACAGTTCTTAGTTATAGTCAGTACTTTTTACAGAAGTGACAAGCTGTTGCTTAGGCCTTGGAGCTTGGCGTTGAATGATCCTTCTTCACATGTCTGGTTGTTATCCACTGTTATTGTGGTGGCATCACTGATCAACTTGTAGCTTTAAATTTTGACCCCTTTTTTTTTTAACTTAGATCAAAATTTTCTCACTTCACACACATAGTTTTTATTTTGGGGGCTTTGGGGGTTTGTTTTTAATAGCTGTTAATTGAATACAAATGCTACTAAATATTAAGTGGACTAGGGGAGTAGATATGAAGGGGGAGCTCTTCCGGTAACTATTTTAACATCAAACAGTTTGGCATACAATTATTAGGAAAGAAATTTGTCTTAAAATACATACCAAGAACACTAGTTTTCAACCTCATACTATAGATAATTACCCTGATATCTTAAAAAGAAAAACCTTAATTTCCAATGCCAAGGATTTATCTTAAAATTAGATGCACAAACTTTTGTTTGACATGTTAACTTCTAACATTTGTCATTTGAGGTTTGATAAATTCTCAAAACTTTTACAATATCCCCAAGAAATTGCATCCAAAAATATGAGTTTGTTTAAAGGTAGTTAGGTTCTTTCTTGTCCTGAAGGGTCTCTTTCTGAAGATTTATTAGGAAATACGTGTAAAAGCAGTTCATTAAGTTGTGGAAATTAATTCGCCTAATTAAGTACATAATTAGTTTTTTATACTTTTTTTTTTTTATTTTTGCGGTACACGGGCCTCTCTCTGTTATGGCCTCTCCCGTTGCGGAGCACAGGCTCTGGACGCGCAAGCTCAGCGGCCATGGCTCACGGGCCCAGCCGCTCCGTGGCATGTGGGATCTTCCCGGACCAGGGCACGAATCCGTGTCCCCTGCATCGGCAGGCGGACTCTCAACCATTGCGCCACCAGGGAAGCCCCTAGTTTTTTATACTTAATTAGCATTCATGAAAACAGATTTCACTGTATCCAGATAATATAACATAGGATATACAAAGCATTGGTGAAACTTACCTAAAATCATGGTGAAACAAGGCAAGGGTTATATATCTATAAATTTGTTGAAGATAGTCTAAATATGTTTTAGTATAAAATTTTATTTATTAATATACTAAATTATGCCTCATTTATACAAGTTTTCTAACTGAAGTGCTTTTAGAAAATAGTGCTATATTTTGCTTTTTAAAAAAAATTTTTGGTATCAGTAGAATTTCTTTATTGAGGCATTTTGTGTTACACATCATTAAGTTTCCTTCTACAGAAGTACTTCTGATAATAATTATACTTTTCTTTAAAATATATGTAAATATTGATTCTTTGCTCCTGCATCCAAAATTCAAAGTAATATTCTAGAAATGGAAGGCAGCTAGTTTCAAAAAATAAAAATATTTTGTAGTTGGAGTCTTATTAGTGTTGTGCCCTTGATTTGCTTTGCATTCGTAGGTCTAATTTTATTTACATTCGTTACATCCAATTTAAAACTGGATTGAAGGCTTGTAGTGGGAAGAACATTGAAAATGTTCTATCTAAGTGGACCTCAGACCCTCCGCTTTTTTTGTGAAATGAAAAATCTAGTGCTTCTCTTCTGTACTGCCTTTGGCAGATCATTCGTTTTATATATTTTAACCTCAGTTATTTTTTAAAATAAAGGACTTCTTTTGTGTTTCATCTAAATTCCAGTTCCAGTCTATTATACTGTATTCATTCTGAGTGTTCATTTTCTAGTATTCTATCAGCATTTTGCCATAATACTCTGAAGAACTGCATTTGTAAGTCTTTTATCACTTAAATAATTAATCTCCTTTGAGTGATTTGTGAGATAGCATCTTCTTCTATAAATTCTGCCTTGACCATCATCTCTAAAGAAATGTAGTGGCTGAATAAATACAGCAACATGTATTTGGCCCAATTGGGAGATTAGTAAAAGCAAATGGGCAATTATAATCTCATGTATGTTCTTGTTAGCACTAGAATTACTTGCTATAATATGATATAGTACAGCAGTGGTTGTTCCTCTTCCAACAAAGTATCTATGTTGAGGTTCGATTTTCTTCATGTATTTCAAACAGTGTATCAAAAATAGGTTGAAGGCTGACTGACATTAAAGATTTGCAGACATCTAAAACGGTGCCTTTCTTCTGAACAAATTTGTTTTGGAAAGTATTGTTATTTTTCATAAAAATGTTATTTCTGTTAACACGTAATGAGTTTATTTTTTTTAACAAATTAATAAATATTTTTAAATCCTCAGTTTTAATTTTAAATCCAGTATTGACAGATGTAACTGATAAAAACAAAAGTTTTTTGACGTCCTCTATAATTTTTTCAGAGTGTAAAGAAGTCCTATAAGGGTTTTTGGTAATACTATGCTAGAAAATGGAAATAAAATGAAATGTAATATTTTTCTCAACTGAATTAAAATGTTTTCTTCAAGGTTTTACAAAATAATGCAAAGTACCAAGTGGTACCCAAAAAGCTGACCATAGGCAAACGCCTAGCTCAATGTCTACATCCAGCATTACCAGGTGGAGTTCATCGGAAGGCACTTGAAACATATGAAATTATCTTCAAAATCATTGGACCTAAGCGACTTGCCAAAGATCTTTTTTTATATAGGTGAGAATAATTTTACTGTCTATTTGCATGTAAGTAAAAAGTATTTTTAGCTATTTTATGCTTTTTGCAGTAAAAGGTAAAAAATTGAAAAGTCCTTAATGATGAAAGTTTTCAGATGTCAGTCTTAAATATTTTGATAAATAAATACTTAAGAAAAATTTACAGTATTTCTTTCTTTCTTTTTTTTTTTTTAAGATTTATTTATTTATTTAGGCTGTGCCAGGCCTTAGTAGCAGCATGCAGGATCTTCATTGCGGCATTCAGGATCTTTTAGTTGCAGCATGCGTACTCTTAGTTGTGGCATGCGGACTTCTTAGTAGTGGCATGCGGACTCTTAGTTGCAGCATGCATGTGGGATCTAGTTCCCTGACCAGGGATCGAACCCAGGCCCCCTGCATTGGGAACATGGAATCTTACCCACTGGACTACCAGGGAAATCCCTAATATTTCTTAATACAAGAATTTTTTCCTTCTCAGATGTCATTTTTGAAAAGTTTATTTTTTTTCAAAATTGTTGAGACTACAGAACATTCTGTGTTTTTAAGCTAGAGAACTACCCTGAGAAAAAATAGATACCTTGATCTCTTAGCACCTTTCAACATAGTTGACCATTCTCTCCTTAAAATAGTCTTTTTCTCTTGCCTTCTGTTATACTTCATTCTCCAGTTTTGTTACTTTCTCAATCTCCTTTACCAGCCTTTTCTCCTTTCCCTAAACTCTACATATGGAGTTCCTTAAGGCTTGCTTAGTCCTGTACCTAATGTTTTCACTTTATATTCTCTCCTTGGGCATGCTTATCCAAGCCATGATTTATCTTTTATGTGCAGACTCCCAACTTGGTATCACTAGTGCTGACTTCTGCTTTAAACTCCTGGCTTACTCGCCACCTCAGTGTGGATCTTTAAAGGCAACTGAAGCTCAACCTGCTCCAAACTAACCTCACCTTCTCCCATAAACCTGGCCATCTGCAGTGCACTAAAGCTCAGTAAATGGCACCACCATCCATCCATTTACACCTGAAATCTCAGACTTACACTTGACATCTTGTTTTCTTTGCCCATATTCTCCTTCCTCTCATGAATATTCTGTCACTAAGAGTTCTATCTCATGGTGGTTAAGAGCAGAGGCAGTGGAGTCAGACAATTCATATTTACAGCTAACTGGCTCTGTGATCTTGAGCCATTTTCTTCACCTCTCTCTGTATGTATTCTCATCTGCAAAAATGGGAATAAGATGATCAATTTCATAGTATTGTTAACAGAATTAAGAGAGTTAATATATGTAAAGTGCTTAGAACAAAGTACAGCATGTAATAAGTACTCAATAAATGTTAGCCATTGTTCCATGTTCCAAATACATCTACCTCTCTCTACCCTTGCTGGCAACATCCTCACTAAGTAAGCATTATCTCTAGCCTGGTCTTTGTTACTGGCCTCCGAATATTCATATAACATCTGTTCTTATTCTCTTACACCCTTTTTTCCACATAGTATCAGAGTAAACTTTTTAATACATTGAATAGGTAATGTCATTCCTCTGTTAAAAACCTCCATTGACTTCCTCCTGTCGCTTAAAAACAGAATTCAAAGCCCTTACTATGGCTTTTAAGGCTTTATATACTTTGGCCCAGTCTGTGTCAGTGACCTCTTAACTCCTGCCACTTTCTACCCAGTTTACTCCATTCTGACAACATAGGTCTCTGCTTATTCTTCCTCATTTTCTTTGTTTTCCTCACTCTGTAGTGCTTTAATCCAGGTCTCTGATCGAATATCAGCTCATAGAAGTCTGCGTATTTACTTCTACATCTTTGTCATTAGTACTCTGCAGTTTTACTGTGATATATTTAGAGGTAGATATCTTTTTCTTTATCCTGGTTGGGATTCATTGGGATTTTAAAATCTGTAAATCAATACCTTTCATCAATTCTGGAGTCTCTTTAAATTGACTTTACTCCATGTATTTTCTCTTCCTTTTTTGGAACTATGATTAAACATATGTTAGAACTTTTCATTCTGGCTTCCCCATATGCCAGATAAGCCCCATATCTGGCTTTTTAATATGATACAGTACACAGAGGGGTTACTAAGAAGGCTAGACATGTAGTTTGAGCAGCGTAAAATATTAAATGGATATGTAAAGTAAACTTTTGATAATACAAACCCAGACTTCAGGCTAGAGAGATTTTAGAGCAGTTAGTATTCAGGTGGCAGTTGAAGCCAAGAGAATGATTGAGATCACCCAGTACGTTGTGAATAATAAGGAGGGTAAAGGAATGAGACCATTCTGTGAATACTTAGGAGTCACATTATTTAAAGAGCAGGTGGAGGAAAGTAGTCATTGAAAAGGAACAAGAAGAATCAGAGATAGAAAATGTACCAGGAGACAGAGCTCACCTGAAGCCAAAAGGGGAAAGAATTTCAAGAGAAAGTTGTGGTGAATAGTATCAAATATTACTGGCACATGAAACAGTAGGGACTGAAAATAGACCATCAAATCTGGCGATTAGTAGACATTGGTGACAGTATGGAGAACAGCTTCAGTAGAGCAGGTAGAAGTGTCACGATTGAAGATCAGATGGGAGGTGATAAATTGGGAGGAGTGCTTTTTTTTTCCCCCCAAAAGTTGAAGTAGGAAGGCAGCTTCAAGCCAGGAGGTAGTTAAGATAAAGGTTTGGGGATTTTGTTGTTGTAATTTGTTCTCCTTTTAGAGTCATAGGAAAGATTTAAGCACAATTGTCAGTGGAGGAAGAAAGAAATTACAGGAAAGAAAAAGGATGGTAGATAAAGCAGGGCCCTGGCAAAAGGAGACGTTGGGCCCTGGGGCAAGGTAGCTTTGAAGAGGTTACTACTGTAGCTTTAAGTCACACTGTACTACCTAAAATTGAAGGCGGGAAAATGGCGAGCTGAGGGAATTCCCACTAGATGACCTCTGTTTTCTGTATAAAGTAGGAGCAAGACAGATTCTTAATTCATTTGTTAAGCACTTTGCAAGTGCAGGACTTGGTGTTAAGGATTTAGGATACAGAAATAAAAAGAGAGTCATGGTCTCTTGCTTTCTGATATTACAGAATTATCTACTAGAATTACTCTTTTTTCCCCCAGTTTTATTCGTAAATAATTGACATTCCTCACTGTGTAAGTTTAAGGTGTACAGCATGATGGTTTGATTTACATATACTGTGAAATGATTACCACAATAGGTTCAGCTAATATCATCTTTTCATATAGATACAATAAAAAGAAAAGAAAGAAGAAAAGAATAAAGGAAAAAAAATTTCTCCTTATGATGAGCACTCTTGGGATTTACTCTGTTACAACTTTCCTGTATATCATATAGCAGTGTTAACTGTAGTCATCATGTTTTACATTACATTCTTAGTACTCAATTATCTTATAACTGGAAGTTGGTACCTTTTGACCACCTTCTTCTAATTCCCCCTTCCTCTACCATTGGCTCTTGTAACCACAAATTTGATCCCTTTTTCTATGAGTTAGGGTGTTTTTTGTTTTGGTTTGGTTTGTTTTAAGATTCTACCTATAAGTGAGATCATACGGTATGTCTTTTTCTGTCTGACTTATCTCAGTATAATACCTTAAAGATGCATCCATGTGGTTGCAAATGGTAGGATTTCCTCATTTTTATGGCTGAATAATATTCCGTGTGTGTGTGTGTGTGTGTGTGTGTGTGTATATACACACACACACAACTTCTTTATTCATCCATCAGTGGACACCTAGGTTGTTTCCATGTCTTGGCTATTGTAAATAATGCTTCTATGAACATGGGGATTCTTTTTGAGTTAGTGTTTTTTTTACCTTTGAATATATTCCCAGAATTGGAATTTTTAATTTTTTGAGGAATCTCCATACTGTTTTCTATAGTGACTGTACCAATTTGCAGCCCCTCCAGCAGTGCACAGGGGTTCCCTTGTCTCCACATCCACACCAGCATTTGTTATATCTTGTCTTTTTGATGATGGCCCTTCTGCCAGGCATGAGATGTTATCTCACTGTGGTTTTAATATGCATTTCCCTGTTGACTAGTGATGTTGAGCATCTTTTCATGTATCTGTTGACCATTCATGTATCTTCTTTCGAGAAAAGTCTATTTAGGTCCTTTGCCCATTTTGTAATTAGGTTATTTGTTTGCTATTGAGTTGTACCAGTTCTTTATGTGTTTTAGATATTAACCCTTTATCAGATATATGGTTTGCAAATTTTTTTTCCCATTCTGTAGGTTGTCTTTTTACTTTGTTGATGTTTCCTTCTGCTGCCGCAAGGAATAGCATTACTTTTTTTTTTTTTTGGCTGCACTGTGTGGCATGCAAGATCTTAGTTCCCCGACCAGGGATCGGACCCTTGCCCCCCGCAGTGGAAGCGCAGAGTCTTAACCACTGGACCGCCAGGGAAGTCCCTAGCATTACTTATTATTATCACAGCAATAGAATTACTTACTGTTAGTAAAAACAGAATTACTTATTAGAATAAGTGTTAGGTTCTATGGGAACATCAAATAGGGAGCCTAACCTAGTCTAATTAGGAGACAGTCTCCTCAAGGAAACAGCTTAGGCTGAGTTCCTGAGTCCTAGGAATCATCCAGACAACAAGGAGGTTGTAAGTAAGGGAGCAGGAATTGTATCTTTCAGAGCAGCATGTGCGAAGGCCTGCTTGCTAACGGGGGTGTGGAAAGTTCTAAAATGAACTTGAGAGGAATTCTTCAGTGTAGCTGGAGCAGAGGGTGCAGGAGTGATATTGGTGAGCATACATTGTCTCTATAGAGGTATGTAGTAGCAAGATGTTAAAAGCCACATTAAGCATTTAGACTATATCTTAAAGGCAGCAGGAAACCAGTGAAAGGTTTTATTGAGAACAGCTGCTTCAGGGCTATCCTGAAGCAGTACTTGGTAAGACATGATGATTGAGAGATGATGATTGAGATACCTTGGTGGTCTCTTCTAAGGAGCTATCTGATGGAGATGGAGAGAATTTATTATATTCAAAAAATATCTAGGAGGATGGCTTGGAGAGAAAACTTGGTAATTGATTCCGATTTAAAGTAGATTTTTTTTAAAAGGGTCAAGAGTCACTCTAAGATGTATAGCCTTTGGTCAACCAGATGGATGCTGATGCCATATTTTGAAATGGAAATTACAGGGGAAGGATCAGGATTTGGGGCAGGGGGAGGGAGGGAACTCTGTTTATGAATTGTGAAATTTGAAGGCCTTGTGAAACAGCTAGGTGGCCACTGGGTTTATGAGTATGAAGCTCAGGTGAGAGACCTAGGTTGGTTTAATGGATTTAGAAGGCATCACTATACAGGATACCATTTTAAGCTGAGCAGTATAACATTATTTCATTTTTAAAAGATTTATACACACATGTTGGTACATATGAATTAATATTTTATAGTTATTTTATCCCCCACTTTTATTTTTATAAAACAGTTCTGGACTATTTCCTCTTCTTGCAAATGCTGCCATGTCGGTGAAACCAACATTGCTAAGTTTGTATGAGATATATTATCTGCCTTTGGGTAAAACATTGAAGCCTGGTCTACAAGGATTGCTAACTGGTATTCTTCCTGGCTTAGAAGAAGGATCAGAGTACTATGAGAGGTAAGATAGTACTGTTATTGCTGCAGCTAAGTAATCAAAGTCATGGATTTGTCAGCAAGCATCCTTAAATCAGTAATATTAGCATCACAAAAACTAATTATTCTTGACACGTCAGTATATCACCTGAAGATTTTTATAGCAAAAACATTAGTGTGTCTAGTTTGTGTATCACACTGAAAATTTAGCTGAGTAATAAGAGCACAGACTTGGAAGGTAGATGGACTGGGTTCAAATCCTAGTTTGACAGACACTGTGTGAGCTTAGGAAAGGTTTTTCAACATTTCTGAACTTTATTGAGTTTTCTTGTATATAAAGAAGCATAACCTATTTCATTGTGTTACTATAATATTTCAATATCACTTAGTCTAGCGCCTAGCACATAAAAATCACTCAAAAATTTGTGACCCATAATTTAAAATAATAGTACAATAGATAGGACATTTAAATTAATAAAATGAATGGGAAATTGGGCCATGTACCATCAATTTTTAAATTGTTAATGGTGGAAAATAGCCTAGCACCAACCTATTGACATGATACTCTTGATATTTTACCTCTTCGAAGAAAATGATTTGATCTGTTTTGGAGCCTATCATTTCTTTGGAAGTTAATAGTGGTAGACAATGCAGGGTAACGTTAAGTATCTTTAATCTCTGTTACTGATATTCTTACCAAAAAGGAAATTATGAATTAAGGTGGCAGAAAAAGAAAATGCCAAACTTTCTTTACGAGTACACATGATTTAAATTTAAATAATTTATTCCAGTGCATTGACCAGCTACCCTTTTATTATATTTCATCTGCTCCCATAATGCTGTAAGAATCTAATCCTGAAAATATTGGATTACTCTTATAAGCTACTTTGAGAAAAAATACTTTAGTCCTCAAAACTTATCATTTACTTTTATTAACTTTTTTACTTACTTGCTTACAAGTTTAGAAACACAATATGAGATTATTTTATTAAGTTTATAAATCAGTCTTGTTTTAAATTGTTTTATTAATTCTCCTAAGGGAAGCATACAATGAATACCATTTCATAAATCTGCTAGTTATAATTAAAAATTTAATGTAGAAATTGAATAATGGTCTTTATGACTGTGGTATCTCTATGATTTAATCTTGTTATGTGCCTTAGTCTTTTGGGCTGTTGTAACAAAATACCACAGACTGGGTAGAAATTTATTTTCAGAAATTTAGAAATATTCAGAAATGCAAAAATTCAGAAATTTATTTCTCACAGTTCTTGAGGCTGGGAGTCCAAAATCAAGGTGCCAACATGACCATGCTCTGGTGAGAGCCTTCTGCCTGGTTCATAGCTGGAGCCTTTTCCCTATATCCTCATCTACTGGAAGGGACTTTGGAGCTCTGTTGGTATTTCTTTCATAAGAACACTAATCTCATTCATGAGAGCTCTACCCTCATGACTTAAGCACCTCCCAAAGGTTCCACATTCTAATACCATCACTTCGGGGGATCAGGGTTTTAATGTATAAATTTTCAGGGGGCATAAACATTCAGACCATAGCAATATGTTTTGCCAGTTATTTCACACAAGTTCTATAAAAGGATATGAAAACATGTTCTTTTAATGCATAGTTAAATTGAGGCTAGAAGGGATTACAGTGTTAGTATTAAATCACATAGTAAGTTAACAGTAGAACTCATCATCAGATTCTCTTGATTCTGAATCTGCTTTATAGCAATGTAATAATTTTTGTGTATTGCGTTGTTTATCTTATGTTTAAAACAAATGAAAGGTAATTCTTTAAATGCAGTTCTTAATAGAGCAATAATGCATCTCTGATTTTGTCATAGGATAATTCATTGAAATAGTGAATTACATAATGTGATTTCAAAGCGAAGGAAATATTTGGAAATAGCCTTTAAAATTTTGTAGAAAATCAACAGAAGATATGTTCTGCTATAGGATTATTATTAACTATAATGTATGTGGGTTTAACAACCCACTGAGGCAGATGGGACTTGTGGTGGTGTTTTTGTTGTTATCTTCATTTTACGGTTGAGGAAACTGAACTGAAGAAACACTAAGTGATTTCCCCAGATTACACAGCTAGTAATTGGGAGAGCCAGGACTTACACCCCAGTTCTCTGACTCTGACGTGTATGCTTCTTCCCATCTATGGAACATATGACTACGGCAGGGATGCTTTCATACATTCTGGGAGAGGATAATGATTTGTGTTTAACATCGTGAAACTAAATATTTCCCTTTTTCAACCACTTTATTTTGTACCTCAGAACAAACACATTATTGGAAAAGGTTGCTACTGCAGTGGACCAGTCGGCATTCTACAGTGCCCTCTGGGGTAGCCTTCTAACCAGTCCTGCTGTGCGTTTACCTGGAATCACGTATGTTCTTGCCCATTTGAACAGGAAGCTTTCCATGGAAGATCAGCTTTATATAATTGGCAGTGATATCGAGCTAATGGTAGGTATACATGTGGTTGCTCATTTAACTCATACTTCTTTATAGCCAGACACAAAATTCCAGATATTGAGAATCGTGCCACGAATGAAGTTCCTGTTTTCATGGAGCTTACATTTTTCATCAAGGAAACTTAAAGACCAAAATAGTTGATAATTATTCTTTTGAAAACCTACAAAGTTTTTTCATGGAAAAGGAATTGTTATTTATATGTTATCTTTATTATCTGTTATTCAAGCAAATAAATGGTCTTTATTACCATCTTGCTAACTGATTAGACCATTGTTAACATAGCCACATTCATTATATTATCTCGAAGTGTACCTTCTGTTGGATCATAGATTTCTTTATAGGAAAGACAGATTTTAGACAAAGTGATAGCCAGATTCTGTATGGGATTTATGCAAAATGATGTATTACTAAAGCAGATAGTGAAAGATAGTTGAAAAAAATCACATTGATTGTTTGCTTATACTTTTTAATTTCAAGGTTAAGAACAGAAGGAAACCTTTTATCTCTGTAGAGTGCTGTACTCTTAAAATGAGCAAGGAGTGAAAAACAAAGAATCCCTTAAGGGTCATTTTGAAATGTTTTAAAAAAAAGGTTGTGATTAATCATCCTTTACTTTTTCCCCACATGATTATGAAATGACAGATTTTTATGCAGATTTTTGGTTATATGTATTAAAGTGTAATTAACATACACTGAAATTAACTCGTGTACAGTTGTATGAATTTGACAGATTCATACAGTCATTTGTCAAATTCATACATACTATACATACTATAGTATACTATACATACTGTATACATATATACATACTATAAAATCAAGGTAGAGAACATTTACATCACCCCAAAAAGTTCTTTTCTGTCCCTTCGTAGTCACTCTCATTCCCTACACTCCCAAGTCCTTGTAAACACTGATCTATTTTCTATTCCTGTAGATTGTGCTTTTTGCAGAATGTTACATAATAGAATCATGCAGTGTTAGCTGTTGTCTGGTTTCTTTCACTTTGTACAACGTGTTTGAGAATCATCCATGTTTTTGCATGTATCAATAGTTTGTTTTTTTATATTGCTATGTAGTATTGTATGAATATACCATAGTTTGTTTATTCATTCACTGATTAATGAACGTTTGAGTTCTTTCCAGTTTGGGGCAGTTATGAATAAAACTAATACAAACATTTGCATACAGTTATTTATATAGACATATGTTCTTTTTTTTTTTCCATTTACAACTATTTCTCTTTTTTTCATATTTATTTATTTGGCTGCGTTAGGTCTTGGTTGTGGCACACACAATCTTTTGTTGTGGCGCACAGGCTTCTCTCCAGCTGTGACACTCAGGCTCTAGAGCGCATGGGCTCAATAGTTGCAGGGTGTGGTCTCTCTAGTTGTGGTGCACGGGCTCCAGAGCACGTGGGCTCAGTAGTTGAGGCATGCAGGCTCTCTAGGTGTGGCGCACAGGCTCTAGAGGCTGCAGGCTTAGTTACCCCGCAGCATGTAGGATCTTAGTTCCCCAACCAGGGATCGAACCTGCATCCCCTGCATTGGAAGGCAGATTCTTAACCACTGGACCACCAGGGAAGTCCCTCTTTTTTTTTAATTTTTATTTTATATTGGAATATAGTTGATTTATAATGTTAGTCTCAAGTGCACAGCAACATGATTCAGTTATACATATACATATATCTGTTCTTTTTCAAATTCTTTTCCCATTTAGATTTTTTTTTTTTTTTTTTTCCGGTACGCAGGCCTCTCACTGCTGTGGCCTCTCCCGTTGTGGAGCACAGGCTCAGCGGCCATGGCTCAGGGGCCCAGCCTCTCTGTGGCATGTGGGATCTTCCTGGACTGGGGCACGAACCCGTGTCCCCTACATCGGCAGGTGGACTCTCAACCACTGCGCCACCAGGGAAGCCCTCCCATTTAGATTATTACAGAATCTTGAGTAGAGTTCCCTGTGCTATACAGTAGGTCTTTGTTGGTTATCTGTTTTAAATACAGTAGTGTGTATATGTTAATCCCAACCTCTTAATTTATCTCTTCCCCCCACCTTCCCCCTTTGGTAACCATAAGTTTGTTTTTTAAGTCTGTGAGTCTATTTCTGTTTTGTAAATAAGTTCATTTGTATCATTTTTTTAAGATTCCTTATATAAGCAATATCATATGATACTTGTCTTTCTCTGTCTGACTTACTTCACTTAGTATGATAATCTCTGTGTCCATCCATGTTGCTGCAAATGGCATTAGTATGATAATCTCTATGTCCATCCATGTTGCTGCAAATGGCATCATTCTCTTTAATGGCTGAGTAATATTCCATTGTATATATGTACCACATCTTCTTTATCCAGACATATATTCTTATTTCTTGGGAAAATACATAGGAATGGGATTCCTGCTTTATAAGGTAAATATATGTTTAACTTTTTTTATAACAGCTTTATTGAGATATAATTCACATACCATGAAATTTATCCTTTTGAATTGAACAGTTCAGTGGTTTTTAGTATATTCACAAAGTTGTACAACTATCACCACTAATTTGAGAACATTTTCGTCACCCCAGAAAGAAACCCCATCTGTACCCATTAATCACATCACATTTTCCCTCACTCCTGTCCCTAGCAACCACTGTCTATTTTCTGTTTCTATAGATTTGCCTATTCTGGACATTTCATATAAATAAAATATATGATATGTAGTCTTTTATGAATAGCTTCCTTCACTTACCATAATATTTTCAAGATTTGTTCATATTGAAACATGTACTTCATTCCTTTTAATAGCTGATTGATATTCTACTGTTTGGATATAGCACATTTTATTTATCCATTATTCAGTTGATTACAGTTTGGGTTACTTCTCCTTTTTGGCTCTTAAGGAATAATTCTTTATGAACATTCATGCATAAGTTTTTGTGTAGACATAAGTTTTTGTATCTTCTAGGTATACACCTAACAGTGGGATTACTGGGTCATATGGTAACTGTGTTTAACTTTTTGAGGAACTGGCAAACTGTTTTCCAAAGTTACTGTACCGATTTACATTCCAATTAGCAATATACGAGGGTTCCCTTTTCTCTACATCCATTTCAATACTTGTTACTGTCTGTCTTTTTTATTATAGCCATCCTAATGGGTTTGAAGTGTTATCTCATTGTGGTTTTGATTTGCATTTCCCTAATGATTAATGATGTTGAACATATTTGTGGTTATTGGCCATCTTTAACTCTTTGGAGAAATGTCTGTTCAAATTCTTTGCCCATTATTTAAATTGGTTTATTTCTCTTTTTGTTGTTATGTTGTAGGAGTTCTCTATAAATTTTGGATATTAAGTTCTTATCATATATATGATTTAAAAATATTTTCTCCCATTCAGTTGTCTTCTCACTTTCTTGATAGTGTCCTTTGAAGCACAAAAATTTTAATTTTGATCAAATCCAATTTATCTGTTTTCTTTTTTGTCATTTGTGCTTTTGGTGTTAGATATTATCTAAGAAATTGTGTCTAATCTAATCTCAAACAGATTTACTTTTATATTTTCTCCTAATATATGTTTTAAGGTTATAAGAAACTACCAAACTATTTTCCAAATGTATTGTTACATTTCCTTTTAATGACTTAATGGAAGTTTTAAAGAAGTCATTTTTTTAAAATTTCTTTAAAAATCAAGTGCCATAATTGGATAACTGTTTATAATACATCACAGTCAAAGGACTAACCTCCTTATTATTCAAAGAGCTATGTAAATAAATAAGTAAATATTAACAGTCAAGTAGAAAAATTGATTTGAACAGAAACTTAACCTAAGGAAATAAAAATAATTCAAAGGTACGAAAAAATTTTCAGTGTTATTTGTAAGAAGAGAAATAAAAATTTAAACTGTATGAAGATACCCATTTTCATATATCAGGTTGACAAAAACAAGAAACGTGTGGGTTAACACGGAAAAACAAATTGTCAGACAGAGCTGGTGAGAATATAAATATACATAACCTTAAGACAAAGCATTACACTATTTAAATTGCAACTGTGTATATCACAATATCTGGCAATTCTGCTTTGAAAGATTTATCCTGTAGGTGTGCTTGTATATTATGTAAGTGTATTGCAACATTACTTACAATAGTAAATGGTTGTAAGCAGTATAAATGTCCATCATTAGGAGCCTAGTTAAATAAATAAGGATGCATCTGTGAAAGGAAGTATTTCTTTGGATATAAAAAATGAAGTTCTTTATGTAGTGTTAAGGAAAGCTCTGCAGAGTATGTTGTTAAATGAAAAAGGCAGAGTTTGGGATTATGCATGCATGTTTTTATTTACTTATATTTGCAGAAAGTATTCACTGGTAGTCTTGATTGTTTACACAAACAAAACTGGGTGGTTGGAAACAGATGGGGGAGAACCTTTTGGCTGTGTACTCTTTTGTGCTCCTTAATTTTAAACTATTATATTTACCTATTCAAAACAATGTACAAATGTGTAATTAGTGATAAAAGAAACTTGGAAGCATACTTCTATTTTTTGAGGAAAATGAGGCATTGTTACATTTTCATGGTAACTATTTCCCAGGGTAATACACAATAGGTACTAAAGACTCTCTTATTTTAGGTAGAAGCGGTAAGCACTTCGGTGCAGGATTCAAGTGTACTGGTACAGAGAAGCACACTGGACCTCATACTCTTCTGTTTTCCATTCCACATGAGTCAGGTAAAACAGTAATGCCAGTATCAACATAAGGCATTCTTTCGACATTCATAGATTCCTGATGTGTAGTTATTTTTAAAATTGGATTTAAGTTGTATTCTCTTGTTTTATAAACCAGTAAGTACATAGAAAACAAGTTCCCTTTTTAAGGAGTGGAATTTGTGAAATTTTGGGGAAAATAAGATTTATTGATTTGGATAAGAATATGAAGAATTAAATAGATTATTTCATACCTTTAAAAAAAAACTTTTAACCTTTAAAAAGCAAGAGGTATTGTTATTCATTGCTAGCTGTGAGTAAGCCAAGACTCTGAGACCCAGGCCTTCTACCTAGCTCTTATCTCTGTCCTAATGTCATCTTTTCTTGGTTTGGTGATTTGGGGGATGTATGTCAGACCCTTAGCAGAGTTGGCTGTAATTTGAAAGCCAAATATTTAGTTACTCTGACATTCTCTAGTACAGTTGAAATTTGAACAAGGGTTTGAACTGCACAGGTCCACTTATATGCAGATTTTTTTTCAATAGTAAATACTACAGTACTACAGAATCCATGGTTTTTTGAATCTAGGATATGAAACCGTGGATATGGAGGGCCGACTGAAATTATGCTTGGATTTTCCATTAACTGTCGACACTCTTAACCCCCTCTTTGTTCATGGGTCAACTGTAGTTTCGTGACAGATGAGAATAACTCACTTAAATCGTAAATGAAGCTGGAACTTAATTTAATTACTATCCTCATTTTTTAAGGAAGTGATCTAAATTCTTTTGAGTTCTAAATTATGATGAGCAATTTAGAGCGCCAATGTGTAAGTATTCAGAATGGTGGAACTACATACCTAACAAATGTAATAAGAAATGGAAAACTTTTACCTCGGAAAAGTAAGTTTGTTTCTAAAATGTCATTAGCAGAAAAGACTATTATTTGGGATTTTGTAAGAGCTGTGGTTAGTAGATAACTAGTGAATTTTCATTATAATTGGCCATGGTCAAATTTTTCTTTTATTACTTTATTCAGGTTGAAATTGAGTTACTAATAATTGAAGAATCTTACACTTCATTGCCTATACTGTTCCCTAGTAATAGGAGCAGTATATTTATAGGGGTGGGACATAAACCACCCCCAGTTTCTATTTTAAGACTTGCCATCCTTAAGCCAAGGGCCTTTATTCTGCCTCTGGCTTTTCACAAAAACGGCTGCTGTGGCATATTGGTATAGTCTGAACTTACCAGTAGAGAGGTGGGCAAGCAGCCTGCAAGATAAGAATGATTTTTTACGATGGCTTCACAGGCGAATTCTGTTAAACGTTTAGAGAAGAGCTAACACCTATCCATCTCAAACTCTTCCAAAATATAACAGAGGGAGGAACACTTTCAAACTCATTCCACGAGGCCACCATCACCCTGATACCAAAACCAGACACAGATGTCACAAAGAAAGAAAACTACAGGCCAATATCACTGATGAACATAGATGCAAAATCCTCAACAAAATACTAGCAAACAGAATCCAACAGCACATTAAAAGGATCATACACCATGATCAAGTGGGGTTTATCCCAGAAATGCAAGGATTCTTCAGTATACACAAATCAATCAGTATGATACACCATATTAACAAATTGAAGGAGAAAAACCATATGATCATCTCAGTCGATGCAGAGAAAGCTTTCGACAAAATTCAACATCCATTTATGATAAAAACCCTGCAGAAAGTAGGCATAGAGGGAACTTTCCTCAACATAATAAAGGCCATATGTGACAAACCCACAGCCAACATCGTCCTCAATGGTGAAAAACTGAAACCATTTCCTCTAAGATAAGGAACAAGACAAGGTTGCCCACTCTCACTACTATTATTCAACATAGTTTTGAAAGTTTTAGCCACAGCAATCAGAGAAGAAAAAGAAATAAAAGGAATCCAAATCAGAAAAGAAGTAAAGCTGTCACTGTTTGCAGATGACATGATACTGTACATAGAGAATCCTAAAGATGCTACCAGAAAACTATTAGAGCTAATCAATGAATTTGGTAAAGTAGCAGGATACAAAATGCACAGAAATCTCTGGCATTCCTATACACTAATGATGAAAAATCTGAAAGTGAAATTAAGAAAACACTCCCATTTACCACTGCAACAAAAAGAATAAAATACCTAGGAATAAACCTACCCAGGGAGACAAAAAACCTGTATGCAGAAAATTATAAGACACTGATGAAAGAAATTAAAGATGATACAAATAGATGGAGAGATATACCATGTTCTTGGATTGGAAGAATCAACATTGTGAAAATGACTCTACTACCCAAAGCAATCTACAGATTCAATGCAATCCCTATCAAACTACCAATGGCATTTTTCACAGAATTAGAACAAAAAATTTCACAGTTTGTATAGAAACACAAAAGACCCCGAATAGCCAAAGCAATCTTGAGAACAAAAAACGGAGCTGGAGGAATCAGGCTCCCTGACTTCAGACTATACTACAAAACTACGGTAATCAAGACAGTATGGTACTGGCACAAAAACAGAAATATAGATCAATGGGACAGGATAGAAAGCCCAGAGATAAACCTTTATCTTTGATAAAGGAGGCAAGAATATACAATGGAGAAAAGACAGCCTCTTCAATAAGTGGTGCTGGGAAAACTGGACAGCTACATGCAAAAGTATGAAATTAGAACACTCCCTAACACCATACACAAAAATAAACTCAAAATGGATTAAAGACCTAAATGTAAGGCCAGACACTATCAAACTCTTAGAGGAAAACATAGGCAGAACACTCTATGACATAAATCACAGCAAGATCCTTTTTGACCCACCTCCTAGAGAAATGGAAATAAAAATAAACAAATGGGACCTAATGAAACTTAAAAGCTTTCACACAGGAAAGGAAACCCTAAGCAAGACGAAAAGACAACCCTCAGAATGGGAGAAAATATTTGCAAATGAAGCAATTGACAAAGGATTAGTCACCAAAATTTACAAGTAGCTCATGCAGCTCAATATCAAAAAAACAAACAACCCAATCCAAAAATGGACAAAAGACCTAAATAGACATTTCTTCAAAGAAGATACACAGATTGCCAACAAACACATGAAAGAATGCTCAACATGATTAATCATTAGAGAAATGCAAATCAAAACTACAATGAGATACCATCTCACACCGGTCAGAATGGCCATCATCAAAAAATCTAGAAACAATAAATGCCGGAGAGGGTGTGGAGAAAAGGGAACACTCTTGCACTGTTGTTGGGAATGTAAATTGATACAGCCACCATGGAGAACAGTATGGAGGTTCCTTAAAAAACTAAAAATAGAAGTACCATATGACTCAGCAATCCCACTACTGGGCATATACCCTGAGAAAACCATAATTCAAAAAGAGTCATGTGCCAAAATGTTCATTGCAGCTCTGTTTACAATAGCCAGGACATGGAAGCAACCTAAGTGTCCATCTACAGATGAATGGATAAAGAAGATGTGGCACATATATACAATGGAATATTACTCAGCCATAAAAAGAATCGAAATTGAGTTATTTGTAGTGAGGTGGATGGACCTAGAGTCTGTCATACAGAGTGAAGTAAGTCAGAAAGAGAAAAATAAATACTGTATGCTAACACATATATATGGAATCTAAGAAAAAAAAAAAAAGCTCATGAAGAACCTAGGGGCAAGACGGGAATAAAGACACGGACCTACTAGAGTATGGACTTGAGGATATGGGGAGAGGGAAGGGTAAGCTGTGACAGAGTAAGAGAGTGGCATGGACATATATACACTACCAAACGTAAAATAGATAGCTAGTGGGAAGCAACCGCATAGCACTGGGAGATCAGCTCGGTGCTTTGTGACCACCAGAGGGGTGGGATAGGGAGGGTGGGAGGGAGGGAAACGCAAGAGGGAAGAGATATGGGAACATATGTATAACTGATTCACTTTGTTATAAAGCAGAAACTAACACACCATTGTAAAGCAATTATACTCCAATAAAGATGTGAATGAATGAAAGAAAGGAAGGGAGGGAGGGAGGGAGGGAGGAAAGAAAGAAAGAAAGGAAAGAAAGGAAAGAAAGAAAGGAAAGAAAGAAAGAAAGAAGATTATGGCAAAGAAATATGTGGCTCAAAAGCCTAAAATGTTTATTAAAAAAACTTATTAACCTTTACTGTTAAACATTCCCATTGTTTTCTTCCCTTTCAAACTTTCAACGCTATTAGTCCTTTAATATACTGATAGATGATTCAGCAAGATCTGAAGAATTAAGTCATGGTAGACTTAAATTGACACGAACAATGTAATCTCACTAGACCAGTACTTCTCAACCTTTTTTCAGCCTGAGCTTCTTTCAGTACTTTCTAACTCTACCACCTCTGTATCCCTACCAACCAAAAAGATTTTCTCTGCCTTCCTTCTGTAATTTGTATTATGAAAACAATAGCTGTGTTGAATATGTTTTTTTAAAAGTACATACTCCACCCAGACCAATTCTAATACTCTTCCCCCCCATTACTATACCATATTATTAGATTACCTTAGAAAAAGGATCAAAGGATAATGACAGAGTATTCTTTGTTCCCCACTTTCCTCCTTTCCATGTCTTGCATGTAATAAACTCATAACAAGTATTGATTGTAATGGTAATTTAAGAGAGCCTTCATTAACTTATCCCAGAAAGAGTGATTGCTGTTAGGAGTGTTAGACTTTACAAGTTTATTAGACTCTCTTTATTAATTTTATGGAAAGTTGACCCTAATCTCTAGAAGTTAGACCTTTAATTGAGATTATAATAGAATTTTTTTCCATATTAGCAATACGTAGTGATGTCAGTAGTAATCAAGAAGTGACTTCTTACTTTCTTAGGAAAGTAAGTTTTTCTCTCAAAATAAGATTGGAAGACATTAGTACTTCTTATATCTTGTGACAGTATCTGTGACCTACATGTATCTGAGGTTAAATAGGTAGATCAGCAGTTCTTTGGTTTCAGGACCCCATTACACTCTTTAAAAATATTGAGGATCCTAACAATTCTTTTGCTTATGTAGGTTAGATCTATCTATGTTTATCATATTATAAATTAAAACTGGCAAATTTTAAGATATTTACTAATTCATTTAAAATAACAATAACAAAGTTATCACATGAGTACAAATATTTTATGAGAGTATTTTCCAACACGTTAAAAAAAATTAGTAGATTAGCATTGTTTTCTATTTTTTGAAAATCTCTTTAATGTCTGGTCTAATAGTAGAAAGCAGAATGCTCGTATCTAGTTCAGCATTCACTCTGTTGTGATTTTTTTCTTTTGATTGAAGTATATGGATAAAATTTGATCTCACACAGATACTAGTTGGAAAAGGAAGGAGTATTTCAATAGCCTTTTTTGTTAAAATAGTATATTTTTCTTTGATACTACACCAAAACTCAACAAGCCATAGTTTTTTAAAAAATTAGTTGTAATATGAAGTCTAAAACCATATCAATGAACTTTTCGTAGTGTGTTTCATTAAAATCCGCTGGTCTGTCTTGCACTTTGAATAGATCTTTTACCCATACATGCTTTTGTAACATCATGATTGGTTGGTTGGAAAGTGTTGTTTTACTGAATTATGCATATGTCCCAAGTGTTAACACAGCAACAGTCACATTTACTAGTATCACCACTGATCTCATCAGTAAAGTTTGTTAGGTATTGGGAAGCTTTCAAGCCAGTTCGGTTCAGTTCAATATAACTTCAAGCCAAATACAAATTTTCCAAAATTCTAGTTTTCTCTTGGAAGCTTAAATTTTATTATTTGTAGTAATGAATATTAATTGTTTTCCCTTGAAGTGACAGGCTCAGTTTGTTTATTTTTGAGAAAATGTCTGCCAGGTGTCCAAGCCTGAATAATCATAGATCACATCAGTCATTCTTTCAGGTAAAAGTGATATTCTGTGACAAAAAGCTGGTAGTTCACCTCACAATTCAAATAGTCACACAAATGCTTTTTCTCGAGACATCCATCATGCTTCAGTTTACAGTAGGAGTGCTTTATGTATACTCCTTTCATTACACAGAATATTAAAAGGCAGGTACTCAAGAGTCAGTATTTAATAAAATAAATGTTTGCTGTTTAATCAGCATTCTTAAGTGAAAATGTTTTTTCTTTTTTTGTTTTTGACTTTTACTGTAAATACATAACAGTAAAAAATACAATGACTACAAGTACAGTGGATGCCACTGCTGGTACTGCTTCTTTTTGTGTTAAGATGCCAGCAGTTTTACCCAGTATTGCATGATCAGAGGAAATGTTAACACATCAAAAAAGGCAAATAACATCTTGGTATTGTTTTATATATTTTTTTTACCTGTGGTCCTCCTGAAAGGCTCTTAGAGATCCCCAGGAGTCTGGGAACCGCCGTTTGAGAATTGCTTAGGTGAATAGAAGACATCTGTGTTCAGATGCGTGACTGTATTTTGGCAGCTGTTGATGATCTGTGTTCTGTAACATGTCAGTTATTTCTCTAAGATTCCTTTAAACTAAGCAAGTTGGGTGAATTCCTTTCTAATACTGTCTGTCAAAAAGCATGGTGTAGTAAAAAGTTGGGTAGTCTGATTAAGGAGAGGTGCATTCACTATCAGCTGGGCACCAACAAGGCATTTAAGTACTTAGGCCCTGTGAGGCTCTGGTCCTTTATTCTAAAGTGGTTGTGAGACTAGGTGATTTCTACCATACCTTCTAATGCTCAAATTCCAAAATTCTATTCTAAAGTGATTATCTAGTAATATTCTTAAAATTGCCAGCAATTTAATTAACTGCTTTCCTTTTTTCTTTTAACTTGAACCCTTTTAGCTAAAACCAGATCTCCTTTAGTAAATCATATTTTAAACATCTAATTAAGGCTATTAGGAAAGAGACAAAGAAAAAAGTGAATTATTTCTCTTTAAAAGACCTTCAGTAAAATGAAAAAAAGAAATTAAGATTTGTTAAAGCTGGGTGATGGTTACAAAAAGGGTTCATTATATTGTTTTCTGTATTTCTCTGTGTTTGAAATACTACAGGATAAAAATTTTAAAAAGAACAAGAAATGAAAGACTTGGAATTGATGAAGATAGTGAACTTCTGAAGAGTTTATTTATAGTCAGTTGACACCACTACGAATGTGAAAGACTAAAGGCATATTATTTTCTTTTGTCTGTCCCTTCTGGCTCCAATTTCTTTGTTTCTGACAGATTTTGCTAATATTGGATAGGATAAAAAACTTTAAAATGGAGGTTAAACTATTTCAGTTATAGTTTTAGGTATGCAACTAAATAGCTGTGTTATCCAGCTTTTCTGTTTCCTAATCTGTAACATGGAAGTAATAATTCCTGTGTTTGAAAGATCAAATGAGATAATGTTGTGTGAAAGTACCTCATAAACCCTCAAGTTCTGAATGTACTGTGAGGTAGTATTTTTTTAAAGAGGAAAGAAAGTAATATATTTTTGTATGTGATTAAGTACAACCACATTCCCAACTATTGCAGGCCACTCGACCAGACATGATAAGGATCTTGTCAGCAGCCCTGCACGTAGTATTAAGGAGGGATATGTCCCTGAACCGAAGACTTTATGCCTGGCTTCTCGGTAAGTGTTTGATGTGTGTGGTCTTAGCTAGGAAAGGATGAAGGGAAATTTTCCATACATAAGTATTATCAAGTTTATGTATGTCCTAAATTAAGAAACTAAAAGTTTACTTAAATAGATAATAAAAATAAAGACAGTATGAGTTGTGTATGGTATGAAGAAATCTCAAAAGCTTCTTAGTTGAAGAAGCTGTTTTAATCTATAGGTCATGTTCCCTTTGACAAGATTTTTTTCCCCTTATAAATTGAGGCTATTATACTCCAAGTATGTAGACAAAGAAGGATAAATTCATAATCAAAATAATGACATAATATCCAAAACTTGAAAGGAATCCGGACTAGTACTCCTGTCCCACACATGGTACCTGTCTCCCACTCAGGCAGTAAAATATTGTGTACACTTTGTTCTTCCATACTTTTTGTGAGTGTTTGGCCTGTCTTCACAACTCTTTACTGCCTAGAGTGAGAAGACACAATATAACTTATTTTGGATTTTCTGAATCTTCAGTTCTTTCACTGTTTGAAAAAAACCAAGATAATTCTGGAAGTTTACTATGATACTCACTTATGTATTGAATTGGTTTCCCTTTATTAAACTATCTAAAATGATCTCTCTTGCTGACATTGATTGGGCTACTAATTGGTAAGTGTTTAGTGCTGTTTTTGAGATATTTGCTGTTTTGGTATTTAGTGAACAACAGTTTTAAGAATTCCATTTTAATTTATTTTACAATTTGTTTCCATGGAGGTTTTGATAACAACGGTGCTATCATAGGACCCAGAAGCACAAGACACAGCAATCCTGAAGAACACGCTACTTACTATTTCACTACCTTTTCAAAAGAGTTGTTGGTTCAGGTAATGGATGCTTTCATTTTATTTTTTGGTTACTCCGTGACCACTGTAGTTACTCAACAAATAACAAATAAGACAAAGTCCTGCCTTGAATTAATTTACAGTTGAAGGGGTGGAGACAAGACTCACAAACTTCCTAAGAATGACTGTAACAAGCAAATGGCTGCAATGAAATAAGTAAGTAATGGTAAGCTAGACTCACTTCTGTGTAAGTCCTGAGATCTTTTTCTTCATTTACTTTGTTTTCATGAGTTCATCACAACATAGTTGCAGCTTCTCACCTGTCTGCCCTATGGAAGTTGGAGCTCTTCCAAAAATGAGCCAGGACCTGTGTTATTTACTCTGAAATTCCAGGGAAATTTGGGTTGCAACAAGAATTTAAATGTTAAAACTACTTTTGTAATGGAAATATTAAAATGATCTATAGGCTTATTTCATATTATTTTTACTTCAGTTAAATTTATTCAAGATATCTTAAACTGAGAGAGTACATGGTATCTGAAACAGTTTGAAATAAGTGAAGTTATAAGAATACAGTTTTGAGTTACTAATGAGGAAATAATTGCATAATAGTAGATACTGCCATGATAATGAGTGATAGTTTGGGGCATGTTGACAGTCAAGAGGAACATTTTTATCTTTTAGGAAATCACATAATTCATGAATTTATTTTTCTAGATTTTCTTCACATTTTCTCTAGAAAAAAAGGTGGAAAAGTTAAGCCCTTTCTTCTTCTGTCAAGAGAAATGAATATAACTTTTCTTTTCCCCCAGCAGAGGAAAAAAGCCAACTTCAGCAAAAGAACTTCAGAAAAGCAATAGGAGATGTAAATCTCTGTTTACATATGGTTGTATATAAAAATATTTTTCTTAAGAAAAAATTTTTGAATTTGTTTACTTAAATGACTAATGTACTTTTTCTTCTTTGAAGGCAATGGTGGGGATCTTACAAGTGAATGGATTTGGAGAAGAGAGCACTTTAATGCAGGATCTAAAACCTTTTCGTATTTTAATCAGTTTACTGGACAAACCTGAGCTAGGTAATATATACTATCCTAACTATCCTAGGGCGTAAGATCATATGTGGTTGTTTTGTATTGCTTCATGATAAATATAAGACAAAGTCATTACTTAGAAAAATTTCTGTATTTTGAGGTGGCCTTTAAATACAGGTTCTCAACAATTCCCTTACCTAAAATTCACTCTAGAACATTAAGAAGATACAGATGTACATTCAGCTGGTATGTTATCATATGTCTACCCTGTACTACGTAGGTAGCAGAGGAGTCACCTTAAAGGTGCTCTCTAAGCCCCTCTTAATCCTGATTAAGGTACTGAAATCGAAACACTGATGATCTGTCATGACTATCTTATAGTTCACAGAATTCAAGGATTTGAGCAAAAGTATTTTAGTCATACCCCTCAACCTTCTTCCCCACATCCCCTTTGTTTTATGTGTTTTCCCTTTCTTCACTGTGTACTTCTTATATACTAGATCTCTTGGGAAGATAGTTACGGCACCTGAGACAGAAATTAAGAAAAACTGAAAATATTAGCAATGATAAAGTGAAATAATTATGTAGTTTTATTAAATTATGTGCAGAAGTTTTTTTTCTTCTTTTTTTTAATGTACAGAAGTTTTAGCAAATATGCATAAGTTCTCTCACCAACTCTTAAAAGAAAAATGAAAACATTTAAATATAAAAATAACTTGAGTTGTACCAGTGGCTCTATTACATGGTAATAGATGGAAGTTCAGGAAGTTTTCTGAGGAGATTGGCGTCTCTTATAGCAGTAAAGTTTAGCCTTGTGCACCTTTGTATTATTTTAATTAATAATAGTAATATAAGTTACATTCATTGAGTACTCATTGTATTCCGGGAACCATGCTACCCATCTTACAGAATTTTTCCTGACCCTTACACTGATAGTCCCATAAGTTTGCTATTATCCTCATTCTGCATGAAGAAACCAAAGCTGAAAGAAGTTAAATAACTTGTCCAAGCTAATAGAGCTATTAACTGGCAAAACCAGTTTCCCTGATTTTGTCATTTCTATTACATCAACCTATATAGTTAGATAAACATTTGTTCAGTTCTTTGCTATTTTACTGTTAGCCTCTCAGGATGTGAAGTTTAGTTTCACTTCTGGAAAAAACATTATTTTTTCAAAATACCTGTTTTAAAGCATACTTTAATTGTGCCAATTTGTAGATAATCATGATTTGTAGTATTAATTATTGTCTTTAATATGTATATTAATTTTAGGACCTGTAATTCTAGAAGACGTCCTCATTGAAGTGTTTAGAACATTATATTCTCAGTGTAAAGCAGAATTGGATCTTCAGATGGAACCGCCCTTCAGCAAGGATCATGCTCAGTTAAGCAGGTGGATTACCAAAAAATTAAGCATGGCACAAAGGTCCTCCTTTATTAATATTTGTAAAGTAGACATTGCTATATGAAATTTGTGTTATGAATGAGTGAGTTTGATTTAAAGTATCGCTATATTTTAGTAATGTGAACTCTCATAATTAACTGCACTGACCTTTCAAACAGGCATGTGTAGCATGAGTGCTGTGTACAATGCCACCACCTTCCAGGGTTGGTTCTCAGCCTCACCAGTTTAGAAAACTAAATTTTAGCAGTTAATGTGAAGATATAGATTCCAGGGAATTCATTCACACTTATCAAACTCACAAGAGATTAGCTTTCACATGTCAGTTAATAATGAAAGCTGTACCTTGCTTGGTAACCAGGCCTGGTAGTTTGCACAGGGTAGTGCCCTCTTCGTGCCTTGACACACTCAGGAGACCAAAGCATAGATCAGAAGAAGACTTGACCACAGAATTAAATGAATCAGAGGGCACTAGGCGTTCTTTAAAGACTTTTTTTCAAGTGATGGTTCTTTCTTCTTTCAAATTATTTCTATATATATATGTGTGTGTGTGTATATATACACATTTTTTTTTTAATCCCTGGGAGAAGTCATATAACATTAGCATATCCTCTTCTCTAAGTCAGTGGTAGATACATGCTGACAAAGTCTTACTTTTTCATTTCTTCTCTACTTTAAAGAGCCTACCTGTTTTCCAGTCTCATTTATCATTATGACAGAGGATCCAAGACAACAGTTTCTTTTACATACTTTGCATAATTTTATTTTATTAATTAATTAATTAATTTTTTTTGGCTGCACTGCGTGGCTTGTGGGATCTTAGTTCCCTGACCAGGGATTGAACCTGGGCAGAGTCCTAACTACTGGACCACCAGGGAATTCTCACTTTGCATTTTATTAGTGTCACCTTGGTGACACTTTGGAGATAACCTGGGCTTTCCTAAAGCATACTTTTATATATTAAAACTTTTTAAGACAGTTTTTGATTTCTGATAAATATAATCCCCTCTGATTTTTGTTTGAGCAGTTAATATTGACTAACCTTGTACTCTGTTTCATTCTGTACACTGCCTGATAATTTATTTTGTCCCATAGAGTATTTAATTAGCCTTTCGTGCTATAACATGCTAGTTGTATTGACAGTACATCACTATATAGAAAAATAATTGTTTTAATTGTTAGAAAGGGTGACAGGAGATGGTAGTTAGGTGGGTATTTAATGGGCTAGAGGGCTCCCACTTGAAATAACGAAGTTATTTTTCCCTGATGGAATTACAGTAAAAGTGGCTATTGACAGGATTACTTCTTTTTGTTGTTATTGTTTTTTCAACCTAAAAATAATAATTTGATTGAAACTCACCAAGATAAACTTAACCTTTCTCAAACAAATCCTGAATAGTACAGGAAAGCAGAGAAAATTCTTTCAGAATCAAGGCTGTCAAAATCAAATCGCCGGGCCTTCCCTGGTGGTGCAGTAGTTAAGAATCCGTCTGCCAATACAGGCGACATGGGTTTGAACCCTGGTCCAGGAAGATCCCACATGCCGCGGAGCAACTAAGCCCATGTGCTACAACTACTGAGCCTGCACTCTAGAGCCCGCAAGCCACAACTACTGAACCTGCGTGACACAACTACTGAAGCCCGTGCACCTAGAGCTCCACAAGAGAAGCCACCGCAATAAGAAGCCTGCTCACCACAACGAAGAGTAGCCCTTGCTCACCACAACTAGAGAAAGCCCGCACGCAGCAACGAAGACCCAACATAACCAAAGATTAATTAATTAATTAATTTTTTAAAAATCACTCAGTTTATATGTGTCAAGGGAAACAAAGGAATTTAATGCCAAATTCACCATCAGGCTCTCAAAATAGTTCAAAAAGAACTTCTTGTTCTTCTGCTGAAAGCACAGCTATTTTTCTTATGCAAGGTTAATTTCTGATCTTGATCATACATTTGAGTTATGAAAACTCAAATTTGGAAAAATAACTACACATAAAGTGATAAAGTGACAGTAGATAAAAATTATTTGTTGCAATATTCTCACTAGCAAGTTTTCTAGCAAATACTTAGGAATATGTACTCCCCTAACAACATTCCACTCACATTTAAATTTGAAAAAGTAGATGTTATATTTATCAGTTTTTGTTTTTTCTTTTTTTTTAGTAAATTAAGGGAAAATAAGAAAACAGCAGAACTGATTAAAACTGCCAACCTTCTCTTTAATTCCTTTGAGCCTTATTATATGTGGGATTATGTTGCACGTTGGTTTGAAGAATGTTGTAGGTACGTTAAACTGTTTTATTCATTTTCATTTAATAGCATTCAAAGCCAGTCTTTGTTATTTTTTTTTAAGTTCTTGAGTTTAATGAAAAGAATGTTCTTTTATACATTTTACTACTACTACTGACAACTATCATTTAATGGCCATAATCTGTCTCTACCATGTCACTCTAGAATACAGAATCATTGATCGTATTATCTTAGATTTGAAAAGGAGTTTAGAGATGAGTTATTCAATCACCAGCATAGATGAAAGATTTTCCCTCTCCAATCTATAGTAATCCAGTTTTTCTTTGTTGCAGAGAAAGTAGCATATTTGTGGCTGGTGCCTCAGCACACTTTCCCAAAATGCTTCTCACTTTGAATAACAAAAAGGTCCTCGGTCACTTTTATGTTTTTAAAAACATAGAACCAGCCCATATTATCATCCACTCCTTAGGTCGTAAAGCTTAAAAAATGCTCAGAAAACCCAGTAATACTAGTGAACCTGGGTAGAATTTCTGTCTGGATTCTAGACCAAATTCTCTCAGCAGCAGATTAACCTCTCAAGCCTTGGGAGCATAGAGTCAACAAGTAAGCACTTATGATCTCGGGATTAGAAGTCTTTTATAAATATAAAATTAATCCCTTTAACGATTTAGAAAGTTGCTTGCTTACTCATTGAACAGCTACTGCGCACCCAGTGGAAAGGCACTATGCTAGACGTATAGACAGTGCCTGTCTTCAAAGAGCTCACAGCAGGAACAAGTAAGACATGCTCATGCATATTCCTAGTACTGTATTAAACTAAAGGTTACAGGTGCCTTAAGAGAGAGATTAAGATGTGGTAGGAATGTAGAGGAATTGTGGGTGTCTTTTCACCACCTGGCCCTGGCCCAGGTTTCTACTTTGTTTTCACATTCACAAACATACACATATACCCTTCTCTAGCTAACCTGGACTATTCCTTGAACAACATTAACTGAGCCTTCAGTGATGCTGCTGAGCTTTCACTCATGTTATTTTTTTGAAAATATTCTTCTCCCTAGTCCATCTGGTAAGGTCCTATAAAGAGGTCACCCTGTTTCAGAAGCCTTCTATGACTCCCTCAAATCTCCCATCAGAGTCAGCTTCTCCTACCCTATCACATTGTTAGGTTATTTGTCTATAGGCTTATATTTCTTGCTGGCTAGGGACTGTAGCATATTCTTACTTTGTGTCTTCAGAGTGTAGGGCAGTGTATGGGCAGATAGGATTAATGTGATTTAATGTGCATATTTGTTGGAGGAATAATCTCTACTACTTGTATCAGAAGAGGCTTCTTAGAGGAGGTACCATTTGAAGGATGGCTGCATTCTGGATGTGAGAGAATGAGGCTGGGAGAGGGTGCCTATCCAGGGGGACAGGTTGGTATGAACAAAGGCCCTGAGGTTAGAAATCAAGCAGCAAATAGTCCATTTTAACTAGGAGATGAGATCTGTAGTGGGAGAAATAGGAAATAAGTCCCAAATAGAACCATCCAGAACACTTGGAAGTTCAGGATGGGTGTCATAGGGAGAGGTTCAGCCTAGGAATCTTGCTTTGGGAATTTTCCATGGAGAGATACAGTAGTGTCCTAGGGGAAAGGGAACATACTTCATCACAAGAAGTTAACCATGTGCATCCCAATGTTGATATGACTCATTTAAAGAACAATGATATCATCACATGTATTCACATCACTTGATAGGATACTTGATAAAGTGAATTTTGTCCTTTTAGGAGGACACAGCATGCCAGACTTCAGAGTGGGCCTGGAGATGTTAACGACTCATCTGAGTTACAGCTGACCAATTTCTGCTTACTGGTGGATTTTTTGTTGGATATAGTTTCTTTGGTAAGATCACCCTGGTGAAAAAATATTGAGGAAATGTAATAACATAGTTCAAATATTTCATTTTGGAAATAGACCTCATCTTCAAATAAATATCATTTTTTAAATTAAATTGATTTTCCCCCTTTTGGTATAGCATTTTAAATAAAATTTTTGAAATGTTTTGTCCTCTGACATACATTATATGTAATACATATACCATTCTTATATAATACATGGAATATATTTCATAATTGCATGTTATTGAAGTCTTACATGTTTAGTATATAATAGTCTAATGCTGCATTTGTATTCATTAATGATTCTATTAAATGAAGACTGTTGGAAATCTTTTCCCCTTTTCTCTCCTCAATTCTTTGCTTTCTCATTTTGAAGCCTACTAGAAGTATGAGGGTGCTGTGTCAGGTATGACATTCAGCCTGTTTTGTTTTTAACTGATTGTATTCACTTTTGTTATGTTATAATTTCAGTAATGTAACAGATAAAACTGGGGTTCTTTTATAGTACATGCTTCGAAGTACTTAAATTGAGAATTTGGGAATAGAAATTTTACGTCATTAATAATAAATGACCATACAATGTTAATTAAGAGCATGGTACATATAAAATGAGTAAAATTATTTCTTTTTCTTATTTATTAATAAATTAAAAATTAAATAACATAACTTTGGAGTTATACACTGTATAAACTTCTGTCACTTCGCTTTTATTTTCAGGAGACTTATATTGAAATCCAGACAGAACACTTGCCCCAGTTGCTGCTCAGGATGATATCTGCCCTGACAAGCCACCTCCAGACATTGCACTTGACTGAACTCACAGATTCTCTCAGGCTTTGCTCAAAGATCCTTAGCAAGGTTCAGCCTCCTCTGTTATCTGCCAGCACTGGAGGTGTGTTGCAGTTTCCAAATGGGCAGAACAACTCAGTCAAGGAGTGGGAAGACAAAAAGGTAACGTTTTGCTGTTATTTTTGGTACTAGACCAATTATATTACTTCAAGGCAGAACAGTTTCTAACTAACATCACTTAACACATATTCATTTAAATATTCGTCAGTCTTTCCTAGTTCCCAGTGTTGTGGCAGTAGACTGTCTTGTTGGCTTTTTTTTGGCTCTAGTGCAATTTAACTGTCTATATCCACACTTTGCAAAAGAAATATAACACAAGCAACATATATAATTTAAAATTTTCTGGTAGCTACAGTAAAAAAAAAAAAAAAATAGAACAGGTGAAAATAATTTTAATTGTATTTTACTTGGCCCATTAGAGCTACTATATTACCATTTCAACATGTAATCAATATAAAACTGATGTAACATAAAAAAATACTAGTCAGATATTTTACATTCTTTTTTGTACTGTCTTCAAAATTCCACTGTGTATTTTATACTTACAGCACATTCAAATATTAAATTTTTATTAGAAGTACTTGATCTATACTTAATTTCATAAAATTTACATTTAAAAATTAAATTCTCATACCCAGGTTGTTCAAAACATACTTAAAAGTTTTCTCAGAACTAAATTAAGGATCACTTTTAAAACTTTAATTAAAATTAATTGCATTAAAAAATTTAGTTTCTTTGTCAGATCAGCCACATTTTAAGAGCTCAATAGCCACATGTTGCTAGTAACTATCCTATTAAGCAGCAGGTTTATAATCCAAACTTTATTGGTCCTTTTCATATATATACACTAAGTTTTTGACATGTTCTTGAAATCCAGAATCTTTTTGCTCTCCTCAGTCTTCCAGATTCTTAATGCTTACTTTATGATGTTGAATAGAATTGTAACACAGTTGACCCTTGAGCAACACAGGTCTGAACTGAGTGGGTCCACTTATATGTGGATTTTTTTTTTCCAATAATTATATTGGAAAATGTTTTGGAGATTTGTGACTCTCTTTTGGAGATTTGAGAAAACTCTCAGACAAACCGCACAGCCTAGAAAAATCACAAAAATTAAGAAAAAGTTAGGTGTGTCATGAATGTATAAAATATACATAGATATACATATAACATACAAAATATGTTTTAATATATTATTTATGTTATCAGTAAGGCTTCCAGACAACAGTAAGCTTTTAGAAGTTAAGTTTTGGTGGTATCAAAAGTTACATGTGGATTTTTGACTGTATAGGGGTTCGGTACCTCTAACCCCTTCATTGCTCAGAGTCAACTATAATTTTAATGTCTGGCACTAGTAACATATTTAAATACCTATGAAATAGGTGTGGAAAAATCAGAAATTTAAAAGCTTTCAGGTTTATAATATTACATGTACTTTTTAGTAAATAGTAATGAAAACATTCACAGAATCATGTAATTTCGTTGAATTTAGGCACAGGGGCACTATGTCAAAAACAAGATTTAAAAATTTCTAGCATATAAGGTCATTACCTAAATCCTGTGGTTGTATAGTTGCCCTTACTTTTTTTTCAGTTGCTTTTTAATTTTGTCAGCCAGGCAAAATACATTATCAGGATGATCTCATACAGCCTTTTCCATCAAGTCTTAACTCTAGAACTTTTTTCTTGGACCTTCTAAATATATTGCCTTTCATGTATGAAATGAACATTACCCTCAAACAATTTAAATATATCCCAGGATTATCCCACATAAACTAAAACTAGTTTGTCTTATTTTCCTTCCTACCTGCTTTTTACTTATATGTGAGAGAGATTGATTCTATTGTTGGACAGTTCATTTTGTTGTGCTCTTTTTCCTTAATTTATGCCTCTAGGATCTTAGGAATAAAACTAAAATAGATATTAGCTGTTATTGGTTTGGTTTTTATTTGAATGAGATTAGTGAAAGTAGGGGAGGGACCTTAGCAGTCTCTCAATAACATATTCAAATATGTGAATATTTACTATGTAGAAAACATCTGGAGGCACTTTATCGGTGGTTACAGGTAAAGTAAATGGGAACACCCATTCATATTAAATGAAAGAATTAAATAATACACTTTTTTAATATAATCGTTGATTAACCTTAGATATGCTTCCCCCCCTCACCCTTTGGTCGTCCTGCCTGTTCCCAGGGTTTCTATGTTCTTTTCTATTTTTTACTGAAGCACAATGGTATTATCTTCACTGAGATGTCTAATATTGATCATATTTGAAAGCTGAGAGTATTTTCAGTATTCCTTTTTTTGAAATTGTAATTGAAGGACTGATTCTTTTAAAAATTATAAATCTTAATTTTTTCTCCATACACTTAGTACATTTTTGTAAAATCAGTGTATTGCATCTCTATACCCAAATGTAATTCCTTTCTATTTTCAGAAAGATATTTTACTATAAAATAATCTGAACTATAGTTCCATAATATAGACCATACAACGGTTATAAATGTATGCAGGTGTAACTGAATTTATAGCATGAATTCTATTAATGTAATATCATCCATTGTTTTATAATCCTTATATGAGAAAGATTGATACAGAAATAATAATAAGCTAATGACAATTTTACCATTTAAATAAGACTTATTTTTTTTTAATTTATTAATTTCAAAGGAGAAAAATCGACAAGTTCAGTTCTGTTGCCTCTAAACTTTGGCATTCTAATGTGAAAAGTTCTCATGCTGTTATAGAGACAGTGATCTGCTGTGGTGAAAGGAGGATGAAGTTTAGAATCATCTCATCTGAGCTCTTCTACCTACTAAGTTTATTTGCTATGACCTTGGGCGAGTTTTGTTTTGAACTTCCCTGAGCCTCAGTTTTCTTACCTTTGAAATAGAGAAAACAACCTCTCTTTGTTCAGCACCCACTCTATGTATCCAGCAGTGAACTAGGCACACCTAGGTGAACTTTGCCCTTCCTGGCCCCTTCTTTCTGCTTGGGAGACATATATTAAACAAATAATTGCATATTTAATTATAGTTGTGATAAATGTATGAAGGAAAGAATGGAGTGACAGGAATGTGGGAAAGGGGTGATCAGACCTAGATTGGGGGCCACGAAAGGCTTTCTTGAGGACGGATTGTTTGAGTGAAGCTCTAGAGAAATCCGGGCGGGTGAGGTAGGAAGAAGAGAGCCCTTGACAGAGGAAGGAGAATTTGCACAGACTCTAGGCAAAAAGGAGTGCTGTGCAGACGGGGAGGGGACATGCCGCTGCTGAGGTAGGGAGGGGCCAAGTCTTACAGAGCCTTTTCACTGTACTAAGGCTTTTTATTTTTTATCTTCAGAGCAATGGGAAGACACCGAAGGGAGAAAAGCAAGTGACATAATCAGATTTGTGTATTTGAAAAATTAGTCCGAGGGAGAGGATATGGGGATATAAGTATACGTTTAGCTGATTCACTTTGTTATACAGCAGAAACTAACACAACAGCGTAAAGCAATTATACTCCAATAACAATGTTAAAAAAAAAAAGAAAAGAAAAATTACTCTGGCTGCAGTGTGGAGTATGGATCTGAGAAACAGAAATGGATGTGGGGAGACCTGCAGTAGTGCAGATGAGAGGTGGTGGTAACATGTACTTACAAGATGGGGGAGTAAAGACAGAAATGGACGGATCAGCCACATATTGAGGAGGAAAAATCAATAAGCTGTAGTAATGCATTGGTAGGGTAATGAGTGATCACTAACATTTATTGAAGATTTACTAAGTGGCAGGTTCTACACTGTCTTACTTAATCCTCATCGCACCTGTAAAATGTGGGAATTTGCCATCTCAATTACATAGATTAGGAGGTTTGGAGAGGTTCAGTAACTTGCCAGGGTTCGGAGAGGTTCAGTGACTTGCCAAGCGGGAAAGTGGCAGACTCTTAGCTGACTCATGGCCAGCACTCCTGACCACTGTACTGGAATGGATGTAAGGAAAGTGTGGAGGAGAGGTGGAGAAGGTACCAAGAATCGCCCCTAGATTTCTGCCTCCTGTTTTGATGAAGAGTGGTGTCATTCACTGAGGCAGAGAACAGCAGGTGAGGCCCAGCTTTGTAGCACCAGAGCATTTAGTGTGTATATCTTCAGTGATCTTCCATAAGATCACATTTTAGTGATCTTACTCAAGTTCAAATTATGCTCTGGCACAATCACCCAAGGAGTGTGTGATATGTGTAGCTTTTGTTTACTTAAACTAAGCCAGAAAATATGCTTGACGATTATACTCATCCATCTTATAGAGAGGGAACAGTTAATCATTATTATTAATAACGATGAAGTTATTCTACGTCAGTAGCTGGTTCATTTTTTGTTTATACTGTAATTGTCTCTTCTCCTCTAGATTATAAACAGTTCCTTTTGTTCCAAATATCTAATGTGGGAAATAATGGTTCAGTAACTGCTTGTTGGAAGAATGTAAGCTTAATAGCAAACACTTAAATAGTAGTTTACATATTTCAGACAGAAATTTCACTTCATACGGTCCCAAATAGAAGACTTACTAGATTTTATTTCTAGTTTTTGTTTTTGTTTTAACATCTTTATTGGAGTATCATTGTTTTACAATGGTGTGTTAGTTTCTGCTGTATAACAGAGTGAATCAGCTATACATATACATATATCCCCATTTCTCCTCTCTCTTGTGTCTCCCTCCCACCCTCCCTATCCCACCCCTCTAGGTGGTCACAAAGCACTGAGCTGATCTCCCTGTGCCTTGCAGCTGCTTCCCACTAACTATCTGTTTTACATTTGGTAGTGTATATATGTCAGTGCCACTCTCTCACTTCGTCCCAGCTTACCCTTCCCCCTCCCCTTGTCCTCAAGTCCATTCTCTACGTCTGTGTCTTTATTCCTGTCCTGCCCCTAGGTTCTTCAAAACCAGTTTTTTGTTTTTTTTTTTTTTTAGATTCCATATATATGTGTTACCATACGGTATTTGTTTTTCTCTTTCTGACTTACTTCACTCTGTATGACAGACTCTAGGTCCATCCACCTCACTACAAATAACTCAATTTCATTTCCTCTTATGGCTGAGTAAACAGTCCATTGTGTATATGTGCCACATCTTCTTTATTCATCTGTCAATGGCCACTTAGGTTGCTTCCATGTCCTGGCTATTGTAAATAGAGCTGCAATGAACATTGTGGTACATGACTCTTTTTGAATTATGATTTTCTCAGAGTATATGCCCAGTAATGGGATTGCTGGGTCATATGGTAGTTCTATTTTTAGTTTTTTGAGGAACCTCCATACTGTTCTCTATAGTGGCTGTATCAATTTACATTCCCACCATCAGTGCAAGAGGGTTCCCTTTTCTCCATAACCTCTCCGGCATGTATTGTTTGTACATTTTTGATGAAGGCCATTCTGACTGGTGTGAGGTGATACCTCATTGTAGTTTTCATTTGCATTTCTCTAATGATTAATGATGTTGAGCATCCTTTCATGTGTTTGTTGGCAATCTGTATATCTTCTTTGGAGAAATGTCTATTTACGTCTTCTGCCCATTTTTGGATTGGGTTGTTTGTTTTTTTGATATTGAGCTGCATGAGCTGCTTGTAAATTTTGGAGATTAATCCTTTGTCCTTTGATTCCTTTTGCACATATTTTCTACCTCTACCATTCTGAGGGTTGTCTTTTATGGTTTATGTTTTCCTTGTTTATGGTTTCCTTTGCTTTGCAAAGCTTTTAAGTTTCATTAGGTCCCATTTGTTTATTTTTGTTTTTATTTCCATTCCTCTAGGAGGTGGGTCAAAAAGGATCTTACTGTGATTTATGTCATAGAGTGTTCTGCCTTTGTTTTCCTCTAGGACTTTTATAGTGTCTGGCCTTACATTTAGGTCTTTAATCCATTTTGAGTTTATTTTTTTAATGGTGCTAGGGAGTGTTCTAATTTCATTCTTTTACATGTACCTGTCCAGTTTTCCCAGCACCGCTTATTGAAGAGGCTATCTTTTCTCCATTGTATATTCTTGCCTCCTTTATTAAAGATAAGGTGACCATATGTGCGCGTGTTTACCTCTGCGCTTTCTATCCTGTTCCATTGATCTGTATTTCTCTTTTTGTGCCAGTACCATAGTGTCTTGATTACTGTAGCTTTGTAGTATAGTCTGAAGTCCAGGAGCCTGATTCCTCCAGCTCCGTTTTTCGTTCTCAAGATTACTTTGGCTATTCAGGGTCTTCTGTGTTTCCATACAAATTGTGAAATTTTTTGTTCTAGTTCTGTGAAAAATGCCAGTGGTAGTTTGATAGGGATTGCATTGAATCTGTAGATTGCTTTGGGTGGTAGAGCCATTTTCACAGTGTTGATTCTTCCAATCTAAGAACATGGTATGTCTCTCCATCTATCTGCATCATCTTTAATTTCTTTCATCAGTGTCTTATAATTTTCTGCATACAGGTCTTTTGTCTCCTTAGGTAGGTTTATTCATATATATTTTATTCTTTTTGTTGCAGTGGTAAATGGGAGTGTTTTCTTAATTTCACTTTCAGGTTTTTCATCATTAGTGTATAGGAATGCAAGATATTTCTGTGCATTAATTTTGTATCCTGCTACTTTACCAAATTCATTGATTAGTTCTAGTAGTTTTCTGGTAGCAACTTTAGGATTCTTTATGTATAGTATCATGTCATCTGCAAACAGTGACAGCTTTACTTCTTCGTTTCTGATTTGGGTTCCTTTTATTTCTTTTTCTTCTCTGATTGCTGTGGCTAAAACTTCCAAAACTATGTTGAATAATAGTGCTGAGTAGTGGGCAACCTTGTCTTGCTCCTAATCTTAGTGGAAATGGTTTCAGTTTTTCACCATTGAGAACAGTGTTGGCTGTGGGTTTGTCATATATGGCCTTTATTATGTTGAGGTAAGTTCCCTCTATGCCTGTTTTCTGGAGGTTTTTTATCATAAATGGGTGTTGCATTTTGTCAAAAGCTTTTTCCGCATCTGTTGAGATTATCATATGGTTTTTATCCTTAATTTTGTTAATATGGTGTATCACGTTGATTGATTTGCCTATATTGAAGAATCCTTGCATTCCTGGGATAAACCCCACTTGATCATGGTGTATGATCCTTTTAATGTGTTGTTGGATTCTGTTTGCTAGTATTTTGTTGTGGATTTTTACATCTATGTTCATCAGTGATATTGGTCTGTAGTTTTCTTTCTTTGTGACATCTTTGTCTGGTTTTGCTATCAGGGTGATGGTGGCCTCGTAGAATGAGTTTGGGAGTGTTCCATTCTCTGCTATATTTTGGAAGAGTTTGAGAAAGATAGGTGTCAGCTCTTCTGTAAATGTTTGATAGAATTCGCCTGTGAAGTCATCTGGTCCTGGGCTTTTGTTTGCTGGAAGATTTTTTTTTTTTTTTTTTTTTGCGGTACACAGGCCTCTCACTGTTCTGGCCTCTCCCATTGCGGAGCACAGGCTCCGGACGCGCAGGCTCAGCAGCCGTGGCTCATGGGCCCAGCCGCTCCGCGGCATGTGGGATCTTCCCAGAACGGGGCATGAACCCATGTCCCCTGCATCAGCAGGTGGACTCTCAACCACTGCGCCACCAGGGAAGCCCTGCTGGAAGATTTTTAATCACTGTCTCAATTTCAGTGCTTGTGATTGGTCTGTTTATATTTTTTATTTCTTCCTGGTTCAGTCTCGGAAGGTTGTGCTTTTCTAAGAATTTGTCCATATCTTCCAGTAGTCCATTTTATTGGCATATAGTTGCTTGTGGTAATCTCTCATGATCCTTTGTATTTTTGCAATGTCTGTTGTTACTTCTTTACTTCTCCTTTTTCATTTCTAATTCTGTTGATTTGAGTCTTCTCCTTTTTTTTCTTGATGCATCTGGCTAATGGTTTATCAATTTTGTTTATCTTCTCAAAGAACCAACTTACAGTTTTATTGATCTTTGCTATTGTTTCCTTCATTTGTTTTTCATTTATTTCTGATATGATCTTTATGATTTCTTTCTTTCTGCTAACTTTGGGGGTTTTTTGTTCTTTTTTTCTAATTGCTTTAGGTGTAAGTTTAGGTTATGTATTTGAGATGTTTCTTGTTTCTTAAGGTAGGATTGTATTGCTATAAACTTCCCTCTTAGAACTGCTTTTGCTGCATCCCATAGGTTTTGGGTCATAGTGTTTTCATTGTCATTTGTTTCTAGGTATTTTTGATTTCCTCTTTGATTTCTTCACTGATCTCTTGGTTATTTAGTAGTATATTGTTTAGCCTCCATGTGTTTGTATTTCTTACAGATTTTTTCTGTAATTGATATGTAGTCTCATATCGTTGTGGTCAGAAAAGATACTTGATACGATTTCAACTTTCTTAAATTTACCAAGGCTTGATTTGTGACCCAGGATATGATCTATCCTGGAGAATGTTCCATGAGCACTTGAGAAGAAATTGTATTCTGTTGTTTTTGAATGGAATGTCCTATAAATATCAATTAAGTCCATCTTGTTTAATGCATCATTTAAAGCTGTGTTTCCTTATTTATTTTCATTTTGGATGATCTGTCCATTGGTGAAAGTGGGGTGTTAAAGTCCCCTACTATGAATGTGTTACTGTCGATTTCCCCTTTTATGGCTGTTAGCATTTGTCTTATGTATTGAGGTGCTCCTATGTTGGGTGCATAAATATTTACAATTGTTATATCTTCTTCTTGGATCGATCCCTTGATCATTATGTAGTGTCCTTCTTTGTCTCTTCTAATAGTCTTTATTTTAAAGTCTATTTTGTCTGATATGAGAATTGCTACTCCAGCTTTCTTTTGATTTCCATTTGCATGGAATATCTTTTTCCATCCCCTCACTTTCAGTCTGTATGTGTCCCTAGGTCTGAAGTGGGTCTCTTGTAGACAGCATATATATGGGTCTTGTTTTTGTATCCATTCAGCCAGTCTGTGTCTTTTAGTTGGAGCATTTTGTCCATTTACATTTAAGGTAATTATCGATATGTATGTTCCTATTACCATTTTCTTAATTGTTTTGGGTTTGCTATTGTAGGTCTTTTCCTATTCTTTGGTTTCCTGCCTAGAGAAGTTCCTTTAGCATTTGTTGTAAAGCTGGTTTGGTGGTGCTGAACTCTCTCAGCTTTTGCTTGTCTCTAAAGGTTTTAATTTCTCCATTGAATCTGAATGAGATCCTTGCTGGGTAGAGTAATCTTGGCTGTAGGTTTTTCCCTTCCATCACTTTAAATATGTCGTGTCCCTCCCTTCTGGCTTGCACAGTTTCTGCTGAAAGATCAGCTGTTAACCTTATGGGGATTCCCTTCTGTGTTATTTGTTGCTTTTCCCTTGCTGCTTTTAATATTTTTTCTTTGTATTTAATTTTTGATAGTTTGATTAATATGTGTCTTGGCGTGTTTCTCCTTGGATTTATCCTGTATGGGACTCTCTGCACTTCCTGGACTTGGTTGACTATTTCCTTTCCCATATTAGGGAAGTTTTCACCTATAATCTCTTCAAATATTTTCTCAGTCCCTTTCTTTTTCTCTTCTTTAGGGACCCCTATAATTCGAATGTTGGTGTGTTTAATGTTGTGCCAGGGATCTCTGAGGCTGTCCTCAATTTTTTTCATTCTTTTTTCTTTATTCTGCTCTGCGGTAGTTATTTCCACTATTGTATCTGCCAGGTCACTTATCCGTTCTTATGCTTCAGTTATTCTGCTATTGATTCCTTGTAGAGAATTTTTAATTTCATTTATTGTGTTATTCATCATTGTTTGCTCTTTAGTTCTTCTAGGTCCTTGTTAAATGTTTCTTGCATTTTCTCTATTCTATTTCCAAGATTTTGAATCATCTTTACTATCATTATTCTGAATTCTTTTTCAGGTAGACTGCCTATTTCCTCTTCATTTGTTCAGTCTGGTGGGTTTTTACCTTGCTCCTTCATCTGCTGTGTATTTCTCTGTCTTCTTATTTTGCTTCACTTACTGTGTTTGGGGTCTCCTTTTTGCAGGCTGCAGGTTCGTAGTTCCCGGTTTTTGTTTTGGTGTCTGCCCCCAGTGGGTAGGGTTGGTTCAGTGGGTTGTGTAGGCTTCCTGGTGGAGGGGACTGGTGCCTATGTTCTGGTGGATGAGGCTGGGTCTTGTCTTTCTGGTGGGCAGGACCGTGTCCGGTGGTGTGTTTTGGGGTGTCTGTGGACTTATTATGATTTTAGGCAGCCTCTCTGCTAATGCGTGGGGTTGGTTTCCTGTCTTGCTAGTTGTTTGGCATAGGGTGTCCAGCACTGGAACTTGCTAGTCATTTTGTGGAGCTGGGTCGTAGCGTTGAGATGGAAATCTCTGGGAGAGCTTTCGCTGTTTAATATTATGTGGGGCTGGGAGGTCTCTGGTGGACCAGCATCCTGAACTCAACTCTCCCACCTCAGAGGCTCAGGCCTGACCCTCGGCTGGAGCGCTAAGACCCTGTCAGCCACTCGGCTCAGAAGCAAAGGGAGAAAGAAAAGAAAGAAAGAAAGAAAGAAATAATAAAGTAAAGTTTTTAAAATAAAAAAAATGTTAGTAAAAATATTAAAAAGTAATAAAAAAAAAAGGAAGAGAGCAACCAAACCAAAAAACAAATCTACCAATGATAACAAGTGCTAAGAACTCTACTAAAAAAACAAACAAAAAAATACAGACAGACAGAACCCTAGGATAAATGGTAAAGGCAAATCTGTACAGACAAAATCACATAAAGAAGCATACACATACACACTAACAAAAAGAGAAAAAATATATATATATATTAAAAAAAGGAAGAGAGCAACCAAATCAATAAACAAATCTACCAATGATAATAAACTCTAAACACTAGAATAAAATAAACATAAAACTGGAAACAAATTAGATGCAGAAAGCAAACCCCAAGTCTACATTTGCTCCCAAAGTCCACCTCCTCAGTTTGGGATGATTCGTTGTGTATTCAGGTATTCCAGAGATGCAGGTACATCAAGTTGATTGTGGAGATTTAATCCGCTGCTCCTGAGGCTGCCTGGAGAGATTTCCCTTTCTCTTCTTTGTTCTCACAGCTCCCAGGGGCTCAGCTTTGGATTTGGCTACGCCTCTGCATGTAGGTCGCCGGAGGGCGTCTGTTCTTCGCTCAGACAGGACGGGGTTAAAGGAGCTGCTGATTCGGGGGCTCTGGCTCACTCAGACCGGGGGGGGGGGAGGGGGAGGGGCATGGATACGGGGCGAGCCTGCGGCGGCAGAGGCCAGCGTGACTTTGCACCAGGCTGAGGCGCGCTGTGCGTTCTCCCGGGGAAGTTGTCCCTGGATCCCAGGACCCTGGCAGTGGCGGGCTGCACAGGCTCCCCGGAAGGGGGGTGTGGACAGTGACCTGTGCTCACACACAGGCTTCTTGGTGGCGGCAGCAGCAGCCTTAGCGTCTCATGCCCATCTCGGGGTCCGCGCTGATAGCCGCGGCTCGCGCCGCCCTTCTCTGAAGTTCATTTAGATGGTGCTCTGAATCCCCTCTCCTCGCGCACCCCGAAACAATGGTTTCTTGCCTCTTGGGCAGGTCCAGACTTTTTCCCGGAGTCCCTCCTGTCTAGCTGTGGTGCACTAACCCCCTTCAGGCTGTGTTCAGGCAGCCAACCCCAGTCCTCTCCCTGTGCTCCGACTGAAGCCCAAGCCTCAGCTCCCAGCCCCGCCCGCCCCAGCGGGTGAGCAGACAATCCTCTCGGGCTGGTGAGTGCCGATCGGCACCAATCCTCTGTGCGGGAATCTCTCCGCTTTGCCCTCCACACCCCTGTGGCTGCGATCTCCTCTGTGGCTCCAAAGCTTCCCCCTCTGCCACCCGCAGTCTCCACCCACGAAGGGGCTTCCTAGTGTGTGGAAACCTTTCCTCCTTCACAGCTGCCTCCCACTGGTGCAGGTCCCGTCCCTATACTTTTGTCTCTGTTTATTCTTTTTTCTTTTGCCCTACCCACGTACGTGGGGGGTTTCTTGCCTTTTGGGAGGTCCGAGGTCTCCTGCCAGCATTCAGTAGGTGTTCTGTAGGAGTTGTTCCACATGTAGATGTATTTGTGATGCATTTGTGGGGAGGAAGGTGATCTCCATGTCTTCTCTGCCATTTTGAAGGTCACCTTATTTCTAGTTTTTAAAATGTCATTTTTTTAATCTTACATGTCTCATTCCATGCATTGTTTAGACATTAGGAAAATGATTTCATGAAGTAGATTGAATAAATTATTAGCAGTTTGAAAACAAGGATGTAGATCCTAGAGAGTTTTACATATACGTATTTTGTCCTCAAGAACCTAAGCTTAAGTTATGCATATAGCAAATAATAAATATTTATTGAATAGCTTTATATTAATGTATTAATTAGAACCGTATCAGTATTTCCTATTAGCATAGATATGTGAATCAATTGTAGAAACTCTTTTTTTAAGATTCAACCAAATATATAGATTAGGGCTTCCGTGGTGGTTGAGAGTCCACCTGCTGATGCAGGGGATGCGGGCTCATGCCCTGGTCTGGGAAGATCCCACATGCCGCGGAGTGGCTGGGCCCGTGAGCCATGGTCGCTGAGCCTGTGCGTCCGGAGCCTGTGCTCCGCAACAGGAGAGGCCACAACAGTGAGAGGCACGCATACCGCAAAAAACAAAACAAAACAAAAAAAAACCATATATATATATATATATATATATACACACACACACACATATATATATGTATAGATTAAGTTGTGAAATGTGAATTAGGTTGTGAATAAGTCAAATCTAAAGCTGACTTCCTTCAAAATGTGACTTTTTAATTTTAATTTCTAATATAATACATTTAGTTACTCAGCCTTCTGCTCTTTTTACACTCTACCAGGTATTATCAGTTTCTCTTGAAAATCCTACTGAAGTGTTTGAAGATGGAGAAAATCCACCAAGTAGTCACTCCTCAGAGAGTGGATTCACTGAGTTCATACAATATCAAGCAGACCGAACTGATGACATCGATAGAGAACTGAGTGAGGGACTGGAGGCAGTTGCCATCCCAATTGGCAGCACATCATCTGAAACAGAAACGGCCTCCACTGTGGGATCTGAAGAAACTATCATCCAGCCCCCTTCCCTAGTCACTCAGGGGACAGCACCCCAAAGTGGGAAGACAGCGCAAAAAACTGCAATGCAGTGCTGCTTGGAGTATGTCCAACAGTTTCTCACCAGACTTATCAACCTCTACATCATTCAGAGTAACTCTTTCTCTCAGGCTTTGGCTACAGAGCATCAAGGGGATCTTAGTCGAGAGCTAGGAGAGACTTCAGACTGGGACAGGGATTCCCATAGTGGTGTAAAAGAGAGAAACATAAGTAAACAGAAAACTTCAAAAGAATACCTTTCTGCCTTCCTTGCTGCCTGTCAGCTCTTCCTGGAGTGCTCAAGCTTCCCAGTTTACATTGCTGAGGGGAACCATACTTCAGAGTTATGTTCTGAAAAATCAGAGACTGGTAAGGTCATCTCTGTTTTATTTATTTAAAAATATTTTTTATGGCATGCTTTCCCCTCCCCCTTTATTTTATGGAACGCTCAGATATTAAAACTGGGATTTCTTTTAGCCTCTTAATTTTTAAAACTTTTATTTTAATTTGTAAATGTTTTTTCAATGAAATACTGTCATTATGGGGAGATTGATATGTTGGAAAATTTCCTGATTTATTATGACTAGCATCATATGTGATTACCTTCATTTAAATTTATATATATATATATATACACACACACACACACAGACATACACACACACACATACATAGTACACACACATAGTACAGTGAGTACTACATAATGTTAATTGATTACTAAACTTTTTTTAGGACAGAAAATAGGTTGTATGACTTGCATAAGAAAAATACATATTAAAAAATTCTTATGAAATTCCTGTTGCTGCTTTATTTTCTTGAAGCTCTAGTCTAAGTGAGAAACCATGGTTTTGTTCACTGAGCAAGGCCTAAAGTTATTTGGTAGAAGTGCTTTGTGTTTTGAAATTAACTTGGAAGATAGAGTGTGCGTGAAAGGTTCAGTGTGATGGACCGTGTTGGCTTCCGGCTTTCGTTTCAGACTGGGAGCACGTGCAGCCTCCACTGTGGCTCCAGACGCTGATGACCGCTTGCCTCCAAGCAAGTGATTGCAGTGTGCAGAGTGCTGCGATTTCACTAGTGATGGATCTGGTAGGATTGACTCAGTCGGTGGCCATGGTCACTGGGGAAAACATCAACAGTGTGGAGCCTGCACAACCCTTAAGTCCAAACCAGGGAAGAGTAGCTGTGGTTATTAGACCTCCCCTCACTCCGGGCAATCTGAGATATATAGCTGAGAAGACTGAATTTTTCAAGGTGAGCTCTAAGGAATACATTCATGACTAAGATGATACTTGAGCTAATTTGCATAGCAGAGATTTTAAAGAAGATAATCAGGCTTAATTAAACACCTCTTAATATCATACCATATAGGAAAAGACACCACACTTGATCAGTGCTGCTTGGCCGGTCTTCTCCCCAGTTTTGTGAGGAGAAAAAAGATAAGGATGAGGGGAGTATTAGGGTAAAGAGAAAAGTTCATTTATACAGTAAAATGTATTTCCAGATAAAGTGGTTGTGACACTTTTGCTTCTCGTAGAGTGCAACCTCAGCTCTCCAAAACACCCAGAAAAAGTTTTCTGACTCTGAATTGTCTGATGATCATTTGTGATGTATGATGTCATTCAAAAAAAATGCAGTCTTTGATCTCTGTCACAACAGTACATATGATATCCTCTACATAGAAAGAACATCAAGTATATTTGACTTAAGCAGGTAGACTATTTATATATAAATTTTTTTTTTAATTTTAATGTAATTGCAAGTTATTGTGCCCCTCTAGATAGTTCCTCCTGCTAGGTTAGAGTTGGGTTCTACAATGTTGTGGTGAACCCTGATGACTTGCATTTTTATTAATGCTGTCATAGATCATCAAGTGCTGTGTTAACACATGTAGCACTGAAATACATACAACCTATTTTGTACGTTTTAAGTAGTTTGCATATTTGGACTATGAATTATATATCACTTTGCAGCATATAACTGTAAACGTTACAGTGCCTTCAATGTGGGATTTATATTCTCTTAAAGATAACATATTCTAGCATCACTTCACTAAACATCTCTAAAATAGTGAAATGGGGTCTCATCTGGACCCTGTAAAAAGTGATTACATATCTGCTGTTTAAGGTAAATATAATTAAAGGACTATCATAAGAGGTTCTAAAAGCCTGGACCAGAAAGTGAACAGATGGAAAGCTACACTTTTAAATCTCATTCCAGTGGCATAATGAGTATTAAGACCTTCTAGGTCTGGCAGTCAGAGGCTTGTTTGTACCTAATAGGAAATGTCTGTTAAATAAGTTTCCATTTGCAATTTTGTAACTGTGACTTTTACATCTTTTTTTAATAGCATGTAGCTTTAACATTGTGGAACCAGATGGGAGATGGGACACCTCAGCACCACCAGAAGAGTGTGGAACTCTTTTATCAATTACATAACTTGGTTCCTTCTTCTAGCATCTGTGAGGATGTTATAAGTCAGCAGTTGACCCATAAAGATAAGGTAAATTCTTCTCTTCTTATCCTGTGCCCACCCTACCTCCTGCTCGTATTATACTAAAAGGTAAATTAAGGAAACTCTAGGAAAATTATTTCATCTAGTATCTGAATAAGAGATAATATGAATTCATTCAGTGATCATCAAATCTTTAAAATACATGTGTTCTATTCTTTTTAGAGGAAAGTTCTTTACATAAGCGTCAGTAATATGAAAAATCAGGGAACCCAAAATCAAATGCTGGGTTTATTTCTTGGTTCAGGATACCACCTGTGGGGAGTGATGATTAGAGTTGTTGGTGGTCCAAGTTCTTGGATTGTTTAAAGATGTATTCGGTGGCCTCAGTTATGAAACTGGTGGATACATTAACTAATATATGTGAAATGACATTTATGAGCTATAGAGTGTTAGTATGTGAGATTATATTATTTGCCTTATAATAAACATCCAAAATAAGGATTTTGTATCCTAATGTATATGAAGTGTGATACATACGTCAGTTAGAGTAAAGATGGCTGAGTCATGACTGGGCCTGAGAAGAAACTAGAACGATCATTCTGATTGACCTGTTCAGGGTAACTTAATGAAGTTTGTGGTCTTCCTGTATCTGCTCTCTAACATTAATTTTAAGAAGATTTTATTGAACAGCTTTTAGAAGTGGATTGCCCTCATTTTGAAAAGTTCTCAGTGCTAGTGAGATTGAATGGGTTATGTTCAAAAAGACATTGTGTAGAGTAAATGCAGCATTTGGCAGGGGGACCTGGCAAATGAAGGAGTAAATGAGAGGACTGAAAAGCTTATTCCAAGAAAACTGTTAAAATTCTAATTTTACTTCAACACACTCTTTCAGAATTGTTCAGAAAATTTTAAATAGAGCCTTGTATTTCAGTGCAGTAATTTGCTTTACATTAATATAAATCTAGGACAAATTATACACCTGTTTACTTGTATAACATTTCATTTTAAAGAAATACTAAGCTCTGAATAAAGATATATCCATGGAAAAAACTATCTGTTATTACTTACTTTTATTTACATGTTTCTGTTGGTTGATGTACAAACACAGGCTTCACTGGAAAAACATTTATTAGGCCCACAGAAAAAGCAGGTGCTCCTCTAACCTATCACAAACAGTTTAGACAGTCACAATCCCGATTTCAGGGGTCTTTTACTTGAAGGATTCCACAAATGCTGGAGGAAGACTATAAAATTTTTGGAATATTACAGTTTCTTTTTCTCTGTTTTTTTAAAATTTTATTTATTTTTTTTTATACAGCAGGTTCTTATGAGTTATCCATTTTATACACATCAGTGTATACATGTCAATCCCAATCTCCCAATTCATCCCACCACCACCACCACCCCCGCCACTTTCCCCCTTGGTGTCCATACGTTTGTTCTCTACATCTGTGTCTCTCTTTCTGCCCTGTAAACCAGTTCATCTATACCATTTTTCTAGATTCCACATATATGTGTTAATATACGATATTTGTTTTTCTCTTTCTAACTGACTTCACTCTCTATAACAGTCTCTAGGTCCATCCACATCTCCGCAGATGACCCAATTTCGTTCCTTTTCATGGCTGAGTGATATTCCATTGTGTATATGTACCACATCTTCTTTATCCATTCGTCTGTCGATGGGCATTTAGGTTGCTTCCATGACCTGGCTATTGTAAATAGTGCTGCAGTGAACACTGGGGTGCATGTGTCTTTTTGAATTACGATTTTCTCAGGGTATATGTCCAGTAGTGGGATTGCTGGGTCATATGGTAATTCTATTTTTAGTTTTTTAAGGAACCTCCATACTGTTCTCCATAGTGGCTGTATCAGTTTACATTCCCACCAACAGTGCAAGAGGGTTCCCTTTTCTCCACACCCTCTCCAGCATTTGTTGCTTGTAGATTTTCTGATGATGCCCATTCTAACTGGTGTGAGGTGATACCTCATTGTGGTTTTGATTTGCATTTCTCTAATGATTAGTGATGGTGAGCAGCTTTTCATGTGCTTCTTGGCCATCTGTATGTCTTCTTTGGAGAGATGTCCATTTAGGTCTTCTGCCCATTTTTGGATGGGGTTGTTTGTTTTTTTGATATTGAGCTGCATGAGCTGTTTATATATTTTGGAGATTAATCCTTTGTCCGTTCGTTTATTTGAAAATATTTTTTCCCATTCTGAGGGTTGTCTTTTGGTCTTGTTTATAGTTTCCTTTGCTGTGCAAAAGCTTTTAAGTTTCATTAGGTCCCATTTGTTTATTTTTTTTATTATTTCCATTACTCTAGGAGGTGGGTCAAAAAAGATCTTGCTGTGAATTATGTCATAGAGGGTTCTTCCTGTGTTTTCCTCTAAGAGTTTTAAAGTGTCTGGTCTTACATTTAGGTCTTTAATCCATTTTGAGTTTATTTTTGTGTATAGTGTTACGGAGTGTTCTAATTTCATTCTTTTACATGTACCTGTCCAGTTTTCCCAGCACCACTTATTGAAGAGGCTGTCTTTTCTCCATTGTATATCCTTGCCTCCTTTCTCATAGATTAGTTAACCATAGGTGTGTGGGTTTATCTCTGGGCTTTCTATCCTGTTCCATTGATCTATATTTCTGTTTTTGTGCCAGTACCATATTGTCTTGATGACTGTAGCTTTGTAGTATAGTCTGAAGTCAGGGAGTCTGATTCCTCCAGCTCCATTTTTTTCCATTCAAGACTGCTTTGGCTATTTGGGGTCTTTTGTGTCTCCATGCAAATTTTAAGATTTTTTGTTCTAGTTCTGTAAAAAATGCCATTGGTAATTTGGTAAGGATTACATTGAATCTGTAGATTGCTTTGGGTAGTATAGTCATTTTCACAATATTGATTCTTTCAATCCAAGAACAATTTCTATGTGATTTCCATTAACACATTTTCATTATCTAATACCAAATACTGGTCTTTCTAAATAATTTATTTTTCCATTATTCTATCCATTGTTATCTTAACAGTTAATCTTTTCCAAATAATCCCAAAAATGATATAATATTTTTCTTGTAGAAATAATTTTTTTAGGTCCTTAAAATTTTTAATCTAATAAACCAGCTTTTTAGGTGTTGATAAATTCATTTGGGATTAATGTGTAATTTCTGGGAGCAAAAGCAAAGTATATAGTGCCATAAAATTGGTTTTGACTACTGTGTACTTATATATTAAAATGAGGGGGAAAGTGCTTCCTATACTCAGAATATCATAACATGCACATTATTAGGTTTTTCCATCCCCTGTTATAAAATAATCTAGTAAACTGATTACCTAAACTAAATAATAACTTATGTGGCAGCATGAGATGATCCTTTAGGTTTAATATTTCTTTATATATTTAAGTATTTTCCACTTTTCTACTTCCATAAAAAACACAGCTTATTTCATTGGGTGTTGGAGTTCTGTGAACATTGAACATAATACAACATAATACTCTGTCTTAAATAACTACTTTGTTCATACTAAAATCACTTAATACCTTCAAAGAATAATAAAATAATCTCTCATATTCATCCTCAGAAAATAAGGATGGAAGCACATGCAAAATTTGCAGTTCTTTGGCATCTAACGAGGGACCTCCATATAAATAAGTCTTCATCTTTTGCACGGTCTTTTGACAGGTTGGTTACATTTTATATTCTGATATCTTAATGTTTCTTTTCGTGAATCCCCTGGCCTATTTGGTAGGGGAGAGAGAGCAGGTATAGGAGAGAGCAACTTGCGATTTTATAAAGAGAATTTATAAATTATTTTTTAAAATCTAAGCTGTATTAAAAGGCATGGCATTTTCATTTATCTAACAGATTTTCACCTTTCATGCTCTGGAGCACCCAGTGCCCCTTCCTTTCATTGGATGACTTCATCAAGTTACTTCTGTGTGCCAGGAGCCATTCTAGGTGTCAGGGTTACAGCAACAGATACAGCCTGCTTGAGTTCACATTCAGTGAAATTTCATATAAACAGTAGATTGTGTAAGTGTTTCTCTAGTAATCATTCTCAGTCTTCTGCCTGAACCAGACCTTAAAATCTACAGCAAAAATACTGACAAAGCGCTTCCATGGATTAAAACAATCTGTAGTTAACTGCCTGAGAGTTTGTCTAGACTACATAGATGACCCATACCCCAAATATGAGATTTGCAGTAACTTCCAAGGAGATGCCATTTATAGGTAAATTTACATACATTGGCATAGATAGCAGTCTCACCAGCAAGTCTCATAGAGGTGGCCCCAAATCTAACTACACTGAAGCCCCACTCAGGATCAGATGTGGACTCTACTGGATGTTATTTCAGCTGGTGATTTCACGCAGCATCACCATTTTAAAACGGTCTGCTGTTGAACCCCTGTAATGAACTGGTCCCTGGGCCTAGGTGCTTTACAAATACCATCTGTAATTTAATGACCGCCTGTCCTCATCACGTGAGGCAGTGAAGGCCCCAGTGAAGTTAAGTGATTTGCCGAAGATCGTTATACACGAGGTGAAGTGGATGGCCCAGATTTGAATCTTAGGTTGTCTGATTCCAAACTATACCTCCACACCTTTCACCTTGAATTAAGCACATTGCTTTCAACTGGTAAAGAGAATGGGCGCAGTGGGGCACAGACCAACATGAAAGTAGTGTTGACTTGCAGATGGTTCAGTATTTGGTGATGTGAACAGTAATATGTTGCTAAAACAAGACTAATGGTCTAAGGGTTTTTTTTTTCTGTTTTTTAGTATTTTTCTTTTAAAAGTAATGTATGCTTGTGAAATTTCAAAAAACACAAGAAAAGAGAAAAAACTATTTCTCCTTTCTTATTGTATCTACTGAGACTGGGGATTAAGATTATTAAAATACTGTGGTCAAAAGTTATTCTGAAGTATGATTACTTTAAAATAGTTAATTCAAAGCAAGAAACACAACTTATCGTAATGTTAATTTTAGAAAAATTAGAGTGTTAAAATTAAAGTAGGTATTTTGCTCTTTGTTTTAATTATTGGTGTTTATTTTAGGTCACTGTTCATCATGTTAGATAGCCTTAACAGTCTCGATGGTTCCACCAGCTCTGTGGGACAAGCCTGGCTGAACCAAGTCCTGCAAAGACATGATATTGCAAGAGTTTTGGAACCACTGCTATTGCTCTTGCTTCATCCCAAAACTCAGAGGGTTTCAGTGCAGCGGGTACAAGCAGAACGTTATTGGAATAAGGCCCCCTGTTATCCCGGAGAAGAGAATGACAAGCATTTCATGCAAAACTTTTCCTGCAATAATGGTGAATATCACACGGAAGTAGAACAACTTTATTTAGAATTAAATTATTAAAATAAAATGAAAGGCGGACACAACAGTGATTGTCAGGAGAACCAAACGTGAGAATTTCTCCCTGCGCTGATTTTCTCCCCTCCTCATGGACTAGCAGTGCTCACATGGGCTGTGTCAGTATGTACCTTATCAGTGACCATCACAGGGGACTTAGATGTCTGTTATCAGTTGCTTCTTTCAGGGGAGGACTCAGCCCAGCTCTGGTCAGAAACATTCTTCAGTATTAATAAATAACCTTCAGAGTTTATAATGCTGGCCCTGCAAGGCTCTGTAGACACTTCACTGGGAATCTTTAGTAAGCTTATCATGCACTTCATATTTCATGCATCATTTTCCTCATCTGTAAAATAGGAATGATAATACCCATCTCTCAGGGCTTCATTGTGAATGTCAGATACAGTAATGTTTGTGACATATTTAGTGCAGAGACTAGTGTGTTTGATAAATATTCTCTATTGCTAGAATAAAGTCCACACTTCACAAATTGCCAAATGATACCCTCTGTAATACACTGATAATGGCCCCCTTAGGTTAATATACCTTAGGGACAAAGGACTCAATATTTCATTTGTATCTCTTGTCAAATAATCCTGGGAGGTCAGTAATGAAAGGTCATTTGACCGAGCAGGAAGCTGATGCTTAGAAGGCTGTGGCTTTCTCAAAGTCCCACAGCTGGTAAGTGGTTAAGCTAGAACTAAACTGTCGTGCTCCTACTTCATCTTTAGTGTGTTTCTACAGAGCCTTGGTTCCTTTCTCTAACTACCTTTCCACTGCTTCCCCTGAATCTTCTAAGAACATGCTCTACCCTGCTTATTGCCAGAACTCTTGTGTTAGCGCTTTGCCTGCCATAGTTCCTGCCTGTCAGCTGAATTCTCATCTGTCCTCTGAGATCATTCTCAGACCTAACCTGTGGTGTCATGATGCTTTTCCTAAATTTGAAGCATCTGATTTTGCACTGCTTGCATGGAACTAAGCCTCTCTAAAAGAATGTCCCCAAAAAAGTACCGAAATGGATGTTTGTGATGCCCTGCTAGTTTTAAACTTCTTAGAGAGAACAGTGATGTCTTTTCCTTACTTCACCCTCCTGTCCTGGTTTAGGGCCTTACTCAAACTATATAATTCATAAATGCTTGTTGAATTTTATTAAAATCAAGAAGATTATGTATTTATATATTAACTATATACTAAATGATTTTAAAAGGATGTCGTATTTGGGGATAAGGGCAAAGTTTTATATTTTATCTGTTAAATGTGCTGTTTTGTTTAATTCAGTTGAATAATAGGCCTTCTAGTATTGAATTGTCTATTAAATTCTAGTTAATGGTCATCTACATAATTTTCTAACTTAAGTCTAGCATATTAATAAATATTTTAATAGGAAAATATAAGGAGGTAATGAAAGTAATGATTAAAAATCTTGTTCAGTCTACATTTCAGTTATTTTAATATATTTTATATTTTTCCTTTACTCTTTTTCTCATATGCCAGTAAGCCAAGTACAACTCATTGCATCGAAAGGAAATGGTGAAAAGACGCTTACCATGGATGAAATAGAGAACTTCAGTCTTACTGTTAATCCATTAAGTGACAGACTGTCCCTTCTAAGTACCAGCAGTGAGACAATTCCAATGGTTGTATCTGATTTTGATCTTCCAGACCAACAGATAGAAATACTTCAGAGTTCTGACTCTGGATGTTCTCAGTCCTCTGGTGGGGACAACTTGAGTTACGAAGTTGATCCTGAAAACGTGAATGCACAAGAGGATTCCCAGATGCCAAACGCAGGCTCCCCAGATGATGATGTTCAGCAGGTAGTCTTTGACCTGATATGTAAAGTCGTAAGTGGCCTCGAAGCAGAATCTGCGTCAGTGCCATCTCAGTTAGAAATTGAAGATATGCCCCCAAAGGACAACGATGTAGATCCAGGTGAGGAGATGATTAAAAGTGAAGACCAGTCCGCTCAGCAGAGTCAGATTGCTTTGCCGAGTAACGAAAATTCTCGGTTTTTGTCTGTGTCTGCAGAGGAAGGCTGTGAGTGTGTGCCAAATGGAATCTCCAGAAATAGCTCCTCACCTTGTATTTCAGGAACCACACAGATTCTCCATGACTCTTCTGTTGCTGCTACAGAAACCAGATCTAGACAGAGAAGTCACAGCAGTATTCAGTTCAGCTTCAAAGAAAAATTATCAGAAAAAGTCTCAGAGAAAGAAACAATTGTTAAGGAGTCAGGTAAACAACCAGGAGCAAAACCTAAAGTAAAACTTGCCAGAAAAAAGGATGATGACAAGAAGAAAACTTCAAGTGAGAAACTCAAACAAACCAGTGTTTTCTTTAGTGATGGTCTGGATTTAGAGAACTGGTATAGCTGTGGAGAGGGAGAGATTTCCGAAATTGAGAGTGACATGGGTTCTCCAGGTTCACGGAGATCTCCCAATTTCAACATCCATCCACTCTATCAACATGTGCTTTTGTATCTGCAGTTGTATGATTCATCAAGGACTCTGTATGCTTTTTCTGCCATCAAGGCCATCTTGAAAACTAACCCCATTGCTTTTGTAAACGCCATTTCAACCACGAGTGTAAATAATGCATATACTCCTCAGCTGTCTCTGCTTCAGAACCTATTGGCCAGACACCGGATTTCTGTTATGGGCAAAGATTTTTATAGTCACATTCCTGTGGACTCGAATCATAATTTCCGGAGTTCTATGTACATAGAAATCCTTATTTCCCTCTGCTTATATTATATGCGTAGCCATTACCCAACTCATGTCAAGGTCACGTCACAAGATTTAATAGGCAATCGAAACATGCAGATGATGAGCATCGAAATTTTGACACTCCTCTTTACTGAGCTGGCAAAAGTCATCGAAAGCTCTGCGAAAGGTTTCCCTAGTTTTATCTCTGATATGTTATCTAAGTGCAAAGTTCAGAAAGTGATTCTTCACTGTTTGCTGTCATCTATCTTTAGTGCACAGAAATGGCACAGTGAAAAGATGGCAGGTAAGAACATGGTTGCTGTGGAAGAAGGTTTCTCAGAGGACAGCCTGATCAATTTCTCAGAAGATGAATTTGACAATGGCAGCACACTCCAGTCACAGCTTCTTAAAGTGCTTCAGAGGCTCATTGTTCTAGAACACAGGGTAATGACTATCCCTGAAGAGAATGAAACAGGTTTTGATTTTGTGGTATCTGATCTGGAACACATCAATCCCCATCAGCCCATGACTTCTCTTCAGTATTTGCATGCCCAGCCAATCACATCTCAAGGCATGTTCCTCTGTGCGGTGATACGAGCTTTACATCAGCACTGTGCTTGTAAGATGCACCCACAATGGATTGGTTTAATCACATCTACTCTGCCTTACATGGGAAAAGTTCTACAGAGAGTGGTTGTTTCTGTGACACTACAGCTTTGCAGAAATCTAGATAACCTAATTCAACAGTACAAATATGAAACAGGATTATCTGATAGTAGGTAAGGGTTGATTTTTAATTTTGTCATTATTAACATTTTTTACATATATTACTGCTTAATCATCTAGTAAGTCAGTTGCAGTTTGGGGAAGTAAATTAGTGGTTCTCATTAGGTTACAAACAGTATCTTATTTTCATAAAGAACATTGAGGAAGAGTATCAACAAAAGAATCAGGAGTGGAAAACAAGGAATATATAAACAGGACTTTTTTCTCCTAAGAGCTGAAATTAATTTTGATGCTCTTAACAGAGCTGGCAAAAGTAATAGAAAGCTCAGCAAAGGGTCTCCCTGGTTTTATCTGATATCTTTATCTAAGTGCAAATTAATTTCACACTAAAATTAATTTAAAATTACAAATCTTTTCCCATCTGATTTTACTTCTCATTCAGGATTTTCAGTTTGGTGGTGAATTTTATCTGTATCCCCAGGCCATGTTCAAAATTAATCTGTCAAAATTATCCAGATGTTTAATAGACTAGTGTCTGGTTTATCTCCTGTATAATCTCAGGTACTAGATATAAAATATAAGAAAACTGCCTGTATCCTTTAATATTGATATGCCTGCCATTACGTGGTTGCTAGAGATTTACTGGCTGTATTTATTTTGTGTAGAATTTATTATCCAAAAAGAACTTTAGTACATTTAATGTGACTCACTTATTTTATTAGATGAGGATATAAAAGCTCCTAATTTATTCACTTATTTATTTATATAATATTTATTGAGCACTTACTGTGTGCCTTTCACATGCTGGACATTTACTACTGATAAAACACAAACTTCTCTTTCACAGAACTTGTGTTCAAATGGATACATTTTATTTCAGGCCTCTGTGGATGGCATCAATTATTCCACCAGATATGATTCTTACCCTTTTGGAAGGGATCACAGCCATTATCCACTACTGTTTGTTGGACCCCACTACCCAGTATCACCAAGTAAGACTGCACAAATATTTGACTGCTTTTTAAAGATTATGAGGCCTAATAAGTCCCATTTGTAATCCTCAGGAAGTGATACATTTTCTTCCCCCAACTTCAATAGCTTTTGGTCAATGTAGACCAGAAACACCTGTTCGAAGCCCGCAGTGGAATCCTCTCGATCCTTCACATGATCATGTCCTCTGTGACACTGCTTTGGAGTGCACTGCATCAGGCCGATTCTTCGGAAAAGATACCCATTGCTGCATCCGCCTCTGTTACCACTATCAATCTTGGAGCCACAAAGGTTAGATGATTCACACTTCACCCTTGGCGCTCAAGAGGCTATTTGAGGATTCTCCCAAAGATTATGTTCTGAATTTGTGAATAATTTGAGTAGTATTTATGATTCTCTGCATGGATTGTGTAATTAGTTATCAAGTAATTTTTTTAGCCGTTTTATTGAGATGACATAACACAAAATTCACTCTTTTTAAGCATACATAATTCAATGTTTGTGTTTGTTTTGTTTTTTAGTAAATGTACAGAGCTGTAGTACTGTCTCCACAACCTAACGTTTGAGCGCACCCCTCACCACAGAAAGAGGCCTCCTGCCCATCTGCAGCCCCTCGGTTCCCATCCCTAACCACAATCAACCACTAATCTGTTTTCTGTACATCGATTTGCTTTTACCACTTACAGGCCATTTCCTGTAAATGGAATTATACATTATTTGGTCTTTTGTATCTAGTTTCTTTCATGTGACATAATATTTTTGAGGTTCATTCATACATGTTATAACTTTGTTCCTTTTTTTAGGACATTTCAAGCTGACATTTTAATATGCAGATCTCTCCTGGAAAACAGTTTAGCAATATGTACAGAGATCTTTAAGTTTCATAGTCTTTGACCTAGTAATCTACTTTAGTAATGAATTCTGAGGTAATCAAAATTATGTAAATATATACATAAAATATTATAGCCTTATCTAATGGCAGAAAAAAGAGAGATCCTAAACAATAAGGAAATGACTAAATAAATTATCTGTTCAGTGTTATATATTATGGAGCCACTAATGTCGTGGTTTTGAAGAATTCTTAGTGGATGGAAAGTGCTTAAAAGTTTAGTGGAACAGGGATGTTACATAATTAAACAAATATTGTATTTCTAATTATGTAAAAAAAATTTATCTGCAGAAAAAGGAATAAAGAAAATTCACGTGTTAATAGTGATTATCTTAATATGATGAGGTTAATCGTTGATTTAATAAAAGTGTTTTTCTTCTTATACTCTTAGGTATTTTCCAAATTTTCTACTTTATATTTAGAGGGAAATTATGTGATTGTTTAAAAGCGTGTTAGGCTATGGCAGGTTGTCAAATTGATATCCCTCAATTACCTCATCTTGCTCCTAGACCTGACTTCCTAGATCTGAGAGTCATGGGAGCACACCGGGCACTGCGGGGGAAGGGTAGAAATCGTTAGAAAATTGTATTTAAGTCCTGATGTTTGGATTCAACTATTATAGGGGTTTTTTTTTCCTTTTGAATTAAAATGACCATGGTTGCATCTCTTAACACTATTAAAGTTTCCTCTACCATTATGTAGGTAGTAAAACATACAAGTTCTGTATATTATTTCAAGAAAAACTAAAAGTGCAGTTATTAATGCTTCCATAATTTTTAATTCACTTGTCATTTGCTTAAATTTTTGTAGAACTTGAGACAGCAGATCCTAGAATTATTGGGGCCCATTTCAATGAATCATGGTGTTCACTTTATGGCTGCCATCGCCTTTGTATGGAATGAAAGAAGACAGAACAAAACCACCACTAGGACCAAGGTATGTATTTGTCTTTTCATTTGGTAAGCATATGGTGAGCACATGCTGATTTTCAATTCTCCATTAGTTGCAGTGGGGCTGGGATAGGGTGGGTGGTGGAAAGGCAACAAGTTTGTGTACAGGTTTAGATAATGATATATTGCCTAAATTTCTTAAATAAATGTAAAAGATATTTTATGTGAAGACAGGTAATTAATGTAATATTAAAACTGTAGCTGTATTTTACATAGAAATGGTAATATAATGCAATGTGTTTTTTAAATGATAGTCATTCAGGGTACAGGGCAAGAATATGGAGAGAAATTTTCATCTTGACTAGTTTTTTGTTACAACGTGACCTCTTAAATCATTTCTAAATGTAATTCATATGTTGTCTTTGGATTATGTATGTGAAAATTTTGTTGCTTTGTGGGTATGAAAGCTCAAAAAAGTGTTCTTGGACTTCACTGGTGGTCCAGTGGTTAAGAATCCACCTTCCAATGCACGGGATGCGGGTTCGATCCCTAGTTGGGGAACTAAGATCCCACATGCTGCGGGGCAACTAAGCCTGCGCACCACAACCAGAGAGCTCATATGCCGCAACTACAGAGTTCACATGCTCTGGAGCCCATGCACCACGACTAGAGAGAAACCCATGCGCCACGACTAGAGAGAAACCCGCACGCCACAACTAGAGAGGAGCCTGCGCGCCGCAACAAAAAGATCCCACGTACCACCGCTAAGACCCGATGCAGCCAAAAATAAATGAAATTAATAAATTTTTTTAATCTGAAAAGAAAAAAAGCTCAAAAAAGTGTTCTAGATTGGATATAAATACTAACTCATTAGAATACTAAGGCTATTAAATAATTTATGTTCTCATAAGATATATGATTTGTCCAGCTAAAGGTTTCTAATCTTATTTTTGTGCTGATTTCACATTACATATAGGCTGACATATCTAAAGTAATAAAAATAAACATTCCCACTTATATGACATTTTGCATGTGAGGATTCAGTAGTAGATATTACATTGGACAGAACTGAGATCCTAGACTATTTAAAATCAGTCAAGCACACGTGGTTTAATATGGCATATTGAACACATGCATTTTTCTCTGCTTTCTTCCCAAAAATGAGAGTAAAAAAATTTTTAATGGCAAAACCCACAATGACAAAGAAATTGGGAGAGGTCACCACAAAAAAATAAGAGTCAACAACATTTTGCAAGATGAAAAACACGTGTCTGAGTTGTAATTGACTTAGATATCAGTATCAGCTTCTCTGCTCTACTAAGTTGCTGCAAGAAGGGGTTCAATTCCCACTGTAAAAACTATAGACAGTTTCTGGAAGTAGAAGTATCAGGTACTTCTTAAAGGCAGAGAGTTAGGATGGGGCTGAAATCTGGAGGACTGATTGAGAGTTTATAGATCCCTTTTTCCCAACCCAAGCAACCAACCACCCACTTCTCTTACCCTATCCCATCAGGAGACTGGAGTCAAGTTTACTATGTGAAGAGTTTATCGACAGAGGCTCTTGGGCTTACCTGGTGGTGCAGTGGTTAAGAATCCACCTGCCAATGCAGGGGACATGGGTTCGAGCCCTGGTCCGGAAAGATCCCACATGCTGCAGAGCAACTAAACCCGTGCGCTACAACTACTGAGCCTGTATTCTAGAGCCCACGAGCCACAACTACTGAGCCCATGCACCACAACTACTGATGCCCACGCACCACAGCTACTGATGCCCACACGCCTAGAGCTCGTGCTCCACAACAAGAGAAATCACTGCAATGAGAAGCCCGTGCACCGCAATGAAGAGTAGCGCCCGCTCACCACAACTAGAGAAAGCCTGCTCGCAGCAACAAAGACCCAACGCAACCAAAAATTAATTAATTAATTTTTAAAAAAAAGAGGGGCTCTTGACCCAAGGGCATAAGGTTGACACAAGTAGAAATTAGACTTCATGCTGAAACCAGCATTCAAAAGTCTACATTTTGAAAAATGGGAATCACCCTCACCCCAGTGAGATGGCAGGAAGTTACTGTGTCCCTCAGGTAGCAGTTTGGAGGATTCCTCTCTAGGAAAATGACCTGACCAAGAAAAAAGATCTATAGCTACTGAAGTTTTTGAGTCTCCTAGCAAAAACAAACTAGGCTGCTATCACCACACAGGAAGGCCCACCTATCCAGTAGTCCTGTGCACAAATGCTTGAGTTCCCATCATGTTTTACTTTCTTTTTGAAAGGCAATAGTAGCATAGTTGTTAAGAGTGCAGACTTTGAAACCAGATCTCTGGGGTTCAAATATTGACTTCTCCACTCACTAACTATATGACTTCTTCAGGGTAGCAGTACTACTTCATGGGGTTGTGAGAATCAGAAAGAAAGTGAGAGAGAGAGAGAGAGGGAGGAAGGGAAGAAGGAAAAATATATATGTGGCACTTACCAATGCACAGCACTTAATAAGCACTCTGTAAATATATATATAGTTATATTATTATTACTCACATTTAAAATTGATAGAGAGCCAACTCATATGAAGAAAGTCTCAAAAAATTAGACAAAGACCGAAACAACTAAATAGAGAAAGTCAAAAGAAACAATGCATGTAACAGAAGAAAATGTAAATAATAATAATGTCCTTCAAGAGGTAAAACCATATTGCATCCATGAAATAAGAAGAGATAAGAAAGACTATTGCAAAATTTTTAAGTTATCTTGAATGTTAAAAAATTTTATAGCAGAAGCAAAACAAAATCAGTTATAAGGGTTGGAAAGTGAAAGTAGATAAATACCAAATATAGGATGTAAATTTAGAGATATGGAAAATAGGTGAAAGGAGATTTAAAAATTACGGAAATGATACCGGAGGCTCAAGATCTTTTTGAAGAAAGAAGGAATAGAAAAAATGAAGGAAGAAAAGTATCTAAGAAATAGTACAAGGAAATCCCGCAGAAATGAAGGAAATGAGTTGCTGCAGGCACTGTAAAAAGAGATATGTCTACACAAAGATCAGCAAGTAATTTCAAAACACCGAAGATAAAAAGGAGATCTTACAGGGGCTTCCCTGGTGGTGCAGTGGTTGAGAGTCCGCCTGCTGATGCAGGAGACACGGGTTCGTGCCCCGGTCCGGGAGGATCCCACATGTTGCGGAGCGGCTGGGCCCGTGAGCCATGGCCGCTGAGCCTGCACGTCCGGAGCCTGTGCTCCGCAACGGGAGGGGCCACAACAGTGAGAGGCCCGCGTACCGCAAAAAAATAAATAAAAATAAAAAAGAAATTAAAAAAAAAGATCTGACAGTCTTCTAAAGAGAAAATACTGGTCATATTCAATGGAATAATGATAAGACTTGTCAACAGCAGCACTAGAAATTATGATGGGAAAATTAGTTTCAATCTATAATTCTAACCGAGCCAAACTGTCACTCAAGTGAGTTTTGACCATGAAGTGTCTCAAAAAAACAAAAAAATTGTGATCAATTCACCCTTTCTCAGCTATTGTAAGATGTATCTCCACCAGAGGAGGAAAAAAACAAGAAAGAAGGCAACATGGGGTCCAAGAAATAGGAGTTCCGACACAGAAGAAAAGGAAAGGGAATCTTTAAGACTGATGGTCACAGGAGAGATATCAAGATGATACTGTATAGCAAGCCTAGAGAGTACCAACCCAAGTAGAAGGTAGAGAGATTAATTATCTGATGTTTTTGAATACGCAATTACAGGACATTTACTGTCTTTGGCATGTTTGTGGATGAACATGTGATAGAGAAAACCAAGCAAACAAAAATAGTGCAAACACACAAATGCATGTGTATGTGCACACACACTTCTATTAAACACATTGTGACAATTAAGGAAGTTTTTTTTATAAAGGTAGAAAAATCCAACTGAAGTCATACTGCTTAATGATAACCATGTTTTCTTGTATATACTATCAGAATTTTAAACACATTTACATATAAAATATTATGAATACGGGTATTGTATTCCTTTGATGTATATTCATTTATTTCATCCATCTGCTGGTTGATATACAATTATTCATACATCTTTTATTTTTTTCATCATGATTTTAGTGCAAAGAGGAAATTTATATACAAAATATGCATAAATAATTCTTCATATCATAAACAACTCTGAAATGAATGAAAGTGCATACATAGTTCATCACATCCAGTGTTTCTTTGTGGAAGTCCTTAAAAAATTAAATTAAAAACAATCATATTTCTTTGAGGCAGATTATTTTATTAATCTAGACTCGTTGAACCTTATCATTGGAATGAATAATGAAAACTATTTTAAAGATTGGCAAAAGAAAACAGTTTAACTCTAGGGAAAACAAAAAGTCATACAAGAAAAGACATGCAGTGATAATACACAGCATAACCATAAGTAGTCATGTGAACCCTAGATGTTGATTTAAATGAAGTTATGATGTAACTACGTTGGGAGGATAGGGAGAAAAGTGTAAGAGAGCTAAACCTTTGTCTTCTAAAGTAGGAAGTCAGTAGATGATGTGTAAAATTAAAGAAAATATGGTGAAGGAGGAAAAGTAATAAGAGTGTATATTACTCAGAAATGATAGAAAAGAGCTAAGAGCTGAGCATTGTTGCTTTGGGGCATGAGAAGTGCGAGGGCACTGCTATTTTGTCTTAAAAGGCTTGTTGTCCTATTTGATTTTTTGAAATGAGGTACAGGTATTATATGGATAAAAAAAGAAATTTTACCTAAAGAAGAGGCCATAAAATATTCTCTTGATTCTGTGATGTGTCTTAAAAGACTTAAATATACACGTACATAAGTGAATACAATGATGTGTTCTCCAGGTTATTCCTGCAGCCAGTGAAGAACAGCTCTTACTAGTAGAACTGGTTCGTTCAATCAGTGTCATGAGAGCAGAAACTGTCATACAGACGGTGAAGGAAGTTTTAAAGCAGCCGCCAGCCATAGCCAAGGACAAGGTAAGAAGAACTTTGATTTGTTGACAGTTGTATTTCGGAAATGACCCTGGTAGGTAAGATATTTTTTGTACAATACATACTTTTATTTAAAAGGATTGCAGAAATGACTGCATGTGTTCCTCGAATCACCCTAATAAAAACAGTTCTCAGCATCTGCAGTGACTTGCTGTGTGATCATCCCTGTGGCCAGTGAAGAGCAGTTCACTGCTTGTAGCTCTCCAGATGTACGTCTAAGGCAGTTAGGGGCTGTGGGACCAAATTCTTAGGTGAGATTTTTCTGGTCATGTAAAGGAAGAGCACAGAAGCCAGAGCCCAAGGTCTGTTTACCTCAGTTGTTGCCTTTTTCACAGCTTCGTACTGCATTCTCTTCAGAATGAATGTCTCAAGTCTGTAAACTCCCCACATTTTGCCATAACCTTAGTGCTAGTCAGTGTCATTTCTTGACCATGTACAAACTGTGCTGTGCGAGGGCTGCCAAAAAATGAGTAACGGAGTCTCTACATTCACAATGCATTGTCTCTAGCTAGGCAGACATAAAAGTCTACAAATTACTAAAGTTATGGACTTCTCTACTTTTTTTGCTCTTTGTTCCAGAACACTAAGAGGTCCTATTTTCTTAAAAACTATTTACCAACTGAAAACAGTAGATTTTAAGCCAAGGCAAAATAGACCTAATCACTTCCTTAAAAGAATTATTACACATACCTGAAAATATTATTTTTTCTGTTGCCTGAAGAGTGTATTACTTGTGTGTGTGAATAGCCAGTGTCCTTATTAACTTTTTTTTCCTACCATGAGTTTATTTTTATTTTATTTATTTTTAACATCTTTATTGGAGTATAATTGCTTTACAATGGTGTGTTAGTTTCTGCTTTATAACAAAGTGAATCAGTTATACATATACATATGTCCCCATATCTGTTCCCTCTTGCATCTCTCTCCCTCCCACCCTCCCTATCCCACCCCTCTAGGTGGTCACAAATCACCGAGCTGATCTCCCTGTGCTATGCGGCTGCTTCCCACTAGCTATCTATTTTACATTTGGTAGTGTATATATGTCCATGCTACTCTCTCACTTTGTCCCAGCTTACCCTTCCCCCTCCCCGTGTCCTCAAATCCATTCTCTAATAGGTCTGCATCTTTATTCCCGTCTTGCCCCTAGGTTCTTCTGATCACTGTTTTTTCTTTTTTTTTTAGATTCCATATATATGTGTTAGCATACGGTATTTGTTTTTCTCCTTCTGACTTACTTCACTCTGTATGACAGTCTCTAGGTCCATCCACCTCACTACAAATAACTCAGTTTCGTTCCTTTTTATGGCTGAGTAATATTCCATTGTATACATGTACCACATCTTCTTTATCCATTCATCTGTTGGTGGACACTTAGGTTGCTTCCATGTCCTGGCTATTGTAAATAGAGCTGCAATGAACATTTTGGTACATGACTCTTTTTGAATTATAGTTTTCTCAGGGTATATGTCCAGTAGTGGGTTTGCTGGGTTGTATCGTAGTTCTATTTTTAGTTTTTTTAAGGAACCTCCATACTGTTCTCCATGATGGCTGTATCAATTTACATTCCCACCAACAGTGCAAGAGGGTTCCCTTTTCTCCACACCCTCTCCAGCATTTATTGTTTCTAGATTTTTTGATGATGGCCATTCTGACTGGTGTGAGATGATATCTCATTGTAGTTTTGATTTGCATTTCTCTAATGATTAATCATGTTGAGCATTCTTTCATGTGTTTGTTGGCAATCTGTACGTCTTCTTTGGAGAAATGTCTATTTAGGTCTTCTGCCCATTTTTGGATTGGGTTGTTTGTTTTTTTGATATTGAGCTGCATGAGTTGCTTGTATGTTTTGGAGATTAATCCTCCTATTAACTTTTTAACAATTTCCTTACTGTTCTGAAATCACCTCTGGGGCATTTGTGGTAGGATTTTAAATTTGCATGTGAAAGCTCAATTCAGCATAATATTTTGAGCATCTACTTGTGCCCGAGATATTGGGCTAAGTGTGAAGGATATAAAAACAAATAAGAGCAAATTCTACACCTCTCACCTGCTGCGCCCCCTGCTCTCAATATACTAAATTCTGAATTTTTCTTTATATGGTAAAAGGGGAAGTTTTCAAGGGAATAGTTCATACTAAAAAGTAACGAATTGGTAAATTTTAGTGGACATCAGTATTATTTTCTTGCCAGTTACTGATTTTTAAGGACAGTTGTGTTCTTTTTATTATATGTTACACTCAGCACTACCTTTAGTTAAAGATTACATTTTAGGCTGTTAGGAGTTAGTTCAAATTTGGGACAACTACACTAATTTAACAGAAACGTGTGGTAAAATAGATTTAAATTCCCATTTCATAAAAACTTTCAACCTAATTCTGATAGCCCCAGCCAAGCATAGGCTGATTAAAATAAAAATAGTGTTGACGCTTACAGAGTGAATGGATCATTAAAAGTAATGACTGGGGTATCAACTTCGGCTATGGGATTGGGGCGGGGGACTGAGAATAGTTTGATTTCTTCTGTCCATTTTCAACTTTTTAAATAGCTTTTGTTCTGTGTTTTCCCTACTACATGGAAGAGAGCTGTGTGGTTTTTATGACAACCTAGTGTTTGATTTTGTTTGCTTTTCATTTTTTAATTTAAAATTGGCAGTAAAATACAGAGTAGTTGCAACTATGAAAAGGAGAGGCAGCATTTTTCTTCACTATAAAACTGATTTCTTTTGTTTATAGAAACATCTTTCTCTGGAAGTCTGCATGCTTCAGTTTTTCTATGCTTACATTCAAAGGTAAGATAACTGATGTGGATCTCTCCTCATTTCATTTAGCAGTGTATAAAAGTTAGGAAATATAGGACAAAAGCACCTGAATTCTTTCAAGAAGTTGCTTATTTTTTTCTTTCTAAAACTAAAAGAACTAATAGTAGAAACAGAAAAACATTGTTTACGGATATACTAATAAAGGTCATTGGTCTCTTAATGACCCAGTCATGCAAATCCTAGGAACATAAACACCTAAGTGTATTAAAGATACACTGGACATTAAAACAGTGAATTGTAAGAAAATCATTTACATATGAATGAAAAGCTATATCCTACTCTTGAAACCATGCCTACTGCCACTAAATCCATTATTTTGATATAGGCGAACACATGGTAATCTAATCTGTTTTTAATGTTAGGAATGATGATATGAAAATATCTTCTTTTTGTGGTATTCCAGTTTTGCATTTAACTGACAACTGAACAGAAGTTAGTTGATTTGAGTTTTGATAAACTTCTTACTTAAGAACCTGAATCTTAATCCTCCCGTATAGGGTAGTTTCCATTTTAATCATCAAGCTTGGCAACAGTCTGTGATCTATGATTAACATTTATAAAGTTAGGTTAAACTGGTTGTGATTTAGTGCAAGGACTGCCTAAAAGCTGAATTTAGGTTACATAGAGAGGAGTTAGGGTTAAGGTCAGCCGGAAACAGAGGTAATAATCTTAATTTCTCTAGAGGTGATTGATATTCAGGATAGATTGACGGCTCTCCCTTAGGTGAGATAGAGACTCATAGGTGAAAGCAAAAGAGCCAATATGAGAGAGATGTGGAGAGAATAGGATTGAGTAGGTAACTATGATGGCAGAGATTTATTGCAGTTGTATTGCAGTTGTATTTTACTTTTGAGAGTCCATGTGATTAAAAATTGGTATTTCTATACAGCAGAATTTCTAGACTAATAATTTACACTGGATATTTTCAGTGTGCTTGGTTTCCTTTTTATATATAATATTAGTAGAAAATATAAAGCTTTTAGAAATGTTCTATCACAGTCTATAAAAATTCAGGAAATGTTTCAGAGAAAGTAGTAGGAAAATATGGTAAAGACGGGGAAATATAGGGAAAGTTAAAGTTGATGTTGGCTTTCTCTATATAGAAGCTATGTTTATCTTGCAGAATTCCAGTGCCCAATTTAGTGGATAGCTGGGCATCATTGTTGATACTTCTGAAAGACTCCATACAATTGAGCCTTCCAGCCCCAGGGCAGTTTCTTATACTTGGGTAAGCAATTTCACTTAAAAATATGATTTCAAATAAATGAATAATGTTCATTGTCTGATTGCTGAATAACATGTTTTGGGTGACTGTGTGACGTCTACCTTCTCATAGGATTCTCAAAGGTACAGAACTAGATGTATAATATGAGGCCAGTAAAAGAAAAGGGGGGGGCGGGGGAGGATTCGGAGGGAACATTGTGTGTTTATACACGTGGAAAATGTAAATGTGCTAACATAAAGCTGTTGCAGCCTTAGTCACGTAGGAGAAAGTGTGGGATTGGAAGGGGTGAGGGTGAGTAGGACGGCTGAAGGGGAACTTCTAGAGGAGGGTCATTTGAGTTCAGGGCCCTAAACATAAAAAGATTTGGAAGAGTCATTTTCTCTCTGTCATGTTGTTTCCTGATCTATGTTAATAATGTGTGTGATTATTTGATAAATTCCAGTCACCCTTAACTGCATGCACCATGATGTCCTAGGCAATGTCTGTCTTTTGCTCTCCATTATTCTTGGTTCATAATATGTCCCTAAGAAGTATTTGCTCAGTGAATGGAGGTGGTAGGAGCAGAAAGCCTTTGTGGAACAGGAAGGGGAAGGGTACACTGGGCAAGGTACCTTGTCTCGTTTGGCTATGAAGTAGGGCACAGCAGTGGAATGGTGGGTGGATGAAAAGGGAGATGGGAGCTAGAAGGGGGAAGGATTTTGCATTTTCATTAAGAAGTTTGGCCTTGGGAAGGGAGTGGGAGTGATGGCAGGTTTTGAGATGGGTCATGACTGGCAAATTAATAGTAGAATGGATCAGAGGGAAAAGAAGATAGACTAGGAATTGTTTCTCGTGGGAGGTAGCAGGTTTGTGTGCTGTGGATGGTGGGATTGAAATCACAGGACAACAAAAGAAGGAAAGTGGGCCAGCAAAGGAGGTAGAAAAGCAAACACTGAAACATCGGAAAGTTAGAAGAAAACAGGCATATTCAATGTTCTAGAAGCAAAGAGAATTTAAGAGGGCTTGGCTAACCCCTTCAGAAAGATTAAGGAAGATGATATATAATAAAGAGGCTGTATGTATTGATGATTTGGAGAGGATTGGTGATTTAGGAGAGAGGAGTTTGGTGAGACGATAAGCACAGCAAGGGTTAGAGTGAGAAAGTAAGTGTGGATTATTCTTTGAATGTGTGATTATGAGAAGAAAGAGAACTGGCAAGGTAGCAGGAGGAAATGTGATTTGAAAGTCATCATTAATGGTAAGGATGACCTGAGGATGTTGAGTAGTGAACAACAAAGACTCTTCCTGGATTCAAATCCCAGCTCCTTTACTTCTTTGCTGTATGGCCTTGGGCAGGTTATTAACCTCTCCATCTGTAAAATGGAGACGATAATAGGGCCTCCCTCATAAAGTTGTTACGAGGATTAAATGAATTAATATTTGTTAAATTCCTAGAATAGTGCCTGGCCGATGATAAGTGTCATATAAGAGGAGAGTGCTAGACAGAAGATTGTAGAGAGTGGGGGGCTCCTTGATAGCACCAGATTCCAGAGACAGCTGGGAGGGGATGGAGCCCAGGGAATGGCAGGTGTAAGAGTGAGAAAGAAGGCTGCATTTTTTAAATCAATTAATTTATTTATTTGGTTGTGCTAGGTCTTAGTTGCGGCAGGCGGGCTCCTTAGTTGCAGCACGCGCGTGGGATCTAGTTCCCTGACCAGGGATCAAACCCGGGCCCCCTGCATTGGGAGCGCGGAGTCTTAACCACTACACCACCAGGGAAGTCCTGCTGCATTTTCTCTAAGACTTTGCTACTCAGAGGTTGATCCTTCAGCCAGCAGCACTGGAATCGCCTGGGAGCTTGTTAGAAATGCAGAGTCGCAGTCTCCGCCCCAGACCACCCGAATCAGAATCTGCCTTTTAACAAGTCTCAAGTGATTTGAGTATACCCTAAAGTTTGAAAAGGACTGCTTAAGACAGAAGAGGGGAAGGAAAGGGAATACACTTTTCTCCAACCTGGGTTACATTACCTCACACAGTCCACATGTTTTCACGCTGAATGGATGTAAATTCAACCAAGTGCAAAGAACTTCAACCTTCTGTTCAACCCCTGTAGCTCTGATGGTATTTTTATTTTTGGCTGCATTGGGTCTTCGTTGCTGTGCACGAGCTTTCTCTAGTTCAGGAGAGTGGGGGCCACTCTTTGTCGCGGTGCGCGGGTTTCTCATTGCAGTGGCTTCTCTTGTTGTGGAGCACGGGCTCTAGAGCGCAGGCTCAGTAGCTGTGGCTCATGGGCTTAGTTGCCCCGCGGCATGTGGGATCTTCCCGGACCAGGGCTCGAGCCTGTGTCCCCTGCATCGGCAGGTGGACTCAACCACTGCACCACCAGGGAAGCCCTCTGATGGTGATTTTAAATGGGTAGTTGTCAGGATCTATATACACAGACTTAGCTTCTCTGTTGTCCTTAAGAAAACTGGTGATTCTGGTTTGGCAACCAGAGGTCTAGAAAATTTTGAAGTGGAGGGGAGGGAAAGTGAGGGCTCTTTAGTAAAATGGCCTCAAGTGTTCTGGTAAATGTAGGAGTGTAGTCTTCCACCAGGAAGCAGAGAAGGGGTGGAGAGACAGTGGTGAGAGCTGGAGGAGAGTAGATCAGCCTGCAGAAGCTGAGTAACACAGGGAGCCCAACCCGGCCACAGTGAGCTAGCAATCCTCAAGAGCGTCAGGGGTCACGATGATCCCTAGACCCTCGTGCTGTCTATTCTCTAAACCAAAAAGCTGAAGGAGTTTTAGACACTGAACGTGTAATGAAAAGAGCAGTGGACTCAGTGTCTGCAATTCCTGGATCAAAGATTAAGATAACGAGCGTGTGTGATAATTTTTAGTGATGACCGATAACGGTAAACACCGGAACTCAAACAACGTTCTCGTGAAGATTTCTGATTCTTATCTTCTGATCTCTAGTTCTAACCCTCATCTCTGGCACCCTGGGTACATCAGTAAACTTCTCCAAGACTATTTTCCCGTCTGTCAAGAATAACAGTACCTGCCTTACCTACCTCTGAATTGTTCTAAGGCTCAAAGAGGGAATATATGGACAGTTCTTTGAATCATCACCAAATATCCCGCTGGCTGATTTCATTAAAAATTAAGGCCATCGGGGCTTCCCTGGTGGCTCAGTGGTTGGGGGTCCGCCTGCCGATGCAGGGGACACGGGTTCGTGCCCCGGTCCGGGAAGATCGCACATGCCGCAGAGTGGCTGGGCCTGTGAGCCATGGCCGCTGAGCCTGCACGTCCGGAGCCTGTGCTCCGCAACGGAGAGGCCACAGCAGTGAGAGGCCCGCGTACCGCAAAAAAAAAAAAAAAAAAAAAAAAAATTAAGGCCATCTATTATGACTTGTACCTTCTCCCCCACAAGATTTACTGTTTCCTCACCTGTTTTTTAATTCCTTTCTTGTTTCTTGGATAATGAACGATCCTACCTCCTTCTCAACGTGTGTTATCTTCTGAGTGTTTAAATTAAAAGTTGGACATTTTCAGTTATACTAGAAAATTCCCTTTTTAAATTTCTGATGGCTTATTTTTTCCCCCAGCCATTCCACTGATCCTTTAAAAATTCCTAATTATAAAATACAAATTGATATGATTGCTCTTCAGTATCACTTTTCATATTAGTTTGGAAATAATTATACATATAATTTACCTTAATAAAAGCAAGTCAAGGTAAATATTGAGTGGAATTTTAGCAAACAATGGAAATGGATTTTTTTCCATTCATGAAGTATTTTTAATCTTTTATACCTGTCTGCTGTACACACTCACACACACACATACACACACACACAAGAAACCATTTTTATATTACAATTTAAGATTGGTGGGATTTGGGGTATTTTTAAAATTTTTTGTTGCTGTATAAAACACATACAACTCCACAAGTTATTATGAAGTGAATATACCAACTGTTCAACCACAAACCTAAATTAAGAAATAAGACATCATATGTCCCCTCAGGTCCCCTCCCAATTACTGTCCTTTCCCTTCACCCCAAGATAAACCACTGTTCTGACTTCTAACAACACAGATAAATTTTGTCTTGTTTTGAATAATAATTATATATATTTTCTTTTGTGTCTACTTCTTTCACACAACATATGTTTATAAAATTTATCCACGTAATTTCATGTAGGTATAATTTATTCCTTTTCATTGCTGTTTGGTGTTTCATTGTATGAATATGCCACAATTTATCTCTTCTGTTGCTGGACATTTGGGTTCTTTCCTGTTTTGGATTTTACAAATAATGCTGTTATAGACATCCTTGTACAGGTCTTTCATGCATATGTTTATACGTTTCACCTGAGTCATAGGATATCCATATATACACACATTCATTAAACACATAAAATAGAAATTCAGGCCACAAAACCACTTGCTCACTGTGAAAAATTAGATTGCATCATTTTCTTTACACTAATATTTCCTGTTTGTTTTTTTCTTTGGTCCTTTTAGGGTTTTGAATGAGTTTATTATGAAAAACCCTAGTTTGGAAAATAAAAAAGACCAAAGAGACCTCCAGGTAAGTCATTCTGAATTGAGAGCTGTTGCCCAAACTCTGTGTTTCTCAGTACTTCAAGTCTAACATGGGGAAGTCAGATAAGATCATCTGTGAAGTTTTGTGTGTGCGCCTGTGTACATACATAGATATAATGGGTTATCCTTGTTTCTCCAGGATGTGACTCATAAAATAGTGGATGCGATCGGTGCAATCGCAGGTTCTTCTTTGGAACAGACAACATGGCTGCGGCGAAATCTTGAAGTTAAACCTTCTCCCAAAATAATGGTAGATGGAACCAATTTGGAATCTGATGTTGAAGGTATTGATCTCAGACATTTAAGTTTATATTTGTAGGCATCTGTTCACTAAGAATTTATTGCAGTCAGCACTGTAAGTACAGTAAAATCATCTCTTTTCTTGTGTTTAGCTTTTTTCAGCGGGGGAAAAAAACCTAACCATATCTTTACCTGTCTTTTCTCCTACTTAGATATGTTATCACCTGCAATGGAAACCTCAAACATAACTCCTTCTGTATATAGTGTCCATGCATTGACATTACTCTCTGAGGTAAATAAACATTATCGGGTTTTTTCACATGAACTTTCAAGTAGACAGTTTCACAATTAAGTATTAGCAAGTAATTCTTACAGAGAAGATTTTAATTTGAAAAACTGTTTTGTACTTCAAGAAATCACTGTGTAAAATAAAGTTTTGACTTTGTATTCAGGTTAGTAGTTTGTTAAATATTAGTGATACTAACTTTAGATATTGCTCCCCCCCATGCACTGTTTTTTAAAAGTGTACTTTTTAAAAATGATAAGTGCTTTTGTTTCACAGTGTGGGAGGAAAGGGTGGAGGTGGTATAATGATGCTTGCCACTACAAAGCATTTACGGTTTACCAGTTTTATATACATCCTCTGACATGCTCTCTTTTATACCCTGTCATCAGGGCATTTTTGTTTCCCCTTCACAGATGTGGTTACAGAGAGAGATGAGCACAGTGTGACTAAGGCCAAACTGACAGAGTTGCAGCTCAATTCATGTGGTCGGGTTTTTCCCAGGCCACCTCGTAACCCAGTCAGGGGAAGGGAATACTGAGTTTCTAGTCTTAAATTTGCTGTTTACTCACTGTCACATTGGAAGGTTCTTAACCTCTCTTTTTCTCGTCTTCCCTGTCTTGGTTAGAAATAGTAAAATTTGCCCATATTTATATCCTGTAGTTATAACGGAGAAAACCATTGTGGCAGAAACCATTCATGTAAAAATGGCTTAGGGAGATTTGATTTTAGGTTTTTCTAATTTTAAGGTATTCTAGATTTTCTTACAGACTGAAAACCACCTCTAAGTGCTGTCAGTTTTAGCTCTCAGATTATACGTTCCATTTCATCTCTTAACGTTTTTTTAGGTTTTGGCTCATCTTTTGGATATGGTTTTCTACAGTGATGAAAAAGAACGGGTTATTCCTTTACTTGTAAATATCATGCATTATGTTGTGCCCTACCTCCGAAATCACAGGTACTATTACTATTTAACTAGATGTGTTAGTTAACTCATACTCTGTTAAAAATAAATTGTGTTCCTTTATTGCCATTTTTGGAATTACCACAAAATGACTTTATTTTTACCTTGAATTATCGTGATAAAAAAAAATTATTTCTCTTATAGTGCTTTCTATTTCCCATCAGTGCTTTAGGTAAATGTGACCACTTAGGTATAACGTAATATGGTGATTAAAGTTACAACCTACAGGTTAAAGTGGTTTTCCTTCCTCCTAGTGCACATAATGCCCCTAGTTATCGAGCCTGTGTCCAGCTGCTTAGCAGCCTTAGTGGGTATCAGTACACACGGAGAGCTTGGAAAAAAGAAGCCTTTGACCTCTTTATGGATCCCAGCTTCTTTCAGATGGATGCCTCTTGTGTTAATCAGTAAGTCACCTTGCTTCTATTCAACATGATAATGCACCTCACAAAGTCTGTTGAAATCAACTACCATCTGCAAAGTAGAACACTTTTTTAAATAATAATAAACAACAACAAAATCTTATTTACATATCATAATCCTTGTCTCTTTCAGTTGGAGAGCAATTATGGACAATCTGATGACACATGATAAGACGACATTTAGAGATTTGATGAGTGAGTATTGTGGGGTGACAACCTAAGCAGTGTCTTTCCTATACAGGATCCATTCGTATTTACTTTGCTCTTTTCTAGAAACTGTTGAATTAGCTCTTTGTCAACTTATACTTAGTACCCGATAGGAACATAATGTTAAAACTTAAAAAGGACAACATAGTTGATAAATAATAAGTAAAACTATTTGGCCATGTCAAATTTGTCTCCAGACTGTTTCCTCGGCACATAACATAGAACATGGCACTCAATAAGTAATCACTGAACAAAAAGACTGACATGTAGGGAGGCTAAGAAAGGCAGCAATAGGAACAAACCTAGCAAACAACTCCCTCTAAATCCTGGGGCTCTGGGGACTTCCCTGGCGGTCCGGTGGTTAAGATTCCGAGCTTCCGCTGCAGGGGGCACGAGTTCAATCCCTGGTCCGGGAACTAAGATCCCACACGCTGCATGGCTCGGCCAAAAAAGAGTCCTGGGGCTGTGTTTATCTTCTTGGAAGGAAGAAAGTGAGGGGCCAGAAAGGCCAGAATCGCTCTCTGCACCACTTCTTCTCTATCTTACTGGCTTATATATTAGGCTTCCTCATAGTATCTAATCTGGAAAAAAAAGGTTTTCTAAAAGTTTGAAAATTATTAAACTAATGACCTTAAATAGCAGTGAAGTTGGATGAATCTGTAGAATTTCTTGTCAGTTCTTAACCCAAGCTGCAGTTTCCCCCTCTGGAAAAGGGACACCGTATTCTCTCTAATCTTCACAGGTTTGTTTTAAGGTTCAGATTCATCTATTTAACAGTTATTTATTAAAAGACACAAAATGGGCCAGGCATTATGCTCACCTTAATCCAACAGATAAGATTATTTCAGACAGTAGGTAAGAAGTTGTGAAGGAAATAGGGTGATACGATAGATTTTAAATAACAGCTCAAGAGCTCATATTTGATGTGAAACTAGAGAAACCAACCACGAGAAGGCCTAGGGACAGAGTATTCCGGGGATAAGGGACAAAAATAATAAAGGTCTCAGGGTAGGAACAAGCTCGGTGAATTCAAGGAAGAGCAAGCAAGACAGTGTGCCTGCAGAAGAGGGAATGGGGGCGAGTACGAGACATGAGGATGGAGAGCTGGGTAGGCTAGGCCTGGCCAGGCCAGAAATTTTTAAAGCAATGAGAAGGATTTCGGCAGATGGCCTAAAATAATAAAGGGTTTTATAAAATGGCATTGTTAGTGATTTTACCTTCTGAAACCTACAGTTCTAAATTTTTTTCTCTCTCCACATTGCAATTCCCACCCCTTGGTCTTCTGGCTTGTATATGCTAGATCTGTTTGCCAGTCCTTCTGCCTCAGAGAGGAGTCCCAAGTCCTCTACCCTGAGGTCCTCTCTCCTGGATGTCATAGGGTCTAGACTTTATTAAAAACAAAAAACAGAATCATCTTTTCTCAAATCGTCTGATGACTATATCACAGCCTCTCACTTGCTTTTTTTTTTTTCTTCCAGCTCGTGTAGCTGTAGCTCAGAGCAGTTCACTTAATCTCTTTGCAAACCGTGATGTGGAGCTAGAGCAGAGAGCCATGCTTCTGAAGAGATTAGCATTTGCTATTTTTAGCAGTGAAATTGACCAGTATCAGAAATATCTTCCAGATATACAAGGTAAATAGTGGAAAACTGTTTTCTCTATTTTCCAAATTTTTTGGTTCCTTAGAAATTACCTTCCGTAAGTTGTAAGTTGGGGTGAAATATACCAAGCGTTGGTAGATGGAGGATGTTGAATTAGAAATTTGTTCTGTTGAAACGACAAAAATTATCACCAGTATGTAAAAGAAATCAAACACTGAATTTATAGGACTTGCCTCAACATGGTCTCCATTTTATTGTTTGGGTCAAATTTCCTAGGAATTCATGTTTGAGAATGAGGTGTAAGACTGTTTTACTGCAGACAGGCATATTAGTGGGGTTCTTTTGTTGTGGATGAGAGGTTATACACCTTTAAAGGAGGGGTCTGAAATAGAGGCGTAGCCTCTATTTTAGCTAGAAGTAGGTGGAGATCTAGAGTTTGGGGCCAGGGTTGGGGTTGTATAAGGCTCTTGATAACCTTCATCAAATGGGTTTGGTGGCTCTCTGTGTCCTGAAGGGTATCAGGGCAGTCATCAACCTGTGCCACCAGATGGCTCCATGATGGGAGTGAGCTTGCCCCAGGCAGTATTGTTTGCTGCTGAGTCAGTGTGCTTGTGCAGTAGCCAGCCTCAGCAGGCTGTGCGGGGATGGGGTTGGGGATGACAGTTGTCATCTCTTTACTGAGATTATTTCTCTCTCAGAAGATAAGTGACTCCTCCTTTTCTGACCCTTTATACCTAATGTCCAGTGTGCAACATGCACACTATTTGTCCTGTGATTTTTTTTTTAAATCGACTAGATTGGTGCTACTCAAAGTGTGATCCATGGACCAGTATCAGTCTGTTATTCCATCCATGATACGTTCAGAAATGTAGAGTAAGCATCGTAAGCCTTTACAGCAATGTGATAGAATCTGTTGAATCTAGTAATAAGAACATGGCATTGTATTTATCTTTTATTAATTTGATTTTTTCTGGTAATTCATTTTTATTATATTTTATGAAAGTATCAATCTGCAACAGACTGGAAATTATTTATAACGTTGATCATCATAGTTTGAGAAGTACTGAACTAGATTATATAGAAAAGTTTATATGAAAATGATTCTATTTTGGTATTGAAAATATACTGTATTTCTTTCAGAGAGATTGGTTGAGAGTCTCCGTTTGCCCCAGGTGCCAACTCTTCACTCTCAAGTGTTCCTGTTCTTCAGAGTGTTACTTTTAAGAATGTCTCCACAACACCTTACCTCACTCTGGCCTACCATGATCACAGAACTTGTGAGTTAATTTTAATTCAATTAGGTAATAAATCTAAATTATAAAACAATGTGACAAGCATCAACATGCTTACCGGATAAAAACTAATCTTGGAAGAGAACTGAACTCTAGTTAAGCCTGTTACTGAAAATTTGTACAGATGAAAATAGTAAAACAAGTCAGATTCTGTCTCCATACAGCTTAAACTTTGAAATATGCAACATTAGCAATTATTAGCTCCTTGCGAATCATGACCTCGTCTGATCTGGTTTAGTTCATTCTCAACTACACCAGAGTTTTAACTTTGTCATGGCTGCCAGGCCTGGTTCCTGCCTTTGGCAGCACCACCTTGAGAGTGATTAGAGATGGTTTAGCTAGATTTAGATGGCCTGACATAGGGCATGAATCACTCTTGAAGTGCAGCACTTACCCAGGTAAGCTGCTTCAGAGAGACTTTGACAAGATTTTGTAAACCCCCAAACAGTAAAACCTTCCTAAGTCCCACTACACCCGTCCGTTCCCCTCCCAAACCATACCCTGTCGCCCTCATCTGAACAACGTGGGGAGCTGGGGAAAGAGATGAGAAAGGAAAGGGACGGGAATCTGTAACTCCGAAAACCCAGCATTATAACTTCCCCACAAAGAAATTGGCTTTAATATTTTTTCCTTTTTTAATAACTGTATCTCTGTTCCATAATCACCAAATAAGACCATGCTTTCGTCTCACCTCTGCCAAATTAGTAGCAAGGCTCTGTGCTGAATTTTCAGTTTTACTTTTGGAAACTAAGTATAATTTAAAGATCCTAAAGTTGTATCCTAAAATCTGTATTTGGATTAATGAAAATATAGCCTAAAGATAACTTGAAAGAAGGTTTAAATAAACATTTGACACTTTTTTCCATGGTCTTCAGGTACAGGTATTTTTACTGATGGAGCAGGAACTCACTGCTGATGAAGACATTTCACGGTAATATGTAATTCATTTTGATTTAGTCTTGTCAGTGTGTAGTATCCTAAAATCATCCAGAACGTTACTTTACAACTAGGAGGGTATAGACACTATTTTATCTGAACACTTTGTGTATTTAGTCTGTTATTATCCAATTGATCATATTTGGATATAATACAGTTACATGTATTCCTTAGGTATTTTAGACTGAATTAAACTATCAACATGAGTGGCCTTTGGCCTCTAGACACAAATTTAGTTTAAAGCAATACTGTTTCAGCTATGTGAGCAGTATTGGTTTTAGTAGGTCAGATCTTTTTCCTGAAACATTCAGCAAAACCTATTATGGCAGATAACCTGTAACTAAGGTATACAAATGTCCATATCTTCCAGGATGATCTCCATTTAATGTACCAAAATTTGGGGTTATTTTTAGCAGAAGCAGTTTATTAATATGTGGCTAAATATAATTTATTTTTATTTAGGAATTTTTGTACAAATAAGTTTATAAATTAAAAAGTTCCTTTAACACTGTGTGTCTTAAATATATTTTACTCTTCTTTAATACTAGGTTTATAAAAGAGAATCCCCTATACTAATAACTGTGTTGATTATTATAGAAAGTTTCCCTCCCACCATCCTTGCAGAAGGACACTGGGTAGTAGGGAGGCCTCCTGAATTTACAGCTTGTATTTTTATACTTCTCGAGTATAACAAGTTATTCTCTACTATTTTTACATTCTTAAAATTTAAAGAAGAAAAATTAATTTTTGATTTGAGAACAGTAATATTAATTTAGTCATGAACTTGCTTAGCGATTACTGGTACATTTATCAGAATGATTATGAAAAATATTAGCTGGCACTTTGAGATTTTCCAGGAATTACCTGTGAGTAAGTGGGTCCAGCTGCTGACAGCACTGTCTCCTGCTTATAGGACTTCAGGCCCCTCTGTGGCTGGTCTGGAGACAACCTACACAGGAGGTAATGGCTTTTCTACTTCATATAACAGCCAGCGGTGGTTAAACCTCTATCTTTCTGCTTGCAAATTTTTGGATCTGGCTCTGGCATTGCCCTCCGAAAATCTTCCTCAGTTTCAGATGTAAGTAAAATTAAGGATATTAAATGGGTATTTTTGAAATGCATTTGCTTTGGTTGGTGACATCTAAGATAAAGTTTTTTTGTGTAAGTTGAAGTATTCATAATTTTTATTAAAATGTAATTGTTTTGGCAGGAGGATGGTAGGGCAACAGTTGTTGGAAGGTATCGGAAATGGCCGTTGTGGGTATATTAAGACTGACAGGTCATTCAGTCAACAAGTTGAGTAGGCAGCACACGTGAGGCAGCCGGATACATGACTTAAGAGCTTCAAGTCCAGTGTAGGAGACGTGCCGTTAACACACCATGGGTGTTCTGAGAGCACCTGTGCAGGATGCTGTGAGGCCACACAGCGGAGACCCCTCTGAGCTCTAGGGGTCAGAGCAGGCCTGAGGGGAGTTTTACACTGAGGAGGTGGGGTGATGGTTGGGGGAAGCAGGGGTGAAGACTTAGAGGTTGGAATGGCCCTGGTGTGTCTGCAGTGTGTCTGAAAGATCAGTATTGCTGGAGCAGCATATTGAGATATGAGGCTGGAAAGGGCCCGAGTTACATGACTTACAAGCTATATTCGAGAACTTGGACTTTAACTAAGGACAGTGGGAAGCCGCTGAAGCATGAATTTTAAGGAGTGAAGTGATGTTATCAGTCTTGTATTTTAGAAATTTTACTTTGGCTATGTAGTTTGGAGAAAGGATGGGAGGTGGGCAAGACTGGAAACAAGGAGGCTCTTCTTTCAGATGATAGTGAATTGAACTAGAAATGGCAGAGGGGAATAGGGAGAAAATTAATGTAAGTTAAATGCCTTGTTCATAAGTGCTCAAAAATATTTAATTATGATTTTTCATATTTAAATTTTTAAAATAATAGGCAAACTATATAAGATTGCTTTATCACTATGTAGCTAATTTGAGAATTTATCCACATGATCAAATATGTATTTATATAATATATAAAATTGTGTTATATTATTCTTCTGGATTGGAATATTAATAGGATAAAGAGTAAGATACCAGAATCTTTTTTCTATATTTGGATATACTTAAATCTCTAAAAATTTCTGTTGCACAAGCTTACTTTTCATTAAATTTAATGGTAAGAACTAGAAATTTTTTTACATTTATTCCAGTTCCTTTAATTTTGTTTTTCCATTTGAAAACCATATATATCCACTTCTTAATGAATTTCAGTGGTTGGGTGTCTGTTAAACTGTTGTCACTCCTGAAGAAGTTCAGAAAAGGATACTAAGCAGAATTGTAGGAAAGTGGCCAAAATTAACTAGGATGTTTATGTTCACAGAGGTAACAGAAACTACAGTCTTCATGCTCTAGGGAGAGTGTTATGCTTACAGCAGTGACCTTTCAGCTTCTGTGAGGAGAAGCAAAATGAGTTTATCCTCTTTACTTGTCAAGAATCAGAAAAGAGATAAAAATGCTGTAATATCAACTACAGTTTTTTTTCTTTTAACTACTGTCTTTTCAAAAAATCTATAAGGTAATAAAAGATAACATGGAGAATTTAATAATCTTGAAAGGGTAGTATCTTTCTGAGCATGATTTTCAAAAGTTTAAAATATTTCATAATTTAGTTACATACAATTTTTAGTCTCTGTGACTAAAAAATACCATAAAGATTGAAAGGCAGCATTGAGTTGGGAAAAGATATTTACAATGTATATGACCAAGTCTAACTTGCTTAATATGTAAAAATGGATAACACAACAGAAAAATGGGCCAATGACAGGATTAACAAATAGTTCAGAGAAAAGGAATGGCTTGTAAAACATACGAAAAGGTGCTCAGTGATACTCATAAGAGAAATCCCAATTAAAGTTACTAATAACTATCAGAATGCTGAAGATCTAAAAGTGTACTTCTTTTACCCTTAACAATAGAGACATTCTTACTCTTGTTGGAAGAGTACATTGATATTGTCTAATTTTTCTACAGAGGTTTATATTTACCAAAATTCAAAATACAGATTCTCATTAGGCCCGTAATTCTGCTGTATCCGAGGGTTTCTCCACTCACCGTCCTCTTGGACACGCATAAAAGTCAGCAGTTACGTAAGCGTATCCATTATGGCACTATTTGTAATAGCTAGAAATCGGACAGTCTAGGAGACTGGTTGAATCAGTACCTTCCAGCACTGGAGTACTATGTAACTGTTAAAAAGGATGCTGTTTTATATGATGTTATCTCCAAGATGTGTAATTAAAATAAGCAGCAATCATTTTATTTATTAAAAGAGGAGAGGGTTGCTTGTGTGACTGTGTGCTCTTTTATGCATAATAAAACTCTGAATGGGTATATATGAAACTGGCAGTATTGGTGGAGCCTGTGGTGGGAAGGGGACTACCTTTCTTTGGTTTGCCCTTTTATACTGTTTGAGTTTTTTCCATGGACAGATATTAATTTTACTTATTAAAGACAAAATTTAAAATAAATGTTGGAGATTTTTATCTATATAGTAATGAATGAGCATGGAAACATTTGTCAAGTTACGTGTGTTGTGCTCATGGAAAAAATGGTGTTGAGTACTTTCCAAATTTCATTTGTTCGTTACAAATGTTCATGTACTCATTTCAACTCTATGAAGTAGTTAATATTGTCCGTATTTACTGGTAAAGGCTCAGGTTAAGAAACATGCCCACGGTGACAGGGCTACAAGTGGCACAGCTGGTATGTGAATCTGTGTAAGTGGTGGGGTCATGATGTGTCTACGGGATTTATGTGGCCTTGTCTTAGATGGCACAGCGTGCATCTTACCAATATTGGTGTCATTCTCCTACATGTAGGTACCGATGGGCCTTTATTCCAGAAGCCTCAGATGATTCCGGTTTGGAAGTGAGAAGGCAGGGCATACATCAACGAGAATTTAAACCTTATGTAGTACGACTTGCAAAACTTCTTCGGAAAAGGGCAAAGGTACTGCATTCTTTTTAAAATTTGTTTTTGTTAAGTGTAAGAAGATAAAATTTGTAAAATATACTTATATCGTATCTTATGTGCATCTTCCACTGTGCGTCAGGCTAATTAATTACAGATCTTTACCCAAGAAAATAGTAGTGAGTTTCTTACGTTCATCAGTAGGCCTCTGTTACAAACCTTTTGTCATCTTTTCCTTGCATTCAGAAAATTTCAAAAATAAATTGTACAATCTGGGGACGATCTGGGTTGTTTTGCGAGCCCTAGTTTGTAATATGTGCTTTGAGTGCTCAGAAATTTTCCACTCTTCTGGGGTCTCCTATTCAGGCAGCAGCTCCTAAACCACATTCCACACACTCCAGAGATGGAATGGAGGACAGTGTCCTTGAAGGACATGCGGAACTTGATTTCAAATCAAGTTGTTTCTTTAGGGACTAATAAGTAAAAGAAGAGATGAAAGTTGAGTCCAGAGTTTAGGAGAGCACTTGGGTACTTTCATGTTGATATTGCAGGGTTGGAAAAAATAATCATGACAACGAGTCCGGAAGCAATGTGATTATAGGCACACGTACTTTGTCATCCCTGCATTTCATTAGTAATGACAGTTTTAATAAAACTCCTCCCTTATCTAAGGAATAAACATGACAGTCTTTTGCACAACACTTGTCCCACAGAATAAAAAAATGTTTTGATTGGAAAGCATTTTCCCATCCAAAACACCTTAAACAAGGTCTTCATGGCCAAGCCCACTTTTCACTGGAGCAAAGGCTATGAGCTCTCCTCTTTCCTTCCACAGGACGAGGAGGACTTTAAGACAGTGACATTGGAGGGACTGGAGATGGCCAAGCATCAGGTGAGGGTGGCTTTTTGATGCTTGTGGTATGGCAGCAAAAGCTGCCACCTCTGGACCAAATCTTGAGACACAAACCCAGGTCTGGCTTTCAACAGGACAAGAGAGGTAAACAGGAAGGAAGTCTTTAAGTGTAGACTGTTGCAGTGAAAGGAGAAATAGTTCATATGGAAACATGTTTGACTTGTTAATTTTATTATTGAGGAGGTGATGTAGCTCTGATTAAGAAAAGCAGAAACACTATAAAACAAGTGCACTGTTCTTGGTCAAGAGCTTAGTAAAAGTCCTCTTAAAGGTACATCTTGACAAGAATATAAACAAAAGGTTACATCATAGCTTCCTTACATTTGAAAATCAGCTATGTAGAGGGTTCAAGCATATTACTCGTTTCCCCTCAGAGTAAATGCATCTCTGTAGGCCCTTTCGTGACTACTGAATTGCACTCTGACTCAGGGGACTGACGGTGGAGTGGTCATCAGTCCCGGACCGTCATTAAAGCCAGTGTTATTAGGTGAGAGAAAGGAAAGCGGTTTCGTACTAAGAAATAAACTAATAGCTGTTTTTTCTTTTTCCTTTTTTTTTTTTAAATTTGGCCATAGATAAAGAACTAGATGATCTTTTTTTCTTGTTTGCTCCTGTAGACTTCTGAGAAAGGAAAACAGATTTAAAATAGGATTTTATTTTAAAATAAGCAAACATTGTAAGCACACACAAGAAAATAAGCTGGATTTTGCATCTGTTTTCTCCACTAGGAAACTAGTGATATTAAAATATTAAGTGAACAATGCAAGTTTCTCAGCAACATCTCATCTTAGAAGGCAAACTCCATTTGTTAACAAATATGACAGACTATAATTCTGCTTCCTAAGTCCCACTTGATAGTTTTTTCTCTCTAGTTCATTGTTTGTCTTCATTATCTTTACTCAGTGTGTTTTCAAATCTATGATTCTGCCCCAGTTCAGACATCTTCAGTTCTCTCAGAACTTTCTCTAGATAGACCGATGTCTACAGCTGTGTGTGTAGTTTAGCTGGCTTCTCAAAGTAGCTACTTGAAGTACGTAAATTGTCGTGTTAATGCAGTTGACAAGAGTTTTCACATACATTCTCTTCATCGCCCCATCTTATAAGTGAGGAACTGTTCTGTACTTGCCCAGGACACCCACAGTAAGCAAGCGGCAGAGCCAGGGCCCTGACCCTGGCGTTATTCTGACTCCAGGTCCAGCTTTGCTCCCATGTGGTTTAGCACAACACAGAAGCGCATGGCAGGGTCTCTCCTGGGAGTTCCTTTCCTTTCTCTGTGCTGATAGTAATGATTCACTGTGGACTCTGCTGCTGTCTTGTGGCAAGTTTAAGCCATTTGGCCACAAGGTAATTGACTGACTTGCTAGTAGTGAAATGTGTAAGACTCTCTGTCCCTTCTTCAGTCATTTTGACCTAGTCCTCGGATACATTGGTGGGGATCCAGAAATCTGGGAGCTTTTTGAGTATATGCAAAGCACAACATGAACTTTTGGATTTGACAGTCCCTATGCAAAACTAATTCAGCTAATAACTAAGCTTACTTGTGCATTCAAGTTGGAAAATATTACTAAAGTGTTAGACCCTCAATGTACAATTAATAATTGGCACCAGAAGGCCTCAGTTAGAAGCAAACATTTTAGCAAGTCTGGAATGGAGACTTAATGTCATCACTTGTATTCATTTCTTAACTCTGTTTGCTGATCCTTATATTCTTTTAAGTTTCCTCACATACTGCATCGTCTGTTGGGAACAATCGCCTTTTTGTTTTCTGCAGAAAAACCCAGAGGAGGACAACTCAGGGAGAGCGCTGGGCTGGGAGCCGGGGCACTTGCTGCTCACCGTCTGCACGGTGCGCAGCCTTGAGCAGCTCCTGCCGTTCTTCAACGTGCTCAGCCAAGTCTTCAACAGCAAAGTCACCAGCCGATGCGCAGGACACTCAGGGAGCCCCGTCCTCTACTCAAACACCTTCCCGAGCAAGGACATGAAGCTGGAAAACCACAAACCATTTTCCAGCAAAGCCAGGCAAAAAATAGAAGAGATGGTAGAAAAAGATTTTCTGGAAGGGGTGATAAAAACTTGAGCAACATAGTGGTTCCATTTAGTTTAAATGTAAATGTAATTATTTAAAACAAACATTGCTCTGAGTGGTATAGTTTCTTTTTGTTTTCTTTTTTTTTTTTTGTATGTAACGAAACACGTTTCAGGTTGTATTTAATTTAAATATTTGTAAATAAGAACGAATGTCTGACTGTGGCCTGAATCAAGCTTAAATATTACGGGCGCATATTGATTATGGTGCCTAAGAGAGATCTATATATACACAAATAGTCCATTACGGTCCATTGTTTTACTGTCCTGAGTTGTCTTAAACCTGCCAAATACACACTGCACATTTTTTCTGTTGGTTTCAGGCTTTGTTTAATTTAGATTGGTTGGGGATTTTTTTCTTTACCTTATTAACCCACATTCTAGTGTCAGAAAGCCATCACTTCTCTGTCAGAGGCTTGGTAATGTATTACAACTCGTTTCTCCCACATACCTTCTCCCACATACCTTCACTAAGAGGAGTAATGAATAATTGAAGCCTGGGCCACACATCCTTCCTTGTAAGTGTAGCACGAGCATCTCAACCTCGGTACGGAGTACAGGTGTATACAGCCTCCATAGTCACAACTCTAAATTCCTGGTGATGTTAACTGAAGAGAGGTAAGTCATCTAAGAATTGTTCTGGAGACTCTGCTATGAAAAAATTGGTTATATGAAGTCTTCTCCAACCTCCTCGCGTTTGTATTAACAATGGTGAGTATTAGTACTGCAAAATGACTGAGGTGACAATGACGGAAAAGACATCATATGGAATTGGTAATAAATAAAGTTTAATTTTCTAGCAGCCTTCGTGAATTTTTCCTTGCATATATTATAAAGTTAATGACTGAATCATATACTTAAGCTCCAATAGTTTACATTAGTGTGATTGATATTAGGGGTAAATTTCAGTTTTTAAAAAAACTAAATTTTAACAAGTATAAGGGCTTACCTATTTCTAAAGAATGATTCTGGTAGTGTTTGTTTAAGAAAAATAATCAGATCTAGAAATAATCCAGTAAGGTACAGACTAAACATTTATGATTATGTGTTTGAGCCTGTCACAATAATGGCAGTACTATTATCCTGTAAAAAGTTTTTAAAAGTCTAGTTTCTAAAAAATATAAAAATTGTCCTCAGAAACCTGGTTGAGGTCTTTCTCCAATCCCTCCAGCCAGCTGAAATACTGCCAAGCTCACTTCATATGCAAGGCTGTCCGCATTTTCCTGCAAATTACATGAAAGGATATTAGATGAGAAAGACACAGCATCTACCAGGTTACTTGCAACTTTAGGGGAGGCAGCTTTCTGATTTTGATTCACTAACAAACAAATATTCAAATGAGAACTTTTTTTCATCTTTCAGTAACAAATTACAAGACCCTCAGATAAATGGAAAACAAGTCACAGTCTTCTAAATCGGGTAAGTTCCTAGTTAACTAATTTTATAAGCTGATTTGATTATCATGCTAAAGCTCTGAATAAATTCAACAGAACCTAGTCCTTAAAGGCAAGAAGGCCACAACCAGCCTAAAGAGTAAGTAACTCTTAAGGCCCCATCCTCATCCACTAGGGATATTTATTCAGTATATTCTGGGACGGCCTAAGCTTCTGCAGAAAAGCTACTGTATAAGTTAACGGTATATATCTCCTTCTGAGAGCTATTTACCTAGTCACCCCACTCTAACTGCCTCAGCTGAGCAAACACTTTTAAGTCTTTGACCCTATCAAGAAAACAGAGGCACAGAGCAAGGCTGTCATTTAAAGGAAATATTTTGAAAAACAAATTGAAGAGTCCAGAGACAAAGATGAATTTCAAGCAGTATGGATGACGGTACCAGTTGATTTAGAAATGGACTTGAACTAACCAGCTATTTTCATAAAGCAACAGGATGTTTTTTAAATGAAGGAAAAAGGTATAATCCACTTCAGGATGCATATGCTTAATATGTGTCAAACTAAGTACGGTTTAGTACACTAAGTATTTATTAGTTATTCATGCAGCAGTTAGAAATATGACACTTTCAGGAAATTAGAATAAATTATAAGAAAAATATGTGGGGGAATTCTGTTCAACTGTGTAACTACTACTGATGAAAATAACCTAAAAGGCTCCATAAATCTCACACATTAGAGATTCCAACACCATTAAAATAGTTTTCTCTCCTGCTGCCTGCCCTCCTCCACCTATGTTAGACTCTCACTGCACATTCCTCCAATAGAATTGTCCCAGCTTACCTGCGAGTCCGCTTCTGCATAGACTCGGACTATGTCTTCGGTACCAGAGGGCCGGACAAAAGCTCGAGAAAGCCTGTACTTCTTCACCAGCTCATTGATGGCTTCCTGGAGTCCTGGAGGTTTAACTGCTTGTCTTTCGGCATCTGTGGTGCTAATAACTTGCCTGTCTGCAACCTAAGCACAAGCATTTCTCATTTGTTACCATATATCACACTCCCTTTCACAAGCTTAACCCATTCAACCTAATTCCCACCAAAAGATTATGGCCATTTCATGTCAACAGGAACAGGCCCACATTTCAGCTTACTGTACCACAAAGAGTACAGCACTGAGATTTCCACACTGTATTACAGTTATTACTAAAACAATGGCCAGTAAGTACTGTATGACTTAATCATTGATCAAATAATCTTAGGTATTTAAAAAAAGAGGGTCATAAGAATCTCCGGAAAAAACTGATCTGAACAATCGGCAGCCGTTTCTGTGAGCTCTGGCTTCCATATCTCTGTCTTTCAAAAATTCTGTTGGTGAATGTGTAATCTGGTATAAATCTGTATAGAAATCAACCAGCAATTTATCTGAAATGCCTTTAAAAATTCTCTTTCAGCCCACAGATTCTACTTGTCAGCATCTAGCCTCTGGAAGTACTCTGTAAACCAAGAATAATGCAGAGGAAATATTTACAGTTCACTCAACAGGCTATCCAGAACTCGCTTCAAAATAATATTAGGGACATGGAGGGCACTTGTTGAAATCTGTTCTCTCTACACATGTATCTTTTAAATTTTTTATAATAAAATCTTTTAAAGTGATACATAATATCATTTATACTAAAGTTAGAAACCAGATACTTCTAAATAACAATAGAATGGTTAAGAGCGATTCTGTAATTTTTAAAGATGTGAGAAAATAGTCTTTTCTATGCAATATCTATTTACAGAATGCAATTGTTTTAGTTAATTTTCAGAAAAGAAGTAATTTTAAAATCTCGCTCACACCTTAACTTTGAGCTGTCTGTTTGGAAGATCTGTATAGAGGGCGTCCCACTGCTGTACGGTCAAGCCCTTCAGAGCCAAGATTGCCTCAATCACCAGCATGTCAGAAATAGCATCACCAGTTGCCTGCAAGATGCAGAAGCAGAATACAAGCAGAGCGTGGATATGAATGCTTCTGTCTCAGAAAACCAATCGCCATGTCCTGGCTGCCCTCCCCACCCCACCCCCGCCCCCAATGCAGGTAACTGACGGGGGTAAATACAAACTACACGAGGGAAAAAGGTATCCATGGAAGACGGCAGTAACAGGTCTACCAAGAATACTGAGACGAGCCTGCCTTTAATCTTCCTGCTCATCTGTGAAGTGTAACGAACTCTTAAGGTGCCAGCATTAACACTGTATGACTCAAAATTTTACTTACAACTAGATCCCTTCTGAGATACTATTGCCACGATGATGGAAGGCCTCATGCATATGGTAAAGTGGAGAAACAGGAGCTTTGGTGGTAAGATACACCTAAAGTTGGATCCATACTGTGCCACTGAGTCGCTCTAAGTAAGTCTTTGTTTCTTCATTTATAAAACAGGAATTACAGTGACCCCTCTCCCTCTGTTACTGCAAGGATTACACAGTGAAGTATGGAAAGTGCCCAATATGTGCAGGACCCTCAAATATTAGTTCTTTTGCTTTCCGCTGACCTACACTTTGCTCTTCCATTGCCATATTCTCCACTCCAGTCCAATAATCTGACCCACATATGTGCCTTGTCAGAGACTATTTTTCCTGAATTCCCTTGAGAAGGCTGGTTTCAAAACATATGCTTAGATACATTTAGTAGCTCAATCTGTTGACTCCAGCTATAAGCTACTCATTACTTGAAAATATGAAGCACATAAACATTGTCACAGCATTTCAGTATAAATCTAAATTGTTGCAAGGAAGCCGCCACAACTTCTCCACTCTGATGTTTTATACAGCACGTTATTCTGTCCACCTTCTGAATAATGTAAAAGTAACCAAGAGTCCACCACCCCCTCAGTTCTGACCTGGTTAAACAAGTCAATCATGTTTTCAAGCATCTTAGCAGCTTTCCTTTTCTTATCTTCTTCTAATTCTTTTGCTAGTTGTTTTATCTTCATTTCAGCAGCTTTACTAAATAGAACCTACAATCAAAGCATAACAAAAATCAGAAAACACTATCCATGCCCCAGTCTTACGTACCATCATCCCAACTAAACTGCTTTTGAAACTCTCCATGACTCTGGAGAAACTGAGGGGAAAATGGCAGCCTTAGAATGTATGAAATTAGTAGAAAAGACCAAATCAGAACTCAGAAGATATTACAAGGGGGGTGGGGGGGAGTTCCTTCATGGATTATAAAACTGGGTTATCAAAATGTAAAGATTACAAATAAAATATCCCATTGGCAAAGGAGAATGCACATGGTGAGTTTATGATGTTGCCCTCAGCCAGCTGAACCAGTGCTGGGCAACCAGGGTTCCTTAAGCCTTATCTGTATCCATTTTACTTTGAAGAATATAACTCACTGCAATTAGTACAGTTTTCTTGTCCTAAGTTTTTAAGGACATAAACTAAGCAAAAGTAGAAAAGAGGTTCATCTTATATATTACATCATGGCAAGCAGTGCCATGGATGTTTAGTATAATAAACATCATGTTGCTCAGGATTCCTGCCCTTCTGACTTGCCTCGCCCATGCATGATTTCAGTGCCTTCGGAGGCCCAACACTAAAGAGGAAAAGCTGCACTACATTCAGCCACTTGATGATATACAAAGAAGTTTGCTGGTAAACTAAGACGCACACTGGTCACTTGTTTTGTGGAACCACGGCCATTTCCATTCATTTACCCTCCACCAGGAGACCTGAGCAGATGCGACATACCTTATGGCCTGTGAAGACTAAAATATTTACTATCTGCCCTTCAAAATAATTTACCAACCCCTGCATTAGATCACTGAAGTTATATTTTAATTGCATTTTCTAGGAACTCGTTTTTCTTCTCATATTCATGACCTCTAGAAGCCAATTTTGAATTAATGAAAATTATTTGACCTAGATAAAATTTTCTGTTAGCCACTTCAAGTCCATTTATGAAATGAGGCTATGTATAAAAAATTTAATAAAGAAATATTCTGAACGTTATGAATATGCTGAAGACCTGTTAATACACGGTAAAATAGTGAACGTTATGATACGCAAATTGTGTCTCAAACCTTTAAAATTTTCTCTGCTAAGAGCCATAAAAAACTTTATATGCCAATTCTAATTACTTTAAACTCATTTTTAGTTGCTAGTAACTTAACTCTCAACCTTTCCAACACTTTTCAATTCACCACAGCTACTGAACTTTCCTTTTGCCACGTATGGCCAGTTGAAGGAAAATATTTTAAATGGGATGTATAGACCGTCTGGTTGTAGGAAAATTAAGAACTGCCATGTTTCTGAAAAAACTATATTATAGGGACAAATTAGTATTCTCTCTTCACACTCGAAGATCATTATAACCTAAAAGAGCCATAGTTTCACAGAACATAATAATATATTAACTAAATCTTATTCTACCACCATCCCAATCATTTCAACAAAGTGGAATATTACCTATTACTACCCAGATACAGAATTCCATCACTGGAGAGAGGCGCCAGCTAAAGCCAGATGCCACTGCTTACGAGAACTTACTGTGCCATGCCCGTTTGCTTCAAAATAAACTCCAATGTCAAATTCCTGAGCCTTGTGATGCAGGTGTTTTACACCAGTTTTAGTACAATAGACAGGTACCTGTAACACACATGTTTAAAGAAACAACAGCAGTTATTCAATCAGCAGATATTCACTGTGTACCTCTCATCCCAGGGAACAAAGCTTCCGGAGCTTAGTCTAGTGAGGAAGACAGCTAAGCAACTGAAATACTAAGTGTTAAGTGTCACTGCGGGGGAGTGAGAAAAGCAGGGTGAGAGTGTGAGAGGTCCCTTACAAGATAATGAAAGATCCCAAGTTGGGGAGTGACATGATGTAATTGTTTCTGAAAGCTCCGTGTAGCTACAGTGTGGAGAATGGCTTAGAGCGGGGGGTCTGCAAGCTTTTACTATAAAGAGCCAGATAACTAATATTTCAGGCTTTGCAGGCCATGTGGTCTCTGTCACAATCGCTCGATTCTGCCACTGTAGTGCGAAAGCAGCCACGGACCATACAAAAACAAACGAGCACGGCTGTATTTCAATAACACTACAAACAGCTGGCCAGCTGGACGTCGCCCACAGGCCACTGTCTGCTAAGCCCTGGCTCAGGTTAGGTGGTTTCTAGGGCTAATCCCAGTAAGAAATCACGGTGGTTGGGACAGGAACAGTGGGTAGCGAAAGCCTTGGATGGATCTGCGAGACAAGCATGGCTAAGGAAAGACGGCAGCAAAACTGCAAAAGAGAGCAAGCTCAAATGAGCCTAGCATTTAACTGGATTCAGGGGACCTCAGGAATGGCTAGTGCTGAAAATATTTAACCCATAAGAGAATGTGTTGAGAAGGAGTAGCTTCTGATGTTGTTTCTTCAACAGGGCATTTTACTATAAGGAAGTTTTGAGACAGAAATTAAGAAAATACTCATAACCCTAACACAGAATCCCTATGAAAGGCAGGCAACTGGGCCCCAGCTGGCGTCCCTTGAGTAAGTTTACTGTGACCATATATTTAAATCGGGGCACAGACTAGCAGCCTCCAGGTGTGTTTTATTTGGACTACCCACTGTTTCTTTTAAATTCTGACTCAGCTGCCAAGACTTAAAAGGCAGGCAATTCACACAACAACTCAGACTTCCAGCTTCTCCTGAAGATTGCCCAGAGGGGGCAGCAGCTGGCCTGGCACACCTTCCTAGTCCTCGCCTGCCTGCTGGCTTCGTTCACTGCCCCCATCCAGATCCTAAAGGAACCTGACTTTGTCACTCCTGCTTTAACAACAATAGAATGGCCACAAAAACTACTAAAATGCAGACATTTGAAAATGGATACACAAATGCTGGAAAATATTACACTAGCCAGGGAAAAAAAGAATAAAGGCAAAAAGACCCAACTTGGGCCCTGCAGCCTCTAACTCTTAAAGTGGGTAGCATGGTACAGAGGCTAGTCACCTACCTGGTGGATGCTGGGGAAAAAATCAGAAACAAAATCTCCCACCAATCCAGAAAACATCTCCACAGAAGAAGAATAAGACAGGCTTTATTACTGCGTAAGCGTTAAGCCAGACTGTGATGCACATCTCAGGCAATCTGCTAAGAGACGGCGAGACAGGAAGAAATCCCACCCTTTTGCAGAGCTAAAGATAGCTAGTGACCAAGATCTCTCCTCAACCGAACGTGAGGGAGGCTCCTTTGAGCCTGAATAGGTCCTGTCCTTGGCCGTGTCTGCAAGAGCCCAATTTTATCAGGAATCTTTTGCTAACTCACTTCAGCCAGAATCCCCCACCCTCAATATCTGACCAAAGTCCCTACCCGGTAGCATCTGATCACCCAGGCCTGCCTTCAGCAAAACAACGGTTAGGTTGGTTTAGCCAGAATCCCCCCTAGCCGCCCCCGTCCCTCTTCGTACTTTCCCATGCACCAACCCCTCCCTCACACCTTATTCCTTGGCTACAAAATCCCCACTTTTCCTCGCTGTGTTAGGAGATGAGCCCAGTCTCTGTTCCCTGCTACAAAACCCCACGGCGATATATCTATTGAATAAGCCTACTTCTTAGGAAGACATCACAGTACCTTCTGTCACACGGAGTTTGTCCTAAATCTACCCGATAAGTGGAGTGGCCACTGGCGTTAGCTAACTGCCCTTCTGCAAAGGAATAATACAACTTCTCATCTCTCTCTGTCAAGAAGATAGGTGTCTGGCTCTAAGTGGTAGCTAGGTGAAACTCTCAGGAGGCTGAGGCACGGGATGCTATCTTCCTTGACGTTTATATTTCAAAGAGGTGACTCCAGGCCCTTATGGTAAACACTTCTGAACTGTAAAACTGGCCTATTTCACCTAAAAAGGTTGATATTAATTTCAAAAGGACAGAGAAAAAAATTATAAGTTTTCTAAAAGAAATACTCTCAGAAAAAAGGGAGGAAAGTCTCTTTCCCTTTTTGCATTAGGGACAGTTGAACTTTTTCTTATTTTTGATTTCTATTTATCCTTAAGTAGACAACAGCTCAGCTTCGTGCACTTCAACCTATTCATTTTTGTGAGGGCATTATTTTCCTCACAGAAGCATCTTACAATAGAAGATAATGATGAAGAAGCTACCAGAAAATGGAAATGTTTCAATACCTTCATAACTTCTTCCAGGTAGCGTGTTGAACTTCCATTGGCATATGCAGTTTGTACGACACCAAGACTCAAACTGTCTCCAATCTGGACAAAAACAAGGACAATCATCAAAAGTAAAGACCCTACAAAAGCAAACCTATAATCAGAGTTCTAAAGGATGACAAAATTATCAGCCAGATCAGCTGTGCCTTAGTTTTATGCAATAAACAACTCACCAAAAATTTACATGTATGCCAGAAAAAAAGATAAAATACTTTTGAGCATTATTTAAAGCAACTGTACAAGGAATCCTTTTATTTTTTTTTTTTAAATCACCTGATTTCGTTTCTGTTACTCCACGGTTTGTATCAGGATTCACCCTTAGTGCTGTATATTCTGCGGGCTTGGACAAATGTATAAGGACACGTCTCCCTCTTTACAGTATCATATACAGTGTTTTCGGCCCTAAAAAGCCTCGTGCTCCACCTATTCATCCCTCAGCACCCACTTCCCCCCAGCCCCTTGCAACCACTGATCTTTTAACTGTCTCCACGGTCTCTGCGGGATTTTTTTGCAGAATATCATATAGTTGGACTCATGCTAAAATACACAGCCTTCTCAGATTGGCTTCCTTCACTTAGTAACATGCGTTCAAATTTCCTCCACGTCTTTTCATGGCTTGATACATCTTTTTTTTTTCTTTTTTCCTTCACTGCTGAATAATATTCCATTGTCTGGATGGACCACAGTTTATTCGCCTATGAAGGACATCTTGTTTGCTAAGGAATCCTTTTCAAAGAAACCTGTGGTTTCTTGATCTCTTTTTCTTTCGTTTTTAATAAAAGTATACACTGAATTCCTAAAGTACACGTTTTCCCGATTGTGATAATTATCATTACATTTTATACTTACAGCTAACCTGAGATTTCCAAAAGAGCATAACAAAGTAAATCTCACGTTACTAAGCTTATCATAATCGTAGTAAATAAATCCCTCAGAGGAGGAGATTTTCTATTTAAACTTGAGGCTCTGGGGAATGATGTTCGTGGAACCCTCATTAAAATGTCAGTTATGAAGAAACCAAAACTTCGTAAAGCTGCAAATCATGAAACTTTTTGCCAGTATGAAAAAGAAAAGACTGGGCTTCCCTGGTGGCGCAGTGGTTAAGAATCCGCCTGCCAATGCAGGGGACACAGGTTCGAGCCCTGGTCCGGGAAGATCCCACATGCCGCAGAGCAACTAAACCCACGTGCCACAACTACTGAACCTGCGCTCTACAGCCCTGGAGCCACAACTACTGAGCCCGTGTGCCACAACTACTGAAGCCCGCACGCCTAGAGCCTGTGCTCTGCACGCAACGAGAAGCCACCGCAATGAGAAGCCTGCGCACTGCAACGAAGAGTAGCCCCCGCTCACCGCAACTAGAGAAAGCCCGCGTGCAGCAACAAAGATCCAATGCAGCCAAAATAAATAAATAAAATTTTTTTTAAAAAAAGAAAAGACTACTCTCTTCAGGTTCCAAACCAGAGCCCCAGTGTTGAAATGACTGGAATGACCACTTCTCTGTGTTTTCTGGCCACTTCCCACCATCATGCCTCAGACATTCAAATGACTGCCTGATACAGAACAATCTCCCCAGTGAGTCTTGCTTGAAAGGGCAGTCCGTCCCCGCACCATACCTCCAACAGGGGTTCCTTAAGGAAACTGCTAATGAGTGCTGCTATCTTGTCTCCGTCCACGAGATGAAACTGACCATCTGCATCATGGTAGTAGTAAATTATTCTGTCTGCATCTCCATCGAAGGAACAGCATCTTTCATTGGACTTCATTTCGATTCCTGCCACACAGAATAATTCAAAATGAATAATTCAAATTAATTGAATAATTCAAATTTCTTCAGTCTAAGAAAGGGGGATAAAATTCAGTGTAAAAAGTTTTCGGTTTTTCTCTCACACCAGTTACAAGGGAAAATTCTTGCGGTTAAGTATTGATCGTAAGTGACCTTCTGTGTTACATGGAAGCACGTCTACTACGACTTTTCAAGAGGTGTTTAAAATTATCCTTCCAGGGCTTAAGCAAAATTAAACATGTGCTAGGCAAATAGAGCCTGTCCTTAAGATTTACAAAAATCAAATGTCAGTTGAACAAAGTTTCTCCCAATTTGTAAACTGAAGCCCAGCTGAAAGGAATAAATGTCTTTATAACTGCAGATAAAGAACCATTACTATCCTTACATGATCAAGCAGCGGGTACAATCAAATATAAATAATTGGAGTGTTTTGTCATTGAGGAGAATCCTGATCATTTCTCCTGTCTGAAGCGCTACATAAACATATGTAATTGTTTCTGTACCTGAATGGAGATAATAGCTTCAAAATCAAGGGAAGAGGATTCATTTAAATGGAAAGGAAACAACATAAAAATAATTATCCTTCCAAACAAAAACCAATGTCGTAAGCTTTAAATAGTATACAGGTTTACTGTATACAGGGCGAACTCTTTCACAGCTAAGTGAAAAAAGAGCATTCACAATCTATCTAAGCTGAAACCCGATATGATACTAAAATAAAATTCCATTTTACAAGCCAGAGGTCTGGCAATACTGATTCCCACATAGTGTTTTGAGAGCTACACGTATTGAATTGAATGCAATTTCCCTAGCACCACAATGTCCTTTCTCATACAAAAAATAACCAGCAGTAGATGAGGTATGTGCTTGAATCCTGAAAAAAGGGATTTTTATTTGTTAACACCATCAATAACAAGAAACACTGGTCATTAAGAGCAAAGGATTATAACCTGTGAGAGACCAATGGCTTGTGTAACTTGTGTAAAGTTACTGAAACCTCAACAGCTGTGTCACATCAAATCTTAGACAATGTGGCTGTTCCTTTGCCATGACAGCAGCGGATGGACAAACCCACCCCAGACCTACAGAGACTGAAACCCTCGGACAGAGCCCAGGAATCCGTGTGCGGACCAGCCCTCCAGGTGATTCTGATGCCTGCTAAAGCTTGAGAGCACGGCTCTAGAATCCCACCTTGATTTTGCTTTCTCCACCAGATTTCCTGCGCCCTGTGAGGAGTGCTGTGACTTGCAGGCAGAGAGCAGCCTGTGCTCCATGTGGTACCGAAGAGCGGGAAGAGGCCCGGATGTGTAACGGCGGCAGGGCCAGGTCCAGCTCACCTGGCCAGCTCTGTTTGTGAGACTGGTTTCAGGGAGAGCGCGAAAAACACATCTTTCACATACCCTGAGGAGGTTTCTGATGACTTTTCACAAAGTCAGCCCCACATAAATGATTGAGCTTCCCTTTGGTCCCATCGTTAAACAGCTGCACTGACAGCCCCTGGGAGAAGTAGTGTTTCATTTCTCTCAGCTTCAGGGCCCCTATGCCGTTCGCACAGTCAACCTTAAGTGTTCTTTGGCCATCTCCACTGCAGGAGGCCTGAAAAGGAAAAGACATACGCAAGAAAAATTTCAAGTTGTAACAGTGAAGCATGGCATATACATGTATATATAAACATCTTCCATTATTTCAGTTATAACTCGTCTGTTTTAACCCAGGAAACAAAAGGGTACACACATTCAGATGAAAATTGTAAAACACCAAAGTAAAATGTTAAAACACCTTTTTTCGGACACAGACACTGGAACAGTTGCGTTGACTGAATAAATGATGGAAATGAAGCTGTATTAGAATTTAGCCTCCATGAAGCAAGGTCTCTTACAATATTATAGTCTGTATTACACGGCAGGCATTCAAATACGGGCATGAGTACACAGATGAGTGAGCAGTCATAACATCCGTCCTTCTCTTCAGAGCATATTACACCACCGGGCACGTCTGGCTTTTTTCCTGTCAGTCTCCTCTCCTACCCATCTCACCCCAGAATGTAAGTTCTCTGAGAGCAAAGGCTTGGTTTTGTTTAACTATGCCTGACAATGACATACATCGATATTTGCCAATCAAATGAATTACACCCCTCAAATCTCGTTCAGGTTTAGGAAGCTAATTCACCTCGAAGAAAGGCTTTCTCAACAGTAGGTGCCTCAAGTATGACACCAACAGCACCTGCAGTAACTCTAAGACCAAATTCCTCTGAATGAACACAACGATAACCGCAAGTACACCACTCTTCTCCCCCGGGGAGCTCAGAACATATTACACGCCTTGCCGGGTAAACGCCAACAAAGAGTTAGCAGGATACAAGGCCCAGACCTTGCAGAGCGCTAAAAAGAAAAAGAAGACACGCCACATTTTTGGAAGAGGAGGAGGGGTAACAAATATCTAATTAAAATAAACTGTTCAACTGATGTTATTTTGGTCATCTGCTTAAACTCTAACCACGTTCAAGAGATTTTCACCTGTTTGGTAAGTTCCACAAAGGCTGCAGAGAGTTTCTGGTAGTAACCTTCTGTGGTTGCCTTTCCATACTGGCCACTGGTGTTTCGACAGTACACCATGTAGTGCAGCTGGGGCGTCGTCAACAAGCCATAATCTGTCACAGAAATACAAAAAGCAATTTACCACATTCCTTAAGAAAGAAGAAAAGTTTAGGACTCATACTGTGTGAATTTCAGGGTGACAAATCCTCTTCAAAAAAAGACATCTCGGGCGTCCCTGGTGGCGCAGTGATTGGGAGTCCGCCTGCCGATGCAGGGGACACGGGTTCGTGCCCCGGTCCGGGAGGATCCCACATGCCGCGGAGCGGCTGGGCTGAGCCTGTGCGACCGGAGCCTGTGCTCCGCAACGGGAGAGGCCACAACAGTGAGAGGCCCGCGTACGGCAAAAAAAAAAAAAAAAGAAGCCCAGGTGACTAGCATCTGAAGAGGGGAGGGGCAAGGCTTGTGGCACTGAGCCTTTAACCTGTGGGATGTGACCCTAATTCCAGGTAGATAGTGTCAGAATTAATTGGTAGTGGAAAAGGCACACATTGGATACATACTTGGTTCTAAAAAAAATATGAACTACTACTGATAGCAAAAACCAATCATTTAGTATAGACGGGTAGCAGTATAAAAATAGAGCAACGTAGAAAGTAATAACTGAGTTCTATTTCCAGTAACATTACAAACTATGTAATTCAGATGAACCCTCCTCCCGAAGACAACCAAAAATGCTGAATAAGAGAAAAATCTCTTTTTAAAAAGAATTACAGTACCAACATTACAAAGGAATTAGGCCAAAATTTACATGAAGAGAGAACTCCAGGATGTGAGCTAAGGGAAGCCAGTTTTGCTCTGAGGACATTCCTCTAAATAAGAAGTTGAGCAATGGTTCTCAGTGCAAACAGTCCATGCTGGTCTAAGATGTGCAACTGGGGGAACAGGCGCGCGTGAGGCTGAAGCCCCAAAGGACTATTCTTCAAACCATAATTCGAAAAGATACAAGCACTCCAATGTTCACCACAGTACTATTTACAGTAGCCAAGACATGGAAGCAACCTAAATGTCCATCGACAGATGAATGGATAAAGAAGACGTGGCACATAAAGACAATGGAATACTACTCGGCCATAAAAAAGAATGAAACAATGCCATTTGCAGCAAAGTGGATGGACCTGGAGATTATCATACTAAATGATTAAGTCAGAGAAAAACAAATATCATATGATATCACTTACATGTGGAATCTAAAACAAAAAAAACAAATGAACTTATTTACAAAACAGAATAGACTCACAGACTTAGAAAACAAACTTATGGTTACCAAAGGGGAAACGTGGTGGGGAGGGGTAAATTAGCAGTTTGGGATTAACATACACATACTATTCAATACTATATATAAAGCAGATAATCAAAAAGGACCTACTGTATAGCACAGGGAACTCTACTCAATATTCTGTAATAACCTACGTGGGAAAAGAATCTGAAAAAGAATGGATATATGTATACGTGTAACTGAATAACGTTGCTGTGTACCTGAAACTAACACAACATTGTAAATCAACTATACTCCAATAAAAAATAAAAATTAAATAAAAAAAAAAAAAAGGACTACTCTTCGGTGCAAGAGTGGGTTAGAAGTGAATCAGCCCCCAGGGCCTACTCCCCAGAAAGCTGTCTTGGCGCCGAGCAGAGTGGGAAGCCCACCCCGAAGAGCTGTCACCACAAACACAGGCCTCCCACAGACACCCAGTTCAAATTCACGTAAACACGGGATCAGAAGAGCCCTGGCATCAAAGAACCTTGTCACCCACCAGCCAGGCAGTACCCCCAGGCCCCAGCAGAAGCAAACACTAAACTCAGCCAGGGAAATACACCTTTATCATAAACCTCAAAAATGTCCCACAAATAATTTTCCCAGAAAACAGCTTACAGTCAAAAATAGCTAAACACACAAGAAAGGCACCATAAGCAAGCAGCAAGAGAAACAGCAAAAGTGGACCAGGATCCAATCAATATTCCATGACGAAATCCCTCAGTGGTCTTCAAAGTCAAGCACAAGAGTTTGGACTGGAAGCAGAAAGTCACTTTAAGCTCTTGAGCCCTGCAGTTATGTAACAGAAACGGTATTGTGTGAAGGCAACTTTGGCTCTGGTATAAGGATTAGGTGAGAGGAGGTGGAAAAGCTCAAAAAAAGTGAGTAAGAGCTTAGACTAGCTTAATGGAAGTGTGTAAGGAGAGAAAAACCATATTCCAAAGACACATATTGAAGGATGAAACAAAAGGATTTTGTGACCGATATCAAAATTACCAAATAAACATTTACTAAATGACTATTATAGACAGTTACTCAGTAAAAAGCATGACCATATATTCCACGGAACAACCCAGCAACCTAGAAGCCAGTCTTCACAGCTCTAGCCTCATCACATATCACAAAATCCTTTGCATTCATTACTAATTCCACCTTTTTCCATTTCTCTCACTAGCATCAGTCTTGCACAAACTACTGCACAGTCCCCCCTCTCTCCCCCCTGCCCCCTCCCTCCTCCTTCTCTCTCTTCCCCCCTCGCTCTCTCCCCTGTCCCCTCCCTCCTCCTCTCTTCCCCCTCCCACTCTCCTCCCCCCTCCCCCTCCATCCTTCTCTCCCCCCTCCCTCTCTCCCACTCCCTCTCTCTCTCCCTCTCTCCCCCTCCATCCTTCTCTCCCCCCTCCCTCTCTCCCACTCCCTCTCTCTCTCCCTCTCTCCCCCCCGTCCTTCTTTCCCTCTCCCCCTCCTTCTCTCTCCCCCCTCCCTCTCTCCCCCTCTCCCTCTTCCCCTCCTTCTCTCTCCCCCCTCTCTCTCCCCCATCCTTCTCTCCCTCTCCCTCTTCCCCTCCTTCTCTCTCCCCCTCTCTCTCCCCCATCCTTCTCTCCCTCTCCCCCTCCCTCCCTCGTCCTTCTCTCCCTCCCTCCCTCTCTCCCCCCTCTCCCTCCCTCTCCCCCCTCCTTCTCTCTCCCCCCTCCCTCTCTCCCCTCCCTCTCCCCCATCCTTCTCTCCCTCTCCCCCTCCCTCCCTTTCTCTCCCCCTCCCTCTCTCTCCCCTCCCTCCCTCTCCCCTCCCTCCCTCTCTCTCCCCCCTCTCTCCCCCCTGCCTCTCTCTCTCTCTCCCCCCCTCCCCCCACAACAGCCAAAGGGACTTAAAGTGAAAATGTGATCCTATTCTCTGGCATAAAGCCCTTCAACAGAGTCCCACTGCATTTGGAGTAAAGCCCCAATTCTCACCACGACCTGTAAGGCTTGGAATGACTTGGCCCCTGCTTACCTCCCTCACCCTATCTTCTACTAGCTTCCCCCAGTCTCTCTATGCTGCAGTCACATTAACCATCTTTCATTTCCTGAAATACACTAAGTTGAAGAGAAAAATGAGCAAAATGTTTAAAGAAAAGAAAAAAAATCACTCTCAAATTTTTCTAGATTAAAACCCTAAAAAAGTGATGGTTCTAGAGATAGAATGACAGTACTGGGAAGTTCAACCATTCTGGGGATGACAGAAAGAACACAGTTTGGGACAGGGTGAGACATCACTCAGACCAATGCTTTCAAACCTCACGCCAAGCCTGTCAACAGGTCATGGAATCTACTTAGTAGACCCAGCCATCATTTCTGCATTTTTTTAACAGAACAGATGAACACATGTCATTGAGTATGGGTAAGTACGGTTCACTGAAACTTTCATTTCAGTCATACACACAAGCACACTAGACACGTCATGATACAAAATCGGTTTCTTACTGTAGGTTGTGATACGCAGTGTAACAGACTCCTAGAGGGCTGTATGTAGCAGGTAGTCAAAAATGGCAGATGAACTGATGAGTGAATGAATAAAAGAATATATGCAGCTGGAGCTATGGCAGTAAAGATACTCATTCAGAAATGAGGCAGAATGAAAGCGAGAAGTGAGGAATGCCACATTAGGAGAGACAGAAGAGGAGCCCGTGGACAAGACCAATACGCAACAGTGGCCAAGGAAGTAGAAGTTAAAGAAAGGGAGAGGTCACAGTGTGGACTGTTGATGTCATTTCAGGTGATGTCTCTTCACAGACATCAACTGAAATAAAAACTTTAAAATATAAATTCTGAGAGTTACTCTTAGATCACAGATCCCTTTGAGTATCTGACAAAAGCTATGACTCCTCTCCCTAGAAAAGCGCATGTGCAGGTAACACAGCACGCTGTATCCAGAGGCCCACAGGATCCCTGCAGCTTAACCAAACACGCCCCGGGAAGCCCAGGCCCCAGGTGAATTCCCGCTTTATAACAGATGAGTGTTGGGGGAGACATTTCCCTGCAGAGGCAAGGATGGAGACTCACCGGCAGTAGGCTTAGTAATGACCAGAAGAGCAAACAGAGAAGCAAACCAGGTGAGTCCCGGAAGAGGCCAGGTTAACTGGGAATGAGGGAACACACAGGAGGTTGAGGGGATCAAGAGAAGGTATTTTAAATGAGAGAGATCTGACACCAGGAAAATTCACCTCCAAGCACAGAGGAGTCACTGCATTCACATGGTGCACAACCAACATGAGAAGAGGATTCTCATGTTGAGAATGCAACATTCTCTCAGCCTGTCTCGTTGCATTTAATTCTTCAGTTGATACAATAGGAAAAACCACCTGTCAGAACTTCAAATCATGATTACAAGTAGGTCAAAGATATTTTCCATCCTTATTTGACCTGTTAACAGCTAACTCCACAAGTGATCAGCTATTCGGGAATACCCAATATTGACAAAAACTCCCCAGAATGAACATCTTCAAGTTACCTCAGGGCTTTTTTTTTTTTTGGTAAACATTTTAAAAAATTTATTTACTTGGGCTTCCCTGGTGGCGCAGTGGTTGAGAGTCCGCCTGCCAATGCAGGGGACACGGGTTCGTGCCCCGGTCCGGGAAGATCCCACATGCCGTGGAGCGGCTGGGCACGAGAGCCATGGCCGCTGAGCCTGCACGTCCGGAGCCTGTGCTCCACAGCGGGAGAGGCTACAACAGTGAGAGGCCCGCATACCACACACAAAAAAAATCTACTTATTTTTGGCTGTGTTGGGTCTTTATTGCTGCGTGGGGGCTTTCTCTCATTGTGGCGAGCAGGGGCTACTCTTGGTTGCAGTGTGCAGGCTTCTCACTGCGGTGGCTTCTCTCATTGCGGAGCATGGGCTCTAGGCATGTGGGCTTCAGTAGCTGTGGCACACAGGCTCAGTAGTTGTGGCTCATGGGCTCTAGAGCTCAGGCTCAGCAGTTGTGGCACACAGGCTTAGTTGCTCCACGGCACGTGGGATCCTCCTGGACCAGGGCTTGAACCCATGTCCCCTGCATTGGCAGGCAGATTCTTAACCACTGTACCACCAGGGAAGTCCCCCCAGGGGTTTTTATATCAGGAAATTCAGGATTATAAAGGAAGTTGTCTAAGATCAGCCTTGCCTACATATTATCTCCTACAGGTAAAATGTAATACGCAAGCCCAGAAAATTTTTTTTAACTTTTTTTAACTTAAAAAGCTAGTAGTTTATATCTAGGAGTCCATTTTTTTTAACTTTGTTTATCTGTAGTTTCAAACTTCTCTAAATTAAATATATATTTATTTTGTGATATTTTTATAAAACTTTTTAAAAGATTAATTTACAAGTCAGGATAAATACATACCATGGAATTGACCTCCTAAAACAGTCACACCGTCTATTACAGACTGTGAAAGTTTCTCACTGCTGGGCCTAGGAAAGAAAAGGAAGAAAATATTACATCCCATCCCAAGACCAACTGAGCTGCTAGTTCTAAAAGCAAATGCAGAAATTCTGTGCTACCAGTTTCAGAATAACAAGTCCATTGTATTTGAACTAAATGAAACCTGCCAAGCCTGAAAACTCTGAAAATACGGGTGAAGTGTAAGCATTTTCCATTAGCCTTTCACAATATATTTCTTGGAAAGAGTTTGGCTTTTAAATGCATTTAGGAAATAGATATAAAGGGTACACTAATTAACCTACCTAATACCTTTTCAAGTTTGACTGCAACAATACATACACTGCCTGAGAACAGTAACAATAAATATTGAAACCACAGAGCGTGCATAACCCAGGACTGGGTATTAAACCACCAAGCGTACAGAGTCTAGTTTTCATTTTAAAAAGTCAGAATAAATTATTTTTCTATCTATCTGGAAATAAGATATGTAAGATATATAACTGCCTTGTAGAAAAAGATGTTCTATATCATTTAAACCAGGTAATAGACAAGAGGCAAATATTGGGTTGGCCAAAAAGTGTCTTCGGTTTTTAAGTAAAAATAAAAGATACATTTTTCATTTTCACCAAGAACTTTATTGAACAACGTAATCACCCTTTTGTTCCACTACCTTCTGCCATTTTTCAGGCAACTTCATAATCCCACTTTGCCAAAACTTTTTATCTTTTTGAGCAAAGAACTGTTTTAGGTACCTTTTACAGTCTTCGAAGGAACTGAAATTTTTTCCATTAAGAGAATCTTGTGAAGACCGAAATATATGGAACTCCGAAGGTGCAATGTCTGGTGAATGCGGCGGATGAATCAGAGCTTCCCAGCCGAGCTGGAACAGGCTTTGCCTGGTCATCAAAAGAGACATGCGGCCTTGCGGTATCCTGATGGAAGATTATGCATTTTCTCTTGACTAATTCCGGACGCTTTTCATCGAGTGCCTCTTTCAGTTGGTCTAAATGGCAGCAGTACTTGTTGGAATTAATCATTTGGTTTTCTGGAAGGAGCTCATAATAGAGGACTCCCTTCCAATCCCACCCTATACACAACGTCACCTTCTTTGGATAAAGACGGGCCTTTGGTGTGGTTGGTGGTGGTTCATTTCGTTTGCCCATGATCTCTTCTGTTCCACATTGTTGTACAGTATCCACTTTTCATCGCCCGTCACAATTTGTCTTAAAAACAGAACGTTTTCGTTACGTTTATGTAGTGAATCACATGCGGAAATACCGTCAAGAAGGTTTTTTTCGTTTAGCTTACGTGGAAAGCCAAATCTCAAAGCAATTTACATAACCAAGCTGGTGCGAATGATTTTCAACACCTGATTTGGATATTTTGAGTATGTCGGCTATCTCCCGCGTGGTATAACATTGATTGTTCTCAATTGATGTCTCAATTTGATAACTATCAGCTTCAACTGGTCTACCTGACCGTGGAGCATCGTCCAGAGAGAAATCTCCAACACGAAACTTTGCAAGCCACTTCTGACATGTTCGATCAGTCACAGCACCTTCTCCACATACTGCACAAATCTTTTCTGCGTTTCGGTTGCATTTTTACCTTTCTTGAAATAATAAAGCATAATATGCCAAAAATGTTGTTTTTCTTCCATCTTCAATATTAAAATGGCTATACAAAAATTCACCAATTTTGATGTCTGTTTTTAAATGCACGCTGATATGACAGCTGTCACACACAATCTAACAAAATTGTTTCGAATGACGTTAAAGACAACTAAGAGCTACTAGAGCCATCTTACGGAAAAAAACGAATGAACCTTTTGGCCAACCCAATACACGTGCAAGACTTTACTGTGAGATAATAATTTGCTTCAGAACATAAGTCACTTGGCTATTCTGTTACCTATAAATCCACAAACAATGGTATTTGGAAGTCCCTCTGGTAACACACTAAGGGTAAAACACCAGTCTAGGCCATTCGGAGACGGAATAGAAATTTCCTTTAGAAAGAATCTCTGGCTAAAACCAGATCTTATGCAAAAGAGAATGCTTCTGTTTCAAAGTACACTTTTAATCTAACATTGTACAATAACACCTTTTTGAAAAGGAAGGTAAGCGCTGCCAAACGTGACAAATGCGCAGAAACAATATAGATGGTTAATGCTTTCCAGTGAACTCCAGCAAGGGAAAAATGACCTATGAACCAACAATAACACAGGCTATAAAGTAAACCTCTAAAAATAATGACTTACAATCACATGTTCTTACTCTATGGGGGAAAAACCTAAACCCACAGAAGTAAAGGGATGGGAGACATTTGCTAAGTGCTTCTCTCGTGCCAGGAAACAGGTGTGTTGCACGTACTCATGTAATCCTCAGGAAGGACTGCATGATGTAGGCTCATCATCAACATTGTACAGGTGAGTAAAGGTAAGCTCCAAAAGCTTAAGTGACCTACTCAACCCATACAGTAAGTGTGAGAGTTGGGGCTCAGACTCCAAAGCCCAACCTGCAGTAGTGACTGAGCTCCTACATCCTACTGAAAAGACCAGGACGTGGAGAAGCCTCTCAGGGCAGTTCCACTTTCCTCGACTTTTTTGATTTGTCCTGGGCGCTAAAACAGATGCAACCATCTATGTGGTGTTCCCAAGCAGCTTTCACCAGTAGCTCTGATGGTCACCTGGTATCTCTACCAATCACCACGAAGGCATCTTGGTGCAGATTCACAGCTGCTTTCTCGCCAATGTCCACCAACACTCTCGGCAAATCTTGTTCCTCAGCGTTGGCCAAACAGGTAGCATGCTCCTCCCAGGACGGTGCCAACATTTCACCCAAAGGATCAACCAATTTTACACCATTGTCTTCCTTGAAAGAAAAACAAATAATAAGTCATCTGTGCAGTTGTGAGGGTGACGTGAGGAAGTAAACCCAAGCTGCTTTTCCCCCAACAAAAGACAGTGTTGGCCGGGCAGTTTCCCTGGTGACCACTACTGAAGGCCAGGCGTTGTACATACATCACCTCAGTAAATCCTCACAACACATGTTATCCATCTAACTAATAATCCGATGGTTACTCCAATCTCACTTTGAGAAAACTGAGATTCAGAGCAAGTACTCTGCTTATGTTCATACAGCTAGTGTCAGTTCTGATATTAAAACATCAAGTCCATCTGACTCTTAAATCCAACAGCCACTGTGCCACACTAGCTGTTTTAAAAGGCTGTCATCTGAGCATTCGCCATCAATTAACTGATGAGGCACAACTGTAGCAGACCCAGGACACCTGGAGATCCTTCTCACTATGGCTGGACTCAAAGAACACACTGGCCAGCATGTCAACCAGTGGGTGGTACAGAAGCTGAAAACTGACGCCTAATTCTGGTCTGCTCAAATTTCTGGAAAGAAAAAAAGTGTAGTACAGAGTGAATGTCAAAGGAAGGAAACAGCTCAGAATTGTTTTAAGCAGTGCTTCTGAAATTAACAATAAATGTGGGGTTCTGTCTACAAATCATTAAGCAATTAAGGTGATTTAGCCATTTAGACACTTACACCTTCAGAGTGATCCACATTTAGAAGCTGAATAAGCAACATCCTCTTGTTTTGGGGTGGGAAGGGAGGAGGTTACAATCCTTCACTAACCCACAGAGCTTTAACTTGCTGCTGATTTAGCTACAAAGGCAAAAGTCTCATGTCCTAGCAACCAAACAGAAGCATATTATTTAAGCCACATATCAGTTATAGGCCAGTACAGAATATGATGGTTAAATTGTCTCAAAAGGAATACTTTAGAAACTTAATTGTCATAAACACTAGACCCATCAGGCCTCATCAGTATTCTGCCCAGGGCTCACCTTTGGATCCCTGGAGCCACGTGTTTGGCTGTTCACTCAGAACGGGAAACTATTCCCTAGCTAGAGAAAAGCTGTGTGAAAACTTTCAAATCGTGCTGTCTTTTCAAATGTTTGCCCTCTCCCCTCCCCCAGCTTGCCTCCAATCTCTTTAATCTCTGCTAAATTAACAGAGGCAGCACTTTTCATTACTGATGCTGTCTCAATACAACTAACTTGGAAGGACATTCTGTCACTTCTCAATATGGACACACTCCAAAAAATGACCGTCTCCTTTCACTCTCTCCACACCCTTTAAAGAGTCATGAGCTAAATGAACACTTGTTAAGAAAAGAGTTGTTTTAAAAGTAAAGGCATATAGCAATGAGAAGGCACATTCCTAGAATTAGAATTTGTACTTTGGGTCAAAGTGCTCAGAAACTAAGGTTTGGTCTTGCAAATAAACATCTGCTTTATCGGAGCACTAAATGCATTACCTCAGGATTGTGTGATGCTGTTACCATGACTCCTATAGTAGATTTGGTCTGTTTTGACCTCAGGACAGCTAATAATCCCATTCGAAACATGACATGATCAAGGTGTTCTGCTTTCGTTCGAAATCCAGCAGTCCCATATTGAAGAGTGAGTCCATCAGGCTTGGCATGTAATGCTGACTGCTTTGTAACAGCATCTAAATCCATGTCTACAAAATTAAGGAGTATTTTTCAGGCATAAGAAATCTTTCAAGGACCATCTGGTTCAAAAACTGCCATCCCAAACTAATAGATCTGCCTCATTCTGAACCTCCCCCCAAATTCTATGTTTGAGAGCGGAAAAAAATGGTAGAATAAGTCCCGGAGGTTAGCATTAACTGTACTGTTCACTTCAGGACAGACATGAGACTGTCCCCAACAATTCCTGGACCCAAGGCAAACTTAAAATGGTCCATTCCCAACTAAAATGAAGATTCTACACCTAGATTCAGAGACTCCTACAAGGGACCGTATCGTTTTACAAATGGGAACACTTAATTCTGGGTATCAGTTAAACAACCTAAATTTTACATGGGAAGCTGCTGACAGACTGAGGCCGAAGGTCACATTCTCCAGTGGACTGGGGCTGCATATACAAAATATCTGGGAAATCTGTGCAGTTCTTCTGCTATTCCTCCCAGGCTACAGAGACCTATTCCCAAAGGAAAAGCAAAGAGCAAAAGCCTCCTCTCCAAGACTGCCCAGACCTCCCAATACACCTTGCAGTGGATTTTTGTATTTTCGTAAGGGAGGCTCAGGACACCCTTCTAAATTAAGCTCGGAAACTAGCAACATCTTCCTTTTACCTTTCATTTAAAAAATCAAGCATCAGCCCTTAGCCCGCTAGTACTTCCTTCTCTGGGATACTCTAACTTTAAGTGGAACTTGGGGCTTCCAACTCTTGTTTTCTTTACTGTCCTTCACTGCGTCAATGAACAAAAGTTAAATGTTTCCTTTTGTCCAGTTGGAAAACGCTGGCATTCAGGACGCTAATTTAGATTGGCCTAGAGCGATCAAATCTAGTTCACATGCATGAAGACGTTGTATTAAAAAGTGACCAGTCGTCAATGCATCTTGGTTATTTCTAAGGGCGTAAACGAGCTGTTACGTCCAAAAGTCTTAAAAAAAAAAAAAAAAGAGTCAAAAAAATAAAGAGTCAAGGTAAAATGTTTCCACCCTTTCATGCGTTCTAGGTCCTAAAACTACTTTCAACGAGCATGTGAGGGGCTTTTATTGAAAGTATTCTCAAGTCCAAACTGTCCACTATAAAAAAGCTAAGAAAGGCCCCCTTCCCCCCAGTCTTTAGCACCTGGTTAGTTCCCCTCTCCTCCCAGCCCCCGAATCGCCCCACGTTTCCTGGCACCCAGCCCTGAGGTCCCCACCTAGGTGATGGACGAGACCCCTTTCCCAGCTGGAGACCCTCGGGCCCGCGCCTCCAGCCCGCTCCCGAGCCGCAGTGGCGAGTAGGTGTGTCCCGCGCGGCCCGCGAGTCAGTCCGCTAGCCGGCCCGCTAGCCTGGCGGTCGGCCGAACCCCTGCGGACCGGAAGGTCTCCTTCTCGCCGCCAAGCCTCGGGACCCCGCTCACCTCTGCCGGGAGACACCCCCCTCTCACCTCTACAGCGCGGACCACCTCCCTCGCGGCGGCAGGGGGAACCACACTAGACAAGAACCAGACCAGAAAGGTCGTCATCCGCAAACGTGGCCCTCCGTGGCTTCCGGCCCGTTGTCCCGCCCCTCAGCCAATCACAGCGCGGGAAGAGTCCGCGGGCCAGGCCCCGCCTCCTTGCCTGTTACGCGCTGCTCGCGCCTGCGAAACTGCGGATCCGCGTTGCGAGAGGGCTTGGGGCTGTTTCCTTTGAATGACTGGGAAGGGTGAGGCCCCGCGGTGGCCCGGGGGTTGGGGCCGAGGGTCGCGGGCCCTCAGAGCACTGCGACCGGCAGATACGCAGCCCCTGACTCCAAATTTGGGTCTCAGAGGGCGGCAGGGCCCGCGTTCCTGGGAAGCCGGGCTTCCAAGTGGTCCTGGATGGGGGGTACCAGCCCCGATATGAGGCCTGTAACCAGGTGGTCCCGGCCCCAGTGAGTGCCACCCGGCTTCTCGCATCCCACTCTCGATTTTCGAGGTTCATCTCCCAAACGTCTGATTCTGTGGCGCCTTCTCGTGCCCCACCCCCTTCCCCATCCTACCGCCCCAGCTCGCACAAAACGTCATTTTATTTATTTACCTGTAAGACCCCCTCACTAAGCCTGGGCCCCTCGGGGCAGAGGCCAGGTGGATCCAAATCGCCCGGACTCACAGGATGCCGCCCGGGGCCAGGGTGGCTCCCGAGAAAGGCGGAAAGGCCCACCCGGGAGGAGTTCGTGGCGCTGGGGCTGAGGGGCGGCAACTGGCGTGGAGCGCGGCGGGGCCCCGGAGACCTGGGAGCCGGGGGAGGCGGAGCTCCGCCCCGCCGGCACTGCGGGCTTCCCTCGCCGCAGCGGCCAGCTCCGCCCAAGCCCGACACCTGGGTGGGATTCGGAGGCTGGGCCCCTCGCCTTTCCCAGAATTCAGGCTTGCAGAGCGTCTGCAGGTGGTGGTTGCCCAACCACCTGCAACTGCATAATTCGGAACACTTGTTGAGAGTCCGGATTCCCTGATCCAGATCGGAAGCGGGGGCTGGGGATAAAGGGACTGGGAATCTGAATTTCAACGACGTATCTTGGAGGATGTCGCGTATACTAGATTTGGGGGCCAGGAGATAAAGCAGAAGAGTGTAAGTGTCCCGGTTTGTGCCCCTAGCTCTCGACGCGTAATAGCGCTCCTGCAAAGCTGCTTCCACGGAAAGGGAGCTGCGGGAAATTCCTCTGGACACCGCCGACGTTGACAAATCCAGTGTCCCTGGGCCCTTCCGGTTTTCCTGACAGGTTGATTTCAAGTCAGCATGTCCGCTTCAATGAACGAATGCCTTCAACTTCAGCTGCTGGAGATGGAAATGCTGTTTTCTATGTTTCCTAACCAAGAAGTAAAACTTGAAGATGTCAATGCCCTGACGAATATAAAGAGATATTTGGAAGGCACAAGGGAGGCACTGCCACCAAAAATCGAATTTGTGATTACACTCCAGATCGAGGAGCCCAAGGTAGGTGCCCTGAGTGGTTTTAATTGTTTCCAGGTGCCCAGTTTATATTGGAAACACTTGGAACCTGAGCTTCCTGTCCAGGAAGTAAATAGAGAATATTCCAGATGCATATATGGGATATTCCAGCAAAATATGGGATGACCTGTAAGTTGTTTTCAATAAAGATCTTGAATTTTACATACATATGCACACCTTTTATACCAATATGCCTAGTGTTTTTTTTTAATAAATATGCCTAGTGTTTTTATTAAACACATCTTGCAGTCTTCTACTGCCATTTTTATTCTATTCACTCATCCATTTTTACCAATGTTGCTATTGTAGTATGGACTATCTTGTACATATGTTACGATCTTCACAAACCTAAATATTGTCTTTAGCAAAACTGGCTTTTAAGGAGTGAATGTTTCTTTGATGGCACCATGACACTGAAAGCAAATACAGATAGAAAATCTAAATTCTGAAAATGAATTTACCTTCACCTTCTGATCCATTATCTCCAGCAACTTTAGCAGAGCCCAAGGAACAAGTGGACCAGGCATTTGAGAACCGCTGTGCTAGCTACTTCCTAGTCAGCCTCTGGGCGTCATTCCCTCAGAGGAATTCCCTGGCTCCCCAGACTGGATGCAATCCCTCTGGTTCCACCTTTCAGTGGATCCCTGTACTTTTCTATGGCAATGCTTCTCACCTTTGCAATGAAATACTTGCTGTGTATAATTATTTGTTTAACGTCTGTCTCCTTCACTGGGCTCTCGGCTTCTGTCCATGAAGGGCAGAACTAGTGTCTAGCTTCTTCACTTCTTTATTTCAGTATAGGGTACCTGACACATGGTAGGTGTCGGATGAATATGGGAATGAATGAATGCATACATGGAAGGAATTTACGTATGTAAAATTGTGTTTGTAAAATTGTGCAGTGTCTGGCACATAGCTGACACGTAATAGTAGCAGTAACTATGACATTTATCAGCATCGTGCAGTGGCCATGGATAAACTAGCTTATGTGAGTTTACGGTACTTAAATCTATTTGATTTTCATTTTAAGGTGAAAATTGACTTGCAAGTAACCATGCCTCACAGCTACCCCTACGCAGCACTGCAGCTATTTGGACGGTCATCCGAACTTGACAGACAACAGCAGCTCCTTCTCAACAAAGGTCTCACTTCTTACATAGGGACTTTTGATCCAGGTGAGCTGTGTGTGTGTGCAGCCATCCAGTGGTTGCAGGACAACAGTGCCTCCTACTTCCTGAACAGGAAGCTCGTGTATGAACCATCTGCACAAGCAAAGCCAGTGAAGAACACATTCCTCCGAATGTGGATCTACAGTCACCATATATATCAGCAGGACCTACGAAAAAAGATTTTGGATATCGGGAAAAGGTTAGATGTGACAGGATTTTGCATGACGGGAAAGCCGGGGATAATCTGTGTGGAAGGCTTCAAAGAGCACTGTGAGGAATTCTGGCACACAATTAGGTATCCCAACTGGAAACACATTTCCTGTAAGCATGCCGAGAGTATCGAAACCGAAGGAAATGGGGAGGACCTGCGCCTTTTCCATTCTTTTGAAGAATTACTTCTTGAGGCCCATGGTGACTATGGCTTAAGGAATGACTATCACATGAATCTGGGCCAGTTCTTAGAATTTCTCAAAAAACACAAAAGTGAGCATGTTTTCCAGATATTATTTGGTATCGAAAGCAAAAGTTCTGACTCCTAGGAAGCTATTAAGAGACCTATGCTTGTAATCTCGCTAAGTTAGTATTTCTGTTAGTAAGACCAAAATAAAAGGACCAGTGGCTGTTAAGCATCATCTGTGGGGAATCCAGCTCCAGCATTTTTCCCTGGAAATGAAACACAGAAGGCTTTTAACTTTATAACAGTGCAATTGTGATGTTACCTCTATGTTCTTGTGTTAACTGAAAGCTATTTAATGGTAAATTAATAAAAACCTGTCTGTCAGTTAAACCAGTGAAGCTAATTTGATTAAAAAGGAGTCCAAAGCCCAGTTTAATGGCAGTAGTCAAATTGCAGCTCCGAACTCATAAATATGAATAACACTTCTCCTTTTTGTGTTGCTAGCATGCAGGTGACACCCCACATTTTTCTAAGTCAAGTTTAAAATCAGAACAAAGAGAGAGCATGTGTTTACCACGTTTCTCACTTTAACTTAAACTCCCTGTTTGGGGTTTTTTCTTTTCATAAAGCCAAATCCTGACTGTAATGGTGGTGACACCACGCCGTGTTGTTACATCAGTTGATTGACAATACTAAGGATCATGTACCAATATTCTTAGTTGGGTTCTTCTCCACAGAACAAGATGTGGTTTCTTGTCCACGCAGCCCCACCAGTAGTGCGCATGGGTCTTCGTCCCTGTGCCAGTTTGCATCGCTCTGTGGGGCAAGGAGTTTGGGAGAGGACCACTGTGATGTCCCTGTACCATCACCTTCCTAGAGAACAAAAGTCAGGCTCTACATTTTGCTGATGTCACTGCCATCTCTTCTGAAACTTTCAAGCTCCACAAGCTTCACCTGCCTGCTTCAAAATGAGAGTTTAATGATAATAGCTCCTATTTAAGTAGCTCTTGCCAAACCTTTTTATTACAAAGCATCTACCCCTCTCCAGGAATTTCTGGAAGTCTCACCTGCAGTAAGGGAGGACATAAGGTCGTGAGCTGCCTCTCTGCAGCTTTCTCTGGTTTCCCACTCTCTCTTTAGCTACTACTGCCCTCTCCCGGGGAGCACCCCACCGACGTCCTGGTCCCCTCAGAACACCAAAGCTGGGTGCTGAAATTTAGCCACATGGAGGGGATGCTTCACTCCCCATCTCATGATGACGTTAGATGCCAAAATTCCTGCGTGTGCTGGTGGCATTTACAGAATCTTTGATGAAACCGTCCATTCCGGTGTCTGCTTTTAGTCTGTGTCTAGGATGCAGACACATGTCCGGGCAGGGCCAGGACGTGACAAACAGCAGACCCTGCACTAAGCTGACTCTCCTAAACGTGAGGCCTGGGAACGGGGTCCACTCTGTCCTTCCCTGCGCTCTTCTTAGCTCATCAGAATGAGTCTCCTGTCACGGCGCAACTCAGACCCTCAAACCAAGGCTCTTGTCCTGGGCCTGCCTTGCCTGCTTATCCACCTTGCCTAGTCACGTTTTAATCCTGGCTTTGCATGTGCCTGGGGCTCAAGCTGGGGCCTCACTTTCCCTAAATACAAAGGGAAGAAATAGGGCTGACATTGCCAAAGACTCATTTCTCAATCTTTGCCAGGACTGAAAACAACATAGTATAGAGTTCAATTTCCCATATAATCTCCCCAAGGCCATAAGAAGTATAATTAGCATTCTCAAGTTTTCAGGCCCTAAACAGATGTAACCCCGTTAACTTTTTTCCCTTTGAACTGAGACAGGAATAGATGCCATCCACCTAATATGTGCCTAAGCCACTCAGAGAGGGTTTTCTATGATTAAATGAGCAAAAGTAGCCACAGAGAGAGAAGTTTAAAGAACATGGAACAAAAATTATTTACATAATTCAAGTGAAGGGAATAAATTCTGGTTTATGAATGCTCTACTGCTTCTGGAGCTCTTTCTGATGATAATTTTTCAGAACCTACTTTGACAGGTCCAATAGGAGCATGCGCCGATGCTTTTTCCTATCAGAAGCACTGATAATAGAAATGTAGGCTTCATAGAAAAAATATATATACACGTAATGATAATTCAAAGCTCGGCTTGTATGTATAGTAGATACACTTCTGGTGTTGTCTGCCTAGCCTGATAGGAGCAGGCACCTCCCCTACCTTCCCCAACACACACACACACACACACACACACACACACACACACACACACACACACACACACACACACACACACACACACACACACACACACACACACACACACACACTTACTCTGGTGAAATGCCCCTTCTCTGGGAGAGGGGGGAGGTGGTCTTGAGCTCTTGCTGCTTGAATCCCTAATGCCACCCTCCTTTCTGGCCTACGGAATGCTCAGTTGGCCAAAACCTCCTTTGGGCTACCTAACATCTGCCCCCTTTTTTCCTTCAAAGTCAGAATCAGTCTCTATTGCTTGTAATTCAAGAACCCTGATGATGTATACATTATATATTTAAATGGTTATTTGGAAACGATGCTCATTATAAATGCTTGTGTCTTTTTTTTTTAACTTAATTAAATCAGTATTTCTTCAAATATGTTCTCTGCTTTTCATTCCTTGTTGGTCTATTATGCTAGGCTAAGGGCTGAGGATACTCGCATAATGGATTGAAGAGTGGGCTGGATGAGCTGATGCACCATAACATAAGGACTTCAAAAACATCCCTATACGAAATCAGAAATACGTTGCCTGTGAGTTTCTATGTATGTCTGCTTACATGCCATCCTTCTGAGAACTTGAGAAGGCTTGGAGGGAGCCTATCTGAGGTCTTCACAGAACCCTCTTGAACAGGACAATTTTCTTTCACTTGCTTTTACCTCAAGCAGCCCAGTAGTAAGTTGAAAGAACAGGTATTTTCTGAAGAAGGTACAGTTTGCTCAAAAATCCTGGTTTTATACAGAATCCTGATTTGCCTCAAAACTCTAAGCCCATTGGATCTCCCTCAAAGGGTCCACATGGTACACCCACTTTCACTGCAACCTGGATTGGCCGGAGCAACTTTTCTTCTGAGCCCAGTTAAATCTAGAAGCATTTGGATCAAGCCATAAATGGGCTTGAGCATCGCACATAAAATTCAAAGAGGCCTGCCAAACACAGGCTCCTCCTTAGTTGTAGGTGGAATAGAGCACACAATTTTTTCTTCACTATGGACAGGATATTCCAACATACACCAAAGACTAGACCACCACAAAGTTGGCTGAGGTGGCAGGATCTTGTGTTTTCCCAGGATTTATCTTCTACCTCTCAGCACGATGTATCTTACCAGGTATCCAGAGAAGCTCGTGACACCTGTGCTCCAGGTCTTATTAGCATGTATCATCATCAATGTGTTAGACCAGCATGATGCCCTGTACAATGGTGAGATGATCGAAGTCTGGTATCAAGAATTACATTCTGGCACACAGAGAGTTAATGGAACATTAAGAGAAGCCAATCTTTTTTTTTTTTTTTTTTTTTTTTTTTTTGCAGCACGCGGGCCTCTCGGCTCTGGACGCGCAGGCTCAGCGGCCATGGCTCACGGGCCCAGCCGCTCCGCAGCATGTGGGATCTTCCTGGACCGGGGCACGAACCCGTGTCCCCTGCATCGGCAGGCGGACTCTCAACCACTGCGCCACCAGGGAAGCCCGAGAAGACAATCTTTGATGTTGCTTATTGATAAACTGACACTACAGGTGCCCTCTCCTTACTTGAATAAAGAAGAAAAAAAAAAGCACAGGCCAAATTAATAGCTACCTACTGATTTGCTCCAAGAAAGAGAACTTGTCTGACAACAGCTACAGTTAGAATCAGCATCTGATTAAATGAATGAACCTAATGCCGTCACTCTTCGAGCCCTATCTTTCTCTTGCACACGCCAAAGATCATTTAAGTCCAGATGTGATAAAAATCATACCCCTGCTTCTTTTAAAGCTTTTGATGGTGGGACTTACCTTGGCAAACCATTTGGTACTCCTTGCCAGAATAACTCTTTTTCTATGTATCATGGATCCAATGTGGGGATGCTGCCATAGACAATGAAGAAATCAATTCTAACTCTTCACTGGGAAGGTAACTGGACAATGGATCCATTCCTATAGCATACACTTCATCCAGTAGATCACAATGGTTTCGGAAGTTTGTATTTGTTCAGACTGTTGCCAGATGATTTCCCAAATGCCTAGTGGTTTCCTTTCTGTAATGCACTGTTACCCTAGTAAGTGGAGCCTCAAAGGAAGATTTGGGAAACATATTTATGATATTACAGAGTTCTTCACCTTAGGGATCTTTCATTTATATCTGTGCATGGCAGTCTGGTGAGGGCCTTGATACTGTGTCTTGGTGGCTCTGGTCAGGCTTTTCCACTGTTACTGTTATACATATCAAGTAGGACTTACACGGGTTGTCCACATTTTGGTCCTAAGCCAAACTGACATTCAGCTGATATGCATTGCTGTGGCTGTATCAGTTGTATACACCGGCATCTATTTTTCTTGATCAAGACCTCTGAGGTCCTAGTTCAATTTTTCAGCATCATTTCAAGCTCTGGGACCCTGTGATTTACTGGCCCCCACCAAAGATTTCTGTAGGCCAAGCTATTCTGATTACACTGGACCTGATCCCTATTATGATAACTGTTTCCACCTTGTCTCCAGTTGTTAATTACTGCAAAGTGCTGCTTTTTAAGCCTCTAGTAGCCCCAAGATTCTGATGTCTCTATTGAAATAAGGAGCCCATTTTTAACTACAGCATTTCCCAGCTTATAGAGAAGTGTCATTAAAATGCTTTTCATGTCCTCCACAAAATATTAGCAAACCAAATTCAATAATACATTAAAAGGATAATACACCATGATCAAGTGGGATTTATTCCAGGGATGCAAGGATGGTTCAACATCAGAAAATCAATCAATGTGATACACCCATATTACCAAATGAAGGATAAAAATCATATCACTTCAATAGATGCAGAAAAATCACTTGACAAAATTCAATATCCATTTATAAAAAGAACTCTCAACAAAGAGGGTATCAAGGAAACATACCTCAACTTAATAAAGGCATACATGACAAGCCCAGAGCTAACATTATATTCAATGGGGAAAACCTGAAAGCTTTTCCTCTAAGATCAGCAACAAGGATGCCCACTTTTGTTATTTTTCTTAACAAAGTATTGGAAGTCCTAGCCAGAGCAATTAGGCAAGAAAAAGAAATAAAAAGGATCCAAAATGGAAAGTAAGAAGTAAAACTGTCTCTATTTACAGATGACATGATATTATATATAGAAAACCCTAAAGACTCCACAAAAAATTTTGTTAGAACAAATTCAGTAAAGTGGCAGGGTACAAAATCAATATACAAATTCTGTTGTATTTCTATACACTAATTAATAATGAACTATCAGAAAGAGAAATCAAGAAAAATAATCCCATTTGCAATTGTATCAAAAAGAGCAAAATACCTAGGAATAAATTTAACCAAAGAGGTGAAAGAACTGTACACTGAAAACAATATAAGACACTGATGAAAGAAACGGAAGAGTCAAATAAATGGAAAGACATTATATGCTCATTAGAAAAATTAACATTGTTAAAATGTTCACACCACTCAAAGCAATCTACAGATTCAGTGCAATCCCTATCAAAATTACAATGGCATTTTTCATAGATATAGAACAAACAATCCTAAAATTTGTACAGCACAACAAAAGACCCTGAATAACCAAAGCAATCTTAAGAACAAAGCTGGAGGCATCACACTTCCTGATTTCAAACTATACTACAAAGCTACAGTAATCAAAATGGTATTGGAATAAAACCAGACACATAAATCAATGGAACAGAACAAGCGAGCCCAGAAATAAACCCACACATATATATTGTTTAATTTATGACAAAGGAGCCAAGAATATACAATGGCAAAAGGACAGTTTCCTCAATAAATGGTGTTAGGAAAACTGGGCAGTCGCATGCACAAGAAGAAACTAGACCACTATCTTACATCATACACAAAAATGAACTTAAAATGGATTAAAGATTTGAATGAAAGACCTGAAACCATGAAACTAGAAGAAAACTGGTGGTACGCTCTTTGACATCAATTCTGGTGATGATTTTTTGGGTTTGACACCAAAAGTAGAGGCAACAAAAGTAAAAATAAAAAAGTGGGACTACAACAAACTAAAAAGCTCCTGCACAGCAAAGAAAACCATCAACAAATGAAAAGGCAACCTACTGAATGGAAGAAAATATTTGCAAGTCACATATCTGATAAGGGGCTAATTAATATCCAAAATATATAAAGAACTCATCAACTCATTAGCAAAAAAAAATCTGATTTTAAAATAGGCAGAGGATTTGAATACACATTTTTCCAAAGAAGACATACAGAGGCTAATATGTACATGAAAAGACGCTCAACATCACTAATCACCAGGGAAATGCAAACCAAAACCATAACACATGTTAGAATGTCTATAATCAAAAATACAAGAAATAACAAATGTTGGTGAGGATGTGGAGAAAAGGGAACTTTGTGCACTGCTAGTGGGAATGCAAACTGGTGCAACCACTATGGAAACAGTACGGAGGTTCCTAAAATATTAAAAAGAGAACCACCAAATGATCCAGCAATCCCACTTCTGGGTATTTGAAGAAAATAAAAACCAATTTGAAAAGATATATACAGCCCTACTGCAGCAATATGTACTATACCCAAGACATGTAAACAACGTTAAGTGTCCACTGGCAGATGAGTGGATAAAGAAAACACACACACACACACACACACAAGCTATAAAAGAGAATAAAATCTTACCATTTCCAACAACATGGATGGACCTCAGGGGCATTATGCTAAGTGAAATAAGTCAGATAGAGAAAGATAAATACCATATGATCTCACTTATATATGGAATCTAAAACAAAACAAAACACAAACAAGGTCATAGATACAGAGAATAGATTGGTCGTTGCCAGAGGTGGGGGATGGAGGGGTGGACAAAATGGGTGAAGGGGGTCAAAAGGTATGAATTTTCAGTTATAAAATAAGTCATGGGAATATAACGTACAGCATAGTGACTATAATTAATAACACCGTACTGCACATTTGAAAGATGCTAAGAGAGTAAATCTTAAAATTTCTTATCACAAGAAAAAAAACTTTTGTAACTAGGTATGGTGATTTACTGTGGTGATCATTTTGCAGTATATACAAACATTATTACCTTGTACACCTGAAACTAATATAGTGTTATATGTTAATTACACCTCAATTTAAAAAATGCTTTTCATTGATGCTACTAATCCCTTCACCAATCTATTTCTCAAGGTCTTGCTGAAAGGAGGTTCAGCAACAGTTCCTCCTGGGAGACTTAGGAGATCATTAGGGTTAGGGTGGTCAGACTGCACATGACAACACCACTCCCATATTCCCAACTTTGTAAATCTTTGAATACCTTTATGTTATCTCAAGGAATGTTTGCATTCTCAATTTCATTTAATGTGTGTCATTATCAAGTCTGCATTTCAGTCAACTAACTGAACCAACAAGCAGAATCATTTTCAGCTGCTCAAGGCAGCACATTAGATGCAGGATCTGTGGCAAGTGCACCCCCATCAGTCAAGTCTGCCCAATCCCAAATTACACTTTTCCATCCTTGGTACAACATTTTCAGAATTCCATATGTTTTCCTCAGATGTTGCCAATGTAAATGAGCAAAGTCTAGACTTGTTTTGGTGGGAGTCTTCTCCTCCTGGGTTTGCCCTCTTAATTGTACCCACCACAGCTCCTCTCCATGCTGGTCTCTGCTATGATGCCTACAGAGATCATGAGATGGCATCTGGGAGGAGATGGAGTGAGGTCATTACCGGATCTTCACCTAAGGCATTAACGGCCTCTTTAGGCAGGAAGAGCTCCCGTTTTGATGAGCAAGGAAGGATTTGCCAACTGTGCTGGTTTGCCTGGGGATGAGGGGTTTCCTGGGACACAGGACTGTCAGAACTCAAGACTAGTTTAGGGTATCACAAGTCCTCCAAATCTCCCTACCCATAGATCCCCATTTCAAATCAACATCCTCCTGTTTCCTGGTCAATACTCTTCACTTTCACATGAGAGTCCTGGTGAGGCTGTGAATACAATTCCTGTTAAAATCTGGCAACCAGCAGGATGAAGTATGACCTTGGGTTTCTGTTATTTCAGCCTTATAGCGAGTAAGGGAGAAGAGACTCTTTTAGCAAAAACAGAGGCATTTTTTCTAGTGTTTATATGGTGCCTTGAGCTGAGAATTTAAGCCTTTGAACTTAAACTATCTCTTTCTTTATGAATCCATCTCTGTAGAAGCAACCAACCTATTCCACAGTTCTGGATTTCCTCACTTTATACTGTTATACGGCAGCACCCACTTATCAGCCAAAACCTTCCTAACCTTAGATAATGCAACACATCCAGTTTTTACTTCTTGTTTGTGTTTTGGGGGTCCCAAAGATTTTGCTACATTAATTTTTATTAACTTTACATTTTTACCATTCGTATTTAGGTCTTTAATCCATCTAAAGTCTTCCTTTTTATATAGGATGAGGTGGTAGGTCCATGAGGTAGGTAGCTGTCCCAATCCTGTTACTGAACACTCTATTCTTTATGCGTTGAATTTTGTGCTAACTCTGTAACTAATATATTCAGGGGGTCTGTCTGTGAGCTGTGCTATTCCATTGTTCTATATGTTCTCATGACTTTGATGTATATGCAAATATCTTTGATGTAAATGTGAAAAAGCTGGAGGCTTAGTATGAACAAAATGATGTAAAAGTGTCTCAATACTTTTTATAATATTCTGGATATGTTGGTTTAAATAAAATATATTAAAATGAATTCCACCTGTTTCTTCTTTTTATGAGGCCACAGGACAGGAATTACTCATGTGACTCTTTGTTTTTTTCTATTCGACAGTGCTGTTCTAACTGTACTCTAGTGAATAGAGAACAGACTATTGAGAAAGGTAAACATGGATTTAGAGCCCTCCTCCTTCACTTATGAGCTCTGTGGACTTGGCACATTACTTAAACTATCGACTTCCTAAGGGAATTGTGGGGACTACATTAAATAGGATAAGGTATATAGACTACCTGGTACCTGGTTAAGTAATCATCCAATGTTTGTTTCATTACCTTTCTCTGAGGACAAGGAAGTAGCTCATTCATAACAGTATACAGCAAATATGACTACACATATATTAAATGAATGAATTTCATAGTGAAATTAGCTACTGAAATATTTTTAAAATTCCAAATTCCCTATCATATGACTGCCAAGACCCAGCATTGTCATTTTTAAGTATAACAATATTTTAAGAAAAAAAGACAATTATTTTATAATTTTATTCATTCACTGTTTCTATGCTTTAATAAATCTTTGCATAAGTAAATACATTTAGTTAGAGCTACAAGACAACACGGAAACTAGACGAGAAATAGGCATTCCGGATCTTTTCAAAATAACTATATTGAGGAAACTCTTGACTAAACGTTACCTTCAGAAATACCCCTACCTCTTCTACTGACACCTAAAACAACTTGTATAACCTTCAACTTTTAATGAAATCACGTACTACTATAGTTTACCTAGAACATCTTCTTACACTCTTTAAAAGAATTACTTCAAAAACAAAAAAGTCTCCATATAATTCTATAAATAAATAGTAAACGTTACTGGCACCTGAGCTTAAGAATTTACAGTTGTTTCCATTGGTTCAGTTATTAACTTCAAAAGTAAAACCTGAAATTAACGTTCATTTCTGGGCTGTAACTACTGATAGTAATTAGAATATTTTAATATCTGATGTAAAGATAATTTCTGATATTGGGGAAGTGGTTACAAAACTTTCTTCAAACCCAGAGGAAAGTGAGTTTGCTTCAACACAATGAACTCTTAATTACCTGAGCTAATCAAGGGGAGTTTAGGCCAGGTCACTCAGTTGGGAACTCAGCTTGCCTTGACTCTGGGGATGTTTGTCTGAAGACGTCAACTCCACAGGCAGCCCTTTCTCAAGGAGCTCACCCACTCTTCTCAGCTCTGCCCACTTCTCAGGCTGTGCTCGGCTGAAGGCACCAACCTCAGGATAGGGCCATGGTCCACAAAGGCCCAGCAGCAATGGTGTGGAGCTGAGATAGGGCACTTGGTCAGGGGGAAAGAAAAGTGCTTTTACGAAGGGATTTCTGACTGAGGACCAAGGTGATGAGGAGATGGAACAATGTCGAAAGAACATTAAAATCTAAGGCTGCACAAGGCATTGTAAACAGCAGTGGTCTTTCTTAGAAATGTTAGAATTCGGCTGAACAAAAAGAACAGATATAATCTAGGATTGGAATAAAAATATCTGAGGAGTTGTTTTTCTCTAGGCAACAGAGTAAGTGTTGTTTCCGTTTTTAGCAAAAGTTCGTCTATGCCTAAAATTCATTTCGATCTTTTTTTTACAAAGTAGATTTTTAATAAAATGAACAACAAAAGCATTATGGGTTTTAATACTGATATCAATTTATTACTAATTTTAGTCTTCCCCTTAGCTCCCTATATAAAAATGATGGGTTTCTCAGTAGTAGTTACAATAGCTTTTAAACAGAACTTGGGCAAAATAATTAAGATAGAAACCATAAATAACCATAAAGTAAATGAAGCAAAATTGTCTAGTGAGATGTTTACCCTAAAGTATATTAATATTCGTCCACAAATTTTTAGATTGTTAAAGTAAAATTATCTTACTCTAGTGTATTATGAATCATTATAAAAGATTCCAATCTTTGAAAATTATGAAAGACTTCAAGATCTCATCAATGGAGTTAGAAATATCAGCTATTAAGCTACTAGTCAAGTTTGGTCTGTATTTTCTGGGCCTCTTCAGGCCAGGAATAACAATCGGGTAGAATCTGCTCATAATCAGTGCTATACATCTGAGAGTAGACAAATGCTTCCTTGTTTTGGGGTTCAGGATAAACTGTGGCTGTCTTTTCTTGGTATGCATCTTTCACAATCTAGAAATAAGAAAAGAATATTAATTATTTTAATGGATAGAGATGATGATGAGCACATGTCAGAAATTTTTTATCTGTTTCAGCAACAGATGAATGGATAAAGAAGGTGTGGTACATATATATATAATGGAATACTATAAAAAAGAACAAAATAATGCCATTTTCAGCAACGTGGATGGACCTAGAGATGATCATACTAAGTGAAGTAAGTCAGAAAGAGAAAGACAAATACCATATGATATCACTTATATGTGGAATCTAAAATATGACACAAATGAACTTATCTACAAAACAGAAACAGAATCATGGACATAGAGAACAGACTTGTGGTTGCCAAGGGAGAATGAGGGGCCAGGGAGAGACGGACTGGGATTAGCAGATGCAAACTATTATATATAGAATGGATAAACAACAAGGTCGTACGGTATAGCACAGAGAACTACATTCAGCATCCTATGATAAATCAAAATGGAAGAGTATTAAAAAAAAAAAAAAAAAAGAATGTGGGGGCTTCCCTGGTGGCGCAGTGGTTGAGAGTCCGCCTGCCGATGCAGGGGACATGGGTTCATGCCCCAGTCCGGGAAGATCCCACATGCCGCGGAGCGGCTGGGCCTGTGAGCCATGGCCGCTGAGCCTGCATGTCCGGCGTCTGTGCTCCGCAGTGGGAGAGGCCACAACAGTGAGAGGCCCGCATACCACAAAAAAAAACCCAAAACAGAATGTGTGTGTGTGTGTGTGTGTGTGTGTGTGTGTATGTTTAACTGAATCACTTTGCTATACAGCAGAAATTAACACTGTAAATCAACTATACCTCAATTTAAAAAAAAGAATTTTTTATGTATCAAAAAATTAAGTTCTAATTTATATCTTGTCTGTTTCCAAAAAATTAAGTGTATTATAATAGAACACATAATCACAAAGAAGATATAAAGTGAAAATGCAATTATAAATCATGTAACAAGAGTAGACTACGGTATCAGCAAGAAAGGAAAGTGTGAATAGTACAGATTTACTCATGGGTGATCCTACCAGAATTTCTCAGATAAGTCAGTCTTAACAGCCTTGAAATGACTTGACTGATAATTAACTGAACTAAATACCTTAAAATCCCTGCTAAGTTTGAACTCAGATACCCTGCAGTTTCAGCAATCCCGATTCCGACCATGGCCTCCTACACAACCTCTTTCTCTATCGCAGGGTCTCCCGATTCTAATCAGCGGGGCTCTGGAGCCAGTCTCCGTGATCTGTGCCTTGCTGCTATCATGGAACCTTGTCTCCACGTCTTTGTGGGGAATCCTCAGTGCTGGCTTTCTCCTTTCAGAGCTGTCTCCTGCCATGTCATTCTTTTCCTAAACTTACTTGGGTCCAAGTGGTTGCACATTATGCTTTTACCCTTTAAAAATCAAAAACGAACTAGAACAACTTTGTCTCAAGTCAATTTCCCCGAAGTCCATTTCAAACCTTCCCCTCCTCACGTCTCCATTTGACTCTCATCACTCTGCTGAGAAAATTCCAACTGATCAAAGAGAATGATCTCAATTTCTCTTTTCCTCAACTCGAAGTGTCTCCTCTGTATCTTCAAACATTCTCCTCCCCTGCTTTCTTTGAGAAGAATGGATTCTCCCTGTTGTCAAAATTAATCACTCCATATGTGCTCTTTCATTCACTCCAGTCTTTAAGAAAGCAATCATTAAGGAGCTACTCGTATGACAGACTTATTTGAATAAGCGTGATCTTGAAGAATATCAGAATGGTGAAGTATCTCTTCTCAATGTAAAATTATGCGTTTATGAAAAAATTAAAGTTATAAAGAGTGTGCTGTACCGTGGAAAAATGTTTATGAAAAAAGCATGATCAGAAGTACGTGAATATACCCTTACACGTTATTACAACAGTGTTAGCAAAGAAAGCAAACACGAAAACAGACTGCAAGCAAACACACACGCCAAAATGAAGACAATGCTTGTTTCAGAAAGGCAGAATGTCAGGTATTTTCCTCTCTTCTATGTTTCAGAGTGCCTATGATGTGGTATTACTATGTTTTTAACAGATATTCTTTTTTTTTTTTTTTTTTTTTTTTTTTTGCGGTACGCGGGCCTCCCACTGCTGTGGCCCCTCCTTTTGCGGAGCACCGGCTCCGGACGCGCAGGCTCAGCGGCCATGGCTCACGGGCCCAGCCGCTCCGCGGCATGTGGGATCTTCCCGGACCGGGGCACGAACCTGTGTCCCTTGCATCAGCAGGCGGACTCTCAACCACTGCGCCACCAGGGAAGCCCTAACAGATATTCTTGAGTTACAATTCACTGACCACAAAATTCAACAGTTTTAACATATAATCCAATTATTTCCTTTAAAAAAAAATTTTTAATCCAATTATTTCTATAAATTCAGAGTTGGGCAACTGTTACCACATCCAGTTTCAGAACATTTCCATCACCCCCAGAAGTCCCCCTGTGCCTCTTTTGCAAAGGCTGTATCACTTTTATAATAAAATGTTCTGTTTCATTCCTGACACAGACTCTGCGGAAATCCATTCGTCTTTCTGCTCCCAGGACACACTGTATTAATGATGCACTCTCTCAGTGAAATCTTCACTCTCCCCTTCTCGTCAACGCCGGACGCTCTGGAAGACGAGAGCTTCACCTGTTACCACGTGTAGATCACCTTTATATCCAGCCTCTCTTTAAGTTTCAGTCATCACCGTCTACTTGTTAGAATTGTACATTTGAACGTATTGGGTTGGCCAAAAAGTTCGTTCGGGTTTTTCTGTAAGACGTTACAAAAAACCACAACGAACCTTTTGGCCAACCCGCTGCCATGGCTACCACAAACCTGCAGTCTACTTATATCACCTTCCTTCCTGAAGCTGATTCTTTGTCCAGGTTTCCCAATTTCTGTTTATCCACTCAGCGTTCGTTCCTCTTTCTAGGTGTAACATCTGAGTTTTTCATACTCTCCTGCTGTCCCTCGTCTTCTTAGTTACCCCTCTGATCATATGCTAGTCCTTTTCATTGAACCCTTCAAAATGAACTTAAAGGGATAATGTGATGTTCAGTGTATTAATAATTCAAACTAGTTTAAAACTAGTAGATACAAATTAGGAGAAAACATAAGCATACTCTTTCCTAAATAGATAACCAAGCAGATTATGTGAAGTTTTTTTTTTTGAAGGATTACTTGGTTTTTGAAGCATCTACCCTGAATCAACAAAATAAATCATGACATATGAAATCTAAATAGTGTTGTTCTGATAAACTTGCCAATAGCTTTGGTTTCCAGCCAGGAGCAAATGTGCCTCCAAGGGGACATTTGGCAATGTCTGGAGACATTTTCGGTTGTCACACCTGTTGCAGAGGCTACTGGCATCTGGTGCATAAGGGCCAGGGATGCTGCTAAACGTCCGACAATGCCCAAGACAGCCCCCGTGACAAAGAGTAACCCAGACCCATGTGCGTAGCGCTGAGGTTGAGAAACCCTAGTTTCAACATATGACGACTACTGTGGGCTGAAATACGTCACCTGAAAATGTTGACGCCTTAAACCTCTAGTACCTCAGAGTGGGGCTGTATTTGGAGACAGGACCTCTAAACAGATAATTAAGTTAAAATGACGCTATTCCGCTGGGCTCTAACCTAAGTTGACTGGTGTTCTTATAAGAACGGAAAACTTGGACACACAAAGAGACCCCAGGGATGTGCAAACAGAGGAAAGGCCACACGAGGACCCAGCAAGGAGGTGGTCATCGGCAAGCCAGGGAGAGGTCTCCGAAGAAACCAGACCCACCAACCCCTTCGTCTTAGATCTCTAGCCTCCGGGAGGAAATAAATGTCTGTCATCTGAGTCACCCAGCTTGTGGCGGTCTGTTACGGCAGCCCTGGTAAATGAACACGACTAGCCTGCAAAAGGAGTCGGTTTCTCTCTCGTCTTAGTTGTAGAAAATGTAGCTGCTTCTCGGCTAGTTCCTTGAAGAGCTCACCCGCCACGCCAGCCAGCTGTGAGTTCTCTGTTGTCACTGTTTCGCTTTCTGCCCAGTATAATCAAGTGTGATTTTCAAGGTGCCACACATCCACAGAGACATGGATAAGGCAGGTGGTTCAAGGTCTGTCACTCTACCATACGTGCAATACTGTGGTGACTATCTCAGTGTCATATGGAAGATACCAACCAAAAAAAGGCCAAGTGGAGGAAGCTTAGCTGAAATGAAACCATGATGAATTATCTGAATTATGGGAGAGAAAAAGGATGGGGAAATTAATGATTCAACCTATCTCTAAGGATCAAACAGAGTTCCTAAGCTCTGCCGAAGCACCAGGCCTCATTTCTCTGACTTCTGACATAATAAGTTGATACAGATATTTCAAGGAAGTGGATTTTTAATACCTAAACATGCACATTCAGCCATAGGTGGAAGGGAAAATAATGAGACTTCAACAAGAGTGGTTTTACCTTTTCTGCAATTTTCAGAGAAACATCTCTAATGGTGTCCAAAGGAGGATAAAGCCGGCCCTCTTCCAAGTGTTTATCTGATACTTGCTGAGCTATAACCTTAAAAAAAAAAAAAGAAAGACAAAAAAATACTTCATAACATAGAATGTGGTAGTTGTGAGGATAATGGTGAATGGTGGTGGATAAAAGCAGATCCCATTAACGCCTTCATCCAATTGCATCTCTCCCTTTCTCAGTGGAAAAACTGAGCTCAGAGAGGTTTGGTGACTGGTGGCGGAAGACAAATAGTGAAAAAGATGGGGATGAGTGTCTGGGTTCCCTCTTAACCCAGTTCCTTTTCTACTGTACCATGAATTGCTGGTGGCTTTCTTGTTTGATGCACTAGAGGGACGGGGGAAGAAGGGTAAGAAAGGCAGAGGAGGATGAGAAAAGTGATGGAAAAGGACCCTGAAAACAGAGGAGGAGAGGCTGGCCAGGCCTTGCTCCCAGCTCACATACTCTTGCACGGGAGGTAGAGCAGGAGGCCGAGAGAGCTATTTCCGACTCACATGGCAGAGCAGGATACAGACTCTGGATTATCCAAATCGCCTAAGTAGCCTCAGCCTTTGCTGTCCCCAAACCAGTCCCTATTTCTAAAGGAAACAGTGTAGACATGAAAATGGGCTACAAGGGTAGATCTTATGTTAAGTATTCTTATCACATACACATTCATAATAATAACAAAGAGGGTGGGAAAAAACTTCTGGAGGTGGGCTTCCCTGGCGGCGCAGTGGTTGAGAGTCCGCCTGCTGATGCAGGGGACACGGGTTCGTGCCCCGGTCCGGGAAGGTCCCACATGCCGCGGAGCAGCTTGGCCCATGAGCCACGGCCGCTGAGCCTGCGCGTCCGGAGCCTGTGCTCCGTAACGGGAGAGGCCACAAAGTGAGAGGCCCTCATACCACAAAAACAAACAAACAAACAAAAAACTTCTGGAGGTGATAGATTTGTGTATGGCATGGATTGTGGTGATGGTTTCAAAGGTGTATACTTACTTATCTCTAAATTCATCAAGTTGTAAGATATATAGCTTTTTGTTATGTCAATCACACCTCAATAAAGTAGCTTAAAAACATGAGGCAAATTGACATTATGTGCTTCCTGATGTGATTCACTGAGAAGGATTCAATTATTAGGCAAACCTAAACCAAACCCTCTAACCATACAACTTAAATCATGAGGAACATTGTAAAAAACAACTGGCCTGTACTCTTCAAAATGTCATTGCCATAAAAGAAACAGAAAGGCTGAAATGCTCTTGCAGATGAAAAGAGTAATCTAGAGGCTATAAAGGTCTTTTTTATGGATAACTGGCAAATTTGAATTTGGATTATACGTTAGATAATAATATTATATCAACGTTAAAGTTACCTGGGTTTTCAGTTATCCAGTGACTTACATGAATCAGTTTCCTCCAGACGCTGCTGTCAGTGGGGATCTCTCTAGTGCTCTCTGGGCAGATAGCAGAAAGGGTGGGGGCAAGGAGAATGAGAGAACACAGAGCAGGTGACTTAGGAGGAGGGTGTGAGGGTAGGAGGCCCAGGTTTGCCTCCCAGATGTGAACAGGAGGGAGGAGACTGTTCCAGGCTGCTGCACAGACCACGCAGGGCCAGCAGGGCTGTCCCCAGGGAGCATCAGAGGTCCCAGAGACTGTCCAGAGGACCGAGAAATCCAAAAATCTCTTTGTGATATAAAAATGTGCAGGAATAGTCTTTGAGATTGGTGCCAATCCATGAGATTACTAGTTCCGTAAGAGATCCAATTAGTACTTTGACAATAACCCTAACAGTTACTAGATTTGGGGTGGGCAAACAAAACATTCACCTAGATCTCCTACATGCTACTTTTGTTAACTACAAAATATAATCTAGACAAGAACCTTCTTCTTTTTGCCCCTTCTAGAGGTGTGTCTGTGGTGTTGTATTTATTCTCACTAATAAATACTACTGACTGCTAGTTCTATTTAATTCAATAAGTATTTACTCAGTTTCTGCTACGTGCTTTAATATTGCACTAGTGCTACTGGTGTTTTGAAAGAAGTATATGGGAGACCTTCTGTCTTCAGAGAAGATAACATACAATTTAAATATAAGGCAAGACTTGATTGTTCAATACGTGAAACTCTCGAGAGCATAATACAGCTAGGAATCAAATGAAGTGTTTGCTAAAGACAGCCATGGCTAAGGAGAAAGATCAAAATGAGTCAGAGAGGCCCCAAAAGGACCCAAGGACGAGGTGGGACTTAAGCCGTGACCTGAAGATAGGCTTAGACAGGTGGAGAATGAGTCTCGGAGTTTTCCAGGCAGGATGGTACATCGGACAGTTACATGGGTGTGCACATGCCTGGTGTGTTTAAAGGCTTTGGGTTGAGGGAGGATAAAAAGAACATCAGGCTTCTAAGCTTCAGTGCCGCTTAGAAAGGGTGTCACGAACAGAAATGCGGATATTGAGGGCAAGGGGAGAGAAGAAATGGCTTTCCACATCGTATTTAAGGAAATAGGGCATTTTGGTGGAAATACCCATCAGGTCACTGGAGATGTGGTGAAAGATAAGAATAGGGATATACAGACTTGGCCCCTTTTAGAATGATGATAATGGAAATAAGAGAATGTGTGAGATCTGTGAAAGTAGACTTTAAAAGGAAAGAGAAAAGTGAGGGCAAAAAACTGAATACTAGGAAGAAGCTTAGTTGAAAGGAACTTGAGGGACTTCCCTGGAGGTCCAGTGGTTAAGACTTCGCCTTCCAATGCAGAGGTACGGGTTCGATCCCTGGTCAGGGAGCTGGGATCCCATGTGCCTTGCAAAACATAGAACAGAAGCACTGTTGTGACAGGTTCAATAGACTTTTTTTTGCGGAACGCGGGCCTCTCACTGCTGTGGCCTCTCCCGTTGCGGAGCACAGGCTCCGGACACGCAGGCTCAGCGGCCATGGCTCACGGGCCCAGCCGCTCCGCGGCATGTGGGATCCTCCTGGACCGGGGCACGAACCCATGTCCCCTGTATCGGCAGGCGGAGTCTCAACCACTGCGCCACCAGGGAAGCCCTCAATAAAGACTTTAAAAAAAATTGTCCGCATCAAAAAAATCTTAAAAAAAAAGGGGGGGGGACTTGAAAGGATGACAAAGAAAACAATGAGGTGGCATGAAAAACAGGAAAGCCTAAGAGGGGAACAGTGGAAAGGCCAAGATTCAGCCGGAGAGATAGCTGGCTATGATAAGAATAACACCAGTAACCTCACCACATCTTATTGTTTTCCTTCAGAGGTGTTTGAGAGTAATTATTACTTTCCCTGGGTAGATTTACTGGAAAGACTTTTTTTTTTCATGAAATTTGTCACTAGAGGGTGCTGGAGTTATTTAGGAAAGAAAACACTGGCTACCAGGAGTAAAAAGATCATCTCTCTTCTTCTGATGTGTCTGCTATAAAAGACAATGACTACATTTCCCTTAATGTAAGAACAACTTTGAAAAGCCCTCCTAAGTAATTAGACATGATTTCTTGAGTCAAAGAAGCTCTAAGGGCTTCCCTGGTGGCGCAGTGGTTTAGAGTCCACCTGCCGATGCAGGGGACGTGGGTTTGTGCCCCGGTCCAGGAAGATCCCACATGCCGCGGAGCGGCTGGGCCCGTGAGCCATGGCCACTGAGCCTGTGCTCCGCAGCGGGAGAGGCCACAACAGTGAGAGGCCCGCGTACCGCAAAAAAAAAAAAAAAAAAAAAAAGAAGCTCTAAGACACCAGCCGTCGTGCTTTTAATGCAGTGAAGAAAAAGAAAGGAGAATTAGAGCTGGCCGACCTCTGTTCTCACAGAATGACACCAAGGCGCGAAAACCCGGGTTTAGGCTACTTGAGATCACACCAATAACATAAAAATCTTTCACAACGCAAAGAATAGTCTGTTTGCAAGATGAAAATATGTGAACATTAATCAGGCTTTACTTGGTTGGGTTTAGTTAGCGTGGTTTCATTTCAAGAGAAGAAATTCACTCCAATTTCTCCTTCATGAATTGCATCCTCCTCAGACGTATCAACCAGGTGAACATTCTGATTACCCACAGCTCATGATTTTACAAATATCGGTCCAACCACTGTATCATCCCCCTGAGGTTTGCGAGGCAAGGGGAACTGATGGGAGCCTTAGGTTCAGAGTACGTCTTGTGCCTTTGTGGCTGACCTAAGAGTTTTGTGTCTTTTCCCAGCATCTATGAATCTGTGGCAGGCTGACTTGTTAGCCTGCAAGTAAGGTGAAATTTCAGACCCTTCACAGTTCTTAAACAGTAGCTTAATAGAGCATCCCTACCGGCTCTGCTCTGTGCTGTTCTGTGAATCCTTCCTGAAGGCCCACAGAAGAGCCCACTTCCGTCCTTTTAATGACTTTACAAACACCGAATTCTCTGTTTTAATTTCTTCTCTGCTTGAAGTGCTAGAGTGGTTTCTGTATTCTACACTGCACCCTGAATAATAAACACTTCACCATACCAAATCAGACTGTCATTTTTTTTCCATAATGCTTATATTAGTACAGTACTACAAAGATTATTAGATAGATATGTAGATAGGTAGATATTGGAGGTATGTTCTTTTTGTTAACTTTTTATTGTATATTAGAGTACAGTTGATTAACAATGTTGTGTTAGTTTCAGGTGCACAAAAAAGTGATTCAGCTATACATATACATGTATCTATTCTTTTTCAAATTCTTTTCCCAGTTAGGTCGTTACAGAATATTGAGTAGAGTTTCCTGTGCTATACAGTAGGTCCTTGTTGGTTATCCATTTTAAATATAGCAGTGTGTACATGTCAATCCCAAACTCCCTAACTATCCCTCCCCCTACCCTTCCCCCCAGTAACCATAAGTTCGTTCTCTAACAAACTGTCATCTTAAATCTTCAAAATGCCATCATCGGGAATTCCCTGGCAGTCCAGTGGTTAGGATTCGGTGCTTTCACTGCTGGGGCCCAGGTTCAACCCCTGGTTGGGGAACTAAGATCCCGCAAGCCACACAGCATGGCCAAAAAAAAAAAAAAAAAAAAGCCATCGTCTAGGTAGGTAGGTTCTCCATGGAGAAATATTTACCACTTCCTCCATAATTTGGAAACAAAATTTTTATTGTCTCATTACTGTCACAGAACGTAATCGAAAGTGTAAAGATTTAAAAAAAAGGTTTCTTTTCTCATACCCTGTTGATGGGAATGTAAATTGGTGCAGCCACTGTGGAAAACAGTATGGCGGTTCCTCAGAAAACGAAAAGTAGAACTACCATATGACCCAGCAATTCCACTCCTGGGTATATATCCAGACAAAACTATAATTTGAAAAGATCCTTGCACCCCTATGTTCATAGCAGCATCATTTACAATTGCCAAGATATGGAAGCAACCTAAGTGTCCATTAACAAGTGAATGGATAAATAAGATGTGGTATATACTTATAATGGAATACTACTCAGCCATAAAAAAGAATGAAATTTTGCCATTTGCAGCAACATGGATGGACTTGGAGGGCATTATGCTAAGTGAAATAAGTCAGACAGAGAAAGACAAATACTGCCTGATGTCACTTATATGTGGACTCTAAAAAGTACAACAAACTAGTGAATATGGCAAAGAAGAAGCAGACTCACAGATATAGAGAACAAACTAGTGGTTACCAGTGGGGAGAGGAAAGGGGGGGGGTAATATAGGGGTAGGGGAGTAAAAGGTACAAACTTTTAGGTATCAAATAAGCTACAAGGACATACTGTACAGCATGGGGAATACAGGCAATATTTTATAATAGCTAGAGATGGAGTATAACCTTTGAAAATTGGGCATCACTATGCTGTACACCTGTAACATATAATATTGTACATCAACTGTACTTCAATTTTTAAAAAGCCCTCTTTTAAGAAATCAGAACACAGTCTTTCTGCTCGCTACTGAAGAACAATCTTTCCTAGTGACTCAGTGTGAAGTTACTACCCATCCCTTACTCTCTACTGGGAAAGATTTGATCTTCTTTGGACTTTACACCTTCTAGAGAGTGAGCTGGGATACTAAATAAATAAAACAGTAGACAACCTACAAGGAGCTGATTTGAGATTTTACAGCCTTGGCGAACACAGAGTATTTTACTATACCTCAGCAATGGTGAGAAAAATCTTATCCGTGATATGCCTCAGTCCACACGCCACCACACCGAGAGCAACTCCAGGAAACACATAGGAATTGTTGCCTTGGCCAGGATATAGGGTCTGTCCACTTGGGAGAGTGACAGGGTCAAAAGGACTGCCACTGGCAAAAATGGCACGACCCTGCAACACAGACACACAACTGTAAAAAGAGGCAGGCTATCTTCAAACAAACGGATCATAAGACAGTAATGCAAGTATTGAGTAGTTAGAAAGAAGTCTGATTTTTCATTGACTTCCTAATAAGTGTGAGCAAGCTATCATGACGCTGGCAGTAAGTTCTGGAGTGAGTGATTATTTCTGTTCTCTATCTGCCTCTCTATTCGTAGGAGAAGCATGCAAAACACAGGAGACCCCAAGACCACCATCCTGTTGTTGGCAGTGGTCCAACCCACGGGCCCATCAACCACCTCTAGACTACAGACTTCCACTTACAGGCTTCTGAAGACAAAAAGGGTAGGTTACTGTTTGAATCTTGGAAAGGATGACATTTTAGGTTACAGTTTAGAGGTCAACAGGCTCCCAATGTAATCACTGGGACAAATATTATATATTTCTGTATTGTAAAAATTATTTGAAAAGTCATATAGGAAAAAAATTCATTAGCACAAATGGGGTTAACAGATAAGAATAAGATTAAATTATCAATAATTGTCTAAAACTGTCTTTATTTTTTTCCTGGTCTTAATATTTCATCATAATATTTTTGAGGAACCTCATGTACTAGAGGCTTTAAGATGGCATGAACTTAGGGCCTGTCAGGTGCTGTATTCCATACTGCCAGTCAAAAGGGAGGCGTCTGTCTGATCTGGGAGGTGATATAGATGGAAGCGTTCAGGCTTCTGAAACAGGGATAGGAAACCCTCAACAAATAAAGCACTACAATCTAAGAAAGGCATTTGAAAAGTCTAAAAAAGCACTAAATCCCCAAAGCATAGTTTAAATGGTAATAGATTGGGTTATAAATTTCATCCCTCTTACCTTGAGTCTAAATCCATTATGATATTAATAATATTAACTTATTCATTTTTAACACATGTCATACTATACCTTTTCCATAAAGGTTAAGTATAACATGATTCAACCTTTTCAGGATATAAAAAGAGGAAAATAGATGAGAAAAAAATAGAAATTCTCATCTAGGTGTTTATCAGACACTGATATGTCTTGCACAAAATTAGGTGTTGTTTTCAGACAAGTGTGATACCTTCAATTCTGCTTTGTTTAGCAGATAAAGTGTTTTGTTACAAGCAAATTTCTAATGTAACTAAATTATCATTTGATATACATATTTGATATATATGTTATTTGATATATATATACGTTTGAAAATTATATTTGAGAAAGAGACCTGCAACATTCTACACACACCTGTTTGCCGCCCTCCTCTCCTTCACTCCGGCCAGTCGCTCCAGCATCATCATATTTTACGGAGGAACGGTATTAAATAAACGACAGACAGCTAAATACCCTCATATATAGAGACTGTTAATATGGAGAAGGAAACCTCTCCATATCATTTTTGGTATAGTTACAGTTTTTCGGAATTCAACGGTCCCTTTGTATTTTTAACCTTTCCTGATGACTCTTCACCTGCGCCTGAAGCAGCAGAGACTCACATCCAGCAACAGCCCCTTTCTTGTTCTGTAATCCTTTGGCTGAACCGATGTTTTCAGCTTCAAAATGACTTTTAATTTTATATATAGCAACATAAGAGCATTAGGCGAAATCATAAGAAAGAGTTTAGGCCATTTATATCAGACACATTTGAACTTAAAAACACAGCTACAGAAATTTGGCTAATTTTGTTTACGTCTATTATAGGTGAATCTATGAAATTTTGAGGCTTTTTGAAATATGCCAAAACAAAATATGTACTTAAACACTTATTTATTATGTGCCTACTCTGTGTAATGCGCTATGCTGAAGTTTTGTTATTGGTTTTTTTTTCTGCTTTAAGGATTTAAGGACTGAGTTACATGAGGCAAATTCCCCAACCTAGAGATGGGATAAAAACTTAAATTACTGAGGATACTGACGCCATCCCAGATAAGAGAAATAAACAATGGAGTCGCTCCTTTGCAAAATTTCATCCACTCTAGTAATAAGCATTTAAGGATACAGTATTAAAGAAGTAGAGCCATCCAGTTTTATTTATGCAGTTTTATTTATGCATTGAGTTAGATTTATGCAGAGTGACATAACTCTGTCTTGTTTATCCTTTCCAGTTCATTTTAGATTTCTTTCCAAAATAAAAGTGTTAGATATATGTGACTCAACTTCTGTTTTGTTGTAATGACATTTTCAAGTCTTTTAAGGAAAAAAAAGGGCCCTTGTCAACATATTGGTCAAATATATATTAATACAAGCACAGTATAAAATAAGTCACTTTTTTTGGAAACAGTGAAGTATTGAAGCTTTGAGGACTCCTATCCCAGTCAGGCTGCATGTCAAAATAATTGCCCAAATGCTCCACCCATGCCATCAAAATCCAAACCCAGGAGGAGTTAGCAAAGCAGAAATAAGACTGTGGTTTTATACTGTGTGCGTCAATGTTTGGGAATAGCTAGTTAAAAGCTATTTTAATCAGTATCTAGGATCAAGCTTTTTCCTTTTTAACTTTTTTTTTTTTTTTTTTTTTTGCGGTACACAGGCCTCTCACTGTTGTGGCCTCTCCCGTTGCGGAGCACAGGCTCCGGACGCGCAGGCTCCGGACGCGCAGGCTCAGCCGCTCCGCAGCATGCGGGATCCTCCCGGACCGGGTCACGAACCCGTGTCCTCTGCATCGGCAGGCAGACTCTCAACCACTGCGCCACCAGAGAAGCCCTCCTTTTTAACTTTTATGTTTAAATCTTAGATACTTCCAAAGCGCTTAAGGAAAATTATCAATAAAACATTACAAAGTTTATTTTGTTTTATTGAAGAACAGGATTTATACAAGATTCTAAAAAAGGATATGGTTCTTATCCTTCATGACCTGTTCACTGTTCTTTCAGTCTTGGTTATAAAATTTTTAAAGGTTAACCGGTAAGCACCTTAGATACCCTGGGCTCCCTTACAAAGAATCACAATTTGACTATTAAAATATCAGTTCCATTTTTGCTTTACCTTGGTCAGTTTATAGCACTGCTCTGCAGTACATTCTGCTTTGCTAGTTGGATTACTCAAAGCAAAAATAATAGGCCGTTCATTGAAGGTTGCCATGTCTTTGAGAATTTGCTCTGAGAATGCACCTCTAATCGCAGCAACTCCTAACGTAGAAACAAGAAACCAGTGAATAGGACTATCATTGGTTAATTAATCCAGTGCCCCCCAAACAATGAGACATGTCAGGTCATTTTGTAATACCCCCTAAACAAAATATAGAATATGTGTATTAAAGTGACAAAAAAGAGATGTTCGTTAATGCCAACAACCTTTAAGGTTACAAATCTCCAAGTATCTATGAAAAAAATCACAGCTTTAACATTTGACTCATTAATAAATTTAGTGACTAATCACTAGGAATTCTAGGCAATTTTATCAGGAAATAAATGTGTCTAATATATACTATCCCTCTGTAAACAATTCTAGAAGTATATTTCAGTCCCTCAGGCTATAAAGCAATCATATTTTATAATCCAGTGCTAACACTTAAGACAATCATCCGATTCAATGATAAAACTGAAGTATGACTCACTGAAAAAAACTGAACAGAAGAATAAAGCTATTAGCATAATGAGAATGGAAAAAGTAAGATTCCTGATGGAACATATTTTATAAAAAACAACAATAAAGGCTTACTACTACCCATTAACTCCTGTCATGGAGTAAGTATTTGTTTTTACTATGGTTCTCATCATTATTCTCAATATTGTCATCTGTGTCACAGGAGCTTCTAGAAATGGAGTATAATACCAAGTAAGGGTTGACATTATATACACACAAAATAAAGGATACAAAGTTTCAAAACTTTTGAGTTTTTTCAACCGCAACAAATTCGTCCATAGTAAACACCTTACTGTGCACATGCAGTGTGTAACACACTGAGTTATATAAAGACATGAAATACGGTCCCTGTTTTCAAGGAGGGTCTAGTTCAGTCTTTCTCAACCTTGGCCCCACAAACGTTTTGGGTTGGACAATTCCTTACTGGGGGGAGGCTTCGCTGGGCACTGGAGTCTGTGGACCAGCACCCTTAGGCTCTACCCACTAATGTCCGGAGCTCTGACCACCCCTTCTCCCTCCAGTTGTGACTACCAAAGAATGTCTCCAGACACTGCCAAATGTTTCCTTTCGGGGCCAAACCACCTCCCTTTTAGAACCACTGTCTATTTGGAATAATCAAGCCTGGCAAAGTGCTGGATATGCCAGGTATTGGCAGGTTGACAGAGTGAGCAGAGGGAACCGCACACTTCAGCTGGGATCATCAGTAAGATTAAGACGGCTCTGCATTTACAAATCTAGGCCTCTAGGGGGTACTGTTGCTTCAGGGAATGCGTAATTTTGTTTGCGAACGCCAAAGGTTAGAATTTCAAAAAGCTAAATTACGTCTCAAAATTCAGCAGTAGGAAAACAAATCAAGCCCACGTGGGGTTGAGGTAGGGTTGATGGCGGGGAGGAAGAAGCCAAAGCTCACCGATGAGGGTGGTTGGTTTTATATCTCGAACAATGGCTTCCAGGTTCTTCATTTCTTCATGTTCATGGGCAAATTCCTCTTTCTCTTGTGTTAAGGCAGCGCGTCCCTAAGTACAGCAAATAAAAAGGAATGATAAATCTGCCAAACATGTGAGAGTCAAAGAAATTTCAGAATATTATGCATATTACCCATATTTATGCTTAACATTTTTATGTATTATGTCTTCCAGCTGTTCTTAAAGTCTCCTTTCCAATTACCAGAGTATTATTTCATTCACCCTTGCAACAAAGATTTGTCTCAGACAATGTTCTAGGCAATGGGGATATAACAGTGAACAAAATAAAGTCTTGCCCTTATTATTATTTAATATTTAAAATCCTAACTCTACAGACATTTATGAGAAACTGGCATTAACAAAGAGCAACGAAAAACATCATTTAAATAAAGATATTGTTTACTAGACACGATTTGTGTTGATAAAGCAGTGTCTTAGAGTGTGCAGAGTTGCCTTTAGCGGCTGAACTACTCACTAAGAATGGAACTTGATGCCATATTTATATCATACTTTGATGTTCTACATAATTATTAGTTTTATATGTTTTTATTTTGTAATGTTTTGATTATAATTGTACCATGTATTATTATCTAGGAAACATCTAATTTAATATCCTAGCTACAAAAAAGAACGTAGGATGGGGGAGAGGAGTGTTAGCTGAAAATCTGGTCCTTCCCTTTTTTTTTCTTCTGCTCTTTCAGTATTGTATCTTTCCACATAATTAGTAGATCTGAAGATGAAATTCTCATCCAAACTTCTACGACCAGGAATAAAAATCTGCTCAAATTAGAATTCTCCTCATTCATCTATTATTCAATCTCCTTACTTCACTGAAGCTTTCATCAAAGAATGAGTGATACAATAGCTTTTTGTTCCCAGGAAGCAATAGCTAAATTAAGTGCACTACGTATTAAGCTTGACTTTTAAATTATTAAAATAATAATAACAATAATAATATTCTACCTACAAATTTTTAAGATTTTGACTACATAATAAATCACTACCTAACTTTATATGGTACTTTATAGCTTAAAGGTTGTTTTCACATATTTCATTTGATCCCCTCACCAATTTGAAAAGTAGGGCAAATACAATTAGGTTTTTGCATGAGGAAACAGAGGCTCTGAGATATCAAGCAATTTGCCCAAGACAGGTGCTAGAAATCAGTCTTTCCAATAATACAGCACAGTACAGCCCTGGAAAAAACACTTTACAAATGGTATATGTCAACTTGTATGCAAATTGTTAATCCTGAAGATGGTACAATATTCTTGCTTTAAAAGGTTATTATCAGCCTAAATGGGAAAAGAATCTGAAAAAGTATAGGTATATGCATACGTATAACTGAATCACTCTGCTATATACCTGACACTAACACAACACTGTAAATCAACTATACTCTAATATAAAGCAAAAATTTTTATAAAAAAGTTATCGTTTTATTTTTGTTTTTAAAAGTAATACATGTGAATTATAGATAACTTGAAACATATGAACCTCTTTGCACTCGTTTCATCTATAAAATAAGAATAATTAGAATTTCTACCTCATCAGCTTTTTAGCAAATTAAATAATATATCTAAAGCACTTAGGACTGTGCCCAGTTTTTAACAACAACTCAAAGTTAGTTGTTATAATTAAAATTTTTGTGAAGAAGAAAAAACCATAGTTCTAGCACTTATAATTCTAGTACCCTTTTTTGTAGTGGAAAGTGCTGGAAAGTGCTATTTCTGTATCACTGTTTTCTGTCATGAGCATGACTTTAGAGCTAACAGCATCCTAATAACAGAATTCACCATTACTGACCCCTGGGCTCTAAAAAGTTTTATCTTACACCTTTTCTTCCCTGCACATCAAAATATACTACATCTGAGAAACTGAAAAATCATCTTATTTAACACTAACTGGAAAAGATATATGTGTCCTCATGGTCACTGCCTCATTATTTACAATAGCCAAGAAGTGGAAGCAACCTAAGTGTCCATCAATGGATGAATGGACAAAGAAAATACACATGCACACACACAGGAATATTATTCAGCCATAAAAAAGGAAATCTTGCCATTTGTGACAACATGGAGAGACCTTGAGGGTATTATGCCAAGTGAAGTAAATCAAAGACAGACAAATGCTATATGATCTCACTTATACGTGGAACCTGAAAAAACAAAAAGCAAGCAAACAAACAACAAACTCATAGATACAGAGAACAGACTGGTGGTTGCCAGAGGCTGGGGAGGCAAAAATGGGTGAAGGGGGTCAAAAGGTACAAACTTCCAGCTATAAGATAAATAGGTCCTGCGGGTGTAATGTACAGCATGGCAACTATAGTTAATCATACTGTATATTGAAAGTCACTAAGAGAGTAGATATTAGAAGTTCTCATCACAAGAAAAAACATTGGTAACTATGTGTGATGATGGATGTGAACTAGAGTTATTGTGGCAATCATTTCACAATATATACGAATGTTGAATAATTACGTTGTACACCTGAAACTAATATAACATTATATGTCAATTATATCTCAATTTTAAAACACCTTATTTAATTCACTCCAAATCAAATTTGGTTTCCTGTTTCATATTCACTTCAGGAGAGAACATTCTAGGCTCTAGCAACATTAGCTCAAATATCGTTAGTCTATATTCTTGTTCATCATGTTTATTAAAGAAAAACTCAGTCAAGAGAATCATATAAATTCAGTTGCTGTACTTTCATCAGGCAGCATCAAATCATTCCATAAAACCTAACTATCATCATAGCCTCTTTACGACTTGTCATAGGTCTATCACAAATAGTTGATGTGCACCTAGACTGATTTTGTGAGTAACCACTAAATATTCTCAAACCATTCTTTCGTATTTATAAGATTTTTAAATTGCCTTTTAATAATATAAAAAATTATTACAATACTGAAATCTTTACAATTTGCACTAAATGGGGGGTGAGGCTACCTGGTGCCCCGATCCTCTACTCTCTTAGCTTCACAGCTGGGAAATTTATTTCAGTTACATATCTCAATCACAGAGGTTAATTAAGCATCATCCTAGCATGTAAAAAGTAGCTAGGCTTAATGCTAATTAGTTACAAATAAGAAAACAGCGGTATCTGCATGCCACAAGAATCCTCCCCCAAAAGTTTTGATAGGGCTTCGCTGGTGGTGCAGTGGTTGAGAGTCCGCCTGCCGATGCAGGGGACGTGGGTTCGTTCCCCGGTCCGGGAAAATCCCACGTGCCGCGGAGCCGCTGGGACCGTGAGTCATGGCCGCTGAGCCTGCGCGTCCGGAGCCTGTGCTCCGTAATGGGAGAGGCCACAACAGTGAGAGGCCCGCGCACCGCAAAAAAAAAAAAAAAAAGATAATTCAGATTTTGATTTAGGCCCCAGTTCCTCATCATCTCTTTCCTGTGTCAGTGATTTTGCCATGATACTTTACAGTTCCTTTTACAAAAGGCAGAGTATACTTCCGACCCCTTGCCTTTGGATTTGAACATGAGGCTTGCTCTGGTCCATAAAATGTGGGCCGAAATGACAGTGTGCCAGTTCCAAGCTTAGGCCTTAAGAGTAATTCTCTTGTACCATCACCACTGCTTTGGAAGTACAAGCCAGCCTGCTGGTCCACAGACGACGAGCCTTGTGAAGCAGACCTGGACCCAACCTGTAGCCCAGAGCCACCCAGTAGCATCATCACAGCCACCCACTCTGACCCACAGGTGTGTGAGAAAATAAATAATTATTGTTCGTATGTCACTGAGATTTTGTGGCTTTCGATAACATAGGAATAGCTAACTGATACAGGGGATGATTTTAGTTTGTTTTTCTTTTTTTTATTATTTTCTTTTTTTATTGAAGTACAGTTGAATTACAATGTTGTGTTAGTTTCAGGTGTACAGCAAAGTGATTCAGTTATATACTCTTTTTCAGATTCTTTTCCCTTATAGGCTATTACAAAATATTGAGTATAGTTCCCTGTGCTATACAGTAGGTCCTTGTTGGTTATCTATTTCGGGATGATTTTAATTTTGATTACATATTCCACCGTTTCTTTTTACCCAATGTTATTCCTATCTGTTTCTTTGAAAATAAGAGGTTCCTCAGTGAAGTAAGTCAGACAGAGAAAGACAAATATCATATGATATTGCTCATATGCGGAATCTAAAAAAAAAAAAATGATACAAACGAACTTATTTACAAAGCAGAAACAGACTTAGAGAATGAACTTACGGTTACCGAGGGGTGAAGGGATAGATTGGGAGTTTGGGATGGACATGTACACACTGCTATATTTAAAATAGATTACCAACAAGGACCTACTGCACAGCACGGGAAACTCTGTTCAGTACTCTGTAGTAACCTAACTGGGAAAAGAATTTGAAAAAACAGAATGTGTATGTGTAACAATCACTTTGCTGCACACCTGAAACTAACACAACATTGTTAATCAACTATACTCCAATAAAAAATAAAAATTAAAAAAATAAAATAAAAAAGAGCTTCCTTTCCCCAAAATGATTTGATGAGAACACTTTTGCAATCCACCTGCTACCTCAATGCCCTTATTACTGCTTGGTTATTTGGCAAAAAATAATCCTGCGTTATTAGAAAAAAAGAGAAATTCTGGTCATGGATAGGAATAAGAGTCTGGAGCCATTTGACAGTTCCAGTATTTACCTAAATTGTTTCTGAACTCTCTCTGGAAGTAGTATAAACTAAAATTCATGACTATTTTCATTCTCACAACGAGGCAATTTCTAGGACACGTACTAAACAAAGGTGCAGCTTGGGGAGATATATTTCCTGGGAATAATAACCTTCAGCTTCCAGAATTCTAAGCTAACATAGTTTTGGCCTGTTACTCTTTCCCAGAAACACATATACTCAACTGCAGGTATAAAGGCAAGTAACTACACTAAAATCTCACTCAGGTCCTACATGGCAAATACTGCAGAAATGCAAATTGCTCCTAGCACTACTTCCAGTACAATGGAGCCTAAAGGGCTAAATTATAGGCCCCAGACTCCCTTGCAGCTAGGGTTTCTGCTTTACACAGAGCACTCACCAAGCTAATGTGCCTTCACAGGACCCTGAAGGAGAAATGCACATCATGAAGTGGTAGCCATACGGCTCTTCTGGAAGCTCGTGGTGGTGGTGTTTGTTTCCAGGCAGCTGTGTTTCCAGTCTCTAGTTTCTAGTCCACCACCAACAGGTGGGTGCTAAGGAACAGTGGGTGGCAGCCACCATATCTGGCAACTTTCTTGTTTGTGGCCGAGACCCTGATTCTCAAATGGGCAGGGACAGCAGCTCCCTTGTTAATGCAGATATGTGTTACAGGAACTATTCCTCAAACTTTGGCCTGGTGCTCACTTCTTCAAAGGTTTAGAGATTTGCTTTTCAGGGTATCTAATGCTAGAACCTCTGCTAGGTTCTCTAACAAAGAAAAACTATCTCAGGATCACTATTCACCTACTCCAAACCAACTGTAGTCATCTCGACGCAACGTAAGGTAATCTTGAGAGCTGCTGATAAAATGCGAATCTCTTAGAGAAGACTGAATGAATCACTGGGTTTTGCCTCTTGGTCTTTTGGTTTCCACCTGACAAAGTTTAAGTATTATGCAAATACATTCCATCAAAGGAATAACCAGTGCTGAATATGGTCAAGGAATTACCATATGTCCTGGAACTTTCTTTCAATGTTATATTAATGCATTCTAGTATCAAGTTTTCTTCTTTAATAACAGTAGAATATTATAATTAATCTTTATCTGTGGTTTACTTTGAAATAGGAAGCAGAAAGCCCACTGAAAGGGTTGTGAGCAAAAAGGACATTTATAAGATTTTCAGGGTTATTAACAAAATAAGAATAGGAAGTACTAAAAATAGTTTAAGAGGAAATGTACCACGGATTTGTTTATTTTAGAAAATGTTTGGGCTCACAAAACAATAGATTCCACACAATCCATGGTAAAGCACTGTGGCCCACAGTAAGAAACAGAAGAATTACTAGCTCACAGTGAAGGTGTTCCCAGTCTGAGGAAACAACCCATTCTTGACCATTTAGCTACTGACAAACAACACGCCAATGAAAATATATCTAAACTGCTTCTGCTATACAGTTTTAAATAAACTTGCATAGGCTCTCCATAAAAATGGAAATCTAGGGCTTCCCTGGTGGCGCAGTGGTTAAGAATCTGCCTGCCAATGCAGGGGACACGGGTTTGAGCCCTGGTCCGGGAAGATCCCACATGCCGCGGAGCAACTAAGCCCGTGCGCCACAACTACTGAGCCTGTGCTCTAGAGCCTGTGAACCACAACTACTGAGCCCATGTGCTACAACTACTGAAGCCCATGTGCCTAGAGCCCATGCTCCGCAACAAGAGAAGCCACCACAGTGAGAGGCCCACGCACCACAATGAAGAGTAGCCCCAACTGCCGCAATTAGAGAAAGCCCGTGCGCAGCAACAAAAACCCAACACAGCCAAAAATAAATAAATAAAAATAAATTTTTTAAAAGAAGAAGAAATCTATTCATTTTCATTATATTACCAAGCCAAGAAGTAGCCTCCCACATGAGAAAATAAAACTAGCATGAGGGCTTCCCTGGTGGCACAGTGGTTAAGAATCTGCCTGCCAAAGCAGGGGACACGGATTCGAGCCCTGGTTCAGGAAGATCCCACATGTGGCAGAGCAACTAAGCCCGTGCGCCACAACTACTGAGCCTGCGCTCTAGAGTCCGCGAGCCACAACTACTGAGCCCGTGTGCCACAACTACTGAAGCCCGTGCACCTAGAGCTCGTGCTCCACAATAAGAGAAGTCACCGCAGCAAGATGCCCGCGCACCGCAGCTAAGAGCAGCCCCCGCTCGCCGCAACTAGAGAAAGCCTGCACGCAGCAACGAAGACCCAACGCAGCCAAAAATAAATAAATAAATATATTAAATAAATGAAACTAGCATGAGAGTAAAAGTCTTAGAAAAGTTTTACTAGCAGCTGAAATAACCAAATTCAACCTTGCATAATATGAATTGAACAGCTGCTACAAGTAGCATGTAAATGAGAGAAGAGGGTCTAGTCTGTTCATATTGAATGTGGACCTACAAATCCATAATGTGAAATGAATTTAAAAGATGTTGAATAATCTGAAGGTGGGAGAGACATAATCGTCATTTTCTTAGTTCAATAATTCAAAATATTTTCCTGAGCTTACTGTTCCAGACTATCCCAAACAGGAAATTAAACATTTAAAAATGTATTTTACAATGTTGTCCTCACAACTGTCGATCATGGTCAAGATAAATTGATATAAATTGTGATAAATTTTGTTGGCTTAGGGACACGAATAAATGACTAGTAGCAGAATACATTCTAATAGCGAACAGCAAATACATTTATGTTACTTCTGAAAACCTTCAATGATATACAAAAAAATGAAAGAAAAGCTCCCCAATTAGCCACAATAAATGCCATCTACATGTGTTGGGGATTGAACGTGGGACTCAGGATCAGTGTGGAGAAGACCTTAGGCCCTTCCATTCACTCATAACCTTGGGCAAGTCCTTTGATACTTCTACAGATGTTGGCTTCTCCACCTAGAAAACGGTTTGGATTGGTGATGAAGACAGTGTAATAAAAATGAACCTGGGGCTTCCCTGGTGGCGCAGTGGCTGAGAGTGCGCCTGCCGATGCAGGGGACACGGGTTCGTGCCCCGGTCCGGGAAGATCCCACATGCCGCGGAGCGGCTGGGCCCGTGAGCCATGGCCGCTGAGCCTGCGTGTCCGGAGCCTGGGCTCCGCAGCGGGAGAGGCCACAACAGTTGAGAGGCCCGCGTACCGCAACAAAAAAAAAAACAAAAAAACCTGATTTGGACTTTCCAAAGCCAACTGAGTGCCAGACTCACCTGAGGAAAAATAGATTCCTGAGCGCTGCTGCCAGATATTTTCATTCAAATCCAGGACGAGGCCCTGGAATCTGTATTTTTAAAACGCTTCTCAGATGATTCAAGTGATTAGCCAGTTTTCAGAATCACTGCACTAAAGGATTTATCAGATCTCTACCAGAAGCATTTTTAAAAGGTATGTGATCTGTTTTCAAAAAAGTATGAAATGATGAGTTCTAAAGGAGGAAAGCTCCAGAATAATGCAAAAGCACAGATTTCTAGTCGTGCTCTTCTGGCTGGCAACCCGAGATATAATGAAAAGTATTTAACGTGTTTAAACCACCTAAGGTTCCTGGAACGAGCAGCAAATCATCAAGAAGGTAGATAAACGTTATATGAAAAGATGCATGCTTTTATCATGAACATCTTACTTTATTAATCATAGTAACAGCACTGGCAGCTCCTAGCCACTAAAGCCAGAACTTGGCCAGAGACATCCATCTAGCAAGAAACATAAATTACCTATAGCCTCAGCCCCAAAGGCTTAATTCTTGGTGGTGACTTAGGAACGAAGGGAGAATAAGTACTGAAAGAAGGCCAGAAATCATGCAAACCAGCATCGCTCAAGGGCTCTACTTGCCAAAAACAGAAGAATCAAAAGACAAAAATAAAGGTCTCCCAAGTATTTTCTATACCATTTTCAAAGTTGATGTGATGATCTGGTTTAGATTTAAAACTATTGCAATGTGACATTCTCTAGATCTGTAATACTCAGGCCAATGTCTTTTACCTTTGGACTTCTATTTTCTGTGCCAATGGCTCAATTTTCTCCTCCTTTCAAAATCCAATTTGGAATCTACCTTCTTTACGCCCATCACTTCAGCTGAATGTGGATATAGATTTCTTATCAGTTCAGTCTCCCTATTCAGGATCCCTTGCTGAAACTGTACCTTCATTTGGCAACGTGCATGTGGGCACTTTTTATCTCAGAAACCCCAAATTCTATGGTGTTTCTTTTTTTAAGAGTCTCTAATTACACCAAATGTACTACAAATAGCTGGGAGTTTCTTTTGAATATTATTATTTCTTTGGTTTCCCCCCCGCCACCCCTTGTTTTGTGCTGATTCTTAGTACAGGAGATACAACCATACTGAACTACTACCTTTCTCAAAAGCAACATTTGCTCTGCTGGGGGTAGGGAGGAAGGTGGCAAAGACTGTCAGGATTTTGAGGTAGCATTTCATGACCCAGGAGAGGTACAAAAAATTAATTGTGGGGGCTTCCCTGGTGGCACAGTGGTTGAGAGTCCGCCTGCCGATGCAGGGGACACGGTTCGTGCCCTGGTCCGGGAAGATCACACATGCCGCGGAGCGGCTGGGCCCGTGAGCCATGGCCACTGAGCCTGCGCGTCCGGAGCCTGGGCTCCGCAGCGGGAGAGGCCACAACAGTGAGAGGCCCACGTACCGCAAAAAAAATAAATAAATAAAAAATAACTGTGCACTGCCACTGATAACTATGCATTCCTCCCTACACACAGGTACCAGAAGAACTCTGGAATCCGTGCCTCCTTGGACAATCTGCCCCATTTTACTGGCCTGTTTTTGTTGTCATGTCGATAGGTTATCAGAGTTGAATCTGGCCCCTCTTTATCTGAAGACAGAACCTGTCAGTCAATAACGTTTCACTCGCAGCGCGAGTGTGTGTGCTTGCTGAAGAGCTCAGAGCTCAGTTTCGTCATCTCAAGGACAGACTAAAAGAAGATGAACGATGTGACAAAAGTGTTTTCCACGTTAGAGCATAACAAAGGGGTGCAGAGTGGTCATAACGGAAGATAACAGGTGGTTAACTCCATCAGTATTTAATTTTGTATTTGCTAAAAGTCCATGTCCATAATTTTCTGACTGTCTGAAAGACTCGTGTATATAACTTCCGCCTCTGCGCTTTTTAGTACCTACATATATAGTGATCATATGCTCAATAAGAAATGGAAAAGAGGGAGGAAAAAAAAGCAAGCCAGATACTTTTCACCAAGCTTCAAAGTTCCTTAGGAATCAGAATTTTTTTTTTTTAAACCACAGTGTATGCAATGTATTAACCATCATTCAAGGTGGTGACAGTATCACTGGCTAAAATTCTGATAACATCACAGGGGAAAGGAAAACTTTTTCCATACAGCATGGAGTTTCAAGCCCTAGACCTAAAGATTAAACTCTCAGGAAGGAAACAACTACCCTTGCAACATATAAAATACTTTTAGTTACTATCTCTTTCTTACAGGAACCACACATTTAACTATAACTGTAAAGCAAAAAACTTTTTTAAATAATTGAAAACAGAACTGTGCCAAACAGAACAAAATAAAATAAAAATAAAATAAAATACTATAGTCCTATTCTGTGTTAGATGAAGTCTATCCTTCATGATACCTATTAATACCCTACATTTTATTTTGGAGTTTCCTGCATTAACATTCACTTGGTTTATTAGTGGAAGCCAAGATATATTTATTTAAGAAAAAGATTAAGTCTGGATTGGTTTTTGTTTTGTGGCTTCTTGTCCTCCCTAAAAATGCTCCAAATTAACATTGTGAAATGCAAATACTAGTCACGCTGGGAGCGCTCCTTTTTATCCTTTCTTTACTGTATTTATTCTCCCTCTAATTTTTAGTTTGGAAGGATTTCTTTTAAACCAAGTATTAGTTTGTTTATATTAAAACGTACTAATCTTAGTGGGCTAAATAGTATGTCAACTGTTTCTTGCTGTAAGACACTAAACTAAGATATCTGAGTATTATCAGTGACCAAATAATCCATTTCAATCAACCTTACTGATACTGATGAATTATTTAAGATATTGATAATTATAGTACATATGGATATGAGGTAAGTGATAGAAAATACTATAGATGTGGAGTTGAAAACAAAAACTGAAAACAGACAACACATTAGAATACTAATTATCTAGCCTGATGATTACATAACTCCATAAATGCGCTAACCTCACAGTGTTACTTTATAGTTTGGGTTTTATGGGTTTAAAGACTGAAGGAGTTCGACTAATAAAAAATTTTATTTAGAACTTTAAGATATTTTTTACCTATTATAAACAACTGTATGTAAGTTAATGAAATTAATAAAATGATTATTATTGGTTTTCAAGAGAGGTTGTAAAAAATACTAAGAATAAAGGATAACAAGCACCAAAAAATCATGCAAAACTGAAAGCAAGATTATACCAGTTTAGTAGTTACTCTAAGATTTATTAGTTCTGCCACAAAAATCAACATTATAATTTTGACGGTTTAAAAACATGAAAGAAAAAGTGGTGAATTGAAGTTTCTCTTACATTAAATAGCACAAAAACTATTAAATATATAAGAATCTTTTAAAACATAACTTTATTTATCTTGGCAAGCAGAACATATGCAGCTCTTTATTTTGGCAAGTAAAAGACATGAAGTAAGAGTGACTGATTAGGTCTAGGCAACAATTTCACAGTTATTCCAAATACTAGTCATGCTGTAATACATGTCCTTCCAAGTATTGTAATCCATGGAATTTGGAGTCTCAGTTCAGTTAATCTAGTTAAAAGTACTTGAGATGCTAAAATCTATGTATTTTTTTGAAGATTTCCCATTGAAATGTCATGAGAAATCATGAAAGAAAACCACCGTCGTGGGCTTTCACCTTTTCTGATTCTCGCATGTATTGCATCCCTAAGTACAGCACAGTTTGTACAGCGTTTTCCATGGCTCCCACTATATACATATGATGATCCTCAAATCTCCACCTCTGGAGCTCAGGTCCTTTTCCCGAGCGTCAGTCTTGTCTCTCCAACTGCCAAAGGGACACCTCTATCTGAGGTCTCCACGGGCACCTTAAACTTGCTATGTCCGAAACTGATCTCATTACCTTTCCCTTAAACTGGCCTATTCTTTATTCCTTTTTTTTTTTGTAACATTAATGGCCACATCACTTACCTATACACCCAAGGAGTCCTGCTAGATTCCTTCCTCTGCTCTACTTCTCCTTCCGTATTTAATCGGTTACTAAGTACGCCAATCCTGTATCCTAAACATCTACTGAATCAAACATCTTTCACCGACCCTCTTAGTCACTGCTTTATTTCAGGCCTTAATTAACTTTGATCTGTATTACTGCGACAGCTTTGTAACTAGTTTCTTAGCTGCACCTCATTTCAGTCCATCCTCCACAAGGCCATCAGAGTGACAAGAGGCTGAAAACTGCTCACGTTCAGGATTTAGAAGAGCCTTCATCACCTGTCATCACTTGAGTCCTTTCAAACCTAATCCCTAAATGTCTCTTCTCGCAAAACATTTTCTTTTGCAAATGCTGTTCTTCTGCCCGGAAGGCACTCATTCATTAACTCATTTATTAACAACATATTTATTGTCAATTACTAGACACCGGTAGGGCTTTGAAGATAGAGAGGTAGAAGACATGATCCGTAGCTTCAATCAAGATCTCAGAGTGAACTTGCCATTCAACTTCCCTTATCTCAGTTTTGCATATAAGAAGTTTAAGATGTCTATGGAGACTCGAGATCAGCTCCCAACTCTTCCTTTCAAACTCAGCTGGAAAGACACCTTGTCTTGGAACCGTCCTCAGCCTCCCTGTTCTTCCCTTTAGTGTGGTGGAAGCACCATGTCCTGTGCACCCCTGGCACCAAGGACATATTTCTGTAACATTGTCACGTGGAGTTGTAACTCTTGGCTTGTTTGAGTTTTTCCCACTAGGCTGGGAGCCTCCTGAGATCAAGGGCCTTACTGTGTCCCCACAAGTATAATGCCTGAGCCACAGATGATTTCACTCAGTAAATGTTCTTATTTCATGACAGTATACGTCATGAGGCCACAGTGTACAATTTTTTATAGTTATGCTGATTCTTTAAAGCAATAGGAATTTTTAAGCCAACAAACTTTATTTCTTATATACTATAAACAATTACACTGTTATTATTTATTGTTAATGAAATTAATAAAATTATTATTATTTGGTCCCAGGAGATGTTATAAAGGTACTTTCTGTTTTGTTTCACAGCTTTATAGATACTCATGTTCTACAAACAGTTATGCATATACTTTTTCTTCATTTAAAGCAAAATTTCTTGATCTATATCTTTTTAAAAATGAACATTCTTCTAGCTTTAAAGAAACACAATGATTAAGGAGAACCTGGAATATGGAGAAAGGCACTAAAAGTAAGTTTTAAAGTAATATGTATTTGATGCATTTCTTTCTCTTTCATATACAACTCAATTTTTAAAGCAAAATAGTTACATATAATATAGTGTTTTCCTATTTTCACCTAACATTATATTAGGAATCCTTTAAGGTTATTTATAGTTCTTTGAAAATAACTTTAAGTCTGTATATTACAGGGGCTATTCCCCAATTCATGTCACAATTATCCTTTATTTAGGTAAGTATAACATATCACTATTATAATTACTGTATGATGAAACATTTCACTAATGTAAATAGTGCTGTGATAACACCCTCACACATAAAACACTGTACACGTCTCTATCGCTATGGTGAAGATCCTTAGAATGGAAACTGTTGGATCAGAAGCATGAACTTTCAAAGACTCTTGGATACACATAAAATAGCTTTCCAGAAAGTCAGCGCACATTCACATTTGTTTCTCTATTAAATTCCTGGATACATTGCTTACCACTGATTTTTTAAAAAATTCACCTTAGGGCTTCCCCGGTGGCGCAGTGGTTGAGAGTCCGCCTGCCGATGCAGGGGACACGGGTTCGTGCCCCGGTCCGGGAAGATCCCACATGCCGCGGAGCGGCTGGGCCCGTGAGCCATGGCCGCTGAGCCTGCGCGTCCGGAGCCTGTGCTCCGCAACGGGAGACGCCGCAGCAGTGAGAGGCCCGCGTACCGCAAAAAAAAAAAAAAAAAAAAAAAAAAAATTCTCCTTCATGTGGAAGGGGGATTTACAAGTATATTTTCTCTGGCAGCTTAAGGAAGGGTGAGTGATGTGCACATCTGGCAGCAGTAATAATAACGCCTTATAACTGGGTCATGGTCACCTTCCTACTCTTATTTAGCTTCTCACAATAACCCTATAACGTGGATACTATTGTCTCTATTAAAGCTGGGAGACAACCTCAAGGAAGTTAACACTGAAACAGCCCATTTATTAAAGTTCTTCTCAGGAATTACCATGAAAACTCTCAAGACTCTGGTTAAGAGAAAGTAGCTGGTAAAAGAGCTGTTTCATTTTTTTCCTTCTTTCTTTCCAGCCAGTGTGCAATTTGACAGGCAGCCCTTAGTGAAAGGAGCTGGACTGAAGTGTTTCACCCGTATCAGTCTCAAACCACCTCACTTGGAAACTAAACAAATTCACGCGGGCAGACAACCGATGGAGCTGTAAAAAGCCTACTCACATCACAGACGGATACGATAGCCGAGCCATAGTTTTCTTCTTTATTCAGAAGAGTACCCGCATTATTGTATGACATGGTCATTCGTGTGCAATGGCCACTCTTTTAACACAGTGTTGGAGGTGAGGTAGGTGGAAACAGTAGTTGTCTTTGAGATGGGCGTCCAGAATGGGGTACTGATTAAAATACTGTATCTGGTTAAAAATGACAAATTCTTACCTTAACTATTAATCCTTTCGAGTCCACCAACCATATCTTCTTCATGGCTTTCTCCTTTGGTAAACCTTCTTTCTCCATGGCCATAACAATCAAGTGTGCAATCCCTAAGGCAGCCTTAAAAACAAAAATGTTTCATGTTGTTCCACATAACCCCTTATCAAGACTTACATTTTACCTCATTTCGTCACTGTGAACAAGGAAGTACAAAATGGCTCTGTTGACCGAAAGAGCTATATTCTTCACTTGTACTGGGAGTGAAGTATTTTTGTCACATTTGGGTTCTGCTAAATGACAATTATTTACTCTTTTTATTACAACACAATCACTATTATGCTGCTTTATACTGAGCCACAGATAAACCAGTGATATCCTTGGTTGTCAGCATCTTTAACCCTGTTCATACAATTAAGATTTCCTCTAATAAGAAAATATTGAATTTAAAATAATGAACTGCTCAACCTTGCTTATGAGACTGTATTGCTTATTGTTCAGTTCAAGCTCTGCTAACTGAATTGGAAGAATGAAGCCTGGTCATTTGGATGAGAACTTGACCAATTAGGCAATAAAATGGAACACTTAAAATATGTGTTCCCGAGCATTTATTTACTCTCTTAATTTGGACAAAGAAAGTACTGTGAGATTTCTTGCAAGATTAAAGGAAACAACTCCTTTGGTATATGATAAATTTGGAGATGATCTGTGAAATTTCCAAAACCTTTTCAGGGACAAACAAGGGCCAGTTTTGAATCATCCAACCATGAATACCTCTCTCCTGCTGAGTACCAAGAACTGGCCTGTGGCATTCAACAAAACCCTTTGGAAATTTAAAGAAGTTTACTAAAATTAAGTACAGCATGTAACAATTCACAGAAATTTAAAAAAATCAAATTTTAATGAGCTGTAATTTAACCTTGATTTTTATTCTGATATGAAAATAAATTTGTGACTTACACCCTGAATTCTTTCACATGTTTGTATCTTGTAAGTTTTAGCTTCATGTATTTTGCTTTAAGAACAAGTAAAATCAAACCCAAGACAGTATACACAGTTTCTTCCAGTGTAATACATTTATTCATAATCATATTAAATTTGAAAATTTAAGGCTTCTTAAAATATGTATAGCCACGAAGCATTTCCCCATTTATTACATTCTATAATTCTAAAAAGATTTTGGCAGTTTTCTCACAAGAAGCTCAAACTAAATTGACATTTTAATTTCTATTTTGGGGGTGAATTATTATAACGAGTCTAATTTTCTTCTTTCAAATGATTAACCCATAGAAAAAGAGAACAGGAAACAGCATTATTTTGTATTCCTGCCAACTCTTTCCAACAATTTTAAATGTTTTAGTTCTTTTTCGTGTGAATGGTTATACTGCATGATGAATCTTCAATTCAAAATATTTTTTCTAAGAAACTTCTATATAGTTATGAATGTGCACACTGAATTGTGAGTCAAGTTAAGAAAATTTTGGTATGTGACACTGGAGGATACTAAAAGTTAGCATCGGCTATAATAGCTTAAATACTTAAAGGTTTCTATATATAATTAGTCATACATTGGAAACTTTTTTGGTTCCTGCATGGCACCTTAAATATGCCTAACAAAAACCCACGGCAACATCTGATAATCTTACAAATTGAAAACTGTGAAAATATCTCTATGCCTCTAAAGTCTCCTGTGAAAAATTAATATGCCTCAATACTTAATTTGAAGAATCTTTCAGTAAAACCTATAGTTTCAATAAACTAAAAATTTGAAAGACTACCTCAAACTTCAAATTTATGAGTAATTAGAATGAATGTTATGTTCACTAGTGTAGGAGAACGTAAGCCCTACATAAGGCAGGTACCTCTCCAGCTCCTTGGAATAGTACTGTTTGATCAGACAGCTTATTCTTGGTTATTCGAAGGGCTGCAAGGATGCCAGCAACTGCGACAGATGCCGTTCCTGCAACAAGAAACACCCTGAGCAATCCTCACATGGGCGCTGCTGTATCCCGAATCCCAAGCCTCAAACTGATACTCATGTCTTGAAATCATCACACAACAGGGTAACTGGTGCAGAAAAGGAACCTGCGGTTGTCTGACCCCACGCTTGCATTTGACGTGAAATTCTCAGGCTACTGACATCTGTCTTTTAAGACAGCAACTTACGACTGTTGAAAACTTTCCAAAAAAGAAGGTTCTGTGGCTGAATTTGGTGATGCAGTGACTAAGAACCTGCTGGAGAGGATGTGGAGAAGAGGGAACCCTCCTACACTGTTGGTGGGAATGTAAGTTGGTGCAGCCACTGTGGAAAACAGTATGGAGGTTCCTCAGAAAACTAAAAATAGAGCTACCATAGGATCCAGCAATCCCACTCCTGGGCATATATCCAGAAAAAACTATAATTCAAAAAGATTCATGCACCCCTATGTTCCTAGCAGCACTATTCACAATAGCCAAGATATAAAAACAATCTAAATGTCCACTGACAGAAGAATGGATAAAGAAGGTGTGGTATATATGTATATACAATGGAATATTACTCGGCCACAAAAAGAATGAAATAATGCCATTTGCAGCAACATGGATGCAACCAGAGATTATCATACTAAGTGAAGTAAGTCAGAAAGAGAAAGACAAATATCATATGACATCACTTATATACGGAATCTAAAAAAATGATACAAATGAAGTTATTTACAAAACAGAAATAGAGTCACAGATGTAGAAAACAAAGTTATGGTTCCCAGGGGGGAAAGGTGGAGGGGGAGGGATAAATTAGGAGTGGGAGGTTGGGTTTAGCAGAGGTAAGCTTTTATATATAGGATGGATAAACAACAAGGTCCTTCTGTATAGCACAGAGAACTGTATTCAATATCCTATGATAAACCATAATGGAAAAGAATATTTTTAAAAAAGAATGTATATATATTCAAACTGAATCACTTTTCTGCACAGCAGTAGTTAACACAACATTGTAAATCAACTATACTTCAATTTTAAAATAAATAAATAGATAGATAGATAAATAGGTCAATAAATAAAAAAGAACATGGGGTTTGGATTCTTAGGTGGATTTCCAGCTCAACCTGTTTACTAGCTGAATGAATTTAGAGAAATCATTGTGTTTATCAGTTTGCTCAGCTGTAAAATCACTGTATTATATGAGATCAAAAAATACTAAGTGCTATTAGAAAATTTAAATGTTTTAATTTTCAACTGGAAAAATTAACAGTTAATAGCAACGAAAAACTGATGTTGATGCAGTCTTTAATCAGCTTCCTACCTATGATAAATCACTGGTGAATCCCAAAGACACTGGACAAAATTAATGTAAAAATCATTTAGGATAAAAACTGAGCTTTCCTCATCATGCCTCATGGTAGTAGAAACTTCACCAGTTCTAATTTTATTGCTTTGCCATATAAGCTTTCACAGATCACAGAGCAGTTCTTTTGCTTTGAACATAATTACATGGCTCAATTCCTTCATGGTTCACGTCTGAAATGTAACTCTGAAGCTTCCTGCAGTACCTCCCTGTTGTATCTACAATTTACTCCTCTAAAGTAACATTCTACCTATGATTCCTAGATCACTCAGCTGGGTAGTAAAGCCTAGTGAAACTTTAAACACTCTCATTTAGTTAAAAAAATAAAAATAAACCAAAAAACATAGATTAGAATAGGTTTGAAGAGTGACACAATGATGAAGCGTTATGTATGCCAAATACCAAAGATGCATTAAACATTGCACCATCAGTAGATTTGTTCTTTTGAATTTTTTGGTTGTTTGCTTCTTTCTTATAGAATTTGGTAGTCACAAATAAGATCACAATAAATGATTAATTATTGAAGAGCTGTGTGTCTCTTGCATGTTTTTTATTTAGGAACACAAGTATAAAATGCTTGCAATTTTGAGCCGCCATGCTACACATTATGAATTGCAATTAAGTCACACATCACACAAAGGTCACTCTTCTATATATTATTTATGATGAAAGCCTGTGTAAAAATAAGGCGCTGATCTACGTAAGAAAGATACCATGGCAGGTTTAGAATGGTACTTGCTTCATACAACAAGATAGATTGACTAGAGTTGTTAAACAGATGAAAAGAGAATTTTAATTAGAGAGGTACAGCTATCCAGACACTAGATGAACACTTATTCACAAATAGCATCTCAAACTGTCTCTACATTGGCCAGAAGTTTGGATTTAAGGGACTCTAAGCTCCCTTCCAACTCTGAGATTCTGTAACTTGAAGGGTCTCTACAGATTCTACCAGCACCCCAAGATTTAACCAGCTGAAGAGTCAAAGTTGAAGTATCATCAACAATCACTGTGTCTATACTATTGTTTTGATTTTTAAATAGAATTGGGCATTTAAGGATAGACAGAATAAAATATTCCAAAAGATACTAGCTATAATGTGTGATATTTTTATATGGTTATGCTACATCATTCTGCACTAAAACTCAAAATGTTTTAAGTTCAGACATATTACCCCAAATAAGGCAAAATAAGTCTCTATCTACACTGGATATCAGAGCCTTATATTTAAAAGTATATTTTATGGGGATTCCCTGGTGATGCAGCGGTTAAGAATCCACCTGCCAACGCAGGAGACATGGGTTCGAGCCCTGGTCCAGGAAGATCCCACATGCCGCGGAGCAACTAAGCCCGTGTGCCACAACTACTGAGCTTGCTCTCTAGAGCCCACGTGCCACAACTACTGAAGCATGCGCGCCTAGAGCCCGTGCTCCGCAACAAGAGAAGCCCCCACTCGCCGCAACTAGAGAAAACCTGCGCACAGCAACGAAGACCCAACGCAGCCAAAAATAAATAAATAAAATAAATAAATTTTAAAAATATATTTTATAATATTTCCTGAGGACATAATGAAACATCTAAACTTCTCTTTACAGAATTAATTAACAAAATTAGAAATATTTAGCACTACCAAAAGGTGAACTTGAACATGATTCTTCTACATAACCTGGTCCTACCGCCTGATACTGCCTTGATTTAAATTTCATTGCAATCAAGGGAGTAAATGTGGCAAGCTGATATTACATAAAAATGTGAGTCTCCACATTAAATTGTTCCAAAGTAACTTGTGCTTTGAGACTGAAAACTAAACTTTTAGGAAATCAAAGACAGGTTAAAGTTTATCTTTGTACTATCACTTTTAAAGAGTACTTAACATTTAACATTGTTAGCGAGATACTAAAGGGTCAATCTTAAAAGTGTAGAAACTTCTATTGTCTTTGTGTACATTACAACTTTAACATTAAGTCACCATTTATGCTGTCCCTTTGCTGTGGTTATTAAATATCAGTCTTACCTTTTATCAAAGAATCACTTCTACTAATGCAATTCATTTATTAAATCTGATTAGACTTACTATATAAAACTAGTAGAGAAGACTTATGTATAATCCAATTATTACAGTGCTTTACTAGATAAATAGATCAGGTGAAGAACAAGAACTAGAGGCAGGAGGAGGATGAATAAATGTGTTTAAGCACACAGACTGAGGCGTTTAGGGCACCTACCCCGGTCCTGAGGGGTGAATGTGAGAGGTCCTGGGCACCTACCCCGGTCCTGAGGGGTGAATGTGAGAGGTCCAGGGCACCTACCCCGGTCCTGAGGGGTGAATGTGAGAGGTCCTGGGCACCTACCCCGGTCCTGAGGGGTGAATGTGAGAGGTCCAGGGCACCTACCCCGGTCCTGAGGGGTGAATGTGAGAGGTCCAGGGTACCTACCCCGGTCCTGAGGGCCTGAGTGTAGGAGGCACCAAGTACCTCTGGAAGTGGGGATAAAAGAGAGGATACACACAGGAAGCTGCTCAAAAATCTGTTAAGAAGTTGTCTGAACCCAGATCCACTTCCCTCTCCTGTCGGCACACAGTTGACTCTCCCACACCCTGGAGGTTTAGAAAGAAACTAGAGGTTTCTTTTCTTTTTTTTTTTTTTTTTGCGGTACGCGGGCCTCTCACTGCTGTGGCCTCTCCCGTTGAGGAGCACAGGCTCCGGATGCGCGGGCTCAGCGGCCATGGCTCACGGGCCCAGCTGCTCCACAGCACGTAGGATCTTCCCGGACCGGGGCACGAACCCACGTCCCCTGCATCGGCAGGCGGACTCTCAACCACTGCGCCACCAGGGAAGCCCCTAGAGGTTTATTTTCTAAAGAGGGTCTCCGGACTGTAAGGCACCAGACATAATTGTAAGGTTCCAGGGATAATGGTGCAACGGTACCATACTCAAAATAAGAAGACTAAATGAAAGTTTATTCTTTCCCTACTTGGCTTGAAGAATACTGGCAGAAAGTTGACACTGGCAGGAATAATAAATAATATAATAATAAATATGTCACCTATAATCCCATTGTCTAGGTACCGTAGTTTTCAACATTCTGATGTACATTCTTACAAGTTCTTTCTCTACCTGATATATGCAAATTCAAGAAAACTTTATAGAAAAATATTTCATGGGAATAGAATCTAAAAAAGAGTGGATATATGTATAACTGATTCATTTTGCTGTACATCTGAAACTAACCCAACATTGTTAATCAACTATATTCCAATAAAAATTAATTTAAAAAAATCTCATGCCATGCTTATTATTTTAACATACTTAACATATTTTTATCACCTAAAAATATTTTGTGACTATCTTACCAAATCAATAATATATTTTAAAATATTATTTTGTATAGTTGTAATATCCTATAGGATGAACCTGTGATAACTTATTTAACCAAACCTGTATCTTTGGGTATTTAGAGGCTTTCTGATTTTTGCCATTAAACATAACATCACAATAAATATCTTTATCTGAATAGACATTTTTCCAGAGAAGACATACAAATGGGCAAGACCTCACTAACCATCAGAGGAATGCCATTCAAAACCAGAATGGGATATTACCTCACACCTGTCTGAATGGCTATTATCAAAAAGACAAGGGACCCTCCTGTAATTTGCTACAGGATGCATTTCCCAAATTGCAATTCCTCTGCTCTTCCTGAATAAACTTAATTTCTGGTATTAAAAAAAAAAGACAAAAAATAACACATGTTGTCAAGGATATAGAAAAAAAAGAACCCTGGTGCACTGCTGGTGGGAATGTAAATTGGTGCAGCCTCTATGTGTTTTCCAAAAACAGTATGGAGGTTCCTCAAAAAATTAAAACTAGAATTACTATGTGACCCAGCAATTCCACTTCTGCATATTTCTCTGCAGGAAACGAAATCACCGTCTTGAAAAGATACATGCACCCCTATGTTCACTGTAGCATTATTTACAATTGCCAAGACGTGGAAACAACCCAAGTGTCCAATGACAAATGAATGGGTAAAGAAAATGTGAAGTAGATATATATATATGAATATTATTCAACCACTAAAAGGTAAGAAATTCTATCTTTTGTGACAACAGGGATGAACCGTGAGGGCACTATGCTAAGTGAAACAAGTCAGACAGTGAAAGACAAATACTCTATCTCCCTTATATGTGGAATCTAAAACAAAAAACAAACACATAGATACAGGGAACAGACTGGTGGCAGTTGTACAAAATGGGTACAGGTAGTCAAAGGCACAGACTTCCAGTTAGAAGATAAATAAGTTCTGGGAGTGTAATGTACATCATGGTGACTAAGTTAATAATACTATATTGTACACTGAAAGTTGGCACAAGAGTAGATCTTCAAAGTTCTTATCACAAGAAAAAAATAACTATGTGTGGTGATGGATGTTAACTTATTGTGGTGATCATTTAGCAATACATACGTGTATCAAACCATTAAGCTGTACACCTAAAATTAATACAGTGTTATATGTCAATCACATCTCATTTTGAAAATAAACAAATATGTAAACTAACTAGCTAAATATCCCTGTATATTTGTTTTGCACACCTTCGTCTGCAGAGGATAAATTTCTAAAAACAGAATTCTTGGATCAAAGCTCTGCATAATATTAAGATCGGTGACATGTATTGCCACCCCAAGAGTTGTACCAATTTATATTCCCAACATCGATGTACAAGAGTGTTCATTTTCCTAAAGCATCATTAACAGTTGGGATTACAATAAAAATCTTTGCCAGCTTGATACAGAACATGAGTTTGTCATCTGCTGTTTAATACGCTTTTTAAAACTTGGTGTGGTTAAACTTTAAAACATGTTTTCAGGCCAATGGTATTCCTTCGTTTGTGAAATGTCTGTTCTACCATGTCTGACTTTGATCTTTTCAATTATCAAAGCATTTGGTATAAGATTAGGCTACATTTACCTTATTTTCAAAAATCCTAACAAGCTAGTTCATTATGGCAAAAATTTCTATGTAAATTACTTAGAATGTCAAGTTAGAGAATAGCTATTCCAGAGAGGGTATTATGGGAAGAAAAATCTCTTTTCGCAGCTGATTTTTTTTTTTTTTTTTTTTTTTTGTGGTACGCGGGCCTCTCACTGTTGTGGCCCCTCCCGTTGCGGAGCACAGGCTCCGGACACGCAGGCTCAGCGGCCATGGCTCATGGGCCCAGCTGCTCTGCGGCATGTGGGATCCTCCCGGACCGGGGCACGAACCTGTGTCCCCTGCATCGGCAGGCGGACTCTCAACCACTGCACCACCAGGGAAGCCCTGCAGCTGATTTTAAAGACCAAAGGATAAGACCTTATTCTTTTGATCTGAATTTGTTGAATTCTGATGGTCTCCAGATTATATTATGAAATCTCCATTTCTGTTTTCTTTCTTTTTCTTAAAATTCTTTTTTTTTTTAATGTGGACCATTTTTAAAGTCTTTATTGCATTTGTTACAATATTGCTTCTGTTTTATGTTTTGGGTTTTTGGTCGCGAGGCATGTGGGATCGAACCCGCACCCCCTGCATTGGAAGGTGAAGTCTTAACCACTGGACCGCCAGGGAAGTCCCGTAATTTCCATTTCTTAATAGCTAATTTGCACACTTCTTCTAGTTAGCAATAATTTATAATTAGAATGCATTAAGGTCTAAATAAATTTTGAACTAAAATCTCTATCATTTAAGATTATTTTAGATCATTAATATAGAATTTAAGTATTTTTAAAAATCAAATACTTTTCATAAAATGCTAATAAATTTAAATAACACATCTGTTAAAAAAAAAAAAAAAAGAAAGAAAGAAAGTTCCCCCAAAGGCCCAGTGTAAAAGCATTTATTTACATGGTAAGGCTGTAATAGTTATGTAATTATTTTTGTTGGCACTAGAATGCAATTTCTATGCCCACAGTGAGGAAAGTATGACATCTGTGGGCAAAATAGTAAAAACATAAGGTTAAAAAGGTAAAATAGAAACGTATGGGGAAGATGTGTCACTAAGGACACTATTTTGGTATGGAGAAAGCACAAAACAGTTTGGTCATTTCTAGTCAGAACCCCAATAACTTGCCCCAAGTTTTGTCTAGTCAGAGATTAGACCCACTTTTCTCAAACGTAACTTTCTGTTGGCTAAGGCGGTAGGACCCTAAAATGTGGAAATATGTAGACTGTGTGTGTGCAGATTATACTTTAGGCAGATTAGCTGAGGTGAAAACCAGTTATTTAATGCTCCATAGGGGTGATCTGCTGGGGGAAATGTTCCGCTGTGGATTCTCAGGGCAGCTCCACATGCAGTGCTCTTGGCTTGGCCTGGCATCTGCCTCAGATTTCCTGTGCTCCTGACTTTAATGCTGATGCAGCCCAAGCTGTGACCCCTAAATTCTTGGCCACAGTTGACAGAAATGCTGACCCTAATTCCTAATCGCTCATTTTGTTTGATGATTTGGATTTAGCGTTCTTTTCCCTAAACTGAACTCTGATACCTATTTATTCTGTAAAATGATTCAAAACTGTGCAATACCGGTCTTTAACGTCTATACAGACGTTTCTGCGAGACCCACAAAATCAAAAGATATAGACCATTAAAGAAAGGACAGGACAGTTTTGTTCAACAGTTAACTGGTGGCTACTTTAGAGACTACTACAAAATGAACTGGTAAGTGACTTATAGACACTGATCTACAAAGCCTATGTCTGTAGCATCAGAGGCACTCTATCATTATATATTATATCTTCAAGTTAGGGTTATAGCACATTAAAATTAGACTGTCTTCATTTCCTTTCTGAAATCCTCCACATATTCACTTCTTATAAATAAACACTCAAAAAAATGAATACAAAAAGAAGAAAATGAAGTTGAAATAACATAAAGATCTTTGTCATGAAGACGGCAATAAAGTAATAATGTAATTAACATCACAAAGGATTTTAGGAAAAGAAAGAGTAGATCAATTCCGTTAGTGCGCCTCAAAACGTAAAAAGAGACTCATTATCTTTAAATACACTATATTTACATAGCTATGTTATACTAAAGAACTCAAGCATAGTCAATTTTAAAAATTATAAAGTATATTTCAGCTGATAGTATTTTCACAAATAACTATTTTGTCCACAATATAAACTCTACGAGAGAAATATTATCATCCTCATTTTACATGTAAGCTTTTCTTTGACCGCCTCATTTCCAACGGCATTCATCTTACTCCACTTTGGCTACATTCCTCCTAAGTTTCATCTTGGTTCATCTCTCAGAACTAATCCTTCTTGGAAGAACTACATTAGAATAGCTCACTCATCATGGTCGCAATCTCCTACCTTTCCAGTTCTTTACTCAATTATCCCCATTATACCTATTGTTTAATTTCATGGGAATCTAGCCCTTTGGCCCTATCCACTCGTCCTTATATCTTCACTTCCTTCTCTATCCAACTTAGTGCTATGGTCATACTTTAACCTTAACTCTTATCCCGTTGTCCTTTCTCTGCACAAATACATAAAATACCCAGCATAGATAAACCCAACTGACCATCCTGGCCTTGCCTACTCCTAAGCTCTTGCACTCAAGCTGCTCAGCCTGGGGTCATGGTATGTTTGTGGTTTTCAACTTCAGTGGACCCTCAGCACCACTACTGAATCCTTTTGTGTTTCATGGTCAGATGGCTCTCTAGTCCTCTACAGCAGCTCTTTCAAATTCCCTTTACCCTCATCAAACTTCTAATCCTCTCATTTCCAAAGAAAAAAATAGAAGCTATTATATAACTTCCTGCCATAGATGAGAAATTAAAACTCAGAGAGGTGAAGTCAATTGATCAAAGTCCACAGCCAATGAAGAAGGAGCAAAGCAAGTCAGTCTGACCCCAGAGTTCTTAACATCTATATGTTATAATGCCTCTCATTTTCTCATTCTTAGTTACTGCTTTCCCATTCTACCCGTTCTTCAAGGCAAACACCTAGGCTCTATCCTTGGCCATTTCCTCACCCTCATCATCAACAACTACTCATCTATTTCTTAGTCTTCACTGGCATTTTCCCAGAACCAGGCACCATCACCATGCATTTGGACTACAGCAACAGCCTTTAGGTTTGCTCCCAATGAATTTAGTCTCTGCACTGAAAACAGTGAAAGGGTTCTCTCCAAAATGCACGCCTACCTTAGCCAACCTAATTCCTTAGTTCGACCCTCACCAATTCTTTTTAGACCAGAGGTTGCCAAACTCTTTCTGTACATGGCCAGATAGTTAAGTATTTTAGGGTTTGCGGTCACATGATGTCTGCCCCAGACTTACAAAAGCAATCATAAATAATACATAAACAAATGGGCATGGCTGTGTGGCAAGAAAACTTTACAAAAACAGACAGTGGGCTGGATTTGGCCCATAGGCTGTAGTTTGCTAACTCCTGCTTTGGATGTGTTACAGTTATTCATTTCATTAACATTAAGTACCTTCTATGGGCTGGGCACTGTATTAATGACAAGGTGATGAACAAAACAGACATATTCTTGTCCTTCACAGAGCTTAAAGTTTAGTGGGGAGGGAGATATTAATTTTTTTAATTACATAAATATATAGAACTGTTTCTGTGATAAGTTCAACAAGGGAAAAATAAGTAGGGCTATGCAAGCCTATGATAGGTAGATTTGACTTAGCACAAGGATCCAGAAGATTCTCCTGAGGAATGTCATGATTGAGAAGAGATTTGAAGAGGGGAGGGAAGAGTATTCTAGGAGGATGGATCAGCATTTGAATAGACCCTGTGACAGGAAGAAGTCTGGCTTATGTTTGGACCTGAAAAAGACGGTGATGGCTAGAATGGCAAAAAAAAAAAAATGAGGTTGGAGAGACAGGTAGGGACCAGACCATGCATTTTGGACCATATTTATGACTTTCACCTTTCATCTTAAGTGCAATGGAAAACCATTCAAGTATTTTATGGAACGGATGATATGACTAGATATCTACGGCAAAAAGAAAACTTTGGCTTGTCACAAAATTCTCAGCTCCTATGTCTACATCTGGCAAACTGCAGTCATACTATGGAGAGAACACATAAGAAGGGGAAGCAACAGTAAATGTGGACAGATTTCTTAGAAAATGCCCATTATTTAGGAGAGATGATGGTAACTTACCTTAGGTTAATGGAGAGGAATCTGTGGAAGAGACAGACTTTTACAACAGAAAATCAGGAGGATGAGTGATGGAGTGTATTTGGCAGGGAGAGATGAAGAAGAGAGAGACATCAGGAATTCACGGAGAAGGAGAACACACGAAGAAGGCTGAGGTTGGTGGGGAAATAAGAGTTTGATGGTGGGGAGGTTGAGTATGAGATAACTTTGAGACATCCCAGAGGAAATTTTAAATAACCAGATGGGTATATGGACCCGGAATTCAAAGAAGTCTGGGCTAAATATATAAATCTGCTAGTGGGATGGGTGGCCTTGCAGTATATACCTAAGATATAATAGAACAAAGAGAAAAGGGCCTGGGACTGAGTGTTGCAGTGTTCTGGCACTTAATAGCTAGTCAGAGAGGGATGAACCTGGGGGAAAAAAAGGGTGAAAATTCAAAGAGGTAGGAAGCAAGTCAGCAGGGGCATGTGACACGGAAGTTGACGGAAGAGAGTATTTCAAGGAAGACAGTGGGGTCTACAATGTTAAATGCTGCTGAGAATCCAAGTAAGGTCAACACTGAAAAATGTTCACTGCGATGAGTGGAATGGAAGCCATTTGTGATCTTCTTTCGGGTTGCCAGAACTTACTATGGTCTTCCTCCTTTGGATCTCTGCCTGCGCTTTTATTCTACCTGCCCTTAATGAAACAGGAAGAGTAAGATTCTCATTGGAAGGTTTCGGATTTGGGGAGGTGGGGAGGTGGGTTGGTGGAGGGGGGGTGGATCTAGAGAGAGTTGCAAAAAAAGGCTTAGTGAGAAACAAAACAAGTAACTTAGACAAAAGCTGGTAGCCAAGCATCTACAATCAATCAAAGACAAACAGGAAACCGCGGTACACACTGTATACAAAGGCAGCTTCTGCTGGGGTAAAGCTCAGAAACTGTGACTGATCTCTAAGCTCAGAAAATTGACGGAGATGAAGGCTGAAGAGAGAAAAATATACAGTCTTCATTTTAAACAATGAATAATATATTTTCATACATTTTATTCTTTGTTTAGCCATAATCACTGGGGATTTTATCAGATTTTAGGGCACCTGTTCTCTAGCTCACACGTAATATGGTACATTCTGAAGTCACAGAGTACTTTTCTCAAATACGTAAAATTAAATGAGAAATAATGTGTGAAATCATCAAGCATAATCCCTGGCATTTAATCAGTATCCAGTGCAAATTTACTGAATTTGAATCATTATAAAATTACAAACTAATATCAGGACATGTTGATCTTGATCTACATGCAGTGAAAATCTGATTACCTTGAATATCATCATTGAATGTGCAGTACTGGTTTTGATACTTTTTCAGGAGCCGAAATGCATTTATATTGGCAAAATCTTCAAACTGAATAAGGCAATTCATGCCATACCTATGGGACAAAATATTCACATTAGAAGAGGTTAATGAAATAACATTTAAAAATAAACCTTGAAAATTAGACTATAGAAAAGGCAAAACATTATTTTCTTTTAAAGGTCCTATCTTGCTACTTAGTATAAATATATAATACAATGTCTGTTCAGTAAATATTTACTACATGCTTACTACAGGAAAAAGCATTGCATTGGCACTGTGAAATACTACAAAGATGGCAAAAATATGGTACCCTGCAGTCAAGGAATTTAAAAGTTAGTAGAAATTATTTTGAAATAAATGAAAAGTAATATGAAAGTGGTACAAACAAGGGATAACAGATGTTGAGAAGCCACATATCACTCCTGACTGGGGTTACAAACCAGGTAACAAATGAACTGAGTTTTAATCACGTCATGATTTCAAAAGTAGAGATGTAAGGTTCTACAAGCTGAGTAAACAGCAGAAGCAAAGTAACTGAAGTGAAAGTTAGGAGAGAAAAAAAATCATTCAAAAATTAGCAAGAAGCCCCATTCGGCCGAAATGTCGTGTTCGGTGCATGTAAGGGTGCAGTGAGAGACACGGTCAGAATCTTATGTTGGAAACCTTAAACATTCTAGCCTAGGATTCTGGTGTTTGTTCTATAGCCATAACCAAACACCGAAAAGCTTTGAGCTTTGAAGTATACAGCACAGATTTTTATTCCTGAAATTAACTTACTGGTTTGACCCTTTATTCTTATGATCATCTATGGCCTGTACATCCAAGATAAGGGAAATTAACACCATTGATACCCCAAGTATCTGAGAGTTGCCAGAGAAAGCCTCATAGCCATGGCCATCCTCGCTAGGTGATTTAGAGATGTATGGTCTCCAACCTCGGCTAGACTCCCACTGCTGCCATACTTATGATTCCTTTTCTTTGTCTTTGGTCAGCTTCCACTGCTATTGCACCCAAAGGCTATTCCTAATCTTCGCCAATCCTTTTAAATCTTGACCTCTTCACCTGTCTCCTACTTCCTGGTATAGTGAGGGCATAATGTGTGATCTCCCTCAACTATTCTCCTCCCACCGCATCTCGCATCTCGCATCTCCCATCTCTATCTTTAGCGCTACCCTGCAGGCATCAGTCAACAAGGCGTTCCTCTTCCTGTTTAAGGTAACTCACCGCTGCTGCCCACATTCCCAACACTTCCTTCTTAATTAGCTCCCTCTCTCCTATTTACAACTCCTTCTTCTGGATAAGTTCCTTCCTCTTTTTTGATAACTGACTTGGAGCTTCTCATTAGAGGGAAAAAGTTCTTTCTCCACCCCATGTTTTTCCTATCCTTTCCACTTAAGGTATATGAAATATTAGTTTACAGTTTACATTATTTCTCCATCCCCTGTCATTTACCTTCTGTCCTCACGACTCTGCTAAAATTGCTGCTCTAAAATTAGAATGTTTCCGAACTAAAAATCCAAGAAACACTGTTTCCCATCCCTAATTTACCAGGGCTCTTTGCTGCATTGCCACTATTTCTGTTTACCTTTTTTCCTTGAAACTCTATTCCCTAGGCTTCTGTGATATCGCGCTTTTCTGTGCCTTCTCCTAAACTACTGATCATTTCTTCTTCTTTCTCCCTTAAGGAGTTCTTAGCACTTAAACATTGGTGTTTCCCATGACTCTGTCCTTGGTCTACTACATGGTGTATGTGTGTGTGTGTGTGCGCGTCCGTCCGGCCTGACAGAATCTCAATCCTACTCATACTTTTAATCACCAATTATATACAGTGACTCCCAAAGGTATGTTTCTACTCTACTCCTGTGAACTCCAGACTTGTAAATCTCATGACCAGCTGGATAATTTCACTTGAACGTACCTCAAGTTGAAAAGTCCAAAATTAAACTCATTACATTTCCATAATACCCATAAGTCCTCAGCAAATATTTGTTGGATGAATGTAATTTATAGATATTTCCTCATTTAATCTCAGGGTGCAATTTTATAGATGAGGATAGCCTTGGGCACCAGGTAAGCTGGGGAGGGGAGATCTGCACTCAAGTCTGCCTGATGATGTGGTAGAGCCTGATGTTTAAGCTAAGCTTTAAGCTTATGATTGATTCCTTTCTGTTATCCTGTAGGTTATTATATATACCTTTAAGTATATACCTTTGAACAACGCTGAGTTCTAAAACTAAAAATAAGGAGCTCTATAACAGAAAAGTTTTGTAAAATTTAATCAGAATAATAAACTAGTGAAAAGACTGACTAGTCTTTAGGGGTTATGTTTTGTTGCAAACCAACAGTTAACAGAAAGCTGCTAAGCATAGGTTTGGTTGTTTAACATTTATGATGGCCCTACATCTTCATGGTGAAGTCTGTCTCCTCAAGACTTAAACCAACACCTTCTTATAGATTATCTATTCTGTATTTCCAACCTAAATTGCTTATTGAAACTCAATCATCTTCACAGAACATTTTCAAAGTCAAGTAGGCTCTTGACTCTCAACTCCAACAATTTTTTTTCTATGATGGAAGCATATATTTCCATGTCTCAGAGACCCAAAGACTGAAGCTATTATTTTACTATTTCCTTTTTAACCCACCATATTCAGTTAATTACCATTTTCTATCATTTCTACTATTTAAATATTATCACAGCCAAAGAAATTAGTCTCACTCCTGCTAGGACTGCAAAAAGTCTACGGGTCTCTGCTTCTCCTTGTCTCCCTCAAACATATGACATAGAGCCACCAAAGTTTTGTAAAACAATAACTTCCGCCAGCTACTCCCTTGCTCAAAATTCAGAGAGTGGATTGCTCTGATGATGACGCTCAAATTCCTTAAACTCAAGGATCTATAATCACATTTTATCTTTTCAATTGCCTTCCCTCTCCCTATATTGCAGGGTAAGTCCCTTCCCCACTGAACCACTTCTCTCCTCTCTCAAACACGCCATGTCCGTCTCCTTCCCATGTCTTTATTAATGCACTGCCATTGCAAATCACCGTCACTCTTGAATCGGCAAATATTTTCTATACCGGTTACGAGGGGTCTAAAACTACTAGCATGTAGATGTCTCATCAACTAGATCAAAAGCTTCCTGAGAGACTTAAAACTCTTTCAGACAGTACTACTTCAGTAGAGAGAAGATCAAGTGAATATAATATGTAAGCAAAAATTTATTTCATTCAATAAGAATAATTGGTTCGGTTAATAATCTGTACTGCCGAATACTATGACTATCAGTTGCTTTGAATGAGTTGCATCAGAGTAGGTATTTCCCTTTATTTGCCCAAATTCCAGAAGTTCTAGTGTTTTGCGTTTTTCATACTAGTTCAAAAAAAGTATAATCTTTCTATTATTTAAATAGACATGACTTTTATTCTAGAATTTCTCTTTTATTTAGCAAGAAACAAAATCAAGTTCGTTTCATGTTACTTTTTAAAGAGTTGGCACTAAGTAGGTAATAGACGTTTTCAATATCAATAGTTTCTATTAACAGAGGTAAAAAGGTTAGCCTAGGCAAACCAAGATTTTTCAAAAAACTCATTTAGTGCTATAAGACGTTAACACATTTTTCTCTTTTGGTTGAATTCCCAAATACAAACAGGAATTTAAATCATGTAAATCACAGTTATTCTTATAATTTTTATTCATATTTATTTGCCCCTCCTTTGAAAATATTTTCTACAGTTACCTAAGAAAACAAATTCCTAAGAAACTGCTATGTTTTCCACCAGCACTTTAAAATTCTTTCCCGTATACTTTCCTCTTTTCTTTTCTATCAGAGTCATTTTGGAAATGTTAATTATTTGTTCAGAAGACTTTCTATAGTAGTCCTTTAGGCCTTTAAAAGAAGTAATATTTTAATTCAAACAAGCAGCATTAGAAAATTCCCGTATGAGCAAAAAGACTAATAAAATATGAATAAGAAGTTAATGGTCTAAAAGTTCTACTGCCAATATCTTAAATTCTCTAATACTCTCCTTCTCTGCCCCTAGTTCTGTCTTCCCTCTCTTCCACCAACTCCTTCCCCAGCACACTACCCACTCTTCATTTGGTCCTTCCTTTCCTCTGAGTTCATTCTTCCTAGCTTCGCCTCTGTATGCTGAAGACAGTTGCTCCAGCCATGCACTGGCCATCCCCCTAGTGAAACGGAGCAGGACCCTGTGGGGCTTCTGGGCATAGAAGAACTTTCTGTCCCCTGATTCTGTCCTCCCTGTTCTTGTACGGGATGGCCGTCAGCCTCCATGAACTTCCCTGAGTTCCAAAGGGCAAGGTCCAAACAGTTGCTAATCAGGGAAGGGAGGGCAGGCAGAGACAAGAGAGGAGCAGTCAAGAAACAATAGTGCAGCCTTGGGGCAGGTCCTGGTTCCACCTCAAGGCATACACATAACAATATCTTTAAACTCTTTACAGAACTAAAACCCCCAACAAACGGAAGATGTTAGCATCCTTCATTCCAGAGAAGACCACCTGAGGCCAGATGAAAGGAACCAGAGAAGCTCATCAAGAGAGGACACGAGACCAGATTAAAGGAGTGCAGGACCTGCACACACTCTGATCCTTATCAGCAACCCAGCCCTTGAACCACTGCTGGAAAACTCCTCACCAAATCCTCCTAGGTTGGGACACATAGTTTTTGAGGGTCATGAGCCCTCTGTGTCCCCCTTTGACTGGCAAAGCAAGAAAGCTATTCTTTCCTCCTTCACCCAAAACTCTGTCTCTGAGATTCGATTCGCCACTGGTGCACAGACGCCGAGTTTTCAGCAACACTAGCAGCCCCTGGTCCCTTGCTCTCCCTCATTCCACTTAGATAGCACACGAGTCCATGCTATGGAGTCTCAGCTAGGACCTCAATCAAGTCCTGCAATATTTGTTTTCTATTGCTTACTGGTCAATAGCATGATGCCAGAGCAGCTTCTGCAGACCATTTTTTACTCCCCTTGTCCCACAAGCATTCCATCTCTTACCAGCCACTACTTCAGATGAATGCCATGCAGAGTGAACAATCTTCACTTGCTCAGCTCCCCCACATTTAAAAATATGTGTGCTTTTACTTCTTTTCTTCTTCCACTTCCAAGATGTATTCTTGCTTCCTTGTTTCTAATCTCTCTACAGACCTTACTGCCTCAACTCTACCTCTCTACACTAACGGCTTCAATTTCTCCTTCTCTACTGGTTCCTTCCCGTCTCCAAGGAGCCTCAGGACTCCCTGATTTTAAAACCATGTCTCTTGACCAAGACAAAGCCAAAGCTATGGTTACTTATCTCTCTTTCCACCTACTCCCAAACCTCTCAAAAGAGAGGCTGACAAACTTTCCCTCACTTTTCACTTCTTGTTAATAGTATGCCTATACGTCAAAGACAGTCTCACACTACCACATTCTGATATCACAATGTAGATGAGGTCGCTTTCTTCTGATCTAACAAAATACTTTGTAAATCACCTGTTTTTCTTCCATTGCAGTTATTTACATATTATTATTATGTCCCTGAAGGTCTATCTTTTTAAATCACTGTAAAATTCAAGGTGAAGACTGTTTCCTGAATTTTTGTTTCTTTTTTTTTTGATTACTCATGAACCTTAGCATCTTTTTCTATGTCCATTGGTCATTGTAATTCTTCCTGGAAGATTATATGGTCTTTGGTTTGTTTTTCTATTTTTACAGTCTTTTCTTTATTATTTCATAAGAGTTCTTCACATATTAAGAATATTAACTTCCTGTTATATATGGTGCATGTGGCCTCCCTACTCTAGCATACTGTGTCATTAATCATTTACACAGCATTCCTGTTTGTTTTTACAAAAGGAATTCTAAATTTTTATGTAGTCAGATCTTTCCATCTTCTTACTTACAGTTTCTGCCCTTGATGGCATGCTTATTACAATCTTCTCCACACACCTTTAACTATTAATCAAAAATTTCCTCTAGTGATGTCATGGATATAGAAAATGATTAACCTCTACAGCTGGTATTATTTTTCACTGTTTAGATGTAGATTTTTTTTTAAATATAGATAAAAACATCTGACTTCTATATAATTCACTCAACTCTGCCAGCACCATCTACTTAATAGCCTATCTTTTCCCCTCATCACCTGTAATCAGATACTATATTCTCATACATAGTAGAGTCAGTTTTCTGTGCTTTTCTCTTTTATTCTACTATGGCTAACGACAACAAATATCTTTTAACCTTTAATAATATGTGTGTGTACACCTGTGTGTGTGTGTGTGTGTGTGTGTGTGTGTGTGTACACTCACTTATTCTTCACAACCACTCTATGAGGCAGGCACTATTATTATTCTCATCTTATAGATGAGAAAACAGGCACAGCATGTTGGTACTGCTCGGTAATGATAGCCTATAATAGTAATGATTAATCTACTAATCGCTCTATCCACTGAAAAATGCCTCTATTTTAACTACTATAGTTTTTAAGTGACTTTAATATTTAGTAATATTATTTATCTCTCATTCTTCTTTTTTAAGTATTTGCTTGGCTGTGTTAGCAGTTTAAAAACAGAGACTCTACTCAACAGTAAAAAACCAAACCCCTCCAATTAAAAAATGGGCAGATCTGAACAGACATTTTTCAAAGAAGACATACAGATGGCCAATAGGTACATGAAAAGATGCTCAGCATCACTAATCATCGCTAATCAACAGAAATGCAAATCAAGACCACAATGAGATATCACCTCATATCTGTTAGAGTGAATCTTATCAAAAAGATAAAAATAACAAGTGTTGGCAAGGATGTGGAAAAAAAGGAACGCTCCTGCACTGTTGGTGGGAATGTAAATTGGTGCAGCCACTATGGAAACCAGTATGGAGGTTCCTCAAAAAAAATTAAAAATAGAACTACTGTATGATCCAGCAACTCCACTTCTGGGTATTTCTTTGAAGAAAATGAAAATATTAATTCAAAAAAATATCTGCACCCCCATGTTCACTGCAGCATTATTGACAATAGCCAAGAAATGGAAACAACCTAAGTGTCCATCAATGGATGAATGGATAAAGAAAATATGGCATATATACACAATGGAATATTATTTGGGCATAAAAAATAAATGAAATCTTGCCACTTAGAACAACATGGAAGGACATTGAGGGCATTATGCTAAGTGAAATAAGTAAGACAGAGAAAGACAAATACCGTATGCTCTCACGTATATATGGAATCTAAAAACAAACAAACAAGAAGAAAAAAAAAGTTCATAGACACAGAGAACTTTTTGGTGGCTGCCAGAGAAGGGGGTGGGGGTGGGGAAATGGGTGAAGGTGATCAAAGGCTACAAACGTCACGGTGTAAAGTAAATAAGTCCTGGGAATATAATGTACAGCACGATGACTATAGTTAATAATATTGTATTACATATTTGAAAGTTGCTAAGAGAGCAGATCTTGAAAGATAAAAACTTTTTTGTAACTATGTATGGTGATGGATGTTAACTAGACTTACTGTGGTGATCATTTTGCAATGTATACAAACACTGAATCATTATGTTGAACACCTGAAACTAAAATAATGTTATATGTCAACTACACCTCAATTAAAAAACAAAACAAAACAAACATGGGCTCTAGAGTCAGAGGTCCTGGGATGAAATTCTGTCACTGTGCCTGTTTCTCCCTCAGAATAAATAAGAATAACAATGGCATATTATCATAAGTATATTATCAGGATTAAATGAAGCGATAAGTGCCAATGTTCAACGTGTAAAGATTGGCACTAAGTACTCCATAATCACTAGATATTTTCTATTACTTAATAGTAACAATAGAAGCCATAAACAGTGAAATAATACCCTCCAAAGCCTAAGAGAAAATAAATCTCATTCAAGAATCGTATATCTAGCAAAGCTATTCTTCAAGAGTACGGTTGAAACAAAGTCGCCTTTAGATAAATAAAAGCCAAGACTTTTACTAAAGAACTTTTACTAATGGGTGTATTTCAGAGAGAAAGGAAATAATCCCAGAAAAAAAAAAAACATCTGTGATATAACAAAACAAAATATAAGTAAATACAAGTAATTTGTATCCATATAAAATAATAAGGATAAGTAAGCTATACTTCCGGCACGACACAGTGAGGAGGCTGGCAAATTTCTTCCCCGCACAGCAACAATACAGCAGGACAAGTACTTCAACACAACCATGTCAGTGCTCTGGAAATCAACTAAAGGCAAAGAAGCAAAACTTTTAAAGTAAAATGGGGAGTGGGCCAGTTCTTGAAAGGAACATAAAATGTCTACGCTTCTCATAGACGCGATGCCATTCTAGGACACTCTTTAGCTATCTTGATTAAACATAACTCAAATAAAAGCATCTCCATGGCTATAAATCATTACCTTGTTTTTGTTTAAACAACCTTAGCAGAGAGGCAAACTCTGTGGTAGCAACTGCTTACCCCAAACACAAATATCAGTCAACAATCATCTGGTGCTCATCATGGCTCCTTCCCCGCCTCTCTGGCTTCTAAGCAGCCCTTTAGAAAGTAAAGGCTGCGTGTTTTCAGACAGGGTCCTATGGTTTGCTCCTGATGTGTCATGTACTGTGGTCCAGCAGCACCAGATGATCTGTTATTATGTACCAAAGCAGCAGAACCTTGTGGTTACGGGATGTGAGGAGGAATCAGAGCCTTCTCAGTTCTATTCCTGGACCTACTACTTACTTGGTCCTGTGGTTTGGGGCTGGTTACAATTTCTCTGTGGTTAAAATGAAATCCTCACAATATGGCTTGCCTTCAGTGTTTAGGATACAATGTGGTCAGGCTATGAATTTATAATGTTTTCTAAGTGAAGTCTGGGAATAGGCATAGGTAGTAAAAGGGTGCACAAGATACCTCATCATTTACAAAAGGATATTTCAGAATCATCCCCTGGAGAATACTGCCTATCAGTTTTCATTTCGTGAATTTTCTCTACTTGGTAATTAACTCTGATTTGAGTCCTAAAGATATAGGGAGAGGCACCCTGAATTCATTTTGTGATACAAGCATCTTGCATCATATAATAAAAGAAAGCCATGGAAGGGATATTTTGTTCCAGATTGAACCAGCCTTGTCGCTATGAAATTATAAGCAGTGGAACACAAGGACGTTAGCCAATTGGACTCTACATGACTATGAAAAGAACCTACTATTTTATGATCAAAATATCACATAAAATAGTGGGTGTAAATGGTTTTAGAAGTTAACAGAAATACCACCCATAAAATTAACATGTAAAAACTGCAGAGAACTTTCTCTTGTGGCATTGTTAAATTGGACAAAACCCTAATTACAGTGACGGCACTTACTAAGGGCCAGGCACAGTGCTCCACATTTATAGGGATTCCCTCCTTTAACTCTCAGCAGCCCAGGGAGGAAGGTAGTTATTACCCATTTTATGCATGAAGGAACTGGAGCTCAGAGAGATTAGGGCCATGGTTGAGTTCATACTGCTAATAAGTTGTAGGACCTGGACTGAACCACAGGGTCCATGGTTTTAACAACTTTATATACTGGCTTCCACAGAGCACCAATGTTGCCATCAGTGAAGTGAACAGTATGTTTAGAAAGAAAAGGACTGTAATGATAAAATAAGGGAGTTATAATTTTATCATAAAACTACCAAGACAGCATTTGTATGTATTCCGTATACAAGGTATTTTTATAACAGAAAGTATATGGACAGATGTTGGTGAAAACATTAGTCTTTCTTTGATTATAAACTATCAAGAATTCACTGTAATCAGGTCGACCAAACACATTTTGATTTAATGAAATTTTTTTTTAGCATTTATTACATACATGGCACTATGCAGCATTCAAGATCCAGAGCATTTTACCTCTGATGGGTACCTTAGCGATAACGTATTACTCACTTTTAAAAATGTAACTGAGCAAATTGAGCAGTAAATAGGAAACACGGACCTTGCCCTTAAAATGCTTACAGTCTCATTGGGAAGACAAAAGATACAAGCAGAAAATTTAAAGAAGGTTCAAATTAAAAGCAAAACCAGCGGTACACAAAGAGATCACTATAGGATTTAGGGAAGACAACATGAATTAGGTTGAGGCTTAAACAGGGCCCTTGGTAGGATTCCAATGGGGAAAAGAGTGAGGTGGGGGAAAAAACCACAGAGGTCTCAGAGTTTGTGCTGGAGGACCCTGAGGACAATAGTTTGAGGAACTTTAGAAGATCAACATTGGCCGCTGAGTTTCAGATTATGAATAGTCTTGAATGCCAGGATAAGGAATTTGAAGTTGACTGAAGTTCTCTTTGGCCAAGAACCACTCAAGTTTAAGAATTAAAACAGAAATGTGTTCACTCATTTGTTAACCCACTGTAATCCAGTTCCTACAACTTTACTTCTGTATTATTTTCTAACACTTAGATATACTTTCATTTCTCTTATCATTCTTTCTGTTATATTTTGCTGACACCTCTTAATTATTCCCTGTGACACTGGAAATTATAAACATTCAGCAGTAATCATCCTTTCTTACCTTCTTTTCCTCCTATAATCTTCCCTTATCAAGTTCACCTATTCTTAGGGATTCAGTAATCATCTTTAGATGAATAACTTCTAAATCTATAATCTCTGTTGCTAATCTTTCAAAGAAACTCCAACTCCATGTAGCCAAAAGGATAGTAAGAAAGATGTGGAGACATATTATATTATGAATTTTTTAAATGAGAAATACATGTTAATAAGATAATATTTTAATATATTGTTAACCATTCTTACTCAGTTATTTATAGTATCAGAAGTATTTATAGTATCAAAAAATTCACAACTTTTTTACACCAAGGACAAACAATGAAACGTAAACAAAATGAAACCATTTTCTTAGGTTGTCATCTACTTCTCAAAAAAGACAGCAGCGTTTGTTAAAATTTAAGTTCCTTAAAATTCAACAAATTCTGAAACTGCATTTATAACTAAAATTTCTATTTAGTGTATTTACTAAGAAAACATTTAAAAATTACTTCTTGCCTCCAAAATCAGTGAAATCTTTTCTCTATTGATTTTAATTTTATATGTGAATATAAAACTCCTAGAAATTCTGAACTTTTTTCCTAACAAAATTTATTATCCAAACTCTTCCTATTTCCACCAGTGCCAAAATACTGTAATCAATTTCTATTTTGTCTCCTACCTGACACCCTAGTGGTCAAGTTCTGTTGTGCCTTTTAATGATTACACCTTTCACAGTAACTGTTAAGCTTTCTATTCCAAGTGCCTCAATTCAAGTTCAGGCTCTTTGGACCACATCACTGCAATAGTACTGCAGTCTCCTAGTTAGTCTCCTTGCTTGTGTTTACTTCCCCACTGAAAGCAGTTTACACAGTAAAAAATTTTTTCATCCTATTTTAAAGCAGGTCTTGTGTAATGAGAGCTCTTATAAACTTATCTCCCCCATTCTCAAAAAGAAACTGTATTCTTCCTTTCTTCCCTTATTTATTCATTTATCAAATAATATACTGAGCACCTACTAGAGGCCAGGAATTGTTCTCGGTGCTGTTGACACATTCCTGCCCTCACAGAGTTTGTCGGTTTGGGGCGGACACAGTAAGTAGGAGATTATAATGCAGTGTGGTAAGTGCTGTAACAGGAAGTTCAGGATTCCAAAACAGAGCAGGGGCACCTACCCAGAATTAAGTGAATTAACAAAGGCTTTCTAGAGGAACCTAAAGCCTGAAGGATGAGTAGGAGTTTGTCAAGTTAAGAGAAAGGGAAAGAATTTGTGAGAAACAGGGAACATGCTCAAAGGCCCAGGGTTCAATAAATCATATTTATTCTGGCATATTTCAAGAACTGAAATAAATTAAATACGATTGAATCACAGGGTTTGAAGGGGAAGAGACAAGAATTAAGGCTAGAGAGGTAAGTAGGGCAAGATTATGCAGGCCGTCTAACCTGTGTTGAGGGGTCTGTATCTGATCCTAAAAATAGGATATTAAACAGGAGTGTGACATGATCACTTTGCATTTTAGACTAACTCTGTGTGGTCAGGGTAAAGAATGGAGTAGAGATGGGGAGGACCCAATGCAGGAAGTCTCCGTAGGAGGCTGCCGCAAAATCCCAGGCCTGCACCTGGAATGAGAATGCGGACAGGGAGAGGTGGGCGGATTCGAGAAGAGGAGTAGATGATGAGAGAGAAGAAATCAAGGATGAATTCCAAGTTTCTAGCTTGGGCCGCTTGGTAGAGGATGGAGTATATTAAAAAAAAAAAAAAGGCCATCTCAGGAGAAGACGCTGGTGGTTTGGTCAGGAAGATCATGAGTGCCGCTCTGGAGCGACCTCAGCGACACGCAAGCAGAGGAAGCTGTCGTGAGACATTAAAGTGTGTGACTTCAGTATGTCAGAGTTTGAGCAGCTGCCTGTGAAGATAAGGCCCATGAGGTAGCCATGAGTGTGTGTCTAAAGTGGTATGGGCCAAAGGCCACTAGAAATGCAGATCCTAAGAACAAGAAACGCCAACAAAACACATCATCCACACGGAAATGAAAGCAGGTTGAGAGCAAGGCTTTGAAAACAGGTAAGAATTAGAGGAGGGCAGTTAGGAAACTGGGAGAAGATAGAGATAAGATAAACCTAATTGGCATAAACACCAAAGATGCCAGGGTGAGGGGCTTACATAAGGATGAAGGACTGGGCTTCCCTCGTGGTGCAGTGGTTAAGAATCCACCTGCCAATGCAGGGGACACAGGCATGAGCCCTGGTCTGGAAGCCACAGGACCACATGCCGTGGAGCAACTAGGCTCGTGCGCCACAACTACTGAGCCTGCCCTATAGAGCCCACGAGCCACAACTACTGAGCCCCTGCGCCACAAGTACTGAAGCCCACGCGCCTACAGCCCATGCTCTGCAACAAAGACAAGCCACCGCAATGAGAAGCCCATGCACCGCAACGAAGAGTAGCCCCCGCTCGCCACAACTAGAGAAAGCCTGCACGCAGCAACGAAGACCCAACACAGCCATAAATAAACAAATAAATAAACAAATAAATAAATAAATATTTTTTAAAAAAGGATGAAGGACTAATAGTCTGAAAGGACAGAGGGGAGAAGGCACTGATCTCACCTCCCAACCCTAAAACACTGTGTGGACCAACAAGCATCACTCTTTGAAAGAACTGCAGGAACAGTGGAGGTCTTAAATGAGAGCCATGTTTTAGGAAAGCAAGAAGGTAAAGGGACCATCCAGTGAGGAAGTTAGGGAGCCTTTATTAAGGAACAGGTTTCCAAAGGCAGAGTGGGAAGTTTTGAGAGGGAAGGGCATGTTGGCAGTTTGGTTTAGGGGAGAGGAAACACAAAACATAAAGTATGAAAAGGCATGAAGTATGTGAAACGGTATATGGAATTAGACAAATGAGATGTTATTTTTACATTATAACGGGAGACCAAGTATAACAAAAATATGAAGTAAGGCTTTCTAAGAATTATGTCCAGAGGCCACGTGATGGACTGCAAAGATGGAGTGCCAGGAGGTGGGTTTATGGCAGGGGGAAGGTTGCATCCTGGTGTCTATGAGTTGAGGCAGCACCAGTACAGGCTCAAATCTTAAGGGCAGCTTTGGCTCTAATGGACGGATCTCTGTTTCAACGTACCATTTGTGTTTTGATCCTCCATTTCTACTCTGCACCATGTCCCATGCCCAGAAAGCCTTCACATAAAGGATGCAGAAATTCAGAAAATGCTTTTATAAACTCCATCTGCAAACTTACTATAGAGAATTAAAAGTCTCCTCAAATGCATGTTCCAGTAAATACCTTATCCCCAACCTCAATCATGTCATTTACCTCTGCAGTTTGAATCACTAAATCTGTCTGTGACTCCTTCCCAATTTAGACTAGATCAAACTGTTCATTTTTAAAAGCCAACAACTTCCACAAAACACTAGGGATCAGGTTTTGAGCAGCAGAGAGAATTGTATGTGATTTTGCTGCAGATTATCAGAGCCATAAAACTTTCAAGCTAGAAAGGTCCTTGGAGACCGGATTACAGGAGCAGACACTAGTGAGTATTGTCACCTAAGAGAAAAGCCAGGAACCCCAACTATGACAGCCACTTATGATACCAGGAGACTTTTTTGATGTAGGAAAATATCTTCTTATTTCAGATTATAAAATACAGAATATTTCTAGAGACATTTGTCACAATTTATATATTCAAGTGAATATGAATACTATCCTTTAGAGTGTCCACTTTAAGACTATTTATTTATCCAATGATGCTGCAAACTGCTCAACGACTTTCAAAGTGACTTTAAAATCAGTTTTATTACTTAGTTCTATCTTGTAGGTAATTTTCTTCCCTCTTTCTTAACTAGCAGTAAAAAAACAAAAATCTGAAGAAATATTTGGAGAACAAGAACTACATCCAAATACTGACTTGGATCAATATTCTCGTTCTGACTGTTCTCAAGAATCACTATCAGTCTCAAAGGATTTTTCTTTAAATGCCATCACTGTGATACTTAAAAGAATCGCTATAGGTTCTAAATACAATATTCAAAGAGGCATTCCAAAAGTACTATGAACATCGGCTGTAATCACTGTACAGAGTTCCAGGGTATTACCTAGAAAGAGAGAACACTCATCCGCATCTAACTTTTAAAGAAAAAAAAAATCAATCACGCTACTTTATAGTGAAACCTCAAAATTGCTGTAAAAATGAAAAGGACTTTGCATGTACCACTACTTAAAATAAAAACTTTGAACGAGATATCCATTCTTATGCCACTGAATAAGAGAAATCTATGTATATTATTCAAGAAAAATCTGAGAACTCTACGTTTGGAGATAGCTGAAGGCACAAATCCAATGTAAATTACAAATCGGGCCTCTCTGGCTCAATCGTCTGGACTAATGTCAAAGTTTGAACACTAACCATTTTCCATAATCAGAACCCACCTACCAGTAATGTGTCCTGAAGTTACGACTATTTACATTTCCATTTTAATAGTATTTCTTACCGAAGTATTATTGCCTAATACTAATAAAAATGCCAAAAATATCATGTTCCCTGCTTTATTAATAAGCTCTTTTCTTCCCACATACTGGGGACCCCATGAACTAAGTTCATCATATGTTCCATTGGTCCTGAAGGTCTTTGAAGCCCAAACTGCTTTAAGATTGTTTCTATTGGCACCTGTATGGGTACATTTACCTGTATGTCAATGCCTTCTTTTCCCCTTAAAATGGTTCAATAATTAGTTGAAGTGATTTAATCTAATACACTAAAAGTAGAATTCTATTGCAGAGTCCCTACTTAATTCTGAACAATTCTTAGGAACAGAACCTGACACAGTTCGAAGAATTGTTTTGACTTCCTTTTGCATTAAATCACTTTTAAATGATTCTGACTCTTTTTTGAATTAACAAGTACACATATTTCAGTCTAAGTTTTCAAGAATGCAACTCCTTCTCTGCCAAACTGACATATTTCCAAAATCTGATTTTGGACAAGAGTATATGGAAGTATGATAACTTATCATTTGTAAACTAATGATTTTATTCTGGTATCACTGAGAAATACAAACCAAGGCAAAGTATTTCTGTGCCTAAAACAGTACTTACTGAAAAACAACACTTCAAGTGAAGCTAATTCTCTCATGGCATTAGAATCTAACTACCTGCATTTGAGTTCTGCCTCTTCATAAACTGACTCTTTTGGGTCAAATTCTCAGTTTTTCCACTACCTTTCTGAGAACTCCTTTTGCAGTTCTGAATCACTAAAAAGAATTGAAAAAATATACTCAACAGAGGTCATTAACAACACAAACCACCTATTACTATGCAAAGTATTCAGGCTTTGCAAAAGTCTGACTTTCACCAATCTGATCGGTGGAAAGTGAGGAAATAAAAATCTGATAATTTTGCTCTCGGTGCAGTCCAGATGGAGAACAGTTGTAGGCTCTCTGATAAGAGATTTCTGAATAAAACTATGACTACTAATGAGGTAGGCATACATGGCAAGATATATAAATTTTGCATTGTCCAGATAGGAGTATTTCGACACACCCGTTTTTCATAGATGTGCAAGAAACATAAATACGCTGAAAAAAGATAATTACAGTTCACATGCGTAAGAGTATTAGGATTCCATTCTTACTTCTGAGCAACAGTAGACTGATAAAGTCAAGAGAATACTGAATCAGTTTCTCATAACTTCGTTCTTTTAAAATATACACATAAATACTGTATATATGTGTTCCACTTCACCATTAATAACCCACTGTGGAATATCTGGAGAACAGTAACACAGATACATGATATTTGATAACCTTTTATAATAAACCAACAGTTTCAACACCCTCCTCACTGAAACAGCCTTAACTGACCAATTCAAATGTTGCATTCTTCTTGTTTTTCACACTCCTTTAGGTTTTCTACTATGCAGTGAAACTGCCGAAAGGAAGAACATTCTTTAGAAAGGAGAAAAATACTGAAAGTGGCTGGAAAATCTACATACGGAAGAATAAATAACAACATCTACAAAGTCACTTCAATAAATGAGGCACTGTAACAGTTTTACGTCAGACTAAGACTTTTTCTGTGCCTTGCTTTCTTTAAGATCAACTTTAATGACATAGGATAAAAAGCACCCATTTTAGTTATAAAATTTGATTCGTTTTGATAACTGTACACCCATCAAACCATCTCTACAAGTAAGATATGGAATATTCAAACATTCCAAAAAGCTCTCTTGTAGCCCATTCTAATCAATCCTCAGCCCAACAATGGCGCCAGACAACCACTGATCTACTTTCTATGGCTATAGATTAGTTTTGTCTTTTCCAGATTTCATATACGTGGAATAATATACAAGAAATCTTTCGTATTTGGTTTCTATAGCTCAGCTTGATTTTGGGAGATTCATCCACGCTATTGCATAAATCGATAGTTAGCTCCTTTTATTCCTTCATACTATTCCATTACACGGCTATACCACAATCTGGGTATATGATGACATCTGGACATTTGGGTTGATTGCAGTTTGGGGATCTTACAAATAAAGCTGCCATGAATAGTTTAAAGTTTTCATTTCTCCTTTGAAAATACCAGGGAATGGAATTCCTTGGTAGTATGATAGGCATATAAAAAAATGTAACTGCTGAACAGTTTTCCACAGTGGTTCTGCCGTTTTACACGCCCACCAACAATGTATAAGAGTGTCAGTTGTTGGAAATGCTCACCAACACTTGTTGTCATCAGACTTTTAAACTCTAGCCATTTAATGGGTATGTAACGGCACCTCACTTGATTTTAATTTGCATTTCCCTGATGACTACGGAGCTTACGTGTGCTTAATGATCATTGCGAAGTCTTGTTTCAAATCTTTAGGTCAACTTTAAAAATTGAGTTCTTTATCTTGAGCTGTAAGAGCTTTGATTTTTGTTTTTTTTTAATATATTCTGGATAGAAGGCATTCATCAGATGTATGTATTATAACTCTTTTCCCCAATCTGTGGCTTGCTTTGTCATTTCCTGAACAGCATCTTTTGAAGAGCATCAGTTTCAATTTTCAGTTCAATTTAAAACCTTTTTATGACTTGTGCTTTCTATAAGAAATATTTGCCAAACCCAAAGGCACCAAGATTTTCTCCTATATTTTCTTTTAAAAGTTTTATAGCTTTAGCTTTACATTTAGGTCTATGACCCACTTTGAATTCATTTTTGTGGGGTAAGTATGAGATAAGGGTTGAGATTCGTTTTTTTCCTTATGGATATCTAATTGTTCCAAGACTATTTCTTGAAAGGACTATCCTATCCCCACTGAATTACTTTGCTACTTTACCTAGAATCAATTAACCATCTGCACATGGGTCTATCTCTGGATTTTTAAATTCTTTTCCACTGATCTATTCTGCTTTACTGTTCTACTGTCTTATACCAATATCACACTATCTTGGTTTACTGCAGTTTAAGTCTTAGAATCAAGGAGTATAAGTCCTCCAACTTTATTCTTTTTTTTCAAAATTGTTTTAGCTATTCTAGGTCCTTTATATTTCCATAAACATTTTGAACCATTTTGTTAATTTCTATAAAAAGCCTGCCAGGCAAAGATTTTTTAAAAAATAGATTTACGTTTTTATGGCATAAAACTTTTTAACAAAGGATTTCAGTGAAATGGCATTGATCTTCCTTGAATGGATTATTTTATTTGGATCTGTAGATAGGATGCCTGCATGTGAAAGTAAGGTGTTTTTTTGTTGTTGTTGGTTTGTTTTTTTTAAATGGTACGAGGGCCTCTCACTGTTGTGGCCTCTCCAGTTGCGGAGCACAGGCTCTGGACGCGCAGGCTCAGCAGCCATGGCTCACCGGCCCAGCCGCTCCGCGGCACGTGGGATCTTCCCAGACCGGGGCACGAACCCGTGTCCCCTGCATCGGCAGGCGGACTCTCAACCACCGCGCCACCAGGGAAGCCCTGAAAGTAAGTTTTAGATGCACACCTATGGTTTCACTACTAAATACCCACCTATCTATTAACAAAACATTTTAACCACACAGAAAAGCATTAGAGAACATTCACTAACATCCATGTGTTCCACTACATAATTCTGTGAAATATCAACATTATGCCATCTTTATTTCAGACCACAAAAAGGTCACACATCACTTGAAACTCCCTGTGCCCCTCCTTGATCCTACTTCCCTCAGGTAACCACTCGCCTAAATTTGATGGTCATCATTCCCAGGCATGCTATACCTTTACTACAAATGTATAATATCCAAAAGCAAACATGACATTGCCTTTAAACTTTATGTACGTGGATAACTATATATGAATCTGATGGATGTTGAATGGTATGTGATCCTTGTGAAATGACAGTATGGGTGCCATGATTAAGAGCTCAGGCTGAGTTAAAATGTCTCCTTTTGGAATTTTTCCCTTAATTCTCTGGTTCTTAGATATATTCATGTGGACATACGAAACGCTGGTTCATTCCATTTTTATGTACTGTACAATACTGCAAACTCTATACATATGTGTGTATATATACGGCACAAATGATCAATCCTCGTTTTTTTTTAAACAAGGAGTTTAGTTTTATTTTCTCTGTGCATTTGCAAAACACTTAGGACTGACACAGAAAAAAATCAAACCTCCTGTGAAAAAAATTACACTTACAAAAGGAGGCCTGGGAGGGATTAGCGCCTTAGCCCCTGGGAGCTACAGCAACTCTGATTGGTCCAAGGAAGTGAACAGATATTGGGAGGCTGTAACAAGAGGAAAGGCAATGAGAAATCACTGAGGGAGAGGGCCTCGAAGTGGGCCTCGAGGGGGAACTGGAGGCCGGGGAGTGGGTCTGGGTGGAGGGAGGGGCCCCCGCTGGTAGCCGTAGGGTGGAGGTCGTGGAGGGCCAGTGAGGCCATGAGGGGGCATCAGTGGAGGAGGTCCACGCACACCATGCGGAGACATAGGACCTGGGTGACCCAAGGGAGAGCCGAACGGAGGCCCTCGGGGGGGCATGCCCATCGGAGGAGGTCCAGGATGAGGCATTCCAGGTGGCAGTCGAGGTGGTGGCTGCCCCCCAGAGCCAGGGGGCCCAGCATGGGGGTGTCCTAAGCCACGAGGGCCATGGTGGGCCAGCTGCATCTGAGACATCCCTGGATGGGGCATCCCACCCGGTGGGAATGGGTGAGGATGTGAGTGTCCATGTCCAGGATGTCCAGCCCCTGGGGTTCCTGCTGATGGGGGGCCATGTCCTCCAGCTCCAGGAGGCATAGGTGGTGGGGGCATGGCTGGGGGTATCCCAGGTGGAAGGGCTCCAGGAGGCGGTACTGGTGGTGGGAAGGAGCCAGGAGGAGGCATGCCTGGTGGAGGAAGCCCAGACCCCAGTGATGATACCACAGGATTCGGAGCAGAGGGTGGAGGGGGTGCATCTGCAAACAGCTGATGAGGGCAGTCAGCCTGGGAGAGTGGGTTCTGTGCTGCCAGAAGTCGTTCAGCGGCTGAGCCATGGCGTTCACCTTTGGAGTCCTTCTTGAAAGCATAGGACACGGTGATTGGGCGGTTACAGAGGTACTGCCCATTCATGGCCTCAATCGCTGCATCCGCAGCATCAAATGAAGTAAAATTAATAAAGGCATAACCTTTGGAGCTGCCTGTGTCAGGGTCCCGCATAATCTTGGGGGTTTGTAAGATGACCCCAAAGGCGCTAAAAGTATCATGAAGCAACTTCTCATCGATCTCTGGGTCCAGGTTCCCAATGAAAATGTTGGCCCCCACATCCAGGTTTTTGTTGTGAGCTGATGCCTTGTTCACCCGTATTGGTTTCCCATAGAGTCTGATCATGTTCACGATCTTAATGGCACAGTCAGCATCTTCCTCACTCAAGAATTCCACAAAGCCATGGCCTTGGTGCTGACCAGTGACTCTCTCCTTTGGCATGTGGGTGTTGACTACTGGCCCTGCCTGGAGAAATAGCTCCACAGCAGTGGTTCGCTACCCTTCTCATCGAGGCCCCCCACGTACACAGTGGCATCCTGGTTCCGCTCGGAGATCGGCCCGGCCGCCATGGCGAAAAGAACTCCCGCCGTCTCCAGACAACGATCGATCAATCCTCTTGTTGATGGACATTTAGATTGCTTCCAATTTATCACCACTACAAATGCTGCTGCTGTGAACATTTCTGTACGTGTCTCCTCATGAAGGAGTTTCTCTGGGGTGCAAGTGCTGTGCAGTAGGTTACGATCAGATGATCATATATATTATATTGCCGAAGTGTTTCATGAATTTACACTCCTGCGAGCAGTAGACATATTCATCTACAGCCTCCCAAGCGTGTGGCACTGTCAGATTTAACCATTTCTGCCCATCTAATGGATGTGAAATGGCATTTGGTATCTGTGAGGTGACAGGATGATGTCGGGCAACCGTGGAAACGTGCTGCTTGGACTGCCCTTCAAGAAAGAACTTGCGTAGGAGCGCAGTCAGATAACTGTCTCCAGCCACAGCTTTAAGACGGGCCGCAGCATTCCGTGCAGGCCGTGCTCTTCCCGAGGATTCCCCAGTCAATGACAGAGCACGGCAGTAGGACTAGGGGCTGGCCATTTCCACTCAACGCGGAACTCACTGAACAAGCAATCTCTGCTCTGCGGCTCCCACTGCGTTGGCTGAGACTTTGTCAGATATATATTACAGTCCGAGGCGTTCTCTGTCCATTTCTGCTTCCCAGATGTGCACTGGTCTGAAGGCTTTTCCTGCCCAATCCTTCTCCCTCCCAGTTTCACAGGCATTACCCCAATATACTCCTCATATTTCACCTCCATCTCAGGAACTGCATTATGGAAAACTCAAACTGATATCCTGATGGAGCAGATCAGAGCTCAAGCCTCTACTGAATTAAATGGCTTGAATTTATATCCCAGCTCTACGTCTTAACACCTCTGGACATTGGACAGGTTATTTATTTCCCTACACCTCAGCTTCCTCATCTTTAAAATGGGAATAATAATAGTACTTACCTCCTAGGTGTGATTAAATTAATATAAGCCCTTGGATGGAACGATCTCTGACACACAATAAGCATTCACTAAATATTAGTTTTTGTTCACCAAGTGTGAGTTCCTTATTTATCACAAGAGCTGTGATTAGGCTTGGGGATATATGAAACCATGATTTAGTAAACAACGATCTGGGAACAATTTACTGGTCCTTTCCTTAGATATGTGTGTGTATTTATATAGGTGTTATTCTAACATGTGGGTTAAGGTAGGGTCATCTCAAATAAAATACTCAGTGATGATAAACAGTTCCAGCCCGATTCTCTTTGTCAATGATTAATCTATATTCTAAAACTTGTTCCTCTACCATTTGTGTTTTGATTTTTTTTTTTTTTTTGCTTATAATAAAATACACAGACAAGTAACATTAAAGAATACAAACCGTAAAACTTGAGAAACATTCTTGGGAGGCTTTGATCAATTGTCTTCTCTATAATAAAAGAGTATCATGTATTTGGATTTCATAGTCCACAAATCTTGAGAGTGTTGTATTAGTTTACTTAAGGGGAGATACTAAGAATCAGTTAAACAATATCATAAATTGTTTCCAAGATAATGCAGAAGTCAAAACATAGCTGGTATTCTTTTTTAGATTGGCTTTTTTCCCCTAAAATTATTTTCCCAGAAATACACACCAGTTCCCCCTTTTTTCATCAATAACTTTCTAAAATTTACAATAATTCAAGGTCAAAATGATATCTATCTACGAAGAAAGATCGGGAAAGAAGTGTAGTAACTAATGCATTCTTCCTGCACTCTTGTCCTCAGAGACGAGGAGAATGAGAATTCGGAGGAACATTAAGTCTTTAAGAATGACCCAGTCAAACATTTATTGTAATGAGATTCTATTCTCTATCTTCGGTTTTAAGACTAGGAGTTTGGCCAAATATAAACTTCTGAATAAGTAAATGCTTGTAAAAATAAAAGTCTCCATTAACCTTTTGAAATATTTTTTCTGTCTCATTCCAAAATTCTATATTTCTCCAGAGCAAGAAAAATAAACCTGTATTGTTCCAAAACCCTGGATGAAATATATACCCAGAAGTCCGGGCCTACTGACCTCTGTAATACATTTGTGCCAATAGATCATATATCCCATACTTTATCCATCCAATGGAATGAAAAACAATGCTAGAGGGTGGGAGGGAGGGAGACACAAGGGAAAGAGATATGGGAACATATGTGTATGTATAACTGATTCACTTTGTTATAAAGCAGAAACTAACACACCATTGTAAAGCAATTATACTCCAATAAAGACGGAAAAAAAATAACAATGCTAGAGCAAGCGGTAGAAAGAGAAAAAGATATGCACTATCTTGTCAGTAAAATGAGTGACATTACCATACTTTGATTGATCTGCATAATAAATTCCTATTGCATTTTCTAAGACATACGTACTATTAAAATATACTTTTAACCAGGCTATATCTGCTCTTACATACTATACCTTATCTTCTAAATCACCACTCTTCATTTCTTATTGTAGTTGTTAGCTAAACTACAGAACAGATTAGGTTCCAGATTTCCAGGTGAGTGATCAAAATCCCTCTTCTCCCTAGAATTCCCTCAGGATAAAATAAAAGCTTGATCTGTATGTAGGACAAATCTCATTTAACCATTACACTGTCTTCTGCGAAAGTGATCACCACTTTAACGATTAGGAACATCTGAGAAACTGGGCTCCTCAGAACCTTGTGCTACAGTATGTTAATAGGAAGTCTGCAAAAACAGCAACTCTTGCACTTGGGTTTTGAGATACACTAGGTAAAACAAAACAGGTCTCTTCACTCAGCACTTGAGTTCTCAGAACTTTAACATACTATTATAAACTAATGATCTCTGAGAAGATGCATCATCTCAATATGTAAATTTATCATTCTTATTTAACTAAAAAAATACCTCTTCATGGCCCAAAAAGAGTTGATAAGAATACTGAAGGACCTACCCATGCAACTCTTAAAATAGGATAAGAAAGTTTCCACGTTGTTCAACAGTTTATAATAAAGATCAAAACATGTAAGAGTTAATTATTGTTCTATACTAGTAAAAAGAATAGGGATGCCATTTTTTTGGAGGGGAAATTTTAAAAATCCAAACAAGGTATATGTGTCATCAATGCCAAAACACTGAGTTAATTTCAAATGAAGGAAAGGTTGTGGCTAGGCTAAGAAATTAAAAAAAAAAATCTAACAAGGGACCCCACACAAAATTTCAGGAAAGGACCTTTTACTTTCTGGTGATACAAAATAAGAAGGTCTTAAGAAGGAATGGGCACGTGATTGGTGGAAATTCCTATTTCAAGATTATTTATTGGTATAGCTCTAACTCTCTTCAAAGGTAGGCTTATTAAATAGTAAGAAACTTCACAAAGTTCCACAAAATTCAAAAGGGATAAAAATTTTTAAAGGAAGTAAGTCAACTGACAATTTATCGACATAGTTTCATGAATGCACCAAGTTTTCTTTTCCCAGGGGTGACTCTACCAGATCAGAAAAGTGGTATATAGCGGTTTAGCGGAAGAGAGGAGAACGTGGCTACAACTGAGTCACATGGAGGCTGCAACTGGTTTTCTGAAAGTTGGCAACGCTTAAATCATAAGCATATGTGGAGTGAAGAAGCCCCTGCTCTTCTCGCTCATATGAGCTGGATTAGTCACCTAGTTTTCCCGTAAGCTGACAACAATAACATTTTGTGGATTCTGTGGTATCCGGAAAAAAGGGTAACATTTATATTTTCATACCCCAAGTTAAGAAGAAATTTTTCAATAAAAGAGAAAACAGATTCAGAGCAGTGCTGGTTGTAAGCGAAGTATCAACTATGAGACATTCCAAATTCTCCACATACCAAGCAAATGTAAAGACAACATGGAATGTTAGCAGACCGGAGGTTATAACTTTAAGTAAAAAATTTCAACTTCATAATCACAATAATAGGCAGTAAGGACAACATTTAAAAACATGGACATCCTTAAACCAACTCATCAGATAGACTAAAAGGACCTTAGAGTTATGAATATGAAGTATCTTTGATAGTTCTTAAAACAATGGCATAGAAGAAGTCTTAACACTGCCATGAAATCCTAACAAAGAGAACGATTTTTTCCTGGCACTACCTTAAACTTCACATCGTTGTGTCAAATTTTAAAATGTTATCAATTTCCAATGTTATTGAAGATAATTTGTGTATAACATACTTTAATTGTATCTAAACACAATATTCTAGCATAGAATACAGAAGAGAATGACGATTTTTAAAAACAATCTGAAATGGGAGAAAGTGGAACAAAGGTTATCAGGATTAAAGTTGGAGAGACTTACATATTATGCTTTCAAATATTCCTATGCTTCCATGTATAGGGGAAGCTGTAGGGTATAGGGGAATTACCTTTCAGGGGTCATTGGAAAAGAAAAGCTGTCAAGCTACTTACTCTAGCCAGCTCCCTAAATCCAAGGATTAGATTCATACAACTAAAATCAAGATGAAGCTTTTCTCTAAAACCGAGGACATATACATCAGGCATTTACAGAATCAGTCCCTACTGACAGGTTTAGCAGGTGTATATTTAGCATATCTATATGCAAATAATTTTATATATCTACAGTTTATACTGATATTTACCTCTTTACAGAATTAATCTTTAGATGTAGACTAATTCTATAAAAGCAACTAATAGCTCCTCAGAATAAAGGCAAAAGATATAAAGCTGCAATATTCATTTCTAAAATGAGTTTCAAATGATCTCCTTTAAGATAGAAAGTAAGAAAGTTTTAATGTTTTTATGAGCTAATCTTTTGCAAAACCACAGTTAAATATAAACAGTGACTAAATACATTATATGGGAATACTATTTTTTTTCTAGCTTGGATTCATAAGAACCTTGGAACCTTGAAGACTGCTCTTCAAGTTTTCCATTGTTACAAATTTTTAACAAAATATTTTAAAAGCCATAAAACAATCAAGCATCTCAAATCAAAACTTATATTTTCAACAAAAATCCTAAAAGTTGTCTTATTCTACAATCAAAACAACATTCTATGATTGCAAAAAAGTTTGCCTTCTATGATGAAGCATTTTTACCTAAAAAAGATAGAGGTTAAAAAAAAGAAGCTTGATTTTGCCTTCTACTCAATTATCCTAAAATATTCAGATGACTGATTTTACAGTGCCAAATCAGGTAACATCAACTATGACTTTTGGAAGAAAAATTATGCCTGCTGACAAGAATCCACTTCATATTCTATGTTATGGAATGAAAGTGATATGATACCATCTCTGCTGTTTCAGTTAAGTCTTATTCTGCCAAAGCTTTCTAACTATATACTCCCATGTGTGCCCTAGTGACCTCATTTGGTTAAGTGCCTGCTAATCCCTTCATGTCACGTGTCCTATTTTTATAATTTAAAAAAAGGGAAATTTTCAGTGGAAAAATTTTAATCCTTACCTTGCTTGATTCACTGCTGTGTTTGGCCCCATTAACCCCTCGTTCCTGTAACGCTTATCCTTAGCCTCACAGCTACCTTTCCAGCACCTGTCTCCTTTCCTCTACTGTGCTAATAATACTCAAATATTGGCGTTTCTCAATGCTCTGCTAACACGGAAATATGGAAAAGAAGAACATAAAGTTATTTTATGCATATTACCTGACTTTTTAAATTTCCATTTTGATTTCTCTTATGGTACTGATAAGTGCTCATGTCCACAGTTAAATTAAAAAGAAAAAAGGATGGAAAGTATATTTTTTTAAATTTATTACCTGCAAAAAGTTCTACCTATTAGCAGATATCTATTAACAAACGGCCACAGGAAAGAGACTAATTCTAAAAATCTCTAACTTACATGTTACAATTCTTTAGCTCTACTACAAACAGTTAAGAAAGTAAAGATTTTTAGAAGGAATTCCAGTGCATTAAGTCCTAAGACAGGGAGTCATCTGTTTTTAAATAAACTGTTTTAAATAAAAATGAATCCCACCTCAAAGAAATACTTAAGAGATGAATTCCTTTAGATGAAAATACAGCAATAAACATTCTCTGAAATATAGCTTTTAATATATTTTGTGAACTAAATAATTACAATAAGCCCAGCCATTTACATTGTCTTTTGTAAACAGAATATTTATATTCTTATATTCACTAACTGTAAGAGCCAAGATGTGTAATGCCTACCACTTAACTACTACAATTTTTTAAACACTGGGTGAAATTCAATGGTTTTTGGAATCTGAGTATAAATCTCCCAACAGGCTTACCTCCCACACTTTAATCAGCATCAACCAGTCATTCTACATTAGCAGAAAATACACCTGAAAACCAATGCTCACAGTATGTTAGCAAAGGCTCAGCTGGGCTTGTGTCACAAAGTTAGAAGACTATGGAATTTAAGGTAATACAAGGAGAAAGGATTCATACAGGACATGATGAGGCAAGGTCATAGTCTGGACTGTCAAACAAAAACTGAAAACAAAAATAAGATTTAGAATTTTAACTTAGTGTGCCCGAAAGCTTCCTCTTCTTCTTGGACCTCCTGCCATCTGCAACCCAGGCTTCTGAATCGGGGGTCAAGGTTTCCAGTCTGACATGCAAACAGCTTGAAAGTCGGCACTTCAGTCATTACAAGAAAAAAGCTGAACAAACTGAAAATTAATAACTCTTCTTAGCCTAATACTGCTGCCCTGAAAACTGGGGCTACAACCCAGCAAACACAGAGAACACCAGCCTACCAGGAACAGAAGGCCAGGAGCAACGCTCCAACTACAGCCCAAACATCATGTTCAGCTTTCAACAAAAAATTACAAGGCATGATCAAAGGTAAAAAATGCAAAGCAAGCATCAGAATGAGATTCAGCTATGGAAGGGATTGTGGAATAATCAGACCAGGAACCTAAAAACTATAGTTAATAATGCTAATGGGTCTAATAGAAAAAGCAGACAACATGCAAGGACATATGGGTAATATAAGTGGAAAGATGGAAACTCTAAGAAAGGGTCAAAAGAAAAGCTTGAAATCAAAATCATAGTAATTCAAATGAAGATTGCATTTGATGGGCTCATCAGTAAACTAGATATGCAGGAGGAAAGAATTCATGAGCATGAAAAAGTGTCAACAGAAACTTCCAAAACGGAAATGCAAACAGAGAAAAAGAAAAGAAGAGTCAAGAAGTGTATGACAGACACTGGAGGAACAAAGATGGAAGAGTAGAAGGACGTGCTCTCACTCCCTCTTGTGAGAACACCAGAATCACAACTAGCTGCTGGGCAATCATCGACAGGAAGACACTGGAACTCACCAAAAAAGATACCCCACATCCAAAGACAAAGGAGAAGCCACAATGAGATGGTAGGAGGGGCACAATCACAATAAAATCAAATCCCATAACTGCTGGGTGGGTGACTCACAAACTGGAGAACACTTATACCACAGAAGTCCACCACTGGAGTGAAGGTTCTGAGCCCCACATCAGGCTTCCCAATCTGGGGGTCTGGCAACAGGAGGAGGAATTCCTAGAGAAACACACTTTGAAGGCTAGTGGGATTTGATTGCAGGACTTCGACAGGACTGGGGGAAACAGAGACTCCACTCTTGGAGGGCACACACAAAGCAGTGTGCGCATCGGGACACAGGGGAAGCAGCAGTGACCCCAGGGGAGACTGAAGCAGACCTACCTGCTAGTGTTGGAGGCTCTCCTGCAGAGGCCGGGGGTGGCTGTGGCTCACCTTGGGGACAAGGGCACTGGCAGCAGAAGTTCTGGGAAGTACTCCTTGGAGTGAGCCCTCCCAGAGTCTCTCATTAGCCCCATCAAAGAGCCGAGGTCAGCTCCAGTGTTGGGTTGCCTCAGGCCAAACAATCAACAGGGAGGGAACCCAGCCCCACCCAACAGCAGTCAAGCAGATTAAAGTTTTACTGAGCTCTGCCCACCAGAGCAACAGTCAGCTCTACCCACCACCAGTCCCTGCCATCAGGAAACCTGCAATAGCCTCTTAGATAGCCCCATCCACCACAGGGCAGACAGCAGAAGCAAGAAGAACTACAATCTTGTAGCCTGTGGAACAAAAACGATATCCACAGAAAGACAGACAAGATGAAAAGGCAGAGGGCTATGTGCCAGATGAAGGAACAAGATAAAACCCCAGAAAAACAAATAAATTAAGTGGGGATAGGCAACCTTCCAGAAAAAGAATTCAGAATAATGATAGTGAAGATGATCCAGGACCTCAGAAAAAGAATGCAGGCAAAGGTCGAGAAGATGCAAGAAATGATTAACAAAGACCTAGAAGAATTAAAGAACAAACAAACAGAGATGAACAATACAATAATTGAAATGAAAAGTACACTAGAAGGAATCAATAGCAGAATAACTGAAGCAAAAGAACGGATAAGTGACCTGGAAGACAGAATGGTGGAATTCACTGCTGTGGAACAGAATAAAGAAAAAAGAAAGAAAAGAAATGAAGACAGCCTAAGAAAACTCTGGGACAACATTAAAGGCAACAACATTAGCATTATAGGGGTCCCAGAAGGAGGAGAGAGAGAGAGAAAGGACCAGAGAAAATATATGAAGAGATTATAGTCGAAAACTTCCCTACCATGGGAAAGGAAATAGCCACCCAAGTCCAGAAAGTGCCACGAGTCCCCTACAGGATAAACCCAAGGAGAAACACGCCAAGACACATAGTAATCAAATTGGCAAAAATTAAAGACAAAGAAAAATTATTCAAAGCAGCAAGGGAAAAACAAAAATAACATACAAGGAAACTCCCATAAGGTTAACAGCTGATTTCCCAGCAGAAACTCTACAAGCCAGAAGGGAGTGGCATGATATACTTAAAGTGATGAAAGGGAAGAACCTACAGCCCAGATTACTCTACCTGGCAAGGATCTCGATCAGATTCGATGGAGAAATCAAAAGCTTTACAGACAAGCAAAAGCTAAGAGAATTCAGCACCACCAAACCAGCTCTACAACAAATGCTAAAGGAACTTCTCTAAGTGGGAAACACAAAAGAAGAAAAGGACCTACAAAAACAAACCCAAAACAATTAAGAAAATGGTCATGGGAACATACATATCGATAATTACCTTAAACATGAATGGATTAAATGCTCCAGTGGAAAGACACAGGCTTGCTGAATGGATACAAAAACAAGACCCATATATATGCTGTCTACAAGAGACCCACTTCAGACCTAGGGACACATACAGACTGAAAGTGAGGGGATGGAAAAAGATATTCAATGCAAATGGAAATCAGAAGAAAGCTGGAGTAGCAATACTCATATCAGATAAAATAGACTTTAAAATAAAGAATGATACAAGACACAAGGAAGGACACTACACAGTGCTCAAGGGATCAATCCAACAAGAAGATATAACAATTATAAATATATATGCACCCAACATAGGAGCACCTCAATACATAAGGAAACTGCTAACAGCTATAAAATTGGAAATCAACATTAACACAATAATAGTGTGGGACTTTAACACCTCACTTACACCAATGGACAGATCATCCAAAATGAAAATAAATAAGGAAACAGAAGCTTTAAATGACACAATAGACCAGATAGCGTTAATTGATATTTATAGGACATTCCACCCAAAAACAGCAGATTACACTTTCCTCTCAAGTGCGCATGGAACAGTCTCCAGGATAGATCACATCTTGGGTCACAAATCAAGCCTCAGTAAATTTAAGAAAATTGAAATCATATCAAGCATCTTTTCTGACCACAACGCTATGAGATTAGAATTGAATTACAGGGAAAAAAACACAAACACATGGAGGCTAAACAATACGTTACTAAATAACCAAGAGATCACTGAGGAAATCGAAGAGGAAATCAAAAAATACCTAGAGACAAATGACAATGAAAACATGATGATCCAAAACCTACGGAATGCAGCAAAAGCAGTTCTAAGAGGAAACTTTATAGCTATAAAAGCCTACCTCAAGAAACAAGAAAAATCTCAAATAAACAAACTAACCTTACACCTAAAGGAACTAGAGAAAGAACAAACAAAACCCAAAGTTAGCACAAGGAAAGAAATCATAAAGATCAGAGGAGAAATAAATGAAATAGAAACAAAGAAAAAAATGGCAAAGATCAATAAAACTAAAAGCTGGTTCTTTGAGAAGATAAACAAAATTGATAAACGCCAGACTCATCAAGAAAAATAGGGAGAGGACTCAAATCAATAAAATTAGAAATGAAAAAGGAGAAGTTACAACAGACACCACAGAAATACAAAGCATCCTAAGAGACTACTACAAGCAACTCTATGCCAATAAAATGGACAACCTGGAAGAAATGGACATATTCTTAGAAAGGGATAACATTCCAAGACTGACCCAGGAAGAAATAGAAAATATAAACAGACTAATCACAAGTAATGAAATTGAAACTGTGATTAAAACTCTTCCAACAGGGGCTTCCCTGGTGGTGCAGTGGTTGAGAGTCCGCCTGCAGATGCAAGGGACGTGGGTTCATGCCCCGGTCCGGGAAGTTCCCACATGCCGCGGAGCAGCTGGGCCCGTGAGCCATGGCCGCTGAGCCTGCGCATCCGGAGCCTGTGCTCGCAACGGGAGAGGCCACAATAGTTAGAGGCCCGCATACTGGAAAAAAAAAAAAAATCTTCCAACAAACAAAAGTCCAGGACCAAATGGCTTCACAGGTGAATTCTATCAAACATTTAGGGAAGAGCTAACACCCATCCTTCTCAAACTCTTCCAAACAATTGCAGAGGAAGGAACACTCCCAAACTCACTCTATGAGGCCACCATCACCTGATACCAAAACCAAACAAAGGTACTACAAAAAAACAAAATTACACACCAATATCACTCATGAATATAGATGCAAAAATCCTCAAAAAAGTACTAGCAAACAGAATCCAACAACATATTAAATGGGTCATGCACCATGATCAAGTGGGATTTATCCCAGGGATGCAAGGATTCTTCAATATACACAAATCAACCAGTGTGATACACCATATTAACAAACTGAAGAATAAAAACCATATAATCATCTCAGTAGATGCAGAAAAAGCTTTTGACAAAATTCAACACCCGTTTATGATAAAAACTCTCCAGAAAGTGGGCATAGAAGGAACATGCCTTCTTCAACATAATAAAGGGCATATACGATACACCCATAGCACATCATTCTCAATGGTGAAAAACTGAAACCATTTCCTCTAAGATCAGGAACAAAACAAGGATGTCCACTCTCACCACTATTATTCCACATAGTTTTGGAAGTCCTAGCCACGGCAATCAGAAAAGAAAAAGAAATAAAAGGAATACAAATTGGAAAAGAAGAACTAAAACTGTCACTGCTTACAGATGACAGGATACTGTACATAGAGAATCCTAAAAAATGCCACCAGAAAACTACTACAGCTAATAAATGAATTTGGCAAAGTTGCAGGATACAAGGTTAATGCACAGAAATCTCTTGCATTCCTATACACTAATGGCTAAAAATCTGAAAGAGAAATTAAGGAAACACTCCCATTTACGAGTGCAACAAAAAGAATAACGTACCTAGGAATAAACCTACCTAAGGAGACCAAAGACCTGTATGCAGAAAACTATAAGACACTGATGAAAGAAATTAAAGAGGATGCCAACAGATGGAGAGATATACCATGTTCTTGGATTGGAAGAACCAACATTGTGAAAATGACTATACTACCCAAAGGAATCTACAAATTCAATGCAATCCCTATCAAATTACCAATGGCATTTTTTATGGAACTAGAACAAAAAATCTTAAAATTTGTATGGAGACACAAAAGACCCCGAATAGCCAAAGCAGTCTTGAGGGAAAAAAATGGACCAGGAGGAATCAGACTCCCTGACTTCAGACTATACTACAAAGCTACAGTAATCAAGACAATATGGTACTGGCACAAAAACATAAATATAGATCAATGGAACAGGATAGAAAGCCCAGAGATAAACCCATGTACCTATGGTCAACTAATCTATGACAAAGGAGGGAAGGATATACAATGGAGAAAACACAGTCTCTTCAATAAGTGGTGCTGGGAAAACTGGACAGGTACATGTAAAAGAATGAAATTAGAATACTCCCTAACACCACACACAAAAATAAACTCAAAATGGATTCAAGACCTAAATGTAAGACTGGACACTCTAAAACTCTTAAGAGGAAAACATAGGAAGAACACTCTTTGACATAAATCACAGCAAGATGTTTTTTGATCCACCTCCTAGAGTAATTAAAATAAAAACAAAAATAAACAAATGGGACCTAATGAAACTTCAAAGCTTTTGCACAGCAAAGGAAACTATAAACAATACCAAAAGACAACCCTCAGAATGGGAGAAAATATTTGCAAACGAATCAATGGACAAAGGATTAATCTCCAAAATATATAAACAGCTCATGCAGCTCAATATTAACTAAACCAACAACCCAATCCAAAAATGGGCAGAAGACCTAAATAGACATTTTTCCAAAGAAGACATTCAGATGGCCAAGAAGCACATGAAAAGCTACTCAACATCACTAATTATTTGAGAAATGCAAATCAAAACTACAATGAGGTATCACCTCACACCAACTAGAATGGGCATCATCAGAAAATCTACAAACAACAAATGCTGGCAAGGGTGTGGAGAAAAGGGAACCCTCTTGCACAGTTGGTGGGAATGTCAATTGATACAGCCACTATGGAGAACAGTATGGAGGTTCCTTAAAAAACTAAAAACAGAATTACCATTATGATCCAGCAATCCCTACTGGGCATATACCCAGAGAAAACCATAATTTAAAAAGACACATGCACCCCAATGTTCACTGCAGCACTATTTACAATAGCCAGGTCATAGAAGCAACCTAAATGCCCATTGACAGACGAATGGATAAAGAAGTTGTGGTACATATACACAATGGAATATTACTCAGCCATAAAAAGGAATGAAACTGGGTCATTTGTTGAGACGTGGATGGATCTACAACTGTCATACAGAGTGAAGTAAGTCAGAAAGAGAAAAACAAATATCGCATATTAACACATGTATTTGGAACCTAGAAAAATGGTACAGATGAACCTGTTTGCAGGACAGAAGTTGAGAAACAGATGTAGAGAACAAACGTATGGACACCAAGGGGGGAAAGCCACAGGGGGGTGGGGATGGTGGTGTGATGAATTGCGCGATTGGGACTGACATATATACACTGATGTGTATAAAATTGATGACTAATAAGAACCTGTTGTATAAGAAAATAAAATTCAAAAAATAAAAAACTAATACTAAACCTTCTTTGGGATATTTGTATGGAAATATGTTAATATAAATGTTTCAGACATTACATGAAATTCCTAAAAATCTTATATGTTCTGGTATATGTTATAAGTCATAATTCTAATTATTATTTTAAAATGTACATCTCAGAAATAACTAAATTTCCTTGTCAATTTTGTTATTATGAACTTTCATCAAATCTTTAACTTAGTGGTCATTTTTAAGTCTTTTGTCATTTACTGATAGTTCTGGGTGTACTGTGATGCTTCTGCAAAAATATTCCTATAAAAGGGTTTCATCTTCAAGGAATTCATGGATAAGACTCTGACAAGTACAGGTTTCTGGTTACTGAGTATACTGCTGAACTGAATGAATAAGTATTTTCAGAACTCTAATGGAAAACTAATGAATTCATAAAAGTACTAACAAAAGATCAAGATGAAAAAAAATTAATTACATGGGACTGAGTGAACTGATGAGGATGATTATAATTTTTGTGACTTCTGTTTGAATAAGAAAAAATAATAAAAAAGAAAGAAAATAGGGACACTTTTACACCAAAGATAGCAAACTGGTGGAATATAATTTTTAAAAAAAGAAAGAAGTGTGGGACAATTAGAAAAGCTATAACATGTCCGTAATGGATATTCCAGAAGGAGAAGAATGGAAGAGAGGAAATATTTGAAGTAATAATGGCCAAAAATTTTACAAAATTAATGACAGACACCAAACCACAGATCCAGGAAATTCAGGGAACACCAGGCAGGATAAATATCCCCCAAAATCTATACTTAAGTATACCATATGGAAGCTACAGAAAATCAAAGAGAAAACTTTGAAAGAAGCCAGAGGGGAGAAAATACCTTACCTATAGACAAAGAAAGTTAAGGATTGCATCAGATTTCTCTCCAGAAACAATACAAGCAAGAATAAAGTAAAGTGAAATATTTAAAGTGTTGAAAGAAAAAACCCACCAACCTAGCAATCTTTAACCTGCAAAATTATCCTTCAGAAGAGAAGGAGAAATAAAGACTTTCTCAGACAAAAATTGAAGGAATTTATCTCCAGTAGATTTGTCTTCCAAGAAATGTAAAAAGAAGTTCTTCAGAAAGAAGGAAAATGATGTAGGTCAGGAACTCAGATCTACATAAAGAAAGAGCTCCAGAGAAGAAATAAGTGAAGATAAAATAGAATCTCTTTTCATTATCTTAATTGATCTAATAGATAACAGTTTGTTCAAAATAATAATGGTAACAATGTATTTGGTGACTAGAGTTTACAGACAAGTGAAATAAATGACAGTGATGTTATAAGGGATGGGGGGAGAACTGGGAATACCCTGTTATAAGCTACCTACACTACCCATGATGTGATACAGTTTCTTGAAAGTGGACTTGTATTAGTTTCAAGTGTGTATTACAAATCCTGGGGCAACCACTAAAATTTTTTAAAAGAAGTATAATTGATACACTAATAGAAGAGAGAAAATGAATGTTATGTCAGTACTTGTTTCTTCATATACTAATTAACTCCTTGGTCTCCCTTTACTTGTAGTATATTAGATGTGTCTCTTGGAGCTCAATGTATTTCAGGTTTTGGCTCCTCCAGTTGCTCTATCTTTTTGATGCTCATGTTTTGGCAAGATGGTGAATAAGTTCAACAAACAAACAGAAAAAGCTGCCCACAATAGTGAAAGAACTGATCCAGCAACCACATTGGATAAAGACCTGGAAGTGTGACAGAATTTTTATAACCCTTGCCTCACCAGGAACATATAAGTGTGTACTAGTTGATATAACAACTCTGAGGGAGAGTCTGATAATACTAGTAATAAAAATATATCACCAGTATCTAGAACAACACATGGCATACAGCAAATACACATTATTTATTGAATGAATAAATGAACTGATGTTAAAAGGAAGAACATTTGATACCTGCTGAGAAGCAATATTTTTAAAATATTATTTGTCAACTTGCTTTAACAACCATCTCACAAATAAAATGAAGTCTCCAGTATTGGTTTGCATTTCTGAAATCTAACTTTGCAGAAGTATTTAAGAGTATGCCTGGAAAAGATCTTACATCTGGCACATTAAAAGGTGTTGAGGCCGGGTGTCTACGTCTTTAAACACAAAACGCTCATTTGTGAAAAAACACTTTGAAAGCTTTCCAGATACATACGCAGATTTAGGCAGCCTTACCCCATGACTAAAGCCAATTTCGTAGAAACTTAATATAACTTTTTCAAAATATCAAGGGATGATGGTGAATCAAAAGGAACAAAGTGAGCAAATCTGCCCCTAATTTTAATTTCACATAGTTTGGCACTTGAGAAAAAGAACAGTGAATACTAAACTATTCTTTCTACAAAAGCCAGAAGAGACAAGTGGGACAGGTCTTCTCTGACAACTCCTCTCCCCTATATTACTTATTAGGTACACTGTTTCCTATATTCTCTTACGATACTCAAGTCATTGCTACTACAGGGCTTATTGAAAATGTCTGTTCACTTATCTCTCTCCCCAACCACACTGATTTCCTTAAGAGAATGTAGCAAAAGAAATACTTGGCACATATAAGTGCTTGATGTGTTTGCTGAATAAATAGAGAATTCAAGGTACCCTAAATATTTTCTTTGACTATGTTCACAGAAATCTTTGGTATGATGGGGGATAGCTGAGGAAGACTGAGCTAATTTCTCTCACTGTGTACTAGTCAACAGTGTTTGATTTTGGTTTTTTCCTTTAGGCTCACTATCATTTATTTGCTTTTCAATGTATCAACATAGCTTACCTAGAGAAAAAGTTTAACTTAGACAACCATAAGAATACTGGTTTGACTTTGGACCCATACTGAAGTTCATATTAAGTCCTATTTGGCCATGGCATGCTTCCTACATACAGCATTGTTTTGCTAAAACCAATCAAATTGAAATGGCTTTCTATTCCAAAGATGCCTGGGAAAATTCTTTACCTCTCCAGGCTGGCATTCCAACATTTAAAATTCCAAACAATCAATGATTTTCTTGCTCGTTGAATAATAATACATAGTTGTAAATCAACATTTAATGACAACCAATGCATGGTAGGGGTATGAAGTGATTCTAAAGAAAAATAAGATATGACTGACATTCTTTTTCAGTTTTTACAAAAATAATGCATAGATTCTTGTCACGGTGACATATATATATCAACCGAAATTAAGATTAATTTTAGGACCAAAAGGCAATAGAAGTGTGATGACTTACAGAGCTTTTAGCTGGATGAAATAAAGCAGTACAGGTTTCTGGTAACTGACTATACTGCTGAACTGAATGAATAAGCATTTTCAGAACTCTAATGGAAAACTGATGAATTCATAAAAGTGCTAACAAAAGATCAAGATAAAAAAATTAATTACATGGAACTGAGTGAACTGATGAGGATGATTATAATTTTTGTGACTTTCTGTTTGAATTAAAAAAAAAATCGTACAAAGACTCAGAGGCAAAAAATATACAAATCAATTTTCACTGCAAAGTAAAGGAGCTGTTACAGGGAAAAAAAAAAAAAAGAAAGAAATCTTATAAAGCAGAATGTAATTTCAGAATAAATCTATTTAATTTAATATGCATAACTGTGGGATATAGTTGCTTGTTTTGTCTTTTCTTAACATTAGAATGTTAAGAATGAAAAACTGGGAATGGAAGTATAATATATTATAAAACTGACTAATACAACAAGCTAAACCACTAAAGTATAACATGTATTTAACAGTTATTGAAAACTTCTTATGTGTTAGGGACCATTCAAAACCACGTGGATGGGTTTCTTCCATTTTGTTCTTTCACCTGCAACAAAAAGATGAAAGCTTTGGCTTCCCTGGTGGCACAGTGGTTGAGAGTCCGCCTGCCGATGCAGGGGACACGGGTTCGTGCCCCGGTCCGGGAAGATCCGACATGCCGCGGAGCGTCTGGGCCCATGAGCCATGGCCGCTGAGCCTGCGCGTCCGGAGCCTGTGCTCCGCAACGGGAGAGGCCACAACAGTGAGAGGCCCGCGTACCGCAAAAAAAAAAAAAAAGATGAAAGCTTTCATTCTTGTTAACTACCAGCTAAATCTTAATGTGAATTATTTAGAAACCACAGATAAATTGAATGCATTCAACAAACATTTACTGAGTGTTTCCTAGGAGTCAGGCTCTGGGGACACAGCAGTAAACCAAATTAGACAAAACTCCTCGCTCTCATAGAGTTTACATTGTATTTACAGGAGACAGATAATAAATAAGAATAAGTAAATTAAACAACATGTTATAAGGTGACAAGCAGCTCTACAATAAAGCAGAGAAAGGAGAGAAAGCCAGCCAGTGTGGGGTGGGAGGGGTGGGGGGTTGCAATTTAAAACAGAATGATACAGGGCAAACCTCACTGAGAAGGTGACAAGTGAGTAAAGACTTGGAGGAGACAGAAAGGGCGAGAGAAAGGCCTGGAGGTTCAAGAGAACAGCAAAAGCGAAGAATCCAAGGTGCGAATATGTCTGAAGTGCATAAGAAATAGCAAGATTTGGAATTCCCAGGGAATTCTACTGCATTCACACAAATTTCCTATTTGTTTATAATTCAAATGTCACAAAATATCATTAAACTATTCCGTATGTTTAAGGAAGTCATCATGTTTGGGGAACTAGGAAAATGCATAGTTTTCAAACAAAATCACCTACTTTTCCGTAACTGTTTTACCACAGTGGTTAGGGCCCTGCTTATCTTCGTGGCCACATGTTTAACATTCAGCCTAGATCTTAGAGTTATTGTGATTTCTATTTTCACCATTATACCAAAAGCTGCATTTATAAGATGTCTGAACTCAGAATGGACTACAGATGCCACGTTATTTGCACTTGACATATTTGGACAACATTCCTTTAAATCAGAGAGGAATGAAGCCCACTGATTAAGAGCATGGGCTCTGGAGCCAGACTGTCTGGATTTGAATCTCAGCCCTGTCACCTTCCAGTTGGGTAGCTATAGAAATTTACTCAATCTCTCTGTGCCTCTGTTTTCTTATCAGAAAAATGGGGATAAATGATTGTAAGAATAGGGCTGTTTTGAGGATTAAAAGAATGTAAAAGTAGTGGGAATTCCCTGGTGGTCCAGTGGTTAGGACTCTGTACTTCCACTGCAGGGGGCAACAGGTTCAATCCCTGGTCAGGGTACTAAGATCCAGCATGCAGACAAAAAAAAAAAAAAAAAAAATGTTAAAGCACTGAGAACAGAGGCTGGTATATACCTTGTTGTTATTATTTTTATTAATAATGATGGAAGACATCTGGTGGTTTTCTTGATGTGTCATAACCAAAGTAAGATGAAATTATGATTCCTTAATTTTTAATCTTTGTTCTCTCTCAATGGCACCAGTAAAAGTCATTCTTTAACTTTTGAAGATTCTAGTCCATGATAATATTTGAATGCATATCAAGTATTCATCCTTGGGACTTCCCTGGTGGTCCAGTGGTTAAGAATCCACCTTCCAATGCAGGGGACACAGGTTCGATCCCTGGTTGGGAAACTAAGATCCCACATGCCATGGGGCAACTAAGTCCGTGCGCCTCAACTAGAGGGCCCATGTGCCACAAACTACAGAGCTCATGCCCTCTGGAGCCCGCACAACATAGCTAGAGAGAAGCCCGCGCGCCTCAACGCAAGATCCCGCATGTCAAAGAGGATCCTGCGTGCTGCGACTAAGACCCGACGCAGCCAAAAATAAAATTAAATATTTTTAAAGTATTCATTCTTATATTTAAATAGATAGTTTTAAATATCAACAAAACAAACGATGCTTTCAAATCAAGTTACCTTCTGATCATTTCTAAGTTAGAAGAAAATATGCCTTTTAAAAAAAAATTTTATTGGAGTATAGTTGATTTATAATGTGTTAATTTCAAAATATGCCTTTTAATACCTAATATTTTTGAGTGTTCTGTAGTATGTAAAAGGTATATTAAAAGCAAATTCTTTTGTATTTTATAACATTTAGGAGAAAAATATAAACAAGTGATAAACAGAGGAGCAGAGTAGCTATTCCGGGGAAATTTACAAAGCATAAACTATCCCGAAAAATGTGTATTTATATTAAAAGTTTCCTTTTAGCCTCAAGGTGTTCTCTCTGTCTATATACATAGCCCTTTACCAGAAATATATCAGATCATTTTGAGTTAGAATGCCAGTATCCTGTCATTAAAAGCAGTTTAAAATGAATTAACATAAAATTGCATCAAATTGAATTGAAAAGTGAAAGTTACTGTATTCAATTACAACATTATTGAGCTTTTACTATTCCAAGCACTTTACGTGGACTGTAAATTTCCTTTACCATAAAAATAATAAAATATTTTAGTCTCTAACACTAAATGATATTTTACTAATCTTTAAAAAACTTTTTCACTTACATTTTTCATCTATAAAAACTTTACTAACAATTTCTCTTTTTTATTGTGGTAAAAAACACCTAACATTAAATCTACTATCTTAACCATTTTTAAATGAACAGTTCAATAAGTTAAGCATATGCACAGTGCTATGCAACAGATCTCTAGAAACTTTTTAATCTTGCAAAACACTCTAAGCTTTAGACACTAATTCCTCCTCTCCTCTTTCCCCAGCCCTTGGCATCCTCCTTTCCACTTTCTGTTCCTATGATCTTGACTACTTTAGATACTTCATATGAAGAGACTCAAACACTAACAACTTCTTATGGGCAACATTTTATTTAGGTATGTTTTGCTGAAAGCGAAGATTTAGTGCCTAGCATTTTAACCTGGACAAGAAATGTTTTCTAAAATAAACTGAACAGAAATGAATTTTGCCTGGAAAATCAACCCTGTATATATGTGGGCTGGGGCGGGGGCTGAGATAAGAGAGAGGAAGGGGCTATCATACTGGGCCTGCTGCTGGGTCACTTGTTTCACTGCACTTGCCCTCATTCTAGGTATTTCCAAAGACCATCTCTAGGGAATTCCCTGGCGGTCCAGTGGTTAGGACTTGGCGCTTTCACTGCCAGGGCCCAGGTTCAGTCCCTGGTCGGGGAACTAAGATCCTGCACAGGGTGCCCCCCAAAAAATAATAATAAAGAATTGTAGTAGAAAATCTGGAGTGTGAAACCTTTCAAAGCAATTTTAAAAAGAACAAAAAACAAACAAAAAACAAAGTCCATCTCTACCATACAAATTCTCCAGGGTCACTTTTATCACAAATACCATTAAAATGAACTAAGTGTTTTAATTATTCTCTTGCATTAACTTGTAGCATCTCTTTATATACTCCCTGTGCACACATGATTTTCAACAGTTGTAAATTCTACTATAGATCTGGAGTAATCCAAATGTAGAGTAATCCAGAGTTTAGTTAGTAAAACTAAAAATGGTTAGACTTATTAGTTGTTTATATCCTTAGCCATTTGTAACCAGAAAACAACATAAATGCTTGCAGGTTAAATCATAAGAAGTATGGGACATAAATAAGGCTAAACTTTTACCTCCTATGCGTAAAAATCCTTTTACCCTTGAAATGCATATAAAATACTAAAGTGTGTCCAGAAACAATGAACAAATACAAATCACTCTATGGATGTTTTGCTCAGCTATAGAGAGTTGTTAGTTTTACACTATAAAGCCATAGGGAGTGGAAACACTATTTCTTTATGGAATTTAAAACAAATTTCAGGTAATCATCCAATATACTTTTCCTTAAAGTTATATACAATCTTCAGATACAACATCTCTGAGGTGTAAGATTTCACCTCAGCCCTCATTCAATAACCATTTTTGAGCACCTCTTACGTATTACGACAGGTATTATAAAGGAAAAGAAAAAAAGACCCAGTCCTTGACCTCCAGTATTTCCAAGACTTAATGCTAACTCAGATGAATAAACGTAATTACAACTCCGTGTGATACATGCCATTAGGATATATCCATGCTAAGGAACCATCTAGGAAGCCTCTATTATCTAGACTAGGATAGTCTACAGATTTAAGCTGATTTATAAAAGACAAGCAAGAATTAAATAATCAAAAGCACTGAGGCAAGAAGGAGCATTATGTACAAAGACAGAGGTGTGACAGACAGGTACACGTACAGGCAACTAAAACTAGCTCTTCATGAACTGTACAAAGGATACACGGAGGGTGGCAGGTGGCAAGAGAGAAAGACCAAGTGCGAGGACCACATCAGAAAGGGATTTATATGTGGAGGGTGAAAAGAGTTAATAAAGGGGTAAAGATAAGTGCATGAAGACTTATTACTATGACACCAAAGTTACCAGAGGGTTCTATACGGTGATAAAGATAGAAAGTGGTCAAGGTCTAGGGAAGGTGGGTTACGGTGATGCAAATGGAGTCAGGGCATGGATCAAGGACATAAGAGAGGAAATGTCGGACAGATTTAGTAATGGACCTGTCCTTGAGTTAAATGCACAGGAAAACACTGGGGGGGGGGGGGTCAAAGAAGATACTCAAGAAGGGGAAATTATTTGTTTCTGCTTTGGGATAGAATCAGATGGGATATAACGAATTACTCAAGAAGGAATTATTTGTCTCTTTTTCAGGGTATAATCAGATGGTGCTGATATAGATGTTTTAAAAACAGAGAGAGAGAGAAAGTCAAGAACTGGTCTAGTTGATTAGCATAAATGGCTTATGTAAGCCCAAGTCTCATTTTTAATCTTCACACAGTTAATTCAACAGGTTTTAGTTCTCTGTACCATTTTTTATTGTGAAAGTAATTCTTATCATGAACTTGCTTTGAAGCTTACTATACGATTTAATAGGCAGCACAGAGAAAATAATGCAATGCAAATAAAAAACCTTTTGTGAAATTTTTTTCTCTTGAATGAATCCCTTTACCAACTGTCTCTTGAGCTCCTGCTAAAATAATCTTTGGGCAGCAAGGAAAAGCTAAAGTTTATGCAAAACAAAGCAGTTTAAAACACTGAATGAGCTTATTCCTCTGGGTCAAGTATAATTATATGATGTGATCAACATTTTCAACTGACTCACTAAGTTTTAGGCTACAGATCAGCCCTGAATTGTGAACCAATATACAGCTTCTTTAGTACTTTAATAAAATCCTAAAGTTGGAACACTTCAGAGAATGTTTAATTATAATCCACCCTCTCACTTAAGACAGAAATCTATATACTAAAGCGCATCTGCCCACGCACTTTTCAAAGCCAAGGTTTTACATATCACATGTTCCTGAGATGTGGGCTTTGTAGTCGGGTTTCTAAACTTCGTGAGCTGAGAGTCAGATCCAAACTATGGTGAACTCACTGACATAAGAAATTCATCCTGTAAGCCCTCTGAAGAAATGGACTGTGAACCTATCCCAGGCGACCCCACTCCAACCTGTGCTCAGAATGATTAAGTCTTTTTTCCATTTGAATTTCTACAGTCCCTATCTCATCATATTGGCTAACAATAAATTTAACAGCTGCTTATTTTGTTTCCTATGCACAAATGTGGCAGTCTTTACACATATACTGCAGGACGTGGTATTATTTTGACTGAAGATATGAAAAATAAATGAGTCACCATCTGTGGATACCACAAAGAAAAACAGTCTGAAGAATTAATCACTACATCATGGTTAAATTAAAATTGTGGCATGCTATGGTAATTCTGGCTTGCTTTATAATTTGTGAAATAAAAGTAACAGTCAAGTGATGGAAAATTGAGTTAGCCAGAATGTAACCATCTTGGCAATACGAATGATTATTTTGTTCTTATGTCTTGATTAGGGCAAATTTTACACAAATTTTGTTACAGCTTTAAATAACAGAACTTTGAAATCTATCAGCTCAAAAAGTAACTACTACCAGCTTACATTGAATGTAGTTATTATTTTATGTAACATACCAACTTCAGCACTTATTTTTAGTCCCTCAAGAAACAGTCTATTCATGAGACCTGAGAAAATCAGGTATTCATCACTCACAACATCTTTATGGCTCTCCTTCCACATGAAAATGATGCTAGTAACTCATCAAAAGTAAGGCATGTTTAAAATTTAATTTTCTAGTAACAGAAAAGATTTGTGCCAATTCACTCATATTCTCTTGTGTGGCCTCCCTTTGAGTGTAGTTCAATTCGGTCCAACAAGTATTTATCGTATATCTGTTCTGTGCCAGGCATTGATATAGGAACTTGCTCATAAAAGGAACAAACTAGATCCCTGTCCTTGGGGAACATACATTCTAATGGGTGAGACACACAATAAGCAAAAAATGTAATAAATGAATTATATACAATGATATCATCTCTGTAAATAATATAAAGTTATATCATAAGAAAAAGTCGAGCAAAGCAAGTGTATCAGGAGAGCCAGGGGTGGTGGGAAGGTGGGGCTGTTTCAGTATCATCTGGGGGAATCAGGATAAGCCTCAGAAGAAGGTAAGATTTCAACAAATACTGAAAAACCAAGTTGACCAAGTAGATTTCAGGGTAGAGGAGGGAGCAGATTTCAGAGAAAGAGAAGAGCAAGAACAAATTGGGAAAAATATACCCTGAGAGTCCAGTGACAGGGAAGGCAGGGCAGAGAGTGGCAGAGGAAGCCAGAGAGGTGAGGACGGGCCAGCACAGGGGCTCTGGCTTCTACTAACTGAAATGTTCTGACCATCAGCAATAACATTAGGTCCAGATACGACATTCACTGCAAATTAGATTCCACATTTCCTAGTAGAACAAAAAAGTCCCTTTAATTTCTGACCTTACCCCAACCAACTTTCTGACTTTGCTTCCTTAATTCCTTTTCCTTTCAGCATCTTTAATTTCCAATAATAAAATTATCTCTCTCTCGTTCAAATATGGTTACACTATTTCCCCATCAAACCCAGCCATACAGATAGTTTCTAAAAATAAAACCTAAACTGCTTTCATATGTGCATACCTGCTTTATCTTTGTTTATAAATACATATAAACTAAGGAGGGCAGGAAAGAAGGTTATAACAAAGGACCTTATTTTGACCCAAAAGGCATCGCTACCGGTAGTGGTTTTTTGCTTTTGTTTTTAGATTAATCTATGAGTACAACTAAGGAAATCTACAGTGAGTCTCCTTTTTTAATATTGCCAAGGAGCAGATATATTCATTCATTTTTTCTAATTTATTACATAAGGTAATAGAGATGGAAAACAACAAGAAACACAAGCTTTTAAGAAATTGGGCTTCACTTAGCTAAATGAAAAGTCAGGAGAATAGGCAAAGAAGAAAATGAGGAAGCATGGTATAAAAACTGTCAAAACAGAATGATTATCTTTAATAAATACAATAATTTGGCTTTAATAAACTCAGATAAAATATTAAGGGATGCCTCTATATAGCTCTCAATGTTTGCTGATTCAAAGAGAAAAAGAGAGGTAACAATGGATACAACAGGAATTTATTAAAATACTTTGCTTCTTTAGAGAAAATTTAAAATCTAAAACATACATGTCTCTCTGTAATTAAAATTCAAACCTTTAGTTTACTACAGGCAGAGCCACTTTATTTGGAAAATTGTATGATTCTCTAGTGTATGTTAGGAAATCACCTTTCCTTCAGATACGTGCCACAGTAGTTTGATGACGGTTAGCTTCAACGTTTAAGTAATGCTTTCAACGGGAGTTATTTTATTCTCACTATGTAGTATAGCATAACGTGGGACAATGAGAAAGTAATCTCTTGATAATAAAGTGCTTTTTCTGACAAAACTCACATTCAAGTAAGGAAAATAGGGCACAATAAAGTAATACGTACATAAGACTCATACAAACAGAACAAAATCAGTGTAAAAAATTTACACCCATATTAAAGGAATGCTGGAATTAATACAATTAGAATTAATGATTAGAATAAACTAGGATTAGGAAAGAAAAGCATCTGAAAGAAAAGAGTTGTAAACTATGTTCAGAAAGATAATAAATTTCACTTGCTCCTCCAAGTCAAACTGGTTCCACCAAGGCTGGACGGGAATACGGCAAAGACGCAAAACTAACATTAAAATACTAAGGTATACATCCACCTTAAATCTTTTAGGGAATATAAATGTATTTATATTCACACACACACACACAAAACGTATACCTATAGATTTGTAGTACTTACATGACCTATCTTTTTCATTCACTTGAAAAAAAAAGTAGAGAGAAAGTTATAAACAGAAATAGCCGGCATTCCAAGAAAAATACGGCTACAGTTAAAGTGCGAATCTGATCTTTCTTTGGATGGAAAAATGGAAAAAAAATCTAGTCATAAATTAGATTTGAGTCATGTTCCTTAGTAACATGGTTGCTGATTTTTCTCATATTGAAAGACATTCTTTCCACTTGATTTCTTTTTCAAATGGTTTCCATCACCTTTGGACCACAAGGAAGAATAGCAGTGGTGTCCCATAGAGTCATATGTTTTTATTACATTTCTTATGAAAACCAAAGTAAATTATGCTGCCCAAAGTGACAGGTGGAATCCAAAGGGACTCACAGATTTATAGATAAAATCATCTGAGCTATAAATATACACATTTTTCTAAAACAAGGAGCAGGCATAAAAGGCAATGACTGGAATATGTGGAAGAAGGCAGCACAGAGAGTCAGCCATGAAATTAATTGCAGCAGAAATGGCAGAAAGAAGAACAGCAGGACAATAAAAAGGCCCCTTCCCTACGGGGCAGCCAAAGATTTAACGTAGAATGGTGGAGAAAGTATTGAACTGCAGCCCTGTGTAAGGATGAAGAGTGCATTAACTTACACATCTGATGACATCTTTAGAAAGAGAGGATATTATAATAATAATAAAAATATATTTAGTAAATCTGGCCATGATAATCGGGGGCTATATATCTTATACCTTTGAAATCTGATATGTGACCTTTGACCAAATTAATAACTTCTCTAAACAGTCTGGTCTGTCTCAGGCACATAGTCAAGGCTTTAGTTCAATGCTGAATCAGTAAAGAAAGCGTCGTTGCATGAAAACACCATTACCACACCTTGTGGCAAATGGTAGATGGAATGGCTTCAAACTAGAATTATTTCTCTTAAGGGTTACGTGACACAGCATAATAAAATTTGTGATGGTAGCCAAGGTTGAGGTCTAAATATAATAATCATCCTTGTTGCCATTCTTAGTGCTTCCAAGGGATTTTTAATTTTAATCATTTAAAGAGGGAAAGGAAAAAAATTAAGTACAGTCATTGCTGAATAGTTTCTATTACTTTCATAAAAAAATTTAATACTAGCTTTTTAAAGGTCACTTGAGGTACTGCCTGTTTTCTCATTCAGTTAATAACTATCGATGAAATTCTGATATAAAGAATTTTAGACAGCAAAGCTGAAGCTGCCACTACTTTTCTTATTAACTTTCAGAGGCAACTGATTCTGGAAAACAAAGGCTACTACAAGAAGTACAAGCACAGAAACACACACAAACATATAAGGAGTGCCTACAAGTAGTGATTTTAATATATACTTGGCAGTATGTAAGGATTATAGGAGTTTTAATATTTCCTGAAATTAAATCACATGAAAAGAAGGAATTATTTAAAATACCAGAGTTCTGCCATTCATACCTATCATTTTAAGCTGTATAAACAAAACAAATCAAATTCAATCATTCATCTGACAAATATTTACTGAGTACTTATCACACGCTGGATAATATTTTAGAAACCAGCAATAGGGTAGCGAAGGAGAGAGTAAACTCCCGCTCTCATGAAACTTACAGTATAAGGACGTAGGCAGAACATAAATAAATATATATATGTCAGATACTGATAAATGCAGAGAAGAAGAAAAATGAGTTGGGGGTAAAATTGTAAATAAGTTGCTCAAGGAAGACCTCATTGACCTCATTTCATTTTAATTTATTATTATTTTTTTTTTGCCACGCCACGAGATCTTAGTTCCCTGACCACGGATCAAACTCAGGCCCCCGGCAGTGAAAGCGCCGAGTTCTAACCACTGGACTGCCAGGGTACTCCCTTGAGGAATTTTAAATATCTCTTGAAAGGAGGAGAGAGCTAGCCATGTGGAAAACTGGGCAAGGTGAGGGTGGGAGGATTCCAAAGAGAAGAAATGACAAGCCCTGAGGCATTAGCATGCCTGGCTTTAATTAGAAAAACAGCAAACAAGGAATCAGATGGTTCAGGGCCTTTTTTGCTATGGCAAGGACTTAGTTTTATTCTGCATGACATGATAAGCCCTTGCAGGGTTCTGAGCAGAGAAATTACCTAACGTACAATCATTTTAGCTTCTGTGTTGAGAACAGACTAAAGGGCAACAAGGGAGGAACAACTGAAACTAGTCGGGAGACTGTTACCAACAATCAGGGAGAAGAGGTTCAGATAAGGGAAGTAACAATACAGACAACGAGCAATGGCTAGTTTCTGGATACATTTTGAAGTTAAAGCTAACAAGTTTTGCAAGTAGCATGGTACAGAGTGATAACTCCAGTGATTTTCATCTCAGGAACAGGAAGAATGGGCTGTCACTTACTGGGTGGGAAATACTGCAGCAGGAGCGGGGTGGGGTGGGTGGGAGGTCGGGAGTCCAGCTCCCCACGGGCTCCATAAGGCTCTTTCTTTCTAGTGCAGATCTGTATCACGGAGGAAGCAGACTATGATCCTGGAGTTCAGAGGAGAGGTACAGACTCCAAACACAGATTTCGGAGTCACAGATATAAAGATCAATGACCAGACGAGGTCACCAAGTAACGAGGAAAGCTCCAAGCCCTGGAGTACGGTAAAGTATAGAGGTCAAGGGAATGAAAAGAAAGAAGCCAAGGGAAGTGTGAAGGAGCAACCAGTGAGGTAGAAGGAAAGTGAGCAGGGTGTGCTATTCTGGAAGCAGAGGGAAGAAAATCATGTACTAAAAATGTTCAGTGAACATATCCGGGCATAGAAATTATTTCTTATTCAGGATTATTTTCTTAACCTATATTCTCAGATGTAGAATTACTAGGACCAACTGGTAAAATCGTTGAAAAGGCAAATACTAGGGAAACAGACCTGTGGTACTCCATTGGAGCTGCTACTTAGTATCCAGGCTAATCAATCAATACTTTCTGAATTCAGTTTTCCACTGTTAATGAATTTACCTAACTATAATCAAAGAGCTCCTATTAATTTTCAACAAAAGTACCATGACTAAAAAGTATCATGACTTTGACAACGGACTTCATAGAAGAGGTAACTGGTATCTATAACACTCATCTGATTTATATAAATTAAGTCACTATTATTCTCAGTCCAATTTCCTGTTTCCTTCATTGCATTCACTATGAATTTCATTCTTTCATTTGCTTATATTTTCTTGTCTATTATCTGTCTCCTCTAACAGAGAAGCTATGTGAAAGGCAGGGATTATTTTTGTCCGACTCAGCCCCATATCCCCAGCACCAAACACAGTGCCTGGCTTTCAACAAATGAATGAATGAATCAAAACAATGAGAAATTAAAAACAGATTGACACGACATTCTTACTGGAGAGATCTAGCTTCTGTTAGGGCACAGTTGCCTGGGGCAACTCAGTGGTTTGCTCCAATGACCAATGTTTCCAAAGCAAAAATACTATGCAGAGGCTAGCATCTGTCTATCATCTGACTTATAACAGAATATCAGGAATATGGTCCACCCTACAGATGGACCATAAAAAAAAAAGGCACCTGCCTTTATTGCAAACCGTAAAACTTTTTTTCTGCCTAGTTTTCATCTTAATCTAAATATCACTGTGTTATGGCTCTCAGATCCCCCACTGTTGCCCAGGGGTTGCCTCAGCTACAGAGAACACTACACCATAGGTCACGCTCTTTCTCAGGGTGACACACATCCAATGACTAACTGATGTAGGAATAGAAAGGCTTGGCTATCTCAGCCCAACTGGGGGCAATTCTGAAAAGCCACTGTAGTTGCAGAGTTCCCCGTGGGGCCAGAGGAAGGTGTCTTGTGCTGCAGTTTTTCCCTGTGCCCATTCCTGCCGCCTGGGTACCCCTTCCACAGGGTAGGGCACTTCTTATAAACCTCTGAATAGTAAAGGTCGTTTCAAAATATGTTTCCCAGGTAACCTAATCTGTGACAGACGGTACCAGGAGTGGTCTGAGAAAGCAGGTGATCAGATGGGGCTTTGGAGCTAGGTCACTAGTTGCCTGGCTGGCAAAGAGGAGCCCAATCCCAGTGGAACACAGAGAACCCCTGGCACAAGGTGGCTATCCACCTGTTAAAGCTCTCACCAGAGGTAGGCTGGGATGGTATACCAGCAGAAGGGGAACAGTTTAGCCAGAATGATGTTTGAGAAACATAGGAGAAATAAAAACTATAAGGACAATGGAAAAAGAATATAAAAAGCTAAGGGCAATATATGTATAACTGATTTACTTTGCTGTACACCTGAAACTAACAGAACATTGTAAATCAACTATACTCCAACAGAATTTAAAAAAAAAAAAAAGGAATGCATTTGTAAATTTGAAGAAAAAAAAAAAAAGCTAAGGGCAAGTAACCACCAACAAGAAAGCCAGAGGAACTCTCTGGTAGATACAAAAATGCTCTCAGATCTTGCAGCTTTTGGGCAAAGAAAGATAATGGCCAGGAACAGGGATTAATCGTCAGAGTAGTCAAAAACTCCCTAACTTCCAGGCACAGAAGATGTGCTAAGTCAGGATCCTGACTGGAAAAGAACAGGATCCTGCCACATGGGATGAGATGTCTTGTTTGATGCCTCCCAAAATCCTGAATTCCCAGATTCCCCAGAACTTTCTGAACCCACAAAAGTGGCCTGCCCCTTCTTTTTTCAGGATGATGTAGGTAGAGGCTTCTCTCCCGTAAGACCACCTGTGTCTCTGTAACCCCCCATCTGTCCACCGTCACCTCCTCTCCAGAAATTTTGGCCTATACAACTAGGGTTATATCACAATATAACCCACCTGGGATGTAAGACGCCTGATAAAGGAAAAAGAAAGAGGCTATTTATTTGAGAAAGGAACTGCAAGATCTAGCAAGTTTACATTAGCAAGGAGAGTACATCTAAGATTAAATTCTGAGGGTGTTTAATCAAAGGGGCTGCAATTTAAGATGAGGTAAGGGAGAGTTTATTGATTTGAGGGCACTGTGCTGAGATGCAAGATTTACAACCAGCAAGAATCTCAGGAGACGGTACAAACTGGCTACTAGGATGGTTCCTAAAAACAGGGGCCAAGTAACAGCTCATGTAATGCTGAAATGCTAAGAATGCGGGGGCAGATGGCAGAAGAGGGGAGTACAGGCTCAGAGAGTGCATTCTGGGGTGCACATGCTACATAAGGCCAGAACCCCACTGGATGGTGATGTTGCCTGGGAAGGTCCAGAAAACACACCACTTACCAAAGCCATGAGGAATGTATTAGTGAGAAGACATCTACATTACTAGGTTCTGCATGGTGGCTCTCTTCTGAAGGTCAGAAGTGACAGAGGAAAGGTTTTTATGGAACCAGGCTCATTAACAGCCATGGGGATAATAGAACCAGATGAGGACCGGAAGCCACCAGAAGCCAGGTAGATACAATCATCCTGAGGGTGGCAAGGTTGGTGTGCAGGGGGTGCTGACCCACAGTTATTGACCTAATTCATAGAGTATGGCATCCCTAGAGACAAAATAAGAAGCTAATGAGGCTACTATTCAATAGGTACATTCAAAAGAAATCAAAGACATATGACCACAAAGCTGAGGGTAGCTGCCCCAACGAAGTCCCAATCACATGCTCAGTTTCCAAACCTTCGCTAATTTTTGGACTCACTGATGGAAGAAGAAGCCTAGTCTCCAGAAGGCAGGATCTTGCAATACCATGGCCAGAACAAAAGACAGGGCTTCCCTGGTGGCACAGTGGTTGAGAGTCTGCCTGCCGATGCAGGGGACACGGGTTCGTGCCCCGGTCCGGGAAGATCCCACATGCCGTGGAGCGGCTGGGCCCGTGAGCCATGGCCGCCGGGCCTGCGCGTCCGGAGCCTGTGCTCTGCAGCGGCAGAGGCCACAACAGTGAGAGGCCCGCATACCGCAAAAAAAAAAAAAGAATACAAGATAATAATTCCCCCAATCCTTCCCCAAACGGACCTATAGTCCTTTATTCAAGCCACTGTGCACTGGGGACAGGGAATACCCAAACATTTTGAGGGCACAGAGTTGACAGTGATACCAGGAGACCTGAAGCATCAATATGCTGTCCCTCCACGTTAGAAGCGTATGGAGGCCCGTAATTAATGGTGCCCTGGCCAAGGTCTAGTTCATACTGGATCCACTGGGACCACAGACCCAGGCGGTGGTGATTTCCACAGTCCCCAAATATAGAACCAGGATAGACATATACTTGGCGACTGCCACAACACCCGTATCAAATCTTTGGCCTATGAGGTAAGATATGTAATTGCAGAGAAAGCCAAGAGGAAGAAGTTGCAACTGCCCCATCCCAACCCTGACAAGATAGTAAATTATAAAACCAACATAATGTTGCTCGGGGAGTGGGGAATGGAAATTAGTTTTTCCTTAAGGGTCGAAATAGCATGCAGGGGTGGTCCCAAGGCTGTTGGCCGGTCGACGTTGCAGCTCAACTTCTCTTTTATCCACTTCTTTTTCTGTCCCCTCCCCCTCCAAAGGGGTTGATTCCAAGCATACTCCTTAATATCTCCATCTCAGAACCAGATTCCTGGCTAAGCCAACTTGTAACAGGCATTTTCCACCTTGAATGTAAGTTATATTTCCTTTTTAAATGATCTTGGGCTTATCTTCAGGACTACTCCCCAATTTAATTTGGTAGTACTAGGTTTCATTACTAGAAAACTTTTCCCAAAGTAGTGTCCTGCCAGGAAGTGTCTTTGAAAAGTCTGTGGGATTTTTCTCTGGGAAGAGCCCAGAAGTATAATTCCTGATTTACAGGTGGTCTCTGCATTTTAAATTATTGTTGACTCTTGTCAAACCCTATTTCCTTATTATAGATCCTAGGTAACCTCTCAATTCAACATTTAAAAAAAAACAACAACAGCTTTTCTGATTCTAGACTGACACAGCTTATTCAAAATTAGCTTTTCATCTGGAAAGCTTTTCATTGATTATGGAAATATTCATTTTATTTAACAGCATTTAAGAATATAGGCCATACACGCTAAGTTCATAACTTGTTTTAACAGCTTCTTTGTAAGTATATTTAAGTTATCGATATAAAGATAGATTTTATTTACACAAACAGAAAATAAAAACAAATATGTTGAGAATTTCCTTTTCTTTCATATAGCCTTGCAGTATTCTCTATACAATCTCTTGATTAATGTTGCTACCTATAAAGTTACACATAATTTCAAAAACTTACATAAATTTTACAGGGTAAGGAATTTAAACATGAAAAACTACTATCAATTAACTGTACCATGAAATCTTGAACTTAAACTGTAGAGTTTCTCAACTATTTCTATGAGTAAGTGTAGTTTATTATAAGTTTAAGTTAATAAATAATAACAATAAATAAATCAGTAGTAGTCCATACTAATTGGCAAATATATTCTGCACAAAATCTCGGGTAATAAGAGATTCAAAATATTCTAAATACTGTGCAAGCTGATGAAAGCATTTTCGGCTGTTGAATTCAACTTCTTAAAATTAAACCTTGTAATAAAAAAAAAACAAGAAGTATGTCTATAGTTACAATTGATTCTAGTGATGAGTTCATTTCTATGAAAAACCAAAGCAACATATGTGTTTTTAAATAGTACATGGTTTCTGTGGCTATACAGAAACAAATGGGATGGCTGTCAGTATGACAACATTCTCTCAGAACTTATTACTAAATTATGGCAGAAGTCTCTACCTTGAAGGAAAAAAACTGGATAATTTTACAGTAGCCCTGGGTCCACAATTAAATGCTACCTAGACCAGGTGAAATATTGTACTGCATCTTAACCAAATACAGTCGATTTAATCAGAGATTCATGGATCTTGCTCCATTCTGGACCCTGTGGATTGTACTAACTCATGCTCACTTCTTCCTCTGCTTCTCCTACCGCAAGAGTCAGATTCACCCACAAAGATGACGGAAGACCAAATTTTACCAGCAGCCAGAAACAAAGTACAGACTGCCAGTAACCATGAAAAGGCTTGCCCAGGTAATTCAGTCACTAGCCACTGCCTCATTCACCATAATCATGCCTCCCGAACAACAGAATCTGAAGATTCTTGTAAGAAAAAAGTATCTTCAGGGATAGAAACAGAGACAACTTTTGGCGGGGGAGACACATGAGATTATCATTCGGCCAGCAACAGTTATGAGGAGATATATATATTTCATTCAAATCACTTCTAGTTGTTAAACATACTGCACCATACTTGGATATTTTTACAGTTTATTATGTTAGGTTATCTTTAAGTTTTTGAAATTTAACTTAAAAATAGATAAAATAAAGATTATACGTACTTGGAAGAAACTGCCTCCATGAATTCATCCAAGAAATCATCATATTCAGGACCTCTCACTCTTCTCTGCCGGAGTCCAATGTACAATGGATCTTTAAGTAACTCCTATTTATAAAAAAAGTTACCGTAAGTATAGAAATAACTAAAAGCAAGTCATTTACTCTTTCTGAGTGAACCTCAGTTTTCTCATCTGTACAAAAAGGATAGAAATGGAAATAAAATCTAGCTATACTGATTCAGAATTAACCTACAGAGTTATTATTTAGTATTATATATAATATAGCTACAGTGCTTATAAATAAGAATATGAAATATAATTACTAAACATTTAAAAGATTCTTATGTTTTTACTGTTATTCTTATGTCTTATTCTAGAGGAGAGAAAAGGTATTAAAATCTCTCAGTTGTGTAAAATTCAAAAGGCAAAGCTCATCACATAGAAAAACAATACTGAGATTTGAAGTATCATATTAGCTTAGGAAATGGAAAGACAGCAATTCCTTTCTTAGATTTTTTCTAAAACTGATACACACACACACACACACATATATATATATACACATATATCAGGCAACACTACTCTGTTTAAGCTTTAGAATAGGTAATTTTTTAATAAAATCAGTTTTTAACTGAGGTATAATTTATATACAGTAATATGCACCCATTTATAACAAAAGCTCCCAGTAAACTAGGAATAGAAAGGAAATTCCTCAAACTCATAAAGGGCATCTGTGAAAAACCCACAACAAACAACATATTTAACAGTGAAAGACTGAATGCTATTCCCCTAAAACTGAAAACAAGACAAGGATATCTAGTCTCATCACTTCTATTCAACACTATGCATACTAGAGATCCTAGCCATTAAAATTAGGCAAGAAAAAGAAAAAAACAGGAATAAGGATTGGAAAGGAATAAGTAAACTGTTTCTATTTGTACACACATGACCATGTACATGGGAAATGCTAAGGAATCTATCAAAAAATTCACTAGAAATAATACATGAATTTAACATGATTGTAGGATATAAGGTCAATTTACACAAATCAAATGTATATCTATATACTAGCAATGAATAGTTGAAAATGAAATAAAATATACAACTCCACTTAGAACAGCATTCCAGAACATAAAATTCATAGGGACAAATTTAACGAAACATGTGGAAGGCCTATATACTGGAAAGCACAAAATACTGCTGAAAGAAATTACAAAGACAAACTTTTTACAGCCTGGGAAAAATGGCAATCTGTTTGACATAACAGTGAAACAATTGACAACACTGCCACCTTCAGTAACCTAGAATAGAGAAGAATGTACCTAACGCACTTGTGAATCTGACTAAAAAGATTTCCAGGCAGAATGCTGAATGCATAAACTGGCTGTGTGCTAAGGTTAAAACGGACATGAACTAAAGAAGGAAATGTTCAGCTTGTGAGCAACATTTAAACAGAATATAGAGGACACAAGACTTGCCTGCAAAAGATTTCCAAAGTAAAATAAGGCCTGTGGTCAAAGAATAAATTAAGTGTGTGGTTGTAATAACTCTTTTGAAAGCTTCTGAATGATTTAAAGTGGAGCCTAGGAGACCATTTTGCCTAGTTCAGTGGAACTGGTACCACAGCACTCTGATATGTCAACCAATAATAGGGAGAAGGCCTATTTTGAAAAGAATTGTGAGTAGGGCCTTTATCTAATGTAGTAGACTATAATCTGATATACAGAAAGCCGAAAAGAAATTTTTAAAGGTACTGTACTACTTGGATTAATTGACACAGAGACACTTCAAAATGAAAATACTTCACTGGATCCTCCACTTTCCACAGGCAGGAAGCAGACTGAGAGAGCCATTCTGATGCAATGGGGCCATTTCTTATGGAACAGGAAGACTATCTCAGAGGACAGAGCCAAGAACCCAGACAGAAGAGCCAAAAGCCTAGGAGAACAATGAACTACAGAACCACTCTGAAGAAGAAGAACTGGGACTCTTCAAAGAACATTCCCTGCTCCTCAAGTAGGTGGCCTGGCAACATACGTCCACTGGGAATTCAGAATTGCTATGAACTACTTAGAGCCATATGACTCCTATTCCTGCCATTCTGAAAGGGAGTGTTGACTGCAGTCATTCTGTCCCTGCCTCACCACTGTATGCTTGGTACGTGGGAACATACAGGAGGAACCACATCAAGGAGCAAAACACGAGGGTCTTCATTTGCATCTAGACCTGATTTAGATGACAGGATCCTGAACTGTGGGCCTGCTGTTTTTCCTGGGATGACATTTTTGGAAACCTAGGATGGAGATGAGCATATTTTACATGTGGAATGTGAACAATGTGTGAAGGGTGAGAATCTCTACAGAGAAAGGCTAAGCTGTCCCAAGAAGTCCAGCCTCCTCAGCCATCCCAGGGAATCAAGAACATTAATAAAACAGCAATTATTCTAAGTCACTAGGTTTGGAGGTGGTTTATAGATAAATGATATGGTTTTGCAGGTGTGGTTATGTTGTTAAGAAGGTTGAACCATCTGAGTCACCTAAGTTGGAATTTGCTTACAGACAACAGAAACTATAGCCCAGTTCACACGTCTTGCCCTAGTGTAATTACTAATAGTATCCTCTTTCATTGTGAAAGTGCCTTGGTTTGGCCAATACATTATGTGGTCGTCCCACTTATAATGTACTGCACAACAATGGGTTAAGGCTTTCTGGCTAGCTGGAAGTTAGCATATCAAATCATATAAATGTATTTCACAGGAAATGTAAAATCTGAAACAGTACTGTTGTAAAGCCCAGCTGTTCCTTGAGGCCTAAAAGCTTTAAACAATCTACTGGCAGGCTTCTGAACAGTTGATGTTGAAGTGCCAATGAGCTACTAATGGCTGCCAGAATTAAAATACTTTCTCCATGTCTGGGACATAGTTGGACTTCTAAAACGTGAATTAGAAAAAGAACACAATTGAGAAAAGATGTTACATGTTTCCCTTCTCTTTTCTCTCATTCTTTCCCATGATAGTAATTAAAGTATATCATTAAGAAGTCTGCTACAGTGAAGAGTCAGTTATGAAGATTTATGAACAAGATAAAGCTTTTGAATTAAATCAGGAAGTTATAAAATTCTTCCAGTCATAATGTCTCTGTCAAAAGTTACTCTTTTTTAAAAATTTCATGATAATTAAAGCTTTAATAATGAGTGCATTCTTGGAGATCTGGCTGACAAAAAAATAACATCTACAAAAAGCAATTTAACAAGATTACCCAGTTGTGATAATGGCACCATAGACCAAGTAGCCTGGCACAGAAGTGACATTAATTCATTGGATTAAAAACTTCTCACAGCCAAGAGTAAAAACTTAATAGATCTTTGTTGGAAAATAAATGAAAGACTTGGTATTAAGCAAACACTTTAAAAAGATTAGACCTTCTTTAACAAGAGGTGTCACATGCAATGCATTTGTTGTCACTGAAGACTTACAAAGACTTAGAAGCACGTGAGAAGGAAAAAACTTAGGCTTTGAAAGAGAGTAAAGGACAAAAGCATATGGAAACGTAAGAGAGTTTCAAAAAGGAGATAAGGAGGGTATATATTGATAAAATTAATTATCATACTTCTTAGCACTGTCTCAACTCTGGAACCTTGGGAATTTTTATTTGAAGTTAATAATAATCACTATCAAGTTTTACCTTGTTCATATCTCTCATTTCTACCATTCCAGTCTAAAGTTTCTGAGAAATAAAAAATATTTTCTCAATATTCTAAAGTTTTTAAAAATCATTACAAAAAGCAGTACTTCCTATCAGAAAATTTGAGAGCACTGAAATGTAAAATCAAAAACAAAGAAAACCAATAAGCTCTACCCAAGGTGCTAGTGGTAGCACCCCACCACCAGCACCTTGATGCATATTCTCCTATGTCCTTTTCTTTACATCTATGCATGTATAATATTATCTGTCCAAACTGGGGACAATATCATAGACTGTTTTATAACCCCTTTTCACATCGGAATATATAGTGGAAAATTTTCACATCACTCACTAGATGAACATTTTTTTTTTTTACATCTTTATTGGAGTACAATTGCCCTACAATGGTGTGTTAGTTTCTGCTCCACAACTAAGTGAATCAGCCACACACATACACATGTTCCCATATCTCCTCCCCCCTGCGTCTCCCTCCCTCCCACCCTCTCCATCCCACCCCTCCAGGCGGTCACAAAGCACCGAGCTGGTCTCCCCGTGCCATGAGGCTGCTTCCCACTATCTATCTATTTTACGTTTGGTAGTGTGTATATGTCCATGCCACTCTCTCACTTTGTCCCAGCTTACCCTTCCCCCTCCCCATATCCACAAGTCCATTCTCTAGTAGGCCTGTGTCTTTATTCCCGTCTTGCCCCTAGGTTCTTCGTGACATTTTTTTTTTCTTGAATTCCATATATATGTTAGCATATGGTATTTGTCTTTCTCTTTCTGACTTACTTCACTCTGTATGACAGACTCTGGGTCCATCTACCTCATTACAAATAGCTCAATTTCCTTTCTTTTTATGGCTGAGTAATATTCCATTGTATACATGTGCCACATCTTCTTTATCCATTCATCCAATGATGGACACTTAGGTTGTTTCCATCTCCTGGCTATTGTAAATAGAGATTCAATGAACATTTTGGTACATGACTCTTTTTGAATTATGGTTTTCTCAGGGCATATGCCCAGTAGTGGGATTGCTGGGTCATATGGTGGTTCTATTTGTAGTTTTTTAAGGAACCTCCATACTGTTCTCCATAGTGGCTGTACCAATTCACATTCCCACCAGCAGTGCAAGAGGGTTCCCTTTTCTCCACACCCTCTCCAGCATTTATTGTTTCTAGATTTTTTGATGATGGCCATTCTGACTGGTGTGAGATGATATCTCATTGTCGTTTTGATTTGCATTTCTCTAATGATTAATGATGTTGAGCATTCTTTCATGTGTTTGTTGGCAGTCTGTAGATGAACATTTTTAAAATTTGTGATCTGTATTGGAACTCTGCCCTTCTAGAGAGGATGAACACATTAACAATCCCCCACCCCCCAGTGACATATAATAAATATGTTTATTTTGTTGCAACCAAAGGAACAGTATTATCTTTCCACACATGTGTGTGTGTGTGTGTGTGTGTGTATCTGAAGTATACATGTAAAATATATAATAAATAAAATATACAGTAAAGTTAAAAATATATAAATATATTTAAAAATAATGCTATCAAGTAGTATTCATTTATATTTCTTTTCTAATATCATTAAACAGTTTTCATAAGTTTACTGACCATTTTCATTTCTTCATTTTTAAATTATCTGTAACCACTTAGGCAATTTGTATATTTCACATTTAACATTTTCTCATTGAATTGTTCTTTGAATACTAAGAACATTTTAAATCTTTATCTGCCACAAATGTTATGAATATTTCCCATTTCAGCATTTATTTTTCAATTATATTTATAATATACAGATAATCATACTCTGCTGCTATTTACTCATTATTTGCAAATGAAAAACCAAATTCTGTAAAGAAATAATATAAACTTTTTGCTCTTTTGCTGGTTCATGTCATCAATATGATTAAGCAATCTAACTGCCAACGCTCAGGCAAGAGCCTCAAGCAATACTTAAAATGTCAGCTTGCATATGAGCTGGCGCGAATGTTAGCAAGCAGCGGAAATAAAAATGATTAAAATTTGACTGCGGTTCAGTAAGTCTGCAGTGGAGCCCAGCATTCTGCATTTTTAACACATGCCCCCAGTAATTCTGAACGGGGTTCGTTCATGGAACGTATATTGAGAACCACTCGTTTCAACCTTAAATTATTAAGTTAAAATAAAATTATTCTACTTCCCCGAAAATTCCTGTCTCGGGTAAATTTTTTTCTATTTTCGTTTATATAATGGGTATTTCTGAAATATATCACAAACTTCAAGGAGTTCCTGAGACTTAACAGCGCATATAAAACCAATCTGTAGACCCCATTCTCTTTCCCAAGGCATTGATGTTGTGCCTCAGAAAACAGATGAATAAATCCTTGATATAATCCTAATTTAGAGAGAGTGAGGTAAGAGGAGACAATGAAAAAGTAAGCACGTGACAATACACACCAAGCTGGGAACTGAGAGATTACCTTCTCTCCTCTGGCTTTACTATACAATATAACGATTAGTACTCATTCAAATGCAGGATCACTTGACTGAGATGGCAAGCAATCCCCATAATATGAAAGGACAAAGATAAAAAGTGAGCGGGGGAGCTTCCCCAGTGGCGCAGTGGTTGAGAGTCCGCCTGCCAATGCAGGGGACACGGGTTCGTGCCCCGGTCCAGGAAGATCTCACATGCCGCGGAGCGGCTGCGCCCGTGAGCCATGGTCGCTGAGCCTGCGCGTCCAGAGTCTGTGCTCCGCAACGAGACAGGCCACAACAGTGAGAGGCCCGCGTACAGCAAAAGAAAAGAAAAAAGTGAGGGGGGTTGAGGGAGAAATGCTGACAACCTAGCTGGGACCATGTGGCAGGCAGAATAATGACATGCCCCTCCCCACAAACCTATAAATACATTACCTTTTGTGGCATAAGAAAATTTGCAGATGTGATTAAAGGTCAGTCCTTAAAAGCGAAAAACCTTTTCTGGCTGTAGTCAGAGAAAGAAATGGGACGACAGAAACAGGGTCAGAGAGACACTACATTGCTGGCTTTGAAAATAGATGAAGGGGACCATGAACCAAGGACTGGAGGCATTTCTCTAGAAGTTGGAAAAGACACGGGTGTGGAACTCAGCCCTGCTGACATCTTTTATGATTTTAGCCTGGTGGGACTTGTGTCAGGCTTGTGACCTATAGAACTATAAGGTAATATATTTGTGCTATTTCAAGCCGCTCAGTTTGTAGTAATTTGTCATGGTAGCAATAGAAACCTAGTACCAGTCACATTCTAGTGCCAACAATGACTTCTGTACAAGTGCTGAAAGATACATGGCAGGTTCATATGACAGAAAAATCTATAAGGTTTTTCTTTTGTTCAGTTTCTCCCCAACACAGCTGCTTCTTGCCAAACATGAAGAGCATTTTCTAGAACAAAAGGGGAACCTCCTCAACAGGAAGAGGCTTCAACTTTGTGACTTTAAGTTCCAATAAGGATTCCAGATCTAGATACACTGTACACATGAACTGAAGGCCAGACTCAACATAAAGCTAGAATCAGAAAAGCTGAGACCCAGAGCAGCAGTTTAATAAACAGAGACTGACTATGTAGAGACAATATTCTCCCACTCGCACTGCCCATGCCCTCTTGAAGACTGACCATGTGTTACGGGCTCAACTGTGCGCCTCCAAAATTCATATGTTCAAGTCCTAATCCCAGTATTTCAGAATATGACTGTATTTGCAGACAGCGTCTTTAAAAAGGTAATTAAATTAAATGGGGTCACTAGGGTGGGCCCTAATCCAACATAACTGGTGCTCTTCTAAGAAAAAATTAGGACACAGATGCAGAGAGACAAAATACCACTGAAGGACAACAAGCCAAGGAGAGAGAGCTTAGAAGAAAGTGACTCTGCTGACACCTTGATGATGGACTTCCAGCCTTCAGAACTGTGAAAAAATAAATTTCTATTGGCTAAGCCACCCAGTTGATGGTACTGTTACAGCAGCCCAAGCAAACACACACCATGTGATACATGTAGCAGTTTTTAAGACTGGAGGGGGCAAAAGGAACATTTACTCACATCTTTAGTAAAATACCAAGCTTCGATATTGGTCACTTACTTAAGAAAAGATAAATGATAAACATAACTTCTATGGGAAGATTTGGCAACAACAGAAAAAAAAAGAAAGAGAGTATGGAATGCTCTTAAGAGACAAAGAGAATTTATTTCAGGTAAAAGATAACTTTTATATAGCAACTGCTTCACAAGTAAATTAAAGAAAACGTGGACTATGAAATAATAGATGAAAGGTAAGATAAAAACACAAACATCCTACCTAAATAAATGTTTTGCATTATTAACTTAAAGAATAAGAGTATTTTTTGGGCAAGTACTTCTGCGGCTCAGTTCCAGTGTCTCTGTTCTTTAAATTTCTTTTAGTTGTAAGCTGCAGAGATTGAAGAAGGTAGGCAAGTGTGATTTAACAGCAAGGGAGGACTGTCCTATCAATCAGCTGCTAATTCCTTTTCTACTTTCATTACTACTCAATATAGGTATTTATGATAAAAGAGGAAAACATTTGTAATTTATAAAAAAGGGATCTAGCCTTCATGAAACTTTGCTAAGTTATTCTGGCTAAGAAACTAACTGTTGTTAGCAATTGCTTTTGTATTTTTATTATGAAGTGTTAAAACTGGACAGAGATTCACAAAAGGGATGAGATTAAAAATTACGACTACAGGACATTTTGACTACAAGGGGTTTTTCACATGTGAAAGTGGAATACAGAGTGGCAGCATAGAACCTACATGACATGTCACACAAACCCGTCATTCTGCCATATTTCAGTGAATTAAGTTTTCTTTTTGCCTTCTCAGTACAGTAGCAGTGCAAGCATAAAGAGAATAAAGTGTCAACAGGTGGCCAAGATAGGGGAGTAGGAAGACCCTAAACTTACCTCCTCCCACAGACACAACAAAATAACAACTCCTTATAGAATAAGTATCTAAGAGAAAGGCCTGAAGACTAACCAAAAAGATTTTCCACAAGTAAAGACATAAAGAAGAAATCACAATGAGATGGGTGGGAGGCAGAGATGACAGAGTCAGGACCCACACTCTTAGGTCAGCCACCCACAAACAGGAGGGATATCACAATCAGAGGTTCTCCCCAAGGAGCGAGGGGTCTCAGCCCACGTCAGACGCCCCAGCCCAGGAGTCCTGCACTGGGGAGATGAGCCCCCAGAATATATGGCTTTGAAAACCAGTGGGGCTTCTCTTTGGGAGAGCTGGAGGACTGTAGGAAACAGAGACTTGGCTCCTAAAAAGTATAAGCAAAATCTCACATGCACAGAGGCAGGGGCCCGGGTCCAACACGCTTGCTGATCTTAGACAGCCACCTAAAGACGCAGGAAGCAGCTGGAACCGCCCTCGGAGAAAGAAGCAGTGGCAACAGCCATTCTGAGGACCTCATTCTACTATGATAATACTGGCTCTAGCAAAGCACCATTCTGAAATCTTCCCTCTAGCCTATTAGCACCAGGGTCCAGGCCCCATACTCCAGCAGGCCAGCATCGGTCCCAGGCTCCCCAGCTGCACAAAGAGCCATGCAGGGACCCAGCCTCACCCAGCAGACTGGCAACAGACCCACGCCACCCTAGGTCACACAGCCAAACACACAGGAAGCCTACCCTCCCATCCAGGTGGCCCACAGCCACCTCAGGAGGCATGGCCTCACAGTCAACCAAGACGGAAACCAGCCCCGCTACCAGCATGCCCAGAGTAGTTGGCCGTGCCAAAACAGAAGGATGCACACAGCCCACACAGGGCGTACCCCTAGAACATTTGGCTCTGAGAGAAGAGTGCCACTGGGCCCCAGAGGACATCTACAGAAGGCCACTTCTCCAACACCGGGAAACGTAACCAGTCTACCTACCACATAGAAAAAAACACAAGAATTAGGCAAAACAAGGAAACAGAAGAATTTGTTCCAAATGAAGGAATAAGCCATAACCTCAAAAGAAAGAACTAAATAAAATGGAGATAAGCAATACATCCAATAAATAGTTCAAGGTGATGATCATAAAGATGCTCACCAAATTTGGTAGAAAGATGGATGGATACAGTGAGAATTTCAACAGAGTTCAAAAATATAAAGAAGAACCAAACAGGTTGAAGAATATAATAACTGAAATAAAAATACACTAAAGGGGGCTTCCCTGGTGGTGCAGTGGTTGATGCAGGGGACACGGGTTCGTGCCCCAGTCCGGGAAGATCCCGCGTGCCGTGGAGCGGCTGGGCCCGTGAGCCATGGCCACTGAGCCTGCGCGTCCGGAGCCTGTGCTCCGCAACGTAAGAGGCCACAATAGTGAGAGGCCCGCGTACCACACAAAAAAAAAATAATAATAATACACTAAAGGAATCAATGGCAGATTACATGATAAAGAGCAATGAATGGATTGGTGAACTGGAAGAGAAAGTAGTGGAAATTAACCAAGATGAACAGAAAAAAGAAAAAACAATTGTAAAAAATAAGGACAGGTTAAGAGATCTCTGCAACAACATGAAGCATACTAACATTCACATTATAGAGGTCCCAAAAGAAGAGAGAGAAAGGGGCAGAGAATTTATTTGGAGAAATAATAGCTGAAAACTATCCTAACCTTGGGAAGAAAACAGACATCCAGGTCCAAGAAGCACAGAGAGTCCCAAAGGAGATGAACCCAAAGAGGTCCACACCAAGACACATTATAATTAAAATGGCAAAAATTAAAGATAAAGAGAGAATCCTAAAAGCAGCTAGAGAAAAGCAACTTGTTACGTACAAGGGAACTCCCATAAGACTATCAGCTGACTTTTCAGTAGAAACTTTATAGGTCAGAGGGAGTGGCACAATACGTTCAAAGTGTTGAAAGGAAAAACCCTACAACCAAGAATACTCCACCCAGCAAGGTTACCATCCAGATTTGAAGGAGTGATGAAAAGCTTTACAGACAAGCACAAGATAAAAGAGTTCAGCACCACTAAACCGGCCATACAAAAAATGTTAAAGGGACTTCTCTAAGTGAAAAAGAAAAAGCTACAACTAGAAATATGGAAATTACAAAAAGCAAAATCTCACTGGTAAAGGCAAACATACAGTAAAGGTAATGGACCAACTACTTATACAGCTAGTAGAAAGGTTAAAAGATAAAGTAGTAAAATCATCTATATCTAACATAAGTAGTTAAAGAATACACAAAATAAAAAGATGTAAAATATGACATTAGACATAAATGGTGGGGGAAGGGATGAGTAAAAATGTAGGGCTGTTAGAATGCATTCAAACTTACGAGATCATCAACTTAAAACAGACACCTATATGTAAGGTTGCTATATATGAACCTCACATAACCACAAACAAAAAAACTATAATAGATACACGAAAAATAAGGAGAAAGGAATCCAAACTTAACATTAAAGATACTCATCAAATCACAAGAGAAAAAAAGAGGAACAGAGAAAAACTATAAAAACAACCAAAAAGCATTGGCTTTTTTTTTTTTTTTTTTGCAGCACACGGGCCTCTAACTGCTGTGGCCTCTCCCATTGCAGAGCACAGGCTCCGGACGTGCAGGCCCAGCAGCCATGGCTCATGGGCCCAGCTGCTCTGTGGCATGTGGGATCCTCCCGGACTGGGGCACGAACCCGCATCCCCTGCATCGGCAGGCGGACTCTCAACCACTGCGCCACCAGGGAAGCCCTAAGCATTGGCATTTTAAAATGCCAATAAGTATATACCTATCAAAAATTACTGTTGAAGTAAATTAATTAAATGCTCCAATCAAAGACATAAAGTGGCTGAATAGATTTAAAAAAAAAAAAAAGAACCATATATATGCTGCCTAAAACAGATTCACTACAGATAGAAAAACAGACAGACTGTAAGTGATGGGATGAAAAAAAGAATTCTATGAAAAAGCTTGGATAGCAACAATTATATAAGACAAAATAGACTTAAAGACTATAACAAGACATAAAGCACATTACATAATGATAAAGGGATCAATCAAAGATGAATATATAACAATTAAAAATATATATGACCCAACATAGGGGCACTTAAATACATAAAACAAGTATTAACAACATAGAGAAAGTGACAGTAATACAATAATGGTAGGCACTTTAACACCCCACTTACATTAATGAACATATCATCTACACAGAAAAACAAGAAGGAAACACTGGCCTTAAATGACACATTAGACCAGATGGACTTAATAGATTTATAAAACATTCCATCCAAAAACAGCATAATACACATTCTTTTCAAGTGCACATGGAACATTCTCAGGACAGATCACGTTAGACCACAAAACGAGGCTCAGTAAATTTTAAAAAGCTGAAATCATATCAAGCATATTTTCTAACCACAATGCTCTAAGACCAGGAATCAACTACAAGGAAAAAAAGAGCAAAAACCACAAACGCGTGGAGGCTAAACAATATGCTACTAAACAACCAATGGATCACTGAAGAAATCAAAGAGGAAACCAGAAAATACCTGGAGACAAATGAAAATGAAAACACAAATGATCCAAAATCTATGGGATGAAGAAAAGCAGTTCTCAGATGGAAGTTTATATTGATATAAGCTTCCCTCAAGAAACAAGAAAAATCTCAAACAACCCAACCTTACACCCAAAGGAGCTACAAAAGGACAAACAAAACTCAAAGTTAGTGGAAGGAAAGAAATCATAAAGGTCAGAGCAGAAATAAATAAAATAGAAACTTAAAAAAGAAATAAAGAAAGAAAAGAAGAGATCAATGAAACTAAGAACTGGTTCTTTGAAAAGATAAACAAAATTGATAAACCTTTAGCCAGACTCCTCAAGAAAAAAAAAGGGAGAAGGCCCAAATCAATAAAATCGGAAATGAAAAAGGAGAAATTACAACCAACACTGCAGAAATACAGAGGATCATAAGAGACTATGACAAACAAATAAAATGGACAACCTAGAAGAAATGAACAAATTCCTAGAAATGTACAATCTCCCAAGACTAAACCAGGAAGAAGTAGAAAATGTAAACAGACCTATTACCAGTAATGAAATTGAATCAGTAATTTTAAAACTCCCACCAAGATCAAATGGCTTCTACGATGAATTCTACCAAACATTTAGAAAAGACTGAACACCATTCCTTCTCAAACTATTCCAAAAAACTACAGAGGAAGGCACACTTCCAAACTCCATCTACAAGGCCAGCATCAGCCTGATACCAAAATCAGATGAAGACATCACAAAAAAAAAATTCCAGGCCAATGTCACTGATGAACACAGAAGCAAAAATCCTCAAAAAAATGCTATTAAACCGAACCCAACAATACAGTAAAAGGATCATACACCATGATCAAGTGGGATTTATCCCAGGGATGCAAGGATTCTTCAATATTCGCAAATCAATCAGTGTGATACATCACATTACCAAACTGAAGAATAAAGACCACACAATCATCTCAATAGATGCAGAAAAAGCTTTTGACAAAATTCAACACCTATTTATGCTAAAAATCTCTCCAAAAATGGGCATACAGGGAACTTACCTCAACATAATAAAGGCCATAAATGACAAACCCACAGCTAACATCATTCTCAGTGGTGAAAAGCTGAAAGCATTCCCTCTTAAGATCAGGAACAAGACAAGGATGTCCACTGTCGCCACTTTTATTCAATATAGTTTTGGAAGTCTTAGCCACGGCAATCACAGAAGAAAAATAAATAAAAGGAATCCAAATTGGAAAAGAAGACGTAAAACTTTCACTGTTTGCAGATGACATGATACTATACATAGAAAATCCTAAAGATGCTACCAGAAAATTACTAGAGCTCATCAATGAATTTGGTAAAGTTGCAGGATACAAAACTAATACAGAGAAATCTCTTGCATTCCTATACACTAACAACAAAAGATCATAAAGAGAAATTAAGGAAACAATTCCATTTACCATCACATCAAAAAGAATAAAATATCTAGGAATAAACCTACCTAAGGAGGTAAAAGACCTGTACTCAGAAAGCTATCAGACACTGATGAAAGAAATTGAAGATAACACAAACATATGGAAAGATATAACGTGTTCATGGATTGGAAGAATTAATAGTTAAAATGACCATACTACCCAAAGCAGTGTATTCATTCAATGCAATCCCAAGGGCATTTTCCGCAGCACTAGAATAAATAATTTTAAAACTTTGTACGGAAACACAAAAGACCTCAGATAGCCAGCACAATCTTCAGAAAGAACAGAGCTGGAGGAATCAGGCTCCCTGACCTCAGATTATATTAAAAGCTACCATAATCGAAACAGTATGATACTGGCACAAAAACAGATGCATAAATCAATGGAACAGAATCGAGAGCTCAGAAATAAACGCACATACTTGTGGTCAATTAATCTATGACAAAGGAGGCAAGAATATGAAATGGAGAAAAGACAGTCTGTTGACTAAGTGGTGCTGGGAAAACTGAACAGCTACGTGTACAAGAATGAAATTAGAACATTCTCTAATATCTTACACAAAACTAAAATCAAAGTGGATTCAAGGGCTTCCCTGGTGGCACAGTGGTTGAGAGTCCGCCTGCCGATGCAGGGGACACGGGTTCGTGCCCTGGTCTGGGAAGATCCCACATGCTGCGGAGCAGCTGGGCCCGTAAGCCATGGCCGCTGAGCCTGCGCGTCCGGAGCCTGTGCTCCGCAACGGGAGAGGCCGCAACAGTGAGAGGCCCGCGTACCGCAAAAAAAAAAAAAAGAAAAAAAACAATGGATTCAAGACCTAAATGTAACACGAGAAACCATATAACTCCTAAAAGAAAATGTAGGTGGAACACTCTTTGACATAAATTATAGCAAGATTTTTTTGAATTTGTCTCCTAAAGGAAACAAAAGCAAAAATAAACAAATGGGACCTAATTAAGCTTAAAAGCTTTTGCTCAGGAAATAAAACCATCAACAAAACAAAAAGACAACCTAATGAATGGAAGAAAATATTTGCAAATGATATAACCAATAAAAGATTAATATCCAAAATATATACACAGCTCATATTAAAAAAACAACCCAGGGGGCTTCCCTGATGGCGCAGTGGTTGAGAATCTGCCTGCTAATGCAGGGGACATAGGTTCGAGCCCTGGTCTGGGAGATCCCACATGCCGCAGAGCAACTAGGCCCGTGAGCCACAACTACTGTGCCTGCGTTTCTGGAGCCCACGCTCTGCAACAAGAGAGGCTGCGATAGTGAGAGGCCCGCGCACCGCGATGAAGCGTGGCCCCTGCTTGCCACAACTAGAGAAAGCCCTCACACAGAAACGAAGACCCAACATAGTAAAAATAAATAAATAAACAACACAATTAAAAAATGGGCAGAAGAAATGAGTAGACATTTTTCCAAAGAAGACAGGGAGATGGACAACAGACACATGAAACAATGCTTAGCATGACTAATCATCAGAGAAATGCACATTAAAGCCACAATGGGACATCACTTCACACCTGTCAGAATGGCTGTCATCAAAAAGACCACAAACAACAAATGTTGGTGAGGATGTGGAGAAGAGGGAACCCTCGTACACTTTTGGTGGGAGTGTAAATTGGTGCAGCCACTGTGGAAAACACTATGGAGGTTTCTCAAAAGACTAAAAACAAAACTACCAAATGACCCAGCAATTCCACTGCTGGGTATATATCCGAAGAAAACAAAAACACTAATTCAAAAAAATACATGCACCCCAATGTTCATAGCAGCATTATTTACGATTGCCAAGATATGGAAGCAACCTAAGTATCCGTCAACAGATGAATGGATAAAGATGTGGCATATATATATACAATGGAATACTACTCAGCCATAAGAAGAATGAACTTTTGCCTTTTATAACAACATGGACGGACTTGGAGGGTATTATGCTAAGTGAAATAAGTTTGACAGAGAAAGACAAATACTGTATAGCATTTATATGTGGAATCTCAAAAATAAAACAAACTAGTGAATATAAAAGAAACAGAATCATAGATATAGAGAACAAACTAGTGGTTATCAGTGAGAAGAGAGAAGGGGTGAGGGACAAGAGAGGGGTAGGAGCTTAAGAGTTCAAAACTACTATGTATAAAATAAATAAGCTACAAGGACATATTGTACAACACAGGGACTATAGCCAATATTTTATAATAACTGTAAATGTGATATAACCTTTAAAAACTGTGAATTACTATGCTAGACACCTGAAACTTATATAATATTGTAAATCAACTATACCTCGATAAAGAAACCCTATGGTATCCAGCAAAAGCATTTCTAAGAGGAAAGTTTATAGCTATACACGCCTACCTCAGGAAACAAGAAAAATCTCAAATAAATCATCTAACCTTACACCTCAAGGAACTATAGAAAGAAGAAAGAACAAAACCCAAAGTTAGTAAAAGGAAAGAAATCATAAAGATCAGAGCAGAAATAAATGAAATTGAGACTAAAAAACAATAGAAGACCAATGAAAATAAGGTCCTTTGTAAAGATAAACAAAATTAATAAACCTTTACCCAGACTCATCAAGAAAAAAAGAGAAAGGGCCCAAATAGGTAAAATCAGAAATGAAAGATGAGAAGTTACAACAGACACCATGGAAATACAAAGGATCATAAGAGATTACATGAACAATCACATGCCAATAATATGGACAACCTATTAGAAATGGATAAATTCCTAGAAATTTACGTCTCCCAAAAACTGAATCAGGAAGAAATATAAAATACGAAAAGACTTATTACAAGTAATGAAATTAAATCAATAATAATAAAAATAAAACTCCCAACAAACAAAAGTCCAGGATCATAAGGCTTCACAGGAAAATTCTATAAAACATTTAAAGAAGAGATAACACCTAACCATCTCAAACTATTCCAAAAACTTGAAAAGAAAGGAATGCTTCCAAGCTCATTCTACAAGGCCACTATCACCCTGATATAAAAATCAGACAAGGAAAAAAAAAAAAAATCAGACAAGGATGTCACACACACAAAAAGAAAATTACAGGCCAATATCACTGATGAACATAGAAGCAAAAATCCTTAACTAAATATTAGCAAAACAAATTCAACAATACATTAAAAGGATCAAACACCATGATCAAGTGGGATTTATCCCAGGAATGCAAGTATGGTTCAATATCTGCAAATCAATGTGATGTAACACATTAATGTGAGATACCACATTAACAAATTGAACAATAAAAAAATCATATGATCGGGACTTCCCTGGTGGCACAGTGGTTAAGAATCCGCCTGCCAATGCAGGGGACATGGGTTCAAGCCCTGGTCCGGGAAGATCCCATGCCGTAGAGCAACTAAGCCCACATGCCACAACTACTGAGCCTGCACTCTAGAGCCCGTGAGCCACAGCTACTGAAGCCTACAGGCCTAGAGCCCGTGCTCCACAACAAGAGAAGCCACCACAAGAAGAAGCCCTCACACTGCAATGAAGAGTAGCCCCCCCTTCGCTGTAACTAGAGAAAGCCCGTGCACAGCAATGAAGACCCAACGCAGGCATAAATAAATAAATAAATAAAATTGATTTAAAAAAAAAGAATCATATGATCATCTCAACAGATGCCAAAAAGACTTTTAACAGAATTCAACAGCCATTTATGATAAAAACTATCAAAAAGTGGGTACAGAGAGAATATACCTCAACATGATAAAGATCTAGGTTTGATATTTACATGCAGCTTTTGAAAAGTCTATCTTAACTGACCATTATTTTTCATTTCTATTTCATAAACCTCTACCTTTAATTTATAGTATCTATCACTCACAACTAATCCAAATATTAGCAATTACAGATGAGCAAAAATATGTACTACTTGATATATAACTTTAAGATTCTAAAATATCGATGCAGGAAAAAGAAATGCTAAACTCCAAATCATCTACCACAAACTCAATACAGATTTTTAGAACAAGATTTCAGACTGACTAAACTTAATAAATTCTTTGGGATTAGTTCCTGCCTAGTATAAAAATAATTTTTTAAAAAGTAACAAGGATATCCTAAAGTAAAACATATACTCTATAGAACAATGGTGTTAAGTGCTCATCAAAGGATACTAAAACACTAAAGAAGCTGCTAAAAACTTAATCACATTACAGAAAAGGGGAAGCGGAAAGGAAAAGCAAAAGAATAATTTCTTTACAAGACTTGGGGGATGGGTTTGAGGAGAGAGAAAGAACCAAACAAAAAAGATGAATTTCATTAAGTTCCTGAAATAATCTCAAAATGCAGAAATATGGTACTATTTTTTAAGGTGTAGAGCTGTGTTATAGACTTAAATTGTTTACCTCATTTTCTGTTCCCACGTCCAGCATGACAGGCAGACATTGTTGAGGATTCATCCCTCCACAAGCTGTATACAGAGCCAGTTTACCCACGGGGATGCCCATCCCATTACAGCCAAGGTCTCCCAGGCCAAGAATACGCTCTCCGTCAGTCACCACAATAGCCTCAAAGAAAAAGAAAAAATATCTATTAACAGATGTTTGCAAATTCTGGGGCATCGTTCCTACTCTCTGTTTCTGAAGTTAATATTTATGCAATGAAATACTAAGCTGTCGAAAAGCATAAATTGAATATACATGGAAAAGATTTTATATGATCATTAAGTGTGGAAGACTGGGGAGAATAAATAATTTGATATATGCATTTCAAATGTATTTTTAAAATACATACATATGATTGTTTGGTTGTTGAGAAAAGAAGACAAGGTATGCCCATAAAGATTCAAACAACTCAAATAATTCAGTCTTAAATCAGGAGGAGTAAGTGGGCAGAGTACAGGTAAATAAGAGCTCAAACTGGGAACTAAAGTGAACCTCAGAACAGCTTTGAAACTAGTCACATCCACTTTGAGTACCATTAGGAGAGTCCATGGTTAAATCATTGCTCAGGAGTCCCCAGTGCTCTGATCTTTAGTTTATGCATCCTCCTAATTTCACAACAATGTTGATCCATCCTCTTTAACTCCTATAACATAGGATACTGTTCTACCATCTTTGAAATATGCCAAGCACAGTCTATTACTACTCTTACCTGATAGTAGAGTACCACTAGACAATTTTAGTTTAGTTTATTTTATTGTTTAGTTTATTTCTAATCATCTTGAATATCTACAAAGCATACATTTTAATCATGTGGAGATTTTAATGCTAAGTACTTTGTTATCTTTATTGAAATTAATGCATCTTTCATCTGTATTCTGTGATTCATGGCCATTACATGAATTTAAGCAAAACCCAATTTTGTGAAACACAATTTATTAGATTTTCTACAAACTGCTACACTTGTCATATCCATGGAGCCTAGAAAAAATGTCAGTTATCTGACCTTAGATAAACTGATGAATTAAAGCTTCTGTTTCTTATTTATAAAAATGCAAATGATAAATATACTTTTCAGAGTAGCTGCATAAAATTAGGAGCCAACTCTGTTGTGCTCACTACTGCACACCAACATCTAGCACAGCATTTGGCACATAGTAAACAATCAAAAACATTAATTAATTGAATAAATCTATGATTCAATACAATGAAATCATGATAAACAAAGAACTTACCGTATTACCTGGTATATTACGAATTCTCAAAAAAATTATAGATATTAGTACTATTATTATCATAAGGACTAATGTACAGAGTCATAGCATTTTAGAAGCAAAGGGGAATTTGGACTACATTCAGTCTATCCCTCTTACAGATTAGGAAACCGAAGATAAGTGAACTGAAATAATTTGCCTACAGTGATTTACCTCATTAATATCAAAGAACCAGGACCCGAGTGTGTTAACTCCTAGTGCAGTGTTTTTCTACCACACTATAATGCAGAACATATATTTTAAAAGTTTGAGGGCTTTTCATTTAGTTTTCTGTTCACCTATATTGTGCAGCTCTTAAAGACCTGCCTTAAAAGTAAATGTGTACATGTATATATGTACTGTTAACTAACTTAAAAATACATATATACATTTCACCCAAAAGTGGGTGAAAATTATTTCTGCATACTCCATAAAGTTGATCTTTGTCAAGTTTTCCATGTCTCATTGAAAAGGGTCAATATGCTAGGCTGTTTTGGAGAAGGCAACTTGAGACACCTGCATTCAATTCCTACCACCACCATGCACTACTATGTAACCCACCTGTGCCTTCCTCTCCTCATGGAATTACCACGATACTACATGAGTTAATCCAGGTAAAGTGGCTCACTCAGAAAGCTACCAAACGGTAGATACTATCATTATTCTATTTTCATCAGCTCACTCCCAGAGGGGAGTCAAGTTAGATACTTCAGGTCACCACGATAAAGGAAATGGATTAAGATTTTTGCCTACCTTGATTCCTCTTAGTGGATGATTAAACACAAAAGAAAAAGGAGTTTGCTCAAAGAAATTCAGACACTACTTCAACATTTTGTCAACACTTTTCATAACTTACAATGAATAAAGAAACACTAAGAAATCTGATGGAAATAATGGTGACACTTAGAATCCAAATGGTATCAGAATAAAATTAATCCACTATGCAAAAGTCAAAGGGATATAAATAGAAAAGCTGGTGAAGGCTACATAGCATGGTGAAAAGTGTCAGCCTGTTGTGGGATAGGGAAAAGAACAAATGTGCCACAGTGGGAAAACGTGATAACTAGCTTACCTTGATGACATCTTCTGGCCATGCATTAAGAACAGAAGCAATATGCCCTCGATCATGGATACTAATAAACAGACCTCTGACAGGAAAAAAAAGGAGTAATTTCAATTTACTTCAGACTTGTCACACTATCACGAATTTTTTTTTTAATTTTCAAATCCATGTAATATATCTCCATTTTTATCAAACTAGTGAAAATTATTGCCTTAAACACATATGGGGCAAGAATCTTATAAGTAAGGGAGAAATTATTTTAAATGATATATCAACATCTACAATAAAGGTAGCTTCACTCTTATAGTACATATTCTTAAATACTTTTTAATTAAAGAAATATTCACTATTTTTATACACAGAGAATTTAAATAGCATTATCATTTCCACACACAGATTTATTCACGGTCTTCATTAAATAAGATAATACACGTAAAAGCACTTTGAAAAACAGCGTGAGGCCTATGTACATAGGGATTTTCAGTGTATATTCCATTATTACGTATTCACCGTGTGAAGACAAGACCCTTATGGGGAGGACTGAAGTGACAGACACGCTGAGCAGTCCTTTCATGTGGAAGTTACTTGGGAAACCCTGAAACCGAGACCCCCCAAAACCAAGTTCCCTTACCAAGTTTATGATTAATCTCTCTAGCCAAAACTTTATTCTTTTCTTGTCCCCTCTAACCTCAATCCTGTGCTAACTGAACACCAAACAACCAGAGTCAGATGCTAAAAGTCATGTTGATAACATAGTTGATGTACTAAAACTGTTATTATAGATATCATTATTAACATACAAACAATACAAACTGTTTCTCCAGGGCAAGATGAGCTAACAGACCTCCAAGCCACGGACCACCTGGCCAGAGAACCCTAAACCAGAAGCATCCTGACTCCAAAAACTATGATTAAGAAATGTCACAGGACAATGATTAAAAGCCCAGCCTCTATGTTCTTCCCCTTTAAAAACACCCACAACTCAAAGACCAGGCTTGTCTCCCACCTCCTTGTTTGGCGCCCTGCAATAAACCCTTACTTTGCTGCAAACTCCCCCGCTGGCAGAGTTCGGATTCACTTGATTCTTCGATTTGTGGTCTCAGTTGTTTGCAACTCTGTTCTTCAGACTCTCAACTTTAACTCGCGGTCTTTAACACGGCTCTCTGACAGCCCTGCATTTCCTATGAAAGCTTAACAAGGAACTTTAAAAATTAAAATAAGAAATTTGTAGATGTCTTAACCTCACTTAAAAGTTTTGCCTTAGCATCGTTAAATACGACTCAAATGCAGAGCACCACACATGACAAATGTCCAGCACTGTTTACGGCCACCACCCTTCTACTCTCTCTCCTTCACGGCAAAACGCTTCAAAGACTTGTGTGTATTCTTACTGCCTTTGTATCCTTACCTCCCATTCTCTCTTGACCCTGTTAATTAGGCCTTTCCTCCTCACTTCTCCACAAAAACAACTCTTCCCAAAGTCACTGCCGACTGACAGCTGATAAAGTCAGAGGTCAGCTCTCAACTCACCCTACTCGATGTCCCAACTGTGACTGACGTGGCTTTCAGTGTCATGCCCACAATGAAGATTTTCAAACTTCTATCTTCAACCGAGACCACTCCCTTGAGCTCCAAACTGTAAATCTAACTACGTGCCTAACCCCTCGCATCATTCAGGCCTCAACTCAGACCTGAGCTCCTCAGACAGGCCTTCTCTGATAACAGCAGTCCAAGCACCTCCACCCTGCTATTTTCACCAGTGTCGTTTTGCGTATAAAGCATCTGAACTCCCCTTGACTATTTCCTCGCGTGTTGGCTGGCGGTCTCCTCACCGTCCCCCAGGACACACACACACACAGAGCAGCAAGTTCCTTAAGGACCGTGGTTATTTTGTTCACATTTGTGCGCCCAGTGCCTGTACGTGTGCTGGCGCATAGGATGTGTGCAACACGTGCTGGCTTCAGTGCTGAAAAAATAAGCCTTCCGGATTCAAAGAACGGTTTTACGTACAGAAAACATGAAGTAAACCCAGACTTATTATGACTTATTAAGTAACCAAAAATTGTATTATGATAGTAAGTACCACAGGCGGATGACTGACGACTGTCTGATTCAATAAAAACATTAATTTACCAAGTTGGCACTAAATTGTATCCTTTCCTGTTTATTTTTGCTGTTTCATATGAAGTTATTTGGTTTCTCCAAAATGACTATAAGCTCTTTATAAGTTATATATTTCTTTTGGATCCCTGTCACACCCAACTATGCAATCAACATAAAAGATCTCAATAAATAACTGTCAAATTTAAATGAAATATGGTTGGACTTTTTAAAGAAGGCAATTTTGTTGAATTATCTAAGATGTTCTTGGCAATATATCATTAAATAATGTTCCTTGGGAACTTGTTAGTTAGCCAAGGTTTTCCAAGTAACACTGGTCTCAGGAAATAGTATCATTCTTTTTAAACAAGAGGGACAATGAATTTCCTAAAATTTGCATCAATTAAATGCCAAAGTTAATTAAACAAATATATGAGTACAACTTCAGTGGGAGAGCCATTTGGACACCTGTAATCTCTTGCATTCAGCAGATCCATTTGTACAAAAGTGCTTACTCTTGGAGAGAGCTCAATAAAATGAAGAATCTGTAATGTTCCACCAAAGTCAAGCATTTTGATAGAATAATTTCTAAAACTTCCTGGAATGTCTCTTTGATCAGAAATCTAATGAGATATCCAAAAGTATTTCAGCACAGAAATGACTCATGCTTCCTGGCATAAAATTGGATATGAAACATTAATCTGAACATATTTAAATATATACATATTTATAAAATGAAAAGTTTAGACAAGAAAGTTATTTATGAATGATATTTTTAAATGAATGGAATTACAATAAAAACCTTTTCTTGGTCCAATTTCTTGTTGATCAATTTGTTTAAAATATTTAATCTTTATTCAAAGTGTATTAAACATGCCAATTAAAATACTCATACTTTTGTGTCTATTTCATGTTAGAACTGAGATAATTCTAAAATGTGGATCATTTTCTCATATACACAGTTCAAACTTTTCTCATAACCTCTGCCACTGTATATATTCCACTCTCAAAACAGATTTGTTAGATAATATTCTTACTTCATGTTGTCTCACATAACATCTCTAATGAAATTTATTTCATATCAAAATAGAGTTCATTTTCTAACATGCAACTTTCTATTGTAACTAGATTTATATTTTCTTATGGAAATGGGTTCATGACTCTCTCCTAACCCAGTGGAGAAGGCAATCATTCTACAGTTTTCAATAATAATCCTCTCTTGCAGAAGCTGAAGAAAATTAAACCCCATATTTTTCACAAAATTTGAGTATGCATTAGTGAGCTCCAGGGGTTAACCTAAAGTTGAGTTATACCAGCAGGTCTGGGCTGATGAGAAAAGACGTACTAAAGAAAGCTAAGTTCAGGTAAAACAGAAGTCAGGAGAAACCTAGATCAGGAGAAACCTAGGATGAAGATGCAGAGTTAAGAGTCATATGCCTAGAGTTGAAAGGAATGGAAGAAATTACTAAAGGAGAAAGAAGAGAAGGTCAAGGAGAAAACATTACAAATTAGTACCTATACTACAAGAATAGGTGACTAAGAAGAGTCCACGAGAAAAAAACAATCTAACAGGTAGGACGACCAGTGTTTCTAAAGTCAGGGGAAGTCAACGGAGGAAATGTTAAGAAGGCATGTATCAAGAAGACATACAGATGCCCAAAAAAGCACATGAAAAGATGCACATCATCACTAATCATTAGAGAAATGCAAATCAAAACTACAATGAGGCATCACCTCACCTCAGTCAGAATGGCCATCATTATAAAGTCTACAAATAACAAATGCTGGAGAGGATGTGGAGAAAAGCGAACCCTCCTACACTGTTGGTGGGAATGTAAATTGGTGCAGCCACTATGGAAAACACTATGGAGGGTCTTCAAAAAACTAAAATTAGAGCTGCCATATGATCCAGCAATCCCACTCCTGGGCATATATTCAGAAAAAACTATAATTCGAAAAGATACATGCACCCCTATGTTCACACCAGCACTATACATAATAGCCAAGACATGGAAACAACCTAAATGGCCATTGACAGATGAATGGATAAAGAAGATGTGGTACATCTATACAGTGGGATATTACTCAGTCATATAAAAGAATGAAATAATGCCATTTGCAGCAACATGGATGGACCTAGAGATTATCATACTAAGCAAAGTAAGTCCGAAAGAGAAAGACAAATACCATATGATATCACTTATATGTGGAATCTAAAATACAACATAAATGAACATATCTATGAAACAGAAACAGACTCACAGGCACAAAGAACAGACTTGTGGTTGCCAGTGGGGAGGGAACGATCGGGAGTTTGGGATTAGCAGATGCAAACTATTATATATAGAATAGATACACAACAAGGTCCTACTGTAGAGCACAGGAAACTACATTTAATATCCTGTGACAAATCATAATGGAAAAGAATATGAAAAAGAATGTATCTACATATAACTGAATCACTTTACTGTAAAGGAGATATGAACACATTGTAAATCAACTATACGTCAATAAAAATTTTTTTTAAAGGCATGGGTCAATATTATTCTATCCTTCAGTAAATGCTTAAAAGAATTCTCCCAAGTATACTACAAAGAATTGTTTTTTCGGGACTTCCCTGGTGGTGCAGTGGTTAAGAATCCGCCTGCCAATGCAAGGGACACAGGTTTGAGCCCTGATCCGGGAAGATCCCACATGCCGCAGAGCAACTAAGCCCATGCGCCACAACTACTGAAGCCCACGCGCCTAGAGCCCATGCTCCGCAACAAGAGAAGTCCGCGCACCACAACAGAGTAGCCCCCGCTCACCAAAACTAGAGAAAGCCCGCACATAGCAACGAAGACCCAACGCAGCCAAAAATAAATAAATTTATTTTAAAAAAAGAACCCCCCCTTTAAAAAAAAATTTGTTTTTTCCTGAACTATTTGTGAGCTAAGTAGCCAGCATGATGCCTCATCATTACCAAATAACTGAGTGCATTACAAACAAAAATATTCTCCTACATAATTATAATTATAATCAGAAAATTACTACTGATACATTACTATCATATAATCTTCAGACACCTTTCACATTTCACCATTCATCCTTCATAACAAAAGAGCCTAGTTCAAAATCCTGTGCTGTAATTAGTTGTCATGTTTCTTGGTCCTGTTCAACCTAAAACATTTCCTCAGTCTTTCCTTGACTTCCATGACCTTAATACTTTTGAAGTTATAAGTCAGTGTTTTTGTAGACTGTCCTGCAATCTGGATTTAGGTGGTGATTCCTCACGATTCGATTCAGACTATAACATCTTTTGCAGGAAGGTCACGGAAGTGATGCTGGCTTCTTCTCCTTGCATCCTATCAGGCGGCGCTGTTCTTCCTTCCTCCCATTATTGATGATGTTCACTTTGATCACTTGATTAATGTGGTGCCTTCCAGGCTTCCTCACTGCAAAGATGCTCTTTTTTCCCTTTGTAATTAACAAGTATTTTATGGGAAGATTCTTCAAAACTCTGTAAATACCCTACTCCTCCATTCAACTCTAAATTTATGCATATCAATGTGGGCTTGTGTTTGTTATTTTACTCAGTAGGTTCTAATCTGCTGCAAACATTATTTATTGAGTGCTTACAATGTCCCAGATTTGGCCAGAGGGAGCCCCTTCAGTCTGGCTTCTATGTCCTTTCAACACATCCCCATCATTCTTTAAGCACCTCCTTGCTTTCTGGTATAAGAGGTTCCAAGCTCATCTTTTGCTTACCCTGACCCAGCCCTGGGATCAGCAATTTCTCTAAGGCGTTCTGGTTGCTTTGGGCAGAGAGCAGCATTGAGATCTGAGTGCTGGCTGGGCTCCTTGTTACTGGCGTGTTGTGGCTGCCAAGCCGACTCAATGGGCAGAGCTAGAGAATATATGCGTGTGCACACGTACTCTACATGTGTACACACATACGGGTATGTACACGCATATATACACATTTTATGCATACCTGTTTATTTCTATAACTATCCATTCATCTATCTGTACATTGAAAACTATAAATTCACACCAATACCTCCAATTCCACCAACAACACAGGGTTCCTTCTACTATTCTCCCCTGTTCACATTTGTAACAACTTTCTCCTAGAGCGAGAAACCTACCTCCCATCGTGTTTAATATATTTCCTTACTTGATGGGTCTGCCTGTGTGAAACCAATCTTGTCCCCTCTCGCTGTGTCACACCCCACTTACTTCTGCTAAGGTTCCAGTCTCTGAAGTAGGCAGCCCTCCCACACGGATGCCCTCTTTGCCCCGCTGGGGCTCTGACACCTGGCGCTGTACCGCTCTCCTACCCAGATCCTCCAGGCTGCCCTCCTACACAGGTGTTCTTGACCCGCCCAGGCTCCAACACCCCATGCTGAGCTCCCGGCCCTTTTAATCAGAGACAGGACAAGCGTGAGACAGAGAGAGGGTGCAGACTGACTGCCGCTGTTATCGCTGAGGAACACAAAAAAAACTGGTGCTAGACGTGCAAAAAGAAGCTATAATTATCCACAGCTACTTGGGAAATATCAACCCAGATCCCATCTTTACAGATGAAGGATTTTTATCCCTTTGCTTATCATACTTGTACAAATTCGTTTCTTAATTTCTCATCTTTCACTTTTGTTTGTTGTTGTTTTCCATTTATTTATAGTAAAACGAATTGATTTTTCTCCTTTCAGATTTCTTACATTTCTTTTAAGTATACCAAGTCCTCCCTCGTCAATCATGTTCCTATATTTTAATTTTTTTTCCTAGGTTTGATCCAGTTCTTTAAATCTATCGGAACTGTCACTATAGTCTGTGATGTGAGGATCTAACCCACATCATACTTTTCTGAATATCACACTTCTGATATAACTACATTTTGACCTCATTAATGTCTCCTGTCTTTTGGTACCTGCTTTTATTTTTTTTCCTCCAAATTAGCAGTCTATCCTGACTGAACTTCCTTCTTTATCCAGCTAGATTTTTATCTGTTCTGCCAACCATTCTTAACTCCCTTGACTTTTTCTCTTCCCATCACACCCTTGCAGAAAACCTCCAAATTTAAATCAATCCACCTGCCTTCTCCTTTCCTCAAGCCCTACTGCAGAATGCTGCTTGAGACGGGCACTCAGCTGGGTGTGTTAGATCCGCTGAAACCTCATGGCCTCTCCACTGTCAGCCAGGTCCTCATAACTCAGTATGACTCCCTCGAGGACCTTCTACTGGTTATTCTGCGATTGTCCACGAGAGCTACTTCCTTTCTCCCCCGTCCCCCATCCCCACCCTTCTACACTCTCATCAGATTCACACACCACACCATTTTTTACTCGGAAGACACAGGAGAGACTTCCAGCTTCCAGCTCTCCACCTAGAAACTTCCTTCCATCGTTCACTATTCATCAGTGAATGAAGCGTCAGTATCTCTGTCCTCAAGCCCAGTTTGTCCTCCCGCTGTCACTCTCTGCCCTCTTCCTGGTCTGTTTCACAGTCTCCTGTCTCTGCTTAACCCTTAAATGCTGGCACTCTCCAGGCTCCGAAACAGTTCTCCTCTTCACTCTCATGCATAGTGAAAGCCTCTGGACCCTGCTCTGCTCCCACCCTTGGACTCATTTTCAAGGCTCACTTTGCCTCAGCTTCTGCTGAATATCTCATCTTTTGGCTTTATCTCCCATTTTTGGTTGCTTCCTTTGCTCTTGGCATTTGCTCAACTAGTTCAGCCTGAGAACGATCTAGTTTCCAACTCTGGATGGTCTTTAAAGGATTCCTTTAGGCCTCCCTCCAATGCCCCCCCGCTGCTCTTCGCTGCTACGCTAGCTCCTAATTGCTTATCAGAGACAGTGCAAGTGTTACCTCCTCTTGGAAGTATTTCCTGACCGACATTCAAGCTGAGCTGGAATGTCTCTGTAATCCCACAGACCCCCGCTGCTTTTCTGTAACATAACACATCATATTGTCATATAATTTTTCACTTTCTTATATGTCTGTCCTATTAGATTATGAACTCTTGAAGTCAGGAATTCTACATTTCTCACAGAAAAATAAAAAGAAGTGATAGAATATAAGTAAGAAGAAAGGGGGAAGGTAGTTCAGATATGATTCTGGCACTAGCTAACCCAATGATGGGGAAAGCAGTACGGCAAAGAATCTGGGCTGGAGAACACCCAGGTGCTATGTGGTCGATATATATAATTTCGGGAGTCTTCTGAAAATGACAAGGCCAAGGACCAGACCGAAGAAATCGCAATTTATGGGGAAAGCCCCTGGTAAAGTATAGCAAGAACCAGAGTCAATGCCCAGTTGTAGGACTTGGAGAACCTGCGGCTAAGCGATCAGCAATTTGAGATCTTAGTGTTAACATGGGGGCAACAGATTTGAATGACAGCAAAAGACTTAAGAAATAATGAGAGAACCAACTGACAGCTTCAGAGCCACTAGGTCTGAGGAAGATCACAAATTATAAGATCACATGAGCTTTGGAAGAAAGGTAAATAAGGTGGTCTAAGCCTTCATTCTGGTTTAGCTTAGAAATAAACGTAGGAAGAGACAGAGTCTAAAGGTTGGGAGGGACCCAGCAGAAAGGTCAAGTGCCAGTGGAAGGTGACATCCTTGTTACTGAACACAAATTTATTATACAAGTAAAAAACTTTTTAATTGAGATTAGAAGAGAAGGGTAGATTTCCAATTTCCTCTGGTCATCTACTTCCAAAAGTAAGGTTTTGAGGTGTTTTTTCCCCCACATAACACCCTAATATTGCTAACATGCATGACATTTTTCTTTGGGTAACTATTTGATTTTGCTCTGCAATGATAATCTTGTGAATTCATTTTGTTTATTGCAGAAAATGTTTAAAGCTCTATTTTCAGTCTCAGTCCTCCTGAGGAGTGACAATTAGTGTGGAAGGCAGATTTCTAAGATGTTCCCAAGATTTCCCATCTCCCTGGTGTTCACATCCTGAATCATCCCAGGACTGTGCACATGACGGATTTTACTCTGATTAGGTGACAGATGATTAGCACAGTTGGGCCTCAGGTAGCAAGGTCATCTGGGAGGGCCTGTACTCATTAAAGGCATAGAATTTCTCCAGCTGGTCACAGAAGGGGAAGTCAAAGGTTCAGAGTGAGAAAGACTCCAAGCACTGCTTCAAACTTAGAGGACGCCAAGTGGCAAAGAATAAGAGCTACTTCCAGCAGCTGAGAGCCATCCCTGGCCTGACAGCCAGCAAGGAAACAGAGACCTCAGTCCTACAATCACAAGGAACTGAATTCTGCCAAGAATAAGAAGCTTGGGAGCAGATTTTTCTGTAAGCCCCTGGATGAGTACTCAGTCTGGCCGATCCCGCGATTTTAGCCTTGTGATACCCTAAACATAGATTCAAGCATACTATGCCAGAATTCTGACCTTCAGCACTGCGAGCTAATAAACAGATGTTGTCTTAAGCAGCTAAGTTTGTATTAACTTGTTACACAGCAATACAACCCTAATGTAAATAGTGTGTATATTAAAAAGTAAAATTCAGATGCTCATTCCATCATTTATCATAGATTCATATTTATTTTATGAAAGACATGACACAGGGCTAGACACCAGGGAAAATACTAGAGGACTATCCACATATAGTTGAATAGCTCTGTTGTCACTTCTGTGACCCAATTACCAACGCACAACATTAATTAGCAGAGATGTCTGTAGTTTCCAGAAATTAAAAGTGACTCAGTACTAAGATCGGTAATATTCTTCCAAATGGTGGTAACATGCTAGCTATTACAATTCAATTTTTAGAATTCCAAGAAGACGCACAGGCAGTATTCTTTTAAAAGAACGCAGATACAGAGTGGTAATGTCCTCAGATACAATGTGAGAAAACAGGAACATCTGGTCAGAAAAAAGAACCATACATTTGGGGGGGAAAAAAATTCCTTTTTTGCAGCACAGTTAAGAAATAATAACAACTACATTATTATAACCCACTGTTCATCTAATCCAATGTTATATTATGGATATTTTACGATATATTATTTCAGGCCGTTAGTGGGCAATGAATAAACAACTGCCTTCAGGATGGGTGAAGGTAACGGGAGTAAGGTTGGAGGCCAAAGGCGCCTTCAATGTTACCACTAATTTTTTTTTTTTTTTTACATCTTTATTGGAGTATAATTGCTTCACAATGGTGTGTTAGTTTCTGCTTTGTAACAAAGTGAATCAGTTATACATATACATATGTTCCCACATCTCTTCCCTCTTGTGTCTCCCTCCCTCCCACCCCTCTAGGTGGTCACAAAGCACCGAGCTGATCTCCCTGTGCTATGCGGCTGCTTCCCACTAGCTATCTATTTTACGTTTGGTAGTGTATATATGTCCATGCCACTCTCTCACTTTGAAACAGCTTACCCTTCCCCCTCCCCATATCCTCAAGTCCATTCTCTAGTAGGTCTGTGTCTTTATTCCTGTCTTACCCCTAGGTTCTTCATGATATTTTTTTTTTCTTAGATTCCATATATATGTGTTAGCATACGGTATTGGCCTTTCTCTTTCTGACTTACTTCACTCTGTATGACAGACTCTAGGTCTATCCACCTCATTACAAATAGCTCAATTTCCTTTCTTTTTATGGCTGAGTAATATTCCATTGTATACATGTGCCACATCTTCTTTATCCATTCATCCAATGATGGACACTTAGGTTGTTTCCATCTCCTGGCTATTGTAAATAGAGATTCAATGAACATTTTGGTACATGACTCTTTTTGAATTATGGTTTTCTCAGGGCATATGCCCAGTAGTGGGATTGCTGGGTCATATGGTAGTTCTATTTGTAGTTTTTTAAGGAACCTCCATACTGTTCTCCATAGTGGCTGTACCAATTCACATTCCCACCAGCAGTGCAAGAGGGTTCCCTTTTCTCCACACCCTCTCCAGCATTTATTGTTTCTAGATTTTTTGATGATGGCCATTCTGACTGGTGTGAGATGATATCTCATTGTAGTTTTGATTGCATTTCTCTAATGATTAATCATGTTGAGCATTCTTTCATGTGTTTGTTGGCAGTCTGTATATCTTCTTTGGAGAAATGTCTACTTAGGTCTTCTGCCCATTTTGGATTGGGTTGTTTGTTTTTTTGTTATTGAGCTGCATGAGCTGCTTGTAAATTTTGAAGATTAATCCTTTGTCAGTTGCCTCATTTGCAAATATTTTCTCCCATTCGGAGGGTTGTCTTTTGGTCTTGTTTATGGTTTCCTTTGCTGTGCAAAAGCTTTGAAGTTTCATTAGGTCCCATTTGTTTATTTTTGTTTTTATTTCCATTTCTCTAGCAGCTGGGTCAAAAAGGATCTTGCTGTGATTTATGTCAGAGTGTCTGCCTATGTTTTCCTCTAAGAGTTTGATAGTTTCTGGCCTTACATTTAGGTCTTTAATCCATTTTGAGCTTATTTTTGTGTATGGTGTTACGGAGTGATCTAATCTCATACTTTTACATGTACCTGTCCAGTTTTCCCAGCACCACTTATTGAAGAGGCTGTCCTTTCTCCACTGTACATTCCTGCCTCCTTTATCAAAGATAAGGTGACCATATGTGCCTGGGTTTATCTCTGGGCTTTCTATCCTGTTCCATTGATCTATCTTTCTGTTTTTGTGCCAGTATCATACTGTCTTGATTACTGTCGCTTTGTAGTATAGTCTGAAGTCAGGGAGCCTGATTCCTCCAGCTCCGTTTTTCACTCTCAAGATTGCTTTGGCTATTTGAGGTCTTTTGTGTTTCTGTACAAATTGTGAAATTTTTTGTTCTAGTTCTGTGAAAAATGCCAGTGGTAGTTTGATAGGGATTGCATTGAATCTGTAGATTGCTTTGGGTAGTAGAGTCATTTTCACAATGTTGATTCTTCCAATCCAAGAACATGGTATATCTCTCCATCTATTTGTATCATCTTTAATTTCTTTCATCAGTGTCTTATAATTTTATGCATATAGGTCTTTTGTCTCCTTAGGTAGGTTTATTCCTAGATATTTTATTCTTTTTTGTTGCAATGGTAAATGGGAGTGTTTTCTTGATTTCACTTTCAGATTTTTCATCGTTAGTGTATAGGAATGCCAGAGATTTCTGTGCATTAATTTTGTATCCTGCTACTTTATCAAATTCATTGATTAGCTCTTGTAGTTTTCTGGTAGCATCTTTAGGATTCTCTATGTACAGTATCATGTCATCTGCAAACAGTGACAGCTTTACTTCTTCTTTTCCAATTTGGATTCCTTTTATTTCCTTTTCTTCTCTGATTGCTGTGGCTAAAACTTCCAAAACTATGTTGAATAAGAGTGGTGAGAGTGGGCAACCTTCTCTTGTTCCTGATCTTAGTTTACCACTAATTTTTTAAAAAATCAAATGTGATACAATGTTAACAAAAATCAAATGTGATACAATGTTAACAAATGTCAACTCTAGATGATGGATACATGGGTATTTGTAATTAGTCTTTGTAATTTTCCTACATTTTGACTTTTTTCAAGAAATGATTTTATTTCCCATCTTTAAGAGAAAAGTGAAGTAAATACATTTCTCTTTGAGCAGAAGGAAGATGAGTGATTGTTTTTCTAGTTTCAACAGCTACTTAGTAGCAGAAGTGGAACAAAAACTCTGATCTTGTGACACCTAGATCAGTGGTCCTTCCATCTTACTATGAGATGTAACCTCCTTCTAACCACTAGTATAAAGGGTTATCCTATACTATAAACCACTTGCGTCTACAGCCATCTGACCAGCAAGAGAGTACATGAGGTACAGCCCAGGTGACCAGGCTATGTGCAGTCAGGGTTTCCTACTCACAGGTAAGGGGTCTGGAGCCAACCTAAACGCAAATAGCTCAACGTACATCACGATGGAAGAGAAGAGCCATGGAATAATGATCAAAGCAGGAGAGTTGAATATTGGGGAAGTAAATCAACTGCCTAACAAGAAGGTCTGAGAGTTACGAGAGGTAGAAACAGAGTGGATGGGAGGGTGTAGAGATATGGATCATGTGACGACCTTTTGGGAACTAATGGTCCTTTCTGTGACATTCCTCTTGGCTTGACTCTCTCTCCTTTCCAGGGAATAAATCTTTAAAGTGGCAGAACTATGGCATGAAAACCATATTTTAATGATTTGCACAAATATATTAATAAGCTTGGTTCCCTAATTAACTATTTTCATGTGCTGCGCATTAATAATATTTAATTATTAATTCTATTACTTTTCTGGCCTTTATACATTTTCAATTTTTGTTGTAGTTAGTCCTCCAATTCCAAAGGAGTTAAATATTATTTTATAATGAATTAAAATACAATAAAATTACATATGTTGATCTCACAGTTTAGGACATCAGTTTATGTAACTGACACACATGACCATTTAATGAGTGGACCATATCATACATTTTGGCTCCCTATTATAGAAGGGCACTGGATAGGAAGAGGAGTTTTAGTCACAGCTACAAAACTCTAGACCAGTCAGTTAACTTTTCTCGTCTCACTAACTTACAAATAAGAAAGAAGATTTGGTCTAGAATGATATTAGTAAGCTGTGTCTCAAGAATCTCTGCATCTATGACATTGTCTCTTCTAATCCTGAGACTGCAATAGAAAGAACTTTCCAACTTTATTTTTTTTCTTCTGCAATATATATAGCTACCAGAACTATAGAAAATTTGAATGGCGAAACTCTTCTTCCAGAGAAAATAGATTTAAAAAAAATAAAAATAGATATATGCTTTATAGAATTTTCTCCTGTGACTTTTTCCCCCCGACTTTTCCTGGTAGTTTCAGGCACATTGTTAGGAATCAGGTCGTGTAGGGCTTCCCTGGTGGTGCAGTGGTTAAGAATCTGCCTGCCAATGCAGGGGACACGGGTTCAAGCCCTGGTCCGAGAAGATCCCACATGCCACGGGGCAACTAAGCCCGCACGCCACAACTACTGAGCCTGCGCTCTAGAGCCCATGAGCCACAAGTATTGAAGCCCATGCGCATAGAGCCCGTGCTCCACAACAAGAGAAGCCACCACAATTAGAAGCCTGCGTGCAGCAACGAAGACCCAACGCAGCCAATAATTAATTAATTAATTAATTTTTTAAAAAAGAATCAGATCGTGTGGGTCATTACAAGAAGAAAAACGAGGGATGACGAGTGGGAAATCACAAACCTACCTAGCTGTCAGAAGACCAAACCGAACATGTCATAGGAACTTTCATTTCTATGCCTGACACCAAACTACATCAAACACAGGCAAACATGTATACACTCTAAGTATCTACTGAAGTGAACTGAGATATGTTTGCTTCATGCTTTAAAAAATATCCTTAATTTAGAGGATTTTGGCTGGTTAGATTATTTTAAAGCAATTCCTTAGTTTTCCCAACAAGTCAATGACCTTATTTTCCCCTTTTATGGAAATACAAAGGCTGCCATCATATAAAGAAAATATTTTTGTTCCTAAGCTGGAGATAATATCTTCCATTTTTGAATGACTGGTAGAAAAATGACCCTTCTATTTTCTAAGATGAAAAATGTTGATTATTATTAATGTTACAAGTATGTATTTTTACCACAATTGGTGATAATTTTTAAGAATGTTTCATCAAGCGTAACAAATGGACTACTTTTCCTTTTGTTCAGTCCATCAGTACAAATTGATAATATTGTGATCATTACAAATTCATTGTGAATAAAAATATTTTAAAGAATATGATAGGTTCTTCTACACAGGCCATGCCAACTGATCTGAACTGGCAGCTCCCTTTATATAGATGGCTGGTGCTCTTTCTATAGATGACACTGTTTTAGTCATTTCATAAAATGTAGGTTATCTATTCTCTATTATTTAGGCAATATATATATTTTGGTCTTATATTTAATTACCTATAGCTTATAGAAATAAGACAAACATATCCTATGTTGAACGCTCGCTCAATGAAAAAAAGAGTTCAATTCTTAATATCCTCAGAAAGGATGTTCTCATTTATTACAAAATGTCATTATCAGGAAAGAGCAAAAATATCTACTACTATCAGAAATGAAAGCCATAGAAAACAATTTTTTTTACAATAATTTGAGAGGAAGGAGTATGTTCTTTCTCAGATCAAAACCTGGCAGTTATTATAACAAAATTCCTATATATTTTCAATCAAATTAATAAGATTTAAAGTGATTATAGAGAACTTTTTAAAGGATCTTAAAAGGACAGCAAAGATGATTCAATGTTTTAAAAGGAAACCTCTAAAGGAAAAGTTTTCAAAGGATGCAGTGGAGAAGACATACAGAGAAAAAGATAACAGTTTTTAAATATTTATAGGATTCTTACAAAGAGTATAAGAATCCTTATTTTTAAAATCTCAATTAAGAATAAAAACTTAGATAAAATACAAGTGATTCAGGTTTGCATTTGTAAAGGCTGTTAAATATTCAAATGGTTAGGTTTAGGAAGATCATAAGAAGGTGTGTTTAAGGTTTTCTGTGATATTAGAAATTAAGGAAATAAAGTAGCTGACATATCCAGGTCTTTCTCAGTCTGTACTACTATTATTCCAAGATACTGTATGGTGAGATGAAAAGGTACAACAAATTCTGCAATTTAACTTTGCAAGGAAAAAGAAAGGCGACCTTACCTACCTTGTATTTAATCCCTTATGTGATATTTTCTTCTTCTAAACTCCCTTTCAGTAAAGAAAGCAGTAGCAAAGACACCAAAAATATCTGATAGGATAGTCTGAAATTCTTTCAATATGACGTGATAGTGAGGAAAATTTTAAAATATCCAGAGCTATGAGGCAGAAATGAAAATGAGACTAGACAAACATGGAGAACAGCCATAGAATGGTAGATTTCTATACACAAAAAACAATTGTGTTAGGACCAATTACTTGCCAAGCATCCATCTGATTCCTTCTGTTTGAATTAGCAAATTCTATCAGAACAGAAAAATTACTTAGTCTCACATCTCAGCTGGTATCTCAGGTTTCCTTCCAAAATTACAAAAAACAGCAATGAAGGAAAGGGAAAAAAAAAAAAAAAAACCACTTTTCTTCTCACTGTTATGGGAAAATCCATACATCCCATCAAACATTTATTGGCAATGGAAGAACAAAAATCCTTCAGTTACTTGATGTCTATGGAATGAGAGTCACATCCCAGGCCAATATAAACTGACTATGCAATGGCATTCAAGAGCGGAAATAATAAAGACGCTCGATGATGGAAGTGCCCTAGAATAACGCCACTTCTTTTTATGCAAGAAGGCAAAGGCACTAAGGACAAGAAACAGCAATGAAAACGAGGATAAAGAAGAATTCAATTACTTCTCCATGTATAACACATTACTCAGACCATTAAGATTTGTCCCAATACTTGCATGAAATTTACCCACTCAGGCTCATGATCCCATGTCCAAAATCTTAAGAGAATCTCGACATAAATGTAACAACTTTCATTAATCATGCTGTTGTTGCTATAAACTGACTAAAGTTTATCCTAATTCTTTCATTCTCATTTCTCTGATAAACAGCATTCTTGGATAGCAAGAGCTTCTTAGATGAAGCTTTGCTTTCAGGTTCTTTTCAAATGGCTAATAAAGTAAATCCCACAGCCTTGACTCTGGGCCTTCATCCAGAAGTCTTTCCTTTTGCTAATCTTTCCTTTGGGAATCTGTATTCTTGCAGAGGAGTTTATGTAAAACCAAAGCTAGTGATCAAACTATTCACCCACTTAGTCCCATTTCCTTTTCTAATGCTGAAGAAAACTAACAGAGCTCCATATGCATAGGCTGAGAATCATAAAAATAAGACTTTATTAATCTAAAAGAAAAAAATGTTGTATACAGGTATTGTCTCTAGGTAGTCTTTTTTCCCCCCCATTTTCAGAGAAAGAAAATTCATCAGTAGAAAAATATAAGCCACATGGGCAGACTTGGTACACTGCCAAATACAGTTCAAGCAAACGCCTTTGATGTGAAGCCACTTTGATACGGAGCAGGGCCCTGTGGGGCTCCTGGGCACAAAAGCCTTCCTGTGTGCCCCATTTCTTTCATTACAGGAAATAGGCTTCACTCAGCCTCCACGACTTACCCTGAGGTTCCAACGGACAAGTTCAAACAACTGCTAATTAGGCAAGGGAGGGGATGCACGACAAGGGAAGTCAAGAAACTGTAGTGCAGCCTTGGGGCAGGGTCCTGGTTCCCCCTCAAGGGACACACAGCAATACTTTTGAGCTGTTCTACAGATACTGAAACCCCCAGCAGGTGGGAGAAGTTAACAGTACGCTGCCCACCAGCACGTAGACCCCAGACCGGTTGGAACCTGAAGGTTGATGATGCTGACTCCCACTTACCTCACCACCAACCAATCAGAAGATTGTCCACAAGCTGATCACACCCCCTGTGAACCAGTACTATAAAACTCCTCACTACCCCCTCCAGGTCAGGACACACCGTGTTGACGGCATGAGCCCGCTGTGGCCCCCTCTGCCTGGCAAAGCAATAAAGCTGTTCTTTTCTACTTCACCCAAAACTCTGTCTCTGAGATTTAATTTGGTGTCAGGGTACAGAGGCCAGATTCGGTTTCAACTTTTCCAAAGAATTTAGCAGGGGGAGTTGCCACTGCTGGAGCCTAAGAAACTGATCCCCCCAATGCTACTCTAAACCAAATAATGTCCATTTTCCCTCACATTTCGACCATCCCTCTACAAATTCAAATCCACACTATCACAGGAAATCTGTCACATTTCCTTTAAGTCAAGCATAAGTGAGAAATATGCCTTCAAAAAGCATAAGCTATATTATTATTATATCAGTAAGACTTTGGGGAAATTAAAGGAGAAAATTAAACAGCATTAACTTGATTTATAATAGGGTTCTCAGGCTACTTCTTTTGGGGAGTTGTGCCTCATTCCAGTTCTGTCTGGTTAGGTGCCCCACCTATGATTTTTTTCAAAAGTATTAAACAGTTCTAGATATACTGGATGAAACCTGCAGATTAAAATTTAATATGATTCCATTCAAATAAAAGGTCTATCATTTAATTAGACATAATTTTATCAAATTTATGACATATTTCTTCCTATTACAGTTAATCCCGTTATTTTATTCTATCAAATGCTGCATATTTTTCTACAGCTTCATCTAAAAGGTAAAGTTATTATCCGCCACACCAATTCATTGTTAGCAACATGTATTTTTATCTTTCACTAAATATGTAGAGTTTGAACATTATGTCTAACAAAGTGAATAAATTTACTTTTTATTATTTACATATATTTCTTATCTAATTGTTTCTAAAAGTCCAACACCAGAATTTAATACAGGCACTACATTCCTTGCAACTATTCAGACTTATGATGATAGTTTTTAGATGTTAAGAAGGGTGGAGTTCTTCAAAATTCTCTTGAAGAGTTAACAAGCCAAACAGTATGATGATCACTGATCTACAGTGACAAACATAATCTCGAGTGTTCACTGGTGTTGACAGATGTGCCATCTTAATTTCCTAAATGATGCAAAAGTTCAATGTTATATTTAACATTTACTCCTGAATGTGACTGGCTGCAGAACTGAGCAAAATTCTTAAACGCATCAGTTGAGTGGCACGCCAAGAATACATGTACTTCAATAAAGGACTGGAAATGATTTTAGAATCCAAGAAATACAGTTTTCACTGTATTTAAGATGAATTTTGAAACTTATTTTTTACTATTTCTAGACTGTTCTTATTAAATTAAGGATTTGTGTTTCCCACACGTTGTGAATAGCTACAGAATTCTCTCAATGGTGTAGTTATACGTTGGCACATTTATAAATATGACATGAAGTAACAGAAATAAAATGAAGTTTCTATCAAGAATGTCTCTTCCGAAAGGGGAAAGAAAATCATTTGGCACTGATGCAATTACCACAGTTACTCTCAAGCACTGAATTGTAGACTTGAGAATATGGTTATCAGAAATATTTAAATTTATCCTAATGTTTAGCAGCATATTGGCAATCAAAAGAATATCATCTTTTAAACTCCCAAATATTTAACTAACAAATTTGTTTAAAACGGAGAGGCCATAGGTCGGTGAAGAATCACTTGAAAGAAAATGTATGAAGCCTTATGGATCTCAAGATCTTGCTAATTAACAACTATGTCACATGTTCATAGCTAGGAAAACAAAGGGATTGGTGTTTAGAAAGCATTAGAACAAAACAAAGAATGAAATGATGGTTTTAGCTTCTGTTCTTGGTTTTTTTTTTTTCCTTTAAAACTAAAATAAAACTAGACTAGATAAATTGATGTTTTTATTACATTAATAAAGGTTTGAGGCAGTAAACAATACAAGTTATAGATTCAGGGAAACCATGAAATTATTCAAATCACAGAAAAATGACAGGAAACACAGGGATCCAGAGGACTGGCGGGCTTTACTCTGTTTTCTCTGGAGTGCAGGAAGCCATCTCACCCTGGAGGGGGAAGAAGACGTAAAATTCTAATAAGATACTATATATATATATTTTTTAAGAGGATATGGGCTTTCCACTTAGCCTGGGAAGAAATCCAGGGCTAATGACTATCTAAAACCTGGGTTTGCAAGACATACTCATTGAAGAGAATTAATACTATTTGGGTGGTGTGTGGGGTGGGATGGAGACAAGAAAAAGAAGGTGATCTAAAGAAAACTACTGCAATTGAGCACAAAATACAGCCAAAGTCCAAGAGTGAAAATGGAGTTAGTTCTCAAAGCTAACATAAGGAAACATACTATTGCACCTGGGAAAGAAAAAAAAGGCAGTTCTTCAATTCTGAGAGGAATTTATCAAATGAGTCTATATAGAGGACACTGAACAATATATCAGACTTTCTTTCCGAAAGAAGTTTTAATAAAAGATAAAGAAGAACCTTCTCTATTTGGCATTTCTTTCTCACAGGGACCCTATAAAAGACAGAATATAACATTAAATTATGAATGCCTGCAAACCAGGTTGAATAAATCAAAACTAAACTTCACTGATCATAGTTTGCTGTACTGTTAAAGTATCAAACTGGGAGGTATATTCTCTACTCAGTAATGATTTGTCTGTTAAGTGGGGCACATGAGTGGAGGGAAGGTTTTATGCAAACTCAAGGTGGCAGTCAGCAGACGCACAATAGAAATCCTTCATATGTGAAAGTTTTCTTAAACTGACTCAAGCGGCTTAATACATAAATGAGACTTCATGCAATTTACCCCTGTTTTCCAACCACAAGGAATTCTTCCCACCATAGTCACTGGTAGTTTTCTCTGGGTAAGGAATGACAATTGTCCTCTGAGATTGTTTAGTATTTTGTTTTCATTTTGGGGGGCTGGGGGTAGCGCCATGTATCTCTTTCTAAATAAAAGCAAGAAGAAAGCTGTTCTATATCTATATACACGCTTTCGAATTGTTCGTGTTACATACTTTGATAAACACTGTGTTCAAATTACTTCCTTATTTACATTACTAAGGAAGTGTACTTCATTAGTACAACTTTTCATATTATTTAGTGAACCAGCCTTGAGGCAGGGTCCTGGTTCCTCCTCAGGGGATACACAGCAATACTATTTTGTTACATGCGAAATAATGAAGGGTAATGAAGGAAAAAGAAACCACATTACCATGTCCAAGACTTTATGTCACATGTTAGGAATGTCTTATAACTACAAGATAATAAATTAGAAGCTAAATTTGGCGTAAAAATAATCTTTGCAAAAAAAAGTATGCAATGTCAGTATCTTGTTTGTCTTACTGGAAAAATTAATGAGCTCATCTTCTCATGTGAAAGAACTCCCCCCTACTACTAGATTTTTTTCTGGGTGAGTGCTTCCTTGAAAAACTTAACAGAGTTTAAATTATTGCTTGTATTTAACACTTTCCATCTGTTTTCAGAAATAGTTGTACCAAATATAATATACTGGTCAGGAAGCAGAATAATATATAAACTTCCTCTGTGTTCAATGAATACTTACAAACACGTTTTCAGTAGTTTTTTTTTACAAGTCTTGATTTGCTAGTGCCTTAGGATTTTAGTCAGAGAAGGGACTTAATTAGGCATCCTTTTGTGAAAACTCACTCTCTTTTGAAATGAGAAGGGCCTAATCTAAAAGAGTGGCGATGGGATTGAATGGATGAGAGAGATTCAACAGATAAGAGGTAAAACTGACAAGGCGCAAAAAGGGAAAAGAAGGGGGTTAACATCCTGAAAATCTCTGAGGTGTCTGGTTGAGGTGACTGAGTGGACGGTGTTGCACCTCCCAAAGTTAAGAAACCTAGAGGACTGGAACGGTAGGCTGGGGAGGAACAGAAGAAAAAGAAAATAGGACCCAGAAGAGAACAGTGGGGAGCACTGACATTTTAGTGGGTGGAGCGGGTCACTGCTCTTAGCTGTACAGATGCAGAAGGAAATATATTGAAGAGCGGAAACGGATTAGGTTTAGTTCATGGAAGTGATGTTAAGCCAGTGAATTCCTAGGGGAAATGGAGAGGAGTATATGAGACAAGGAAGATCAGGCCCAGTGTTTACATTCTTGCAACCGTAAGGGTGAGAAGAGCCAAGAACACAGCTGGAGCTCAACCCGCTGGAGCAGAAGATCCGGCTGAGGCTGAGCGGGGCAGGCAGAGCTACGGAACTCCAACCCATGTTAACAACATTTGAATTGAAAAAATAGGGGCACAGGGCTTCCCTGGTGGCACAGTGGTTGAGAGTCCGCCTGCCGATGCAGGGGACACGGGTTCATGCTCCGGTCTGGGAAGATCCCACATGCCGCGGAGCGGCTGGGCCCGTTAGCCATGGCCGCTGAGCCTGCGCGTCCGGAGCCTGTGCTCCGCAACGGGAGAGGCCACAACAGTGAGAGGCCCGCGTACTGCAAAAACAAACAAACAAACAAACAAACATGGTCTATTTGGTTCTTCCTTGAGGCGGAAGAAAGGACGGATTTGTGCAGTGCACAGAGGACAAGATCGTAGGAGAATGGACTTGGGTTATAAATAAAATTAAGCGTACTAAGTCTGCAAGCTTGAGAAATTCTTATGGACTGCAGCTCTTCTTATCTCTGCTAATGTTTTCAGGGTCGGTGTAAACACACTAGGGTGTCGTATATCCACATCACCTCACCTACAGCCATCACTCCAGGACTAAGAGACTGTAGAGTTATTCCCATGTGGATTGGTTACTGCTATTGGCAACTGTGTTAGCTTCCTACAGCCTTCCTTGACTTCCGCACTCCATATCCTAAGGGGATCCAGTGCCCTCAGAGCGATCAGGATTGATGCAAGGGGAGCCCATATCACAACAGTCTTCTTACTCAGCCTCCCATGTCCACTCTAGCCCCTCCTTTCCAATCTTTTAACCACATTAACAGCCAAAATAATCTTTTACAACTTTAACTGGATGTCATCATTCCTCTGCTTCAAATACCTCAACGGCTCCCCAAATGGATTAAGAATAACAATGAGACTCTACCATGACCCGCAAGACCCGCACGTGACTCCTGACTATCTCAAACCTCGTCTCATGCCATCCTCCCCGCTTCCAGACCTTTTGCACATGTTATTTCCTTCGCCTCAAATGGTTTTTTTTTCTGGTTTTCACAAGCTAACTCCTCATTCCTCAGGTGTCAGCTTAAATATTATCTTCTCAGAGACACATCCCTGGCTACACGATGAAAAGAAATCCCTGTTGTTCTTCATCACTCTCCTCTGTTCATTTCCTTCATAACCCAAGCTGTACTCACGTCTTTCTCTGCTCCCCTGAATATTATAGGCATGCCTCATTTTATTGCACTTCACAGATGTTGTGTTTTTTTTACAAATTGAAGGTTTGTGGCAACTCTTCGTTGAGCAAGTCTATCAGCGCCATTTTTCCAATGGCATGTGCTCACTTCGCATCTCTGTGTCATACATTGCTAATTCTCCTAATATTTCAAACATTTCCATATTTGTTACAGTGATCTGTGATCAGTGATCTTTGATACTACTCTTGCAACAAGTGAACAACTCACTGAAGGCTCAGATGATGGCTAGAATTTTTTGGCAGTAAAGTACTTTTAAATTAAGGTATGTACATTGGTTTTGTAGACAAAATGCTATTGCACAGTTTAACAGACTACAGTACAGTGTAAACATAATTTTATACGCACTGGGGAACCAAAAAAATTTTGTGTGACTCACTTTATTGTGATATTCACTTTACTGTGCCGGTCTGTCACCAAACCTGCAACTTCTCCAAGGTATGCCTGTACTTATAAATTCCACAAAGGCAGGAAATACTTCTTTTATTTACCTATATTCAGATTCGTAAAGTGCCTGGCATGTAGTGGACACTCAATATATTTGTTAAAGAAAGGAAGGAGAGAAGAAATCATGAACACAGAGAATCAACAAAAAGATTTTGAAGAAGTGGCAGAGTTGGGAAGAAAACAAAGCAGGGACCTTCCAGAACAACTGAGTGATCAGCAATGTTATCTGACAATTTCTAAAACTAGGTTTAAATGTTAAATTACTGTCATTAAATCAATTAGTGTTAGAAACTTCTTAAAGTGAAACCATATTTGAACAATATTCCTATGGAGTATCTATTAGAATTAAGTCTTCTAGAAAGCAATAGATGAAATTCTTTATATGTAAACACTCCATTATTTGGGAGACAAATCTTAATTAACAACACAACATACAATTTTAGCTTTTGAAAATCAGAACACATACTAGTCAATGAGGAAAAGCCCAAGAAGCTACATGTTAAGAGTGTAGCTTCTCTGAACAACTCAGATCCAAGATAGAACCTAATCAATGCAAGAAGATGACTCAACATGAGTCTAGGAGGATGTCATGGTTAATTTTATGTGTCAGGACTTCCCTGGTGGCGCAGTGGTTAAGAATCTGCCTGCCAATGCAGCGGACACGGGTTCAAGCACTGGTCTGGGAAGATTCCACATGCCGCAGAGCAACTAAGCCCATGCACCACAGCTACTGAGCCTGCGCTCTAGAGTCCGCGAGCCACAACTACTGAGCCCACGTGCCGCAACTACTGAGCCCGTGTGCCTAGAGCCCGTGCTCTGCAACAAGAGAAGCCACCGCGATGAGAAGCCCGCGCACCGTGACAAAGAGTAGCCCCCGCTCGCTGCAACTAGAGAAAGTCCGTGCACGGCAATGAAGACCCCACGCAGCCAAAAATAAATAAAATTAAAAAAAAAAATTTATGTCTCTCAACTTGGGCTAGGCATCGTATCCAGATAGTTGGTCAAACATTAGTCTAGATGTTTCTGTAAAGGTAATTTTTAGATGAGATTAACATTTAAATCAGTAGACTGTGAACAAAGCAGATTACCTTCTATTATGTGGATGGGCCTCATCCAATCATTTGAAGAGCTTACTAGAAAAGACTTTACATGACCTTCCCCAAGGGAGAGGGAATTCTTCCAGCACATTTTTGGAGTGAACTGCAGCATCCACTCTTCCCTGGGTTTCCAGCCTGACAGCCTACCCTGAGGATCTGGGACTGGCCAGCCTCTACAACTGAGTGAGCCAATCCCTTAAAATAAATCTCACACACACACACACACACACACACACACACACACACACACACCTGATTCTCTTTCTCTGGAGAACTCTAAAACAGAGGAGTACAAAGTAGAAAAATGAGTTCAAGCCCTAACTCTGGTACTCAACCACCTGGTGATACTGAGTTTCCTTGGAATGGCTGTATTAAATCATAAAATACACAGATTTTAAAAACCAACAAGTAGTATACGTTAATGACTCTACCTCCACATGCTCCATTAACACTCAACTACTGTTTCCAAATAAATGTGAACTGAAAATGTACATAAAAACAATTTGAGATAAGCTCTTCTTTATTCATTTTAAAACTAGTATGAGCATGCCAATTAATTAAGCATAAATAGGTGTTGTTCTGATGGTTAAAATCCAACGTACTTTCCACAGCAGAAAACACTGGAAAGAATCCTAAGGTAATACTGAATTCATCAAACAGATGGTATTTATTTGGCACGCTGTCAATAAAAATTAACTTCTTCCATTAGGGAAATAACATACCATTTTCAGCTTTTAAAATAAATTACCTCATTTCATAGTGAAAATGTTTTAACTTCACAAAGCAGCACTAATTTTGTAAAATGTGTAAAATATGATACCCTCCAAATTATTATGTCATTCATTCAGCCGCCAATCACAGTAAGACTAGAATTTATATTGATAAATGAACATTTTCCTTGCTTAGAAAGAAATGAAATTCAATACCTTTCATGATTTAAGTAGATAATTACATAATTTGGAATTCTATCAAATATTTTATAAATTTTACTACAGTGAATATAAAATATTATTATAAAATATATAGTAAGGAGCTCAAATTGACAACTTCAATTATGACTTTACTTCAAACAGTTAAAATTGAGACTATAAAATTACCTACATATAAAATAACCAACATTTTTAAAGGTGTATAAAATAATTCTTACACGATATTAACTACAGAGTACTTTGTCATAAAAACAGACCTTTGAATTTTCAGAAGCATACCTAAGAAGCACAAAGGAAATTTGGTGGAAAGAATAAAAGCAAACTCTAGCCTGGCTATTTCTCCTCAACTACTGATTAGGGGGGGCAGGGGTCGGGGGGGGGAGGGACAAAGCACTGCCTCTGGGAAAATTCTTCCTAATAATTTCTCTAGGAGCTAAAACTGTAACTAAGTTAAGGAAAATATATAAAAATAAACAACAGTTTAAAAGCACATACAGAACAAAGTCTGAAAAAACTACAGAGAAATTTTTAAAAATCAGATGAGAAGAATGTAATTACTTCAAATGAGAAAATGTCAACATTAAACTTTTTATCCATTCAAACTAACAGAAACATTATAACCAGGATACAGCTGTGTAAACTGACATGTGCCTGTGGGTTTGTCTGGGGGAAGGAGTACGAATTTTGATGAGATGTGTCATCAAATCACTTGAAATCTGTTCACAATCCTTCTTATTTGAAAATCTATTATTTTTAATAAATCCTAAAATTGTGATTTAAAGTTGCTACTAAAAACTTCCTGAATTAGAAAGCAAGGTTACTTGAAATGATGAGTTAGTTGTGAGGTGGTCCAAATACCTGGAATTATTCTTCTGTAGGCTGCTCTTTTAAAAATGCACAGAATTTTCTAGTTAAAAGTGACCTCAGAATTCAACTATTTTACAATCACACCCAATGCAAGAATCTCACTTATAATGTGTATGACTGATTATCTAACCACAGGAACATTTCCAATGAGGAGAATAAGCAAAGTCTATTCCAATGTCAGATAAATTATCAGAAAAGCTTCACCTACACTGACTGTAAATCTGCATCCCTGTAATAACTTCTATCTACTGATTTTAGTTCTACATTTTGAGGCAATTCCATGCAAGTATCCTTTTTTTTCACATGCAAATCTTCCAAATGATTGAAGACCTAACTATGTCCCTTTCAAGTCTTACCTTTTAGGCTGCACGTTTCTATTTCCACCAACTCTTTCTCACATTACAAGTTTTCAATAACTATCACTGCTTTGGTCACTCTTCTCTGGGTATATCTCAGTTTGCCAATGTCACTTCAAAAATATGGAATCCAAAACTAAACACAATATTCCAGATGTGATCTGGGAAGGTGATGTAAAGAACCATTTATTGCCTCCCTTTAAAAAAAATTCTTTATTTTTAGTAATGAAGACTGGCACTTATAATCCTTCTTAAAAACATAATAACGCCCAAATCAATACACTTTCACAAAGACTACCTGAGATAAAACTTGGTAATTTTTCATAATTCTCCACATGCTATGTGCAAACTTAAAACACCTGGGTGTACCACACAGACTGTAGCAAAGTTATTTTTGGATCCTAAACTTAAATTTCCATTCAAGTTTTCCACACTTAGAGTCTCTAGCTGAATATGGAGACTTGATGAACTGTTACTTGACACTTTTTAAGGGTCTTTTACAGTAAAAGATAAGTTTAACTGCCTTGCAAAAGAGATTTATATGTCTATGCAAACGTTTAGGCAATCCTTAGATCCTGATGTGAAAGAATGCTCTTTGAATCATGCCTACATTTTTTCCATTCTCCAGATTTTTTCCTAATTAAGGCAATACTTAAGAAAGAAGATAGTTTGGTATTTTAAACTACTTCTGGGCACACACTGTATTCCAGAACTTAAGATACAGGCTACTCTACCTCACTCCTATTTAGCACAAATCACATATACATTTTCATAAATATGACATTTAGTCTGTTCAGAAAAAAATAGTCAATTTCAATTAATTAGTAGTTCAACAAATCATCCTCCTCTAAATCTCCATAATAAATGAAAATCAACTTTTTGCAAATAATTATCTCTAAAAAATCAACTGAGGTAACATTTAAGAAACTTGAACTAGTCCAAATATTCCAATAACTTGTTTCATATTTTTGAAAAAAAATTCCACGATGTAGTGTTGTTTTTTTTTAAAAAAAAAGGGAGGGTGGGTAGATGCAAATATCAGGCCTATGTCACGGGAAAAGAAAGAAATGAACAAAAGAATATTTTGGAATAAGTATAAATCAAAGGCTTAGTACCATGGATAAAGGGTGAAAAGCTTATTAATATCTAATATTTAAATGATAACTTTTCTAGAAGCATTAAAAAACTAGCTGCTCTCTTAAACACCAACTATTTCAATTTCTAGAGATTCTAACACAATAAAATTGTAGAAACAGAAAATTCCAATACAATTAAAAAAAATAACAAACTGAACCAGAGCTATCAATGAAAAATATTCCCTGTTCTCAAAAGTCTCCTAAATATTTCTAAAGATTCTAAAGTGGCTTAATCGAAGAAAGCCAAATCCAATAAAAAATATTCCTGGTCCACCTGCGCAGCTCTGTATCCAGGACTACTTAGAGGTTTAGGACCTCCTCTGACCTCTTCCCAGAAGCCCCCTTAGCTCTGAAAGTGAGATGACCTAGGAAAGCAAGAGATACTCTGGGCACTGGATCACTTGGCAGTTTACATCACAATGGATCACAAAGGACCACATCACAAAGGATAGAACTATTCAACGGACCACATCTAACTCACAGCTATTAAAACTGGCTGTGAATTGGTACAGCCACTATGGAGAACAGTATGGAGGTTCCTTAAAAAACTACAAATAGAACTACCATATGACCCAGCAATCCCACTACTGGGCATATACCCTGAGAAAACTATAATTCAAAAAGAGTCATGTACCAAAATGTTCATTGCAGCTCTATTTACAATAGCCAGGACATGGAAGCAACCTAAGTGTCCATCATCGGATGAATGGATAAAGAAGATGTGGCACATATATACAATGGAATATTACTCAGTCATAAAAAGAAACGAAATTGAGCTATTTGTAATGAGGTGGATAGACCTAGAGTCTGTCATACAGAGTGAAGTAAGTCAGACAGAGAAAGACAAATACCGTATGCTAACACATATATATGGAATTTAAGAAAAGAAAATGTCATGAAGAACCTAGGGGTAAGACAGGAATAAAGACACAGACCTACTAGAGAATGGACTTGAGCATATGGGGAGGCGGAAGGGTAAGCTGTGACAAAGCGATAGAGAGGCATGGACATATATACACTACCAAACGTAAGGTAGATAGCTAGTGGGAAGCAGCCACATAGCACAGGGAGATCAGCTCGGTGCTTTGTGACCGCCTGGAGGGGTGGGATAGGGAGGGTGGGAGGGAGGGAGACGCAAGAGGGAAGAGATATGGGAACATATGTATATGTATAACTGATTCACTTTGTTATAAAGCAGAAACTAACACACCATTGTAAAGCAATTATACTCTAATAAAGATGTAAAAAAAAGGATACAAAAAAACAAAAAAAACTGGCTGTGAAATCACGTTTCTTTTCCATAAGCAACTTAAACTGTCGTTATTTATAATTAATTACTGAGTTACTGAAATATTTATAGCCTAATAAAGTAAACTCTCTATCATATACCTGTATAGTACATATAAAAAAAGACTGTTTAAGAAAACCAGATAGATTTAAAATGTGAAAATTTATAAAACAGGATACAATATGAAAGTGTTCATCCTATTAACTATTCATTTGATAGCTATTCTAATTATAATCTGCAGTGTATAATGAGGACATTCTTGGGTTAAAGGAGTATTAGCTTTGGGAAGGTTTCTTTTTACATTTATTCCTTTTAACCTTTTTTCTTACTGCTGTTTCATAAACCAAATATCAATTAAAACCAACACCCTCACCCTATAAGACTACAAAATTTGCTGAACTTTTGGCCCTTCTGGATAAACTATATATTTCCATTACAATAATCATGGTCTAATCATGGTCATGTTTACGACCATTTCTATATTACTAGGTAGACATTCTCATATGAAATTGCACATGAGGTAATAAAGAAAGCTTGGTCCTCGCAATTAAATAACGAATACTGTACTTCAAGTCCTTTTTAGAATTCCAAAGGAAATATGTATACAAATAAACAATAAGTGTAGAAAAACTATCTTAGTATTTTGTTTTGGTTCATCTTAGTATTTCCTTCCATGCATTTCTCTAAGAATTTTCTGGGAAAAAATAAGCAAAAAACCACATCTTACTGATTCTCTTTGACAATTAGTCTTGTTAATAATCTTCATCATTGCCAAAATCAAAACATGTACCTTTTATGTAGCATATATAATGTTTGAGTTAAAATACTAGGATCCTTAAATACATTAAGTTCCAGGTCCATACATTTAATTGCCTATTAGACTTCCCCCTCGATTTGGAAGTCCCAAAAACATTTAAAATTCAACATGTCCCTTCAGATAGGTAACAGGCACAAGAAAAGATGCTCAACGTCACTGATTATTAGAGAAATGCAAATTGAAACTACAATGAGGTATCACCTCACACTGTTCAGAACAGCCATCATTAAAATGTAAAACAATAAATGCTGGAGACAGTATGAAGAAAAGGGAACCCTCCTGCACTGTTGGTGGGAATGTAAATTGGTGTAGCCACTATGGAAAACAGTATGGAGGTTCCTTAAAAAACTAAAAATAGAGTTGCCATACGATCCTGTAATCCCACTCCTTGGCTTATATCTGGACAAAACTATAATTTTAAAAGATACCTGCAGGCCAACGTTCACAGCACTGTTTACAATAGTCAGGACATGGAAGCAACCTAAATGTCCATCGACAGATGAATGGATAAAGAAAATGTGGGATATATACACACACACACACACACACACACACACACACACACACACACAATGGAATATCACTCGGCCATAACAAAGAATGAAATAATGCCACCTGCAGCAACATGGATGGACCTAGAGATTATCGTACTAAGTAAAGTAAGTCAGAAAGAGAAAGACAAATATAATATGATATCACTTATATGTGGAATCTAATATGATACAAACGAACTTATTTACAAAACAGAAACAGAATCACAGACATAGAAAACAAAGTTATGGTTACCAAAGGGGAAGGGGGGAGGGATAAATTAGGAATTTGGGATTAACAAACACAAACTACTATATGTAAAATAAACAAGGTCCTACTGTACAACACAGGGAACTATATTCAATATCCTGTAATAAACCGTAATGGAAAAGAATATGAAAAAGAATATATATGTATATATATATTTCTGCATATAAACTAACACATTGTAAATCAATGTGTTATTTTATTCTTTATACTTCAATAAAGAATAAAATAAAACGCCCGAGAAAAAAAAAAAACACTCAACATGTCCCCAAAAGAACTTTCTATATCTCTCATAAACATATTCAATTATTTTGAAACTCAGTGAATGACACCATCATTCCTTTAGTCATCCAGAAATCCAGGAGTTATAATGGTACCAGTTGTAATAACCACTACTTGGGAAAAACTACTTTGTGCCAAAATTATGTTAACTATATTATCTATATTAAATCTAATTCTCCTCAACCAATAAAACTTTCAAAATACATATTATTCTGAGAAATTTTACAATAAAGAATCCTGTTTAATTTTAGTTAACTCTGGTTCTCCAATTAAATTGAGCACTGAATGGTTTTTCTCACCTAAGTGTTGGCAAACCAATTAATGGTACTAGTCAGAAAAGACTTTGCAAATGCTTTTTTAAAAAAACTATCACCAACAAACTGTTGTATTAGCTCATCCTTTTTGCCAAAATTGTATCAGTGATGTACTGTATAGAGATGAGTAGTTGAAAGGAGTGTAATTATGTGTTTAAAGTTGTATCGTCTATATTTAATCAGAACTTTACTTCCTCACAACCTGATTCCTTGGAATGAAGCTAATTTCTTTCAGATCTATTATTTATGAGAATTTACCTGTTAAAACAGTAAGCTTAAAACAGTAGGAGATACAAAGATCATACCAATACTTTACGTTTTTCTTCGTGAGGAGATGAATAAAGAAATATTAAGTTCCTATTTCTGTAAGGTAGCAAACAACATACATTCATTCAGCACCAACCAGACACTAAGCTTAAAACAGCATGGGAAATACAGGAATAAATTCTAAAATATGATCCTTTCTCTCTAGATGCTTACAGTCTAGTTGTAACTAAATGAATAGTAAAATGACAACAAAAGAAACCAAGAGGGGAAAGAAAAACTAAGCTTGTAGATTCAACAGACTGTTGGTTGCCAGAAGTAGGGGGAGGGGGACGGGGAGAAGTGAATGAAGGTCAAAAGTTATGAACTTCTAGTTATAAAATAAATAAGTCCTGGGGACGTAATATACAGCATGGCAATTATAGTTAATAATACTGCTTTACATACTTGAAAGTTGTTCAGAGAGTATATCTTAATAGTTCTCATCACGAGAAAAAAGTTCTTTTGTAACTATGTATGGTGATGGATGTTCACTAGACTTGTGGTGATAATTTCACAATATGTACAAATATCGAATCGTTACGTTATATACCTGGAACTAATATGTCGATTATACCTCAATTTAAAAACTGAAATAAATTAAATTAAAAAAGAAAAGAGACCAAGAGTACCTGATAGAACATTCAAAATACCAAAAACAGGAACATGATTAACTGCCAAAGGCATGGTGAAGTGGTAATGTAGCTGATAAGAACTTACAGGAGAAGGAGATGATTCCTGGAAAATGCAGTGTAAAATATAGCAGGCAGAAATATTTCCAAAGAAATTACATAAATCTGCTTTAGCTGTCCTTTACATAAACCTGCATTATCAATTTGCACAAAACTTTTCTTTAAGAACAGTTTCACAGAATACAAGTAATTTAAGTAACACAGTAGGATCAGCATTCTGCAAAAATATAAAAAAGAACTTGTCTTCAGCTTCCAACAATCACACCTCTATCATCTACAAATTAGCCACAATTAGATGTGTTGACATAAGCATAACGCACTACCAAATACCGAAAATTCTGCAAGAATTGAATGTTATGGGAACAAGATAATCTAAGCAAACTCAACAACATTCTTAAAAATCATTATCCCCGACATGTTGAAAAACCCCACACAATGTATCTATGCCAAAGAGAAAAGAAATTCCACACAACACCAACAAATGAATATTCCAGCATCATACCTCAAGAAAAAAATGTTACAAGTAGAGTTATTCATATAAGAATTTATTTTTGGATGCCTAGCCAGATTTTAATGCCATATTCAAAATGAAAAATAATATCTAGCCATAGGAAAGTATGTCATTAAGATATATAAAAAAGTATGAGATCAAAAGATATACCTATTTGCAACTGTACTAAGCTCAGTACCTGTACTATTAACCCTTAATTTTCACTAATTATGTTCCTAATTGCTACCACCAAACCCACAAAGTAAATATAGCAAGAGGTATAATCCTCCTGTTTAGTTTCTAAATGTCTTTGAATACCTACTGTTGCAGTAGGAAAGGCTGAAAAGACATTTGTCAATTTTGGCTTAAAAAAAAAATAGTCTAGAGGCTAACTGATGCCTGAAAGAGCCATCATTATTCGAACACAATCACAATTTCCTTTCTAATTAAATATAATATCTAGATATATGTCACATAACACATTTTCAAACAGGCTTCTTTTTTTATAATCATGGGAGAACCCATGAGAATTATTCTACTAAAGAATTAAGGGGTGGGGGGGTTCCCTGGTGGCGCAGTGGTTGAGAGTCCGCCTGCTGATGCAGGGGACATGCGTTCGTGCCCCGATCCGGGAAGATCCCACATGCCGCGGAGTGGCTGGGCCCGTGAGCCATGGCCGCCGGGCCTGCGCGTCCGGAGCCTGTGCTCTGCAACGGGAGAGGCCACAACAGTGAGAGGCCCGCGTACCGCAAAAAAAAAAAAAAAAGAATTAAGGGGGGGGCAAGATCGAGATGATGGAGTAGGATGATTCTAAAGTCACCTCCTTCACAGGTACACCAAAATAAATGACAACCACTTACAGAGTAACTGTCTATGAGAACAACCTGAAGACTAGCAGAAAAGATTATCCCCAACTATAAAGATATATAAAGAAGGAGCCACAATGAGATGGGTAGAAGAGGTGGAGACGCGGTCTACTCAGGACCCACACGCCCGGGCTGGCGGCCGACAAACAGGAGGGATATCACAACCACAGACGTCCTCCCTGATGACATAACATTGCATGTCAAATATTATCTCAATAAAAAAGAACTTCAAAATCACCAGAAGTTTAACAAAATATACACATTAAAAATCAACATGACAAAAAAAATCAACATGACAGAAAACTGCCATAAAGAGATCACTTAGAAACACTTGGGGAAATTTTACTTTCTCTCTGTTAGTAAAGTATTCCTTAAATTTCAAATATGACAGAAAAGTTGATAGACTAACCATGAAAATGTCACCTAGAATCAACATTTGTGAGCATTTTGCTATGAATGCCCTGCTACATCTCGCCCCATCTCACCCCCTTCCTCTCCCTCTCCTCTCCTTCCTTCTTATCTATCTACCTATCTATCTCCATCTATCTACACACCTATCAGATTATTTCTGACAAAGCTCCCCATAATCAAATACACTAATACTTCTAAAGAAAAAAAAAAATGACACTAAGTCACATAAATCCTATAAATATCCCCATATAAATTCAGTTCAAATTTTGCCACCAAACGGGCTCCGATAGATCAGGTTTGGTCCCCAATGAGATTTTTTCTTTTTTTATGTTTTGGTTTTCAAAGTTTGGGATTTAAAAAATGTAGATAAAGGATGTTGGGCTGTAGTAGTATCCCCACGTTACAGAGGAGGAAACTGAAGCCCAGAAAGGTTAACTAATTTATTCAACACTAGAACAAGTGGCAAAACCAGTAAGTGAAAATAGGCCATCTACGCCAGAGCCCATACTTTTAACCACTGCTCTAGGAAGCCTCCAATCCAATAGGAAGTCCTTGGGACTTTATCTTTATCCAGAAACTGAACTCTTACCCCTAACTCCACTGCTACCCTCCTAATCTGAGCCACTGTTATCTCTCACTAGGTTTACTGCAATAGCCTGCTACCTGATTCTTCTACCCATTTAACTAATGGTAAAAGCCAATGTTCTTCAAAGTAGCCGACAAGAAGCTATAGGTTCTGTACCCTCTTATTTATCCTACATCTGTGACCCCATCTACTACTCAGCCCTCTCTCACTCCACCCTGTCTCTATGCTACTCTATGGTACACATTCCCCCTTGTATCTCCCCCTCTCACCCTCCAATATCATCTTCCAATGAAACCTGCAGTGTCCCCTCTATGTAAAACAGCTACTGCCCCTCCCCCCAAGCACATGACACTCCGCATCCCCCTTTTCCTCCTCAACTCTTTCTTTCCCCATAACACTTATTGCCTCCCAACACTCTAGACAATTACTTTTTGTTTCCCTGTCTCTTCTGCTTTTAGATTTACATATATACCAATGTATCCCAAGCCCGTAGAAAATCTAGTACCTAGTAAGTGCTCAAAAAAATAACTGTTGCTATTGGGATTTCTATGTCAACTTCAACCCAAATACTTTGAGCTAAGCTCTTCTACATGTCTTATAGTTGTTAGTAATTCTCAGGATCTCATAGAAAACTTTGAATTTCAATAAATATGCTTAAATTACATTTTAAAACACCTAAGATGTATACACTTACACTTTTATTAAGAGTCTTTCTTTATGTAGAAATATATTTTATAGACATGTACAGACATATATATTTTATGATGTCACTCAGAGAAACAGTAAGGTAAAGAACAGTTTATACAATTTGATCCCTTCTATAAGGAAAACAGTATGTATTTGTACATATTGGAATTTCTGCTATGATGACATTGTGTATTTTTAAAATATTTCTTCCTTCTGTATATATGCATTTTCTCATTCTTTCAATAATGAATATGTATTATTTGTAAGATTAAAAAATACTGATATACTCAAAAAAGAATTATCTGTCATAATACAATTACCAGCTAAATTCTAACTCTTGTTTTTCTATGAAAAAAATTTATTCACTGTTAACATAGCCATTATATAAATGCAACATAGATACATGCTATTAGTGTAATTTAACAGACCATCTACATATAATTCTTCCCTTTATACAAGGGATAATGTGGCTAATTCTTTTCTTTATACAAAAGGTAATGTGGCACAAGTGTGCAAAATACTATCACTACATCAATATACCTTCAAGAAATCTACATATTCAATCTAACTTTCAGATCTTACCTCAAAAATAGTCACTTCAATGACAGTATTTTCAATAGGCTTTTTTTGTGGTATAAACTTATAAACATTTCTTTTTTATCTTTAAATTCAGAACAATAAGCAGCACAAATACAGTCAACTCGAGCCTTTATTGTTGCTGCTGTTAAAAGCACTGATACTTATTTCAACTGTTTCTTGCTGCAAAAGTATTCAGTGATATAATAAATAAAGCTATGGTTTTAGAAAAACTATATTATATATTTTATACATCTTTAAAGGTGATTACAATTTCATTTAAAAGAAATCAACAAAAGAGCCAGTTTAATGCCAGCTCTGAATTTAGGAAACAATATACTCCTTATTTTCAGGAAAATTGGGAATCTCTGTTTTAACTCGTAAAATACAAACATAATAGTGGTAATTACCATCTCAGAGCCAAGCTTCATTATGATCAACTACTTTTTCCCAAAAAAAAAAAGCTCATTTATTGTCTGTAAAAGGAAACATAAATTGGTTTATAAAAAAATACTTTCCCATGATCTTAAATCAGAAATAAAACACTACATTTTTAAATGTTCTTTTAAATGAAGTTTGTTTTAGATTTTTCCAAACTTCAATTCCATTCCATAATTCTTTTTAATTATTGCAAACACTTTACAAAAAAATAAAGAAAGACACAAATTGTACTTAAGAGTTTACATACCTCGGCTTCCGAAATGCTAAACTGTATTGTTGGCAAGCCAGACCCACAGTGGGTGTATAAACGATAGGCATGAATTTCTCAATGTCAGACGTTAGCACTCTATAAAAGAGCTTTTCATTTCTATCTTGAAGATCCATTAAGAGAAGATACCTGTGGAAATTGGACATAATTAGATCTACGTTCCAACAAAGTTGTACAATAGCTGTTAGAGATCTAACTAAACATTTCTCAACAAAGTATACAGTAGGTCACACAGAAAACATCTGATCAAAAGACTTTGGAAGTATTCCTAATCATCTCAAAATATGAAGTACCATAAACCTGAGCTAGTGTCATTCAAAATGTTAATATCACTGCTGAGGGACTTCCCTGGTGGCGCAAGGGTTAAGAATCCGCCTGCCAATTCAGGGGACACAGGTTCGAGCCCTGGTCCGGAAAGATCCCACATGCCGCGGAGCAACTAAGCCCATGCGCCACAACTACTGAGCCTGCGCTCTAGAGCCCGCAAGCCACAACTACTGAGCCCGTGTGCCACAACTACTGAAGCCTGCGTGCCTAGGGCCCATGCTCCGCAACAGGAGAAGCCACCGCAATGAGAAGCCCGCGCACCGCAACCAAGAGTAGCCCCCACTCTCCACAACTAGAGAAATCCGGCATGCAGCAAGGAAGACCCAAAGCAGCCAAAAAAAAAAAAAATCAGTGCTGAAATAGCAGTTTTATTTAATATTTGAAAAGACTTTGTCCCTATTTTCAAATCAAAGACAAATGAAAACACCACTGTAGACATAAACGTTAAGTAAATAGAAAGACTTTACCTTGCAGTACTGAATGGCCAAGGGAAATGACAAGCAGAAAATGAGTAAGGAATGTAGCACTGACCCTAAAAATTACTAAGGTAAGCAAGTTCACGGGACTTTTTACTTATATCAAATGGTCTTTTTCTTTCTAGAGGCAGTTTTCTTTCTAGAGGATGTCTAAATATCAACCTTATCATATTACTGGCAACCTTCAATGGTTTATAGAATAAAACTCAAACTGCCTGGTGCAACTTAAAAGAATCTTCCAAAATTGTCCTTAATAGCCTTACCAGCTTTTTTTTTTGGGGGGGGGAGGTTCTCGTTCCCTGGAATAGTTGAAAATGCACAGAATTTGGAGTCAGAGACACAAGGATTCTAATGCCTGGCAAATAGATGAGTTATTTCAACCCCAAAAATTAACAACTGGGAAGAAGATGATGACTCTTAGACATGCTAAACACTGATCTCACCATGCGGAACTCATCAATGCCAAATCAATGATCAATCCTCAGACCTTATCTTAGTTCACTTGTCAGGACATCTGACACAAGTGGCGTTCCCTAGAGCTCCATACACTCTCTTTACCTGAATTCCAGGTCAGCAGATTCTCTGGTTTTCCTATTTCACTGATCATGCCTTTTCTGTTTCTTTGCTATTTTCTCCTCTTCTCTGGAAGGTCTCTAACACTCATCTCTAATATATTATATTACATTAAGAGATTATGTTGGCCTTGCTTCAAGATATATCCCAACCTGAACACCTCCATTGCTACCACCCTGGATCTAAATCACCATCATCTCTTGCCTGTAAGAGTCTCCTAAATACTCTTCCGGCTTACATCCTATTCTCAACGCTGCAGCAAGTCTTCTGGAAATATAGCTCTGACCACGTTGACCTTCTGCTCAAAACCCTGAACAGCTCCCCCTTTCACTCGGAGTAACAGCAGAAGTCCGTCAGTGGCCTCCACAATCTGTCTTTATATAATCTGTCCTCCGTGACCTCATTAATCTGCTCTCCCGACCTACCATTCTTCCCCTCACCCATCCTGCTCCAGACGCAGGTCTCCCTGCTGGTCCCTGAATCTACCAGCTAAAGAGCACTGTTCCTCAGACTTCCTCATGGCTAACCTCCTCACTGCCTCTCATTACTTGCTCATAACCTATCCTCTCTATGAAGTCCATCCTGACAATACAAATTGACCCTACCCACTCGCTCCCCAGCATTCTCATCCCTCGTACCCTGCTCTACCTTTTCTTTTTATTAGCACTTGTCACTTTCTAGCATATTAAATAATTTACTTATTATTTTATTATTTACTTCTTTTTTTTAATATTTTTTTAAAAATAATTTAGGTAAGTTCTGTGAGGGCAGAGATCATTGTCTACAATCCCAATATCTCAAAGAGCACCTAACACTGAGTTGATGCTCAATAAATATTTGAGGGACAGGGACTTCCCTGGTGGCACAGTGGTTAAGAACCCGCCTGCCAATGCAGAGGACATGGGTTCAATCCCTGGTCCAGGAAGATCCCACATGCCATGGGGCAACTAAACCCATGCGCCACAACTACTGAGCCTGTGATCTAGAGCCCGCAAGCCACAACGACTGAAGCCCACGCACCTAGAGCCCGTGCTCCGCAACAAGAGAAGCCACCGCAATGAGAAGCCCGAGCACCGCAACGAAGAGTAGCCCCTGCTCACCACAACTAGAGAAAGCCCGCGCGCAGCAGCAAAGACCCAACACACCCAAAAATAAATAAATAAATAAATAAATAAATTAAACAAAAATCTTTGAGGGACAGTCTGTGATAAAAACATGAAAATCACTAGCTACGAGGAGGCAGCTGATAAAATGGCCCAGGAAAAGAATATAGAGTAAAAATGGAAGCGGCTGAAGGAAGGACTTAAGAAATACGTGAAAGGGATGGTGAAGGAATTTAAGAAGCAAATATACATGTTGAATAAACTGAGTCAGCCTCTGTCCTCAGCTGCCCCGTCATCACTTATAGGCTCATAAAAGAAGTGGCTACGGCAGGGATGGAGGGTACCCATGGGCTCAGCAACAGGGATTTCCACGCACCAAGGCGGACCTGGCCACAGACACTGCTGAGAGTCCCATCCGCCAGCAGCAGGGACTGACACTGAGCCCCTGATATGCCGCCATCCCATGGCGTGATCAGCAAGCTACCTGGTGGCAGGTTGATTACACTGGACAGCTTCCATCACAGAAGGAACGGCACTGGTTCTCACTGGAAGAGACGCTTACTCTGTATGAAGACTTACCTTCCCTGCACACAATGCTTCTGCCAAAGCTACCCTCCATGGACTTACAAAATGCCTCATCCACTGAATTCCACCCAGCATGACTTCTGATCAAGGAACTCACTCCACAGCAAATGAAGTGAGGCAATGGGCCCTTGCTCATTGGAATCCACTGGTCTTACCATGTCCCCACCATCCTGAAGCAGCTGGCTTGACAGAATGGTGGAATGGCCTTCTGAAGACTCAGTTACAGCACCAGCTAGGTGACAACACCTTGTAAAGCTGGGGCAAGATACTCCAGGAGGTTATACACGCTCTGAATCCGCATCCAATATATGGTTCTATTTCTCCCATAGCCAGCATTCACAGGTCCCGGAATCACAGGGGTGGAAATGGAAGTGGCACCACTCACCATTATCCCCCGGTGACCCGCCAGCGAAATTCCTGCTTCCTGTCCCTGTGACATGATGCTCCACTGGCCTAGAAGTGTTCATTCTAAAGGGAGGAATGTTTCCACCAGGAGACAATGATTCCACTGAACTGGAAGTTAAGACTGCCACTGGCCACTTTGGGCACCGCGTGCCTCCAAACTAACAGGCAAAGAAGGGAGTTACCGTGCTGGCTGGGGTGACCAACCCTGACTTCAAGGGGAAATCGGACTCCCACTCCATAATGGAGGTAAGGAAGAGGGTGTCTGGAATACAAGAGATCCATTAGGGGGTCTCCATGATTAAAGTCAATGGGAAACTACAACAACCCAATTCAGACAGGACTACTAACGGCCCAGACCCTCCAGAATTAAAGATCTGCCTCACTGTACCAGGTAAGGAGTCAAGACTGGCCGAGGTACTGGCTGAAGGCAAAGGAAGCGTGAAATGGGTAGGGGCAGAAGGTAGTCATAAATACCAGCTCCGATCACGTGACCAGTTACAGAAATGAGGACTGTAATTACCACATGCATTCTTCCTTATTTTGTTATGAATATGTTTGTGTGTATGTGTATAAAAATATATATATATTTTAATATATATATACAAATATATGTAGACAAATATTTTTCCCTCTCTTATCCCTTTATCATGTAACCTAAGATGTACTGAGTTTATATCATAGTATTTAAATACAGTTGACCCCGAACAATGTGGAGATTGGGGTGCCAACCCCGACATAGTCAAAAATCCACACATAACCTTATAGTTGGCCCTCCATTATCTGTAGTTCCTCATTTGATTCAATCAACTACAGATTATGTAGTACTGTAGGATGTATTTATCGAAAAAATCCAAATATAAGTGGACCTGCACAGTTCAAACCCATGTTGTTCAAGGGTCAACTGTACTTTTTTAATATATTTATTTATTTATATTTATTTTGGGCTGCATTAGGTCTTTATTTCATTGCTGCATGCAGGCTCTCTCCAGCTGCGGCGAGCAGGGGCTACTCTTCATTGTGGTGCACGGGCTTCTCGTTGCGGTGGCTTCTCTTGTTGCGGAGCACGGGCTCTAGGTGCTCGGGCTTCAGTAGTTGTGGCACGTGGGCTCAGTAGTTGTGGCTCGCAGGCTCTAGAGCTCAGGCTCAGTAGTTGTGGTGCACGGGCTTAGCTGCTCTGAGGCATGCGGGATCTTCCCAGACCAGGGTTTGAACCCGTGTCCCCTGCATTGGCAGCTGGATTCTTAACCACTGTGCCACCAGGGAAGTCCCCAAGGGTCAACTGTATAGTTAACTTTTCATCATAGTATTAAAGTCAAGAGATATCAATGAGAAAGGTAAATATCACCAAGGGCTTTACATCCTCTTGTGGGGAAAGAGTATATTTTCGGTTGTACCTGGGATAGTTCTATCATGTTAGGCAGAGGTAGGACATTCTATTGTCTTTATGCAGAGATTCAGTTTGGTTTAAGGAAACGTGCGTGGGTGCCAAGTTGAAAAGGAGTGGTTAGTTTTATGTGTCAACTTGGCTAGGACACAGCACCCAGATACTTGGTCTACTATTCTGGATGTTTCTCTGAAGGCGGTTTTTGTATGAGGTTCACATTTAAATTGGCGTACTTTGAATAAAGCAGATTACCCTCTATAATGTGTGTGAGCCTCATCCAATCAACTGAAAACCTTAATAGAACGAAGACTGGCCTTCCCTCCAACGCCAGAGCAAAAGAAGAATTACGCCAGCAGACTGCCTTTGGACTTGAACTGCAGCTCTTCCCTGGGGCTCCAACTGGAGATTTAGGACTGACCAAGTCTCCATAATCACTTGAAATCAAAATCAATCAATAAACCCCTCCCTCTCTCTCCCTCCCTCTCATTATGTGTATGTGTGCGCGCGCGCGCACACACACACACACACACACACATCCTATCTGTTCTATTTCTCTGGAGAACCCTGACTCATACGAAGACTCACTAGGTACTGGTTGAGCTCTCTCTTCTAACCTTTGCAACAACATTTTCAAATAACTATTATTCTCTTCAACCCACAAATGGAAAAACTGAGGTGTAGATGGGTCTAACACCTTAATAAGAAAAGGCAGCATCAAAAGCAGAGGGCAAGGCACATGCAATGGTCATGGCAGTGGTGTAGTGGTTTGCTCTAGTGAGATACAGCCAGAATTTCAACTTAGGGCTAGCTAATTCCCAAGGGTACCTTTATCTTTGTTACCTTTATCTTTGTACAAACATGGAAACTGGGTCCTAAACAAAGTAAGTGACCTAAATTCACAAAAGTGTCGGAACCACGCTTGGAAGATGAAAAAGTGCACTCTCACCTACAACGTACTTAGTGTCTGACTCAAAGCCACTTTCATCTAGTTTGGAATGGCATTTCCTGGTAATTCACCTTCATAGCAACAACTTTATCACAAGAGAAAAGTTGTCTTTCTGAGGATATAGTTTAGAAAATTTTAGTTTGTTCAGATGTTCCTACAGAGGGTAAATTTTTTACAAAACATCATTGTATTTACAGGCAAATCCTCCTAGAAGTTGGCTACTCTTTCCAAAGCACTAAATATTTAAACTTTCTCATCTGATAAAAAATAAACTAGACAGTTGCCTATGAGACATACAAAAATCACCTTCAGGAACATGTTACCTGTCAAAATCAGAGTTCAGATGCTCGAAATTCTTAATTACTCTAAGGACCTGGATATCCTGGCTGATGAAGCAAGGTGGCAACAATCCATGAATGTTCAACTGCTGTCTCTCTTCCAGGGTAAAAGCCAAGTCCTATGGAGAAAAGGAAAACACAATAATTCAACGGGGGAAAAGGACAAAACGCGTATCTACACACCAAATAAATCCAACAAGTATATGGCACTGAAAATCAGAAGATCTGGCATCCCTCCAAGCGTGGCCATGTGACTGAGTAAACCACGTAATCTCTCCACACCTCACTTTCCTCACCTTTAAATATTAGGATAATATTTTCAGATCTGTGTCACTTAGATAACGTTAGGATAAAATCAGGCAATGGATAGGAGGAAATTATCTGAAGCCACGCAAATGAAAGAAGATATAATTATCAGTATTAGTACCATTAAATTTAAAAATGAATAGTAGTTATTACAAAAGGTTTTTAAATGATGAACATGAGTAGGTCACCTACGACCTGCTGTGTTTCTTTTTTATTTATTTATTTATTCATCGGTTGCATCAGATCTTAGTTGCGGCACATGGGATCTTTCGTTGTGGCATGCGGGCTCTTTGTTGCAGTGCACGGGCTCCTCTCTAGATGTGGCGTGCGGGCTGCAGAGCGCGTGGGCTCAGTAATTGCGGCGCACAGGCTTAGTTGCCCTGCAACATGTGTGATCTTAGTTCCCCAACCAAGGATCAAACCAGTGTCCCCTGCATTGCAAGACCAATTCTTAACCCCTGGACCACCAGGGAAGTCCCCTGCTGTGTTTCTATGTATAATATAGGTCAGGAGACACCTTATCTATGATTCTGCGGTACCTTTTCCAACATTCCTCTCCCAAGCTATCTCCCACTAATTATACACTCCTAGTTACACAAAACTTCTCACCATTGCCTGGACATGCCGCACCCCTTTCTTCTTGCACTATACCACAGTCAAGAATGTCTTCCTTCCCTGCTTCTCTCCTTTCAAGCCATACCTCAAACGCTCCCTCCTCTCTAAAGCCTTTCCAGACTCACCCAGTAAGCCCATTCGAGCCTTATTATTATACCTACATTATCTGTTTACACGAACACTGACTGTACAAAACAACAGCATTACAAACTATGAGGCTCAAAAACAAGCAAACAAAATAGAACCGATGAGTGCATACAAAAACCCAGAATGGACCTAGGAGACTGGCCAGGATATAATACGAGGGGACGTAACAGCAGATAAACCCGGTAGTCATTAATCTGGAAGATTAGGATCTCCCTGGAGATACTGAAGCCCAAAATTAGACTAACGGCTTGGGTCTGGCCCCAACGTGATGATGGGCGGGTTTGCTCCACGTGCTATGGGCACGGCTGGTGCCCGTTTCCAAGATGTTTTGCTCCACCAGCAGCCATTCCTTCACTACAAAAGCCCCATTACATGCCCAGCCGGGGGTCCTCTGGAGTTCTAATACACGTGGACAGCAGCAGGATGGTCCCCCTCCAAGAGGATAATCCAGGGTGTCCAGCCGTGCCTAGTGCCATCACCCCCTCCCAGATGCCTGGAGCACAGCAGACCAGCGCAGCCTCTCTATCCTCTTGCCTGGCGTCCCCGTCCGCACCAGGAGACACTGCGGTGTTGCTAGAACCCTTCCATGCCATTTTCTGTTTCATTTGTGGTTTGTGTCCCCACCAGAATGCAAACTCCACGAGGTCAGGGAATTTTGTCTGTTTTTTTTTCACTGCTTTATCCCTAGTGCTCAGAACAGTAACTGACATTAGACCTCAGTAACGTGCAAGATAAACAAAATAGAAAGTTTTAAATATTTTAGAGACTGACATTAAAATTTTAAAAACATTAAAACTGCTGCTCAGGAAACTAGCCTATCAAGCCTGGTAAAATTACATTTAAAATTTAAAGTAACCAGAAAGGGATGTTTTTGTGAAAAAGGAATCTATAAAATGGAAGGCATACTTCACCTGCTAAAAGCACAACTTGTTGTAAAGATATAAAATAAAACTTTTTATAAGGACATAAAGTAAAATACTTTAAAATATAAAGATATAATATAAAATGTCTGCTTCCTAGAAATGAAGCAGAATTATATACAGTAATGTATTTGAAAAAGAAGACAATAGACTTCTCTCTAGCTTGAAATGAAAACTTGGAAATTAAAAATGGGAAAAAAGCTAGGCTGAAGTTAAAGTCTCAAAAACATATGAATATATGTGAAGAAGCAGCAAACTTTTGAATGTTATGCCCTTGAAAATCTGCCTGTAATAATAATAATCAAAATATCGATATTCTGAGAATAAGGCTCATTATCGGAAGTACTATCATATGCTCGTTCTTTCACTTTATAATGGCATTAACTCATTTATTGGTGTCACTAGCCAGTCTTTTTACATGAATTTTCCAATGTTTGGTCTGAAACAATTCCTCAGTCTAACAGGTTTACCATACCTTATGCCATGTAAATGATAACGCCACCTGGATATCTCTTGCTATATTCTTTGATGTTTAGTAACTACAAACTCCCATAGGCTGTTAGCCAAATTTTCCGACACACACTAAAGTACAAGTTCAACTCTTAAACAAAAACAAACTAACCACTAGGGCTTAGAAATCTGAAGAACTGGGCCAAGTTAAAGAGTTAAAGTCCTATGACTGGATTCATATCCTATTACTACTCTTTGTGAATTTTTAAAAAATCAATGAATATGTAAACTTAAATCTTAAAACCCCTGAAAAATTTTAAATATATACGGCAGTTTTAAGAATGACACATCAATGTGATTCCTACCAACCAGCAGCTTCCCAAAAAGTATTCAGAGAAACAATAAGTTGAATTTTGAACAATGTAATAATCCCGGCTCTCTATTGCATTTTTTCATACTAACAGAGACATATTAATATATTTTGCAGAAATTTATAAACAGGTCAGTTACATCTAAAACTTGACAGTGACAGCCTAACTTAATACATTCTCCTTATTAAAAAGTTAAGGTAACATATACCTGTTTCAAAGAATTTTTACCTTAGGGTTCTCCTGCAGGGCCTATCCAACAAAGGACATTGTATCCAAAGTACACATGCAGGTTCTAACTTTCAAATGACTTCTACTAAGTCTTTTGTGTAGTTGAAAAGCTTAGCTATACATATATTAGGTTTCCAGATCACCTATAATTCTAATTACCTAAAAGTGTTCTCATACACTCTAGGTTCAACCTGTTTTTCTCTTTTTCTTTCTTTTACTTTCCTTCCTCCTTAAAAAACCTTTTGGACCAGATCCCTAGACGGCAGAATGGTATGTTGTTTCACTGCTGAGGGCAACAAACAGGACAACTATTCTTCTAGACTCTACTAATTAATCTATGTATATCTTCTTGAGAAAACTGAGACTCTCAAGCAAAAATGAAAACAAAATTCCTGGCATAACAGGAGACTTATATTAGAAACCATGTTTGCACAGAGCAAACATAACTGAGAAAGAAACTTTGTCCTGAGTAATTTATTAGAAACTATTGCCATAAAAACAGAACAAATAGGATCTATATTCCACACTAACAGTCTTTAATGTTCCAACGAACCTCAGTAGTTTTTCTTTTTTCCCTGTATAATGACTAAAAATAATCAAGCTGAATGGCAAAAAGGAAAACATTACCTAAATCACAAAAATCTTTAAGATAATCTCTACATGTATGGTAATGCATTATGATAACAGAATTCATTAATTTTAATGTTTGAAGCCATAATCATATTAGGGCAGAGATGTTTGTATGTTTTATTCAACCAGTGAATCCCTAGTGCCCAGAATAATACCCATCACTTTGTAGGTGATCAACAAAAAATGTGTTGGATTAACACATTAATCATTAATAAATCATTCATCAATTACTGATTTGCTATAACTATACAGTTGCTATTATATGTTTCGGAGAAGACAAAGCAGAAAAGTGAAGAAAGAAGGTTTAAAGAAGTAGAAGACAGTGGAAAGTCATAATCGCAAAAAACCTGAAACAACTAAGCTACATTGGTACACAAGAATATTACTCAATAGCAAAAAAGAAAAACTACCGAAACAAGAAACATAGATGAACTGCAAATGCATTACGCTAATGAAAGAAGCCAGACTCAAAAGGTTACATACTGCATGTTTTCATTTATTTGACATTCTGGAAGCAGCAAAATTATAAGGATTGAAAAGATCAGTTCTCGGGTCGGGGAGTGGAGAGAAGAGTTGACTGCAAAGGGGCAGAATGAGGAAATATTTTCGAGGTGGTGGAACTTTTCTTGATTGTGGCGCTGGTTACACAACATTGTACACTTGTCAAAACAAAGAGAAGCAGGGCTTCCCTCGTGGCGCAGTGGTTGAGAGTCCGCCTGCCGATGCAGGGGACACGGGCTCATGCCCCGGTCCGGGAAGATCCTGCAAGCTGCGGAGCGGCTGGGCCCGTGAGCCATGGCCGCTGAGCCTGAGCGTCCGGAGCCTGTGCTCCGCAACGGGAGAGGCCACAACAGTGAGAGGCCGAGTACCGCAAAAAAAAAAAAAGAGAAGTATACACCAGAAAGAGTGAATTTCACTGTGCTAAATTTTATTAGGTTCTATAAAAAAATCAATTCAGCAGCTAATCTGCTCCTCATCTGAAAAGAATATAATTAAAATGACTTAAAAGTTTGCTTAGCAAATTATGGATGTATTTCACATTCCAAATTTTAAAATGCCTTTTTTAAAAGCTGATTTGTCTTCAATTTCTTTACCAAATTTTTTCATAATTTATGATTTTGACTGAACTACATACAGATTTGATAAATGTGACATTACAGATAATATGGCATATCTGTCCTAAAAGTTCTTATGAAAAAATGTTTTAGAATTTTGTTGACAGTAATTTTGGGGAGAAATTATTTATATGTAAAGAGTACGAAAGGAGAGACCTTTACATTTTTATTATTTATTGCTCTGAAATAAAGAGATCAAATTGAGCTTTAGTTTTAAATATAATAATTTCAAATGTATTAACATAGTTTATGTGCATATTTCATATCTATAGAATGAGAAGAGATACTGGACATTTGCCCTGGACACATTCTACTGAATGGTTCCTTCCCCCAAGTCTTCCAGATTGCCAAAAATTGTTCTTTGAAATTGATTTTTTTAAAATTCTAATTGACAACATAGATAATAACTTTTAAAATTTTCCTAGTGGTATACAATCTCATTTCTTCAAAAAAAAACCATCAGCCAGATGGAATATACATTTCCAAGGTAAAGTTTACATCAGAAAAATATGATTATTTTGAATGCATTCAGCTGTGCAGTCAAGTTCTCTGGTAATAGTCTCCTTTAAAAGACAGAAAAATCAATTATTTAAAATCAATATATTAACATCTTTAAGAAAAAATATTTGGCTTTATTACATAGCAATTAATTCTTACAGATATCTGATATAAAGTAATTTAAACTGATATAAGTAATGATTATAAAAATATATCTAAAATACACTTGGCCCTAGATACCCTAAAACTTATAAGAAAATATCATAATTGTACAACACCCCAAACTTATTTAATCTAGGTATTACAGGATATAGCAAGTATAACTACATTGTAGTTTAAGTGATGTTTGCTCAATTTTAAAAAAGAAAGAATACCTCTACCTAAGGGAGCAAAAGGATTTTTAAAATATCAGATGAGATGTTTAATTAGGTCAAGTATTTCTTACTTAAAAGTCAGAACTTTATAGATTCCTTATAAGGCTGAGAAATTGTTAACCATCAATGTCAACACTACATTTTCCAAACATAAGTCTTAAAATCATTAATAAGGTTTCAAAATCCTTTCAACAGAATGGAGTTCTACTGTTCTCAAAGAAGTTTTAAGGCAAATTTCACAGTAGAGAAAAGTCCCTGTTAAGGAAGCAGACTGGTAATTCTTAATAAACTATTGAAACTACCAATGTACACAAACGATAAAACCAAGTCTAAGATCACGGATTGAAATGTATATGAATAATCCAAAGCAAATGGGTAATACCCATCGCCAGAAGAGTCTCTAGTAATCACATGGACATTCACGCTATTCTAACAAATATATTATACATGTGACTCAGACAAAACCCTCTAAATATGCCTATGATAATATGTAAAGCAAATACTCAAGACAGTGAACCCGAAAGATCAGGACCACAAGATAACTGTCTATTGTGCCTTCATTTGATTTCCTCCCTCTTTGAGGTAGTAGAAGAATCTACAGCCTCAAAGTAGACAGCAATCCAATACACTGAGTTACCAATTAAATCACACATGAATTTGTTAATGACCCTTGCCGATTCCTGAACGGTGGCCTTCCTCCTTCTCTCTGGATTAGGGAGGTGTCCTCCAGTGTTCTCCTACAGCACCACGTACTTCTATCATGGAACTTCCCATATTTCATTATTTCTGTTTAACTACTATTTCACCCAGAGATCTAGGTGCTTCTGAGGGACAGGCACTATGCTATTCATATCTGTATGACAGCACCTAATCCAACATCAGGATGGAGCAGTGCCTCAATCAATTTTAAATAAACAAATAAATATATGGATCTGAAACAACTTTTCAGTTTCACGTAGTTCAGTTCTCTGTAGCTCTATTTTGAATAACCAACACACCTAATTCAAATTCAAACTAAAATTTTTTCATATGTGCACTAATAGAGCGCTCATGATTTGAAAGCTCTCAAATAACAATTGCGCTTTCCACACATACATTAGATTATTTAATTAAATTAATCCACTTGTAACAGCTTTTTAAAATGACTTTGAACCAGGTATTCAAGATCAACTTGGTATGACAAAAAGACATTTCTACCTGTCAGCCTAAGTGCTAGAGTTTGTGAGGATTTTTTTTTAAGTACCTTCATCTAAACAAGGGTTTCTCAACCTCAGCACTAGTGACATTTTGGGCTAGATAATTCTTTGTTGTAGGCAGCTGTCTAGTACATTTTGAATACATTATAGGTTCCATTAATCCACGCACTTTAAATTTACACACATAATTCACTAACAAATATGAATTCATGGCAATATAAGTCTATAGAGCATACTATCTGGATTTAGACCCAAGTTTGGTTCACAAGGAGATATTATTTAACACTATGATTTTGAGCAGGTACTTAAAAGTGCTTGGGGTTAAATGCAGGCTCTCCTCAACTTTCGCATCTACTAAATAGGAGTAATCAAACATATGGAACACACAGTAGATGTGCATGTTATGTGTGTCCCGTTTGGTTGCTGAGAGGATAAAATGAGACCAGATATTTTTGCATCCTATGTGAATTATAAAGTATTATATTGATAAAAATGCGTGAGTTACTAATAATAACTTTTAAAACAAAACCATGAACATACAAGAGCTAAGTAAATACTGACTTTTATTCTTCACATTCTTGGTATTGTCAGAAAACTCCTGAATTTAAGAATCAGTTTTTAGAGACCCTGTCAGTACTTTCTGTGAAGACCCAATTTAGAACCCTACCAAAGGTTCTGAACCTAAGGTCCAAGGACCTAATAATCACAGACCCTCAAGGAATCAGTGGGTATAATTCAGGAATCTTTAAACGTGGACATCTTTTCTCACTAACTGTATGAAATTTAGTGTTTCCTTCCATTATAAAAGAAGGGAGAAGAGAAATAGTAGTAGTTCCTGTGATTATGTCATAAATAGAAATAACAAATATTTTCATATCACATTACATCTGTGACATATATCTTGAAATATCATTTATGTTTATCATCACTTTGAAATTACAGTAGTGTTAGACCCAAAATATGGTTGTTTTATAACATAAACAGGCATACAGTCTAGTCATATTGATGACCTTCATACTGACCTCTTTACAAAATTTTATTTTAAATTGCCCGTATTTAAATATATTATCTTGCTATTTAAGTCTTTGATAAAGAGGAATATACCTTATAATATCCCACATTTATTTTTTCAATATTCTGATATCTATATTTCAATATAATCGGTTTCTTTTGTAACACTCTTTATTTCAAACACTATTTATTTAAACCAGGGATTTAAGGAGTCACAGACTTCACCAAATTTCCAAAGGGGACTTTGGCAAAAAATATGTTAAGAACTATTGCAGAAAATTATGCTTCGGTGTCCTAAGGGATGTATACTTCACAGGATATTCCCAGAAATACCACAAGATGGCTTTCTTACTTCAGATCCACAGTTGAGATTTTCAGAAACATTTTATCTCCTCTCAGAGTTATTTTATGGAAGATTGTGAAGCTCACTGTATTGATCGGGGTTCTCCAGAGAAACAGAGCCAGTAGGGTGTATGAATAGACATCATACATATGGAGAAATTTACGATCAGGCATTGAAATTATGGAAGCCTTGGACAAGTCTCCAGATCTGAAGTCGGCAGGCTGGAGACTAGCAAGAGCCAATGGTGTAGGTCTAGTCCAAGTTCAACGGCTGGAGAAACCGGGAGTGCCAATAGTATGGTTCTAGTGTGAAGGCCAGTAAGTTCAAGACCCAGGAAGAGCCAAAGATTCAGGTCAGGTCCAAAGGTAGGAAAAAACTGGTGTCCCAGCCTGTAGGCGGTCCAGCAAGACGGGTTCCCTCTTACTCACAGGAGGGTCAGCCCTTTTGTTCTATCCAGGCCTTCAACTGATTGAATGAGGCCCACCCACACGAGGGAGGGAAGTGTGCTTCACTCAGTCTACCAATTCAAATGTCAATCTCATCCAGAGACACCCTCCTAGACATACCCCAAATAATATCTGAGCAAACATCTGGGCACCCAGTGGCCCAGTCAAGTGGATACAGAATTAATCATCATCTCACCAAATATTTTTCAACAAGTATTTGTTGAGCGAATGCTCACAATGCGTACAGGCACTAAACCAATGGAACACCGACATGCTAAATGTGGTTCAAAGCTTCATGAAGCTTGCAGTCCAGAGAGCTTAACAGGACATTATAGGAATAGCTACACAAATAACTCTAAAATAACAATGTGATAAGTACAGGGGAAAGAAAAGGCAAAACTTAAGATCTAAGTTCATCTGGAGGGTTAAAAAGGAAGAGCTCACTGAGCAGTGAGGTTCAACTGAGATCTAAGGACAAGTAGAAGAGGAGGGGTTGACCAGCTGAAACGCTGGAGGTGGTAATGCCGGAAAGAGAGGCACAAACCCCGATGCAGAAAAGCGTGGCTTCTTGGAGAGAGCAGAGTGAAGGAAACACCAGCTGTGGGAAGAATGATGAAAGAGGCAAGCCCTGTTGACTAAAGTTTTAAACCTTAAATCTAGTTGTCGCTGTTGTTTTCCTGGTGAGTTATGCCGTCGCATGAAAATGCTACCAGGGAGCCGGCAGCACTCACCACACAGTATGTGGGACTCCTACACTGAGGAATCCCGATACTCAAGGTGGCTCAGTGAAGAAAGATGAAGCCATGCTTCAGAACCAGTTTCAGAGTACCAGGCAACTAACAAAGGACTCAGCCGGGGACCACGACTCCCTGTTTTCCACGTGTCCGTCTGATTCACACACTTCCCCCCAACTGCGCCCGTTCTCTGTATACCACCACCTCCTCTCCACCACACTAAGGGATTCATACCCTACATCAGTGACAACTTAACATATGAAAATTAACTTCAAACAATATTTAAAAACACACTTTGTAGAATATTTCTGGTCTATAATGGAAACCCCGGTCACCAGAAGCAGCAGTTCCCAGCAAGGGAAAACAGTGAGCCGGGGCACAGAAATGGGAGGGAAACAAGCCTGTCATATTTTTGTATATTTATTTTTATACAGTGAACCTGTAAGGATATTAAAACATATTAAGAACCATTTATCTCATTTTCCAAGAATAAGATAATCATATTTCTTATTTACATTGGTTAAATCACTATCCTTATGTTTCCGGCAGCTCTGGCTTGGGCAGAGACGGCCAGTTGCCTACTGTAACATCTGTTCTCCCTTTCCTCCCCAGCAAGAAAATCCTGATACTACGTAGGGCGGTCATGTATCAGGTGAAAGACTACCATTCCAGACTCCCCTGGAGTGAGATGCGGTCATGTGACAAAGTCCTGAGCAATGATATGGAAGCAGAACTGTTGCGTGCATTGTGGGAAAGGCTCCTTAAAGAAAGCTGACTCCACTGGAAAGGAGGCCTTCTTGTGTTCCTCTCATTTCTTCCAGCGGCCAGCTTGGAAAGAGTAGATGATGTCTATAAACCTATAGCTGGTTAGGACCAAGAAGTGCTCTTGAAGACGGCAGAGCAGCAACGTCCCTGATGACTCTGTGGACCCACCAAACAGCCCCAGACTGTCTACCTCTAAGTTCCTTCATGGGTGAAAGAGAAATAAGCTAGGTCTTAAGTGAGTCACTGCTGTTTTGTTGTTTTTTGTTTGTTATATGTAGCAAAGTCTAATTCTATTTCTTTTTTTTTGTTTTTTTGTTGTTGCTTCTTTTTTTTTTTTTTTGCGGTACGCAGGCCTCTCACCGTTGTGGCCTCTCCCGCTGCGGAGCACAGGCTCCGGACACGCAGGCTCAGTGGCCATGGCTCACGGGCCCAGCTGCTCCGCGGCATGTGGGATCCTCCCGGACCAGGGCACGAACCCATGTCCCCTGCATCGGCAGGCGGACTCTCAACCACTGCGCCACCAGGGAAGCCCGCAAAGTCTAATTCTAAATGATACACTGGTCATCCTTGTACTCAACTAAAGAGAAGAGATTCTCCAACACACACCCAACAGCATAAACACCCCTCAAGTGGCATGTGACCTGTGGAGAGGTTATGGCCACATCTGAAAGGTAGAACAGAGCTATAAGAATGACTTCAAGAATGATCCCTCATTTATCCCTTCAATAAACCTTTTTTTTGCAGAATACTTAACTATATTCCAGGGCCTATGAGCAGCTATGTTGAAAGATGAAGCTATCATACAAACCAGCATAACCACCCTGCAACCCACCTCCACCAAGGAACTTTGAATCTTGTAATTTCTGTAGTATTTTTTTCATCATAACATGAAGAGGAACAGAAATGAAGTACTATATAGATGTAAAAAAAAAAAACAAACATCTTTCTAAATCCTTAGAATACAGAAATATTTCCACAGAACTCTACATAGAAATGAACCATTTTCCACAGAATATTTATTTGGCTGTAGAAAATATGTCCCCAGTAAACTGGGCAAAAAAAATGTGAATAAACATTTGAGAGCTGATTCCCCCATTTTTTTTTCCCCTGAAACTTAAAATCAAGTTAGACTTAGTTTCACACATTCCCACCTTTAAAATAACAATCTAAGGGTTCTGGTCCTGTGCAAGATGGTATAAGCATACTTTTCCTTGTCTCTCCCACTAAATCCAACTCTAGACCTTGCATACAATGCACTGAGCAGCCATGTGAAAACTCTGAAGGGTAAATGGTAGGAGAAGAACTGGGGAAGAAGACCAGAATCCAAGGTACCACCAAAGCATCAGTGACATTTCTTGGAGTTTGCCCTCCAGTATGACCTGGCTTTTTTGTTTTTCATATCCCTCTGTAATCAACTGACCTTGACTCAAAAAGCATCACAAAGGCTGCGAATGCAACTGAGTGCAGGCAAAAGGAGTGCCAACAGAAGATTTCTCCTTCTGGTCCAAGAATCAGAAAAGGGTACTCTTTCAAAGGTCACAGAGGAGGGAGATTGACTATTATTTTCCATTCTCTCCAGTCCCAACCCCCAGGCAATCCCATAGTGGGTGGCAGGAGCCACTGCAGATGTCTAAAATTCTGAGGGAGGAAAATCATTCTTTTTAAACAAAGGAGCAATGGTCCCAAGATCATGGGTCAAATGTCTGTTGCATTTTTCTCTGTCTTCCAGTAAAACTTGGCCCCAGATACAAACGCACCTGGAGGAAACACATAGCAGAGCGGGGAAACTAAAGGCCCAGTTTTCTGGCTACTGGGCTGGAAAGGGGGGACCTCAAGAAGACAAAAAGTATCAGAAAGCTCACAGAGAAAAGGAAACTCAAGAAAGTAATCTCATAAAGTTGTACATAAACTCCTGAGGTCACCTCTAAGCTATGCATGTATAGATCTGATCTTAAACAGCATAACAAAGGACCTCAGAACTAAACTATAGAGTAAACCGCTGCATAGATCCTACACTGGCCACTAAGCAATACACATGATGAACAGATCCAAGCAGAACTACAAAGGAGGCTTTGAAAACATAATTGATACTGGAACCACAACCCATAGAAGGTGAGTCCAACTTTCAAACTGACCTAACCAGGTTGAGTGGCTGCAAAAAACTAAAAAGAACAGCATTCCCTTGAGGATTTAACCAAAACCTAGAGTCTCCTAATATGCAAAATATCCAGAATACATGCAAAAATTACTCAGCATATAAAGGAACAGGAAAGTGTTAATTCTCAAAGGGAAAAAAATCAACAAACGCCAGTCCTGAGATGACACATACAATGGAATTATCACATGAAGACTTACAATGTTACTGTAACTATGCCACAAACCATAAGGGCCAAACATTTTGAAACAAATGGAAAGATAAAAAGTCTTGGCCAAGAAAGAAAAGCTATAAAAAACCAAATGGAAATTTTAGAACTGAAAAATACAATAACTGACATAAAATATTCACTGGATGGGCTCAAGAACAGAAACGAGGTATAAGAGCAGAGACTCAATTAACTTAAAGATAGATAATTAGAAATTAACCATCTGAAAAGAAAAAAGAAAAAAAAGACTGAAAAAAAAGTCAGAGGCTCAGGGACCTGTGGGACAATACCAAAAGGCCTACTACTTATTTCAACAGAATCCAAAAGCAGAGGAAAAAGAAAAAACATTTGGAGAAATAATGGCTAAAAACATTCCAATTTTAGCACAAGACATAAACTGAAAAACTCAAGAAGCTCAGCAAACCTCAAGAAGATAAAGAAATCCAAACCCAGAAAAATTATATTCAAGTTGCTGAAAACTAAAAAATAAAGAAAACATCTTTAAATGAGCCAAAGAAAAATGACATCACATACACATGACATTTCAAATGACTGCAGATTTCTCATCAGAAATAAGGAAGGCCAAGAGGAAGAGAAATGGCATTATTAAAGCATTGAAGGAAAACAACCGTCAACCTAGAATTGGTTCAAGATGGTGGAGGAGAAGGACGTGCTCTCACTCCCTCTTGCGGGAGCACTGGAATCACAACTAACTGCTGAACAATCATCGACAGGAAGACACTAGAACTCACCAAGAAAGATACCCCACATCCAAAGACAAGGGAGAAGCCACAATGAGATGGTAGGAGGGACACAATCACAATAAAATCAAATCCCATAACTGCTGGGTGGGTGACACACAGACTGGAGAACACTTATACCACAGAAGTCCACCACTGGAGTGAAGGTTCTCAGCCCTATGTCAGGCTTCCCAACTTGGGGGTCTGGCAATGGGAGGAGGAATTTCTAGAGAATCAGACTTTGAAGGCTAATGGGATTTGATTGCAGGACTTCGAAAGGACTGGGGAAAAAAGAGACTCCACTCTTGGAGGGCACACACGAAGTAGTGCACTGGGACCCAGGGGAAGGAGCAGTGACCCCATAGGAGACTGAACCAGACCTGCCTGCTAGTGTTGGAGGGTCTCCTGCAGAGGCAGGGGGTGGCTGTGTCTCACCATGAGGACAAAGACACTGGCAGCAGAAGTTCTGGGAAGTACTGCTTGGCCTGAGCCTTCCCAGAGTCAGCCATTAGCCCCACCAAAGAGCCCAAGTAGGCTCCAGTGTTGGGCCTCCCCATGCCAAACAACCAGTAGGGAGGGAACCCAGCCACACCCATCAGCAGATTAAAGAAGATTAGTTTTACTGAGCTCTGCCCACCAGAGCAACACCCAGCTCTACCCACCACCAGTCCCTCTCATCAGGAAAACTGCACAAGCCTCTTACATACCTTCACCCACCAGAGGGCAGACAGCAGAAGCAAGAAGAACTACAATCCTGCAACCTGTGGAACAAAAACCACATTCACAGAAAGACAGACAAGATGAAAAGGCAGAGGGCTATGTACCAGATGAAGGAACAAGATAAAACCCCAGAAAAACAACTAAATGAAATGGAGATAAGCAACCTTCCAGAAAAAGAATTCAGAATAATGATAGTGAAGATGATCCAGGATCTTGGAAAAAGAATGGAGGCAAAGACCAAGAAGATGCAAGAAATATTTAACAAAGACCTAGAAGAATTAAAGAACAAACAGAGATGAATAATACAATAACTGAAATGAAAAACACACTAGAAAGAATCAATAGCAGAATAACTGAGGCAGAAGAACAGATAAGTGACCTGAAAGACAGAATGGTGGAATTCACTGCTGTGGAACAGAATAAAGAAAAAAGAAAGAAAAGAAATGAAAACAGCTTAAGAGACCTCTGGGACAACTTAAATGCAACAAAATTCACATTATAGGGGTCCCAGAAGGAGAAGAGAAAGAGAAAGGACCAGAGAAAATATTTCAAGAGATTATAGTGGAAAACTTTCCTAACATGGGAAAGGAAATAGCCACCCAAGGCCAGGACGTGCAGAGAGTCCCACACAGGATAAACCCAAGGAGAAACAAGCTGAGACACATAGTAATCAAACGGGCAAAAATTAAAGACAAAGAAAAATTATTGAAAGCAGCAAGGGAAAAACGACAAATAACATATAAATAACATACATAACTTCCCATAAGGTTAACAGCTGATTTCTCAGCAGAAACTCTACAAGCCAGAAGGGAGTGGCATGACATATTTAACGTGATGAAAGGGAAGAACCGACAAGCAAGATTATTCTACAGGGCAAAGATCTCATTCAGATTCGATGGAGAAATCAAAAGCTCTACAGACAAGCAAAAGCTAATAGAATTCAGCACCAGCAAACCAGCTCTACAACAAATGCTAAAAGGAACTTCCCTAAGTGGGAAACACAAGAGAAGAAAAGGACCTACAAAAACAAACACAAAACAATTAAGAAAATGATCATGGGAACATACGTATCGATAATTTACTTAAATGTGAATGGATTAAATACTCCAACCAAAAGACACAGGCTCGCTGAATGGAAACAAAAACAAGACCCATATATATGCTATCTACAAGAGACCCACTTCAGACCTAGGTACACATGCAGACTGGAAGTGAGGGGATGGAAAAAGATATTCCATGCAAATGGAAATCAGAAGAAAGCTGGAGTAGCAATACTCATATCAGATAAAATAGACTTTAAAATAAAGAATGTTACAAGAGAGAAGGAAGGACACTACATAATGATCAGGGATCAATCCAAGAAGATATAGCAATTATAAATATATATACACCCAACATAGTAGCACCTCAATACATAAGGAAACTGCTAACACCTATAAAACAGGAAATTGACAGCAACACAAGAATAGTGGGGGACTTTATAACACCTCACTTACACCAATGGACAGATCATCCAAACAGAAAATTAATAAGGAAACACAAACTTTAAATGACACAATAGACCAGACAGATTTAATTGATATTTATAGGACACTCCTTCCAAAAACAGCAGATTACACTTTCTTCTCAAGTACACAGGGAACGTTCTCCAGGATAGACCACATCTTCGGTCACAAATCAAGTCTCAGTAAATTTAAGAAAACCGAAATCATATCAAGCATCTTTTCTGACCACAACACTATGAGATTAGAAATCAATTACAGGGAAAACAACGTAAAAAACACAAACACATGGAGGCTAAACAATATGTTACTAAATAACCAAGAGATCACTGAGGAAATCAAAAGAAAAAAAAATACCTAGAGACAAATGACAAGGAAAACACAATGCTCCAAAACCTATGGGATGCAGCAAAAGCAGTTCTAAGAGGGAAGTCTATAGCAATACAATCCTACCTCAAGGAACAAGAAACATATCAAATTAACAATCTAACCTTACACCTAAGGAACTTGAGAAACAAGAACAAAGAAAACCCAAAGTTAGTAGAAGGAAAGAAATCATAAAGATCAGAGGAGAAATAAATGAAATAGAAACAAAGAAAACAGTAGCAAAGATCAATAAAACTAAAAGATGGTTCTTTGAGAAGATAAACAAAATTGATAAACCATTAGCCAGACTCATCAAGAAAAAGAGGGAGAGGACTCAAATCAATAAAATTAGAAATGAAAAAGAAGTAGTTACGACACTGCAGAAATACAAAGCATCCTAAGAGACTCCTACAAGCAACTCTATGCCAATAAAATGGACAACCTGGAAGAAATGGACAAATTCTTAGAAAGGGATAACCTTCCAAGACTGACCCAGGAAGACATAGAAAATATGAACAGACCAATCAAAAATAATGAAATTGAAACTGTGATTAAAAATCTTCCAACAGGGCTTCCCTGGTGGTGCAGTGGTTGAGAGTTTGCCTGCCAATGCAGGGAACACGGGTTCGTGCCCCGGTCCGGGAAGGTCCCACATGCCACGGAGTGGCATAAACCATGAAGGCCCGTGAACCATGGCTGTTGAGCCTATGCATCCGGAGTCTGTGCTCCGCAACGGGAGAGGCCACAACAGCGAGAGGCCCGCGTACCGAAAAAAAAAAAAAAATCTTCCAACAAACAGAAGTCCAGGACCAGATGGCTTCACAGGTGAATTCTATCAAACATTTAGAGAAGAGCTAATACCCATGCTTCTCAAACTCTTCCAAAGAATTGCAGAGGAAGGAACACTCCTAAACTCATTCTATGAGGCCACCATCAATCTCCCTGATACCAAAACCAGACAAAGATACTACAAAAAAAGAAAATAATAGAACAATATCACTCATGAATATAGATGCAAAAATCCTCAACAAAATACTAGCAAACAGAATCCAACAACACTTTAAAAGGATCATACACCATGATCAAGTGGGATTTATCCCAGGGATGCAAGGATTCTTCAATATATGCAATTTAATCACTGTGATACACCATATTAACAAATTGAAGAAGAAAGACCATATGATCATCTCAATAGATGCAGAAAAAGCTTTTTGAAAAATTCAACACCCATTTATGCTAAAAACTCTCCAGAAAGTGGGCATAGAGGGAACCTACCTCAACATAATAAAGGCCATATATGACAAACCCACAGCAAACCTCATCCTCAATGGTGAAAAACAAAGCATTTTCTCTAAGATCAGGAACAAGACAAGGATGTCCACTCTCACCACTATTATTCAACATAGTTTTGGAAGTCCTAGCCACGGCAATCAGAGAAGAAAAAGAAATAAAAGGAATACAAATTGGAAAAGAAGAAGTAAAACTGTCACTGTTTGAAGATGACATGATACTATACATCGAGAATCCTAAAGATGCCATGAGAAAACTACTAGAGCTAATGAATGAATTTGGTGAAGTTGCAGGATACAAAATCAATGCACAGAAATCTCTTGCATTCCTATCCACTAATGATGAAAAATCTGAAAGAGAAATTAAGGAAACACTTCCATTTACCATTGCAACAAAAAGAATAAAATACCTAGGAAAAAACCTACCTAGGGAGACAAAAGACCTGTATGCAGAAAACTATAAGACACTGATGAAAGAAATTAAAGATGATACCAACAGATGGAGAGATATACCATGTTCTTGGATTGGAAGAATCAATATTGTGAAAGTGACTATACTACCCAAAGCAATCTATAGATTCAATGCAATCCCTATCAAATTACCAATGGCATTTTTTACAGAACTAGAAGAAAAAATCTTAAAATTTGTATGGAGACACAAAAGATCCCAAATAGCCAATGCAGTCTTGAGGAGAAAAAACAGACCTAGAGGAATGAGACTCCCTGACTTCAGACTACACTACAAGGCTATAGTAATCAAGACAATATGGTACTGGCACAAAAACAGAAATATAGATCAATGGAACAGGAGAGAAAGCCCAGAGACAAACCCATGCCCCTTGGTCAACTAATCTATGACAAAGGAGGGAAGGATATACAATGGAGAAAACACAGTCTCTTCAATAAGTGGTGCTGGGAAAACTGGACAGCTACATGTAAAAGAATGAAATTAGAATACTCCCTAACACCACACACAAAAATAAACTCAAAATGGATTCGAGACCTAAATGTAAGACCAGACACTATAAAACTCTTAGAGGAAAACATAGGAAGAACACTCTTCGACATAAATCACAGCAATACCTTTTTTGATCCACCTCCTAGAGTAATGGAAATAAAAACAAAAATAAACAAATGGGACCTAATGAAACAAAAGTTTTTTTCACAGCAAAGGAAACTACAAACAAGACAAAAAGACAACCCTCAGAATAGGAGAAAATATTTGCAAATGAATCAATGGACAAACGATTAATCTCAAAATATATAAGCAGCTCAGGCAGCCCAATAATAAAAAAACAAACAACCCAATCCAAAAATGGGCAGACGACCTAAATAGACATTTTTCCAAAGAAGACATACAGATGGCCAAGAAGCACATGAAAAGCTGCTCAACATCACTAACTATTACAGAAATGCAAATCAAAACTATAATGAGGTTATCACCTCACACCAGTCAGAATGGGCATCATCAGAAAATCTACAAACAACAAATGCTGGTGAGGGTGTGGAGAAATGGGAACCCTCTTGCACTGTTGGTGGGAATGTAAATTGTTACAACCACTGTGGAGAACAGTATGAAGTATGAAGGTTCCTTAAAAAACTAAAAATAGAATTACCGTATGATCCAGCAATCCCACCACTGGGCATATACCCAGAGAAAACCATAATTCAAAAGGACACATGCACCCCAATGTTCACTGCAGCACTACTTACAATAGCCAGGTCATGGAAGCAAACTAAATTCCCATCGACATACGAATGGATAAAGAAGATATGGTACATATATACAATGGAATATTACCCAGCCATAAAAAGGAATGAAATTGGGTCATTTGTAGAGACCTGGATGGATCTAGAGACTGTCATACAGAGTGAAGTAAGTCAGAAAGAGAAAAACAAATATTGTATATGAACACATATATGTAGAACCTAGAAAAATGGTACAGATGAACCAGTTTGCAGGGCAGAAATTGAGACACAGATGTAGAGAACAAACGTATGCACATCAAGAGAGTAAAGTGGCGGGGTGGTGGTAGTGGTAGTGTGATGAATTGGGAGACTGGGATAGACATGTATACACTGATGTGTATAAAATGGATGACTAATAAGAACCTGCTGTATAAAAAAAATAAAATTCAAAAGAAAATAGAAAATATCCTTCAGAAATGAAAATGAAATAAAGCCATTCTCAGAGGAAGGAAAAAGAGGACAACTGGTCTCCAGCAAAATGCTCTAAAAGAAATGCTAAAGGAAATCCTTTAAGTGGAAGGGAAATGATACCTAAGGAAAACCTGAAATATCAGGAATAAAAGAAGAGTAACAGGAACATTAAATATCTCAGTAACTATAATAGATTGTCCTTTCCCTCTTAAACTCTTTAAAACATGTATCACAATTAAAATCAAAAGTTATAAACATTACATTATCACATCAAAAATTTTTTTCATACAAATCAAAGCAAAAAAACAAAGAATCTGATTAAAAAAAAAAAAAAAACAGGCAGAAGATCTGAACGGACACTTTTCCGAAGAAGACATACAGATGGACAACAGGCACACAGGAGAGTGCTCAACATCGCTAATCATCAGGAAAATGCAAATCAAAACCACAGTGAGATATCACCTCACACCTGTTAGAATGGCTATTATCAAAAAGACAAGAAATAACAAGTGTCAGCAGGGATGTGGAAAAAAGTGAATCCTTGTGCACTGTTAGTACAAGTGAAATTGGTGCAGCCACTATGGAAAACAGTAGGGAGGTTCTTCCCCAATTTAAAAATACAGCTACCATATGCAGAAACTCCACTTCTTGGTATTTATCTCAAGAACACAAAACACTAACTCAAAAGGATATATGCACCGCCTGTTCACTGCAGCATTATTTACGATAGCCAAGATAAGGAAACAACCTAAGTGTCCATCAATGGATGAATGGATAAAGAAAGCGTGGTGTAAATATTTACAATGGAATATTATTCAGCCATAAAAAGAAATAAATCTTGCCATTTGCAGTAAGCTGGATGGACCTTCTGGGCATTATGCTAAAGAGAAGTAAGGCAGACAGAGAAAGACAAATACTGTATGATCTCACTTATATGTGAAATCAAAAAACAAAACACAACAAAACAAAGAGAGACGAGCTCACAGATACAGAGAACACATTGGTGGTTGCCAGAGGTAGGGAATAAGGAATGGGCAAAATGAGTGAAAGGGGTCAAAAGGTACAAACTCCCAGCTATAAAATAAGTAAGTCCTGGGGATGTAATGTACAACAAGGTGACAGTGGTTAGTAACACTGTATTGCATATTGGGATGCTAAGAGAGTAGATCTTAAAAGTTCTCATCACAAGAAAAAAATTTTTGCAACTACGTACAATGATGGATGTTAACTAGACCTATTGTGATCATTTCACAATATATACAAATATTGAATCATTATGTTTTACACCTGAAACTGTATCAATTGTCAATTATATCTCAATTTTTAAAATACTATGTAATACACATATGAAGATGTAAGTGGATGTAAAATATATAACACCTACAACATAAACAGAGGAACACAGTGAGACCGATATGATGGTAAGATTTCTACACTCCAATTAAGTGGCAAAATGTTCATTTTAAGTAGATTGTGAAAAGTTATGTATATCATAATTTCCATAGCAACTAATAAAGAAGACTATACAAAGAGATATTGTCAAAAACTCAATAGAGGACTTCACTGGTGGCACAGTGGTTAAGAATCTGCCTGCCAATGCAGGGGACATGGGTTGGAGCCCTGGTCCAGGAAGATCCCACATGCTGGGGAGCAACTAAGCCCGTACGCCACAACTGCTGAGCCTGTGCTCTAGAGCCCATGAGCCACAACTACTGAGCCCACGTGCCACAACTACTGAAGCCCACACACCTAGAGCCCATGCTCCACAAGAGAATCCCCTGCTCACCGCAACTAGAGAAAGCCCACACGCAGCAACGAAGACCCAACACAGCCAAAAATAAATACATAAATAAATTTATTTAAAAAAAAACTCAATAGAGAAATTACAAGGGAATAATAAAAATATTCAAATAATACACAAGAAGGCAGGAAAGGAGAAACAGAAGAATAAAAAACAGAGAGAACAAACAGACACCTAATAATAAAATTCTGGACAAAAATCCAAACATGAATAATTACATGAAGTGTGAATGGTCTAAACACAGAAACTAAAAGACAGATATTGTCAGAAACTGGCAACGGCTACAAGCAAAACTGACTAATTAGATAGATCATTACTGCTGTGAAGATCCATGAAATGTCAACCTTAACCTCTGACTCTACAAGTACAATTTCCAGCTCTTCCTTTTGTCATTAGGTCTTTCTAATCAGTAATATCTCTGTTATTTACTAAGCTTTCTTATTTTCCCAATTTCTCAACTGAATATTCTCATGATTTGGAAAAACATAAATTTCCTGAGAAATTTGAGGAAGAAATTACTGTACGGAAACAGTTTCTCCCCCCTATGATGTGTCCTGCACTGAGAGAGATCAGTTGAAGTCTTCTAGCGTTAGTATCTTTTTTATTTCTCTTTGCATTTCCTATACTGTCTTTTTTATGAAGGTACCTGCTGTGTTATCTGGTGCATAGACATTCATTACATGTATAACTTCATTCAGAATTGTACCTTTCAGCATTATGTATTTTGTCTCATTTAATGCTTTTTCTTTTTTTTAAAATAAATTTATTTATTTACTTATTTATTCCTGGCTGCGTTGGGTCTTCATTGCTGTACGCAGGCTTTCTCTGAGGTGAGCAGGGGCTACACTTCCTTGTGGTGCGCGGGCTTCACATTACGGTGGCTTCGCTCGTGGAGCACAGGCTCTAGGCACACGGGCTTCCGTAGTTGTGGCACACAGGCTCAGCAGTTGTGGCTCGCGGGCTCTTGAATGCAGGCTCAGTAGTTGTGGTGCACGGGCTTAGTTGCTCCGTGGCATGTGGGATCTTCCCAGACCAGGGCTCGAACCTGGTACCTCTGCACTGGCAGGCAGATTCTTAATCGCTGCGCAACCAGGGAAGTCCTGATCATGTAATGCTTTTTGACATGATGTCTACATTGTCTGATGTCAGGATAACCCTGATTCCTTGCTGTTTGTACTTTCTCATATCTTTATTTTTAGCCTTTCTGTAACATTTTGTTCTCAATGTATTTCTCATATTCAGCATAGCTTACCTGTGCTTTGTGAAACAATCTGAAAATAATTTTGTTAGAGTTAATCTTCATTCATATTTATTCATAATGACTAATTTGTTTGCTCTCAATTCTGTCATATTATTATGATATAGTTAACATATGTAAAAATTAAATATAAGCAAGATTTTGAATAAGTAAAAAGTTTAAAGGCCCATAAAAATGCTCACTAACCAAGTTTCAATTTCTTATTGGCTCTGGGTACATAAGTAAGGACACTGTTTGGCTTACTAACCAGACCTGCCAATATTAGTTACAACAATAACATTCTCACAGTTTCAAGATTATTGGTTTAAGACATACCTCAGTTTGGACAGGTAGATGGAAAAACAAAAGGAGGCTGGGCCAGTACTGCCAAGACAAACTCAAACTTCATATACAACACTAAGACACAGAACAGAAAGTCACTCTGCAATAATCCTCCCAGGCACATAAATGCACTACTTAAGCAACAGAGCAGATTTTTTTTTAACTCGAATTTTAAAATGGATTAAATGGATTGTGATTCATTAATGAATCACAACCAACATTTTTAAAAAATTGAAATGGGATAGTACTAGAGTGTGCTATACACAGCAAGTATTGTATTATAAAATTGTTTCAATTACATAAATGTGTTAGTTTGCTAAAGGTGCCATAACGAAGTACCACGCTGGGTGGCTAAAACAACAGAATTCATTTTCTCACAGTTTCTCTCATTGACTTGTAGATGCCTATCTTCTCCCACTGTCTTCACACTGACTTTCCTGTGTATGTGTCCTGATCTCCTCTTCTTATAAGGACATCAGTCATGTTGGATTAGGGCCCACCCTAAAGACCTGATTTTAATTTAATTACCTCTTTAAAGGCCTTATCTCCAAATATGGTTAAATACAGAGAGACTGGGGTTAGAACGTCAGCATATGATTTCGGGGAGGACACAATTCAGCCTATAACAATGTGTTTACACATATATTATGTATGTATATATACAATGTCTCACAATCAAAAAAATTTTTAAATATCTTAGAGGACTCTGAATAGATGTTTTAAATGTATTTTAATATATTGCAAGCTTAAGGGGCTCAGCCTTAATTTGTTTTTTTTTTTTTTTTTTTGCAGTACGCAGGCCTCTCACTGTTGTGGCCTCTCTCGTTGCGGAGCACAGGCTCCGGACGCACAGGCTCAGCGGCCATGGCTCACGGGCCCAGCCGCTCCGCGGCATGTGGGATCTTCCCGGACCGGGGCACGAACCCGCGTCCCCTGCATCAGCAGGCGGACTCTCAACCACTGCGCCACCAGGGAAGCCCAGCCTTAATATTTTAATGGAGTCTTAGGCCTCCTTCAGTCTCCAGATCGTCACGTCTTAGTGAGACAGTTTAGAATTTAACTACTGCAGGGATACTCATAATGTATTCCTGATGTAATTCATAGAACCATGTTCCTGTGAACATGAAAGTACTTTTGCTGATGTTCTTACTCAACCAATACTTATTTAAAAAAAAAAAATTAGTGTTTTAGGTCTAGGGTTTGTTTATTAGCATAGAAACTCTAATAGTTACATTTCCATGTTTTAGAGAACATTATCAATTACTATATTGACTTCCCAAACTACCAGATTAAACTACAGAAATTTAAAGGCATAGTGTCTCTCCCCTGTCTTTAATCCCAAAGGCCTCAAGTATCTGAAACCAGTTTAGTTGATGGCTAACTTAGATATATCTTCAGGGCCTGAGGAAAAATACTGATGTTTTAAATTCTCTAAATTCATTTAAGGCAACATTAATCCTCTGTTTCATAGAGTACTATATTACATACACGAAGCTACAGACAGGTAAAATTAATATATAAGCCATAAAATATTTTAAATAGCACTTTAAGAATACAAACAACCAAACTTTATATTTAGGCCCCATGCCTAAGAAAATTTCTTAATAATTTAGCTTAGAAACATTCCCAGCTTAGTCCTCCTAAATTATAACATGTCTGCTGATCAATTCTGGGTCCGTACACTATCAACAAGTTTGTTGAGTTGGCTCAGTAACATAAAATAAATAATGATGTAATGAATAGACCAAATCAGGCCACTTGGAGTCTGTAACAGTATTTGGTCATGTCAGTTTTGAAAGCCATTGGAAAACGGTCCATATACCTGTTTTGTCAGAGTAACTGATTACTTCCAAAGTCAAACAGATTAAAGGCTGGTTTCACACCACTGGAACTTTTAAATTCCATATCTTTGCATTTCACTGCTCTCACCTCAGCAATTTTAACTCCCCAGGGCATACCTCTACCTTTCTTTCACACTTCCAAGCCTTCACACACTTTGAGCAGAGTACTGAGAAGCAAAAAGCTTTCCTTGCTCTTTTTCTTCACAAAGACGTTTTTTAACCTACACCTGGCATTCTGTGAAAATCTATGAAAGACTGCAAAGGACATGTGATCTCAGTCAGGCTCACTTATATGAATCTGCGAGTAAAATGTCCATCTGTCTCTCCCAGAGAGAAAGTATAGTTTTATTTTTTACTATGACACTCATAAATTTAATAGGTCACACAATCATGTTTGATTTGTTAAATCAAAAATTCAAGAGAGAAGGGGGTAAAAACTACATAAAAAATAAGTACTTCATAACCGTTCCAGCTATGAGTTCAGATTCTCTATATAAAAATATTATCATATCAATAATTAGTTGTAGTAATAAAAAACCTGTTTTATAATATATGTCAGAAAAAACTAATATACACTCTTTAATATCTGAGGGAAGAGGTAAAACAAATCGTATTTCAAATGGAAATGTAAGTACATTCAAAGCAGGAATCTTATTCATTGCTATATCCCCTGCACCCAGAATATTACCTAGCATATAGTGGATTCTGAATATTTGTTAAAATTTGAAAGAGATAAATAAATGAAATCATCATTCTATTTTATAAAGACAATAACTGAAGCCAGTTAAGAAAATCTCACTCAAAATCTCACAACTGCTAATGAAAAGAATTGTGACTTGGACTCATTTCTTCTAGACACAAAGTCTTAGAGGGTTCATTCCATTATTTCGCATTTTCCACACTTGCCCGAAAGTCTGAAGGACATCAGAACACAAAATGAAAAATCTCAAACCTATTCCTCTCTTCAACATTTTCTGTACTCCACACCACCAGGTCTCAAATCAAATTCATCTTTCTACCCATTAGAGCACCGCATTGTTTGGTTTTGTACTATCCTGCATTACCAAGACAATAGACAAATATGGAGGCGTATGGCTGAACACTTCATTACAATGGGCTTCACATCAGTGGGATTCCACGTTAAATAATGTATCAGTTTATCATATTGCTGAGGCAACTCCAGAGAACTGTACTAGGTGAAAACTTTTTGAATGATTCATTCTGGTATAGTTTACACTGAAGAAAAAGAGGGGGTTTAAAGTAACTTTCCTTCATAGTCATCAGCCTTGTTTCTCTCTTTTTTTCCCTACAACACATTCAGCTCATTAGGTCTCGACATATCAAGACAAACATCTACAAAAGCACTTGCCCAGAAGCTCATTTCTCACATTTAAAAGTTAATAAGCTGGGCTTCCCTGGTGGCGCAGTGGTTGAGAGTCCGTCTGCCGATGCAGGGGACACGGGTTCGTACCCCGGTCCGGGAAGATCCCACATGCCGCAGAGCGGCTGGGCCCGTGGGCCATGGCCGCTGGGCCTGCGCGTCCGGAGCCTGTGCTCCGCAGCGGGAGAGGCCACAGCGGTGAGAGGCCTGCATACCACACACACACACACACAAAAAAACAAGTAATTTGGGCTGTGAACAGAAAGATACTGAATCTCATAAGTGTGACGTAGAAATGCTTCTCCAAATGCTATGATGAAATCCTACCTGCAATGATGTATACTTGAGTATACAAACAGTAAGAACCAGACATGAATTATTACAAATGAAGAAAGATTCTATTTCTCTAACGTTTTTAAAATTCTTTATTATTTTTATTTTTGGCTGTGCCGCACAGCTTGGGGGATCTTAGTTCCCCGACAAAGGGACGAGGAACTGAACCCAGGCTCTCGGCACTGAAAGCACAGTCCTAACCACTGGACTGCCAGGGAATTCCCTTAAATTCTTTATTTTTTAATTCAGATCACATCTACTGTTTACCTCAATTTGTACCAAGATTAAACACCTCCCAAAGCTTATCCAGCAAATAATTAAGATTTCATGGTCAGGCTTAAACCAAATTCCACCTTTTCTGACTACATGCCATTATACAATACAATGGTATATGGAGTCAACTGAGCTTTAGACTTCAATGTGAATTTACTTACAAGAAATTACATTAAAGAGGAGAAATGTCTTAGAATAACGCTCAAACTACCACTTTAAAAGCCACCTGCTTTAAAAGCTGAGTTCTGTTTGGAAGACCAAAAAAAAGAATGTTTTAACATGGCTCATTTCTCCATTAAATAAACATTTATTTAATGTTAAATGAGCAAAATTATGTACTAAGGATTATGATTCCTATGGCAATCTAAATCAAATAAGAAAAAAATACAATGCAGTAAATACCAAATGACATGTTACAACGGAATACATAAAAAACAGAGGTGTTAAGTAATGTTAATAGGACTAAAATAATTAGGAAAGTCTTCCCCAAAGAGATCATTATTAAATCAACTAATGACATTTTCATTGTAGGAATTCCGCACAGACAAAAAGGCAAGCACTAAGTAAGACATTCAGCAAATATATTTTAAGTGGAAGGCTAAATTGGGGACCTAATGAGATAAATGTGGAGAAGACAGTAGACCTAACTGACAGATTGATTTTACATTCAATGTAATAGGAAATAATATCATACTAAAAATACTTGGATAACAGAAGAGCAACATGAATAAAATGCTAATTGATGAAGATATTTCTTTCATACCTACACATAGGACAGACTATAATACTGAAAATAAAACCAGGAAAACTGTGCCAGTTACCCAAAGGTAAGGTGATGAAGGTCTGTGTGACAGTGGCTGAAGAAGACTTAGTGTAGCCAGGTGACAGGCTGAGGGGTTATAGGGGGAAAGATCTACTAGTTTCTTTGCAGCCAAGGTTACCACAAAAATCAAGAAAAATTTCTGGGCTACTGGAAAACTTAAAGGCCCAGAGGTCTTCAGAGAAGCGCCCATCAAGAAGATCCCACAACTATAGTTTCAGCGGTACATATGAGGATGTTCTGTGACTTCCATGAGGTACCACAGAACTGTCTTAGGACTGAACAAGAAGAGTAAAGCTTATTCCATTAATCACTCCAAAGCTGGCCACCTGGATTTTAAATCCAATTTGATACTATGCAGACAATAAAGTTCAGTTACAAAGTCAAAACACATGTTCTTAACACATTCAGTACCACACCTTAATGCCTTTGGTGGAAGATCTCTGTGATATTATTATTCTTAAGTGGAAATTAACCCTTACTCGTGAACAGGAGTTAAAAGGATTTCAAGAGCATAAATTCTTTTCTTTTTTTAACATCTTTACTGGAGTATAATTGCTTTACAGTGCTGTGTTAGTTTCTGCTGTATAACAAAGTGAATCAGCTATATGCATACGTATACTCCTTATCCCACCCCTGTAGATGGTCGCAAAGCACCCTGCTGATCTCCCTGTGCCATGCAGCTGCTTCCTACTAGCTATTTTACATTTGGTAGTGTATATATGTCAGTGCCACTCTCTCACTTCGTCCCAGCTTACCCTTCCCCCTCCCCGTGTCCTCAAGTCCATTCTCTGTGTCTGTCTTTATTCCTGTCCTTGCCCCTAGGTTCTGCAGAATCTTTTTTTTTTTAAGCTTCCATATATATGTATGTGTGTGTGTGTGTGTGTGTGTGTGTGTGTGTGTGTGTGTGTTAGCCTACGGTATTTGTTTTTCTCTTTCTGACTTGCTTCACTCCATAAGACAGATTCTAGGTCCATCCACCTCACTACAAATAACTCAATTTCGCTTCCTTTTATGGCTGAGTAATATTCCATTGTATTCCACATCTTCTTCATCCATTCATCCGATGATGGACACTTAGGTTGCTTCCATGTCCTGGTTATTGTAAATTGTGCTGCAGTGAACACTGTGGTACAGGACTCTTATTAAATTCTTGATGTAAACAGTAAAGGCATAATGACTCTTGCTCAGGGATTGCCTATTCCATCAACCCCTTGAAACAGACACCCTGGCCCCTGACTGGAGGAAATTCAAACAGGTTATACCACTCACGTGGTTCTTTTTAAGGGGCAACCCATTATTTGGTCATAAATTACAGCAGGCAGGTACACCTGAAAGTCAGAAATTGTTTTGTCACATCAAATTTTCCCTTTTTTTCCTACTGCAAATAGGCCCCAACCTGCAGAATAATAAAAAGGAAGTATAAAATCAAACTAGCAATTAAAATCACTGAGGAAAATATAGGTAGGAAATATTTAAAATTTCATAATGCTTTATGACCAGAAATACTGAATAATCATAGATAAGTAAAAGTTGCCTGTCACCACAAAAATCAAAAAGAACTCACAGGAGCTATAGTTTGTTAAATCAAAGAAGTCACAAGTCTTTAAGCCATTAATGATGATTAACAAATCACCGGCACCATGTTGGGGGAGGGGGACGCGGAGGTCCAGTTCTTGATGAAAAGAAGCGTCTGGTAGAGAGCCCCAAATGACCCAACAGGCCTCTGTGCTGATTGATGGCATTTTCCATGTACTAAAGGAAATGTCAAAAAGCACACCCTTAAACAAAAGAACAATTCAGAGACAAATCCTGGCGATAAAATAAATGTGACTGCTAAGTATCTCGTCAGGAAATTGATACACTCCGAGGTGTTTTCCATTTGAGAGAAATCTTAGGTGTTTACATCACCAGTGAAGAAAAATGAAATGTTAGGAAGATCTGAAAAAGGGTCTCTTGCACTGTATTCCCCTTTTCATAAAAAAAAGGAGGAGTCCTAAAAAATAAAATTTTTCCAGGCCAGGTTCAAAGACATAGAACGGCTTTACCCACAGTCCCACGTCTGGGGCAGGGATTCTGCGCCGGGCCACACCAGGGCCCCGAGGCAGAAGCCACCCACCACGAATTCCCAGCCTCTCAACCGCGTCCCTCCAGAAACCGAGAGGCCTTGACTTTCCGGTTGCTCACGTGACCCCACTCAGAACGCGTTTCTAGCCGAGCTGGGGCCGTAGGGCCACCTCGCTGCACGGCAGCCTCCAGTGATGGGCACCCTGAGTGCGCCCCGTACGTGCGTGGCACATCGAGGCCGAGCTGGCAGCCCACCTGCTACCTTCACAGGCACACTCCAGTCACGCACTTCGCTGCCACTACTTTCTTTGCCTCGGCTCCCGCTTTCGGAGAAGCCAAGCGGTATTTAAACAAGTTACGTCCCCTCCGTGCCCCGAACAAGATGCCCAGGCGCGGAGCCACAACACCCCTTCCCATCACGCTCCCGGGGACCGACCCCCACGGGCGGCCCCTCCGTTCGCCCCGCGCCCAGGCTCTCGGGGGGCGCTCCGGCGGGGCGGCATCCCGGGGGCGCGGGCGGAAGGGCTAAGCGGCGTCCGCTGCGCCGCCGGGGGGCCTGCCCGTGACCTTGACCGAGACCGAGGGGGAGCCGGCGGGCTTACCTTGTTGAGATGGGGGCTCCGGGTCACGGCGTAGCCGCGCTGGGGGGTGTGTCGGCGGCCGGGGGCTTGGGGCTGCATGGCGGGCGGCGCGCGGGGTCGGCGGGGTCGGGTCTGGCCGGGTCGGGCGGCTGATGCTGCCGGGACGCCCGAGCTGACTGTGGCGGCGGCGGCGGCGGCGGCGGCGGCGGCGGCGGCGGCGGCGCTGGGGAAGGGCCGGCGGTCGAGGGCGGGCGTGGGTGGGAGAGAGGCGGTGGACGCGGCGGGAGGGGCCGGCGAGGAGCCCGTGTCCACAGCCCGGCAGCCTGCGAGAAGCGCTGAGTCATGGCTGGGGGAGAGGCGAGCGGCGAGCAAGGAGGAGGGGGAGGAAGGGCGAGGCCCGGGCGGTGCCGCTCCCTTCCACGCCCAGGTCCCCGCTCGCCATCGGTTTAGAGGCGCAACCGTCCCAGCCCATCGCTGCGTGGGACGTGGCTCGGTGTGGCGCACGCAGTGCCCTCCTTGCTCCAGAGAACCAAATGGGGAGTAAGGTCAGGTTCCCCCCGCCCGGCCCGTGAGCACCATCACCCCTGGCCGAGGCGGCCCCGCAGCCGCACCCCGCGGGGAGGTTGAGATGGGATGGGAAACGGAGAGCCTCGGGCAGAGAGGACGGCTGCCCAGACACAGAGGGGGGGCCCGGGGGCTGTTTGCAAAAGGCCTTAACTGACTGATGCGAACGACACTTCATCTCTCCCCTCCTATCAGGCGCTTCCAAACGCGCTGCGCACAGTTCCAGATGGCAGCCAGGGCCGGGGTTCGGAGGAAACCAACCTTGACCCAGAAAGAACAGGCCCGGGTAGAACTGGGAGAAAGGCAAGAGAGGAAAGTGCGTGCCGCGACGCCGCAGGAGTCTCTGTAGATCGTCCCTGGGAATTTTATTTTAATGCCATTAATATAAAAGACAAGGTGCAAATGTTAGAGCCCACTGGACAGTCACATTTATCTTGTATATATTGTTCCCAAGAGTTCTAGAAGCCGAGATGTTTACGAACCTCTCTCTCTGAATAATGGTGTGTAACTCAATCTTTAAGGGCTTCAGTGTCTTCTTTGGTAAAACGAGAAGGTCGGAATAAATGATCTTCCAGCGCTGGAATTCCATTATTATTGATATTTATACTTGAAGTTTCAAGGAATGTTGGAGCAATCAGATCACAGCCAAAAGGAGCGTCAGACACAGCACACCCTAAAGGCTTCCTGTGCCCCAATTTCCTTTTCAGTTAATAGGATCGCTAGTTTCTGCCCTGTTCCTACCTAATGATTTTACAAAAAGTAGTGTTTAGGATTTAGCGTTTGATTTTATATATCCATAAACTAGACGTTCAACCAAAGTGTTTCATTTCTAATTATGTTACTTTTCCTTATCAGAAAGATTTGTTACGGCCTTATTTTTTGGCCATCCAGAAGCTTCTTAGGGCTAGCCTTTAAATTATCTAGAATCAGTTGCTTTAATAGAGAACATTTTATTTGCATCACAGAGTTATTTCAAGATTCCTTGCATTCCAGTAACACTTTTCCCTGTGAATTCTATAATCCATCAATAATTAACCCAACAACATCTGAGAAGAAGGTATACTTTACAAAACTCACTCTCTTGAATTAACTGAGGTACATTACAATTAGCGTATTTTATTGGCGACAAGACCAGTTTAACAACAGGCCCGGAAACAAAACACAAGATGCTGAAGAAGAAACAAAAATGTTAGTACAACAGAACCTTATTATAATACAGCTCTTTATTACATAAATTTAGACACATTACCTGTCTATTCCTAGTTTTGTGATATAATATTTACAGATAGAAAGGCTGATATAAATATAGGGAGTAGCCCCAAAAGAGTGTGTGGGCTCTTCCCCCCAGCCATCATTACAGAGGGATTACAGAATCCTGCCAGTGCAGGGAGAGTTCACATCTCCCTTCCACGTTTATTTCTCTCGTGAAAAGAGCTTCAATCCTCTTGAATGACAGGATAAGGCCTAGCTGGGGGAGTCATTTTGTATACCCACGTGCAGTTCCAAGAGTACTGGGAAGAACCTATTTTTCCACATAAATGTTAGCTAGAACACCAACTTTTTCCATCCTTTTTAAAGATTTGTAGGTTTAGGTTTTATTACAAAAACCAAAAAACACATTAAAAAAACCAAACACATTAGAAAAACTTCTGCTATAATTTCCCTTATGAGAAACTACAGTCACTCTATACACAATTGACAAGTTAAGAATGCGTGTGATTCACAAACAAAGGAACTAGAATCTGTAGTTTCTGATGCCCAGTGAGAATACTAGGTCAAAATCAGATATTTCTTGCCCAAGTTTAATGCACAATGAACTCTAATCATATTTAAATATGATTGTAGCATTCCTATCTAAGGTCATTGAGATTTCAAGCAGAGAAAATTCAGGAAATACGTAATAGCACATGCAACATTTCAAATGTAACTTTCACGAGAAAAAAATCTAATAGAAAAAAGCTGTAGCTGTGTGATGGTTTGTGATATTAAGTAAATGATTTTGTATTTCTTCACACAAAAACACATTATTGCTGTGTAAAATTAGTTCCAATTTTTCTTTTCTTTTTTAGTTAAAAATCTTAACACGCCTGGTTCTTGGTGTGTTTCTGTATGAAGGAAAGACCTTTGACCTTTGGGGGTTCTAATTTGAGAATCCCAGTGTCTGATATATTAGAGAGGACAAGGCCTACGAGAGTGGCCAACCCTAAAAGTTCAGAATCAGAAGTAGGCAGTTGAATCCTTGGGGTGGCCAGCCCCAGGGTAACTGGCAACCTTGGCAAGAGTTGACTTTGTGCCTGCCTACTGCAGTGAGGATACAAGTTGAATGAGCACGAATGAGGGGGAGGAAACACTTCACCTCTACCCATTTTAGGTTGTCAGCTGGGACGCTAAGAAGATAACACATTAACAAAAGAAAAACAGTTCATTAACTAACACATGCAGTGCACATCACCCAGGAGAAACCTAAAACGAAGAGTGGCTCAAAGCAGTAGCTTAGAACTGCGATCTATACAGCATCTTCGACAAAGAACAATAAATTGGTAGAGAAGTGACAGGACAAAGGAAAGCAGTTTTAGGCTTCCAAGGGCGGCAAACTCTAGGAAGGTAAATACATGGGAAGAAATTAATGGAATAAGATTTGTTTGCAGATTCCTCTGGTCCTCATAATTTGGGGTGACATATCCTGGCTTTACCTGGCTCTAAGGAATCCTTGATGAACCAAGCTATAAGTTATTGGTATCTGAGTATTAGAGTAACAGGTGAAATGGGTACGTGGGTCATTTCATTAGAATGTTTTACAGAGATGCACCCTTATTTTATTCTGTTCTTTAAGCAAAAGTTTATGCAAAAGCCCCATCCTCTAGAAGACCCTACAGAATGTCTAGAGCCCTGTAGAACACATCTTTAAAAAAAAAAAAAAAGGAAGCAGTATTTCTCTTTATTAACCGTTAAGAGCATTACCTCTACTATTAGGAATAATGTAATACCATCTCATTCTTAGTATATATTACAATCATTAAATATAGATGAACACATAAAAATACAGATACTGCACGGTGATTTTGTCATTTGGGAATAAATCTATAGACTAAGTCAGAACATGCATAAATCATTTATATCTTAACTGTTCCTTTATACCTGAACAAGTTTTCATTAAGCATGCCAATAATTTTCAAATGATGTAATAAAAAATATGCTTGCAGTATTTGGCTGAATTACATTTGGGAACAAGAAGCTAGCTGTTTCACCTATTTCAATACTAGTATAGTCTGGATCATATTATACATGTATAGAAACTTAAAAGATCATAAATTTCCCATGAGGAGACATTATTTAGTCTGTGTCATGGTATGTATTTGCAAAACATTTTAACACTGCAAACATTAGAAGTTTCAAGATGGGGCACTGGAAAAAGTTTATACTCTACTACAATGATGCTGGGTACTTTTCCACAAGGCCTGTTAATGTCAATCAACTGGAGGTGGGAGTTTACCAATGAATTGCTTGATAGCCATCATTTCCTGGTGACATGAACTGGGTTTTGAAGGTTACATTGACTGGATTTACCAATGTTTTTAGCTTTTCTACAGCAAGAAAACCGACCATTAGGGCAACTTAAGGGGAGTAATCTCCATGGTACTGGAGAATAGAAATATCTCTATTAGCACCACTGATAGAACCCCGTGGAATCCAAGCCCCCAGTGGAAGTCAGCAACTGTGCTGCCTGCCAGTTACTGCTGAGTGGTAACAACGGTGTACAAAGATAAAGTTGCTCCCTAAAATAACTACCCAAAATAGGGCTTCCCTGGTGGTGCAGTGGTTGAGAGTCCGCCTGCTGATGCAGGGGACACAAGTTTGTGCCCCGGTCCGGGAAGATCCCACATGCCGCGGAGCGGCTGGGCCCGTGAGCCATGGCCGCTAAGCCGGCGTGTTCGGAGCCTGTGCTCCGCAACGGGAAAAGGCCACCGCAGTAAGAGGCCCGTGTACCGCAAAAAAAAAAAAAAACTACCCAAAATAATAATGTTAAAAGGAATACTCTTCTTCACCTCTGCTGTATCAAAGCTTTTACATTTTCTGCTAATTCCAGGTTTATCCTCCTGTGAATCTAGTGAAAGCCCAATAATATAGCCATTTAATGTAACAGGCATAACTGACGCATGTAGGTAGATATATTTGAAATGTGAACTTCTGATACCTGTAAAGCCTTCTTGCCCATCCAAGCCCTGTATCTCTCCATCCACCAGGAAAATCACCACAGCGGCTGCCTTTCCAGGATGAGCAGGATAGGAAAGCGAGCAGACACCTCGGAAGCTGAAAGGAGAACGTGGTCCAGCCAGCTACAGCCCATCTGAAGAGCACAGTTTAAAAATCATGGATCATGGCCAGTGGTTTTCAATCTTTCTCCCATATTAGAATCCCCTGGAGAGCTTTAAAAACACTTTTGACTGGACCCAAGGTTGTTGATTTCATTGGTCTGGGTGGTAGCTTTAGTACCTGGATTTTATGCCCAAGGTCCCCAGATGATTCTAATTTGCAGCCAAATTAGAATTCTGTACCCCTGGTCTAGAAGAATGGTTCTTACACTTTTGCTTGCATCAGAATCAGTTGCGGGGCTCATTAAAGCAGGGACCCACCCTCAGAGTCTCTGATTCAGTAAGTTGGAGGTGGAGCTCCATGATTTGCATTTCTAACAAGTTCCCAGGTGATGCTGTTGGAGATAGTCAAATGACCACATTTTGAGACCCACTGATCTAGAGTAATGCTATCCAACAGAAGTGTAACATGACCCACATATGTAAAGTTTTCCAAGTAGCCAAGTTTTTTAAAAAGTAAAAGAAACAGGTGAAATTCATTTAAATCATATATTTTATTTAACCTAATACTATATCCAAAATATTTGTATGTCAACATATTATCAATATAAAAATTACTGAGATGTTTTACTTTTTTCATTTGTACTGTTTGAAATCTAAAGTGTATTTTATACACACCATGCATCTCAATTTTGACACCAAATTTTTATCAGAAGTGCTTTTTCTGTACTTAGATTTTATAAAATTTAGTTGAAGTAGTAGATGCATATAACCAAGTTGCCACAAACATACTTAAAAGTTTTTTCGTAATGAAATTGAGTTTTATATTTAAATTAAAATCAAACAAATTTCTTTGCCCCATTTGAAAAATTTAAGACTATTTGGTCTACTGAAGGTTGATCATTAACATTACCTACCTGTTTCTACCTGTTTGTGTAGGCAGTTTCCATATTGGTAACGAATTGTGTTCCTAAAGTTCATATGTAAGTCAATCATATTGCATTTTTTTCATAGGAATAATACAACAAATGCTTCCACAGTAGCCTTTAAAAGCCCACTAACACATAATGGCTGAAATATCATACAAAGAATAAAAGAGTACTTCCCTGAAGTTTTTAAAACACATTTCTGCATAAAATGTCTGACAAGTTCCAAATCGGTACTCCATGAGTAGAATTCTCTTTCAATATGCCCTGAGAAAATAGGAGAGCGACATAAAGATATATTTCTCAATAGATATGAACTATGTCACTTTCTTTAAAAGGCAGAATCAATTACAGTCACATCTGGTTTGAAATAATAATTGTTTTATCTCACTGCATAAATAAAGGACATTCATACAACCTGTGCCTTAAAAAAAAATCACAGAAATATTTCCAACTGCAAAATATAGTTCCTATTTTTATACTAAAATTAAAAATAAGGACTAGTTCTAAATTTAAGTCCTCTGCTCAAAATTCTCCATTGGCACCCACCTCACTCATGATAGAAGTCAAAGTCATTACATGGCCTACAAGGCCCCATAGGAACTGCCCCAGTCCCTTTAACTCTGTGGCTTTGTTACCTTTATTTTCCTCCCTCCTCTCCCGCTACTCTGACTGTGACTGCCTTACCTTTCCCCAAATAGGAGAAACACATTCCTACCTCATGGCCTTTGCTCTTGCTGTTCCTTCTCTGGAGCACTTGTCCCTCAAATATCTACATGGCTCCCTCAATCCCTTCAAGTCTTTGCCCAAATGTCATTTTTCATCTGGGGCCTTCACCAATCATTCCATGGAATCCAGCAATCGCTATTCTTCCTTCACCCACCTTCCTTACTCTCTATGGTTCTTCCTTACTTAATTTTTCTCCATGTAACTTTTTATATTTAAATATAGAATGCAATTCACTTATTATTTGTTTGTCATCTCACTACCATGACTACTAACATGTCAACTCCATGGCAGTGGAGGTTTTATATCTTTTGGTCTTTTCTGCGAAACCCAACACTTCCATGTTCCAAAACTCCACATAAACAACTTTTCTAACTTATTTCATGATCTATTTATTTATACACACATTTCTTTCACATATATATTTTTTTACTTGACTGTCTCCTTTAAGCCTTCTGAATAAAGGGAATAGATCCCTTCATCTTTGGCAAAAGATTTATCTGGAAATAATTAACGAGCCATCAGAATTGGAGACAGAAAATTCATTGTTGCAATGGTTGGCACAATAGCCTTTCAAATAATCCTCAGTTTTCAAATCGTTCTTGAAAAATTCACGTTTACTCTATTCCTATAGAATTGCATAAATTTGTCTGAGGCTGTTCTCTAAGGAATACTCAGTTGGATTGTACAACTGTATAATGTTTTATCATCCTGTACAATTATATCTACTGTCAATAAAGTATCCATTCATTAATGGCATGTCTTATATTATTTAAAACCTAAAGTTACATCTGTTATGAAAAAGATCCAGTTCAATATTTTTGCTATTCAATTTCATTGAATTGAAATTTTACTACTTCCTTACATTTGCTTTTTATCAATTAATCTAGATAAAAACCAACCCCCAACACTGTCATGGATAAATCTGTGTCATTGCTTCCAAGTGCTTTTTAGTATAGCAACTCTGTCATTCGTTGGTATGATTTTTTAAATTCAATTTATTTAGACCAAAACAAAAAATGAAAACACTTCACCCATTTCTCCCACCTCTCCCACCCACCTCCTCTGGCAACCACCAATCTGTTCTCTGTATCTGTGAGCTCGTTTTGTTTTTTTTTTTTATGATTCCACGTATAAGTCAGATCATACATTATTTGTCTTTCTCTGTCTTACCTACTTCACTTAGTACCATGCTCTTAAGGTCCATCCAGTTTGTTGCAAACGGCAAGATTGCCTTCCTTTTTTATGGCTGAATAATTCCATTATATATATATATAATGTGGTATATATATAGATCACATTTTCTTTATCTATTCATCCATCCATGGACAATTAGGTTGTTCCATATCTTAGCTATTGTAAATAATGCTGCAGTGAATGTGGGGTGCATGTATTCTTTTGAGATAGTGTTTTGTTTCCTTCAGATAAATAGCAAGACGTGGAATTGCTGGAGCATATGGTAGTTTTATTTTTAATTTTTGGAGGAAGCTCCATGCTGTTTTCCATAGTGACTGCACCAATTTCCCTCCTGCCGACACTGCACGAGGGTTCCCTTCTCCACACCCTCACCAACACTTGTTATTTGTTGTCTTTTTGATAACTGCCATTCGAACAGGTATGAGGTGATATCTCATTATGGTTTTGATTTGCATTTCCCTGATGATTAAGTAGTAGGTTAGAATACAGAGTCTGGAACCATAATTCCTGGGCTTCTATTCCAGCTTTGCCATCTCCAACTTGTGTGCCCTTGTTAACTTACCTCCCCTTGTTTCCTCAGATGATTTAGCCTGACTAGTGATAAGCACTAGATGAATATTTATCAAATGAAAACCAACAAGATGAATAAATCAGGCACACTACTCTATGAACTTTTAAAAAGAAAACGCTACCCATCACCATCACTAGAAGAAACTGGAGTGTCCTAAGGACATGATTTTTAGAATTTCAGCACTTAGACGTTTTGGCATTAGAAAGCAGAATTAAGTGACTTGACAAGAGTTGAGTATTAATTCTGTAGGCTTATCTAATGTACTAGATTCTTCTTGTATTTTTTACTCTTGTAACAAAGTAAATATTATTTGAAGTCACTTGTTTTTGTTTAAATTTCGTGTTTTTAAATTTGGAGATGAAGGTACTTCAAAATATAGTTGAATCCCTGGAAGTTCCCCTGATTTGTTAGTTTTTCCAAGATATCACCACAGAACAGCTTCCATAACACATCATTTCTCTATCCCGGTCAATTTTTTATGAGTTGCATGCTACAGCTGACCACTCTCATTGGCCATTATATCCGCACTGGTCCAAACCTCTTCCCTAGACTGAGGAGTGGTAGAGCTACTCAGATTCTATGGGAAGCAGGGAAATTATGTTATGAGAAATTTGGAAAAGCTTGTAGGGTATTCCATTTATCTATCGGTATGTAACATATTACCCCCAAATTTAGTGGCTTGAAACAATAATAACAATTTCATTCTCTCTCATGGTTTCTGCACGTGAGAATTTGGGAAGCCTCAGCAGGATAGTGCCAGCCCAGCATCTCTCACGTGGTTGCAGTTAAACAATCAGTGAAAAGGGGGTAACTTAGAGTAGCTGGAGGCTGTCCAGGCACCTCTCTCTCTCTCTCTCTCTCCCCCCCCCCCACCTCTCTCTCTCTCCCTCTCCCCCACACACACACCTCAAGTACTCTCTGGTTCTCTCCATGGGGTCTCTCACTGTGGGCTAATTTGGGTTCCTCACAGCATGGCAGCCTTGGAGCAGTCAAACTGCTTACTTGGAGGCTGAAGGCTTCCAGAACAAGTATTCCAGGGAACAGGGTAGAAAAAGTGCTTTTCCTTTTGCTTACCTAGCCTTGGAAGTCACAGATTGTCACTTTTCCATACTCTCTTGATCCAGTCACAAAAGCCTGTCTCAATGGGAGGAGTGCCAAAGCCACACTGTAAGAAGAGCTTGTATGATAAGAGATTTGTTGCAGCCATTTGGAAAATACAACCTGCCACATAGGAGTGTGAAAAGATCTATTAAAATGTTTGTTCCCATCACGTTTTTTAGATACTAGTTCATCTAAAATATGCAGTGGGCAGTACACTTGATACAAAGTATTCACACCAATATAAAATGTGCATAAGGAAACAAGAAACACGTATTCTAGAAAAGCAGCCTAGAGGGCAAACTATAATTCAGTTTAGATACAGACCCCCAACCTTTACTACATCTTCAGTGTACCAGGTTTTGGAGTCACCGATGCTGATTCTGAATATTACAAGAGTTCAAAGTGCTTTCTAAATTGTTTTCAATCTGATTTAATGAGGTATATTTTCTTTTAATACTTTGAAAAATGACAATACATAGAAAATATATATATTAGTGACAGAATATTAAATTAGCCATAATGCACTATTCTATAATACCTTAATTATCTTAAATAGTTAGGAGGTTACTAAATGAGGCTAGTTTCATAGACTGCTAACAAGGAGCAGTGAAAGAATTATATATTAGAAACCAAAGACATCTGGGCCTGTTGGAACCACGTACTGGTTTAGTTTTAGTAAGAATACCATATTAAAAGTAATACTGAACACTGAATACTGAATGGAGTTTTCTCCTTTTTTAATTTGGAAAGATCTGCTCCCAAACTGTTGATGGCTTGTTGTACTTTACAGTTCTGTAATGTTTGAAGTTTGTATAATTACTTTTACATTCAGAAAAAACTTTAAAATGTGGAACATACCCAGGAGTGTCTATAATTATAAAGCAGAAACTAACACACCATTGTAAAGCACTTATACTCCAATAAAGATGTTAAAAAAAACAAAACAACCCAATATACTGTGAAATCTTAGGAATCTCGATTTTTTTCTTTTGTTCCGAAGGTAATTTAAGATGACAATTTTGGCATATGCCGCTTTACAGTGTGGATACTCTAAAATCTCTGCTTGCCAGGAGGCACTGAAGCCAACCACATAATGCAGCTCGGAGACAGGGAGGATAAATTTCATAATACCCTCCTCCGCCAAACACCTGTGTGGATCCACCCTCCTCTTCTAACTTTGAAAAAGCTGGACTAAAACCAAACCAAAAAAAAAAAAAAAAGATTAAAATTTAAAGTTAAAAAACTGTGTAGAAATGTAACCATTTTTCGTAACACTATATATTGAATTTACCATTTAATGCAGACTCACCCAAATAACAGATTATCATGGAATTTAGTTAACAAATAATTGATTTCCAAATATAACATGATGTTAACAGCAGTTCTGTAAATGACAGTATTATGTGGCTTTTTTACTTCTTAGTATCTGCTTCATGTTTTGAAAAACTTGATTTTAAAGTTAGAGAAAATACACATTAAATATGATTGAATTTCAAATAAAGTTTTTCAGTCACAAGAAATGTTTCCAAAAAACCGACTTAAATTTCTCCTTTTAATGAATAGCGAGTAAGCGCTTGAAAATTGCCATTCATTTCTGACACTGTGTTAAACTATTCGCCTGTATAGCTCAAACAGATGTTATAAAAAGTAATGAATCAAAAAAAATCACACCCATAAAAGGGCTAGCCTTATTTGGTTGCCTTACTTAACTTGAATTTTAAGAGACAGAATATTCTGTGTGTTTGGAGATCAACTCAAAACACATCGACCTTGTTAACATGAAGCTCGCGGGCTGTATCTAGTGGTTAGCATCCAGTGACCGCCAGAAATACAACTAAGCCAGCCTTAGGCACCAACCATCAATCTGTAATGTCACCAGAAACCTGGCATTTCAAGTCTAGTCCTAAACTGAAGCTCTAATACCGTGGCAGAGCTCCAGACCTCCTGGTTTATGGGAGAGGGAGAAGATGTGTAAGAAAGGTTGTACTCAGGAGAGTTACACAAGAGGTGCATTCATGACACATGAAGAGACTTGGGAGAAAGCACGTAGGCCAGGGTGGAACACTAAAATAAATTTTGCTGCAGTGGAAACGGCAAAGACATGATCTAATTTCTGAAGGAAAACTGGGAATTTGGGGGCAGGAGAAAAAAATCGTATAGATGCAGCAGGAGAGTTATTAAGTCACAAGTCACTGTGGGGTTCTGAAAATAACCAGGCTTAAAGGGGAAAGGTAGGGATGGCGGGAGGGATATAAACCTTAGATGTAATAGTGCATTTCCAGCCCTGTGCTTATTCAGATTTGGGGGATAGGTATTCTTTGCTAGAACCATACGCCAAAAATGTTGGAGGAAGCAACCAATTACCTTCCCTGTGCTCCCCGCCCACCCCCACCCCACCTCCCAGCCCCGGACAGCCTGTTTATCATCTGTGGCTAATTGAGGTTAAAAGGTGGATTCTGAGAGCACTTTCCTCTCCTGCTGCGTCATGCAGTGAAACTAGGCTTCGGAAAGATCTGAGGCCATTATGCCCTTACCATTGTCTTCCTGTGGTGGAGAATAATAGCAAGGCAGGAATCAAGTTCTATCAGGTGAGCCGGACCTGCACAAAAACAACAAATAATTCCCCACTCTCCCTCTTCAGCCCTTACCTTGCCTTTCTTTATGCTTTACTAAACCACTACTGATGCAATGGGAAAAAAAAAAAAAACAGGGAGCAAAAAATGAAAAGTCTATGCTGAGCAGAAAAATGGAGGAAACTTCTGGAACACAGGCCAAGTTAGAGAAAAATGATACAAATCACTATTAAAAGGAGTATAACAAAATGCCTTCAAGCTTTTGGAACTAAGTTCAGAAACAGCTCTACGTTTGTCAGAGAATAAATGATTGAAAGTTGTACAGGTCATGTCCCAGAGTTGATTCGTACTTGACTTGTTAGCCCTGTCTACAGGGAAACTGATACATAGTAGGAGAAAATACAAATATTAAATCAACTGGACTTTGTTATACATAGTTTTGCTTGCAATTTTCCTGATAATATCTGTTGGGGAGACATTAAATCTATCTCATGAGAATAAAACAGTTTTTTAATTACAATATCTTCCTCCAATCTGTATATATTCTTCATAATAGATCTGTACATAGCAAAAGTAAAAGGGCATAAGAAAAAAGTCCTATAAATTTGAAGCCTTATAGTAGTTTCTGAACATTTAAAGAGCAGCAGAGAGAAGCACAGTATTTTAATTTTCTTGTACCTCTTGTACCTAAAGATCTCACTTTTTCACATGCCCTACTCCTAGCTCCCACATCTTAAGGAAGACACAGCCTTACAATATTTTTCAAAATTACCTGCTTTAAAACCTTCATCAAACTCAGAGGAAAGAGCTATTTCTTCCCTTAGTGATACATTTTACTTGAATTTATGTTCCTTTTGTTTCCCAGCTCTACTCCCGACAATCTTTATGATCTATAATATTCTTACAGGAACTAGAGTACTTAATAAACCCAGCCTAAACTTGAAATCTCCTTAGAGAGATTCCTTTTAGAAATTTATAAATAAATATTTACCACACTCCAATTATTTTAAAACCATCAGTAAATATAAATTTATTTATAAACATAATAGCTCCATGTTTTTTTCAGGTATCTCCTTATTTCTATACAGTCATTTAATGAAACTATCAAATCTATTAGTTTTACAGTATGGAGGTTCCTCAAAAAACTAAAAATAGAATTGCCATATGGTCCAGGAATCTCACTCCTGGGCATATAGCTGGACAAAACCATAATTTGGAAAGATACCTGCATCCCTAAGTTTACAATAGCCAAAACATGGAAACAACCTAAATGTCCATCAACAGATGAATGGATAAAGAAGATGTGGTACATGTATACAATGGAATACTACTCAGCCATAAAAAAGAATGAAATAATGTCATTTGCTGCAATATGGATAGAACTAGAGATTATCATACTAAGTGAAATGTCAGACAGAGAAAGACAAATATCATTTGATATCATTTATGCGTGGAATCTAAAATATGACACAAATGAACTTATCAATAAAACAGAAACAGACTCACAGATATAGAGAATAGACCTGTGGTTGCCGAGGAGGAGGGTGGGTGGGGGAGAAATGGATTGGGAGTTTGGGATTAGCAGACGCAAACTATTATATAGAGAATGGATAAACAACAAGGTCCTACTGTATAGCACAGGGAACTGTATGCAATATCTTGTAATATACCATGATGGAAAAAGAATATATATATATATGAATCACTTTGCTGTACACCAGAAACATACTGTATTGATAAATCAACTATACTTCAATAAAATAAATGCTTTAAAAAAATCCATCAAAAATTAAATCCATTAGTTTTCTAATAGGTTGCTAATATTTCTACCCATTCAACTTATTAAAATGAAACAGAAGTTAAATGCTACAAACAAAACTTAGGGGGGACAAAATGTTTTTGGAGAACCATTAAATTAGATAATTTTTTAAAAATGAGTGAGCTGAGATCTTAGTAAGGATAGTTCTGCTGGAAATATGCTCCCCTTACTATGAAATACTACTGATTTATTGACATCTACCCTAAGGCCATTTTAACATTTTAGTTACAACATCAGCGTCTTCCTGACAGTAGATAAGGTAGTTCTTGATGTATTTTGTTGTCTATTAATGCGTAAGAAGTTACCAAAAAACTGACTGATCTAAGATAACATTTTTATCTCACAGTGTTTGTGGGGCAGGAATCTGAAGGCAGCTTAGCTTGACACTCTGGTTCGGGGTCTCTCTCAAGGCTGTGTCAAGGTGATGGCCAGGGCTGCTTTCATCTCAAAACTCGACCAGGGAGGATCAGATTCCAAGCTCACTGAGGTGAATGTTGGCAGGATTCAGTTTCTGGTTGGCCTTGCTGGCTGTGTGGGACTCCACACAGGGCAGGGCAACCACAGCAGCTTGCTCCATTAGAACAAGCAAGAAGAACCGGAGAGAGAGAGAGAGAGAGCACAGCACGAGCTTCCAAATTTCAGGAGCGACATCCATCGCTTTTGCCCTGTTCGAATCTTTAGAAGCAAATCACTAGGTTGTCTACACTCAGGGAGAGGAGATTGCACGAAGTGTGTGAATACCAGGAGGTAGGTGTCTTTGGGAGCCATTTTAGAGACTGCCTACCACACCTGATATGGGAAATTCTTTATAATTCCAGAGCTTTTTCAGATCTCAACGCTTTTGGATAACAATTTCCAAGGGTTAGTGGGTTTTATTTTAATAAAATGTGGTCTATTTTGTACTTTAAGATTTTTTAAATGGGGGGTACGGAGATATTTCTTATAGGAATTTTAAAATAATTGCCTAGTTTTCACTGATTAATGCTATATCTGAACATTAAATATATCAAAACCACTTTTTTGACTAAACAAAATTAAAGCGAGTCAAAATGAAATAAGTAATATAGTTTTCCAAAATATGCTTCAGTATTGAGCTAGATAGTATCATGGAATATAGCTTGTTTGACACATCTGTCATTCATAACTCTCATTTTACAAATAAATTAAGATAAAGGGCCATGATAGGTGGACATTACAATTGTTTCCAAAAAATAAACAAATCCATAAAACAGTCTAGTCAATTCTTTTTAAAAACCTCCCCTTCTCACTTGGTCAAGGGTTCTCAACCAGATTTTTTTGTTTATTTATAGATGTGAAAACTTGATGTGTTTGTGCATTTTCTGTAGAAGGAGTTAATAGCATTCATGAGCTTCTCAAAAGAACAAGAACCATTGTCCTAGGCAACAAAAATTTAGGCACTGAATTCTCATACAGAGTCTCATGAATTTGCTTCATATAAACACAAAAAAAAGTAAAGCAAAATTATTGAATTTTCTTTTAAACTGTCCATTTCACCAATGTAACTAGTGTTGAGCTCCATATTCACTCAACAAATATTTATAGAGTATCTACTAGATGCCGGCCACAGTTCTAGGCAATGGAAATACAAGTCCCATCCTCAGGGAGTTCACATTCCTGAGGGTAAGGGGGTGGAAGACAATAAACAGTAATGTATACAATATTTGGTGTGATAAACGTTGTGGAGAAAATAAGCAGGTTTTCCCTGAATTCTTTCAAGCTTTCATGGAAATATACAGTTCACCGTAAATCAGCCCTTCTGATCTTTCATAAAACTTTTTTAACATCAGTAAAATACACTCAGTTCAGTCCAGCGAATATTTATGCAGCACTCGCTATGGGCTGGGTATTGGGCCAGATGCTGGAGAAACAGAGATGGACATGCTTCTCTGAGAAGTTTATATTATGGGCTTAGAGGGATCACTTCCTCTAGGAATTCCCTCTGTGATCATACAGTAATCTGGGCATACCTTGATTGTGCTTACCTCCAAGTCAAATCTGTTTAAGTGTATCTCTTTGCTGCTTGATTACGAGCTCTTTGAGAGCAAGACATACATTTCATTAATCTTTGAATGCCTAGTGCTTGGGGCATGGTAGTTCAAGAAATGTTTGTTGACCTGCACTTGAAGAGACAGAGGGATTGCACATGCCCCAGGACTTTCTCTAACTTCTATTTTAAGTAGTAAGATGCAGACATTTTTCCTCCCTTAGGTTTTAGTCAAAATCAATGAATGTCGTTGATATGAGATCTGTTAAGCCATAAGAAATGTCTTCATCAAGACCATATGCTTTCTTTCTAGGGAAACTGGTTAGAAACACATTGCTGTGTTTTATCAACCAAAAACCGTTCTTCATCTCAGTCCTCTCCCCCTTTCCTGACCTGAGCCGATGGCACAGCTCCACCCATCATGTTCCATCTCAGCTCTTGCCCTGAGATCAGCAAGTGACCTGGGAGATGGAGAAAAGAGGATAATGATTAAGGCAATGAACTGATCGTGTCTGCTTCGCTGGCAAGTTTTAGAAAAAAGGCACATATTAAATTTTCCAAAACAGGAATCAGATTCAAGTGTCAGATCTTCAGGGAAATAAAGGGATAGATAAAAATTCAAATCAAACTGAACTTCTCAAGGTCAGTGTGTACACTCTATCAAAACAATTATTAAAAGCATGTAACCATTTCTCTCTGAATAAGGATGAATTCTCTGCCCACACCCAGCAAATTCTTTTTTTATTCTAAATTTTTGTCGAAGGCAAATGCTTTCCCACACTCAGAAATGCATTCTTGGTCCTCCGAGTATTCATTTTATGCCAAGTTTCAAAGTTTTAATTCTAAACTCTTTAGTTTAGTTTTTGAAGTATACATTATAGCACAAAAGAAAATTTTTTTGTTTGATTCAAACAGTTAATCATTATTTCCATGAATTCTTGAGAAAATTACTTTTAATCTAAGAAGTAGAAATTCCACCAGATAATCTCATTTTTTTGAGAAGATAACAGATATGAGGACATGGAATCAAAGGCCTGCATCCTCATTTTGTTGCTACCTTCCTGTATTAATACAATTAGTAATATGTTACTATGGCCCAGGAAGAGTTGGGTTTATATTAACAGTCCTAATAATAAATTAACAGCCCTGTATCAGCCAGGAGAGAACTCTCTAATAGAATGACACAGTGCTCTGTCATTGTCTTTTTTCTTTAACACTCTTCAACTTTTTAGATAAAACTGTAGCAGGCATACCTTTTAAAAAAGTAATGTAAGATATATTTTTTATAATGTCTTTAAATTATAATAATAGTTCATGCCTAATATAGATAATTTAGAAAACATGGATGATGGAGGAAATCATCCCTTGTGGTGTGACTTTTCCTTCTCATGGGCAAATTATATTTCTTGAACAAATTAGCATGGCTCTGAAATTTTTTTGTTTGCTGGATGCCCATTTTATAGGCCTAGCAACATATTAACTAAATTTATGAATGACATGGAGAATGGAAGCATAGCTAAGATAGTAGAGGAGAGAGTTAAGATTCAAAACCTCTCCACAGTATTGTACACCAACTATACCTCAATTAAAAAATCCAAAAACAAACAAGCAAAAACCTCTCCAAGAGGCGGGAAGAATTAGATTGAAACTAACAAGATAGCAAAAGTAAACCACAGAGCTCTAGTACAGAAACAACCGTGTAGCATAGGAAGGGTACAAGGTGTCCAGAGGGGAGTTCCTGTGGAAAAGACCCAGTCCTTCTAGTTGATGACAACTTAGTATTAGGCTATAGTCACTACAAAAAAAGATAATGCAAGTTTATGTCCCAGGAGTGAAGTACAGAATCCAGGTGAAGGGAAGAGATGCTGTCGCTGTATTCCATGTCGTTTGGGCTGCATCTGGAGTATTGTTTTCATTCTAGGTTTTAGTCAAAAACCTAGACTATTATTTAATTTTTTCCCTATAAACTTAGTTCATTTAATTTTTGTCTGCTAGTCCGTTTTTTCCCACTAGAATATAATTTCCCTGAGAATAAGGTCCCTTCAGCTTTGTTCACAGTTAGATACTGTAGCTTGAACAGTGTTCCTATAAATATTTATTGAATGAATTAATTTACAGAGAAGCAGATTGGGGCTTAACAGAAGAAAAAAAAATTTTTTTCTGTGGGGATCAATCACTGAGCATACTTTACATTAACCAGTTTTGTCTTCATAGTTTGCCATTAGCTATTTTTTGAGCACTTATATGCCAGAAATAGGCAAAAAAGACAAGGCTCAGAGAAGGTAAGTAACTTTGCCCCACCTCATGTTGTTAGAACTGGGATTGTAATCCAGCCTGTCAGGTTGCAAAACCAGTGGACTTTATACTATACCATAAACAGAACAAGGTTTTTATGATGAGTTTCCCATCCCTGGTGGACTTTACCTCAAGGTTAGATGACCATCCATCAGGGTGCTAAGTTATACTAAATAATGGATTCTTTCATTGGGTGGGATATTGGATTAGATCCAACTGTAAGAGTCTGATTCCATGATGTAATTCATCATGGGATATTATTCTACAACAGGATTTCTTTCTTTTGGAAATAACAAAAGAGAAAATTAACCTTTTCTGAAAGTGTTGCTTGGAACCCAAGAATGTGAATTTACACAATTACTGAGACATTATCCTTTATTCCTAGCTGGATGGTGTGGAACGTGAAATATATTTGTGTTTCAAATGTGATAATTCCTTAGGAAAAAAAACCCAAATCTTTGAAACTATAAAATGGAAAGTTTTCAGTAAAGTAAGAAAACTGTAGTAATCTCATAAATTGTTCAGGGTGAATATCTAAGCAGAGCTTATATAATGAACTCTGAAAAGGAGTCAAACAATGGAAAAAAGGAAACAGACATTGGCAATGTCCCAGGAGTCATTCCTGGAAAGAATTAGTCTACCTAATACAGTATTAGCATTAATAGGATTAGCTGATACTATTACCTTATACCTTGAATATATTCAGAATCATGGTTTTTTTTTTTAATCCAGTACTGAAGTTTTTTCAGGTGTCAATGTCTGATGAATAATTTCATTAATCAGAAATGTTTGCCTCAGGTGTTTGAAAGGAGTTACTTTTGGATTTGTGGACAAAAGATATTCTGAAAAGAGATTAGTTATGATGCAGAGATAAAACAATAAATCATGGCCTCTAGAAAGATCGTAAGTGACTAACTTTGTGAGAGATCTTTTTCAGAAATCTTAAGCACTTCCCAACCTCCCAATTTTTTGCTAATTCTTTTTGGTTTAGCTTTTTAATGCTCGTAGATAAGGATATTCCTAGTTAATTTTCTTAAAAGGTTATGGTGATTTCAGCAGCTATTCATGTGAAGTTAATATGCTTCTTAACTGATATAAAAAATTGAGTGAAGGCAAGTTATAATGTATTTGCAGAATACAGAATATTGGCCTGTTTAGTCGATCATTCCAACATAAAGGTGACTTGTGGTATCCAAAGGAATCATGCAATGGCTGAAAGTGAAGAAGTCAAGTGAATTCAGTAGAGGAGAGAGGTCAGGTAGATGAGAACTAAAAATGGATTTACAAAACTGGATTTTAAAAGTCCTTTTCATATGTGCACCTGGCATATAGAAGTGGCCTGGCAAATGTGAGTTTCCTTCCTTGCTTTGTATTATATGTTCAACTTCTGGCAAAGGAAACATAGTTGAATAGTTGTGTCTTACATTACACTATCGTCATGACCCTGAAAAGTGTAAGTTGAAATTGTATACATTAAATATCTTAACTGGATTATTGGGATCTGCTTTAATATTATTTGTTAACAAGGTATAACCTTATCATTTCTACATTGTGTCAATCTGAGTTGTTTTAAGAACATTTTGCTTGCAGTACACATTTTTAGCTGTTGAGAAATGGGTCATATCTTCTTGGCATAAGATTCAGAATAAAAAGGCAGTATACGACACCTCCCTATTCAAACCGATTATGAAATAAACTGCTACAATTCATTTATTCTTAAGTGGCAATGTGATGGGATCTGAGACAGGGGTTCCACTCTTCTACTTTTTGTTGAATACAACACTCCAGTCTTGAATTAAAAAGAGTAAGGGTAGGTCATTCAAAATAATTACTTTTCATATAAACACCCTGGTCAAGTTATAAAAATTTTACTACCTCTTGAGGCCACTTATCACTGTACAGTTCCCAAGAGAAAATTAAGACGGAACTATTGAAAACAAGTGAAAATACATGACAGTAATTAACAGTGGAGAAAAAGCCAACTCAGACATAGGCGAGAACATCGTATGTGGGAGAAACCAGCTGTGTGACCATAGCTTAATAATGTGGAGTTCCCGATGGCGGGGCCTAGAGCATCTTCACTTCAGACTAAGGCTAACTGCAGTACGCCAAGATCTGCCAAAAGCATTCTCTTTCCCTCATTATACACGCTACTCCTTTCCTCCTCTGTGTATCTCACATTCTTAATTATATAACTCACTCTCCACAGAAGAGATCAGTTTTTTAAAAACATATAATATATAAAATCATGTTTTTACACCAGAGGAATCTTCAGAGTATGGATGTTCTGATATAGTATTTTTCTAGTTTTTGTTTGCTTTAATTCTTCTGAGGAAAAGAGTGCATCAATAACATTATGCAATAATAGATAATATTAAATGTCTTGAGAGTAACTCAAATGCTTGCAATTTCTTTTTTTTTTCAAGTTAAGGAATTTAGCACTTTTTTTTAACATCCTTATTGGACTATAATTGCTTTACAGTGGTGTGTTAGTTTCTGCTTTATAACAAAGTGAATCAGCTCTACATATACATATATCCCCATATCCCCTCCCTCTTGCATCTCCCTCCCACCCTCCCTATCCCACCCCTCTAGGTGGTCACAAAGCACCGAGCTGATCTCCATGTGCTATGTGGCTGCTTCCCACTAGCTATCTATTTTACATTTGCTAGTGTATCTATGTCCGCGCCACTCTCTCACTTCGTCCCAGCTTACCCTTCCCCCTCCCTGTGTCAAGTCCATTCTCTATGTCTGCGTCTTTATTCCTGTCCTGCCCCTAGGTTCTTCAGAACCTTTTTTTTTTTTTTTTAGATTCCATATATATGTGCATATGGTATTTCAGAAAGAGAAGAACAAATGCTTGCAATTTCTAATTTTAAGCTTTGGCATTTTAATTTGAGGCAATAAAAAGAGGAGATTGGTTCCAAGATTAAGTAACATCTTGTAGATCACAAAACAGCAAGAGCATCTGTGCGTTGTAATGGTGACGAACAATAACACACCTGCTCCTGTAACACCCACACAATCAAGGCCCTACCGCTATGTTCTAAATGGTGAAGACCCTGCCGCGATTTATTACATGCCCCCTGAAGGAGACTGAAAAGGGAACTAAGATTGTTGGGTACCTAGTTTACACTAAGCATTTTGCGAGGCACTTTTACATACAGTACCTGGCTTCATTCTTACCAGCATCCTGCAAAGTGAGTGTAAGTATCCCTATACTCCACTGATAATTCTTCCTTGAAGAATGATACAGTCATAGATGTTACATTGGATAGCATTTTTTTCTGCTGATAAAATGAGGGTGAGATAGATTTGGAGGTTACATTGCCCAATATGGCAGCCACTAGCCACGTGTGATTATTTAAATTTAAATCAGTTAAAGTTAAAAATTCAATCCCACGGCCACACGAACCATATTTCAAGGGCTCAGTAGCCACATGTGGCTAGTGGCTACTGAGTTGGACAGTGCAGACTACAGAACATCTCCATCATCGCAGATCGTTCTATCGGACGGTGCTAACTGGAGGCTTGCAACGATGAGAACAGGTGGCAATTTTACTGAAGAAAACAGAAGTGGAGTTGATATACAGTTGAGTAATTAGATTTAATAGTGAAATAATTTTTGCTCAATGATCATTTATCATGTGACCAGGGACTAAGGTGGCCTTAACATCTCCTTCAGCCAGACTAAACTTTAGAAAGGCTTCTTCCTCATTCTCGGGCCCCCGTCCTCCCTTTTCTTAGATCACTGTCTTTAGAAAACTTGTAAATTATTTCTCTGTCCCTTTGAGATGCCCTTTAAAAACTCTCTTGCCAGTTTCACAATCCAGGAATATCTTTCTCCATGACCTGGGAGCTATCTCTTTAAAATGTAATCATCAAAGGAGACAGCACCTCTATCTCCCAGCTCCCTGGGAGGGTAGGAGCCTAAATTCAGTGGGTACCTTCTTCCAAGTTGCAAAACTACCTCCTGTCATAAAGGTATGAGGAGTTTATTTTTCCTTTGGATAAAGCCACTTAGCAAACACAGGTGACCTATGACTTTCTCTAACATTCTCCAGCTCCCCCAACCCTTAAAAAACCTACCCTTCTCCAGTGAAGCTGGGTTCAGAGTTAGTTCTGACATTCAGAGTTAGTTCTTCCCTAACGCAATAGACTTGAATAAAGTCTTTCTTGCCTGTTTAACTTTGGTGCAATTTTGCTCTGAAGGAAGTTTTCAGAAAATGAAAATAGTCATTCAAACTACTGTCTTAGTTTATACTGAAAATAGTTTTGATATTCTTTTCCTAAGGTCAGCCCCCTGTTGAATGGTCTACCTAGGCAATCAGACAGTTATGTGCACAAGGTGAAATGGTTCGATTGCAAAGGTAAATACAATTCCAGGATTGAAGGGTACAGAATTAGTTACATGTAGCTATGCCTGATACTGCTTCAATGCTACACAGACCTGTTACCCAGCTTAACTGCTGTACCATGAAAACACGATGGGAGAGGAAGCCAAGCTTTTTGATCTAGGAATAGTTTCTTCTGGAACATACTCTTTCTTTAGCTAAACATCAAAGTAAGCCCCACCTAGGCTCGGAATGGTGGGGCTGGCTTCTCAGGTGGGTCCCTCCAGTGATCTGTTTCCACTAGGATTTTCAGGCCCAGCCAAGGCCACTTCTAGCCCAAATCTACACTCCCAGCCCTTCCTCCAGTTTATATTCTCTGCAAATTTCAAGGAATTAATCATCATGTCTGTTGGCTTCTTCTCAGCATTTTGCCAAAGCTGAATCACTAGTAATACAAAAACACTTCCTTTTCAGAGAGTAAATCCAATAGTTTGCAGAGAGACAGCTCTTTGAAGGAATTTTCTTTCCTTTCTTCATGACATGCCAGGGCATTTCCTTCCATTACCACCTGGGCACCAAAGAGGGGGTCAGGAAATGTTGACTCCACCCAGCTCTGGTTCCTGGTTCACCACCATTTTTTTTAAATTAATTAATTAATTTGTTTTTATTTTTGGCTGTTTTGGGTCTTCATTGCAGTGTGCGGGCTGCTCATTGCAGTGGCTTCTCTTGTTGTGGAGCAGGGGCTCTAGACGTGGGCTTCAGCAGTTGTGGCATGCAGGCTCAGTAGTTGTGGCTCACGGGCTTAGCTGCTCTGTGGCGTGTGGGATCTTCCTGGACCAGGACTCGAACCCATGTCCCCTGCATTGGCAGGTGGATTCTTAACCACTGTGCCACCAGGGAAGCCCACCACCCTTTTAAAAAAAAGAAAGCTAGGGATTCCCTGGTGGCGCAGCAGTTGAGAGTCCGCCTGCTGATGCAGGGGACACGGGTTCGTGCCCCGGTCCTGGAGGATCCCACATGCTGCGGAGCGGCTGGGCCTGTGAGCCATGGCCACTGAGCCTGTGTGTCTGGAGCCTGTGCTCTGCAACGGGAGAGGCCACAGTGGGTGAGAGGCCCGCGTACAGAAAAAAAAAAAAAAAGCTAGATTTGAAAAGAGATGGCTTTTGTGGGTGGAGGTGGGAGTAGGGGTCGGCATGGAGAAATCACAAACTTTCATTAGAACTAAAGATACCTGCTAACGTAGAGATATACATTTCTGGTGCTTTATAATTTTCAGAAAGCTTTCATGTTAATTTTTTCAAACCTCCCAACAATCCTGTGGGAATGGGTTTTAATGTTTGCGCACTTTCCAGAAACGAAACAAAACCAACTAGGAAGCTTAGAGGCACTGAGCGGTAAGCAGAGCTTGTAGAAGAGATGTCTGCCTCTACCATCCCCACTTCTCACTGCCATTCTCTGTAACCCGTGGCAGTTTACGCTTGGGCTCCTGTCACTGACTGAAACTACTCCCTCCAATGAGTAGTATAGTAGTCCCACGACCTCTTTGTGGAAATCTTTCAGTCCTTGTCTTCCAAGAGTGTCATCAGCACTTGACTTTGTGGGCTACACTCTCCTTGGTTTCTGGGACACCACACTCCTTTGTTTTTTCTCTTGCTTAACTAGTTGCCCATTTAAGGACTTAACTTCCTCTACCTCAGAGCTTTCCAACAGGCAGAAAGCAAAGAGATACTGATTGCTTTACCCAGACGGTGCCTGGAAGTACAGAACCTCCTAGCTGATGGCCGTCATTACAAGCACTTTTATTCTGTTATCCTATGAAGGCCACTAAGAAGAATGGATCTGAAAGTGTGCCTCTCTCCTTCCCAGCAACACGGAACTCACTTCCAAGGCCAAGGTGCACATCAACTTTAGCAGCCCAAAGAGGGGAGTACACAGCTCAAGTTATAGCTGGCAGTGGTGGGGAAGCCAGGTAGGGAGGGGTTCCTTCTTATGGGAGCAGCAATCAGAGGACCAAATTCAGTCCTCAGGGATATTAGTGCCAACTCCACTTTTAGTAGCCTCCAAGGTAGCTGCAGGGTGACCATCCTAACAAGGCAGGCTGTGCATCAAGAGAAAATGTGATTGGCAATCCCACTCCTGGGCATATATCCAGAGAAGACAATAATTTGAAAAGATACATTCACCCCAATGTTCACTGCAGCTCTATTTACAGGAACCAGGACATGTAAGCAACCTAACTGTCCATCGACAGATGAATGGATAAAGAAGATGCGGTATATTTATACAAAGGACTATTAGCCATGAAAAAGAATGAAATAATGCCATTTGCAGCAACATGGATTGACATAGAGATTATCATACTAAGTGAAGTAAGCTAGATAGAGAAAGACACGTATCGTTATGAAATCACTTATAAGTGGAATCTAAAAAAAATGATACAGATGAACTTATATACAAAATAGACTCATAGACATAGAAAACAAAGTTATAGTTACCAAAGGGGAAAGGTAGGGGGAGGGATAAATTGAGAGTTTGGGATTAACATATACACACTACTGTATATAAAAGAAATAATCAACAAGGACCTAATGTATAGCACAGGGAACTATACTCAATATTGCATAATAACCTATAAGAGAAAAGAATCTGAAAAAAATAGATATATATGTGTGTATAACTTAATCCCTTTGCTGTACACCTGAAACTAACACAACATTGTAAATCAACCATACTTCAATTAAAAAAGAGAAAATTTGATTGGATTCAAAATTCACTCTCATGAAATTTACTATTACATTTGTCAATGAAATTTTAAAAAAAAAAAAAGGAAGGGCCGGGACTTCCCTGGTGGTGCAATGGTAAGAATCCACCTGCCAACCCAGGGGACACGGGTTCAATCCCCGGTCTGGGAAGATCCCACATGCCGCGGAGCAATTAAGTCCGTGCGCCATGTGCCACAACTAAGACTGCGCTCTAAAGCCCGTGAACCGCAACTACTGCAGCCCGCACGCCTAGAGCCTGTGCTCTGGAGCAAGAGAAGCCACTGCAACGAGAGCACGCACCGCAACAAAGAGTAGCCCGGACCTGCTGCAACGAGAGAAAGCTTGTGTACAGCAATGAAGACCCAAAGCAGCCAAAAGAAAATAAATAAATAAAAATAAAGTAATAATATTAAAAAAAAAAGGAAGGGCCGATGGATTCCTTATGTACAATATAATTTTTTTTTTTTTTTTTTTTTTTTTGCGGTACACGGGCCTCTCACTGTTGTGGCCTCTCCCGTTGCAGAGCACAGGCTCCGGACGCGCAGGCTCAGCAGCCATGGCTTACGGGCCCAGCCGCTCCGCGGCATGTGGGATCTTCCCGGACCGGGGCACGAACCCATGTCCCCTGCATCGGCAGGCAGACTCTCAACCACTGCGCCACCAGGGAAGCCCTGTACAATATAATTTTAACCATCATAAATTTTTGAGTGGTTATAAAAATTTTTATTACCTATTTGCATGAACATTTCTCACCATTGGTAATAATCAAGAATATGAGAATCAAATTCCCTGAGCAGAGGAAAAAACCATGTCTGTTTTAAGACTAAATGGCATGTATTATCCAGAGCCCTGATCCTACCCTGTACCAGCCAAGAGGCCTGAAATCCAGCAACACCTCCATCTACCTCTTCACTGATTTTGATTCTCACGCCGAAGTGCCGCAAGTCACAGAGCCACCGTGTCCAGTTCCAACAGAACTGTGCCGCACAGGAAGACCATGGATTCCAAGGGCGGCAGGCCCCTGGCCTGGAGCAGCAACAAAAGCACCTCCAAGCAGGGCTACTCCAGCTCTGGAAGTCCCTGTGATGCCAAGTTGGTAGAGAAAAACTTTGCAACAGAGATGAACCTAAACTTCCCAAACCTGTCAGTGATTGGGCTCTGCATCCTCTCCTGCTGACAGTGGCCAGGCTTAACCTGCTCCTGACGCCGTGGCTGTGGTCCAGCTGAGGTCGCCAAGATTGCAGGCTCTGTGGGCCCCCATGCCCTCCCCCATTCCTTATCAGCCCCTCCTCTTTCCCTTCAAGCAAAGTCTCTGCCTCCATGAAGGAAAAGCCTCCCTCTGCCTCTCTGGCCCCACTGGCAAGGCCACCAATTGGATCCTACTGGGTATTTGTGATGAAGGTGCTGAAGATCTGCCCCAAACTGCTGCCACCCGATCTGTTCCCTCATTGCTGCTGTCACTGCCTCACATTCCCAGCAAAGGCGGGGGCTGCTGCAGCCTCTCCCGGCCATGGAGAAACTCCCTACCCCTCCCTAGAGGCTGCTTCTCATGGATGACGGATCCCCAGTGGGAACTCTTAGGCTCTAGCTCCTGGAGAATGTTGTGAGTTTATATTTTAAAAATAGCGTTCATAAAGAAATACATTTCATTCTTTTCCCCAAGATGTGGGGAAAATTATCTCATTATCTAGGCCCTGCTGTGCTGCATATCCAAGCCATGTTGTATATTCTACTGCCCATGGCTTCGTTCAAAGGGATTTGGAAGAGAAAAAAAAAATTGAAGAGATCATATATAATTAGAAGGAAAATATATCCATTTCAAACAAAATCTGATATTAAATATTTTACAAATTCAATACTTAGCATTCCTACTACTTTTAATTTTATTTTATTATAGGTATGGTATGTAAAGAAGTTATTATTATGGATTGAACTCTTTTTCCCTCCACAAAAAGATACGTTGAGGTCCTAACCACCATTTCCGCAGAATATGACATTATTTGGAAATAGAGCCATTGCAGATATAATTAGTTAAGATGAGGTCATACTGCAGTAGGGCGGAACCCTAATCTGACTGGTGTCCTTACAAAAAGATGATCATATGAAGACATAGAGATACACAGGAAGAACATATAAAGATAAAGGCAGATAGCCGAGTTATGCAGTTTCAAGTCAAAAAAAAAAAAAAAAGCGAAGAACTGCTAGCAAACTACCAGAAGCGAGAAAGAGGTAAGGAAGGATTTCCCTTACACGTTTCAAAAGGGAACATGGCCCTGCTGACACCCTGATTTCGGACTTAAAGCCTCCAGAACCGTAAGACAATAAATTTCTGTTCTTTTAAGCCACCCAGTTTGCGGTACTTTGTTACAGCAGCCCTCGGAAACCAGTACAGAAAGTAATGAACAATTTCACCAAGTCCACACAGACACCCCTAAATCTCTTACAGTTTACCTGCAGTGTGCCATACAGATGCTATTTTCTATGGGTGCTCCTATATGTTTAAAGTTGGGAAACACAGTCCTCCACCCTTTCTGAAAATATTGGTATTTCCTGGGAGGTTTTGTCATTGGCCCTCTTCTCAGTCAACCCATTCTTGCTGAGTAAGCTTTATCTACTCAATTTATATCTGAAAGTTCATTGCTTCAAGTCTGTGTCTCCGAGCCCAAATTTCTCTCCTGAGCCACAGACCCTATATCCAACTGTCTTGCTGAACTTAGCGTCCTCACAGTCATTCAAGACTGCAAGACCCAAGTGACATAATAAAAGGAATGCAGAGTGGCTTGAATGTAGATTTTCAAGAGAGCCTTGGGGACATAGGTGTCTGGGCATTGCTTCAGGGGGTAGCTCAATCATTTTCTTTTTTTTAGATAGAAATTCATCACTAGTTTCTCCCTTGAGTCCATCTCACAGCCCAGTGAAGACGGTGTTTATAACCATTCCTGAGGAATAGCATCGCCTTGAGGAGAGTAAAATGCTGGCGAGACGAAGTACACAACCTGTGAGAATGCATCCACACTAAAATAGAGCCAAATATACCACACAGAATAATGAGCTAGTCTATGATATTAAAAAGAAATTATTCACCAGACTCTGGCTAAAAGTAGCAAGAAAGATTTTACTTGAGGTCCTGCAGTAGGGGAGAGAGACTTCACTATAGAACTGAACTAAACTCAGCAAAAAGGCATGAGGCTTTTGAAATGCTGGAGGTGCTAAAGGAGAATTACTGAAGGACATTATGGGGGGCTTGGTCAATGTGATTAGGCCATCTGTGTCTGCGAACTCGCATCTATGGAAGGTAGGCTCCTATTCTCCCACAGGGTCTGGGAGACAAGCACCCTGGGCTTGATGATTGCATTTTAAAGGGATGGCTCCCAGATCCTTGACAAAGACATTCCTGGGTTGTAGAAGATACAATCTCAAAGAGACAGAGAAAGGATTTACAATGGCATGTTTTCTAAAGTCAATGCTCTAAGAAAAGTGAGGTCAGGGGCCTATTGTCAGGTTTTTGCTAGAACAAACAATAAATTCTTTAGGCAGTATTGAGTTTTCCCAGGCATGGCATATTAAGGGGACTAGGGTTGTCATCCTAGGAACACAGCTCTGAGCTGATAGAAATTATGTCAGTGTTTGTTCAAGTCTCTTAGTGTGAGAGATGGATAAGACCATTTGTGCTAAAAGTTACATTTCTTAGAGGCAAAGGTTGAGGCCTAGTCAAGAAGAGGCCTTGAAGAATAAAATGAAAGTTGTTGACTTTTCACTATATCTAAAATACCTAATTGTCCAGACTTATGTTTTTGTGAAAAGCAAGAGTCGGTCTCAATGAAATTGAGATGTCTATTATCACTAATGCCCAAGAGACAGAAATTTAATTCATAGTAGTGGACTGTAATGCTGAGAAAGGAGTTTATTAGAAAAGCAAATGACCAGTCCTCTGCTTTCACTGTCTTTGGGTTGCATCTTTTATCGTAAGTAAGCAAATGGACTCGGTACCCCACCTAGGTATTTTACCTTGAAATACACTTTGTGCTCTAAGGAAAAGTCCAATCATTCAACAAATACTCATTGTTTGCCCACCACGTTCTAGGCACTGTTCTAGGCCCGGAGGATACAGTGGTAAATGAGACAAATAGATCTCTGCCTTTAGGGGGTTCACATTCTAATGGTAGGAGACAGACAATACGTGAGTAAGGAAATAAGACGTTAGAACATTTTATTAAAAATTACTGTAAGTTAGTCCAAGCAGGGTGATATGATAGAGTGTGACGGGCTGGGAGGGATCTGCTTTAGGTGTGGAGCTCAGGGGACCTCTCTGAACAGGCATTTGAGTTGTAGTCTGAATGATCCTGTGGTCATACAAAGATCTGGGGGAAGAGCATTCTGGACAGAGGGCACATGTGCAAATGCCTTGATGTGGAAATAGTTTTGGTGAGTTTACAGAACAGAAAGCCGTCACTGAAGCACAGTGAATTAGCAGGGAGTGGGCTGAGATGTGGAGAAAGAGAGCCAGGTCACATGGGACCTTAGAGGCAGTGGTGAGGAATTAGGGCTTTATTCTAAGTGATGTGGAAACTCAGGAAGGATTTTAAGCAGGGGGGTGAGAACATCATAGACAGATAGATGGGGAATAGCATCACCTTGAAGAGCCTAAAATGCTGGTGAGACAAAGTAGACAATCTCTATCTATCTAACAATCTATCTATCTATCTAATGATCTATCTATCTATCTTTAATCACTTTGGTTGTTCGTGTCAAAAGAATGGTAGGGGACAAGAGTGGAAATAGGAGAGCACCTTTGAATGTATTAGAAAAATCTGGAGAAAATGTGATGGAAGCTTGTACTAGGGCGGTAGCAGTAGAAAGGAAAAGACTGAAGAGGTGAACAGACTGAATAGAGATGAACAGATTCAGGATATATTTGAAAGGGGAACTGACTTGTGAATGGATTCGATGTAGGGAAAGGGAGACACTGATTTATGGCTTGAGGGATATTTCTAGGGGAAAATAGGTTTGGGGAGGTGGCCCTGCATGTATAAATCTAGAATTCAGGAAAGGGTTCAAGTTCAAGATGTCCCGTGGGGAGTCATCAACATATAACCCATATTTACACACATTACCTGTAGGAGTCAAGGAACACAGAACACAAAATGGCAACATTTTAGGCAAATGGGCAGATGAGGGGACTATAGTTGTCTATGTTATTTATTACATTTAATGGTGGTTATTATGCATTACATATGTGCATTCTACATGCTGTATTTTCAAATGGGCCCTTAGTCACACTTACAAATATCATGGGGCCAGGGAGAGAGACCTTGCCATTATGTGTTATGTTTTACGGTGTTATAAGCTTCAAAAGTATTTGTCAACTTCTCTAATCAGTTAGTGCTCCATATGCCAATAATAGCAACAGTACACTCACTAGGATAAAGGCAGAGAGCAGAAGCATAAGTCATCTCCTGGAGCATCCCTGCCTTATTATGCAACAACTGTAGTAAATGCAGTGACTCTTAGCTGTCACTCACTTCTGGAGATAGGAGGGTGGAGCAGAATTGCTCCTACGGCTCACGTGAAGCTATGGCACGTCAAGCCATTTATGATTTTACCATGTAATTGAAGCAAGTCTCTCATGGCACGTCCCCAAAGAGTGTCAGGCTGGGCCTGTCGCAATCAGTAGGCAGTTCGGCCATGGTTTGCTTACGCCCAATCTCCATGGCTCATATACTCTGAAAAATTCTCCTTTTTATGAGAGTGAATATTACCCTACGACAGGTCAAGCCACTCTAGAATGCAGCCAACACTGCTCAGACACTGGAGCTGTTCATTTGGAAAGGTGTCTTTTTCGTTGGCTTTGTGTACAGCCAAAGCATAACCATATCCAGTTTCCGTGGCAGTCTTAGTATTAGTGCAGCTTCATAAATATTACTAGGCACCCAAAGTCTAATAAGCGTTTTATGGAATTGTGAGGAAAATTATGCTTCTGAGTCATGGGTGGTTGGATTACATGATTATTTCCTTCAAGCTTTAATGTTTTATTGATTTGAAATGAATGCTACAGATTACTGTCCAATAGAAACTATCTCAGCCAAAAGCCTTCTATTCTTGCCTGAACGTCTCAGGTGATCAAGAATTTTCAATTCTCTGACACAGTCTATTCTAAGGGAGCATAGTGGTTTAAAGCTGATTTATTCCTAATACATACAGCAGTTGGGGGCACAGAGTAGAACCAAAAATATTAACTTACAAGCTTTGGATGAGGCAGTTATAGTTTCAGATCCCAGTTCTGCTTCTTTAAAGCTGTGATATTGATGATGTTAATCTTGTAAACCTCACTTTCATCATCTATAAAATGCAATTAAAATATTTATCTGTGGTAAGTCAATTATACTTCAAAAACAAACAAATTAACTCATAGAAAAAGAGATCAGATTTGTGGCTACGAGAGAAGGGGGAGTGGAGGGAAAGGGAACTAGATCGTGGTGGTCAAAACATACGAACTTCCAGTTATAAGTACTAGGGGTATCATGTACAACATGATAAAGACAATACCACTGCTGTACGTTATAAATGAAAGCTGTTAAGAGAGGAAATCCTAGAAGTTCTCATCACAAGGAAAAAAATTTCTCTCTATTTCCTTTATGCTATATCTAAATGAGACAATGGATGTTCACTAAACCTATTGCAATCATTTCATGATGTATGTAAGTCAAATCATTATGTTCTACACCTTAAACCCATACAATGCTGCGTGTCAATTATTCCTCAATAAAGCTGGGGGGGAAAACCACCTGAAAAAAAAGGTAGAAAGGGACTTCCCTGGTGGCACGGTGGTTAATAATCCGCCTGCCAGTGCAGGGGACATGGGTTCGAGCCCTGGTCCGGGAAGATCCCATATGCCGTGGAGCAACTAAGACCGTGCACCACAACTACTGAGCACGTGCACCACAACTACTGAAGCCTGGGTGCCTAGAACCCGTGCTCTGCAATGAGAAGCCACCGCAGTGAGAAGCCCGCGCACCGCAACAAAGAGTAGCCCCCGCTCGCTGCAACTAGAGAGAGCCGCGCGCAGCAACGAAGACCCAACACAGCCAAAAAATAAATAAAAATTTAAAAAAAAGTTAGAAAAAGTAAAAAAGATTTTTTGCTATGTTTCTATAGCTTAAAACAAATATGAAGATTATTCTTTTAAATAGCAAATAAGTACAGGAGGAATGATCATTTTAAAATCAGCATTTTGCAACCTTCAATATCATAATTTATTCAGAGATTATCATTAGCACAGGCTAAAAAAAAATTTAACCACCAAATGCCTTGTGGAAATTTAACTGGATCTTGATTTTTTAAAAAAATGTTATAAAATCACTTTTGGAGTAACGGGAAATTTAATTGTGGGCTATATGTTAGTGATGTTAGTGATGATGTTTTGTTTTATTTTGATAATGGTATTATTACGGTTATAAAATAATATTTATCTCACAGGGCTATTGTAGGGATGAAATGTAAAGTGCCTAGGACACTGTTTGGCAATACTGAGCACCAATCCATGGTAGTCGGGGAAAACTTTATTGCCATTTATGGTGGGTTCTCTCCTTCTCCTCTCACCTCAAGAGTCCCACCCATTGGAGCCACTACAAATGCAGTCTGAAGCTTCCATTGCCTCAAATGGTGGCTTCAAACAAAACGAGACTTCAAAATATCAAATTCTTCAAGAAGGATCTGGATGAATAGGGACACAATTCCTCCCTACCTCGCCTCCTCCCATCTCCTGAATATGTAAAGACCCTCTGGAGTGAGGGAAGGGAGAGGCGGCTGGAGAAAAAGAAAGAGTGCAAGACTTTCAGTCTCCCTGGACCGGCCCATCTGGAGCCACCACTGCCCCATCCCCCGAGGACCCGTCATCTACGGTTTGTGAGTGGCCAGCCTGTGACTCCGTAACCAATCTGTTTTCTGGCGCACGGCTTGGTGCATTTGCAGGAAGAAAAAGGCTCCCTTTCTGAGGAATCTGGAACTGAACTAATTTGTCTTGAAATGAATTTTTTTTTCCTGCAGGTGGGGACTTGAGATAAAATCTGTTAGACTTAGAAAAAAAAAATTACATTTTGTAGACCTTAGTATGTGACTTAAAAAATTCCTACTAGCTCTAGGAACTTTTATCTTTATAATAGGCAAAATGTTTCTCTAGTCTCATTTCTATCCAGCAGCCATATTTCTACCTTTGATGTCATAGAAATATAATTTATCTTTTACCCAATAACTCTTCAAGTATTTTAACATGAACATCTGTCTCTCAAATGTTCTCTAAGTTATTATGGCTAGCTTTGTTAATCATTTAGCACATAAAATGATTCTAGACCCTTCCATTGTAGTTACTGTTATCTGTACATGCTCAAGTACATTTGTGTCTCTTCAAAACCAGTGCTCGAAACTGGATTTTACATTTTATATAAAAATTTTATTCTGCTAAATGGGATTAATCTTTCCTAACACTAAGGTCATAAAGAACTTTTTAAACAATGGGGATAACTGCTTTAAACAAAAACACATAGTAACAACTCTGAGTGTAGTAGGAACTGAAGTGTTTAGTGAATTTCTCTTCCCTTCATTCTGAGCTTTGTCATCTCTTTTAGACTCTTCATAAATGCTAACATTTATTGTGTATATTGTAAAATAACTTGATCAGTCAGAAAAACCATTACATATTTATAAAAGTTGATTAACTTAAAAGTTAATAATATATAATTAAAGTAAATTACATACTATCTTACGTCTTTGGAGAAGATTACAGAGCATCTGTAAAATCTTACGAGCAAATGGTAGAGGGCAGAGACATCAGCAAAATCCAAATGGAAAATCGGTCCGTTCAAAACATAAAAAAAGCATTTTTAAGTGTTTTGTCTTTCCCACTTCCCTGCTGCTTTACACAAGCAACGACTTTTGGTTTCTGGTGGCTGTCAAAGATGATTGTATGTTAGGTAACATAAGGTTAGCATTAGAGGTATGACTTTGTGCATGAACAGCTACCACCAGTGTAACCATCTTTCCAGATTCTTCAATTTGCTTGAATGGCTCGCAAGCTGACATCTTTATGCTGTTCTCATCACTAATTTACTGGCAAAGTGCTTTAGGCTCCTGCACCAGCAGTGCCTAAAGACAACACTGTAGATGTGCAGCAGTAGCTAGAGGGCCCCTGAACCCCTAGGGACGCTTCTTTTCACTGCCCTTGCAGTGCACTGCCTGCTTCTAAGCACTGTGTAGCATGGCCTCAGGAGCAAAGAGTGGGGAAGAGATCAAGATTCACAGCGTTCGCGCCTGCCTTTGCACAGATTTCTTAACAGCTGTGTTTGTGTCAGCAAGGTTCAGTCGTTTCAATCATCCCCATTTAGTAAGGAAACAGTTTTACAAGAGCTTAAAAATTTCCACTTGCTCATGTTCGTTCATCCATTTAGCCAACTCCCTGCCCATTTTCTGATGGCTTTCCTCCTCTCTCACCTCCATAGATATTTTTATTTGTTTATTTTGTTTTATCTACTTTCAATTGCAGCAAAATATATATAACATGAACTTTACCATCTTAACCATTTTTAAGTATACAGTTCAGTAGTGTGGTGTTAAGTACATTCATATTATTGTACAACCAACCTCCAAAACTCTTTCAACTTGCAGATCTGAAACTCTACACCCATTAAACAACAATTCCCCATTCATCCCCCTGCCCTCCCATCCACCACTACCCCTGGCACCCACCATTGTACTTTCTGTCTCTATGAATTTGACTGTGTTATATAAGTAGAATCCTACAGTATCTGTCTTTTTGTGACTGGCTCATTTCACTTAGCATAATGTCCTCAAGGTTCATCCATGTTATAACACATCAGCATTTCTTTCCTCTTTATGGCTGAATAATGCTCCTTTGTACGTGTATATACCACATTTTGTTTATCCATTCATCCCTCAATGGACACCTGTGTTACGTCCACATTTTGGTTATTGTAAATAATGCCGCTATGAACATGTATGTACAAAAATCTCTTCAAGACCCTGCTTTCAATTCTTTTGGGTGTATACCCAAAAGTGGAATTGCTGGATCATAAGGTAATTTTATTTTTAAGTTTTTGAAGGCCACTCTACTGCTTTCCACAGTAGCTGCATCACTTTACATTTCTACCAACAATGCACAAGGGGTCCAATTTTTCCACACCCTCGCCAACACCTGTTTTGCTGAAAACAGCTCAAAATTCATATGTTGAAGTCCCAATATGATTATCTGAATGTAACCATATTTTGAGATAGGGCCTTTAAGAGATAATTAAATTAAAATGAAGCCATTAGGGTGAGGCTTAATCCAATCCGACTAGTGTCTTCATAAGAAAAGGAGATTAGGGCATCCAGAGAAAAACCAAGGATGTGCACACACGGAGAAAAGTCCAGGTGAGGACAGAGTGAAAGGCTGCCATCTGCAAGCCACGGAGAGAGGCCTCGCCAGAAACCAAACCCGCCAACACCTTGGGACTTCCAGCCTCCAGAACTGTGAGAAAAGGGAGTTCTACTGTTTAAGCCACCCAGCCTGTGGTCTTTTGTTACGGCAGCCATAACAAACTAACACAGTAGCCATCCTAATGGGTATAAGGTGGCATCTCATTGTGGTTTTGATTTGCACTTCCCTAATAAGTTATGGTGAGCATCTTTCCATGTGCTTTTTGGCCATTTATGTGTCTTGTTTTGAGATGTATCTATTCAAGTCCTTCGCCCATTTTTAAACTGAGTTGTTGGTTTCTTTGTTGTTGAGTTGTAGGAGTTCTTTACATATTCTAGATGCCAACCCCTTATCAGATATATGATTTACAAATATTTTCTTCTACTCTGTGTTGGGAGTCCTTTGGTACATAGAAAGTTTTAATTTTGATGTAGTCCAATTTATCTATTTTTACTTTTTTTTTGGCCTGTCTTTGGCATTACTTCCAGGAAATAATTGCCAAATCCACTGTCGAGAAGTTTTTCCCTTTTTGTTTTCTTGTGAGAGCTTTACAGTTTTTGCTCTGATGTTTAGGTCTTTGATGAATTTTGAGTTAATTTTTGTCTATGGTGTAAGTAGGGCCCAACTTCATTCTTTTGCATGTACATATCCAGTTTTCCAAAGCTGTTCCTTTTTCTTTTTTTTTTTTTTTCAGTACGCGGGCCTCTCACTGCTGTGGCCTCTCCCGTTGCGGAGCACAGGCTCCGGACGCGCAGGCTCAGCGGCCATGGCTCACGGGTCCAGCCGCTCCACGGCATGTAGGATCTTCCCGGACCGGGGCACGAACCCGTGTCCCCTGCATCGGCAGGCGGACTCTCAACCACTGTGCCACCAGGGAAGCCCTCCAAAGCTGTTTTTATGGTCGGTGTTCCCAAACTCAAAGTTGAGGATGAGAAACCAACACTTGGGAAATGGTCTAAATTGTCTGCAATTGTCTAAAATTTCCAGACTCCCTGTTTGGGCCCTTGCTGTGACAATGCAGGGTGACAGAATGCAGGTTGGAAGCATGAATTTCAGAAGTACAGCTCCCATATAAAAACAAGAGCCAGTGCTTGGCCTGCCAAAGACACTTCGAGGGGGATACCTCCATTTCCCAGGACTCCCAGAACTGTTTCCAGTACCCTCCATTGTCTCAAGGATTATTGCCTCTTACGCACCACTTAAAATTTCACTCAACCCCACCTCCTGCTCTAGGTTTCCTCACAGACTTTGACCAGCTCTGAGGGCCTCTGGGAACCTGCTGGACACTCACACCTGCAAAACCTGAAAGTTCAGGGGAGTCAACACCTGTGGGCCCACCCTTGGCCAATGGGGAGTGGGAAGTGACAGGTAAATGCTTCTTCCTTTTGTCCTCTAGTTAGAGAGCTCTCAAGTCAGTTCATAGGGTCCAGGAGGAATCCAGCACCATCACCTGTACCAGGGGCTGACTTGATAATTATCCTTATTTTTCTTCCCCTCACTTTCTGTTTGACTCCCTCTGTCTGCCCTGCCGCTCCACGGAATCTCCATTCTCAAATAATCTACCATCACACAAACATCTGTCTCAGACTCTGCTTTCAGGGGAACCGAGGCTAAGACAGGTATTATGGAATTTCAGAGAAGCCTGCTCCCCATGAAATGCCTACCCACCCATGTGGATGGCCTTCTGGCTTGTTTCTTTGGCTGAAAAGGGATGGAGGGAACCAGAGAAGATAAGGGAGAATATAGAGCTGATTTTCTGTGACTAGCAATTGAATTCCGTTATAGCTTTTTGTTTTATCACCAGTGGAGATGAAACCGTCTCCAAATCTTCCCATCAGCTACTTCCAAGTTCCAGAAATGGAAAAAAAAATCAATGACAATGCCTGTGGGAACTTACTTCTCATTATACCATTTGTTCTACGTTGCAAGAGTTCTCAACATTGCACTTCAACCAGGAAGCTGGTCCATGAGGAGCCTTCTTGCTAAAGCAGAGTAGGTGGCAGTTTCCTGGTGAGTTAAACAGATATACTGAGTGACACACGGTTTCACTTAATGGTAGGAATAGAAGGGAGGGAAACAAGAACATGGACCACTGGGGAGGAACTCTGGGCAGGAGTCAGGAAACCTGGGCTCTGGGCAGCTCCGTCACTGAGACAAATGACAGCTCCTAGGCTCTCCCAGAACCCACCTACCTCCACCAGCTCAGCTAGCAAGCGGGCGCCTTGCTTTTGGTCTCAACTGGGCTTCCAGGAGCTGCAGCTGGACAGGTGAGGGTATGAGACTCCAAGAGAGGGACTTACATAAAATCAGGCTCTGGAAACAAACAAAAAAATAGTCTGAAGCCTGCTGTGCAGAGAGGTAAGGGCAGAGTCTGCCATCAGGTCACCTGGGAGAAGAATCAGATGCAGAGTCCCCAAGACAAAGCTAGAGCCGATCTCCCGAGAAGCTTGTACAGAGAGCAGGTACCATTTGTGGAATTCCGAAGCCACAACTCTGGGTGGTACACGAACTGGTAAGGACACCAAGACAGTTCAGACATCCTCTCATTTAGATGCTTGGACCCTTGTTACTCGAAGTGGGATCTGCAAACTCACAGTCTCGGCATCACCTACAAGCTGGTCAGAAATGCAGAATCTCACTCTCCAACCCAGACCTCCTGAGTCAGAGTCTGTGTTTTTAACAAGATCCCTCGTTGATTCTCACACACATTAAAGTCTCAGAAGTGCTGTCAGTGAGTCAGTTGTGTTCGCACGGGTTTCCTGGTTGTCTCTGAGCAATTTGGCTCAGAGGTTTTCAACAGCGAGGGTACCGCTCCCTCTGGGAGGGCCCACTGGGAAGTTGGCAGGGGAATTGTGGTTGTCATAATGACTGGTGCTTCCTGGCATTTAGTGGGCAGGTGTCAGGGACACTAAACATCCTGCAATGTGTGGGATGGTCCTTCAGAGCAAAGAACTGTCCTGCCCAAACGCCAGTGGTGTCCCTGATGAGAAACATGTTGGCTATTACTTAATCTGTAAAATGAGCATTTAGACTAGATGAATTCCAATGTTCCTCCCAGCTCTTAGTGTCTTTTGTTCTACCACTGTCTTCACACCGATTTAGAAAGTTCTCAGCACTTCCTTTCCCTTCTAATTATGGCTGCTCTAAGCCCAAGTCATTTTCTTTTTTTTTTTTGCGGTATGCGGGCCTCTCACTGTTGTGGCCTCTCCCATTGCAGACCACAAGCTCTGGACACGCAGGCTCAGTGGCCATGGCTCATGGGCCCAGCCGCTCCGCGGCATGTGGGATCTTCCCGGACCGGGGCACGAACCCGCGTTCCCTGCATCGGCAGGCGGACTCTCAACCACTGCGCCACCAGGGAAGCCCCCAAGTCATTTTCATTTAGACAATCCCATGGAACCAGTCACAGAGAATAACCCTAATGAACATAATTCATAGAACCCCCTGTAACATATAACTTGTCCATTCTGGTTAGAGTTCAAAGAGTCCTTTCAGTCAGTTTAATGTATTTGTCATTATGATGCTGATAACACAAAATAGTGTCTGGAAACATTGCAAAGTCATACTAGTTAGCAGTTGGGGCAATGAGATTTTAGCTGAAGTGCTTCTCTCTCCACTCTCACTACCTCTGTCCTGTTTGGATTAAGGGGAGGAAGAACACTGGAGGACATAAAGTTGCCAACAGCTGTGTAACATCATCCCCAGAGAGACAGAGCAGACAGCAAACATGTGAAGGGTCACAAGCAGGGTCTGGTGAACCTGACGGCACCAGAACTTTCTGAATATGTGTGCCTGGTGGAGGAGATTAAGTAAGACTGCAACTGGTAGAATCGTAGGAAAATCTGAGTAAATAAGTGGGCTCCTTTTGTGTGTGGTGTCCCTATTTGAAAATGAAAACATGAATTAATTACTCTGTATCCCATTGCAGTGCTGTCAGGACAAAGGAAAGCATCTAATGAAAAATGTGAACTTCTGTGATGAAAGGTAGTGTCTACCTCTAAAGCACTATTAGTATTTACCCTCGTACTATACTTGACACACCCTACAGGTGCCCAGGTCAAGAAATGAAGATCCGTTCATTCCTAGAGGAGCTGATCTTTCCTAGGATTATTTGTCCTGGGATTCTCTGTAGTAGTGTTCGTCAGTGCACTCACCATGCTGTCTTCTGGCTTCAGAAATTAATGGTGTGGATGAAAGCACAGACTTTTGATAATCGGTGCTTGCACAAAGCTCCTCTATACATGTCGGTGGCCGGCCGCTGAGCTAAGCAAACAGGAGAGACAATGTTGAAGACTGGAGTTTTGCCTGCGGCTTAGACTTTACGTCAATCAACAGTGTACTAATTATGACCCCAATGTAGCCCTGGTCAGCAGTAGAAGCGAAGGATTTTTTTGACGTGCTTGGGAAAAGCAGTTGGTCAATAAAGGCAGTTAAAAATAATTTCTAAAAAGCATGCCTTAACATTTTATTTTAATGTGAAATGTGTAAATGCACATGATGTGTATGCCCTGACTAATGTCGATGCTTTGAATCCGCTGATTTGGGGGATCTGCAACCAGATCTTTGCATTATACTTTTATGCTTAGTAACTAATACTGTGTCTTTGGTCCTCAGGAATACTTAGTGGCAAAGTTGTATTGGGTCAATACAAACTTATTACCATTTCTGGAAAACTGGCTTAAATTGCAGACCCTAAGTTAATGGATCCTGATAAACAGCATATTCCATTTTATTTCAGGCAAATATTGAAATGTATTTACAGGTCTAATTCTAATAGTAAATTATTGAATATAGTTACTTAAACCAGCTCCTGGACTTACCACTAAAAATAATCACAGATAGCCCTCTACAAGTTAGCCCTTTTCTACTTACAGTGTCTGCATATATAATTACATATAATATATATAATTAGTATATTATTATATAATACTGCTATAGTAATACCATTTATATAGGTATACTATACCGTATACTGTATACTATATACTTGTATACCATATACTATATTATACATAGTAATATACACATATAATATATAGCTGTTATGTAACTAAGAGAGAGATAAAGATTAGAAAAAAAGTCATAAAACCATCATTATTTTCAACTTATATGCTTTTCTGCATAAAAATATCCAAAGGAACCAACAGATAAATGATTATGCAAACCAACTGCACCCCCCAAACCAGCAACAAATAGATCAAAAATACAACATTTAAAGATATCACTTATAACAGCAACAAAACATGTAAGTTATCTACAAATAAATCTTTGACAAGTGTGTAAGATATTTTTAATAGAAAGAGGAAAAATTTGTTGAAAGCTATTAAAGAAATAAATGTTCTTGCATGGGAAGTCTCAGTAACATAAAGACATCAGTTCTCCCAATGGACTTTTACTTTTGATGAAAGTTAAACCATATTACCCTAAAGTCAATCTGAATGAGCAAAGGGCCAGGAATTGTCAAAATAATTTTTAGGAAGAACAAAAGGGACCCACTTTTAAAAATATCATGCATCTTGTATGTCAAGAGAAAACTGTAATTTGAAAAGATACAAGCAGCCCAGTGTCCATAGCAGCACTATTTACAATATTCAGGACATGGAAGCAACCTAAATGTCCATTGACGAGTGAATGGATAAAGAAGATGGGAGATTTTATATATATATATATATATATATATATATATATATAGTATTATATATACTGGAATACTACTCAGCCATGAAAAATAATGAAATAATGCCATTTGCAGCAACATGGATTGACCTAGAAATTATTATACTTAATGAAGTCAGAAAGAGAAAGACAGGTACTATATGATATCACTTATATGTGGAATCTAAACTATGATACAAATGAACTTATTTACAGAACAGAAACAGACTCACAGATATAGAAGACAAACTTATGATTACCAAAGGGGAAAGCAGGTTGGGAAGGGACACATTAGGAGTTTTGGATTAGCAGGTGTACACTACTCTATATAAAATAGATAAACAACAAGGTCCTACTGTATAGCATAGGGAGCTATATTCAATATCCTATAATAAACCATAATGAAAAAGAAAAAAAATATATAACTGAATCACTTTGCTGCACACCAAAAACTAACACAACATTGTAAATCAACTGAAGTTCAATAAAAAATTTAAAAATTAAAAAAGAATCATGTATCTTATATCTTGAAGCTATTGTAATTAGGACAGTGTGGTTTATGACAGAGTAGGTTAGTACAGGGAGAGAGCAACTAGACTGATGAACAGTCTATAAATAGATCCACATATATGGAAGCTTGTTAACTAAAAGAGGAACTACCGACTCCTGGGGACAGGATGCTGGAAGAGCTGGTTGTCCATACTGAAAAATTATATTTCAATCTCTGCTTCATATCATTCCCCCAAACAGATTCTAGGTGAATAAAAGATGTAAATGTGAACAGAAAAACTTTAAAATTTTAAGAAGAAAATATCTTTATGATCTTGGATTAGGAAAGGATGATTTTAGGCAAGATTTTACAACTACATATCATTAAGGATAAGATTCATAAACTAGGTTAAATTAAGATTTAAAACTTCTGTACATCAACAGATACCATAAATTAAATGAAGACAAACCTCAAAATGACTGCATTTATTATAAGGCATATACTTGATAGAGGATTACTATTTAAAACACGTAAATAGGCCTACAGATCAATTTTTTAAAAAGACAAATGTTTTGGAGATTGGGTCAAGATGGCGGAGTAGAAGGACGTGCTCTCACTCCCTCTTGCAAGAGCACTGGAATCACAACTAACTGCTGAACATTCATCAAGAGGAAGACACCGGAACTCACCTAAAAAGATATCCCACATCCAAAGACAAAGGAGAAGCCGCAATGAGACGGTAGGAGGGGCACAATCACAATAAAATCAAATCCATAACTGCTGGGTGGGTGACTCACAGACTGGAAAACAGTTATACCACAGAAGTCCACCCACTGGAGTGAAGGTTCTGAGCCCCACGTCAGGCTTCCCAACCTGGGTGTCCGGCAACGGAAGGAAGAATTCCTAGAGAATCAGATTTTCAAGGCTAGCGGGATTGGATTACAGGACTTCGACAGCACAGGGGAAAAAGAGACTCCACACTTGAAGGGCACACACAAAGTAGTGTGCACATCGGGACCCAGGGAAAGGAGCAGAGACCCCACAGGAGACTGAACCAGACCTACCTGCTAGCCTTCGAGGGTCTCCTGCAGAGGCGGGGGTGGCTGTGGCTCACCGTGGGGACAAGGACACTGGCAGCAGAAGTTCTGGGAAGTACTCCTTGGCGTGAGCCCTCCCAGAGTCCACCATTAGCCCCACCAAAGAGCCCAGTAGGTTCCAGTGTTGGGTCACCTCAGGCCAAACAATCAACAGGGCGGGAACCCAGCCTCACCCATCAGCAGACAAGTGGATTAAAGTTTTACTGAGCTCTTTTGGTTGGAGCCAACCAGCAACAGCCAGCTCTACCCACCACCAGTCCCGTCCATCAGGAAACTTGCACTAGCCTCTTAGATAGCCTCATCCACCAGAGGGCAGACAGCAGAAGCAAGAAGAACTACAATCTTGCAGCCTGTGGAACAAAAACCACATTCATAGAAAGATAGACAAGATGAAAAGGCAGAGGGCTATGTACCAGATGAAGGAACAAGATAAAACCCCAGAAAAACAACTAAATGAAGTGGAGATAAGCAACCTTCCAGAAAAAGAATTCAGAATAATGATAGTGAAGATGACCCAGGACCTCAGAAAAAGAATGGAGGCGAAGATCAAGACGATGCAAGAAATATTTAACAAAGACCTAGAAGAATTAAAGAGCAAACACCTAGAAGAATTAAAAAACAAACAAACAGGATGAACAATATAACAACTGAAATGACAAATACACTAGAAGGAATCAATAGCAGAATAAATGAGGGAGAAGAATGGATAAGTGACCTGGAAGACAGAATGGTGGAATTCACTGCCACAGAACAGAGTAAAGAAAAAAGACTGAAAAGAAATGAAGACAGCCTAAGGGACCTCTGGGGCAACATAAAACACAACAACATTCACATTATAGGGGTCCCAGAAGGAGAAGAGAGAGAGAACGGACCCAAGAAAATATCTGAAGAGATTATAGTCAAAAACTTCCCTAACATGGGAAAGGAAATAGCCACCCAAATCCAGGAAGCGCAGAGAGTCCCAGGCAGGATAAACCCAAGGAGAAACATGCAAAGACACAGTAATCAAATTGACAAAAATTAAAGACAAAGAAAAATTATTGAAAGCAACAAAGGAAAAAGGACAAAAAACACACAAGGGAACTCCCATAAGCTTAACAGCTGATTTCTCAGGAGAAACTCTACAAGCCAGAAGGGAGTGGCATGATATATTTAAAGTGATGAAAGGGAAGAACCTACAACCAAGATTACTGTAGCTGGTGAGGATCTCATTCAGATTTGATGGAGAAATCAAAAGTTTACAGACAAACAAAAGCTAAGAGAATTCAGCACCACCAAACCAGCTCTACAACAAATGCTAAAGGAACTTCTCTAAGTGGGAAACACAACAGAAGAAAAGAACCTACAAAAACAAACCCATAACAATTAAGAAATGGTAACAGGAACATACATATTGATCATTACCTTAAACGTGAATGGGTTAAATGCTCCAACCAAAAGACACAGGCTCACTGAACAGATACAAAAACAAGAACCATATATATGCTGTCTATAAGAGACCCACTTCAGACCTAGGGAAACATAAAAACTGTAAGTGAGGGGATGGAAAAAGATATTCCATGCAACTGGAAATCAAAAGAAAGCTGGAGTAGCAATACTCATATCAGATAAAATAGACTTTAAAATAAAGAATGTTACAAGAGATAGGAAGGACACTACATAATGATCAAGGGATCAATCAAAGAAGAAGATATAACAATTATAAATATATATGCACCCAACATAGGAGTACCTCAATACATAAGGCAACTGCTAACAGCTATAAAAGAGGAAATTGACAGTAACACAATAATAGAGGGGACTTTAACACTTCACTTACATCAATGGACAGATCATCCCAACAGAAAATTAATAAGGACATGACACAATAGACCAGACAGATTTAATTGATATTTATAGGACATTCCATCCAAAAACAAAAGATTACACTTTCTTCTCAAGTGCACACGGAACATTCTCCAGGATAGATCATATCTTGGATCACAAATCAAGCCTCAGTAAATTTAAGAAAATTGAAACCATATCAAGCATCTTTTCTGACCACAGTGCTGTGAGATTAGAAATCAATTATAGGGAAAAAAAACGTAAAACCCACAAACACATGGAGGCTAAACAATATGTTACTAAATAACCAAGAGATCACTGAAGAAATCAAAGAGGAAATCCAAAACTACCTAGAGACAAATGACTACGAAAACACGATGATCCAAAACCTATGGGATGCAGCAAAAGCAGTTTAAGAAGGAAGTTTATAGCAATACAAGCCTGCCTCAAGAAACAAGAAAAATCTCAAATAAACAATCTAACCTTACACCTAAAGAAACTAGAGAAAGAAGAACAAACGAAACCCAATGTTAGCAGAAGGAAAGAAGTCATAAAGATCAGAGCAGAAATAAATGAAATAGAAACAAAGAAAACAATAGCAAAGATCAATAAAACTAAGAGCTGATTCTTTGAAAAGATAAACAAAATTGATAAATCATTAGCCAGACTCATCAAGAAGAAGAGGGAGAGGACTAAAATCAATAAAATTAGAAATGAAAGAGAAGTAACAACAGACACTGCAGAAATACAAAGCATCCTAAGAGACTACTACAAGCAACTCTATGGTAGTAAAATGGACAATCTGGAATAAATGCAAATTCTTAGAAAGGTATAACCTTCCAAGACTGAACCAGGAAGAAATAGAAAATATGAACAAACCAATTACAAGTAATGAAATTGAAACTGTGATTAATATCTTCCAACAGGGCTTCCCTGGTGGCACAGTGGTTGAGAGTCCGCCTGCTGATGCAGGGGATGAGGGTTCATGCCCCGGTACAGGAAGATCCCACATGCCATGGAGTGGCTGGGCCCGTGAGCTGTGGCCGCTGAGCCTGCATGTACGGAGCCTGTGCTCCGCAACGGGAGAGGCCACAATAGTGAGAGGCCCGCGTATCACACACACACACAAAATCTTCCAACAAACAGAAGTCCAGGACCAGATGGCTTCACAGGTGAATTCTATCAAACATTTAGGGAAGAGCTAACACCCATCCTTCTCAAAGTCTTCCAAACAATTGCAGACGAATGATCACTCCCAAACACATTCTATGAGGCCACCATCACCCTGATACCAAAGCCAGACAAAGGTACTACAAAAAAACAAAATTACACACCAATATCACTCATGAATATAGATGCAAAAATCCTCAAAAAAATACTAGCAAACAGAATCCAACAACATATTAAATGGGTCATGCACCATGATCAAGTGGGATTTATCCCACGGATGCAAGGATTCTTCAATATACACAAATCAACCAGTGTGATACACCATATTAACAAACTGAAGAATAAAAACCATATGACCATCTCAATAGATGTAGAAAAAGCTTTTGACAAAATTCAACATCCATTTATGATAAAAAAAGTCTCCAGAAAGTGGGCATAGAGGGAACCTACCTCAACGTAATAAAGGCCATATATGACAAACCCACAGCAAACACTACTCTCCATGGTGAAAAACTGAAAGCATTTCCTCTAAGATCAGGAACAAGACAAGGATGTCCACCCTCACTGCTATTATTCAATATAGTTTTGGAAGTCCTAGCCACGGCAATCAGAAAAGAAAAAGAAATAAAAGGAATACAAATTGGAAAAGAAGAACTAAAACTGTCACTGTTTGCAGATGACACGATACTACACATAGAGAATCCTAAAGATGCCATGAGAAAACTACTAGACCTAATCAATGAATTTGGTAAAGTTGCAGGATACAAAATTAATGCACAGAAATCTCTTGCATTTCTATACACTAATGATGAAAAATCTGAAAGAGAAATTAAGGAAACACTCCCATTTACCATTGCAACAAAAAGAATAAAATACCTAGGAATAAACCTACCTAGGGAGACAAAAGACCTGTATGCAGAAAACTATAAGACACTGATGAAAGAAATTAAAGAGGATGCCAACAGATGGAGAGATATACCATGTTCTTGGATTGGAAGAATCAATATTGTGAAAGTGACTATACTATCCAAAGCAATCTACAGATTCAATGCAATCCCTATCAAATTATCAATGACATTTTTTACAGAACTAGAACAAAAAATCTTAAAATCTGTATGGAGACACAAAAGTCCCTGAATAGGCAATGCAGTCTTGAGGGAAAAAAACGGAACTGGAGGAATCAGGCTCCCTGACGTCAGACTATACTACAAAGCTATAGTAATCAAGAGAATGTGGCACTGGCACAAAAACAGAAATATAGATCAATGGAACAGGAGAGAAAGCCCAGAGATAAACCCATGCACCTATGGTCAACTAATCTATGACAAAGAAGGCAAGGATATACAATGGAGAAAAGACAGTCTCTTCAATAAGTGGTGCTGGGAAAACTGGACAGCTACATGTAAAAGAATGAAATTAGAACACTCCCTAACACCATACACAAAAATAAACTCAAAATGGATTCGAGACCTAAATGTAAGACCAGATACTATAAAACTCTTAGAGGAAAACATAGGAAGAACACTCTTTGACATAAATCACAGCAAGATCTTTTCTGATCCACTTCCTAGTGTAATGGAAATAAAAACAAAAATAAACAAATGGGACCTAATGAAACTTAAAAGCTTTTGCACAGCAAAGGAAACTACAAACAAGACAAAAAGACAACCTTCAGAATGGGAGAAAATATTTGCAAACGAATCAATGGACAAAGGATTAATTTCCAAAATATATAAACAGCTCATACAGCTTAATAACAAAAAAAAACAAACAACCCAATCCAAAAATGGGCAGAAGACCTAAATAGACATTTCTCCAAAGAAGACATAGAGATGGTCAAGAAGCACATGAAAAGCTGCTAAACATCACTAATTATTAGAGAAATGCAAGTCAAAACTACAATGAGGTATCACTTCACACCAATCAGAATGGCCATCATCAAAAAATCTACAAACAATAAATGCCGGAGAGGGTGTGGAGAAAAGGGAACACTCTTGCACTGTTGGTGGGAATGTCCATTGATACAGTCACTGTGGAGAACAGTATGGAGGTTCCTTAAAAAACTAATAATAGAACTACCATATAACCCAGCAATCCCACTACTGGGTATATACCCAGAGAAAACCATAATTAAATAAGAGTCATGTACCACAATGTTCATTGCAGCTCTGTTTACAATAGCCAGTACATGGAAGCAACCTAAGTGTCCATTAATAGATGAATGGATAAAGAAGATGTGACACATATATACAATGGAATATTACTCAGCCATAAAAAGGAATGAAATTGATTTATTTGTAGTGAGGTCGATGGATCTAGAGTCTGTCACACAGAGAGAAGTAAGTTAGAAAGAGAAAAACAAATATCATATATGATTGCATATATGTGAAACCTAGACAAATGGTACAGATGAACTGGTTTGCAGGGGAGAAATAGAGACACAGATATAGAGAACAAATGTATGGATGCCAAGCGGGGAAAGTGGTGGGGCAGGGGAGCAGTGGTTGTGTGATGAATTGGGAGACTGGAATTGACATATATACACTAATATGTATAAAATGGATAATTAATAAGAACCTGCTATATAAAAATATAAATAAAATTCTAAAAATAAAAAGAAGGTAACAAAACAAACACAAAAAAGACAAATGTTTTAATAGAGAGATCAAAGGGCAGGACAGAGAGTCATTTCATAAAATAAGAAACTTGAATGTAAAATAAATATAGGAAGAGATGTTCAGTCTTATCGGTAAATGGTAAATAAATGTAAACTTAAAAAAAAGAGAATCTGTATTCCACCTACCACAGACTAGAACTAGGGAGAACACAGAGTAGAAGGTCAATGCCAGGGGAATTATTAAGCAGTGGTCATACATATCCTAGATATTTAATGTTAAAGATTGGCTAGTATATTTGAAGTTCTGCATGCTTAAATTTTTTTTTTTTTTTTTTTTTTTTTTTTTTTTTGCGGTACACGGGCCTCTCACTGCTGTGGCCTCTCCCGTTGCGGAGCACAGGCTCCGGACGCACAGGCTCAGCGGCCATGGCTCATGGGCCCAGCCGCTCCGTGGCATGTGGGATCCTCTTGGACCGGGGCACGAACCCGTGTCCCCTGCATCGGCAGGTGGACTCTCAACCACTGCGCCACCAGGGAAGCCCTGCATGCTTAAAATTTAAGGAAAGAGAACAAACGTTTTGGAAATCTCTATGCCCTTGGCCGACGAAACCTCAATAAGTAACAGGGACTATAGGCAGGTGGTACTGATGAAAGTAGCCATGAACAGCAGATCAATGGAAAACTATTTTGCTATTTGAACCAGCTTTCCAGTTAATGCCAATATAAATGATAGTAAGTATAAATTTAATATAATTAAATATAAACAGAAGTAGATATTAATATAAACAAAGCATTTAAAAAACCAGAATGTTTGTAATGTTGAAAAGAGTGGAGACAATTCAAAATTGGAGGAACTGAACTGTGTTTTATTTTCTATCCACATAGAGACCATGTTTCCTTCTGCATGTCTACACAGCAGCTGGTCCTATTTTTAACACATAGTGAGGGGAATAATAAAAAGTTAATTGTGTAGTAATAATGATAATAACCTTTAACACTCTCCTTGGCATAGTCTATCTTATCTTTCCTGAATTATCTATTACTGCTTTCCTATGTACTTTATATACCAACAAAACAGAATTGTTCCTTTTCCCCTAAACCCATCCCTGTACATTTGACCATGTGTCTGCCCCTAAGAACACCGTTCACTTCATCAGTGGCTATCAAATTTCTACCCATTTTTTAGGGCCCAATTCAAATGTCCCCTCCTTCATGAGGCATTCTTTGATCAATCCCAGCCTCTGTTTTTGAAATTTAAGGTGCATGTCACTTTCTACCTTATCCTATGGTTTTTTGTGTTCATAATGTAGCTCCCTCTACTTGACTGTGTTTTCCTTAAGCAGTAACCCAGACTTTTTCATTTTAGATTACCCATGGTGCCTGGCAGGATTACAAGTGCTTAAAAAGTGTGAATTCATGTAATGGATGACTTCGTTTTTTTGTCTTTCTCACAGTGCCGAAATCAAGGTAAAAGAAATTAATATAATTACTGCTAATAGAGAAGAACTTAGCCACATCAAAGAGACCTTAGTTACAATTATAACTCACAGAATTATTTCTCAAAATTTCCCAGAGTTCAGTTTTACCCCTTCACCAAGAAAACCCTTGGTTAAACATAATCTCCACACATGTACAGACTTGCATCATACCTGCATGCTGTAAGCCTGGATCTTATCAATCACCAAGGGAAATAAGTTCTCTAGGCAGTCTGCCCCAAACCTCCCTTCCCCTGAAGCTTTCCAAACAAAGTTCAAGCATATTACCAGAGGGAGAGGAAGGTATTTCCTTAAGAAATCAGTCAAAAAAAGAAAGCTGACATGAAACCAATACAGCATATATTTCTCCAATGCTAGAAGTGTCTGACATGATATCTTACTATGTTTCACGAATTTTATTGTACGATTTTATGGAAATACATACTGAATTAAATTAGGACATCATTCATATCTTCCCCTTGAGAGATTTTATGAATGCACAACTTTTTTCTTCAAATACTTGAGTTAAATTCTGGCTTACAAGCTAAAACAGCTTGGCAGAAACATTTATTCTGATAGACCGGTCTGTTGTCATTTAATGAATTACTTCGTTGTAGTCAGAAACTAATGAAGTGATATCTTTAAATTATGAAATGTGCTCTTAAAATTCATCACCTAGGGCTTCCCTGGTGGCGCAGTGGTTGAGAGTTCACCTGCCGATGCAGGGGACATGGGTTCGTGCCCCGGTCCAGGAGGATCCCACATGCTGCGGGGCGGCTGGGCCCGTGAGCCATGGTCGCTGAGCCTGCGCATCTGGAGCCTGTGCTCCGCAATGGGAGAGGCCACAACGGTGAGAGGCCGGCGTACCGCAAAAAAAAAAAAAAAAAAAAAATTCATCACCTAGATATTTAGTATTTAAAGGCAACACACACATGGCACACTATACATGCAGACACGTGCAAGCATACATGTTTGTACACATACTCACATATGCAGCACATTCACATATGCATAACACATACCCCCACACACACACCCCTACACATATGCACCACCCACATATACCTTGTAATAGGAGACCAAATGGTTTCACATAGAAAAACAAAAATAACCACAATGTAAAAGTATAAAGATAAGAACTGTGACTATGTGAATTTTGGTGCACAAGGTTTTTGAGTTAGTAATTTATTCCCTACATCATCAAAACATTTCCAGTTAGTATAAGAAGGTAGACAAAATAGGAGGGAAATTTTTGATTAATCCAAAAAAAATCCATTAAAGGAAGACCAAAAGTGTATGGGACAAATAGAAAACAAATACTGAGATGACAGACTTAAATCCATGTCAGTAATCACATTAAATGTGAAAGGACTAAACATCCCAACTAAAAGGCAGATATTATTAGACTAACTAAAAAACAGACCCAAGAATATTCTTATAAGACACAAACTTTAAATATTAGGACACAGAACAGTTGAAAGTAAATTATTAGAAACATGAATACCATATTAGATGTAAACACTAACCACAAAAAGCTTAAAAATTAAGTTTATATTTATAAAAATTATAGCTCTGGCTATAATATCAGACAAAGTAGACTTTAAGGCAGAAAGTATTCCCAGGTAAAAAGAAGGGCATTTAATAATGATGAAAGGGTCAATTCAATAGGAAGATATAATAATCCTTAATGTGTATATGCCTGATAGCATACATTCAAAATAGGAAGTAAAAATTGACAGAAATAAAATGATAAATAGATAAATCCATAATTAGAAATGGATATTTGAGAACATATCTCTCTGTAATTGATAGAACAGGCAGACAAAAATCAGTCACAATATATGAGATGAATAATCTGACCTAATCCGACATTAATAAAGCATTTAAAGAATATTATAGCCAACAACCATGAAAAAGAAAAAAAGAACACATACTATTTAAGTGCAATAGATCATTCACAAAAATAGACCATATTCTGGGCTATAAAGCAAGTCTCAATAAATTTCAAAGGACCAAAGTCATATAAAATATGTTTTGCACAGATAATGGAATTAAATTAGAAATCAGTAACAAAAAATAATTAGAAATCGTCCAAATATTTGGAAATTAAGCAACACATTTCTAAATTATCTATTGGTCAAAGAAGAAGTCACAAGGTAAATTAGAAACTTTTTTTTTTTTTTTTTGCGGTACGCGGGCCTCTCACTGCTGTGGCCTCTCCCATTGCGGAGCACAGGCTCCGGATGCACAGGTTCAGCGGCCATGGCTCACGGGCCCAGCCACTCCACGGCATGTGGGATCTTCCCGGACCGGGGCACGAACCCGTGTTCCCTGCATCGGCAGGCGGACTCTCAACCACCGCGCCACCAGGGAAGCCCTAGAAACTATTTTGAACAAATAATAATAACACAAATTAGCAAAATTTTGAGACGTAAGTAAAGCAATGCTTAGTAAGAAATTTATATGTTTAAACACATATGCTGGAAAAGAAGAAAGTTTTAAAATCAAGGAGTTAAGCTTCCACTTCAAGAAACTAGAAAAGGAAAGTAAATTAACAAAAAGTGTGCAAGATGTACACGCTAAAAACTATCAAACAGTGCTCTGAAAAATTAAAGAAGACCTAAATAAATGGAGAGGTATACCACAGGCTTGATATTATTAAGATATCAATTATCCCTAAATTGATCTATAAATTTAATGCTATTCCAATGAAAATCCCAGAAGGCTTAATATTTTGTGCATAGAGATCAATCATCTGATCTATAATTTATTGGGAAATGCAAAGGACACAGACTAGCCAAAACTATTTAAAAAAAAAAGAAAAAAGGAACCAAGTTGGAAGACCTATACTAAAAGATTTTAAACTTACTCTAAGGCTTGGTAATTAAGATAGTGAGGTATTGGCAAAAACACAAACAGATTGATAGAACTAAAGAGAGAGTTCAGAAATAAACACATATATATTTGGTCACTTGATTTACAACAATGACACTCATGCATTTCAAAGAGGAAGGATGGTCTTATTAATGAATGCTGCTAGAGCAACTGGATATTCCTATAGAAAAAAATATATATTTGATGCTATCTCTCACCATACACAAAAATCAATTCTGGGTAGATCAAGTGTAAATTTGAAAGCTAAAGCTACCTTGAGATAGACAAAGATTTTTAAAACAGGGAACAAACAGCACTGACCACAAAAATTTTTAATTGATAAATTGGTCATCATCAAAATCTAAAAATCTGCTTATCAAAAGATACTCTTTAGGAAGTGAAAAGGCACTCCAGAGCCTGGAAAAACATATATCTGACAAAGGACTTGTATCCAGAATATATGAAGGGCTCTTACAGTTCAATAATAATAGGACAAACAACCTAATTTTTAAAAAAGGCAAAAGATTTAGGAGATAATTTACAAAATAAAATATCTAGTCAACGAGCATAAAAAAATTATTCAACAACATTACTTATCAGGGAAATGCAAATTAAAAACAAAACAAAAGATACTTCTACACACCCTCTTTAATTCTACAGTTAAAGACTGACAGTTTCTAGTGTTGGCAAGATGTGGAGTAATTGAGACTCTCATACGTTGCTCTTTGGCTGTTTCTATTCAAAGTTAAACAAGTGTCTCTTCTATGGCACAGCTACGTCCACAAAAAGACTTATGCTAGACTCTTCATAGCATATTAATTTATAATAGTAAAAAATTAGGAAGCATCCAAGTATTCATCATAAGAGGAACAAATGAATAAGTCATGGTATGTTAATATAAGGGAAATCTACACAACAATAAAAAAGGAATGTACTGATATACACAACAATAAGGATGAAACTGAAAAAGATATTGAGAGCAAAAGAAGCTCGATACAAAGGAGTATATAGTGCAGGATTCCATTTATATGAAGTTTTAGGATAGGCAAAGCTTTTCCACAGTGATAGAAGTTAGCATAATGGTTACCTCAGAAGTTGGTTTTGCCTGGGAAGATACCACAGGAACGTTTTTGGGTAGATAGACATGTTCTACGTCTTGATTGGTGGTGGTTACACAGATTTATAAATGTGTAAAATTTTATCAAGTTGTGTTTTTAAGATTTGTGTATTTTATACAAATTATACCTTAAGAAGTAACTTTGCATTTTGAATATGTGATATGTTAAAAATATTCTATAAACTGTATAAATTTGTAAAATTTTGACAATACATTATCTAAAATACAAAAAGAGAAAGAAAAATAAAGGATCTTTAACTTGTATGCAAGAAATGAGTAGCTTGAATGGCTGAATTCCGCTCAAGGTTGTTAATAATAAGTTAATGCTTTGAAGGTCAATATTTACTTCTAAAAGACAGCAATGATTTCTACACAGAAATTTATGTAAAACGCAAATAAGAGAGTCTGACAAAGACATAATCAGGCTCAACAGAATATAAACATTTCCAAGAACCAGAAAAGAAGCAGGACATTTAAGAGTGAGAGTCCTGCTGAAGCCAAAGGCATGCTGTGCTCAAGGTAACTACTAAAAAATAAAACCAAAAATCATAATAGAAAAACAATCCTTATTTTACAAAATCTCTGAGGATGTAAAGGGTATATAGAAAAGTTTATCATTTAATGAGAACACAGGAAGAGGAAAAAGGAAATAGATAAAGAGGAGGTTAAACAGAAAACCCAAACTAAGATAGTAGAAATAAGAAAAATTCTAATATATTTCAATGAACTATCTTCACCTATCAAAAGATAGAGATTATCATATCAATTAAAAAAATAAATCTTCATTTATTGAAAGAAGACATACAGATGGCCAGTAGGCACATGAAAAGATTTATCAGCATCAGTAATTATTAAAGAAATGCAAATCAAAACTACAATGCGGTATCACTTCAAACTGGTCAGAGTGACCATCATTAAAAAGTCCACAAATAACAAATGCTGGAGAGGGTATGGCGAAAAGGGAACCCTCTTACACTGTTGGTGGGAATGCAAATTGGTGCAGCCACTATGGAAAACAGTATGGAGATTCCTTAAAGAACTAAAAATAGAGTTGCCATATGATCCTGCAATCCCACTCCTGGGCATAAATCCAGACAAAACTATAATTCGAAAAGATACATGCACTCCAGTGTTCTCAGAAGCACTATTTACAATAGCCAAGACATGGAAACAACCTAAATGTCCGTCAACAGATGAATGGATGAAGATGTGGTACAACTATACAATGGAATATTACTCAGCCATAAAAAAGAAGGAAATAATGCCATTTGCAGCAACATGGATGGTTTACTTCACTTATCATACTAAGTGAAGTAAATCAGAAAGAGAAAGACAAATACCATGTGATATCACTTATATGTGGAATCTAAAATATAATACAAATGAACTTTTCTATGAAACAGAAACAGACTCACAAATATAGAAAACAAATATATGGTTACCAAAGGGGAAAGGCGGTGGAGGAGGGATAAATTAGGAGTTTGGGATTAGCAGATACAAACTACTATACATAAAATAGATAAACAACAAGATCCTACTGTATAGCACAGGGAACTATATTCAATGTCCTGTAATAAACCATAATGGAAAAGAATTTGAAAAAGAATATATATATATATATAACTCAATCACTTTGCTGTACAGCAGAAATTAACACAACATTGTAAGTCAACTGTACTTCAATAAAAAAATTAAAATTAAAAAAAATCTTGGTATATGCTACATATAGGAGACAAAATTACCAGAAAATCACCCAGAAAGGTTGAAAATAAATGTATGGAAATAGATATATCCAGCAAGTACTAACCAAAGAAAGCTGATGTAGCAATACTAATATAATAAGATAAAATTTAGAATTAAATGCATTAATAGGGATCAAAAGGAGGACTATAAGGAAATCAAAGGATTCAAGAAGATAGAACATTTATAAACTTCTATGTATCTTAAATAGAGCCTCAAAATATGTGTAGCAAAACTTAACAGAATTATAATGATAAAATCACCAAAAAATCGCATTAAAAGTGTCAGACTTTAACTCATTTCAAGAATATCCAAAGAGACAAAATAATTAACAGGGATAATCTAATCATAATTTGATAACTCAACCAATTTTAAGGAACTGACATTAGACTAGAGTGACCAATCATCCCGGTGAGCCTGGGACTAAGGGGTTAAGTGCTAAAACTGGGAGAGTTAGGTGAGTTAGGTGAACCAGAATGACTGATCATGCAAATTCTCTGTTCACAATGCAAGGAAAACAGAAACCCATAAGTATTTCAGTATGTATCTATAAAAGATAGTAACTCCTGTTTTTACACAAAGTCACTATACCATGATCACACCCCTAATTAACAATAACCGCTTACTATCCGTGGATAGGCTCAACATCCAGTAACTATTCAAATTTCCAATTGTATCCTAAATGTCATATTTTTTACAAGTTGTTTGAATCAAGCAAACTATGAATATTGCAATTGGTAAATATGTCTTTTATGCTGCTATTGAATCAATAGGTTCTCCTCCATATTTTCTTTTCCTTGCAATCTATTTTTTTTTTAATGAGTTGTTTGTCCTGTGGAATTTTCTACAATTTGGATTTTGCCAATTGCTTATCTGTGGTTTAGTTCCTCTCGCACCTGTAAACTGACAGTTGGAATTAGAGGTTTAATCACATCTAGGTTCAATGTTTCTGGCATGACTATCTCATCCATGACAATATCCATTGAGTTTTTAATTTCAGTTATCGCAGTCTCATTTCAAAAAAAAGTCTATTTGGTTCTTTTTTCAAATCTGCTTGGTCTTTTAAAAATGAATCTCTTGATCCTTACACATATTTTCAATGCCCTCTTTTATTCCTTTAAACATAGTAAACAAACTTATTTAAAATGTTATGTCCAATAATTCCAATGTCTGCAATCTCTGTGGGTCTGGGTCTCCTGGATCTTGCTCACATGCCTTGTTTCCTTGTGAGCTCACATTCCTCAGAAATGTGTCTGAAGAAATTATGTGAGGTCTGTCTTGAAAGTACTTCAACACAGATACAATAAAGAGACTCAGAGCATCAATTTCTTGAGCCACAAGCCATGGGCCCAGAGGAGGGCCCCAGGAGCAGAATAAAACAGGTGACATATGACTGAGGTCACTACTACACTCTAATTACAAACTGATCACTGTGCCACATGACTCCCAGGAGAGGCAATAGCTTCGAGACCTCTAGTGTCAGCTTCTTCTCTCTGCCCTGGTATGCTACACTTTCCCCATCTTTTCTCACTATACCCTAAGGCTCTGATAGAATCTCCTAGAGGATGAACAAACAAGCAGGGGCCAGGGAATGCCTATCAAGGAGAGATAGCCATGTGTTTAAAAGCAATCTTGACACCCTCTCCAGCACTTATTGTTTGTAGATTTTTTGATGATGGTCATTCTGACCGGTGTGAGGCGATACTGTAGGCAGAAAAGCCAACCCTCCTACACTGTTGGTGGGAATGTAAATTGGTATAGCCACTACGGAGAACAGTATGGAGGTTCCTTAAAAAACTAAGTATAGAGCTACCATATGATCCAGCGATCCCACTACTGGGTATATACCCAGAGAAAACCATAATTCAAAAAGAGACATGTACCACAATGTTCATTGCAGCACTATTTACAATAGCCAGGACATGGGAGCAACCTAAATGTCCATCAACGGATGAAGGGATAAAGAAGATGTGGTACATATACACAATGGAATATTACTCAGCCATAAAAAATGAAATAATGCCATTTGCAGCAACATGGATGGACTTAGAGTCATACTGAGTGAAGTAAGTCAGAAAAAGACAAATATCATATGATATCACTTATACGTGGAATCTAAAAAAAGGGTACAAATGAACTTATCTACAAAAGAGAAATAGAGTTATAGATGTAGAAAACAAACTTATGGTTACCAGGGGTTAAGTGGGGGGAGGGATAAATTGGGAGATTGGGATTGACATATACACCCTACTATATACAAAATAGATAAGTAATAAAGACCTACTGTATAGCACAGGGAACTCTACTCAATACTCTGTAATGGCCTATATGGGAAAAGAATTTAAAAAAGAGCGGAGATACTTTGTTGTACAGCTGAAACTAACACAACGTTGTAAATCAACTATACTCCAATAAAAATTATAAAAATAAATAAAAGCAGTCTTGAAAAAAGCTTATCAGATTTGCTTCAAATAATACTTAGTTGTAGAGAAAATATGGGAATATAAATGAAAAAACATGATACTCTGTTATATTAAAATCCATTGGTTTAAAAAAAAATGAAAAAAGACAATTATTGAAGCAGGGCCACGGGGCTATGAGCATTCATTTTACTCTTCTGTCTATTTTGTATATGTGTATGTTTGGAGAACTTTGAAATTCTCTGAAATAAAAGAATTTTAAAAAAACAAAACAAAACATTAATAGGTGGTTTTAACAATAAATGATATAAAATAAACTGAAAGATATATTGGAGAAAATGATACAGAAGGTACCAGAAGGAAGAAGAAAGGAAGTGGAGAGAGCAGAGCAGATATTGAACGCTGGAACATAGGAACATAGGACCAGGGATAAAAAATAGAGGAAGAAGGGTAGGAGGGGAGGGGGGCAGTAAAAGGTGAGTGGTCCTGAGAATTTACTTAGAAGGGATAATGTATGCTTTAGGTTTTGTAGATACTCAATACAAAGTCAGAATCCTTCTTTAATGTCTCTGGAAAAAGGGGTGTATGAGATTTGGGGCATATATGGTTCCTGGCAACCACCATCACTTCAAGCAAGGTGCTAGCTGGCAGGCAGGCTTGCCCCATCTTGGTGAAGTGCAACTACTTTCTAAGGGGAGCTGGACGACTCTTAACTTCTCTTCTCATCTTCACCTTCTTCACATGGTAGACTAATGGCAAATGTGAAAATAACTAAATATGCAGTGTTTTCAAGTATTCGAGGTGAATGTTATGTTTCTGTAAAAAGCGGACCAACCTTGTCATCTTTAGGTCACAAATATGCTACATTCTTAGTTGACCTGGGGCTAGTCTTCTGTAAAACAAACAAAACCCTTAACTTTAAAATGTCAACAGCAAACCAGAAAAATACTTTCAAGAACATGACAGACAACTGGATAATATAGGTACTATATTAAAGTACACATAATTGTGAAGAAAAAACTGGTAGTTATCCATGATGCTAATTTTAACATTTAGAATATTAATTTTTATAAGTCTTAATAAACTTTATTTTTTAGAGTAGGTTTGTAGAAAAAGTGCAGAGAAAGTATTAATAACTCATGCATAGAGTCTCACCCGTTATTAACGTCTTGCACTAGTGTGGTGCATTTGTTAACATTGGTGAACCAATATTGATACATTATTATTAAATAATGTACATCATTATTAAAGTCCATAGTTTACATTGTGGCTCATTCTCTGTGCTGTATGTTCCATGGGTTTTGACAAATGAATAAGCTCATGTATCCATCATTACAGTATCACAGAGAATAGTTTCACAGTCCCAGAAATGCCCTGAACTCTACCTATTCAAATCTCCCTCCCTTTTCCTGAACCTCTGGCAACCACTGGTCTTTTTAGTGTCTCTATAGTCTTGCCTATTTCAGATAGCTGATATTTGGACTCACACCATGTACTTCTCTGTTCAGGTTGCCACAAGAAGATAACACAAACTGGGTGGCTTAAACAGCAGATTTTTTTCTCACAGTTCTGGGGCCTGAGGGCCAATAACAAAGTGCCAGCAGGGTTGGTGTTTGGTGAGATCTCTCCTCCTGGCTTGTTGATGGTCTCCATGTTGCTGTGTCCTCACATGGCCTCTTGTCTGTGTGTGGGCAGAGAAAGAGAGAGAGTGCTGGTGTCTTCTCCTCTCTTTTAAGGACACCAGTCCTATCCAATTAGGGCCCCACACTTATGACTTCATTTAACCTTAATTACCTCCCCAAATGCCCTATCTCCAAATACATACAGTCAAATTGGGGGTTAGAGCTCCAACATTTGAATTTTGGGGGGACACAATCAGTCCATAACATACCATAGGTAGCCTTTTCAAATTGGTTTCTTTCATAAAGCAATAGACACTAAAGGTTCCTTTGTGTCTTTTCATGGTTTAATAGATCATTTCTTTTTATTGTTGAATAATATTCCATTGTTTGGATGTATAACAGTTTGTTTATCCATTCACCTAGTGAAGGACATCTTGGTTGCTTTCAAGTTTCGGCAATCACGAATAAAGCTGCTATAAACATTCATGTGCAGATTTTTGGGTGGACATGTTTTCAACTCATTTAGGTAAATTCCTAGGAGCAACATGACTGGATTTATGGAGCCTATGTTTATCTTTGTAAAAAACTGCCAAACTCTCTCCCAAGGTAGCTACAACATTTTGCATTCCCACCAGCAATGACCAAGAGTTCCTGTTGCTCTGCATCCTCACCAGCATTTGTTGTTGTCCAGTGTTTTGGGTTTTAGCCATTCTAATAGGTGTGTAGTGGTTATTTTAACTTGTAATTTTTCTTTTCTTTTTTTTTTTTTTTTGCAGTACGCGGGCCTCTCACTGTTGTGGCCTCTCCCGTTGCGGAGCACAGGCTCCGGACGCGCAGGCTCAGCGGCCATGGATCACGGGCCCAGCCGCTCCACGGCATGTGGGATCTTCCCAGACCGGAGCACGAACCCATGTCCCCTGCATCGGCAGGCGGACTCTCAACCACTGCACCACCAGGGAAGCCCTCTTTTTTTTTTTTTTTTAGCTGCACCACACTACTTGCAGCATCTTAGTTCCCTGACCAGGGATCGAACCCCAGTCCATGGCAGTGAAAGTGCCGAGTCCTAAACACTGGAACACCAGGGGATTCCCTAACTTGTAATTTTCTAAGGATATATGATATTGAGCATCTTCTCATATGCTTATCTGCCATCTGTATGTATTCTTTGGTGAGATGTCTGTCCAAATTGTTTGCCCATGTTTTAATTGGTTGTCTCGTTATTATTGAGTTTTAAGAGTTCTTTGTATATTTTGGATACCAGCCCTTTACCAGATGAGTTTTGCAAATATTTTCTCCCAGTTTGTGGCTTGTCGTTTCATTCTCTTAATGTTGTCCTTCACAGAGCAGATGTTTTAAATTTTAATGGAATCCAACTTATCAAGTTTTCCTTTCACTGATCACACTTTTGATGTTGTATCTAAAACTCATCACCAAACCCAACGTCACCTAGATTTTCTCCTTTTTATCTTCTAGAAATTTCATAATTTTGCATATTTACATCTATAATCCATTTTGAATTAATTTTGGGATGAGTGTAAGGTCTGTGGCTAGATGATGATGATGATGATGATGATGATGATGATGATGATGATTTGCATGTGGATATCCAGTAGTTCCAGCATCACTTGTTGCAAAGATTATCCCTTCTCCACGGAATTGCTTTTGCTCCCATGTCAAAGATCAGTTACTATATTTGTGTGGATCTATTTCTGGACTCTCTATTCTGTTCTACTGATCTGTTTATCTATTATTTCACCAATACCTCACTGTCTTCATCCAGGTAATGTCAGTCCCCTGACTTTGTTCCTCTTCAGTGTCGTATTGGCTCATATGGGTCTTTTGCCTTTCCATATAAACTTTTGAATCAGTTTGTTGATATCTACAGAATAATTTTCCAGGATTTTGACTGAGAATGTGTGGAATCCATAAATTAAGTTGAGAAGAACTAACATCTTGTGTCTCCCCATTTATTTAGATATTCTTTTATTTCTTTCACCAGCATTTTGTAGTTTCTGTCATATAGATCTTGTATATATTTTGTTAAATTTTTACCTAAGTATCTCTTAAAAATTTTTTTTGAGGCTAATGTAAATAGTGTTGTTTTTATAACTTCAAATTCCAATTGTTCATTGCTGGCATATAGGAAAGTAATCTTGTATCCTGCAACTTTGCTGTAATTGCTTATTAGTTCCAGCAGTTTTTTTGATTGATTCTTTGGTATTTTCTACATAGACATTCATGCCATCTGGAAACAAAGACTGTTTCATTTCTTTCTTTCCATTCTGTATACTTTATTGATTTTCTTGTCTCATTGCATTAGCTAGGACTTCCAGTATGATGTTAGATAGGAAAGGAGACATCCTTTTTCCCAATTTTAGGGGGAAAGCATTTAGTTTCTCACCATGAAGTATGGTCTTCGCTATAGGTTTTTCTTTTATAGATGTTCTTTATCAAGTTAAGGAAGTTCCTCTGCATTCCTAGTTTGCTGAGAGCTTTGATCATGAATGGATGTTGAATATGTCAAATGTTTTTCAGCATCTATTGATATGATTATATGATTTTTCTTCTTTAATCTGTTGATGTGATGTATTACATTATTTGATTTTTTTGAATGTTGAACTAGCCTGGCATACCTGGAACAAATCCCATTTGGTTGTAGTGAAGTATACTGATGTCTGCAACTTTCTTTGAAATGTATTTAAAATAAAAATAAGATGGATAGAGTGATTTGTTTGAAAGATTTATAATACATTGTTGGAAAAATTATAAATCTAAATGGTCAAGGACTGTAGAAATAAAACAAATATAAAAGCAGAAGTGATTTGATTTATGGTGTTTTTGTTATTGTGGATATTTTTTCTCTTTTCAATTTAGAGTGCCCTGAGTGTTGCTAAATTTAAAAAAAATATATCAGTGGTAAATTCCCACTGAATTTTTAAAAACTCCTTCTTATTCCCTAAGAATATGTTCCTGTTTTAAAACCCACTTTCTCATTTTCAGCCTAAAGGTCAAAATTTCAACTAATATAACTGTTTTTCACTAACGGCAGTAATACTCCTTCTCTGACCCTGTTGCTTTTTTTTCTTATTGACTTAAAAAAATCTATTTTAATAATTAATTCAAAATTTTCCTAATGTTCTAATTTTATAAGGACATTCTAGGTACCACGGACAGAAACAAAGGGGTTAAACGTGTAGTGAAGTAGAACAGTGTCCACCAGCCACTCACCACATGTCTGTTCATCACTACTGGGATGTGGGGAATGATTTCTTTGATCTTGTTATGCATTTGGGTTGCTCTTTTACTGCAACTCTGAAAAACATTTTTTAAGAGAAAAGAGGACTAAATTACCCAGCAAGAATGTTTTTAATAAACAGAGTTCAAATTCAAACATCTTAGTCCAGAAATATCAAAGGAAATGTTTATGGTTGCATTTTTCTCAGTTGTTTTTCAGCCTTAATTTAGAGAAAGGATTTGACATTTCAAATGAATAAGCTCAAGTACCCACAATATTCCAGTTATTGTGCTAGACACATTTTGGAAATGTAACAATGAAATAGATTACGTCCTTGTTTCACAGTGCAGAAATCCCACTATTTCAAACATCTCCTTATGCAGACTGTAAGAGCAGCCAGCAGAAGGAGAGAGGATAGTAGAGCTGACTGTGTAGAGAAGGGGCATGTGAGCTTAGATGCAAGGCAGCTTCAGGGAAAAGGTTTTTTAGGAAAGGAGGGTATATTAGGGTTCTACAGAGAAATAGAACAAATTTCTATTTGTATATACAGGGAGAAAGACTTACTTTAAGGAACTGGCTTCTGTGATTATGGACTTGGCAAGTCCAAAATCTTCAGGGTAGGCTGGTAGACTGAAGACCCAGACAAGAGTTGTAGTTTCAGTCCTAAGAATTTCATCTTCAAAGAAGTTTGATTGACAACATACTTCACTGGAACAGAAAAAGCAAATGACAGAGACAAGACCTCCTGAGGCATAACCATTACATCCACTGACAGACTCCTTAAAAAAAAAAATTCGTCTTCTTCCAGAGAGGCCAACCTTCTACTGATTGGAGGCCCACCTCCCCTAATGGAGTGTAATCTGCTTTACTCAAAGTCTACTGATTTTTAATCACATCTAAAAAATATCTCCACAGAAATATCTAGAATCATATTTGACCAAATAACTGGGTACCATGCATGGTCTACTCGAGCTGACACTTAAAAGTAACCATCACAAAGGGAGAAGCATGTGCTCAGGCTTAGGGAAGAACTGAAGACTTGTCACAGGGATCATCTGTAGTAGGGATCATTCATGAAGCAAGGTTAGAGAGAAGGGAGGGGGTGTGATCAAGGGCACAGGTAGAGGGGTTGGGCTCAGAAAGAAGTATGGTAAAGGATGGGTTAGGTGTTGGAAGACTTTTGAGATGAAGAGAAAAAAGCTGGAAAAAACTCACTTTAGACAACTTCCATCTCTCAGGGAAAAATGAGATATTTGTTGGGAGGGAGGGCTGGGGGTCGGTGGCAGCTAAAAGCACATCCTGGGGACGAGAATAAGGTTTGAGGATGTAGAAATTATTAGAGAATAGCACTGAGAATAATTTTTATGCTTTAAGAAATCTTGAAGCTAAGTCAGATTTCTCCTTTTTCTTTTCTGTTCTTTTTTCCCAGCATGATCTCTAAAAGAGGAACTGTGGGATTATACCAGCTGGAATTGGAATCCCAGGACCCCACTCACTACTCCAATATGTGACCTTTGGAAAATAACGTAAACTCTGAGTCTCTGTTGTAAAGAGTAAATAAAATGACCTATGTGAAAGTGTCTGCAACAGTGGGGAGTACTTAACTGGGGTGATTCTGCCCCTCAAAGGACATTTGACAACGTCTAGAGACATTTTGGTTGTCACAGCTGGTGGAGGTGTGCTACTGGCATCAAGTGGGTAGAGGCCAGGGATGCTGTTTAACGGTATTCAATGTACAGGACGGCCCTCAACAACAAAGAATCATCCGGTCCAAAATTTCAGTAGTGCTGAGGTTGAGAAACCCTGTTTAGAACAATGCCTAAGGCATTATAAACAGTAAATGTTGGTTTCTGTTTTTCTATTAATCATGGCAAATCAAATGGAATAGAATTTTTACCCAGAAATGGCCACATCTGAAGGTTTATTTTCTAAAATATTTAAAGTAATCTGCTGTTTGAAGAAGATTAAAGTGTAATTTAGAGACCAAAAAAAGAGGAAATTCTATTCAGAAATAAATAAAATTCTTATACAAATAAAATATGAAGAAACCCCCCAACGAATTCAAGAAATGCCCAAAGTCTAACTCATTATAAAAGGGCCCCTGTAGTTCCTTTTGAAAAGCTCTGGGGCTAGGACAGACTTGCTCTAAGGTTTTATGTGGAATCAATCAAACTTTGAGGGAAACTTTCAACTGATTGGGATTTGCATTTTTACACTTATTTATACATTTTCCCTATATCAATGATTTATTTTAGAAATAAAACAGACAACATGGCAAATTGAATTGTTAAGTTTTATCCAACTTATATGGAATTTCTTAGCTAAAAATAAAACAGAAACACCTTAAGCAACTTCAGTGCCGACACAGTACAGCTCTACCTGAAATATCTCAGTATTTCTTGTTTCTCCAGGAGTGGAGACACTAAACAAATATACAAATATAAGGTGATTTTAATTCCTCTAAATCGATTTGACCCTCTTTGTATCCAAAGTTCAAATAATTTCTATTATATTTTGATGGGGCTGGGAGGGACGGTGGCTCTGTAAATCTTACCTAGCACTTAGTAATGTTATCACACCTAAATCCCACCTTCGTTTCATCTTTTTCTTTACATCGTGAGCAAAACTTGCAAAAATAAAACTTACCAAACTTGCAAAAACGTGCCCCTCGAAAGGCTTTTACTTGTTAAACACGATCAGAAGGCTTGCAAATGACTTAAATTTGATGGTAAGTTTTGAACTAAGAAGTCTGATCAGCTAAAAATAGGATGAGAAAGAAACTGAGCCCTGATGCCTGCTCACTGGCCAGTGGCCCAGAATCCCTTCCTTGGCCTTAAGTAACTGATTAAAGTCTAAAGCAAAGGAGAGGGAGCGTTATCATTGGAACTGGACAGAAAAGTATCTGGCGGTTCAGGAGGCACTGAAGGCCATGGCTGAAACCATCAATCATGTCACACTTGTGAGCAGGGTAGGGGTAAAGTATTCTCTCAAAGGACTAAAAATAGTAGCTGTCATCTAAGGAGAGCCTCCCAGGGGCCAGACACTTCATGGATATTCTTTCATTTGATCCTAGCAACAACATTTCAGCGTTAAGATGATCTTTCCCATTTTTCAAATAAGAAAAATTAGGCGGAGAGAGAGAGATTAAGTAAATGGCCTGAGTTCACCTAGCTGGGAAATAGCCATGGCACGATTTAAATATAAAATGAGAGGAATATTGAGATGATTGAAAAATATACCTCGATTTGTGCTTGTCTACAATGAAAAGAGATCTCTTGTGGGTTTTTACAAAATTAATAAACTTAATTTGTTAAGCAGTTTTAGGTTCACATATTGTGGGGAGTTTATACCAATTTTATAAATAATCTGTAACTCTAAGAAATTAAAATCAACTGGAATCCCTCAGACCCCATGTATCCATTTCATGCACCTTTTCAATGGTTACACACACATACGCAATTCGACAAAAATAAAATATGCATTCTTTAAAAATCCAAAGATCACGTTTTATAATATAGTTGGTTTCTTTTTATTTTTGGGGGGTTTTCTCCTAGTTCCTTCAGCGTCCACTTACTCCCACGTTCTATTACTATAATGATTCCCATCCTTTTTCCTTTGTTCATATGATCATAATCAAACATACACACGTACGTATATATGAATGAATACACACCTCTCTGCATATACATACATACGTAGGTTGGGGGTTGTTGCTTTTTCATTAATGGAATCATCTCATAAATGTTCCTCAGTGCATTTTACCTAAATACACTCAGAGGAAACCCCTGCATGGCAGCTGGTTTGGATCTGACTTATTCCTGACAATGGCAGTAGAGTGTCGCAGAGCATGGACATACCGTGGTATCTTCAACCATTTTCCTCTGATGGGCACTCACTTGGTTTCTATTTTTCTGCTACTAAACAAAAACTGTTGTAATAAAGACCGCTGTGCATAGCCTTGACTTATTTTGAGCCCTGAAATTCTCCCTTTCCTTCATTCACCCTCCACGTTCAGTCACCAGCTCCCTCAATTCTACCCCCAACCTATCTTTGGAATCTATCCTCTCCCCACCTCCAGGGCTCCTGCCCGGTTGGAATGTTCTTGATGTTTAGTGTAAACTATTGTAGTCCCTAAGCTGATCTTTCTACTTTTGATCTTTAATCCTTCTCTTTCACTTTATCTCCCTCTCACAGTTACAAATCTTTCAGCTTCCAAGATTATTTTTCTAACACTCAAACTGATCTTATCTCTTCTGCTAGCTCCCTACCGTGTAAATAGTACAGTTAGCTAAGAGAAACTGTCACGCATGGAGATAACAAAAGGAAACCAGTATTCAGACTGGATACAGGGCAGATAAAAAGGAGTGGAAGCAACTGTCAAGTTCAAGAAGGGCTGGGCCACCTCATTTGTTGGCTCCTACTTGGCTTCAACAGACTCTTGCCACGAGGGAATGTGAACTTGACTTGTGTCATCTTCTAATTTTTCACAGAAAAATCCTAGAAATCAGGATTTTCACAGTAACCTTCCAACTGATTAGCTATACCAAAACTTCTGCAATCTGAAACATGGGTCCTAAGATCAAAGGTGGCCCAGTCTTCGTGTGTTATTTCCAGCGCTCACCGCTCCTCCCTTCATACCCTTCACTCCACCCTCTGGTGATCATTCCCTGTTTGTTGACTTCAATGTTATGAAGGCTGTTTGACCTAACTGATGCTTTGCCTCTAGTCAGAGTTGGGGTACAATGAGAACAGAAGGGAAAGCATAACAGAGAGAAGAAGCTGACATTAGAGGTCCCTGGGTCTCTTATCTGGGGGTCACACAGAGGCACAGAAATCAGCTTGCGGGGAGCTTCTGGGAAGATGGCGGAAGAGTAAGACGCGGAGATCACCTTCCTCCCCACAGATACACCAGAAATACATCTACACGTGGAACAACTCCTACAGAACACCTACTGAACGCTGGCAGAAGACCAAAGACCTCCCCAAAGGCAAGAAACCCCCCACGTCCCTGGGTAAGGCAAAAGAAAAAAGAATAAACAGAGACAAAAGAATAGGAACGGGACCTACACCAGTGGGAGGGAGCTGTGAAGGAGGAAAGGTTTCCAAACACTAGAAGCCCCTTCGCGGGTGGAGACTGCGGGTGGCGGAGGGGGAAAGCTTCGGAGCCGCGTAGGAGAGCGCAGCAACGGGGGTGGTCGGGGCAAAGCGGAGAGATTCCCGCGCAGAGGATCGGTGCCGACCAGCGCTCACCAGCCTGAGAGGCTTGTCTGCTCACCCGCCAGGGCGGGCGGGGCTGCGAGCTGAGGCTCGGGCTTCTGTTGGAGCGTTGGGGCGCAGGGAGAGGACTGGCGGCGTGTACACAGCCTGCAGTGGCTTACTGCGCCACGGCTGGCCGGGAGGGAGTCCGGGAGGTCTGGAGCTGCCGAAGAGGCAAGAGACGTTTTCTTACCTCTTTGTTTCCTGGTGCGCGAGAAGAGGGGATTAAGAGCGCTGCTTAAAGGAACTCCAGAGACGGGCGTGAGCCGCGGCTAAAAGCGCGGACCCCAGAGACGGGCATGAGACGCTAAGGCCGCCGCTGCTGCCACCAAGAAGCCTGTGTGTGAGCACAGGTCACTAACCACACCCCCCTTCCGGGGAGCCTGTGCAGCCCGCCACAGCCAGGGTCCCGGGATCCAGGGACAACATCCCCGGAAGAACGCACCGCGCGCCTCAGGATGGTGCAACGTCACGCCGGCCTCTGCCGCCGTGGGCCCGCCCCGCAAGCCGTGCCCCTCCCTCCCCCAGGCCTGAGTGAGCCAGAGACCCCGAATCAGCGGCTCCTTTAGCCCCGTCCTGTCTGAACGAGGAACAGACGCCCTCCAGCGACCTACGCGCAGAGGCGGGGCCAAATCCAAAGCTGAGCCCAGGGAGCTGTGCGAACAAAGAAGAGAAAGGGAAATCTCTCCCAGCAGCCTCAGGAGCAGCGGATTAAACCTCCACAATCAGCTTGATGTGCCCTGCATCTGTGGAATATCTGAATAGACAACGAATCACCCCAAATTAAGGAGGTGAACTTTGAGAACAAGATTTATGATTTTTTCCCCTTTTCCTCTTTTTGTGAGTGTGTATGTGTATGCTTCTGTGTGAGATTTTGTCTGTATAGCTTTGCTTCCACCATTTGTCCTAGGGTTCTATCTGTCCGTTTTTTTTCTCTTAATAATTATTTTTTTATTTTAATAACTTTATTATATTTTATCTTATTTTACTTTATCTTCTTTCTTTCTTTTTTTCCTTACTTCCCTCCTTCCTTCCTCCCTTCCTTCCTCCCTCCCTCCCTCCCTCCCTTCTTTCTTTCTTGCTTTCTTTCTACTTCTACTAATTCTTTCTTTCTACTTTTTCTCCCTTTTATTCTGAGCCGTGTGGATGAAAGGCTCTTGGTGCTGCAGCCAGGAGTCAATGCTGTGCCTCTGACGTAGGAGAGCCAACTTCAGGACACTGGTCCACAAGAGACCTCCCAGCTCCACATAATATCAAACGGCGAAAATCTCCCAGAGATCTCCATCTCATCACCAGCACCCAGCTTCACTCAACGACCAGCAAGCTACAGTGCTGGACATCCTATGCCAAGCAACTAGCAAGACAGGAACACAACCCCACCCATTAGCAGAGAGGCTGCCTAAAATCATAATAAGTCCACAGACACCCCAAAACACACCACCAGACGTGGACCTGCCCACCAGAAAGACAAGATCCAGCCTCATCCACCAGAACACAGGCACTAGTCCCCTCCACCAGGAAGCCTACATAACCCACTGAACCAACCTTAGCCACTGGAGACAGACACCAAAAACAACGGGAACTACAAACCTACAGCCTGCAAAAAGGAGACCCCAAACACAGTAAGATAAGCAAAATGAGGAGACAGAAAAACACACAGCAGATGAAGGAGCAAGATAAAAACCCACCAGACCTAACAAATGAAGAGGAAATAGGCAGTCTACCTGAAAAAGAATTCAGAATAATGATAGTAAAGATGATCCAAAATCTTGGAAATAGAATAGACAAAATGCAAGAAACATTTAACAAGGACCTAGAAGAACTACAGATGAAACAAGCAACGATGAACAACACAATAAATGAAATGAAAAAAACTCTAGATGGGATCAATAGCAGAATAACTGAGGCAGAAGAACGGATAAGTGACCTGGAAGATAAAATAGTGGAAATAACTACTGCAGAGCAGAATAAAGAAAAAAGAATGAAAATAACTGAGGACAGTCTCAGAGACCTCTGGGACAACATTAAACACACCAACATTCGAATTATAGGGGTTCCAGAAGAAGAAGAGAAAAAGAATGAGACTGAGAAAATATCTGAAGAGATTATAGTTGAAAACTTCCCTAATATGGGAAAGGAAATAGTTAATCAAGTCCAGGAAGCACAGAGAGTCCCATACAGGATAAATCCAAGGAGAAATATGCCAAGACACATATTAATCAAACTGTCAAAAATTAAATACAAAGAAAACATATTAAAAGCAGCAAGGGAAAAACAACAAATAACACACACGGGAATCCCCATAAGGTTAACAGCTGATCTTTCAGCAGAAACTCTGCAAGCCAGAAGGGACTGGCAGGACATATTTAAAGTGATGAAGGAGAAGAACCTGCAACCAAGATTACTCTACCCAGCAAGGATCTCATTCAGATTTGATGGAGAAATTAAACCTTTACAGACAAGCAAAAGCTGAGAGAGTTCAGCACCACAAAACCAGCTCTACAACAACTGCTAAAGGAACTTCTCTAGGCAGGAAACACAAGAGAAGGAAAAGAACTACAATAACAAACCCAAAACAATTAAGAAAATGGGAATAGGAGCATACATATCGATAATTACCTTAAATGTAAATGGACTAAATGCTCCCACCAAAAGACACAGATTGGCTGAATGGATACAAAAACAAGACCCATATATTTGCTGTCTACAAGAGACCCACTTCAGACCTAGAGACACATACAGACTGAAAATAACAGGATGGAAAAAGATATTTCATGCAAATGCAAACCAAAAGAAAGCTGGAGTAGCAATTCTCATATCAGACAAAATAGACTTAAAAATAAAGACTATTAGAAGAGACAAAGAAGGACACTACATAATGATCAAGGGATCGATCCAAGAAGAAGATATAACAATTGTAAATATTTATGCACCCAACATAGGAGCACCTCAATACATAAGGCAAATACTAACAGCCATAAAAGGGGAAATCGACAGTCACACATTCATAGTAGGGGACTTTAACACCCCACTTTTACCCATGGACAGATCATCCAAAATGTAAATAAATAAGGAAACACAAGCTTTAAATTATACATTAAACATGATGGACTTAATTGATATTTATAGGACATTCCATCCAAAAACAACAGAATACACATTTTTCTCAAGTGCTCATGGCACATTCTCCAGGATAGATCATACCTTGGGTCACAAATCAAGCCTCGGTAAATTTAAGAAAATTGAAATTTTATCAAGTATCTTTTCCGACCACAACGCTATAAGACTTGATATCAATTACAGGAAAAGATCTGTAAAAAAATGCAAACACATGGAGGCTAAACAATACACTACTTAATAACAAAGTGATCACTGAAGAAATCAAAGAGGAAATAAAAAAATACCTAGAAACAAATGACAATGGAGACACGACGACCCAAAATCTATGGGATGCAGCAAAAGCAGTTCTAAGAGGGAAGTTTATAGCAATACAATCCTACCTTAAGAAACAGGAAACATCTCGAATAAACAACCTAACCTTGCACCTAAAGCAATTAGAGAAAGAAGAACAAAAAAACCCCAAAGTTAGCAGAAGAAAGGAAATCATAAAAATCAGATCAGAAATAAATGAAAAAGAAATGAAGGAAATGATAGCAAAGATCAATAAAACTAAAAGCTGGTTCTTTGAGAAGATAAACAAAATAGATAAACCATTAGCCAGACTCATCAAGAAAAAAAGGGAGAAGACTCAAATCAATAGAATTAGAAATGAAAAGGGAGAAGTATCAACTGACACTACAGAAATACAAAAGATCATGAGAGATTACTGCAAGCAACTCTATGCCAATAAAATGGACAACCTGGAAGAAATGGACAAATTCTTAGAAATGCACAACCTGCCAAGACTGAATCAGGAAGAAATAGAAAATATGAACAGACCAATCACAAGCACTGAAATTGAAACTGTGATTAAAAATCTTCCAACCAAAAAAAGCCCAGGACCAGATGGCTTCACAGGTGAATTCTATCAAATATTTAGAGAAGAGCTAACACCTATGCTTCTCAAACTCTTCTAAAATATAGCAGAGGGAGGAACACTCCCAAACTCATTCTACGAGGCCACCATCACCCTGATACCAAAACCAGACAAGGATGTCACAAAGAAAGAAAACTACAGGCCAATATCACTGATGAACATAGATGCAAAAATCCTCAACAAGATACTAGCAAACAGAATCCAACAGCACATTAAACGGATCACACACCATGATCAAGTGGGGTTTATTCCAGGAATGCAAGGATCTTCAATATGTGCAAATCAATCAACGTGATACACCATATTAACAAATTGAAGGAGAAAAACCATATGATCATGTCAATAGATGCAGAGAAAGCTTTTGACAAAATTCAACACCCATTTATGATAAAAAACCCTGCAGAAAGTAGGCATAGAGGGAACTTTCCTCAACATAATAAAGGCCATATATGACAAGCCCACAGCCAACATCGTCCTCAATGGTGAAAAACTGAAAGCATTTCCACTAAGATCAGGAACAAGACAAGGTTGCCCACTCTCACCACTCTTATTCAACATAGTTTTGGAAGTTTTAGCCACAGCAATCAGAGAAGAAAAGGAAATAAAAGGAATCCAAATCAGAAAAGAAGAAGTAGAGCTGTCACTGTTTGCAGATGACATGATACTATACATAGAGAATCCTAAAGACGCCACCAGAAATCTACTAGAGCTAATCAATGAATTTGGTAAAGTAGCAGGATACAAAATTAATGCACAGAAATCTCTGGCATTCCTATACACCAATGATGAAAAATCTGAAAGTGAAATCAAGAAAACACTCCCATTTACCACTGCAACAAAAAGAATAAAATATCTAGGAATAAACCTACCTAAGGAGACAAAAGACCTGTATGCAGAAAATTGTAAGACACTGATGAAAGAAATTAAAGATGATACAAATAGATGGAGAGATATACCATGTTCTTGGAAGAATCAACATTGTGAAAATGACTCTACTACCCAAAGCAATATACAGATTCAATGCAATCCCTATCAAACTACCACTGGCATTTTTTACAGAACTAGAACAAAAAATTTCACAATTTGTATGGAAACACAAAAGACCCCGAATAGTCAAAGCAATCTTGAGAACAAAAAACGGAGCTGGAGGAATCAGCCTCCCTGAGTTCAGACTATACTACAAAGCTACAGTAATCAAGACAGTATGGTACTGGCACAAAAACAGATAGATCAATGGAACAGGATAGAAAGCCCAGAGATAAACCCACGCACATATGGTCACCTTATCTTTGATAAAGGAGGCAGGAATGTACAGTGGAGAAAGGACAGCCTCTTCAATAAGTGGTGCTGGGAAAACTGGAGAGGTACATGTAAAAGTATGAGATTAGATCACTGCCTAACACCATACACAAAAATAAGCTCAAAATGGATTAAAGACCTAAATGTAAGGCCAGAAACTATAAATCTCTTAGAGGAAAATATAGGCAGGACACTCTATGACATAAATCACAGCAAGAGCCTTTTACCCACCTCCTAGAGAAATGGAAATAAAAACAAAAGTAAACAAATGGGACCTAATGAAACTTCAAAGCTTTTGCACAGCAAATGAAACCATAAACAAGACCAAAAGATAACCCTCAGAATGGGAGAAAATATTTGCAAATGAAGCAACTGACAAAGGATTAATCTCCAAAATTTATAAGCAGCTCATACAGCTTAATAACAAAAAAAACAAATCACCCAATCCAAAAATGGGCAGAAGACCTAAATAGACATTTCTCCAAAGAAGATATACAGACTGCCAACAAACACATGAAAGAATGCTCAACATCACTAATCATTAGAGAAATGCAAATCAAAACTACAATGAGATATCATCTCACACCAGTCAGAATGGTCACCATCAAAAAATCTACAAACAATAAATGCTGGAGAGGGTGTGGAGAAAAGGGAACCTTCTTGCACTGTTGGTGGGAATGTAAATTGATACAGCCACTGTGGAGAACAGTATGGAGGTTCCTTAAAAAACTACAAGTAGAACTACCATATGACCCAGCAATCCCACTACTGGGCATATACCCTGAGAAAACCATAATTCAGAAAGAATCATGTACCAAAATGTTCATTGCAGCTCTATTTACAATAGCCCAGAGATGGAAACAACCTAAGTGTCCATCATCGGATGAATGGATAAAGAAGATGTGGCACATGTATACAATGGAATATTACTCAGCCAAAAAAAGAAACGAAATTGAGCTATTTGTAATGAGGTGGATGGACCTAGAATCTGTCATACAGAGTGAAGTAAGTCAGAAAGAGAAAAACAAATACTGTATGCTAACACATATATATGGAATTTAAGGAAAAAAATGTCATGAAGAACCTAGGGGTAAGATAGGAATAAAGACACAGACCTACTAGAGAATGGACCTGAGGATATGGGGAGGGGGAAGGGTAAGCTGTGACAAAGCGAGAGAGAGGCATGGACATATATACACTACCAAACGTAAGGTAGATAGCTAGTGGGAAGCAGCCGCATAGCACAGAGAGATCAGCTCGGTGCTTTGTGACCGCCTGGAGGGGTGGGATAGGGAGGGTGGGAGGGAGGGAGACGCAAGAGGGAAGAGATATGGGAACATATGTATATATATAACTGATTCATTTTGTTGCAAAGCAGAAACTAACACACCATTGTAAAGCAATTATACTCCGATAAAGATGTTAAAAAATAAATAAATAAAATAAAATAAAAAAAGAAATCAGCTTCCAGTTACACCTGGGAGTGAGGTCATGACCTCTGCCATTTGTCACCCACTATACTCTATTCCGGGACCAGTTCTCTGGATCTGTGGAGTTGGAATCTGTTTACTGAGCACCTATCATGGACCAGGTCACAGCTAAGGACATTCACATACATTTTCACATTTATGCCTCAGAACCACTCTTCCAGGCAAGTTTTTGTCATGCCAAATTTTCAAATAGGGAACAGAGGCAAAGAGAGGTTAAATGGCTTGACATAATCACATAGCTAATAAGTGGCAGTGTTCAGCTTCCAACTTCAGTCACCCCCAAAAACACTTCCACAGAGGGTAGTGTTGTTACGAGCCTAAGATGGACTCAGTGCCTCATTCAGAGAACAGCCTTTATTCTTCCTGACTGGATACATGTTAGAAAGTACAGTTTGCCCAGGATCATTTTGACCCTGTTAAAGATCTTTACTGAAGCCTTGCTCATGCAGTATTTATCACTATTTCCAGAACCAAAAGAGAAAGTAATAATAATACACAAAAAGGTATCATGAGCTTCCAGGCTTGGAGTATAAGTGATTCTGCTCCATTAGCCTCAATCTACATTCTTATAAAGTCAGCTTTACAAGGTTCTCTATTTGCCAGCAAGGCCCTATGAAATCCTGTCTCTGGGAGACTTTCTGGTTGGGGCCCCGTGTTTGTATCCTAGCTGCATTCCCTGGAGTCCAGGTCCTCTTCAGGTTTTTTATTTATACTTATTTGTGATGGTTCTAGGTTAAGTCTTAGTTATTTCTGTGGGGAATCTGGTTTCTTCCGATAGTCTTCTCTACTCTCTAATTCACCCATGGCATGGGAGAGAATCTCTTAATTCTGGTCCCCTTTGGAGGCCTTTTCATTTTCTCAGTTAACACTGAATATCAAAACTCTGGGTACTATACTTGGTGCTGGAGATAGAGAAGTTTTGATGCTCTTGAGGTTCTCACAGTCCGGTCTGAGAAAGAGACATGGGAACAAATAATCCCAGAAGAGTGTGACAAGGATCCAGGTCCAGTGCGGGCACACAGGAGGGAGAGATCAACACCACTTATCAGAGAGACCAGGTCCAAATGGAGGAGGGCCACACCTGGGGACACAACTGCCAGATTTCTTTTGGGGATACATCATTGCTTCTCCTCGGGCCACAGAGAAAGACGGAGAAAGTCAAGGATTCTGTAAGTTTGTGGAGAGCCAGAAGCCGTTCCTCAAATTAGCTGATCACAGGTGGCTCCTTTCAGACTAAATCTAATCTGAGGGTAAATGTCACCTTATCTTCTAATTTTTCTTATCATCACATTTGCTTAATTTTCTCTGTCTTGTTAGTCAAGAGGCCCTGGGTTTTAAACACAGAGATCCATATCTGTACTACCTAATAAGTAAAAGGTTTTGATCAAACTTTGGGGTTAAAAGTTAACAGGGGTGATTCCAGCCACAGCAAGTCATTCCCCTTCTACAAGGCTGAGTCATCGCTTAGACCTGACCATAGATAAACCATGAAACATCTCCTCTTCCTGTCTTTCCATGGCTAAAACTTTCCAAGTACATTTCCATGAAAAATAAGATTTAGCCTCAGAAAGGGAGCTCTTCTATTTTGATCTGAGTCCCTTGGGAAATCAAGTTTAGGGGAAAAAAAAAAAAAAGTTAAGAGATACAGCCTTAATCATGGCCAGGACTTCTCCCAAAGTCACAATATCCCTAATGACTTGAAATGTGACAAGAGATGTGTCCAGGACTCTTGGTCTATTTTTGGAGTGGTATAACAATGAGCCCATAACCTAGAGGCCCCACACAGGGTAGGTAGTTATGAATTCTACTCCTGCATTAACGGAGGGCTTGGGCTTTATTGAAAGTAATTGGATAAAATCTCTGGTCATGATAGTCACAACACTAAAAGACCAAGCCTAGAAATGTTGGGGAAAGAAGCCTAGAAACTTCATTATTCATGTTTTATTTTAAACTGACAACAGCATTCCCTACAGTGCATTTTCTGAAATGGTAGGAGTCACTCATATTGTATGAGGTGCTCATTCTCACAAAGAAAACTGGTTGATGAGCACTGGAAAATTGAAGGATCATTGTAACAGGACCAGAATGGGGAACTTGAGGGGTTGGCAAAGGACCTTTTTGTGAGATAGTTGGGTATAGGTGTCTGAATGGCTCACCCAAGGCTACAGAAAACCTGAGGGACTGGATGAAGCCAGGAGAAGAAATTCCGATAGAGAGAAGCCAGAATCCTGAAAGCAGGGAAGTAGTATTTATCACGCATCAGGGCCAGATGAGGTAAAGCTAGAAATTAACAAATAAATTGGTTAATTAATTTTTTAAAAGTTTCCAGTTGATGCTAAGACCACCTTGATCAGATCCAGAGATAGAGCACAAGGGGGCTTGCGGTAGATGGGGGAGTCATGTCACCAAGATGGCAGCAGAGGAGGCTCCAGCCTCTGCACCCTCACAGAGATCAGGATGGATATCAGTGAACAAAAACAGATCTGGAGGAGCTCTGGAGTCCACTTAAGAAAACGGAACAGCAAAACAGTGGAACAAAACCCCTGAGAATAACCACCCCAAAAGGGAAAGGAAGACAGCTTCGTTTTGTCTGCTTTGTTGCTTCCCCCCTGCACTCCCCCACATGCACACACACACAAGGTGGCAGATCTTAGCACAAGGAGGGGAACACCCAAGCTGCCGCGGACCAGCTGGAGAAAGGGGATCTCACCGCTCAGGGTCAGAAGGGAAGGGGTAAGGAACTGAAGTAGCACCGACGAATGGGGTCAGAAGGACCAAGACAACTGATGGTTGCAAGGCAAATTTTATGGCGCTACAGTTGCAGATTATATAGACTAGAAAAAGGAAGGCTGCCAGACGGTGGTTTATATTATCTACAGACTGTCTGGGCTCAAGGTTAACTTCCCTGGGAGAAAAGCCATAAAGCCAGAATCATCAAAAATAACCTGCATGTGCAGCGGGGAGACAGCTTTGCTTGTCTCAGTTTACATTCTTTCTGATCTCTGGGCCCTGGTGATTTATCTCCCATGGAACGGAACAAGGAGGGGAACAAGTAGGGACAGTCCCTTTGAGCAGCGGCGGCATGCCTGGCATGTCTGCAGCCTGCTCTCATGGCTGACCGTTGCCCACACCAAGCTACAAAGAGTTGCCTTCATAGGGGAAGGAAGAGTGAGGTGAGCTACCATTTTCCCCAGCCCTTCAGATCACCCCATGAAGGTTCTGCTTTGGTTTCACCCTGCCCAGGGAACACAGAGCTGAGACAACTAGAGACGGCTAGGAACAAGGGAGCAAAGCAGGGGCTACCGGTGGCAGCCACCCAGTGGGCGTGATCCTCGTTCTCGGTGACCTGCTTTGCTAATAAACCCAACAGTTTTCACCACTGAAGTAACCAACCGCCAGCATGGCCACCATGGACCTCCTGCAGACTTCACTGGCTGTCGTCCCACAGGTGTTCCTGTTTGCTGACACCAGCTACCTGAACCTCTCCCTGCTCATCACCCCCCAAATCCTGCCAGAGCCCCGGAGCCACACCGACAGCCACTGCAGGCCTCTCTGGCTGCCAGAATACAAGACACCAGCCTGGATCCCAGAGACCGACCAGTACCACTGTGTGCGTGCTCAAGGCTAGCCCCTCTAGCTGTGCATTCGCATGCAATCCATCACCAGACTTCACTGTCATGCGCACGCATGGGGGGCAGACGGTGAGACAGGGAAAAGCACGCCCGAAGTCAGAGCCCCTGCAGCTGCTGGTGGGCCCAGATCTGGCCTTGTCTTTCCATCACATGCTTGCACTATGCTCACAGGCAGCCAGTGCACCTGCATGCTCCGGGCCCAACCTCCATCACCACCTTCTACTGCCGTGTGCCCGTGACAAGAGCCAGCAGCCACAGTCACGCACGCCAATAGCCGGGGCCTCCGCAGCTGCCAGTGCACCAGTAACTGGCCCCGGCCCTTGCTGCCTGCCTTGGCCCCCACCACTACGTGTACATTTGCAACCAACCCCCCTGCCACTACACAGGTGCCTACAGCTGGTCCCCCACAGCCAAGTGTGTGTGTATCACTGGCTCTGGCCACTACCCGTACTTGCCCTGTTCCCTAGCTGCTGGACCTGGAGATGCTGCTGGGGAGCGAAACAACCTCTTAAGACTCCTTGCAGCCTCTTAAGACCTCTTGTAGTACTTACCAAGTCAATTCTGTGGACCCCAGTGGCCTGAGCCAATGAGCTACCATGCCCCCCTGGGGCTGGCGCCAGTGCACACCTCTGCACTTGGCTCTCAGCAGACTTCTTATCAGAGACTTTGCAGAGCAGGAGAGAATGGGATGATATTCTAAGTGCTAAAAGAAATAAACTGCCTGGGCTTCCCTGGTGGCGCAGTGGTTGAGAGTCCGCCTGCCGATGCAGGGGACACGGGTTCGTGCCCCGGTCCGGGAGGATCCCACGTGCCGCGGAGCAGCTGGGCTCGTGAGCCATGGCCGCTGAGCCTGCACGTCCGGAGCCTGTGCTCCGCAACGGGAGAGGCCACAACAGTGAGAGGCCCGTGTACCGCAAAAAAAAAAAATAAAAAGAAAGAAACTGCCAACCAAGAATACTCAACAAAATTGTCCTTGAGAAGTGAACGCAAGATAACGACTTTTGCAAACAAACAAAACCTGAGAGAGTTCATTAACACTAGACCTGCCTTACAAGAAATGTTGAAATGAAAGACTGCCAACTAGAAACATGACAACATACAGAAATAACAACACACATCTGAATTACCAGATTCAGAATACTCTAATACTGTAATATGGTGATGTGTTAACCACTTAGGTCTAGTATAAAGGTTGAAAGACAAAAGAACTAAAGATAACTTATAGCTACAGTAATTTGTTAATGGATACATAATATAAAAATGTATATTGTGACATCAAAAACATGTGGCGGGGGGATAATCGATAACAGGAGGAAAACTGGAAAATTTACAAATATGTGGAAATGAAACAACACACTTCTGAACAACAAATAGGCCAAAGTTGAAATTAAAAGGGAAGTCAAAAATATATTGAAGCAAATGAAAATAAGAACTCAACATACCCAAACCTATGGGATCCAGCAAAAGCAGTGCTAAGAGGAATGTTTATAGCAATAAATACTTACATTTAGAAAAAAGAAAGCTCTCAAGCAAACTTAACTTTATACCTCAAGGAACTATAAAAATGAGAACAAACTAAGCCCAAAATTAGTAGAAGGAAGAAAATAAAGTAGAAATAAATGGAATAGAGACTAGAAAAAAATAGAAAATTTTAATCAAACTAAGGTTGGGTTTTTGAAAAGATAAACAAAACTGACAAACTTTTAGCTAGACTTACCAAGAAAAAAGAGAGAAGACTCAAATAAAATCAGAATGAAAAAGGAGACATTACAACTGATACCACAGAAATACAAAGGATCATAAGAGAGTATTATGAACAGTTATATGCCAACAAATTGGACAACCTAGAAGAAATGGATAAATTCCTAGAAATATACAACCTACCAAGTCTGAATCATGAAGAAATAGAAAATCTGAACAGACCAATAACAAGTAAGGAGATTGGATCAGCATTTAAATCCCCTCCAACAACGAAAAGCCTAGGACCAGATGGCTTCACAGGTGAATTTTGCTAAACGCGTTAAAAATTAATGCCAATTCTTCTCAAACTCTTCAGAAAAACTGAAGAGGAGAGAACACCCCTACACTCATTTTACAAGGCTAGCATTACCCTGATGCCAAAGCCAGATAAGGATATCACAAGAAAACTACAGGTAAATGTCCTTAATGAATATAGATGTAAAAATTCTCAATAAAATATTTGCAAACTGAGTTCAAGAGCACATTAAAAGGATCATACATCATGATCAAGGGAGATTTATCGCTGGAAGGCAAGGATGGTTCAACATATGCAAATCAATAAACGTGATACACTACATTAATAGAAAGACAATAATCATACGATCACTCCAATAGATGCAGAAAAAGCATTTAACAAAATTCAACATCCTTCCATGATAAAAACTCTCAAAAAATTGGGTATAGAAGGAACATACCTCAACATCATAAAGGCCCACAGCAATAAATAATAAAGGCTGTTACCACTCTTGTTTGGAATACTACTGGAAGTCTTAGCTAGAGTAATTAGGCACAAGAAAAAAAAAAGGACATCTGAATCAGAAAGGAAGAAGTAAAATTGTCTCTGTGTGCTGATGGCATTATCTTGTATAGAGTAGTACAGTATAGAGCAAATTCCAGACTTCAAAAAACCCTTAGACCTAATAAACTATCCTAAAGTTTCAGGATACAAAATCAACCTACATAAATCTGTTGTGTTTCTATACACAAACAATGAACTATCTGAAAACAAAATTAAATAAAATATCCCATTTACAATAACATCTAAAATAATAAAATACTTAGAAATAAATTTAACCAATCTAGTTAAATATCTATACATCAAAAACAGATGCATATACCAATGGAATAGAATCAAGAGCCCAGAAATAAACCAACACATATATAGTCAACCAGTATTTGAAAAGAGAGCCAGGAATACTCAATGCGGTGAGGGATGCGGGAAATGGGGAGAAGTTGGTCAAAGGGCACAAACTTTCAGTTATAAGATGAGTAAGTTTCAGGGGTCCAATGCACAGCTTGATGACTATAGTTAACAATATTGTATTGTGAAAGTTACTCTGAACGTAAAGCTTTAATGTTCTCACCATAAAAACAATTAAAAAATGGTAATTATGTGAAGTAAAGGATGTATTAACTAACCTTGTGTGGTAAACATTTCGCTATATGTGTAACAAATCATCACATTGTACGTCTTAAATGTACACAATATTACATGTCAATTACATCTCAGTAAAACTGGGGGAAAAAAGATGGCTTGGGGCAAAAGGCTCAGGAAGGGGCCCTGAAAATGTGAGAGCATTGAAGTTGGCTTTATGTGATGTCAATAGGGGTGCTGACGGAATTAGAGGAATCAGACCTGCGTCCACACTAAATCCTCCCGGATTGATGCAGTGCTAGAAGTGCTAGACTCCCCCAAAATGTTTGAGAAGTACAGACTGTAGAACTCCTCCAGTGCAACCTTCTCAATTTACTGATGAAGAGGCTGAGGCCCAGGGCATAGCTATTTAGTGTCAGACGGGACTTCCCAGTCTGAATTCTGGGCTTCCTCTCTCAACTTCCCACACTCCATTTCACCAGTAAACTTTTTAAGTTCGGCACATAATCAGCAGCCGTTATATGCCAGCCCTTGTGGTAGAGGGTGGTGATTCAAAGATGCATTTGAAGATTATGATCTAACTGGTGAGACAGAGAGCTTCAGAACTAATTGTTTTATACCAGATAAAATTTATTAATAGATTTTAATTATATGGGTAAGCGCCTAAATGAAAATGCTAAGTGGAAAAACAGGAAACAATTGTATATATGTTCTAATCTCATTGCTTAAAATAAATAAATAAATAAAAACTTGAGAAATGCAATAAACCACTACTGAGCCAAGTCTTATGGGACATGCTAAGACCTTGTGCTATAAATACTTGTGCACTTATTTGACCTTCCTTCCTTGAGGGCCAGCACCAAGTTTTTCAACTCATTTTTCTATCAGTGCCATCTTGCTTCAGACCTGCCACCCAGTAGATCAGTAGATGTTGAATAAATGAAGTCCCCTTCGTTACGCAGCTCCCACCCCAAAGGAGCACCTCTCCTAAGGAGGAGAATAAAGAGAGTAAGAAAGGATGTGATTAGAATTTTGGTGGGTCTGATGTGGGCAAACATCTTAAAGGAGGCTCGTCCAAAGTAGAGAAAGCCTACTAGCCTCAGGACAGACAGAAACTGACGCGCTCCCCCTGGAGGCCGCATGGGATGCTTACAGGGTGACCCAGATCCCAGCCCAAGGCAGGTCGCAGGTCTTCAGTTTGGATGTGGGCGCCTGCAGGAGCCTGAGACGCAGGATTTGCCTTGTTGAGAGCGCGTCCCGGGCGGAGACAGGCTTGCGATGGGGTTGGGAAAACGCCTCTGGTTCTTCTAGACGCTGGGGTCTAAGAGCCGGGGGATTGGAATTCAAAGAAGCAGTCCCGAACACCCTCCCCAATCCATCCAAGCACACACTTGGGAGTATCTTCTCAACCTTATTTAAGGGATGCACGCTAGCACAGGGACAGACATCTCTTGTGAACCCACTCATGAATTTTTCCTAATGCTGGGGGCAGAGACTCTGGGGTGAGAGGCTGCCCGGTCCGCCCCGCACCTCCTTGTAAACCCTCCCCAGATCCCCCTTCCTCCTCCCCGCCTGACCCCCTCCTCCTCTCCCTTCTCCTCCAACACCCCCTCCCTCCCGCGGCCGCCCCGGTCCCCGCCCCCTTTCCCCTCCCACCTCCGCGACGCTGCGCTCAGCTCGCCTCCAGCCTCCCCGCAGTCTCAGCCGCGAGCTCCCGGCGACGCTGGCGGGCGGTGGCCGGGCGCCCAGACTCTGACTCCGGCTTGTCCCGAGGCTCGAGGCAGCTGTACCCCTGCCCTCCTGCCTCGCCAGCGTCGGTGACTGCCTCGGGGGCACTTTGATTCGAGCAGGGCCGCGCCCCCGGGACCGAGTAACCTTCGCAGGTAAGGATGGAGACCCCCCCCACGCCCCCGGACAGGGCGAGACCCTAGAACCTGGAAGTTTCCCCCTAGAAAGGCAGGACCCACCCGGGGAGAGCTTCTTTGAAGGGCTCTAAAGATAGGGATCAAACTTAGCAGTTTTAAGTCATCAAAGAAGCTACTCTTCCAAATAGGCAATTCTTTGTGTCGGCCTCTGCACCGTTTAATATCAACAGTAAAATTGTTTGCATTGGAATATAAATGGAATTCTTTCTACTTAAGCACTACCAGAGGGGATCCTCTTTATTTTTATGATTATTAACAGATGCCATTGAAAAAAGGTGTAAAACGCATTCCTGGAAAGCCTCGTCTCCTTGAAAGCCTCTTTGGCAAAGTTACTATGAAAGCTAGGAATCTCTCGCTGTCTCATCAACCTGGCTGCACAGGTCAGCAAAAGGAGCAGCGCAAAACAGTTTTTAAGCGAGAAGATGAAACGAAATTGAAGTGTCTTGGACTTGCTTTAAAATACTCTAGGAAGAAAAAAAGGTGGGGGAAGACAACTGAGTGAGACAAGATTGTCAAAATATTGGTAATTGTTGCCGCGGGATGACGGGCATGTGGGGTTGTAATTTTCTACTTTCTAACTTTCTCTCTACTTCGGAAATTTTCTATCATAAAAGTTTTTTGTTTTTGTTTTTGTTTTTGCTTTGCGGTACGCGGACCTCTCGCTGTTCTGGCCTCTCCCGTTGCGGAGCACAGGCTCCGGACGCGCAGGCTCAGCGGCCATGGCTCACGGGCCCAGCCGCTCCGCAGCATGTGGGATCCTCCCGGACCGGGGCACGAACCCGTGTGCCCTGCATCGGGAGGCGGACTCTCAACCACTGCACCACCAGGGAAGCCCCATCATAAAAGTTTTTGAAAAGTTGTAGAAACACTTCCTGCCTGATTCCTCTGACCTTTTTACACTGTCATTGATTCGAAAGGAGCTGCATATCCTGTCTAGGTGTTTTTTTCCCCTTCTGTTAACTCTTCTCACTTCTGAAATTCTCATTTTATCCCAAGTGCATTTGTCTCCACAGAGAGTTATAAAAGTCATATGTTGCTGCCTGGAGAATTATGCTTAGATCTGGTATATAATTTAGAAGAGAGAAGGTTAAAATTCCAGCCAAATAAGACATCTAGGCTTGAAAGTAGTGTGTGAGCATCATATGGAATTTTATGTTTATTAGGACATAACTAGAAGAGCTCCTTTAACGTGAGAAGAGGTTGGATGTGGATACTCTTCCTGTTTTTCCTCCAGACAGCTCGGAAACCTGCACACTTTTAAGAATCTTTTCCGTGTTGTCAAACGTGAGATTGTTTAGCCTCGTGCTTGGCACATAGAATGTGCATATTATGTTAAAGTAATCAATTGCTAATGTGAGTTAATTTCCCCTGCTGAGTTCATTACTTACCTTTCTCTGCCCAATGCTCAACTATCCAAGGCAAGCACATTGCATTTTAACAGCGGGATCAGACTCAGAATTTTGGAGGCTGAAGCTACTTCGCCTGGGTTAACTTTGCACATGAGAAATCTGAGATGAGAGATTGGAAACAGCAAAGTATGAACGTTATTATTTTATGACTTTGCTTAACTAATATGTTTTCAAAAGCTTCACAAGCTTTAACAGATGTTTGCTTAGCTAGAAACACAGTGATCATAAGATGCTTTAAAGCCTGAAGAGTAGCAAACCTAATACAGTTCCAGATATTCTTCGCCAACTTGCAAGATAAAACGTAAGTCAGGAGCCATACGCTGTGCATTTCCTATGTCAGTGGATGAGAGAGCCAGCAGAGGGTTCCCCTGGGGCTCCATCAGTGCCATTCACCCCAAATTTGATTTACACACAACATATCCATTGCCCAAATTGAAATATACAGGTCCTGGAAAAATAGCTTAAAAAACAAAGGGAAGTTTTATTTTTTTTATTATGATGAGAAACACAAGTTGTGGGTTACTGTAAAGTAATCAACTGTGTAACTTTACCATCTTCCTTTCCCTCCACTACTGCGAAACTTTTCAAGCAGACGTTACTCTGTCTCATTCCTGAAACTAAACTTGAAGATAGTGCTATGGTACGATATTTTGAATAGCAATTGGCACATTGTCGATGAACTTCCTTGCCATTTATTTTCAGCATAGAATCAGTGGAGAGCTTACCCTTTGGAAGTGAATCATTAAGTAGTTGATAGACATGGGAAATATTTGACAGGCGGAAGATTTTTCTTCTGTTGAAATGAACTGCAGCACATTTGGGGGACTGTTTAGCAGCGCCCGAGGTCATAGTGGAAGTGTGCTGGCACCACGATGGTTTTGGGAAACCACCTGCCAGACGTCTGGCTGTAGACAGCATTATCAGTCCTCAGCTCATCCGGTTGGGCTCTGTGGCCTGGAGGTGGGTTTTCTAAAAGTGATCAGTTCTATGTGATAACCATCTAGTATATTATTAGCCAGTTAGACTTCTATCCCTCCCATGAATCCTACATGCTTTTAAAATAAATTCGATTTTTGTACCTCAAGGAACGTAAACCATCTTAAGTGTGGGATCTTAGATTGGGCATCACCAGGCTAGCTTCGCCATCTAGTGGTAGAAATAGGGATAGCAGGCAAGTTCCTACCCACCTCCCCCCACCCCTCCACTCACCCGGGACTAGGGATTGAAGCGGCTCGAGGCTCAGTGATGAGTAAGTTAACTTGTGTTTTTTTTTCATTTGTGATTTAATCTAGGACTTTAGAGCTAAAAGAGATCTTAGAAATTTTCTAGTGCAACTCGATGGCTAAGGAGGACTTATCACAGAGTTTCATAAGCAAGGAAAGAGGCTTATGAAATGATGCACAGCACTGCACTGTGCGTATTTGTCGAATAAACAACTTTATCTATCCTGTTCCAATTCTTGATTCTCCCTAGCAATACTGCTGCATGCTACAGGAATGTTTTATCACGATCTTCTGATTTTAGCTCTAAAGTTGTGTGTCTGTATAATTTTCCTAAAAGTGAACATTTTCATTTATGTTTAAGTCTCTGAACCAAACGTTCTTTTCCCCCTTATATCACTCCCCACTACTTCTTTCTTTCCAAACATCCAGGGCAGACAGTTTTAAAAACTAGGTTTTTAATTTTCTAAGTATATTGCTATTGCTGCTGTAACAAATTACCAAAACCTTCGTGACTTAACCCAGTATCCTATAGTTCCGGAGGCCAGAAGTCCAGAGAGGGTCAGCAGGGTTGCCTTCTTCCCTGCAAGTTCCAGCAGAGAATGTCTCCTTACCTTTTCAGGGTCTAGAGGCCACCCGCATTTTATAGCTTGTGGTCCTGCCTGACTCTGACCTCTGCCTCCATCTTCACAGATCCTTCTCGTTCTTGACCCTCCCGCCTCCTTCTCAGAAGGATCCCTGTGATTACATTGGGCTCACCTGGGTAACCCGAGCTAATCTCATCACACAATCCTTAACTAAATCACGTTTGCAAAGTCTCTTTTACCAAGTCAGGAACACAGTCACATATGACACATTAGGATGTGTCATAGTCACATCCTAATCTGGGGATTAGGATGTGTTACAGGCATAACTTGGAAATACTGTGGCTTCATTTCCAGACCACTGCAATAAAGCGACTATTGCAGCAAAGCATCACGGGATTTTGGGGGTTTCCCAGTGCATATAAAAGTTACTGTAGTCTGCTAACTGTGCAATAGCATTATGTCTAAAAAACAATGGATACAACAATTGAACACACACTTCATTGCTAAAACATGCTAACCATCATCTGAGCTTCAGCAAGTCATAACCGTTTTGCTGGTGGAGGGTCTTGCCTCGATGCTGATGGCTGCTGACTGAGCAGGGCAGTGGCTGCTGAAGGCTGGGGCGGCCGTGGCAGTTTCTTAATATTAAGACACTACTGAAGTTTGCTGCATCGATGGACTCTTCCTTTATGAACGATTTCTCTGTAGCATGCAATGCTGTTTGATAGCATTTCCCCCACAGAACTTCTTTCCTGAGCCGCTTTATCAACTAAGTTTATGTTACACTCTAAATCCTTTGTTGTCATTTCAACAATCTTCACAGCATCTTCCCCAGGAGTAGATTGCATCTCAAGAAACTACGTTCTTTGCTCACCCATAAGAAGCAACTCCTCGTCTGTTATAGGGTTATCATGAAACTGCAGTAATTCAGTCACATCTTCAGAATCCACCTCTAATTCTAGTTCTCATGCTGTTTCCATGACGCCTGCAGTTACCTCCTCTACTGAAGTCTTGAACCCCTCAAAGTCATCCATGAGAATCAACTTCTTCCAAACTCATGTTAATGTTAATATTTTGACCTCTATGACTCATGAATGTTCTTAATGGCATCTACGATAGTGTCTTCTTTCCAAAAATTTTCAACTAACTTTGCCCAGATCCATCAGAAGAATTACTATCTGTGGCAGCTGTAGCTTTACGAAATGTATTTCTTAAATAGTAAGACTTGAAAGTCAAAATGACTCCTGATCCATGGACTGCAGAACAGATGTTGTGTCAGCAGGCATGAAAACAACATGAATCTCATGGTAGATCTCCCTCAGAGCTCTTGGGTGACCAGGTGCATTGTCAGTGAGCAGTAATATATTTTTTTCTGGGTTAAGAGTCCATTTTAATTAGATTCAGTTACTTAGAATCAGTTCATCTCAAAACATATGTGTATTATCAAAGAAAATATAGGGGCTTCCCTGGCGGTCCAGTGGTTAAGAATCCACCTTCCAATGCAGGGGACGCAGGTTAGATCCTTGGTTGGGGAACTAAGATCCCACATGTGGCGGGACAACTAAGCCCACGAGCCAAAAAATAAATAAATAAAAAAAAAAAAGAAAATATAAATTACAGTTCTCAAAATTCAAAATCAGTGAGCAGTCATATTTTGAAAGGAATCTTTTTTTCTGAGCAGTAGGTCTCGACAGTGGGCTTGAAATATTCAGTAAACTATGTTGTAAAGAAATGTACTGTCATCCAGGTTTTGTTGTTCCATCGCTGGAGCACAGGCAGAGTAGATTTAGCATAATTCTTAAGGGCTAGAGAATTTTCAGGATGGTAAATGAGCGTTAGCTTCAGCTTAAAGTCACCAGCTGCATCAGCGCCTAACAAGAGGGTCAGCCTGTCTTTCGAAGCTCTGAAGCCAGGCACTGACTTCTTTCTAGTTGTGAAAGTCCAATAGCGTCTTCTTCCAATAGAAGGCTGTTTCATCTACGTTGGAAATCTGTTTAGTGCAGCCACCTTCATGAATTCTCTTAGCTAGACCCTCTGGAGACCTTGCTGCAGCTTCTACATCAGCTCTTGCTGCGTCACCTGGCACTTTTATGTTATGAAGGTGGCTTCTTTCCTTAAACCTCATGGACCAGCCTCTGCTGGCTTCAGATTTTTCTTCTGCAGCTACCTCACTTCTCTCAGCCTTCAGAGAATTGAAGTGAGTTAGGGCCTTGCTCTGAATTAGGCTTTGGCCTAAAAGAATATGTGGCTGGTTTGATCTTCTCTCCAGACCATTGAAACCTTCTCCATTATCAGTAATAAGGCTCCTTTGCTTTCTTATCATTTGTGTGTTCACTGGAGTAGCTCTTTTTCTTTCCTTCAAGAACTTCTTTGCATTCACAACTTGGCTGACTGGTGCAGAAGCCTAGCTTTCAGCCTATCTCGGCTCTCCACATGCCTTCTTCATTTCTAGATTTTTTTTTTTGCGGTACGCGGGCCTCTCACTGTTGTGGCCTCTCCCGTTGCGGAGCACAGGTTCCGGACGCACAGGCTCTGCAGGCCATGGCTCACGGGCCCAGCCGCTCCGCGGCATGTGGGATCCTCCCGGACCGGGGCACAAACCCGTGTCCCCTGCATCGGCAGGCGGACTCTCAACCACTGTGCCACCAGGGAAGCCCCCCATTTCTAGCTTTTGATTTAAAGTGAGAGACGTGCAACTCTTCCTTTCACTTGAATACTTAGAGGCCATTGTAGGGTTATTAATTAGCCTAATTTCAATACTGTTATGTCTCAGGAAACAAGGAGGCCCAATGAGAGGGAGAGAGATGGGGAGAGCGCCAGTCAGTGGAGCAGTCAGAACGCACACGATACTTAAGTTCACCCTCTTATATGGGTGTGGTTTGTGGCCCCCCCTGAAAAAATTACAATAATAACATCAAAGATCACCAATCACAGATCACCATAACAAATACAATAATAATGAAAAGGGATTACCAAAATGTGACACAGAGACACGAAGTGAGCAAATGCTCTTGGAAGAATGGCGCTGATAGACTGGCTCAATAAAGAGTTGCCACAAACCTTCTGTTTGTAAAAAATACATTATCTGTGAAGTGCAGTGAAGCACAATGAAACGACATCTGCCTGTACTTGGCGTACCACAGTGAATGAAATCCACAGCAGTCAGAGATACATGAAATCCCTTATAAATACCTACGTAGCTTCTGACCCCTATTCTTTGATACTTCTAATAATCATTGCTGCCATTTGCTGAGGGCTTACTGTGCTCTGGGCACTGTATTTATAAATATATCATACTAGTGTCTCACAAAAATACTCCAAAACATTATCCCTGTTTAACAAACGTAGAAAGCAATGTTTGGCGAGATTAAGTGACCTTCACAAACTCATACTGCTGAGAAGTTGCAAGTGGACTTCAGTTGGTTCGGCTTCAAAGCCCACTGACACCACCATCACTGAAACACCCCAGTTCTCACTGTCCCTCTTGGTCACATCACTAACACAATTACTTTCTCGTCATACTGATCCCACACTTTTTAGCCCAAATGTTGCCTCCATTTCAGTGTTCCAGTTAGTGACTGACATTCACTGGGGGCTTCAAGTGCACTGGGAACTGAACTTTATAAAATACCTATTCTCGGGCTTCGCTGGTGGCGCAGTGGTTGGGAGTCCGCCTGCCGATGCAGGGGACGCGGGTTCGTGCCCAGGTCCGGGAGGATCCCACATGCCGCGGAGTGGCTGGACCCGTGAGCCATGGCCACTGAGCCTGTGCGTCCGGAGCCTGTGCTCCGCAACGGGAGAGGCCACAACAGTGAGAGGCCCGTGTACAGCAAAAATAAATAAATAAATAAATAAATACAATAGATCTTAAAAAAAAAAATACCACCAGCAGTGGGCTTCCCTGGTAGCACAGTGGTTCAGAGTCCGCCTGCCGATGCAGGGGACACGGGTTCGTGCCCTGGTCCGGGAAGATCCCACATGCCGCGGAGCGGCTGGACCCGTGAGCCATGGCCGCTGAGCCTGCGCGTCCGGAGCTTGTGCTCTGCAACGGGAGAGGCCACAACAGTGAGAGGCCCGCGGACCGCAAAAATAAATAAATAAATAAAATAAATCTTTAAAAAAAAAAAAATACCACCAGCAGTGGGCTTCCCTGGTGGCGCAGTGGTTGAGAATCCGCCTGCCGATGCAGGGGACACGGGTTCGTGCCCCGATCCGGGAAGATCCCACATGCCGCGGAGCGGCTGGGCCCGTGAGCCATGGCCGCTGAGCCTGTGCGTCTGGAGCCTGTGCTCCGCAACGGGACAGGCCACAACAGTGAGAGGCCCGCGGACCGCAAAAAACAAAAAACCCAACCTATTCTCTGCATCTGCTCCCAATTTGCAAAAGTGACTCAAAGTTTGACAAGTGTTCTCCAAAACCTGACCCGTTTAATGCTCACTTCCCACCTGTCTGCTCACACTAGTAATGCTCCTTTCCTGCCCTGGCCTTTTGCCTAAGCCAGCAGTTCTCTCTGCAGATAAAGAGAGTATCTGGTCCAGACTGCAATGTCTACCTGTTGTGTGTCAGTCTTGACTGAGCAGGTGGAGGATGAAACTGGAGGAGGAGGGAGATAGCTGGAACGTGTTTTCACATTCGTGCACAGGTGTAAATGTAGGCAGTGATGCTGGGAGGGGTGAGTGGCTGGGATCATGAATGGCTAAATAAAGGACAGGCAAGTTGTCAAAAGTGGTTATGCAGTCATTTCTGGGTCCTAATATACATTAAGGTAGAAGTTGGTGTTGGCCCTGTGAGGTCATTGATCTGAGTGGTCCCCGACCCATAACAGCCCCCCAGAAAGTGTTTGACAGAGTAATGCAAAATTACGTTCCAAGGCAGCATACGATACACATGAACTTGGGCAGCTACTTCACTGTCCATTACAAGGGACCAGGTGAAAAGAATGGCCCAGGTAAGTGTGACTCTATCACCTGGTGCAGATTCTGGATGGTACATCAGCTCATGTTCATTTACAAGAAAGTAGTTCATTCAAAACATTTAATATAGCAAGGTCATCTAATCTTTCTTTCGTCTGCCTGACGTAAGTTAAAATATAAACTTTAAAGGGTAACAAACCAAAAAACAAAAGAGAAACTGAGCCTGAGAATGTAATTATGTCATGCCATGGTAAAATTCTATACACTCTAGAAGACTCACTCAAAAAGTCAGGTTTTTCTTTCACTGTAAATCGCTCCCTTAGAGTAATTATTCTGACACTGACTGTTTCTTTTCAGGCTGAGGGTCTGTTGCAGTTCCAGAATTCTTAGGGTAGATTCAGGCTAAAAATAAGACATGGGAAGTGCAATTCAAGTGCTCTGTGGCTGGGTAATGTTTAATCACACTGAAGTTTAATAGCAATGAGAAAAACATATTACAAAGCCACAGATATTCATAGAAATGAGTAATTAGGAAAGCATTCATTTGAGAAGTCTCTAAAGCGAAGCTGTCCTTGAACAAAAAACAAAACAAAGAAAAACGGAGTTTGAGAGTGTGTCAGAAACTATCCTGAAATAAAAATGTCTGAGTGTAAAATTGACTTTCTAGAAAACTAAAAGTGCTATAACTTTGCCTTATATGATGAATTGTTTTAAAGTGATATTAATTCACCCATTAAGGTAGAATAATAACTATAAAAGAACTTATTATTGATTGTGTCTATGCTCTGGGCTCAGTGGTAATTCTTTGCATATATCAACTTATTTAATTCTCACAATTACATTATGAAGTTGAGATTACTCTTATCTTCACTTTGCAGATGAGGAAATGGAAACTTAATTGAACTTAATAAACTGCCCATATTCAGTTGCCTAATAAGTGGTAAAGATGAGACTTAACCCAAGTCTTCTTACTCCTTGGTCTGCCCTTGTAACCACTATGCTGGTAGAGATACCCAAATATTCTAAATACTATCAGCATTCACATTTCTAAGAAAGTATAAGCAAGCAACCAAACAAAAGCAACAGTAAGTTATCTCTTGTAGTTACGGGTGGTCATTTCTGTGAATAGTACAGACCAGGCAGAAATGTGGACTAATATCTGCTTCATCAGTAAGAATTCATCTATAAATCCTGGTATTCTTGCTTCCCCCATAATTCTCTTCCCTTCCATTCGTCTCCATGGTCCAACCCATAATTAACTACGTGTACATTGACTCGTGGTGAGAGCCATGACTGCAACCTCACTTTTATTAACCAAAATTGGAATCTGAAGCCCCAAATCCAAGCCATCTGGAAAGTGACAGGGAAGGTCACAATTATAATGGAAGACAGGAAAAAGGAGGAGAATGAGGGAAGACATGGCACATTAAAGCTTTCAAAATACTATAACTGCTCCACCAGCTGGGACTGTGTCTCTTTAGTTAGTGCTTTTTGGATGACAGGAGTCTATAGATGTATCCACTGAACCATGGCTTGCTCTATCAGCAAGAGCTATCATTTACATTACACTGGCGTTTTACCACAAGGCAAACTTAGATTTCCCAAAAGGAAGTGTCCTGAGACATTTGTTCAGTTTGAAATTATAGGCCAAATTAGACAGGCTTACTAAGTCCATGTCCTTCATTACTGTGATTCTGAGGTCATATGACAAGGCTCTGCCCTTCCCGTGCCCAAGGATCAACGTGGGCATGGCTTTTATTCCTGTGCTGCACTGCAGCTGAGTCCCTCAAAGGGCACCAGACAGGGCTGTCCAGCTAACACTCCTGCATCATCTGTAGCATCAGAGGCGTTACATACAAGCCCACTGAATTTGACTCTTTTCAGAAGTATTATTAAATCACTTATAAAGTATGTGTTGTTTTCTATTAAAGGAGGAACCATTCAATATGAACAGTTGCAACCATAGTAAAAGAGCAAAGTTTAGAATGAATTTATTTTGTACACAGAGAGGAAGCAGAGGTCCTTTGAAACCTGGTGAAGCAATCATCCCTGGAAAGTCCACCTTCTGGGAGGGGTTTAAGCTGCTACACCAGGACCCCGGCTGCTGAAGTGGTTCTGAAACTGTACCGAGTATCAGAATTGCCTGGAGGGCTGTGTACCACATGCCTAGCTGGGAACCCACACCCCTCCTGGAGAGTTTTGAACAGTAGGTCTGGGTTGGGCCCTGAGAATTAGCATTTTTAACAAGTTCCTAGGGGATGCTGACACTGCTGGTTTGGGGACTTCAACCTGGGAATCCCTTGATGTGACAGAGTTTATTTGGCCACTCACAAGCACAGAATCTTACTAACAAAATCTTATTCAAAATTCATTTTGAATCCAAAGGCAGGAGAAAAACCAATTTCCCTGCTCAAAGCCGTCAGGCAGAAGGAGTTCCCCATTACTCACAGGAGGGTCAGCCTTTTTGTTCTATGTAGGTCTTCAGCTGATTGGATGAGGCCCACCCACATTAGGGAGAGCAACCTGCTTTACTCTATCTACCAATTCGAATGTTAATATCATCCAGAGACACCCTCCCAGACACACCCAGAATAATATCTGACCAAATATCTGGGCACCCTCTGGCCCAGTCAAGTTGACACATAAAACTAACCATTACATGGGACTTTCTTAAAAGTCTGACTACAGAATTAATGCACAGGGCACATGTTTTATTTGGTAAAGAGGAACTTCTAAATTTGAGATTCATATTCTAGGTCAATTATTTGTATAGCAAAATACCATCTGGTCTGTTATAATTTAATATTTGCATTCTACCTATCTAAATCCTAACTAGCTGAAAATTTGCAAGACTAAATTAAACAACACTGGAAAAAAAAAAACAACCCAAATCCGAAAAACAAAACCTAACTGTGGAAGCAGTACCACAACACCAAGATTTTGACGTTCTCTCTTTTGCCTAGGAATGCCTTTCACACATTTATTACTGCACAGATCGTTATTACCAAGTGTTAAAATGTACAAAGTGATCCTGTGTATTTTTTAATGTGGGTAATTGGCTATTCTCAGTCTTTGCTGTAATCATATATTAAGTACATAATGAACAGCTGTTATCACATAGGGCTAAATAAAAAATCGATTTTTAAAACTTTTGTTTCCCACATGAAAAAACTCCCTTGGTTGAAATTTTGCTAAGGATCAAGTAGATAAAAAGATATGTATACATCTTTTTAAAATCATCTGTTATGGCCTGTTGATAAACTAAGAGGCAGCAAATAACTATGATTTTAGCTTCTTTTTTTTGGAAAGACATAACATTTCATCTTGGGAACCACCCAGTTAAACATACAATTTCAAGGTCTCAGCAGAGTTACTGAGTTGTTAGCCTTTGTCATTCCAATCCAATTAAATAAAATGGATGAAATACTCATTAAGAAAATTGCATAAAAAGGCAACAAAAGAAAATACTAAGTGGTTCAACAAATTCATTACTGATATAATTACTGCTTTGTGTAAAGTCAAATTTGCCATGGTAATGATCAGAAAATATTGTGACATGAGTGTGGATTTTTTTCTCAAGTATATTGTTTACTGATTTTTTGGACAATATCCATCAGTCTACAGAAGAATGCCCTGTCTCCAAAATAAAGTACAAGCTATTCAGCAAACAATACTAATATTAACCAGAACCACCATTACTTAGCATTCAACTGTGAGCAAATAGAAAAAAATGGAAATTGCAAAACTTCTACGTAATTTTGCTGATGCCAAGTCATGGTAAAGATTATTCTAAACTTGCTTAACACGTTCCAATGTATGATCATTCAAATTAATTGTCATGTTTTGATGAACAGATCATGTTTAAATAACGAAGAGGTTAATGTAGTATATGTTTTTGTTTTATCAAAAGAATGTTGTTAGTTTGTTAATAAAATTCTGTCCTTGTATATGGCGAAATGAACTCCGTTGTATCAAGAGATGCCCATATTCGGCTCTGAATCAGAGACAACTTCGGCTTTTCCTGCCAGCTCCCAGGATCTTATGGGTGTACCCTGCTTTGTAGGCCATTCCTGACATTCTTTATTAGCTTTCTTTTCTTTGATAAGCGAAGAAAGCTTATGAGAAAGCCTTGAGAGTGAAGGTACTGTAGGAATAATCTAACCTTGAACTGCCTCTGCTTTACACACAGTGCAAATCATGGGCTAAGCCTGGATGTTTTAACTATTAGTTAAAAACAACTTGGAACATAGCTTACAAATTTCCAAACTGCTGCTCCAAAGAGTACTACTCCCCCTCTCTCACCAAGCAACAACTGACAAAAGTCAGTTCTAGGAACAGATGTACATACCAGTGAACCTAGAGAAGCAGGAAATGAAGGCAAGAAGATGTAAACAATAGAAGAGGTATTATACAATTTAAACAGTTTTCAGATGAGAGACCCAGGATGAAAGGGACTATATTTCATCATGATCATGTTCCCCCAAGTAGCGAATTCATAACCATCGCCTGTGCTCCATAAATTCTTACAATTTTAATATAAAGTAAAATGCCACTATAAAGTATTTTTGCGTGGTGCTTTGCTTAGGTGGTGGTTCCAAGCACAACTTTGTTTTAAAAAAGTACAGGGTACATTTTTCTTATTTTCGGATAAAAGGGTCTGTGCTGTGTATTTTCTTTTTATGATCAGGGGTTCTGCTTGTGAAAATCAAAGCAGGTCAATAGCAGAGGAGCCCATTTATTTACTTCTAAAATCTCTACTGAATATTTTAGAATATTATCCTATGATTTTAATTGCACCATCAATCAGCTTGGTCTGCAAGCCGTGATTAAGGGAAATTCATTGTATTCCAGTGAATGCTTTTTTTGAGCTCTGTGCTAGCCATTTACATTCTAGAGATGAGGAATTTATGATCCCTGCTTTTATTAAGAAGCTGAGTTCAGGGAAAGGGCCGGACATCTGCTGTTATCTTTATTTCTAAATCATCTGGAGATAAGGTTGTAGGACACCTTGGAAGGAAGATGGTGTGGCTTATGCAACAGAGGACCCCAGTTTGCCACCCCTTCTTATTCTCCCATGTGTTGGGTTGAAAGAGGGGGAGATGGCAGATGGGGGTAGGATGCACGGGGATTAGGGCTGGTGGAGGGCAGTCTGAGTGAAAACAGTTTACTGATTTTGGACGTCTGTATGAGCCTACTTAGTAGGGTGTTTATCTAATCTCAGTAAAATCTAAGTACAGTGAGAATATGGGCTCCTATTTGTGGTGAAGCTACCTTTAGGACCCAAGACCAAAATGAATGATAAGTAACATATTTTAAAAGAAACCATTATAAAGCCTCTCTTTCTATTTTAAAGGACAACATAGAAGAACAAAATGGAAACAACGCTATTTTGGTTGATACTTTCCACCCTTGGGTGGACTCTCATCGATGCATCTGAAATGGAACGGGATTTCACGTGGCACTTGAGAAAAATACCCCGGCTTGTCAGTGAAAGGACCTTCCATCTCACCAGCCCCACCTTTGAAGCAGACGCTAAGATGGTGTTAAATCAAGCGTGTGGCATCGAATGCCAGAAAGGACTCCCGGCTCCCAACCTTTCTGACCTGGAAGACTCTCTCTCATATGAGACTGTCTTTGAGAACGGCACCCGAACCTTGACCAGAGTGAAAGTTCAAGGTTGGGTCCCTGAGCCACATGAAAATCTCACTGCCCAGGGAGCACCTGTGAGGAGAAAGAGACAGGTGTACGGCACTGACAGCAGGTTCAGCATCTTGGACAAGAGATTCTTAACCAATTTCCCTTTCAATACGGCCGTGAAGCTCTCCACGGGCTGCAGTGGTATCCTCATCTCCCCCAACCACGTCCTAACAGCAGCCCATTGTGTCCACGACGGAAACGACTACATCAAAGGCAGCAAAAAGCTACGGGTAGGGTTGTTGAAGATGAGAAATAAAGGTAGTGGCAAGAAACATAGAGGTTCTAGGAGGAACAGGAGGGAAGCAAGGGGTGGTGCTGGAAGAGAGGGTAGCAGAGAGAACCTGAAGGAGAGCGCCAAGGCCGGGAGAAGGAGAAAGGAATCTGCTCGGGGTCAGAGAGCCGCTGACGGGATGCCCTCCTTCCAGTGGACCCGGGTCAAGAACACCCACATCCCCAAAGGCTGGGCTAGAGGAGGGAGGGGAGATGCGGCCTTGGATTATGACTACGCCCTTCTGGAGCTGAAGCGTGCTCACAAAAAGAAATACATGGAGCTGGGCATCAGTCCCACCGTCAAGAAGCTGCCCGGCGGAATGATCCACTTCTCAGGATTTGATCACGACAGGGCAGATCAGTTAGTCTACCGGTTTTGCAGCGTGTCCGATGAATCCAATGATCTTCTCTATCAATACTGCGATGCCGAGTCGGGCTCCACTGGCTCTGGGGTCTATCTGCGTCTGAAAGATCCGGACAAAAAGAGATGGAAACGCAAAATCATTGCGGTCTATTCCGGCCACCAGTGGGTGGACATAAACGGAGTTCAGAAGGACTACAACGTGGCCGTGCGCATCACGCCCCTCAAGTACGCCCAGATCTGCCTCTGGATGCACGGGGATGATGCCAGTTGCACCTACGGCTAACGGATCCCTGAAACGAGGTTGTGGATGACCTACATCGCAGAGAAAACTGGTTCTGATTACTCTAGTAAAGATCACTTCATAGGTTTTGCTTGGACTTGAACCCTATCCATAGTATTTCAACATGTTTATTTTTTCAAAATTAGGAGCTTTTCATACATTTTTAAAAGGTGTAGGTACGCATCCTACAATTAGATGGACACTTCAATGCCAAGTATATATTCTTCTTTACATGGTGGTAAGTTCATTGGTGGGAAAATTTTTGTTTCTTTCTGCCTTGTTAAAGATTAGACACTCTTTAAATTTTCAAGCTGGTATCATAAATAATATGTGATTTCTCAATGGACTGACTCTCAGGGTCCTACTCTAAGAAGAGGCCAATAGGGTGCCGGTTGTGTATTCAATGTGAAACTGCATATACAGAGGTGGACGACTAGAATCAAGTTTGAGACAGTTATAACACAGTTTGTACTACTCTGAGGTAGACCCATTCAGCTCATGCCCTCCATGTTTATATTGTGTTTTCCATTGGGTCTGAGAAACTTTAGGTTTTTTTTTTTTTTTTTTGCGGTACGCAGGCCTCTCACTGTTGTGGTCTCTCCCGTTGCGGAGCACAGGCTCCGGACGCACAGGCTCAGCGGCCATGGCTCACGGGCCCAGCCGCTCCGCGGCACGTGGGATCCTCCCGGGCCAGGGCACGAACCCGTGTCCCCTGCCTCGGCAGGCGGACCCCCAACCACTGCGCCACCAGGGAAGCCCTCTTTTTTTTTTTTTTTTTAAGAATTACAATGAACAGCAAGCTTTATAAACAAAACTATTAACAGTTTTACTGCTTTAAAAAAATACCAACTGAAGTGTTATTATTTATGGGAGAACTACTTTGTTCTATGAAATAAATCTAATTTAAAAACAGGGAAACTGAGACTTTTAAGATCTCAAGTTTTTATTTAACTAGTATTCAGAATATGGACTTTTCAAGTATGCGTAGGAAGACAGTTCCAAAGTTAATAAATGATCAGGTGTTGAAAGCCACATCATTTTATACAGCTACACAGTCTCCTACGAATGAGGTGTTACAGTTTGAGACAAGGAATTCTATCGTCTTTTTTAAGAGAAAGCCTTTCTTCCCCTTGACAAAGTTCGCTTTTCTTAATAGGGCCACAGACATATTATTTTGGTGAATTCTCTGATTAGCGATTTTGGATATGTCCCTTTAACAAAGTGAGTATAATTTATGAATATAATTTTTAAAAGAAAGTTCTGATCGTTTTCATTAGGGACCAAGGCGGTGCACACACTGGGGCCATCATGGCAGCCTCAGCAGGCAGAGTCCAGTGGCTGCCCTGGGGCAAAACACAGAGTAGACACTCAATACATAATTCTTGAATGATCAGATATTTGCTGAATGGTTGTACAAGCGGTTTAGTTCAGGCCATTATGTTTAAAGGGTTTTAGTGATTTGTAATTGAGTGCACTATAAAATTCAGGAGTTGCAGACCTTATTTCTGGGCTGCTCTTCCTGGTAGTGTCTAGGGTACACGCTCTTCTCTTGGGACACACCCAAGTCATTGATTCTGCCTGAGTTCCAATTTATTTTACTTGTTATTATTTTCCATAATAAGGGGAAGTTATACCCTTGACTAGTATGCAAAGGAATACATGATTAGATTATGTTAAAAAGTGATTTTGTAAATGGTGTTGCAAATAGCTGAAATTTAGCACAAGTTATATTCTTTTATAATGTGAATCTGTTAAAAATCATTCAATAAAAATTTTAAAAATAAATCAACTATCACTCTTACTGTATTTGTATATATGTTTTACATACAAGGTTTTAGCAAGTATTAACTGTTTATTTAAAAAAATGATTCTACTTAATTCTAAGCACATTTTGCTGGGAAGTATTTTATCACTGGTGGTAGTGGAATAGGGCTATTGTCTCCAAAACTTTGATCAAATCTTTTTTGGGGAAACATCTATATGATCACTGGGACTAAAAATGTTCCAAGGTGAATTTTGCACATTTGCACTCTTGCAAACACACATGCATTCTTCATCTTAGTTTCTTAGACAATAAGTCCTGGGTTTGAGTCAGTTTGGAGGAATTTATGGTGCTTACTGTCAACAGTTTGGTCCTTAAGGTTAAGTTCTGAATATACATGATTTCCTTAAAATCACTGTATAATATACTTTTCAAAAATATAAAATTTTAGCTCATTTTATTGGCAGAGGTTTGATTCTCTCATTTTCTTCTCTTTCCCAAGAGAATCATGGATCTCATATGACCTATTTAGGACCACTAAAATGTACTACATTACTCAGAAAGTTTTACTTCACATACTTCTTCTGTTATGCTTATCGGATTTGAAATAGAAAATTAATTTCAATCCTCTTAGCTAAACAAATATACCCCCCCACACATATGTTGTCTACTGTGTGTAAAGGATGATACTGACTTACTGCTTAGAAAGACTTATCAATGGGTGAATTTAAAGAACTATTTATAAAACAACTGAAACTTAGAATTATGTTTTTTTCTTTACCCAAATAATACATTTCATTTTATTTATGTTTTTTCTTGCTTAAATCAATAACTGTGTGGGCAGAAGAGACATTTTTCCTTTTTTGATATGTTTCTAGTTAAATCCCAGGTATTCACTTTGAAAAAGATTTAAATATATGTATGACCAAGATCAGAGTTGTGCACAAATCATTACCTTTTTGTTTTTTCAGCTTCAAAACAATCTTTTTAATAAACTGATTTTTCTAGCTTTCTTCAATGGCCAAATCATAAAGTTCAGAGATATTTAGAATATTTGGTCTAATTGGTGGTGAAATCATGTTGTCATTATATGGGGTCAGTGTATAGGCAGATTCACAATTCTTTATCGATTTGCCATTCAACTAAGGGGAAAAAAATCACCCTCAGATGTTTTTTTTTTCTAAATAAAGTCTAGGAGGGCAACCCCCTGTCTACTTCTTTCTGTATTTAACAACTGGCAGTTTGATCCAGTTAGTGAAACTGTCTAGAGCATGGTGGCCACAATAACTTGTGATCCCAGTCTAGGCTAGTTTGCTTTACCCACAGTCCAGGTAATTCTTAATCAGCTTGGGATGCCATAACAAAATACCATAGACCGGGTGGCTTAAACAACAGAAAATTATTTCTCACAGTTCTGGAGGCTGGGAAGTCCGGCAAGGTAGGTTTCATTCTGAGGCCTCTGATCTTGGCTTGTAGGTGGCTGCCATCTTGCTTGTGCACACATGACCTCTTCTTTGCGTGCTCTCAGAGAGAGAGAGAGAGAGAGAGAGAGAGAGAGAACAAGCTCTTTGGTGTCTCTTCTTACAAGGGCACTAATCCCAGCATGAGGGCCCCACCCTCATGACCTCATCTAACCCTAATTACCTCCCTAAGGCCCCATCGCCCAATACTATTGCATCGGGAGTAGGGCTTCAACACATGAATTTTGGGGGGACTCAAACACTCAGTCCATAACAAGTGTCTATTCTAAACCCACAAGTTGCAACTTGGGCCAGGCCCAGGGAACTCATAAAATAAAGCAGTCAGCAGGGGAATGAGGCAATGGGTATGAATGGAAGCCCAGGCCAACCAATCTCCTTCTCCTCATTTTCATGATCATTATCTCAAGTGCTTATACCTGGCACAGAGGAGGTGATAAATACATGCTTAAAAATAACACCCAGAATTCCTTGAGGCTTACTCTTTCAGGGCATTATCTACTCCGTGCTGCATGATAAGGCTCCAAAATATTATACTAGAGGTATTATCTTAGCCACATATTGTATATACCACATGTTCAAATAATGGGGACGTTTATTTGTAATGAGAATTTTAATATCAGAATATTGTAGCATGGCATAGGAATCAGACATTTGCCATGTTCCCTACTGGTTTGGGTATTTCTGATAAAAATGCCTTCAAACTGAGGAGTGCCAGGATCCTGTAGTTATGCCTCATCCCCTGCTCTGCCATGTAAATATTTTTTTTAAACATCTTTATTGGAGTATAATTGCTTTACAATGTCGTGTTAGTTTCTGTTGTCCAACAAAGTGAGTCAGCTATACATATACATATACCCCCATATCTCCTCCCTCCCACCCTCCCTATCCCACCCCTCTAGGTCATCACAAACCATAGAGCTGATCTCCCTGTGCTATGCAGCTGCTTCCCACTAGCCATCCATTGTACATTTGGTAGTGTATATATGTTGATGCTACTCTCTCACTTCGTCCCAGCTTCCCCTTCCCCCATGCCATGTAAATATTTAATCAGATAATCTCTGCTTCAAAACTTGCCTCTGAAGCCTTTCATTTCAGCAATATTTTAAAATTTCCAATAACATGTTAAAATTCATTCACTTTTCTCAAGCCCCGGGGACAAGCAGTCTGCTTAGAATGTCTACTTTAATCCAGATTGCAGTCACTGTGACCATATGATCCATTATTGCCTTCCAGTGTGGTTTTACCAAACTGAGACAATATGATCACATTTTAATCTATATTTGTAAATGTTTTACTAGTAGTAAAACTGACGTTTATGCTTTTGAAATCCTCTGTGTATGCATTCATATACTGAAATGTGTATAGTATATACTCTGACACGTGGCACAGATGAGAGCAAAACTCTGGAAACTGTTCACACAAGTGAATACAGATGAGTTTGGAAAGTTCCTTTAGCCTTTTGCTCAGCGTAACGACTACTCATGTTCTTTACTCGTCTCTGTATTTTACATTCAACTTCATCAGTGATTTGTAATATACCATACGATTATCATCTCATTTACCCAGAATTTCCCTTGCTGGTAAGTACAAGTATCCAAAATACAGCAAAAATATTAAGCCCCAGGTATTATCCTCTGATAACCGAAATGGATGACATGAAATGACTTTTACTCTGGAAATAATCTTAACAAGCTTTGTTATCTTATTTCCCAAACTATACTTGAAAGCAGCTGTCAAGGCAAGTCTAGATCAGTCCCCAAAAGTGACAGCCTGAGAGAGAAGATGCAGACAAACTACTAAACGATTAAAACAACAAAAACCAGTTATTAAAAACTACAAAATTACAGTTGTTTAGAGCTGCTGAGTTTCGGTGCTAGTTGCTATGCGACCCAGACTAGCTTGTGAAAGCCTACCGATGTATGTTATGTTCACAATGCTGGCTGAAGAATTGATATAAAATTTAGTTATGGTCAGTATGAGTTTTGTAAGGTGTTATAGAACATTTTTCATAAAAAAGCTTAACATACATTTTTTAAAGCTTTGTTAAAAGAAGAGAAAAACATCAGCAGTCTACAGAATCGACTTGCTTCTGTACCAAATGAAATTCTAATCTCGAAAGTCAAGAAAAAAATCTTTCCCAGATGTTTTATTATACCCCCAAATCCTTAACCATTAAAATACTGGTGATTTTGACTGTTAATGAGTGTATTGAAAGTTGAGAATTAGCCATACAGCTGAACCCAGTTTATGCAAACACATCACACAGGAACAGCAACTCTGGTGTATTGGAGAAAATTCAGGACGTGGAATACAATAGCTTTAATTGTCTAATCCTAGTAGACTGCCCTGAGTGAAGTAAGTGGTCATCAAATATAATATGCTGATAATTGTAATTAGTATTATAAAATGATAGAAATTACCTCCTATAATTGAAAGAAAGATTGGAAGTTCCTAAGGGCAGAGATCAGCAATCAATCATCCCTGAAGAACTAGTGTGAGGGTGAGTGTGTGCTGGTGCATGTTTTGGGAGGATTGGGGTGTTGCAACTCTTGTTCTCTGAAACTGTCAGTTTCCCCTTCCCACGACTATGTTACTCTTAAACCTCCAGCTTCCTGGGGTTTAGCCAACAACACAAGGGTTTTCTAAGAACTGCCTATTAAGGAACTACTCTCTTCTCAGCTAGATAAGCCCTCCAGGGGCTTTCCAAGAGTAATCCTTAGATGACTGAGGCGTCTGGAAAATAAGAAGTCCCTTTCTGTTCTAAGCACGTTCCGTTCTTCTCTTAACCGACAGGAGTGAAAACTGCAATTCTGCGTTCCTTAGGATTTAAACTACAGCTACCGACCCAGATACCAGATCACAAAACAACATCGATCTCAGCATACAGGAGAAAAGAACAGACTAGTATACAGTACTGAGATCTGAGAGGACACATTCATTTTTTCCCTCAAAACTCCTTTAAGTTGATCAGTTGTTGGAAAAAATTGCAGCTAACAATCTTAGAAGATGCACCTTTTAAACTTTTCAACAGTTTTTCTTTACAGTATCTATAAAAGTGCCGTTTAATTATGTTTTTCTTTTAAAAATCAGAGTGGGCTTGGTGCCAAGATTCTACTGCCAAACAAAACTACCACTTTATCAAGCAACTGTCTCAAGATAAAAGCGTGTTATTGCTAAGACAGAACCAAATTTAGTATTCTGCCACTGTACTTGGAGCATTTACTTTAAAAGGCTCTCTTTGTGGCCTGGGAAAATAAGCAACATCATTGTACCCACTCAATGGGCAGTGGTGCCACTTCCTGTAGATGGTACGTGGCTGATGTGGCTCCGTGGACAGATGTCCTGGGCACGCATTGGTCCAGCATCTTTCCTGCACAGAGCCGCCAGATGAAAGCTTGGTTTTTGGTGGAAGCTAATGTATCATAATGCCATAGGGACCACCTTTTTATGACTAGGAACTACATGTCTCAATTTTTAGACTAGATGAGACAAAATACTCTCCGTGTCTTTCCTATTTTGAAGACTTTAGACATTTTCTCTTTTGCTGGAATTATCTAGAACGTTCAAATAGAGCTACGCCCTGTGAGTCCACCAGATTTATGACCTTTCAGTGGTTTCCAAAGTTGGTTGCTCATCAGAATGACCTAGGGAATTATTTTAGAAAGATTGTCTCCAGGGCCCCACTGAGATCTACCTTGCAGCCCCTAAGAGTGAGGCCCAGAAACCTATATTTGATAAAGCTCTCCAAGGAATTATGATGTTCATAATTTAGCTTGATTTGGGAACCACCATGAAAACCTATCTTCCCTAAATTAATTGTTCTTCCAGCTCCTACACTTTCCTTCTGTGCACAATTATGTGTGTCTTTTTCTCCCCAATAAAATGTTTTCTCAGTTCTACCTATCTTTATATTTTTTCCTGTAAACTATCTTAAGTACTTTGGTAAGGAAAGTGGTGGTAAAACTATCAGACACATAGATGGTATTCTTTTCAGTATTTTTATAAAGCGGAAACACATTTTAGCAATAACATTGTCAAATTCTGTTTTATGATGGCAAGAAATTAGTCAAATTTACAGAACTCCTGAACATAGGCAATCATTTTACAATCAGGGACAAAATCCAATTTTACTTGTTTCCTGGAAATGAGATAATTTTTTTTAATTCATGATCTGCTTTACACTATAGGTTAGATCAAATCACTATAGTTCAATGAACATTTATTTAGTCCAATCTTAGGCACATAGGATACAGAGTTAAGTCCTAGATTCTACCCTTCTTTAAAAAATGCAGAATATAGTAAGGAAGTCAGACACATGTTTAAAAAATAGTGTGAAAAAGGTGAAACAAGTACAAGGTGCTGAAGGAACACATTTGAGAAGCATCAGCTCTATCGGGGTGGGCAGATGTGATGAAAAGAAAGGCTTCCTAGACGAGGTGATACCTCAGTTGGGTTTTGAAGGATGCGTTCAAGTTTGCCAGCCTATCAGGGGGGAGCTTGGGGGAGTGGAGGCCACCCACAGGAGATGAGACAGCCTGTGCAAAGGTATGGAAGTGTGACACTGTCCTGTGTGTTTAGGACGCAGTGTTGGGGGTTGCTGCCATGAGAGGTTAGCTCCTGCTAGTGGTGAGGAATGGCAAGAAATGAGGCTCCAAACTAGACTTCTAGCCTTGAATAGACGTTTGACTTGAATGTCATGCTAGAGAGCTTGGACTTCAACCTTTACATTCAGGTTTTGAGGTCAGGGAAAAGTCATGTCATCAGATGAGAATTTTGACAGGGAAACCTGGCCAACCATGTAGGCTGAGTTGGGGTGAGTTTGGGTGGGGATTAGACTAGAGGCAAAGAGCCCAGTAAAGAGCTACTGTCCTAAGAAAGTGGCCGCAGAAATGGCACGAGAGGGCAACTTGTAAGACATTCCAAGAGCAGAATGTTCAGTGTACTTAGTGGCTCATTGAATATAGGGGAGAAGAATTGAGGGTGTAATGTCACACCAACTTTCTGGTTTGGGAGCCTAGGTAGACAGTGAGACCACCAACCTAGACAGAAAAACCAGGCTTGAGGTAAACAGATAACGAGTTCACTCTTAGACATGTTTGTTAAACATTTTTGTAGAATATTTATCAATAAGTTTGATAACACCTAGACATAAAGCAACAAGTTATAAACATTATGTGGTTTTACAGTGAACTAACCCATGAACACATCACCAACTAGCCAGTTATGTAACTATATTTTGTTCTGGACCCAATCAAATAGGAACACCTTTGTCTCTGTTCTAAACTAAATGTTCCTTTTAGTGTAGCTTTGAAGCCATTTTTTTCCCCTGCGAGAAGAGAGAGATTTTTAAAAAATCTGGCCCCAAATACACAACTAAAATATTACACACATGGTCACAACTGCATGTCCTGTTTTCAATAGAGTGCCAAAAGCCATGTGACCCTAAATAGCAGGTGATTTAAAAAGTAACTCCAAATTTCCTTGGCACAGATTTGTAAGTCACTTCAGGCTGTAAGTTTTGACTTCCTGTTTAGGTTTTACAAAGACAATTATTAATTACAAAATTAGTTGACTTACCCCAAAGATGTTCCCTCCTCTGAAGGAGAGAGATGAACCACGGGCTGTTTGGGTATCTGGAGATGAATTTAGCATTAAAGAGTGGGTTAACAGCAGAGAACACGATCACCAAAAGAAGACTGTCTCCCCCTCCCCTTGTTGGAAGGGGGCCCTTCTAGGTCCTACTCACCTGTGGTCTGCTGTCTGCAGGCCTGGGTTCTGTCCTAGGCTATAGTCTCTTGCTGCTGTAGGCTTCTGTTCAAAATTTTCTCCCTACTCCAGTCCTCAATGTTGTTACCTGCACATTCTATGTCCATTCTGGATATTTTTACCTTCCATCTCTGTCAAATACTCATTAAATATTTCTCCTATTTTAAAAAAATCACTATTAAGTGTATTTTTTAAAGATATTTGTTCTCCAAGTAGAAACAATTTTGGCCAATGGCAACAATTCTATTACGGGCCCAAAGCATCTTTCATATCAGTATCTTTCATTTATGTTCTTAAAAAGTGTCATTAGACACCGGAAACTGTGCCCAGGAAGAGGCTCCAGGGAATCAAGTTGAACTCGGTGGTAGACGTTGTTTGTACCCTGCTCAGATACCTCATCTTCCAGCTGTGTTGAATTGTGAGCTGTATTTATATGTGGAACAGGCACTTACGTTGATGAAACTTTAAAACACGTTTAGTACTTCTAGTGATTGTACTTTATTAAGGAATATTCCTATTATTGACTACTTTTTATACTTCCATCTTCTCCATCCCTTAGTGTTCTTACAATCATAGACAAATGACAAAATCTATAGCAAAAACAGCCATAGTAATTCTAAAAGTAACAACAGCAGTATTTCTTGGGCACTATCTCTGTGCCAAGCATTTTCCATGCATTACCTCATTGAAGAGTAAGTACAAAGATAGAAATTTTCTCTTTTCCATGGACAAGAAAACAAATTCAGAGAACTTATGTAACTTGCCTAAGGTAACAGTGGGTGGCTGAGCAGGGATGCCCTTCCGTGGAGTCTGACGCGGAATTCCCATTCCTGTACATGTCTCAAAGTTGCTTAAAAAGTAATGTGGGGTTGGTGGAGGAGGGCATTTGTTCAGACACGGAACAAAACACATGGTGGTGGTAGGGTTATTCTGTTCACACACACAGAAAATGACGCAATCTGTTAACTAGTAAATGTTTTCTCTCTTTCAAAGAACGTGAGAACAATTCTTTCAGATCTAAAGAAGTGGTTCTCCAAGTGTGGTCTGGGGACTCCTGAGGATCTGAGACCCTTTTGAAGGGTCTGTGAGGTTAAAGTTATTTTTATAACAATACTGTGAGGTAAAAACTGTTTTCATAATAATACTAGGACGCTCATTTTCTCACAATTGTGCTCATGGTGAAATTTCCCAGTGACTGCATGACACGGGACATGACAACAGATTGAATGCAGAAGCAGATATAAGAATGTAGCTGTCTTCTGTTAAGTCTAACATTAAAGAGATTAAAGATAGCAAAACAATGCCACTCTTCTAAATTTTTTTTAATTGGAATTTTTCATAAAAATATTTTATTGATGTTAATATAGAATAGTTTTAATATTTTAAAAAATGACTTAAACAAAACTTTAAAATTTTCTCAGTTTTAATTTCTAACATAGCGAAGTATTGACAGACATAACCCATATAAACAAAGCTTTTGGAGGTCCTCAATAAATTTCAGGGAATTCCCTGGCAGTCCATTGGTTAGGACTCCGCGTTTCCACTGCTGGAGGCCCAGGTTTGATCCCTGATTGGGGAACTAAGATCCCACATGATGTGCGGCGAAAAAAAGTTCAAATTCAGTTCTGAGACAAAGAGTTTGAAAACCTCTGTTCTGCGATCAGATACAGAATACCTAATTATGGAATCAATTATAGCATGGATTCCTCTTTCAGAATTGTTTGACGAGGCATGTCGTAAGTGGAAATGAACTTGGATGATTTAGTGCTGCGGCTCTGACAGTTTAGCTAAGGTTAATGACCGTATCACTAAGCCACGAAACCTTGCTCCCTCATACATTTCCACTCATACAGGAGACCCGAATGATGTATCCAGTAGTGAAATGTGCTGTCAGCAAGGCTATGAGAAACAGAAGTTTTCTTACAGTCCAAGAGGATGAATTACAAACTACCACAAAGCCTGTTGCCTCAAAAGTATAGACCAACGTGACTTTTCAACTAAGACAACACACATTTTGAGTTTCATCAACTACTTCCACCCAAGAAACACTGTCATTACTGCTACGAGACCATGCCCTTTTTCCACCTTCAAAAATTTGGAGATCTATTGTTAAAGATGTGTCTATTTAAGAGGCAGACAGAGGGCTTTGCACGTTTTATCTTTCTGTGAACCAACTTCTCATGTATTTTTTTCACGTCCACTCCTTTCTTCCTCTTCTGAACCCCATGACTTCTCCCCAGAAGTCTTTGGTCTTTATTCTTGTTTTAAAAAGCACAACAAATAACATGAAAGACAGAGAACAAAGGAGACACTTTAGTACTGAGAGAACCACTTGTTGTAATCATTACACCATAAAGTAATTCAAACCTTCAACTCAAGATGGGTTTTCAATTGGTGTTAATGCTTCCACTGCAATGAGTTGGGAGAGCTATTCAAACTCTAGTAACATCTGACGATAACTGCACTATATGAGAGTTATTCTTTAGTCATCAGAAATACAACAGCCCAGCAGTATCCAAGTAAGTGAAAAGACCTCTAAGACATATACATAGTACTATATATAAAATAGATTAATTAATAAAGACCTACTGTATAACACAGGGCACTCTGCTCAATACTCTGTAATGGCCTATACGGGAGAGGAATCTTAAAAAGAGTGGATATATGTGTATGTATAACTGATTCACTTTGCTGCACAGCAGAAACTAACACAACATTGTAAATCAACCATACTCCAATAAAAATTAAAAAAAAAAAAGAACTAATGTACTGTGTTCATCCTTCAGACACATACCTACTGAAGTGCTAGCTGCTGAGGGTCTGAACAAGAGGAGACGTTTCCTGCCTTTGAGGCACCCAAATGGCCAGGGCAGAAGCCACCTTCCCAGCTGATTATAACACAGTATGTTAAGTGCCATAAAGGCCGATGAAAGTTGGGCTCTGAGAAGAGGGTGGGGAGCCATGATGGACGAGTAGGATTTAGCTGTACTCGTGGGGTTGGGGGATGGAATTAAGGCAGAGGGCCCTGTGTTGGCCAGCAAAGTGACCACTTGTGTGAGCAGTGGTGTGGTCACACCCTGAAGGGTGTGCTCGCGTGTGTATGCACGCAGAGCCCAGGAGAGGCAGTAAAGGCATGCGCAACACGAGGAAGAACACCGCGGGTAAAATGCATCTGTGTTGAAAGTTCTCCAGAGAGATAAATCGTTTGAGCAGAGGACCTGATCCGGCATCTCATCTGTAAGACAATTCCCCACCCAAGGACATCAAGAATCTCACCACAGCAAGGTTCCAGCATCCAATTTAAAAATACTGCTGTTGTAGCTTCACCTATTAAGAATTTATACCACATGGGTCATTCAATGAAGGGAAAAAAGCATATTAAAAATGCTCTATTAAGCTTAAAATTATTTACAATCTGAAACACATTTTTATTACAATATGCCTGCAAAGTAACATATGATCAAATGTAATCTATAAAAACATTACATAATCAGATACTAGCTTCTGAAAGTTAGTTCTCAAGATACAAATCCTAGGTAACTAAGGGAAAGACAATTTTAGAAATAGAAATGTGCTTCTATTTGAGGAATACTTCTATTTGAGATTGGACTACTTTTTGAGACACTGTAACAATCTAGTTACAGGCATCAAGTCATCCAATTTTACTAAAATTGGCTAATCTAGACTTTGTGTCCGAGTATCTGTGCATGCAAGTGTGTGAGTACTGTAAACGATTACTTAAAATCATACAATTCTTCAACTTCCACAGAGAATTCCTGCAAAACTATTATAAGAATTTAACCGCATATTTCAAAAGAAAGTTCATCCTTTTCTTTTTTGGAACATGGAATTTCAGTGTATTTGGCAGTAGCCACGCAGTCCCAAGTTTAATGACAGCTGATTAAAATTGTTCTTTTTATCCTTGTCTTTACTTTATTGGAAAATAATCAAAACTATGTTGGCACAGACCGCATTTCTCATCCTGAATGTTTTAGCATTTGCAATATTTTGTATATGATAAGTGCGTCATCTGAAACAGACTTTTTCCCCTAAGAAATAATCAAAGAGAGAAAGATTATGTTTGCATTTTCTTTGTTCAAGGTGTTTATTGCATCTCAGAGGGCATACATGCACTGGGTTTTTCAACTGAAATACAAAGAAAAGCCGTTTTGAGATTGGTTTTAGGTAATTTTTCCCCATTACAGTGTATGTTATCCCCACAGTAAATTCAGATACAACCACTTTTAAATGGTACCATACATCTATTGAATAATTTGAAAAAAAGGCAAACACCTTTCCAACCCAATATGCTTTAACGAAAAACTGCCAAGCCACTAGCAACACTGATCAACAGTGACCTCATTTATGCATCGAAATCTTAAGCCAAGCCATCAGCACAGACAATATGACAACAACTTAAAAATTAAAGAATACAATATGTACAGTAAAGGATACAATTCTCTGATTTAGTTTAAATTTTAATCACAATGGTACAACAAAACCTACTTTGAGTTCAATTGAGGGATGGAAGAACACCACGCTACAGAACACATAAAGAAATACTAAATTAACAGATGTACATAAAACCCACAAGAAAATAAAAATATGTGCAGTAATCTTTAAATTACAGTTATACCTTGGAGTGCCTTTATAATCACTTGAATAGCACATTTCTAATTGCATTTTCACAGACATGATGGAAATGGACCCTTCACTTTTCAGCGCATTGAATCAAAAATGAACAAATAGGTCAATTTAGATGCAAAACCTGTCAAATATAATTAAAATATATATTTTAATATAGCAGTGATTGAATATGGAATTCTTCCCATATGAATTTCATTCTTGATAAGGTAGCTTCGAGGAGAAATATTTGTTATGGACATTAACCTTTACATTTTTTTAAAATAAAAGTTCTTAACATATACAGTGCCACAAAAATAAACACTTCCCACAACAGCTGAAGTTCCTGTGGTTGGAAAAGTGTACTCCACACCGAAAAAAGTTCTGTATATTTAAGAGTGTTTTCCTTACTACCTGATATCATCACACTATGTTTGTAACGTACATACAGAAGAAAAGAGAATTTACGGGGAGAGTTTAGATTTGTCCAAAAGTTATATATACATTGAAACCTTCAAAAACACAGACACGTCTTTCCAAATGGCTCACCACACAACAGCTGCATCATCCATCCATGGGTGAGGTCCAGAGAAGCACTAAAGGCATTAGAAACATCCATTCGTTGTTTACATCGTACAACACACAAAGAACCCATATACACTACAATTCTGAGAGTAGGGATAACAGCTAAGGTAGTACACATTCCTACTGTTCACTTTCACAGCTGTGCTACACGTTTTGGAAGAGAAGTTATGTATAAGCATTGGGATTGGTACTGGTGGCTCCCTTTGAAACTCTGAGCATCAGTCTTATTTGAAGTGTCCAAACTCATTATTTTTTTTTCCTATTCAGTCACAAAAATTGCAGCTGTAAAGATAAAAAGCACTCGAATTAGAAAACAATACTACGTACTCCTCAAAGATTTTACCTTCCTTGCAATTTTACTTCGCTGTTACAATGAAAATCTTTACACCAAACGTTTTCGTATTACCAAAGTCACATTTATATACTTTTCACAATTCTTTAAAACAAGCTTAAAAATTCATCCGGGGGGGAAAAAAAAAACTTTCAGTGTATAGCTTCATTTTTAGATAAGAAAATTCTATCGGCAAGATTTTGAAATTTGGATACTTAGAAACCTTAGCAAGACATTCAGTATCAATTAAGAACAGCTAACCTTAAAAAAAGGGCAGTGAAAAAAAGGGGGAAGGGCAGGGACTCCCTTTTTTTTTTTTGGTCCTTTTCAGTTATGGTTTTCAAGGAGCCACTAAACAGTTGCACAAGTGACAGAACAGAATAGAGGGGAGATATCCCTGGCGATTCAAAGCTTTCGCGTATGCCACCCCCCACTAGTCACCCTATCTCCCACGCTTCATCATCTCTGCCAGGAAAACTTTCCTGGGGTCTTCAGGCTTAGCCATGGGGGTAACTCTTCTTCAGAACATAGTCTGTATCTGTTCCTCTTTTGACTGTGAATCTCTGAGGGCAGGGGCTGTCTAAAGCATCTCTGTTTCAGGTCCTTATCGGAGTTCCTGCACAGACTGACAGCAATATTACTGAACAGAAGAAGGATAAAAGGCTGCCCCCTGCAGTGTCCTTGGTCATTCCTGAAACTTCAGCTGCTAAGAAGTAAGTGATCACTGTCTTACGTATGCCTACCTCAGCCCAATCCACACCAAAGTGGGACAGAAAAGTTGGGCACAAGGAGAATGACTTGGCTGAGATGCCAAGGCCTTAAAATGATAAATTGTTTATTAATTTTGTATGAAGAAAAAACTCATAAGGCAGGAATCCACAAAAATCTTAGTAGGCATTTGAGAAAGTTTTAAAAAATATAGGTAGTAGATATAGGATAAAAATAACACTGGATGGGGGTCCAAAAGCTTCGACACTCTTACTGCTCTGCCAGTGTGGCCTTGGGTAAATCACTTAATGCCAAGGAACAGTTTCTTTAGCTGTGAAATGGAGGCAAAAGTATCTGACTAGTTTATCTCGCAGGGTCTGATCTTCTACAGAGATGGTCAAAGAGTTAATGACTAGCAAGTACGAAAAATACCATGTAAATGAAAAGCATCATTAATACTGTTCATCCACATTCAGCAAGTATTTCTTGAGAACCTACCCACTGTGTTAGGTGCTGGGGCTAGTAGTAAACCCTTTTCCTTCATCAGTTTTCTTCTGTAAGTCCACTATTAGTCATAATGTAATTTCATAAACTACATTAGAAATTTAAAACTAGAATGTTAGAAATTTAAAATTTTGCTTGAATGCAGAAATACAAAATAATAATCTAAGCTTTACTTGATGAGAATAAAGGAGAATCAGCAAAATAAAATTATAATTATTGTAGCCAAATATATTCTTAGACAATTTCTAAATGAAGTATTATAAATGTTACCTTTCCATGAATTCCAGTCATCATGGAATGAAGTGGTAATTTTCTAATTTATGTAGTAGCTTGGGCAACTTTGTGCCTTATCAGTATAATCTTTGTGCTTTCCAGTGTAAGGACAATTTGGAGGTTTCTCTCCCTCTTAGTTTTATAGATTAAGATTCAAAAAATCATTGATAAAGATAGCTTTCAGTATTGCTTTAACAAGCATAAACATTCAAATTATTATTATTATATACATGTATTTAAAACACAGAAGTACAAATATTATACCTAATAAAATAGCTAAGCACAGCATAGGTCATTATTACAAGCCCACAGGAAAAGCTCAATATTAGATACCTTAAATTGTTTACAAGAAATCCTTGATGTTAAGATCCGCTAATGGGTCCTTTGCTGGAGGTTTCTTGGGACTCTGAGTGGCAGGTGTAGGGCTTGGAGAAAGCTAAGGGGGAAAAGCCAGCCCAAGACAGTGGAAACAGAAAGCAAACAGAGAGATAGATAAGCATTAGGCCGAGCACATACCACAGAAAACAAACATGCAGAAGATTAGATGGCTAAAAGTTTACAAAATCTACTTTGTTCTACTTAGTCACAGTGTTGTTTTAGATTTTGGATTTATAAAACACACTTCAAAGGATATTGGCTTTCTTGAAATTCTTTGACATCAAATTTAGCCAAAGTAAAATTTGAGGACTCTGGTAGAACAATATGGATGTTAGTTAGGGAAGATGTGAAAAACTAGTCACATTAAAGCTATTATGAATATACAGTAAAAAAAAAAAAAAAAAAAAAAAAAAAACCCAAACAATTTCTCTATTCAAAGCATTTTTCTTTGAGTTATTAGTACCACTAAACTAATAAAGGAATATAAATGACTTCTCTTAGAGTGACAGTGAGTTTGAAGGAAAAATGGGAAGAAAACAGCTTGCAGAAAGTTCCTTAAGAAATTATTTTAAAATATCAGCTAAATATACTAGGATTTCATGTAAAGTATTTTAAGTGAAAACCTGTCAAGTTTTGGGGCACTGTTAGTTTCAGATGAGCAAATAGTCTCCTAGTTATGAATGTCGCTAATTCCAATCTTGCCTATCCAGCTTGTAGAGAGGACTCATTATTACAGACTATAGAGAAGAATCATACTAAACCTGCAGCAAAAGCAACAAAAAATTTTCTTACCTTGTTTCTGTTTAGTGAATACCTAAATTATTTCATTGTGTGACAGACATAAGTTCTAGGAACAGGCTTTTGCAGGAATGTTAAGGTCCAAGGCCTTGAAAAAGGTCATGGAATTTACACAGAGCAATAACTGACCTGTATCCTTCGAATCTAATTAATTTCCTATGCTTATAACATGATGGAAACCTCAGAGACTTGGGATTGTAGGGCACGGATGTATGTTTTCATTGGTTCCATAAACAAAGCTCCAGAAGTAAGAAGTTTTGGATTTGCTCCTATGTCCATGAACTACTGACTGACTGCAGTATTTATCAGTCAAATTTCCATTTTTAAAACTGGGATCGTATTTCATAGAAAGACCGGGGTAAGGGTCAACGTTGTCTGGAAGATAAGAAACTCAAGGACTGGTCTATAATTAATAATTAGGTGATATGACAACATCGTGATACTAACCAACTGAGCAATAGTGGCATAGTCCACATATCAGTAATGAAAAACTGTTTTGTTTTCTAAAGCTATCAACTCGTGTTTATTTTCTTATCTAGTATATAATCAGCTATGCTTCTTCTCTGATATAGGAAATACAATCTAAAAATTGTGTAAGTATGGCATACCATTTCCTAAATTACCATAAATTCAATTAAATGATTGAAAACACTGTGTTTTCATCATATCATCTATTTTTCATTTTCATTCTTTGAATTAAGTAAGCAAACTGATGCTCTGTAACACTAGTATCACACAGAAAAACTACCTTTAATAATAAAATTATATTAATTTATTTCTAAAGCTTTCAGCACACCAAATACAATGACTTTTAAAAATCTCATAAAAATAGGAACATCTTTCCTTTTTTTCAAAAAGGTGGTAGATAGTCATGGATATATTTAACCATCAAGGAGACATTCACAATAAATGAGATCCTTCTTAGAATTTAAATATATCCAGATTAAATTTAAAACCAACTATTACACCTAAAAGCTTCCTCACTACCACCCCACTCCCCCCAAACAACTTTAGGCAGCGTTCATTAGTATGAGAGCAGAACAGAAGATTTCTCATGAAGCCAGTGCTTTGGCTATGGCCTTGAAGGCTAGAGTCTCTTACAGTGTAAATTCATCTCTCTGGACACCCACCATTCTCTCTCCTGGTCATTATGGCTTTTGAGGGTTAAAGTAAAGAAGCTGAAGAAAGCAAATTTTGGGAACAGGTAGAAAATGAATTTAGAAATGATTCAAGGAAGCAAAGGGGATTAAAGTACACTCAGAAAGTTCACAGTAGGATTCCTTGGCTGAAACAATAAAAATACCCATGTGGTAAATTAAAAACATTATAGAAATGAAACTATTTCCTGATATCCTTAAAATATATATGAGCTATGTGAATAGGACTAGCATGGTGCTAGTAGTTACCATGTTCTGTCTCCATCTAAATCAATTTCTCACAGTGACCTCTTTGGTTCTACACATACCTTCACTTTGGCCAGGCAATTTATAAGAGTAATAAAGAAAGGGTGATTCATCAGTATGAACATCACTATTAGCAGCAAAACCGTTCAACCAAGTGCATATATTTTAGCATCTTCAAAAATGGAGGTAGCACATTGTGCAGTAAGACATTTGGCCTCATCTAAAGAGAGGTTTGCCCTTTGTCCTGGACCCTGGTAGGTAATCTCTCAACCCTTGGAAACGTCCTGAGTGATACGAATGTCTTCATTATTCAGGGTGGGTGTCTGGAACCACACCTGATAATTTATGTTAACAAGATGACTCAGGGTGGAGGGTTAGCCATGCCAGAAAGACCAGCCGTGGGATTACAGAGTTCAGTCTTTGGGCCACAGGATATGAGCCTGACCTTCAGGGAGGGAGGAGGGCTGGAGACTGAATTATTTCCCACGTGGTTGAACTCAATCAGTCATTCCTATCTAATGAAACCTCAATAAAAACTCTGCATGCTGAAGCTCAGGTAAGCTTCCTGGGTTGGCAGTATGGCTTGCGTATCCTCACACGTTGATGCCAGGTGGGTAATGCATCCCTGAGGACAAAGAAGCCTCATGTGTGGGCCCCTCCCAGACTTTGCTCATCTCTTCTTTTGGCTGGATCTGATTTGCATCTTTTTACTACACTTAAAGTGTCATCATAAAGTTAGTGCTCCCCTGAGTTCTACGAGTCATTCTAGAAAACTGTCTAATCTGAGGATGGTCCTGGGAACCCTCAAATCTGTAGGCAGCTGGTTGGAAGTGAGGGTGGCCCCTGGGACCTGAAGGGTCTGATGTGAAGGCAGCCTTGTGGGAACTGCTCCCTCAGGCTTTGCAGTTTGGCAAGCTCACTGCAGTTCGTGTTACTAGTCTTGGGCAAACTTGGCAATCTGGAGGACTGTGTCACTAACTTTCCGTTTGGCTAACTTTGGGAACACATAATAAGAGTATGGATCAGAGCTGCTCATTTTTTCTGGACTAAATGCCTGGATACTTTAAACACCTGGTAGTTCTCAGGAATCATCCTGAATTAAGTAGGAGAGGAATGGAGGGACTTTAGGACAGTTAGTTATTTCCATCATTTTCCTCCAAATGTCACACTATGGCTCATCTCTCTTCCATGTTCCCTTTACTTCTGAAGCAACAGGTATGAAGACTGTATCAGGTAAAAACATTTTTAAACAGTTTGTCACATGACAGTTTTCCATTTATAAAGTAATGTCATTCTTTTGTGGGACATTTAAAAACGGACCTGTGTGCCAGGTACAGCTGCGGCTCCAAAGGGTGGCCTCCTCATGGGCTGTGCAAACATGACAGGCTGCTGAGGCATCACGGGCATGCCTGTCCCAGCAGGAGGCTGAAAAGCAGAGCAGTTCATAGCATGAGTGGAATCTACTCTGGCAATGCCCTGACCTTTACGTCTTTAATATGTTCCTGAAAATTTTTCTTTCCTTTTTTTTTTTTTTAAACCTCTTTATTGGAGTATAATTGCTTTACAATGCTGTGTTAGTTTCTGCTGTATAACAAAGTGAATCAGCTATACGTATACATATATCCCCATATCCCCTGAGGAATCCAGGTCTGTGAGAAAGTATAATTTGTAATTTTGAACGATGGGTGCTGGGAGGCTGCCAGATGGCAGAGAATCACTGAGGGGCAGTAGGAGTCTGGCTGGCCACAAAGCATCCTCACCCCACCCAGGCTTTGCTGTTGTTTATCCATCTCCTGGAAGCATAGTTCTTGAAGAGATGAAAACTTGTTTCTTTACGGAAAATGGCTCTAAAATTTGCTAGTGATGAACGTGGTAAGTGAAAAGTCCTAGTATAGTGATTAAAAGTGGATTTTGATGATTGAGCTAAAAATATGTTTGGTAAATAGTACTTCAAAAATGACATAACAGTGTACTATAAAAATTATTTTGATGGCAGAATTTAAGTGTCTTGTAAGTGACTCAGTCATGCCCTCTGTAGACTACTTAATGTCTAAAGCAGATGACTTAACTTTTTACATTTTACTTCACTGCATTTTGGGGAGAATTATATTCTATAGTTAATATGGGATTTGGTGAAGGCCGTCGAAGTATTCATTACAATTTTTAGCACCGGTCATCACTCACCATTGCAAATCCTGCTCCAGGCTGTCCGACAGATGGGGCCCCGGCAACAGGAGGAACTGAACTGGTTGGAGGTACAGCTCCTTGCTATGAAAACGAAACAACACACACACACACACACAAACAACAACAAACAAAAAGAACCAATATAATTTGGTTTTAAAATGACAGAATACAATTTTAAAATGCATGCCCTTAAGTATGTGTAAAGATGTAAAGAAGTCTCAAATTTCAGTTTTAAATTAAAAAAAAAAAGGCACTAGCACCACGCCAATGATACGAAGAAGGTTACTAACTTGATGTTCACTGTTGTGGTGCTATTTGGGTTCACTTATTCGGGTTTAGCTTACACTCAAGCACTGGGCTTCGTCTCTATCTCCTTATACCACCCTCACTGTAAACAAGTCAAATTTTTCTAAGCTTGTCTTTTCCTATCATTATATCCTCCAATAGGCACTGAATTAGAAATTTAAAGAATGCTTTCATTTACATTTTTAATGCTTGGTTTCCATTTTCCCCCCCATTTTTATATTATTCTTTCTGTGTTATATTTGCTTCTGACTTTTGACTGTTGTACATTTGCACAAAGACCAAAATTAATTCTAAGTTTTAGGAAGCATTTAGAGGACTGCACATAATATCATACATATATCCCATTTCAGGCACAGGTTTGATAGTTTGCAGTCACACACCAAACCCCCTAATATTTCCCTTATGTATAAAATTAACCCTGCTGCAATCTCTTTAAGTTAACTGTTAGAGCAAAATCCTAATTGAAAAAGAAAATACTATAGTAATATCAACAAAAATGGTGGAATAAGGAACTCGAAGAGTCCCCCTAGGCATAAAAGCAATGGAAAAATAGGCAAAAATGGTCAAAATCAACTTTTTTGGAACTCTGGAACCTAACTAAAAGTTTGCAGCCGCCTACAAAGTACTTAATCAAAAAAAAAAATCAGCTGAATCTTGGTAAGAACATTGAGCTTTGGGGCATTTTAACTTACCCTAGAGTTCCAGCCACTGTTCTCCAGTTCAGCTGTAGCTTTGAAAATAACAGCACACAGTCCCAGTAATAGTACCGCGAGGAGCAGAATATATTTTAATTATTTGCTTTGTCTTGTCTCATGTATAGGTGGCTCCCTGGAAACATTGGCCCAAAAGGCTTGTCCTTATCTTGCCAAACTGGGAACCCATCTAGTGCTAAAGCTGTTACCTGAAGACGTTTGTGGAAAATACTTAAAGGCAAATTTTTCAGTTGTTGCTGTATCAGGCAATGGATATCAGTCAGCAAAAACAGCAGACTAAACAAAAAGCTCAGAAGGAAAGGCTGGAGAATGAGCTGCTTTGAGGATTAAGGGGTTGAAAAACCCAGACCTTCTCCTGGGAATTTAGATAGCCATGCACATGCCCAGGGCTGTGCATATGCTCAGGAAAGATGTGAGATGCCTCTGGGTTGACTTTGAGGCTTTAAGAAAGCAGCAGTGATCGCTAAGGCAGAGTTGCAAACTGCCTGGTTGAGTCTGAAGTCATGCCTAATACATACTCAGAGCCCCTCTGCAAAGACTGGGAGATATTTTTGGTTCCAGGAGTTTAAGTAGTATCTGTCTAATCATTAGCTGACCACTTAGCTAAAAGGACAAAACAAACCAACAAACAATACCTCCTCCCTCCAACCAAGGTAGAAAACAACAAAAAAGGTAGCAACAAAAACCTTGGGGAGAGGGTAGAATATGATTTCCAAAGCTGCCATATTATAATATTCAAAGTGTCCAGGTTTCAACAGAAAATTATGAGGAATGCAAAGAAACAAGAACATATAGTCCATATGCAGGAGAAAGATCTCAAATCAATAACCTAAACTTCCACCAGAAGGAACTAGCAAAAAGAAGAACCAATTCCAAAGTGAGCAGAGAAAGGAAATAATAATGATTACACCAGAGAAAAGTGAAATAGAGATGGGAAAACAAAAGAGGAAATAGAAGAAACCAAAAGTTGGCTCTCTGAAGAGATCAATAAAATTAACAAACTTTCAGGTAGACAAACCAAGAAAGAGAGAGAAACTTACATGACCAATATCAGGAAAGGAAGTGGAGATATTACTACCAACCTTGCAGAAATAAAAAATTATGAGGAAATATTATCAGAAATTACATGCTAAAACATTAGATAATCTAGATGAAATGGTCAAATTCCCCGAAAGACACAAACTACGAAAACTGACTCAAGAAGAAATAGAAAAATCTAAATAGTGCTATAGCAAGTAAAGAGACCGAGTCAGTAATCGAAAACCTTCTATCACAGAAAAGCCCAAAACCAGATGGCTTCACGGGTCAGTTCTATTACATTTATAAAGGAGAATTAATTTCAATCCTTCTCAAGCTCTCAAAAATAAAAAATAAAAAAAATAGAAGGGGAACATTTTCTAATTATTCTTTGATTCCAGTATTACTGTGATACCAAAGCCAGACAAGAACATCACAAGAAAAGAAAACTACAGACCAAATCCTTTACAAACATTGATACAAAAATTCTCAACAAAATAATAGCATACCACATCCAGCAGCATATTAAAAGAATGACACACCAAAACCAAGTGAGATTTATCCCAGGAATGCAAGGTAGGCTCAATCAATGTAATATGTCATATTAATAGAATATAAGAAAAAAAAGATCATCTCAGTAGATGCAGAAAAAGCATTTGACAAAATCCAACATCCTTTCATGAACAAAACAACACTAAATAAGCTAAGAACAGAAGGGTAATTCCTTAACCTGATAAAGGGCATCTGCAAATAACTCATGGCTAACATCGTACTTAATGTTGAATGACTGAAAGCTTTCTCCCTAAGAACAAGACAAAGATGTACTGGAAAGTCTAGTCAGGGCAATTAGGTAAGAAAAAGAAAGAAATAGCATCCAGAAAGAAAGGAAGAAATAAAACTATATTTGTAGATGATATGAGCTTATATACAGAAAATCCTAAAGAATCCACACACAAAAAAACTATCAGAGTTAATAAACAAGTTCAGCAAAGTCACAGGATACAAGATAAGTATACAAAAATCAATGTGACATTCACCTTACACTAGCAATGAACAATAAAAAATGCAATTATAAAAAAATTAATTTACAACAGCATTAAAAACAACATACTTAGAAATAAATTTAACAGAGAGTATAAGACTTGTACACTGACAACTATAAAACGTTGTTAAAGAAATTAAAGAGGACTCAGATAAATAGAAAGATGTCCTCTGTTCATGGACTGGAAGACAAGATTGTAAAGATGGCAATATTTCCCAATTTGCTTTATAGATTCGGAGTAAACCCTATAAAAATTTCAACAGCTTCTTTTGGAAAAATGGACGATCTGAACCTAAAATTTATATGGATATGCAAGGGACCCAGAATAGCCAAAACAATCTCGTAAAACAAGAACAAATTTGGAGGACTCACACTTTCTGTTTTCAAAACTTACTACTAAGCTACATTGATCAAAACACTGTGGTGCTGGCATAAGAACAGACATATAGGTCAATACAACAGAATAGAGAGTATGGAAATAAATCTATGTATCTATGGTCAATTGATTTTTGAGAAGAATGCCAAGACCAATAAATGAAGAAAAACCAGTCTTTTCAACACATGGTTCTGGGATTAACTAGATTTCCACATGCAACACAAAGAATTTGGACCACATATGAAAATAAGCCTAAAATAGGTCAAAAACCAAATGTAACAGATAAAACTATACAACTCTTAGAAGGAGATCTGGGTGTAAATCTTTAAGCTTTGGATTAGGTAATGGCTTCTTAAATATGACACCAAAAGCAAAAGCAACAGGGCTTCCCTGGTGGCGCAGTGGTTGAGAGTCCACCTGCCGATGCAGGGGACACGGGTTCGTGCCCTGGTCTAGGAAGATCCTACATGCCGCGGAGCGGCTAGGCCCGTGAGCCATGGCCGCTGAGCCTGTGCGTCCGGAGCCTGTGCTCCACAACGGGAGAGGTCACAACAGTGAGAGGCCCACATACCACAAAAAAAAAGCAAAAGCAACGACAATAAAGATAGACAAATTGGAGCTTATCAGAATCAAAAACTTTGTGCGTTAAAAGATACTACCAAGAAAGACAACTCACAGAATGGGAGAAGATATTTGCGAATTATGTATCTGATAAGCATCTGGTATTCCAGAATAATAAGGATCTCTTAGAACTCAACAATAAAAAGACAACCCAATTATAAAATGGGCGAAGGACGTGAACAAACATTTCTCTGAAAAAGGATATACAAATGGCCAATAGCACATGAAAAGATTCTCAATATCATTAGTCATTAAGGAAATGCACATGAAAACCACAATTGAAACCCTATGCATTGCTGGTGGAAACATAAGATGATGCAGCTGCTGTGAAAAAGTTTGGCAGTTCCTCAAAGAGCTCAACAGAGTCACACAAGTCCTGGCAATTCCATTCCTAGGTATATTCCCAAAAGAACTGAGGACATATATATTCTTACCAAACTTGTATACAAATAACAGAAGCATCTTTCATAACAGCCAAAAGTGGAAACAACACAAATGTCCGTCCATTAATGAATGAATAAATAAAACGTGGTATACCCAAACAATAGACTAGTCAGCAATACAAAAATGAAGTACTGATACATGCTACAACACGGATCAACCTTGAAAACATTATGATAAGTGAAAGAAGCCAAAAAGTCAGGCACAAAAGGCTCCAAAGTATATGATTCTGTTTATATTAAAAATCCAGAATAGGCAAGTCCATAGAAACAGAGGAAATTTTTGAATGTCATGGTATAGGGAAGGGGAAAATTGGGAAAGACTGTGTTCCTTTTTGGGGTGATGGAGATATTCTGGAATTAGAGAATGGTGACGGTTTTACAGCATCAAAAATATACTAAAAATCACTGAATTATACACTTTAAAGTTGTGAAAATGGTGAATTTAATGTTACATAAATTTATCTCAAAAATTTTTTAAATGAAAGAAAATCCAAAGGGTAGCAGAAAAACCCACCCCGCCACCGTACGCTTCTTTGGCCTAAGGATGATTTTGAGCTGATTATTTTGAAGAACGGCAGGAGAAACTCTGAAAATGGTAGAAATTAAACTTTTGTAAGGGACATTTAGATTTATAAAGGAAATCTCCACTTGTAAGGGTGTCTCTTTCTCTGTACTGGGAAGAGAAGGATGACTAAATCACAAGAGAATCTTATCAATGGAGAAGTCACTGACTTAAATCTACATAACAAATCTTACCTTTGTTGACCCTGCTTTTCCTGGTAACCTCCCCACATCATTCTTTCTTTTGTCTTTAGCTGAAGATGGTATATTTAAGCTGGTGGCTTGGGCCACCTTGGGGAGTTACTCATTTTTTTCTCTGGGTATCTCCCTGTATATATGAGGCATACATGTTAATAAACTTCTGTTTTTCTCTTGTTCATACGTCTTTTATTACACGAGTCTCTACTAAGAATTCAGAAGGATAGCGGGAAAGTTATTTTTCCTCCCCTACAAAGGAAGTATTATACTTCACATTCACTCTACTCAATCATTTCAACAGGTTAGGTGGTAGGCTATTCACTAGACTCAGAATTGCATATTTTATCAGATTTGTGGCATACAATAATAACTGTATTTACAAGAATTGTATCATTAGGACTTAAGACTGTGAAAGAAAAAAGCTACCAAAATAAAATGAACCTGCAGATAATCCTGATCAGACAAATGGGTCAAAAAATTTAAAGGGAGTCTGTTTGTCATTTTGCTCAAATGGTAGATTAACTCTTAATAATTTACTCCCTCAGTGTTATTTGTCCTAAGGTTTTAAAAGTTGTTTTCTTTTTCAACACTCAACAAAATCTTTCACCTATAGGCATATAAAGATTAGTTGTTTTTAGGGGGAGAGTTGTGGATTCTGTGGCCTCCTGCAAAATGCACATATTTCCGAGTTGCAAGTACCTTCCTAGTTTGTCTGACGGAAACTTAACAGGTCTGTTGTGCTCAAAACTAGGAATGAGTAACCCTCTTGATGGCCATGATGATATGCCAGTCCTGTTAAAGGTTTTTAGATATAACTTGGGTTCTGTGGTCTGAAAAACTTTAGAGCTGCACCACCAAGTAAAAGCAAGGCTACAGCGTTGTTCAGGAAGAAGAGCTTTGCAGTAAATGGCAGTGAATTTTTATACAACTAAGTGAGGGTTAATAATGATAAAATAACTGCATAGGACAGCCTTCCTATTATTACCTAAAATGTTAAAGAAAATAAACAAAAGAAATAGGACTACATGTAACTCTGCCCTCCTAATAAATTATTTCTATTGTTCTAATTTCTCTTTCCACAGCTGCTTGTGGACACTTTATGCTAGAGCCTACTGTCTTTAACTTTCTGGAGTTTCACTATGAACAACGTAAAGTTTTCTGCTTCATAAACAAAAATAAGGAGTTCTGGGGTTTAAAAATATAAGAGCATTAATCTCAGTCTCAGGGATGGTGCCTGACAATCAGATAACTGGCAGCCTCGTGGGCCTGAAGAAGCAAAAGAGTTGTTAATTAAGTACCTGATGAATTCTTAACCTTGTATGGTTAAAATCTTCATCTCAGGGGAGGTGATGGCCAAGGAAGATCTCCAATTCAATACCGTTTTTAAAGGACTTCTCCTTTGTTCCTCTTCTGGGGTAATGGCCTCATTACTTAGCAAACTGCCCCACATACAAACCTGGGCAACCAGTGTCTTGGTATGTTTGTTCACAATTACCCCCAGTTGTGTGGAATCTACCTGAGACTTTTCTTTCTTGTCTTACTTTCCATCCTCACCTCTGGCTCCAACCTTTTTTAAATTTTTAAACCTACAGCTGATCTGCCAGATGCCAGTATTCTCATCGCCCTTCCCTCCATGACTGTTTTGACACTAACCTGTTAAGAAAACATTAAACGGCTTTATCCTGCTGATAAGGGCAACACTACTAAGTATAAACTTCTTAGGACTGCAGATAAGGTCTCTTTAATTTTGCATAGAGCAGAATAGAAAAATTAGTTCTTTTAATTTGGTGATGATGATATAAATTGTGAGCTTTCATGTCAATATTAACAGATTTATAAGATCCGTTCTAAAGAAGCTTTCTCTTTCTTTAGGGATGTTATTTACGTTTATTGAATCTCTCTCCCTCTACCCCCAGCAATGTTTTTGTATTTAAGAATAGAGTGCAGCCGAGGGATGGACTGGGAGTTTGGGGTTAGCAGGATCAAACTATTATATAGAGAATGGATAAACAACAAGGTCGTACTGTACAGCACAGGGAACTATATTCAATATCCCACAATAAACCATAATGGAAAAGAATATGAAAAAATATATATACACATATGTGTATAACTGAATCACTTTGCTGTACAGCAGAAATTAACACAACAGTGTAAATCAACTTTATGTCAATTTAAAAAAAAAAAAAAAAAAGAATGCAGTGCAGCTGCCTAGACCCAGAGTGCTACCTGCTTATGGTCTCATCATCTATGTGGGCCACCAGGTACCAGGCACATGCTTGGGGTCCCAGGATAATAATTATGCTCCCTTCCACCCTTAAAGAGCCCTAGTTTGGGGAATAAATTATATGGTTATCCTGGGCATAGCTCAGTTTAAGAGACTGGTAGCTTTCTACTAAGTATCCTTTATAAAAATTAAAATGGAACTCTATTTATAGCTAAATACAAAAATGGCCCTCTTAAGCACTGTTTTTAAATAATGAAAAGAAAGATCTGAAGAGGTAAATATCCATACATAATAGGCAATCTTCTCATTGTTATCTTTTAGAAGTCACTTCTTAAAATTAAGTTCTTTCAGACTTTGAACTCACCAAAGGCAGAGAATTATCAGTCCTTGAATTTCCTGCTCTCTTACAAGCACCAGGGGGTGGAGTGGGGAGACCAGAGGAAGTGGGTTTTGAGAACCAGGTCTGAGCACAGAATGTATTTTCCTATAGAAACTACGGTATAAACTGTAGTTCAATTAATACTATTAGTACTGTTTAGTGGTAAATTTTGATTCAAAAGTCCTTTTTCAGATTGATTTGAGCTTATTTTTATTTATAAACTCGCTATGAAACTATGTGTAAAAACATTACTATTTATAAAATTGTTTAAAAGAAAATGTGTTCTTGTACACACTACTATATTTAAAATAGATAACCAACAAGGACCTACTGTATAGCATAGGGAACTCTGCTCAATATTATGTAACAACTTAAACGAGAAAAGAATTTGAAAAAGAATAGATGCATGTATATGTATAACTGAATCACTTTGCTGTACACCTGAAATTAACACAACACTGTTAATCAACTGTACTCCAATATAAAATAAAAAGTTAAAAAAAAAAAGAAAATGTGTTCTAAATTCAAAAAACTCAGATATTGAAATAGATTTCTGGAACACATCATTTTTAATGGAGTCTATCTAAAATATATTCTAATTTATATTAATTCACCTCCATGCATGCTTGTTTGGCTGGGGTTGGCGGTTGATGGTTAGGAATTAATTCAGCAACAAGGAGAGGTTGGCATCAAGAAAACCTTAGAGATGGGTGAATTAGACAGGTGAAGGTGTAAGCAAAGGTGAAGAACTACGGGTGAGCTGGGGAAGCAGTAGCTAGCCTAGTTCTGCTAAATATGGGGCATATATAGAAAAATAGTAAATTTTGCTATCCTGGAAACGTACTTTTTGCGGTGGCAAATCGCACTAAGTAATAATTAAGTCTTTATTTCCAGTGATATGCTCTTTCACAGAGTGAATGGTGGCATTAATATACTGATAGAAATTTAATATAGAGAAATGAAACCTATTTAAATTTTATAGAAAAGATGGTAAAAGTCGTTTCAAGTTGAAAACATGGTGAGAAGAATCCACAGGGTTCTAAAATGAAAGCTCACTTACACGATAGAAAACTGCCCAATCTTTCCGGTAAGAAAAAAAGTTTTCATTACTTCTTATGGCCATCAGGAAATTTAGGCAAGAAATGTGGTAAAAACACAGATAACGATCAATGATATTACATGTTTTGAAGAATCATTTCCATAATTGTACAAATAAAGGACTAATATCTGAAGAAGCATAAATACTATTTTGAAATCATTAAAATAAAAAGATAGGTCATAATCTTTATTAAAGTCAATGAAATTTGCATTTCAGTAAATATGGCATCTTGTTCCTAATGTGGGTGAAAAAGTACAATGTCAGTAGCAAAATTCAGCAACATGGACCCTGTTCTATACACTTGGAAACTGGCAAAGTGCCCGCACTGCCCTGGCCCCTGGGGACTACATACCAAGGGTGCACTGGGTGGGACACCTGCTGACCAAGTGGCAGGGGCTACTTTTGGCTGCCAGTTGGCTCCCCCAGTCAACTTCTTCTCTCCAGCATTCCACTGAAGATCTCCCCTAAAATCAAGCACGCAAAACAAAGAGACAAACACACAATCAGAAAAGAATGGTGTGTGGCTCCCTAAATACTTTTATCTGGGGTCAGAAGCAGTCTGTTTGGGTCAAGCGGTAATAAAGAGAACAGGTTAAAACAGATAGAGGAGTCTTACCATATCTTATCTAAGAGACCTTAAGAGCATTTGACAAAAAAATCAGTTAGAGGTTAGACCTCAGGGATAACAAGAATTTCTTGTCACTTCTAATGGAAAAATGTGACACAAAATTCAACTGAATTCATCACTGGTTATAAAAAATTCCAAATAAGTATATCATAAATATTGTATATCCTCTGTTGAACTGAAGATGAATCCATAATGGCACTTTCTGGATCTTACAGGGTTCAAAAGAAGGTTTCACATAACTATGTCATGACTACAACCTGCCTTCAAGTGATTGTAAGATTACAGCTACTGTTAAATGCATCCCGATTTCAGAGACGTTGAAATATGCATCTAAAAAAAAAGTGTACACTGGGGCTTCCCTGGTGGCGCAGTGGTTGAGAGTCCGCCTGCCGATGCAGGGGACACGGGTTCGTGCCCCGATCCGGGAAGATCCCACATGCCGCGGAGTGGCTAGGCCCGTGAGCCATGGCCGCAGAGCCTGCGTGTCCGGAGCCTGTGCTCCGCAGCGGGAGAGGCCACAACAGTGAGAGGCCCGTGTACCGCAAAAAAAAAAAAAAAAAAAAAAAAGTGTACATTGTTTGTCATTTTTACTACTCTTCCTTAAAACTGACCCCCATGAGACTTTTTTAAAAATCAATGTTAGCTAGTAATATTATAATGAATCTACAATTTAAAGCTACTGAAGTATTCAAACCACAATTCCCAAATATTTCTAGATATACTTTGTGACAATATGGAGGCTGAAATAGATTATTCCTTCTCACTGCAGAGCCAGTAGTTTGGAGGTTCCAATAGAATAACAACAAAAACAAAAACTGGGAATGAAATAAAAACCAATTTTGCAGTTACCTAGCCTGGGAATGAGTAATTACTCCAATGAGCGCAATGTTTGATAGTCTCAAATAAGTACAGATACACTTTTCATAAGAAAACCAGACAATTTCAAAAATACTTACTTTTTGGACGTGGGACCAGAAATTCCAAGATCTATAAATGGATAGAAGAAAAAAGAATTTAAACCTCTATACTCAGCTTAAATGATATGACATTTAAAAGATCAAAGAATCAGAGGTCTAGCAAAAGTCCATATTTTGCCTACAAATGACTACATTTAGTTTTACAAAGGAGAAACCACGTTAGGAAACATATTCTCAAGTCTAACATTTTCTTTCACTTCACGTTATTCTTAAGGATCATATTTTAATGTCAACTGGTGTCCAGAAAAGAGTGAACATAGCAGGCTTGAGACTGCTGTCTTAGGAAAGCCCGTGTGGCTGGGGACCTGGCTAATATCAATTGTTCTCTATACTGAGATAAAAGTTTTCCTAATGATAAGCGTGGATCACTGTATCTAAACTGTACAAACAAGGTGTATGCTGAAAATCTGCTTTCCTTACATGAGACTGATATTTTGGTACATGCTAGGCAGAGTGCCTACAGGACCAGCATCCAATAAAAACCCTGGATGCTGAGTCTCTAAAGGGCTTTCCTGGGCAGGAACATCCTATGGGTTGCTGCATTTTTGTGTGTTCTTCCCCTCAAGGGGAAGAGAGAGCGTAAGGAAGTCCATGTGTGGATTCTTCTGGATGCTGCCTGTGTCTCTGCCCCTGATGATCCAGCTGGGTATCCTTACTGTGCTGCTGTAATAAACCTTAGCTGTGAGTACAACTACGCGCTGACTCCCTTGAGTCCTTCTAGTGGATCTACAAAAGTGTGGGTGGTCTTGGGGACTCCTGACCCAACGGACTTAGTCATTCTGCTCTAATCTCAATTCATTTATTATTTCAGCAAATATTTATTGAACCCTACATATGCTAGGCACTGCTCTAAGCAGTTGGGATAGGTTAGTTACAAAAACAAAGAGCCCAACCCCAGAGGAATTTGCATTCTGATGGGGTGAGATGGACGATAAAACAATAAAATAATAAAAGAGTATACAGGCTGCTAGAAGGTGATACGGCAAGCCTATGGAAAATGGAAAGCAGCAAGGTAAGGGGGAACTGGTGGGGTAGGCTGAGAGTGAGGGGCAGGCAGGATTAAATAGGGTGTCCAAGGAAGGCCTCATAGGGGTGAAGCTTACGCAAAGCTGAGCAGAGATCTGGGGAAGAGCTTTCTAGGCACCTCTGCCTAATGGTAACTCTATGTTTAACATTTCCAGAAACTGCCAAACTGCTTCCCATAGCAGCTGCGCAATGTTACATTCTCACCAGCAATGTTAGAGGGTTTTAATTTCTCCACAACCTTATCAAGACTGGTTATGATCTGCCTTTTTTATTATAGCCATCCTAATGGGTGTGAAGGGATATTTCACTGTGGTTTTGATATGCATTTCACAGATGACTGATGTTGAGCCTCTTTTCATGTGTACATTGGCCACATGTATATATTCTTTGGAGAAATGTCTTTTTTAAATCATTTGACCATTTAAAAATTGGGTTGTCTTTTCATTATTGAGTTATAAGAGTTCTTTACTTATTCTGGATATTTCACTGTCTTGATGGTCTCCTGGGTGGCACAAAAGTTTTTAATTCTGATGCAGTCCTACTTATCTTTTATTTTCTACTGTTGCTTGTGCTTTTGCTGTCACATCTAGGAACATTATCTAATCCAAGGTCATCAATATTTACTCATAAATTTTCTGCTAAAAGTTTCATCATTTTGACTCCTACACTTAGTTCTAGATTCATTTGGAATTAATTACTTTGGCGTAAATAAAAAGTCTAACTTCATCCTTTTACATGTGGATATCCACTTGTCCTAGCACTGTTTGTTGAAAAGGTGATTCTTTTCAACAAATTCTGTTCAACAAATTCTTTTCAACAAATCAAAAAGGTGAACTGTCCTGGCACCTTTGTTGAAAGTCAACTGACCACAGATGTGTAAGCTTATTTGTAGCCTGTCATCCTATTCCACTGATGTATATGCCTATTCCTATGCAGTACCACTCGTCTTAATTACTGTAGCTTTGTAGTTGAGTTTTGAAATCATGAAGTGTGAGTCTTTCAAAATGATTCTTCTTTATTCAAAATGTTTGGGCTTATTCTGGCTTCCTTACATTTCCATATAAATCTTAGGTTCAGCTTGTCAATTTCTGTTAAAAAAAAAGCAAAGCTGCAATATTGATAAGGAGTATGAAGATAAGATTTTTTTCAGTTTTGGAATATGTTTTCATTAATAAAATATTTACTTACAGTGAAATTCAGTGGGACTCTTTTGCGGGGTGTTGTACATTTCTATAAATTTTGACAAATACATGGGTTCACATAATCATCACTACAATCAGGATTCACAGCAATTTAATCACTCAAAAATATTCTCTCTTTGCAACCCAAACTTCCCCTTACTCCTAACCCTGGCAATCACTGATATATTCCCTATAGTTCTGCCTTAACAAAAGTAAACTGTATATGTTGTATGTGTTTTTGTTTTTTTGCTGTACGTGGGCCTCTCACTGTTGTGGTCTCTCCCGCTGCGGAGCACAGGCTCCGGACGCGCAGGCTCAGCGGCCATGGCTCATGGGCCCAGCCGCTCCGCGGCATGTGGGATCTTCCCAGACCGGGGCACAAACCCGTGTCCCCTGTATCCGCAGGTGGACTCTCAACCACTGCGCCACCAGGGAAGCCCAAAAGTAAACTGTATAAGTGGAATTACCAGTATATAATTTTTTTGTGTCTGGCTTCTTTCACTTAGCATAATGTATTTGAGATTCATCTGTGCTCTTGTGTACATCAATAGTTCATTCCTTTTCATTTCTAAGTAGTATTCTAATGAAGAGGTTTACCACAGTTTGCTTATACATTTACCCAGTGAAAGACATTTCGGTTGTTTCTGGCATTTTAAAATAATACTCCTATAAAGATACATGGACAAGTTTTTGTGAGAACATATGTTTTCATTTCTCTAGGACAAGTACCTAGACATGTATTTACTGAGTCATATTAAGTATAGGTTTAACTATAAGAAACTGCTAAACTGATTTCCATGGCAACACTATGTTGTATTCCCACCAGCAAAGTGTGAGAATTCCAGAGGCTCCACACCCTTGGTAAGTACAAAGTACTGTCAGCTCTTCTCTTCTTTTAAAAATTTTAGTCATTCTAATGGGTGTATAGTAAGATGAGACTTCTAAAAAGACTGATACAATTCACATATCATAAAATTCATACTGTTAAAGAGTAAAATTCAGTGCAAAAAGTATGTTCACAAGGTGGTGAAATCATTAACACACTCTAATTTCAAAACATTTTCATCACCCCAAAGGAATCCCCATCCCCATTAGCAGTCACTCTGACCACTACTAATGTACATTCTGCTTCTAAAGATTCCCCTGCTTTGGACATTTCATATAAATGTAATCATATAATATGTGGCTTTTTGTATTTGGCTTCTTTCACCTAGCAAAATATTTTCAAGGTTCATCTTCTTTTTATGGCTGATTATTTTATGAGTGTACCACATTTTGTTTATCTGTTCAACAGTTGATGGACTTTTGGGTTGTTCCCACTTGTTGGCTGTTATAAAAATTGCTTCTGTGAATATCTGTGTACAAGTCATGTGGACATACGTTTTCAATTCTCCTGGATGTATAGCTAGGAGTGAAATTGCTGTGCCACAAGGAAACTATGTTTAACTTTTGGAGAACTGTAAACCTGTTTTCCAAAGAGGCTGCATCGTTTTACATCCCTACCAGCACTGTGTGAATTCTAATTTCTCTACATCCTAGCCAATATTTGTTATTATCTTTTTGATGATAGCCTTCCTAGTGAGTGTGAAGTGGCCTGTCATTTGGTTTTGATTTGCATTTCTCTGATGGCTAATGACATTCAACATCTTTTCACATACTTATTGGCCACCTGTGCTTTTTTTTTTGGAGAAATATCTATTCAAATCCTTTTCCAATTTTTAAATTAAGTTGTTTTACTTTTTATTATTGAATTGTAAGAGTTCTTTATATATTATGGATGCAAGTCCCTTATGAGATATATGGGAATATTTTCTCCCATTCTGTGGGTTGTTTTTCCACTTTCTGGATGGCATCAATTTGTAACACAAAAGTTTTTAATTTTGACGCATTTTTATTAATTTATTTTTTCTTTGATTGCTTGTATTTTCAGTATTATATCTAAGAAGCCACTGTCTCATTTAAGGTCATAAAGACTTGTACTTAGTTTTTTTCCTAGGAGTTTTACAGATTTAGATTTACATTTAGATTTTTGATTCATTTTGAATTGATTTTTGTGGATGGTATAAGGAAGAGGCCTAACCTCATTCGTTTGCATGTGGCTATCCAGTTATCCAAGCACATTTTTTGAAAAGGTTGTCCTTTCCCACTTTGAATGGTCCTGGAATCCTTGAAAACATTGTCTGACAATGTATGTGAGGTTTATTTCTGAGATCTTTATTCACTCTATTGGTCTATCTTTCTATCCTTAAGCCAATACCATTTGTCCTGATGACTGTAGCTTTGCAGAAGTTTTGATATTGCAAAATGTGACTACTTCGAACTTGTGCTTCTTTATCCACATTGTCTGGCTATTTCTCAACTGGGTGTGCTTGCTTCAGCTGAGATCATTTTAAAGGTGGCTGCCACCTGAGGGATGTGTGCTAGTGGCACTTTCAGCCCTGGAGGTATGAAGTCTTTATTTCTGAAGGAAGATCTAGACAGTACATTATAATATTCAGTAAAAGCAGTTACTACTGCAGACTATCCATCAGTAAGATAAAATTTTAAAGTAGGAAGAAATATTCAAATAACCTCTCTGTGGTTGTCATCAAAGCATTTTCATGAATGTCCAGACCAAGGACGATGAATGGGAAAAAAAGTATGTCCACAGGATAATTCATAGGAAAAAAGGTCTCAGAGATTTGCTAAATTTTTGATATAGCTTTGGGTAAAATGAAAGGTATCTGCGATGGTAAACCCATTCACCTTAATAGAAAAATTCAGAGTTTTTTTAAAAAAGGCAATCTTTATAATAGCTGCCCTCATCTCCTAGGACCCTCTCCTTCACTTACCCAGCTCTAGCCACTCGCCTCATTGGTACTCCTTGAATATGCCAGGCAGTCTTCTGCCCCAGTGCTTTTGCACCGGCTCTCTCTTTTGCCTGCAAATAATCTCCTTCAGATATCCATACGGTTCATTCCTTTACCTTCAAATCTTTGCTCAAATTTTACCTTCTCAGCGAGGCCTACTCTACCTCCCACTCTGTAGGACTCACAATCCCTCTTAGCGTGTTCTGTTTTTGTCCTCCATGGCCCTAGAAAATTTATTTATTTGAAAATACGTAATGTTTGTCTCTGCCCTTCTAAGCACCTTACGAATAGACATTTATACCTGTTTTGTTCATGATTTATCTCTAGAGCCTAGAAGACTGCCTGGTGCTCAATAAGTATTTGTTCAATGAGTAACTGAAATGAACTTGGATGCTCAATTGGTAAATATGCTGCATTTAAGCTACTCTATGTTATTTCCAAGAGAAATAAAAAAATTAAGTACTTCTTAAACATAATACACTTGGTTTCATACTTGTACATGCTCTCGAACTACACCTTCTGTAATTTAGATTAAAAGTGTCCTGGATATTGCTTGGGAGACAACGGCATAGTGACTGTGTATCTTCCAAGGAACTGTACTGGGTAAAGCACTAAGAATTTCTGTCCGCTCCTTGGCACACTCGCCTGTAAGTGAATCCAGAAACAATACATACGAACAGATAGAGAAAAAAATTCACATACGATTCTGTTAAAGAAAACTATATTACTCACTGCCTACTAAGCTGGCAAGAGATGAGTCAAGATCACTCCCAAGAGCTTTGCTTGCTGCCACTGCAGAACTCGGAGGTACCACTGAGATGGGCGCAGGCTGCCCGGCTGGTGCCATGGTTGGCATCAGAAGATCACCTAGACCATCAAACACTGGAAATCAAATAGACCGGGTTCAGAATAACTGCAAAAAAAACCCATATGCAAAATTAAAGGGACACTGCCTTTTGAAAAACTATGGAAACAAGTGAATGTATTTACAGTCTTATAAAAGAAGGCATTTCATTCACACTTTTAACGACTATAACACCAAAAAAGAACATCTCTGCATATGTCTACTCATAAAGTATGGGAATACTAATGAACGTGAAGATGGAAAAGAAAATCTGTATAATGTACAGGAAAGAGCATAGACTTTGGAATCAGAATTGGGCTCAAATTCAGCTGCATGCCTCACTAACGTGTTACTCTGAGAAAGTGACTGAGCTTTAGTTTTCTCATTTGAAAGTGGGGAGAGTACCACTACTACATGGATTTGTTGTGAAAACTAAAATAGATAATATAGGTCACGCCTTTATTATAATGCTTGCTTTATATAGGCACTCAGTGTGTAGTATTTACAATGCTTACTTTTATAACAATTCTTAAACGAGAAAGGAAGGCCGAATCTCCTAGTTTCTATGAAATCAGTGCTGGAATAAACCCTGATCTAATGGTCAGTACCTAGTAATAAGTATCTGAAAAACAGTTGACCATATTGTAGAAGTAAGAATTTTGATTTTCTTCTCTCATTACAGTTTTCACTTTTGGTTCTAACTTTAAGGGCACAGCTACAGTAAACACTATTTTAAACATCAGGAATCATGCCATTATGGATGGTTCCTGATCAGCATATAACAAATGATCACTTGTTTAGTTCCTGGAATACAGAAAGACCATTCAAAATGAAGGCTCATAGGATGTGCACAAAAGTTATTGCTGATAACTATGTCAAAAGTTTTGTTAATTTTTTATCAAAAAACTATGCATATTTACCATACACTCCACTCTACAATAATTCTAAGTTGAAAAAACGATAGCATTCAACTAGGCACTGGCAAAGGAAGCAACCAAATTGTCAAGCAGGGGATATATTTAGGGTGTTTCTGAAACACATTTGATTGCCAAAAACTCACCAATTGAAAATTTGTAGTAAGGACCCAGCATGGGAAGAGTAGAATGGAAGAGAATACAAACAAAATGACAGCAGGATGAAAGGTTAAAGGCAGGCAAAGAATACTATTTGTGTCAACTTCATAAAACCAAGGGCCAGGCAAGCTTCAGAGGGTGTAAGCAACAGCAGTGGGAGTGTCCACATGTTGAGATACCGCACAAAGATTTAGCACAAAGTATTTGTTTTCCCTTAACCTTCTCCAAACCGTGTGCATGTAAGCTCATGCAAACAGATGGGTGTGCATGTTAAGTTAGATTTCTGCTAAAAGTTAAAAACACAGAAAGGGATTGCAGGTTACTCTTAAAGCTACCAAAATGTACAGAAAATATTTACTTTAAATTATAGAATGAGAGATTTACTGAAGAGTTTTAAAACAAGGTCATCACTCAATATTTGCTTATAAATTTCCTGATACCACGCTAACCTTAGGTGGTGTACTTTATAATCAGAACAAATAAAAAGCATGTTTGAAAATCACTGCCTCACCTGACGGATCAAAGGAGCTGCTGCTAGAAGTTGAAGGCGTGGTTCCAAAAGCTGCCTCAAAATTGGGCTGTAGCAGGTTATTCTGAGCAGGAGTCACTGGTGATGGAGAAGGGGCCATGAAAGAACCCCCAAATCCTGGGAAAAAAATAGTTCCAGAAAAATATAAGCAGAAACAACTAAAGACAAGTAAAGGCCATTAAAACAGAGTCAGAAAAAGTCATAGAAGACCAAAAAGGAATTGAATGTATATGGATGAGAAGGCACTGAAATCCAGGAAGTTAGTTTTTAAAAAGCTTTTCAAGTATTTTGAAATCTGCCATGTATTAATGAGAGATTTAATTTAACTGGAAATAAAAGAGCACACAAGACTGTATACCCTTGTTAAAAGAACCTGCAGCAATCTAATCTACTGTTATAATGGAGTACATAGAGCTAAGAAGGTCTCACTAGGGTTAAACTTCAGATAATTATTTTCATCGTATTTAAATTTTGTCTCTTCAAATCACAATACCAGGTAGCTAGAAAATGCTTAGTTGTACACACTGGCTCAGTATAATAATAAAAGGCAAATCAGAGAAGTATGCATGTACTCTGCCATCAAATCCTCCTTAATATATTTCGTGTATATTCCAGTCCCACTGCTGCTACCGACAAGTTTAGGCTCACCCAACACAACCCGAAGGGGTTTTCTGCTTCTAACCCGTACCTCCTCCAACATAGCCTCTACAGTGCAGCCAGAGTGATCTTTCTGAGTGGAAAACGTTGACAAAGTTACTTCTCTAAAATCCTTCACTGGCCCCGCTTAACTTTCAGATTCATAAAATGCAGGTTCCTCTGCATGGCAAACAAGCTCATCTGTCTCTGGGCCCTTCCTCATCCCTGCAAACTCAGTTGCAGCCACAATGCACCGTAGTGAGTCAAATGCCAACTCTGGGAGGGCTTCCTTACCGTATATTGCCTGCTGCTGCTACCAGCCACAACGCGCCCTGCCCCTCCCACCGCCAGTACACGTGGGTTATGTGCTCTGCCTCTGTGTCCTCAGCGCCTGGTACATCTCTCCACCCCAGTCTAGGAATGGCTTTTTGGTGTCAGGAACTGTTTCCTCTTGTTTTCACCTTTTCCACTAATATTCAACAAAATGCCTAAAACACTGAATTACACTTATTGAATGAAGGGCAACTTTTGAATTTAAAAGGTGAGGAAAAATCAAAGCCTACTGTAAAGTAACCAAACCTCAAATTAAATATTTCTCTTTTGAAGTCTGGAAGTAAATTACTGCTCTCAATCAAGAGACAGAAGCAGAGCTCACTCTGTTTTGCTTCTGTACAAAATTATGCAGCCTGTGAAGAAAGTGATTTCTTAATAAGACATTAGATGATGTTCTATTATCAAAAATGTATTACTACCAGAAGTCTTTTTTACACTCAGTTTGGCTATATATATATATATATATATATACACACACATACGTATATATGTATATATACACACACATATACTATATATGTATATATATACACACATATACATTCCTTTCTCATCTAGCTATATCTTTTCTTCACAAACTGCTTGCCAAAAAACATAAAGAATGCTTACCAAAATCCTTCTGCTTACAATTCATAATAATCAATTATAATTTTGAAAATGACTTCCATTGACATTCTCCAGTTACTATTTTCTAACCAGAAAGTCATGTTGTCCCTGGCAACTGACAGTGACATGGGTTTAGTCTTTCCATGCCTAAGTTTTTCATATGTTTATGAAAAATTGTGACTTGGAAAACTGTTACCTATTAGAAGTTGGTCTTTTAAAATCCATGGGGACTACTTTAAGTGGTTTTAGTGCTGTTTGAGTGACTTAGGGATCATGTAACCTTCCTAAATGAAGATAAGACATTCCCCAGATCTTTGAGAACTAATATCATTATGAAGCAAAGATGGGTTAGATGTAATTATTTTTGAAGATATGACTGTTTCGGTTTTAGGGAAATTGGTGGCTGTGTTAATGCTGACTTTTTGGAGACATCCCACACAATCTGGAATACGGCTGCAGGAAATCTAGGCAATTGTTCTAGGGTGTGGTTCTCTCTGTTACAGGTGAACGTGGAAACAACTGTACTTGACTTTCCATTTCTTAAAACTTGTTCAAGAAGAGACAATTTATTCTAGAATCACAGCACGTTAGTGTTGGAAAGGGCCTTAGGATCATCTGATTCAATCTTATTTTTCCACAGTTAGAAAAGATGCAAAGAGACGTGAACACACCTACCCACAATTCAGAAATAGAAAAATACGTGCATTTACCCAGGGCTCATCTGCTTAGGGCTGTTCAGTTTCATAAGGTAAGCAGATCATTCCCACAGGTGAATAAATAACACTACTCAATGGAAAAAAATTATTGCTTTCTCTAAGAAAGTGATAGTAAAGCCAAAACTGGCACGAGGCTCACCAAGTGCCAGGCACCGTTCTGAGCATTTTTTTTAGGGTGAACCATCTGAATCACATAAACTGCCAGTATTTGACCTTTTTGATCCTACAAAACAGCAATTTTATATTGTTCAACCTAAAACATATATTAGCTCATTTAAGCCTCACAACAACCCTAGGAAGTTTCACAGATGAGGAAACTGAGGCCAGAGAGGATAAATAATTTGCCCAAGGTCACAGGATGGCAAATGCAGAGCCAGGATTCCACAAAGGAATCTTCCAGAGCCTTGGTTCTTCACCACAATACTACTTGGCGTCTTTCCGACAGCCAGGAGTAACTCCAGAGTTGTCCCCTTCTGATACATTTATGAACTTGACAGAGATCTAGAAAGATGACTTTCTCCCATTATACTCAGTTCTTATGAAGCAGGGGCCCTTACAAACCTAGACTAATTAAAAAGCTAAGTGATATAGAATAACCAACTGATTATGTTGAAGAAGAAAAATCTGTTGCTATACTCTTAATGAAGAGCTAAGCAGGAAAATTATAGACATTAATTAAGGAGTTTGGGGAACTCCTCCTGTTAGTGAAGAGTGTCAGAGCCCTGGAATAGAGGTAAGTAATAAGAGAATCCTAACCACGACTCTTTCTTTCTCTATGGTTCTGAATTATATTAAGAAAGGTGCTTTGTGGAATTGAAAATAAAGTAATAATCACTAGGCTTCCGGATGTCCTGCAGACATGTTTGAACTGTTCTACAACTGAATCACCAGCTACAGACACACTGCCTTTTATCACAGATGATTAGTCTTATGAATGTATCTTTCCACAGGGGAACGGCCTACACACTTAATGAAGTTCTATTAATGCAGACATATCAAAACTGACAGTCACTGTCTACATATCACTTGGGCTGAAGGAATGCAATGTTAAAACCATCGGGTAGGTAACCACACTCCCACACATACTCCCCCACACTCACACATGCTCTATTATGTTAAAGACACTGTCATTTCCATTATTCTCAGTGGTAAAGTCAGTTATTAAATTCCATTTACTAAGATCAATCTGAGATAGTCAATATTTCTAGGAATAATACCCTGAGAACCTTTTGTCTGACAATTTTCTGTTTTTGACCCCCCGAGAGGATGAAAGAATTGGTCCTCTATAGACCTTCCCATTTAGTGGAAATGGTTAGTTATTATTTCCACATGGCTATATTTTAAATCAGTTCAAGGACTTCTGTGGCTCTGCTAAAAAAAAAGCCAGCTGTGTCACGTGGTTAACAGAGAATGCAAAACTATGAAGGACCTGCAGGGCAGGCCCCTGTTCTTCCCTACCTTTGGAATCAAAGATAGGAAGAGGCACAGTTGCCCCAGAATGGTCTGTTATGGAAGAACATGGTTTTCCTGTTTAATGTCAACCTCAGAAGTCAACCTCATATCCTTCAACATACCTAACCTCCCTTAATAATCCATTTCCCACTGTCATCCAGGAATCTGTCTCTAGCTTTCAAACATCTGTATTTTCAGCTGGTACATCATGAGAGGAATTTGACAGCTTTACTCCTCACTGTGTGAAATAATATTTCCTTCTATTTGTTATAAACTTAACTCTCAAGGGTCCAGCCAGACTCCGTCTGAGATACGGGTAATATCTGCATCCCACCAGTAATCTCGATGACTTGGAGAGACTTATTCTGTTAGTCTGTTCCCCTTGGCCACAGCAGTTGCCTTTTCTAGAATTTTCTCCAGTGTCACCACACTGGGTGCACCAAACAGAACTCGAAATTTTTACTCAGGGAGTAGAAGGTGACTAAGATGATATTTTATCCATAGTTCAATTGTGGAATTGGTACTATTTGACAGTTCTAGAAGTAAATTAAATGAAGAAGAATAACAAGTTTTTCTGGGAGATAAACCCATTTTTAAGAGATTATCCACTTAGCCTTTATTTTCTAGTTTTAAATTACAAACCAAGTTTTGATAAAGCTTTCTCCCCAATTTTGAGATGATTCTTAATTTTTGGTTTAAAATCTCTAAAAATCATTTTTAAAATTTACACTATATCTACATTACATCTTTATTGCATTTCCCCTGTTATTTACATGCATATTTATGCCCTCAAAAAAATCTAACCTCAGTCAAGCATAAGGTGAGACCTCCTCCCAGTCAAGCAACGGACATTACATTCTGGACAGTCTAACCCTCCCATTACTGTGTGTGTATTATTTTTCTTTTTTACTCTTCCACAATCGTCTTATTACTGAAAGCCAATAATACAAGATTCTAGAGACTCACATAATACAACCTTCTCTCTCTCTCTCTTTTTTTAATTCAAATTCCTACTTTGAACCTGATTGCAGTTGTGGACTTCTTTTTTTTTTTGGTACGCGGGCCTCTCACTGCTGTGGTCTCTCCCGTTACGGAGCACAGGCTCCGGCCGCGCAGGCTCAGCGGCCATGGCTCACGGGCCCAGCCGCTCCGCGGCATGTGGGATCTTCCCGGACCGGGGCATGAACCCGCGTCCCCTGCATCGCCAGGCGGACTCTCAACCACTGCGCCACCAGGGAAGCCCAGTCGTGGACTTCTTTGTTATCCATGATTAGGCTCATTTATCTTTTAAAATAATGTTCCTCTTTATTTCAATAGCCTGTGGACTTATCTGATCTGTCTCCACAGACACACACACAGGTATAACCCAAGTGCTAAGCTTCACTGCAAATTACTGTAATACAGGGCCCCGAATATTTGTCCTATCACTGATATTCATCAAATAAAGATGTCTAGGCAATATGAAAACTCAGAATAGCCACTGTCAGCTAGATTACCTATATAAATATGACTATGATTTTATATTGTATATATTTGCAGGGTTTGTGTTTATTCATTTTTTGGCTAGGCAAGTTGCTTCTGGTTCATAAGGTAGAATTATATTAATGGTCCATGATATTCTTCACTGAAAACATGGCTTCTTGCTATTTTGTTACTTGAGCAAGCGTGAAAAATGTTTTTCTATAAGCAAAACAGAAGTATGAAAAACCAGCCCGAATAATTAAGACCTGGAGAAGTTAGAAGTAATTTAAAATTTCCTATGTCAGGATATTAGGTGAAAATTTCTTACATCAGGATATTCGCCCATGCCAAGTAAATCAGACACAGAAATGTACAAGCTCAATTTCAAGAAATATTTGGAAAGCAAACTAGACATTAAAACCCATTTATACCTATTTATATTAAAAAGTTAATTAATTTAAATAGGAAAAAAAATAGAGGAAAACATGTACACAAAAATACCTTTCCCATCACTGAAATAATCACAAGAAGATACGGTGGAAAAGGGGGGAAGGGCACAGTCAACAACACCTATGTAGGGCTTCCCTGGTGGTGCAGTGGTTGAGAATCCGCCTGCCAATGCAGGGGACACGGGTTAGATCCCTGGTCCGGGAGGATCCCATGTGCTGTGGAGCAGCTGGGCCCGTGCGCCACAACTGGTGAGCCTGTGTTCTGGAGCCCAGGAGCCACAACTGCTGAGCCTGCGTGCTGCAACTGCTGAAGCCCGCGTGCCTGGAACCCGTGCTCCACAATGAGAGAGGCCACCACAATGAGAGGCCACCGCAATGAGAAGCCCGCACCCCGCAACAAAGAGTAGCCCCTGCTCCCCTCAAGTAGAGAAAGCCCGCGTGCAGCAACGAAGACCCAACACAGCCATAAATAAATAAAACAAATTAATTTAAAAACACCACCACCACCACCACCTATGTAAATGACACTGTCACTTTCAGCACTGATTTCTGCTCTTTTCTACCCCATTTTACTAAGATTTCTGGATGGACAACACAGTTGAGTAACCTAAGCTTGCTTCTAGTGAAGGGACCTGACTTGCATTTTCTGTGCACTTCCCCCGTGGGACCCATCCATGTACCAAGCTGAGCAGTGGAGGCTCAGCTGCCTGCTCTTAGACTCAGCAGTAGGTGACAGAACCCTTCCTGCTCGTTGCAGGTGTATTTGAGATCCATCTCATCTCCCAGGATCAAATCTCTCAGCTCTGTCACTGACATCTGACTTGGCACTGGAAGGGAACAGTGGCTTTCACCACTGGCCTCTCTGCTCCTGTTTCTAGTGTACCTGGCTCTTTTGGAAACACAGTATCTCAGGTTCTAGCCCTGGAAGCACAGAGAGCCCAAACAAACTGGGGACACTGGAGAAGACGACATGGCTTTGCAGTGCTGGATGTGGTCAGTGGTGGCTGACCACTCTGCCAGGCTTCTGTCTGGCAGGCTTCAAACCCCTTGCTGGGGTCTGTGGCAGGATGGCGGCTACCCAGAGAGAAAGAAAGACTTCTTAGAATTTTGCAAAAAGCCAGAACTTTTGATTTCATGTGCTACCTGAAGCTTAATTATAACTTCAGAGCAAAAGGTTTATAATTAGCAACCTCATGTAAAAATTAACAAGGTCATTTCCCCCAAATATGCTATTTCTGTGGCCTGTTAAAATCCTTTTGCTGAACCTTGAAAACATGGATTAAGTTTACTGGTTTAGTAAGAGCTTCAAAGTTACTGTGACCAATTTGAAGCTGTTATGAAGACTACCTAGGTCAGGAGAAAAGCCAGGCAACGTAGTACTGTTTTCCCCAAGTAACCAGCTGTGGTCTGTGTTAAGTGCACTGCCTCTTATACTTGTAGCTTCCAAAGTCCACAGTGACATCACAGTGGAACCCTGGCTCTTCACCCTTCAGGAAAATATCGGTTGGCAGTTACTGGTTTGGAGTGGATTCAGAAAACAAGAGTGTCATGTTTAACCAGGGTAGTCTGGAGAGAATGGGAAAGATGCGAAAGAAATGCTATTGTCCCTGGGAAAGACTGTTAAACAAGCTGTCTGAATGACTGATAGAAGGAAAGGGTAACAGCTGGGCCGTGATGACACTCCAGACTCTGGACCTTGTGTCAAACTTCCTACAACTTGGAAAGCTGATGAGCGTCCTTTAACGAGGTCACTAGTCATCACTAATCCAAGAAAGAATGTTCCTTAGCCTACTGTTCCTGGTGTCAGGATTGTTCATTACACTAAAAAAATGAGAACTAGTCTCTCACCCTATCAAGGGCTACCTGGGTAGCAGGGAATTGAAGGTGAGAGACTCCAGACATTGGTGACTTCCTTGTGCTGATGTGAGCCGCACTCTCATCAGCCCCTTGCCAGCCTCGTGACAAAATGCATCCCTTGTGATGACAGGGGAGGGACATCAAAGCTGCATCTGAGTGTCTGTGGCCTCGGCGATGCCACTGCCGTACCTCCTGTTATGTACCCTTCTAAGTCAAGTCAGAGCAAGGTAAACCAGCAGCGTCTGCTGAGACGCTGTTGACTGAGAACTTGAACCTGAAACTTACCACTGTGGTCTGACAACTGGCAAATGCTTTGCTTGTAACAATAATAATGTCTAGGTCTAGCTATCATTAAGCACACTTTGATTTGGTCCCAAGGAAAACTATTAGTTGGCTTTTACTATCTTTGAGTCGCTGAAATGTTTCCTGTTATTCTATCTATCCCATCCTGGCAATGAGCAATAATCCTAGGCACCTTGTGCCAATCTACTTCACACTATGGCCCTGTTGAACTGGGATCACTCCAGGGGTTTTCAGATAGGAGAATGATCAGTTATTTTACAGTAACATATAGGTAGCAGCGGCTTCAACCCAAGGGTGGAACTCTGTAACAGTTTCTCATGTTACAGAACCAACTGTCAAATATCACGGTACTTTTCCCCACAAATTCCTTAAAAAAAAAGGTGGGCATGGGCAATACAAGATAAAAATTGCTACATAAGCACATTACCTCCTTAATAAACGAAAACAGAATGTGCTAACTGAAAGTAACGCATACTAAGAGCACCCAAGGAGCCACAGGGGTGGCTTGTGTACAGCTGTGATTTTAAGACCAATTTCATCAAATCCTGCGAAATAATCAACCTTCTGTTACACAATGTCTTGCTTTTCAATTTCATGTCTCAAAAGGGAAAGAAAACATGCACCTTGAAATTTATATAATATCTGTTACTTATAAAAATACACCCAAACTTAACTTTAACAAAACACCATTTTATGTAAATGTAATTAATTACCAGCTAGTAGGTCTGCCGATGCTGACGAGCTAGAAGCAGCCTGAGATGCAGGTTGGGGTTCAGAAGCACTACTTCCAAATGCATCTACCCATTATCCATTATGCAGCAAAAAAGTAAAAGGGTGTAAACAGTAAGTACAGCAAGTAAGGGAAGAGATTGCCCGAGAAATGCACAGACATGACACTCTGTGAGTTAAGCTTGTCTCCTGCGGATGTGTTAAATCACTTAGTGGACGGAATTATGCTCTGACCAGTTTATTCTCTCAAAAGATGAGTTCTAAGCTATTTAAGAATTAACATCTCTGTAAGAGTAGGAGAATTCTTTTTCTTTTTTTTAAAGAATAAAACTTTGGGACTAAATTCTGTAAATTCTAATTCCTATCCAAACAGGATCAAAGTTTTTAAAATTTTTGCCCAAAGGTAAAATGAAAGAATCTTCCCACTTAGAACTCTATTAAATAAAATTTAACAAACTTAATTCAAACAGCAGCAGCCCTACTTGTACCTATATATTAAATTTCAGGGTTTATTTGCACAAGTTTTGAGCCCCTGAATGTCACAGACTGTGACATCTTTGTATTCCATGATGTGTCAATGTACTATAGGTACTCAGTGTGGGTTTAATTTGCTAAGGATGGTATTTTACCCCATAGCATACACATTTATAGGCGTTCATGAAGAAATCACTTCAAACCTGGACTTTTCCCTATAAATTTACTGCTAATAGAAGACTTCGAATGTGTCATCCAAATGAGTAGTTCAAGAGTTAATTCAGTACATCTGCCTGTCTTCTGATAACACACAGGAAAAGGAAAATGCATTTAAATCAGTGAAACCTCTTCCAGTTCTCTGGGAGGATTTAGAAACATTAAACGCAACATAAATAAACCCTATAGAATAATGTATGACATCTAGAGCTTATGCTTTCAGTTCCGACTGGCTTATGTCTTTTATATTCTGAATTATCTATGTTTATACTGCTTTTAAGAGCTTAGAAATGTTGATTTAGCCAACAGATCAGGATCACTAAGGAAGAGCAGTAGAAGGAAACTCCAATCAGCTGATTCTACATTAGGACGAACAAAAAATTAAAAACACAAAGACTTCAAATGAAAAGACTTCAAATGAAAAATGATCTGGTTTTGTTAGGACATGCACTAAAAAATATGATGAACTGACGAGCATGTAGATGATGATGACAAATGGAAAAGATCTGAACGTAAGATTACATTTAAAAGATGGAAATAACTTCACATAGTCGAAAGAAAAAAGACCAAGTATCATGAAACAGAAGATCTAAAAACTCTTCTGAGGGAAAAAAAGATTCTGTGAGTGTTGAAGGAGGAGAGATACGCACCCCCAAAAAGGTCTATCACACCTGAAGAATCCACCTTTGCTGGCGAGGCAGTGGTTGCAGGAGATGGTGCTACAAATGTATCCACTGTAGCAAAGCACAGAACAGGACAAAGTGCATGTCACCCAAAGGAAAATGAAATCATGAGACTCGGCAAACGGCTTCTTGAGATTTCATGTTGAATAGCCCGAAGACTGTAGACAATCTTAACAGTTAAAGAAAAGCCAGCAGATTTAAAAATACATACTTTCCAGAAGAAAATAAAACTTTTGACTCCTGAGGTCAGAGGTTTTAGTGTGAAAAAGAGGTTTTCTCTTTTCAATCGGCAGTAGATTTGAAATATTTACCCTCATCAGTTGGGGATGGACACAAAATGAGACTTTTTTTTACTGTAAAGTGAGTTTTGAGTGTAAAAGAACTCAAGACGAACCCGCGTGTTTTCGCATCTGCCTCTCCACGTATGAGGCCCACAAGACATCTCGGAAGGCTTCACCTTGGCAAAAGCACTCACCGGATAGGAGGTCAGCAGTGAGAGAACTCTCAGGCACGGGAGAGGCCCCTTGTGGTGGAGAGGAGAAAGCATCTTCCAAAAGTGAAACAAACCAAAACCAAGCAGAGGTAAGTAGAGAGCTGAAATCAAAGTCACAAGTCTAACAAGTGCATTATCACAGGTGAGGACAAAGGGCTTAGTCATGAAAACATCTAGGCAAATTAGTGTAAAGAAAGGCGGGAGTTGGCTTTACCTGTCCCAAACAGGTCTATGCTAGGAGCAGCATCTGGCTTAGGCGCGGGGGCGACATCGGGAGCAGACTCAAATAAATCTAAGACCAAGAACACACATGCCTTTACTCAACTGGACAAACCCGCCTGAAACAGCATCACTTTCCAGTTGTGCATGAGCACTCTGGAGGGTTCTGAAACGAGCTGCAAATGGTTGCTGGAGAACCATTTAATGACACAGTCACCATGCAGACAGAGGTGCGGAGGCAGTACATCACAAGGACCAGAATTCAATCCACCAGGTGGAAAGAGTTCAACGACAATGACAAAAAAAAATTACCACCAAAGATATCTAGAGCAGGAGGAGCGGTGGTGGTGGCGGCAGAGGTGGTGGCAGTGGTGGCAGCGGCAGCTGTGGTGGCAGCGGTAGTGGCAGCGGCGGCAGCTGCGACGGCGGGAGCAGGAGAAGGAGCGGTGGCGGGAACCGGAGGGGCTGTGCTAGCTGTAGGGGTAACTACAGGAACACTGGTCTCAGGTGGCTTCATTGCAAAGAGGTCCAGCTCGGGTGCAGCCTCTGCACTACCTTCAGATGGGGCAAAGGGGTCTTGGGGAAAGGAAAGTGGAGACACATACGGCATCAGTAAGGAAACAGACAACAGAGAGGCGTCAAAACTATAGGTACGAGACACCTGGCACAGATATTCACATGCGAGCTAGGCATTAGGCGGCCTGCTTTGAGCTACTACCCTATTAGCAGGGGTCAGTCATTAGGATGTTTTTCTAAAGAGAAAAGAAAATGTAGTAGGCACCACGAAGTTCAGAAACGGAAACACTTCAGAGTATTGTCAGATTAGCCTACAGTCTAGGATCAGAGATGGTTATTCAAATCCTTACTTTAATGTGGTCAATTTGGTAGCTTGGAAAATTCATGAAAACATGCCAACGTATTGGAACTCAGTGTTACAAAAGAGTACAATACAGCATTACAGGGAAACAAACAAAAAAACAAAAAAACATTAAGAGAGCATACTTGCACTGACAAAAATTGTCAATCTTGAGAAATTGTCAATTTTGATAAGGATGCCCTTCGTTTTCTTAATGTTTTCAAGTGCCCGCATTCTTTATTCCGTTACGATGAGTGATACTTTATACTCAGAAGAAAGCAAAATTAGAAACACATAGGGCCAAGTCTAGCTACGGGAGCTTCACATCAGGACAGAACGACAACAGACGGGCTCAGGACTGGAAACCCACCGTTTCCTGAACACGCATCAAGCGCCGCGGCTACAGGGGTCGGGGGTGCTGGCGCAGCGGCCCCTTCGGATGCTGCAGGGGCCTCCCCGGGAGAAGCTGCAAAGGCATCTTGGGTGCAGGTTTTAAAACAACAGAAATGAAAGGGATAAAAAGAGAAGAAAAATGTAGTAAAAGAACCAAGTTAAATTGCAAAGAAGGCTCCCTTATACAACATGAATTGCTTGAAACGCCTTTTTATGGCCCATGCACTGTTGGCGGTCACAAGACAATGACTCTTGGCACCCCTTCATGTTGGTTACATGCAAGTGGTACAGCCTTGATCCTGCTGAGGCCTGTGAGGATCCAAAAGGTAACAAGATTCTCATTGTATAAGGGCTCTGAGAAGCATGTTTCATGTATCATTAGGAAGGAATGGATGTGAAAAATAAAACACAAAAATAACTTTATTATGCAATTTAAGACATCGATCTTTCACGTCCAGGTAATATTTATACACTATGTTACCATGATGTCTCTGACTAGTGGCTTCTAGCAAACACGGATATCTTCTTTAAGCCCAATAAAATTAAATATATGATGATGATGTAAACAATTTTAGTTTACATGTTCTTTTACAGTCTACTACAGACAAAATTACACTGTTAACATGAAAGGTATACTAAATGTTCATAAAAGTTAAATCTTCACTATCCCTGAAAAACATTTTCAGACACAACCAAGGATTTGTTTTAAAGAACTAAAGAAAAAAAATTAGGAGATGACACCATAATGCCTTTATTTTGACTTAAATTTATAGTTGTTTTCAAATACTGAATTGCTCCAGTTATGTGGTCAATGATCCACAGATTAAAGATGTAGTTTCATGTTTTAAGACTACAAGTGTATAACTATCTATAGTAGATTATAATCATATACAGTAGATCCATTAACATGCACGCAGCCTCCATTTATAAATGTCCGATTTATCAGTGGCTGATGTGTACAAATGATTCCCAGTGTGTTTCTGTCAACACACCATGTTAATTATGGTTAAAAAAAAAAATCCTGGAGCTTTCAAAGAAACCCTTTACAGAAGGAATGAAGCCATCATAAATATGCCTTGCCTAGAAGAAATTTCTGGAAGGTAGGGACCAACAAGAACCTGCCACTGATCTGCTAGATTTCCCATCCTAAAATACCGCCTTCTGCAGTATCTACCCGTGTTCCCTAGAACACTGTTCCTCTAGCCATTAAAAAGAATTTGTCAAACATGCTTGGGAAATGCTACACAGTATACCCACTTTCTCAGAGATTTATGTGGTGTATCGGGCTGTAGGAAGTCCTGCAGTCGAGACACTTGTTTCTCAGGTTCACCCAGCGTGTTCCAAACTGATCTGAGTATGAGACACATTATGGTAACGTCCTGAAGCCCGGCCTTAACAAACATTAAACATTAGAGACTCGCTTGAGTTAAAAGGTCCTTTACAAAGACACCAATATCCCTAGAAGGGACAATGGGACAAGCATATGTTACAGCTTGATTTGACTGCTTCCCACAGCTACACTAAGGGAATATATATATGTTCTGAGTAGAGGGCAGTCAGGGGAGAGGCTGAATAATAATAACGGAGTAGGAAAAACACACCAGGGGATAGGACAGACACACCTCCTCAGACGCCATGCTAAGAATACTATCACAGAGGACTTAGAGCAACTTGAAAGCCCTAACAGCTGGGGCAGAAGACCACAAGAAAAGTCTAAGAGGAGGTTGGGAGGGCTGAAAATATTTTGCCACGGGTCAGGTCTGTTTTCTTTCTTTTCATTCTTAGAAAATTTGGAACTAACGGTAATGCCATTGGAAGTAATAGAAACAGTAATAGCAGTCACTATTTATGTGCCAGTCGCTGTGTAAATATTTTATTTGCGTTATTAAATTTAATTCCTCCAACTTTCTTGTGATATAGGTTTTATCATCTCCACTTTGTAGATAAGAGAACAGAAGCTTGTAAAGTCTGAGGATGTGACCAAGGTCCGTCAAGTGGCGGGGTCAGGATTTGGCTGTAAGTTGTTTGATGGAGGTTTGGGTGTTTGACCACTCTACTGTTTTGAACTGTGCCACATTCTACTATACTGTCCCCTCCTTGCAGGATGGAATAAGCACCAGTTATATCAGTGCTAGAGTTCAAACAAATATTCACAGGCTGGCCTCCTTAATTATGATTTCTGTGTACGTAGATGAAACCCGTATTTGTAGCTATATCTTTAGGAGAGGTGGTGTCCCTCCATTCCCGGTCAGCAAGACATCTCCTTTTAATGCTTCTCTGAAACTAAACATTGTAAACTTAACTCATCAACTGTCAACACTTCTCCTAAACAAAGGAGCCCCAGCTGCTCCAGCCCCGAGCTGCTAAGTGTTCCCAGCCCATTTGATGGAGATGTGAACGAGTGAGACTGGATAATTCCAGCCCCACAGCCACTGTCTGACTGTAGCCACGAAAGCGACTCTGAGAGACAACCGGCCAGCTGAGCCCACTAGACTCCCCGGGACTGTCAGAGACAATAAGATAATTTTGATTTTGTTTAAAAAAACAGCAAAACTTCTTAGCTACCCAGCTTTCTTTCATCATCGATGGCAGCATTGTCCTTCCAGCACTGAAAGCTAAAGCAATCTCCAATCTAGTTCTCGTTCCCTTGTTGCCCATTTGCAGTTCAGGTCTACATTCTGCCCATTACCAACCAGTGCTACTTCCAGGAAATGCATATTCCTGCTTTTCTACTGTTATGGACTCAGTCCAGCCTTACTCAGCAAACCAGTCTCTGACACTGCTGCAGACTAGCCTTCTCTTCCTTCTGGCAATCTAGGAAGAATTTTCTCCCTCATTTTTTATCATGTGACTGACTACCTTTGTAAAAATTTCTTACTGCTGTTGTCTTCTCCAGCCTGAATTCCTCTCCCTGTCTTCTCCAGGCACACACACCATCTTTAAATCACATACTCGGCACAAAGGTTTCAATCATTCTCAGCGTCTTGAGCCCAAGAGTCACCATTCCAGTTCATTTTCTTCCCCAAAGGTCCCAGATGATAAGACTCTTACATGAAATCTAGTTGTAAGTGCTTATATTTAAGTATTGGTGTTAAGGAAGATTGATGAACTTGGTTAACCAACTTGTTCAAATGAAGTCAGGTTTGGGAGGCAAGTTCTTTGGTTTTCCAGCCACTTGGTTCTGTGCTCACAGCCTACCATCATGGAGGCTTGCGCACAAATTAACACAGTTGACGGAAAAGGGTACCCTGGAGAACATGTAGAGGAATTAGCATCAATTCAGCATTGCACTCCTTAGAAAAAAACTGTATTGTTACAAACTAATGTGCTGTTGTTAGTAGAGTTTTGCATCAGTGAAAAACAGAATGCCTTTAAGGATTTTGTGTTTTATCTTTATCAATATCTGTAAGTTTTACTAAATTTTTAAAGCATAACACTGCCTTGCAGTCCTGTTCTGCCTGACCCCAGAAGGCAGAAGGCAGATTTCATTTCTTAAAAGTTCCCTTTAAAAAAATAAGCATTTAGTAAATATAATGTTTCTAAAAATTTTTTTTTAATGACTTACATTGAAACGACTAAAACATTATGTGGGTATCAATCTGAGTATTTTAAAATAACAGACACTCCGTATTTTTCAAATTTGTAATGAAAATACAAGACTAAAATACATAGAAAAATTTAACATTTCGGTATTTCATATTCCTGAAATTAAACAATTAGCCATTATTCAGAAATTAAAATTCATTAAGCTTATTTCTAAAGAAATCTACTTAATACTGCTCTATATGCTACATAAAACCTCAAAGGGGCATATTTTAAAGCCATATAAATAACTGGTGCTCTTATTATTCAAAAGTGCTACCACTTGCCCATTTTAGAGATACAAAATTTTAAAAAAATGGCCACACAACACGACCAAAGAGATTTTAGTTTAAGTTTTAATTTAAAATCTTACCTCTAAATGATTCCTTATAAATCCATAAAGAACACGAAAGAAATCAGGGGGTATCCCTGAAAACTACAAGACAGACAGTGACACATATAGATTTCTGAACATAAAAGATAGAGATTTTATAGCTATCAGAGGCCGGGAGACAGGTTACAGAACGATAAAGATTAGTAAAAATAATTGTGATGAGATTTGCAGATGTACTCATCTTTACTTATCCTCCATCCAGATGACTAGAAAGGATATTGGTGAAATTAAAGGACAGCCTCCATTCTTTGGCATTAAATTATATGATTTTCTACAGTACTGACCTTTTAAATTTGTATTTCAGGGTAGAAAGACTGACATCACGAAAATATTTTCAAACATACAGATTCTTCTGCTTGATGACTGTCATCAAAGCAGCAATAAATGATTAACACAAACAGCATAATGGCACAAAGAATATTTCCAAGAAATATCTTAGGCAGGACCATGAGAGAAGCAAGATGGAGTTGACTGATTTCTTATAGGCAATTAAGCTCCTTAAAATGGACTGAAAAACAAAAATCTAAATAGCTAAAGGAATAGAAATGCTTACGTACAAAATTGTTATCCAACCCGTCCATATTTTCCTTGAATTTTTCTCTGAACATAAGCCTATGAGAAACCATCCATACTCAAGACCAATAATGGAGGTAGGAAGGATGGGGTGAAGAAGTTGGTTTTTATAAATTTAAGCTAATATTTTAATTTCTGGTCTCAAAAGTTACAGAGGCATAACTGAAAAACTAACTTTCTCTAGTGGATGACTCCTCATAATAAATTATTCAGGAGTATGCAAATCCCTTCTCCTACTTTAAAAAACAAACAAACAAAAAAACGGATTTCTCCTATAATAGATTTGGAAGAGCAACAGAATGGCAGTGCAGCAAGGCAGGAGCAAATTCCCCGCATGAAACAGAGGCAACGATGCTGTGTCCCACTGAGTATTCCTTGTCTTAGACAACGTTGGCAAGCCTCAGAGACTGGGGCACTGCATGTTGCACAGTGGTATGTGACAGTGTGTAAGTGTATGTTCCCAGGGGAATACGTTAACTCCACCAGAGCCTGCCAAATCTCTGCTGCCCCCACCCCTTATCATTTGCTTCCTCCAATTTCTTTACCATACTCTCAAAATGCCCCGGGAAAGATGTTATACTGTAACGAAGAAACACAAAACTATGATGACTATAACACTGTTCAATGTACACATGTGAAATGAGCACTTCTCCAGGTTTGGACATTAGCACCACTCAAAATGGGAAGATGTAAATAAACTGGTTTCAGATGGTTCATCAGGTCCAGACATATTATATTGACAGAGTGTAGGATATTTGACTGAAGCTTACAGCTGTAAATCAACTCTGTGTCAGAATTTACATTTGCATGGAAAAAGTATTTTCAGACAATCGTTTCAAAGTCTGATATAAACCTGTTTTCAATCAGCGTTGCAAGTGCCGACTCCAGTGATCTCTCAAAGTTCTGAAGCCAAAGATGATCCAAGTTTTTGCTTGGACAGAACAAGCTTAAAAAGTTGCAAAAATGGACATATCCCTAAACTCTCTTCAGAGACCTCTAGATCTGAACTCCACTTAGGTGATTTTTTTTTTTCCTAAATCTTAAAGAACAACTTAGGCCAGGATTTCTCCTCCCATGTTCCCCAAACATTTTTTTCTCTCAGCTAGTTCAAATCTAAAAAAATGCCAAAAAACCAATTCTAAATATGATAGAAAGATCTGGTACGACTATTATAGATACTGCAGGGCTGGAGCATATACGGGACAAGAGTTCTAATAGCAGCTTAAATCCTAACTTCGCAAAAAGTAGAAAATTGAATAGGTCGAAAGCATTTGCAACCTTTGCTCTATAATCACTAAAATTAAATGAATATGAAGTTGACAAATTGAGCAAAGATAAATATATATGAATAAACATTTTAAAAGTAGTTAAACACTCTGCCATGCATGTTCTATCTATCTGCCATGTTCTATCATGTAAAAGATTTAAATGCTTTAACGCTAGCAATCCTGGAAGGAAAATAAAAGAAAAGTGATGTGACTGACTAACCTCCAAAGAGATCCACTTCAGCAGTGACAGCAGTGACAGTTGTAGTAGTTGAGGCAGAGGCTGAAGTAGTTGCAATTTCAGCAGCTGTAGCAGGAGGAGTAGGTTCTGGTGCGAACGGATCTGAAATCTGTGCTTCGGAGGGAACAGAGGAAAGTGCAGCCAGAGAATCTATGTCGCACCAGAGACAGAGAACAAATGGGAGAGAAGAAAAGGAAAGGACAAAAGATATACCAGGCTCCAAATGATCAAAGTGAAGACAGTTATTAAGATATGGAAGTCTCTCGAAACAGAAGTTTACAAATAAAGTTTTACTCACCCTCTCCCAAGAGGTCTATCGATGTCCATGGGTCAGCATATGAAGAAATAAGAGATAAAGCTGAAACTTTCAACCACACCAATGTCCAAGCAGGGTGAGGCACTAACTGAAGAAATTTTAGCTTTATGTACCTTTCCGGACCATTTGAAATTTAAAAAATAAATGTATTACCTATTATTACCATAGAACTTTTGAGCTGGAATGGACCTTAGAGATCCTCTAGATCAACTTTCCAACTTCATAGATGGGAAAACTGAGAGCAAGGGAGGTCAAGAGACTTACCTTAAGCTAGGTTTAAACAACTCTGACAAACTCAATCGATTTCTTATCAGATTTACCGTTTCATCTGCTTTGGTTGATTTCATTACACTGTAGTTGTCAATTCTGAAGAAACCATAGTTAATTGAATTTTATTGATCCTCTTTATTTGATGTGTCATACCAGAGCATGAATAGAGGCTTTACAATGGCTATAGTTTGACTGTGGAACATACTAAGCTGAATGCAAGTTTAGGGGTTAGAAAAAAGAAACTCTAACTTAAACTATTCTCTTCTTTGTAAGTTTCACATTACCAGGTGTTTTTCAGTTCAGTATATAATCTCTAATTTATAAACATTATGAGACAACATATGAAAATTATTTTTAAGAAGAATGTGAGAGATTATACAGCATACAAACTTTTCAGCCCTTCTGAGGTCAGCATTCCAATGGGAGGTTCAGACTTAGTGACCAACAGTGGGATTACAGTTGGCATTCTAAATAAAAAGCCTAGGAGGGATTATTTTTAACTGTACTATGATGTTAGGTTAAACATTTATAGTGTCCAATGGCATTCTTCTACTCTCAGTCATGTGATACATCTCAGGGATCACATTCAAATTCATGAATGTTACTGGAAATTTATTTTAATCATGAAGAAACTTTATCAAAACTCATTAGGGAGCTATTTTTTTCAGAGCCTTAAAAGCCATATGGGAACTCAGTAAACCAAAAGTTCTAGAAGACATTTAAAAGATTGAGAAACATAAATTTGACATTAAAAATAATTACTTTAGATATAAAGACACACAGACTGAAAGTGAGGGGATGGAAAAAGGTATTCTATGTAAAGGGAAATGAAAAGTCAGGGTAGCAATACTTAAGTGAGACAAAATAGACTTTAAAATAAAGACTGTTACAAGAGACAAAGAATGACATTACACAATGATAAAGGAATCAATTAATGAAGAAGATATAACAATTTTAAATATATATGCACCCAACATAGGATCACCTAAATACATAAAGCAAATATTAACAGACATAAAGGGAGAAACTGACAGGAACACAGTAAGAGTAGGAGACTTTAACATCCCACTTACATCAATGGACAGATCCACACAGAAAATCAATAAGGAGACATTGGCCTTAAACTACATATTAGATTAGACGGACTTATATATATATATATTTTTTAATATATGAATTTATGTATATAAACATTCCATCCAAAAGCAGCAGAATACACATTCTTTTCAAGAGCACATGGAACAATCTATAGGATAGATCATATGCTGGGCAACAAAAGAAGTCTCAGTAAACTTAGGAAGACTGAAATCATATCAGGCATCTTTCCCAACCAAAATGCCTTGACTAGAAATCAACCACAAGAAAAATCTTCAAAAAACACAAACCCATGAAGGCTGAACAATACGTTACTAAACAAATGGATCACTGAAGAAATCAAAGAGGAAATAAAAAAATACCTGGAGACAAATGAAAATGAAAATACAGTGATCCAAAATCCATGGAAAGTAGCAAAAACAAGGCTAAGAGGGAAGTTTATAGCAATACAAGCCTATCTCAGAAAACTAGAAAAATCTCAAATACAACCTAAACTTACACATAACAGAACTATAAAAAGAAGAACAAACAAACAAGAAAGTTAGAAGAAGGAAAGAAATCACAAAGATCAGAGCAGAAATAAATGAAATAGAGACTAAAAAAAGCAATAGAAAAGATCAATGAAACTGAGAGCTGGTTCTCTGAAAAAATAAACAAAATTGATAAACCTTTAGCCAGACTCATCAAGGAAAAAAAGAGAGAGGATCCAAATCAATAAAATCAGAAATGAAAAAGGAGAACTTACAACCAACACCACGAAATACAAAGGATCATAAGAGAGTCCTACAAGCCATTATATGCCCCCAAAATGGACAACCTAGAAGAAATGGACAATCTCCCAATACTGAATCAGGAAGAAATAGAAAATACAAACAGTTCAGTAATGAAATTGAATCAGTAATAAGAAAAAACTCCCAACAAACAGAAGTACAGGACCAGATGGCTTCACAGGTGAATTCTACCAAATATTTATGGAAGAGTTAACGCCTATCCTTCTGAAACTACTCCCAAAAACTGCAGAGGAAGGAACACTTCCAAACTCACTCCACAAGGCCAGCATCACCCTGATCCAAAACCAGATAAAGATATCACAAAAAAAGAAAATTGCAGGCCAATATCACTGATGAACATAGATGCAAGAATCCTCAACAAACTATTAGTAAACCAAATCCAACAATACAGTAAAAGGAGCATACATCATGATCAAGTGGGATTTATCCCAGGGATGTAAGGATGGTTCAATACCTACAAATCAATGTGATACAAAAAACTGCAGAATAAAACTCATATGATCATCTCAATAGACGGGGAAAAATCTTCTGACAAAATTCAACATCCATTTATGATAAAAACTCTCAACAAAGGAGGTACAGAAGGAACATACTTCAACATAATAAAGGCCACATGTGACAAACCCACAGCTAACATCATACTCAACAGTGAAAAGCGGAAAGCTTTTCCTCTAAGATCAGGAATAAGGGAAAGTTTCCCACTCTTGCCACTTTTCTTCAACATAGCATTAGAACTCCTAGCCATAGCAATCATACAATCAGAAAAGGAAATGAAAGGAATCCAAAGTGGAAAGGAAGTAGTAAAACTGTCACTCTTTGCAGAAGACATGATACCATACATAGAAAATCCTAAAGATGCCACCAAAAAAACGACTAGACCTCACAATGAATTCAGTAAAGTTGCAGGATACAAAATTAATATACAGAAACCTGTTGCGTTTCTATATATTAAGAGTGAACTATCAGAAAGTGAATCCACACTTATATGGCAATTAATCTACAACAAAGAAGGCAACAATATACAATGGGGAAAAGACAGCCTCTTCAATAAATGATGTTAGGAAAACTGGACAGCTACAGGTAAAAGAATCAAACTGGACTACTTTCTCACACCATGTATAATAATAAGTTAAAAATGGAGGGCTTCCCTGGTGGCGCAGGGATTCCCTGGTGGTGCAGTGGTTGAGAGTCTGCCTGCCGATGCAGGGGACATGGGTTCGTGCCCCAGTCCGGGAAGATCTCACATGCCACGGAGCGGCTGGGCCCGTGAGCCATGGCCGCTGAGCCTGTGCATCTGGAGCCTGTGCTCCGCAGTGGGAGAGGCCACAACAGTGAGAGGCCCGAGTACCGAAAAAAAAAAAAAAAAAAAAAAAAATGGATTAAAGACTTAAATGTAAGACCTGAAACCATAAAACTTCTCGAAGAAAACATAGGCAGTATACTCTTTGACACTGGTCTTAGTAATATTCTTCTGAATATGTCTCCTCAGGCAAGGGAATCAAAAGCAAAAACAAACAAATGGGACTACATAACTAGAAAGCTTTTGCACAGTGAAGGAAATGATCAACAAAATGAAAAGGCCACCTACTGAATGGGAGAAGATATTTGAAAATGATATATCCAACAAGGGATTAATATGTAAAATACACAAATAACTCATACAACTCAACATCAAAAAAGCAAACAACCTGATTAAAAAATGGGCAAAGAAGACATACAAGATAGCTATCAGACGCATGAAAGGATGTGCAACATCACTAATCATCAGGGAAATTAAAATCAAAACTGCAGTGAGATATCACCTCGCACCTGCTAGACTGGCTATTATCAAAAAGACAATGAATAACAAGTGTTGGTGAGAATGTGATGAAAAGGAACCCTCATGCACTGTTGGTGGGAATGTAAACTGGTGCAGCCACTATGGAAAACAGTATACAGATTCCTCAAAAAATTAAAAATTGAACTACCATGTGATCTAGCAATTCCATTCATGGGTATTTATCCAAAGAAAATCAGAACACTAATTAGAAAAGATACATGCACCCCTATGTTCACTGTAGCATTATTTATAATAGCTAAGATATGGAAACAACCTAAGTGCCCATCACTAGATGAATAAAGAAGATGTGGTATGTGTCTACATATAGATAATGGAATATTACTTAGCCATATTTGCCATTTGCAACGATGTGAATGGACCTAGAGATGATTATGCTAAGTGAAATAAGTCAGAGGAAGACAAACACTGTACGATTTCACTTATATGTGGAATCTACAAAACAAACCAAATGAACAAACACAACAAAACAGAAGCAGAATCACAGATTTGGGGAACAAACAGGTGGTTGCCAGAGGGGAGGGGTTCGGGGGTAGGAGAGAAATAGGTGAGGGAGATTAAGAGGTATAAACTTCCAGTTGCAAAATAAATGAGTCATGGGGATGAAATGTATTGTGGGGAATACAGTCATTAATAGGTACTATCTTTGTATGGTGATGGATCGTAACTAGACTTACGGTGGTGATGATTTTGAAATGTATAGAAATACTGAATCACTATGTTATGTAATGGGAACTAACAGTGTTGTAGGTCAATTATAGTTCAAAACAACAAACAAACAAATGCATAGAAACAGAGGTCAGGTTTGTGGTTATCAGAGGCAGGGGAAGAATGAAGGAGTTTGATGAAGGCAGTGAAAACATACCAACTTCCGGTCATAAGATAAAAAAGTACTAGGGGTATAATATACAACATCACAAACATAATCAACACCATGCTATATATGCTATATATGAAAGTCGTTAAGAGAGTAAATCCTAAGAGTTCTCATCACAAGGAAAAAAAAATTCTCTTTTCTAAATCTTGTATCTCTATGAAATGATGGATGTTCACTTAAACTTATTGTGGTCATCATTTCATGATGTATGCAAGTCAAATCATTATGCTGGACACCTTAGACTTACAGTGCTGTACATCAATTATGTCTCAACAAAACTGGAAGAAAAAAATTATCATATTAATTTAACTATGCAATATGTGACCCAATAAATATTAGGTAAAGCACTCTACAGATCCACTAAGATAATCAAGGCTCTTCCTAAAACTAAATCTTACATATTTCATAGCAACATTAGAAAATTATAGCACATAGAGCTCTTGACATTAGAAATAGTTTTTAAATTTTAGAATGTACGCCTAGTGAATAGCTGACGTAGGGCTAGGGTATTTTCTGCTGTTAGGTGTCCAGGTCCCAAATCCTGAGAAGTAGAAGGTCCTTCCAATCATTCCTCAAGCCAACCGGACCTGGCCCAATACAACTGTTACTCTACAGTCCTAAGTCCTAAGAGATATGGGAACATAGGTATATGTATAACTGATTCACTTTGTTATGAAGCAGAAACTAACACACCATCGTAAAGCAATTATACTCCAATAAAGATGTTAAAAAAATAAAATAAAAAATATAAATAAAAATATTCATTAGAAACCAAAGTGGGTCATCAGAAGCCAGAGAGATTGGATTCTCTTTTCTCCTGGCGTTGGTGGGGCTCTCCGTAGCCCTGCCCTTATCAATGGCTACTTCAAGCTGCAGTGTGACTTAGCAGAAGAGCTAAGAGCCATGTGATTTAACAGCTTCCAGACCTCTCATTGTCTACTTCCAGACCTCTCATTGTCTATCACAGGGGACAGGTAATTTATTTCATACATTTGGTAAGTGAGAAAGGAGAAGACTGTTTATGTGTACTAGAAGGAGAGAGAGTTAAAAAGATTTTAAAAAGAGGTATGAAAGATTAAAATATTAGTTCCTTGCTCTTAATTAGTGTTTTGTTCAGATGGAGGGTGATGAGAATGATACGATGGAAGATGGAAAGTAAAATTTCCTAGGAAAATGTACAATGATTAAGCATATTGGTGGATAACTGATGTTGAAAATTTTTTCCACTCTTGGAAACCACAGGTGTTAGTCTCCAAAATCTTAATTTTCTAGATGAAATATAATTTGTTATATATTCCTTGTTTTACGCAAAATTTTCTCTACTATAAAAGCAAGTCCCTATTACAAGATGATGAGGATGGTTATTAAATATTCTCAAAACTGCTACTTTTTATAGAGGATTAAACTATACAAAAAAACCCCACTTCAGCATAAGAGTTCAATCCATTTGCAAGTAGTACATGATCAGAGTTGTTTGTATTATAGAAATTGCTAGAAAATATTCCCTGTAACCAAGGAAACAGAGCTACAACTAAATGAACAAGGAAATCTATATTGTGCTGTGAGATGGAGCTGAACTTTTCATGTTTTTATGAAGATTAAATGTGTTAATTTATTTAAGTGTTCGCCCATACCAAGAACATATCAAATGCTCAATAATAAAAGTTAATAATAGCAATAGCTTAGATGGTAACTAGCCTTATTGTGGTGATCATTTCACAATGTGTATAAATGTTGAATCACTATGTTGTACACTTGAAACTAATATAATGTTGCATGTCAATTATACTTCAATAAAAAATAGCAGTAACTAACATTTAAGTTAAATAATAATTTTTCATTATAGGACTGTGAATTTCAAAGCTTCTATAAATCTTTCAGAGAGAGCATGTGTACATGTGTGTGTGTGTGTGTGTGTGTGTGTGTGTACACATGAATGTGTTTGAAGACAGCCTGCAGATGTGCCCCCCCAGATCTAATTAACAAGCAAATGGTAATATGGGTCACAAAAACTGCTTGTACTGTAGCTAATATTTCTCATGGAAACTATTAAAGTCAAGTGATCACATAATATTGATGAGCATTCCAGCATGTGTAAATTAACTTCTATTAAGTCTATTGACTCTAATTAAAGCCTAGCAGTAATTCTGTATTTCTCAAAAAGTAGAAATTTCACTTCAAGCATTTACAATAAAAAATTACGCATTTTCCACTTCTAAGATGCATAGAAGTACAACACACACACACTCATTTGTTTGTGCAGAGAGGTGAATTTATTATGAAGGAAAAAAACACTCTCCCTTTTATGGGGAGAAAGGTAGGAATTTTAAAAGCACTCTGTATACTTCCAGGTTCATTACTGGCTGGCAGAATGCCACATGGAATATGCACTATTTAAATTAAATTTACTAAAATATGAATTTGCTAAAATTTGGTTTACACCAATGACAAGAAATACTATCCTTTACAATACGTCCCCTAAAATGGCAATATTCATCCATACCCAGAACCCCCAAGAGAAACCTATAAACAACTGATGTGGCCATAGTCATTTGAAAATGAAATCCTCTATCACTATGGTCGGATAAGAACATCCAAATAGGTCTAAGGAGTTTTAGAGTTTGCATTTTACCATCTAGTTACACAAAATTCAAATAAACTACAATAATAGTAAAGTGATCTTATCAAACAAGACTGAGAAAGTGGTTTTATGTATTTAATTTTTTGCTTAGTCAAATGAGCCAAAACATACTGGTAACAATTTAGCACCTCTTCAAATATGACTGGGTATCTATAGGATAAATGTAAACTGAAGGTAACATTTATCAATTTCATATTTCACTAGTTTACTTGAATTTCTTTTTTTAAGTAAGATACATATTTTATTTTTTAATTTTTTGGCCGTGTGCGCAGGCTTGTGGGATCTTATTTTCCCCGATCAGGGACTGAACACAGGCCCTGGCAGTGAAAGCGCTGAGTCCTAACCTCTGGACCACCAGGGAATTCCCTACTTGAATTTCTTAAGGCTTATAATTTTTACTGTTTTGCTTAGGAATGAGAGAATTTACTTATTAGTATTTTTCTCCCCAGCTGACTTTTCTACTGCTATGAAAGGAGCTGTAGATATTTTGTTGAGACAAAAGACTAATGCTAACCATCAGGTCCTAAGCCAACATTTTCATACACTATAATGTGTTTTGTATTAATTATAAAAAAGTGCTCCTGTTGGGCCAGCAGGTTGGAACAGGAAAAGCACTTACTTCTTCCTCAAGGACGAAAAAAGCCCATAGTTTGGCTATCAGAAAGCAGGCTGAATTTCAGGCCCCTCGACCTGCCTTTGGGCAAGGCACAAACTGCGGGTCCACACTGCACAGCCCTGGTTAAAACCACACTAATCTGCTTTCTTCTATATCCACTGACACCTCAATGTTTCAATCGTCAACAGTTATTTATTCCTAACAAGTAAAGACTGAAATGTGTTATAATAAAGTTGGTTATTATAACTTATTCCTTATAATGTGTCTTAGCAAAAAGTACTTGAAGATGAATATAAATAAAAATGTTACAATGCAATTTAAAAAGATTTCACCAAGGGATTTTCTTTTTCATTTATTATTATTTTGGTGCCAAACAAACCAATCAAACAAAAAGGACACAATTTCTCTTCAGTTTGATGCTGGAGAATACAGTGAAAGGAGACAGTTTACAATTTCACTGTTTATTCATTCAAGTTCTAAATCACTAAACAACTAAATGTTTAATAAGTTCTAAAAATTACAGTGTGAACAATCTACTGATTTAATTAGTTGAGAGAATTATTGTTAACACATTCATATAATAGTGAAAAAAAATTTTGTATAACTCTACAAATTTATAATTAATACTAAATTTTAAATTATAAAAGTTCTATGGAATTCATTTATATGAATTTTATGACAGAGAAAACCTGATTTAAGGATATGGATTTGAAGCATTCTTAAATAAATAGGAAAACATGATACACTGTATAAGATACCATGGCAATGAAAATTATTAGTAAACTGAAATAATCAAACATTTCTGAAAGATGAAGCTCAGAATGAAAAAACATGAAAACCAGAAGGCCCTTATAAAATCTCTTCAACAAAAATATTTTCCTTTACTAATTGAAATTTAATAAAGTTAAGTGTAGCTGAAAGAAAATTTTTATTAAGAAAATGATAGCTATAGGCTTAGGAGCTGAACATTTCAACAAAGGAGAAGTTTTAAGTATTTAAATGGAAAAGCACCAATATTTAAATGCTTATAAATATAGTTAGCAACTCTGTTTCACAAGTAGTTATTTTTGCTTACTTTGTTACCACAAAAACTTGGAAATAAAACCAAGAGATCATAGCAGGTAGTGTTGATGTTATATTGCCAATGTTTACCAAACTCATCCAAGGATTATTTAATTACCTGTGGAAATGTATCTTCATTTGATGCTGCAATTTAACTGTTAATTAAGGACTCTGATTCTGAAATGATATACTGAGTTACAGTTCTTGTCTGCTAGTGATGCTCTGTCTGGGAGAAAAGATAACCTCAAGACATGATTTTTACTGCTCTACTGGACATTAACCAGTTTTGTACTTAACCTAGCCATCTTATTTTAACATTTCCTTTCAAATGTCTATAAATACCCAGTTCCTCAAAACTCTCTTTGAGCCAGCTTTATCATCTTACCGGTTTCCTCATCAGCCAGTTAATGTCTTTTACCAGTGCTGTTTTTCCCCACCCCCTTCAGGTTTATGGAGGTATAAGTGACATATAAAAATTGTATATATTTAAGATGCACAATGTGATGATTTGATATACATATACATTATGAAAAGATTACCACAATCAAATTAACACATCTATCATCTCACATAGTTACTGTATTTTTGTAGTGCAAATACTTAAGATTCACTCTCTTAGCAAATTTTAAGTATACGATACAGTATTATTAAATATGGTAACCATACTGTATATAAGATCTCCAAAACTTATTCATCTTACAACTGACCCTTTGTACCCTTTGACCGTCTTCCCATTCCATGCCCTGCCCTCCGTCGCCCACCACCAGCCCCTGGCAACCACCCTTCTACTTTCTGCATCTGTGAGTTTAGATTTCACACAGAAGTGAGATCACACATATTTGTCTTTCTGTGCCTGGTTTATTCACTTAGCATAATGTCCTTCATGTTCATCCGTACTGTAACAAATAGGAGGACTTCTTTCTTTTTAAAAGACTAAATAATTAATATTCCATTGAATATATACAATGTGTTTTTTTAATATCCTTTTGTCTGTTGACAGACACTTAGGTTATTTTTATATCTCGGCTATTGTGGATAATGCTGTAATGAACATGGGGGTGCAGATCTCCATCCATCCAGAAGTGAGACTGGTGAATCATGTGACAGTTCTATTTTCAATTCTTTGAGGAACCTCTATATTTTTTCCATGATGGTTGTACAGCCACTATGCAGAACAGTATGGAGGCTCCTTAAAAGACTAAAAATAGAATTACCATATGACCCAGCAATCCCACTGGGCATATACTGGGCATATACCCTGAGAAAACCATAATTCAAAAAGATACATGTACCACAATGTTCACTGCAGCACTATTTACAATAGCCAGGACATGGAACCAACCTCAATGTCCATCGACAGGTGAATGGATAAAGAAGATGTGGTATATACATACAATGGAATATTACTCAGCCATAAAAAGGAACGAAATTGAATTATATGTAACGAGGTGGATGGACCCAGAGTCTGTCATACAGAGGGAAGTAAGTCAGAAAGAGAAAAATACCATATGCTAAAGCACATACATGGAATCTAAAAAAATGGTACTGACGAACCTAATGGCAGGGCAGGAATAAAGACACAGACGTAAAGAATGGACTTGAGGACTCGGCATGGGGAAGGGGAAGTAGGGATGAAGTGAGAGAGTAGCACTGAAATATATACACTACCAAATGTAAAATGGATGGTTAGTGGGAAGCTGCTGTATAGCACAAGGAGATCAGCCCGATGCTTTGTGATGACCTAGAGGGGTGGGATAGGAAGGGTGGGAGGGAGGCTCAAGAGGAAGGGGATATGGGGATATATGTATACATATAGCTGATTCACTATGTTGTATAGCAGCAACTAACACAACATTGTAAAGCAATTATACTCCAATAAAAAAAATTAAAAATAAAAATAAATAAAAAATAAACCATAATGGCTGCACCAATTTACATCTCCAGCAACAATGAATAATGGTTCCCTTTTCTCCACTCCCTCACCAAACACTTGTTATCTCTTGTGTTTTTGATAACAGTTATCCTAACAAGTGTGGGGTGCTATCTCTGTGGTTCTGATTTGCATTTTCCTAATAATTAATGACAGTGAACACCTTTTCATATACTTTTTGGCCATTTGCATACCTTGTTTGGAAAATGTCTATTTATGTCCTTTGCCCATTTTAAAATCAAGTTATTTGGGGGTTTTTTTTTTTTTACAAATATTTTCTCCCATTCCACAGGCTGCACTTTTATTTTGTTGTTTCCTTTGCTGTGTAGAAGTTTTTTAGTTTGAATGTAGTCTTACTCGCTTATTTTTGCTTTTGTTGCCTGTGTTTTTTGGTGGCAAATAAAAAAAATCACTGCTAAGACCAATGTCTAGGAGTTTTTTCCCTGTTTTCTTCAAGGAGTTTTATGGTTTCAGATCTTGTATTTAAGTCTTTAATCCATTTGAGTTAATTTTTGTGTATGATGTAAGATAAGGTTCCAATTTCATTCTTTTGCACATAGATATCTAGTTTTCCCAACACCATTTATTAAAGAGACTATCTGTTCCCTGTTGTGTATTCTTGGCATCCTTGTCAAAGGTTAGCTAACTGAATATGCATGGGTTTATTTCTGGGCTCTCTATTCTCTTGTTCTGTTGGTTGAGGTGTCTGTTTTCATGCCAGTACCATCCCATTTTGGTTACTATAGCTTTGAAATATAGGTTGATTTCAGGAAGTTTGATGCCTCCAGCCTTATTTTTCTTCCTCAAGATTCCTTTGGCTATTTGGTGTCTTTTGTGGTCTGTATGAACACAAAATTTTTTTTCTATTAATAGGAAAAGGCCATTACAATTTTTCTAGGGATTGCAATGAATCTGTAGATCGCTTTGGGTAGTATGGACATTTTAACAATATTAATTCTTCTAATCCATGAACACAGGATATCGTTCCATTTATTTGTATCTTCAATTTCTTTCATCAATGTCTTATAGTTTTCAGTGTACAGGTTTTTCACCTCTTTGGTTAAATTTATTCCTAAGTATTTTATTCTTTTTGATGCTGCTCTAAATGGGATTGTTTTCTTCATTTCTTTTTCAGATAGTTTGTTCTTAGTGTATACAAATGCAGTTGATTTTTGTACATAAATTGTGTATCCCGAACTTACTGAATTCATTTATTAGTTCTAACAGTTTTTTGGTGGAGTCTTTTGGGTTTCTACATATAAGATTATGTCATCTGAAGAGACAGTTTTATTTCTTCTTTTCCTATTTGGATGCATTTTATTTCTTTTTCTTGACTAACTGCTCTTGTTTAGACTTCCAGTACTATGTCGAGTAGAAGTGGAGAGAGTAGGCATCCTTGTCTTGTTCCTAATCTTAGAGGAAAAGGTTACAGCTTTTCATCATTAAGTATCATGTCAGCTGTGGACTTGTCATATATGCCCTTTATTATGTTGAGATACATTCCTTATTTACCTAATTTGTTAAGAGTTTTTATCATGAAAGGTTATTAAATTTTGTTAAGTGCTTTTTCTGCATCTATTGAGATGATCATATGATTTTTACCCTTCATTCTGTAATGTGGTGTGTATCACTTGCATATGTTGAACCATCCTTGCATCCCAGGGATAAATCCCACTTGATCATGGTGTATGACCCTTTTGATTTGCTGCTGAATTCAGTTTTCTAATGTTTTGTGAAGGATTCTTGCAGCTATGTTCTTGTAGTATCTGTATATGGCTTTGGAATGAGTGTAAAACTAGCTTCAAAAAATAAGTTTGCAAGTATTCCCTCCTTTTAAATTTTTTGGGAAGAGTGTGAGTAGGACTGGCATTAATTCCTGTTTAAATGTTTGGTAGAATTCACCCATGAAGCTATATGGTCATGGGTTTTTCTTTGCTGGGAGGTTTTTGATTACCGCTTCAATTTCCTTATTTCATATGGGTCTGTTCAGATTTTCTATTTCTTCATGATTCTGTCTTGGTCAATTGTATCTTTCTAGGAATTTATCCATTTCTTTTAGGTTATCCAATTATGGCATAAATTGCTCACAGTAGTCTCTTATGATTCTTTGTAGTTTTATGGTATCAGCTATAATGTTTCTTCTTTCATTTGTAATTTTATTTTTGAGCTGTTGCTCTTTTTTTCTTGGTTAGTCTAGCTGTAAGAAATTTTATCTTTTCAGAAAACCAACCCTTAGTTTTGTTGATCTTTTCTATTGTCTTTCTAGTCTCTATTTCATTTACTTCTGCTGTAATCTTTATTACGTCTTCCCTTCTGCTATCTTTTGGCTAAGTTTGCTCTTTGTCTAGTTCTGTGAGATGTAAAGCTAGATTGTTTATTTGAGATCTTTCTTTTTCTTAATGGAGGCATTTAGCGCTATAAATGTCCCTCTTAGAACTGCTTTTGCAGAATCATGTAAGTTTTGATATGTTGTGTTTCCATTTTCCTTTGTCTCAAGATTCTTTTTAATTTCTTTTTGATTTCTTCTTTGACCCATTGGTTGGCTGTATGTTATTTAATCTCCGCGTATTTGTGAATTTTCAAAATTTTCTTCTGTTACTGATTTCTAGTTTCATACCACTGAAGGTCAGAAATGATACTTGATATGACTTCAATCTTCTTTAACTTGTTAAGAAATTTTTAGTGTCCCAACATATGATCTACCCTGGAGAATGTTCTGTGTGCACCTGAGGAGAATGTGTATTCTGCTGTGTTGGATGAAATTTTCTGTTTATGCCTATTAGGTCCATTTGGGGTAAACTGTTATTCAAGTTTGCTATTTTCTTACTGATTTCTGTCTGGATGATCTATCTATTGTTGAAATTGGCATATTGAAGCCCCCCACTATTACTGTATGGTTGTCTATTTCTCCCCTCAGTTCTGTTAATATTTGATTTATATATTTAGATATTTTGATGTTTATACCCTCTTGATGAATTGATTTTATCATTATAGAGTGATTTTCTTTGTTTCTTGTGATAGACTTTGACTGCAAATCTTTTCCCATCCCTTTACCTTGCCTATGTATGTCCTTAAAGTTAAAAGGAGTCTCTTGTAGGCACTAGATTGTTGGATCTTGTTTTTTGTTTTTCTTAACATCCACTGAACCACTCTATTATTTGATAGGAGAATTTAATCCATTTAAATTTACAGTATTTATAGGTAAGGACTTACTATTGTCATTTTGTTTACTGTTTTCTGACCATTCTGTAGTTCCTTTGTTCTTTTCTTCTTCTCTTGCTCTCTTCCTTTGTGACTTGATGATTTTCCTCAGTGGTATGCTTTGATTCCTTTTTATTTTTAGTATCTAGTAGAGGTTTTTTTCTTTGTGTTTACCATGGGGCTTACGTAAAACATCTTATAGTTTTAACAGTCTATTTTAAGCTGATAACAACTTAACTTCAATCACATACAAAAAGTATGGACACTTCTACCTTTCTCTACTCTCCACATATTATCCACCCTACATCTTTTTATATTGTGTATGTAGTAGCAAATTATTGCAGCTTTAGTTATTTTAAATTCTCTTGTCTTTTAACTTTCATACCAGGGTTAAAACTGATTTACCTACTACATTTACAGTATTAGAGTATTCTGAATTTGACGACAAATTTACCTTTACCAGTGAGTTTGATACAGTTGACCCTTGAACAGCAAAGGGGTTATGGGAGCCAACCACCCATGCAGTCAAAAATCCACCTATACATTTACAGTTGGTCCTCCATATCCACAGTTCTGCAGATTCAACGAACCATGTATTGTTTAGTTGTGTATTACATATTTAGTGGAAAAAAAATCTGTGTATAAGTGGACTCTCACAGTTCAAACTCATGTAGTTCAAGGGATGTACCTTCATACATTTTCTCATTGTTATTTAGCATCCTTTTGTTTTATCTTAAAGAAATCCCTTTAGCATTTCCTGTAAGACAGGTCTAGTGGTGATGAATTCTCTCAGATTTTGTCAGGTAATGTCTTTTTCTTGCCTTCACTTCTGAAGAACAACTTTGCCAGGTGTAGTATTCTTGGTTGGCAGTTTTTTTCTTTCAGGACTTTTATTATATCATGCTACTTACTCCTGGCCTGCAAGGTTTCTGCTGAGAAATATGCTGATAGCTTTATCAGGGTTCCCTTGTATGTGAGGAGGTGCTTTTCTCTTGTTGTTTTCAAAAGTTTCTCTTTGTCTTTGACTTCTGACAATCTGATTAAATACTGCGTCTCAGGTAATAGTCTTTGGATTGCTCTTGCTTGGAGACTTTTGAACTTCATGAATTTAAATGTCCATATCTCTCCCATGATTTATGAAGTTTTTAGCCATTATGTTTAAATAAGCTTTCTTCTCTTTCTCACTTTCTTCTCTTTCTGGGACTCCCATAATGCATATATTAATTAATTTTATGGCATCCCATAGGTCCTGTATGCATCACTTTTTTTCCTTTTTGTTCCTTTAATTGGCTATTTTCTAACGTTCTATCTTTGAGTTTGTTGATTCTTTACTCTGTCTGATCAAGTAAGCTCTCTACTGAGTTTTTCTTTTCAGTTCAGTCATAGTATTCTGTTTCGTTCAGAATTTCTGTTTTGTTCCCTTTTATGGTTTCTATTTTCTTATTTTTTTCATGTATACTTTTCTTGACTTAATTTTGTTGCCTATTTGTGTTCTCTTGTATTTCACTGAGTTTCTTAAAGATAATTATTTTTAATTTGTTATCAAGCTATGTAGAGATCTCCATTTATTTAGGGTAAGTTATTAGAGATTTATTAGTTTCCTTTGGCAGTGTCATGTCTGTTTGCCTGATTCTTCATATTCTGTGTAGCCCTGTGTTGGTGTCTGTGCATCTGAAGGAGCAAACACCTCTTCCTGTTTTTAAACACTGGTTTTGGCAGGCCTTCTCCTGTCAGGTCCCTGGGCTGATGATACTGACTCCGGGATTGCAGTTGAGTGGGGTTGGGGCTGGGTCATGTGGCTGCTTCTGGGTCTGCTGTAGTGTCCATGTTAGTGGGCCTGTTACCAGGGGCTTGGGTGGGTATAGATCCTGCCTCCTGGTCCCTGAGTGGACAGGACTGCCTTCACGACCTTGGTTAGGAGGGCTGGAGCTGGGACAAGGGTCCACTTCAGGATGTGCAGTTGGGTTCAGAGATGGTGGGCTTGTTACCAGGTACGTGTCTGGGTGTAGCTCCTGCTGGGTCTCCGGCTAGGCCAGACTAGCCCTGGACTGCAGCTAAGTGGGGCTAAATGAAGTGAGAAGGTTGCTTTAAGGTCCACAGTTGGGACCAAGATCTATAGGCCTGCCCATAGGGGCATGGATGAGTATGTCTCCCACAAGGTCCCTGGGTGGGTAGGACTGAGGGGCTGGAGCCTAGTCACAAGGCTGCTTCAGGATCTGAGCTTGGATTAAGGTCACTGGGCCTGCCTCTGGGGGCACAGACAGATGTGTCTCCTGCTGGATCCCTGGGCAGGCAGGACTGCTCCTGGACCATGACTGAGAGAGGCTGGAGCTGGGTCACAGGCAGTTTCAGGGTCCACAGTTGAGACCAAGGACAGGAGGCCTGTTACCCAAGGCATGGGTGTGTACACTCCTCCCTGGTCCCTTGGAAGATGTTACTGGTGGCAGGATCATGGCCAAACAGGACTGTAGTGAGTCCACAGGGGCATGGCAGTGTTTCCAGGTCTGTTGCCAGGACCAGCGTTGGCAGGCCTCCCACCTGGGAGTAGGCTTGCCTTCTCAAATCAACTGTTCTTGGTCTTGGGCTCCACTTGGGCTTTGCAACCTTTTACGTGGATCCCAAAGCTCCCACAAAGGCACTTTTATCTGTGGGTGGCTGCCATAGTACTGTTCCTATGGGGAGATATGATGGGACACCTCCTGTGTCAGTCCCTCTGTGTTGTTTCCCTCTATGTTGTTCCTACGAGCCATTTTCAAACTTAAACAATTTTTTATTTTGATAGTTTGATGTAGTAGAGTATGTTATTTAACACCAACTCTGTGAAGCTTTGAGAATTAAGCAGTAATTAACTTAATTTTTATACTGGTATTAAATATGTTTAATTAAAAACATATAAAAGCTTAATTTTTTCCCCCAAGATCCATGAATAAAATGGAAATCGAGCACTTAGGTGTGATTCCTCTTAATTAGTTTAGGACGGATATTTTCTGGCACCAAGAAGAATCTATCCCAGATTTCAACTGCATGAAGTCAAATACAATGTGAATAAAACCAGTTAAGGTCTAAAGGAATCCATGAAGGAGACCATATCTGGACAAACCAAATTCGAAATGCTGCCTCTGAGTAATCCCATAAGTTCATGGGAACACCCAACCTTCTAAGGCCTGCATCTCTAGGGAGCAACTACTAAAAATAATCAGAATCTGAGAACAGCGAAGCAAAAATACTCCCATTGTTCCAGCTTTTAAACTAAAAAAACGGTATGATTACTTGAATATTTTAACTGTATTATGGGTACTTTTTCTGTCTTTGTCTCGCTGTCTCAATATATATTTCAATCAATCAATCAATCAATGCCATTCTTAACATTTTCTCCCCGAGTTTCTAGCACCATTTTGGATAATCAGAAGGTAAGTATAACAATTACAGCCTGAATAAAAACAACTAAATAGAAAAATGGCATGGTTGCCTGGTTTCACTCACCCCCCCACGCAGTGGCGCCTCCTGAAGGTGGTGCTGGTGCTGGTGTCGCGGCTGCTGCCGCCCCTGCAGAGGAGAAGTCTGGCTGCAGGTCCAGGAGATCACTAGATGGTTTAGAAGCGCTGAAAGGAAAATATGATTTTAAAATCAGATTTTGAAATTTTAAAACGTAAAGATGCTTTTTAAATAAAGACTTATGCAGAAAACATCACAGATTTTGGCTATTTTAAATTCAGTAAGAGAATAATATTTTGTAAAGTACAGCAGTAAAGCATATGTTCCTCTATACTGAGAGTTGGCAAACAACTTTTGTAAAGGGCCAGATACTAAAAATTTTAGGTTTGCGAGCCAGACAGTCTCTATCGCTATTCGACTCTGCCAGTGCAGAGTGAAATAAGACACAGGCAGTACGTAAGCAAATGAACATGCTTTTGTTCCAATAAAAATTTATTTACAGAAAAAGACAGTGGGCTAGATTTGATCTATGGGCCATCGTTTGCCAACTCTTGCAAAGTTAAATTATACCTCAAGCAATGGGTCACTCAGCAAATCACAGAGCAGAAATTAAAAGGGAAAATCTAAATGCCTCAAAATAAGGGGGAATTTTAAACATGTTATGTCCACTGGGTAGCATCTGAAATGCTGGTTATGAGGGCTGTGACAAAAGGAAACGTACTCCAAATAATAAAGGTAAGAGAATTATTGGTAATTTTTTTCCTTTTCTCTATTTTCTGAAGTTTTTTTGTATGCTTTTTTTGTAGTGTGGTAAATAATTCTTAACTTGAAAAGAATTTATAAACCAAAGAATACTAAAATGAATAATCACTATTGTACCTTTTTTCTAAGTTAAACTACAACACATCAAGTTTGCCTATAAGAGACCTCACCTAAAAATAATTCCATATTTTTCACTCTTATTCAATTGGGGCTGTGCTTTTCAAAGCTCCTCCATCTAAAGAAGTTCCAAGGAGGAGCCTAGAGCGTTGTTACTCAAAGTGTAGTTTCCAAACTAGCAGCATCCTGGGACCTTGTTAGAAATGCAAAATCCCAGGCTTAACCATTATCTACTACATCAGTCTTCATTTTACTACAACCCCAGGGGTTTCACTGTACAGTCAGGTTTAAAGGAGCACTGGCTTAAAGGCTGCCAGACCAGGTACTAAGCCATCAGGGTCCTAGGTGCCCCACCCCTCCTCATAAATAGCCATTCCATCTTTATCTTTTTTACGTGTTAGATTTCCGAGCAATATTTTTTGGAAAAAAGGATTCTGCTGCTTAAAAAAAAAAAGTTTCAAGACCCCTGAAACTTGCCTAGTTTTGATGTCTATTTCATAAATACGACTGGTCTAAGAGCCAGAACAGGGAAACATTTATTATTAAGACTGGAATCAAAGCTTTTATAAGAAGCAATTTATCTTAGTATAGAGGCAGAAAGGACTTGGCTTTACCAAGCCTGTGATCATGAAAGCAGAATTAAGCAAGTAGAGGGTAACGTGCATCGTTAACACGCACACATCATGGGGCTTTATTGCTCAGTTCAAAATTCACGTCTTCAAATACAGGGCATTCATAATCAGAGTCACAGATACTACAAGATGGGACTCGAATGCTCTCAAGGCTAAAGAACCAAACAAAGAGTTGACCTAAATTATTACCTGAGGAAGCCTCTCTGAGTTGGGGCTTCATTTCAGGTGGCCCAGAGATTTTACAGAAAGCACAGTCATCCCTCCCCTTTCTCACTACTGTTCTGACCTTTAGGCACTACGAAAGCAATAAGGGGGCTTCCCTGGTGGTGCAGTAGATAAGACTCCACGCTCCCAATACGGGGGCCCGGATTTGATCCCTGGTCGGGGAACTAGATCCCATATGCATGCCGCAACTAAGAGTTCACATGCCACAACTAAGGAGCCCTGGAGCTGCAATTAAGCATTCCTGGAGCCTCAACTAAGGAGCCCACGAGCCACAACTAAGGAGCCCACCTGCCACAACTAAGGAGCCCATGAGCCACAACTAAGGAGCCTGTCTGCCGCAACTAAGACCTGGTGCAACCAAATAAATAAATAAATATTTTAAAAAAGCAATTAGGCACATCCTGATGGTTTCTTCCTACCGCCAGAGTTTGAGTTCCTCATATGCACCAGCTAATTGGCCTGCAACTACAAGCATTTCATTTCACTTCACTTCCTTTCATCTCATTTCTTGGCACTTTAAGACACCCTTTAAATTTCACACAAGAAGAAACTAATTTCAGAAAACACTGTCCATATCATCCATTTCAGAAGAACCTGAAGTGTGTGCATCTTTCTTCCACTGCCTTTGCCAAATGTGTGAGCACCAAGGTGATTTCCACAGCTTACGTCTTTCTTACACTTTGAGAGGTACAAGCCTAAGTAACTGTATGAAGTATAGAAGAACTTAGTCTATGTACCTGAAAATAACCCCAAATATCACACATTTACTAGGACTACATCTCATTTTGTGAAGTCACTGGGTTTGGTACACAAAAATAAAATGAAAACCTGATCATAATATTAATAAACGGTTCGCTGCATTCTCATGAACTAACCTGACTGGTACAGCCGCAGATGCAGTTGCAAACAAATCAACTGAAGGGGATGTGTCAATAGTTTTAGCTGGTGTAGAATTAGGCGACGTAACAGTTGTGGCTGGAGAAGACTGAAAGGGAAGATGCAAAGCACACTCTGGTCAGATTTGAATCTACAGGACACAAGGCAAGAGGACCTCCAATTTTCAGACCCATGCCATTCCCAGCAATTTTCTGGTTGCTCCTCGTGGGAGAAATAACTCAAGAAAATTTGAAATTGAGAACTGTAATAAATAATCAATACTGGACAAAACATGTTTCAAATTTTAAAAGTTATATGTAATTTACATAAAATTATGAAAAAAAATAATTGGCCTAACGTTGCAATGACTTCTATGCATGTATTTACAGTTAAAGCCAAACAATAAATTAGGAGTTTGGGATTAACAGATACACACTACTATATATAAAATAGATAAACAACAAGGTCCTACTGTATAGCACAGGGAACTTTATTCAGTAACTTGAAATAACTTATAATGGAAAACAATCTGAAGAAGAATACACAAACACACATATATACACATATACATATATATAAGGGGTGAATCACTTCGCTGAGCATCAGAAACTATCACAGCATTGTAAATCAACTACACTTCAATAAAAAAATAAAATAAAATAAAAGCCAAACATACTTTCTAAACATTAAATTAGTGGGAAAGATCTTGCTAGCTGCCAAAAATGGAAAAAAAAATTAATTGTAATGACTTCTGTGAAACCAAGGCCATTGTTTTCTTTTCTGCATCCTAAACAGATTTCATGTAAAGTCTTCTCAGATGCCTTTAAAATCTAGAAATGTAACTTACAAAATAGTTCACAGATGGCAGAGAACAATTCCCAAACAAGATTCAAGTCACCGACAGCTTGAGGATAGCCCATCACTAATATGAAACAGATAAAACTAAAAAAGTGAAATAAAACCTAACATTTATTGTCCTGGGCTGGTTTAAGAAGAGGACTTAATAGTCAGCTAATATATCAAAAAAAATGTTTGTTTAGTAACTACCCTAACTCTATTTGGTATATTTAATTTGCTTGTATTCACAAGAGAAAGATTAATAGCAATCTCAATCCAGTCCACCAATACTTAGCTCTGTAAGTGGAAACGAGACCTAACAGCAAGCAAAGTGCACAGAGACCAAGGTCAAGCAAGGGCCATCAGACACTGCTGTAACAGGACATCTAATGTCAAGTAGACCAAACTCAGAGGAAGTTTGAAAAAGAACAATTTAAGAAAAAGGACTGAGGAGATAAGAAATGTATAGGAGTTTCCAGACTTAGATAGTATCTGCTCAATAGCTGTTTGCCCAAGAATATAACTAATCAAGAAGTCAAAATCCAAAGATACACAAGTGCCAAGCGCTCAGCACTTCAAGAAAGACAAACCCATAAGCAGTATGGATGCTGTTGCTCAGAAAGGGTGAACTCAAGCTTTGCTCTTCACCCAAAATTTAAAATTTCCAAATGGAATGTGAAAGATTATCAAGGGGATAGAAAGGACTAACATTAATTTGCATGTCATCCATTGTGGACACTGACAACGCTGAAATAAAATAGTGGCTTTTTTTTTTTAAACGAATATATGTGGGCTTCCCTGGTGGCACAGTGCTTAAGAATCCACCTGCCAATGCAGGGGACATGGGTTCAAGCCCTGGTCCAGGAAGATCCTACATGTCGTGGAGCAACTAGGCTGGTTCGCCACAAATACTGAGCCTGCGCTCTAGAGCTCACGAGCCACAACTAGTGAAGCCCGTGTGCCTAGAGCCCGTGCTCGGCAACAAGAGAAGCCACTGCAATGAGAAGCCTGCTCACCTCTACGAAGAGTAGCCCCTGCTTGCCGCAGCTAGAGAAAGCCCACGCACAGCAACGAAGACCCAACACAGCCAAAAATAAAATAAATAAATTTATAAAAATAAACCAATACATGTAAATACCTTAGAAAGTGATGTTTATGAAACACCAGGGAGAACGTAATGACAGCAATGAATCTACCAATATAAATGCAGAAATGAAGGTCTTCAAAGGCTCATTGAAAACTGCCTTGTAATAATAAGCTCTGAAGAGATGTGGGAGGTATGAAAACAGAACCAAAATAATCCTGTTACTACAAGAAGAAAAGATGAAAATTCAATTTGGCCAAACTGCAGAAACAGACCATCCCAAAGGATTCCAGAATTTTACCACACTCTACTCAGTATTCGTATGGTGAAATTTTTCCACAGACATAATGATTTTATTCATTTTTCTTTTAATAGATTTTTATTGGAATAAAATTGCTTCACAATACAGTGTTAGTTTCAGTTGCACGACAAAGCAGATCGGCCATATGCATACACATGTCCCCACGTCCCCTCCCTCTTGAGCCTCCCTCCCATCCTCCCTATCCCACCCCGTAGGTCACCACAAAGCACCGAGCCGATCTCCCTGTGCTATGCTGCTGTTTCCCACCAGCCAACTATTTTACATTTGGTAGTGTATATATGTCGATGGTACTCTCACTTCGCCCCAGCTTCGCCCTCCCACCCCACATCCTCAAGTCCATTCTCTACGTCTACCTCTTTATTCCTGCCCTGCAACTAGGTTCATCAGTACCATATGTATTTTTTTAGATTCCATATATATGCGTTAGCATATCGTATTTTTCTCTTTCTGACTTACTTCACTCTGTATGACAGACTCTAGGTCCATCCACCTCACTACAAATAACTCAATTTCATTTCTTTTTCTGGCTGAGTAATATTCCATTGCATATACATGCCACATCTTCTTTATCCATTCATCTCTCGATGGACATTAGGTTGGTTCCATTTCCTGGCTATTGTAAACAGTGCTGCAGTGAACATTGTGGTACATTATCTCTTTTTGAATTATGGTTTTCTCAGGGTATATGCCCAGTACTGGGATTGCTGGGTCGTATGGCAGTTCTATTTTCAGTTTTTTAAGGAACCTCCACACTGTTTTCCATAATGGTTGGATCAACTGACATTCCCACCAACAGTGCAGGAGGGTTCCCTTTTCACTACACCCTTTCCAGCATTTATTGTTTCTAGATTTTTGGAAAATGGCCATTCTGATCAGCATGAGGTGATACCTCATTGTAGTTGTGATTTGCATTTTTCTAATAATTCGTGATGCTGAGCATCTTTCCATGTGTCTCTTGGCCAACTGTATGTTTTCCTTGGTGAATGTCTATTTAGGTCTTCAACCCATTTTTTTTTAACATCTTTATTGGAGTATAATTGCTTTATAATGGTGTGTTAGTAGTTTCTTCTTTATAACAAAGTAAATCAGTTACACATATATCTCCATATCTCTTCCCTCTTGTGTCTCCCTCCCTCCCACCCTCCCAATCCCACCCCTCTAGGTGGTTACAAAGCACCGAGCTGATCTGCCTGTGCTATGCGGCTGCTTCCCACTAGCTATCGATTTTATATTTGGTACTGTATATACGTCTTTGCCACTCTCTCACTTTGTCCCAACTTACCTTTCCCCCTCCCCGTGTACTCAAGTCCATTCTCTAGTAGGTCTGCATCTTTATTCCTGTCTTGCCCCTAGGTTCTTCATGATCTTTTTTTTTTTTTAGATCCCATATATATGTGTTAGCATAAGATATTTGTTTTTCTCTTTCTGACTTACTTCACTCTGTATGACAGGCTCTAGGTCCATCCACCTCACTACACATAACTCAATTTCATTTCTTTTTATGGCTGAGTAATATTCCATTGTATATATGTGCCATGTCTTCTTTATCCATTCATCTGTTGATGGACACTTAGGTTGCTTCCATGTCCTGGCTATTGTAAACAGTGCTGCAATGAACATTGTGGTACATGACTCTTTTTGAATTATGGTTTTCTCAGGGTATATGCCCAGTAGGGGGATTGCTGGGTCATATGGTAGTTGTATGTTTAGTTTCTTAAGGAACCTGCATACTGTTCTCCATAGCGGCTGTATCAATTTACATTCCTACCAACAGTGCAAGAGGGTTCCCTTTTCTCCACACCCTCTCCAGCATTTACTGTTTTTAGATTTTTTGATGATGGCCATTCTGACTGGTGTGAGATGATATCACATTGTAGTTTTGATTTGCACTTCTCTGATTAATGATGTTGAGCATTCTTTCATGTGTTTGTTGGCAGTCTGTATATCTTCTTTGGAGAAATGTCTATTTAGGTCTTCCACCCATTTTTGGATTGGGTTGTTTGTTTTTTTGATATTGAGCTGCATGAGCTGCTTGTAAATTTTGGAGATTAATCCTTTGTCAGTTGGTTCATTTGCAAATATTTTCTCTCATTCTGAGGGTTGTCTTTTGGTCTTGTTTATGGTTTCATTTGCTGTGCAAAAGCTTTGAAGTTTCATTAGGTCCCATTTGTTTATTTTTGTTTTTATTTCCATTTCTCTAGGAGGTGGGTCAAAAAGGATCTTGCTGTGATTTATGTCAGTGTTCTGCCTATGTTCTCCTCTAAGAGTTTGATAGTGTCTGGACTCATGTTTAGGTCTTTAATCCATTTTGAGTTTATTTTTGTGTATGGTGTTAGGGAGTGTTCTAATTTCATTCTTTTACATGTAGCTGTCCAGTTTTCCCAGCACCACTTATTGAAGAGGCTGTCTTTTCTCCACTGTATATTCTTGCCTCCTTTATCAAAGATAAGGTGATCATATATGCGTGGGTTTATCTCTGGGCTTTCTAACCTGTTCCATTGATCTATATTTCTGTTTTTGTGCCAGTACCATACTGTCTTGATTACTGTAGCTTTGTAGTATAGTCTGAAGTCAGGGAGCCTGATTCCTCCAGCTCTGCTTTTCGTTCTCAAGATTGCTTTGGCTATTCGGGGTCCTTTGTGTTTCCATACAAATTGTGAAATTTTTTGTTCTACTTCTGTGAAAAATGCCAGTGGTAGTTTGATAGGGATTGCATTGAATCTGTAGATTGCTTTAGGTAGTATAGTCGTTTTCACAATGTTGATTCTTCCAATTCAAGAACACGGTATATCTCTCCATCTATTTGTAGCATCTTTAATTTCTTTCATCAGTGTCTTATAATTTTCTGCAAACAGGTCTTTTGCCTCCTTATGTAGGTTTATTCCTAGGTGTTTTATTCTTTTTGTTGCAATGGTAAATGGGAGTGTTTCCTTAATTTCACTTTCAGATTTTTCTTCATTAGTGTATAGGAATGCAAGAGATTTCTGCACATTAATTTTGTATCCTGCTACTTTTATCACATTCATTGATTAGCTCTAGTAGTTTTCTGGTAGCTTCTTTAGGATTCTCTCTGTATAGTATCGTGTCATCTGCAAACAGTGACAGCTTTACTTCTTCTTTTCCGATTTGATTCCTTTTATTTCTTTTTCTTCTCTGACTGCTGTGGCTAAAACTTGCAAAACTATATTGAATAATAGTGGTGAGAGTGGGCAACCCTGTCTTGTTCCTGATCTTAGTGGAAATGGTTTCAGTTTTTCACCACTGAGGACGATGTTGGCTGTGGGTTTGTCATATATGGCCTTTATTATGTTGAGGTAAGTTCCCTCTATGCCTACTTTCTGGAGAGTTTTTATCATAAATGGGTGTTGAATTTTGTTGAAAGCTGTCTCTGCATCTATTGAGATGATCATATGGTTTTTCTCCTTCTATTTGTTAATATGGTGTATCACATTGATTGATTTGCATATATTGAAGAATCCTTGCATTCCTGGGATAAACCCCACTTGATCATGGTGTACTTCCACCCATTGAGCTCCATGCACTATTTGTATATTTTGGAGATTAATCCTTTGTCTGTTGTTTCACTTACAAATATTTTCTCCCATTCTAAAGGTTGTCTTTTTGTCTTGTTTATGGTTTCCTTTGCTATGCAAAAGCTTTTAAGTTTAATTAAGTCCCATTTGTTTGTTTTTGTTTTTACTTCTGTTCCTCTAGGAGGTGGGTCAAAAAAGACCTTGCTGTGGTTTATCTCAAAGAACGTTTTTCCTATGTTTTCCTCTAAGAGTTTTATAGTGTCTGGTCTTACATTTAAGTCTTTAATCCATTTGGAGTTTATTTTTGTGTACGGTGTTAGGGAGTGTTCTAATTTCATTCTTTTACGTGTAGCTCTCCAGTTTTCCGAGCACCACTTATTGAAGAGACTGTCTTTTCTCCTTTGTATATCCTTGACTCCTTTGTCATAGATTAGTTGACTACAGGTGTGTGGATTTATCTCTGGGCATTCTATCCTGTACCATTGATCTATATTTCTGTTTTTGTGCCAGTACCATACTGTCTTGATTACTGTATCTCTGTGGTATAGTTTGAAGTTGGGGAGCCTTATTCCTCCAACTCTCTCTTTCTTTCTCAATATTACTTTAGCTATTCCGGGTCTTTTGTGTTTCCATACGAATTGTAAAATTTTCTGTTCTAATTCTGTGAGGAATGCTATGGTTGTTTGCTAGGGACTGCACTGAATCTGTAGATTGCTTTTGGTAGTACAGTCATTTTCACAATATTGATTCTTCCAATCCACGGACATAGTATATTTCTCCATCTGTTTATGTCATCTTTGATTTCTTTCATCAGTGTTTTGTAGTTTTCTGAGTACAAGTCTTTCACATCTGTAGGCAGGTTTATTCCTAGGTATTTTATTCTTTTTGTTGCAATGGTAAATGGGAGTGTTTCCTTAATTTCTCTTTCTGATTTTTCATTGGTGGTGTACAGGAATGCCAGACATTTCTGTGCATTAACTTTGTATCCTGCAACCTTACCAAATTCACTTATTTGTTCTAGTAGTTTTCTGGTGGCATCTTTAGGATTTTCTATGTATAGTATCATGCCACTGGCAAACAGTGACAGTTTTACTTCTTCTTTTCTGATTTGGATTCCTTTTATTTCTTTTTCTTCTGATTGCTGTGGCTAGGACTTCCAAAATTATGTTGAATAAAGCGGCGAGAGTGGACATCCTTGTCTTGTTCCTGATCTTAGAGGAAATGCTTTCAGTTTTTCACCATGGAGTATGATGCTTGCTGTGGGTTTGTCATATATGGCCTTTATAATGTTGAGGTAGGTTCCCTCTATGCCCAATTTCTGGAGAGTTTTTTTTTTTTTTTATCATAAATGGGTGTTGAATTTTGTCGAAAGCTTCTTCTGCATCTATTGATATGATCATATGGTTTTTATTCCTTAATTTGTTAGTGTGGTGTTTCACATTGATTGATTTACATATATTGAAGAATGCTTGCATCCCTGGGATAAATCTCACTTGATCATGGTGTATGATCCTTTTAATGTGCTGTTGGATTCCACTTGCTAGTATTTTGTTCAGGATTTTTGCATCTGTGTGCATCAGTGATATTGGTCTATAATTTTCTTATTTTGCGATCTCTTCTGGTTTTGCTATCAGCATGATGGTGGCTTCATAGAATCCATTTGGGAGTATTTCTCCCTCTGCAATTTTTTGCAAGAGTCTGAGAAGGATGGGTGTTAGCTCTTCTCTAAATGTTTGCTAGAATTCACCTGTGGAGCCATCTGGTCCCGCACTTTTGTTTGTTGGAAGATTTTTAATTACCGTTTCAATTTCATTACTTGTGATAGATCTATTTATATTTTCGAATTCTTCCTGGTTCAGTCTTGGAAAATTTTACCTTTCCAAGAATTTTTCCATTTCTCTGTGGTTGTCCATTTTATTGGCATATAGTTGTTTGTAGTAGTCTCTTATAATCCTTTGTATTTCTGCAGTGTCAGTTGTGATTTTTCCTTTTTCATTTCTGATTTTATTGATTTGCATCCTCTCCCTTTTTTTCTTGATGAGTCTGGCTAAGGGTTTACCAATTTTGTTTATCTTCTCAAAGAACCAGTTTTTAGTTTTACTGACCTTTGTTACTGTTTTGTTTCTATTTCATTTATTTCTGCTCTGATCTTTATGATTTCTTTCCTTCTACTGACTTTGGGTTTTCTTTGTTCTTCTTTCTCTAGTTGTTTTAAGTGTAGGGTTAGATTGTTCATTTGAGATGTTTCTTGTTTCTGGAGTTGAGATTGAATTGCTATAATCTTCCCGCTTAGAACTGCTTTTGTTGTGCCCCATAGGTTTTGGGCCTTTGTGTTTTCGTTGTCATTTGTTTCTATGTATATTTTAATTTCTTCTTTGATTTCTTCAGTGATCTCTTGGTTATTTAGTAGCACATTATTTATCCTCCATGTATTCGTGTTTTTTATAGTTTTTTTCCTGTAACTGATTTCCAATCTCAAGCAGTGTGGTCAGCAAAGATGCCTGATATGATTTCAATTTTCTTAAATTTTCCAAGGCTTGATTTGTGACCCAAGATGTGATCTATCCTGCAGAATGTTCCATGTGCACTTGAGAAGAAAGTGTATTCTGCCACTTTTGGGTGGAATGTTCTATAAATATCAATTAGATCTATCTGGTCTATTGGGCCATTTAAAGCTGTATTTCTTTATTTATTTTCTGTTTGGATGATTTGTCCATTGTTATAAGTGGGGTGTTAAAGTCCCCTACTATCATGTGTTACTGTCGATTTCTCCTTTCATGGTTGTTAGCATTTGCCTTATGTACTGAGGTGTTCCTTTGTTGGGTGCATAAACATTTATAATTGTTACATCTTCTCTTGGATTGATCCTTTGATCATTATATAGTGTCCATCCTTATCTCTTGTAGCAGTCTTTATTTTAAAGTCTATTTTATCTGATATGAGTATTGTCAGTCCAGTTTTCTTTTGATTTCCATTGCATGGAATATCTTTTTCCATCCCTTCACATTCAGTCTGTATGTGTCCCTAGGTCTGAAGTGGGTCTCCTGTTGACAGCATATATATGGGTCTTGTTTCTCTATCCATTTAGCCAGTCTGTGTCTTTTGGTTGGGGCATTTAATCCATTTACATTCAGGGTCATTATTGATATGTATATTCCTATTACCATTTTCTTAGTTGTTTTGGGTTTGTTTTTGTGCGTCTTTTCCTTCTCTTGTGTTTCCCGCTTAGAGAAGTTTCTTTAGCATTTGTTGTAAAGCTGGTTTGGTGGTGCTGAATTCTCTTAGCTTTTACTTGTCTGAAAAGCTTTTGACTTCTCCACTGAATGTGAAGGAGATCCTTGCTGGGTAGAGTAATCTTGGTTATAGGTTTTTCTCTTTCATCACTTTAAGTATATCCTGCCACTCCCTTCTGGCCTGCAGAGTTTCTGTTGAAAAATCAGCTGATAACCTTATGGGGATTCCTTTGTATTTTATTTTCGTTTTTCACTTTCTGCTTTTAATATTTTTTCTTTGAATTTAATTTTTTTTAGTTTGATTAATGTGTCTTGGTGCGTTTTTCTAGGGTTTATCCTGTATGGGACTCTCTGTGCTTCCTGGACTTGGGTGACTATTTCCTTTCCCATGTTAGGGAAGTTTTCAACTATAATCTCTTCAAATATTTTCTCAGACCCTTTCTTTTTCTCTTCTTGTTCTGGGACCCCTATAATTCGAATGTTGGTGTGTTTAGTGTTGTCTGAGAGGTCTTCAATTCTTTTCATTCTTTTTTCTTTATTCTGCTCCTTGGCAGTTATTTCCACCATTTTGTCTTCCAGCTCACTTATTCATTCTTCTGCCTCAGTAATTCTGTTATTGATTCCTTCTAGTGTATTTTTCATTTCAGCTATTGTGTTGTTCATCTCTGTTTGTTCTTTAGTTCTTCTAGATCTTTGTTAAAACATTTCTTGTATTTTCTCAATCCATGCCTCCATTCTATTTTCAAGATTCTGGATCATCTTTACTATCACTACTCTGAATTCTTTTTCAGGTAGATTGCCTATTTCCTTTTCATTTATTTGGTCTTGTAGGTTTTTACCTTGCTCCTTCATCTGTGACATAGTTTTTTGCCTTTTTTTTTTTTTTTTATGAGTGGGATTGTGTTACTGTCTTACTGGTTGTTTGGTCTGAGGCTTCCAACACTGGAGTTTGTAGGCTGCTGGGCAGAGCTGCTTCTTGGTTGTGAGGTAAGGAACTCCGTGAGACCTCACTGCGATGAATATTCCCTGGGGTCTGAGGTTCTCTGTGAGTCCTGTAGTTCAGACTTGGAGCTCCCACCGCAGGAACTTTGGCCCAACCCCAGGCTCATGAACCAATATTCCACAAGCCACGTGGGGTGGCAAAAAAACCCCAAAAAACAAAAAAACCCGAATAACAAAGTAAAAAATAAAATTAGACTAGGAAGCTAACAGATATGTTAGAGAGAATATAAAAATAAAATATAGATGAATCAACCGGAAGGTACATCAGTACCACAATAGTAAAAAAGAGGAGGAGGGAAAAGAAAACAAGAAATGGGGGGAAAGGCCTTGGCTGTGGAGGGCAGGGAGTAAGCAAGGGTGCGGTTTGGACAATGGGTGGGGCCAATGCTCAGGACCCACAGGGCTGGAAAAGGCCCTGGGGACAGTAGGGGGTGGGGCTTAGGCTCAAGGAACAGAAGGGGCCCAGGCATGCCCCCCACCCCTGGTCTCAGAGGGCAGGAGACCTTACCTGGGATCCCAGCAGGCTTCCTGGGTTCAAGGGGGTGAGGCAAACGCCCTCCCCTCCTCTCTCGCTACTCCCAGAGGGCTACCGCCCCACCACCTCCTGCCTCTCCTGATCTCCCCGGCCTCCCTCCTATGCCCCGAGGACCAATGTGGCTGGCAGGGAGGGGTGGGTCTTGGTGGGGAGGGGACTGGCCTGGGAGCTCAGCAGGCTCCCCATGCCCGAGTGGGTGGGGCAATCACCCTCTGCTCCTCTCCTGCTCCTCCCACAGGGCCCCTCCCGCCTGCTTTTCCTAATCTCCCTGGCCTCCCTCCTATGCTCCCAGAACCCACGTCGCCTAGAGGGGGCTTTGGATTGTAGGGGACCAGCCTGGGAGGTCAGAGGCTCCCACGGCCCCAGTGGGCAGGGCAATCGCCCTCTGCTCCTCTCCTGCTCCTCCTGGATGGCCCCTCCTGCCTGCCTCTCCTGATCTCCCCGGCCTCAGGGGCACTGATCTTGTCTGGCATCCACTTCTCCTCCCCACTTGGTCCCCCTACGTCCTACCGGTTCACTTTGGGGTTCCTCCAATCTCCTTGGGCATCAGAGTCCCCCACCAGCGGCCAGCAGGCTCCCTAGTTGTGGGGAGACGCTAACTCTGCATCTTCCCACACCGTCATCTTCTCCCATGTGACATAATGATTTTAAACCTGGCTCTGTAGCAGAATCACCAGGGAGCTTAGGTTGTTTGTTTCTTTGTTTGTTTGATTGTTGGAGCTCCCTGAGGGTCTCTTGGGCAGCTGGCCAGGTATTGACACAGTAAAGGGTGTCTGGGGTACCCTGTGCAGTCATAATGCCAACTTTTTTGTCTGTAATAACAGCAGTTATGTAACAGAAATTTGGCAAAGAGGAAAGAGCACATTTATGCAATGAAAATGGCAATGTGAAAAATACAATGGCAAATGTGAACTACTGACCTATAGAAGTAAATACTCTTGTCACTAACAACCCTAATCCTGTCCTTCAGGATGCTAAAGGAGAGACGGAGGTGAAGGAGTTGTGACAGTTATTACGGCAGACTGTCTAAAAGGTATGCTTGTGAGGATACCCAATGACAATTGGTTTCTCTACCATCAAAACAGGCACAATGTTATGTGCCTTATTTATCTCACAGGGCTGTGATTCAGAGTACGAGAAAGTGCTTTGTAACTAGTAAGACGTTAACACTGACACATTTGTTTTCAGTTGTAATATAAATGTATGAAAATTTCGTCTACTTAAAGAAAAATTTAGTCCAGATAGAGGGCTAAGTACACATTGCTATATGACTAAGAAACTAATATAAAGGGGAATACATAAAAACTTACCTTTCCTCAAGAAATTAAAAATAAAACTACCATATGACTCAGCAATTCCACTTCCGGGTATAGACCCAAAAGAACTGCAAACAGGGACTTGAACAGATACTTGTACACCATGTTCACAGGAGCATTATTTACAAGAGCCAAAAGTCGGAAGTGACCCAAGTGATCATTAATGGATGGATGGATGGATGAACAAAATGTGGTACACACATAGAATGGAATAGCATTCAGACTTAAAAAGAAAGGAAATTTCTGACATATGCTACAAAATGGATGAACGCTGAAGATTCTATGCTAAGTAAAATACGCCAGTCACGAAAGGACAGATACTGAAGGACAGTTCCACTTATTTGAGGGACCTAGAGTAATCAAATTCACAGAGACAGAAAGTAGAATGGTGCCTGCCAGGAGCTGGGGGTGAGAGTGGTCAGAGAGGGGGACAGGGAGTTAGTGTTTAAAGGGTACAGAGTTTCAGCTGGGGAAGATGACAAATGTTCTCCAACCAGATGACAGCGATGGCTACCCAACAATGTGAATGTACTTAATGCCACTGAACTGTACAATCAAAAGTCGTTAAAATGGTCAAAACAAAACAAAAAACAAACTTACCTTACTTAATGGAGAGGGAGCACCAGATCTAAAAGGCAACCAAAAAGAATTAAAATTGGATATACATGAATACATTTGTAGAAGCACTTAAGTTGGATGGTTGGTCAAGCATTAACTTGTTTATATACAGACTTTTTTAGTAATGGATAAACTATTTTTAAAATATATTTTATCTTTTACTCAAAGACAACATCTGCTTCCAATGTCTCCCATCCACTTAATTTCTAGTATTAGAAATTCTTAAATTCAAAATCTTTTTTTGCTATCTCTAGCAACTCAATTAATTATTCGAATTGATCTTTATTGCCTACGTCCATCAAAAATAAACTGTTCAAATTGGAGTTTTAAAAAAATTGCCAAGACTTGGGAAAAATAATGCTTTCCAGAATTTTTAAAAGATCGTCCAGTTTATTATTTTTACAAGTTAGAAAACCCATTAAGGTTAAAGCACATTGTGATTCACTTAGTCATAACTGTGATACATAAAAGGAGCACTAGAATTAAAAAAAAGATCCCTACAAGCCCTGTGCCTGATGTGTGTCTCAGCTTCCATACTGAGCTGAGACACACTGTGCATACTCCACACTGTGCGTACTCCTAGAGATTGTCTGGGTTTTCTCATGGCTGTAATGAAAACTATCTATGAGAAATATTCCCATTATCCTGTGAGAACTTGGGAGCTGGAAAAAGAAGAGTAACCTCAATGCTTGTGTCTAAGGGAGTGAGGGAAAATCAGGAAGAAATACATTTTTTTTTTCAGTTAGATTGCTGGTAGCACTGATTATATATATCATTTCTAGAAAAATGCTTCAGAGATGACTGCCTAAACAGCTTAGGTTTTACTAACCTGAATTGGTGGAAAATAAATTAGTAAGGAAACAAAATGAAGAAAAAAAGACATTTCAGTAAGAAGACTATTGTCAGGGTCTCAGAGAATGGCAGGGATGCCCTTCTACTTATCTACAGAGAAAATATCACACGTGGCAGGAGTAAAATAAAATCAGCAGAGATTTAGTAACTGGAGTTTTATACAATATCATGAATTTTTATTATATTGGATATAGCAAAAGAAATTTAACAATATTATATGCCAGATTAATACCTCTTATGTTCAACTTCATTTGCAAACACAAGCCTGCCATTTCCTGTCTAAATTTAGTTTTCACTTAAAATGAACATGAAAGCAAGGGCTAACAGAGATTTCTGTGATATAAGGAAGACAGATGCATAAGGGTTACACTCGATTAGGTTATGTGTACTTGGGCTGTTATCTTCAGAGTAACATATCCTATGAAGAAAAGGATATATGCTTCTCTATATTGCTCACTAAGGGTCTACTGAAATAAATGGAATCACAGTATTCTCTATATCTCAGAAACTTAGGAACCTAAAAATCTAGTACTGAGGTTGAACATTCCCTAATGAGTTTTTGGTTAATAATTCCTCCACTCCTACCATTTTTTTCTCTTTACATATGCGGAAAAGGAAGGGAGTTAAGTCTAAATAAAAATCCAAGAAAATAAAAGCCTTAACTCTGCAAAGAAAACATAGAAGCCATCTGATGTGGTCAGTTTCTAAGAATGAGTTAATTGAAATTAATTTGTTTCTCTCTCAAGAGATTTTCATGAACCAATTCTTAGTGGTACTGACACAGTGAGCAATATTAATACAGAAAAGAGAACTGAGGATGAACGAGAACTTTTTGAACTGTATTTCCAAACTAATACATACAAGTTTCTAACATATTCTATACTCTGTAGCAAAATAAAGAAAAATGACAGAATTTCTCTACCTACTACTAAAGAATATCATGCTCGAACCTAAGTACAAAATATCATAATTGGCACAATAATCACTTTGTCAAGCTCTTGCATGAGTGCTGTTACTAAATGACACTTGTAGCTACCCCATGGATTCAGCAAAAAAACCTCCTGTCTCCCACTATCATCCCACTTGAAGCACTGTATCTTATTCGTCTGTCTTCTCCACTAGATGCCAAATTTTTTGAAGGAAGCGAACCTATCTCATTGTTTTATATCAGATAAACATATTAACCAAAATAAACTAACCCAACATCTTAAAAATAAATTAACCAAACATCTTAAAAATTATACTGTATGAAACTAAACTGTCAGGATGTATGACTTCTGTTCCCATGGACCAGATCCAGGTTTTGCCATGATTTCATCAAAAAGGTAGAACCAGAGGTGCTCCCATTGGGGCCACAGCTTTAAAAAGCATCACTCAACACTGATTGAAGTCTGAGGGCTCGGAGGCTCAGAGAGGTAAATAACTCGCCAAAGTCTCATCATTCTTTAATGGTGGATTTCAGGCTCCAGTCCAAGTCTGTCTGTGCACATTCACATTCCAGCCCGTCCTGACAAAATCACAGGGGAGCCCAGCACATTTGTTCCTCCCCTACACAACACACAAATTGCTTCTTTTTACCTGTTCCTCAGCTGATGTTCTACCCTACCACTGGCTCTTCGCCCTTTATAAAAGGAAATGCTACAATCTTTTATATATAATGACATTATTTAAAGCCCGATACTTATTTCAATAACTTCAGCTAGAGAAATTTAGTACATGGTGAACCATGTTGGGGGAAAATAAAACACGAATGTAATTTTGAAGAGAATGAATGACCCACAGATCCTGTAAAATGTTACAAACAAATCCATGGGTTTCTATGATAAACACAGAAAATGCTAAGGTTTACACTTCCCATGTGTTAATGGTAAACTATCAAAAGAAGAAATTTTATTTCTTATTCACAACACTAATCCCTACACAGTTTTTGGTCAAAAATGCTAGCCAGAAAGACAAACAAAACACAGATGTGAAAAACCTATCTCTTCCAAATAATTTTAATTACAATAAACTTGAGTTTCTTGCACCCTCAACACTTAGCAAACCCACATATAAAATAAAATCAATTTCTCTCTTTTGTTCTGTGGAATTACAGAAACAGACAATATACAAAGGCATATCACACAGTATTGCATAGAATTTCAAAAACAAGTATCGGTGGATATAAGGACTAAATATAAAAGGCCTACGTGTTTTTTAGCAGACATTTGAAAATGCTTCATTTTATGCACTTACTTGACTTAGAGGTTAGAATAGTTTTATACTGCTACCAGAAGACAAAGAAAACCCGTTTAAGTAATTAATTTTCTTAATAGCATTGTCTTTTGGCACTTCTGCCACGTGCCATAGGGAAATCTTTTGTTTACTAAACAAGTGAAAAAGCCTTTGATGTCTAAAATCTAAGAGGGATATCTGAATATACAACTAAGAGAGTCTGTTAGTCTTGATCAAAGAAGACCAAAATAAAACCATTTATGCGAGCCACCTTAGGAGAAAATTTTGAGAGTATAATGAAAAAACACAGATGTGTAAAATGGACAGAAATCAGTTTTCAATGTTCTAAATACCAAATGTGGAATTTTAAGAGTGTTTTTTGCATTTTTAGGAGTAACCAAATGCAAAAAATGTCACTCAATATAGTACTCACCCTTCACTTAAGGTCCCAGGTAAGCACAAACATACAAAGAAGAAAATAGTTAACTACTATAGTTCATTTATTTTAAAAATAGGGAATAAGCAAAAGACAAGTTCATAGGTGGTCTCAGCCAATTCAGAAAAGAGATCTGACAAGCATAAAATGATTTTAAAGGAGAGAGGAAAATGACGCTCAGTACAAGGTAATGCAAAACAGAAGATCATCAAGTTCTTATTTTACTACTCCTAGAAATGTAACCAAGTGTCCACAGCCAAATAGTCCAAAAATAGCTGGCAGCAGCCACAAGGGGGCGGCTTTAGAGCTGAAGTTAGGGCTGATGAGATCCACTCGAGAAGGCGGCTTCTCACAGAACTGCAGCCCTGGCAGATTTCAGGAGGGAAGAGGGTGGACCTGTGCGGGGTGCGGGGACCTGAGCGAGGAAGAGGGCGGAGAAGCTGACTTGCACCCATGCGCATCCTGCATGGCCCAAGGGAGAGGCTCTAACTCTGGCATATGCATATTTCCTCAGCTAAAGGGATCCATCTGCCACAGGAAGAGGGACATTTCTCAGGCTTCCTGCCTCCTTTGGCTTAAATCCTGGGCCACTCATTTGGCTTCCCAGACACCCTAATACGGGAGGGGTGGGAGGAGGCAGCAATTACTGGAAGCTGGCACCCTCCTTTGTGACTTAACATACTCGCACGTCTTTTCAGTTGACGTCAATCTACACACACAAGTCTGATCGTCCATGGCCACACTGAAGTGGGGACAGACCTTGGACAACGGTACAACCTTGACAGAGCCCCTGAGAGGTCCTGTCATCCATCATTCCAAATAGCTCTGCCATCACAGCCTGAGAGAGCCCTACTCCGTTGTTTACCATCGAAAACTTAAGACATGCAATAATTTTTATACTAACTTGGAAAAGATGACAGAAATCACCCTTAGCTAAACAACAGGCAAAAGAGTGACTCAAGACACGAGTCTAGATTCTGGGAGAATGCCCAGAGAGAAGCAAGCAGAAAGGAGGTGCATTTTGGTAGCTGTATCACAGGTAAAATCCACGATCAGCCTATAGCCCTACAATGAGCAGTTCACGGGTTGTCTCTACCAATTTCTGCTGTCGATCTAAACAGAATCAACATAAAGCTGGGATCACCAACAAAAACAGATTTCAAGCTGACTCTATAGAGAGAGCTACATTATGTTTTTAGGTGGAGATAATGAAGTATAAAATAGTCCCTGACCTTAAGAATCAGAAAATCCATTTAAACCACATATCAGGGCAGGGGAGGTGGGGAGGAGAGTCATAAAACAGTGTGGTGCATGATTAAGGAAGCCCTCATGAGATGGCCCTCCCCAGGATGTGTAAAATGCACGCACGCAGAGACAAGGAGGGGAGGCACTCAAGATTAGCAGAATTACACTCTGAGCGAGGTACAAAGACGGGAAAGTACCAGGTCTTGTGAACCGACAAGTATGATCCCGGCTGGAGAGAAGACAAAAATGGAACCTGGACATTTTTGGCATGCGGTCAGGAAAAATGGTCAAAAATCTAAGTGTCCAAACAGAAAGGCTGAAAGTCTACTAAAACTACACTTATCGTTGCTCAACTGCTACTCTGTCTAGAAAAATAACTGTCAAGTGTCAGCAGCATGCCATGCTGAAGGGTCCACCTGGGGAGAGTCTGAAGTCCAGAAAGCCATTCCTGAAGGCTCTGCTTTTTCACAGTAGGCTCGGAAACATAACAGAGTGTTCAAGGCTGCTTGGGAAATTGGGTTCCCAATGATGACAGTCTCAAGTTTTAGCATGAGCAATTCTTTTTCTGAGGATTGTGAGTCCCTTCTGAGGGCAAAATAATAAATAAATCAGCAAGTCCAGCCAACACAGGTACAACCTACTAGTTTGCCGAATTAGCCTGCAGACAGATTACCTATAATGGGGTCATGATGTCGTAAGTTAATGGGAAGGGTAGGGGTTTCGAGGGAACTCAGGATAATTACAATAAAGCATACCCTAAAACGGTAGTACCGTGATAAATCTCACTGTATAAAGAATGAGTCTAGTATTTTTCATCTTATTTAGAATATACAACTAATGCGTACTTGTTTCCAGGTTTCTTTCCTTCTAATGTATTTAGATGCTGTTCAAGGGTCTCCATAAGACTGCTGGGAGCCTACAATAAGAAAGTAAAAAATAAATGTCTGCATCGCTTTCTTTCAAAATAAATACACTGGAACATCACTGTAACTTTGTATAGTGCAGGTCTGGGCACCCTAATACATATGGGAGATAATTTCATTCCAGGGTCTTTTGGTAATTAGATATTTAAATTCCACAGAATCTCAAACAGGCCCATCATATATATACTTAACTTCACTGCATAACAAACAGTGTTACAGTGTGGTTTCGGTGTAGAAATGACATTGGATAGACTTTTACTAAGATATTACTTAAATGTAGTAAACTCAATTAAATCAAGTTCACCATATGTTTCCATAAGACCACAGTGGAAAAATTAAAGGTATTTGTATCCAAGTCAAAAATATAAGTGCCCAAATACAAACTTACAGAAATATGAAAATACAGTAAAATCTCACTTATCCATATTTGACTGAAATATTAGGGAAAATTACTACTTTATTAAAAAAGAAAGGGTAAGTGAGAGTTGTGGGGGAAAAAAATACAACTTTAATAGTCAACCACAATTAAGATTTTCTTATTATTGAGCTATGTAATTTATATACATAATAAAGTAACTTTAGCAAATATTAATGTTATAACAGACTACTGTGTTTTGGCAAATTTAATATATTTCACCTCTTTTATTAAGAAGCACCTGAATGTCTTTATCATACTTTAGGCAATATAAAGTGATGGCATTTTGCTGTATACTAGGAGAAGAAATAATAGGTTCATATAAAATTCCACCCCGTCTATTCCTCAAACATTAGAAATTTACCTTCACCTTTCTCGAATAATCTTAACCCAAGTTAGACTTTAACAGCAGCATAGGCATTCAAAGACTGGCATAACATTTATAGATACATTTAATTTTGACAATTATTCTTAAAATTAATATAAAATTAATTTTGAGGGATTTTAAAGTAACTATGCTAACTGCTAAAATAGTATACCTCTACATTTTACATTGCACCTATAATGACAAATGAAAATACAATTCTTATTAAAATTGTTTAGTACATTTAATATTCATTTTCATTTCACTAACAGACTCATATACTGCCTTAACAATAATATTATTACATATATAATTATGTGAGATTGTACATGTAAATTACAAAGTGAGCCACACATAAATTTATAAATATAAATTAGTAAGTGAACAAAAATATTAACTTGATCAAAGTGACGAAGGTAGGGTAGAAAGGGACAGCCCTGTGAACGTTATATAAAAAGTTAATTACTGTAGAGTAGAAAAAATGACTTTCAGGAGATACAATAAATTTTGAAAGTTATAAAAATTAGAGTTCTTAATATAGCTCAGGTAAAAGGTGACTTAGCAAAGTTTAGTAAACTACAACTAGGGGTATACGTCTAAGTTTTAAAGAATGAATTTTTAAGAGATAAAGGAAATTTTGCTCTATAGAAAAACTGTAAACTACTAAGATACACTTGCTTAATAAACAGAATGTGTATTGTAACTTTAAAAGGAAGAAGACAGAAATGGCTTAACAATTTTTAGATGAATTCACACCTGAGAACTTCCATTATAATTGTCATAATAGTAATGATTATAATTGTCATAATAATGGAACCTAGGAGGCCCGGGCATATAACTTTAACCTTTTCGGTTTCCATTCTTTTCATTGGGATCACAGTAAGGAAAAATATATCAAGCCATAGAACCTCTCTCCAGTTGGAAGACTTAGGTCCTCTGAGTATTAAATGCAATGTAAAAGAAATGTGATTCTGTGCTAAACCTGTTTAAGAAATGCTATTTATAGTTACGAAATAGAGAACAGTATGGGATAACAAAAGAAGTAGTATTTTTTTCCTATATGGTTTCTTAATTATGTAAAACAAAAAAACCAAAAACTAGGATGATAGTTTGCAATTTCATTCTTTTTGTAAAGTTTCTTAGTAATTTAAGAAAAAAATAAAGTAGTAGGCACTAAAATCACAATAGTTGAGAGAAATGTGACCAAGAACACAGACTACAAAACTGACTTTAAGAGGTGTTATTTTGCAATGCATTGCACATAAAATTAAGTTTGGAGCATTTTACCTTAGAAGTTTAGAAATGCTTCATCATTTATATCTTATTAGGACATGTGAAATCTAATAAAATAAACTCTTCAAACATTTTTGGAGGGAAAAAAACTACTTTGATAGTAAAGTTCATTGAGTGTAGGAATATTGGCCTTCTGAGCTCTATGGCACTGAGCACATCCTGGCATGCAGCAGACAAAAATGAAAACTGTCTCAAATTTCCAAGGGGCAAAACTTTGAGAATGCCTCTGCTGTTGTAAAAGGAACTTTAGTATAATTAGCAGTATCTTTAGTTGCTTATTTTAAATACTGCTGAAGTCAACAGACCAATCAGGTGAAAATACCAACCCAAAGAACAAGGGGCAGCTTGTGACTAATAAATAACAGTGATATATCATGGTTACCGATTCATCAGTGGTACAGTCTTTAAAAGGAGACTTTTCTTTACCAGTAGTTTTCAGATCAACCAGAATTCCTGACATCAAAACCTAAGATGTTTTTCATAAATGGAGATATATTAAATTCGGAACACATGCACACACACCAAACAGGAAATAATATTTTGAAAATCCTTTTCTTGAAACAAATTCATAGCTGATTGTGAGTACAGGATCAAAAAGGAAGCATCCATCTACAATTTAGATGCTTTAGATCCTAAAGCATCATTAAAAACAAATGGAAATAAAAAGCAACCAAAAGCTCATTCAAATTTTTTGCTTATTAGATCTAAGAAACCATTGGAAAGTGCTGAGGAGGAATATTTCAGTTCTGATACCATATTCACTTCTTATTCAATACAGTACTTCTGAGTGTTTAACAAGGTTTTTCATTGGTATTTATAAATCATTTAAAATGCTGTTATGATGGTATTATATGCACAATTTAAAAAGGGCTACAGATGACCACACTGGTATTTACTGTACATTTTCTAACCAGAAAGACATCCATTCACTCCCTCTGTTTCATCTTGCTGCAAGAGGAATTCTAATCCTTTCTCGGTTAGGAGCAGCCTTTCCCTACACCCAGTCAATAGGTAGCCCTTCTGGTCCCCATCATCTCTTTAATCCTCTTCCTTGCTGGCTATTTTTGTCCACCGCCACGGCTAGATTCAGTGGCCATGGCGGCCACAGAGAGGCCTGGCAGAGAGTAGAACCCAATCTCACAGGTCTCAAACAGAGTCCACACTACCTGGCATTTCTGACCATCTCCAGATTAGTTCTTGTCTAACACTATCTGCAGGACTAACCCTAGAACAGCTCACATTCCAGTTTCTGTCTGACCAGACTGTCACAGTGGGTCTAAAACCCCAGCTCAATGACAAGCCTCCAATGAGACCTGTGGAAGAGTTCTAAATAAAAATTAGGGAGTGTGTTTAGCTCTGCTGCTCATGAACCCAACAGAAATCACAATTAAGTAATTTATTAAGAAATTTCAGAAGCACACAGAACTTTTGAATTGAGATTTAAATATACACTGGAGAAATGAACTAGAGGATTTTTTTTATAAGGAGATAATTTCAAAATAAATGTTAATACTGAAGTCTATGTGGCTCTTCAAGTCATAACAAAAGCAGAGGATAGAATGTTACCAGTGTCTAATGAATCTCTACCACAGAATCGCTTTCTACTAGACCCAGAGTGAGATTTTATCTTCTTTAAGGATGGGTCTCTGTTCCCCAACAGAACATACATCATTACATAAAATATTATGCCTCTGGACTTCTTAAGAGAAGATTATATAAACTGTAATGAATACAACAGTATCATTAAAAATTAAAGCCAAGTATGTAAATCTGTCAATGATATGCTATAATTTTCTAATTTTAAAAATAGAAAGGTATTTAAGTATCCTTTTAAACCTTTCTTTATCTCCCTTCAGACTCTGCCCAAACTGAGATAAATGAGGACCTATTTTCTTCTTAACTTGCCAGCGTCTCTAACAACATGACTAGTTTTACTTCTGTTCCATGGTGAGAGCAGTCTATACAGTGGAAATAAAGATGATTTACCATTTCTAAAAGCTAGTCATTGAGTTAAATATTTAAATATCTACATTTTTTAGGTTAACATGTAGTTGGGTTATTTTTTTAAACTGCAATGTAAATGTTAATGTTAATAATGTAAATAATTTAAAATGAAAGCACAGTGATTTTCTTTGCTTTTTATTACAGTAGTACAAAATTAATAAATCTTTATTAGATTATAATCTATAAAGAAATTTTAATAGTATTTTATGCACACAATTTTTAGCCATATCCAAGATGATACCAATATCTTATTTAGGTATGCACCTAATCAAAGAACACTATTTTCTCATAGTAGCAAAAATATTTTATACTAATATTCTGTCTATTAGAAGGCACTTTCCACCAACTTTTAAATAAAAAAATACAATGCCATCATTTTCTGAATTGTTCTGTGAATTTTATTTATGAAGAATTCTTGGCATTTAATTGGTACTTTAATAATAATAATAATGGTCTCAATACAGAGACCATTACTTTGGGTTTCCCTAATTTTTAATAAAAATTTAAGGTTAACATTTAAATATAGAAACATTTTAAGGGATAATAAAGATAATAAATTATTAAACACATTTTGATACTATTAAAAATGGGTAACCTTTCGTTATGACAATTTTCTTCAATTACAATAACTTTTTTTTATTTGCAAAGACAGAAAACTCATATATTCATTACTGGTATATATGGTAGCAGTTCTTAACTCTCTCCTATCATCTATTTCTAGTTAAAGAACATGTTTGGAACAGAAATTTACCGTAGCAGAATGACAAGTTGATTAAACAAAAGTAGTTCCTGCCAATTATGAGAAAGGTCCTACAGTAATTCTGCACATGTGAATGATCTTGATTCTAAATCCAAGGAGCCGTACAATGTACCCTCTTAACAGATAAAAGGATTGATAAGGAAGCTCTACTATTGTTTTTGCTTCCTAGATAGTCCCCAGAAAATCACTCATCTACCACTACTATTTTTTTAAAAAAGGTTTTTTTGTATATAGAAATTCCTCCCCTTCACAGGGGAGACAAAAGTCAGTGTATTGAACAGTAGAACTACAACATCAGTGTTCTCGCTATTCGTGCCCCTCCTCCATCCCTGGGACATGTTGAAAACTAGGAGAAGAAGCAGGAAGAACAGTTCAAATGTTCTGATTACATGCCTATGAATAGTCACGTTTCATGGATAAAACACTTTTTAAACATTTTTCAAGGCTTCCGTTTGATTCAAGTTTAAGAATGAAAAAATGAGCTCAATAATTAAATACCGTTGCCTTTAAAGAGGAAACGATTTTATAAGATTAGGAAAATATTCATATTATCTCCAGAAATATATTTAATAGCTAAAAAAGAAATAGTAAGTTAGAATGATTTCCAAGAAAGGTGGTTGGCCTACATTCAAAAACGCATTAAATGCTTATAAGCCTCTGCCCATTTATGGTAAACTATGGATTAATAATTTCATGCATACTGAATTTTTCACTCAGAGAATCACTTACCTGTGTGAGGTCAGGAATGTCACCTTTATCAATGCCAACTTGCTGCGGATTAAAAAAAAGTTACTTAATAGGTTTTTAAATTAATTTCTCAGATCACCTACAGAATTAGTTAAAACCACAGCTCAATCTTGGTATAAAATAATAATTATTATACATATCAATCTCACTTTGAATATGTGCTTTTTGTGGAGTTTTCCACTCAATATAAGAGCAATGATTTTGGCAATATAGATATAACAAATGTACAGAATTTTGCTAGAACCTGAAAAAAGAACTTAGGAAACTGAAGTGTAAAAGGTTCCCTCCATGGTTAATGGCAACGAAAATTTTTTTAAAATGCTTCGACTAAATTTAAATTGTTAATTATGCCCAGTCAGTCCTCTGGACAGGGAATGTTCACTGAATTTTAATAACTTGTTCAGGGTGTAGTTTCCACCCTTCCTCACACAGAGAGAACCACTGTGACATCCAAGATGTATCCTTCCAGAGTTTCTTTATGCATATCCAAGGAAACAGTAAATCCATAAATACATAGTTATTTCCCACATTATTATAAAATAATAGTGTATTATATACACTGGGATTATACTTTTCATTTAACAATACATCTTGGAACTATATCCATATTAATATACAGAATTTCTTCATTTTTAAACAGCTTCCTTGTCTTACAATTTATTTAACAAGTCACCTATTAATAAACATTTAAGTTGCTTGCAATCCCTTGCCATTGCAAGCAATGCTGCACACATCACTTTGCACCTGTGTGGACACATCTGTAGGACACATTTGTAGAAGTGGAATTACTAGATAAAAGCAAATGTGAATTTTAAATTTTGGTAGCTTGGGGAAGGAAGAGAAGGGAGGGAGGGAGGGGCAGAAAAAGAAAGTGCTATCAAGACTGCAAAAACGGGAATATATTAATAAAGGTGAATCAAGGAAGAGAGTACACAGGTGTTCACTATACAAGCTTATCAACTCTTTTGTAGGTTTGACAATTATTCAAAATAAAAAGCTGGGGAAAAATACAAATCATAACTTCATTCTCTCATTCTATATAAACGATGAAATTGAGGCTTAAAGAAACAAAGCGGGTTAACCCAAGTCTCTCTGTGAGAAATGAAGTGCTTCATTATGCTGATGGAAATGTGGAAGCAAACACAGGAAGCCTAAGTGTCGGCTCCTGAAAGACAATAAGGCAAACTGGAGAGGGGCAAGTCCACTTGTGTGTCAAATGCTGAGCTAACTTCTTTCCTTTGCCTTTTCTATATCTAAAGCAGCGTAGGGAGACGCAACAGGGAAGAGATATGGGGATATATGTATATGTATAGCTGATTTACTTTGTTATAAAGCAGAAACTAACACACCATTGTAAAGCAATTATACTCCAATAAAGATGTTTAAAAAAATACAAAATAAAGCAGCGTTTCTCAGCCTTGGCCCTATTGACATTTTGGGATGATAATTCTTTGCTGGGGGCTGTCTTATGTCTGCCCTAAACTCACATTCTTTCAAAGTATGGAAATTATAAATTAAGGCAACTTCATTCTATTTATTTCCATATTTCAATACCTCTTGAGATGATACATTAAAATAAATATGAATATGAATGAAGTCAGTGTTTTTTAAATTAAAGCATTATGGGTCCCTAATATTGGAATCACCTCCTTAAAAGGTGATTCGATTCTATTAAGTGGGTAACTGTTAAAGGAATTCTTCCTTTACATTGCTATTCTTACTGTCCTGAACTTCTGAACCACAATGAAGTTGGAGGATGAAGTGCGATTGTATTACAGAAATCTCATCACTTTCTGTCTGCAAGTATTCTGGGAGACGTAACTCCAATGAGTTGGTATTTACCTTGGAATAGCAAACTAAGAATAATTTAGTTCTATAAAAGGTAAGTGCGTTTAGCAGACATGCCTATTACTTGTAAAATAACCATTTTACAAAGGTTCAGTTGTCTGCTTTAGGAGACTTCAGTATAAGAATTCAAAGCACAGGAAGTTTTCTGTATTTTAAGCAATTCCTCTGCAAAATTTGAATATATCCATAGGAATTATTCAATTACTCCACATTTCTTTTAATACGATGGGAAATATAATGTTAACATTTGCCATATAGCCTATATATAGAGTTGTATTTTTTTTTTTAAGAGTTGTATTTTAGAAACAACATTCTTGCAAGTCATCTACACATTCTTCAGGCAAATGGTATTAACAACAGGGTAGCTTATTGAGTAGGAGTCCATACATATGTACACCACACAAGCACTGCTTGGTAGAAAAGAGAAGCTTCGTATATTTGTTGAAAATTTTCTGTATTTACCAATCATAACCAAACCATTCGACACTGGTATCCAAATAGTTAATGTTTAAATTATGAACGATGCGATTTAAATGTGAAAGAAAACACTAATGGTTAACCCATTGTGATTAATGTTTATTCTATTAAAAATAATTTTGTAAATTAGTATCCATTCTATAAAAAGTCTTAGTCATAATGTTTGAATAAAATTAAAATATTTATTATTATGTTGTTTAAAGACAAACTCTCAAAATGACATCTAATTTCTGTATATCTCCTTCTCAGCAGCCTGAAATGGGCCTGTGATAACACGAGGTTATCAAGAGACACAAAGTAAAATTTTACATGTAAGAATAGAAGGAACTGATATATAAGCACCCTTTTTCTCAAGGAGACCTTGAGCCCAGCCTTATTATGTTGATTAGAGAAATATTTACCCCCAAATTGTAACACGTCCAGCTCTTTACTTTTTTGATATACACAACATCAGATGGGAACACTGGGAAGAGTGTGCATCAGGAATTAATCGAACAGTGAAATAATCTTCTGCCCTGAGTGTTTAGGTATAATTGATCTTCTCACAGAAAGAAATTAGGCAAATTTTGCTAGATTACATTGATAATTACAGTTGAACCATGGGAAAATCATATCAAATACAAAAAATAAAACTTGTGTAGCAGCAAAAGTTTCAAGCAATTCTATCCTTCCTTAAAGGCCACCAACATCAATAAACCCATAGAAATATACATGAACATGCTTTAATGTATATGCAGTTTATTAAGCTAATCTTTACCTTTTGTTTCCCATATTGATTTTTTTAACAAATTCTGATTATAAACTGTATGGATCTAAGCTCGAGAGACAGTATTTTGCAAGATTATTTTGGTCTTGGAATTTAAATATGACAATTATCACTCCTGTGAATAAATGAAATTTGAAGAATAATGCTTGGACTAGAGTGCTTTTGAAACTATGTGTATAAAATGTCTGTTCTTGTGCTATATTCTGAAAATGGCAAAAACAGCAAAAACATGGCATGAATGTCCCACGTCCACAGCATTTTATGCTTTGCTGGTGAGCTTCAGAACCCTTCCCACAAAACACTTCAGTCAGCCCTAGCAATCAGTTAGTTGACAAGCAAGATAAGAACCCATCTGTCACCCTGACAAAGGAATGTAACAAAATGTCATAATTTCCACTATGAGTCAATCATTGGATTTCATAAGAGAAGACACCAATTTACAGATAACCTCAGGAACAACAACTGTGTGGTTACACAGTTATTGTGATTACGTATAAAGAGACATCCTTAAGACACAATTTATAAACTTTATAAAATTAATTATACTTTGTTTTCTTTTTTCCTTGTATTGAAATCATTTTGACACAGTAAGAAAAGTCAGGGTTTATCGTTTATACACTAAGAACAATGGACAGACTTTTCTAAGGGCTTTTTTCTACAGTTCAATACAAAGGAAGCACTTTCTCACAATCAAGGACAGCCATGAGGTGAGATGGAGGCACAGACCACCTTGCAAAGCTGTGAACTCATTATCCATGAAACTTTTATTTGGACACAGGATGATCTTCTGATTGAAAAGCAAGAGTGCAGAGCACAGCTCTGGGTGAGAAGCAGGATGAAATGTCTTCCAAGGCCACTTCCAACCCTAATAACCTGTGACTCTGTGGCAGAATGTCTTGCCAGATTATGAACGTTACTGTTTACTCCAGATACATGTGTTAATATCACTTACCTCTGCAACTTTGAGAAATTCAGACACTCGTGTCATCCTAGTTAGAAATCGTTTGTAAATTTCTAGAGCATCTTTACATTGTCCTTTCTTCATTTCAAAAAACTTTTCTAGAAGAGATAGATAAGCATTTCGGAAAGTGTATTATATTCAATCTTCTTCTAAGCTTACATTGATACTATTACTTAACAACTTTAATGTCTGACTCAAAACACTTGGCACTAACACTTATGGGAAATATTAAAAACACCTAAACAAGTGAGGTCTGAGTAGTTTAGGAAAGGTGTTATGTTCTAAGGTGTCTCACATGAAACAATTTAAATAATGAAAATACAGTTAAAGTAGAAGAATATATTAATTGTCATAACAGGTATACTTCATGATACATATAGCGTAATATTCTGTTTCAGAAAATAGTATCAAATTCTTGCTGATAACAATCTCAAAAGTTAAAACTGCACCCTACATCATCCTTATTTTCTTAATAGTTCACTATAAAGCAATAATCTATATATTATAAAGCAATAATCTATAAACTTCTCTGAATTAAAGAGTTCTTTAAATTGTCTACACTCCATATAAGTGATACTTGCTTTTAGTGGTCATCAACTATTTCTTTCAAACATTATGTCTTTTTGTTATAAAATAGTGGAGTTTCGTCCCTTCTAGTCTATAATCGTATCGTCTTTCTCAACTTTTAGCTTTCTAGACAGAAAAACAAAGGGTCCTTTTGCTGCTCTCTTCTGCCTCCCAAGACTAGAATTATGAATTATAATTGTAGTATGAGAGTGTATTTTCTCAACTTTTAGCTTTCTAGACAGAAAAACAAAGGGTCCTTTGGCTGCTCCCTTCTGCTTCCCAAGACTAGAATTATGAATTATAATTGTAGTATGAGAGTGTATTTTCTCCATACATGTTTTGAAGAAAACTAGCATTTTAACAGTGCTTTCCCCAGCCAGTCATTCATCCATTCATTCAGTCAAAAATTACTAACATTGCGGATGGAGACACAGTCGGCCAGTGTCTACAATAGCTCCCTGGCAACCCTGGATCATAACTGTTGGCTCAGTATCTTCATTATTTCATATTTGCACATGCTTAAACATATGCTATTTTTATGCTCTCTCACATTTGAAAGTTCTGGATTTCATTCGGCATGTAATTTTACTACCTCAAAAGTATTTTTAATTTTCTCATGAAAGGTTTAATAATATATAATTACACAAAGAACTAATTATTGAGGGTAGCTAATCATTACCTTCTGTTGACAGTTTTTTGGTAATTTTACTTTTAACGTGGACCTCCCCTGCAGGGTATTCGAGGGAAGCAAAAAGATCAAGAAAACAAACACATAATGTATTCTAGTTGTTAGGATTTGAGAGGAAAGTGGGTCTTTTAAAAAATGGCCAAATTTAAGTATACTTTCTTTGTCCACCCACCCTGTCTTCTAAGCTAGAGACAGAAATATGGTGTTATAGGGGAACAGATCTTTTCAGTTTAAACCTTTGAAAATTAGGACTTATTCTGGTAAAACACATCTTTCTTGCTTTTTAAACAATCTTCACATAAACAATTTCTTCCAAGTGTCTAAATTACTTTTCTTTACTATAAGTTTATTTCTTTGAATCAGATCTTCAGTGATAACACAAAAAGAGAAATCAAACTGAATAATCTCAATCTCCTCTTAGAACCAATGCATCAAAATCTTAAGCAGTGTTTTTTTGTCTCCTCTGGATGCTTTTTAAGTTGTTTGTATCTTTTGTGGTAATTTAGGATTCAGCAACAAAAGAGTTTTCAATAATGATGGTTTTAGGTTATAATCTCATAAGTGGTTCTGTAACAGTGGTAATGACACAGAGAAGGAACATGTACTGATCAGTGCAAAGCTGTAAAGTTCCCTCACCCGCTTAAGAGACCAGAGAAATTAACACTTTTAACAGAGGGGATGGGTCACCCAGAAATGAGTCTCTTTCTTTCATAATAAAGATAACATGTTGATTTTCAGTATCTGAAATGATCAAATATTGACATTTGTAATGTGAATCTTTATAAAGTGTTGATAAATTCCCTTGTTATATTAGTACTGGCTTTTGCAGAATAACTGTCCAAGGAAAAGAACCAGATGAAAAGGTATCTCATCCCTGTGAAACAAACTAAGACCCTGCATGTAAGCTATTACTAACGACCACTAGTCAGTAAGGGAAGCATCTTCTTATTCATGCATCAGAGTTTCATTACAGTGATAAAATGTTTGCTAAGATTTGCACCACTGTTGATTCCAACATTAGATGCAGAGAACTGGTCATGAAGTCCTTGACTAAGACTCACCCATGATATATTTATAAAGTTAATTCCTAGCGCTTAGTTAGTAAACAAACAAAAAACAGACCTGTCTCAAAACACTTGGGATACTGCGTATACGTCTCTTCTAGAGTGTTACTTTTACAAGAGCAATTTGACAATGCTGAATGAAGGCCACTCAACACCACAGTGTCGTGAGGCCAGAGTGTACAACTACCACTTTTGAAAGGTTAGGTCTCTGATATGAAAAGGTACAACTCTTCTCCTTTTCTGCTCCTAATCTTAGGCAAGAGACTCTTTTTTTCAAATTAAATGAAATAAAAAAATACATGGAATGTTTATTATTTTAATATAAGGAGAAAATGCATGCTTAATACACTCCATCTGTAAAGTTAACATAAAGTAAAGCAGAGCAGCATTTAAGGAATGTTCAAGACAATAACAGAGGAGAGTCACATGACTTAACATCTTTAATTGCTAAATCAATGGTAAAGGCATTAAGTCCAGTGTTCATGAAGCAGAAGTGGAGATGAAGCGGGGGTACACTGGGGAGAGAAGATGAGAATGAATCAACAGAACTTCATTTCTGACTGGCACAGATTTTAGTCAGTGGGAAACTCAACGCTTGAGGTAAGAACACAATATTTAAATTTAAGTGTTGACAAATAAGCAGACGTGCAAAACTGAAGCTCAGGAGGAAGGGAAGGACTGAAAGCATAGATGTGAGACTCCTCATAATGGAAACGATAAGTTTCCCAGTGAAGAATACAGAGAAAGCAAAACAGCAGATGGCTGGACATGAACTTTAGCAAAAGCTCACATTTATGAGTTGTAAAGAAGATTAAGGTCAGCCAGCAAAAGCGAATGGAAAAGTCTACCTTCCTTGGCTTGCCACCAAACTCCCTCACCTGAAATAAAGGTGATGTGGTTTTGAACTGCACACCACGGGCAGGAATCTCTCCCCAGGAAAGGCAAAACCTCCCAGGGCACTGTATTCGACGTTGGTGACTGGCTCACCCAATTCCATTCTATCTTTTTCTAGACTCATGAGAAGCCAGGGATCTGGATGCAGATTTAGTTCCGCACATTAGACAGACCTGTGGGCGATCTGGAAGGTGAAACTGAGGCCGAAGCAGCAGGCTTCCTGTACCTGAACAGCTGTTTCCTATGGCAAGTGATAAGATCCTTGGAGGGTGAGCTACCTTTCACAGCATTTCACTGTCACCCTCCAGCCTTCCTGGGCTTTAGGGAATAACTGTCACAGTCACAGCCACATGATCTGACTCCCTGGATTATAGCTTCAAGTGTCCGTTCTCCAGCTCCCTAGTGCTGTAAGGCAGCCGAGATTGTTTCAGCATACTTTCAAGTAGTGGCCTCACAAGCAGTCGCTTCCCTAGAGCACAAGAACTGGTTACTTCAGGAGCATCTCAGGAGGCCGAGACCAGGACCAGTTCCTGTAGGCTTCCCATAATTAAATGAAGACCTAACCCCTTGTTTTGAATCCCTTTCTACTTAGAGTACGTGGAGTGGTTTCTGTTTCTTGCATAGACGCAGTATTTGGTGGCTGAAGAGGCTGTAGAAATCAGACCCTCGAAAACGTCAAAGGGAGGAATCTGGGATTAGACAGATAACCTGAATGAATGTGAAGGCAGTGATGACCACCTGCAACTAGTGGAGAATGGGATTCTCGGAATCTGTGCGGCACAGGAGCAAAATAATGACTTAAATTATGACCTATGGTTTTCTGAAATAACCACATAGAATGGAGCTTATCAGAATAAGCAGCTGCTGGGATAGACCATGACGAGAACAAGGCAGATGGAACTGTGGGGTGGACGGCTGCTCCCGACTCCACTGGAGAGCTTAAAAAGGAAAATGACAACACAGGATTTAAAATGACTGGCTCAAGGCTCCAGTCAGACTGTGGTACTCCAAGCTGCCCTAAAATAATCTTATCCTTACAGACACAGGGCTGTCATCGCCAAAGTCAGGGAGTCTAATCTTGTGAGTTGCTGAATTATAATGTATGTGGGCAAGTTAAATTTCCAGCTTCAACAGGGTCTCCTTTGTGAAAGTTAGGATTCTTATTGAAAGAGAAAACTGGAAAGGAAAGTACTTGGGTAGATTCAAACCAAAATGAGCTACCCTTGTTGGAAAAGGCTTTTCTTTCTCAGTCTGAAGAGGCTGGTCCTGCGTTGCTTGGAGATCCTGTAATCAACCCACCTTCCACGAGGGAATAAAAATTCTCCTCGTGCTCTGTCCCTCTACTTCTCACTCCCTTCCCCTTGCCAACTGCTTCAATACCTAGAATGAGATTTAGAACCCAGCAATCCAGCATGTCCTCAGGAGACAGGTACGAAGCCTGACTCAAGAGGAAAAAAACATACATGCTAAAAGAAGTGCAAGACTGTGCAAATTCATGTTGGCAGTCGGGATGCCAGATAAAATACAAGACACTGAGTTAAATTTTAATTGTAAAAAATAATTTTTAGCGTAAGTAGGTCCCAGATATTCCATGGGACTTACTAATACTAAAAAAGTTATTCATGTTGATCTGAATACAAATTGAACGAGACGTCCTGTATTTTTTTCCTCCTGAATCGGGCAATCCTAATTGATAAAAATCTAGATAATTCCAATAAATTCTAAAGGTTCTGAGCAGTAAAGAAGGACCATTATGTTCGTTTTTCTGATGTCACTGATAATTCATCAATTTGTGTGAACATGCCAAGAAGCACCGATTGAAAATGCTGGCCTGTATAGCCAGGAGGTAGAAGCAACCTAAGTGTCCATCGACCGATGAATAGATAAAGATGTGGCACATATATACAACGGAATATTACTCAGCCATAAAAAGAAACGAAATGGAGTTATTTGTAGTGAGGTGGATGGACCTAGAGTCTGTCATACAGAGTGAAGTAAGTCAGAAAGAGAAAAACAAATACTGTACGCTAACACATACATATGGAATCTAAGAAAAAAAGGTTCTGATGAACCTAGGGGCAGGACAGGAATAAAGACACAGATGTAGAGAATGGACTTGAGGACACAGGGAGTGGGAAGGGTAAGCTGGGACGAAGTGAGAGAGTAGCATGGACATATCTACACTATCAAATGTAAAATAGACAGCTAGTGGGAAGGAGCCGCATAACACAAGGAGATCAGCTCCGTGCTTTGTGACCACCTAGAGGGGTGGGATAGGGAGGGTGGGAGGGAAACACAAGAGGGAGGAGATACGGAGATATATGCATATGTATAGCTGATTCACTTTGTTATAAAGCAGAAACTAACACACCATTGTAAAGCAATTATACTCCAATAAAGATGTTAAAAAAAAAAAAACACTGGCCTGAACATCCGGAAGTGGATCTAACACAGTGGTTCCCAAACTGTAGTCCCCCAAACCCAGCACCATCCAGGCCCTCACTAGATATGCAAATTCTCAGGCCCTACCCCAGACCTACTGAATTAGAAACTGAGTTAGTATCCAGCAACCTCAATTTTAATAAGCCCTCCAGATATTCTTGAGTAAGAGCCTTGAAACACAGCCAAAAGCATTTATTCCTACTCTTCTGCAAAGGGACATTTACCAGAGTGACTACACACATGGGAAAGGGGACATACCCAGAATTTTCAGGGACACAGACTCTAAGCCGATGCTAGTCTCTGGGGATCCAAAATGTCACTATATTTTCTACCAATCTGAGTGGAGGCTTTCTGGGGATTAGGAGATTAAAAAAAAATTAGATCCAGTGGATGCATGAAACTATCAGTGGTTATTTCCCCAGTTTCCTGAATACACAGATGAAATACTTTGAAATACACAGAAATACTTTAAACCTAGCAGGATCCCCACATCGGTTTCATGATCTCTACAAAGATACAGGGTAGCAATTCCATCATATTCCCAGTTAACTTGCATACCTGGTTTGTGCAAAAGATGAGTGAATCTTAGAGATGAACTGTAGGTTACTGGAAACTTATCAGGTGATGATTCTTACTTGCAGAGATCCAGATGTGTCCTCCTTTCCAGCATAAAATCAGCACAGTTGCTGACATGTGATAAGCATCTATCAAACTAGCAAGTTCTTTTCTATCTACCCCAGTAAACACAGCCCATCAGAAGTAGTTTTCTTTCATCTGGCAGGGATGCCAGTACACGGTCACTGTCTTACGTCAAGTATATTAACCTCTCTGGTTGTCATAATGCCACTGGACATCATTTGATGACATGAGGTTGACTGTGGCTGGTGGGAAAGAATTTCAGGTGTGCTAGGTGCCTAATAAGTCACAGGCAGGTCAAGGGGAAGGAGAGAGAATCTATGAAAGCCCAGGGACCTGCTACATCGATGAAGTTTCTGCGGGTCCAAAGGTCCCCTCCATCTGAAAGACACACTGCTTCACCTTGCACTCTCTGTAAGGAAAATGCAGGCGAAAGTTTTGCCAAGCTTTTTTCGGTTTTGGAGGTAGCATAGACAACATGTGTATGTGCTGCTCTAAACAGAGTATCGGTGTATGGTGTCAGATGGAAGCAGGGCCCAGCTCAAGGAAGACTCTGCAACTGCTCCAACCTGGGGCCACTCGGGCCTTTGTTCCTGCAGAGCTAAAGGCACTGCAAGTGTCTACAGCAGATCCAAATGCTGCAGGACGACTCTGGCACACGCCAATAGGAAAATACAACAGAAGCCTCTAGCGCTTTGGAGCAGGGCCATTTCTTTTTCAGATAGTAACAGATCTCCTTTGGAAAAACTGCTCTAGGCTTGCTTCTAGAGACTGACGTTCTGACCAGAGAATACCAAGTGATCATAAGACCTCAAGCGATATCTTATACACCAAACCATAAAGCTAGACAAGTGCAAGAATATACTCCATCATCAAATGGAGGCGGTAATATAAGCGATTGGCCTCGAGCAGTGCCTGAAAACCCATGTAGGTTGTATGAACAGGTGGCTCATACTCCCAGCATACCTACATCTTCTGGATGGCTACTCCTCCCTCCAATCATGCCTATAGCCTCTGGGAGATCCCTATGACCAGCTGACAGCGGGAAGAAAATAATTCAAGCTTGGTTTAGAGATGTTTTCTCAGACTGGCACTAGGTGGAAGTGGTTTGCTGAATCATTATATCCCAGAAAGGGGTGACCTTGTCAGTAGAAAGAAATCTTTTACTGTGGGCCAAACGTCAAGCAGTGTATCTATCTGATTTTCACTTTATGGCAAATGAAAGATAGTGAGATGTATGGAACTATATCAAAATAGGAGCACCTCCAGGGGAGGCATCAGAGGTAGTTGTCAGCACAGTGGAACAGTTATGTATTGTTATGGGACTTATTCCAAGAGGCAAAGCCTAGAACCTGCTCCTTCGGTCATTCCGAAATCTTGTAAGCATCAAAATCCCTGTATGAAATCTCTTTCTGCTGAAAATACCTAGAATGCTTTCCATTCCCTGCACTTAATCTCGACATAAGAACACACACAGAGATGTGACCTGAATGAGCCGTGTATTTAGATTTTTATGAAGTCTGTAGCATCCAAATCTTTGCATTCTGATACAGTCTCTCTTCACAGACACCATTCAGTAGTTCTACCTACCAAGTAAATTAATAACTCCATCATTGTAGCAAGCAAAAAGTTTGATAAGGTCCTTGAAAAGAAGCATAAATGCAGCATTTATGACACCATTTGTTAGTTCATTTGGATGTACCTAGAAACAGATGAAAATTTCATAAGTTAACTGCAGATCATCAAATGACAATTTTTCCTCAGAGCATGTTAAGAAGTCTCAAATGACTAAGAAATTCATTCATATTCACCAAATGCTGCATAACTCTTTGAGTAACACTACCAATATCAAAAACTGGATTGCCTATTTTTTTTGCTTCAATTTAAGTCAATGAAGTTAGTCCTATCAATTATAAGACATATATACATTCTATGTGATTAATGATCCACAGATAAATCAAATCCAACTTTTGAACACCTGGACTCCTGCTGCTTTCACCATGCCATATTACATTCTTCTCCTTCCCCTGTGTAATGATCTCTGTGGAAGAGTTCAGGCTCCAGGGGCCTGCAGTGACTCAGAGAGGAAGCCTAGCATAGGGAAAACATACCCTAGCCGTCTACCCCTAAAATAATTCTGGAGACTCACAGTATTCACCCACCCAACAAATACTCTAATCACTAGCACCAAGAAGAATGATTTCTCTCCATTTCCCAGTCCTTGCTCACAACTCCTCGTGCTCTGCTCTTTTTCCTTTTCTGACTTCTTTTCTCCTTTAAGTAAGACAGTACCAACATCAACGGTAAGGAAAGCAAAGAAAAATGAATAATAAGAAAAAAAGTTAAGAGAAGCAATTCCATATATACCTAGTGATGTCCTTACTGTCAAATCTGTCAAAAAACAGTAAGATGGTTTGCTGCTTTAAATGAAATTTCACAGGAGTTGGGTGTTGTGACTAGGACAGACGAAACCATAATCTTAACAGAGATTTTAGTTACTAATATTTGAGGAAAATCTTTGTTTTAGGCAACCACCAAAACAGAGGAAAGATAACAATGTGAGTTAAGAATCTTCCTACAGGGCAGAACATTTTATTTTCACAAATCAGGTATGTTTCATTAATTAAAATTTTTAGTTTGAAATAAACTGCAAATCCACATGAAACTGTGAAAAATATAGAGATTCCCATGTACTACTTACCAGTTTCTCCCAGAGGTAAAATCTTGCAAAATTATAGTACAATGTCACAACCAGGATACTGATATCAATACAATCCACCCATCTCACTCCGATTTCCCGTTTTTACCTGTTGTTGTATGTTTAGTTCTACATCATCTTATCGCATGTGTAAGTTAGTGTATCCACCATCACAGTCAAGATACAGGTTTGGTTTTAAGAGACAAGCCACGTTGGCATTGGCAGGAAGAAGGACCATGACGAAACAAAAATAATTCTCTTCCATGGATGGTGCCATTTAAACAGACTGTATAAAACAGGTTCTAATAGCAGGCTGGGGTATTTAGCTGCCTGAACATATGTTTTGCAGCTACTTTATTCTGTCAAACACAACAGGAGGCCACCATCCTGCTCTGAACATGGGGATCCAAGAATGCACCACTCGTAGTTTCCCATGACTGAAGTAAACACCTGTAAACTTCTCGGACAATCTGGACAACCAAAATCCTCTATTCCTCACTGACAGCCTAAACTAAGTGTTCATCTAATTCAACTATATGAGGGAGACCTAAATCTGTCTTCTGAGGAAATTCCTTATCTGTAGCCCACCTTCAAATAAAAGGCAGCATGATTGTGTAAGAAGCATTTTCTGGTGAGGTACGTACGTCGAATTCCAGCAGTGCATCAATCTGTCCCTGTAGTATGGGCATACTCTTCAGTAGTTTCTCAGGAGCCATTATCCTCATGACACCATCAGCCCTACAATTTAACAAAAACCAAAAAGGTAAGACTTACTTGTATGTGGAAAATTTGAGACCACATGCATTGTTCCAAACTGTTTTCCTCCTATTTCCTTGTTAATCTCCTGGGATGATTCTGAGATGTGAAGAGGCTTTGGCTGGGTCCCTTCTCTATACTCCTTCTCACCCACATGCATTCCTTAACCACAAAGGCTGTGCTTTCTATGCACTGCCCTCAGGAAGAAAGCAATGTGGTCTGGATAAAAGAGGCCAGCTGAATCTATGAATGGATTTTTCTAAATCTATAACAGAAATAGTAGTATTAAAAATCTAGGTTTCCTAAACCCCAGTTTGTTTGTTTTTGAGAGAGAGAGAGAGAGAAAACATGTCTTGGAAGTCTTCAAAACCTGTAGGACTGGGAACAGAATTTATACTATTAACCATCAAGTGAAGAAAAAGGCATTCTGATTTGCAGTTTGGTCAAAAAGAGCTGAGTTTAACCAGCTGTAGAGAATGTGACTGGAGGTTAGCACTGAAGGGTGCATCGTAGGGGGCACTGAAGCCTGCACCCACCCACAGGCCTCTTAGGGAGCTCCTGTATCCAGAGATGGTCAAGAAGCAGCAGGAGTGAAACAGCTGAGGAAAATGCCCAGGTGACGTGACGGTGCTGATAATGGCAGCTTTCGGTCTCTCCCACCTCAACGGTAGGGAAAGCATCCCAAAGTGCCCTTATGTGCCCACTCGGCGGTGCAGAAGTTTCTAAGAAGGCTGTGGACATCTTGTGGAGAGGTCACAATCCAGCTCGGAACATCAGGCACGGCTGCCCAGGGCCATGTAAGAAGTCAGAGGAAGGCATAGGAACTAGAATCATCTCTAATGAGATGGGGATGAACTCAAACCTTAATTTCATAAAATCTTCACCCACAAGAAACTAGTTTATTTTGAATAGGCAAGTTTATATTTTTCACTACCATGATAAAAAAAAAAGTAGTTCAAAGCTAAGTTGAGGTCAGCTATCAGAAAACAGAGTTATATCTCTTTGTGTGAATTCTTGAGACTAAAATATTAAACTTTGTACAATATGTTGCCATTATTTCAAATTAGGAATGAATACAAGATTTGCACAGATCTATAGCTGAACACTTTTGATTAAACTCAAACATCTATTTAGAGGGAAATAAACAGCAATTATGAATTAAACATGCAAGGAGTCTGTATCAATGAGATTTTCCTAATCAATGGTTAGTATTAATAATTAGTTCAGATATGGTGTGTTTTCATGTGTTTGTGTGTGTGCATGTATAACAGTAGGACAGTGTTATCTGTTCTCCAGATCTGTGACAGATCTCCACACACACATACAGTTCAGTTTCACCTCAATCAAAACACAATGAAATAACTATTGTCGACTACAGCCATGTTCTTTTAAATGAAACTTGTTTAAATTCTCTCCATTTAAAATTATTTGAAGGTATATAACTGTTGAAGAATTTTGAGTTGACTTTAACAAAATAAAATGTTGTACCATGTCAACTCTGAGCAGCAAATCAGATTTTCTGCATGAAAATATAAATAAGTAACATTGCAACCACAAGGCTAACTTGCATGATATTATTGAGTTTTTTTTTTAGATTATTATAAACTGGGCCTTCGTGATCAAAACTAGTTGGCAATTAACTTAGTTAAGATAAATCAAGTATGTCTCAAAGACTTCTTCTGCTCAAATAAATATGAGAAAGAAAAAACATACCCTTTCTTCACTCTGGCAAAATCAAATGCCATCTGTCTGTAAGAGAAAGCCTTTTCATTCAAATATCTACTATAGCGCCTTATGAAGGTAGACATATCATAACCTGGGGAGAGAGGCAGAGGAGATAAAACTAATTAATAAAATACCTTCAACTGTGCTTTGCTAGCTCCAATCTTTTTTTAAACTCCTCAAATATAAATAATTCTAAGATGAGGTCAATAAGTGTACCAGACAGGCCTCATTTAAAATCCTACTTCAGGCAAAAATACTTTTGGCATGAGACATTCCAAGACTATTCAATTTAGATATGCTACCATCTTTGTACAGAATGCCTTTTCTGATTTTTCCTTGCATTTTTGTTCACTGTTGCAGATTTAATACATGTAGCTATCTGAGAACTATCCACGTGCTTGGTGTGCTTGTCTTATACGTTACGTGACAACCAGTAAATATGCTGAATGAACAAATGACTGCAGTACAAATTCTAATAATTTACAAAAAAACATTTAAAACTGGATTATTTTTCATTGGCAAAGTACTTTTTCATTTCATTGTCTCTTACACCTTCATTAACAAACAATTGTGGATCTAACATACCCACTGTTACTTTTTAAGGTAAACACTGAAAAAGACAAGAAATAGAATTAATGTATAATTCATATGCTGAGTTACATAACAATTAAGTATTTTAAAGCTAATATAAAGTAACTATATAGTTAGGTTTACATTTTTTTCCTTGTATATCCAATGGAGCTATGAGTTAACACGGATTTTTAATTAATAACCTCACTTCAAAAATTAAAAAATTCTGCATCAAAAACATTAGCAAGAAAATTATAAAACATAATATTCTCACCATGGGATCCACTTTTGTCCAAAAAATTACTGAGATTGAATAGTGTATTTCTAGAGGCCAAATACTGAATAAATCTCTGAAAAACAAAAGTCAGAACTAAACATCAGTATTCTGAAATCACTACTTTAAACAAGTTCTGATACTAAAGACAATTTTCTAAAAACATAAATTCTCATTGTGATCTTTTTTACTCAGTATAAAGTTTCCTAGTCTGCGGGCTTTCTCTGAGGGGGAATAAAAACTGATCAGACCCACTGAGATAGAATTAAATTGTGTGATCTTTCATTTCTGTATATAACAGAAACACTGCAATTTAATAGGATTCGGTAGGTATCCCATATAAAATGGCTAATTTTTAGTTTAGTTAATATTTTCCAAAATTAAACATTTTTATGAAAGCAATTTTCACACAGAGGCACAAAGAATTACTTCCCAATGGGAAAATAATTTTGTTGTTCCTTTCTCCTAATATTTTTGTCCATTAATACATTTACATGGTATATACAGATTTAACACTTTGATATCCCTAACAAAATGTCTAACAACATATTTCTGAAAAACAGCTAAACAGTAGATTAAAATTGTACTCCAGATGACTCTGAACCATATACTTCCTCTTACTTTTCTCCTAATTAGTGAAAGCTTAAGAAACTTAAGTCATCACCAGCCTCCCTCCCCTGCCAGAAAAAGAAAAGTTAGGTCTACATGGCTTACCTCATTTCCATGCACCATGAGATGATGCGTAGTGACTAAAGCTTTAAATACAACCACCCAGCTACTGTTTGTTGCCCGCTCAAAGAGCGTGTCCGCCATCTGAGGAATATTAACATTGGTCTCATTGGTAGCCTGGATCAAATCTATGGAAATAGAAGATTTCAGTCAATGACACTAATGATTGCATAAAAAAATTTCATTTCAAATTTTAAACATTTAAACCTGTTGAGTTTATGAGTCCAAAATTGCACTGACAACAGCTAAAAAGATTTTCAAAAATTAAATGTCAGAGAGATTGGTTCAAGATGGTGAAGCAGAAGGATGTGCTCTCACTCCCTCTTGCGAGAACATGGGAATCAAAACTAACTGCTGAACAATCATCAACAGGAAGACACTGGAACTCACCAAAAAAGATACCCCACATCCAAAGACAAAGGAGAAGCCACAATGAGATGGTAGGAGGGGCGCAATCACAATAAAATCAAATCCCATTACTGCTGGGTGGGTGACTCACAAACTAGAGAACACTTATACAGAAGTGTGGGTGGACACTTATACAGAAGTCCACCCACTGGAATGAAGGTTCTGACCCCACGTCGGGCTTCCCAACCTGGGGGTCTGGCAACGGGAGGAGGAATTCCTAGAGAACCAGACTTTGAAGGCTAGCGGGATTGCATTGCAGGACTTCGACAGGACTGGGGGAAACAGAGACTCCACTCTTGGAGGGCACACACAAAGCAGTGTGCGCATCGGGACACAGGGGAAGCAGCAGTGACCCCAGGGGAGACTGAAGCAGACCTACCTGCTAGTGTTGGAGGCTCTCCTGCAGAGGCCGGGGGTGTAAAAAACACAAACATATGGAGGCTCAACAATATGTTACTAAATAACCAAGAGACCAGTGAAGAAATCAAAGAGGAAATAAAAAAATACCTAGAGACAAATGACAATGAAAACACGACGATCCAAAACCTATGGGATGCAGCAAAAGCAATTCTAAGAGGGAAGTTTATAGCAATACAAGCCTGCCTCAAGAAACAAGAAAAATCTCAAATAAACAATTTAACCTTACACCTAAAGGAACTAGAGAAAGAAGAACAAACAAAACCCAAAGTTAGCAGAAGGAAAGAAATCATAAAGATCAGAGCAGAAATAAAAGAAATAGAAACAAAGAAAACAGTAGTAAAGATCAATAAAACTAAAAGCTGGTTCTTCGAGAAGATAAACAAAATTGATAAACCATTAGCCAGACTCATCAAGAAAAAGAGGGAGAGGACTCAAATCAATAAAATTAGAAATGAAAAAGGAGAAGTAACAACAGACACCGCAGAAATACAAAGCATCTTGAGAGACTACGACAAGCAACTCTATGCAAATAAAATGGACAACCTGGAAGAAATGGACACATCCTTAGAAAGTTATAACCTTCCAAGACTGAACCAGGAAGAAATAGAAAATATGAACAGACCAATCACAACTAATGAAATTGAAACTGTGATTAAAAATCTTCCAACAAACAAAAGTCCAGGACCAGATGCCTTCACAGGTGAATTCCATCAAATATTTAGAGAAGCGCTAACACCCATCCTTCTGAAAGTCTTCCAAACAATTGCAGAGGAAGGAACACTCCCAAACTCATTCTATGAGGCCACCATCACCCTGATACCAAAACCAGACAAAGATATTACAAAAAAAGAAAATTAGAGACCAATATCACTCATGAATATAGATGCAAAAATCCTCAACAAAATACTAGCAAACAGAATCCAACAACACATTAAAAGGATCATACACCATGATCAAGTGGGGTTTATCCCAGGAATGCAAGGATTCTTCAATATATGCAAATCAATGTGACATACCATATTAACAAACTGAAGATTAAAAACCATATGATCATCTCAATAGAGGCAGAAAAAGCTTTTGACAAAATTCAACACCCGTTTATGATAAAAACTCTCCAGAAAGTGGGCGTAGAGGGAATCTACCTCAACATAATAAAGGCCATATACGACAAACCCACAGCAAACATCATTCTCAGTGGTGAAAAACCGAAACCATTTCCTCTAAGATCAGGAACAAGACAAGGATGTCCACTCTCACCACTATTATTCAACATAGTTTTGGAAGTCCTAGCCACGGCAATCAGAGAAGAAAAAGAAATAAAAGGAATACAAATAGGAAAAGAAGAAGTAAAACTGTCACTGTTTGCAGATGACATGATACTATACAAAGAGAATCCTAAAGATGCCACCAGAAAACTACTAAAGCTAATCGATGAATTTGGCAAAGTTGCATGATACAAAATTAATGCACAGAAATCTCTTGCATTCCTATACACTAAAAAATCTGAAAAGTGAATTCAAGAAAACACTCCCATTTACCACTGCAACAAAAAGAATAAAATACCTAGGAATAAACCTACCTAGGGAGACAAAAGACAAAAGTTTTCTGTATGCAGAAAACTATAAGACACTGATGAAAGAAATTAAAGATGATACCAACAGATGGAGAGGTATACCATGTTCTTGGATTGGAAGAATCAATATTGTGAAAAGGACTATACTACCCAAAGCAATCTACAGATTCAATGCAATCCCCATCAAATTACCAATGGCATTTTTTATGGAACTAGAACAAAAAATCTTAAAATTTGTATGGCAAGACAAAAGACCCCGAATAGCCAAAGCAGACTTGAGGGAAAAAAACGGAGCTGGAGGAATCAGACTCCCTGGCTTCAGACTATACTACAAAGCTACAGTAATTAGACAATATGGTACTGGCACAAAAACAGAAATATAGATCAATGGAACAGGATAGAAAGCCCAGAGATAAACCCACACGCCTATGGTCAACTTATCTATGACAAAGGAGGCAAGGATATACAATGGAGAAAAGACAGCCTCTTCAGTAAGTGGTGCTGGGAAAACTGGATAGCTACATGTAAAAGAATGAAATTAGAACACTCCCTAACACCATACACAAAAATAAACTCAAAATGGATTAAAGACCTAAATGTAAGACCTGACACTATAAAACTCTCAGAGGAAAAGAAAGGAAGAACACTCTCTGACATAAATCACAGCAAGATCTTTTTTGACCTACCTCCTAGAGTAATGGAAATAAAAACAAAAACAAACAAATGGGACCTAATGAAACTTAAAAGCTTTTGCAAAGCAAAGGAAACTACAAACAAGATGAAAAGACAACTCTCAGAATGGGAGAAAATATTTGCAAACGAATCAACGGACAAAGGATTAATCTCCAAAATATATAAAGAGCTCATGCAGCTCAATATTAAAAAAACAAACAACCCAATCCATAAATGGGGAGATGACCTACATAGACATTTCTCCAAAGAAGACATACAGATGGCCAAGAAGCACGTGAAAAGCTGCTCAACCACTAATTATTAGAGAAATGCAAATCAAAAGTACAATGAGGTATCACCTCACAGCAGTTAGAATGGGCATCATCAGAAAATCTACTAAAAACAAATGCTGGAGAGGGTGTGGAGAAAAGGGAACCCTCCTGCACTGTTGGTGGGAATGTAAATTGATACAGCCACTATGGAGAACAGTATGGAGGTTCCTTAAAAAACTAAAACTAGAATTACCATATGACCCAGCAATCCCATTACTGGGCATATACCCAGAGAAAACTATAATTAAAAAAGACACATGCACCCCAATGTTCACTGCAGTACTATTTACAATAGCCAGGTCACGGAAGCAAGCTAAATGCCCATAGACAGACAAATGGATAAAGAAGATGTGGCACATATATACAATGGAATATTATTCAGCCATAAAGAGAAACGAAATTGGGTCATTTGTAGAGACGGGGATGAATCTAGAGACTGTCATACAGAGTGAAGTAAGCCAGAAAGAGGAAAACAAATATCGTATATTTGTGGAACGCATATATTTGGAACCTAGAAAAATGGTACAGATGAACCGGTTTGCAGGGCAGAAACTGAGACACAGACGTAGAGAACAAACGTATGGACACCAAGGGGGGAAAGTGGCAGGGTGGTGGTGGTGGTGCTGTGATGAACTGGGAGATTGGGATGGGCATGTATACACTGATGTGTATAAAACTGATGACTAATAAGAACTTGCTGTATAAAAAAATAAATGAAATAAAATTCAAAAAAAAATATCTTTCCTTCAAAGAAAACTAAATGTCATATTTTCACACATGGACATATAAATACATTTACCCAATGTACTTATTTTTTCTTGGGCTTATTTTTTCTATTGAATTCTCTTCTGGATCCTCTTCTGAATTTTATCCGTTTTCTGGTACCACTGTCATTTTTTAAAATTACAAACTCCCAGGAAAGCTAAACTTTATGTTAATCTTTTTTGTTATCACTCCTAGCACAATGTCTCAAACATGTGGACACTTATTCTATACACCAGCGGTCCCCAACCTTTCTGGCACCAGGGACCGGTTTCATACAAGACAATTTTTCCAGACTGGGCAGGGGGGTGGTTTCGGGATGATTCAAGCACATTACATTTATTGTGCACTTTATTTCTATTATTATTACATTGTAATATATAATGAAATAATTATACAACTCACCATAATGCAGCATCAGTGGGAGCCCTGAGCTTGTTTTCACTTGCCACTCACTGATAGGACTTTGATATGAGTCTGCAAGCAATTGATTTATTATGGTCTCTGTGTAGTCAAACCTCTCTCTAATGATAATCTGTATTTGCAGCCGCTCCCCAGCGCTAGCATCACCTCAGCTCCACCTCAGATCATCGGGCATTAGATTCTCATAAGGTGCGCGCAACCGAGATCCCTCGCATGCGCAGTTCACAGCAGGGTTCGCGCTCCTATGAGAATCTAATGCCGCCGCTGATCTGACAGGAAGCGGAGCTCAGGCGGTAATGCGAGCGATGGGGAGAGGTTGTAAATACAGATGAAGCTTCGCTCGCTTGCCTGCCACTCACCTCTTGCTGTGCGGCCCAGGGGGGTTGGGGACTCCTGCTATATACCATCTGAAGGCAGTAACATAAGTGTATTTTTTGAAATACTATATCGAAAAGCCTACTTCACTTGGATTTTAATTTTGATGGGTGCTAATAACACACTTGTCATGTAAGTGGCAGAATGAGAGGGAACAGTAAAAGAAGAAAGAATTCCACTCTGTTCATCAAAGCTTTCACAGAACATCATGCAGGCATTAAATTACTATGATCTGACCTGAGTTTATAAGAGAGTAAATCTTTGTAACACATTCACCATCCACATCTACATATTAGCTACTATTCCAGGTGTACCTTGGGGAAAAAAATGTCTATCGTGTCCAAGAGGGGCTGCCGAGAATTCAGAAAAAGTGAGCACTGTCAAAAAGTTAGCTGAGGCAACCAAAGACCATGTCCTAAGGAACAGAAGCAAAGCCACCCTGGCGCAGTGTGGACTTAAGAAAATTACTTCAACAGACAAGATGACCCTGTCAGGGCGAGAAAACTGGGAATTCTCTTACAGGCCACACCCGTCCTGCAGAGGATTGCATGTGATACCCAGTGTCTAGGAAATCCCACGCAACAAACGCAAAGACAAACCCACCCGTTCCTTACTTAAAATCCACACTCATTAAGCTCCACATTTACTTTATGCATTTGTTTACTGTACAATAAACAGAATTTTTAAAATCGATACTCCATCACTGCTCTTAACTCCAAGACTAAAGGGTATCAATAATTGATCTGAATTATAAATGGACCAAACCAGACTTCTTTCTTACTTTATATTTATTTTAAACTTCCTATCCCCTGAATAGGAAGATGGGAAGTTTAAAATAAATACCTCCCTTTATTGGAATTCTACTCATCCATCAGGAAATCTTTCCTGGTCCCATTTGAATGCAGTCTCACGTGACCTTCCTCTGCTTAAAAACCTGAGGCACTTTATTCCTACCGCCTGTCCACATCAGCTGGGTGTCTGTCATAAATTCCTGCCATACCAAAGCTCTCTGAGGATGGAAACAACCATACCAATGTCTGTTTCCTGGGCAGGGCTTCGGAGAACACTGCGCACAGTAAACATTTGTTGACAAAAATGTACAAGAACCAAAATACTTTACCCAAGATCTAAATAAACAGCTCTTTGACAAAGACAAATCACTAAGCTCTAACACTGTTTTCTGAGATTATATCAGGGGACTGCTTTATACCTGAAACTCTGTGTCAGTCACAAATTCTTCTATTCCTTTATTTATTGAACTGGTGATGTGGAAATGTATTGCTGATCAGAGGAGATGAATACATGTTCAGATAGTAAAGAAATCCCTAGAAGAGTAAAGAGATACAGACTAATAGAACAGGAAGAGCCCAGGTCCAGAGCCTAGCTCAGCCCCCGTCTAGATGTGTTAACTTCAGACAAATCATTTAATATTATGTATCTTGGACTCGGGCCCTCATCTTTAAAGTGGGAGCAATAATTACTACCTTTCAGGGTTATTATAAGGATTGCAAATGATCTGAACAAAGTAGGCACCCAAAATAAATGTCTGTAAATGCTGTTATCCATGCAGTGCGCTGTGAGAGTATGTTGGGGTATTAGGAAAGACTCCATGGGAAGGAAAGAGTGGAGTGGGGCCCTTAAGTCGACTGTGACATGGGAGGGGAGTGAGGACATTTTTAGCAAATGTGCAAAGAGTGCAGCCGTAAGACATGATGGACGTGTCCCTGGAGAACTGTGGTGGTCTGGGGGCTGGGTATATGTGGGCAGACGGAGGGGAGAAACTTAACTAAAGAGCCAGGGGATGGCCAGTGAGAGATCTCACACCTGGCATTAAAGAGTTTCAACTTCACCCTTTGGACCAAGGGGAGCCCCTGGGAGTCTTTTAGCAGAAAAGTACCAATAAGATTTTGCTTTTACAGGCAACCACATTACCCAGTGACTACTAAATAATATCTGCAAGGTAAGAAGAGGCAGATAAGGAAGAATCACCTTTGCCTGGAAAGATATACTAGAAGACAGGACAAGGGTACATTAGAAAGCCCAGCGATAGCCAGAGAGAGGAAGCTGAACTCACGAAAAGGCAATGAAGACAGGGAGATAATGAATGTAGCAGAAAGAAATTTAGGAGATACAGCTATGGGGATTTGCAGGTGAGCACATAGATATTAGAGGTGAAGGGAAAAGGAATCTTAAATAATTCCAGATTTCTAGTTTGGGGCCCAGTAAATGCTTTTGACTGAAATGAGGAGGAAAGTGGGTTTCAAAAGAGATATAAACTATTTTAGACATGATACATAGGAAGTAGCTATTGGAGCTCCAAATTGAGATGTCTGATAGGGGACTGGAAGTATGTTCTAAAGCTCAGGAGAAACGCTTAGTCTAGATACAACTTTGGGAGTCACCAGCAAAGACATGGGAGCTGAAATCATGAAAGTAGAAGAGGTAACCCATGGATCATACAAAGAACAATGAAAATTATCTTACTGAAAATAAGAAGCAAAACCAAGAAAGACCAACATTTAAGAAATGAATGGAAGAAAACTGGGCGAAAGAACCATCAGAATGGTAAATAGAAGCCCAGGAAAATTAAATTTTGGAGCCAATTAAGAAGAGAGCTTCAAAAATTTCAAGAAGCAGTCAGGGATCACTGGTATCAAACATTGCAAAAGTCCTAGCAAAGAGAACCCTAAGAACAAAATGTACGACTAGGAGACTGCTGCCATGCAAAGGAAATAGAGCCCAAGCACAGACTGGGTGTGAGTGGAGGAGAGGGTCAAAGGAAGGCTTTTATCACTTAAAGATGGGACACGTGTAAGCATGTTTGAGATCAAGAAGGAGAAGTCAAAAAGAGCTGAGTTTGAAAAGAGGATAGAGATAATTTATGGGACGTTCTCAAGGCAGGATAAACTCTAGAATCCAGGGCTCAGATGCTAGAATAGCATCAGAGCGGAGGGTTACACAATGAAGAGCAGTAAGCATGGATCCTCTTGATAGATGCTCAAGAGCATCTATCATTCAGATAGAAGAACGATGACAGATATCAATGCTACTGAGAAGCATGTCCTTGGTGAAGCAGTAAGTTATTAATTTTATTAACTCTTAACCTTAATATACTCATCTTTTTAATACTGTACGTCAGGGTTGGCAAACTACAGTTTGCTGTGCAAACCTAGTCTGCTCCCTGTTTTTGTAAATAAAGTTTTATTGGTACACAGTCACATCCATTTGTTTACATATTGTCTAAGGCTGCTTTCACACTGCACTGATGTAGCTGAATCATTACAACACTCAAACTCAATTCCGTGGTCCACAATGCCTAACGTATATACTTGCTGACCTCTTACAGAAAATGTTTCCTGTTCTGTCCCTAAATGGGAAGCTGCATAAGGCACTTCTGCTGTCTAACAAATAGCAACGTCTATCTCAAGGAAAAGCAGTCGTGGGCTTGAATTGCAAGCTGAACTAACCACTTTTTCCACAGACCACTGTTTTACTTGAAAGAATGACTGACAGATTTCAAACCATCATGATTCAGACTTGGTATTTAACAGTTATCTCTCGAAAACAAAGAAAGTGAACCTGTCGCTTCAAAGAAATGAATAGCATTACTGGCTGCCATTGATAAAACTCAGTCTTTCAAGTAAAAATTAGAATTTCAGAAAACTTATGTCTGCCATGGCAAGCTTGACAGCTTTCTAGTTCTTCGAGACTTTTCTGATAAGATTGTGGGTGATATTAATGAGTATCATTTGTTGATATTATATAATGAAATGTGTCAACATTTGGGAGATGTGAATAACTCACCTGAGCCAATATTTTCCAAACTAGTGCATAATATTACAAATAATGTGATCAGTCCATTCAAAGTACAGATCGACAAATGCCAATGGATTTTAATGCAACAGAGTACAGAAAATTCACTGATGTGGTTTCAGATTCAACACTGCAACTTAAATTTTAAAAACTATCACTTAGAGAGTTACAGTGTAGTATCAAAGAAGACTACCCACAATTATCTGCAAAGGTTCTCCCTTTTCCAACTGTATATCTGTGTGAGGCCAGACTTTCCTCATACACTTCAATTAAGACAGTATATCCCAGGGCTTCCCTGGTGGCGCAGTGGTTGAGAGTCCACCTGCCGATGCAGGGGACACGGGTTCGTGCCCCGGTCCAGGAGGATTCCACATGCCGCGGAGCGACTAGGCCCATGAGACATGGCCGCTGAGCCTGCGTGTTCGGAGCCTGTGCTCTGCAACGGAAGAGGCCACAACAGTGAGAGGCCCGTGTACCGCAAAAAAAAAAAAAGACAGTATATCCCAAAAGATTAAATATAAAAGAAGATATGAGTGTCCATCTTCGATTGAGCAAGGTATTAGATACAAATATATTAAAAATATAAAACAATACCACTCTTCTCACTTGTTTTTTTGTTTTGGAAAACCATTATTCTCCCTAAAAGTATTAATTGTGTTAACCTGTCAGTATGTTTATTATGGTTATTTAAAAATGAAAAATATTTCTAAATGTTATCAGTTTTGATTTCTAATATAAGTAAATATCTAAAGATATAACTCACATAACATAAACAAAAGCTCTTTTAATTCCTCAATAATTTAAGAGTGCAAAGGCGACCTGAGACCAGTTTGAGAGCTGCTATTCTCGGTCCATTCCAAGAAAGAGAACTGCTATGTTGTAGAGTACGCACATATTCTACATTAGAAGTGTTGTCACATAGTGATTGCACCAATTTATATTCTCACCAGTAGTCTGTATGCATTTATACTGCTCTACTTCTTCATGAAATAAAGGGCTTTCAAGTAAAGAACTTCAAAAAATTGAACAAAGACATAAACATGCTGAAAAAAACTCTGGAAAATCGTGAGCATCTAAATGCTAAATATTTATCACATTTGAATTCCTTAGAATTCAAAGTCTTAGTTGAACTTGGGAAGACAGATCTGGTGGCACTCTGGTAGTTCAGAAATAGTTTTACGGAAGTATAACTGAGATTCACAAAACTGCATATATTTAAAGCATACTATTTGATAAGTTTTGACTAACATACACACCCATAAACCTATCACCAAAATCAAGATAATGAGCATATCCATCACCCCAAAGGTTTCCTCAATCCTGTTTATAAAATCCTCCTTCCTATCCCTCCCCATCTGCCTCCCTGCTGTCCCTTAGCAAACACCAATTTGTTTTCAGTAAACATACATTAGTTTGTATTTTCTAAATTTTCTATAAAGAAAAATCATACCTTTTTCTTTGGGCGGGGCTGGGCGGAGGTCTGGATTCTTTCACTTAGCATAATTATTTTGAAACTCATCAAATTGCTGCATGTATCAACAGTTCATTCCTTTATATAGCTGAGGTGTATTGCCTTATATGGACATACCAAAACTGTCTATCCATTCATCTGTTGATGGACATCTGAGGCAACTCCAGTTTTTGGTTATTACAAGTAAAGCTGCTATAAACATTTGTGTACAAGTATCTGTATGGACATATGCTTTAATTTCCCTTGGGTAATTGCCCAGGAGTGAAATGTTTAAGTCATTTGGAAGTAGATATTTAAGAAACTGGCAAACTATCAATACTTCGAAAATGATCGTATCATGTTACATTCCTACCAGCAGTACATGAGTGTTTCAGTTTACTTATTTTTTTATCATTCTAACAGGTGTAGCGTGGTATCTCATGATGCTTTTTCTTTGCATTTCCCTGATGACTAATGACGTTGAACATGTTTTTCATGTGCTTTTCATTAGTTTACTTGCCATTGGTATATATTCTTTGCCCATTTTTATTAGATTGTTTTCTTATCACTGAGTGATTCTGGATAAAGTCCTCTCTCAGACACATGATTTGTAAATATTTTCTCCAGTCTGTGGCTTTCTTTTTCATTCCCTTGACAGTGTCTTTCAAGGATCAGAAATCATGATTAAGTCCTATTTACCAGGTTTTTGTCTTTCATGGATTATGCTTTCGGTGTCATATTTGAGAAATCTTTGCTTAAGTAAAGGTCACAAATATTTTCTCCTGTGTTTCTTCTAGAAGTTTTATAATTTTAGGATTGCACGTTTAGGTCTATAATACATCGTTAGTTTTTATAAATGGTGTGAGGTATGGATATATGATTTTTTTTTTTGCAGATGGATATCAAATTGTTCCAGCACCACTTGTTGAAAAAACTATTCTTTCCCCACTGAATTGCCTTTGTACCTTTGTTAAAAATAAATTTTGACCATATATCCTTGGGCCTATTAAATGACTCTTTATTTTGTTCTACTGATCTATTTGTCCAACTTTATACTAATATCACATTACCTTGATTACTATAAATTTATAATAATTAATTGAAATCAGGTAAAGTTACTCTTCCAACTTTGTTCTTTCCTAAAGTTGTTTTAGCTCTTTTTAGATCCTTTGTATTTCCATGAGTTTTAGACGGAGCTGATCAATTTTAACAAAAATGGCTCTTGGGATTCTGATTTAGATTATGTTGAATCTATAGATCAATTGAGGGGGAACTGGCATCTTAACGATACTGAGTATTCCAATCCAGGTACATGGTTTGTCTCTCAATTTATTTAAATCTCCTTTAATTTCTCTTAGCAATGTTTTGCAGTTTTCAGTATACAAGTCTCATACATATTTTGTCAGATGCATTTCTAAGTATTTCATATTCTTTGAAATGGTAAATGGTACTATTTTCCATTTCAATTTCTAATAGTTCATTGCCAATATTGAGAAATACAACTTATTCTGTATTATTGACTTTGTATCCTACAGTTTGCTACAGTCACTTAATAGTTCTTTTTGGTAGATTCCATCACATTTTCTGCATAGATGATCATGTGATCTGTGATAAAAGTCAGTTTTTACTTCTTTGCAATTTCAATACCTTTGCCTTCTTTTTTTTTTTTTTTTAAACTTGATGGCAATGGCTAGAATCTCCAGTGTAATCTGAACAGAAATGGTAAGAGAAGATATCTCTGTCTTTTTTCCTGGTTTTAGAGGGAAAGCATTCAGCCTTTTACTAGTAAGTATAATGTTAGCTGTAGGTTTTTCATAAATGTACTAAGACAGGTTAAGAAAGTTCCCTTCTATTCCTAGTTTGCCGAGATTTTTTTCTCATGAATGAATATTGGACTTTGTCAAATACTGATCATAATCACTTTTCCTTTTCAGTCTGTTATTATGGTGAATTACATTGACTGATTTTCAAATGTTAAACCAAGTTTGCATTCCTGGGATAAACCCCTTTGGTCATGATATTTTATCATGGATTTGATTTGCTAAAATTTTTATTTTTGGCTGCATTGTCTCTTCACTGCTGTGCGCGGGCTTTCTCTAGTTGCAGCAAATGGGGGCTACTCTTCGTTGTGGTACACGGGCTTCTCATTGTGGTGGCTTCTCTCGTTGCGGAGCATGGGCTCTAGGCGTGTGGGCTTCAGTAGTTGTGGCACGCGGGCTCAGTAGTTGTGGCTCGTGGGCTATAGAGCACAGGCTCAGTAGTTGTGGCATACAGGCTTAGTTGCTCCATGGCATGTGGGATCTTCCCAGACCAGGGATCGAACCCATATCCCCTGTATTGGCCGGTAGATTCCTAACCACTGTGCCACAGGGAAGTTCAGAATCTTTACATCTATGTTCATGGGGGATATTGGTCTATAGCTTTTCTTTTCTTGTAACGTCTTTGGTAATGCTGTCCTCATGGAATAAGCAGAGAAGTGTACTCTCGTTTTCAATTTTCTGGAAGAGTCTGTGTATTCTTCTAGAAAGAGTTTGGGATTGTTTCTTTTATAGACAGAATTCACCAATTAAGTAATCTTGGCCTGGAGTTTTCTTTGCTAGGTTTTTAACCATAAACTCAATTTCTTTAATAGATATAGGGTTTTTCAGGTTTTAAATTTATTTTTGAATGAGCCTGGGTAGTTTGTGCCTTTAACCGATATGTCATTTTCATGTAAGTTGTTGAATTTATTGGCATCATTAGCCGTATTCCCTTATTGACCTTTTAACCGCTACAGAATCAGTAGTGACGTCATCCCCTCTCTTAATTACCTGATATTGGTCATTTACATCTTTCTTCTTTTCTGATCAGCCTGGGTAAAGGCATTTAACTGTGTCAATGTTCTCAAACGACCAGCTCCACCCTCCACCATTCAGGAGACCACTAGGATCCAGCTGGGGTCCAGCACCCTGTGCTATGGCACAGAGACCCTCTCATGGCAATGAGCTTCGACAGTCCTAGAGTTAACCTTGTTTATTCCCCGTCTCTCAGGCGTCACTGTCATTTATTGCCTAACGTCCAACATATTGAAAAGTTATTTCATATGCTTTGTCCAGTTTCTCAGCTGTTGCAGGCAGGAGGGTGAATACAGACCCTGCTACTCTATCTTGCCACAAAGTAAGTCTCTATTTTCAGTAGTTTTAAGCTATTAAAAATGTCCTAGAAAAATCTCTCTGAGGCAAGATAATATAATCAAGAGAATAAAAGAAATAAATGGGAGTGGGAAAAAATCTTGAGCTTTTAGGAGTTGTAAATAATTGTTCATTAAGACAAGAAAATCGCCACAAACCTGAATGGCTCTCAAATTTGTGATCACCTGCTTCTTGTTCCATGACTACGGGAGACTCTCATCTACCTGAGCCGTGTGAAAAGGTAGCCACGTGACAGGCCCTCGTTACCTCTTGCTTGGACTGCTCTTTTGCCTGTTCTCTGGATCACCTCCAGCCCAACTAGATATATTTGTGGAAAAATAATTGCCTAAGTGTACCCTTCTGGTTATAGCAGTCACCTGCTCAAACCCCACTGGATCCTCTTGCTGTTCACTGAATTAAGTAAATACCTCAACCCTGACTATAAGGCCTTTCATTAGAAGGCTCAGCTACCTCCCTAATTCTTTTCTCTGCTACAAACTGTGCACCAACAATATAGCACTGAAGCCTTTCATGCTGTTCTCATTGCTTACAATGTCTCTGCTCTCACCCTACTGAGATCTCATCTCTCAAGGCCAATCTCAAATACTATAACCTCTGTGAGATCTTTTCTGACACTGCCCTCAAGGGGAAGAGAGACCTGATTTTCCTTTCCATGCAGAGTAGGCCAGAGGACACTGGACCTGGGGTCAGAGATGCAGTTCACAACCTGACTCGGCTGTTTATGGACAAGTTAACTTGACTACTCTGTGGCTCTGTGTTTTTCACCTAGAAATGAGGATAATATGAACTATCTTATAGGACAGACACTGTCATTTGTGCTAATCCTTACTTTTACACATCTCTATTGTAGTCTGTAGTACCTGGAATTGTAATTGCTTGATTACACAGGTCTCTGCCCCATTGGAGCTCAAGGTCCAATAGGTAGGAATGAGGCCATCTCTATATCTTTGGATCCTTTGTACATAACACAGGCCCTGACATACAAAAGAAACAGTAAATGAGATGGCCGTGACTGGCTTAGCATCATCTACCTCAACTTAAGATACTTTCATGATAAAATTGATAGGTCCTAGAGGCTATTTCTTTCTGTAACTCCTACTGGACATAACTGAATCACCAAATTAGAAAGGAAGAGTTACTTTTTATTTCATTGTTACATGTACTTTTATCAGCAGCCTACATTTAGAAAGGCATCTTCTACTCCATTTAAAAATTTCTCCCTAAAAGCTGGACAGCTACATATAAATCAATGAAATTAGAACACTCCCTCACACCCATACTATAAAAAAAAAAAACTCAAAATGGTTTAAAGACCTAAATATAAGAGTACACCATAAAACTCTTAGTAGAGAACATAGGCAAAACATTTTCAGACATAAATCGTAGTGATATTTTCTTAGGTCAATGAAATTTGCCTTCATTGCAAGGTAAATGAAATAAAAGCAAAAATAAACAAGTGAGACCTAATCAAACTGAATAGCTTTTGCACAGCAAAGGAAACCATCAACAAAACGAAAAGATAACCTACAGAATGGGGGAAAATATTTGCAAACAATGTGACCAACAAGGGGTTAGTATCCAAAACATACAAACAGCTCCTATAGTTCCATATCAAAAAAATAAACAACCCAATAAAAAATTGGGCCAAAGACCTAAATAGACATTTTTCCAAAGAAGACATATAGATGACCAAAAGGCACATGAAAAGATGCTCAACATCTTTTATTATCAGAGAAAGGCAAATCAAAACCACAATGAGGTATCACGTCCCACTGGTCAGAACAGCCATCATCAAAAAGTCTACAATTAATGAATGTTGGAGAGGGTGTGGAGGAAAGAGAACCCTTGTACACTGTCAGTGGGAATGTAAATTGATGCAACCACTATGGAAAACAGAATGGAAGTTCCTTAAAAACTAAAAGTAGAGCTACCACATGATCCAGCAATCCCACTCCTGGGTATATTATCTGGAAAAAACAAAAACTCTAATTTGAAAAGATACATGAACCTCAAGAGCAGCACTACTTACAACAGCCAAGACATGGAAGCAACCCAAGTGCCCATCAACAGATGACTGGCTTAAGAAGATGTGGTACATATATACAGTGGAATATTACTCAGCCATAAAAAAGAATGAAATATTTCCATTTGCAGCAACATGGATTGACCTAGAGAATATTATACTGAGTGAAGTAAGTCAGACAGAAACAGACAAATATTATTATATGGTATTACTTATATGTGAAATCTAAAAACAGTACAAATGAATCTATATACAAAACGGAAACAGATTAGCAGACATAGAAAACAAACTTGTGGTTACCAAAGGGGAGAGCGAGGGAGGGTGGGAGGGACAAATTAGGAGAATGGGGTCAACAAATAAGAACTATTATACATAAAATTGATAAGCAACAAGGATTTACTGTATAGCACAGGGAATTATATTCAGTATCTTGTAATAACCTATAATGGAATATAATCTGATAAAAATAACAATTGCTTTGCTATACACCTGAAACTAATACAATATTGTAAAGTATAGGTAAATCACCTATGCTTCAATTTTTAAAAAATCTCTTCCTAAGTTCAATTACATGATTCTGTCAAACTCCACTAAGAAAGCAATTTTCCTTCGACTGAATGCCAGAAAGGGGTACAAAGATTGGTCATTATTTTATCTTACAATCATCTAAACTTGAGCCCCCAAAAAGAAAATGAGAAGTTATAGACCAAAGTCCAGTGACACAGTAATATGCAGGTTTTAAGAGTCGCTGATACGTCATAATATCTCAGAGTATTTGCCATGGGAACTGATATATATGAAAATTTATTAACTATAGTTCTTCTAAATTTATATCTTTTTTCTTTCTTCCTCTCTCCCTTCCTTCCTGCTAGTTAACAACATCAGAGAGCTCAAACATTTGTAAACAGAAACTAATCCTTCCAGTTTGGGCAATGCAGAAAGGTAATGATGCAGATGGTTCAGAAGCTCCTCTTCTTGGGTTCAGTACGAATGGCAGACATTAATGGGTGCCACACCAATAGCTAGTTCCTTCTCTCTTCTTCTATACCAGCAGAATCCACACACCCACCTCGCCCATCAGGAAGCCTACAAATGCCAGACACATGCCATCCCTGCTTCCCCTGTAGTTAGCCGTGGCCACAGAAGTGGCAGTCTGCCGGATCACCTGCAAAAACGTTTCCCTTTGGAATGAGCAGAGCTGTACAATTAGCAGAGTGGAAACAAGTCTCCTCTCTTTCAGTGGACGTAGTTGTGTATGCCTGTGACATCATGGTCACCACGACACAGAAGTACAGGCTTCACCAACAAGCTGAAGATAGCAAGGGGAACTATGGATAGCATCTGGTTCAGTGGTGATGCTGCTGAGCTCCTAATCAAACCCAGGAACTGGCTCCTCTCCAGACGTCTTGTTGAGGAAGATGGTAAATAATCTCGTCAATTCCTTTCTTAGGGTATTGTTACTTGCAGCTGAAAGCAACCTAAGTGATACAACCTACACAGAACATAACACAACAAAAGGAACCAGGCCCATGACTTCTCCAGGGCCTTCCGGCTCTAACATCCTTTGAGCATCTCACTCACTGCTCCTCAAAACCATGTTGCTTCTGAGCTTTTACAGTGTTCAACAACCGCTTAATGCCTTCCCTTGAGAGGTAAGCGCTTTTTGCATAGAAGTTGTTTCAGGTGAGCTGGTTACAGGAACTAGGATAGAGGGTACAACTGAAAGAATTATATATCGGGAAGGAGAAAGAGAGTTTCTGTGTGCCATGCAGAAAGACCTAACAAATGTGAAATAATTTTATAAGATATAAATTTTGCATATAGAAGTTCAGAGGTAGCACAGACAGTAATCAGAACAAAAATATGAAGGAGGTGGTTGGACACTGCATGGACATCCCAAAAGAAAAGAAGCTGAGGAGGGGTACTGGGAGAACCTTGGCAAGTCTAGGCAGGGCTGAGCATGTGAAATGAAGTGACCTAGTGAGGGCTTAGTGGGGAGGCGTTGAGAGCTACGTGAACGACAGCAAAGGTGGAGACAGCAAGGGTAAGTGATGTCCCTCAACTGTTAAGTGTAGATAACAAGGATGAATGGAGCAGGAAATAAAAGAATAAACACCTTCGAGTTTACAGAGATCAAGGGGGAGCACTTTGTAAATGTGCCCAACTTGATGAATAGGATTTGCAGAACATAACAGGTGTCCTTCAAACAAATCCTTTAAATAGAAGGTATAAAATGTAAACTTTTAATATTTTTCACTTAATTTGGTCAATATAGCTGAATAAAAACTTTATCGGTATTTCATATTACCATCTGTGAACTTTAATGTAACCTAATTTCTAAACCACTAAGGGAACATCTTTCATCTCAAAGAAAAATATGTATACCTTGTGATTTTTTGTAATCCTTTGTAGAAATATATACTGTAAGAATCTCCTGCTTATCCTATTTGCTCCCCTATAGGGTTTTGGCAAATTCAAAATTAGGAGATGGGGCTTCCCTGGTGGCGCAGTGGTTGAGAGTCCGCCTGCCGACGCAGAGGACGCAGGCTCGTGCCCCGGTCCGGGAGGATCCCACATGCCGCGGAGCGGCTGGGCCCGTGAGCCATGGCTACTGAGCCTGCGCGTCCAGAGCCTGTGCTCCGCAACGGGAGAGGCCACATCAGTGAGAGGCCCGCATACCGCAAAAAAAAAAACCAAAAAAACAAAAAACAAAATTAGGAGATGTAGTATATAGATAGCATAGTCAAGTCACTCAGTAAAGGTTCGGGAGCCAGATCACATCCTGTCCATTATTCATCTGTTATTTAATAACTGTGTGACCTTGAGCCAAGTTGTCTCTCAACCTCCATTTCTGCATCACCATGATGGGGATAACGACGACACCTATCTGAGAGCTATTTTATTAAAGTGGGTAATGCAAGCAAAATATCTAGCACAGAGCCTGATACACTATAAGGGATGGATCCTTTGATAATATATCAGGCTGCGTGCTAGATACTTTGCTTGAGATACGCTCACGCACACACACACATTTATACACACACATATGTAATACTCTACTACATACATAACATAGTATACACAAAAAGAGATGGATACACACACACAATTATAATTAGTCACCCTTTGGCTACCTAGATCAAAAACGACTTGGCAGGGCTTCCCTGGTGGCGCAGTGGTTGAGAGTCCGCCCGCTGACGCAGGGGACACGGGTTCGTGCCCCGGTCCGGGAGGATCCCACATGCCGCGGAGCGGCTGGGCCCGTGAGCCATGGCCGCTGACCCTGTGCGTCCGGAGCCTGTGCTCCGCAACAGGAGAGGCCACAGCAGTGGGAGGCCCGCGTACCGCAAAAAAAAAGGAAACAGCAAGAAAGCCAGGTTCCTGGGGAACAGCAAGCAACAGAGAGAGTGGCAGACAGAGAATTATCAGGACCAGGTAACTCAGTGCATCATAGGTCACAGGAAGGACTTGGCATTTCATTAAAATGCAGTAGGAAGTCACTAGAGGGTTTTGAGCAGGGGAATGATATGACCCAACTTATATTTTGAAGAGTTTCTCTGGGGGCAATGTGGAGCCTACCCTGGGTAGAGGGAGTAGAGTTAGGGAGACAATAAAGGAGGCTATTTCAGTAGTTCAGGTGAGAGGTGATAGTGAGCTTACATCAGTGTGACAATGGGAAAGAAGCAGGAAAACAAAAGGTAGGATTCCGGATATTTCAAAGGCAGAGCCAAGAATATTAGCCAATGGATTTGATGGGAGGCGTGAGATACAGAGAAGAATCAAGAATGGTGAGCTTGTAGCATCTGAACAATTGGATGAAGGGCCTCTTGTATCCTCTGGGAAAGAGAAGCACGGTAGGCATATGCTTGTATTCGTGTTCTTGTTTCTCTTTCTACTTACTCTCACCTACTTTGTCACTCTCTTTTTGGACTTTACTCCCATCCACGGGGAGCCCCATGCCCTGTGTAATGTTTGAGCTACATCCAATGGAAGGTCTATTGTCTGTGGAACACATAAAAGGACATCCCAAGAATTATGTCAATCATTTAAGCCTCATGGAAACTATACCCAAAAGAGTTCTAAACATGGGTCGGTTTGAGATGCAGGCATAGTTAACTTTTCAAAAGGAACATTATAAATTACTGACTATGATTGTTCTGACCGGTTGGAGTAGAGGAGATACTGACCATGTGCCTCCCGAATGCAGGATCATGACTCAGAGAGCTTCAAGGAACCAGGACAAGTGCCCGCCTGCCTGCCTGCCTGCCTGCATGACGCTGGATCCAGGGCCATGAACCACTATTGCTTGGGATTGGGGGGTTAGGGGGCAGGTGAGCAGTCCATGTACCAAATATTGCACCCTCAGTTAACTCTAGGGTAGTAGACAATTGTTAGGACAAAAATTGGAAGGTTACATTTTTGTCCTTTAGGATCTGTACACAGTGCTGGCATTAACACTGTAACCCTGAGGTAGAAATAAACACATACGTCAACTAGCCATAACACTACATTGCTTTTGTATGTTATCCTCTTCCAATTGTTTTCTATAAATTATCATGGGGTTCTCAAAAGAACTCTGTGCCTTAAGAACCAGATGACAATTTATATGAACAGAATTTTAAAAGGATACCAGAAAAGGAGACAGTATCACAGAGGTAGGAGATGACATTTGTAACAGAACCACTGAAATAGAAGATCATGGTGTTCTGGGCAATCCACAAAGAATCTCTAGCCAGTTCTTTAAGCTGGCAGTAATTGCTGGAAGGATGGCCTTTGCTGACTTCGTTGCCAGGGAGATTTCAGAAGATATGTGCAGCTTGGGTTTCTGAGTTCCTGCTACTGCCACATGATGATCTACCTACGTCTAGTCTTCAAGTGTGTCAGGTAAATTAACTCATGCCCTATTTACATGATGACCTTAAGTTTTGTTTCTGTTTTTCCCAGAGACTTGGACTAAAATTAAAAGCTTAAGGGGCTTATATTTAAGTTATCCCCAAACAACATTTTAGGGGTGTCTGGAGAAGAATTTGCCATGTTAGTAAATTACTGTATCTCAACACTGATCTACCCTGCACGTCTTTTTAAACGTCTAACCTAAGTCCTTCATGCACTAACCACAGCCCATCACTTCTTATTCCATCCTCAGAAAAGAACAGCCATTCCAACCTCGGTTAACTCTTTATATTCAACACCTCCTTTCAGACTGCTCTCGAGCCACAGAGAAAAGCAGCGTTGCATAGTTAGGACTCAGGCAGCAGAAATAAGGCATCAGTTTTCTGATTCCAATCAAGCTCCCCACTCACATATGTGAAGCTTATGTTTCCTAAAAATAAACAGTATCCAGAAATGACAACTCCTGCTGTAGACATTTAGAACTTTCCTCCTTTGCTGTATCTACAGCCTAATCTCAGGGTTTCTCCCAAGTTCTTTTTTTTTATATAAATTTATTTTTGGCTGCACTGGGTCTTCGTTGCTGCGTGTCGGCTTTCTCTAGTTGCAGCGAGCTGGGGCTACTCTTCGTTGCGGTGCGCAGGCTTCTCACTGCGGTGGCTTCTCTTGTTGCGGAGCACGGGTTCCAGGTGCACGGGCTTCAGTAGTTGTGGGTCGCGGGCTCTAGAGCACAGGCTCAGTAGTTGTGGCGCACAGGCTTAGTTGCTCCGCAGCATGTGAGATCTTCCCGGACCAGGGCTCAAACTCGCGTCCCCTGCATTGGCAAGCGGATTCTCAATAACTGCACCACCAGGAAGCCCTCTCCCAAATTCTTAGCCCTCACTCCAAGGCTAGTACAGGGCTGGATGTTCTGTGTTTTCCACTCCTGTTCCTCCACAACACAAGGATCCTTGGCAACACCTCCCAGCACTATCCCTTCTCCTTGGCTTACCCAAAGTCGTATTTGTTTTTATTTTTCACAATCCTCTACAGAACTTCCTAGAAGGAAATGTCAAAAAAACCCTCAAAAAAACCCAGGTCTATTTTCGGTCTGAAATACTAAGGAATACAACTCTAGTTCTTTATACATGTTTATTTTATGGATTATTTAATACATAAATATTATATATATCAACACATAAATAAATATATAAAAACACATATATGTAATATCACTTTCCTGCAGTAAAAGAGAAAAAGAATGTTTAAGCGAAATGAAAAGACTATTTAGGCCTCTCCTTCATATATATCCTTAATCCCTAGAGGATAAAGGGGGGGAATAAAGGAAAAGCCGAAAAAAGGCTTTACATTTGCTCTTGAGACACGGAAGAGAAGCTGTTGAGACTTCATGTACTGACGCGTAACTGTAGGGAAAAATGAAAGATGGTCAGAAATTCAGATACAGCAGGTGGTAGCAGCAGAAAGCTAAACCAGTTAGTCAACTCCTGAGACCACAGATCCCAGCTCTTCTTCAAAACTGTCTGTTGTCTAAGCGCTCTGAGTGCACTCTGCAGACAAGCAGCCTCTGAAATCTAGGATGGTTAAGCCATTGGCTTTGCTCTATTATATTCTCCAAACTTTATTCTGCCAAGTCCTACCCATCTCCTTACACACTTTTCATGCTCAGCACGAAGAATCATGATTTGCGCGTGCTTTCTCAAGTTCCCTGGTGGCTCAGTCTAGAAGAAGTTTCTTAGCCTTGGCACTGCCGGCATTTGGGGCCAGATAAATTCTTGGTTCTGGGGGCTGCCCTGCGCATTGGAGGATGCTTAGCAGCAACGCTGACCTCTGCCACGAGACGCCAGTAGCATCCTCCCCGCCCCCCTCCAGACACTGCTAAGTTTCCCCACTGGGACAGAACTGCCCCCTAGTAAGAACTGCCTGTCTAGAGTAAGAATCTGGAGATCTCAGGAGCTGAAGTCAGGCTAGATTAGGTCCCCAGGGAAGCTGTCCCAGCCTGTGACCAGTATCCTCTCCAGTTGCAGTTGTGGGCAAAGGACCGCACTGCATGGGTAGCAGTCTATAAGAACTGAACATACACGGAGAGCATGTACTGTTGTAAGCAAAGAAGACTTACAGGAAAGGAACTCTCACACATAACCAAGGACAGCAGTTCCCAGCTTTCGAAAGAGTTATGATTGTTAGGATTTTAAAGTTTACAAGTGTCCTTAGAATCAGGAACACATTCAGTTGAGCTATATCAAAATTACCATTTTTGTCAATCAAAAAATGGTTTAACACTACCAGCAACTTCATATGATTCAACATAATCATTTCTTTCTGTAACAATGCTATGTTCCCACAAAATCCTGCTGAACTCTTCTCCGGCTGTCCCTTTACCTCAAGGTCCTCAGGCACTACTGACTCACATTTTCATTTTCTCAGGCACTACTGACTCACATTTTCATTTTCTCCTCATCAGGAGAGTGACTCACATTTTCATTTTCTCCTCATCAGACAGAGTGGTCTCTGTCTCTGATGAGGTTTTCCACCTTTCCAGACCCCATGGGAAAATACATCGCCTTCCAGCTTTTCTAAGACCCAGCAGCCCCCAAAAGATGTCGGCTTCCTATGCTCCTCTTCGGCTCTTTTCTCCCATTTATTTAGATCCCCAAGATAAAGACAAATGATAGGTCTTAGTACCTACAAAAGTCCACTTCAGATTCATCTATAGTTTACAATCTGACAAAGATTACTAGCCAGCTCAGAGGCAAAAGAAAAAGTTAGAAAACATCAAAGGAAGAAAAGATGAGGAAAGAAACAGAATTGCACTTGTTGGAAGTGAAGAATAGTAGAGAACGCAGGTAGATGAAGGGTAGCTGCTTTGAGGAGCAATTCTGTATTGCAGAGGAAGGGCTGAGAGGTAGATCAGAGGGTTGTCCATTAAGCAGCAATTAACTCTGCACACAATAACTTGCACCGAAGATGACTAAACATACTCTACCGTTCCTCCCGAAATGTTCTGAAATGGGGAGTGGAGGCCGGAATCCTGGACTCAAATCCAGTGGAGATGCAGAGTTTAAACTTCCAGTTCCATGGGTCATGGGGCTCCCATGATCAAGTCACAGAAGTGGTGGTGGGGGGGGGGCAACCAGCAAATGAGAATGTTCTTTTAAGTCACAGGGTAACAAGAGCTCCCTAGAATTCTGCTGACACCCTCTGGACCTCCCTTCCATCTGGTGGTCTGATACTCTACTGCTTTCTCTCCCCGACCTTGGAGAAAGACGAGTCCTCCCCTCCTTCTTAAGGCCACACCTCAGTCTGCGCTCTCATTCCCCCCGGCCTCTCTGCCACTCTGTCTATATCTTTATTCTTTCCATCATACCCGCTCCTCTGTATCTTCTAAAAACAAGGTCAACATAGCCCATTTTGGAGGGCGAAGAAACAAGAAATCCCTCTCTTGACCCTGTGTTATACTCTAGATTTCGTGAACTCAAACCTTCTCTCTCTCCCTCCGTTTCTTCACTCAAGGGTCTGGAATCCATTAGAACTCAGTCACAGGAGTCTCTACAACATGACAATCTTCCTCACCACGCTACCGCATCTGCTCCGGGGCCAGCAGGGACCCCTAAACTGCCAAAACCAATGGACACCCTCTAGTTCCCATCCTATTCCATTTCGCGTGTCGCTGAATAATTTTTTCCCCCCAATTGTAGTGTTTAAAGTCATATTTCCTGTGATTTGGGGGAACCGCCCTTTTCTAGTCCTTTTCTTACCTCTGATTTTCCTTCTCAGTCTCCATTACTGGCCCTTCTTCTTCCTCCAGGCCCTTAAATATTGGATGTCCCCAAGATCACTTTTCTTTTCTCATCAAGACTCTCTTACTAAGCACTCGCTCCCATGCCTATACTTCTACTAGACCTGGATAATCTGAAATGGACCAGCAAGACAGAAATCATTACCTTCTCTTCAAACCTACTTAGCCTCGCCCAGATGACAGTGCCACCATCCACAAGGCGCCTCAGCTTTCTAACTCGGCGTCATCCTTGTCTTCTCTCTTGTCTTTTGTATTCAATTACTGAGTCAGACAGATCCTACGTCCTACGTATCTCTGAAACTGTTTCTCTGCTCAACCATCTTATTATCTTCCACTAGGATCACTCGCACAATTACCTCCTAACTTGTTTCCCTGTCCTTTTCTCACTTTATTTTTAATCAGCTCTCAAAAGTATATTTCTAAATATAAATGGGGTGTCATCCTACTGATAAAATGAACAGTTTCATATAATACTGTCCTTTTCAACCTGGGTTCCCCAATGCCCTAGAGCAGCCACTGTACGTAACAAATGAACGTCTCTGGCGTGCATCTGGAATAGATCAGTTATAGACCACCACTGGGAGAACTGAGGAAGGAGTCCCTTAAATCATGTTCTATGTTCTGTGGTTCAGATGAGTTACCCCAGTTACCCCAGGCCTCCAGCTGCCCAACTTCCATCACATCCTGCTACTTCTTCACATACACAGACTGCCTCCAAACAGGACCTCTAGGCTCTTGCACACCCATGTGCTTTTGCACGTGCTGTTCCCTGGCCTGGCGTTCTCTTCTTCCACTTGTCCACTCGAGGGCTCCCATGCAGCCTGGGTGCTCACACGATGCTTTCTTTGGGAACTTCTTTGGACTTCACCAAACACAGTCCTTTCCATGGCACTCTGGACCCACTTTTCGGGCTCATCTCACAATATCATGCACGATAATTTGCATATCTGCATGCTTTACTAGGATGTGAGCTCTGCTTCACCAGCAAAATCCCTGAAACACAGTGGATATGCAATAAAACCCTTTGGAGAGAACTATAATAAATGTTCCTTTTCTCCTTATCCCAAAAAACCTGCAGTAGTAACTCCAATTCTTGGAGCTCTATCCATTAATTAAGAAAATCAGAAAGTAATATCACATTGACATTAGTCACAAGAAACTCTCGAGCCACTATATATTGACTCCTCTTTCTTAAGGGAAGAGATGGAGAAAACCACGATGACTATTGTTACAGTGAGTTGCAACAAGATCTGTGCCTCCCTCCCAGAAGATAACCAACACGTGACCAAAAGAAAGGGAGGAGGACGGGAAATATCCGCATAGACCTTGTTAAAATTCTCTTTAAAGATCATGCTTGTTTGCTGCTCTAATTTCTTGTTAGAAAAAGGAGCCAAACTTGTCCCTCAGTGTCTAAACAAGGGAAAAATTATGATTGGATGCCACGGACCCAACATTTATGCATCAGAGAAAGATAGAATAAGGGTCAGAACACAGCCCCCATGGACACAGTTGCCTGTTTGTGCCCTCAGAACATGAGTGTTGAAATCTCTCTGCGCCCTCCCCAAGCACAGTGGGTGCACCAGCTTGGGGGTTCAGGCCTCCTTCCCTACAGGGAGACATCTCATTTCTGGCAGAGGGCAGAAGGAGGAGAAGCCATGCCTAATGCGTTGCTTGGCACAGACTAAGAGTAGAGAATCGAGGAAATCATAAATTGATTTTCCCTATCCAAAAACATTCATCTCGTTGTGATTAAAAAGAATTAAAGTGAGATTCAACACCAAGAGGGACCATCCCTAACTTTAGTAAATTAAAGATGATCACACACTGCTTAACTTCTTATTCAACCATTCTCGGGGGCAAAACAAGGCTTGGAAGCACTGCAATCTCTGACTCTTTCCTTTTCCTGATCACCACACTAAGTGTTGCGAATGTCTTTTATTCTGTCCATTCCTTCCAATTTCCTTGTAAACACTGCCTACCAACCCTTCAGAACCTGGTCTTCTGAAACAACCTTATCAAGTAGATTCCCCTCCCTCCAACCCTCTCTACATTCGACAAGACTGAGGTTCTCAAAAACATCTCTTTGAGCTGATTGTTCTCTTGCTCTAAACAATCTTAATGGCCTATTACCTACAAATAAAATCCAGTCGTTTTTATTTCACACTCAAGGCCCCACCCAATGAATTCCTGCATCTGTGCTCTCATACCTCTTTTTTTCTAGACCATTGTTTGTCTTTAACATCTAACTCCATTTGCTTATGTTTATTTTGACTGTCTTACCCACCTCAAATATAAACTCTACAAGGGAAGCATTGTCATCTGTTTGGTTCACTGATGTACCCCCAAGCGTCGAGAACGGGACCTGGTGGACAGCGGACCTATTCACTGATACTTATTGTCAACATGGAACGCACTCTGCCTTTATCTCAATTGCCTAAGTCTAGTCTTCCTTCATCTCCTATAATCAGCTCTGATTTTTTCTTATGATTCTAATCTGGGTTCTTCCTATACCAGGCCTGCAAAACAGACAAAATTATATGAAGTCTCTCAGGTGTAAGGTGGCTCCTTAGTTACGTGCTGTTTTTATTACTTTGAGTATTTTTCTGAACAAGCTGGTCATATTTACATAACTCATAATAAAATTCACCATTTTCTTTTTTAAGAGCTACTAGCCCCAGGATTTCCCTGGTGGTCCAGTGGTTAAGACTCCGTGCTTCCAATGCAGGGGGTGTGGGTTCGATCCCTTGTTGGGGAACTAAAATCTCACATGCCACGTGGCATGGCCAAAAAAAAAAAAAAAAAAGAGCTACTGGCCACAGAGGTATTTAATTAACAATGACAGGGCGTAGACTGTAATGAATTTATCAGAATTTAAATTTGGGGGTGAGTGGAATGGAGGTTTTGAGCAGAGCAGTGCCATAACTGGAATGACACTGAAAAGGATCACTTGGGCTGCTTCTACTGCAGTAATCCTGGTAAGAGATGATGGCGGCTGAGACTGGCAGAGGAGGTGGTGACAGGTGGTTGGATAAATACAAGTTTGCAGATAGGCAGAGGCAACAGGTTTTCCTGCCCGACAGAATACAGGGGAGGAGAGAAAGAAAGGAGTCGAGAATGACCTCAATGACTTAATCAACAGAATGGATGAAGCTGCTATCAACTGAGATTCAGATGGCTGATATGAGATGACACGGGTTTGAGGGGAAAATAAACAGGTCAGTCTTGGATGTGCTGAGTGTAAGAGTCTAGATGTTTGCAAACTCATTAATTTTGCCTCCATGGTTAGCCAGCTTAAAAGCTTAGGTTTCTCTGGTCTCTAATCTTTCCTCCTTACCCTTCAAACACACTCCCGTAGCTTCTGAGGCAGAATTTCCTTTGAAATCTAGCCTCTCTATTTTATCCCGTCCGCAACTTCCTTGCTCAGACCCTCATTCACACTTAACTCACTCCACTATTTCCATCTGGTCTCCATTCTTCCTAATGTAGCCATCTTCTCCATAACCAGATGTATATTCCGAGAAATTAAATCTCATAATGGAACTCTCCTGTTTAAAACTCTGCATTGGCTTTTCACTGCTTTATAAAATAAGACTTAGGGCTGGCCCCTATGGTTCTTTACTACACCCTACTTCTTTTCCCTTTCCACTGCACACTGAATATTTTGTGCCTAGTCACACTCCTTTGTTCTTTGCAAACTCCTATTTGTCTCCCATGCAGCCAAACATATCACCACTTCAGAAAAGCCTTTCCTGACTCTCTTCCGGCAAAACTGGCCATCCCTCCTCTGTGCTCTCACAGTACATTGGTTATTCCTTCACTATATCACTTATAATGGTATATTATTATTGGTCTGTTTACATGTTTATCCTATGAGGATCTCAACAGAGGCTGCTGTGTCTTATCTGTTTTTTTCACAGCATCTCACTAAGCAGTAGGCTCATGGAAAAGTCTCTGCTAAACTGAGCCTCCCCAATGAAACTAAGTGTTGCTCAGAGGTAGCAAAGGTACTTCTTTTTTTTAATAAATTTATTTATTCATTTATTTATTTTTGGCTGTGTTGGGTCTTGGTTTCTGTGCAAGGGCTTTCTCTAGTTGCAGCGAGCGGGGGCCACTCTTCATGGCGGTGCGCGGGCCTCTCACTATCGCGGCCTCTCGTTGCGGAGCACAGGCTCCAGACGTGCAGGCTCAGCGGCCATGGCTCACGGGCCCAGTTGCTCCACGGCATATGGGATCTCCCCAGACCAGGGCTCGAACCCGTGTCCCCTGCACTGGCAGGCAGACTGTCAACCACTGCGCCACCAGGGAAGCCCGCAAAGGTACTTCTTATTCAAGATCTTTCACCTTCAGATGAGCCACCATCAAGGTTCAGAGTAGGCCTTAGGACATCCTCCCCCATCCCACCTGCAACATTAGGGACAAAGACATTTAGGACCACCCAGAGAAAGGGAAGCGGGTGGGAGGCCAAGACAGTTTGATGACAGAGCAGCCTTCATGGTAACTGAACTATCAGCCATCCTTTGTATTTGAATATATTGAAGTCTTTATAACATGCCTATGAAACTACAAAGCACAGCTTTCAAACAATCATCCAATTAAGTCCTCAAAATTCAAAATTCTACTTTGGCTCTCCTGCCAAATTACAAAACCATAAGAGCCAGAAAGCCAACACCTAGCGGAATATTCTGTGGTCTTCAGTAAACATTTGTTGAACACAGAAGTGATAAATGAATCTTAATACATTTTGCTCATACAAAGAATGGTTTTAAAAAATGGTAGATTATAAGAAAAAGTATACACAAAACAAGCACTAAAAAATGGAAACTTTCAAATAACTTTGGGATAAATATTTTTAAAATCTGGTAAATATTAACCCGATTTCAGTATGATGGTACTCTCTTTACTCTGTCATCTAAGTACTCTCTTGTCATCTAAAGATCAAGAAAGAAGACCAGGGACTTCCCTGGTGGTCCAGTGGTTAAGACCCCGTGCTTCCACTGCAGGGGCACGGCACGGGTTCGATCCCGGGTCAGGGAACTAAGATCCCACATGTCACGCAGTGTGGCGCTTCCCCACCACCAAAAAAAAAAGACAGAAAGAAAAGAAAGAGGACCAAAAAGAATGAGGCCTCAAATGGGGGGGAGGCGCAAGAGGGAGGGGATATGGGGATGTATGTATACGTATAGCTGATTCACTTTGTTATACAGCAGAAACTAACACAACACTGTAAAGCAATTATACTCCAATAAAGATGTTAAAAAATTTTTTTGAAAACAATTTTTGACATGAATCCTCAAAAAAGTATGGCTATAAACATCACATCTTTAATTTTCTATTAAACTATGTCAAATATTTGTCGTCAAACCCCCCACTTGTTCGTGTCAGTTGCCTCACCTTTCTTTCTTTTCTTACACATTCTGTCATTTAACTATCTTTTCTTCAGAGTATAAAATTTTATCTTAAGTGGTTTACAATCACTATCTTCATTTTTTCCTTTTACTTCCTTTCCATTTCTCATCATTTAATTTCATTTTATATGTTAAAAAACTTTTATTAATCTTAACAGCTTCTTTCTACTCCACCCTATTTGTGAACAATTAAAGTTTTCTTTGCATTCATGATGAGTATAAAAAAATACTCTCAGGTAAATTTTCTTGAACTTAAGGATAAAAGGGAACATCATACATTGAAGGTTTTCCTAATGATTACGGACAGAGAACAATAACTTAACCTGAGTATTTAAATGTTTTCCAGGAAGTACTTCCTAATACTACTCTGATGAATAAATCTCTCTGTGAGGAATAAATCATACTGTGATGAAGACAAACGGAACACATTTCTGAAGTACCTCTCTTTTAGCACAGTTTTTGATGACAACTGTGAACTCATTAGCCTTCTTTTGCTGTATAACTCAAAAGAGACTAGAACATATTTTAAGATCTCAAAGTTAGTTAGGAAGCACTTGTTGAAAGAAGGTTTGTAGGTCTAGGAAAACACAGTTCAGCTCAGTTACACATTAGTAATAAAATACTCAATTCTCTGTTAAAGCAATAGATACACTGAACAAGTTGTTTCGTTTGGTTGGTTATACCCAAACTGACTGACATACCAGAAAGGAAAGAGAAGGCTGACAGTATAAAACCTCATGTGTTTCCATAGGAATAAGTCTGGAAACAGAAATAGTGAATCTTGAGCTGAAAACAGATAAGTCTTACAACTTTAACAATTTCTGCTTTTCCATCTCATTCCCTAATACTCTTCAATTTTATCTTTTCTGCCATGCACTGTAAGAAAGATGAGATGGGCAGTATTAGTTTGGTTCCTATATTAACTAACAGTCCAAAAATAATTATTAGATTAGAATGGGAAAAGCATTAATTTTTCTAAGAACTATCACATAATATAAAGAAAATCATTTAAACTACCATATAACACAGTTTTATATAAAATAACCAAGATTTGATATACATAGTGAGTCGTACTATGGTACAGACATAGCTAATATTCCATTTCCTATCCTTTTCAACTCCAATGTTCTACTACTGATAATTAATTCCTGGGTTTTTAAAATTAAAATTTTAATTCAAAAAATGGTACTCCTGAGTCAAGACAAACGCTTCCCCTTTTCACACTCTTAACAGAGGCTGGCCAAGTTTAGACGTTTTTAGAAATACACAACAAAAACACAAAAAATGTTTAAAAATAAGATAGCTCATAATTATGACCTAACTAAGATTTTGACAAGCTCTACATACTATAACCTCCCTAAAGTTATATTGCACCTGATCAATTAGTTTATTAAATGTTATGAATTCCTAACCACAACTACACAGCTTACTGTTAGCTATAAGGACTAAATTCTCATACGTAAAATTTTAAATGATTCAATTATCCTGCTAATATTTTTTCAAAATGTCTTCAATACAAACAATGAACATCAGTATTCTTAACATTCTTTATTGACTACATCTTGTTATATGGTTCTACTACGTCTTGTTTACCTTTCTATTAGTACTAAAAATTGTCAAATCCTTCAAATACAATATTATTAGTACATACAATATAAATTGAGATTCACCATGAAACTGACCTCACTTTTAAATCAGTTTTGCTATCAGTTCAAACAGTTTTTCTAAATATTTAAAAAATCTTTCCTCAATTCTTTACTGTTCAATGCAAAACAGTATATTTAGTGTCTCTCCATTTCTATTCGTGTGTTCAAATATAAACCAAAAATAGTACAAAATGCTAACCATGAAGAATCTAGAGCCAACAATAAAATCACTCCACATTTTTCAGTCTTCCCACTGCCTACATGTCTTATTAAACATTTCAGTGAGCAACAACCATTATCTTTCTTAAAGCAATAACCCTCTTTTACTAAAAGACTATATTTGAAAAGCTTAATATCTAAAACTGCAAAGTTTAAACCTATAGCATCAAGTCAATCTATTTCAGAAGATGATTTTAATCAAACATAAGTTACACCTGTATTTTGATAATTAGTACTAACATCTGTCAACAGAATAAAAACAAGATCATGAAAACCATACAGTGAGGGTTTAATTGCCCAATTCTCTTTTCTTATCTTCTAGGAATAAACTATCATCTCTCAAGCAGATGCCAAAGATATGCGGAGAGCAGCTGAGGCTGGGCTCTTTTTGTACATTCATTGCTGCACATCATAGGACGCTAACTGTTGGGGCCCACAAGGCTTATTCCTCTAATAACAATAATTTGTAGAGTCATTTAGGTTTGAATTTTATTGCTGTTATTGATGTTTTTAACAAATACATTCATTTAAATATTACCATAACCCCATGATGCCTTGGAAAAGAGGAGATTGAGGCCCAAAGAAATGAAATTCATCTGGCCAAGATCACAGCCAGAGAGCAACAGAGCCTGGCATTACCCTAGGTCGTCTTCACAAATCACTACTCCTCCTGTACCTCCCAGCACTGCCCAAAGCCCTTAGTTAACAAGTATTTCCAATAAAGGCTTCAGTAGCAAAGCATCAAAAGGCGTAACTGATGAGAGGTGAGACTGGGCTAAGGGCAGTCATTTGAAACCACCCCTCCACTTTTTTCCCCATTACGCAGAAGAGGACCTTCACAGGGCTTCTGCCCATCAAGCTAATTAGCTAATGAACTGCCTTCAGAGCTCACCCTGGTCTTTCCTCCCTACAACAATCATATGGTATCTTAATTGGTTTGGTTTTGTTCGGATTATTGAGACTTGTGATAACTAGAGACACAGGCAAGAGGCAAAAAACACGATACAAAGGAAAAAAAATAATCCTTAAGTCTTGCAGTTAGAACCCCTGGCTCCTTCCTTCATTAGCCGGGGGATTTCAGGTGAGTTTTCCAACCTCCCTAGGATAGGAGTATTAACTTCAGGGAGGTTTGTGAGGAAAACAGCAATTGGTCCTGTACACGTGCCAGGAACAACGCTCACCCACTTCAGCCCTAGGGGCCTCCTTTAGTTTTCTTCACTTAAATCTTACAGGAAAAGACAGACTGCTAATACATTATACATCAAACAAGTGAATCAAGAATCAACTTACATTAAAAAAGAAACCATACCCATGTAGGTACCTAAGCAGCAGCTCAAAGACAATTCTTCCTACTAAAATTCTAATATGCTTTGCATAACTTATATTTTAAGGCCACTGGTTAATATCAGACTCGATGCCTACCTAGAGAAAGTTTAGATTTTATGCAAAAATTCAAAATATCCTTTCCCTATCTCACAAAAGCTATAACTGTCTCTGTTACACAAAATATAAAATCAGGAACAATAGCTTTTTGCTGTTAAATGGAGCCAGGAAGAACTTCTCCCCGTGGCCTAACCACACAAATCACTCTATTACTAGCTTTTAAAGACAAGATCACTGGCAGATGAATCCCGGGCTACGAACCAGCCAAGCTGAATGTCAATTCTGGGCGTCTAGATAAATCCAGAGAGCAGTATGCCTCAGTATCTAACATAGATAAATTACCTAGACAAGTAACAGCAAATCTGTTTCATCTTAAATGTCAACTATGATTGACAGTAGAAATCCAAAACGTTGTATATGTACGGCATTTTGAGGCTGAATCAATGCTTTGAAGAGCGCCAGCATCAATCTGCAACGTCTGCCAAGGAGGGAGGAATATGCCGAGTGTCTACTGACCAGCCATTAGTCATGCATTTCCAGAACGATCTGGCCTCACTGAAAAAAACATTAACAGCAACTAGCTTATTGCTAGATATGCATGACATTACTATAGCAGTCAAATCGCTGGAGATCTCAGTGGCATAAAATAAGTGGTTTTGAGATATAGGCGACAAGCCATAATCCAATTTCTTCTTCCATAGGCACGGTGGAGTCAACAATTGTGTGTTCACATCTCATTTCCTTCTACTCCTGGACTCATAGCTAGACTTCATTTCCTACCTTCTCCTACATTTTGGTGAGGCCACTGAATTCTTGTCAATGGAAAATACACAGAAATGATGTCTAGGCCTGGCCCTCGTTCCTCCCCTGCAATACTCCCCTTTCTGTCTTCCTTCTTCCACCACACAGGTTCATAGAATCCAGTGGAGGACTCTGAAACCCTAGGTGATGAAATCACCTAGATGGAATGAACTAATCTGTAGCAAATTGTGAGGCAAGCAAGAAATAAAACTTGTATCAAGCCACTAGCTCTTGGGGTGCCCAACTAAGTAGTTCTGGTTGGACCGGTAATCATTAGTATCATGCCACATACCCTCACAGGTCAACAAGGACCTGAGCAAAGCAAATCAAAGTTCTTCCCTAAGGAGATGAGCTTGGTGCTTTGTGACAACCTAGAGGGGTGGGATAGGGAGGGTGGGAGGGAGACGCAAGAGGGAGGGGATATGGGGTTATATGTATACATATAGCTGATTCACTTTGGTATACAGCAGAAACTGACACAACATTGTAAAGCAATTATACTCCAATGAAGATGTTAAAAAAGTTCTTCCCTAAGATTTTGTAAAACTTTAGCTCTAGGAAGAGAGTCCCTTTCTTTTGGTGAAGCTGTTTGCCAAAATAAGTTTGATCTATATTCTTGTGACTCACATTCAAAACAGGATGAATATGGGTATGAAGCAGAAAGTAAAAATCTTTCCATCCACAGACAACGTTTTGGCATATATTCTACCAAACTAAGTACTATGGGCATATACATACTTTCTAAAAAAATGAAAACTGAATCATATCTCATAGACTGTCCTTCCATGTCAAATATACTTTAACAAACTCATTTTTCAAGGTTGCCTAGTATCTTATTGTTGGCACACACCATCCTTTTTTAATCAAGTATTTAGGTGTATTATTTTGTATTCCTGTATGCATTGCTGCAACAAATACCCTTAAATGCATACTTTTCTCTATTTTTCCAATTATTTATCTGAGACCAATTTATAAGTCAAATTGCTGTTTTCAAGAGTTCTGACTAGTACTGCCAATCTGCCCTCCCAAAAGTTTGTACCAATTTATACTCCCACCAACTCAGTGCCCAATTCATACTCTTCTTTTTCCACCTGAGAAAGTAATGCTGAACTCAACTGAAGAAGCATTTCTTGCTGAATTCACAGCATTACCGCATGAAATGATTAGTACAATCCACAAGAAGGACCAAAGTCAAATCTCTATTCTACCGATATATATACACACACATACAGAACAAACCCTTGACATAGTAATGTTAGTGCAGCACACTGTTCTTCAAAAAATGCAATAAATTTTTTATAACTAAAAATTAAGTGACTCCTTTGGAACCATGATGAGAACTCTTGTGGGAAAAAATGAACAACTAGAGAACCACAAAGCAAAAAGGAGATTCAAGTGTGAAAAACATTTGGTGCAGGGGCTTCCCTGGTGGCGCAGTGGCTGAGAGTCCGCCTGCCGATGCAGGGGACACGGGTCCGTGCCCCGGTCCGGGAAGATCCCACATGCCGCGGAGCGGCTGGGCCCGTGAGCCATGGCCGCTGAGCCTGCGCGTCCGGAGCCTGTGCTCCGCAACGGGAGAGGCCGCAACAGTGAGACGCCCGCGCACCGCAAAAAAAAAAAAAAAAAAAAAAAAAAAAAATTTGGTGCAGCCTGTCCATTAGCAAGGCTCAAATCAGTCTTCCATGGAAACTGCCATGAGTACACTCATGCTCATTCAAGGGGAGCCGAAACCAGAATCTTAAATGTTAAAATATTTAATGAAGAGACCAGAAAAACATGAACACACTGCAACTCTGTTGTGATGGGGAGACAAAAATAACAAAACTTCATTAAGCCACTGTCTAACTCAAGTGTTTAGCTAGATGATGGTTTGTAAGCTGTACAATTTGATGTTAATCAAGTTGTTAGTGAGATTATAGAAAGTTTTAAAAAATTCTATTAAGGAAGAACCAATAGAATATTTTCTTATACCTTTTTAATATTTACCTTGAGGAAAAAATTACAAAGGATAGCGATATGAAAGCAACTGGCTTTGGAAAGAATAGGGGAAAGGTAACATTCTTCACTTGGATATTTTCTTAACCTAAATTTTAATAACTGTTGTGTTTTTCTTTGGTGTTAACAGACTAACAGACCAACCCAGTGAAGTATGGCATGAACGTACTTAGATATATTTAACATGTATGGTGTTTTGGGGGGGGATTATTTTTGGTATTTTGTTTTGTAGTTTTAATAGTTAGGAAGCCTGATTTGCAAAATTCTATTATTTCAGTGGTGATAGTTAAGGAATGTTACAAATTATGTCACCACAATAAGACCAAACCAAATGGCCTTAAAGTTTGTTTCAATACATAGTTTTAGAAGACTTTCAACTAAATTACACATCTGTAATCTTCAAAGTCTTCACTGTCACCAATGGCATAGAGAGCATTCTCTGGTGCCAGCACCAGGACCCAAGAACCAAGCAAAAGACAAGGAGAGGAGAAAGGTAAGAAAGGTTCAGGCTGGCAGGATGAGGCCTGCAACACTTACCGGGGACAGCTGCACGGTTGTCCCTGTGTCAGAAGTGCCCAGGGTTACGTGTACATTTATGGTGAATTTGAATTCAACACTATTAAAGTGTGTGTGCACGTGTGTGTCTACTTAATATTTATATATATTTGACATTTCCCACATGACCCCACATGGAGAATGTTATCTACCATAGGCACAGCCATCAGAACTAGGTGAACAAAGCAGTGACCCACTGGTGCACCTGCTGAAGGCAGATAGCTAAGAAGTATTCAGTATGGTTTTTTATTTTTTGGCCGTGCTGCGTGGCATGTGAGATCTTAGTTCCCTGACCAGGGATCGAACCCATGCCCCCTGCAGTGGAAGTGCAGAGTCCTAACCACTGGACTGCCAGGGAAGTCCCAAGAAATATTTAGTATGAACACATATAGAATGTGTGATTCTTGCCTCTTTGGGACTCAGCTTCCTCATCTATAAAAATGAAAAAGTTGGACAACTTCTAATATCCTCTGTAGCCTAGAAGGCCCTCCAGATCTGCCACTGCCCACAACTCAGGTTTCCTCTCACGGCATTCTTAGCCTTCTTAACCTCAGTCTTCCAGCAGCCCTTAACTTCTTTCAGTTCCTAAAACGTACCTCGCTTGCTCTAAGCCTCTTCCAAGATAACACTGTGCGGCAGCCCTTGTCCACCCCTCACTCAGGTTAAGTCATGATCGTTCTTCAAGGCTGGGCTTAAATATCAGTTCCTCTTCAATGCATTCCCATGGATGTCTTCACCTCCCCCTGTTAAAACTTTCAGAACCACCAGTAATTAGTGTTTGCATTTTCTGTCAACACTAGTAAGTTGCAAGCTCTCTGATGCCAAGAGCTGTATGTATCTTGTTCACCATAGTACCCATGCCTCCTGGAATAATTCCTGGCATTTAGTAAACACCCAAATATTTGTTAAATGAACAAATGATGGGATTGTGCTTAATAAGCTACTAAAAGCCTCAATACTAAAAGTAATTTATAATTTCTCCAAACAGATCATTAAAAGCTAAATTAAACATGTTGATATTCACTGTTCTTTTTACAAAGGCAAGAGAATCCAAAGCTTTAGGTTAAGCTTGTCTCCTCTCCTCACTGTTTTTCTAAAACCCTCAAGTTGTTAATGGTAAAATCATATCACTATACCTCTGGTGAATGATATCATTGCAGTGAAAATTAACAACATGTAGCTACTTTTGAAATAATGCTTTTCTTACATAATACCCTTACCATTCATAATGTAGGCAGTTATAAATTATAAAAGGACTATTGAAGAACAATGCTACCCAACTGTATCCAGCTCAAAAAAACCCAAAGCAAATGCATCTGCACACACAAGACGCTGGTGAAGAATTTTCTCTGATATTAATACCCAATCATCTCCTATCTAATCATTAGTGATATGCACGAAGAGAAGTACATATACTTTAAATCCCAAAAACTTTGCCTATCAAGGCTATAATTTTCCCCAAATTAAATTTTTGTCATGTCAAAAGAATGCAAGTGTCAAGAGACGGTCAGGAAATGCACATTAACTATGTACATTAAGCAATTTACTGTTTCTTTTGTTTGTTTTCCTTCAATATCATACTTCTATTGTTTTCATAAACTTGAGAGAAAATGGATCCATTTAAGTCCATGCCCTTCTGAAAGGTTAGTAAGCAAAAGTAAAATCTTTAAATAAAAGAGTAAAATCTTTAAATAGTAAGAAAAAAAAAGGGCCTAAAATTTAGTAAAGGTGTAATAAAAAAACACTCAGCAAATGTTTACCTAAACCTGCTACCAGGCTGTGTTTGGTGTTAGAGATAAGGCAGCCTCACAAAACTGCAGGTCAGAGGGAGCCGTCAAACCCACCACAGCTCCAAGAGTGAGATGACAGGGACAGAAGCACTGGGTGCCATCGACCTACTGAAAAGGAATGAGCGAAACCAGGTTTCAGACATGAGATTTTGAAATATATATTAAAACACAGAAGCAGCGTGTACAAAGGCCCCCAAATAATGCACAGTATACTGAAGTCGATGAATGTCAGAGCTGCTCTGGGATGTGTGTAAAGGGGGTGTGTAAAAGGAGTGGGAGGACAGAGGATGGGAAAACCAGGCTGGATCCATTTCTAGCATATAGGTGGACTATCAAGGAAAAAAAACACCTGATAATTTAGATAAACATTACAGGCATCTTCTACCCATGTGGCTGTACTCATGAGGAAATAAAAGCAATCCCCAGGGCCAGAAATGAAAGAAGATGCAGAAAACCACATGGTAAACTGATACTTAAGAGAAGGCTGCCCTGAGGCCATGTGTTAGTCTGAGCAGCCAGAGGCTTAGATTTTAACAACCCTGTGGGGAATAGAAGACAAGGCGGTTGGGACTAAGCAAGATGGCTGATTGGAACTAAGACCTCCTTATAGAGCTGGGATCCTCAAAGAGTTACTCCCTTACTAAAATTAGGAGGAAAAAAAACCAACAAAGAACACCTTCAAGCAAAGGAAGACCAGAAGAAAACCATTCACTCAACCTAGGTTCTTAGTAGATGTCAGGGGGAAAAAAATCTCTGGGGCATTTTGTAAACATAGCTTTTCACCTTGCCCCAGACTGTGATTCAAATTTATATTATAGACTCACATTCCTCCATCCAAGACCCTTAGAGCAATACATGTTTCAGAATTTAGGATTTCCCAGATTTTACAAAAGTAATGTGGTGCATATACCATATCCTAAGTAACCTAGTATAATGTGGACAACACACCATAATATGACAACATTTCTGTAGCTCAATATATGAACCTTCACGGTAGGTAGTACAACAGCTATATCTGATCAAGTTTTGCCACCAGATGATTTACAAAAAGAATTTCATTCTTCTGAGCTTTCTGGATTTTCAAATTATGGATAAGGATTATGGACCTGGTCTTGCACTAGATGGGAAGCTCCAAGAGCACAAATCAACTTAAGGTGCTCCCAGGATGGTAGCATTTGTGGGACCTTGCAGAAGCAAACACAAATCCTCTCTAGGTGATCCTAGGCTTTCCAGGATTCCCAAAGATGAAGTCCTAGCCAACGTGATCTCATAGTCCAAAATTATAAAACACACGAAGAAATAAACGATGACTGACGGTTAGGCAAAAACAACAGCAGAAACAGAGCTTCATGTAATAGATCTACGACATACAGAATATAAAATGAATTGTGTTCAAAATGGTAAAGAAATAAAAGAGGAATTCAAAAATGTGAGCAAGAAGTAATACGTTATCCCCAAACAGGGCAATTTTGAAAAACTCCAAAAATGAAAAATATAAATGAATAAAATTAGAAACTAAGAATGAGTAAAAGCAGACAAGACACAGCTAAAGAAAGAATTAATGAACTGGAAGATATCTGAAAAAGCATGCCAAACAGTAAAGAAAGTGTTAGAAACTATGAAAGGTATATTTATAGATATAAGGGTGTAATGAGAAGGTCCAGCATATATATAATCATGTTTGAAGGAGAGAAGGAAGAGAATGGGTGTAGGCAACAATCAAAGATGGAGAATTTTCCAGAACTAATGAGAGACATGAATTCTCAAATTCTGGAAACTCATAAAGCTCCAAATAGGGTAAATAAAAAAGTACGTCTAAACACACATACAGTATAGATAGAGAAGACACAAGATTTTAAAAGCAACCACAAAAACAGAGATTACCTAAAGGCTGGTAGTCTAATAGATGACTTCTTAAGAGCAACAATGGAAGCCAAATATTATCTTTAAAGAGAAAATAACTCAATCTAAAATTGTATAGCCAGATAAACTATCCTTCAGCAATGTGGGTAAAATAAAGATTTTTTTTTTTTTTAGACAAAAACAGAGTTTACTACTAAACAGCCTCACTGAAAGAGCTTCAAAAAGATATAGTTCAAGGAAATCCTAGGCATGATCAAGGAATTGTGAACAAAGAAGGAAAGGTGGATTCAGCTAAATGAACACTGCCTGTATGAAGTAATAATGTCTGGCTTTGGGGGTTAAAACAATGGTGGACTAAATCCCTGGACAATAATAGCATATGAGTAAAAAGTGGGTGACTGGAATTCAAAATGTCTAAATTTCGTCTCTTGTTGCAGTGACGCAAGTGGGAGCACGGGGACCGCAGGCTCGGAGTGGAACTTCTAAGATTGTTTTAAGAAAATGGCAGACAAGCTGGACATGAGAGAAATCGTGAGCTTTGATAAGGCCAAGCTGAAGAAGATGGAGATGCAGGAGAAGAACACCCTGCAAGCCAAGTGAGATTTTCTAAGAACCTGGAGGATTCTCCGCCTCCATCATCTTGGAGACCCTAGTCGTGATGTGGAGGAAGAGCCACCTGCAAGATGGACACGAGCAACAAGCTGCACTGTGAACCCAGGCACTCTGTGCCGATGCCACCGGCCTGTGGGTCTCTGAGGGGATCCTCTAATAGGACTGCCAAATTCTCTGGTTTGCTCTGGGATATTATAGAAAATTGTTTGTATGATTAATGACAATAAAACACACTTCATGGCAAAAAAAAAAGTTTCTAAATTTCTTTTCTTTGGTAGGAAGAAAAAGAGATACTGATCGACTTGAGACTTTAAGAATGCATACTAAATTTTGAAGGGCAATCACTAAAAGAACTGAAATAGCAGCCGCATAGCACAGGGAGATCAGCTCGGTGCTTTGTGACCGCCTGGAGGGGTGGGATAGGGAGGGTGGGAGGGAGACGCAAGAGGGAAGAGATATGGGAACATATGTATATGTATAACTGATTCACTTTGTTATAAAGCAGAAACTAACACACCATTGTAAAGCAATTATACTCCAATAAAGATGTAAAAAAACATCAAAATCAAAAAAAAAAGAAATAAAATTAAAACAAGTCTTTTAAATATACTGTAATCCAGGTAACGTCCTACCTAGCTGTATTGCTAATAATGATAAATATAATACAGGATATGGTCTCCACGATTAAAGATAACACATTCTTTTCTAAAGCTAGAATCTGATTTATGATAATACATTTATGGTAGTACATTTCTAGAGAGCTACAAAAATCACTTGGAACAAATTCAAAGTCATGAGCACTTTCTGAACATTTCCTATAAATGCAATACAAATATTATTTATTCATAAAACTATAATGTCTAGAATTATAAATTTAAAATGTGATTCAATAAAGGTATTCATGTTAAAAAAAAAAAAAGAAATAGTATATATAGCTTCCAAACTAAAGAAGGGGCAAGTTAGAATTAAAGTAAACCCTGAAGCAATTGAAAGGAGACGAAAAACAAGCACAGTAAGGGCAAATTAGTAAGGATCATGCATCAGTTGTTATAGTGGTGGGAGCAGCAGTAATGGTACTAGTCGTGGCAACAACAGCAACTGTACTAGTAATGGTTAACTACAGTAGTGGTAGTAATAACTGATGTTCATTGCAGGTGTGTGTGTCAAGCTCTGGGCTGGGTCTCTTACATGTACTCTCTCTCTTACTCCTCAACAGATATGAGGTAGGTACTATCACTAATCATTTTACATATAAGGCTTATTACTGATCAAAACCAGGCAGAAGACAGCTAAAGAAGGAGAGGTCAGAGAGTTTTAAAAGAATTGATCACTCACTGAATTTGAGAGAGGAGGGAAAAGCCTCAGGTCAGTGGCCTGGGCACCTGGGTGGGCAGTAGCTGGCACCTCACAGAGCTTCTAATATTTCATGCATGAATTAAGCCAAAGACACAGAGTATCCAAAGTAAGCTTAGAGCTGTGCTTGTTTTCTTTGGAATCGTGAGTGTCTGTTTCAAGAAGCATGGCTGTGAAAGAAAAGCAAAGGATGACAGGTTGGTTGCTAGAAGAGGTCATAGAGTCCAAGGAGAGCTGTGTGTGTAGATGGTTTTGGTTGTTTGTTTTCAACGGAGATACTCGAAAATTTCATAAGAGAGCTAGAGAGAGAGGTTAAAGATGCGGATGACAGAGAGAATAACTGATGCAGGAAGGAGGAGAGTTATAGCTTAAAATAAAAGTGCTAACCCTAGGAGAATAATCAAATGATCAGGCCACAAAGCAAACCCACAGAAAGCAAAGATCTAGCTTCTCTCTCCTGGGTAGCCAGGAACGGCATATCACAAAATCTTTTAGAAGACACTAGACCCTTCTTAAAGATGCATAATAGAGAAACCTTATGTACACATGGGAGGGTAGGGAGGGGGGACAGGGGGATCCTCACACACTTGGGACAAATGAAGAGAGAGCAGGAAAACGGCTAGAGAAGGGCTGTGGGCTTCAGGGTACAATTCTCGCTCTGGTTTGTGCTTTCACCCAACTGCTTCCAAGGAAGACACCAACATTTTGCACTTATAGGTCACCATGCAATTGACAATGAGTATGCCATTCAACTATTCTCCCGTTTGTGAGGAACAAAAGATAAACTTCCATGTTACATAAACACCTAAGGAAAAACAGATAGTCAACATGTCCCTTACAAGCAAACAATATATTCCTCTGTAAAGAGAAAGGAATTTTACAAAGTGAAACTGAAGAATAAATATTTTTAATGGCAAGAAATGTGGCTTTTCAAATTATTTAACTGCACTAAGATTATATTGAAGGTTCTCTCAGGAGTTGCGTCACCTAAAATACAACTCAAGCATCCTCGGCCCTCAGGGAACAGGGTTATATGCCACTCCTGACCTTCTTTACCAAGTTACTGAAACCAAGATAAGCTCCAAAGAACACCCTATCCCAGGATCAATCAATTTGAAGAGAAGAGGTAAGATATTTAAAGGATATTTACTTGTGAAAAACTAAGGGAAAGATCCACGGCAACTAAGTGCACAGATTAAATTTCAAATAAGACTTCAGGAGCCATTTGTTAAACGTTAAAACTAATACGGCAATGTACGAAAAATACAGATTTTAATCTAAAATGCATCAAGCTAATATTGCAATTAAGATATGAATTTACCAAAAAAAAAAGATATGAATTTACCTACTACGTCCATAGTTTTCCATCTTTTTCCATGTTTACAGTCTTTTAAATCACTAGAGTAACTTCTAAAAAAATTGATTTGAGTTACCAATTTTATACTGCTTCTAAGAAAGTACCCGCTAACCACACTGATCTCAAACGGGAAAAAAAAATCTAAAGTGACCCAAAGATGTACCTAAGACTCCTTGCCACTGTTCTTCTCCTAATCCTGCTAACCCCTAAACTTCACAAGATCTCTTTTCTCCCCTCCTGGGATGCTGAACGTCACCTGAGAATGTCACAGGACCACATAGATTGGACCCCTTCAGATTTAAGGTATAAAGGATACTCAGCTTGAATGTTTTTCGGAAGTCTATTTCCCTCATCTCTTCTTGACTACCTAAAAAATAACACAGACTGTTCTAAACCATCTCCACATGGGCTGAGGCTTCCGGTGAAATCAAGGAGGAGGAACAGAGTATGCCTCGGTATAGAAAATTAGAGGGTTTCTTTAGACAATAACAAATGGTTAAAAGAGAACTGGAATCAAAGTAAAATATATTTACAGCAAGTTAGTACACTTCTCATATTGAAAGTTACCCTAGTGTTCAGTAAACTTTTATACACTGTTCCAACTTAATTTTACTCAATAAACTAAGCTTACATTTTTCATACTAGCATTACAGAAAGCTCTATAAGTTATCACAAAGATAGATATGGTATCAACTGAATCAGTGTGCAAATAGTACTTCTATAAATTGAAATATATTTTATATACTGTATCCTAAAGAAGCTTATGTAAAGCAAATAAATTTTTAGGTTTAAATTTTCATTCTATGTTTACTCACAAAATTTCTTATTAGAAGATATTTTATAAATAAAGTAAGAGCAGTAGGAATTTTGTGGTCATTTGCCAATATTTGTCTCGAATCAAAACATAGTCTTGTATCTCCCATTCCCTTTACCAGATGTTCTCATAAGAAATACAATCTTGGACTTCCCTGGTGGCGCAGTGGTCAGGAATCCGCCGGCCGATGCAGGGGACACGGTTTCAAGCCCTGGGCCAGGAAGATCCCACATGCCATGGAGCAACTAAGCCCGTGTGCCACAACTACTGAGCTTGTGCATCTAGAGCCTGCAAACCACAACTACTGAAGCCCACGTGCCACAACTACTGAAGGCTGGCACGCCTAGAGTCCGTGCTCCGCAACAAGAGAAGCCACCGCAATGAGAAGCCCGCGCACCGCAATGAAGAGTAGCCCCCACTTGCTGCAACTAGAGGAAGCCCGCAAGCATCAATGAAGACCCAACGCAGCCAAAAATAAATAAATGTATTTAAAAAAAGGTATCTAATAAAGATAGTCTGATTTAAAAAAAAAAGAAATACAATCTTATTTTTTCTTAATTTGGGAGGAAAAGAATCATTTATAAAATGCCAATATCTCTCAAACATAAGATTCAGAACTTGAATTACTTGCTTATTATGTAGGGTAAGCTCATTATTAAAAACTCACAAGAGGTTTAGAATGGAAAAAAGTAGGATTACTGATAAGCAATTTGGCTTTTCATAAGGTTTGGTTTGATGTTGATAGTAATGTCTAAGTTTGGAATTTTGACAATCTTAAACAGCGTATTTTAAAAGTACAGCATACACAGAAACTGTTCATAAGAGCAATTAACCAAAATGAATCTTATACAAGGGCTGTAAAACTTCCCAAATTCTCCCTGCAGGTGTTACTCTGGGCCAACTCCATTTTGTTGTTGTTCTTTAACCTTGACGCAGCACTTGGGAAAGCACTGGGTGCCCTACTGGATCCTGTTACTTTATTATTTGACTTGGGCTATCCCTTAGGCCATCAACTACAAAACAGAAAAGGAAAAACAATGGAAATGTAAAATAGTTTACATTTTGTAATGTAACACAATCAAGAAGGTGAATGCTTGACAAGTCTGCATGTTTCATGTGCTATCAAATAGGTACACAATGTTAAAGGGAAAGGAAGTGAGGATGTACAGATGGATCCAGAAAAACTAATGTTAAACTAACATTGGTTAGGTGTTTAATTTTCATGTGCAAAGGGCAATCTTATTATACTATAGAATAAAAGTTTTACATAATCCAAAAGTAACTTAAAATATATAATCCTTATTTAAATTATTAAGGTTAATCATAACCCTTAACTTTCATCTATAACTGCTAATTATGGTCAAGCTTTTCTGAATATATTTTTTTCCTCCAAGAAACATACTATGAGTGAAAAGAAGGACAAAATATATGAGAATATATGTCTAGAGTTTGCTTATCTCTCTACCTTCTTACTACATGTAATTCTGCCTCCAGATGTTAACAAATCATTTCTTCAAATGTATAAATCATATATCATTAAGCATCATTTTATAAATTACCATAGTTAACAATAATTTTTGTGGCCTATCAACCCAAAGAGAAAAAAATTATCTTCTAAACCAGTACTTTAAATAATATTAAGTACACATTTCATAAAGATTCTGAGCCCATTCAATTAACCCAGCGTCTTTAAAAAAAGAAAATCACAGAGCCATAAACTCTATTCTTACAACCTTCTAATATGAACTCCAAACTACAAAGTTATATACAAATCAAACTAATTAAAAATTTTTGGTTTCATGTGCACAGCAAAGGAAACCATAAACAAGATGAAAAGACAACCCTCAGAATGGAAGAAAATATTTGCAAACGAAGCAACTGACAAAGGATTAATCTCCAAAATATACAAGCAGCTCATGCAGCTCAATATCAAAAAAACAAACAACCCAATCCAAAAATGGGCAGAAGACCTAAATAGACATTTCTCCAAAGAAGATATACAGACTGCCAGCAAACACATGAAAGGATGCTCAACATCACTATTCATTAGAGAAATGCAAATCAAAACTACAGTGATGTGTCACCTCACACCAGTCAGAATGGCCATCATCAAAAAATCTACAAACAATAAATGCTGGAGAGGGTGTGGAGAAAAGGGAACCCTCTTGCACTCTTGGTGGGAATGTAAATTGATACAGCCACTATGGAGAACCAGCCACTATGGAGGTTCCTTAAAAAAGTAAAAATAGAACTACCATATGACCCAGCAATCCCACTACTGGACATATACCCTGAGAAAACTATAGTTCAAAAAGAGACATGAACCACAATGTTCACTGCAGCACTGTTTACAACAGCCAGGACATGGAAGCAACCTAAGTGTCCATCGACAGATGAATGGATAAAGAAGATGTGGCACATATATATGATGGAATATTACTCAGCCATAAAGAGAAACAAAACTGAGTTATTTGTAGTGAGGTGGATGGACCTAGAGTCTGCCATACAGAGTGAAGTAAGTCAGAAAGAGAAAAACAAATACCATATGCTAACACATATATATGGAATCTAAAAAAATGGTTCTGATGAACCTAGGGGCAGGACAGAAATAAAGACGCAGATGTAGAGAATGGACTTGAGGACACAGGGAGGGGGAAGGGTTAGTTGGGACAAAGTGAGAGAGTGGCATGGACATATATACACTACCAAATGTAAAATAGATAGTTAGTGGGAAGCAGCACAGGGAGATCAGCTTGGTACTTTGTGACCACCTAGAGGGGTGGGATAGGGAGGGTGGGAGGGAGACGCAAGACGGAGAAGAAATGGGGATATATGTATATGTATAGCTGATTCACTTTGTTATACAGCAGAAACTAACACACCATTGGGAAGTAATTATACTCCAATAAAGATGTAAAAAAAGAAGACCTATATACCAGCTAAAAAACAGGAAGCTCTTCGTTATGAATATTGAAAATAAACTTACAAGAGAAATAAAAAAAAAAACTTTTTTGGTTTCAAATCCCTAACTCTACATTTTGCACTCTTTTCCTCCTAACTAGTATTTAATATTTTCAAAACTAAATAAACTTAAGATTATTTCAGTGCCTATAGTGAAACTTAGTTATATGTTTGCATGTTTTAATAACTGGTGTAACTCACTTTTAAAACTGGTGTGTTATTGGAACACCTGTGAATAAATTACTAAGGTAGTCTACTGTTATTTAAAGGAACATTACAAAGAATTCTGTGCAAAGATCCCCTCTTGCAGTACATATACATACAACATTATTTATATGTTCAGACTTTCCATATCATGTTTTCTTAAAATAGGACATATCAGTAACTTGATACCTATCTTTCCAAATTCTACCCTAAGGTTGGCTTTAAGTGAAGATAATTTATTTTATGTCTTATTGGAAAAGTAAAATGTTAAAAAGAAAGACCAATACTCCTCAGTGCTTGGCTTTTGCTCATTTTTTAAATGACAGAATTAACATTTCTGCACGCATATCATAGAAATTACAATAAGTGTGTGGGGCTGTGATGCTCAATTTCACACAAAGCCATGCAAACAGGATGGGTATTTTGAAGATTAGACCATTCAGGCTCATTTGGTTCCCTTCCCCCCCCCCCATAGAGAATATTACTAAATAAACCACAGGTGGCAGTTAAGTGCAGGGGTTAAAAGGTATGAAAGTTAATTACCTTCCCCGAAACTTTTAAGTGATGATAAATTAATAATGTAAAGCTCAGTGCCCAGCATATAGTAACTGCTCAATAAATGTTTAGCTCTTATGATTGTCCGTGTTCTTAACTCAATACCAGTTCCTACTTCCACGGCTTTCCTTAAGTAAGGAATCTTCCTGCTGTGTTCCACATCTTCAGAATCACTTCACTTACTAACATATGCTGGAAATACTGGAAAACCCCCCCACCTGGAAAATTTATAAAAGACTTTTCAAGATCTAAAGATTAAGGTGACTATCTAGACATGGAAAAGTCAGTCTTTATGTGAATCACGTTTAATGAAATACCTGTAAGTGTTCTCTGAAATGTATCAATATATCGATCTATCATTTTCAAATCATTGAGCAAATCCATAACCTATAGCTTTTTTATTATGAGGATTTGCTACACCTACACCTACCTTTAAAACATGAATCATCCTTCCAGAGTTGGGGAAACTGATCAAAGATGGCTAAATGATTCAGCACGCTGCAGCAAAACGAGCTGGTCATGAATTTATAATTTCCCCTTCTGTTAGGGTCCCTGGCCACCTCTCTCACCCTGTACTGCATGTATAACACACGATACCATAATCAACACATTGTGTTGAAAATTCCCTCAGGAAAAGAGTAATGGTGTTCCCCCCTCAGGCAAGCTTCTCGTAGCAAAATTATTCAATTTTATGAGACAACAGGTTCGCAAGGCTGGAGAACGCTTACAATATCCAGCTGTCAGCTTCATCAAGCTTTGCTTAAACAGGTAACAGGACCAGAGTCAATTCTAACAGTGGTGCCATTTTCTCAGCTGCACAAGGCAGACACTGGGGAAGGCCTCAAGCATAAGAAAACCAGAAAATGGGCAAAGGAAGCCAGGTGGGAAATGGGTATGGCTAGACCTGCCTGTGTCTTTCATGCCAGCACTGACCTTTACCAACGAACACAACAGCAGGACAGATTCTAAGCAGGTCCCAGAAGACCGAACAGCAACTACAGAATATATTCTGATGTAGCCTTACTTATAAGGAGCCTCACTGCTCAAAGCAGGTGAAAGCCTTTTTCTAAGTGTCCCCAGTTGCCCTTCAATAACTAAACATTTACTATGTTAATCAAATGAAATATTTATTTCAGAAATATATAGATTCCAAACTAGATTAAAAAACCCAATACTTTAAAAAACCCATCAAAAAACCCAATACTTTAAAAAAAATTATAAGTTGAACGTTTTCATCTAAAATTGCACCATCTCTAAGGCTGGGAAGGCACATCCATTTTGTGTCCACTGCAATGGTCATTCTGCCCAGCAGTTCCCGAGAATGGGACAAAGAAGCGTGCCGGGACGGGTAAAATGGAATCTCCATTAGCTATGATGTGCAGTTTCCTCATTCAAGAGCTTGAATTTGTTTCAGTTTGGTGTGGTGACATACGACACACACTAGGCACCAAACCTCAGCAGCAGCACCGAAAAAGATGACACTTTTCAAACTACCCAAAATGTATTTAGGAAACAACTAGGGCGATAAATTTGACCTTCCACGAATCCATTTTTGGGGTTACTGTTGTTACCACTGTGTAACCCCTGATTTCCTCTAACGTGGACTGGAAAAGGGGAAGGGTGGAGAAAGGGCGGGGGGAAGAGGTGAAAAGCGCCTAACCCTGAATTTACAATTTCTTGGTATCTTAAATTATTAATCTATCTATCTATCTATCTATATATAATCGTTTTTTTTCCTCCAGCAAAACCTTGGAGGTCAACAGGAGAAAAAAATGGCTCAAAGTCAAGGTTTCAGGGCCGACCCAAGGCGACACCTCCACGGTGGGAGATTTCGAGCTCAGGGGCAGCCCCGCTGGTAGGTCGGAAGGCTGCAGCATTATCGACCGAGCGCCCAGGCCGCGTCGCCCGTATCCACGGCGCCTCGGCCGTGCGCATGTCCCACTTATATAAAGAGATGCTTACAGTCCAGGTGCTTCTTCTTGGGGCCCATCACTTCATGAGTGGTGGCTTTGCACACCGCTCTGGCTACAGCGGAGCCTGTCACGCTGTACTGAGCGGCGGCGATCCGATCCGTGAGCGTTTGGCCCGACATCTTCTCCGGCCGCGTCTACCGCCTTCTCTTCTGCGGGAAAAAGGGGGAGATGGTCCTGCTTTAAGCCGCAGACCAGACCCTCCGAGCACCCAGGCCTTGCCTCCTCCAGCCGCAGGGCGGCTCTCTTCTCCGTCCCCGCCCTGGTACCACCTTCCCGGAGCCAGCACCGCGCTAAGCTCCGCTCGAACGACGCGGTTTAGGAGTCTTGAGCGAGACTAGCGCGAGTCCGGTGCCAGCATCGTGACAATGTCCCCGACCGACACCCCCCCCCCCACTCCCTTCCCCCCGGATGCTGCCCGTCTCACCCTTCCGCGCCCCCCAGTCCATCAGCACTTCCCCTGCAAGCTATCTCGGGTGCCAGCCCAGCTCCCGCGTGCGTCGGGGTTATGCCCTGGGCGCCGCGCCCGCCGTGTGCCCACCTCTCGCCTCCCAGCCGCAGCGTCTCCTCCTAGCAGCCCGCAGGCTTCGGAGAATGGATCGTATACCCAAGCCCTGGCCGCCTCCCTCCTCCTCCTCGCGCTGCTGCAGCAACCGGCTCGTCCTCCCTCGGTCGCGGCAGAGATTATCCTAGTATTGCGCCATATTACGCGCCCGCCTCCCCTTCCTTCCTCGCCGCGGTCTCCAAAGACCCGCCGAGGCCCTCCGCCCGGCCCCCCTCCCTTCGCCCCCAAATCGCGGCCGCAGGGGCCGCCCCAGGGCTCCGCGGAGGCGCCGGAGTCTCGCAGCGCCTCGCCCTTCCTGACAGCGGAGCAGAGACGGGCTGACAGCCCAGCCCCCCGCCCGCCCTTCAGCGCGCCGCGGAGCTGTCACACGGCCGCTGCCCTTCTCCGCGCCCTAGGATTATCCTCTCCGGATCCCCGCGCGGCCCAAGCACGGGGAGGGGGCCGAGCCTGGGCGGCGGTACTCACCCCGCCCCAGGAGCGGCGCCGCGAGCCGCAGGATGAGCGGAGCCCAGGCCGCCGAGGGAAGTCGCGTCGGGTGGGTGTGAGCGGCCGCGAGCGGACCCGGTGTCCGCTGCGCGCCGCCTCCGGCCCTGGCCCGGCCCCCGCCCTCAGCTCCGCGGTCCCTGCGCCCGCCGCCCCTGGCCCCAGGAGCCAGCCGCACCCGCCCGCCGCCGTGTCTCTCCAGCCCTCCGCGCTGCGTCTCCATCCCCGCCCCCACCTCAGCTGTAGCTGCTCTGACGAGTCAGGTGACGGCGGCGGACAAACCCTGGCGAGCTCTCCACGCAGCGCCTCGCGGCCCCCTCCCAGCTACTCACACACGCCGCCCCCCCGGGGCCGCGAGCCTACAGGCAAGGGGGCGCCGCGCGCGAGCATCCCCGGCAGGCGCGAGGAGAGGAGGCGGGGAGGCGAGGAGGGCGACACTCACCCAGCCAGCCACTCTCCGCCAGGCGCCCAGCTGCCTCTCGGCTCGCGGGACCCGCACCCAGCACGCACTGCGTGCGCGCGCACCACGCACACCTGCCGGCCGACTGCGGGATGCGCCGGGGGCGCCGGGGGCGTTGGCGCAGTTGGGCAAGTGCGGTCCTGGAGTTCAGCGCTGTGAAGGCCGCGACTGGGGCGTCGTCCCGCGCTGCCTGGCAAAGCCCAGCCAGCTCTCCCCTACCTCTGACTCGCTCGCCCGTCAAAGGCAGCAGAGGCCCTGATGGGCAGGGCGATTTAAAATGTCAGATTCTGCTGGCCAACCGCGCCCGTTACCTGTGCGTCCTCAACTCCTTGGAGTTCCTCTACTTGTCTCTGTTTTAGTTGGGATCTGGGGTGGGCAGTTAATTCTAGCCACTTTGGTCTGAAACGCATAGTGAAGTCTACCACAAGGACGAGTAATTCACAAAACCATCAATCGAGTCCCAGATCATACGCACAGTAATCATTTAGGTGTGCAAGGAAAACTCTTTGTACCCCTAAGTAATTTTTGCCAATTAAATAGTGTTTGAATGTCTTAAGTGTATTTGAATTGTATACATGGATTTCTACACAGGGATTTGGCTATGCTAAAAGTTTCACGTGTTAACATTTTCAAAGACTGTTATTTACCTTAACCTAAAAAAATATTTTAAATTCTCACGGTACAATCACGATCAGAACTTCATTTGTGAATTTTCTTGCCATGTTTCCTGGCTACAGGTGGCCTCTATTAGGCCTGGAGGCTTTAAAATGTCTACCTATAGATATCAAGGTTTTGTTGTGTACTCTCTTTCACCTGGTACAGCGTTGAGTACGAATCATGATTTTGTAACTGTTGGGACTGATTCTAGCATTAATCGCAAGCTTGACAGCTAAAGAAAGGCAGCCCAAGACTATCTTTATCAGGATTCAAATGCTAGTCTTACCATATCTAGCAATACCACACCTAGATATTTAAACAAAAGAAATATATAAAAACACACTTCCATTCAAAACCTGTCCTCCCACTTTGTAATAGATTTATATAGTGGCTCTGAACTGGAAGAGTGTTATTCTAGTGGTAAATGGATAAACAAAATGGAATATTGCTAAGCAATAACGAGGAAGGAACTAACAACATAGATGAATCTCAAATGTGTTATGCTACATCAAAGAAGCCCCACCTCAAATGCTACTTATAGCTGTGATTCTCTTTATATAACATTCTAAAAAAGGCAAAACTATAGAAACAAAGCATGTCAGCTGCCAGGGATGGGGGAAGAGATTGACTGCAAAGGGGCAGAAGGAAACTTTTCTGGAGTGATGGAAAAGTTGGATATCATGATTGCGATGATAGTTACACAACTGCATATATTTCTCAAAACTTATCAAATTGTACACTTAAAATTGGTGACTTTATTGTATGTAAATTGAACCTCAATAAATCTGATAAAAAGAGCTGGAGTGGCAATATTATCAGACAGAACAGACTACACAATAAGGAATATTAGGAGTGTTAAAGAGGCACATTTCATAAAGATAAAAATTCCTCAAGCATATGTAAGAATCTGTATATATATTGAGAAGAGTTTCAAAATGGGCTGAAGCAAAAACGAATAGCATTGAAAGGAGAAATAGGCAAATCCACAATTATACTTCAGGATTTCAACACTCTTCTACTGATAGCACAGGTGGACAGAAAGATTATAGATGACTTGAAATAACCATATCAATCAATTTGACCTAATTGACAATTATAAAGGACTCCACCCAACAACAGTGGAATGCATTCTTTTCAAGTGCACATGGCATAGTTATCAGGATAGACCACATTCTGGACCATAAAGCTAGTTTCATAAATTTAGAAGGATTACTATTATACAAACTGCATTCTCTTACTACTGTGAATTTAACTAAAAATTAATAACAAATAGATATCTGGAAATCCCTACATGTTTAGTAATTAAACAACACATTTCAAACAACCCATGGGTCTAACTTTCCCATAGGAAATTTAGAAATTACTTTGAATTAAATAATAATGAAAATGCTACATATCAAAACTTGTGGGATGCAGGTAAAGCAGAAATTAGAGGGAAACTTATAGCATTAAGATACTTTAAAGAATGAAAAACAACTAAGAAATGAGAAAAAGAAGAAATGAAACTCAGCATGAGCAGAAAGAAAGAAATAATAAAGATAAAAGTAAAAATCAATGAAAGTGAAAATAGACAAATAATAGAGAAATTCAATGAAACCAAAAACTGTTTATTTGAAATGATCAATAAAACAGATAAGCTCCCTAGCCAGAAAGGAAAAAGAGAGATAACACAAATTTTCAATGATAGTAATGAAAGAGAGGATAGGTCTTATGGATGCTAAAAGGATAAGAGATTGTTATGAACATTATGGCAATAAATTATACAATTGTCATGAAATAAGGAAATAGTGTAGAATACTGGTTCTCCCATAGTCCAAAAGTGATGTTGGGTCATATACATTGCTATTAGTTTAGAGATTGTGAGCAAGTAACATGATTCCAAAAATGGTTAAAATAATACAATCTGTGAGTGATATACTTTTCAAAAATAAATTGGAGTGGATTCCTTGTAATCCTATAATAGTGTGATATTACATACAGTAAATTATGTACACGTGGCATGGGAAGTATGGAAAGCCATAGTCTGTCTTCAGTATGCTAATCATGTCTCTGTTACTATACATGGGAGAGTATCCCACACATGAACATCCTCCTGTCATGGGTGGTAGCAGAAAAATGTTTGAAAATCTCCCTACAATGGAAGTATCATATACAAATTAGTGAATCATGTCAAGGGTAAAACCAACTTTTGAAATGCAATTGGTTGTTTTGGAAGAAAATCTTCCTAAGCTTTGAAAATAGTAGCATATTTCCAGTGGCAAAGATTAAGAAATGCCATGTTCTTATCTCCAGAAAAGCTTAGAAATTTCAACCATGAAAGTTGAAGGAAAGAAAATTGACTAAAAGAAATACATTGAGAGAAAGAAAAAGGATTCCTTGTCAATATATTCCCTCTGAAAGCCCAAGGACATAATAAATAATATTCAACAAATCTGAAGCAAGAATAAGTATTGACATTCAATATTTTTAAAAATGGAAAGGTTTTTTGATCTCTCTCAGTGGTCAGAAAAGAAGTTAAATACATAGCTATCCAAAACATGTTTTTAAAAAATACATTGCACTTATTTTTTTCTGAACCAATCTACATATATGTCACCATATACATTCTTTTCTGTATGTCTGATTTAATACATATTTTCTTCTGAGTATCAGATTTAATAAAGAAAAAACCTAACAATAATTACATGTAGATCGACAATTTACACCAACATGTGAGGGCAAATGTCTTTAAGACACAAGAGTAAGATACAGTGAGTACAAGAAACAGAAATAAAGCTAAGGCCAATCTGATTGCCTCAGGCAACAACCTGAGGAGGAAGTGGAATTTGCATTTTTCTCTAAAAACTTAATGTCGTTCTTCAGGTAAAACTGTAGAGTGATTTTATTCCAGGGATGCTTTTCTGACAAAGCAGAAAAAAACACATGAGGTGCAAATATAACTATACTGGAATATATCCACCTCCACATACAAATGTGATATGTCTGTCCAAACTCAAAAGCAACCAACAACAAAAAGCAAAATTTGATATCCTGAATGCACTTGTACTGTACAGAGACGAAAAGATTGCTTCTCTTTTAAATGATTTTTTAAATTAATTAATTAATTAATCTTTGGCTGCATTGGGACTTCATTGTTGTGCGTGGGCTTCTCATTGCGGTGGCTTCTCTTGTTGTGGAGCACGCTCTCTAGGCGCACAGGCTTCAGTAGTTGTGACACGTGGGCTCAGTAGTTGTGGCTCGCAGGTTCTAGAGCGCAGGCTCAATAGTTGTGGCGCAAGGCTTTAGTCGCTCCACGGCATGTGGGACCTTCCCAGACCAGGGCTCAAACCCGTGTCCCCTGCATTGGCAGGCAGATTCTTAACAACTGTGCTGCCAGGGAAGTCCCACTTCTCTTTTATAAGATGGCAAATGAAAGAGACCATGAAACTGATGAGCATTCTAACATAGCAAGAAATCTGTAGGTTGCATGAAATATCAGTAAGATTGAGATTCAAACAACTAGATCATCTCAGGAAATATAATATTTCATCCATGAAACCATTCAACTTATTTAAGAATGGAAGTAAACAAAGAGACAGTATATTCCAAGACAGGACAAACATTTATTAAGTTGGTTCTGCTTCATAATCAGTCTAGGAATGAATTCCATGACAATAAGCATATTTGAAGGAATATGTACATTTTAATACATGATAACAATTAGAGTAATTTAAATATGGTGTTTTCATTTTGCTTCCCTGTTTTAAGTCTCATGTGGCTGTTCCGGTTACTTACTGTTGTACAACAATCTTTGGCTTAAAAAAGCAATTTCTTATTCTCTTTCACAGTTCTGTAAATTAACGGGGCTCTGCTGGGTAGTTCTCCTTTGAAGTCTTTCATGTGGTTGCAATCAGATGACAGCCAGGGCTGTGGTCATCGGAAGTCCCCGCTGGGCTGTCCAAGATGGCTTATTCACTCTCATGCCTGGCACTTGACACTGGCCGCTCACTGAGAGCTCATCTGAGGTTTCTACCAGAGCATCAACACAAGTTATCTTTATGTGGCTTGGGCTCCTCATGGGAAAGTGGTCCAGGGTAGTCACATTTCTTACATGCTGGCTGGCTTCCAAGAGGGAACATACAAAGGTGAGTGCTCCAAGAAACCTAGGTGGAAGCTATACGTTTTCTTGTGACCTGACTCCAAGGTCATGCAGCAGCAGTTCTCTTATATTCTATTGATCAAAAGCAAGCGACACAGACAGCCCAGATTCAAGGGGAAGAGACTGTTACTGGAAGGTTCATTTGGGGACCAACTACCACAGTGACACACAGAAGTAAACCCTTGTGAAGGACCTGTAGAGAGAAACCTATGCTCTCAAAGTATGAGGTTAAGTGATTCACTTAGGTCTCATGGAGAAGTACCCCCAAAATTAGCAAAAAATTGCTTGAGCATAAATTAAAATCACACAGTGCACAATTTCCTCTGGTTGGAATAGTCTCTCTCACGTACTAGGTAAACTCCTACTCATCCTTCAAGACCCCAGATTGAGTTGCACATGATCTGCAAATCTTTCCCAAATCCTCTGTTAGTCTCTTATTTTTACAAATAAGGACATTTAAGACTTGAGAGTTTAAGTGACTTTCCCTCTATCACACAGTGAGATAATGGCATAACAAATCCTAAACCCCACATGTCCAATTTCCAATCCAGTGTTCTTTCCACTGTACTCATTGCTTCTGATAAAGATATGATAGTATTACAATAGACTCTCATGTCATAATATTAATTAGCTTTTCAGTCAGCAAAGTCCTTTTTAGAAATTTATGGGCTTGGAAGTGTAGCAGCTAATATCTTAGGTTACAGTATTGGTTTGAATCCCTTGCATTGGACCTTATTCGCTGTATGACTGGGCAAATTCTGTAGTCTTTAAGGCTTAGTTTCCTCACCTGTTAAATAGGCATGATCATAACATCCACCTCAAAAAATTGTTATTACCACCAAATGAGACAATGGCATATAAAGCCCATAGCACAGTGTATGACGCACATTAAAAGACAAATAAATGTGATTAATAGTACTCAGAATAGTTCATGGAATAATGGATTCTGAGTAATAGTACTCAGAATTGTTCATGGAGTAATGAATATATGGTCTTGTTACATTATATTTTTATTATTTTATTTTATTAATTTGGAACTAAAATTCAAATTTATACAGTTCTCTGATAAATACATTATTCAGCTAGTATCATTTCTAAAGTGAGAAAATAAACTAAGAATTTACATAGTTCCTGAGACATGAAACCAGATTATTTCAAATATCATCATAGGTTGAACTGAGCTTCTATTATTCTCAGTAAACTAGAGAAGAAAACACTTGCATATACAGTCATTGTACAGTAATGCTGTTCTGAACAATTTTTTTCTATCTTTTTCCAATCTAAAGAGATGATTTCAAGGGAATTCTTGGGGGTGAGAAGATTTTTCTTTGAAAAAGGAGAGGATTAAGCAGAAAAGTTTGTCTGGAGATGGAAGTTCCCTAAATAAATTTCTAACTTAAGAGCATGTGAGGGCTGAGCCAGTGGGCCTCACCTCCCACTGTGTATTTCTTTAAGTTTTCTTCTCGTTATTTTACCTTCTGTATTTTCAGTTGTTGTTTGTATTTGTCTACAGTTTATACTCTGAACTGCTTAGGGGGAGTGACTCAGGCTGTCTTTGATATTGGGTATTATAGAAGGCTGTGCATTTCTCTTTGTCCAGATGCAGGAACACAGCAGTGCACTAGGAAAAGACCCAAGGTTCTGACCCTCCCTCACATTGTGTAACTGGAACATGCACACATTGCCGTTCAGTTTCAAAAGTTCTCATGCAAAAGTAATTACAGAGATCAGCTATAATTATAATTGTATAATTATCAACTATAATTATATCAGTCATCCACTTCTGTTTCTCCAGTAAAGAGAATATTAAAGAGAAATGGAAAGTGTAGTCCATTTGATGTTCAGTATAACCAGATGATCATGACTGCTGTGTTACTGTTTAAACTAATTTTGGCTGGAACAACTAAGGCCTTACTCTTTCTAGCTCATAATGCATTTAACAATATTGAATTTTGTTTCTACTTGCCTCAGGTGCTTTCCTTTGTCCAGGGGCTTATGCTTCAGGCATGTGGATGTCATTACATGGGACAGAGGACTGTCATGCGAGGTTTAGAAAATTAGAAGTCTCTACATTTATAGTTTATTCGAATATTTATGTTAGCCTCATGGTAGAAAGTTCCCAAATTAAACTCCAAATACAAGTATAATGAAACAAAATATATAATTTCCTTTTTAACAAAATGTTAGTTTGGAAAACCAGCTTCTCAATGGAGGATCACATTTTCGCTTTTAAGGAGGAAGACAGGTAAAAAAAAATAATGCCAGGGTGCCAGCTCTTTGGATATATGTATATGTATAATGGATTCACTTTGCTGTATACCCGAAACTAACACAACATTGTCAATCAACTGTACTCCAATATAAATTAATAAAAAAAAGAATGAGTTGATTGTTGTGCTTCCCCAAATTTATGGCCATTATTGCCTTGATCAGTGTATGTCTTAACCTTAAATTTTTGTCTTATTCAACTTAAAACTGGATTAATTCTGTTATTGTGAATGATTTTAGATGTATTCATAAGAACAAAACTTGAAATTCTCCGGCATCATCGTTCATCACTCGTGGACTTGGAGGCTTGTTATGTCTCTGTTTCAGATGCTTCTGGATGGGTATCACCAGAGATGTGCATTTGATTTAATGATATCTGAATCAGTGTCAGTGGTGCATCTTTTATATCTACTAGATGTGGAGAGACAGCCAATTTGTTTCCATTGTTACTGACTTTATTCTACAGCCCCTGTCAAGTTCACTCAGGATGTAGCTGATAAGAAAGAGTGAACATTGACATACAAGAAAACCCTAAAGCTTCCATTTCATGGGCATAGGCAATAAAATAGGAATCAAATAAATAAGTCAATAAACTTAGTATTTATGTAGCTTTGTTACCTAGGGACATCAAAATATTTCTCATTAGTCAGCAGCAAAATTTTGAAGACATACATTTCTTTCGGGTAACACGTACTCTTGTTTGGTCTTTGGAGTTTTGTTGGGGGCTTTAGCCCTTAGCCTGGTGCTGTCCAGTGAGGGACGTTTTTTGGCAGCTGTGTGGTTTATTGCTGGTTGCTGTCCTTTGCATTTGGAGATATTATTGATTGTCATTACCAATCAGTCCTTATTAGGGAGCCATAGCCCTTTCTGAACTATGTATATAAATATTGTTGGATGAATTTCCAACTATACTCATGGTTTGTGTGGCTGCTTCTGTTTGAGACCTGCCTCAGATACGCAATCTCTTGCTTATAAACCTTTAATGGTGATTATATTCACTTAAGTACATCATCTTTCACGGGCTATAATCCCCTCATAGCCCACAGCCTTGCCACTTACTAGGCATAATAAGCCCTCAAAACACATCTGGTGGGCTTCCCTGGTGGCGCAGTGGTTGAGAGTCCGCCTGCCGATGCAGGGGACACGGGTTCGTGCCCCGGTCCAGGAGGATCCCACATGCCGCGGAGCGGCTGGGCCCGTGAGCCATGGCCGCTGAGCCTGCGCGTCCGGAGCCTGTGCTCCGCAACGGGAGAGGCCACAACAGTGAGAGGCCTGCGTACCGCAAAAAAAAACCAAAAACCACATCTGGTGCTTTCTCTAGTTGCAGTTGTCTGAGCTTCAGCTGGCAATGGTGGAGGCATTTCCAAGTCCTCATCTGCTTCATTTCATACAGCTGCGTGTAGCAGAATCATTTAATGTCAGGGGTCTGTCCACAGTCAAGGAACTCATTGCTGCAGAGTCTCTGTTGCCCTTTTGTTCTCCCTAGTGGCCATCTCAAAGGCTGGATGACATTTATGATAGGTTTAAGTGTTACTGTCATCTGGAAAGTTAGACCCATGCCTCTGGAGCTTGATAACTCACCGATTCTAAACTTTGCCAGCTTCATCTTGGCCTCCTTGATTCAGGAAACCGGAGTATCTGTCTTCAAACACTGCCCTGGGACCTCTGACTCCACAGAGTAGATGAAAGGTCTTAATTGTGGTAGGGGTACCTCGCAGAGGCTTGACTGAGATCAGGTCAGTAGAGATGTGCTCATTCTATGGCCAGGAAATTCCTTCCTACATGGAAACGTCAAAAATAGCAAATAGCAGAATTATTTGAGAAATAAAATAACACAACCCACCTTCATAATCTTGAGGGATACCTTGGGCTAGTGGAATGAAAGATTTTCTTACATGTGTGAAAGAATATTCTGGCAAAAGCTATGTCTATTTTTATTAACTATGAACAAGTTTATGTAGAATAGATTGCTTTAATTGTTGTTGAAAGCATATATTTGGGTGCTTTATTCAGGCTGATCTAGGTACAGAAGGATGAAAAAAAAGGATATGAATCTCAGCTCATCTCTAGTGCTTGAGGTGCAGGTGTCTACGACCAAATTTCACATACTAGGGTAACATTCAACATGCCAGAAAATGCTCGGTGTTCATTAACCTTGGTGAGCCTAGGACCAAGCAGGCAATACCTAGTTATCCAGGCAAGTGTGTTATGAAGAAGCAGAACCCAGTTAGTAGGTCAAGGGCAGGGGCAGGAGTGCTAGAAAGAGAAATTCTAGAGCAGGGATTAAAAGTCATTCTTTAATACTACCCACTGATTCAGACTTGGAATAACACTCATTCTGCAAGGATGAATAAAAGAACCCCATTTCCAAAAATGGGTTCATAGGCAAGAAACCAAGCTCAGTGAGAACTCTGCCTTATTTTAGTCTTATTATCTTGCACTATAGTTTCATGTGAAAGCTGTCTTCAAGTGGTTTAGAAAGTAGACAATAATATGCAATCATATTTCTTTATAGTGTTAGACATATAAATGAAGTAATGTAATTATTTTTGGTGTTTATATTTGCTTTAACATATCTATATATGTTTAATGCAAAGAAGATTTCCAATTATAATCTCATTGTCTTGCTTTTGGCCAAAATAACTTTTAAAACTGGAGCTAACTGAATGTGTTTTTTTAAATAAAAGTTAAATATATCTTCCTCTATTTACCTAAACCTTCTCATTTTTTTTTTACAAATAATTTCCTGACTATACAATTGGCCCATTTTACCTCTTAAAATCTGTGTCCCTCCTCAATACAGATAAATATTTGATGAGTGAGCTAATAAATAAATGGACCGATATCTACCATGGTGCCAAAAATGTAATAGATGTTCATTAAATGAGTTTAATAAATGAATGAATGGGAAATCATGGGTAGTAATGACATTGACAATGGAAATGGTTTTTCCTGGAAAATTTTATTGGTGAAATAAGCTTGGAAACTCTTCAGATCCCTCTGATTATATGAGGTCAGATACACAGGGAAATTAAAGGGAGAATTCCCAGCCCTTTTTGCAACTCAACTGGCTTTTCTCCAAGGAATTCTAGACATTGTCACAAGCTATACTTTGCCAACTGCACATTAGTCCTTAAAACACCTTCAAGTAAGGCTACAATCGTATTTCAAAAGTAGGTTTAAAGGGTTAATCACTCCTGTGTTGTGAAAATACTATAATTTAGTCAGCACAGCAGAATATTTTGATTGTTATACGTAGCAACATTGTAAAATAGCTAAGCTGTCACAGTGACTCATGATTCCTGACCATGTTTCATAATCTTTTCTTCCTAAAATTTGCTCAGTGTTTTGATATTTGATCAACTAAAAACATTTTTCCATACACTTGAGTAAGGAGATGATGCATTTCTGCTGCAGCAACAATTTTCAAGAATCAAATCACCATCCATGCTTTGCCTAGTTAGGAAACGGTTATTTTAAACAAAGTATATTGAAGCATAAACACTGGTAGATAGGCCATCTTACAATATAGCTTTAAATAATAATGTGATATGCCATTAACTCAACAAATATCTGTTGAGAATCCACGTGGCAGGCACTTTCTAGGAAAAAAAATCCTTGCCCCAGTGGAGCTTACATTCTAGAAGAGAAGACAGAAAATAAACTAATAAATAAGTAAATTATCAAAATGTTAGGAAGGGACAAGTGCAATGGAAAAAGAGAAGAGCAAGTGGTATCTGGAGGCTAACGTGGGAAGATGGGGCTGTAATCTTAGAAAGGGTGGTAAAAGGTGGCGGGTTCATGGAGGAGGAACATATAAGTAAAGACTTGAGGAAGATGGGACTTCCCTGGCGGTCCAGTGGTTAGGACTCCGCGCTTCCAATGCAGGGGGTGCGGGTTTGATCCCTGGTGGGGGAACTAAGATCCAGTGGCCAAAAAAAAAAAAAAAAAGACTTGAAGAAGATGAATGAGCCATTATGGTGTCCAACACATTACTTCCTCTTGTAAATTTCCTTCTGAGCAGCCCTCCTATGTCTGTATGAGGGTGATGTCATCCCCCTGCCTAAAACTTCAATCATTTCCTGCTGCTTTTAGTGTAATGTGCCATCTCCTTAATTTGTTCTATGACAACCTCTGTGATCTCATTCCTGTCTCAACTCCAGCCCCCTGCCTCTTTCTGTTGCTTATGATGCCCCAGCCATGCTGGATTTATGTCAGTTCCCTCTCGAATACCAATGGCTTTCCTACAAGCATTTCTCTCTGCCTGTAACCATTCCCTGGACTGGACTTTTACCTGACCCACTTTCCAGCCAGCTGATGCCTCTTACCCTCCAAACTGTCTCCCGTTCTTAGATTTTCATTGCACATTATATTTGCCTTCCCAGTTCTTATTGCAACAATAAGTAAATAATTGTTTGTGTAATTATTTAATTTCTATTTTTCCTGATAGACCTTAAGCCATATGATACGGATGTTGTCTGATGTCTGCCTTGTTCATTCCTATATCCCTAGTGCCTGGGATGTGATAGATAGTCAATATTTGTTGAGTGAATAAAGCAAGCTTGAAATGAGGTGGGATTCCTGTTGTTGGGCTAGGGAGAAAGAGTGTACCCAGATTACACAGTGGGCAAATAATAATGAAAAGTATTCTTTCCCTGAATGACCTAAACATACTATTAAACCAAATGGTCGAGACTGAAAGACCATTAAGGTCTATAGGCAACCCGTTTAGGATCTCTTCTTCTCATGGATCCGCATATAACTGGCAATGAGTCTTCTTCGATAATGATTATAGACTAGAAAGTGTCACCATTACTGCTCTTCTCCAAACATTTCACTCTCCCCCAGCCCCTGGGTTCCAGGCATGCGGTAGGGAGGCACTTCCCTGCCCTTCTGAAGTTGGGTGTGGCCACAGGACCTTCTCTGGCTCGTGAACTGAGTAGCTACAGGATATATCACTTCTGGCAGGAAACTTTAAGAGTCACTGCACACTTGGCCACCTTTTTCCTTCTGTTTGCCACAGCCCCAGGCAGTGCTTCAGGTGGCAGCTAGTCTGTGAGTGGGTTCCTGCGCTGGAGTAACATGGCGCTCCCAGCTGACCCACGACGGATATATAGCCTAGAGGAATAATTCACCTTTACTGTATTTAAGTCGCTGAAACCTTGGGTGATTTGCTTTTACAATATCATCTAACTTATCCTGACTGACACAGAAATAGGTTTTGAGGCTCAGTTGTACAAAGAAATTTTCTAGCACCATCGCCATTTCGCTCCTGTATAGCCTCTTAACTCATCTCCCTGTTTCCACCCTCACTGCTCTCGAATCTGTCTTCTACATGGTTACCAAAGTGATTTTTCTAGACGAGCGCTCTGATCAGACCCTTCCATGTCAAACTCTCTAAAGAAGTCTCATTAACTTCAGGATTAAGTCCAAATCCTCAGCAGGATGCGTACAAGCAGGACACCTGAGAGCCTCAGCCCCTGCCCCTGTGCCTTCACAAGGTGAGCTGCTTACTCAGCCTCCACATTCCTATAATGCCTTACACACACTTCTGCATTAGTGCGTTTTACAGTATGTTGCCTTCCACCGCAACCGCTTGTGGACTCTGTGGCAACAGAACATCATGTGACAAGGATTGTAGTGCCTCTCCTGGGTGGCCCCGCCTCAGCCCTTGCAAGTCCTTATTCAGAGCTGAGTTAGTGAATAGAGGAGAGCATACACTATGCTTGTCATGGAAACAGTCAGGTGTACATTTCTGCTAAGTTATTTTCTTTTTTCCTTAATAAGATAAAAGACATATTTTTTATGTGTATTGAACACATTCGGTCTTGAATGATGTGTATGTTTCCTATATGTGAACCTGGAGTCCATTTTCCTAGTCTTTTTATTATTGGATGTTGCCTTCTTCTTAGGAGTTATTTCTATGGGAGCCTGAAAAAAATAAAACTATAAGTACAGACTATTCTGTTCAATGTAGCTCCATTATATTTAATGAAACAGTGTCCACCAACACTGTCACAGGTCAGAAACCGAACCCCTCAAACCACGCTCAGAAAAACCAAACTTCATGTGGTCTAACTGCAAGTAAAATAATTTATTGATTTAAATTTAGTTGACTATCACCAAAGCTTGGACACTAAATTTAAAATGTATGTTGTTGTTTTTTTTTTAACATCTTTACTGGAGTATAATTGCTTTACAATGTTGTGTTAGTTTCTGCTGTACAACAAAGTGAATCAGCTATATGTGTACGTATATCCCCATATCCCCTCCCTCTTGCGTCTCCCTCCCACCCTCCCTATCCCACCCCTCTAGATGGTCACAAAGCACCAAGCTGATCTCCCTATGCTATGCAGCTGCTTCCCACTAGCTATCTATTTTACATTTGGTAGTGTATATATGTCAATGCTTTATATTACAGAAAAAAAATAAGTTAACAATCTAGTTTGAAATACCAGGATCACATGAATAGGAAGAAAGGCCTGTTGGGCCAAAGATACTCGAATGTTTATCTAGTACATGCTCTTGCCTTCTGATAACAATACATGTAAGTCATTCCACACTAGGGGAAATCTCTTTTTTTAATGAAGATTCGAGAAATGAATTCCATAAGCTCTCTCTTTTTTTGAATTAAGGTATAGTTGTTGTACAATGTTATATAAGGTTCAGGTGTACAACATAGTGATTCACAATTTTTATTTATTTTTAACTTTTGAAAATATTTATTTATTTATTTTGGCTGCACCGGGTCTTAGTTGCGGCATGTGGGATCTTCGTTGTGGCATGAAGGATCTTTAGTTGCAGCACACGGACTTCTTAGTTGCTGCATGCATTCAGGATCTAGTTCTCCAACCAGGGATCGAACCCAGGCTCACTGCATTGGGAGCATGGAGTCTTTGACCCACTGGACCCCCAGGGAATTCCCCCACAACTTATAAAGGTTATACTCCATTTATAGTTATTATAAAATATTGTATATTCCTCTTGTTGTACAGTATGTCCTTGTAGCTTATTTATTTATTTATTTTATTATTATTATTTTTTTTTGCGGTACCTGGGCCTCTCACTGTTGTGGCCTCTCCTGTTGTGGAGCACAGGCTCCAGACGCGCAGGCTCAGTGGCCATGGTTCACAGGTCCAGCTGCTCCGTGACATGTGGGATCTTCCCTGACCGGGGCACGAACCCGCATTCCCTGCATCGGCAGGCGGACTCTCAACCACTGTGCCACCAGGAAAGTCCCTAGCTTATTTATTTTATACATAGTATTTTATACTTCTTAATCCCCCACCCGTATATTGCCCCTCCTCTCTTCCCTCTCCCCACTGGTAACCACTAGTTTGCTCTCTATAACTGTGAGTCCGTTTCTGTTTTGATATAGTCACTAGTTTGTTGTATTTTTTAGATTCCACATACAAGTGATATCATATAGTATTTGTCTTTCTGTCTGACTTATTTCACTTAGCATAATACCCTTCATGTCCATCCATGTTGTTGCAAATAGAAAAATTTCATTCTTTTTTATGGCTGAGTAGTATTCCTTTATATATATATACATATATATATATATGTATATATATATATATGCATGCCACATTTTCTTTATCCACTCATCTGTTGATAGACATTTAGGTTACTTCCATATCTTCACAATTGTAAATAATGGTGCTATGAACATTGGGGTACTTATATCTTTTTGAATTAGTGTTTTCAGGTGGTTTTTTTTCTTTTTTTTCTTTTTTTTGACATATGCCCAGGGGTGGAATTGCTGGGTCATATTGTAGTTCTATTTTTAGTTTTTTGAGAAATCTCCATACTGTTTTCCACAGTGGCTGCACAAGTTTACATTCCCACCAACAGTGTGTGAGGATTTCCTTTTCTCCACCTCCTCACAAGCATTTGTTCTTTTTGATGATGGCCATTCTGACAGGTGTGAGGTGATCTCTCATTGTGGTTTTGATTTGCATTTCCCTGATGATTAATGGTGTTGAGCATCTTTTCATGACCATAAGCTTTCTTGATTGTTCTTTCCACTGGGATCCATTGGTGATCCCAAACTTCTGTCTCAACATGTTAGCAGCTTTCTAATTTCATTATTATCTTACTTTTTGGCCTACCTTTTGAATTTTGAATTTTAGTAAACTGGCTCACTTATTCTTATTTCACAGTCATCTTTGTCAAGGATAAATTTTAGTTCATATTTATTTAGATGGGTTTATATTTTTAAAAACACATTTTTTTTGCCCTGTTGGAAAAAGTGATGCAGTATTCAGGCCTATATAAAAATATCATATTTATAGAATTTAAAAAATATAAACCATATTAAAAATTCTTTGATGGCTAAAACAAAAGATAAAAATTCACTTTGTAATTAATAAGATTTTAATAGTCATTTTTTTCAAAAGTAAAAGATTTTTCTTTCCAGCTTAAAATTTATTTTATAAACCATAACATGAAATGCATGCTTAGTTTTAAATATATGAGAAATATTGAGAATAACCATAGTAGTACGCATCTTTAAAAAAAACAACAAAAGTTGCAAAGGCCATTTTCTTATTTATAGCAGGTGCTACAAATCAAATACTTTATTTTATCCAATAAATTTTCCCAATTTTTTTTGCTGAGGTTTCCTCCCAGGAAGCCTGCAGCCTTTGTTATCTCGGTCTCACCAGGGGATCAGGGCAAAGACATTGGATACCCATGTTTTCTGAAAACACTATTCAAATGAATCCACAAGACCTAAAAGGAGAGGGAGAATGCTCTCAGGAAACTCTTTTACCCTTATACAATTACCAAACATACATATTTATGTATCATATTAAGGAGCTGTCATCATAAAAGGCACAGAGACCCTAGATGAAGAGAAAATGAGCAATTATGTTTTAGTAAAATTTTTGAAAAGCAAATTACAGAATCAACATGTTTGGTTTGTGGGATAAGGACTCAATGGAACCTTTTATTAGGATCACTGAGGTCAAGGGTATAATGGAAGGTGTTGGTGCTTTGGGATGACAGGCAAAATGTGATAAACGTGATAAGCAGAAAAACTGAATACATTTTTACTGTTTCGCCCAGGGCTGATACTTCATTATTTATTCAATTTGGCCATTAGTTTAGTTCTTTCAACAAGAAGTTACTGAGCACCTACTTTTTTTTTTTTTTTTTGCGGTACGCGGGCCTCTGACTGTTGTGGCCTCTCCCGTTGCGGAGCACAGGCTCCGGACACGCAGGCTCAGCGGCCATGGCTCACGGACCCAGCCGCTCCGCGGCATGTGGGATCTTCCCAGACCGGGTCACGAAACCGCATCCCCTGCATCGGCAGACGGACTCTCAACCACTGCGCCACCAGGGAAGCCCTTGAGCACCTACTTTTTATTAAACACTATTCTGGGGACCGAGTGACAAAGATGAAAAGGACAGAGTCCCTGCCCTAGAAGGAGGCGGCATTGATGCAAGTGTTTCTCAAGGCTCACCTGCTGGTTTTGCTTCCAGGGAGAGGCCTCGATCCTATCCCCAGAGACTGGGATTCAGGAAGCAGGGGCCCGTGGAGCTGAGGGTACAGGCATCCTCTGAGCGTAGGCTGGCCTGCGTCTGGGCTTGGGGTTATTTGTACTCTTAATTCAGACTAGTATCCTTCCATTCATTAGGAGGAATAAAGTGCATCTTGACAAGATGAAAGAAACAAGTCAAGAAGGAAAGCATAAAGATAGAGAAAAAAATTATCAGGAAGTGGAGGTGAAGGGCAGAGCGAAAGGAAAATGAGTGTGAGATGAATGAGTGGGTCTCGAAAGAGAAAAAGAAAGCGTACTGTTGGGGTGACACACAAACACCGGCTGTTTCCACACAGGAAGTCTCCTTACACCTGAAGAAGCGGAGCTCCAGGCCTCACAGAGCGGGAAGCAGTGACAGTCCCTAACTAGGAGGCACCAGTGCCTGTCTCAGCCCCTAGAAGGAGGTACATCCTTGGGTTACGTGTTCCTGTGGCAGCCATCCTTGTGTTCTGGGGAGGAGGGCTAACTTCTGGCAGTCTGTGCCTGAGGGGGACTTAGAAAGCCCTCAGAGGCTCACAGATTCAGTCACTACCCCTCCAATTGGATAATTAATGTCAGGTGCAATCATTCCTTTTAAAGACTTGCGGGTGCAATGGTCCAAGCCCAGGGGGCTCAGAGCTGCACTCCTTTCCCACCAAGCTGCTCTGTGCCCATCAGTCTCACCCTCCCTGCTCTCCTCTGCCCTCTTACCTGCTCACCTTCCAGTCAGCCATCCTGCCCAGCATGGCTCCTGGTTCTTAGTTCACCTGCCTTGGTCCTCAGCTTGGACTTGAATTTCTCCTAATGTTGAGCTGCTAAGAGGTCACTGACCTCTGTGTCTTGGCCCAGTTCCGGAACTCTCATTGCTGAACTGCACTCTGATTATTTGCATCCCAACCTTAGGCCCTTAAGGGGATGGACTAGGTGCTGTGAGGGAAGCCATTGTCCCTGAGACAAGAAGGCAAGAGCAGAACGGAGGGTTCCTACAGACCCATGACTGCCCCTGTCTCACCCATAAAGCCCTGAAGGAGAAAGCAACTTCCCTGTATGCCTCCCACCCCCAATTAATAGCAGCTTGTAGGACTCTCCCAGCTACCTAGTTTGAGGATACGGTGGAGAAATTGAGACTGTTCCGGTCCCCACCTGACAGCTGATGCAGAGGAATGGCTCCCAGGTGTTGGTGGATGATAATGAAGGAGGCTGCCTCAGCTCTTCAAGAAGTATGAGAAGCCAGTCTGGTCAACAACATGAACAAGGAGTCCGGATGCTTCTCCTGCCTCAGCGGTTCTTAGTCACTTGCCGCTGTTTACCTTGCCTCCACGTCCGGGCTAGACTCTCCTGGAGGTGGTAAACAAGACCGTTTTCATGAAAACCATGCAGTAGGAGCCATAATGCTCATACAGGATCCTGAGAAGTGATTCAGGCCACTTTCCTCGGAAGCGTGCTGAGCCTTTTAACAGGATTTGGATCATTTATGGACTCCTCCGATAGCCCGTCAGGAATGTAAGGTTGACTTATTCTATCTTCTTTTCTGAAGCAATCTGATCTGTTCTTTGCAGTAGAGGGCACAATTCTCTCCATATACATAGGAGGGGAATGTTAGCTTGGAGGAGAGGAAGGTATAAGAAAGAACTTTCTAACAATAAGAATGGAATGACAATCTCTTAGTGAAGCCAGAGAGGAAAGTATCAGGAATTAGGTAGAACTGAAAACAATATGGAAAACTTTTTTTTTTTTTAAGTGAAGCATTTGCTCAACACATTTTAACAGGTGAAACTGAGAACTCAAAATGGGTCATCTGATTGACTAAAAGTCTCAAACCCTGTGTTTTGATATATTATAAAGACTGGATTATACATGCACAGGCAACACACCTCTCTTCCCTAGCTTGGGGTCACGTTTATTTGACTATTCAAGCCATAACAATTGGTGTTTCCTGCTTGCCCAGAATGTTGAAGTCTGCAATCTCTTTCCTAGGACTCCTCTCCTCACGTAGTCCTGGGAATCACTAGGGAATGCTTCCACATCTCTCGAACCCACCCAGATGACCACTCAGAACTCCAGAGTTTTCCAAGTCACCTGTGACCTTTTCTGGTAAGACTTAACACTGCACATGCAAGATCGATTTGCTCTAAGTGCAGATACATCTTTCTCTGAACCCTTCAAAATCCCTTTGAGGTGCAGGGCAATGATGTTCAGTAAGGCTTTACTGAATCTTTGGGAAATAATACTCTCTGGTGCTGAAGTGATTTACCTGGAGGTTTGAACGCAGTGTTGGGGTTCTAGCCCCGCCCCCTGCAGATTCTTGTGTGTCTGGAAGCTAGTCTACTACTCCAGCCAAGTAGAAATCTCCACGTTCCTTCACTTCAGGCTTCCTACTTCTTCTTCTTTGTTTTAAAAAAAAAAAAAATTTATTTATTTTATTTATTTATTTTTGGCTGCATTGGGTCTTCGTTGCTGCGTACAGCTTTCTCTAGCTGTGGCGAGCGGGGGCTACTCTTCGTTGTGATGCGCGGGCTTCTCATTGCGATGGCTCCTCTTGTTGTGGAGCACGGGCTGTAGGCGCGCGGGCTTCAGTGGTTGGGGTTTGTGGGCTCTAGAGCACAGGCTCAGTAGTCGTGGCGCACGGGCCTAGTTGCTCCACGGCATGTGGCATCTTCCCGGCCCAGGGCTCGAACCCGTGTCCCCTGCATTGGCAGGCAGATTCTTAACCACTGAGCCACCAGGGAAGCCCTGGCTCCCTACTTGTTTAGCTCCATATCTCAAGGAGTATCTCTCCTTCCCCAAGGCCCAGGCCCGCCCATTCTTGCCCCAGCTAGACCGACATCGGAAACTCCCATTCCTTTAGCAGAAGAAGCAGGGCATAGCTGACAGTGAAGGCTCAGATGGTACAATCACAATACTAGTTGAAAATGTATTTCCCAAATTTGGGGTAGTTCAGTCTTGGTACGTGGAGGGCACTAATATCCAGTGTAAATCCATATTTGGGGAAAACAGTTCACTAACCTGCAAAGACACAGTCTGCATGAAAATGCAGCCATTTGCATTTACCTGACAGAACAAGGATTTATTCCATAGAAACTACATTCAGATTTATGGTGACTTCCCAAGTCTCTCCAGGAACAATGGGAGGTAATTTTATGTGTAACTAAAAGTTCCTTCCTGGTGAATTTCCCAAAACAAAGGGAATTTGTTACCAAATTTAACTGATATTTTCAACTCTAGGAACTGAAACTTTCAGCAACCTCAAATGGAAAGTCCTTTTCTAAAAATAATAATAAAAGCAATTCTTATGATTCTTCGCCAGGCACACCACACTAAGTTTTAGTTACTGTTCACCATGAATTCAGGTTAGCATGGGGAAACAGAATACAGATGAGATATCCATACACCTTTCTTTTAAAAAGGAATAACAAATAGATTGACTTTTCTAAGTGGCATTCATTTTTTTGTGTGTGGCGACAAGTTCTAGCTCAGGCTTTTCTTTCTGTTTGCAGAAAAGCATTGACAAACATTCATTCGAATAAAATTATGTTCTCATCCCAGCCATTTGTGAAAATTTAGGTCTTAATTAAGCTGCAGAGGTGAACTGAACAGTTATCTGGAAATGAAATAAGTGAAACATGAATAGCAATTTGGTAACAGTTTAAACATAAAAGTTTTAGAATTACACATATAGTACCTGTTTATTGTAGAAAATTTGGACAATATGGGAAAGGAGAAATAAGAAAATACTCACCAATAATCCTAACACCCAGGGATAATCACTTGTTATTTTGGTGTCTTTCCTTCTGATATAGTTTTCTAATCATTAAAAAAAATGACTGTGATCATATGATATCTTAATTTTCCTGTGAGTTGAAATAAAAGTATTTTTCTATAAAAGTATTCTTCTATAAAGATAAAAGTATTTTTCTATAGAAAGTATTTTTTCTATGAAAAAAGTATTTTTCTATAAAATTTTTTTTTTTTTTTGGCAATATGTGGGCCTCTCACTGCTGTGGCCTCTCCCGTTGCGGAGCACAGGCTCTGGATGCGCAGGCCCAGCGGCCATGGCTCACGGGCCCAGCCGCTCCGCGGCATGTGGGATCCTCCCAGACCAGGGCACGAACCCGTGTCCCCTGCATCAGCAGGCAGGCTCTCAACCACTGCGCCACCAGGAAAGCCCTAAAATAGCATTGTGATGATCACAAAATAGTGTTACTGTTGGGCTTGTGGAGACCTTTTTAATTTCTGAGGTTAGTTATAAGCCATGTTTGTACAGGTTGATACAGGACAAGTAATTTTGTTAGAACCAGAGGTTCTGTTATAATCTGGTCTGATTTACCATATCATTAGTAGGAGACTGGACCATTCAGAAACCAGTTAAAGGCATGAGCAAATCATACGGTTTCTCTTCTATCTGAGGTGGAATCTCAGGTGGAACCCTTGGATTTTGCCTTTTTTAGGCCAATGATGATTCTCATTAGTCTTGGAAGAACCTCTAATGATGGGATTGCTGAGTGGTTCAGTCATAACTACAACTGGCCAGTCCATCAATTTCACCTAGTAGACAAACCAAATACCTTTCCTGACATCCTGCTATGTGCCAGACTAGCCTAGATGTTGCATGTGCCTTAAGCACGTAGATCTGATCTTGCTCGGGGGCACTGGCAACCTAGCTTGAGCTTGTTAATCAAAATTTATTTGGAAGTTTCTTTGCAGGGTTACATCTTTGAAGTTAGTCTCATCAATCACTAAGCATGTAGTATAGCAGGATGGATTATAAAGCGATGCTCCAATTCTTCAAAATGAACCAAATGCGGAAATGTCTATTTTATTATCTAGTCTACGTCCATAGGGCAAGCATTTTGTAAGCCTTTGGATTGCATATTTGGCTAAGGTCTGCAATCAGAAAGGGAAGCCACTACCTAGAATATATGTCAATTATAGGCAAGGTGAATCATGTCCCTTATAGAGCTGAAGAAGTCCAAGAGTAACAACTTGCCCCTAAATGCCTGGTCAGTTACCTTGAAATATAACACCATATCAGGGACTTAAAGTTGGTCTTGGAAGCTAGAAGACTGAACATTTGACTAAATAAATGTCATTTCTCAAACTTCGCAAAATCTCTCGTTTAGGAGCAGATGATGACCCTCAGGTGTCTATAAGTAAATTTCTTAAAAGTATACTGCACACAATGTATTTTTTCCATAGAGCTTTTAATTAGAAAATTGTATACTAGGCAATGAATTCTATGTTCAACATAATCAAATAGATGGAGCTCTTATAGCTGAAAAAGCCATCTATTTCCGAATTCATCCATCTTAAAAGAGGTACTCTAAGTGGACTAGATGGTAGCAAAAAATAATATACATTTGTTATTCTAATCTGAAGAACGTGAGTCGCTTCTGGTAAGTTATTCTCCCATAAGCCATAAGGTCAGTGGCTTAACAAAGAGAAGTAACAGAGAAGGGGAAACAGAGAGGCCAAACGTACAGTTCTGGATGTATATTTATATATCCAACACCTGCTACTGACAAATTCTGAAGACCTCATTCCATGCATGCTGTACTAAAAGCAACCATTTTATCACATGTGCGTTTGAATTGTTGGTGCATTAGATAATACTCTTTTTCCATTTGCTTTCCACACTTTAAGATTCCTGAGAGTGTGGAGTGTCACTAATTATGGTGTATGATCACGTGGTAATCCTGTCAGCATACAGCAAAGGACAAATTTGCTTTATTCAGTTATTTGTATTGCCACAGAGCAAAACTGACTCATCACAACATAGGAATTTAACATTTCCATTGCACGCCTTACCCTGTAATACATATAAATGAAGACATTAATGTTTTCTAAGTATCCACAGATATCTTTTTGACAACAGGTTCTCATTTTATTTCTTTGCTTAATGCCTACATTAAAATAAAATGGATTAGGACAAAAGATAGATGATTAACATCACAATTAAACTAGCTAAGTATGCAAAGGTGTTAATTGCCCACTTACAAGCATTACAAAACTGAGCTCAGGTATATGTGACTACAGAGGTAGTCATATATGCTGCTTGTTTATTTTTATGATTGGATTTTGAAGGAAAATGGTTAGGATTCCACATACTACACAAAACATACAAACAAAATAGTACTTGATAGTTAAAGCAGAGAGATTAGGTTTTGAACCTGTTACTTTAGATGACATGTTAAAGGATGCCTTTCATATGGGAAACAGTTGCTCACTTGGTGTTGCCAGTAAATCACTGAAAAAAACCAAACAAACACAATACTGCATTTAAGGAATCAAAACTAGTAGTAGTTTTTTCATTTTATACTTTCTAGTATTCATTGAGGGTATTTACTGAATTTCCTAATTACAAAATGTTCATTCTTTTCATTCTTGTTCTCTGGAATGAGAGATTACCAAAAGTCAGGACCAGTAAGGTAAATTTGTCCTAAAACCACATAAGCCTAAAAATGGAAACCTATATTAGACTTTCTTTTCAGAATGGTGAGGAGTTAAACTAACAATTCTAGCTCTGGGACACTAAAAAATATATGCGAACTTGCTAAGGGAAAGCACTAATTTAAAATTACATATATATATATGCATTCAGCTAAGAAAATCCCCACAGCAATGAGAAAATGTTAAGAATTTCATAAGGCTTTCATTTCTATTATGGTTGCCCTGTTGCTAGGGTTAACATTGGACAGGATGGAATTTTTTACATGCAATCATTTTAGGACTTTCATTCCAAATTTTAAGATCATGGCTGTGAAACAACTTTCTTATAAATGAGCCATTGAAAAATCATTTTGTAATACAAAATAACATCTGAGACAGAAGTTGAATTTTGTAAGTGATTAGAACTGTTAGTTAAAGGTGTCTGGAACTCTGTGCTTCAAGTGAACTCTGTGTCACTTGAAATCAACTTTAAATAGGTTAATGAAACGATGGACTAGAAGTGGTGAGGGTCTTCTGTATAAAGACAGAAGCCACCTGAGATAAAATGGGAAGAGTTCTATCTTTATAAACAATGGAAATAGCTCAATTGTGAAAGCAACAAAATTATTTTTTATAAAAGGCCTCCATTGTATCCTTCTCAAAATAATTCCTACTATTTCTTGATGACTGTAAAGAAATCAGCTGTCTACTTATAATACTTACTGGAAAGCTATTTTACTCAAATCTAGTGATCAAGAAATATCTGATGAACCCAGTAAGTACCTGTCACTTCTACTTTCTGAAATATTTATGGTTCTCCTGAGAAAAATTACCAGACTTAGGGGAACTTTGAGAGAATATAACACAAGGTACCTTAGTAGTAGATAGCCTTACTTCTGAAACCTGCAGGGACTATTAGGTTGGAATGAAGTTCATAGCCATTTAGGGATATACCACATCAACTTTACAACTTCTGAATATGGAAGAGAAATACAATTAAGATAAAAAAATCAAACACATAACACAAAATCCCTAGGGACACCTTTTCCTTCCTTAACACAAATGCATTGTTTTATCAGGCAAATCTGTGTAAACAATCTACCTGGATTTCAGGATGGCATTTTGTCGTCTCTTATGGCAACATAATGAACAGGAGAGAGAAATGTAGACTGGATTACAGTACAGCTGTGTGGATCCTTAGGTGTTCAAATGAGACAGGTGACCCTGCGTATATGTGAGTGGTCTTGTATATGACGAGAGTAAGTGGAATGAAATACAAGAGACATTTCTTAACAAGTTTCAGATAATAAATTTGCTGATGTGAATATATTAGAAACAGAATTCATATTCAGAAGAATGCTGAAATGTGGATTAATGAATCAAATGAATGAGATTAAACTTTAAAGGAAGAGCCTGATACTCGCCTTTCGGTCCCAACGTCTTCCAAGGCTTGGCAACTTTCTAAGCTTTGAAATGAGAGAACAAAATGTAAAGAAGACTAACAGATTCTCTCAATGCAGTGAGGATAGCTGGAATCCCTACAGAGGGGCAGTGGCTAATGGGAAATAAGCCAAGAATTGGGAGAGGATGCTGAGGTGTGGGGTGGGTGTGGGTGGGAGTTTGGCTTGTGTCTGTGCTGTGCTTTGGAGGCTGGGGGTCAGCATTCACACTCTAAGAGACTCTGCTTTCTGTGGGTATAAGTAGCAGTTTAAGATCATGACACCCAAAAGGGGAGGTGGCCTTAGTCTCGAAGGAAACGTTTTACTGTCTGACACAGGGTTCTGTCTGATAGTTGGGATGAGCCAGTGGGGGGTTTCTCAGTGGAAGGGGCAATCTGCCTCCTAGTGTTTAGGTGGCTGGAATGTGGTGAGCAGGAAGTCCAGGTGAGGAGCAGCACAGTTCCCAGCAGGGGAGGCTGGCAAAAAGCCACCGCAATGAGAAGCCTGCGCACTGCAACGGAGAGTGGCCCCCGCTCACCGCAGCTAGAGAAAGCCCACGCACAGCAACGAAGACCCAACGCAGCCAAAAATAAATAAATAAATTTATATTTAAAAAAAAAGCTATGGAGAAAGTCAGTTCTATGGATAAACGAGTCTCAGTCTTAGCAGGGAAAGTGAATTAAATTCTGGAAACAAAGATAACATCTTCACAATCAGGATTGCACATAGGGCAGGGGAGGGGAGGATCAGTGTGTGAGGCTACCACTTTGAGGGGTCCACTTTGAGGTGTCAGACGCCAGGCTAGGCAAGTCAACATTAAAAACAACCAACCGATCTGAGGGAACGGGGCTCCAGATTATAAGCCAGCTCTGGTCTGGATAGCTCTAAACATTGAAGTTATTTTCAGAAGGTTAGTACAACTGAAAATAGAGTAGCTAAAGTACATAGCACAACCACAGACTAGTTACTGATTACGTTACAATAATCAATATTACAAAATTTAATTTTACAAAATTAAATATGACAAAATTTAATTTTAAAATATGAATAGGGATAGCATAATAGAGGGATTAGGACCCTGGACGCTGAAGTCCCTGGTTTCAAATCCCGGCTCTACCCTTTATTAGCTGTGTGACTTTGGACAAGTGAGTTAATTTCTCTATGCCTCTAATAGCACCCATCTCAAAGGGGTTTTGCAAGGATTAAATGGGTTAATATTTTCCAAGCACTTAGAGCAACACTTGGGAAATCATAAATGCGATATAAGCATTTGCTAAATGAAAATGGACATTCAGATTGATGATGGCAATATAAAGGCCTATCCCAACATATAAATGGGCAAAGAACATAGACAATCACACAACAGATGATTCAACGATTGAATAAGCATAGAAAAATATTCAACATTAATAATAATCAATGGGATGTGTCTTAAAAAAAAAAGGTACCATTATAATGGTAATACCATTGCAGACAAGATGGAATGGGTATGTTTCTCTGTTCCTTCACAAAACACTTACTCTTTATGCCAGGTACATTTGTACATACTGGTGATAGAAAAATGAAGACCTCATCCTTCCCTTGAAAATCTCAGTCTAGGTAAGAGACAAAGATGTAGAGTTCAATTATGAAACAATGTGATGAATTGTATATCTTACTCGGACCCATGTACAAAAGGCCATTGGAACACACAGGTAGAGGTTATTAACTGTGCCTGGAGGAAGAGAGGAGAGTAGGAAAGGTCAGGTGAGACCAGGTTAAACAGATGCTTGCATGACACTGCTAGCGAATTTTGCATTAAGGTAGAAAACGATAATAACTGCTCTTCATTTTCTAATTAAGAAGTTAAACCCAATATCTGTAATATCCATGCATTAATTTGAGGGAAACAAAGATATCCTTAAATACTTAGAGGGTATTCCTTGGGATGGTCATTCCTATAGAGTTAGGGGAAACCTAGCACGTGCATCTCCTTACATTTTGGAAGCAGTTTGACCATTTTACTGTAGATTCATAGAGGAGTTCATCTAACCTTAAAATCCTGGGAAGTAAGTAGGACTATTTATAATAATAACTGGAAATGCTTAATGAAATCGTGGTATATTAACTTAACGGAAAATTCTGCAGAAGATTTAAATAGAAATCTTGGAATCCATGTATTAGAAATATGGAAACATACAACATAATATAAAATGAAATAACAAAATGGTATGTATGATAAGAGTACTACTAAGCATATAGGAAAGACTTAAGGGAAAAATTTAAATGGTTGATTTGATATGTTTAGATTAGTGGAACTGTGGCTATTTAAGTATTTTTCTGTTTCTATTTTTGCGGGTTAATTTTAGTACAAAAGAAAACAATGAAAATGTCTTCATATAGGTCCAAAAAGATAAATATTGTATTAAAGAGATCAGCTTGACAACACATCAGATAAAAAGGCCCAGAGACTTTAACTATAAATTCAAAATGAAACAACAATTTGATATCATTCCCCCAAAAGCAAATTCCATATTGAGGAGCTAAACCAGAAGAATAGAATTTACAATAGGGATGTGGCAACCCCATCTTCGTTGTCACTGATCAGACTGTCTGAAACTTATTTTGTTCTGGAAGCCACATTGTAAGAGAGATATAGGCAAATTGGCCTATACTCAGATAAGAAAGGGTGAGGGAATGGAATTGAAGAATGTGCCAATTCTTAACACAGGGGAAGGTAACTTGTGGGTAGGTAGACGTCACAGTTTTGTTCAAAAATGTTAAGTGCTGTCTTGGAGAAGACAGAATAGACTTTCTTTATGTAAATCCAGGAGTCTCTTTGAATAGTCACTTTAGTACTGTTCAAAATAAAATGGTCAGCCATGAAAGGTAATGAATTCCTTGGAATTAGACTTGTTAGCTAGATGATGGATACAATCTGAGGGGGATATTACAGAGGAGGTGAGAGTTTGGAAGTCAATAACTCAAATTGTCTTCTGAAGAAATCCACAACTTGGCATGCTTTCTTGAATCTGCAGAACCTACTTGTTACTTCTCTTTTGTATCATGTTTATGATTAACTGGGCTGCTATGATTAGGAATGAGAAAGAGCTGGGTAAGATGTTAGAATGAGTTGAAATGAAGAAAGTTGATATTTAAGGATGAAAGTGGTGACTTGAAAAAGGTGCTACTATCAAATCCTTCAGTAATGAACAGTTGGATGAAAAGCTGAAAGCTTGTGTTACAGTAGCAATTCCAATTACTGGCATTTTGCAATGAAGAACAGTTTTATTAAATTTCATTCCATTAAAAATTAAATCCTTTTAAATCCTCTGAAGGAATGTTGAAGGAACATTGCAGAACCTAGAGCAATAGCTATGGACTCACATATTTTCTGGTTTTTGAGAATGAAAGATACACTTAAAATATATTTAAAAGTGGATTTTTTTATTCTTGAAAAGCTGGTTTATTTTTTTAAACTTTTAATTTTATATTAAAATAAAGCCAATTAACAATGTTGTGATAGCTTCAGGTGCACAGCAAAGTGACTCAGCCATACATATACATGTATCCATTCTCGCCTGAACTCCCCTTCCATCCAGGCTGCCACATAACATTGAGCAGAGTTCCCTGGGCTATACAGTAGGTCCTTATTGGTTATCCATTTTAAATAGAGCAGTGGGTATTGAAAAGCTGGTTTCTGAACTGGGAATTTTCTGTGGGTGATTATTAACGACCTAGTCTCAAAAATATTATAACATATTTATTGCTTTTTGCTTTAATGATTTTCATAGGACAGAATTCATTTCTTGAAGTCAAAGATTCAGATTATTATTGTAATAATTCAAGGCTTTTTGTTTTAATTGAGTGATGTGTGGCAAATTACAAGGACATAATTCAGCCAAAGGAATGTTCTAAATCTTGGTTTGTCTTCTCATGACGCTTGAAAGAGTTGCATGGTGTAATCAGCAAGGAACGACCAACATTTCAGAAGTTCCTACTTATAATAACTTGCTTTAGCCTACTGGATCTTAGGATTTTTGTTTTAATGTGGAATTTTAAGTGTAATTGTTGGTATCTATTTTTAAGTTATTAAGAAGTGTCTATAAATACTATGTTTAGTCCTTTAATTGGGGTAATGGGATTCTGTTGTAAACTAGTTTAATTAAAAATGCTTGATTGGGGACTTCCCTGGTGATGCAGTGGTTAAGAACCAGACTGCCAATGCAGGGGACACAGGTTCATGCTCTGGTCCAGGAAGATCCCACATACCGCGGAGTACCTAAGCCCGTGCACCACAACTACTGAGCCTGTGCGCCACAACTACAGAAGCCCATGCACCTAGAGCCCGGGATCTGCAACAAGAGAAGCCACTGCAATGAGAAGCCCTCGCACCGTGACAAAGTGTAGCTCCCGTTCTCTGCGACTAGAGAAAGCCTGCACACAGCAGTGAGAGCTCAATGCAGGCAAAAATAAATATAAATAAATAAATTTTTAAAAAAAGAAAAAAATGCTTGATTGAAACTATTTTATCTTATGGGAAATTGATTTTCTGGTGCCTAAAGAGATGACCCACGTAGCACACATTTCATTTCAAGACAATATGGTTTAGTCCTTCCGATCTAATGAGATTTTGTTTTGTTTTGATTTGGTTTTCGTTGTTGTTATTGTTGTCAACAGGAATTTTGTAGATCTTGAAATTTTGATACTGTTTAGGATTTTTTTTTTTGGATTTATGAAGTACTAAACTTTCCTTTGTTATTTTTTTTGCCCCAGATTTTTATTTTAATTGGGATATGGTTGTTTTACAATGTTGTATTAGTTTCTACTGTACAGCAATGTGGAGTTCCCTGTGCTCTACAGCAGGTTCTTATTAGTTACCTATTTTAAACATATTACTGTATATATGTCAATCCTAATCTCCCAGTTCATCCCCCCACCCCACCCCCACTTTCCTCCCTTGGTATGCATATGTTTGTTCTCTACAACTGTGTCTCTATTTCTGCCTTGCAAACTGGTTCATCTGTACCATTTTTCTAGATTCCACATATATGCATTAATATACAATATTTGTTTAGGATTTTTATTTGGAAAGAAAGCATTATTTATGTACACACATATATCAAATATAGGAATATATTGTTTGTCAGCAGTTCAGAAATTATTCCATTTTGTAAACGTTTTATGGGCAAATCTCAGAACAAACTATCTATATTTTAAATCTATTTTTCCTTGGTGAGTGGTAGGCCAAGTGATATTTCTTTTGAAGATAGCAGACATGTCATAAGTAAATTAAAATGAAAGGAGTTAATTAGGTTCAAGCATGACATGCTGGTACTCAAAAACATTTGGAAGTTCCCACTGCTAAATAAATAAACGGTCAAATTTAAATGGATTAAATATGAACATAATGGTATATTTATGTCTTGGATTGCTATAGTTCCCCCTACCCCCCACCAGATAATTAGTATTCAGAACAAATACTTTATAATCAACAATATGCAACAGAGGGGAAGTAGAGCTCAACAATTATGAGAAATGATTCTTTTCTCTGGAGACTTATAAGCAGGTGTCCTTAATATGGACAAATACACACACACTCACACCCACACACACCTTCCATCAACTACCTCTGCTGCTCTAGCTTATAGAGCACTTCTGTTCTTGGCTTATGGCCATGTGTTTCTGGCCTTGGGCCTTGACATTGTCCTTGAAAAAGGAAACAGATGACTGTAGGAAATGAGTCCAAGAAGATGTAGCTCTAAATTATCAGAACAGCTAGCAATCCCAGGGAGAGAAATGGACTCATGTCCTTACAGAGCATGAAGCACTGATGATAGCATCCTTACACAGTAAAAAACAAATAACAAGTGGTATTAATTGAGAGAAGAGACCTTGTAGGGAATGAGGAGAAATATCACCTCAAGTCTGAATGTTCCTGCGTACTGGATACATTCTAGGAATCTTAAGTTAGCAACATTGATCAAGAACTGTTTTGACTCTTAGAGGAAAATATAGGCAGAACATTCTATGACATAAATCACAGCAAGATCCTTTTTAACCCACCTCTTAGTGAAATGGAAATAAAAACAAAAATATACAAATGGGACCTAATGAAACTTAAAACTTTTGCACAGCAAAGGAAACCATAAACAAGATGAAAAGACAACCCTCAGAATGGGAGAAAATATGTGCAAATGAAGCAACTGACAAAGGATTAATCTCCAAAACATACAAGCAGCTCATGCAGCTCAGTATCAAAAAAACAAACAACCCAACCCAACCCAAAAATGGGCAAAAGACCTAAACAGACATCTCTCCAAAGAAGATAAACAGATTGCCACCAAAATGTGAAACGATGCTCAACATCACTAATCATTAGAAAAATGCAAATCGAAACCACAATGAGGTATCACCACATACCAGTAAGAATGGCCATCATCAAAAAATCTACAAAAAATAAATGCTGGAGAGGGTGTGGAGAAAAGGGAATCCTCTTGCACTGTTGGTGGGAATGTAAATTGATACAGCCAATATGGAGAACAGTATGGAGGTTCCTTAAAAAACTAAAAGTAGAACTACCATATGACCCAGCAATCCTACTACTAGACATATACCCTGAGAAAACCACAATTCAAAAAAAGACATGTACCACAATGTTCATTGCAGCACTGTTTACAATAGCCAGGACATGGAAGCAACCTAAGTGTCTATCGACAGATGAATGGATAAAGAAGATGTGGCACGTATATACAATGGAATATTGCTCAGCCATAAAAAGAAACAAAATTGAGTTATTTGTAGTGAGGTGTTGGACCTAGAGTCTGTCATACAGAATCAAGTAAGTCAGAAAGAGAAAAACAAATACCGTATGCTAACACATATATGTGGAATCTAAAAAAAATGGTTCTGAAGAACCTAGGGACAGTACAGGAATAAAGATGCAGACGTAGAGAATGGACTTGAGGACACAGGGAGGGCGAAGGGTAAGCTGGGACAAACTGAGAGAGTAGCATTGACATATATACACTACTAAATGTAAAATAAATAGCTAGTGGGAAGCAGCCACATAGCACAGGGAGATCAGCTCGGTGCTTTGTGACCACCTAGAGGGGTGGGATAGGGAGGGTGGGAGGGTGGCACAAGAGGGAGGGGATATGGGGATATATGTATACATATAGCTGATTCACTTTGTTATACAGCAGAAACTAACACAATATTGTATAGCAATTATACTCCAATAAAGATATTTTAAAAAATAAAATAAAAGAATTAATTCTAGGAAAGAACAAGGGACTGGAGAAGAAGGAAATAATGTATGCCCTTTAGTTTGTGCATATTTGTATTATCTGAATTTTTTAAAAGGGTACATACATTTTTGTAATGTTAAAATACTAATCACTAAGACAAGTGTAATAAAATCTATTGCTCTGTTGTTCATCAAAAAATAAATAAATAAAAAGAACTTTTTTGAGTACTATAGATTTAACTATTCCAGAAGGCATTAGACTATGAAAGTTTACTGAGAGACAGAAAAGAAGACCTGACCAAATAGAAATTCACAAGGTCCTTGTTCTTGGTTGGAAAGTCTAATATGGTATCAATTCTTCCCAAATTAATTTAAAGTTTTAACATCTCTAAACACAATCTCTGTGATGTTTGGAGGAATTTACCTTAGTATTAATATAGAAAAAGAGATGACACATGACAGAATTAACTGGTGAGAATCTATTTTCCCATGCCACCCATTTCAAACATATAGAAATTCTAGATGAAATGTAATACAAAAAGCAAATAAATAGCTAAGAGATTGAGAAAAAATGAAACTGAAAAACTTTGTATTCAAAATGGTCTACAAACCAAAATTTTACCATACATGAGGAAATTGAATTTCAGAAATATGGCCAAACCTCTACAGTGCGTCAAGAAATTTGATCTCAGAAGGCCATCTAACAAAATCAACAATGGGACACAGATTAACCGCAGATTAAAACAGTATTTCGTATCAGTTAGACAACAACTTCAAAATGAATATATGTAGAATTCTCTAAGAGCTAAATGAAGGAATCTGAATAACAACGAAAAAACAATCAAAATGTGATAAGGTGGGCTTCCCTGGTGGTGCAGTGGTTGAGACTCCGCCTGCCGATGCAGGGGACATGGGTTCGTGCCCTGGTCTGGGAGGATCCCACATGCCGCAGAGCGGCTGGCCCCATGAGCCATGGCCACTGATCCTACGCATCCAGAGCCTGTGCTCCACAACGGGAGAGGCCACAACAGTGAGAGGCCCACGTACGGCAAAAAAAAAAAAAAAAAAAGTGATAAGGCAAAAATTAAAAAATTAAACAGACACGAGAAAATAAACATTCAAAAATTATGAAAATAAGGGATAGTCATTGAAATGAAAAACTCTAAAAGTAGGATATCCTCTAGGTTGGACCTAGTCAAAGAGAGAATTAGCATATTGAAAGATGGTACTGAAGAGTTTGCTCAGAGTGAAAGAGAGATGAGGTATACGAAAGAGCAGTTGAGACAGTAGCTTATGTATAGCAGCTCTAACACATGTCTAATAGAAGTTCCAGAAGAAGAGAATAGAGGAAAAATAACATTGGAAGAAATAATAGCTGAACTGAAAAAGAAAAAGTGAGTTCTCATAACAAAAGTACACTATGAATAGCAAGCAGGTAAAATAAATTCAAAGTGAGATGTATCATGGTGATACTGTTGAACATCAAAGAAAAAATAAGATTACTTATTTATAATAAAGCTACCAAGGGAAAAAGGTAAATTATATTGAAAGGAAATACTTTGTAACTGGTAACAAATTTTTCCTCAGCAGCCATGGATGGTAGAAAATGATAGGATAATATCATTAAAGTGCTAAAGGAACATAGCTGCCAAATTCAAATTGTTTATGTGGCAAAACTATTATTAAAAAGTGAGGTAAAACGAAAAGAAGAAAGACATACTCAGAAAGAGTTTACCCCCTTCAGACTTTTTCTAAATTATACACGTATTAATAACACTGGATTAAGAGTGGAGACATGGGGCTTCCCTGGTGGCACAGTGGTTGAGAGTCCGCCTACCGATGCAGGGGACATGGGTTCGTGCCCCGGTCCAGGAGGATCCCACATGCCGCGGAGCAGCTGGGCCCGTGAACTATGGCCGCTGAGCCTGCGCATTGGGAGCCTGTGCTCCACAACAGGAGAGGCCACAACAGTGACAGGCTCATGTACCACAAAATAAATAAATAAAGAGTGGAGACGTGGAATGAGAAAACCATTGTTAGCTCAGAAAATGATAAAAGGACCTCTTAAATGTAATTGACTATTTAAACATAATAATTTTGCCTTTAAGAAGGAAAAATAAAATTCTAGATAACAGTAACATGATTGTAGATGGGATGGCTGAATAGGTAAGTTACAATGAGAATCTGATATTTGAGAGGAAGATAGAAGTACTAAAAAAGTAGACTTTGTTAGAATTATTTGCATATATGTAAACATTTACGAGTAATCACCAAAAAGGCAGAAATACAATCTATAGCTTACAAATCAGCAGAGGAGGAAAAAGGGGGTATGAAGAATATCAATTCAAAAAGGGCACTAAAGAAGAAGAACTACAATCCTGCAACCTGTGAAACAAAAAACACATTCACAGAAAGAGAGACAAAATGAAAAGGCAGAGGACTATATACCAGATGAAGGAACAAGATAAAACCCCAGAAAAGCAACTGAATGAAGTGGAGATACCCAAACTTCCAGAAAAAGTATTCAGAATAATGACAGTGAAGATGATTCAGGACCTCAGAAAAAGAATGGAGGCAAAGATCGAGAAGATGTAAGAAATGTTTAACAAAGACCTAGAAGAATTAAAGAACAAACAAACAGAGATGAATAATGCAATAACTGAAATGAAAAATATACTAGAAGGAATCAATAGCACAATAAATGAGGCAGAAGAACAGATAAGTGACCTGGAAGAGAAAATGGTGGAATTCACTGCTGCAGAACATAAGAAAAAAGAATGAAAAGAAATGAAGACAACCTAAGAGGCCTTTGGGACAACATTAAATGCACCAAAATGCGCATTATAGAGGTCCCAGAAGAAGAGAGAAAGAAAGGACCCAAGAAAATATTTGAAGAGATTATAGTCAAAAACTTCCCTAACATGGGAAAGGAAATAGCCATCCAAGTCCAGGAAGTGCAGAGAGACACAGGCAGGATAAACCCAAGGAGAAACACACTGAGACACAGAGTAATCAAATTGACCAAAATTAAAGACAAAGAAAAATTATTCAAAGCAACAAGGGAAAAATGACAAATAACATACAAGGGAACTCCCATAAGGTTAACAGCTGATTTCTCAGCAGAAACTCTACAAGCCAGAAGGGAGTGGCACGATATATTTAAAGTGACAAAAGGGAAGAACCTACAACCAAAATTACTCTACCCGGCAAGGATCTCATTCATATTCAATGGAGAAATCAAAATCTTTACAGACAAGCAAAAGCTAAGAGAATTCAGCACCACCAAAACAACTCTAACAAATGCTAAAGGAACTTCTCTAGGCAGGAAACACAAGAGAAGAAAAGGGCCTACAAAAACAAACCCCAAACAATTAAGAAAATGGTAATAGGAACATACATATCAATAATTACCTTAAATGTGAATGGATTAAACGCTCCAACCAAAAGACACAGGCTGGCTGCATGGATACAGAAACAATACCCATGTATATGCTGTCTACAAGAGACCCAATTCAGACCTAGGGACACTTACAGACTGAAAGTGAGAGGATGGAAAAAGATGTTCCATGCAAATGGACATCAAAAAAAGCTGAAGTAGCAATACTCATACCAGGTAAAATAGACTTTAAAATAAAGAATGATACAAGAGACAAGGAAGGACACTACATAATGCTCAAGGGATCAATCCAAGAAGAAGATATAACAATTATAAATATATATGCACCCAACATAGAAGCACTGCAATACATAAAGCAAATGCTAACAGCTGCAAAAGAGGAAATCGACAGTAACACAATAATAGTGGGGGACTTTAACACCTCATTTACACCAACTGACTGATCATCCAGACAGAAAATTAGTAAGGAAACACAAGCTTTAAATGACAAGATAGATTTAATTGATATTTATAGGACGTTCCATCTGAAAATGGCAGATTACACTTTCTTCTCAAGTGCACATGGAACATTCTCCAGGATAGATCACATCTTGGGTCACAAATCAAGCATCAGTAAATTTAAGAAAATTGAAATCATATCAAGCATCTTTTCTGACCACAACGCTATGAGATTAGAAATCAATTACAGGGAAAAAACCGTAAAAAACACAAAAACATGGAGGCTAAACAACATGTTACTAAATAACCAAGAGATCGCTGAGGAAATAAAAAATTACCTAGAGACAAATGACAATGAAAACACGATGATCCAAAACCTATGGGATGCAGCAAAAGCAGTTCTAAGAGGGAAGTTTATAGAAATACAATTCTGCCTCAAGAAACAAGAAAAATCTCAAATAACCAACCTAACCTTACACCTAAAGGAAATAGAGAAAAAAGAACAAACAAAACCCAAAGTTAGTAAAAGGAAAGAAATCATAAAGGTCAGAGCAGAAACAAATGAAATAGAAACAATAAAACTAAAAGCTGCTTCTTGAGAAGATAAACAAAATTAAGAAACCTTTAACCAGACTCATCAAGAAAAAGGAGAGGACTCAAATCAGTAAAATTAGGAATAAAAAAGGAGAAGTTACAATGGACACCGCAGAAATACAAAGCATCATAAAACACTACTACAAGCAACTCTATGCCAATAAAATGGACAACCTGGAAGAAATGGACAAATTCTTAGAAATGTATAAACTTCCAAGACTGAAGCAGGAAGAAATAGACAATATGAACAGACAAATCACAACTAATGAAATTGAAACTGTGACTATGAACTGAATATGAACTGAAGTACTAATAGAAATCAAGAGACATGGCATAACAATACAAAGAAAAAACCAGCACGAACATTGATCATAAACTTGTATTTAACCACATAGCCACGAAATACATAAAAAAAAAAACCCTAAGGAATAGTAAGCCAATTTGATAACTCCATAGTCATAGTGGTTTATTTAACATAGCTTTCAAAAATTTGTAAATCAAGCAGACATAAAATTAGTAAGAATATGGAAGATCTAAAAAATATAATAACAAGTTTGATTTAATGGACGTATAGAGAGAATTCTGTACCTTTCTATCAAGGTACAAGCCCACATCGAACATTTACAAAATTGACCCTTTACAAGGCAAAAAGGAATTCCCGTAAATTTCAAAAAAAAATTACTGCAACATCCACCAAATCCTCTCACCATAATAGAATATTAGAAATTAACAATTAAAATCCTATATTGAAAATACAGGAAAATATATAGAAAAACTTAGAAAAACAGCAAGAAAAGAGTTGTCAATCACATATGTGAACATACCATAAAGTCACAATAGTAAAAATAGTGTTTCCCACTCAAGAATATATAGCTCAGAACAGACAATAGAATATTTTTATATATTAAATAATTATGTATATTATATGTGTGTGGTATAATAATTGAGTACAAAACAAAAAGATTCAGTAAATTGTATTGAAACAAGTGGTTCATATTGGAAAAATTCCTTTATATTCTCATCTCATAACACACACCAAAATCAGTTCCAGACGGAATAAACTGTTGAATCTAAAAGTCAAGACAGAAGATAACTAGACAATAATAGAAATAAATAGTGTATCTCTGAGCAGGAGAATATTTTCTAAGCCTAGAAGCAAACAAAAGATATAGTAAGCAAAAGATAGATTTGGCTATATAAAATTTTGTTTAAAAAATTCCTGTACATTAAAATGGCTACAATAAAAAATTTGCAACATAGATCCAAATAAAGACAATATCTATAACTACCACATACAAATCAGTGAGAAAAATGTTATGAACGTCAGTAGATAAATGAACATTGGAAAAAATGAATTATTCACCAAAGAAGAAATATTGGGTTGGCCAAAAATTTCGTTGGGGTTTTACAATAAGGTCTTATGGAAAAACCGAAATGAAATTTTTGGCCAACCCAATACAATATAAATTTAAAATTTTCTGTTCACACTATGAAATTTGATCTTCCCCAATCAAATTAATAAATACCTTAAGTATCTGTGAGGTTCTGATGAGATGATCAGTCTTGTAAAGAATTGGTAATCAGTTTGGCAGTCTGTATCAAGAGTTTTGTAATGATTCTATGCCAAAGCATGAACAAAATTTTATTCACAATGATGATTTTCACCTCTTTATCTGAAAAGTAAAAATTGCCAATAATTTAAGTGTCTGGTAATGAAACAATGGTTAAGTAAATTATGGTGTCCAATAAAACATTATGTAATCATTAAGGTTATGATTATGAAGGATCTTATTACTTTATGACTATAGAGTACGATTATATGAAGTATTTTTTTTTTGGTAGGCAGCGTCCAAGGTGGCCTTTATTTATTTAACATCTTTATTGGAGTATAATTGCTTTACAATCATGTGTTAGCTTCTGCTGTATAACAAAGTGAAACAGCTATACATATACATATATCCCCATATCTCTTCCCTCTTGCCTCTCCCTCCCACCCTCCCTATCCCACCCCTCTAGGTGGTCACAAAGCACCGAGCTGATCTCCCTGTGCTATGCAGCTTCTTCCCACTAGCTATCTATTTTACATTTGGTAGTGTATATATGTCCATGCCACTCTCCCACTTTGTCCCAGCTTACCCTTCCCCCTCCCTGTGTCCTCAAGTCGATTCTCTAGTAGATCTGCATCTTTATTCCCGTCCTGCCCCTAGGTTCTTCATAACCTTTTTTTTTTTTTTTTAGATTATATATATATGTGTTAGCATACCGTATTTGTTTTTCTCTTTCTGACTTACTTCACTCTGTATGACAGACTCTAGGTACATCAGCCTTACTACACATAACTCAATTTTGTTTCTTTTTATGACGGAGTAATATTCCATTGTATATATGTGCCATGTCTCCTTTACCATTCATCTGTCAATGGACACTTAGGTTGCTTTCATGTCCTGGCGATTGTAAATAGTGCTGCAATGAACATTGTGGTACATGTCTCTTTTTGAATTATGGTTTTCTCAGGGTATATGCCCAGTAGTGGGATTTCTGGGTCGTATGGTACTTCTATTTTTAGTTGTTTAAAGAACCTCCATACTGTACTCCATGGTGGCTGTATCAATTTACCTTTCCACCAACAGTGCAAGAGGGTTCCCTCTTCTCCACACCCTCTCCAGCATTTATTGTTTCTAGATTTTTTGATGATGGCCATTCTGACTGGTGTGAGGTGATATCCATTTGTAGTTTTGATTTGCATTTCTCTAATGATTAGTGATGTTGAGCATCCTTTCATGTGTTTGTTGGCAATCTGTATATCTTCTTTGGAGAAATGTGTCTTTAGGTCTTCTGCCCATTTTTGGATTGGGTTTTTTGTTTTTTGATATTGAGCTGCATGAGTTGCTTGTAAATTTTGGAGGTTAATCCTTTGTTAGTTGCTTCGTTTGCCAATATTTTCTCCCATTCTGAGGGTTGTCTTTTCGTCTTGTTTATGGTTTCGTTTGTTGTACAAAAGCTTTTAAGTTTCATTAGGTCCCATTTGTTTATTTTTGTTTTTATTTCCATTTCTCTATGAGGTGGGTCAAAAAGGGTCTTGCTGTGATTTATCTCATAAAGTGTTCTGCCTATGTTTTCCTCTAGGAGTTTTATAGTGTCTGGCCTTACATTTAGGTCTTTAATCCACTTTGAGTTTATTTTTGTGTATGGTGTTAGGGAGTGTTCTAATTTCATTCTTTTACATGTAGCTGTCCAGTTTTCCCAGCACCACTTATTGAAGAGGTGTCTTTTCTCCATTATATATTCTTGCCTCCTTTATCAAAGATAAGGTGACCATATGTGAGGTTTGTCTCTGGGCTTTTATCCTGTTCCATTGATCTATATTTCTGTTTTTGTGCCAGTACCAGGCTGTCTTGATTACTGTAGCTTTATAGTAGAGTCTGAATTCTGGGAGCCTGATTCCTCCAGCTCCATTTTTCTTTCTCAAGATTGCTTTGGCTATTTGGGGTCTTTTGTGTCTCCACACAAATTGTGAAATTTTTTGTTCTGGTTATGTGAAAAATGCCAGTGGTAGTTTGATAGGGATTGCACTGAATCTGTAGATTGCTTTAGGTAGTAGAGTCATTTTCACAATGTTGATTCTTCCAATCCAAGAACATGGTATATCTCTCCATCTGTTTGTATCCTCTTTAATTTCTTTCATCAGTGTCTTATATTTTCTGCATAGAGGTGTTTTGTCTCCTTAGGTAGGTTTATTCCTAGGTATTTTATTCTTTTGGTTGCAATGGTAAATGGGAGTGTTTCCTTAATTTCTCTTTCAGATTTTTCATAATTAGTGTATAGGAATGCAAGAGATTTCTGTGCATTAATTTTGTATCCTGGAAGTTTACCAAATTCATTGATTAGCTCTACTAGTTTTCTGGTAGAGTCTTTAGGATTCTCTCTTTATAGTATCATGTCATCTGCAAACAGTGACAGCTTTACTTCTTCTTTTCCGATTTGGATTCCTTTTATTTCTTTTTATTCTCTGATTGCTGTGGCTAAAACTTCCAAAACAGTGTTGAATAATAGTGGTGAGAGTGGGCAACTTTGTCTTGCTCCTGATCTTAGTGGAAATGCTTTCAGTTTTTCACCATTGAGGACGATGTTGGCTGAGGGTTTGTCATATATGGCCTTTATTATGTTGAAATAAGTTCGTTCTATGCCCACTTTCTGGAGGGTTTTTATCATAAATGGGTGTTGAATTTTGTTGAAAGCTTTTTCTGCATCTATTGAGATGAACATATGGTTTTTATTCTTCAGTATCTTAATATGGTGCATCACATTGATTGATTTGCATATATTGAAGAATCTTTGCATTCCTAGGATAAACCCCACTTGATCATGTTATATGATCCTTTTAATATGCTGTTGGATTCTGTTTGCTAGTATTTTGTTGAAGAGTTTTGCATCTATGTTCATCAGTGATATTGGCCTGTAGTTTTCTTTCTTTGTGACATCTTTGTCTGGTTTTGGTATCATAGTGATGGTGGCCTCGTAGAATGAGTTTGGGAGTGTTCCTCTCTCTGCTACATTTTGGAAGAGTTTGAGAAGCATAAGTGTTAGCTCTTCTCTAAATGTTCAATAGAATTCGCCTGTGAAGCCATCTGGTCCTGGGCTTTTGTTTGTTGGAAGGTTTTTAATCACAGTTTAAATTTCAGTGCTTGTGATTTGTCTGTTTATATTTTCTATTTCTTCCTGATTCAGTCTCAGAAGGTTGTGCTTTTCTAAGAATTTGTCCATTTCTTCCAGGTTTTCATTTTATTGGCATAGAGTTGTTTGTAGTAATCTCTCATGATCCTTTGTATTTCTGCAGTGTCAGTTGTTACTTCTCCTTTTTCATTTCTAATTCTATTGATTTGAGTCTTCTCCCTTTTTTTTCTTGATGAGTCTGGCTAGTGGTTTATCAATTTTGTTTATCATCTCAAAGATCCAGCTTTTAGTTTTATTGATCTTTGCTATTGTTTCCTTCATTTCTTTTTCATTTATTTCTGATCTGATCTTTATGATTACTTTCCTTCTGCTAACTTTGGGGGTTTGTTGTTCTTCTTTCTCTAATTGCTTTAGGTGTAAGGTTCAGTTGCTTATTTGAGATGTTTCTTGATTCAAGGTAGGATTTTATTGCTATAAACTTCCCTCTTAGAACTGCTTTTGCTGCATCCCATAGGTTTTGGGTCATCGTGTTTTCATTGTCATTTGTTTCTAGGTATTTTTTGAGTTGCTGTTTGATTTCTTCAGTGATCTCTTGGTTATTAAGTAGTGTATTGTTTAGCCTCCATGTGTTTGTATTTGTTACAGATATTTTCCTGTAATTGATATCTCTCTCATAGCGTTGTGGTTGGAAAAGATACTTGATACAATTTCAATTTTCTTAAATTTACCAAGGCTTGATTTGTGACCCAAGATATGATCTTTCCTGGAGAGTGTTCCATGAGGACTTGAGAAGAAAGTGTATTCTGTTGTTTTTGGATGGAATGCCCTATAAGTATCAATTAAGTGTTCCATGAGGACTTGAGAAGAAAGTGTATTCTGTTGTTTTTGGATGGAATGCCCTATAAGTATCAATTAAGTGTTCCATGAGGACTTGAGAAGAAAGTGTATTCTGTTGTTTTTGGATGGAATGTCCTATAAGTATCAATTAAGTCCATCTTGTTTAATATATCATTTAAAGCTTGTGTTTCCTTATTTTCAATTTGGATGATCTGTCCATTGGTGAAAGTGGGGTGTTAAAGTCCCCTACTATGACTGTGCTACTGTCGATTTCCCCTTTTATGGCTGTTTATACATAAAGCATTTGCCTTATATATTGAGGTGCTCCTATGTTGGGTGCATAAATATTTACAATTGTTATATCTTCTTCTTGGATTGATCCCTTGATCATTATGTAGTGTCCTTCTTTGTCTCTTGTAATAGTTTTTATTTTAAAGTCTATTTTGTCTGATATGAGAATTGCTACTCCAGCTTTCTTTTGATTTCCATTTGCATGGAATATCTTTTTACATCCCCTCACTTTCAGTCTGTATGTGTCCCTAGGTTTGCAGTGGGTCTCTTGTAGACAGCATATATATGGGTCTTGTTTTTGTATTGATTCAGCCAGTCTATGTCTTTTGGTTGGAGCATTTAATCCATTTACATTTAAGGTAATTATCGATATGTATGTTCCTATTACCATTTTCTTCATTGTTTTGGGTTTGTTATTGTAGGTCCTTCTCTTGTGTTTCCTGCCTAGAGAAGTTCGTTTAGCATTTGTTGTAAATCTGGTTTGGTGGTGCTGAATTCTCTTAGCTTTCGCTTGTCTGTAAAGGTTTTAATTTCTCCGTCAAATCTGAATGAGATCCTTGCTGGGTAGAGTAATCTTGGGTGTAGGTTTTTCCCTTTCATCGCTTTTAATATGTCCTACCACTCCCTTCTGGCTTGTAGAGTTTCTGCTGAAAGATCAGCTGTTATCCTTATGGGGATTTCCTTGTATGTTTTTTGTTGTTTTTCCCTTGCGGTTTTTAATATTTTTTCTTTGTATTTAATTTTTGATAGCTTGATTAATATGTGTCTTGGCATGTTTCTCCTTGGATTTATCCTGTATGGGACACTCTGCACTTCCTGGACTTGATTAACTATTTCGTTTTCCATATTAGGGAAGTTTTCAACTATAATCTCTTCAAATATTTTCTTAGTCCCTTTCTTTTTGTCCTCTTCTTCTGGGAACCTTATAATTTGAATGTTGGTGCGTTTAATGTTGTCTCAGAGGTCTCTGAGACTGTCCTGAATTCTTTTCATTCTTCTTTCTTTATTCTGCTCTGCAGTAGTTATTTCCACTATTTTATCTTCCAGGTCACTTATCCATTCTTTTCCCTCAGTTATTCTGCTATTGATTCCTTCTAGAGCATTTTAAATTTCATTTCCTGTGTTTTTCACCAATGTTTGTTTGCTCTTTAGTTCTTCTAGGTCCTTGTTAAACATTTCTTGTATTTTCTCCATTCTATTTCCCAGATTTTGGATCATGTTTACTATCATTACTCTGAATTCTTTTTCAGGTAGACTGCCTATTTCCTCTTCATTTGTTTGGTCTGGTGGGTTTTTACCTTGCTCTTTCATCTGCTCTGTGTTTCTCTGCTTTGTCATTTTGCTTAACTTACTATGTTTGGGGTCTCCTTTTTGCAGGCTGTAGGTTCGTATTTCCCATTGTTTTTGGTGTCTGCCCCCAGTGGCTAAGTTTGGATCAGTGGGTTGTGTAGGCTTCCTGGTGGAGTTAACTAGTGCCTGTGTTCTGGTGGATGAGACTGGATCTTGTCTTTCTGGTGTGCAGGTCCAAGTCCGGTGGTGTGTTTTGGGGTGTCTTTGATCTTATTATGATTTTAGGCAGCCTCTCTGTTAATGGGTATGGCTGTGTTCCTGTCTTGCTAGTTGTTTGGCATATGGTGTCCAGCACTGTAGCTTGCTGGTTGTTGAGTGGAGCTGGGTGTTGGTGTTGAGATGCAGATCTCTGGGAGATTTTCACTGTTTGATATTATGTGGAGCTGCGAGGTCTTTGGTGGACCAGTGTTCTGATCTCAGTTCTCCCACCTCAGAGGCACAGGCCTGACACCCAGCTGGAGCACCATGACCTTGTTATCCACACGGCTCAGAATAAAAGGGAGAAAAAAAAAAGAAAGAAAAAAAGTAAATAAAATAAAACAAAATAAGGTTATTAAAATAAAAAATAATTATTAGAAATAAAAAAGTAATAAGAAAACAAAGAAGAGAGCAACCAAACCAAAAAACAAATCCTCCAATGATAACAAGCACTAAAAACTATACTAAAAAAAAAAAAACCGACAGAACCCTAGGACCAATGGTAATAGCAAAGCTATACAGACAAAATCACACACAGAAGCATACACATACACACTCACAAAAAGAGGAAAAGGGGAAAAAAATCATAAATCTTGCTCCCAAAGTCCACCTCCTCAATTTGGGATGATTCATTGTCTATTCAGGTATTCCACAGATGCAGGTACATCAAGTTGATTGTGGAGCTTTAATCCGCTGCTCCTGAGGCTGCTGGGAGAGATTTCCCTTTCTCTTCTTTGTTCTCACAGCTCCCGGGGCTCAGCTTTGGATTTGGCCCCGCCTCTGCGTGTAGGTCGCCCGAGGGCGTCTGTTCTTCACTCAGACAGGACGGGGTTAAAGGAGCAGCTGATTCGGGCGCTCTGGCTCACTCAGGCCGGGGGGGTGGGAGGGGCACGGAGTGTGGGGCGGGCCTGCGGCGGTAGAGGCCGGCGTGACGTTGCACCAGCCTGAGGCGCGCGTGCGTTCTTCCGGGGATGTTGTCCCTGGATCCCGGGACCCTGGCAGTGGCGGGCTGCATAGGCTCCCCGGAAGGGGGGTGTGGATAGTGACCTGTGCTCGCACACAGGCTTCTTGGTGGCGGCAGCAGCCTTAGCGTCTCATGCCTGTCTCTGTGGTTCGCGCTTTTAGCTGCGGCTCGCGCCAGTTTCTGGAGCTCCTTTAAGCAGCGCTCTTAATCCCCTCTCCTCGCGCACCAGGAAACAAAGAGGTAAGAAAAAGTCTCTTGCCTCTTCGGCAGGTCCAGACTTTTCCCCGGACTCCCTCCCAGCTAGCCATGGCGCACTAACCCCTTTCAGGCTGTGTTCACGCCGCCAACCCCAGTCCTGTCCCTGGGCTCCGACCGAAGCCCGAGCCTCAGCTCCCAGCCCCGCCCGCCCCAGCGGGTGAGCAGACGTGAGTGCCGGTCGGCACGGATCCTGTGTGGGAATCTCCCCGCTTTGCCCTCCGCACCCCTGTTGCTGCGCTCTCCTCCGCGGCTCCGAAGCTTTCCGCCTCCGCCACCCGCAGAGCCCGCGAAGGGGCTTCTAGTGTGTGGAAACTTTTCCTTCACAGCTCCCTCCCACTGGTGCAGGTCCGGTCCCTATTCTTTTGTCTCTGTTTATTCTTTTGCCCTACCCAGGTACGTGGGGGGTTTCTTGCCTTTTGAGAGGTCTAAAGTCTTCTGCCAGCGTTCAGTGGGTGTTCTATAGGAGCAGTTTCGCGTGTAGATGTATTTCTGATGTATTTGTGGGGAGGAAGGTGATCTCCGCGTCTTACTCTTCCGCCATCTTGAAGGTCTCCTATATGAAGTTTTGATTACGTTGCAGGTAATAACCTGATAATACTCTTTTTTTAATTTAAAATAAATCAGCATACCAACCTATAAATACAGTATCATTTTAACTACATTAAAAACTTGGAAGAAAATACATTTCACATGTTAACTGTGTTTCTCTTGGGTTGGAACTCTAGGTAATTTCTAGTCTTTGAGATATTCTCTTGTATTCTCCATGTAGGGCATATATTACCTTTTATTAACAAGTAATTAAAAAATAGGGATCTGCACGTGGCTGGAGGTGAAATAATAGACCAGGTAGAAAAGTCAAGGATGAAGAGAGTAACAACCTTAGGAATCCTAGAAACTACAAAAATCTTGCCTGAAGACAAAGAACTGTCTTTTAGCACTTGTATGACCCAGCTCAGGTAAAAACAAAACAAAGCAACAAACAAATAAATAAACACGGTTATACTTATAATGGATAACCAACAAGGACCTATTGTATAGAACAGGGAACTCTGCCCAGTGTTATATGGCAGCCTGGATGGGAGGGGATTTGGGGGAAGAATGGATACATGTATATGTATGTCTGTGCACCTGAAACTATCACAACATTGTTAATCGGCTATACTCCAGTATAAAATAAAAAGTTAAAAAAGAAAACAATTTTTAATTTAATTTAATGCAAGTATTTACTGTATAGTCCTTATGATGGTGCTTAGAAATATTAATGAACTGCTGTGATACACTCCGAAGTATTGTCATGCAATTGGATTTCTCGTTCAGTTGATGGTAAAGTCTTTTGTAAGGAGCCAAAGCCCTGCTTTTACTAATGTGTTGTACACTTTCCTGTTATTGTTTCTCCAGGATCAATGAATGAATTGATCTACAAATCTGTCCTGATGCATTTTATTTAGATACGTAGCTTCTCCCAGGCTCAGTTTTCTGGTACACATAATGAAGCGTATTCTAGTGCTTTTCAGACTTTATTGTGTATGCAGATGACTTGGGGATCTTGTTAAACCTCCGGTTCTGGTTCAGTAGGAAGGGAGCAGGGCTTGAGAGTCTGCATGTCTGTCTAACACTTATTTTTAGCAGCAGGCTTCTGGAGAACCCTGAGGCCCCCAGCAGCTTCAGAGACCTGTGGTTTCATCTGTTACTGTGAAGGTGATTCCCACAGAGGTGTGGGACTCAGGGCTGGTTATGCTGTAAAGGGCCATTCCTTCATTCTCTCCCCACTGACAATTTGATCAACCTGAGTCCTTTGGCTGGAGGGCAGAGGTGGGAAGAGATGACTGCCAGATGGTGACCATCAGTGTGGAAAAGATGGCTGAATGGTGACAGTGGAGGGCGAGGAAGGGGAATTACATGCTGACATGGGTCACTTTTGCTGACTGAGTTCTAGTTTATTGACATCGCCTCCTTTTCCTGACTTCTCACAGGAACTAATTACATAGGCCCGTCAGGCTGATATGTGCTACAGCTTCAACCCCACCAAACTGTAAAATTACATTTAATAGTCCCACTTGTCCAGGCCTTGGGGACTGTTTTATCTACTGGACTCGTGCCAGGCAATGAAGGCGATAGAAAACAAGGCATGTTTTTTTTTTTTTTTTTTGCTCTGGAGGAGCTTACACTCTGGTTGAGGAGGAAAAAAGAGGGAGAAGAAGCAATAGGAGAAAGTGAGGAGAACTTGGATACTGTCACTTACTCTGAAGGACTGAGAACAAAATGTTAACCTTGCTTTGTTTGAAGAAAGTTTGGGGTGGTATGAATTTAATAAGAGGAAACATTGCATCTGAATTGCTCCTAATCAATTAATTGAACAAAGGAAAGAGTTCCAGGAATACCTTTAGTACTGAAGTAGAATATTTATTTTCATCGCCAGACATAGACCCCAATAAACTCTCCAAACCTTTCTTGAATGAAATGTGAATCTGACAATAAGGTGGATGCTCTATTTTTACATAATTGGTAGGATCAACCCATAGTATGTGGATTGATCAGTGACACAAGCTCCAAATTTATAATTCTAAAGTATTTTTTGTTTTTATTTCAAGAAATATTTTTGAGGAACAAACTTCCAGTTATGAAATAAATAAGCTATGGGGATGTAATGTACCATGGCGACCATAGTTAATAATAATGTATTAGTGTACTTGAACAGTGCTAAGAGAATAGATCTGAAAAGGTCTCATCACAAGAAAAAAATGTTCTGTAACTGTGGATGGTGAGGGATGTTAACTACACTTACTGTGATGATCATTTCACGATATATACAACTATTGAATCATTATGTTGTACACCTGAAGCTAATATAATGTTCTATGTCAATTATACTTCAATTTTTAAAATCACACACACAAAAAATATTTGATACAATTCTTATTGGCCACCAGAGAAACAAAGGAATTTGATTTGACAGTTGGTAAGACAATTGAAAACAATGGTTTAGCATTCTAGCATTCCTGTTCTTGAAACTGTTACTGAAAATACCCTTATCGGCTAGATACCAAAAGTGCACATTGTGACCTTGTGAAGCCTAATGTATGGGAAACTGGTTTCAAATTAGTTCCCAGCAAAGCTCTGGTGTCCTGAGAGAACATCCATACTCTGCTTAGTGGACATTTTTCTTCTTTAGGCTGCTCTGCTGGTTAATGGGAGCTGTTTCAAGGACGGAAAACTTGGTGGTAACAGGGTGCTCGCTTTTGTGATGAGGCCAAACATGGAACACTCTCAAGAGAGAAAGGGGGCTTCCGTGGTGGCGCAGTGGTTAAGAGTCCGCCTGCCGATGCAGGGGACGCGGGTTCGTGCCCCGGTCCGGGAAGATCCCACATGCTGCGGAGCGGCTGGGCCCGTGAGCCATGGCCGCTGAGCCTGCGCGTCCGGAGCCTGTGCTCCGCAACGGGAGAGGCCACGCCAGTGACAGGCCCGTGTACCGGAAAAAAAAAAAAAAAAGGGATTAACGCCCCTAAATTAGGATTTTTAAATTGTCTACTGGATTTAACGTAGTGGTTAAACCTTTTACATGGCCAGGACAGAATTTAAATTACAGATTTATAGGATCCTGGTCTGGATTCAGGGAAATAGGATAAAGCTAAAGATGTTTTTGGAAAATGGTTCCTACATCCCAAGAGTCTGGCCGAGCCTCATTAGCTCAGAAATTAATATCTAAAGCAGGGCCTAAGATCAAACGTACTTCAGTGAGATGCCATGAGTTCCCTTTTTCCCTAATCCTTTTCCCCCGCTGATATTAAATCTCTTTTAGAGTTATATCATTTCCCTCCAAAACTTTTTTTCATACATAATCTTTCTTGAAAACCAAACTAGAAATCTCTCTCAAAAGTACACTTTAAAAAGCCCTCTTAGTGACCTTACAGTGTATCAAGTATTTAGGTAAGTGAGATTTGGGAGTACTTCCCAAAGTAAATGGAGACGTTTTGGCCCACACTCTGGGCTGTAAATTAAGATCAGACCTGAATGAAACCTATAGTCTTTCAAGTGAAATCTGGGGTCATTTTGGAGGATTGGATCCTTTTCAGACCTGACCTAGTCTGCATTCTGTCCTCATGCATCTCTGTGATGGAAACAATCCCCCTTCCAGGAAGGACTCAATGCCGGAGCTGTCAGCACCTTCTGGGTTTGCCTCAGCAGCAGACAGACTCCTTCTTCCAGGCAAGCCCTTCCCAGAGGCCCACATACAGTGACTGATGCTGGCGGGCGAATAAGGGTTCAGTGGGCACCACAATGATGAACAGGATGTGCTCTAGCTCCTTGGGGCCGTGGCTGAGGCTTCGTCATCCTGTATCACGGTCTGACGTTTCCCTGTTTCAGCCCCTCCTTTACACGTGTGTTGATTGTTTCATCAAGAGAAGCCAACCTGAGACAGTACCAGCAGTGGTCCAAGAACACAGATAATACGATGGGGCTTCGGAGCTGGATGACTCGCTGCCCAGCTAGCAATGAGGACTGCAATACTGGTGGCGGGTGGAGCAGAGAGCCCTTGGCTCTGGCCGTGAATTAGGATGGTTGACTGGTGGGTGGAAGGGAACTCACAAGCAGGTGTGACGTATCAGGCACGTTGCGAAGTATGAGGAAATGGTAACTATGAAGAAGATGGCATTGGATGGGTATTAACACCATTGATATACTTGGAGATAAAAAAAGCTACAGGTTGGGCTTCCCTGGTGGCACAGTGGTTGAGAGTCCGCCTGCCGATGCAGGGGACACGGGTTCATGCCCTGGTCTGGGAAGATCCCACATGCCACGGAGCTGCTGGGCCCGTGAGCCATGGCTACTGAGCCTGTGCATCCGGAGCACTCCGCAACGGGAGAGGCCACAACAGCGAGAGGCCCGCATACCCCCCCCCCAAAAAAAAAAAAAGCTACAGGTTAAGAACCAGTGTTCTCACCAATAGAAAAATTAAGTTGAGATTCAGATAAACTAATAAGGAAACACATTTCAAGCCCCACAGAGCATTTTGTATAGGTGACAACACTCTGGAAGACAAAGAAGGAGGAGGAAGAGAGGAGAAGGAGAAATTTAGAAGAGAAGAAAGATTTCAGAAGAGTAAAAAACTGGGGAGTTACCTCCATTAATACTCCTTGTTTCAACAAAGCTGATTACGGTTGCTCACTCTCCTTACTAGTTTTTCTTTCCTACCATTTCTTGTGACTTTCCACAGTTATCTGCATCTACATTTGTGAATTTCAGCTGTGACTGTTCAAATCCTTTCATAAATAAATGTCAGTTGACTTTCCTTGAGCTGTCATGATTGCTAATAACTAAGGGTGCACAGTGATAACAGCCTCTTTCCTTTATATTGGCAACACTTGAATTTTATTAATCTGAATGCATTCAATGCTTGCTAATGCCAGAAGCAGAGAATATGAGCATTTTTCTGCATTTATCATTTTGTCACGTAGAATTAAGGCACCGAATATACATAATAAGCATTTTTAATAGACCAAAAACTTTCTCAATTCCCCGATGGAGATTGAAATTCTCCTTTTCCTAAGCCTTTCAGAATCTTTCTAAATGACTTTTAAAATGAACAGAAAGAGGTACAAACCTCCAGTTATACAATAAATAAGTCACAGGGTGTAATACACAGCATAAGGGATACGGTCGATAATATTGTAATAATTTTGTATGCGGATGGATAGTTACTAGACTTATTATGATGATCGTTTCATAATGAAAGCAAATGTCAAATCATTATGTAGTACACCTGAAACTAACATGATATTCTACATCAACTATATTTCAATTTATTAAAAAATGAACAAAAAGCCAAAAGAAAAAGGTGAACACCGATATCAGAACATTGGTTTAACTAGTATCAGGTAGAGATGTAAAATGACACCTGAGGGAAATATATATTGCTTCTGCTTCCTTCATGTTTACGGATACTCGTATGTGCTTTTGCCATTTTAAAATAACAAATTAACAGATAACCAACAAGGACCTACGGTATAGCACAGGGAACTATACTCAATGTTTTGTAATAACCTATAAGGGAAAAGAATCTGAAAAAGAATATATACGTATATATATAACTGAGTCACTGGGCTGTACACCTGAAACTAACACAACATTGTAAATCAACTATACTTCAATAAAAATAAAATAACAGAAATTATCTAAAAAAGTTTTTGTGGAAAAAGAATCAGAAATGTTCACTCACTCCTGAATGAAAGCCATCTCTCAGGCGCACATGGAATCAATCTACACTGAGTGAGTTTGTTGAGGACAGTAAAAACAGCTTAGGGTCTGGGATCCATGTGTTGCACATAGAATCAGGTTCTGGTGGGATCATTTTTTTGTAACGGAGGCGGCAGTGTTGTTCATACACGTAAAACAAAGCTGGGAATCAAGAAAACCCGGCCAAGTCTCCTCACTTCCTGGGACCTCAGTTACCTCCCTGGCATGTAAGTAGTTCTCAAACCTAGATGCACATTAGAATCATTCAGGAGCCTTTTAAAAAGAAAATTCTATCATCATACATTAGTTTTGCCTTTCTTTGAACTTTGTAAAATGGAAGAATACAGAATGTACACTTTTGTACCAGCTTTTTAAGTTCAGCACTGTTTCTGTGAAATTATCCTTGTCATTGCATACCACTAGTTCATCCTTTATTACTGCTGTAAAACATTCCATAGTATAAACATGTTATAAATGATTCATCCATTAACTGTTGATAGACATTTACATTGTTTCTAGTTGGGGGCTATTATACCTAATAGTGCTATGACAGTTCTGATCTGTGTCTTAGCGTAAACATGTGTACTCATTTCTTTGGGGTAGATATGTAGAATTGCTGAGTCATAGAGATATTGCATGTTTCATTTTAGTAGATACTGCCAATCAACTTTCCAAAACAGTTGTTCCAAACAGCAGTGTATGAGAGTTTCAGTTGTTTCCCACCCTCTCTGACCTACTGTATCATTAAAAAACATTTAGCCATTCTGGCAGCTGTGTCACGGTATTTCATTGTGACTTTAACTTACACTTTCCTACTGGCTATTGATGTTGAGAGCTTTGTTCAAATTCTTATTGGATATTTAGGTAAGCCCTTTTTTTGTTTTGTTTTGCTTTTTAATTAACCATTTCTTAAATTGAAGTATAATTTCAGTGTGTGTACAGCAAAATGATATATATATATATATATATATATAGTTCTTTTTCAGATTCTTTTCCATTATTAGTTATCCTCTTTCAGGAAGTGCCTGTTCAAGATTTTCCTCATTTAAAAATTAGGTTGGCTGCCTTTTCCTTATTGAGCTATAGTAGTTCTTTATACACTTTGGATACAAGTGCTGTGTTGGATATATGTATGGAAAAACTCCTCTGTGAACTGCCATTTCATTTACTTTGTTGTCCTGTGATAAGGACAATTTCTTAATTTAATGAAGTCTAATTTATCATTCTTGCTCTTTATGATTAGAAATGTTTTGTGTCCTGTTTAAGAATTCTTCGCCTGCCTACCTCACGGCTATTAAATATTCCATGTTTTCTTCTCCCAGATTTATTACTTTAAAAGTTTTTACATGTAAGTCTATAATCTATTTGAAATGAGTGTGAGTTAAGGGTCAAGGTTCATTTTTTTCCCATCTGGGTATTCAACCACTTATTTAAAAGATGTCTTGCATCTGTGTTCATGAGAGAGCTTGGGCTCTCATTTACTCTGAAGATGTCCTTGTAGGTTTTATTATCTGGGTTGTGCTGGCATCACAAACAAATGGGGAAATGTTTCCTGTTTTTCTATATTCTTAAAAAGTTTGGATAAATTAGTATTATTTTTTTCCTTACATGTGAGAAGAATTCACCAAGGAAGCCATCTGGGCACTTCCCAAATGAAAGTCCTGCTGGGTTACCATTATAGTTTTCTAATTATTCTCTAGCCTGCCTGTGCCCACATGATTTTATTTGCTTATTTGCTCTGTTATAAAGCCATCTTAAAGCATGAAAGAAGAGTTGAATATAGTTACAGAAGATTTTCAGAAAGTATTCACATAAATACCCAAGAAGGCAGCTTTAGTTATGGTTTAAAAAACTAGAAATCATGTGTCATTTCTCCAGAAAATGCCTTTAAGTAGATGAAATAGGAAAAACAACCAACCAACCAAACCAGTGTGTAGGTGTGATAAGTGCTCTTTCCCTTGTGTACAAATTTGGATAGCCGTGTCTGTGATCTAAGGATGTATTTGCTTATTTGTTAGATTTCTAAAAATGTGCCTTCAGTAACAGGCTGCTGGGTATTGGTAAAAAATAAGCATTGTAATTAAACAAACGAAATGGCATGGCTGTTGAACCGTGAGAGTTTTGTTTCAGACGGAGATGACTGCAGTCCTGCTTAGGGGAGGAGTAGAGAATAAATAAGTAGATTGCCCAGGTTTGTCAGAAAATATCATCACTATCTGCTGTAGGAAGAAGAGGGGAAAATCACTGTGTACATTAACTTAGTGATATAGTAAGTGACTTGAAAAGCATTAACTAATACAGCAGGCAGTAATTTTCTACAGAGAATCTGTCTCTCTCTCTGTCTCTCTCTGTTTGTCTCTGTCTCTGTCTCTGTCTCTCTCTCTCTCTCCCTGACAGCTTTGACCTTCTATACATATATTTCAGCTCCTTTGACCTCCCTGACTCCCATCTGTTCTGTCAATACAGCCTAAGTACATGGTACAAAATAAATTCCCATCTTCCACCAAAATCAAAGGAAGACTAGATAGTAAAACAATTCAAATGGGCGGAGAATAAACCAACAGAGTCAGTCTGAAGAGGTGCTATGATGATGCTTCCTGTATGGTTGAGGGGAAAGTACAGACCAGATGTAGTACTTGGAGAGGGGGCTGCATGGGGACCGAGGGGACCCTAAGATGTGGAAAAGAATCATTGGAAAAATTGGAGGAAAACACGGGAGCTTTTAGAGGAGGTTTTAGAACAGGCAGAAGTGGTTACATCATGGACGACATTGAGTTTCTGACCCAGGGATATATAATTAGTGAATATTTTATAAGCAAATTAAGTTACAGTTCGAGTGGGTTCAAGCAATGAAATGGGTGTGACCTGGAAACAGAGGTGAAACTGTAGCTCAGAGAGAAGGGATTTCAGTTTCTCATTAACCAAGGAAGCTGGGAAAAGTAGCTCTGGTTTGCAAGGAAGGTGGTTGTACAAGTGAATTAGGAGAGGGCCTCCAAAACTACCCTAAAATGCCATCATAGGTGTCAACTTATGTCAAAAGGAATGCAGTGCTACAAATTGACGCAGCTGCCACCCACCTGCCTTCTGTGGATTGCGTATTCTGTAGCGCTCACAGAACAACGGGCGGAAAGCACACGGGGAGAGCCTGAGAGCTCATGGCCCAAGGCGCACAGTCTCTTCAGGGGAAACATCTGATCTTCTGGAATTTGGGGGCAGAAGGCAACCTAGGTAAAACTGCAGATAGCCAAGCTGTCCTTGGCCACTGAATATTGCCCTGACATAGCAGCCAGGACAGAGATTGTTTACCAAGCATCTAGGGGAGTCTACTGTGATTGGCTGCAAGAATTCCACGTGCAATTTCATGTCAGTGTCCTGACCTCTAGGGCAAGATTTGCAACTTCTTGGTAGTCTATGAATTGCTTCAGCCCAAACAGAATACCCCAGGCCCTGATTGCCATCAGGAATTTTCTGTCAGATACTATGTATCTCAGCTGCTACACTGTTAAATTGTTCCCAACTGCACTTCAGTGGAACCTTGAAGCTTTCATCAGTCCCTTAGATGTATGGATACCCTGCCCTGCTTGCCAGTCACTGTGAAGCAGAGGAGGGCATGCTCTGCCATTGATCTTTCTTGTGAGCCTTCCTCACTGGATGACCTGAATTCACACACAGCTTCGCTTCCTTTCCAGAAATAAACCAGGCATACTTTGCTCAGACTTTTTTTTTTTTTTTTTTTTTTGGTACACGGGCCGCTCACTGTTGCGGCCTCAGCACAGGGTCCGGACGCACAGGCTCAGCGGCCACGGCTCACGGGCCCAGCCGCTCCGCAGCACGCGGGATCTCCCGGACCGGGGCACGAACCCGTGTCCCCCGCATCGGCAGGCAGACTCTCAGCCACCGCGCCACCCGGGAAGACCTTTGCTCAGACTTTTAAGGTGAAATGCCTTAGGAGTCAGAGGGGTATAGCTTGATCCCGGTGTTGCATATGCTCCTTGAAGCCATCCTGGGATAAAACTCAAAACAAGGGCTCAACTCTGCCCCCCCTCCCCCGTCCATTTTAGAGACAAGAAGTCTGTTGGCAGGGAGTCATGGCTGAACACCAAGTTATGCTTGAAGAATACAGTAACTGGTTTTCTGGGGGTGGGGGGAGACTGCTAATGATTCTGAGGAAGAGTTACATGTTTATCAGCCCTGAACGGTAATTTTATTTATTGCAGATGGAGGAGATGATGCAGGTGAGACAGGCCAGAGGGATATCCAAAGGAAGTAGTCCCAAATAATATTTGTCTCTACCCTTGTTACTGACCACAGATAGTAAGATATGGAAACCTATATCAACACTCCTCTGGTTTCTAAAGCATGAGATCCAGTAAACGTCCAGGACCACATTGAGTTCATGAAAGCCTTGCTGATGTGCATTTTTTGCTTATCCCTGTGCGCTCATAAACTCCTACTCCGATCTTTTGCTCTCTGATCACTCTCTCCTCTCTGACCACAGCAGGAAGTGAGTAAATGTTGACTGACTAGATGAGTGAGGAATTTCTGGTCAATATCAAAGGAAGTGGGGAGAGTAGAGCAGCCAAGGTAGGAAAATAGAGCGTGGCAGAAAAGGCTAGAAGGTAGAGAGAGCTGACGGAAAAGGGGCTTGAGGGATGAAAGTAGGTAAGTTTTGTAAAGGGGGTTGGAGAGATCTTAAAATAGTTCTTCCTCGATGTTAAATAGGAACCCTTATTCCCTCCCTGACTCTTCTCACCCGCTGTGGGAACCAATGGTCAGACATGGAAGAAAGACCTGGGCGTTTGACTAGGACCTCTGTTAGTGGGTTTGGAGAGTGTTTGGGGAAGTAAACCTACCAGACCCCTGACCCCTTTTTCTTTTAGATCCTTTGTGTGTGTGTGTTGATTCTGTTTTCTAAATCCTTCCCTTCTTTTCCACCCCGTCCGTGTTCCTTAATTCTGGCCCTCACATCGTTTCCTATCTTGAAGCCTATAGTGACCTTCTAACTTGTTTCCCAGGTTCCAATAGTGCAATCCACTGCCAATGTTGCTAGCAGACATATGTTTTTTTTTTAATGTTGAGCCTTTTTTTAATTTATTTTTTATTTTTGGCTGTGTTGGGTCTTCGTTTCTGTGTGAGGGCTTTCTCTAGTTGTGGCAAGCGGGGGCCTCTTCATCGCGATGCGCGGGCCACTCTGTCATGGCCTCTCTTGTTGCGGAGCACAGGTTCTGGACGCGCAGGCTCAGTAGTTGTGGCTCACGGGCCTAGTTGCTCCGTGGCATGTGGGATCTTCCCAGACCAGGGCTCGAACTCGTGTCCCCTGCATTAGCAGGCAGATTCTCAACCACTGTGCCACCAGGGAAGCCCTAGCAGACGTATCTTTATAAAACACATATCTGATTGTATTACTACTGAATTAAAAATTCTTCCATGGTCCATTGTCTTCCAAACTCAGGACCCACAAGACACTTCATGGTCTAGCCCCTGCCTACCTCTTCAGCCTGACTCCTGCCAGGTGCCCAGGACCACCAAACCACTTGCAGCTCCAGGAGTTTACAGTGTGTCGCTGACCCCAGTGCCTTTGCACAAATGGCTCCCTCTGCTGGGAATCCCCTGTGTTCTCCTCTTCACCAACCTCCCACTCCTATCACTCCTACTTATTCTCTTAAAATTAGCTCAGGCATCATCTCACCTGAGGAACTCCTTGGACTCCCCGTCTGCTGGGGTGCCCTTTCCGAGTGCTTCTCTAGCATCATTTACTACAGCTGTTATGACAATACCTGACAGCTGTTGCTAGCTTGCTTTTCTCTCCTCATGGACACATAGCTTCTTGAAAGCAGAGAATGAGTCTTTCAAACCCTGTTGCCTACAACAGTAATGGGCACATCATGAGTATTCAGCAACTACTTGAAAAAAATAAAGACACAAAGAGAGGAAGTTAAAAGAAGATTATACTAGAGAGTTGATCACTGCCCACCTGGCTCATAGCCCCTCTGCACCACGGGGTCCTATTCCTCAGCCCCAGGGGATTAGAACCCTCAATGCTATGGCTTGTAAAGGCTGAGCCAGTCAGATTCATTTCTTGGGGCTTCAGAGTTGGGGAATGAGAAACCGAGTGAATTAGGAAAGGAAACTGGAGCTGAAGGCATGGTGGAGAGTCAAGAAATGGGCATGGTGGAAGCACAAATGAATAGTAATGAGAAGTCAGTTAATAGAGGGGTGCAAACAGAACAGTTGCACAAAGAAAAACAGATTATGAGAGAGAAGTCATACAACCAGAGAGGGGGAGACAGACAGACTTCTGTGGTTTCACTTACTTCTGGTGTCTGCTGTATTCTAACATTAAATCTTTATGGGAATGAATCTGAATGAATTTCTGCTCCTTGTAAATAAAAGAGTCTAAACTGAAACAGGGAGAGAGGAGAGAACAGGAGAGGAAAGGAGGCGTGGCACTGTGAATTTTAATAAATATATATTTGGTCTTCATTGTATTTTGGGCACAGAGCTCCTAAAACCCTTGGAATTTTCTAAGTGATGAGAGCAATAAAAGTGTCTTTTGTTGTGTTAGCGAGGCAACTTCTGGACTGCACCTAAGGTTGGGGGCTGGTTGCCAGGAGGACCAACCCTGTGAAAAGAGGGTTAGAACATCCGTCCCACACCCCTGACTTCTGGGGGAGGGGAAAGGAACTTCAGATGGAATCTGTCACCAGTGGCTAATGATTTAATCCATCATGCCTGAGTAATGAAGCCTCCATAAAAACCCAGAAGGAAGGGGTTTGAAGAGTTCCAGGTTGGTGAATACTTGTAGATTCAAGGTGAGTGGCATGCTTAGAGAAGGCGTGGAATCTCTGTGCCCTTTCCCCATATCTTGCCCTACTTATCTTCCATCTGGCTCTTCCTGAGTTATATCCTTTTATAAGAAACTGGTAATCTAGTAAGTAAAATAGTTCTCTGGGTCTGTGATCCACTCTAGCAAATTAATCAAAGGAGGGGTCATTGGGACCTCTGATCTATGGTTGGTTGGTCAGAGGAACTGATGACAACAGGGACTGAAGTGGTGAGTGGGGTTGGGTGGGGCATTTTTGAGGGACTGAGCCCCTAACCTGTGGGATCTGATGCTGTTTCCAGGTGGATAGTGTCAGAATTGAGTTGAATTGTAGGACACCCAGCTGGTGTCAGAGAATTGCTTGGTGGTGTGGGAAAAACTCCCACACATTGGAATTGGTGACCAGAAATATAGGAGGCAAAGAAAGGAAAAGAGGAAATAAGACTTGTTTAGACTGGCAACTTCCCTTTTCCCTAGGCTTTTTTCTGCTTGCGTCAGGATTTACTCCACACCAGAAAGGATCAAAGAAACCCCTCCCCCTTCCACAAGCCCCGACCCTGGGGCTTCTGATCACCACTATTTTCTTCCTCTGTGGGCTCACCCAGGTCACTGCTCTGTTGCATTGTCATTGTGAATTGTATGCAGATGAACAGAGGTTTGAGGGAACACTGTAAATCCCTGATGCTAACATGAAATTAATTAGGGAAGTTAAATATGTTAAACACTCTACTGAACTTCAGATGTAATTCATAACAGCAGAACTTCAATAGCAAAAAATAAATGCAGTCAAGAAATACATTTGGCTTTAGGAAATTGATTACTCAATGTTTTTTAAATGTGCAAGGATTAAATATAAATGCTTTCAGAGAAAATCTGTAAAATAATAAATGAAAGACAAAGATTACTTTTTTCTGATTCTGTACCTGAACAATTGTTTTATTGTTGCAGAATTGACGTTATGATCTAATGCCATAATGCCAAGGAATAGAACTGTTTTTTTAACTACTTCATGGATTTATTTAAAGGAATATGTTGAAAGTATGTCTTACAAAGACTTTCAAAACATTTTCAGATACCAGTTGGTAAAACAAGAATTAATATGATTATGTTAAACTCCAAAAACTGAAAGAAGAGTGATTTACTTGTAGTTGAAAAAAATGACTAATATTTTAATAATATTTTTAGGAAATAATTAAGAATTTATGATAAAATGTTAGATGTTGGCACAAACTCATTCATTAGCTATGTGATAGCTGCCGTTGAGAGACTGTCTTGTGGGGAAAAAAGTCCCTAAAGAATGTTTGTATGGAGAAGACCAAAATTTCCAAGAAGGGTGGTTTTTGACTTGTTTAATGAGAGGAAGGCTCACATTTAATTCTTGAATTACTTCCTTATGAAAAGCAGAAGCTGGAAAAATGCTAACTAGAATGATGGGTGTGCCATGCAAAATCTAACAGATCCTTTGGGGAATTCCATATATATATATTTTCAGCTTTACTGAGGTATAATTGACAAAAAAATTATAAGATTTAAAGTGTTCATCCTGGTGATTTGATATACATACACATTGTGAAAGAATTTACACCACCTAGTTAACACATCATCACCTCACATAGCTATCTCTTTGTTTTTTGCGGGGTGGGGGGGGGTGTAAGAACATTTAACTTTTACTCTCAACAAATTTCAATTATACAATACAGTGTTATCAACTATAGTCAGCACGTTTTACATTAGATCCTCAGGACTTATTCATCTTATAGCTGAAAGTTTGTACCCTTTTACTGACCTCTCCCTATTTCCCCCACCTCCCAGCCCCTGACAACAAATTTCTACTCTGTTTCTATGAGTTTGACTTTTTTAAAAAAAAGATTCCACAAATAAGTGATACCATGCAGTATTTGTCTTTCTCTGTCTAGCTTATTTCACTTAGTATAATACCCTCAGGGCCCATCCATGTTGTCCCAAATGGCAGGATTTCCTTCTTTCTCATGGCTGAATAATACTTGTATATTATTATACATTGCATCTTCTTTACCTATTCATCTGTTGATGAACACTTAGGTTGTTCCCAAATGTTGGCTATTGTGAATAATGTTGCAGTGAACATGGGGGTGCATATATCTCTTTGATATCCTGTTTTCATTTCCTTTGAATATATAACCAGAAGTGGACTGGCTGGATCATATGGTAGTTCTATTTTTAATTTTTTGAGGACTCTTCATACTGTTTTTCATAGTGGCTGCACCAATGTAAATTCCCACCAGTAGTGCACAAGGATTCCCTTCTCTCCATGTCTTCTCCAATACTTGTTATCTCTTGTCTTCTTAATGATTACCTTTTTAATTAGGTGTGAATTGATATCCATTGTGGTTTTGATTTGCATTTCCCTGATGATTAGTGATGTTGAATACCGTTTCATGTACCTGTTTTTTTTTTGTTGTTTGTTTTTTTTTTGCGGTACGCGGGCCTCTCACTCTTGTGGCCTCTTCCGTTGTGGAGCACAGGCTCCGGACGCGTACGCTCAGCGGCCATGGCTCACGGGCCCAGCCGCTCCACGCCATGTGGGATCTTCCCGGACCGGGGCACGAACCCGTGTCCCCTGCATCGGCAGGCGGACTCTCAACCACTGCGCCACCAGGGAAGCCCAATGTATCTGTTTTTTATTTGTGCGTCTTCTTAGGAAAAATGTCTATTGAGTTCCTTTGCACATTTTTTAATTGAATATTTTCTTATTGAGTTGTAAGGTTCTTTGTATATTTTGGATATTCACCCCTTATCAAATAGATGATTTGCAAATATTTTCTCCCATTCTGTAAGATGCTGGAAATTCAATATATTTTTAAAATACATGGGTTTATTTTATTAACAAAGAAACACATTAAAGGGATACGTTCTTTTCTACAGGAGCGTTTTAGCTATATTATTCTTTATTAAGTAGTTTATGGCTAACGTACAGAAACCAAATTATATTTGCTATTCTTTCTTATAGAAAGTGAGTAGAGGACCCATTTTTGTACCAAATGCCATTAATTTCTAAATCCTAATCAGTCATGTGCCATATAAAATTAAAAATAAATAAAAAACAATTACTTGATCTCTTTTGAGAGGTACAAGAAATGTTTCAATCACTTATTTAAAAACTGACTAGGAAGAGTGAACATCACTACAGATCCCACGGACATTAAGAGGATAATAAAGGGGCTTCCCTGGTGGTTGAGAGTCTGCCTGCCGATGCAGGGGACGCGGGTTCGTGCCCCAGTCCGGGAGAATGCCACATGCCGCGGAGCGGCTAGGCCCGTGAGCCATGGCCGCTGAGCCTGTGTGTCCGGAGCCTGTGCTCCGTAACGGGAGAGGCCACAGCAGTGAGAGGCCCGCGTAACACACACACACACACACACACACACACACACACACACACACAAAGATAATAAAAGAATATTATGAACAACTCTATGCCCACAAATTTGATAACCTAGATGAAATGGACTAATGTTTTGAAAGACACAATCTGTCAAAACTCACACAAGAAGAAATAGACAATCTGAATAGGCCTATATCTATTAAAGAAATTGAACCAATAATTAATAACCTTCCAAAACAGAAAGCACCAGTCATATATGTGTTCGCTGGTAAATTCTTCCAGAAGATAAAATAAAAGGGGATACTTCCTAACCCATTCTATGAGGCCAGCATTACCCTAATACAAAAAAATGAGACAAAGATGCTATAAGGAAACTACAGATCAACATCTCTCATGAACATAGATGCAAAAATCCTCAACAAAATATTAGCAAGTCAAATCCAACAATGTATATAAAGAATTATACACCAAGTGGGATTTATCTCAGGTAAGTAAGGCTGGTTAAACATTCTAGAATGAGTTAATGTAATTCACCACATTAACAGGCTAAAGAAGAAATATCACATCATTGTATCAATAGATGCAGAAAAAGCATTTGACAAAATCCAACACCAATTAAGATAAACATTCTCAGTAGTCTAGGAATGGAAGGGAACTTTCTCAACTTCATAAAGAAAATCTACAAACAAACAACCCTGTATAGCCAGCATCATACTTTATAGTGAGACACACAAAGCTTTTCTGCTAAGATCAGAAACAAGGAAAGTATATTCCCTCTCACCACTGCTTTTCAACATGTTACTGGAAGTCTTAGCTAACATATTAAGACAAGAAAATAAACTAAAAGGTATACAGATTGGGAAAGAACAAATAAAACTGGCTTGTTTGCAGATGACATGATCATCTATGTAGAAAATCTGAAAAAATTGACCAAAAACTCCTGAAACTAAAACTAATAAGTGATTATAGCAAGATTGCAGGACACACTGTTAATATACAAAAGTCAATTGCTTCTCTACATAGAAGCAACGAATGAGTGGAATTTTAAATTAAAAACACATTACCATTTACATTAACCTCCCCCAAATACATTGGAATAAATCTAACAAAATATGTGCAAGAACTATATAAGGAAAATGACAAAACTCTGATGAAAGATATTGAAGAAGAACTAAATAAATGGAAAGATATTCCATATTTATGGAGAACAAGACTCAATATTGTCAAGATGTCAGTCCTTCCCAACTTGATCTACAGATTCAATGCAATCCAATCAAAATCCCAGTAAATTATTTTGTAATTATCAAAAAACTGATTTTAAAGTTATATAGAGTGGCAAAAAAATAATGAAGAAGAACAACAAAATTCAAGGACTAACATTATCTGACTTCAAAATGTACTATAAAGCTATAGTAAACAAGACTGTGGTATTTGCAAAACTATGGACAAATAGATAAATGGTACAGAAGACAGAGCCCAGAAATAGGCCCACATATATATAGTCAACTGACCTTTGAAAAAGGCAATGCAATGGAACGAAGATGGTCTTTTCAACAAATGGTGCTGGAACAACTGGACAGCCACATGGAAAAAATTAAGTGTAGACACAGAACTTACACCCTTCACAAAAATTAACTCAAAATAGATCATGGACCTAAATGTAAAGTGCAAAACTATTAAACTTCTAGAAGTTAACTAGGAGAAAATGTAGATGACGGGTATGGCGATGACATTTATATACAACACCAAAGGCACCTTCCATGAAGGAAAAATTGATAAGCTAGAATTCATTAAATTAAAAACTTCTGTGCTGTGAAAAACAATATCAAGAGAATGAGAAAAAAAAACCATAGACTGGGAGAAAATATTTGCAAACAACACATCTGATAAAGAACTGTTATCCAAAATATACAAAGAACAGTTAAAGCTCAACAATAAGAAAATGAAAAATGAAATGAAAAAGCTGAGTAAAAAAATGATCAAAAGAATTGAACAGACATCTCACCAAAGAAGATATACAGATGGCAAGTAATCATATGAAAAGATGCTCAACAACATATGTCATTAGGGAAATACAAATTAACACAACATTGAGATATCACTACACATGTATTAGAATGACCAAAATCCAAAATACTGACAAGTGCTGGTGTGGATCTGGAGCAACAGAGACTCTCACTCATTGCTTGTGAGATTGTGAAATGTCACAATGACTTTGAAAGACCGTTTAGAAGTTTCTTACAAAACTAAACATACTCTTAAGATAGAGTAATTGCACTCCTTGGTGTTTACCCAAATGAATTGAAATCTTATATCCACGCAGAAGTCTACACATGGATGTTTATAGTAGCTTTATTCATAATTGCCAAAACTTGGAAGCAGCCAACGTGTCCTTCAATAGGTGAATGGATAAACTGTGGTACCTCCAGACAATGGATATTATTCAGCTTTAAGAAGATATGAGTTATTAAGCCATGAAAAGACATGGAGGAAACTTAAATGCATATTACTAATTGAAAGAAGCCAACCCGAAAATGTAGGTACTGTATGATTCCAACTATATTCTGGAAAAGGCAAAACTACAAAGACAGTATAAAGATTAGTGGTTGCCAAGGGTTAGCGGGGAGGGATGAAAGAATAGGCAGAGCACAGGGGATTTTTATGCGATGAAACTATTCTGTATGATCCTGCAATGGTGGGAATGTGTCATTATACGTTTCTCAAAACCCATCGATTGTACAATACCAAGAATGAGCCCTAATGTAAACTGTGGACTTTGGGTGATAATGATGTGCCCACGTAGGTTCATCAGATGTGACAAACACGTTACTCAGGTATGGGATGTTGGTAGTTGGGAAGGCTGTGTGTGTTGGGGGCATGGAGTATGTGGGAATTCTCTGTATTTTTCACTCGATTTCGCTGTGAACCTAAAACTGCTCTAAAAAATAAAGTTTATCATTTCAAAACACGGACTAGAGAACTTTATTCAATAAGCATAAGAAATAGTACATTGTTTCTGTTACATGCTTTAACCAGTTCAGGGAGAAGCGACACTGTCACTATTACTAGCTCCTCCTTCTTGCTCCATTTATTTATTTTTTTAAATTTCTATTGGAGTAGAGTTGATTTACAATGTTGTGTTAGTTTCAGGTGTACAGCAAAGTGAATCAGTTATACGTATACATTTATCCCCTCTTTTTTAGATTCTTTCTGGCTCCATATAAAGGCCCCAACTTCCAAAACTATCTATTCTTTTCCTAGGTCTAACAGAGGGGATTCGAAGAAAACCCTGAGAAATTTTAGAAAAACAATTTTTCAATAGACACAGTAGTTCTTCTGATTTTAATGACAAGAAACTTGTCCTTTAGAGACTTAACTAGAAAACCTCCACAGGACCAGATGAAATTCAACTACTCAACAAACCAAATCATGAGTTAATGTTAAAACATCATTGTGGTCTTTGAATCTAGTCAAAATTTATTTTCTCCTGAAACTGACAGAGGCCTTTAAATAATTTGACCCAGGCCCAGTCCTAAATCATGATTTACTTGTTGATTTACATGTCCTACAAGGCCTGCAAATATCCCTAACTTACTAAAATTTGATTATTATTATTAGTCACAGAAACGCTGAGAGAATGTGTTTGTTATAATTTCATGAACTGAGTGAGGATTTCAGAAGTAGGAAAGATGTTAGGAACCATCTCATAAAATATCTCCATTTACAGGTTAGGAAATTGAGTGACAGTAAACTTAGTGACCTGACCAGTAAACTTATCATAACTAATTAGCAGCAAAGCTGAGGCTAGAACTCAGTTCTCCATAAATAAAGAGCTCTGAGTTCACAGAATGCAAAGTGTTGGCCTCAAAAAAGAAATCAGAGAATATTTGCAGACTTCTGCTTTTACCAATTAACATTTTGAGCAATATGAATTACTAATCTGACCAAATAGAGTTAATGCACCGACTCTGACTTTCTTGGACTTGGTATCATTTGCTTGCAGTAGCAATGCACTGTAACACAACTCAAAGAAACAAGGAATTTATAGCAGGATATGACTTCAGTTTGGTCTCTCCTTAAATAGAAGCCAGCTCTATTTAGAGAACAGGTGTGTTATTAGGGTAAACACACCAACTTTACACTCTGAGTATCCTCCAATGCCGTACTTAGTTCCTGACAAAGAGAAGTGAGGAAATTTGCTGAATAGTTAATAACATGCTGTTTTGTGTTTTCTCCTAAACCACAATGTGCAGGTAGTATTTGTTTGTCTTGAGTGATGATTCTACTTGGTGCATTATGTTCCATTTGGTATATAATAATATACCATGTCAAAATCCTTAATGATGTGAGAGGAGTAACACAACAAAAATGTAGTTGTTTGTGGTCCTAGAGAAGAGAAATGATATTTTTTTTATCAGTGGGTAAATCAATTTTCACAGATAGAATGCATCTTCACCAGAAACAAGCAAATAAGAAATTATTCCCCTTATTTGAGATTTCCAATGCATCCTTTCCCTAAGATGACTCTTCCTTCAAGTTAAAGAATGTGTTTATTCCTTTCCCATCATTCAATTAATTGATTTAGCACACCCCCCCATCTATAATAAAGAGGATTCAAGAACTTCTGTTAAGATGTTTTTAGATTTCTATTGGAAAACAGGGTCGAAGGCTTCCCACCTTGAGCTTTATTCAAATATTTTGAATCTACCTGCACGACATTTCTTGCTCAGTCCTCAAACAGCTATTCTAATTTTTTTTTGGCGGTACGCGGGCCTCCCACTGCTGTGGCCTCTCCCGCTGCAGAGCACAGGCTCCGGACGCGCAGACCCAGCGGCCATGGCCCACAGGCCCAGCCGCTCCGTGGCATGAGGGATCCTCCCGGACCGGGGCACGCACCCGTGTCCCCTGCATCGGCAGGCGGACCCCCAACCACTGCGCCACCAGGGAAGCCCCAGCTATTCTAATTTTAACTTTTCCCCTGAAAGCTCTTCTATAGAAAGCACTTTGATTTTAGAACCAATACTCACTATGGTGTAGCTCAAGCAGGCAGTGTATTGATTCTTTTCCCCTCTATTCCTTGCTTCTATGTAAGATAATATTGGCATTTTGAAAGTGTATTATCACCCATCAAAAATTCAGTGCTAGACACAAACTATTTTATATAGGATGGATAAACAACAAGGCCCTACTGTATAGCACAGGGAACTATACTCAATATCCTGTGATAAGGTATAATGGAAAATAATATGAAAAAGAATGTATATGTATAACTGACTCACTTTGCTGTACAGCAGAAATTAATACAACATTGTAATTCAACTATACCCCAATAAAAATTTTAAAATTCAGTGCTAATTGTAAACGTTCCTTTTGTCATATTCAAGGAAACGTAACATTCTTTTCCTGTGTCGTAGTTCCTTATATTGCTGAACTATCAGGCTGTTCCCTGAGCATTTGTTCATTTCCATCATTTGTCCTCTTCACATGTAGGTGTAAAGCATTGACGCCAGACATTCAAATAGCTTTGAAAAGCCATTAGGGGGCAGAAATTGTGTCTCAATTAGCCATTCTTTTTTTTTTTTTTTTTTTTGCGGTACGCAGGCCTCTCACTGTTGTGGCCGTTGCGGAGCACAGGCTCCAGACACGCAGGCCCAGCGGCCAAGGCTTATGGGCCCAGCCACTCTGCGGCATATGGGATCTTCCCGGACCGGGACACGAACCCGTGTCCCCTGCATCGGCAGGCGGACTCTCAACCACTGCGCCACCAGGGAAGCCCTAGCGATTCTTAAAATGTATAATTTCTTCTTCCAGACACTCTTGGTTATCCTCCTGCTTCTCCTTATCACTCACAAAGCTAATGCTTTACCAAAGCAGTTATTGTACATCAATATTATATACAGAACTCATATACAGACCCAGCAAACCAAAGCAGGAAGGAGGGGCACAGTAGTCTTACGAAAAGTGAGGTAATTTATGTAGAGTGATTTGTGTTTGCAGCATAAGATAGCATAAATGTAAATCCAAGATATTCGATGATTATTAGGTCTTGTTGAAGCAAGGGCAGTCAACTGGGAGGCAGAAGCATTTATCTCCAACCTCAGCCCTGACACTAACCTCTTAGGTGATTCTGGAAAACACACTGAGTCCTTTTCTCTTTGTATCTATTTGAAAATTAGTCCAACATCCAACCTATCATGTTTTTAGTAAAAATGTATTATAATTGCTTGCCTATGGCTCTTTCTCACCTATTAAAGTTTTGTTCTCAAAGATAAAGGACCACATCATATGAATGTCTCCACTACTCATGCATAACCCTATTACTGTTACAAAGTATCGATAAATGCTAAAGGAACTTCAGCTGATAACTATATTTCACCAGTCTGGGCTTCTCCTATCTTCTGGGTAGCCCCTAATTCTCCTGAGGCCTTCCTGACGTGTTTCTGATTTTGATTTTTTAGCTGCACCATGCGGCTTGGAACCCAGGCATGCAGCAGTGAAAGCAGCGAGCCCTAACCACTGGACCACCAGGGAATTCCTGTCCTGACTTGTTTAAGGCCCTGGGTACAAAGCCTGGTGCCTGTTTTTCCACATCTGATTTGAAATAAGATTTGTGTAATGAAAGGAGATGGAGGATGCAAAGTGCAGGGGATCATGTTACAGACAAAACCCCTGTGGAGTATCAGTTGCAGACTTATTCGGGGGAGGTGTTTTACACCACAGCTGTCAAGGTTTAAACGTATGCACGTGGATCTCCCATTGAAATGGGAGTTCCGCAAGTCAGAGCCTGCCAAATGGAGCCTGCCTTCTCTCCTTCTGTCAGGCAACTCACCTCCCACAGCGGGAAAACCACCACACATGCCTGAACACACTATTTTCGTAATGCGTTTTTGGGGTGTGCTCTTGAGTGAGCACTCTTTCTAGCTGTCCATTCCTTGTGATGTAGGTTTTACCTGGGTGATAGAGTAGTGCCCGGTTGGGGCACCATGTTTAGAAGGATTCTGAGCTTCTGTCTGGGTTCAGTAGAAAAGTGTGCCCTTGTCACAGGATGTGGCAGTACATAGGCCAACTGTTGCCCTCTCTGTTGGATATGTCTGATATTAATAATGTCTAATATTTATTAAACACTTACTATGCCAGGCGCTCCTGTAAAGCACTTTACCACTCTTAGTTCCTTTAATCCTTTCAATAATCTTCTGAGGAATGTACAAATTATTATTACCATTTTACAGATGAGGAAATGGGTGCCCTGAGGTGTTGAGTAATTTGTTCAAGATGGCATATCTATTCAGCAGCTGGTCCATGATTTAAACACGGGTGGTCATTTTCCAGGGCTTGTCCAGACTTATTCAATGTCCAGACTTATTTGATAAGAAGTATCTTATCTACTCTCTAACAAAGACAACAAAATTTATGAGACTGTGAAGTCTCTGAAGACCTCTGCCATCCGCCATGGCCTTTCCTTAAAGGGACAAACTGATGGCCACGGGCAGGGAGACTCCAAGTCGTCCTTATAAGAGGACTTGAAATAGCATGTCTCGGACATATGAGTCTTTAAAATGCATCAACTGAGAAGTTTCATGGGACTGTGGGCTTATGCTTTCATTGGTGTTTTTCCACTTCTTTCCCAGTAAAGACACAAGCTATGATATTACCTAACAAATGATTTTGCTTTGAATACACTTGCTTCTTTAGTAAAAGGCTCAATCAGGTGGCCTACGTTTTATTAACCCGACAACAGAACATTAGCACCTCTCAAGACCTTGTGGGAAGGTACATAGTTGGATTTGACTTAGTGTTTGCAACACAACCAAATGCTATCATAAGGAGAAAAATGGAAAGTTTTGCAAATGAAGTGCATACCTCAGATATGATTATATTAGGCTGTGGGCAATGTTTGTGTGTGTGTGTGTGTGTGTGTGTGTGTGTGTGTACAGCATGGATTCTGTTTCCAGATCTTTTCTGAGAAGGGGTAGCCTCATGCAATGAAGAAAAATAATGATTTCCCTCTAAATTAGCTCCATATTGCATTGAAATACCTGATCTCTCTTGTGACAAAGTTCATCAGGACATTAATAAAATGTAAGAACCTTCATGTTTGATAAGTAGGTATGTTATTGAAGAGAAGATGCCCATTGGGTTGGAAAAGTATTGTTCTATGGTAACATTTAAGAACGATATTCATGGATAGTTTTGTATTAATATAGGCGAATTCTAACCTCCACAAGAAGAAGAAGATATCCTTATCTTTGCATAAGGATAAAATTTTCTCACTCCAGGGAACTATACTCAATATCCTGTAATAACCTATAATGGAAAAGAATCTGAAAAATAATATATATATATGTATGTATAACTGAATCACTTTGCTGTACACTTGACACTAACACAACATTGGAAATGAACTATACTTCAATAAAATTTTTTTCTCAGGCCACACCTCCAAATCCCATGTCTATTTACAGGCACAAATTGGTACCCATTTTGAGCCCAAGGTTCCAATCATAAACTGTAGGAGAAAAGGCTTTGGTGTATAGGATTTTGATGATTGGAGTTGTGAAATACCCTCATTCCCATGGATCCCCACAGGGCTTACTATGATGACGATGATAAAATCTTAATAGAGCTCTCCTCACTCATTTATTTGTGCAGAAATGTAAACTTACAAACCTGTCATATTCAAAAGATAATTTTTGAGCAACTGCTGTGTGCTAGCATCTGACAGATAACATTAACCGGAAATAGACACTGAACAACTAAATGAGTTGATCTGTTAAGTATAATTGTTTGATAACATTCATTAATATGCTAAGGCATATTTGACCAAAAAACAGTTTACGTGTTGGTAAAATTAATATTTAGATTTTTAAAAATACAATGAACTTCTCCTAAGGCCATTCTTAGTGCTGAAAGAGGAAGTCATAAAAATCAGTATAGAGGGTATTTATCATCCTGTTTGTTATGGACTAGAGTCAACTGGTTTGCCTGGTTTAGCTCATGTTGATACCTGTTGCCTGCTTTATTTTATTGAAGTATAGTTGATTTACAATGTTGTGTTAGTTTCTGGTGTACAGCAAAGTGTTTCTGTTTCGTAGATAAGTTCATTTATGTCACATTTTATTTATTTATTTATTTTTAACATCTTTATTGGAGTATAATTGCTTTACAATGTTCTGTTAGTTTCTGCTGTATAACAAAGTGAATCAGCTATATGTATACATACATCCCCTTATCCCCTCCCTCTTGTGTCTCCCTTGCATCCTCCCTATCCCACCCCTCTAGGTGGTCACAGAGCACTAAGCTGATCTCCCTGTGCTATGCATCTGCTTCCCACTAGCTATCTATTTTACGTTTGGTAGTGTATATATGTCCATGCCACTCTTTCACTTTGTCACACCTTCCCCTTCCTCTTCCCCATATCCTCAAGTCCATTCTCTAGTAGATCTGTGTCTTTACTACTGTCTTACCACTAGGTTCTTCATGACATATTTTTTTCTTAAATTCCATATATATGTGTTAGCATACGGTATTTGTCTTTCTCTTTCTGACTTACTTCACTCTGTATGACAGACTTTAGGTCCATCCACCTCATTACAAATAGCTCAATTTCATTTCTTTTTATGGCTGAGTAATATTCCATTGTATATATGTGCCACATCTTCTTTATCCATTCATCTGATGATGGGCACTTAGGTTGTTTCCATCTCCGGGCTATTGTAAATACAGCTGCAGTGAACATTTTGGTATATGACTCTTTTTGAATTATGATTTTCTCAGGGTATATGCCCAGTAATGGGATTGCTGGGTCATATGCTAGTTCTACTTTTAGTTTTTTAAGGAACCTCCATAATGTTCTCCATAGTGGCTGTAACAATTTACCTTCCCACCAACAGTGCAAGAGGGTTCCCTTTTCTCCACACCCTCTCCAGCATTTATTGTTTGTAGATTTTTTGACAGTGGCCATTCTGACAGGTGTGAGGTGATACCTCATTGTAGTTTTGATTTGCATTTCTCTAATGATTAGGGATGTTGACTATTCTTTCATGTGTTCGTTGGCTGTCTGTATATCTTCTTTGGAGAAATGTCTCTTTATGTCTTCTGCCCATTTTTGGATTGGGTTGTTTGTTTTTTTGATATTGAGCTGCATGAGCTGCTTGTAAATTTTGGAGATTAATCCTTTGTCAGTTGCTTCATTTGCAAATATTTTCTCCCATTCTGAGGGTTGTCTTTTGGTCTTGTTTATGGTTTCCTTTGCTGTGCATAAGCTTTTAAGTTTCATTAGGTCCCATTTGTTTATTTTTATTTCTATTCCTCTAGGAGGTGGGTCAAAAAGGATCTTGCTGTGATTTATGTCAAAGAGTGTTCTGCCTATGGTTTCCTCTAAGAATTTTATAGTGTCTGGCCTTACATTTAGGTCTTTAATCCATTTTGAGTTTATTTTTGTGTATGGTGTTAGAGAGTGTTCTAATATCATTCTTTTCCATGTAGCTGTCCAGTTTTCCCAGCACCCCTTATTAAAGAGGCTGTCTTTTCTCCATTGTATATCCTTGTCTCCTTTGTCATAGATAAGTTGACCATAGGTGCATGGGTTTATCTCTGGGCTTTCTATCCTGTTCCGCTGATCTATATTTCTGTTTTTGTGCCAGTACCATACTGTTTTGCTTCCTGTAGCTTTGTAGTATAGTCTGAAGTCAGGAAGCCTGATTCCTCCAGCTCCGTTTTTCTTTCTCAAGATTGCTTTGGCTATTTGGGGTCCTTTGTGTCTCCATACAAGTTGTGAAATTTTTTGTTCTATTTCTGTGAAAAATGACATTGGTAGTTTGATAGGGATTGCATTGAATCTGTAGATTGCTTTGGGTAGCATAGTCATTTTCACAATGTTGATTCTTCCAATCCAAGAACATGGTATATCTCTCCATCTATTTGTATCATCTTTAATTTCTTTCATCAGTGTCTTATAGTTTTCTGCATACAGGTCTTTTATCTCCTTAGGTAGGTTTAGCGTTAAGATGGACATCTCTGGGAGAGCTCTCGCCAATTGATATTAGGTGGGGCCAGGAGGTCTCTTCTGGTCCAATGTCCTGAACTCAGTTCTGCCACCTCAGAGAGTCATGACCAACACCCGGCCAGTGCACCAAGACCCTGTTAGCCACATGGCTCAGAAGAAAAGGGAGAAAAGAAAAATAATAAAACAAAGTTATTAAAATAAAAAAAATTATTTTAAAAAAGTAATTAAAAAGATTTTTAAAAAAAGAGAGCAACCAAACCAATAAACAAATCCACCAATTATAACAAACACTAAAAACTATACTAAGATAAACATAAAAATCAGAAACTAGTCAATCTCATACAACAAACCCCAAGTCTACTGTTGCTCCCTAAGTCCACTGCCTCAATTTTGGGATGATTCGTTGTCTATTCAGGTATTCCAAAGATGCAGGGTACCTCAAGTTGTTGGTGGAGATTTAATCCGCTGCTTCTGAGGCTGCTGGGAGAGATTTCCCTTCCTCTTCTTTGTTCTCACAGCTCCCGTGGTTCAGCTTTGGATGTGGCCCCACCTCTGAGTGTAGGTCGCAGAGGGTGTCTGTTCTTCGCTCAGACAGGATGGGGTTAAAGGAGCCACTGATTTGGGGGCTCTGGCTCACTCAGGCCGGGGGGAGCGAGGGGCACGGCGTGAGGGGCGGGCCTGCGGTGGCAGAGGCCAGCGGGATGTTGCACCAGCCTGAGGCGCGCCGTGCGTTCTCCCGGGGAAGTTGTCCCTGGATCCCAGGACCCTGGCAGTGGCGGGCCGCACAGGCTCCCGGAAGGGGGGTGTGGATAGTGACCTGTGCTCGCACACAGGCTTCTTAGTGGCGGCAGCAGCAGCCTTAGCGTCCCATGCCTGTCTCTGGAGTTTGTGCTTTTAGCTGCGGCTCGCGCCCGTCTCTGGAGCTCCTTTAAGCAGCGCTCTTAATCCCCTCTCCTCGCGCACCAGGGAAGAAAGAGGGAAGAAAAAGTCTCGTCGGCAGCTCCAGACCTTTTCCCGGACTCCCTCCCGGCTAGCTGTGGCGCACCGGCCCCCTTCAGGCTGTGTTCACGCTGCCAACCCCAGTCCTCTCCCTGCGCTCCGACCGAAGCCCGAGCCTCAGCTCCCAGCCCCACCCGCCCCGGCGGGTGAGCAGACAAGCCTCTCGGGCTGGTGAGTGCTGGTCGGCACCGATCCTTTGTGCGAGAATCTCCCCGCTTTGCCCTCTGCACCCCTGTGGCTGTGCTCTCCTCCGCGGCTCCGAAGCTTCCCCCCTCCGCCACCCGCAGTCTCCGCCCGCGAAGGGGCTTCCTAGTGTGGAAACCTTTCCTCCTTCACAGCTCTCTCCCACTGGTGCAGGTCCCGTCCCTATTCTTTTGTCTCTGTTTTTTCTTTTTCTTTTGCCTTACCCAGGTGCGTGGGGAGTTTCTTGCCTTTTGGGAGGTCTGGGGTCTTCTGCCAGCATTCAGTAGGTGTTCTGTAGGAGTTGTTCCTCATGTAGATGTATTTCTGATGTATTTGTGGGGAGGAAGGTGATCTCCGCGTCTTACTCTTCCACCATCTTGAAGGTCCTCCCCTATGTCATATTTTAGATTCCACATATAAGTGATATATGGCATTTGTCTTTCTCCATGTGACTTACTTCACTTAGTATGATAATCTCTAGGTCCATCCATGTTGCTGTCCTGCTGTAGTTATTATTAGGACTCCATTTTACTTTCAGAATTGTCCTGGTTTGGATTACACATTATGTGATTACCTTAGCATCATCACATATTGTAACTCACACAAGCTCAGGCCTGAGACATGCAGTGACTGAGCAACATGGCTGAAGTGGTGTCCAGAAGAAAAATCAACAGGATGGGAATGGAAGGAAGAGTAAAGAATCTCAAGAAACTGTAACACACTGAACAGGTCCAAAGTGGTGTATTTTGCTTCAGAGGATGTTACACAAAATCCAGTCTGGTGGATGTGACCAGCAATAGGCAGTGGTCAAAACCAGGCATACGGTCCAGATCTGCTTAGGAGAAGACTCCGTGTGAGGGAGTGTGCATGGAGCAGTCAGCTGTGGTGGTGATGGCGGAGGCATACTGGCAGGAGCTGGGCTTGTCAGGGCTCCCGGAAGTGGACTGGCTTAGGCAGAGGCCATGACCCAGACCTGGGAAGGAAACTAGATTGCTAGCTGAGAAAACTCAGGCATAGACTTTCCTGTATGTATTGGTCTGTACAGCTGGAAGTAAGAGATAGCTGCAATGTGGTGGGTTCGTTCTGGGTCCACAACAGAAAGACCACAGATTCAGTCCCCCATTAGTGCTGTGTCTCGTAACTGTCAGTGTTGGCTCAAGAGCTGGGTGTGAACTTCCACCTAATGACAGGTGGAAGCCATCATTGAAACTACTTATGGAAGGGGCTGGGAAAAGAGCTAAGTCTCTGTTTGGGGGAATAAGGAACCTTGACACATATTAGCTGATATCAGCTGTGCCATATTAGCTTGACACACATTAGATGGAGTGAATGAAGGCCCACATGGTGTGAATTTTGCTACTGAGAAAACACCAACCGAAGGGGGCTGTTAATACAGATGCCGGCCAGAGTCTTGGAGGGAGATCAAGGTGTGGACCAGAAGCTCACAAATGTCAAGGTCAGGAGTACAATCACACACAACTGATGGAGGCCAGGGCCAGAAACCAGACTGAGTCAGAAGAGGAGCAGATGGGAACAAGGGAGGAAGGCCTGAGAGGATGGGCATGCCCACCACTGGATGACAGTGGCTGACCTTTGTGGGCCAGCAGGTGTGGGCAGAGGAGGTGTGTCTGCTACAGATGCAGAGTCCAGCTGGGTGGCTGGCAAAACCGACCACAGGAAGGAAGTAGCCTTGTCTTCTGAAAACTGACCCAGTTATGAAGCACGCTTTGAAAAAAGTGAGAGGGGCTAGGGTAACAACCTGTTTTATGTCTTTAAAAAATAATAATAATAAATTTATTTATTTATTTTTGGCTGCATTGGGTCTTTGTTGCTGCACGTGGGCTTTCTCTAGTTGTGGTGAGCAGGGGCTACTCTTCATTGTGGTGCGTGGGCTTCTCATTGTGGTGGCTTCTCCTGTTGAGCATGCGCTCTAGGCACACGGGCTTCAGTAGTTGTGGCACGCAGACTTAGTAGTTGTGGCTCGTGGGCTCTAGAGCACAGGTTCAGTATTTGTGGCACACGGGCTTAGTTGCTCAGCAGCATGTGGGATCTTCCTGGACCAGGGCTCGAACCCGTGTCGCCTGCACTGGCAGGAGGATTCTTAACCACTGCGCCACCAGGGAAGCCCTTATGTCAATTTAAAGAAACAGCATAATGCCAGAATGGCTTTTCTGCCCACCCTGGTTCACGTGGTGAGATTGTAATAAAGATTCAGAGAGAGCTTTAAGCGTTGAAATCACTATCTCAATCGTTACATTTTCTCCTATATATGATTCTTGTTCATGAAGTAAAAAGGGTTGAAAGTGTGAAGGGCATTGAAGTGAAGAGAAAAGGAGAGAGAAAAACAGAAGAAAACAGAGTGATGTGGTTAAGTATCCCCCACTGTGTCCAGTTGGATGGAGAAGATGGAAGACTCATGACACACAGGGAGATGGAGTCCGCAACTCTAGGCATCTACAGAAAGCCTCATTCTAGTAAATGAAGAATTGTTACTGTTAACAGTTTGGCTGGGTGTGGGGGAGGCGTGTGTGGGTGTGCACATGCATGTGCACCCTCGCACATACAAAAAGGAGGGGCAAGTGATCATATGATATCACAGCATCACACTCCATGACCTGTTTAATGTGGGTGCATTTGAATCTCCAAGACACTAAACAATGAGATTATACTGCCCTTTCTCCATTTGTAATTTAAAAGCAAACCAATATTAAAATATGACATAAATACAAGGAGTTCAACAAAGTTTTGGCTTTTCTAATAATGTGTACTTGAATTGGTTTTAACATCAGTATGAAATACTTTCAAACATCTTTGTTTTGTCATTATCTTTGGGCCGCTGCTCATGTCTGAAGCCATAGCCCAGATACTTAGTGCTGCCTTTGGAGATCCAGCACAGCCTGCGTGGCTAAGATGAGAAGCTAGCTTTCCGGGAAAAGTAACAGCAAGACAGCCTCATCAAAGGCCATTCATCATGGGTGCAAAATGCTTACTTCTTCTTAGTCATTTTTCCAATTGCTACATATTTGGAAAGCTCTTCTTTGGGGATAATTATCCTTAAAATCTGCACATAAATGCATACAAAGCCAGGAAGGATAGTAAAAGTGATACATTTGGGATATCACTGGAGAGGAGAGGGGAGTGGACCAGGTTGGGATGGTTTCAAAAAAGAATTTTAACCTTACCTGTAATAACTTAGAATTTTTACAACGAATACATATTTATAATTTACTTGGGTATTTAAAAATTATTTTCAAATGAGTTCATATGGTTGAATAACTTCCATTGTCATCCAGAATTCTCTGATTTTGGTCCGCTTTAATTTTCCTTTGTCCATTTTCCCTTTGGAGTCTCAATGTGGGCTCCCTACTGTTTCTCCAAGCTTCTTTGAGCTCTCCCAGCTCCTAAGCCAATACTCTCTGTCTCATTCTCCCTCTGGTGAGATTTGGTACTCAAGCCCTAAGCTCTTGTCCTCATCTTAGAGTTGTAACTTGCCTCTTGTAGTATCTGCATTCTGAGAGTGGGGCTCCAGTATTTGCGCTCTCCTGTGGCTCTGCTTCTTAGCCCTGAGCACTTATCTGCCTTGATCTCAATTCTGAGACGTTCTTGCATTAACCTGCTCAGTTCACCAGTTCTATAAAATAAGTACCAGGGCTCTGCTTCTCTCTTGTTTGGTTCTTCCTCAAGATTGGCAATTGTCCTATAAACCCAATCTAGAAGGTGGAGCTTTGATCCTGTGGACAGATCTGCCCAGGAACCACTGCCCACACCTGGTATTACACCCTTGCACTTTCCCATCACCATGCCAGATTCATCGTCCTGCTGAGAAATCTCATTACAGCTGGGACTTCCTCTAACCTTGTGCTGACTGTGTGCCTGAATCCTGAATTGAGCTGTTTAAACAGGTCAACCAGGCCAGGAGCTGTACCCGCTAATCCTTTGCTACACGAAAGAGACCCCTCAAGAAATTTCCAGAAAGAGAGAGATGTCAAATGCAACGTACAGTTGGAACACAACCGAGGCAGCCGGAAAGATACCAGTTGTGACCTCAGAGGCGAAGGTGCAGGTGTTGAGGCAAAGGTGCAGGTGTCAAGGCTAGAGCTAAGACTGAAGAAACAAAATAGGCAAAGTGAGGGTTGGGAGCTGTCAAGACAAATTAGGCAGAGGTGGAGCAAGGCCTGGCCGCCAAGCAGGGTCTGTACACAATACATCATGCTGATGGAACACTCAGGCCGATAGGCCCAGATTTGGTGTAATTCTAAGGATCTGGATAGGGTGAGGAAAGAGCTTAAAGTGATGAGCTCCACTCATGCCTGCCCTTCGCCTTCTGACTTACTTCACTCTGAGTAAACTGCCATGCATGACTCATTAAAAGGAGAAAAAAAAATTCCCAAAATACAGCAGTCAGATCCAGCAGTAGTCTACTGAGTCACCAGTTCTGGCATTCTTAACCATACCAGGGGCATTTATATGAAAATGAGTCGATTTAGTTTTAAATAAGTTTTTAAATTATTTTCTTATTTCAAAGGAACATACAGTAATTGCAGAAAATTAGGAAAATGCAAATAAGTAAAAGGAAGAAACAAGAATCGGCTACAAATATACCACTTATATATGTTTTTTTAATATAAAATAATTTTGGTGTGTCCTTTTATACTTTAAACTGTGTACATGTGTAATCTATCTACCTACCTGTCTATCTAGCGTCTCTTTTTATTTAATTTTTACTTTATTATTTTTTATTACTTATCTATTTTATACATATTAGTGTATATATGTCAATCCCAATCTCCCAGTTCATCCCACCACCACACCCCACCGATTTCCCCCCGTGGTGTCCATACGTTTTTTCTCTACATCTGTGTCTCTATTTCTGCCTTGCAAACCGGTTCATCTGTACCATTTTTCTAGATTCCACATGTGTGTGTTAATATACAGTATTTGTTTTCCCCATTCTGATTTACTTCACTCTGTATGACAGTCTCTAGGTCCATCTATGTCTCTCTATCTCTTTTTAAATGAGGAGGTCAGACTATACATACTGCTGGCGGTTTTCTTTTCTTCATCCAACAGTATGTCATAGATATCTTCAACAGAATTACTTTCAGGTAGTTCTTTTCTTTTCCCCCTTTCCCTTTCATAGAATGATATGATAGCTCTTGAATACTTTACATTTATTTATTTTGAATGATCTGATATGGTTTTTTAAAAAGTGTCTTTTTGAACAGCCTCATACTAAGTTCAGTTGGTTTATGAAGAATTTTAACTGAGAAAGTGTCAAAGCAGTCAAAGAAAGCACAAGCAAAATGACTAAGACTAGAGAAGTGTTAACTAGAAACAAAAATAATAGTTTTTGAAAAATTTTTCCTGATTTTTAAATAGAAACAAATCACTCCAATTTCCAACTTGTCTCAGAGTTCTTGTGACTTATATTTCAACTTCAATTATTCATAAATTGCTATTGTAATTGGACTCCTTTGGGTGAAACATGCAGTAAATATCGAAAAGGCAATTATTCTGTGAAAATAGAGGCCCAAGGAATGGAACCCAGAATGATTCTCAGAATCAATGGTAATTCTAAATTTCATGTTTTTTCCAGGGCAGGGAAGCCCACTGAATGTGGTCAGTGCCAGTCTGTTGCATGCACTACTGCTAGATTTCTCTGCAGACGTGCCCACACAGAAGGCCTCTTGAGTTGTTTTGTTAGTTTGTTTGTTTTTTGTCCATTACCTGGAGATGTCTGCCCTGACCATGCCACTTCCCACCATCCATTGTGGAATCATTGCTTTTCTCAATAGACCACAAAGCTCAGGCAGGTGTCAATGGTCTCTCAGTCAATTCCATTAGCACCTTCCTAAATCTTGCTGGAACATTTAAATTCTTGTCTAAATTATCTTTTTCTTCTCATCCAGGGAGGTATTCTTCAATTATCAGATCATAAATGTTTTCCTTCCATACTATAATCTTGGTTTCAATATTTCCATACTCATCTGGCCATTTTACCATGTTCAACAGCTGTGCTGTACCACTTTCCTGCCTTTACAAGAGTTGTGTACATGGCTGATCTGAAGCCCCTTGCAGTGAAGTACTATATGGTGCTTAAAAATAAACACAGAGATTTGATGATCAGTCATTACTTTTGGACATGTGGATTCTGTGGCTTAGCCATTCAAAGAGAATTTTTTTAAACAACAATAACCCTAAAACTTGTGGGGGAGTTTATGGCTGCTGCCTTTGCACAACTTCCTCTTGAATGGCCTATGCTTTTTTTTTTTTAATGCTTCATTTTAAAAATATTTTTTAATTAAAGTATAGTTGATTTACAATGTTGTGTTAGAGTAATATACACACACATATATATATATATTCTTTTCCAGGTTATTACAAGATATTGAATAGAGTTCCCTGTGCTATACAGTAGATCCTTGTTGTTTATCTATTTTATATACACTAATGTGTATCTATTAATTCCAAACTCATAATTTATCTCTGCCCACCTTTCCCCTTTGGTAACCATAAATTGGCTTATGCTTTTGATGTTCATCCTTCCAATTTCTTGGAGTCTCTTTGTAAATTCTTGTTATTTTTCTCCACACCTGAAATATTTACCTGTGGAATCCATGTAACTGGAGAAGCATTTTTTACGGAGTCATCGGGGGTGTTCAATAACACTTCTCAGAATTACATGACCACGGAGCTGTTCTTCCCAACTTAATTTCATTTCCTTTCGTGTCTTGACCACACTCTGCCTGTTCCCCGGCAGCAGCTTCCAGGCATGTGACTGGCCTCCTGGGCAGCCTTTCAGTGATTTGATGGAAGCGCCAGCAATGTAAAGCCCTCTTGGGTTGGGCTTTATAGCAGCCAGTCCTTGTCTTGCATTATAAGTTCAAATGTCAAATGGCTCTCTCCTTTTTCCTGTCCTGATGTATTCCCCAATATCAACTTGTCGTTGTTGACAATTAGAGTGACCCCAGGTTTCTAGGAGCCCACGCGATGATCCTGTGTTCCAGGGTGGTCCCAGCCTCTGCTCCTCCTGGGCCCCGCCCATCGCTCACAACCCTCTATTGTCCACACAGCTGGGTTTTTCATTTTCATTACCTTTTCCCTCAAGGGCTCTAGGAGCATTTGTCTTCTCATTCAAGACCATCCATATCCACAGACCAAGTTTTAATGCTGTGTTCCATCGGATGCTTTCTCCTTCCATTTCTCTTCCAACGCCCAGGTTTTCTGGCACTTGCTTTTGTTTTCTCTTTGTTTTAAAACGGGTAACCTCTTCTCATCACTTTACCAGAACATAAAGTAGATGCCCGTCAAACTCTTAGTGTAAGATTCTGTCATATGCCACATTCAAGAAAGTAGTCTGTGCTTGTTTATTATTGACACAGAAATGTTACAATGATTTTTACCTTTGAAAAATGTAACATTAGCATTCCCTGGAGCCAACTCACGTGGTGCAGAAGTTATACATGTAGTAAATATAAATTCTATGGTCTTGTTCTTAATAGTTTTCCAAGCTACTATTTTTCAAAGCACATATTTACTTAAGTGTTCAGAAATTGTTCCTGGATGATTAGAGTTCTGATTCCATTCTGAGACTTTAAAGACTTGTTAAATTAGCTTTTTGGATCATTTGGTGCACTCTAGTGGGGTCTACTTGAATTACAAACAGTCCTGTTTCCAACTCTCCCACCATTTTGGGGAGGGTGGGGCATGACAAGGAGAGGCAGAAATTAGTTTAAAATATACTATGACACAATAGTCACGATAAAAAAAAAAAAGCTGGATAAGTTTTTGAGTAAAAGAAGCTTAGGTCTGGAAAGGGCAAGGAGATGTACAACTCATGCCATTGCTTCTAATGAGCACTTCACCCAAGACAACCCAGAAGATAGATTTCTACAGTAAGCGTTTGTCTGAAGGAGAGAAGGTGTGAATCATGTAGCATAACCGTGTTTGTGTTCACTTTGAGAACGTTTCAAATAGATGTTAAACACCCTTATAGTCAAATATTTACAGAGCATGGCCTGTGTACCTGAACTTGTACTAGATGTTATGATTAGTTTTTCCTGAGCCACTATGCACATTATGAATGCTAACAAGCCGCTACACACAACTGTTCCTTTACAGGTCAAATCATTTAATTAGAAACCTAAATAGATCTCTTCTAGGAGGCGGCAATATCCCGCCATTGTGGGAAATACCCATGTTCTGCCAATAATGTTCAGGGGTCAGAGACAGGCCAGCATGGGAAATTTCTAGTCCGTTCACCTTTAAGATAGCACATGTTTATTTCTGTCCGTTTTTTAAGAAAGGAAACACCAGTGCAGGTATGAGGTTATACAATTTTGCAAAGCAGAGAGGACTGAAAGGTGAGAGGTCTGAATCTAGTCTGTGCTCTTTCACCAGCCAGCTGAGAGACTGGGCAAGCCAATGACAGTCTGGACCTCCAGAAAGGTCACTTGTTCACCTGTCAACTTGGGAGGTTGGCCAAATATTTCTTCGTTGGTTGGTTCATGAGTTGATGTTATTTATGAAATTGTATTGTTCACAAGTAGAAAAACTATTTTTCAAGGTTCTTGAAAATCTGTGACAAACTTAGGGTACTTTAACATTTATGTTATTTTAAATAATAACATTTATTATTTATGTTAAAGTTCTGTCCTCATCTCAGTAGATCATTTTAAGCCTGTTAAAACTGAGCACTAGAAAGGAACCCTCCTACACTGTTGGTGGGAATGTAAATTGGTGTAGCCACTATGGAAAACAGTACGGAGGTTCCTTAAAAAGCTAAAAATAGAGTTACCATATGACCCAGCAATCCTACTCCTGGGCATAGATTCAGAGAAAACTCTAATTTGAAGAGATACATGCACCCCTATGTTCATAGCAGCACTATTTACAATAGCCAACACATGGAAGCAACCTAAATGTCCATTGACAGATGAATGGATAAAGAAGATGTAATACTCAGCCCTAAAAAAAAAATGAAATAATGCCATTTGCAACGACATGGGTAGACCTAGAGATTATCACACTAAAAGAAGTAAACCAGACAAAGGCAAATATCATATGATACCACTTTTATGTGGAATCTAAAAGAAAAGATACAAATGAGCTTATTTACAAAAAAAATGGACCCACAGACAAAGAAAACAAACTTATGGTTACCAAAGGGGAAAGGGCAGGGTGAATAAATTAGGAGTTGGGATTAACACATAAGCACTACTATATATAAAATAGATAGCCAGCAAGGACCTACTGTATAGCGCAGGGAACTATACTCAATATTTTGTTATAACCTATAAGAGAAAAGAATCTGAACAAGAATATATATATATATGTATGTACAACTGAATCTGTACACCTGAAACTAACATGGCATTTTAAATCAACTATACTTCAAAAAACAAAAAACTCCGAGCACTAGATACTTGTTCACATAATTCAGACAAATAAGGGCCATAGCAGAATGCTCTTCAAACATTACCTTTTGTTTATGATGTTTACATTCTCTTGGCTTACTGGAACTCAGTACGTGATAGCAGGTTTCTGGTCCTCAAAACAGGAAGGAATGCCTAATTGCAAGATAGGTACTTCTTGTTTCTGTTAAGACAATGCAGTTACAGATAGACTCTATCAGAATCTTTGCTATATCCTTCAGTTTGGCACAGGAAGTCATGATTCACATTTTTCTCATTGTTAATATTAAATTTATATTATATAATATAAAAGTATAATATTTATATATGGATTTAAATATCTCTATATGCCTAAGGTTTTTTTTTATTAAGCTATACTAAAATGGTTGTGGATTCTGAGTAACTATTTCCAGTTCTTCCTTAAAATTAATACAAGAGACATACTCTGCTAAGTGAAGAAAAGCTAGCGTAAGAATCAGTGACATGAAAGCTTCCTTGAAAGATGATTAAGTCCATCTCTTTGACCACAGCTAAACCTATGTGCTACATTACCTGGGCAGAAAGAAAATATTGATCTATTTTAAAATTCCGCTTTCTGGTAGGTTCCTCAGTCCTCCTAGTAATGCTCACATTTCTGTGTTCAACTGTGTCTTCAGACCCCATCCTGCTCTCCAGGATGCAATATTAAAAAACACTATTGAAGGATGAAAAATTAAGAAACAGGGTTCATACGTTATTCTACAAATTAATCTCCATTCCATACACACATATTTCCATTGGTTCTCTGGGTTTGCTTTTACCTCACCATGATTATCAAGTAGATGTAGTTGAATTATAACTTCACCCTTAAGTCATTTGTTTAAATAATAGTTATTAGTACCTAGTAGGCTCTGGGCAATATGTAAATGCTAAGGTTACAGCCTAGTGAATATTTTAAGCTTGCCCTTTTTTGGTTTTATTAAAGTCCCTAACGTCACAAAATGAGCTGTGTGGGTACCTAGTTGATACCAAGCTAAACAGTTGATTTGGTCAGAATAGTGCCTGACAACATGTAATCACAATTTAAATAAAATTCAACTCAAGAACAAAGTCAGTTGAGAAAAAAGGAAACAACACTGTCAAAACTATATTTGGATTCACACCAAACCAAGTACACTGCTATAGCATAATCTAAGTTTTATTAGTTTCTTGTATACACAGAAAACAAATTTTTAAAAATCATCAAAATAATATTAGTAAGGTACCTCTCCCTTATGCTAATGAAATATATCAAAATCAAGACATAGCATTCCGCTTACTACAAAAGCGTTAATCATCTGCATCACGATTCTATATTAAGGTATAAGCCAAGAGCAGTTGACGAATTTGCCATATAGACACCCAGATCAAGTTTCTGCATTTAATCAGCTACAAATAGACACTGCGTTTAGATCATTTCTCAGAGCAGCACTTTGGTAATATCTCTATCTTGTAAAAGATATTAGTGGAAATGAATTATTTTAAAAGCCGATAAGCTTTCAGAAACACCCTAATGACAAATTCATGCTAAAAATGGATATTTTATAGATTAGCACAGGAAACATAAAATACTGTAAGATGATTCAGTTCCCCAGAAATTCACATGTAGTCCATCTCAGGAAAGAATTGGTTGTAATCCAGTAACAATTACCTCCTACAAAGTTCTTGCCTGTCTGTCATAGGCCATTTCCCATCATCTAGGTGTGTTCAGACTCTACAAATAAAACCATGATTAAAAATATCACACTATGGTGTCCTGGTTGCCATTTGAATAAACCAATAAAATTTAATCACAGATTTTTTAACCTGTCCTTTCTATAGATGCTAAACAACCCCCAAAGAATAATCACATCCACTTTCATGAAATATTCTAATATCAGACTCATGAAGTACTAAAAGTACCATTGTAAGGTGGAAGCATTTAATATAATGGAAGATCTTGGAGGGAATATATTGCATACAATAGAAATTCTCATTCGGGAAGGGCATGTATATGCTTGAGCTGTTTTCTTCCTGTTACATAAGCACCTGGGAGTCAGCCAGTGGACATCTTGCCTCGGAGAATTGACAGATGCCTACTGACTAAGATGGAAACAAGCCAGGGAATCCAAATTAGCATACTTCATATTGACTATGAACAAAACATTTGCTATAATGAAAGATTTTCAACGAGTTTTCCAGTTTTTGACTTTATTAGCACATTTATTGCCTCCTTCTCTGAGGTTTCTTAATAGCAATTCCTATATTTGCTTTTATCAGTGTGATGGTGTTGTATTTATTATAGACCGATAAGTGTACTGCAATATGGTATGTGGCCAGAATCGTAGAATATTTAAATATTAGAGGAATACACTGTTGTTTTGAGATGGCATGAGGAGCCTGTGTATTTGCATGGGAATTACCAATTAGTAGGGAAAAAAAAGAAAAAAAGAAACAAAAGAGTTTTCTGCAAATAGTCAACACTACATTTTATTAGTGAATCATGGTGCTTAAAATCCCTATTTTTGTTCTAGTTATCCACATTTCCAGTTTACCTCGTAGTTATAATGGAAAGGGCATAAGCTCTTAAATTGGACTGATTTGCCTTTAAATCCAGCTCTCCCACTTACTAGCAGAATGACCTTGGAACCTAAAGCTCAGTTCCATCACTTATACAACAGGTGTAATAATATTTAATTTGAATGGTTGTTACAAAAATGAAATCAGGAAATACTGCTTGTCACAGTTAGTAAGTAGGCTATTATTTCACTTCAAATCCACCCTCTACCCTCAAAACAACAAAACAATAAAACCTGGGTACATCATGAGGGTATTGTGGTTTGGGGTGGTACGAAGCTTAAGAATACAAAATTAGTTTTAAAAGTAAATATATATTTGGAAGGAGAAAATAAATCATAACAAGTTACACATTTTTTAAAAAGCTGATTTAAAAATCCAGATGAAACAACATACTTTTTGTTAGCCTCCTCATATGACAACAAATTTTGTAATAGCATTTTTCTATATTGAGAAAAAGAAAATAATTCAGATTTTCTTCTAGTACGTTGATGGAACTTTGGTTTATAATTCTATTTAGTTGGGAAAACTTTTTTGGGGGGGTCATAACTTGTTCTTGGGAAGGGCATGTTAAATTGTAGAATTGTTGCCAATTTTGGAGGAGTATTTATCAAGTTTCTTTCCTACGTGAGTTACAAGATTTGGGGGAATTTCAAGTTTTCTCTAAGTGACAAATTTTAAATATCACTTTGAAAGGATACTGGCAACACTTGACCTATTTTTGTGTTGATGTCCTCGTGTCATGATGTTGCATAGTGTGGGCAGAAGCTATTTCTGAAAGCTATTCTTATATCTGGTCAACCAGCAGTAATTTAACTATACTCAGTTGTGACTTTGTAATAAATTCCAATAAATCCAAACTAAATGGATCTCCAATTCAACTTCCCCTTAATTTGCATCCCGTACTGAGGAGGAGAAGTTAAAGAGGAAAGAAAATGGTCTTACAACACATTGCAGTAAAAATATCTTGCTCTTGCAAGATTTACAAAACATACAACCATATGGGTCCATTGCTAGCGTTCCTCCCAGGGCCCTGGAAGGGATCCTTGTAAGGGGCAGTGAAGCTCAAGCTGTATTAGCTTCACCTAAAGTTCACCTTTTCTTTTAATCTTTTCCCTTCCTTTCCTGCCCAACATCTGGTCACCTCTTTCTGTATATCCTCTCATTGCTTCAGTTCCCCATGTTCTGACTTTTTGCTCTATCAGTACTGAAATTGCTCCCACAAATGTGATAACATTCAGTAGCTTTTCCTTGGTTTCCATTCGACTTGATCTTATAACCCTTTAGGCTATTATCACATGCTCCTTGAAACTCCCCCTTCCCTTTTAGTTTTTGGTGACTCCTTGGTTCCCCATTTGTCCTTCAGCCTTGCAGTCTTCTTTTTCTGCCCTGTTCTGGCTTGTCTCTTCCTTCACCTCCCACATCATGTGGATCCCTACCATCCTTTTATCTGCCCTCCGTACTCATTGCTCTGTGACCTCCAAAGAGAACCCTCATCTCTTACGGTTGCAGCTGGTACCTCCACAGGGGAGATCTCTTAATCTCTGATTCCCATCTTACCCTTTCAGTTTGCTCCAATTTCATTTTTCCACCCATCTGAAGGACAGGCTGCTTCAAAGTCACATCAGCACCTTAAAATGAGATGTTCAAAACCTACTTCATCCTCACCCTTCTCAACTGACTCCACGTTGGTCTCAAGGATATAAATTTTGGAGTGATTTTGATGAGATCCTCTTTGTCACATTTTAGACCTCAGGCTATCACCAAGGCAATTCATTGAAAAGGCTTCCTTAACTCTCTCTCAGTATAAATTCCCATTTCCATCTGTTTATAAGCTTTGAACTTAACCCCAATAGTGTATTTTGAGTATTCAAATCTTACCCATCTTTCAGAGTTTAGTTCATAAACATATCTTCCTTTAAAGTGTCCCTAAATAGGCCAATCAACATTTATTTTAATCACTTGGCCAAATCAGCAACCACTCCCTTCTCTGAACTGGGCCTAATTTTGGTTCTTCTAAGTTAAGCAATGGAGACAGAAGTTTGAGGACTCCAAGACACTTTGAGGCCAGTTAATTTCTCTACCACTCCTTTGTTTATTCTCTACTGAGAACAATAGTATACAACATTTTGGCATTACCCATACAGGTTTTTGGTCCTCTGTTGGTGAGATTTTTTTTTCCCCCCAAATGCCCAAGCAAATCTGAACCTCTGTTTTGGGAGATGAGGACCCAGAGTTCTCTGCACATACAGGCTATTGCCTCACAGGGAGAGGTGGCGTTCTGACTATGTTTTTTGCCTCTTTTGTGACAAAAATGGCAGGTCACTGTGCTACACACTAGCTCCATGTCTTCATTTGAGGACAGTTCAGTCGGTAGGCCCCAATCTGGTTTCTAAAAGTGACCAAAAAAAAAAAAAACAGCAAAGAGAAACAGCTTGTTCCACTTGTTACAGTCTGTGAAATTTATCTTCCTGAAAAGGCACTCACCATTCCTCATTGCAATAAAGAACAATCACATTGGCTAATCCCATTCATTTCCCAGCAGTGAGGAAAAATTGTCGCTTGTGTGATTGACAAGGTTACAGGCCCACGCAGGAGAATTTGAGCACGGATCCTCCAGAACGTAGTTCTGTCACTCTTTTCTGGATTTCTCCTTCACTACTAGTCTGTATCTTGGGGAAGAGGGAGAAGGGAATGTGGGAGAAATAATGACTCCTCATATTTCCCAGAGATTCAGTACCAGAATCAGAATTTTTAGAAATGATTTCTTTATGGAGGTCTCACACATCAGCCCACAGACTGAGAGAAGGGAGAAACTCTGTTACGAGTTGAGTCCAAGCCTCCGTGGGGGGCAGGGATTGTTAGTGTACTATGCACTTGTGCTATATAATTATTTATTGACCTCTAATTAGGTATCATCTCCCCCCAAAGACTATAAATTTATGGAGGGTTAGAAACGTCTGCTCTTCTTCTTCTTCTCCTGCTTTTCCTCCTCCTTCTTCTCTTTCTCCTTCTCCTTTGAATTCTCAGACAGCGCTGGTTACATAATGGCTACTTATTTAATATGTGCAGATGAAAAAATTAAAGGATTATTTTTAGAACATTGAGGAAAATTCTATACATGTTTCTCAAGTTCAACCTTGTTTGCCTAAATTGAGTTTACAAGCCTAATACCTATGACATTTCCAGGAAATCTTGAAACATGGGGAAATAAGGGGGAAACCACTAAGATGTATAAGGTAATGACATATGTACAACACTCAAATTGTGTGGTCCTTCATTAAAATGAGAAAATCTGTCAAACACTACCATCTGCCATCCAAAGAATCAAAAGATGAAAAAACACAGGCAAATCAAGTCAATAGATGACTCACAAAAGGGGTACCCATTTGAAAGGCAACACATTACATAATGAGCAACAAAGTCTAAAACAATGGCAAAGCAGTGGGGGGGGAGGGGAGGAGGAGGGGGAGGTCTGACGGTGATTATCCAGTTGCCATGTCACTGCTGAGCTACAGGAAAAGAATATGTAGTGGGGGGAAGATGACTAACTAAATTAACTATTCTCATCCCGCACCATTCCTGCAGAGACTCAGGAAAGATGTCTTTAATTTCAGGAAGATGTCTTGTTCTTTAATCATGTGATTGTCTTTCATTTCTTGGTCAAATCTGTGATCAGTGGTGGGGGAAGAAGGGAAAGGATAGAGAACCTCCAATTTACTCACAAAAACACAGTTACACTCTAACAGAAGCATTTTGATCCACAGTTGTTCACATTTTCTCAGGGGATAACCCAGCTCTGAATAAGAAAAATGCTCTTGAAAGGAGCTGGAGACTGACCTCACATGATCCAGACGGAGGAGTGATAACAGTGAGAGTAAATCGCTGCCCCGTATTGAGTTCTCACCACGTGCCAGGCATCCGGAAGTGCTCTGAAATTACAATTTCATCGATCCACACAGAAACCTTATATATTTGGAACAGTTATGACCCTGATTTCGCAGATAAAGAAACCAAGGCACAGAAAGGTTAAGTAAATAGCTCAAGATTACACAGTTTGAAAGTATCATTAACCAGGATCTAAACCCAGGCAATCTGATTTTAAATTTCATGTCTTCATGAAGAAACTTCGTTTTTATCCTATGCTGTTATATCACGGTGCATTTTAATGTATTTTAGGTCATTTTGTTATCATAAAAACAGAATAATAGAGATGAGTTGTATTATGAAAATATCAGTAAAGCTGAAAATTCCATAGAAGTAGGTGGTAGCTATTACCAGTACTTCAGTTTTAATAAGAGAAACCCATGCATAAATGAATTAGAACTGAGAATCAATGTGAAATAATGAGATAATTATATATCATTTTTGTCTCCCTGGTGATCTCAGATTATATAGAGTTTTACAACTAAGTTAAAAACCTAAATATTGTTAGGGATTTATCCACTTTAAAGTTTAACTCATTTAAAATAAAAAGGAAAGAAAAGATTGAAAGCATTTATCTTCTACTCTTGCAGAAAATTCAAATACACAAATTTTATTGAGTATCTCAACTCGGAAAGTTTTGAAAGGGTTGATGAGATTTAAACCTGTGAAGTACTTAAGAACACCCAGCACAGGTATTTTTAAAATGCTTCCTTTAAGATAAAACTAATATATAATAAGTCAAATTTCCAGTGACCTTGTATCTTACTTTGGCGTCCCATAGAAGCAGGCACTGAGATAAGACTTGAAAAGCAAATAGTTTGTTTGGGAGGAGAAGGATGTGACCAGAAGAGAGTGGGGAAGAGAGACAGGAAGGAGGCAACCAATAAAGGGCACATTAAGAAGCCAGTTATCACCTCGTATGAGTGGAGTCTAATTTCTCTGGGGAAACCCTGAAAGCCAGTGGAGACCATGCATCCAAGAAGGGTGAGGGAGTTGGGACATTGACACATCAACTCCCATCAGTTGTTGCTTTAGTCATCAAATGAGGGCTGCTTTGGGGAGGGGCAACTATTCTGCCATGGGTCAAGCCTGCCCTCTGTGAGGCAGAGTGGGCTCCAGTAGCAAGAGAAAGTCCTTGGTGCAGTCGCTGGCAGCTGGAAGCCCAGCCAGTGTGCGGGCACCGGCATCTGCTACACCTCTCCCCCATCCTACCTTTCACTCTAAAGGACATTAGTTTGTCTCTAAATCTTTACATCCAAACATCATTTCCTCTTGATAATAATAAAAGGAAAGATCAAATTATCCTACAAATAGACTTCATCACATTGGTTATTATGAGGGTTCCACAGCAGCAAATGCCCAGGAAGAGAATCCAGGCTCCCTGTTTCAAGCTGCTCTGATGATCAGGGTCATCACAAGGTCTTGCACAGAGTAGTGGATTATGAGTTAGTGGGAAAGAGTGTGTGCAAGAAGCCAAGTGCACTGAGTATATATCATTGATCCAGGATATCAAGATGCCTTCTGGGAAGTCTCTCTTTCAGCCCTCGAAGTAAAATTGTTGTTATTATTGGACCTGATGGTCATTCTTCTTACTCTATCTTCACAAAACCCTGAAGTTCTGTGGGTCTCCAAATCCTTAATTTATGAGGCAAGGAGATTTGCAGTCCAGAGAGAGATCAAGTGGCTTATCCTTGGTCATAAACTGAGTCAGTTGTTCAACAAGGGGCAGCACTGATTCCACATCGTTGAGGAGATGGCAGGATTTGGAATAAGAAGTCTGTTCCAGGTCACCCACTCTCCTCTAAGTTGTATGTGTTTCCATTCTTACCCACCTTCTAATTGTCTCATTCTTTCCTTCCTTTCACATAAAAGTTCCTAACTTGGCCAAATGGCCAAATGAGTAGATAGGTGTTTCTCTTTTCTAGTGTTCTTGCTGCATTGTGGCCATAGGTTATGACCTGTACCCCTTTCTCAGGAATGAAAAATACCAGGTAATGAAATAAACCCTCATGGGATTAGATGGTGAAAAGAACATTTTGACCATTTCTTCCTGCCCTTGTATCCTGTTTCTAGTCACCTACCTCTGAGCCATATGCCCACATAGTTAGAAATATGGATTTTTTTGCATGTCTTCTGGTTTGCCCCCAGTTCTTCCCGTGTTAAACTGTTTCTTAGAACTGTTCCTTGATGGTTTGTCCTGAAACTCCCTCATTCATTACCCAAACAGTAATAATCAAAATTACTTAACCTTGAAAAATCAATTATAAAGATGACCCAAGTTGGGAGAAAAAACATTCAAGAAAGAAATGCTTTTAACAAAAAAAAAAGGTGATGAAAAGTGGGGAATCATGTACTCAAGTAAGAAGTGTGATTTTCACTCTCTTGTTGGATGCCTGGTAGGATTGCTTAGAAGAGGAAAAAAACGGATCAGCTCTGTGATTTATATGTGCATTTTGAAATTTGTCCCTAGCCTGAAATCAGATCTCTGTGTGTTTACTCAGCCATAAGGTGGAGTCATATTACTCCTCCGGCTGATGACTCACAGGAAACACTGGATGATTTTTAAACAGAAAAATAAGCGTAACACTCCTTTTCTGAGCATTCTGGAAGACAGGTGGATAAGAGAAGAAGGATGGAAAATGTCTTCCTACACTCATGGCTCAGTAATCCTCACCAAGTTCAGAAGAGAGCAGAAACACTGAGATTTTTCTCTGGTCTATGCAATGGGAAGTATGAAAAGCTGCTGTTACATTGGAAGTGGATTTATTGTAAGGTTTTCTTCCCAGCTAAAACTCCAGGGTGTGAGTGCACCTGTGGATGTGTGTGTGTGTGTGCACATGTGTGTGTGTGTGTGCGCGCGTGTGCGTGTAAAAGAGAAAGGCATGAGCATAGGACCAGGAAAATGAAACTTGTAAATATTTATCCCTAGGCTTCCTATGCATGTCTCTTCTATATCTTTGGAGAAAACATCATAAAGGTCTGAAGTAGTTAAACATATAGATTACGATTACGATGGAAAAGCAAAATACAGCAAAGTTATCAAAGTTGCAGTTACAACCCTGCACAATTCAAGCATGACATTGACTCATCCTTGGCGGAATAGCATGCATTCCTGTAAAAAAAAATATTACTTAGAGGACAACATATGCACACTACTGTGTTCAGACCGGGGCACAAACCCGTGTCCCCTGCATCGGCAGGCGGACTCTCAACCACTGCACCACCAGGGAAGCCCCACTACTGTGTTTTAATTGCATCAAGAAGACTGGTATTCAGCCAACATTGATTGGATTTAGAATAGACAAGAACATCCTGCCAATTTAGGGTTTATTTATTTACTATGCTTGGTTATTTAGTTGAAGCTACATCAATTATTTATGTAATGCTCTTGTTAATTTGATCTGCTCCACATGTCTTAGGCTATGGTCTAGTAGACAAAGGCTCTTAGGTATGTACTTAACACAGAGACTGTAGACTATTTATACTCAGGCATACTGTCCCTATGAAATGCTCTGATATCCAAGTCAGACAAAAGGATGAGCACCAAGTCTTGATTTCCTAGTGAACTCAGGTTCTCCTTTTACATCCTCAACTGGACCTTGAGACTCAAGGAATACATAGGAAATCCGGATCCTTAAATACGAATTAAAAATTCTGAAAGGTAATAGCAACTTGATAGACATTCGTAATTGCCGGAAGCATCTGGGAATAGTGGCAAATTACCTTAACTATGTCTAACAATGATCCATTTAGGCAGAAATTTTAATTAATGACAGGAGCGAAAGAACAAAAGTATCAGATTGTTCTGGCATTATGGAGAGACTTTATGATCTGCAGATAGAAAATGTAGCATGTTCTTATCCTGTAAAACTATAATCCCTTGAATCTACAGAACATAACTGTCCAATGGAACTATCTGTGATGATGGAAATGTTCTATATCTGCTCTGCCCAATGCAGTAGCCACTAGCTACACATGGCATTTGAAGTATAGCTGGTGCAATGGAGGAACTTAATTTAAAATTTTATTTAATTTAAATTAAAATACCTACAGGTGGCTAGTGGCTACTATATTGCATAACATAGTTCTAGGGAAAAAATCATTTTTGATCATCAAAGAAAAATTATAGTAGAGTATGGCAGGGATGAGATAAAATTGGAGATTCTGAACAACGGGACATGGAGAAAATATTTGTAAAAGATGTACCTGATAAGGAACTGTTATCCAAAGTATATGAAGAACTCTTAAAACTCAACAAAAGAACACACAGACTAAAAAAGTCTGAAGATCTTAATTGATACCCCACCAAATAAAATATAAAGATGTATATATCCAAGTAAGCATATGAAAAGATACTCTACATCATATATCATGAGGGAAACGCAAATCAAAACAATAATGGGATGCCACTACACATCTATTAGAATGGTCCAAAACCCAGAACACTGATAACACCAAATGCTGGTGAGGATGTGGAGCAACAGGAACGCTCATTTATTGCTCATGAGATTGCAAAATGGTACAGTCGTTGTGGAAGACAGATTAGTGGTTTCTTACAAAACTAAACGTACTCTTACCATATGGTCCAGCAACTGTGCTCCTTGGTATTTACCCAAAGGAGTTGAAAACTTATGTCCACGCAAAAATCTCACATTGATATTTATAGCAGCTTTATTTGTAATTGCCAAAACTTGGAAGCAACCAAGATGTCCTTTAGAAAGCAAATGGATAAAAATCAATGGGCATAATCTGAAACTATATCGATTTTAAAGCAGGATCTAACTCTAAAGGTTTGGAGACCCTTCTAAGAAAATACGTTTTTCAGTTGCACTTTGAGTCCTCTGAGACTTTGAATCAGGTAAAAAAACTCCTAGAAACTCTCTTCTCTTCTTGAATTCTTTGGCCCTGGTGTCCAGCTTCTCCCTCTACTCTTCTGTTCCTTCTCAGTGTCCATTTTTGGTCCTTTGGTTCCTATTTACTTTCATGCCTCCTATTTGGGCTTTTGTCCCCTGAGCCCTTAAGACTCTTCTCTTGATATCTGCTTGCTCTACCCAGTCTCTGTTCACTTGTCACTCCCATGACTATGTTTTGACTCCCAAACCAGCATCTTGAGCTTCAGACTTCATATTGGGCTGCTTCATCCTAGCTACTAACTCCCCAGGACCCTTCTGCCTGAATGTTCCACACAAACCCAACATCAGAGGATTTGGCTCAGTAACCCTCTAATATCGATACCTTCTGACACTATTAGGCTACAGGTCTATCATTTTATATCCAGATTGATCTTATCATGGACCTCTTTCACGTCTTATCTTCTGTGGGTGGTAACACTATTCTTCTCCTCTTGAGACTGGAGATATTGGTGTCTAGAACATTATCCTTTCATTCAATTAGTCAACAACCCAACCTTCAGAAGACCAATTCTTCCTCAATAAATGTCCCTCATATTCATCCTGCCTGCTCTTCCTGCAGGGCAAGCTGGAGGCCTGGGGCTCTAAGAATGAAGGCAGCTTGGGCCTGGGAATGGGAAGGGGGTTGGCCATGCACTGTGTGATCAGAGCCCCGGGCACTTGGGGTTCATGATCCATGAATCAGTGAGAGGTCAAAGCAGAAAGTCCATTGGAGAGGACTGAGAACAACAGTGAGAAATATGGGGAAGGTTTTATAGCATATAACCTGCAAGATGGAACAAGCAAGTCTGAGAAGCAAAGTCTACAAAGGGTTCTAGAAGTATGGATGTAGGGCAAAGGAACTTTTATGAGCATCTGTTGATGACTCTGGGGGCAGGAAGGGCGCTGCTAAGATTACAGAGCTTACTAGACTGGCTTTTTTCTTTTCCCTGGTACATCACCCTAGTCTAAGCCCTCATATCTATATTACTACTTAATTACTGGACTACTGCTCTGCCTTAATTATTACTTTTGGCAAGTTAGGCAAACTCTCAGGGCCTCAGATCCTCATTAGTAAAATTGTTCATACCTATCTCATAGAGTCATTTGAGGATTAGATGTGTTACTGTATGGAGAGCACTTAGAAGAGAGTGTGGCACATAACAAATGCTCTATAAACATTAGCTGATGTTCTTGTAGTGTTATATTAATATTATTATTTATGTAACAGTTTTTTAACTGGCCCATCTATTCCCAGACTCTATCCCCTCCATTCCATTCTGCATTTAATTTTGCAATCATTTTCTTCATGGTCCTTCTTTGGCCTTCAGTGATTCCCCAATTACCTGATGATCAGACCCAAACTCCTCTCTCTGACTATCATGACCTTCAGTAATCAAGCCCTACCCACCCAACTTGACTTCTCTTTGCTCTCCAATGCTTCACCTCTCCTTTCAGAGACCTACTTACTGTCTCCGGAGGAAGTCAAGACTTTTCATACCACCTTACCTTTGTTTGGGTTGCTTTTCTTCCCTGGAAAGATCCCCTTTCTTATCTTCTACCTGTCTCAATTCTAACCACTCTTCAGGGCCCAGCTCACATTCTATCTCTTCCACTGCAGCAGAGGTAGTGTCTGTTGTGCTTTTTTAATGTGTATGTCTAATGACATCAAGCAGAATGTCTGACACATAGTAAGTGTTTGATAAATATTTCTGTTTTAATTATCCTTTCTCTAGTAGTCAACATCACAGATTTTAGAACTATCTATTGCTTGATTAATAGTTTATGGATATATGTTATAACAGTTTAGAAAGCCTTCAGTTACATGTCATAGAAGACCACATTAATGGAAGGTTAAACCCTAGGGATATTTATTGTCTGCTTCCAAAGTTTCATCAACAACCTATAAATGTCTTTCTACCCTTTGGTTTCACCATTCTCAGCCTGTTGGATGTTCATCTCTGTGCTTTTTACCTCACCATCACAAGATGGCTGCTATAGCTCCAGTCATTACATCCTCACTTCAGTGTCCCAAGTGGAAGAAAGTATCAATGGCAAATATGTCAACCCTAGTTGGAGAGGCTAGCAAAAGGAGTGTCTGGGAAAGGAGAAAAGGGATGCCATGATTGGCTTAGATAATTCATCACTTGGGGCAGGGCACATTGCTACCCAAACAAAATTGGAATTCTGCTGGGAAAAAAGAAAGAAATGACTCTTGAGTTGGCCTCTTGGTTAGAGTCTGACCCTCCCTCTCTTGCATTTTCACTCTTGAATGTAGTTTCCTTGAAGGGAGAAATAACATCTTTATTGCCAGAGCACACAGCACAGTCTTGAAAACGTAGCAGCCATTCAGTAAGTAACATTGTTGAATCATTATCCAGATAGCTACCTACTTTGTAAGGAAGAGAGGTTCAACACGCACACTGTGAGCTAACAGACACATACGTTTAAGATGCTTTATATGATTCCTGCAGAAGCTCAGAAACCAAAATACAAATATTGAGAAGTATTTTTTTGTTGTTGTCGGTACTGTCTGCTTGATGTAAACATTATGTGCTTAGCTGAGCTGGGAGTCCTTTAATTATCTTTTCAGGAAGCCTTGTTGAGAGGGTAGATCCTAAAGCAACCAACCAGAGTAGCCTCCTGCCATTCTGTGCTCTAAAACAGGAGTCAACTCCAAATAACAGTTCCCTCCCAGACACATTATAGTGTTTATCTGAACGCAAAGTAATTAACATCTCCATCAAATCAAATCTCTAATTGCATCATATGGTCTCAGCAACTCTCAGGCCACTTACCCATCTGGTTGCATCGATTTAGCCATTTGCCAGCATGTGGGTTTGTGTGTGTAGTGAGGGGGGAGCAGAGGATTGTCAGGTGTTTGGAGTAACACGTTACCACATGTGCATAGACAGGGTTGTAACGTGTCCCCAGTCACTGTGTGCCTCTGCTCAAGTCAGAAAGGGACAGCTGCTCCTGGTCACACCACTCTTGCACTTAAATCCTACAACATTGCCTGCTCACTGCCTCTGGAGAGCATCACGGCATGGAAGAGATAAAGGTTTTACAATTACCTGGATGAAACGCTAGAGCCTAGCAATTCCTTAGCTGTGAAAGGAAAATTCTACAGGTCAAGGAAACAATGGCAATTCTAGATAAAAGCCACGCTGAGATTTTGACCCCTTGGAGAGAATGAGATATAGAAAAAGAAAAGTGATTGTTAAATAGACTCGGAGAGTGAAAAATTCCAAATATCACCAGATGATTTGGTTATATGACACTCCACACCCAGATGTTTTAGATCCGAAGTCTTGCTTGACTTTGAAGCACATAAATGCGATAAACAAATCTGCACAACTCTAAGGAGAACTGGCCCAATTTATACAATGGTTAGTGCCAATGATAAGAAATATCCAACCCAGGGATCTGAATTGTCTGAAGTTGCTGGTCAGGGGCTATCCTGAGAAGTCACTGAATAAATATAGCTGACGTAGCAGATGTGTTACTAAAACTCATGAATGGCCATTTGGTAAATATACTGAGACAAAATAAAAGAAACAAAATGGGCTGTGGATATTCCAACAAGCTAAACATAACACTTGCAATGAACATCACCTAATGAACGGCCAATAAGAGTTGTAAGTTGCATCCATTATTTCAGTACGCTTTTTTGTTTAATTTTGTTTTCTACAAAGGGAGAATGCCAGCGCACCTGGAATTAGCGCTTGATATGCTCTCCTCACAGGGGCTACAGTGATCTTGCCTTGATATTAACAATTCCAGCTCCCAGGCTTGGGTGGGAGGTATGGGTGACTGGCAAGGGCAGAGAGGGAAATGACCAAAACGGCCCTCTGACCCACAGTGTCCGTGATTGCTTTTTGCTTCTGTTGTCTCTGACTCATACTCTGACACCCATTTAGCTCATGCTGATTGATGTTCCCACTAAGAGCGAAAGACTGACTAGAATAGTCAGCAGAGTGGTTAGAGTGGAGGTTCTGGATGGATAGAGACCCAACTCTACGAGGCTATAACTTGGGCAAACTGCTTAACCTTTCTGAGTTTCAGTGTCCTTTTGTGTGTGTGTGTGAATTGGAGATAATAAGAGTAACTATCTCATAAGATTATGGGCAGATTGAATGAAATAATCATATAAATGGTTTAGCCCATGATAAGCCCTATAAAGGTTAACTCCTATGATTATTACTTTAGTTATATTGGTGATAAAAGAGAGGGGTAGAGGAAGGAGGTCTTTTAAAACCTATTCCAGACATCATTCATTCACTCATTTCTTCATTCAAAAGAAGCCCCTTGGTTGTCATATTGGGTGCTCACTCTATCGGGGTAGAAGTAATGGCATTGGATACAACACAAGATCTTGGTAAACTCTCAACTAGGTGAAAATTGCTTCTGAAATTTCTTTCCTCCCTTTCAGCTGCCCTCCTCCACAGTACTATTTTCTCCCAAGGCCCTGGTGGTTCAGAACCACTCACTGAAGATCACCTTAATAGGCCAAACGGTCACCTCAGTCATCCCCCACTGAAGTCTCATTTCCTCAGATGTTTTCTTTGGTGACCGACTTAATTCACGCTACGATGTTAAATTTTCTGGTCTGGTGGTACATTGGATTACCTCTTCCAGATAATAACCCTGCAGTTCAACGGTAGAGACACAGTGCCTTACACATCGGAGTCCTTCTCAAATGGAATTTCAGAGCTCAGAGTGGGCCCGTGGGGTAAAGACCTTGGGGCAGATAAGCTGCTCAGCATCTCCCAGATCAGTTTACACAGGAAGTTCTGTCTATGTACAGGGATGGCTTAGTGAGAGATAATGAGGTCCTATTCCGATCTGATGGTGTAAGCAGTTTAGCTGGAGAGAGAAAAAATTTATCGGTTAGACAACAATAGAATAAAACCCAATGCATAATATTGCTAGATAATAACCGTCAAGTAATATTGTTCTGAGAATACATAACAATGCCAAAAGTTATTTAGTAATAATAACTAATGTTTGTGGAATGCTTACTATGTGATAACAAAGTTTCATGTGGTAAAATACGTGTAATGTAAAATTTATCATCAGTAACATTTTGATATTCACAGTGTTGTGCAACCATCACCATTATCTAGTTTCAGAACATTTTCCTCACCCACAATGGAACCCCACACCCATTATACTCCCCAATCTCCCCTCCCACCAGTCCCTGGCAACTAATGGGCTTTCTGTCTCTATGGATTTGCCTGTTCTCAATAGTTCATATAAATTGATTCATTTAACATGTAACCTTTTGGATCTAGCTTCTTTTTCTTAGCATAATATTTTCAAGATTTCATCCATGTTGTAGCATGTATCAGCACTTCGTTCCTTTTTTGTGGCTGAGTAATATTCCACTTTTTGGATATGCCACATTTTGTTTATCCATTCATCAGGCGATGGACATTTGGGCTGTTCCGTTTTGCCTATTGGGAATAGTACTACTTTACATATTTATGTTCAAGTCTTTATTTGGGCACCTGTTTTCAGTTCTTTTGGGCATATACTCAGGTGTTGAATTACTGGGTCATATGGTAATTCTAAGTTTAACTTATTGAGGAATGGCCAGACTGTTTTTCAGTTTCTATTTTCCATTACCACCAGCAATATGCAAGGGTTCTAATTTTTCCACATCATCACCAACACTTGCTGTTTTTCTTTTTTTTTGATTCTAGCCATCCTAGGTGGTGTGAAGTGATGTCTTGCTGTGGTTTTTGATTTGCATCTCCCTAATGACTAATGATACAGAGCATCTTTTCCTGTGCTTGTTGGCCATTTGTATGTCTCTGTGATAGCATTTTAAACACGTTATCTCAGTTAACTCTTACCCTAGACCTGACAGCTATTTTGCAGGTAAACTGTAAACTGAGGCTTTGTAAGTGAATTTAATATATTGTCCAAAGTCATGGCAGAATCAGGTTTAAATCGATTTTGGCAGTCTGGAACTAGGGGTAACGAACCTGGCAAATAATGGTCTTGGGTAACTGAAGAGCATCTGGACCTCCCAGGTTACAAAAACCTTCCAAGGACAGCGCAGTTAAGAATCAAGTAACGCTGACCTGCAAGGCAGGTCAGTTCTAGAGAATAACCACACGCAGTGGGTCACTGAGCCAGTGGCTGCGCGTGGGGCCCAAGGCAATCAGCGTTCACAATGGAAGTTCTGGGGAACCTCTGAAGGTCATTGGAAAGTTTTATTTCCATCTTGTTTCTCATTATTAGAGAAAAAAGAAGTGGCCTGTCATAACTGCACCAAAATCTAATTTCTTTCACAAAATGCCATTTTATTTGATTCACTACAACATTGCGGTCAGAAGGTGCAAGATGAAGAAGTTAGACTTACATAACGCAATAGCAACAGAAGCCAGACTGTATTTCAAAGAGCACCCAGGATATTCAAAGAGCTTTGGAATAGGCCAGGGGAGTAAGGAACCTGTGCTCTGCTGACCCTCGGACTGACTCGACAGCCCCAGAGAAGAGTGTCTATGCTGACGTGTCACACAGGCCACATATGTGGATGTGCCACAGGCCACTGGCAACTGGTTAGACTTTATACACATCTTGGTTAGCTACCCTGCCTCCTCCTTAGATTATTCTGGAATTGATTACATAATTTGGAAATTAAGATAAATAATGCACAAATAGGGATGAGAGTTCCTACAAAGTCCCTTTGATATAGTAGTTTCTAGGAAGAACACTCCATGGTAAAAAACAAAAAGAAAAAAAAAAAGAAAAAGCCAATGTACCTGGAAATTGAGCCAAATGAGGGAGAATTTCAAGTTACAGTCTATTTTATCCCAAATACTGGATAATCTTTCATTCTCCGTGAGAGGGTATTACAGTATTGCATGACTTTGTAAGTCAGAAGCAAAGAGAGTCAAATAGACACTGGGACTAGTTAGAGAAACCCAAGTTTGAATATTGGTACCTTTAAAGTATTGACAAATCACTTGAACGGGACAAAGCTTGCTGCCCCTGCTATGTGGGAGCACTGTCTTTTCCCAGGTATTTGTGTGAGTAACACTTGCCTGTCACATACCACCTGGACCATGTGGAGTGTTTTCATTAGCACATACAGACCGATCTCCAGCCAACATCAGCCCTTTCTGTTTACTTTAAACGAAGTACAAAGTATAAATGTTTATCAAATCTGGACTAGACTGCCTAGTCTCCAGAGAGTTTGATTGTGGTTTCTTAAATGTGTTTGAATATGGAAGAGAGCAATTTTGAACAGAAAATAATGAGATTCACTCGAATACTTTTTCTCTTATGATCTGGACTTCCCAAGGAAAGATGAAGAAATTGGCAGGAATTTTCTTATCAAGGATGGTGACTGTGTAATATCACCCATATAAAGTATATAGAGTTATTTTTTTAAGAAATACTTTTTAAGGGTAGTCATTAAAAAAAATTTTTTTTCCCCAAGAATTCTCTACGCTCATTTGAAAAAAAGAAAACCTCTCAGCAAAAATAACATGTATGTAAAGATGAGGCATTAGTGAAGCAACCGGGGAGCATTTGCTGGTGCCAGGCTGCTATCTGGAGCATTTGTTTCCTGGAGAGGGTGGTGAGATAAAGTGAGCTCTTTTATCCTCTGCATCCAAAATACAGATGCCTTAAATCCTGTTTCAGTGCGGGGCTGAATCAGAGCTGGAGTTGGACCGTGAAACCACAGATCCTTTGTAACAAGGTCTTTATGTATATGACTGGCTGTACTGAGTGGGTGCAACCCAGCTGAATCTATGTGAATTCCCTGGTTGGTGTAAAAATACTTATGGACTTTTCAAAGCAGCTGTATGTTTATTTGAACTATGTGATTCCAAATTCAAAAAGCCAATATATTCAACATTAAAAGCTTATGGAAAATTACAAGTAGACATTACCGGCTTTTTAAATTTCCTCTGTCTTAAAATATATTTCACTTAGAGTACATCACATACGGATAGCCAATGGTTTATTTGTTTGATGCTAGTCAAAAAGAACTCTAGGAAGTTTTCCCCTTCTACTTTTGATATTATTTTAGTTTAAATTTACTATTTTTCTTGATTATTAGTGGAAAGAAAGAACATTGCTGAAAAAATGGAAAATGTAGAACATTATAAAGAAATAAAAATCACCTGTGATTGCAACCCCCAACTCTAACAAATTTTAATATTTTCGTCTATTTTTTCTAGTCTTTTATCTATGATTGTGTGAATACGTATGCATATCTAGATTTCTGTTTGCTTACCAAATTGAATTCATACCTTAAATAAGTTTTGTCCCTGATTTCACTGAATTATACAATGAGATTTTAACATGCCTTTAAATATTCTCTGAGCACAAGATTCTAAACTGCTGCATAATATTGTCCTTTAACAATTTCATTACTGTTGAATGTGTAGGTTGTTTTTACTTTTTTGTTTTTTATGAATGACACAGTAATGAGTATTTTGATATACAAATTTTTTATCATATCTCTGATTATTTCCTTTATATAGTTTCTAGAATTGGAATTGGTGAGAAAAATATAAAAGTAAAACTTTCTTAAGGTTCAAATATATTTTGCCTGTATTCCTCCGAATTAATATACCAATGTAAATTTTATAAACTCCCACCACCAGTCGCAAAGAATGTGATTATCTATCTCACCATATTCTCATCCAGACTACTTACTAGTATTAAAAAAGAATAGTTTCTAGTTTGATGTGCCCAAAATAGCACCTCTATGTTGCTTTAATTTGCTTTTCTTTCAAGCTAGTTAAAATAGACATTTAAACATTTTGGTAAGTTGTAATTTGTATGTTTTCTTTTAAAAACTGTTCATTTTCTTTGCCCATTTTCCTTTTTCTATTAATTTAATTTCCTCTTCAGTTTTGGTCTTTAAATAAAAAGTAGATGCTGGTTATAAAAATTTAAACAAAATAGAATTATGAATAAAAATATGAAAATTACCTTCTACCCACCTCTCACCAGTATATTTATATATTTCTTATAGAAATTTGCTTTTACAAAATACACAGGCATACATATACATCTATAGGGTGTTTTTTTTTAAACATAAATTAGATCATTTGCTTTTTCACTTAAAAGTATATTATAGAGTTATTTATCAGTGTTAATAGATACCCATTTTAAAAAATTCTATAGTATTCTGAAATTTGGGGGCTGTATCGCATAATTTATCTCATCATTTCATTATTTCTGTACACCCTTGTGCATATATTTTTATGCTTACTGTGAATGAGGCTCTGGCCTTTTCTATGCATCTTCCCTCTAAATGAATGCAAAATAGGGATTTGATTTTCCATATGTCTTTTTCTCAGGGAAGAGGCTTCTGTCCAACAGCTGAGAACATAGTTCTCATCAACTAGTCAGAAGAGACAAGGGCAAAATAAAGTGCTCTGATAGGCCCTTCTTTGTGCTCAGAAATGACAGCACAGGATTCCTGAAAAAACTGCAGAAGATGTCTGACAGAATTTTCAAATCCCTATTCCAAAATCAGAGAGCAGGAGCGCAGCTATTCATGGCTCCAGCAGGGAGGAGAGGGGTGAGTCACCATGTTGCAGCCTGTCCTCCGCTGAACTGGTGGCTTCATGCTTGGAGCTGTTGAGCAGGTTGCCACTGGCCACACCTAGAGGCCAGGCTGACCCCTAGGTACCTAGGATAGAGAACTCCAAGGACAGCCCCCAAAGCCTGTGCAGCCAGTAGGCTCTTGGTTCCTTCTTCCAGGAAATAGCCCAAGGGGCCAAATACCTCAAGAGGCCGGAGGAGGGAGAAGCTGCCAGGCTCAGCCTGATTTCACCTCCTGGCTCAGAGCGTTCTGCCTGGACTGCCGGTAGCACCGCACAGCCATCTGCCTGACCCATCTCAGATGAGCACAATAGAGGGATGCTGTTATGCAGACCCATTGTTCACAATCTCTTACTTCCGGAGATCCCGGGAGGGGATCCTAGAAAATCCATTCATTCATTCATCAATCAGACGTTTATTAAGTGCCTCCATAATACTGGTTTGTGGCATCTTGTTGGGGAGGAGGGACACAGTGATGAAGAAAACATGGTCTTCTCCCTCAGGGAGCTCGCTGTTTATTATAAAGACACAGATGTGAGCAAGTGATTATGGTAACATTTCACTATGTTAGGTGCCAGACCAGAAGTGTGTCCAGAGTGGGACTGGCATGACGGAGGAGGTGGGTTATTCCTACTTGGAGGGTGAGGGGACTAGGGAAGTCTTCATGGAGCACGTGCTGTTGGAGCCAAGTCTGCTGGTCTTTCCAAACACTGACTTCCTTTGCATCCCTGGAGCTCTGTCTGACTCCAGAGCAGGCCCTAGCAGTCACAGCTCGTGTCCAAGAGCTGAGCATGGCCAGCCTAGTACCCAGGATTGCGGGTAGGCCTCCAGCCTCTGCAGAAGGCTTCTTAACCACGAGACAACGAGGCAAGCCTAGGAACATAGTGTGACGTCTTAGGGTTGAAGACCAGACGCTCAGAAAGGCCATGGATTGAACCCACAGTGGAGATTCCTTTGACCTTTGTCTTTGTTTACATTTCCCATAAGAAGACCCTGAGACAAAGCTGAATTTTCTGCAAAGGCAGGATGAAAAGCAGATTTCTTGTGTATAATTTTGTGACATCATTACCTCCAGTTCCTCCCGGGTCAGGGGTACAAGTGGGGAGATCAGGATCCATACCCAGCTGTGGATTCAAAAGGCCTGGGTACCACTGTCAAGGCTAATAGTAAAGAGAGAACCAGCAAAGTGGTTTAGGACAAGAACCCAGTGAAGTTGAGGAATTTCTCAGAGGTAGTATTTTACTGTTTCATTTTATGAGGAAACTACAGTTATTAAGAATTTAAAGAAGTTGGGTGCTCACTAATAAAATTCATCCTGTGTTTAAAATTAAACTTCAGGTACTTCCCTGGCGGTCCAGTGGTTAGAACTCTGTGCTTCCACTGCAGGGGGCACGGGTTCGATCCCTGGTCGGGGAACTAAGATCCCTCAAGCCATGAAACATGGATAAAAAATAAAGAAAGAAAATGAAACCTCAATCTATTAACAAATTAACTTTAAATAATTGAATCTAATATTATGGAGTGCAGAGAGCAGAGTGTGGTGCGTATAATTTCTCACAGAAAGAGCACACCCACACACCACTCATTCATCTGGGGACACAAACCTCCCATCGTAACGTCAGCACTGGAGGAAGAGAGACATTCCTGAGGGGCCTGGAGCCCCTAGAACTTGTGGTCAGACCTTCCACAGTGATTCTTACACTGTGGTTGGAGGGGATAGAAGAGGAACGGGTTGAAGCTGAAGACGGAAAGAGCTTTGGGAACTGTAACAGTTTCCTATTGCTGCTGTAATAAATTACCACATGCTTAGTGGCTCGAAACAACACATCTATTTTCTTACACTTCCGAAGGCCAGAAGCCCAAAATAAGTCTTGTGGGGCTAAAATCAAGGTGTCTCAGGGCTGGCTCCTTTTAGAGGCTCCAGGAGAGAATCCATTCGTTGGCTCTTCCACTCCTAGAGGCCTCCTGCTTTCCTTGTCTCATGGCCCCTTCTTTATAGCACTCCAACCTCTTGCTTCCATCACCACGTCTCCTACTACTGCTATCCTTCTGCTTTCCTCTTACAAAAATGCTTGCGATGATCCCGGGCCCACCCGAATAATCCAGGATAATCTCCCATCTCAAGATCCTTCATCACATCTGCAAAGTCCATTTTACCAAAACAGATTCACAGGTCCTGGGAATTAGGATGTGGACACCTTTACAGGGTGGGAGGATGCATTACTCTTCCTACCATGGGTATCATGCTGTTGAGTGCAAGCATATCTATGAGATATTGAGGACTATTGTAAGTTTCTACTCTGTAGAATGACTTGGACAGATTTTCATGTTAGAAGATATCAGTGACGGTGTAGCGTAGATGCCAAGACTCAGGACAGGTCCAGGTGGGAGATGGTGAGGCCTGAATGGGGAAGGGGATGATGCGGACGGAGAAAAGGGGACATGAAAGAGTCATAGCGGAATACAAATATTCAGTCACGCTGAAGGTGAAAATTTGACTGCTTTGTTCTTTTTCAGCCTTTCCTTTGCTGAATGAGAGAGATGGAATGTAATTATTTCTTACCCCTGGGAGGGTTCAAAGACTGAGGCTTCTGTTCTCTTGGAGAAACAGATTTGACTACTTTTGATTTAGGCTCTAGATTTAAAAAGTCTTTGAAGTCTGTTGTAAAAGAACATGGGGTATGGAGAGGAATAGAGGTTGTGGGGATGGGGAAACGGAAGAGAGGGGCAAGAGATGAGCAATACCAGCTGGGACCCCAGAAGTCTGGGAGTTAAACTGGGGCAAGTGGCCCAAGAAGGGGAAAAGCCCGGTGCCATGAGAATGGGCCTGAGGAGGGATCTGAGTCCTCTTCCATGATGGCCCAGCAATCACAAGACCCTCCAGCCACAGGAGACAGAGACACTCCTTCGCTCACCAAGTCATTTTGTTTCCCTCCTGGGCACACAGGAGTCTCCACTCTCCAGCCCACAGCATCTGGGTGGGACCATGTGACTGGTTCTGGCCAATGGGACTGGATGGAAGCAGCACGTACCACTTCCAGGCCTGGGATGTAAGACATCATCTACGCTGGATCCTGCTTTCCCTTTCACTACACCCTGTGAATCGACAGGCACCCATCCTGGAAAGCTGCTGGCGTATGTGCGTTGGACTTTGCAAAAGTAAGAAATAAACTTTCATTGTGCCGAGCCACTGAAATCTGGGGTATGTGTGTCAATGCAGCACTGTCACGACTAAAACACCAATTGATTTTGCTTTTAGTCCCCAAGAGAACATCACTTAGGGAGCACTGGCACCAGACCCAGGGAATGTATAGTAGGAGGGATATATTAGAAAGAAAGACTTTTCTGGGGTTCCCTCTGATTGTTCCCTGGTTACCTACCTCCCCACTGCACCTCAGGATGCCTGTGAGTCCAAGAGGTGTCATATCCTGGACACCTAATAAGAGCGGTGGTGAAAAGGTCTGGCTTGTACTAGGGGTACTGAACTGTACATGCAAGGTCTGTCCACACCAGGGAGCTCTGAGATGGGACCACAGTTACCGACCCCTTGGATACACCGTACAGTTATTTTTCTAATATTTAAAATTAGAGTGACTAGGACCCACACAAATGCTGCTTGCTGTTTTCATGGATATAATCCCTGAAGCCAGCTTTGTTTTGGCTCCTTAGCACTTGCTGTGTCTCAGCCTGGCTCCCCTGAGAGCAGAGACTGAAACAAAGGCTTGTGTGCAGGCTGTTTATTTAGCATGTGATCTTGAGGGGCCAGAGGAAGGAACCAGAAAGTGTAAAACAGGGAAGAAGGAAAAACTACTACAAGGCTATTTTATCAAGTTATTCACCCCGGTGGGCAACTGGGGCTTGATCCCATCAGGGCCGGCTGAGGAGTACATAGATAGTGTCAGAACTGTCTACTGAACAATTTGACCAGGAGAAATATTTCTCCATCACCCATTGGTTGAGGTTGGCCCCAGGAGGAAACGACCCTCCTGTCTTCAGGGCTGAGCCGTCTGCCCTGGTCCTGGAATAGTGGCCCCGGGGGGCAGGCAGCAAAGGACGCTCAGAGTGTGCTGGAGGCAAGGGGCTCTCAGTGTGAAGCCACACAGTAATTTGCCAAAGTCACGGCTGTGAACAGTGCTGAGGCTCAGGGGCTGTGATGCAGGGCCCAGTGGGTGTCTGATACACAACCCCCTTCCTGCCGCCACCGTGATCTCTTATGGGGAATTCTTGGGGGCAGGAACTCCTGGCTCTCACCTCCCGTTTCCTAGAAGCTGAAAGCCAAGAGTACTGATCTGTCCTCTGCCTGCCCTAAGTGTGAATGACCTTCCTTGGATGGCATGCTAAAGAGGGAGTGGAAGCGAGGAGAAAAGCTCAAGGGCACCTGGCAACTGCACCAGCAGATCCAGCGACGCAACTGGAATTGGAGGGATGTTTTAGATGACGACTTTCCTTTCCTCTGCCCTGTAAGACACTTTGTGTCTTCTTTCTCTCCTGTTATGTTCCAGCTCTCTCTGGGGCCACACACGTCCCTGGTATATCTTCTGCCTCTTTCATTGCTCTTCTATGTTTTAGGCAAAGAGCATAGAGTTGGGAGAAGTGTTGGGACCTTGTCATGGGACAGAGTCCCCAAGGTTCCTGTTCTTGCCTCCTTCCTGAGCCTCATGTGTGTATATCATTTCAGTATTTATTGCTAAGGGAGGGGGCTTCACTTTTTTAATGACTTAGTTTTTGAGCAATTTTTATTTTTAAAGTTTAGGTCCTTCCCCTTCTTTAGGGCTGGAACAAAATTAAATTTGTTTGGAAAAAAAAATACTGTGTAGTTTGGCCTGCTTCATTCTCTCGAGGCTTGAATTCTTGGTTTTAGGATCACTTCAATCCATTAGAGTAACACCCCCTTCCCCGCTTTTTTCTTTAAACCAAAAAGTTTATTTCTGTCTCAGTTAAAAGAAATCTGGCAATAGGCAGCCCAGGGCAGGAATGGCAGTTCCACAAAGTCGTTGGGAACCAGCTTCCTTCCAGTTCCCCATTCTGTCATCCTTAGGAGTGGCCCTTATCAGAGTCCAACATGACAGCAATACTATTCTAATAGCGTTACTAGGCTAAAAGACCAGAGAGAGCTAGATATTCAGTTCCACTCATGGGTGAGTGGACAGCTCTGGGAGGCAGGCTGTACATGCCCTGGAAGGTCCTAGCGGGATCAAGTTCAGTTTCCCATGGCTGCGAGCAACTTGATATCATCCCCTTGTAGTGGCTGGGGTTGGACAGAGGCCGTTCCCAGACCTTGAATCCTGAGAGGGTGTAGCAAGGATGGGGCTCTTTGACGATCATTCTTATACAGTGGCAGCCTCAACAGCAACATTCTGACCTGACTGTTCTCTGTGGGTGATAGTTCCTCTGAGTTTCCTTGTCCCTGTCATTCCCTCTCTTGAATTTCAGCCTCCTTTTGCGTCTATGAATCCCTAGTAATCTTCCAGTAGATTCCCTTTTCCTTAAGTTAGCCACAGTCAGAACGATCACTGAATGAGACAGAAGACAAGGTGGGGAGTGGGTGGGCTGCAGAAGTAGTACCATCCCCCCCCAAAAAAACGCAGTCAATGTGAACTCATCGTGCGACCCTCCACTAATTTGTGTAATAAACTACTGGATTCAACATCGAGTATGCATCATGGCACTTTTTTAAATAGACTTAAATTGTTTATAGAAACCAGCTCTGGAACAATCTTGTTAGAATTCACATTCAGTAGGAAATTAACATTCAGTCAGAAATTAACATGCATACAGCAGCTTGTCAGTAATAGTCTTATCAGAATAAGAGCATATCCTTCTGAATTTATACTGACCTAGAGATTGTTCTTGGTTCTGTTTCAATCCCACTTACCTTTAATGAATAATGAAAGAGATATCTGGAAATGTGGATTGAATATACACATTTATCTCAGTTCTCTCCTAAAACCCTACTCAAAATGATGGTAAAGGAACCAAAAAAAAGGCATCCATGCTCAAGGGCAAAGAGAAGGGGAGTGAAAGGATTAGTAACTGACTCATCAGTCAAGAGAAAGCTGACACCTAAACCAGCAGTGGGAGAGAGGAACAACCTGACAACCAAAAAGCTGATTCACGCTACCGAACCCCAGAGGCATCGAGCATTGGAGGTACCAGGTCCCTGTGAAGATGGGAATGTAAAGAGATGCTGAACACAGAAGAATTAGTTGAAAGTCTGGATTCGCAGCAGCCAGACACCCCCTTCCCCAGCACATGCACCAGGCAAACACCTCTGCCCTGCCACAGCTGAAGACTGGAAAGGTCAACCCCGACAAGTGTTGGATCTGAGGACAACAGACACAGCTGAAGCATGAGTGAGGAGGCACTATACTGAAACGACGGGGGATTAAATGGACCTGTTACAAAGAAATGCCTGACACTCCAAAAACTTTAGATAGACTGTAAATAATCCATTGCCATATAAGTTCCAAAAGTTTTAATACCAAGGTGTCTATTTTATTTTCTTTTTTTACATCTTTATTGGAGTATCATTGCTTTACAATGGTGTGTTAGTTTCTGCTTTATAACAAAGTGAATCTGCTATACATATACATATATCCCCATATCTCCTCCCTCTTGCGTCTCCCTCCCACCCTCCCTACCCCACCCCTCTAGGTGGTCACAAAGCACCGAGCTGATCTCCCTGTGCTATGTGGCTGCTTCCCACTAGGTATCTATTTTATATTTGGTAGTGTATATATGTCCATGCCACTCTCTCACTTCGTCCCAGCTTATAGCCAGGACATGGAAGCAACCTTAGTGTCCATCGACAGATGAATGGATAAAGAAGATGTGGCACATATATACAATGGAATATTACTCAGCCATAAAAAGAAACGAAATTGAGTTATTTGTAGTGAGGTGGATGGACCTAGAGTCTGTCATACAGAGTGAAGTAAGTCAGAAAGAGAAAAACACACCGTATGCTAAGACACATATATGGAATCTAAAAAAAAAGAGGGTTATGAAGAACCTAAGGGCAGGACAGGAATAAAGATGCAGATGTAGAGAATGGACTTGAGGACACGGGGAGGGGGAAGGGTAAGCTAGGTGTCTATTTTAATGTAACCTTTCTTAGCTATCACGTAGAAATAAAACTTCAGGCCCTCCTAGGACTGAGGCCTGCCTTGCTCCTGATAATCCTCTGCTCTGCAAACATGATGAGTCCGTGACCATAGACCCCAGCCCTGGAAAGGAAACTTACTCTTCGTAGACCAGCCACCCAGCCTGTGCATTCTTCTAGTGAGTACTTCCAGTGGTAAGCTCTGATCTTTGATTCTTTATAACACAGGGGTTATAGAGCACAATCTCTGGAGTTGTGTTGCTTGGGTTCAAACTTTAGCTCTATCAGTTACCTGCTAGGCGACTTTAGACAAGTCACTTCCCAGTGCCTCAGTTTCTTTATCTAAAATACATTTTTAGTTATATAATGATAGTTATAATACGCCTACGACTTACCTTGTTCACCTATAAAAAACCATCCATCAAAATTACATTGTGCTCAAAGACAGAATTTCAAGACTTTCATGTTATGAAGTGAATGTTTATGTCCTCTGAAAATTCATATGTTGAAGTCCTAACCCTGGTGTGATCTTTCTGGGAAGTGGGGCTTTGGGAGGTGAATAGGTCATGAGGGTGGGGCTCTCATGAGTGGGATTAGTAAAAAGACCCCAGAGAGATCCCTAGCTCTCTCCTCCATGTGAGAACACAGCAAGAAGACAGTTGTACACGTGCTAGGAAGAGAGCCCTCATTAGAAACTGACCATGCTGGCACCCTGATCTTGGTCTTCTAATCTCCAGAACTGTGAGAAATTATCTTATCTTTTCCAAGCCACTCAGTCTGTGGCAATTTGCTATAGAAGCCTAAACTAAGACACTTCATTTATAAAACCATAAATTGCTTTGTTCTTTTCCATGCCTATAGACTTAAATATCAAACAGAATTCTGACTTAGACTCATAATTTCTATGACGTTTTCAGGAATAATTTACTCCATGAGGGTGGATTCCATTGATGTATCTCTCTAGAGCCTAGCATATGAATATTTTTAGAATGAATGAAGAGTTTTTTAATGAAATCAACTCCAAAATGTTGTCTACAACATTAGAAATTCATCTCAATTTGGTATTGTTTTGATTATTATAATTTGCTTCAAAGGTCACATTAAATATATTTCTTTCCCGGTAAACCTTTGGTCAAAAGCAATACAGTTCTTATCTGGTCTTGCAGCTTCTTAAAACTAGAGAGACTGTTATGATTATACTGTTTGCTTCCTTGGCATTCTTCATTAATGGATCAAAAAGTAAAGTGAATCGGGCAGCACAGGCTGTGTTACATCACAGGAACAAACAACTCCAAAATCTTACTAGTTTAAAACCACAAAGGTTTACTTCTGGTCAGTGGGAGGTCCTGCTCCATATCTTCCTTATTCAGACCAATGGAATCTCCTCCATCCAGACAAGGGGGAAAGGAACATGACAAAGTGCCCATTGGTTCTTGAGGCTTCCATTCAGAAATGAGACATATCACTTCCACCCGTATATCACAAGGCCACACCTGACTTCAGGGGATAGGCAGAAAGGGCACCTTGCCATGTACCTAGGGTGAGCATCCCAGAATTACTGGAGGACACGAATGACTACCAGATAAAGCATTTCACAATTGATTCTGAGCTCAAAGACAGAATTTCAAGACTTTTATGTTATGAAGTGAATGTTTATGTCCTCTGATAATTCATATGATGAAGTCCTAACCCCGGGGTGGGGGGGTTAGGTTCTCATCTCAGTCTTCTCCTGAATTTTCTTTCAATAATTTTTAAAGTTAAGACAGATTTGGTTGGTTAATAAAACGAGCCATTTATCATGATTATGGAGAGTGAAATTTTCCTGAAAAGAGAGAGGATTGGATCTAATTCTAATCTACTGTGTTTGCTTGTGACTACCTGATGATGGAAAACAAAACAACACGGATTCTCAAAGTCTTGTCAGTATAGTCTGACCATGATAGATCAGTGGGTCACAAAGTGTGCAGGACTTCTGTGGAATCTCTAGAATGCAGTTAAGTGTTCAAAAAATGCCTTCTTTTCCAAGCATATCTGTTTGGGACCAGATTTTCTTCATGTACTTTGACCAAGACAACATATTGCAACAGATTGAATACAGAGCAGACATGAGAATCCAATCATTTTTCATTAAGTCAGACATTAAAGAGATTTGCCAAAGAAATTAGTTCTGGAAAATATAGTTATTTTTATAAAAATACATATTTTACATTAATATGCAACAGGTAATGGTTGTTCTAAAGGAATTAATAAATATATATATAGTTTAAAATTTTCTCACTTTTGATTTTTAATATAGTAAATGTTGATAGATGTAATCCACACAAACTAAAGGTCTTTGGGGCCCTCAATAATTTTTGTTTTAACTTTTTATTTTGAAATAATTATCCTCAATAATTTTTAAGAGTTTAAAGGGGTCCTGAGACTAAAAGACTTAAGAACCACTGCCTTAGAAAATACCCTGCTTGGAAAATTTCGATTTAATCTTTCAAAAGAGAGAACTACTAAACAGCATTTTCTCTACAGTGAAGATTTTAAGGATCAATGAGATAATAGCAACAATTTGAATTTACCTACAAAAGGAGCAATTGCATGGTGAATACTCATCCCATTGCTGCGAAGCATAGTTTGACCTGTCTGTATTGAAATACCAAGTCAACTGTATATCTGGATTACAAAAGAGTATATTCTGTTAATCTACTAAATATGACCTGAGACTAGAACTAGTCACTGAATGAAGATACACACCGCTGCAAATAACTAAAACTCATCTAAAAGAGGCTAAAATTAAAATAAGAAAATTCCTATTTTCATATAAGAAGTCCAGATGTTGGATATTTCCACAGATGATTATTTGATAACCTCAACAGCATTAAAATGTTCCCAGGATCTTTACATCCTTCCAACCTGCTAGTTTCAGGATCCTGGTTCATATCAGTTCTCATGAGCCCCAAATCCTAACATCAAAGGTAAATATTATACAAGATCAAGAGGTAGAAAATGGAGGAGTGGCATGCTTATTCCCGTGCTTTTCTTTTAGGCAGGAAGAAAGACTTTTCCTGGAAGCACCCTGCCACCCTAACACTGACTCCTTTTCTCATATCATTGGTCAGAATTGGATCACATGACTGCTCAAACCAATCCCTGGCAAGTGGGATGGAGGTTACCATGATTAACTTAGACCAATCATGATTCTCCCTTTGTGGGTGAAGAAGGGCTTAGCTTTTCCAAAATCATTTGACTTCTTGATATCTGCACAAAATTGGAGTTCTTTTAGCAAGAGTGAGGGTGGGGATGGAGAATAGCTATGGACTAGGGAACCAGTAGGTTCCTGCAAAATCATGACAACTGAAATGTCTCATTGTGGTAACCAAGACTGTTATGAGATAATAGATAAATTCAGAGACGTTTTATAAAGATCATAGTTGCCTGTTTTCCTTCTTTTAATTAATCAGTTGTCATTGGAGCTTAATGAATGCCTAGCAGCATTAAAGATAGAGTCTCAGTTTCATAAATTTTTATTGCTAGTTCATTCTTAGCTTGTAGTCTATAATTTATTCAATAATAACAAAAAGTCAATTCTACTCAATTTAATACTACAACATTTTTGTTTCCTTACTTAAATTATTATGCATGTGTCGCTGCTGATAACATTATAGTATCATATCTTTTACACTTAATGTTTTCAGTTAAAATTTGGCTCCCCATTAAGCCGAGAACATTTATATATTTAAAGAATGTAAATTTCATTCCATAAGCCAAGTAATTCTCTAAGTAATTAGTAAAATTCAGAAACAAATACAGAGAAAACACTATTCAACATGTCCTTCCTTTTCTAGAGCAACCCACACACCAGCTGTCTGGTCTCTCACTAATAGTATGAACCAACAAGAGCAGGTAGATATTTTCTGCTATGATTCTGTATGGTATGGCCATAGCAGGAATGACTTATAGATCATTTAGGAAATAGTCCTCTGTCATTTCTCCTTCAAGCCTCAGCTTATATGTCATCTCTTCAGAGGCCTTCCCTGACCACCCTGTTTAAAAGAGGCCTCATCCAACTACTTTGTATTAAATCACTCTTCTAATTCCACCTATAGCACTCTTGCAAATATCTGTAATTATCTTGTGCATGCATTTGTTTATTTTCTGTTTCCCAACTAGAATATAAGCCCTATGAGAGCTGGAAAACATGTTAGCCTTATTTTACACTGTATGCTCAAAGCTTAATACAGTTCCTGACACATAGTGGCTGATCAATAGATATTTAATTGAATCTAGTTTTCTTTCCTGAATCATCTATTTTATGTTATATTCTGAAAGCAAAATTTAAAATTAAATCTTGGTGCTTATCATATTTTGGCCATTGATATGTAATAACATAGGTTATTAAAATTGTATAGTTAATGGATATTTAACATAAGGTGTCAGATGTGGTGAAACGTTGTAATACATAGTTATATAATGGGACAAATCAATCTCTTTATGTCAAATGGATACTTTTTTTATAGACTGTATTTTTATTTCATACAATTTATTTAAGTATTTAAATAAAAATTTATTTAAGTATGAGAAATTAACCTATTTGGGGCTAACACAGAAGTTTAGAAATGTCAGGAAATGAGGCCATCATGAACTCACAATACTCTATTTGTCCAAATCTAAACTTCAGCAAATATTTTGTATCTTCAGTATACTTTGGGGACCACCTCTCATGAACTCTCATTGTGGTTTTAATAATATACATCCAGCTGTAACTATAATACAAAGCATGGAATATTTTAGGCCGTTAAATATTATACTTTATCGTTATTAATGAAGTAAGCAAGTTACTGAAGGGGTACAATGGAATCTGGCTGTTTTCAATGGAGATATTCCCATGTATGAGTGTGATTAGCACAGACTTGCTAAATCTCTCTCTGAGCCATCTGTGAGCACCTTCTTGGTTTAAAACAACACACACTTGCTCTGCTCACTTCTTTGTTTTTGCCACAACTGTTATCTTTATCTTACACCTGGGAAGATTCTCAAATGCCTGAAGTTTGGAAACACCACCTTTCACTAAGAATCTGACCCTCAGACTGAAAAAAGACCTCAATCAAAGTCAACTATCTCAAATGAGATTTTATTGGCATAAAATGTTGGCATAAAATGGCATAAAATGGCATAAAATGACCACAGAAGTGCCAGTCCAACTGTAAGGGGAAGAAAAGAGAATTTTAGCTTACTATTAGGTTTAGAACACATTTATGTGTTTAACTTCCTAATAATGCAAAATAAAATTCCTGGTCACTTGAGTACACTGGCTTGTTCTTTGGTTCCATCTCAAGTTAGGGGGATTCAAATGCTCCTTTTTTAATGGCCTCAGTGTGAGGTCCTAGGTTCTGGCAAATCAGCAGTAGTGGAGACATTGCTGACAAAGGTCTGGCAGATAATTTGTCACTGCACTCGATGCTTTGGAGGCTGAGGTCCTTACTGCAGACCCAATACAATCTTTTCTAAAAAACTTGCTCTGATCGCCATGGAGCAGGAGTCCTCAACCCCCGGGCCACGGACTGGTGCTGGTGAGAGAGCGGAGCTTCATCTGCCGCTCCCCATCGCATTACCACCTGACCCATCATCCCCGCCCCTCGAGGAAAAATTGTCTTCTACGAAACCGGTCCCTGGTGCCAAAAAGGTTGGGGACCGCTGCCATGGAGGATCCATCCACATGGAACCTCAGGGAGACTGCACTGCAATAAAACTACCTAGAACTGTCCAGAGACCGGTGTAAATACAACGTCTGCTTTAAAACGAATTCTAAAGTGATCATAGACATTATAGCAATCACTTTTTCTACCAAAGATGCATGTTTTTAAAAACCAGCCAATCAGAAACATCTAAAATAGGCTTCATTCTGACCGTGGTATTTAGTTCTTCAAGCCTAGACTGAGTATGGTTAGGAATCCGTCCTTTAAGGTCATATTTAAAGTGGGTTTTTTTTTTTAAGGCATTTCAAAGTATTTATTTCTCAGCAGAAGTTTAAGCATATGCCATAATGATGGCATTTCCATCATAATATATGTTGCTTCAAACCCATCTCTGCAAACCCATCAAAATCTGCACAAATGACTGTGGAATGGTAGAATAAGAAGAGTCTATCAAACACACTTCCCTCTGCTTCAATTCCAAAAGTTCAACTTTTATTATAAATTAAGCAACCGAAAATCAAAGTTCTGAAAACGTAACTGCCTTCCTTAAATCTTAGTTTTAGTTTAACCTTTAGAATGATCTAATATGCCATGACATAGGCATTTCCATTTTCTATTGTATTTGTACACCATAAAATTCACCCATTTTAACTGTGCAAGTTAATAATATTAGTAAATTACAGAGTTGTGCAACCATCACTACAATCCAGTTTTAAAACATTAACACCCCTTCAGAAAGATCCCTCATATGTATTATGTTCAGGGTTTTATATTGCCTTTTTCACAGCTTTTCTGTGTGAAAACATAATTACGTCATTGAAATAAAATACCCAAAATGTTAATAAGTTTGATTCTGTTGGCATTCAGACACAAATGAATCCTTTTCTCGGAAAGGAACACATTTTATATGTACAATCTTTTAAAAAGGAGTCTAGCTAGGTAGGCAGCCATTATCATTTAAAAATAATAATATTCATAAGATCACGGATAAGAGGGGATGTACAGGAACTGAGACTGGCCCTGCTTTTGTACGAGCAAAACCGGCCTTATTCCGGAGGCACATGGTGGCAACAGCAGCTGTGAGTCACTGTCTTCCCCGCATCCCTTCACACTGCTGCTTCTCACCTCAGTCTCTAAGTGGAGAATAAGTCATGCCCGAGCTGAGGTCATCCTGTCCGTGGAAAAGAGCAGGGAAACATCAGGTCACATTCAAAATGGGAAACTAGTTGAAGCTCTAATTTTTCTTTTCATTGGTTATTATTTTCTGGATAAGATAGAAGCCCTTTTCCATTGTTTTTATGTGGTCTTGATTTTTTCCATGCTTCCTCCTCAGGGACTTTCACCTAGCACCCTCTCTCCAGGATATGCTCCCTTTCTTTCATCCTGTAGTCATTCAAAAATCCAAAGATTAAAAATAAAGCATGTTGGGTACACATGCACCATGTGTAAGGTGAATTTATAATCCTTTCTTTTTAGTAAAATACAAAAGCTGGTGCCTTCAATGTCTGTTAGAATGTAAGCTCCATGAAGGTAGGGAGTTCTGTCTGTTTTGTTCACTGATATATCCCAAGCTCCTAGAACAGTGCCTGGCACACAGTGGGTGTTCAATAAGTACCTGTTGAAGGAATTAAGGTTTTTATATTTGTAATCTAATTTTAATCCTCATTGTTGTGCTATGGGAAACATATTGATATGTTATATACAGCACATATTTTAGGAATGGATAATTTCCTAGAAACATACAACCTACCAAGACTGAATCATGAAGAAATAGAAAATCTGAGCAGACCAGCTACTGGTAAGGAGGATGAATCAGTAATCCAAAAACCTTCCAATGAACAGCTATAAAAATAAAGGAAATCCTGCCAGTTGCAACAACATGAATGGACCTTGAGGATGTTATGCTAAGTGAAATAAGTCAGACAGAGAAAGATGAAAGTACTGTATAATCTCACTTATATGTGGTATCTGAAAAAAAACCCAAAAGACAAAAAAACCAAACTCATAGATACAGAGAAGAGATTGGTGGTTGCCAGAGGTAGGGATTGGGGAGGGAGGTTGAAATGGGTGAAGGTGGTGGAAAGGTACACGTTTCCAGTTATAAAATAAATAAGTCCTGGGAATGTAATGTATAGCCTGGTGACTACAGTTAATAACACTGTATTGTATATTTGAAAGTTTCTAAGAGAATAAATCTTAAAAGTTCTTATCACAAGACAAAAATGTGTAACTACGTGTGATGATGGATGTTAACTAGACTTATTGTGATGCTCATTTCACAATATATACATACATTGAATCATTACATACGCCTGAAATGAATATAATATGTCAATTATATCTCAATTTAAAAAGCACATAATTTAAATGTACCGGTGATCTCATACAGACTTCTAAAATAAACTTAAAATGTAATAGAATATTGATTGGCTTTTGCCACACTGGAAATCAGCTTCAACGTCTGTATAAATAGGTGGCAGAAGTGGAATAAATGTATAAATGGAAGATTTAGGATCTTCTATCTCTAAGAGTCCATATTTCTATTTCTCAGTTTGCCTGAGTTCGATCAAGTATAAATCTTGCCCTATTTTCATTCATTGGTTCTCCCTTTTTGCCTTCTAGGAATTCATTCTTCTTTTTTTTTTCCTTCACAATTTTAAGACAACTGATGTTCTCTTGGATTTACGTGTCATCATCACAATACACCCATCCTTCCCCACACCATTTCTAGTCCCCTTGATTAGACTTGTTTCTTGAGTGTTCCCAGACTTGGATTACTATCATCACTGAGACACACTCTCCAGTCGCATGAGAATCCTCCCCAGGGCTATTGATCTCATTGCTTCCTTCCCCCTACAGGACCATGAGCCATCGTCCAGGTCCGGTGCCCTCTCTCTAGACGCTTCTCCTCCCCTGCTTCCTCTCTTCATCTTATCAACATTCTCCTGTCTCAGGACTTCCCTGATGGTGCAGTGGTTAAGACTCTGAGCTCCCAATGCAGCGGGCCCGGGTTTGATCCCTGGCCAGGGAACTAGATTCCACATGTATGCTGCAACTAAGAGTTCGCATGGCCACAACTAAGGAGGCTGCCAGCTGCAACTAAGACCTGGCCCAGCCATATTTAAAAGAACTATTTTGAGCTCTGGAAGACCATTAACTTCCCTTTAAAAAAAATTCTCCTGTCTCTTGCACACTAAAAACAAAACCCCTCTACTGACCCAGGCTTCCCCTTCTCTCTCTTTTCCTGTAAAATGGTAGCATCATCTCACTGTTTTTATTTCTTTACCTCTATAGCTCAACTAACTGTAAAAAATCTTTCACTCCCATTCACTCAAGATGGTGTTTTAAAGTCACTTATAACCACTTAACTGCCAAATTCAATTAACACATGTCCTTATCTTGTTTGACCCCTTGGTAGCACTTAATACCTTGGACCTTTCCTTCCTTGTTAGAATTCCTTCATCCCGTGTTTCCACCACCCGTGCTCTATAAATGCACCTTCTACCACCTTCCCCATTCCTTTAAAGTGAGGGTTTTTCATTTGTTTTGTTTTTGTTTTATTTTATTTTTTGCATACCCTCTCATTTTACAAGCAAATGTTGCTTTCCAGAGCTCTGTCCTTGCTCCAGTTCTCAAGCTTACAAAATTTCTATGGGAAAATGATCAACTCCTATTGTTTTAATTTCTACTTCTTCTTTTTTTTTTTTTATGATTCCCACATTTAAATCTTTAGCTGTAAACTCTCTGCTAAACTCCAGATCTCATATTTCTGGTTGTCCTCTGGATATCTTCTCAATATATTTGTTCCTAAGCCTTCTAAAATCTATTAATTTTATTCCCTTCTCTGTGTTATGACAACCAGCCACGTTCTAGAGGAAAGAGGCTCCATCACCTTTTATCCTTAAGTGAAGATGATGTGCAGTAGATCCCCCACCAAACAAAAGTGAATATATGACCTGAGTGAGAAGTAAATGTCTATTATTTTAAGCCTATGAGAGTTTGGAGTTATTTGTTATTGCGGTCTAGCCCAGCCTGACCTGACTGATTCAAGATCTAAAACCAAATTCACCGTTGCTTCCTTGAGCACTATAAACAGAATGAAAGAACATAAAAGCATCTCACTTGCTCTTCCTCCTATATTCCGTTCTCCTCATCTTTTTTGAGCCATCAACATCAACCCACTTAAGCAGCCTAGAAACCTAGAAGCATATCTAAACTTCATGTTCATGTCCACCCACATTTTATGATTCAGGTAGTTCTGCAGATTCTATTTCTAAGTATCCGTCAAATATATTCTTTCATTCCCATCCTTAGTATACATCTTCTCATTATCTGTTGCCTGAACTATTGCAATGAGTTTGTAAATGATTTCCTAGTCTCTAGTGTCAGACTTCCCTAAATCCATATGGCTGCCAGAGTAATTTCTATAAAAAGAAAACTTTGGTTATTCCACCTTCCTGCTTAAAATCTCTCACCAGGGCTTACAGAATAAAGCTTAAGTGCTTTATCATGGTATATTAGATTCTAAATAGTCCAAGCCTTTTCTCCCTTCTCAGCCACATCTCTGCTCCAGCAACACCTACTCCCTAGAAGCACTGCCCCTTCTCCCACTCCTGCACCACACACACACACAGACTCCACTATTTCTTGACTGATTCTTCTAGAAATCCCAATTTTGGTTTCTTTCGCTTTAAGAAGGCTTTCCTGGTTGCAACAAACAGACTTATCACTTCCCTCCCTTGTACTACTTCTTTGCTTAAAATGTGCTTTTGTTATTGAACGTGGCAATTAAAAAAAATCTTTGCTCATGTGGCCACTGTGATGGCCATAGATGGCAATGACTGCGATCCTCTTGAGAATAGGGGGATATGTTATTCACAATTATATCTGGAAAGTGCAGACCTTAGCACATTACAGATACCCTAAAAGATGTTTACAAAATGGATACGATAAACCATTTCATCAGATAGCTTAGCATCTGTTAAGTGTTTAGATTTTTTTATATAACAAAATTTATTGACAGTTTACTATGTGTCAGGCACTGTAGCAAACATGCTATAAGTTTTATTTTATTTAGCCTAACAATACTTCTAGGGCACTGAGACATGCATTAGATACCTATCCTCACTGATTTCACTATCTGAAGCAAACCCTTTCTCACCTTCCTGACAGGTAGATCATTATAGGCCCTTGGGTATTAATTAGATGGATTTCTTTCCTACACAGTAATTGAATGGATAGCAGAGACATTATAGCCTACATTTGGGGTTCTTCTCTACAACTTTCAAGAGGAAGTTCAGCTCTATTATTTAAAACATTTTGGACAAAAATCATGACATTTATATATCATCTTTTCTTGGAAGCATAACTTTTTTTTTCTAACCAAGATTCATGGACCTTTGTGATAAGTAAGGGGTAACTTAAATAAGAGAAACAGGCACAGAGAGGTTGACTAAGTTATTCCACATCATAACTTTCCAGGATTTCATTATTATTCCACACACACCCAACACCCACAAAAGAACTTGCTAATTCTCACTGAGTGACAAAATGCCAAGAGTGACAGAATTGTATAGATGACACTCAAGACTTATCTTTGGAGGACACTGATAAGATGTTGGGGAAAATGGCAAAGACGAGAAGACAGAGTAGAATTCTATGCCAAGATCCTATGACTCCAGGCTCTGGTCCTCTAGGTTGGAACATTTAGTCTTTTACAATTAAACTCTTGTGAATCTTTAATCTTCAAATAATAATAGGCAGATGGAGGAACCTAGTCTGTCAATACATTAAAAAACAAACAAATCCTCCCCAAACCGATATTCCTTTCGTAAGGAGTGCAGAACCAGTGGCATTTGCTGAAGGCGAAAAGCCGTGAGACTGTCGAGCAGTAATGACCCGCCACTCGGCCTTTTTTTGCAGTAATACACAAAACGTGTAGAATCGCTTAAGTTTAACCCGTCCTAGCCTCTTCACTAGGAAACTGGTCGCTCGGGCGAATGTTGTTATCCACCCCCCGCAGACAAGTGTGGAAGAGCGATTAACACTCGCTTGACAAACCCGCTCCCCGGGCCATTTGGGAGTTGCACGCGTTCGCCCCCGGGGTTCGGGCCGCTGCGCCTTGACGCGCAGCCTTTTTGTTTACGCGGAGAGAGGGGAGGAGAGGGAGAGGACGTGTAAAGATGTAGCGGGCCGCGGGGGCTATATAAGGCTTCGGGCTCGGGCCGGGTGGGTGCCAGGGGCCAGCCTGCCCATGGAGATCGCGGAGACCACGGAGACCCCAGGCGGCCAGCGCGCGCGCTGCCGCCTCCAGCTGCCAGCCGCTACCGAACGCCAGACGCGGCGCGGGGGCGCGGACCCCGGGTACCACGTCTCTGTCCCGCCCTGCGCCTCCCCCGCTCCATCCCTCCCGCCTGCGCCTCCCCAGCTCCTCCCCTCCGCTCTCTCACCCCCGCACCCTCTAGGCCCTCGCTCAGATGCGGTCGGTTCTCCCGGGTCGGGGCTCACTGCTCCTCTGCGCGCCTTCCGCTGCCCACCTCGCAGATCCGCAGGCTTCTGGAGACCGTGGGTGGAAGACAGAGGCGAGGAGGAAGAGGCGCCGCACCACGCCGCGGAGGCGGTGAGTGAGCCGCGCATCCCGGGGGCGCTGTTGATCGATCAACGCAGGCTACGCCGGGCCCCAGGGAGACGCGCGCCAGGCCTTCCCCTCGCTTAAGATCGCGCCTGCTGGTGGCCATACCGGTGGCCCTGTCGGTGCTGAAGCGACGAGTGCGTCCTCCAGAGCTACTGGCACGAACAGATCGGGCCGGGAGCGAGGCTACTGAGAGCCCCGCGGTCACATTCCCCGCAGACGAGAGGAAAGCCTGGTCGCCAGGGTTTGCAGTTTTTTTAGAAGGTGAGTGCTAACTTCGATCCATTTCCTTACACCCCCAGATGCCAGATGGCCCCGGAATAACGGACGCCTCAGAAAAGCTTTCCCGATACAGACACCCAGTCAGGTGAGTGACAGGCCTCATCGAAGGTCTGTCTGCAGCCACAGGGAAGAGCCGGGGGCCTCGTCCGGCCCTGCTCAGCAGCTGGTCCTGAAGTTTTTCTCTTTTGGAAAACCTATCTTTAACGTTTCTTTAATCTTCCTCGTCCCAGAGGTCCTTTACTCATCGAACTGGAAAATGTAGGAGCTCACGCTCTCCCCTGAAAGAACTGTTAATCAGTGCACACTTAGTAAACACTTAAAAAATATATTATGAAGAGGGAAAGCGGGCGGTGTTAGTAAAAGTAGAAAGGTGACATCTTGTGCCTGCAAAACAATTTCTTTTTAATGCCAAAGGGTTCAAGTGAAATTGACTTCACACCAGGCAGAGTGTGTATATTCTTTTTCTCTTGAAAACCAGAAGGAAGAATGGTATTCACAATCATGGTTTACAGCAAACTGAACAAATCGAGCTTGACGTGTAAGACAAAAAGGAAATATGATGAAAATCCTAAAGACTACTAAGGATCACAAAAGGGACCAACAGTTATTTGACCTAACAATTAGGAGCTAGTTTACTGTTCCTAGCTACTGGGAAGTCAGCCTTCCTGCAAGATTCTTTGTAGCTTTTAATCAGGTGGAAAGTTAATTCTGCAGTTTGCCTGCCTTAGAGAGCTGTTAGATGAAGAGCTATATAATGTTTGTAGAATGTGTATATGTTTATAATAGCACATAGTAGTCGATACATGTTGATTAATTTCCTACCTTTTGCTAGAACTTGTGAAGGACAGAGAAAAAAATAATCACAGCCCTTTGGAAGTGTTTTAGTAGTTTAGCTTGGTCAATTTTATAACTAACTCTGTCAGAGGGGGTGGAGAAGGGTCAGGGAAGTGTGTATCATAGGTGTGATTACCTGGTTGAGTCTTGAAGTTAACCAGATGGATGGTAGGTCGGGAACGTGGGAGCAGAAGAAATAGCGTAGAAAAAGAGAACAGCATGGTTCCTTCTGGGAGCATCAAGGAACTGGCATTTGGGTGTGTGAAGCTGTGGTCATTTCACCAGGGAAGGCAGAGGCCAGGTCTTGTACACCTTGGTACAAGAGTTTTGTCCTGATCCTGTATATGGCATTGGGAACTCATGGACTTTATTCTGTAGATGGTATTGGGGATTACTCAAAGGATTTTAACCAAAAGAGTAATGTGATCAGATTTATGTTTCAGAAAAATCACTAAGGAAATGGTATATAGCTTTAGTTAGAACACCAAAAGTGAAATTGGAAGTTATTGCAGTTCAGGCATTGGAAGCGAGGATGGGACTGGGTGAATCTGGGGAATACTTAGGTGACACAGTAGATTAGGCTTATGATGTATTGGATATGGTAGGTAAAGTAGAAGTAAAAAGACAGAATGACGCGCAAGTTGGTGGAACTGTAGATCAAGATACTGAGTCGAATTTTCCATTTGTCATATTTAATGTGCCTATGGTGCCTCCAAGTAGATATTCCAGTAGAGAGCAGCATATACAGGTTCGTGGTCCAAAGGCAAGTTCTTAAGTGGAAATACAGACAGACTTGGGAACCTTTGGTAAATTGGGGAAATCATGGCAGTGGGTCAGGTCATCTGGAGGAGTGAGAGAGGAGAAATGATCACTCTTGATAAAATGGTGGGGGAAGGCCAGCATCTAACCTGTCTACAGAGAAAGAGAGGTCCACAAAGGTGACTGGGAAGAATCACTCAGAACAGGGGAGAATTCAGTAAAGTATGAAGTCCCTGGAAGAAAAATGGCCAGTGAGAGATTCCGGGGGAGAGAGAGTGTGATAACAATTAAACAACGTTCTTTGGGTTTGGCAGTTTTACACATTAGAAAATCAACTGCTTCCTGTATAAGCACTTCCGTTTTTGAACTACTGTAGCAGTTTCTTTGTATTTCTCTTAAGTTTATTGTATTTTTATTAAGTTCTATCTTGAGTAGTAATGTGTGTTTCTGATTCTTTTTACTCAGTTGTCAACTTCATGAAGGTAGGGACCATGATTTATTCATCTTTGAATTATGTTTGACGCAAGAGATCACTAAAATATTGATTGAATGACTGAATTACTGATGGTTGTTTATTTAGGCACCCAGTTGATAAGCTTAAAAAAAAAACTATTTGGCTAGAAACGTTTATAAACTACACGGCCTACTTTTTTGCCTTTTAAAATAGAGTATAGTGAACATATGTAACTTTCTTTTTGTTAGACTCAGTCTATTATATGGGTATGTGGGGCTATTTATTGTATACTAAAATACTGTGTACTGTAGCTGGGGATTCAGCCTTGTCCTTTTATTTTACTTGGATGAAAAATAATAGAAGATCAGATGGCAAGATTAATATTTGTTGGAAATTTGAAGTTTTGAGGTAATCACGTTTACATACAAATTATTTGTATAAAACCAGTCTAATTCTCAACATCTTAATATGGTGTTCCAAAATTTAGTTGGATGGGGAAAGGGGAGAGAGATGGGCTCGAGGTTGGGGTCAGAGGTAGCCTTTTGAAAAGGTTGCTTTTTGTACTTTTCTAAACTTGATTTGGTTCCATCTGTAACTAAGAGCTAAGTCTGAGTTTCAAGCAAAATACTAGGTAATTTATGCCTATGTGTAAGGTGCATAATACTTTGATGTCTTTATAAAGTTGGCTATCATCACAATTTTTAATGTCATGGTAGGATTCATTTTTTTTCCCAAAGGAATTTGGAAGACAAACCTTCTTCTGTATTTTGTAAGAATAAATATATCCATAATGCCTGAAGTAAGTTAAATATTGATCTTATGCTCACGAAGGGTTTAGTGTCAATTTGTTTGGTCCAATTTATAGCTTGGATAAAGATTTAAAGTAATTAACCAGTTACTGATACTTTGTCAAGCAGACTCCATGAAAGCTGTGATAGTAGCATTTTAAACTATCTAAATGCATAAATCAGTTGTTAAATATATGGAGATTTTGAAATTTGAACGTTTCATGAGTAGAAGGATTCTGAATGTGAAAAAAATAAAGCATATTATGTTGTCTGCTTCTTTCAGACTATTTTGGCCAAAATCAAAGTGTTACGATTACTTATATCAAGAAGCAGAAGTTCTTCTGAAAAAATTTCCAATTCAAGCCACAATTTCATTTTATGAAGATTCTGATAGCGAAGAAGAAATTGAGGAGCTGATCTGTGAAAATTAATCTGATTACTTTTGATGACATTCAAAGCTTGTAGGTACAAATTAGATTAGTGTACAAATGTATCATAATCCTTTTAAATTAACTTATTTGTATATAAATTATTAATAAAATGAACTATTTAGTAATTACTATGGTAGTTTGGCCTTTTTTATCCCTACACTATAATTCAATGTTGGAATTTAAAAATAGGTTTTATTTATAATGGAACCTTGATTGTATTATAAACATTTGGGGCTTATAAAAGATAATTTGGTTCTCTTCATCAAATTACAAATTTATCTTCAGTTATAATTTTGAAAATAAAACTTTTCAAAGAAAGACAATATTTAATTTTCAAGACTGAATCTTGTGACATCTGGTATTTCCTACCGAGCCCCATTGGATGTTGTAGTTACAGATGAATATTATCTTACTAGATAATGAGGACAATCCTCTTATGTTTCCAATCACACATTATTATTATGTATTAGCTAGTAGATGGTGAAAATGTTGTAAATCATTGTCTATAATTGAAATTGGGAATCAATGTTAGGGCTATTAAATTGTAGGGATTTTAATGAATGATGAGTCAAGTAATTCTTACTTTAATACCCTTCTGCTGTCCTCAAATCCAGTAGTAAAATAGCATGGGTGTTTAGTACTTATGGCACTACATTGAGGGATCCCCAGAATTAAAACAAAACATTTAAATGGATGTGACTTACATGGAGTCTAAAAAAGGGGAGACAAAAGGCCAGAATTTGATAGTACTTTTTTTTCCATTTCTGTCCACGAGGGAGCTAGGAAATTTGGCAGATAGGAGACATTCTCTAACTGCATCACCTTCCAGCGCTGCTGTGGTTCCCTGCTCCTGATACTCATGTAACGATTTTCACATAGGAAGTGAAATAAGAAATTCTTAGAGATTAGCTTTTTTTTTTTGGTTAAACATAGACTTATAGAAGAATACATCATCTGTTAATGAAAGAGAAAACAGGAGCACTTTGCACGGGAGAGGTAACATAGTAAACTATGATCATGAAGTTCTTTTAGCTCAAATACAATCTTTGCAGTGGCAAGCAATTGAAATATAAGCATTGATTTCCAGGCACTTTAAGGACAAAGGAATTGAAATAGAGCAAATTCAAACCATGTTTCAGAGTCAGGAAAAGTTAGTAATGGCAGGAGGATGGAGAGTTACTTAGAACTATATTTCTTTTCCTGAAAACTTCTTCTTTTACTGGGTTCTGCTCTCAGGATATGTGTGTTCCCCAAGAGATATGCAAAAAAACCACCAGGTCACCAATCTGGACCTTGAGTATTAGGGACTGGTGTTTACCTGCACAGTATTTGTGCTGCTGTCATTAATAGGGTGGAATAGTATGAAAAGCCACAGCCACATTTATTGAGTGCCTACTATTAGCCAGGCACTGTGCTAGGTAATTTGCACTTGACGTCTCACTTAATTCTTACTAAAACCTAAATCCATTATGCAGATGGGAAATGAGGCATTGAGATACTAAAGTAACCTGCAGAAGGATGCTCATTTAGTAGCTGCAGAGGTGGCATCCAAACGAAACCTATCTGACTCTTGAACGTGGCTAGCTGTTCAGCGCTACATTTGGACATAGGCTGCATCAGTTCTCAGTCCCCTTTATCTTTCAGGTAAGAGAGGAAGTTAGATGAGGAGGAAGAACTTGTGAGTGGGTGAATGGAGCAGAAAGAGACTTTACTAACCTCTGCGACTCATTCGTTAATCATTAGCGAGAGTTCTTAAAGGTGAAGTGTTCTCTTCACCTAGCAGGAGTGACTGTTTGCATTTGACATCTTAACTCTTAAAGGTTCTCTTTCCTGTACAGCGTGGTGCCTTAGAAGAGAGAGTTTCTGAGAAATCAAAATGCCTTATTCCATATTCAAGCAGTGCGATGGTAGTGCTTCAACAATGGGCAGACACTTGTGTTCTGGGTTAACAGGCGTCTCCAAGAATTTATTCTCAGATTCAGTCAGCACCAAGGCTTAGGAACAGCTTCACCCTTTAATCTTTCCACGGAACAGCTGTCACCTCTTTTCGGTGCTGAAATTCAGGGTGCGGGACGAACGGAGCATGCGTACTTTACCCTGATTCCACCCCCGCCGGCTCTCCGTTGGTCTCGTTGGCTCCGCCCCTCGCGTCCTCGACGTTCTGCGTCATGGCGCGCCTCACCCCGGGCGACCCCGGAAGTGGGTCGGGGGCTTGGCCTCTGCCCGGCCTCGGAGCCGGAGCCGGAGGTGTTACCTGGAGGGGTCGCACCGAGCTATTCCGTCGGGCGGCGTACCCCGGGCAGGGCCCGGGCTAAGAGTCCAGGATGCTGAACGTCCCTTCCCAGTCTTTCCCGGGCCCCAGCTCGCAGCAGCGCGTCTCCACCGGGGGGCGTAGCAAGGTAAGCGGGTGACTCCGGCGGTCTCGTGCCGCAGCCCTCCCTTCTCGCCAGCGTTTCATGCTCCGGCACAGTCCTTTCTCTCCTTCCGTACCCTCTCCCACCTCCTGTCCCCACCTCTAGCTTTCGTTCCCTCCCGCCCTTGCTGACGATCTCTTTCAGATCCCGTGCCGTTTCCAGTCCTCGAACTCTACTAACCTCCCTCCCTCTTACGTACTGGCCCCTTTTCTTTCCCATCCCATTATCCCGTTCTGTCAGTTCCCTTCTTCCAACTCTTTCCCCATTAATTAAATTCAGATGTATGATAGGGCCAGGCTGTGTGCGTCCTATATTGTAGGGATTCAGTATTAGCTTCCTTCCTTAAACATAACCTCCTCTCCGTTCTTTTGTTCACTTTCCGAAGGGGTTGTGAGCGATGTGAGTTCCCTAGAAGAGAGGAAAGGCTGAGCACTAGCGACAGAGACCAGTGATCATCCCGCCAAGGGTGGGGACTCCGGGAGCTAGGGAAGATTGGAGAAGCGAGAACAAGTGTCTGCAAACCTCCAGTTAGGTTTACGGACGCTTCTCCAAGTCACACTGCCTTTCTGTCTTCCTCTGGTACCTGATTGTTTTATCACTGCCTTTTCTACTGATGTCATTTGCTGACTCTGAAGCTAATATGATACTCTTTAACTTTTTGTTGCATGTAGCTTCTGTTACCAACAGGTGGAACACAAATGTGTTTTATATTTGCAGAATTTAATAGAATTGTCTCCTGTGTTCATTGCAACATGAATGCTGCTTGTTTCTGTTGATTGTTAGTTCCTCATTCAATAACCACATCTTCATGTTTTGTTTGCAAGACTTCCACCTACTCGGGCCACTCCTTTTTCATTTCTGGACTCTTGAGCCTTAGCATTGACATCATTTGGGAACTTCACCAACTTTCTCTATGTTCTCCACATGGACCTGGAGTTTGACTCTAGATCACAATTATGGGTTCAGGGATCTGTAGCTTTCATTAGATTTTCAGAAGTCTATCGCCCCAACTGTAATAATAATAAAACTGAGATGTATTTAGTGCTTACTGAAGACCTCAGTGCTTTACATGTATTAACTTGTTTAATCTTTCTAATGATCCTATGAAGTGGGTGCTTTCATTATCTCCATTTCACAGAAAAGAAAACTGGTTAAGAAATGCTGCCTTGGACCCAGTAGGCTTGATGTGATGTGACTCTGACTGTGACTTTTCACTTATTGCTGCATATATTATGCAGCCATCCAGTCGTGTGTCCTTGTCTCCTTGGTGTTTGACCTGCTTCTCTCCTTAAGCTAAGTGCTTGGCTGAATAGTAGAGCCTTTTCAAAGAAAGCATCTCTGGATTAGAATATGAGAGTTGCTGCCCTTCTCCATTAAAACTACCAGCCATGTTCTCAGTATCATTTAAAGGAGAAAACTTAGAGGCAAAGACAAACGTTTTCTCAGGTGGTGATGGGAAAGGTGAGTCTTTGGGTCCAGAAAGAGAATAAAATGCGATTATTCTGCAATTCAAGAGAAAACTCAGACGATTTTTTCCCCCTTTGTGAAATTGTTGCCGAACTGAACTTGAGTTTGTTTTCCTGACGCGCAGCGAAGGCCATCTCCTGATACTGGGTTGTGGTGGAGGAAAGTGCAGCGTTTATTTGCAGGGCGCCAAGCAAGGAGAATGGGCAGCTAGTGCTCAGAACACCCAGATTCCCCGATGGCTTTCAGGCAAGCGTTATCAAAGGCAACATTTGGGGTGAGGGTCCAGGGAGCATGATTAGCTTGCGGACATTCTTCTGTTTGGTTGGTGGTGAGGTAACATGGTGATATTTTAGAAATCTCAATCCACAACCTTCTTGTTCCAGCCAGGCTGGGGCCTTTGTGTTTGTGGTCAGCAGTTTCTATCCCTTGGGGTCCTGGTTGCTGTAAAAGAACTCAAGGATATGCATCATGTTGTTGTGTGTATCTCTTCAGGAGGGACTAGGAGTCCTGTGACTATTGTTCAAGCTCTTAGTAGTTTTCTTGCTTGACTACTTTTCCTTGGTTTCTGCATTTCTCACTTCTATAGTCATTAGCTGTTTGATTCTGCTCTTTGGAACTCTGGGAAGGCCTAGGAGACTGAAGCTTTTTCTACAAATAAGAAGCAGAGACATGGAGACCCTACCATATTTGGGTCTCAGTACCGTATTTATTGAGACCCTACCATATGCTGGAGATGTGATCTCTGTTGGGGAGGGGGAAATTTCTGCAGAAGTGACACAAGACAGATTAGCAGGAGGAAAAGAAACAAACTTAATTGGCATGCACAGAAGTCTTGTAGAAATGGGATCTAATGTTATGGGTCTAAGCTCGTACTGCTCGCAGCACGACAGGCCAATAAGGGGGAGACAAATTGCTGGGGTAAGGAATCATGACTTTATTTGAAAAGCCGGCAAACGGAGAAGCTGGTGGGCTCATCCCCCAAAGAACCATCTTGCCTGAGTTAGAATTCAGGCTTCTTTTATACTAGAAGGGGAGGGAGTAAAGTCAAACATTCCCTGTTTCCCATCAGCCTCCAGAGAGGATGTGTTAATTTCTTCGTCCCTGCAATCATTCGCAGGTGGGCCTGGTCAGGATGTTTCCTGTGAGCTAAATAAAGGTATTTTAGCTTAATGCTCATTGCCCGGATAGCCGGGTTCCCAGAGATGGGCCATTATGTGTAATTTAAACTTATAGGCGACATCCCTTTAGTGATTAACTTGTAATAGGTTCTTCCCTATTACACTAAGGAGTGGCCAAAGCTGGCAGCTTTTATACTTTTCAGACAGACAGTACATTTGAGAGGAATTGATGGGACAAAGAAACTTAGGTCTGGATACTGAATTGGTAAGGAATTTGAGCAAAGTTTGGGCTTGGGTGGTAAATTAGTAAACAAATAACAAGATTTGTTTACAGGCTTCTTGGCCCTGAATTTCCTATCTCTGGTGAGAAGGATGTGTTTCTACCTCCCAGTAGAGGGAGGGCACCTTTCACATGGGAGATTTATTTCCTGCTTTCAGGGAGATAAAGAGGACAGTCAAAGTGTTCCTCTTGCATGGCTTGCCCTGGGCCCCAACATCTCTGTTGTCAAAGAGTTTAGTCCAGCAAGCTTCACAGACTAGTAAAGAGGCAGTTATAAATACCATAGGGACTGTAACAGTCTGTTATGACCTTGAAGGAGTCGGGGTCAGAAAAGGCTTCTGGAGGAAGTAATGTCTGCGGGGGAGAGAGCGGAATCAGTTTCCATTTACCTAAAAGCATAGAATGGGAAGGGGCAAAAGTTAAAACGTGGAGCTGGTGAGGTAAACTATGACCAGATGATGAAGGGCCTAGTAAGCCACTCGAGGGCATTTAGAGACATTACTATAAGGATTATGAGGAGCCACTGAAGGAGGGAGGGGCCTAGCTTAGATTTGCATTTCCAAAAGATTACTACCTGCAGGTGATAGAATGGTGAAAGAAGTGGTTTGGGATGGGAAAGATCATATGCATTCTCACACTTTACTTCATTTATGAAGACCAAGAGACCTAGAGAGTTTTAGCGATGGTAAGATTGGGATGATGTGGATTGGTAAGAAGGAATGTGAAGCTGGAAAGGCACCACAGACCTAGTAACTTGGTTATTTCGGGGGCAATTGAATATCTAAAACAGATATGATTCAGGAAAGTGAGATGTGTGTTTTAGTACTTTCGGGCCGCTCTAACCGAATATCATAGGTGGCTTATAAACAACAGAAACTTATTTCTCACACTTCTGGCGGCTGGGAAGTCAAGATCAATGCACTGGCCAGTTCTGTGTCTGGTGAGACCCCGATTCCTGGTTTGCAGCCATCTTTTTAGTGTCCTTACTTGGCGGAAGGGGTGAGGGAACTCTCTAATGCCTGTTTTATAAGGGCACTAATCGCAACAACTTTATCACCTACCACAGGCCCTATTTCCTAGCACCATCACATTGAGGATTAGGATTTCAATCTGTTTTGGGGGGACACAAATAGCAATAAACTTCCTTGAATATGACTACTTTTATGTTAAACAGTTATCTGGTACTATGTTACAAACTAGTTATACAGGTTAGATGTCTTGAAAAATTTCCACTAGGGTGTCGCAACTGGTTAAAACACTAATTGTACCTCTTATCTAAAAGCTTTGAAAATGTATTTTGTAAAAAAAACCAAAACCCACAAAATCCCAAACATCCTGTTATTAAACCCTCTAGGCAGGAGAAAGCAAAGTTTTGTGCAAAGCCCAGGTAATAAATAATTTAGGCTTTGAGGGCGTCATAAGGATTCAGTCTCTTCACCACCAGCACCACCACCATGGGTGGAAATTACTCGTAGCTCAAGGGCTATACAGAAACGGGCATAGGCCAGTTTGCCAACCCCTTCCCTAGAGTGTGACAGTTTAGAGACATTATTATAAGGAATATGGGGAGCCACCGTTTTAATATTTTCCATTATTTGATAACCTTTGTTTCTCAGTGGATTCTTAGAAAACATATTACCATCTCATGTGATTTCTAATATTCTGTGTATGTTGAAAACCCAGAAAATCAACTTCAGCCAGTTTCTGTTTTCTTCTATCAAATCCCTTGATTTTTAAGGCAAAGAAATTTTGGTCCAAATTGGTAAGCGACTAGAACATATTAGCAGTAGAGCCAGGACCAAAATTTGTTTTCTGACTCTGGGTTCAGTACTATCTTTGTACTATGATACCATTTGCATGGACATTTGTGTGCCAGAATTTCTAAGCCCCACCTCATGGCCCAGGTACTTTATATAGGGTTCCATTTATAATTCTGATACCACGTCCTAAAGCTGAAGAAGACTTTTAGAATTGTTATATTTGAGTTTTCTTATCTTTTGGAGTGGGAATCAATAATGAAGTGGCCTGAGGACCAGCAGCAGGAAGGGGAAGGGAAGGCAGCTGACTCGAAAAAGCCACACTGAATTCTTCCTTGTTCCTTTTTGAGGTCCCTCTGAAACAGGGCAGAAGTCTTATGGATTGGATTCGACTGACCAAAAGTGGAAAGGACCTAACAGGATTAAAAGGAAGATTAATTGAAGTAACTGAAGAAGAACTTAAAAAACACAACAAAAAAGATGATTGTTGGATATGCATAAGAGGTAGGTGGTATTTATTATGTACTGCAAAACGTTTTGGCTAGGGTTTCCAGTTGTAATGCTGTACAGCCCCTTGGTCCTGTTATTTGGTGATATGATTTGCAATTAGATAACAAAAATATGCCTTACACTGGGGCAATAAATTCTCTAATTCGGAATTTGGGTCTGAATTAGGGCAGTATTTCTTCCCTAAGTCTCTGTTCACATAGCATCCCTGTACTGTATTCCCTTTGAAAGAAAACAAGTGTTTACCAGGCAATTTAATACCAAAGTAATAAAATTATTCAGTAACACCTAGTTTGTATGGAATAATGTTCCACCTTTGTGCCGTGTAACAGAATTCTGTAGGAAAAAATGTCTCTGAGAATCTAAAGTAAATCAGAAAACCCACATTAAAGCCAAATCCTTAGTTCTCACTTGCAGCACTTTTTATTACTTAATCCACGCTTGTTAGCAATAAGAGTTACCTGATTTTTCTAGCCCACAGCAAATTAGAACCCCCAGGCTAGAAATGGATAGATTGGGAGAGAGTGAGCAGAGAAAGAATGATAGTTGATGGAAGTAGATCTCATGGTGTCCTACAGCCTGGTATCTGGGAGAGAAGCAAAAACAATTAAGGGCTTGCAGCTGTGCACTGGGTCTCCACAGCAATGTCCTTGAGTCATCTAGATGGGGTTCAGTATATCCACTATCCTCAGTTCAAAGAAGAAAGGAAGTGTGTCATTTATTGCTGTTATCGCAGTTGTAATTTTATCATTGTATAATTTTGGTTTGTTGTCAGTTATCCTGATGACACTGTCACCTGTATGAGGGCAGGGACCATGTCAGTCCCCTGCTGTGTCCTTGGTGCCTGGCACATAGAGGTCATCAGTATGTGTTTGTTGAACTAGTGCAACACTTACCATTCTTAAGAAATTTGGTTACTTGAAGAGGTGGTTGTCACAGTAGATCAGTGGTGTAGTAAATGGAAAGACACCAGTAGCACTGTTAGTTTGCTAGGGATGCCCAAACAGAATTCAACAAACTGGGTGACGTAAACCACAGAAATTTATTATCTCACAGTTCTGGAGGCTAAACCTTAAGATCAGGATATCTTCTTTGGGCTTGAAGAGGAAGCTGTCCCATGCCTCTCGCCTCTCTTCTGGTGGTTTGCTGGCAATCTTGGAGTTGCTTGGCTTGTGGTGGCATCACTCTGATCTCTGACTTCATCTTTATATGGCATTCTTCCTGTGTGATTGTCTGGGTCCAAACTTGCTGTTTTTATAAGGACATGGGTCATATTGGAGGAGGGGCCTGCCCTACTCTAATATGACCTCATCTAATTACATCTGCATTGACCCTGTATCCACATAAGGTCATGTTCTGAAGTATTGCAAGTTAGGATTTCAATGTATGAATTTGGGGGTACACAATTCAATCCGTAACAGATATAATTAGAGTGTGGAATGTTTTTCAGTGGCAGAGGGTATGGAATCTTCCAGGAGGGGACGACTTAGCTTGTTCTGAGGCAGAAGAACAGATGCTCAACTTTTCAAAGTTTCTCAGGGAAATACACTGTGGATAGACCAGTAACTTGGAATGAGGATTCTGCCAGACACAAAAAGCTCCTTTTGCCATTTGATAGGGTTTTTAATACCCTCCTTGCTTTCTCTCCGTGCTGCATACCTGTTTACCAGGTGCAGGTAACTGGCACAAAATGACCTCCCCACTGTGCCCAAGTGTCTTCTGCTGGCCTGGGTGAAGTGGAGGTCAGTTTCCCACGAGGATTTCTCAGCTGGTCCAGGCTATGGGCGTGTCTGAGCTGTTTCTGCAGTAGGAAGCCACTTTTTCAGAAAACTCTCTCATGTGAACCCTTCACATCCTAGCGCTATTAGATAAATGAGGCATCGTTACAATGCAGTCATACTTTTTTATTCATTTGATGTACTGATGGAGGTCAGGGACGGGTTTGCTATGTTTAAAAAGTAATACATGTTGCTCCCAGTTACATATCTCCCGTAATGATTTGAATGGATGACACTCTTCCGGTAAGGTTGTTGATTTAAGGATAAATTCTTTTAAAGTTTCTGTTGGAGAATGTATTCTACCCTACTAATAATTGGGCTTTTCCCCCCGGGTTGCAAAGTAGGATGTGTCTTTTTTTTTTCCCTTTTGACAGAGTTTGGTTTTTAATGTTAATAAAGAAACATCTGATTTAGGCCCTGCCCTGGCACCCTCCACTCTAGGAGGAGAAGGTAAATAACTGGTAGACAAGTCTGAGTGAAGTGCCCTACGAGGGCTGCGAAGAAAGTGATGTCAGATTGCAGGGAGGGACACCTGTGGGTCAGCAACATCGGAGATGCTTTTGTGATAGAGATAAGCCTTGAAAGGGTGGACAGGATTTCAACCAGCAGGGAGGGGGAAGTACACCCAAGCGGAGGGAAATGCTAACCAAGGGTCTAGACACAGAAAAGCTGGAGGTATGTTCTGGAGCTTAGGCTGCCTGTTGGAGAATTATAAGAAGGAAAACTCTGAAGGCATGTTAGGGCAGATTATGGAGGACCTTGAAAGCCAAGCTGAGAACTGTGTTCTTAATTTTGATGGCAGTGTGAACTGCTGGAGGTGCTTGAATGTGGGGACAGAGAAGGCCTCGGAAAAGGTAGTCTGGTGGTGGGCATAGTGAATTGAAATGAGACTAGGAAAGCATTTAGCTCTTACAGAAGTTCAGGTGGTAATAGGTGAACCAGGATGTTGACAAAGGCAGCAAAGTAGGATGAATGAGGATGACAGACAAAGTAGGATGACAGACAAATTCCCGGTAATTTCTAACACAATCCTCTATGAAAGTAGAAGAAAGCACAGGACTGAATGTAATTGTCTTTTTCTTCTTAGCTGTTCTAATTTAAAATGTTAGTGATACCTTCTTAAAGGGAATGTATGCCAATTTAGCTTTGAAGGTCAGTGCTAATGTTTGGACCCAAGTTTTAATCAAAGCTCTACCACAGGGAAGCATGGTATCAAGGTATATATTTTTTTCTTTTTTTAAAGTATTGGATTCTTCCTTTTCTAACAATTGCCCCATTTTTAGATCAGTTCAAATTTCAGCTTGATCAGACCAAGGGAGACACAGTGTCTCTTTAGAAAATATACACTTTGGCATGGGTTTTTATAGCTAATATTTGGGGGACTTTTTTTTTTTTTGAGTACATAGCTGTTCTGCTTAATGTTCAGGTGTGCTAAATCTAGTCACGTTCGTAAAAATGATGGTGTAAAAAGAGCACTTGGCTGGCAGCTGACTGTAAAATGTGGGCATTGGTCTGGAATGATCTCAAAGGCAGGTTTATGGAGTTTCTGATTTGTTCACTTAATTCTCACCTTTCTGTGTAAAGTATGTAATTCCTATAATGCAATAGGAGTTAATTGGGACATTGAGGGACTGGATGGGAGAGAGAGAGCTTTTTCAAAAATTTTGTTGAATTTCCCGTTAATTCATGCAATTGTAGTTTTCTCTTTTATTGCTATTTCTCTCTGTCTCTCTGTCAAGAACTAAAGATGATTTACAAATATGTGAAGATTTGAACATGAACATTTAGGTGTTTGAATAAAAATCTAAATCACTCATCTGTGAGAGCTCTGTAGAGCCTAGATCAGACTTTGTTTTTTCTGTAGTATATTTTACTGTAGTATGTAATCAGTGTGGGTAATGATGTATTAAGTCATGAAATCATCTTTTGGCATCATTTTAATCTTAGGGTGAGGGGAAGTGTGGCCTGATACTCAATAACAGTCCGTTTAAATAAATGATATTTCTAAAAAGTTGATTACAGTAAATATATTGGCCATTCTGCTGTTAAAAATTTAGTGAAGGGCTTCCCTGGTGGCGCAGTAGTTGAGAGTCCGCCTGCCGATGCAGGGGACACGGGTTCGTGTCCCGGTCTGGGAAGATCCCACATGCCGTGGAGCGACTAGGCCCATGAGCCATGGCCGCTGAGCCTGCGCGTCCGGAGCCTGTGCTCTGCAACGGGAGAGGCCACAACAGTGAGAGGCCCGCGTACGGCAAAAAAAAAAAAAAAAAAAAATATAGTGAATGCAGTTCCCCAAGTGGGATTTAATGGATTTCATTTATAACTTAGAAATGAACATACTTTGATTTCTCCTAATGCTGATTGTCATATGCTAGTAAATTGAAGAGGCCTGCTTGAGACCAAAAGTGACTTTTAGTGGGTTTGTATTTTTCATGTTTCAATAACTAAAAAATCTTGGCAGATTGATTCCAAGAAATGGTATTTTTCCATTACCGTTTCCTAGATTTCTAGGTTCATTTACAGTAAACTTTTAAAAAATTTACTTGTATGACAGTAGTGTAAATTTTTATGAGTGCATCAATCCTCATTATTGCTGGGTTTCAAATTTGCCTACTCACTAAAATTTATTTGTAACCCCCAAATCAGCACTCATAGTGCTTTCATAGTAATTTGAAGATGTGCACAGTGCAGTGAAAAATTGTTGCTGCCCGAGCACACGTTCCTAGCTGAGGTCAGACAAGGCAATGTTCTGCCTTCTTGTTCCAGCTCTCTCACAAGTGTCTTTTTTACCATTTTTTTAGTGCGACATTTTTCACATCCTGTGCTTTTCGTTGGTGATTTCACTGTATACATGCCCCCTGCCCCACAAGGAGAGTGCTGAAGTGCTGTCCCAAGAATGCGGTCATGTGCCTTCTGGAGAAAATATATGTTAGATGAGCTTTGTTCAGCCATGAGTCATAGTGCTGTTGGCTGTGAATTCAGCGTTCACGAATCTACAGTATGTATTGAATAATATGTCAAGCAGAACATACATTAAACAAGGTTATGTTTTGATTGGTTGACAAAAATGTGACCAGGGGCTTGCAGGAACCTCACCTTGTATTAATATTTTCCCTTAGGAGCAGTGGTTCAGTGTTGGCTAATTCAGTGTTTGAAGTGAGTTTGTAGAACGTAACTGCCTAGAGTAATGAGAATTGACTGTGGTTCTTTAGGTTATCTTTTATTTATACTTCAGTAATAATAAAGTAAAATAAGTTTTATACTTTTTAGGTTAGATTCAAACCCACCAAGAAGAGAGCTGACTTTTTTTAACACCAAGTTCTTTTCTCCAGGTTTCCTTAGCTCCCTGCTTCAATGCTGTTTTGAGAAACTAGTATTTCTGTCTCTAGCTGAGAAACTTTTTCTGTCTGAAAATTTTCTTCTAGAAGCAGTTTTTCAAGTTTGGAGCTAATGCTTTAATATCTAGTAGAAGGTATTATCACAGTAATGTAGACTGCCTCTAAACAATACTGTATTGTTATTCCAGTCAGCTCAACTGTTCTGTACATCGTCTGCTTTGTGTAGCAGCCTCCTTACTTGCTTCTTGACAGTTTGCAGATTCTCGAACAACTCCCTTCTGCTATCACTTGCTTGTTTAGGAAATACAAACGAACATTTTTTCAGGTCTGTTTCCCTTTATTCATCCATTTCTAATCTAATCTGTAGGTTCTCAGGTTGCCTATTATACACCATTAATGCAGGTAATCTAGTCTGTTGATTTTATTCTGTCCTACTGACATATGAGACCATTCCATTTCTTTTACTTTTACTCTGTCTTTATCTCCTTAATTGTTATTCAATCTCTTCTTTCTTTTTTTGACTCTTCCTCTCTCTGTACCACCCTTTCCATTCACTAAAAATCCACTAGAGGGGAAAAAACTGATGTTCTGGGCGAGTGGGGGAGGGCCTCATCTAACCCTCAGGTGTTTTGCTTGATTGACACAGTGGTTTACAGACTTCAGCCAACATTTAGAAATTTCCTTTATAAGAAAGTTTTTGATTACAAATTCAATTTTAAAGAAATTTTTAGGGCAATTCAAATTTTCTCTTTTTCTTGTGTCAGTTTTTATAAGTTACATTTCTCAGTATATTTGTTAATTTCATCTGTTATTTACCATATTGGCATAAAGTTGTTTATAACATGCTCTTATTATCTCTTTAATGTCTTTAGGTTCTATAGTGATAGACCCTTTTTCATTCCTAATATTGATAGTCTTTGGTTTTTTTGTTTTTTTTCTTTATCAGTCTTACCAGAAGTTTATCAGTCTTAACTTTTGGCTTTGATTTTCTCTGTTCCTTGTCCATTTTCTATTCACTGATTTCTACTCTTGTTACTGGGGAGGTGACTGTTTTAATTTCTCTTCTTCAACATTGGCATCTATACTTCTGTGGTGATAATTTGCTTGCAATTACTCTTGTTATAGTCTTAGTTAATGTCTGAATTACCTGGTAGCAGGAAACTCAGTGTTGGGATTTTTATCCCAATTTACATTTTAGCTGTTGCCATTATCTTTTTACCAGAGGTTTTTGCTCACTTATTATCCAGTCACATAATTCTCAGATTTTTAATTAAAATCACATATATAGCTCAGTATTCTTTATAAGAAGTGTTTTCTGTTTTTAAACAGCAGGTTGATGATGTGTGAGATCTGTGCTATGTGCTAAGTGTTTACTTTTCCCGACAAACCTATGAAGTAGGTATTCTGCTTCACAGATGAAGGCACGGAAGCTTAGCGAATCCTCATTTTCCAAATGATGAAACTGCAGCTGAGAAAGTGTGTTAGTGGGGACTCATGGATGTAAGTGTTAGAAACTCCAGCCTAACTTGGATTAAGCAGAAGGCTAAAAAGTTACAGGTGGAGCTGACTTGAGGAGAGGATTGGTACAGGGGCTCAGGTGGTGTCCTCAGGATCTGCTTTCACACTGTCTGTCAGTTTCCCTTCTGGGCTTGCTCCATTTTAGGACTAACTCTTCACAGCAGCAAGATGACCACAGCAACTGTAACCCCAGTTCTTTTCAGGTTCTCTTCCTTTTATCTAATAGCTAAAAGAAAAGCCTTGGAATTGGCTCCGATTGGCACAGTTTTGATCATGTTCTCATTGCTGGAATTGTAGTTCTATTTAGGGGGAAATGGTGTACTTAATCACTTAAACCTAGGTCACAAGTTCATCCTGTAGCCTAGAGAGGGGCCACAGTGAAGAGTCAGGGAGGAGGATGTGACTCCTTGAAGAAAAACTGCTGCTGTTGCTGGAAGGGGAGTGGACACTGGGTAGGGAAAACATTAATGCCCGCTACAGAGCATAGAGTAACTTGCCAAAGCCATAGCTGATGAGAGTAGAGCCAGTATTTTAACCTAGGCAACCTGATTCTAAGCTGTTATGCTTAAACTACACGGTACTGCTTCCTGTTTTATCATATTCAACTCTAGATTGGATCCTGGCCTAGCCTTTATGCGTAACTCACTTTGAGTGCCATTCGTGAATTAATTTATTATGAAATTACGATGGAGTGCCTGTTACTTGTAGCTCTTCCCTTGTGCTAAATAGCATTGCTAATTAACAGTCATACAGGATAGCCTTCCAAGGCAATTTTTATTTTTAGTAATTTAATGAAATAATAGCTTTTGCTTTCTGTGTGACTTTGTGTGTAGTTGTCATTCATAAAAAATAGAGACTATAGGTTTTAACTTTCTCTATATTGGTTCACTCATTTATTAATCAGTATTTCTTGGGGTCTACTATGTTTCATGCATGATAACAGGTTCTGGGGAGTGACATGGAAATTTAAAACAGAGCTGGCCCCTGCTCATGGAATTCACAATCTGGCAGGGAACACAAAGTGTTACTCAAGTCTGAGGAGTATTGTGAAGGAGAGGTCTGCTGTGCTAAGAGTGAAGATTCCAGGAGATTGAGTAGAGATGAAAGGTAAATGGGCATTAACCAGGCAGAGAGGAAGGGGAACTATATTACAGGTTCCGGAAAAAGCACGTGCGAAGTCTAGGTGGTGTGATTGTGTGAGAGAAAGAGCACAAGTGCAACACATAGGTGTTCACTGTGAATATGAGGAGCTTCAAGTTAGTGATACCTGTATTCTTTCTTCTCAGTTTCTTGTATTGGAAAGTCAAAGACATCATTCTTTCTAAGGCACACTCTTTTCTAAGGCTTGACCCTTTATGTGCTCTTATCAGTCCTCCTCCAGCGTCTTCTGTGACCTCAGGTAGTTGTTTATCCTACATTGTTGAAACACCCTCAGTTCTTTCCTTTCTTTCTTCCAACAGCTTCTTCCTTTCAGTCTTCTCATTTTTTCTGGTCCTCTTGGACTTTGCTTCTTCCCCTGGACTTTCTTCCTCAGTATTTGATGTATGTCCTCTGTTAGAACATCTATAACGTTTTTGGGCCATTTCTTCTATTTTTGTCTTTTTATTTAAATTGAGTTTCAGGGTATTACTATGCAGCTTCTCTCCCTACCCCTAGCATCTAGTACAGGGCATGGCTCATGGGCAGTGTTCAGTAAATATCCTTTGAATCACATGTAGGACTTTTAAACCACATATGGTAGGGATATTTTAATGTTTTCACAAAACAGTGACCAGTTGAGGGACTTTCATTTTTGCTGTTTCCAGGTTACATTGCTCTTAGAGTTGCTCTTAGAGTTAGGGAATATATCAATTCCTTAATCAAAAAGTTTGTTATTTCTGGACAGTTTTCTGATATATACTCATGGTCAGTTATTCATTTTTGAGCTCATAGAATGTGAGCTGCAGCCTGATGGGGATCCTATGTTCTCTCTCCTTTGTACAGCTTCATATTTCCTTTTGTAGACTTTGCACACTGTAGGGGTTAAGTAAATATTGGAGATTTCTTCAGGGCCATTTTTTGCCATTAATATTTTCAATTAAACCTTTTATTTTGAAAAAGCTTCAGACTTTCAAAAAAAGTTGCAAAAGTGATGCCGTGAACTCTAGAAACCCTTCACATGGCTAGATTCACCTATTGTTGACATAGTCATCATTATATTTTAATGAATCCATTTTATCTTCACTACTAACTTATTCTTTATACCTTTTTGTTATCTTTGTTTTAGTCATTGCTGTAAGGGTTTATGATACACAATTTAAATTTATCACAGTCTACCTTCAAATAATATTATACCATTTTACATACAGTGTAAGAATATACTTCCATTTCCTTCTCCAGCGTCTTGTGCTATTATTCATTCCGCATATGCTATAAATCCTGCGACATGTTACTATTTTTGCTTTAGACAGTCACTTATCTTTTAAAGAGATTAAGAAAATGAAAAAAATTACCCACATTTTTACCATATTCAGTGCTTGGTATATTTTTGTGTTGATCCAGATTTCCCTTAAAGAACATTTCTTGCACTACAGATTTGCTGGCAATGAATTCTCAGCTTTTGTTCATCTGAAAACATCTTTATTTTGCCTTCATTTTGAGTATACATTATAATTGGGTATAAAATTCTAGGTTGACAGTTTATTTTCCTCAGCGCTTTAAAAATGTCACTCCATCTTCTAGTTTGCATAGATGAGAACTCTGTTGTCATTTTTTTTTTGAGGTACACGGGCCCCTCACTGTTGTGGCCTCTCCCGTTGCGGAGCACAGGCTCCGGATGCGCAGGCTCAGCAGCCATGGCTCACGGGCCCAGCCGCTCCGCGGCATGTGGGATCCTCCTGGACCGGGGCACGAACCTGTGTCCCCTGCATTGGCAGGCGGACTCTCAACAGCTGCACCACCAGGGAAGCCCTTGTTGTCATTCTTAATTGTTTTCCTGTAGAATGTAAGGCTTCTTTCTTCTCTGACTGCCTTTAAAATTTTACTTTGCTTTTCAGCAGTTTGACTATGATGTGGTTTTCCTTTTATTTTTTCTGCTTGGGGTTCTCTAAATTAACTTTAGGAAGTTTTGGGCCATTATCTCTTCAAATACTTCTACTCTTCTTTTGGGATTCCAGTTCCATATACGTTAGCCTGTATTGTTCCACAGCTCTTAGATGCACCATTCTGTTTTTTCACTCATTTTTTTCTTTGTGTTTCAGTTTGATCATTTTTGTTGACTTTTCTACAAGTTTACTTATTTTTTCCTCTATTGTGTCTAGTCTGCTGATTAACTCATCAGAGGAATTCTTCATTCTGATATCATGTTTTTCATTTTTTGTGTTTTCATTAGGCTTCTTTGTATAGCTTTCATCTCTGTGCTGAAATTTCCCGTTTATTAAGTGTCAACCTTATTTTCTACTAGATCTTTTAATATATTAATTAGAGTTATTTTAATGTATCTGTCCTATAAGTTCCAGTATATGCACCATCTCTAAGTCTGGTTGTATTGCTGTTTTTCTCTGTTGACAGTGGGTTTTAACATTTTGAAAAATGTGTCTTTCAATTTTTTGATTGTGTGTTACACATTGAATATAGATGAACAGTAGAACTTGAGGTGTTTATACTCAGAGATGGTACACTTTTGGATGTGAGGGTGATCTGGCTGCGACATCTGTCACCCCATTGATCACCAGGGTTGATTCGGCTGACCTGGATGGCTAGGCGGGTCTCCCCTTCCTCCCTCACCACTCCATGTGCATCCCTCTTGAAGCTGCATGCTTGGTTGAAGAGGATGACCTTGCCCGATAGAGGGGGACTGTTCTTCCGTCAAGGGTATATGAGTAGCTGCGCTCCCCTGCTAGAACCTGCAAACAAGCTCTCAGGGTCATTTGTAGGAGAACGTAGGGTAGTCAAGCTTCCAGTACTCCACACACATCCAAATGAGCTGCTGCATGTGGCAGTCTGCCTTTCTTTAACAGAAGGAAAAAAAAAAAGAAATGGTACACTTTTTCTGGCAATTAGGTTGAGTCAGCTTAGTTAGTAGTTGATCTGGGTTTGGGGTGGTTGTTATTGTTATCATTGGTGCACCACTGACTTCAGATTCCTCCAGCAGTAGGTTACTGCTACCTTGTTTTTGATGCGGGGCCTTAGTGTTGGAGGATTTTTTCATTGTCCCTGTTCTACTCTTCTTAACTGACAGCTTGCCCTATATACTTGCATAGGGTCTCTCACCATGTTCTTGCCCCTCTCCCAGTGGCAGACTGCTCTTACTTGTTGTTTGATGTAAGACTTGTGGTGGTAGAAGGGGTTTTGCAGTTTTCCTGTTTCAGCCTCAGTCTTAGGCAGGTCCTGTTACCTGAGCCCCATGGGCTGAGCTTTCTCAGTGATCCTGTCACTTTCGCACTGCCTCTTACTCAGTGCAGGGTTTAGAATGCAGGCAGATTTCTTGCCCGTGGCAGCTGAACTTTACCTTATATCAGGAGGGGAGGAGGAGGACGGGGCAGAGGGCATGGGGTGTGAGCAATTACTCTGCCTGCCTTCCAGTCCTAGAAGTCATCTTTCATATCAGCGTAGGATCTCGGCCTGAGTGGGTTTTCTGTCCCTTCTCTAGTGTTTAGCTTACATTTGCCTAATGTCAATGTAGAGTGAAGGAGGATGTGTGTTTCCTGCCCTATCCAGCAGCAGCTAACCTTTGCCTGATATCAGTGCAGGGACTTGAGGGTGGGAGGCTTTACTAGCCCTTCCCAGCAACAGACTGCGTTTGCCGCGTGTCAGTGTTGATCTGCAACATGGGTGAATTTCTTGCTCCTTCCTCAGCAGTAGCTGATCCCCACCTTGTACTCCTGCAGGCCCAAAGTATAGATGGCCTTTTCTCGGTACTCCTGCTCTACCCTCAAGTCTTGGAGCAGGTACTACACACCTGGACCACCTATGGACCTTTCTCAGGTCTGCCCTGCTCACGCTATTTCCCATGAGCATCTCATGAGGTGCAAGACTATGAAAAAAGAATTGACTGCATGCAGAATCCCTTTGTATCTGAGCCTCTCAGCGTTCTAAATTGGCACTAGTGCACACTGGGCCCTAAAAGAGTTTGTTAAAATTTCCGTTGTTTTATAGCAACATCTCTTTTGCTTGTGCTCTGTCAAAGGTGAAGTGGTTCATATGTCCCATTTCCTCAGAGGGGCTTGTCACTCTGGAATTTAGATATTTGGTTGCCTTACCATGTCACCTCACTGATGGACTCAGAAACTTGCAGCGTTTTGGGACTTCACTGGTGGCGCAGTGGTTAAGAATCTGCCTGCCAATGCAGGGGACACAGGTTCGAGCCCTGGTCCGGGAAGACCTCACATGCCATGCAATTACGGAAGCCCGCGTGCCTAGAGCCCGTGCTCCACAACAAGGGAAGCCACCGTGATGAGAAGCCCGCGCACCACAAAGAAGAGTAGTCCCAGCTCGCGGCAACTAGAGAAAGTCTGCGCGCAGCAAGGAAGACCCAACACAGCCAAAAATAAATAAATAAAATAAATAAATTTATATATAAAAAAAAATCCTCAAAAAAACTTACAGTGTTTTTGGATTATCTGGCTTTTTTCTTTTTGTTAAGGGTGGGAGCAATTTTTTCTTGTGGCTTTCTACTTCTTAAGTTCATCATTATACCTGTTTTTTTTTCTTTTCCCAGCCATGCCGCTCAGCTTGCAGATCTTAGTTCCCCGACCAGAGAATGAACCTGGGCCCTCAGCAGTGAAATCGCGGAGTCCTAACCACTGGACTGCCAGGGAATTCCCCATGATTACATCTTAATTAATCTTTGCAGCTGGCTTGTTTCGGAAAATAGGAAATAACTCAAAGCATAAGGACATATTTGGGTTTTTTTTCCGGGTAACTAATAGCAAGGCAGTTCAGTGTTGGTAGCTGTCATTGGTAGCCCTAAGGCACAGGCAAACAGAGGGAAATGATCCCACGGAATAGGAAAGAGTGGGGTAGTCGGAAAACTGATCTTTTAAAGATAGGGTGTCTTGTTTATTACTGGTGTAAGTTGTAAACCCAGTTTAAGAATAGTAAACGTGTCCGGTGCTAGTAATGTTTGGTCATTATTCTTTCTAGGAGAAGTTTGTGGATTTTTTTCAAAATACTCAGAGTGTAACTGACTGCTCAGGCTGTTGGTTAATTTTTCATGCTTTCACAGGTCAGTTTACTTTTAATGAAACTTAAATGTCAGGGCTCTTTTTCCTAATACTAATAATGTAACATAAGATGACCTTTGATAATTATGGCCAGTCAACCTTCTGAAGTGCTTGGAGGCCTTTATTACATTCCATTTAAATTTTCCTGGGCAAAATGAGGCATTCAGACCAGATTCTTTTAGCTCTTTTGTTAATTAGACTGGTCATCATTGAAGTCGTTTGGTGCAGTTTGAAGCTCTAAGTTATATTCAGGACAGTTGCTGTCTGGTTCTCATTTCTCTGAGGTAGCGCTGGTCTCATTTCTAGTCTTTTTTTTTTTCCTCTTAAAAACTGTGCACCAGAGCTTGGCACTTAATAAGTACTTAAGATACTAATTTTAATTTTAGAGACTTTTGTCAAATGTTCTGCCTCTTCATAGTGAGGTTGATGGCCCAGAAAGGTGAATGGAAGTTCCACGTGTATGGGCAGAACATTTTTTTATGAATTGACTGGGGGCAGTGGCAGGGATCCCCACCCTACTATATGTAAATCTTTTCTTTTAGGCTACAATCTTCTAATCATCTGCAAATAACTTCTGCTGCGATGGGTGGTAGGAGGTGGATCTTAGTGTTTTGACACGTAGAGTTTTACTGCTCATTTTTAGTTCAAACCCTTCCTCCACTAATTGCCGCTTCCCTGAGTGTAATGTGTCTCTGGTTCCTTGTCTCTAGAGAGTAAACCTACACTTCTTGTGGGTTGGGAAAGGGGCTTATTACTTGGTTGCCTTCTGCACCCTCACTTTCAGAACTACCTGGATTACTGATTACTGTACCTTTTCGGGGTTCTGCTGCACATATTGGCTTTTTTTATAGGTTCCCCTCCGATTTACACATAGGCCCTATTTTACCTTTCTTAACTCTGCTAAGTAAATTATTGCTTATCATTTGGCTTTCAGTCTTCCAGAACTTTGCTGCTCTCATGTTCTCTTCTGATTTCTGTGTCTCTGTGGTTTTATGTCTTATTTATTCTTTGTAGTCATTAGGAAGATTGCAGGAATGTGAGAGGCAAATGTGTGCTTTTAATCGCGAAGTCCTGAGATACTCTATTATCCAACACCTTGCAAGCCTACATTCTATTATATTATTCTCAAATACCAAGGCCACATTTACTTTAAATCAATCATTATAAAATCCATTTATCTTTCATTAATATCTTTTCCATTTGTCTCTATTGAAATTAGCAAGATAATTGCCTAGTTTTCTAAAATATTAGGCAGAATTCTGCTCTTAGGTGTAACTGATTAACTCCTTTTGGACTAAAACTCCAGCAAATACTGACTATAAATTGAGGACAACATATTTAAAAAAAAAAAAACCAACTATCTAAAAACACTGGTGAGCAACCAAAAGCAGACAGAAACTAGAGGGTAAGGGTCATCTATATTTAGAAGAAGGAACTGTCACTGGCTGAATTGCCGTTTCCTGTGGCATTTGACTTGAGGTCATGCCCAAGTTGGTACTGTGAAGGGTGGCTAAAATTCAGATGGAGACTCCCAGTCTTGAGTTGAAGAATTTGGCTGGCCTGAAGAACTAGATGACAGAGTTTGGGGCATTTGTACTAACTGAAAAATGAGGAAGAAAATCCAGAAAAAGAGATCCAGAGAGGGATATAAACTGTCTAAATCTTGCATACGGACAAACTCTAGGCAGCCTAACTAAGGCTAAAAGGATTGAACAGAGGTTTTAGTTTCCATTCCCCAAAGGGGAAACAGAGTTGAGAGTTTGAGTCCAGTCAAGTTAATTGCCTACTAAAACAGTCAGTACTCTTTGGAGGAATGTAACAGAATCCAGAATTTCTACAACATACTGTTTACAGTGGCCAGAATATAATCCAAAGTTTCTAGACATGCTCAAGAGAAAAGGCAGTTATTAGAGACTGACCCGGAGATGATCCGGATGTTGAATTTAGTTCACAAGGATTTTAAAGCACCTATTACAGCAATACTCAAGGAAGTAGGGAAACACAGATATATGATGAATGAACAAATAGGAGACTATAAAAAATGGGAATGTAGAACTGAGAAATACAATATATGAAGTAAAACATTTTACCAAATGGGCCTAATAGCAAACTGGACCTAACAAAAAGGAAGCTTAGTGAACTGGAAGATAGATTGATAGAAATTATCTGTAGAACAGAGAGGAAAATGACCCAAAGTAAAATGAATGGAGGCTCAGGGACCTCTGGGATAAAATAGAAATGTCTAATATATATTTATTTGGAATTCCAGAAGGAGAGGAATGGCAGAATGGAACAGAAAAATATTTGAAGAAATATTGGCCAAAATTTTTCCAAATTTGGCGAAAGACATAAAATTGTCAATTCAGAAGCTTAGCAAAACCACACATGATCAATGCAAAGAAAATCACATAGGGACTTGATTTTCAGACTGCTGAAAGCCAAAGATAAAATCTTGAGAACAGCCAGAAGAAAAATACCTGGACGCTATAAGAAGGACTGCTGAAGAGAATAAAATAACACCATCAACTCTGAATTCTATATCATTAAAGATACTCTAAGGATGCAGATGAAATAAAGACTTTTTTGGATAAACAAAAACTACGAATTTAGTATCAGCAGACCTATACTACAAGGAGCTCTAAAGGAAATCCATCAGGTTAAAGGGTAATGATACCAGATGGAAACTCAGATCTTTAGGAAATAGTAAATTTGTGAGGAAAGAGACAGGATTACTTTTTTTCCTCTTATCTTTTAAAAAATACATGACTTTCTAAAGCAAAACTATAACATTGTATTGTGGGGTTACATAAAGTATTAGGGATGGAGGGTGGTAAATTGTTCTTACATGTGAAGGGGTACAACATTAACTCAAACTGGTTAAACTTAGGGATGTATATTATTCATTAATTCATTATAATTCAATGCATTATATTTTAAGTGACTGTTCTAGGGGTTACAATTCAGGTTAGGTACCCACATATGTGTAATATAATGAATTGTACAATTATAATGAATTGTAACCCCTAGAACAGTCACTTAAAATATAATGCAGATAGGTATACTAAAAAGCCAATAGATAAAATGAAATTCTCAAAAAACATTTGGTTAGCCCAAAAGAAGTCAGGGAAAGAGGAATAGAGACAAAAACAAAACTTGGAGGAAAAAAAAAGAAAGAAGAAAACTTGGGGCTGAGGAGGGAGACTAATAAGATGGTAGCTCTGAATTCAATCACATCAGTAACTAATTTAAGTGTAAATGGACCAGTTATTCTAATTGAAAGATAAGAGATTTTCTGTGTGTGTATATGTATCAAGACCTAACTACGTGATATCTGTGAGAGATACACTTTAAATATAAAGACACAGGTTGAAACTAAATATGTAGGAAAAAGTATACTATCTAAGTAGTAAATATAGGGAATTCCCTGGTGGTCCAGTGGTTAGGACTTGGTGCTTTCCCTGCCCTGGGCCTGGGTTCAATCCTTTGTTGGGGAACTAAGATCCCGCAAGGCGTGTGGCATGGCCAAAAAAAAAACAACGGTAAATATAGTAAGATGGGGCTAGATTAATAGCAGATAAAAAACTATTACCAAAGAAAAGACTCTTACTAGCGATAAAGACATTTTATAATGTTGAAAGGGTCGTTAGGAAGACTTTATGCCTGATAACAAAGCTTCAAAATACATGAAGCAAACATTAATAGAATTGAAAGAAAAAATTCAAATCCATTACCATTGTTGTGTATTTTAACACCCTCTTCTCAGCAGTTGTTAGAACTAGATAAACATCAGCCGTAAAATAATGAAAACAATATGCAGTTTCTTTACTAAACACAAGATGGCAAAGTAGTCACAGTACTTGCAAAAGTGGATCTGTGTATTTGAATACAGTGAAATATGCCATGATTTTACTATGTGAGCACACCCTTTTCCTTCATTTATTGTAGAGCCAACAAAATGAACAGTGGTGATTAGTGAAATAAACAGGAATACTGCAGTATAGTAGCATAATACTTTGTATATACATGATGACGTTAAATAAACTTTTGTTGAATTAATGTAATGTGGGGCTTTGGAGTTACATTTGTGTTTGAATTTTAAAACAAATTATTTTAAAAGCTAATTATAAAATTACCACTTTTACTTATAGCAGTAGTTCTCAAACTTTTTGGTTTTAAGATCCCTTTACTCCTTTAAAAATTACTGAGGACTCCAAAGAACTTCTGTTTATGATGGTCATATCTATTGATGTTTACCCTTCAGAAATTAAAATTGAGAAATTGAAAGAATTTAAAAAATTGATTTAAAAATAAACTCACTGTATGTTATTATAAGTAATAATATTTTCATGAAAAATAACTATATTTTCCAAAACAAAATATAGTGAGAAAGTGACATTGTTTTACATGTTGGCAAATATCTTTAATGTGTGGCTTAATAGATAACAACCATATTCTCATATCACCTTCTGCATTTAATCTTGTATACTTGTGAAAGAATTTTTTAAAAAAGGCAGGCAGGATCTTAGTATTGCTATGAAAAAGTTTTGGCCTTGGACCACCAAAAGAGTCTTGAGCTTTGCAGGAGCCCCTGGACCATACTTTGAAACTCTCTGACTTACAACATAGAACAAAGAAAAAGTGAAAAATTACTAGTTAGTGGGTGTGTGGCCTGAGCCATGGGGATGCCCTTCCCTCCTTATTAGTGGGCTGTCAGGGTTCACATATGTGGGTACCTAACCTGAAAAATTGTGGGAGCCCCATCTGGGAGCTAGATTTATAGATATAAAAGGTCCACTTGAGTCTTCCATTGTGCTGTGTCATCTAGAGCTGGGGGTTGAGAATAGTTTGAGTCATGCTGCAATCCAGTTCTCAGTTCAGTTATCTGAGATATGAGGTGTGATTCAGGTTCCACAGGTGGCAAAAGGCTTTTCCTCTCTAAGGGGAGTTGGAGTAGTGACTAAAAAAAGAGCGGTCTGGAATTGGAACCTTCACATATTGCTACAGAGAATGGAAAACAGTTCCTCAAGAGGTTAAACATAGATTGCTGTGTGACCCAGGAAGTTCACTCCTTGGTATATACTCAACAGAAATACAAATATATGCCCACACAAAGCCATGTGCACAAATGTTCATAGCAGCATTATTCATAAAAGCTAAAAAGTGGAAACAACCGGAATGTCCCCGAGCTGATGGATGGATAACTAAAATGTAGCCCATCCATACATGAAATATTATTCAGCTGGAAAACGGAATGAAGTACTGATACATGCAACACCGTGGATGAACCTTGAAAATAGTATACTAAGTGAGAGAAGGCAAACACAAGAGACCACAAATTGTGTGATTCCGTTTATGTGAAATGCCCGAAATATTTAAATCTAAAGAGACAGAAAGTACCTTTGTGGTTACCTGAGGCTGGAGAGGATGGGAGGAATGCTACCTGAAGAATGTTTCTGCATGTTGTTAAATTGTACTATATGTTATGTGGTCCATGGCCTCTGTATAGGGACTCAGATCTTTGCAATATCAATATCAAAAACTCGAAGGGAGACTTCTGCCTTTAAATAACTAATGAGTCTCTGTTTGTTTGTTCCATTTTAGTACTTTTTAAGATCTGGTAATGAGACCACTGTAACTAGTATCTCCTTTGGCCTTAGCTGCTAGGAAGTTCAGGACCACATTTAATTGCTCAATCATAGTAAAACTGTTAGCTAGGCTAGGCAACTGGTATATTTTCTTTTCTTTTACACGTTTCAGTGTGTGTTTTTAAAATTTGTACGCACAAACTTACACAAACTTAAAGTTAATGTATTACTGTAAGGTGCCCATAGTCTTTATCAGTAGCAGTTGGGATTTAAATTACAACAAATAAAAATATACGTGAAAAACCAGAGGCAGCGTTTGCCAAGATGGAAGAGTTCTTTGTGTGTAAAATGGCAACATTAGTTTTCAGATTATACCTGGAATGATATTGATCCTTGAACTAAGCTTTTCAACGAGCAGTTTTAAACTAGACGTTGTATCTTTAAAAGCCTCTTGGGAATAATTCTGATCCTAATCATTACTTCAGACATTTGTGGTCTGTGGAATTTGGAGCATTAAACAATAGCAAAAATTCCTTCTAAATTTGGTGGGGAAAGGTGAATGGGGAAGGAGAGACAGGGGAACTCTGCCAGTTGTTTTTTTTTTTTTTTCTTTTCCTGACTTTTTTGGAGGACTGCTCGAAGATTTTGTGAATTTACTTCTTTTTGTGAATTGCCTTTAAGCAATTTTATAAAGAAACCTGGACTGCTTGGTTATTTTCCAAAATTAAACTGGTGGAAAAATTACAGTACCTTTCTTGAGTGTGAAATTCAACTACTTTCCTTCCAAGATTATTATATAGGATGAACATTTTAAATTATCTGAGGTTATTTAAATTCATGGAAGTCATTACATAAGGAATAGTCCTGCATATAAGAAAACCAGTTGTCCTCCTTGCACTCTTGAGGAGTCTTGAGGGCTGGATTTGTCTGCTCTCTAGTTTACTACAAGTGAAGGATTAAAAAGGAATTCACTTCCTTGGGTAGACTATTCATTGAGCTATTCTATATTTCTTGTTCCCTATTCCTTCTTCTTAAAAAATAAAAACATAGTTAAATATATGAACAGATAAAGTAAATATTGGGGAAGATGAAAGGATTATTAAGATCTAAATAATAATCTTGGTTCCTTGGGCAACTGCAGAGAAGAATTGTGCTTGCTTTCGCAGACTGTGCCTCAGTGGCCCAGTCACCATCTCAGCCTTTGCTGAGATGATCAACATATGGGTGACAGCTCCATTCTTTTTCATCAGATTCTCCTGCCAGGGCAGTAGAGGACGATGAAGTGGTAATATGAGAGAGAGAGGTGGGGGCAGAGAGAACTGTTAAATATTGTATATGGTGTTTCATTATTTCTTTGCCTTAGGAGGCAGTTCTCTATAGGTCTTTGCGCACTTGCATAGCTTGCGAGCAGACGCGCCGACTGTCATTGTTCTAGGCAGTCTTTTCAGGGATGTTTGCGTAGTGCACAACCTTAGATGGTAGAGCGAGTGTCTCCCTCTAGAGCAAAGGACAGCTTTGCTTACTGTTCAGTATAATAGAGATCATGTCTCCCTCCAGAGCAAAGGGCCAGGTGTATTTACTGCCCTTCAGAAAATGTTCGAGCTTCCTAAGCTCAAGGTTGCTCTTCCGTCATGAAGCACATTGAGTTTACGGGTGTTATCTGGCCCTCTTCACATAGCTCTGTGGGAATTGGGGTTCAGGGAACTCATGCAGATGCTGATATTCTAGTTACCTCTACTGATGTAAGTACTAAGCTCTCCTTTGTTTCTAACCTGGGAGTCTCGTGTTTTCTGTCAGGACCCATGAAACTGGCAGGCTAACTTGTTAGCTTGCAAGTATGGTGAAATCTCAGACCCCTCATATTCTTAATATTTCTAAATAATGGTTTGTTAAATGGAATGTATTTGGAAAAATTTATTGAAACATCGATTTCTAATTTGTGCAGTTTGTTAGAAGTTCATTTAGGGTGTTATTTCTCCTTATTTGATGTAGGGTTTGTTTATAATGTCAGCCCGTACATGGAGTATCACCCTGGTGGAGAAGAGGAACTTATGAGTGCAGCGGGATCAGATGGTACTGACCTTTTTGACCAGGTAAGGTGCTGAAAGTGACCATTCCCTCACAGTGGAAGAGTGCTCTTAGGTTCAGCAGTGCGACAGTGGTAGAAAGAAAGAAAATAGTGGCATAAATTTCAGACGTGTGGCTTAAATTTTGAAGTGTGGGAAGATGCTCATAAGTAACAACTGTTCATTTAATTTGAATTATTTTACTAACAGTTTAGAGTTGCTCTCAGATCTGTATCTGGGAGTTTACTCTTAAGTGTTTGCTGCTCCTCTGCTGGCAACTGTTTACTCAGTTTTGATCAATTTTGATAATGGTGATGACTGACTTATAGGAGGTAGTGACCATTAGAGGAAATAACAAGTCCCTTAGCTTCTTTGCTCATTTAGGGATTGTTACATAATCAGCCTGTCTTGCTGTACTAAGTCTGCATATTATGTAGAAAGATCATTAATGAATAGAAAACATATTTTTCCTAGAGATAGCAGAGATTCTGTAGTATGTGTCAAAAGATATTTAAATTAGTCACTTTTCCCCCTTATATTTATTAAAAACAATGATTAGCTCTTATACTGTTTAAAAATCATGTAGAATATGCTAATTACTATCAATTGGCTGCACTGCTATTTTGAAACAACTATCTTGAGAAGAACAGAAATTTGCCTTTGTCTCACAAATGCTTTATTTTGTATTTTAGCGATGATTAACCATGTTGTAGTACTGGATTTTTACCATCTGAGATACTTGAATCAGATTGGCTTATTTTTAGAGTTGCGTTCTGAACAAATGAAATTTGATTTCTGTTCCTCTTACCTTCTCATCCGTTGTAGGATTTATTTTTTGACCAGGATACCAGAAATACAATTTGTTTTGTATTTTAATGTACTTACGTGCATCTGCTTAAATAACCGAATCTCATTTGCTGTTAATGTTTTTCCTGGGTTGGAGAAAAGTCATTTTTACCCATTGGTGATAATAGGATTCTCCTTGGGAGGTCCTCATTGCTGATTTAAATTCCCGTTGTCATTTGATATTTGTTATTGGCTAGCCGTGCAAGCCAAATAGAAAGTTTGGGAATATTTGCCGGAAAACTTGTCTACCATACTTTTATCTGTCCTGTGTCAACTGAAAAAAAAATTCACAATGTGAGAGTTGTGGGTTAAGTTTTATTTGGGGCGAAATGAGGACTGTAGCCTGGGAGACAGCATTTCAGGTAGCTCTGAGAAACTGCTCCCAAGAGGTAGAGGGAGAGGTCGGTATTGTATGATTTTAGTGAAGCGGGGTGCATGGAGTCAGGCACACATTTTGGCAGATGCTTACGGCTAGTTACGAGGAGCAGATGTCACCTTAAATGAGCTTAGTGCTTTTCTAGACATGAGAAGATGCAGGAATTTGGGCTCATGAAACCATCTCCTGAAAATATCTAACTCTCCGAAGGCCTGTTCTGCCAGTTTTTCCCAGAGTACAGAGTGCGTCATTCCTGCTCTCCACCCTGCACTCCTTTCGGGGGGTGTTGAAGGTCAGCAGCTGCAGTGGCTAGTGACTTAGGCCTTGAAGAGGCAAGATGGCAAGTACCAGTTTTTAGCTGGCACCTGTAACCTCTTGATGCTGAATGTACTCTTCCACAAGACGAGTTTCCGGTAACATCTAGCCCTGTTCATATTTCTTAGTGTTGTGCGATTATATGGACCTTATTGAAATAAGCTTGTTTTGGGGAAGTCACAAGAACTGCTATATTGTTAAATTCTTTAGCAGTTTCAACAGTACTTTTGTTGACCAAAAAAAAATGCACAACCTAAAAGTTGAGAATTATGTTTTATTTGAGGCGTTACTGAGGACTGTAGTCTGGAAACAGCCTCTCAGATAGCTCTGAGAAACTGTTCCAAAGAGGTAAGGGAGAAACCAGGATATATAGGAGCTTTTGCTGGGAAAAAACATGTAGTAGAACATCGAAACATTACTACTAATCACAAAAAGCAGGCATCTCAGTTAATTATTTTAGTGCTTTTCTGTGTATGGGAAGATGCAAGAGTCTGGGCTTGTTGAAATTGTTCCTTTAATATGCACCTTAACTCTCTAGGGCCAGTATCCTCTTTTCCTCCATGCTGAATTCCTCTTAGGCCACACCACTGGGGGCGGCTGCAGTGGCTTGATGGCTTTATGGCTGCGACATCCTTTGATTACTGAAATGTCAGGCTGCACCCTTTGTCCACACTTAGTTACCAGATTGCTGCATTCCCCTTGGCTTTAATAAGACCAGAGATGTTTACTTATGACTTTTACTCACCACAGAAGTAAACAACTTGATAAAATTCTAGAAACAGTGGTGAAGTGTCTTATATCTCTAATATCTAGTATTTGAGTTGTACAAAGAATATTAAGTAATCTCTTTATCGTCAGACTTCTGTCTCTAGTTTTGATCTCACTTCTGACTTCTCGTTTCGTATTTCCAGTTGGCTGATGGGCGATTTGAAAACCTGTTGGCAATTGAACTCAGTGTGCCCTCAGATAATATCAACTCATCTTCTTCCCTTTGTTTTTTCTACTGTTTCCTGTTTCTGGAAATGGGAACTGGAAACCACTTGAGTAATCTTTACCTTCTCTCATTGTATTATTGAAGTGGTCACCTGGACCTGTGCCAGGGTCTTGGCCCAGGTCGAGATCCCTTGTCTCAGCCTGGGAGGTTCTTTTTCTGCTTGGATTCGTATAGCCAATAACAAAACCAGTGCTGAGACTGGAACAGCACAAGCTTTCTTCGGTGGCCAAAGAATGGAGAAGCAAGAACTAGTTTGCAGATCAGCTTCTCAACCTGACTCAGGCTGAGACACCATATATATAGGAAGGTTGAGGTAAAATGGAGGGAATTGAGTAGAGGGTGGGAGGAATATTCGTGACTTATCCGAGAACTGGGGGTGTGTTTGGACCAGGAGCTGAGGCAACACTCCTTTTCAGTCCCTTTCTGGGCTCTTCTGGTTGTTGTCATGGCAGTTGTCAGCTGTCATGGCGCTGGTGGGTGTGTCGCTTATAGCATGCTAATGTGTTACAGTGAGTGTGTAATGAGGCTCAAGGTCCACTGGAGTTTAGGTCTTCTGCCATTTGGGGCCGAGTTAGTTCTAACCAGTTGTTTAGAAATTTCTCTAGGAGCAGCTTCCTCCTTTTGTATTTAGGCCTGAAACTCGATAAGGGCAGTTAGTTTCCGTCTGAGGGAAGGGCAGGAGTATGGTTCTGGGGCAACAGTCTTGGTAACAAATGTGCCTCAACATCTAATCACTGGCGAACTTCTATGATGCTGTCTTTAAACACTGCACCTTTTCTGTCTTCCCACTGCCTTAGGTCAAGTCGTCATCACCCTCTCTAGCCCTAATATTTTAATACTGTCCCGGTATCTTTACCTTCAGTACCAATTTAGATAACGTGACAGCTAGAATAGTATTCTTAAAGACAATCGTCTTAGCATCTTGTTCTACAAGTTTCAGAGGCTCACCAATGACAGTGTAATAAATTCAAAGTCATTATTCTGGCACTTCAGGGCCTAAAAATAATGTATCAAGGTAAATATTCTCAACATGCAACTTGCTTTGGAACTGAAGTGCTTTGAGCAAATCACCAGTTCCATGATAGACAAACCCCATACCTTTGTCTCTTTGACTATCCTTCTCCTTCATCTATCTGTTAAAATTCTACCCAACCCCATAACCCCAGAGATGGTGCTTTACACATTACTGGAGACTCCATAACTATTTGGTAAATAAAATTTCAAGTTCTATTAATTAGTGTGCATTTATAAGTACATATATATTTTTTACATATTTTCTACTTTAGTGTATATTTATTTACTCAGGAACGTACATAAAGATTCTGGTATCAGTATTATTTGACCTGATTATTTAGTGATTATATAGCATGGAATAATATATTATGATTTTCCTTTACTGGTCTTTTACAATTGGACTTTTAGGTTGTTCCCAATATTTTGCTAATATAACTAGTGCTATGATGAGTATCCTGGTGCCTGCATATTTGTGTATATGCAAATATTTTCTCAGATAAATTCCTGAATTACTGAAGGGAAGAGCTGCATATTTTAAGGCTCTTGATATATATTGAGAAGATGCCCTCCAGAAAGGTTGTTTAAATTTAATTCCCACTAGTAATTCTGGCAACAAATACTGTCAGTTGTTTCCCTTGAAGTGACAGTCTCACTTTGTTCATTTAGAAGAAAATGTCTATCAGATACCCAAGTCTGAGTAACTAGTTTATAGGTCATTCTTTTTCTTTTATGGGTAAATAGCCTTTCAAGAAAAAACACAGTTTAATAGGCAAATCAAACAGTTGCCTAAGTGTTTTTCCTCGCAGCAACCATCTTACTTAGCAGCAGAAGTGTTTTTGAGAACTTCCCATTTTGTCACACAGCATATAAAAAAGACCTGTAACCAAGGGTTGAGGTTTAAGAAAATTGTTTTTTCTACTTCATGAAGGATATTCTTAAATGAAAGCAACTCCCTCCAGCCCTGTGGGTCTGTGGTGGTGAGCAGTGTAATGATTGAGACCACTGCCTTGATTTGTGCTGAGATGCAAACTGGTTTACCCACCATTGCTATTTCAGCATCACTGCAAATGTCAATACAAGAAAAAGGCAAATAACATCTTAGTATTATTATGAAAGTAATCAAGACCTCGTGGGTATCTGAAAGGGCGTCAGTAACCTCCAGAGGTCTGTACACAACACTTTGAGAACATTGTTCTAAAGTCCCTATATATGCTCCCATTTTGTCACTCCCTTGTTGGCTAATTGAATCTGCTTCTTAGTTTTTCAGAGCCGTGTAAGAATATTTAGTTTTCATCAGAAAAAAATTAGGACATCTCATGGAGTTAGAGTCATGTTGCTTTTCTGCTATTTTTCTCCCACACCAGGTTCATCGTTGGGTCAACTATGAATCCATGCTGAAAGAATGCCTGGTTGGCAGGATGGCCGTTAAACCTGCTTTTCCTAAAGGTACGTGAAGCCAGGGCTAAACTGGCATTGATGTGTGATACACATGGACTGTCTTTTAGGTGGATTTCAGCAAATAGATTTAAAGAAATCACTAAATTGTTCTCATTTCACTGGCGCCCTGTTCTAGCCACTGTAAAGATTTTACTTTAGTTCTTTAGAATGAAACAATGATTTTACCTTAAAAATTTGGCATGTTTTGAGAGAACATTCATAGTGTGGAGAATAAGCATAATGGAAGTGAAAGAACTTTATTTACTTAGTTTTCATTAGTCTTTTATTCTCTTGTTACATAGAGTAGCTCGAACAGTTGGTTGGAAGTGACTTTTAGACTAGTTTCCTAAAATTTAATTTTTTGAATATGTAATTGTATTCACATGACTCAAAAATCAGAAAATATAAAAAGTTATACAGTAAAGTTTCCCCTCTCAGCTTTGTCTCCCATTTGCCTTGAACTTTTCCACTCCTTGACTCTTTACCATAAAAACTGATTTTAAAGTACTTTTAAAGAAACCAATTGCTTGGGACTTCCCTGGTGGTCCAGCAGTTAAGACTCTGTGCTCCCAATGCAGGGGGCCTGGGTTTGATCCCTGGTCAGGGAACTAGATCCCACACGCATGCCGCAACTGAGATCCCACATGCCGCAACTAAAGATCCCATACACTGGAACGAAGGTCCCACGTGCTGCAACTAAGACCTGATGCAGCCAAATAAATAAATAAATGTTAAAAAAACAAACAAACAAACAAAAAAACAATTTCTTTCCCTTCCTTCCAAACTGCCACTCAACAATCGGCATGGTGTTGGAGATCATCTCTTTCCTCCTAAGCTTCTTTTGGAAGAGCGCCCTTTGAAAAGTTTAGACAGGCAATTGGAGTAGCAGGAGTACTTTGCTTAAATCCTTTACTGTAGATGGAACTGAGTCGTTTCTTTTGAACAACTCCTGATTTTGACATCCAAATTAGGAATACATTGGCTTGTTTGAGCTGACTCTGCTACTATTTATTTAGTTCAGTGAGTTTTGTACTTCAAGGCCTTACTGTTAGAGGCCTGTGTCAGCTGTATAGAAATAGCACAGGCGTACCTAGATTTGAACCCTAGCTCCATGGCCTATTGGCTGTGCCATAAAGATGGCAGTTTCTGTCTCTGAGCCTCCAGTTTTTTCATCTGTACACATTACTCATAGGGCTAAGAATTAATGTGAGTAAATTAGCATGAATTTAACACAGGCTCAAAAAGGATTTTTTCTTTCTATTGCTATAAAACAAATAAGCAGTACACGCATACAGGCATACTTCGGAAGTATTGCAGATTCAGTTCCAGACCACTGCTATAAAGCAAATATTGCAATAAAGCAGCTCACGTGAATTTTTTGGTTTCCCAGTGCACATAAAAGTTACGTTTACACTCTATTCCAGTCTATTAAATGTGCAATAGCAGTATGTCTGAAAAAACAACATACATACCTTAATTTAAAGACACTTTGTTACTGAGAAAAGCTAACCATCATCTGAGCCTTCAGAGAGTCAGTCTTTCTGCTGGTGGAGGGTCTTGCCTTGATGCTGATGGCTGCTGACTGAGCAGGGTGGTGGCTGCTGAAATTGGGGTAGCCGTGGCAACTTCTTAAGATAAGACAGCAGTGAAGTTTGCCACGTTGATTGATTCTTCCTTTCGTGACGATTCTTCTGTAGAATGCAGACCTGTTTGGTAGCATTTTACCCACAGTAGAATTTCTTTCAAAATCAGTCAGTCCTCTCAAACGCTGCTGCTGCTTTATCAGCTAAGTTTCTGTACTATTCTGAATTCTTTGTTGTCATTTCAACAATCTTAACAGCATCTGCACCAGGAGTAGATTCCATCTCAGGAACCACTTTCTTTTCTCATCCATAAGAAGCAACCCCTCATCTGTTCAAGTTTTATCATGAAATTGTAGCAAGTCAGTCACATCTTCAGGCTCCACCTCTAATTCCAGTTCTCTTCCTGTTTCTACCATGACTGCAATTATTTCCTCCACTGAAGTCTTGAACCCCTCAAAGTCATCCAGGAGGGTTAGAATCAACTTCTTCCAATCTCCTGTTAATGTTGATATTTTGACCTGTTCCCATGAATCAGGAATGTTCTTGATGGCATCTAGAATAGTGACTCTTTCCAGAAGGTTTTCAATTGACTTTGCCCAGATCCATCAGAGGAGTCACTATCTGTGGGAGCTATAGCCTTACAAAATGTATTTTTTAAATAATAAGACTTGAAAGTCTAAATGACTTTTTGATCCACAGGGCGCAGAATGGATGTTATGTCAGCAGGCGTGAAAACAACATGAATCTCATTGAACATCTCCATCAGACATCCTGGGTGACCAGGTGCATTGTCAGTGAGCAGTAATATTTTGAAAGGGATCTTTCTTTTATGAGCAGTAGTTTTCAACAGTGGGGTTAAAATATTCAGTAAACCATATTATAAACAGATGTGCTTTATTATTCCATTTATAGAGCACAGGCCGGGTAGATTTAGCATAGTTCTTAAGGGCCCTAAGATTTTCAGGATGGTTAAGTGAGCCCTGGCTTCAACTTCAAGTCAGCAGCTGCATCAGACCCTAACAAGAGAGTCAGCCTGTCCTTTGAAGCGTTGAAGCCAGGCATTGACTTCTCCTCTCTAGCTATCAAGGTCCTAGATGGCATCTTCTTCCAGTAGAAGGCTGTTTCATCTACACTGAAAATCTGTTGTTTAGTGTAGCCACCTTCATTAATTATCTTAGCTAGATCTTCTGGATAACATGCTACGGCTTCTACATCAGCTCTTGCTGCTTCCCTGTGAACTTCTATGTTATAGAGATGGCTTCTCTCCTTAAACTTCATGAACCAACCTCTGCTAGCTTCACACTTTTCTTCTGTATCTTCCTCTCCTCTCTCGACCTTCATAGAATTGAAGAGATTAGGGTCTTGCTCTGAGTTAGGCTTTGGCTGAAGGGAATGTCGTGGCTGGTTTAATCTTCTATCCAGGTCACTAAAACTTCCTCCATGTCAGCAGTAAGCCTGTTTTGCTTTCCTGGAGTAGCACTTTTGATTTCCTTCAAGAATTTTCCCTTTGCATTCACACTTTGGCCGACTGTCTGGTATAAGAGGCCTAGCTTTCAGACTGTCTTGGCTTTTGACATGCCTTCCTCACTAAGCCTAATCATTTCTAGTTTTTTATTTAAAGGGAGAGTCATGGGACTCTTCCATTCACTTGAACACTTAGAGGCCATTGTAGGGTTATATTAATGGGCCTAATTTCAGATTGTTGTGTCACAGGGAATAGGCAGGCCCAAGGAGAGGAAGAGAGATGGAGAAATGGCCAGTCGATGGAGCAGTCAGATCACACATATTTATAGATTGAACTTGCAGTCTTATGTGGGTGCAGTTTGTGGTGCCTCAAAATAATTACAATGGTAACATCAGATCACTGCTCACAGATCACCGTAACAAATACAATAATGATGAAAAGGTTTGAAATATTGCCAGAATTACCAAAACGTGCCCTAGAATCATGAAGCGAGCAAATGCGGTTGGAAAAATGGCACCAATAGACTTGCTCAATGCCGCGTTGCCCCAAACCATCAGTGTTTAAAAACGCAGTATCCGTGAAGTGCAGTAAAGCAAAGCACAATAAAAACGAGGTCTGCGTGTATACCAAGGGCAAACTAGTTTGAACTTCAGTGTCTGGCAGTTCTTCCAAACCAGTTTACTCTTGTAAACAAATCCCTTTCTTCTCTTAATTGCTCCTGAGTTCACCTATTCACTGCCAGCAGGGGCCATGTTCTTAAGGCAAGCTTCTAACTGACTAATTTTACCTCATCCTGGACATTACGTATCTTGTTTACACAGTCCGGTACTAAAGGTCATGTGCTTCTCTGTAATTCAGTGTGGTCAGAAAGTGTGCCAGCTCCTTAGGCTTCTGTGTCATAGGAGACATGAAATTAATAAAAGGATTTTTCTGGTTTCCTTCCTTCCTCCCTGGAAATGAAAGACAGATAATCTTCAGAATGTTTCATCAGATACGGCAAACACTGTTTAAAATGAGCAGATTCCACAAGGAAGTCCCCAGATATTTAATTTTAAAAAAAGGGGGGGGGGCGGTGCTAGAAGCGGCAGTCCAGGATGATAAGCTAGTTCTGATGCCTCCATTTCCCCAAAGCACTTATCAGATTCTTGGAACGTAGAGCCACATGGGAATTTTAATGGTCACATAGGAAATGGGAGACCGGATCTTGGGTCTGTAAAGGCAGGGAGTTGGAGCTGAGATCCCTGCCTATAGCTTGACTCTTGAAGTCTATATGATCAGTGAAATGGGAAGGCTTGAAAAGAAATCTGTGCAACAACAAAAGGAGATGTCAGGATAGTCTGCCTTCACCTTGTTTATGAGGTGATGGAGGAGAGGAAAGAGAAATCTCCTTTGAGAATTTGTAACCACAGTCTTGCACACGTAAGAGTTGGGAATTCAAATATATATACCACCTGTGTGGTCTTAGAAACCTCAGACCGAGAAATAAAATGGTCTCCCATTACTGGTTTCCCTGCCTGCTTGGCAGACTTATGTACACGTTTTTAATGGTGGAACAAACTTTCAAGCTAAAACCCTTAAAACGCCCACAGGGACACATCACCAGTTATTAGTGTACAGTAGAAAAGTTAAACAACACTTGAGGAAGCAAGTCAGCAGAAACAAAAGCAGAATTTCACCCCTTGGACTTTATTATTTGTATACAAGTAATTATAAAAATAATTATGAATAAAAATAATTATGTTTGAAGTGATTAGGAAAATAAGAATGAATTGGTAACATGAGTAAAGCAAGAGACTGCTAAAATAATCATGTAAAATTGAAAAAAAATAAAACTCCTAGAAATGAAAAATGGAGCTGGTGAGATTAAAAAGTGCATAGCATGAATAGTTAGAGTTTAGACGTAATAGAAGAGTTGAGTGAACTGCCAGACTGAGCAGCAGACGTTGAACAGAACATGGTGCATAGAAACAAAATGATAGAAAAATATGCAAGAGACGCAGAGGATAGAGCAATAAGATCTAACACTTGTCATCAGATTTCCAGAAGGAAGTAGTAGTGAGATTGAGGAGGAGGCAACATCTGAATGGCTGAGACTTTTCCAGAATTGGTAAATCACAAATCTCAGATTCAGCAAGTTCAGCAAATCCCCAATCAAGATAAATAAAAAGAAATCCACACATAGACTATTCATGGTAAAACTGCAGAATACCAAAGACAACAGCCAGAGAGAGATAGGTTTACTAACAAACCAGTGATTAGTAAATTGACAGCTAATTTACCAGTGTAATTTACTAGCTGTTACTGCTAATTTAGTAGAACGTCAATCGGAGACAAAGAGATCAGTATCTTGGAAGTTCTGAGGGAAAACAACTGACAACCTAAAGTCATTCAGTAACAAGGATGAAATAAAGGTAGTTAAGACTAGGAAGCAAAGACAAGAACTTTACAATCAGGAAAGTTGTTGATGGCAAGTAAATGGATCGGGTTTTTGGAACAGTAGAGACTTAAGATCCAGCAAGATAACAGTCTGAACTCCAAGCTAACCAGAACTAGTAGATCATATAAAAGGGACAAAGTAACTAAAGAGAAAAGTTTAATGTGTCAAGAATGTTCATGATAATTAAAGTGAATGTTGTTTTAACAGTACCTCCTATGCCTTTCATCTACAGGCAGAGATTGATCCTTGAAGTCTGCTGGCGTGAGACTTAAGGATAGAGACTATTAGATGGGGTGACCGTGTAATTGTCCAAACTGGGGCAGATTGGAGAATGAATGGAGCCTCTATTAGTAGTTATACTGAGACAACAGGGGGCAGGCAGTAAACTGTAACTGTAGCAAACTAGAGACTATGTTCGCTCCACAACTACTACAGAGATGAAGTGGGAATAGAGGATGAAAACAGATTAAGTAGGAATAGAGGATGAAAACAGAGACGAAGTGGAAACAGTAGGTGGAGACTTGCTGACATGAGGATTTATAGGGGTTTGGGGGGGGGGGATGGATATACTGAAGAGAAATGTTATATATGGGCTTCTTTCAATACGAGATCCTTGATACCATCTTTTAGGTGGGGTGACCTGCCAGACCCCAGTGCAGGGAGGAGCCAGAAGTAGCATTTTGTAGGCATCCCCACAGCTGAGCAGTCCCGGGAGGACAGTTTTCCATTTATCTGCTGGCTTCTGGGGTAGGAGTGATATCTGGGAAGAACACAGAAGAGCTAACAGTGTCAGAATATAAACCACATAATACTAGTGGGTCCTTATCAAGAGAAGAATCAGTGGGTTTTTTATAATCCTTTGTTTAAAAAGTATTGTGGTTTGTATTGTGCTTTAGAAAGATATCAATAATGAATAAAGGGAGAAACTTCGCTTGAAAAGGTGAGCTTCAGTTACTGATTATTTATGTGGAACACTTCATTCTCTGGCAAAGATGACAAGTGTTCTTTTTGCCCTTTTTTGAGTCCTTTGCTGTCATTATTATAGCCACTGGCCACATGTGGTTGCTATTGAGTATGGAAATGCTCTCCAAATTGAGATGTGCTACAAGCGTAAAATACCGCATTTCAAGACTTAGGATGAAAAAAAGAATGTAAAATATCTAACAACTTTACATTGATTACATGTTGAAATGACAAGATTCTGGATATGTTGCATTAAGAGAAAATATATTATTAAAATTAATTTGACCTGTTTCTTTGTACATAGTTAATATGGTTATTAGAAAATTTTAAATTATATTTGTGGCTTGCATTATATTTCTTCTGGACAGCACTGTACCAGATCATAAATGCACTCTTAAAATTTTAATATATTAAATTTTTTAAATAGTCACATTTTCTTTATATATATATTTTTTATTGAAATATAGTTGATTTACAATATTGTGTTAATTTCTGCTATACAGAAAAGTGATTTAGTTATGTATATACACACACACATTCTTTTTTTTAATATTCTTTTCGATTGTGATTTATCATAGGATATTGAATATAGTTCTCTGTGCTGTACAGTAGGAGCTTGTTGTTTATCCAGTTCTATATATAAAAGCTTCCATCTGCTAAACCCAACCTCCCACTCCATCCCTCCCCCACCCCCTCCCCCTTGGCAACCACCAGTCCGTTCTCTATGAGTCTTTTTCTGTTTCATAGATAGGTTCATTTGCATCATATTTGAGATTCCACACATAAGTGATATCATATGGTATTTGTCTTTCTTGTTCTGGCTTACTTAGTATGGTAATCTCTAGGTCCATCCATGTTGCTGCAAATGGCATTATTTCATTCATTTTTATGGCTGAGTAATATTCCATTGTATATACACCACATCTTCTTTATCCACTCATCTCTCGATGGATATCTAGGTTGTTTCCATGTCTTGGCTATTGTGAATAGTGCTGCTGTGAACATAGGGGTGCATGTATCTTTTTGAATTAGAGTTTTTTCCACATATATGCCCAGGAGTGGGATTGCTGGATCATATGGTAGCTCTACTGTTAGTTTTCTGAGGAACCTCCATACTGTTTTCCATAGTGGCTGCACCAGTTTACATTCCTACCCACAGTGTAGGAGGGTTCCCTTTTCTCCACATCGTCTCCTCTCCAGCATTCGTTATTTGTAGAGTTTTTAATGATGGCCATTCTGTAAAATAGTCACATTTTCTAATGGCATAGCCCAGTGTCAGGAATGTTTCTTCTTAATTTCTCATTGTTTTATCATGGTTTCTAATACTTTATGTTTTTAGTTTTCACAAGCGCTTGCTGACTATAAAGCACTTAGAACCATAGATCAGTAGAATACTTTTGAGGTGGAAGAGGGATTTAGAGCTGTTCTAACACCGTCAGTTTAAAAGGGAAGCTCCTGAGGCTTGTAGGTATATGTACTTTCCTTAAAGGCTACAGTTATTTAATAGGAGAAGCCCACCATTGAGAGAAGTCCTGGGTGCTTCCTTTTGTGAGGCAGAAAATCACCTCATTAAAGTTATCCTCTTTCAACTAATTTATTTCTCTTTGGTATATGCCAGTGGTTCAACCTGGGTTGAGTTTGCTCCCCAGTGGACATTTGGCAATGTCTGGAGATGGTTTGGTTGTCACAGCTGAACTAGATGCTACTGGCATTCCCGTGGGTAGAGGAGAGGTCAGCGGTGCTGCTAAATCCCCTGCAAGGCACAGGATACACTCCCACGATGAAGAATCGTCCGGCCCCAACTGTTCCTAGTGCTGACATGGAGAAACCCTCATATATGAATTAGTTTTTTATTCTTAAAAATGATGGTATTAGTGGCATCACTAATTGGGTGGGCTGGCTGCCAGCTGGGAGGTCAGCTTCTGTATAGTCAGTCAAAGCTCCCTCTTCTAGGAGCTACCGTTTCCTCATTGATAAAATGGGGACAGTTCAGGGCTCAAGTGGGTGGACAGAGCACAAGCTCAGAGGCTCAGTACAGGGGAAGCAAGACAGTTACTAGTGGAGAGAAAGGGGTGGGTGTCATGATGAAGTGGACTTTACTGGCTGAGCAGATTTGCTTTCTCAGCCAGGCTACCTTCATTTACTTTTGTGCTATAGGTCCCACTGTCTCAGTGATTCCTGCCAGAAAGATATAAGGGACAGGTAATTAAAAATGGGGGGTGAGAAGTCCCCGGTCAGGGGGCAGATGCAGGCCTGAGCAGGAAGTGGGTTTTGCTGTATGATTGTGACTGGCCAGTGTTTGGTTTAAGTTAGTATTTGTTTTGTTTTCAGAGAGAAATGATTGTTTTTAACGTGCTTTTTAAAAAATATTTATTTATTTATTTGGCCGTGTCGGGTCTTAGTTGCAGCACGCGGGATCTTTAGTTGCAGCATGTGGGATCGAACCCGGGCCCCCTGCACTGGGAGCGTGGAATCTTAGCCACTGGACCACCAGGGAAGTCCTGAAAAATGATTTTTGAACATGTATATTTGTGTATAGGTAATACCAAATAAGAAAGGAGTGGTTAATCCCTCTGAGGATAGGACAAGAGTAGAAAATAACTAATAAATTGGAGAATTGAATAAAAAATGACAAGTATAGCCTTGAAAGCAGAAAATACAAACTTCTAAAAATGCAGTATTTGCTGTGATTAGTTAAATGAATCGTGGAGAGAAAAACTGACCAGGAATAAGTAACTATATAGTCTGGTACTTTTAGAACTTTTTAATCCTGGAATTTTTCAGAGTATGTGTTTGAACTATTGAACCTTTATTTTAATTCTACTAGTAGACTACTTCTAGGATAAGGAGTAAACTTCTGGGCCTTGAAGTTTGAGAGATGTACAAAATTTGAAGATGATTCAGAGGATATTTACAAAGATAAATTAAGGAGAGTAAAAGAGAAGGATAGTTTAGAAATACATAAATTATTAAATTTTATAGAATTTGAGAAATGAGTTTATGACTTCGGAAACAAAACCAAGAATTAGGCCTCAGTTGTGTTATAAAGAGTTAGTTCTCTTTAGAGATGAGGAAGAATTTCTAGAGAAAAATGGTTATTAAACACATTGTAGAGAACCAGGGAGTCTTCTGGCCAGGCAAAGCAGTAAAGGGAACATGGAATGGTACACTTTGGATTTTGTGACTAAGATCCCTGGTAATAAGACAGAGCTCCTATCTGATAGTTACGTGACATCAGCCTTTTGGAGTGAGAAAGGAAGGTGGGGTATGTAGCTACGGATAAATATGACATTCAGATGTAAAAGTGCGGCGTTTGTCTTCCTAGAATGTTTTTTGTTCAGGGCCTCCTGAAAAATGCTTACATATTTTCAAAATGTAGCTAAAATATTATTTCCTCAATGAAATCCTTTCAAATTTCAAGTAGCAGTGCCCTCCCTCATCCCTGTGCTTCCATGCCACCTTCTATATTTCTCTTTTAAAACATTTATCATATCATATTGAAAAGACCATATTGAAGTTTCCAATTTAGTTTATTTAATTTTTTCAGTAATACATTCACGATTCCAGAATGAGAAGTGCCATGGTCATACCTTTGTCTCCCACCTACCCTTTTCCCTCCTGTGCACAGATGCAGGTAACTGTGTTATTGTGTATCCTTCCAAATCATCTTTACGCATGTATAAGCAAACTGAACATACAGTCGTATTTTCCTAACTTTTTATCCAAAGGGTTTCATATTGTGTCACTATCCCTATTAAGATGATGATCAACAGGTATTTGTTAAATGAATCAGTATACTAGTAAGACAGGGTTTGTTTGTTTGCTTGTTTTTTAACTTTCCCCATCCCAGGGGATCCTTCTGTGGCTCCACTTAGAAGAGGTAAACTAGATTGGGTTCACAATTAAAAATTGTCGCCAGCCCTCTTACCAAAGAAGAGTTGAGTGCTGATAGATCACAGCTCCAGTCTTCTAAAGGACTCAGACCTTTCCAGAAAGCAGAGGCTCTGATCAGAGTAATGCAGTCTAACCAATATTATAAGAAGATGCAAATTTTCTTGGCCATGGAGCCAACCAAATGATGGAATTAGGTATCAAGACAGAATGTTAGATTTCTTGTTAGAGAGGAAAGTATCTCATGTGCCTAGAGTAACTCTGATGTAAATGTGCTTAGCAGTAAAAACAAATAGCCTCTCGTATTTCTGTGACTCAGTTTTCAAAAAGAGTTGCAAAAGTACACTAGTGGAGGTTTTTTTTTTTTTTTTTTTTTGTGCTACGTGGGCCTCTCCCGTTGCGGAGCACAGGCTCCGGACGCGCAGGCTCAGTGGCCATGGCTCACGGGCCCAGCTGCTCCGCGGCACGTGGGATCCTCCCGGACCGGGGCAAGAACCCATGTCCCCTGCATCGGCAGGCGGACTCCCAACCACTGTGCCACCAGGGAAGCCCACTAGTGGAGTTTTAAAGATATTTTAGATCATTTAGCTAGATGTTCTCTTCCTATTGATACTTCTTTTATTAAAGAAAAAAAAGACTCAGAAAAAAATGAATAACTTAGCAGGATCCATAAAGTTCTGACAGGTTCAAATCAATTCACATCAGACAGGAAGTAATCATATGAGATGACATATTTTTTCCCTAGAAACAAATTCCCTGGGGACAAGTTTTCAAAATCTGAGCCTCTTAGATAGAAACAAGTTGTTTTACATGATAAATGAGATTCATCAAACTGCCAACTATGTTGTACACTGAAACTGGGTTTAATTTACTTATGTTACTGTGAGTTTGCTATTTGTTCTAAGATATTGATAAAACAAATGATCACAACTGCAGTAGCAAAAACAGATGAAATTGTATGAAAGTAAGTCAGCAAGCAGGGACATCAGTGATCCCTTGCAAACTAATGACTAGATTTTCATCTGGCAGTTGAAAAACAAAGCTCATTTTGAGGCATAATTTAAATGGTTTTCAGGTCCTGTGTCTTTTCTGAAAGTATTATCTCTCACAATGGCATGTTAAGAAAAATGGCGCTTAGTTTCAGGGGAGATGAAGTTTAATCTTGGCTTTGCTGCTAAAGAGCTGTGGGGTTCATTCAAGTCCTGACCTCTGATTTTCAGCCTTTAATGAGGGGAGCAGATGATAAATTTGGTGTATGTTGTTAAGATCCCTTTCAGCTATGAACTTATTTCAGTAAAAAGGGGAAAATAAAAAGAATGGTTATCTGACCTCCTTAATCATGGGTATTTTATGGCATGTGAGTGAAGTGGTAGTAATTATGGGATCTCTGGCTGATTGAAAATCAGAACATAAAAAAATTTGAAAGCTTTGATATACGTACTTTGGTTTATTTTTCTACAAAACAAGGTGATGTCACCTTAACAAGTAATGTCTGTCAATTTAGTTTACTACTTGAATATTTTGTGTTAGCTTGGCATTCTTTTTTTTTTTTAAAACTCTGGCAACTTGCTGAGGGTTTTATTTTGACATATGGTTATAAAACTTGTGGTGATCAAAATATAATATAGATTTGTGAGCTGGCTGCCATCCTGAAAGGAAACACCCATTAAATTTTTTTCTGGCTTGCACCCCTAATGATTGATTGCACTGATATACAAGTGAAAGTCTTAACATATTTTCAGCATTTTGGCCATTTAAATTTGGAGTAATAATAATCATTTTAACTGCTCACTTAGATAGGAAAGATAATAAGGTGTCTTTCTCTGGGTTAATATGTATGTTTCATATATAAAGTGTAATCTAATAAACTTTGGATAGTTTTGACTAATTTAGAATATGATGACCAGGACAAAACTTGGGTCTTTATGTGCTTTCTAAAGAAATTAATCAAGGTATTAGAGCAAAAATGTCCAAAGAAGGAGGAAAAAGCCCAGTGAAATTGGAGACAAATGCCTGCAGAAATGGCCTGCTGTCTTCAGAGATGAAATTTCTTACTTAAAGTATAGGCCATCTGTTTATCAGCCTTATTTCTCTCCTCAGGCCTCGGAAGAAAGCCCTTCAAGAAGAGGGCTGTTACCTTTAACTCAATAATATTAACCGATCTTCTCTCTGATGTTACAATATTCTTACCTAACTTTTTTTCTAAACCACTGTACAGACTATCATGAGGAAAAGAGACTCTTAAACGGTAAGCCATATACATTTATAGTAAAAAATGAATCATATTCACATGACTGTGTACAGTATTGCCTCACAGAATTATTTGGGGTATTTAGATATTTTTTATACAAAGGATGTGTTTACTTGCCTAAGCTTAGAGGATTTGGCAGAGAACTTTGTAGATCCCTTATTGCAGCCCTCCTTTTTTTTTTATCTTTATATATTGATGTTTTTATTTTATAGGATAGATTTTTTTCAGGAGTGTAATTACTGTTTACATTCTTTTATATATACATATCTTTATCAGAGTATAATTGCTTTACAATGTTGTTAGTTTCCGCTGTACAACAAAGTGAATCAGCCATATGCATACATATATCTCCCCATATGCCCTCCCTCTTGAGCCTCCCTCCCACCCTCCCTTTCCCACCTCTCTAGGGGGTCACAAAGCATCGAACAGCTCTGACTCTTACCATAATCCCTTCTATAACATCCCTGAACATGTGTTCATCTGCCCTTAGCTTGAATACTCATGGTGACTAGGAGTTCCACCCTCAGAGGCCAGGCTGAATGTGTGCCTCCCTCAGGCACGGGGTGCTCTTCCAGTGTCTACACAGATGCTGAGCAGCCAGCCTATTAGTCTCCCCTCCTCTGGGCTCGGCAGTTCTGGCTTCCTCAGCCATTCAGTATGACTTGGAATTATGACTGGCACTGCCACTAACCCCCCCAAAAAGTTTGGTATGACACTTATGAAATGCACGGGGCTACTCTGACTGAACCGTATTACTAATGTATGTTTAAAAATTGGGTTTTTTTCCCTCCCTATTTGCATAAGAAAGTTATAGAAATTCAGCTAATAAGCTGGATTGCCAGATGAATTACCTTTTCTTTTTTAACTAGAAAAGATTGTCTTATTGTAGACTACTTTATGCAATTTGTGATGTAACACCTGAAGTTGTTTGTCTGACAGTATCACTGATAGTATCTTTGGAGCTCTTGCGTGTTCTCAGAGTTTTCAAAAACAGTGAGAAAACCAGAGCCTTGAAAATGTGATGTTGAGGACTTCCCTGGTGGCTCAGTGATTAAGAATCCGCCTGCCAATGCAGGGGACAGTGGTTCGAGCCCCGGTCCGGGAAGATCACACATGCCGCGGAGCAACTAAGCCCGTGAGCCACAACTACTGAGCCTGTGCTCTAGAACTCATGAGCCACAGCTACTGAAGCCTGTGTGCCTAGAGCCCGTGCTCCGCAACAAGAGAAGCCACCCCAATGAGAAGCCCATGCACCACAACGACGAAGAGTAACCCCAGCTCGCCACAACTAGAGAAAGCCCGCGTGTAGCAATGAAGACCCAATGCAGCCAAAAATAAATTAAAAATTAAATCTTTAAAAAAATAAAAATAAAATTTGATGCTGGGGCACATCCACAAGAATGTCTAAAATGAAAAAAGACAGAATACCACGTGTCAGCAAGGTGGTGGAGCAACAGGGCTCCCATACACTTCTGGTAGAAAGTGTAAATTGGTATTACCACTTTGGAAAACTGTTTAGCAGTATTTACTAAAGCTAAACATATACATGTCCTATATACCTACCAGAAATGTAGATGGATGTTCTTTAAGAATGTATATGTACATGTACAAGAACATTTATAACAGCACTACACGTAACAGCTAAAAACTGCCCAAATGTCCATCAACAGGAGAATGAATAGGTTCCGGTATATGGTATGTTCATACAGTATAGTAATACTCAGTAATAAAAAGGAACAAACTACTGATGTATTCAGCATCCTGGATAAAATCTCAGAAAGCTCCAGACCTGATTTATTGTTTACTATTAATCATGCTGATTTGACATTAACTGAAATGTCTATAGAGCTGGACCAAAAAAGCCAGACCAAAAGAGAACATATTTTATTATTCCATTTTTTATAAAGGCCAAATGCAGGCAAAAACTAATCATGATGTTAAAAGAATAGTGGTTACCCTTGGGGGAGGGGTGCTGAGTGGAAGGGGGCACAGGGAGGTGCTGGCTACAAGAGTTTGTTTTACTTATGAAAATCCATTGAGTAGTACATTTATGACTTGTGTCCTTTTATAATATTTCAATAAGAAGTTTACTGAAAAGATGGGGGAAAAAAAAAAGAAAAATTATACATGGATGAACTGTAGCTATTTTGTTTGTTTTTCTTTGTGAAGGCATGCTTCCCAAGAGCCAAGTGACAGATCCACTTGCCAAAGAAGGGCCTAGTTCTCCAAGGTATGCATCCTTGTTTTACTTTTTTAAAGCGTAATCAGTTCTACACCAAAATATACACGTTAAAAAAATGGCTCTAAGTTTGATTTATTGCTTATTTTATTAATTATGCTTCTTTGACACAACAACTGTAGTGCCTCATTTATCAGGCATTGTTGGAGAATGAGCTGTTCCGTAAATATGAATTTTTAACATAACTGAAGTTTAACCCATTTTAAACACCACAACTTTAAAAAAGAACTATTTTTTGTGATTATAAAATATACATTCATGGTAGAAAACTTGGAAAATAGAAATACAAAAGAAAGTGATAGAATCAGTTGTAATCCCACCAACCCTGGATATAGACTCTTAATATTTGGTTTATTCCACACAGTTTATTCATGTGATACCTATTTCCATACTATTCTATTTTGATAATACAGTATTACAGTATATTCTATGATCAATTTCCTATGTCATGAAAGATTCTTCAAAAGCATTTTTTGTCTGTATTCTATCATGTGATGGAAATTGATCATAGAATATCCATAATTTATTCAACTATTTTATTTTTTGTGTGTCTAGTTTGCTTTATCAGTTTTTAATGGAAATCCTTCAGAATGTATTGTACCCTGTCTTAGTAAATTAAGCAATCCATGTATATTTTTGTTAATGATATTTCAGATGCCCTTAGTGTTATGTGTGTTACTTGTAGTCTTTCTCTTACCCCCTTTCCCCCTATCATGAGTCTATAACAGCAGCTTCTGGCTCTACTTGCTATACCTGTTAAATTATTTCATATTCAATTTTAAGTTAAGGGCCTGAGGATACCTCCTAGCATTCACATTGGGGGCCTGTATACAGGTAGTAAGTACAAAAACAGAATCAATTTGATCAATAGCTATTACAAAACCGAAGACTTAGTTTTTCCTTAAGTTTTTACTGTTGACCATTAAGCATCCTTGGTGAGTTAATTTCTTGAGGAGTAATAACATATTTGTGACAGGGAGGAGTGAAGGTAATAAGCATGTAGATTTTGTCATGCTCCTTCAGAAAACATGTTGTGCTACTGCTCTGATAAAAGGAATTTTAGATGTGTAACCTTTATAAAAAGTGCCTTCTCAAGGATCTTGTTTGTTTTTATCCAAGTTAGAATACATGGATGTGTAAGTATTTTAAATTGAGAAATAATTGCTTTATTATTTATTTCATGGTAACACTACTGATTATTTAGAAAAAAACCTTTACCTAGAGAAATATATTTCTCACTGTAGATTTTGAACTATGTTTTAAATCATGTATTTATTGTGTCATATTTTATATTTTTTAATTGTATATATTTTAAAATTATGTATTTAATGATTTAATATATGTTACTGCACATGATTATTTATTCTTTTTAAAATATTTTACAGCTACGACTGGTTCCAAACAGACGCTTTAGTCACCATTGTCATATATACTAAACAGAAGGTAAACACATTTTTAAGATCAGAAAAAAACAAAAAAGTAAATAATAAATGTGAGCTATGCGCAGGTGTACTTTTCTAAGAGCTCTTCTTGTATTAACTGACAGCAACTCTGTGAGGTAGATCCTTTCGTTACCCCTATCTTACAGATGAGGAAACAGAAATTAAGTAGTTTACCCAAAGTCACACGGTAAGTGGCAGATCTAGCCCTTTGAACCCAGGCAGGCTGGCTCCATAGTATGTGCCCTTAACAACCATGCCATAGCACCTTAGGGAAAAAATAGACGAGGAAGAAGCATATTTTATATGCTCTTCTGTGATTTTTTTTGTGTTTAAGCATGGATAACAGCAGTGAGAGTCCCCGTTTAACTTCACCATACGAACTAATTTCCTGCACTTAAATTGGAATTCAAGAGCCAGGAGAGGCTGTACTGCTGGAGCTTAGTATGCTTAAGCCACTAACGGGGTTCAGTTAATGCCCTCTGAAAACTAAAATTAAGGAGTTAATTCATTCACTAAGTGTTTATTGAATCCCTGCTTCATTTTCAACACCATCGTAGAATTCAGGAATCTAATGATGGGCCAGTTTCATAGAGACTGAACTCTCACCAGGCTTACAGTCCAGCTGGGAAATCAGATAAATAAGCAGGCAACTTACATCTCCAGACACATCCTCCAGCAACTGGCAAGGTTCCCACACTTGAGGAACTGTGGAGATTTAAAGACAAGTTCTGGCAGCTAGGAATTTCTGAGAACTCATGCTACTTCTGTAGTAGCAGAACCACATCTGAGCTGGTGAGTGCCTCCTACTCCTGCAGCAGGATCTGATGGCTCCGCAGGAGTGACCAGCCTCTGCATGAAAGAGCCAAGAGGCCCAGAGAGGCACTGCTTGTCCCGCCTTCCACTCCCTCTTGGTATTGTCTCCTAACCAAGCAGTCCTGAACCAAGAGGACAGGGCCTGGCAAGGTTGGGGTCTGTGTGCTTTCATTGGTGATATCAGTGAAGCGCAGAGGATGGATGATTAAGGGAAGGGGGAAGGTTTCTACGTGGAATAATGTATTCAGTGTATGGTGTAAACGATAGGCACCAAAATAACTTGCACCAAAGCTATGTAGAAATTAGAGACATCTAAAAATTTGTTAGTGAATTTATTATTATTATTATTTTTGATACGCTGAGCCTAAGAGGTTGTGTTATTTGCACAGTGTCACATAATAGTGGAAAGATAAAAATGAACACAGATATCTTGGCTTCTTGTCTGATTCTAATTTTTTTTCCAAATTATTTATTCAACAAATATTTGAGCACCTACTTGGTGCTGAGCAATATTCTGAAGACAGTATTCTGCCCCTTACACTTAGAGCTTAAAGACTAGTGTGTAAGGTAGACATTAAGCATAGACAAATGCATAGTTAAAATTGTGATATATACTTTGAAGGAGAAGAACTGGGTTGTATGAGAGAGAAAAAAACCGGAATAATGTGTATTTAGCTTGTGGGTTCTGTAAATAAGTACCATATGAACTTTCACCGATCAGCTTAAAAGTATAGTAATAGGAGTTTGGTGAAAAGTTTACTTTTTAATCTTTCTCTTTTTGATTTCCATTTAAGGATATCAATTTAGACTCAGTAATAGCTGATCACCGGGATGATTCCTTTAGAGCAGAAACAGTTATCAAGGATTATTCATATCTTATACATATTGGTAAGTACCTTATTCTGTATTAATGGAAACAACTTTTGTTTCCTTTAGGTATAGTAGTTACTGGTGTAGAGTCTCGGTACCTATAATATTTTATGTGCCATTGTCATTTTGGTTTGTCATTTTTGATCTTTTTTTTCTGTTATTTCTTTATACTAAGGAAAGTGCTAGCAAATGGCAGTACAACCTCACTTTTCCCAAGTTTAAACAATTAGGTGCGATCAAAATCAATAATCATATGAAATACTTGTTGGCCCAGCTTTGTAAGACTCTGTAACTTTACCTACAAATAAATCTCCGGAGGCCTGCCTGTCATGTGCTTCCGCTGAGTAGACATCACCAGGCACTGTTCTATCGGCCTGTCTCTTGCCAGCCGCAAGGTTATACTGTACCCTTCAGCTGCCTGTCCCTTCATGGGCAAAGACCTACCATACAGTTCACTTCTCTCTGTTTTGAGAGGTTACAGATCTATCAGGGGAAAGAAATCAGGACTAAAATCTAGAATCAAGGTAGCAGATTCTTAATCCATTTCTCACCCATAATGACTCTAGGAGTTCATCATTTTCTCCTTTAAAGAAGGTAATGTTATTCTAGTTAGAAATGAAACAAACCAAAACAGCAAGAAGAAAACTGTATTTTAAGCACACATTCTTATGTAAAGAACGTTTCATTTACTTTTGCAAAACAGAGACTGAAATTCTCCAGGCCTCAGATGACTCGCGATTCAGCTCATGGCTTTACCATATTAATGAAGGACGTTTAGTCCTGAATTTGATTGGAGTTGATAAATGTTTTTTCTTTCTTATTTTCCCCCCACTCATTAATCAACCTCAAATATTAAACATTTCTTCTAGAAATACATGCTACCCTATTTTTTGCTAGCATAAGATCAAATATATATTGCCTCTTAGGGAGAGTTTTAATCAAAAACTCAGATGTCTAGAAAAGTATACATTATTCATTAGCTCTATCATGATTTTTCTTTAAGGAAGACCTCTGTGTCAGCATTTACTATGTTTCAAATACTTTATGGCTAGTTCTGTTCACACTGTAGCTAACTGTATCTTGCACACATATAAACAACAAACAAAAATTCCACAGTCAAAAATGTGAAACTCCTGGTTGCTAATATTAGATCAGAAGGACTAAAATAATGCAGAGTCTTAAGTTCCACATAACTATTAACACAGTGAACTTTAGAGCAGTTGTTTGTAAAAATACTTCTTGCATCACCCCCTCCTGGAATGTAAGTTCCATAAGAGCAGGGATTTTTCTCTTTTACTAACTGTGATAACTGTAACACCTGGAAAGTGCATAACACGCATAGATGCCCAATAATTTTCTTTTTCAATAACTGAATGAATATTCAACTTAGAGAACAGTAAGAAAGGAAACGCTGAGCTAGACCCAGTCCTGGCCTGTATTCAACACACGCACGTGCACACCCTGGAGTATGTGTGTTTCACTTGCTATCTCTCCCTGCCTTGCTCCTGTCTTGGTTTGTAGCATTGTCAATCTGGGACTGTCCTTGCACCAGTGTGGGTTATCCACCTGTGGGCAATTGAGTATTTACTCCTTAATTAATAGGGAGAGAAATGGAAAAATTGAAGACACATATTTAAGTAATTTGTCTCAAAACATTGTATACAGTAATTTGGTTGTGTTCAGTTTCTTTCTTTTGATTTCTCAGGATATGTTTGAGAGATGTGGAATGGTGCATGAAAGAACCATTTTAATGATCTTATATGGTGTTTGTAGACCATAGGAACTGAAGTTGGATCTTAACTGAAATTTTTTTTTCTCCAGCCCTAAGTCATGAGATTCAGGAAGATTTTTCTGGTAAGCTACCAAAAATAATTTATCTATGTACATATACACACACACGGGGGCGTGGACAGCATTTGTCTTATTATTCATTTGTATATTTTCATGTTGCAGACAAGGACATGATGTTTTCTATATAAGCAAGTACATTAATTTTTAAACGTACTCTTTTCCCTCTGGTTTCAGTTCCCCCCACGCCTTTTTTCTTTCCCCTTTTTCATCTCTTTTCCCTTTCCTTTTCCTCTCCTTAGAAAAAAAATTCCCGTCCCCATTCTTCCTTCCGGCCCTACTCCTGACATGCAGCTTGTAGAAATATACTTAACCACACCAGACAAATTTTTCTTAGGTGTATATATTCAAATATTTAATATTGACAGAGCACATTAATTATGACTATTTCTGCATGTAAATACACAACGTGGATTTTACACAGCTGTTTAGCAATAGAAGACTCATCAAAGAATGGTGGTTTCTTGTTTTTCATGTTTTTCTTTAGCTTTATTGAAATATAATTGACAAAATTAGAATATATTTAAAGATTTAAAGTATACAATGTTATGATTTGATAAAGGTATATGCTGTGAAAAGATTCACAGAATCAAATTAATTAACACATCCATCACCTCACATATTTACCTTTGTGTGTGTGTGTCTATGCATATGAACACAAGTTCTGTTGTCTTAGCAAATTTCAGGTATACAAGACAGTGTCATCAACTGTTGTCACCATGTTATACATTAGATCCTCAGACCTTATTCATGTTGTAGCTAAAAGTTGGTACCCTTTTATCAAGCTCTCTCTATTCCTCCCTCCCCCTGCCCCAACTCCTGGCACTATTTTGCTACTCTCTGTTTCTATGAGTGTGAATTTTTTTTTAATTCCACATATAAGTGATACCATGCACTATTTGTCTTCTCTGTCTTATTTATTTCACTTAACATAATGCCCTCTAGATTTATCATACGTTGTCGCAAGTGGTAGGATTTCCTTCATTTTTTAAGGCTGAATAATATTCCATTCTGTATTCATATATACATGTGGTTTCTTGTTTTAAAGTACTGTCAGAGTACCTTACACCGGTTCTATACCTTCCCTTTTCTTTATACCATAGTAAGTTCTGTAAATTGTATAAATTAAGCTCTTTAAAGTCAAGGACTTCTTATGTTTGTTAAACTTCAAATCAGTGCTTACTGAATTGAATTTATTTGAATAATCTGTGTTTAAAAGTTGTTAAATTGCTACTGAATTATGTGTTTACAGTGAGGAAGGACAGATTGTTTCTAAAGATGAAAAGAAATATACTTTAGATCTTTAAAAGCACATTCAATTCATAAAATTTAATCAATTTTAAAAGTTTATTTTATTATTGTACTCATGTATTCTAAACTATTTTAAACATTCAAAAATAAAAAGAGAATCTAAAAGATTTTTAATTGTCAAAGATTGACATGCACTTTGTTGGGATTCATTCTCCTGAAGCTTTTTCTATGTTTATTGGGCTCAATATTGGTTTACTGAATTCACTCATAAGAACCCCTCAGATCCCAAGAAATGTTAAAAGAGTATAAATTAAATTTGCTTTTGTGGATCCATTCAATGGCTAATTTGTATATTTAAGTTTTTTTTTTAAGCTATGTGTTAATTAGTTGCCATGGCTCTATTTGAGCTTGTATGAAAACTAGCATTATGTATTAGTTTGGCCCTTGATAAATTAATTTGAAAGAAGTTAATCTGAATCTAACATAAACTGGATTTAACACCATATAAGGCATAAACAATTTTGATGAACATGTACACAAAATTTTATTTATCTCACAAATGCTCAGTGTCATTCATATCTGATTGGGACATTTGGGTTGTTTGAGAAAGATTGGTTTAAAAGTAAAACCTTATATTTAGTATCAATGAATACAAATGCAATTTATCTTCTTTTCAGTGCGAGTTGTTGAGAATGTGGGAAAAATAGAGATTGTCCTGAAGAAAAAAGAGATTACTTCTTGGAAATGCCTTGGTCATCCCCTGGAGAATCATAATTCACTTATTCCAAAGAAAGATACAGGTAGGCTGTGCTATTATTTTGAGTCCTGGGTTAATGAAAATGTTGTGTCAGTGGCTCAGTTGTATCCGAGTTTGGAAGGCCACTTGCAGTGAGCCAAAGGGTCCTTGTATCTCTCTCTGTGGAGTTGAAAGGGACATTGTGTCTGTTATCCTTCTTTTTTTTTTAAAGCAGAAATTAAATTTATGACTCTGCTATCTAATGTTTAGACATAACAAAGGTCATTAGGTAATGATACCTAAATGTAGAAACCCACTCAAACTCTTGTCCAACCATTCACTCCTTGAGGTTTTTTTTTTTTTTATAAAAGGTACAGAAACAAGTTAAGTTTATGCCTGTAGGCACATCTAGTTTTTTTCTGTTAGAGAAGGCTCATTTACTGTCTCTCTGCTTACCTAAACCAGTTTCTGAGTTTATTCCTAAAGGGTGACACCATTCATTTCCTTCCTTTCTTTATTTTTTAAAGCTTTGTATGTAACTATAACATTTATAGGCAAAGGTGCATATTACAAGTGTTCTACTTGATGAATTTTCACAAAGTGAATGCACTCCATATTTTCTCTTTGAAAACTGGTAGGATTTGCCTCTTCCAAGTGTTTTGAAATTTCACGGTTTGATATACCTTAATGGGGGGTCTGCTTTCAACTTCTGTGCCGAATATTCATCCTCTTTGCTAATATTTCCATTACAGAAACTTACGACCCTCGGGCCTGGGGAATACTGATATTTCTTCCCTCCATGGTCTGTGCTTACTTTCTAGAAATAGTCTTGCTTTAAGCCTTCTTAACCAGTTCTCTGATTATCTTGTCTTTTCTCTCTCATTTTCAATTTTGTCCTTTTCTTCTACTTTTTGGGAGATTTCTTCAGCTGTGTCTTCTAGCTCTGCTGTTGTGTTACTCATTTCTACTCTCATATTTTTAACTTTGGAGAACTCTTTAGATTTTTGTTCCTTTGTTTTAGCATCCTGTTTTCTATCTTCTGTTTTTAAGAATTATAGTGTTTGAGAGTTTTTGTCTCCCTGTGTAGCCTCTATTCCTACAGTTTGTTTATTTTGGTCCGTCTTTCATATTAGATGCTTTCTTTGAATGTCTGCTGATCCTTGACCATCTGCTCATACTTCAGAGTGGAACTCTAAAAGCTGATTGGAAACTCTGTGCCTGTGGGTGTGGCTTGTTGACAGTAATATTTACTATGTGGCTGGATGGTTTCTTCGGGAAAAGTCTGATGCCAGTATTTTGTCAGAGTCTCTAGGGTAAACAGTCTTCTACCTCGCATCCAGCATTTCAGAAGTTATGTGGGAAAAGAAGGCTGGGATATCTGTAAACTTAATTTCCTTTTTTTTTTTTGCCTAGTATACTATATTAGTCTACTAAGGCTGCTGTGAAACAGTACCACAGACTTGGTGGCCTAACAACAGAAAGTTATTTTCTCACAGTCTGAAGGCCAAAAGTCTGAGACTAAGGTGCTGCCAGGGTTGACTTCTCCTGAGGCCCCTCCTTGGCTTACAGATGGTTGTGTTCACACGGTCTTCCATCTGTGTCCCTATTGCCTCTTCTTATAAGGACGTCAGTCACATCGGATTAGGGACCACCCTAATGACCTCATTTTACTTTTTGCAATACACTGTCGCCAAATATAGTCACTTTCTGGGGTACTGGGGGTTATGACTTTAACGTTGAAAATTGAGGGGGACACAGTTCAGCCTATAACATATACCCAATCTAGAGACCCTTTGTTTTGCCCTCTACGGAGAGAGCAAAATCCTGATATTTTGCTAGAATAGGAGAGAATCAGTCATGTGGCCGTGTGAAGTAGGGGAGGACTTCAGAAAGCAGGGGAGGCAGCATCTAGGCTTCTTCAATGAACTTTCTTCCAGAAAGTGGTTTTAGCTCTGCCTTCACTCTGATTCTAGATACTTGGTCCTGCCAATTTCTGAGCCTCAAAGGCTCACGTTACAGATGGGTTGATTTTTGGCTTTTTGTTTGTCTAGCTTAGGATTTAGCTTTACGGAGTCTACTGAGTCAGTTACCAGTCGTTTCTTTGCTTTGTCAGCTCCCAAACTTCTGTTGCTTTTTTATTTCTGTTCTTACTGTCCTTGCAGGCTAGGCCTTAAAAAACAAAACACACACACAGAGAAAAAAAACCATCTTTGTTGTTATTTTAGGGAGGGGTTAGAAGAAACTAACTGTATATATTCAGTTTAGCATCTTTAAATATTTAAAATTATAAAAATATATTTGTGGATAGTATTTTAATTTTCAGAAAAGTATCACGTAGCTATATTTTGAGTACATACTGTGTGTAGAAGGCTATTTTAGGTATTGTGGTACGAAACAAATAAAAGGCATCAGAAATTATTTTCCCAGGTGGAAGAAAGAACATACACAAACATGAGACTGAAGAATACTTGTACCAAGAAATAGGCCAGTAAGAGCAAGTTACATAGTGCAGACTTGAATGTATTGTAAGTTTACCTTAAGTGAACTAACAGATGCAGATGAATTTGACCTTAAATGACTCTCCATGAATGAAGGAGGTGAATATCAAGCAATGTTTTGAAAGTGGCTTTAAAAATCCCAAAAAAACTATGAAGGGCTTTCCAGGTATCATTACTGGGTACTTACTGTGCCAGACCTTTTGCAGGTGGTAGAGAAAGGAAATGTAAGCCATATGTGGGAAAATTCAAATAGAGCCATTTTCCCAGGGCAGGAGGTCTCAATTGTGTGGTATAAGGTAGGGAGAGAGAACATAGAGGAATAACTGAGTGATGTAGCAGATCAGAAGAGAATAGGTAAAAGACAGTGAAAATGAAAAGAGATATCATTAAAGTGAAATCTGTTGCGCTGAAATTATCTGACTCTCTAGTGATTGGAAAATCATAGCAAACCAAGTAAAAGCTAAGTCCTAGAAATAAATGAGACTGAGAACGCAGGCTGACCTCCATTTGGAAATAGAATGAACATTGCTCAAGTATTCTCTTCTATAATTTGAGGCTTTCCATGAACTCTTTCATCCCTGCCATAAATTTTGGCTTGAATCATGAACCATCATAGTTCGCTTTAGCTTTCTTGTCTGAAATTAGAGCCATGCATGTATTTTTCAGTGAATTAGATTTTCCACTTTGGAAAATGACTCAGAGTTCAGGGGATTTTTTTTTTTTAATTTGTTTGACAGAATTAGCATAGATAATTTCTTCTTCGTCCTTTCTCTTCCTTAAATCATGACAAAAACTATAGGTTATTTTCCACACTAGCAAAGCTGAATACTTACATGATCAGAGTATTATGATTAACTTGCTGTCAGTAGCTTCAAATGTTCAGTCTATCACATGGCTCCTGGGTTTTCAAGGAGGTTTTCATGCTGGCTTCCTCTTACTGAAATTTCGTAGTTTAAGAAATAAGCATGTAAGTTGAAGACTTAGTGCACTACCTTCTCATGTCACATCTAGAATTTACTTACACAAAAGATTCAAATATAACAAAGAACATAGTCAGAGAAGAGAAACTACTTCGTTTTTACATTTAATCCAGCTGTAATAGTTAGTAAATTAAATTATATGACTAGAACCAAACTACCATTTGTAACTTGGGCGCTTCCAATTATTTTCTTCTTCCCAAAGATGAATAGATGAAGATTATGAGTGAGTAGTTGTGTGTGTGTGTGTCTGTGTGTGTGATGACTAACAAACTTGTGTCTATTAAGAGTCAAAAACAATAGATAATTGGATTGCTATTTCTGTATCCAACCTAAAGTTTATTTTAATTGTGATTGCCTTTAATATGGGAACTTAGATCACCAGACAAAGGCAGTTATACAGATTTGCCAACAAACAACTCAGTAAATGAATATTGGGATACAAAATTATAAACAAGATTTAGAAAAATTGTGTCATAATTGTGGTATGTCAGCAGCTGTTTATAAACCTTTAGGTTAAATATATATAGAATCTATAACTGTCTTTACAATTCAAGTTGAACTGTATGAAATCACTGATATTTATCTTTTAACCTAAAAAAATGGCAGTTTCTCATTATTTGAACTATACTTTCCTCAGGGCTTCCTAACTGCTCACACCACACACGCGTGCGTGCACACACACTGAAGTACTGTCTGTAGGTGTAAACGTGCTTGTCAGCACTCTGTGAGCAGTCACTTAATGGAGGCTTTCTGTGGAGCCTGTGATTCTGCAGGCAAGCTGTTCGCCGCCACAGTGAACCACAGCTCTTGTTGCAGGGGTAGAAAGAACCGCCCTCACCCCTCCCCTCCCCTTCCTTGCCTGCGCATCCGTGTTTCTTTGCTGCCTAAAACAAGCATTCAGAATTACTGGAAAAGAAGAAAATATTGTAGATAGCAAAGAGAAACTTCATTGTGCTTTGTTCTCTTAAATTGTCTGCTCAGCCCAGCAGGTGTAAAGTTGTTGCTTGCACAGTAACTATAAGATGCTTTGGCATTTTGCTGTCTTCTTATTTCTAGCGGAATGGCCTGAATATGAAGAAACACAGAATAGATGGGGCAGGCTGTAAATGAGTAAGAAATTATTTACTATATTAAAAGGTAGACTAGAAGAAGTTTAAAAACTTAGAATTCGGGCAGTTCAGGCACTTCAGTGTATAATGTTGGCTGAATTATTCGTTATGGAACTGAGGAAAAGTGATAAGCACAGAAATGTTCAAATCTAGTGACAACCTTGCTATGATGTGGACCTCATTGTCTAAGGGCCCCATTGAATCTAGTCTTGGAGAAAGAGCTTCCTTTCTCCTAACTTAATGCTAATACTTAAGTCTATAAAATCCTCACTTTGAAAGAAGGATTCAACTCACATCAGTCTAGGTGAGGTAGTAAAAGACCTGAATACACTTTAGGTATATATGTTTTTTTAAATAATTTTTTATGTCTTTTTAAATAAATTTATTATTTTATTTATTTATTTTTGGCTGCATTGGGTCTTTGTTGCTGCGTGTGGGCTTTCTCTAGTTGCGGCAAGTGGGGGCCACTCTTCGTCGAGGTGCACAGGCTTCTCATTGCGGTGGCTTCTCTTGTTGCGGTGCATGGGCTCTAGGCATGCAGGCTTCAGTAGTTGTGGCACACGGGCTCAGTAGTTGTGGCTCGTGGGCTCTAGAGTGCAGGCTCAGTAGTTGTGGCACACGGGCTTAGCTGCTCCATGGCATGTGGGACCTTCCCGGACCAGGGCTCAAACCCGTGTCCCCTGCATTGGCAGGCAGATTACTAACCACCGTGCCACCAGGGAAGCCCACTTTAGGTATATTTTTAACAGTAATAGTTAAAACAGAAAGGAATCTATGCTTTATTGTCAATTTACTAATACTGCTTCATTAGGTTTTATCCCAGTATATGGAAAAATGTGTGCCCGTACACGTTTATCATCCTAGTGTTTGAAGCTGTGTTATGAACATATTCTTATTCATATATTCAAGAGTGGTTTGGGTGAGGATGATAAAACTATACTACTAGAGGTTAAGTGGAAGTCTTACCAGAGTTAGTGAAAAGGCTGAATAATTTTTAAAAACAGTAAAATAAATGCAATTATATAATACTTTTAAAAGTATATAATAACTAAAACTTTGTTGTTTCTTCAGCATAGGAAGGTATTCTAGTGACTTCATGGGTTTGAGTTACTTTATCCATAGTCAGAAATGTTAGATATTTGTACAGTTCTTGAAAATAGTTTGTTCTCAAGTGTTCTGCAGACCTCTGCTCTACCAGCTGAGCTATGGAAGTCTCCGCTTGTTCTCAGGGGTTCTGAACATCATCCCTGCACACAAGTTCATTGCTCATCAAGGTCACTGTCTTGGCAGAAACAGACAGCCAGCAAGGCTAAATCAGGCTGACCCCTGCTGTATGAACTGTGACAGATTCTGTAAAGGAAAAACTCAGATTTTTCTTTCCTGTGTAGGAAGAAAACTCCCTCCCTCCCTATTGTCTTTCTCTCCTATGTGTCTCCTTTACTGTTCACACAGAACGCTTCACTTCTGACACTTCTGGTCCCAAATACATGGAGATTTTCCTCCACAGCAAGCAGTTCTTTGCAGTACCAGCTGGTGTCTTACAAGTTAACTCAGTTCTGACACTGTCTACCTGGAGACACCATCGGATCCCACAGGTTAAGGGCTCAGTCCCATGTGATCCCTCCCCCCGTCCCCCAACACACACACACTTCAGATGCCAGTGGCAAGCCCAGGTTACCACCTGTCCTTTTGACCAACTGGCTATAGATGGGAGGTTCCAAAGACCCCTTCCCTGGGCTTGATCAATTTGCTAGAGTAGATCACATATGATAAAGGATACAGATGAATATCCAGATGGAAGACATGCAGAAGGTGAGAGAAGGTCTGGGAGGGTCCTGAGCACAGGAACGTCTGTCCGTGGGGAGTTGAGGTCTGTCACCCTCCCAGTGTTGATGTGTTTGCCCACCTGGAAGCTCTTTAAATCCCCTGCTATTGGGATTTTATGGAGGTTCCTCACGTAGGCATGATCAGTTATTAACTTCAGTTCCAGCCCCTCTCCCCTCTCCAGAGGGTGGGACGTGGGGCTGGAAATTCCAAACTTCTATCATAGCTGCGTCTTTCTGGTGACCGACGCTCATCCAGGAGCCCACCCAGAGTCACCTCATGAGAACAAAAATGTTCCTGGTTCTCTTATTACATAGGAATTTACAAGGGTATTAGGAATCCCGTGTTAGAGATGAGGGTCAAAGACAAATACAGTGGTTCCCCCTTTATTTGTGGTGTTGCTTTCTGAGGTTTCACTTACCGCAGTCAATCGTGGTCCAGAAATATTAAATGAAAAATACCAGAAATAAACAATTCATAAATTTTAAATTGTGCACCGTTCTGAGTAGTGTGATGAAATCTCAAGGCGTCCCGCTGGGGACGTGAATCATCCCTTTGTCCAGCACATCCCACCCATTAGTCACTTGGTAGCCTTCCGGGTTATCAGATCAGCTCTCGCAGGATCACAGTGCTTGTGTTCAGGTCACCCTTATTTTACTTAGTTATGGCCCCAAAGCGCAAGGGAGGTGATGCTGGCAATTCCAGTATGCCAAAGAGAAGCCGTAAAGTGCTTCCTTTAAGTGAAAGTTCTTGTCTTAACAAGGAAAGGAAAAAAAAAATCAAATTATGAGGTTGTTCTACATCATGTTCTACCATGAGAACAAATCTCTGTGAAATTGTGAAGAAGGAAATAGGAATCCGTGCTAGTTTTGCTGTTGTACTTTAAACTGCAAAAGTTACTGCCACAGTTCATGATAAGTACTTAGTTAAGGTGAAAACGGCATTAAGTTTGTAGAGTAAGATATTTTGAGGGAGACAGACCACATTCACATAACTTTTATTATGGCATATTGTTATAATTGTTCTATTTTATTATCAGTTATTGTTGTTAATCTCTTACTGTGCCTAATTTATAAATTACAACTGTATAATATGTACATATATATGGGAAAAACCCAGAAGTTTCAGGCGTCCACTGGGGGCCTTGGGATGTATCCCCCATGGATAAGGGGGAACTACGGTGTAAAGGACAAGAGATGCTCCTACTGTTCTTATCACTTAGGATATTATAAGAGTTTTAGGAACTCTGTGCCAGGAACCGGGGGCAGAGGCCAATATATGGATTTTCTCTTATCTCACAGCCCAGCCCCTGGTCTCTCGCCGTGAACCATTTATATCAAATGATACACAGCTAAGAAGAAACCGGCGCTTTACTAGAATCTCATACAGTCATTAATAGCTCTCCAGTCCATCACCACATCATATGAAAAATGTCTCCCAGGGCAAGACCCCTCAAGTGTGCAGACTTTCTATTCAACCTTAATAGGTTCCAGAAACCAGAGTGGTCTCAGCAACATATGGCTTCACCCTTTCAGGCATCTGATAAAATTGAGTTAAGAGACAATACCATGTCTTGCTCTGAGCCTCTTCCAAGGTGTTAATGTAATATTGGATTTCCCTCCTTACATAACCCAGTTTCTAAATGGAATGTCTATTGAATTGAATGGCTGTAGGTTGTGGGTTTTTCTGCATGGACATATCTAGGTATGTATATCAATATATTTTTAAATATTGTAGATGTTAGTATTGATGTTTGGGGTTATTTATTTTCCATTGGAGCATTTTTTAAGTGTGTAGTTCCACTAACTGGTTGCCCTATGTTGGTTCAGGAAGATCTTAGAGGAAGACATGAGTAAAGGTAGATTGCAAATTAGGAGGTGAATAAATCATACAGGTTTCCCCACTATCCAAAAGTAGAGCCTTCCTGTGGAATCTTTTGTAAGTGGAAATGGTGTAAAGGGAAGAAGCAGTTACCCTAGGACACATCTAGCTCACGGATGCACAAGGTAAACTGAGACAAAGTGCAGATGCTCACAGGCACAGTTCAAAGTCATGGCGGCTTGATGCCGAGATGCTGAGTGTAGTTCCCGGGGAAGGAGCTTGGGGTGCTACTCTCTCTACTCGGGGTGCACGCTGCCTCCGTAACAGCTCACTGCAAAACAAACGCTGAATGCTATTTTCCCTTTTCACCGTTTTTCATAAAAGTGAAAATCCTCTTTGGATTTCTTTCAGTTAGGAAAAACAGGTACTAATGTAGATTTTTCATAAAAGATAAGTGGCGTAAAGGGAAATTTCGAAAAGCGGGGGACACCTGTATTTAGGTAATTGAAAGTAGTAAAGAGTGCTAAGAAAACCTGTGGTTGATCAGAACGGTAGGAATTGGGGATGTTGAAGAAGAGATGTACCTGGGATGGATGGTGACTTGCTGAACTGGTTCCCTAATTTGGACATTAAATAGTTAGTAGGGAGTTGTAAAGGGTGGAGGGATAATCTATAAACATTTATGCTTGAACCGATGTAGTCGAAATAAGGAGGAAGATGCTAAAGAACGATGTACTATTCTAGAACGATGATTCTCAAACTCTTTGAACAAGGCCTATGAGTTGGGGTGAGAAACTCTCATAACTTGTTGCCCCATCCACATCTTCTCAAGCGACTCTGTGATCTTGGGCAAGCCGTTTAACTTCTGTAAGCCCCTGCTTCCAGCAGGGAAAATGAGAGTGGATAGGTGCTTTAAAAGTGTACTAGGGGGAATTCCGGTGGTTAGGACTCTGCACTTCCACTGCAGCGGGCACAGATTCCATCCCTGGTGTGGGAACCGAGGTCCCGCATGCCGTGTAGCATGGCCAGGAAAACAGAAAGTGTACTAGGAGCAGGAAGGAGCTGAAGGACAGGTTGAAGGCAGTATGGACTCCGAGTCCAGTGCTCTCTTCCACGTCTCTCTCCCACTGAGCTTTGTCTTTATTTTAGCCTGTGAAAGTCTACTCTTTAGAAGGAAAGCTATAGTTTCTTTTCAACAAGAAGAAAAAAGGATACCCAAATTATCATATTATCCTCAGCATTTCAGTGTTATGCTGAATGTCTCAATATTATATGTATGTTATTAAAAGAAGTTAATGTGGGATTAACAGATACACACCACTGTATATAAAATAGGTAAACATCAAGGACCTCTACTACATAGCATAGGGAAATATATTCAATATCATGTAATAATCTATAATGGAAAAGAACCTGAAAAAGAATGTGTGTTTGAGTGTGTGTGTGTGTGTGTGTGTGTGTATATATATCTATATATATCTATATATATAGATATAGATATATATATATCTATATATAGATATAGGTATATCTATATATAGATATAGATATATATATATATATATAACTGAATCACTTTGCTGTACACCTGAAACATTGAAGATCAACTATACTTCAATAAAGAAATAAAGATTAAAAAAAAAGAAGTGAGGTTTCTGGGCAGACAGTTTTCTGTCTTATGTTTTTGTTTCACCATCTCATATTTATTTTCAGTTTCTCATTTTCTTGTATAATTATGCTTATAAAACCAAAAACCTGACACTTCAATACAGGCATTATCCAGACTGAAGTCGTCAGTGCATCTGCTTTATACTCCTTTTCCCCCATTTTTCAGGTCCATGCCTGTGATACTTCTCAGTGCAACTGAAAGACGAAAACATTCTTAAGTTTTCCGTAAGACTTTTAGAACCTATTGTTAGCACGTCCTTGTGAAATTATGGCAGTTTTATTATTTTATCGGTAAGATGTTGAAATTATCTCAGTGGTGTTAAATAGCAGGAATACTGTGTTAATTCTCTAACAAGGAAAGCCAGTCAGTCACTGGAACCCAGAGTTTCCTTGTGTTTTAAGTGCATACTTACTCTAGCAAATCCTTTCTGGTGAAGGCTAGAGGTGAAATTGTCAGGAGGGGCACCTGCCCTGGACTCCGTGCTTAGAGGAAAACACAAGCCTCTCTTCCAGCCGCATGGCTCCCACAGGATGAGGAGTGTGCAAGGTGAAGAATTATCCACCTGGAGTTCAGGCGCTTTCCTTCACCACTGCCCTCCAGGTATCTGGAACCCCAGAATTCCCTGCCCAAATGGCCCCAAATCCGCTTCTATCCAGGAAGTGGCCAAGGCTGTTTATGCAGAGAGCAAGTAGATGAGCCTTAACATATGGGCTGGTGCACCTACACCTGCACAAGGCTCCACTCAGGGTCAGACAGTGGGGCTGAGAAGAGGGGCGTCAGGCCATAGGCAGTCAAGGGGGTGCTGCTGTCACCCCTCCGCCATCTTCCTGTGTGGAACTCTGAGGAGCTGAAGAATCCTGAATTCGAACCTAGCCTTCTAGGTCATTACGAAAGTCTATTTCAAGGTGCAGCGTAGAACATATTTTACTTAGCAGTTATTTGTCTGATTTATAACTTTCACATATTTAGACATACAGATGGGGGTCTCATATTGTATTACCACTCCGGGTCCCAGGAAGGTCTAGAGGAAGGGATAAGGAGATCGTTTGAACCTTCATTTCTTCTTGGGGGTGAGCCTAGGTCCTCTGATCCTTCGTCGGTCCAGTACTGGATTAGGCCTTCCGGGATAACTCTGGGACGGTACCCTTAGCTGTAATCTGGTCTAAGCTTTGCCCTGGCAACGATGCACTCTAAAGTTTATGTGCATACCGAGCTACCATGGTGACAGATGGAAAGATTTAGTGACCAGGTTCTTTGGGAGCAAAAGGGACAAGGGAAGAAAAGAATTGGATGAAACTGTGGCCAAAATGATTTCTTAGGATTCTATGTGAATTTTAGTTTTCCACTAACCATTCATTATTTGATGTAGGACCTTCACATCCTAAGGTCTGGAGTAAATCTTTCTGCACCTACTTAAATATTTTTAGGTTAAAAAAAAGAGCATAGGGGCTTCCCTTGTGGCGCAGTGGTTGAGAGTCCGCCTGCCGATGCAGGGGACACGGGTTTGTGCCCCGGTCCGGGAAGATCCCACATGCCACGGAGCGGCTGGGCCCGTGAGCCGTGGCCGCTGAGCCTGCGCATCTGGAGCCTGTGCTCCGCAATGGGAGAGGCCACAACAGTGAGAGGCCCGTGTACGGCAAAAAAAAAAAAAAAAAGAGCATAATTAGGATAATAAGATGCTTTATTAGGATTAATTCCTGACATCTCTGTAAATGCTATTTTATAAAAGAGAGGAAATTATGAAACAAAGTCTACTCTGGCATGCTGTTTACATCCGAAAGAAAATTTACAAGTGAAAATATTCATGCTTTCAGAACTTCTGTAACAAGATCTTCCAATCCAAGTGGTATTATTTTGCTCTGTATACAAATAATATTTCCTGAGCTTAGGGTATTAATTTCAAATATTTCCCGTATTTATAGAAATACTTGATTCCTTTCGTTTATTTGTATTTTAGTACCACAAACTTGGCATCTTCAGTTTTTCACTTAAATTAATTTTCCAGATAATCAGAACTTACACCCTTAAACCTAAGTTTATTGTTTGTTTTAATCATTTTTTGACCATTGAAATGTTCTATAATTCATATACATATGAATTTTGTTTGTGTATATATAATACACATATACAGAGACACAAGAATGTATTTTTCCTGCCTTTATCAAAGAAATATTTCTAAGTTATTGAATAGTGCTGGTATTGTTAAACCTTAAATATTTGAGTTTCAGGACTTTTCCATTCTGTAAGAAAAGAATTTAGAATGAGCTTTGTTGATTATCAAATATCGTTCACATCTACAGTTTAATTATATAGCTGTTATAGGCTTAAAGGATGGAATTACTTTAAAAAGTAAATTTAAGAAGAAATAAACTAGACTTTAATTTCTTAGGCTATAATGGTTTTAACATGCTATAACAACAGACATGAGGAAATAACACTCATTTTATAGAGCTTATTTTTCAAATTACAGAAGTACTTACAGGTTTTAGAAAATGGATATCACAGGAAATAAAATGGAGAAAACTAACACTATAAGATTTTCAAAATACTGACGAATTTTTTAAATGTCACAGGCCTGTTAGTGAAACTCAAGCTCACTAAAGAGCGAAAGCTGAGCCTGTGTTTTTGCGTGGTAGGTCTGAGAGTACTGCTTATTTAATTTATTCCTCACTAAGAGAAAATGAATCACTTTCTAGGTTTGTACTACAGAAAGTGCCAGTTAATTTCCAAGGAAGATGTGACTCATGATACGAAGCTTTTCTGCTTGATGCTGCCACCAAGCACACATCTTCAGGTGCCAACTGGGCTACATGTTTACTTCAAGCTAACTATCACAGGTAAGGCAAGCAGAGGCTTTGCGGAAACATTTTCTTCTTTTATAAGCAGTTCGGAATCAGTACTAATCTCTCAAGGAAGCGCCCATTTAGGTTATAAATAAAATGTTTCTGGGCAGCTAGACTTAGTAATAGCCAGATTCTAGGTTTGTGGATGCAGTGATCCTACATGTGGGAACTATAGCTGTGCTGCATCACTGTATGAACAAAGAAATTATCACTAGTCACAGAGGTAGTGCCACCAGCATTGTAATTTATTACTAACAAAGCCTTAAAGGAAAGAGGTGAGGGAGCACACAAATGGTCTTCCGTGAAGACAACTGCCAGGAACACACACTAACGTCTCTTATTTAACTACTTACGGGTCTGTCATTTATGAAGTTGAATTTATAAAACTGAAAACGAGTGGATGATTATAAATGATTTCCTTGCATGTGCCACTAGTATTAGAAGCTCTGTAAACATACTCCTTACTGTGTAAATTCTTTTTCCCTCATTTTCGTCCTGAAATTACCTCATTCACTTGTTTTAAATACCTTTCTTAGCGATGTCTGACATCTTCTTAGTCTTTTGAAACTGCAGAAGATAACACTCCTAGCCTTTCCAACAATCAGCCTCATGGACTACCAGCCAGGATTTGGTGACTGGTTTATTATGATGGCACTGTTCAGTTTTTCTCTTCATCATCACTAATGCCAAGTTATCATTCAATAGCTGGCATCTTCCCCAGTGTGGTTATTGTCAATGTATTATGATTTACATATAGATTAATTTTTGTATATGTGATGGAACCATGTATAAAATTTTGGTCTTTCAAATATGTGGTGACTCCTCTTTCTTTGGAATTTGGCTGGCTAAAGTATGACTTCTTATTAATTTTACCCTGTTTTTTATTATTATATTCTTAGAAGTAGTTGGATTAACATTCCTCTCAGTTACCAAAGTAATATATAAAATATTAAATTGTTAAAACAATTCAAAATATATAAAGTAAAAAGTGAAATTCTTCCCTTCCTGGAACGCAAATGATCCCACTGGCCATTGGTATCCATTGTTAAAAATTTGGTATATGGGGACTTCCCTGGTGGTCCAGTGGTTAAGACTGCATGCTTCCACTTCAGGGGGCATGGGTTTGATCCCTGATCGGAGAACTAAGATCCCACATGCCGTGTGGTGAGGCCAAAAATAAATAAATAAAATAAAATAAAATAAAATCTTTAAAAAATTTGGTGTATAATTAAAATTATTATGTAAGTACCTTCTCGCATCTCTGTGTAAACTTTTAATGCCATTTTTGTTGTAGCCTATTACAAAGCTTACATGTTGATGGTGTAGATGGTTGTCTAGGTTTATTAACATAAAACCCCCATCACCTTATGCCACGCTTAATAAAAACAGATTATTTATATTATGGGTAGATTACTGATTTGTTAACATTATCTCAGCACACATAGGTTTAGGGTATATATACATGTACTATATACATATAGAACATAGAATTAAGTTCACATTAAGTGTACAGTTTTAAATATATACTGATAGCATCATAAAATTTGTAAGCTTCATCTTCATTTAGATTTTTAGATTTGAATTTCTTTGTTGTGACTTTTTCCAGGTACTGAAATTGTGAAGCCATATACACCCGTATCTGATTCCTTATTCTCAGAGTTCAAGGAACCAATTCTTCCCAACAATAAATACATCTACTTTTTGATCAAAATCTACCCTGCTGGACTCTTCACACCAGAGCTTGATCATCTTCAGATTGGTTAGTATATATATTTTTTAACCTAGATTGTATTCTGGATTGGATCACATGTTACAGTTTCTTTTAGTTATTTCCCTGTGGGAGTCTGTCAGATATCTTAAACTCATCATGTCTGCAGCCAAAGTCGTGTTCTCTTAGTCCCACCAACCTATCCTTGCTTCCATATTCCTCATCTGTTATTTGCAGCATCACTGTTCATCCTCGACCCAATCTGGAGACTCGAGTCATCGCTGCGTCTTCCCATTTTCTCCCTCCTAATCCAGTCAGTCACTAAGTTTTATTGAGTCTACCTCTCAGTGACTTTTTAATCTTTCTTTTCTATCCCTTCTGCCACCTTCTTAGATCAAGCCTTCATCATTTCTCTCTTAATCTGTAATTGGTCTCTCTCAGTTGCCTCTAACTGGTATCTTTCTATTAATCTGCATTTTCCAGTTTTTTTTCCATACTGCCTTGATGATAGATTTAATCATGTTGCTCTGCAGCTTTGACGCCTTGGATGGGTCTCCATAACCTGAGTAGCACAAGTATTTTGTATGGTGAGAGGTGAAGCTGGAAAAAGCATCCAAGTCTTTGCAGGTCACGAAGAGGACTTAATCAGTTAGTCCAGAGGTTTGTCATCCTCATTCTTAGGTGCTTGAGTTTTTTAGAATGCCTCTCTCTACCTGTCAAGTACCTTTTTAAAAATATTTTTTAAAAATATCACTTACTTTATGAAGCCTCCCTCCTCTTCTGAACCCCTCGGTAACTAACACTTTGTTCATTGATCTAGGATAAGAATAAATAACATTCCTTCTTTACAGGATTTTGAGTTTAAGGATAGATATGTCTTATCTTTGTATTTTCCATACCCAGCAGGGCAGTTAGCGCATAACAGGCTCTCAATAAAAGTACTATGAGAGAATTAATAAAGGGACTATAAGGAAATCTACTAATATTTAGAGACTGCCCCCCTTCCTGTTTCTACTCCTTTTTCTGTGTCTTCAACTTTTGACTGCCTTTTGTGTAACAATAAAAGAGCTCTTCCCCTTTTAAGACAGTATTAGCAGTAATATCGAGTGAAGTAGATCACTAAAATTTGGAAATAGAGAAAATTTGCTGCTCTCTGAAAGTTAAGCTCAGCAGTCTACATATAATAGATGTGATGAGTCATCTTTGGTTACATAAATCAAAATATTGGACATAAATGTGAACCTAACGAGTTTTGGAATACCTACATATCTAGTGAAGGTGATATCACCTTGCGAAGGACTGACAACATGATTGTAATATAGCAGCTGGACACTTAACTGATGGTATTATAACCTATCCATAGAGATTGTGTAGCAGAGAGCAGGGTGGAGAGTCAGCATAGAGCATGGGAAAGGAAAGCCAAAATAGCAAGATCAGTGTTTTTTCAACTTCATCTAGGGGAACTAGTCATGACACAGATAGTGGTGCCACTTAGAGGGTTGTACGCTGGCATGGCAGTGGTAACTCATGAAGTCTCAATATGGCCTATGTGAGCTACCCTATAAAATTATCCACTTCTTTGTTTCAATTCCATGTTCATCAAGCAACCTTTAAACGATTATTTTGCCCTTCCAAATGTTCCAAATGTTTGGTCTTCCAAAACTGGGAATGAGATGCCCTGGATGGGGCATGTAATGCTCAGGTCACTAGATGCAGGTAGTCAGGCTGAAAATCCATTGCCATTCTGGCATGTGTGCTTTAATCTCTTGTGAACTTCATTAGCATCGAGTCCTTGCCTGAGTCTAATCAATTTTATGACATTGGAAGGACTGGACTGTGGACAGAAGTTATCAAGTTAATATCATTCTGTGAGGCTGCTTTAGTAAACAACCAGCTGACTTTTTCCTGAGGATGTCTGATCTTATGGTCCCTTTCAAACTATAACAAGGAGCTTCTGTTACTTTCTAATGTTTAACTCATCAATTACTACAACATTCTTACTCTCCTGCCATGGACAAAAAAGGGAAAAATTATGAGCATCCAAACATTTAAAAATAAACCAGAGCATTTGAAATTGTTTTTAAAATATGGTCAGCTTTATTTTGTATTTTTAAAGTTACATTGAAAATTTCTGAAATGTCCTAAAGACAGTTCTCTTATATGAGTGGTACATAGCGATTATATCAACTGCATAGCAGAAAAGGGTTTATTCAACTGTTTTGATTGAAAATTTGGAAGTAGCATGCCCCAAGTACGGTTTCTGATCGTGCTTTGTCTTTATGGGAATTAAATGCAGAACAGCTCTTGTTTTAATTGATAGGTATTTTCAGAGATTTGATGGAGGCAAAGTTAGCACTTTTACTAACAACATAAGATATTAGAATACATTTCCGTTTCAATTCTCTCTCCTACTACGCTTATTACTGTGGTTACGAAATCAGTATGTAAGTAGTGAATGTGTATTTTCCGCCCTATACTGTGCAAGACAGGTATACTCGGACTCTGCTTTTGAAGTGCCTAGTTTTAGTTTAGCAATCAAGCCTTTATTGATAATTTATAGTTAAATATTTGGCAGTAGTTTGTATGTTAGAGACTCCAGTTGATTTGGGAAAATAATATTGGGAAATGAGTATAATGAAATCTCATTATTAATTTGATTATAATGATAATTTGAGTATAATGACATACTTGGGAGCCTAATGAGTATTCTCAAAACCCCTTACATTCCTTAAAAACTGAGATGTAGTCTGATAATTATGCAACCTGTTTCTCCTCGTGTTCTTAATTCAGCTAGGTTAACAGTCTCATTTTTTTTTCCTGATTTTATGTATATTTCATTGTTTAGGAGATTATGTTTCTGTAAGCAATCCCGAGGGCAATTTTAAAATATCCCAGTTCCAAGACTTGGAAGATCTCTTTTTATTGGCAGCGGGAACAGGCTTCACACCAATGGTTAAAGTACTGAGTTATGCTTTGACTAATATACCCAGTCTCAGGTATGTCATTTTGTCTTTAATTACTACCCCTTGTAAGACTGCTAGATTAGTAGAAGGTATTCTAAATCGATTAAATACTTAGTGGACCTCAACAGACATGTTATCCCTCAGTCGTCATTTCTCACTCTTCTTCCTCCACTCCAAGCTGTTTTATTTACTTGATTCCTTTATTTTTGATATTTTTGGTTACCTAATTGGCACTAAAAAAACATTCATGCTAGTTCACTTTTAGACTTTCCATTCATGCATATTTTTTAATTCTATAATCGAAATGGTACCTTTTGAGTTGTTGTTGTTTTTTCTTTTAAGGAAAGTGAAGCTGATGTTCTTCAATAAAACAGAGGATGACATAATTTGGAGAAGCCAATTGGAGAAATTAGCATTTAAGGATAAAAGGTATAAAAGTGGTATTAGCTCTGTTTTTAAATATTCATTCAGGTTTAGTCAGTTGATACCCTGCCTCCTTTGGTTGGAGTTTTTAACTGACCAGGAAACTCCTTCAAACAAAAATAATCACTAATTCTCTTAAAAAAAAAAACAAAAAACAAAAAACTAAATGTAAGTAATGTTAGTACACCTCTCCCAAAGAAATAGTTTGATAAAGTCAATGTGACATCAGAGATGTATCACTAAAATATATACTGGGCTTTATGTTTATGTTATGTTGTGTATACTGAGTTAGGTTTCATTGAAAATGATCCAGTGTAGCCAATTTGGTAATTCAAGATTTTCTTGTTATAAGGGGGACAGATCAGATAAATCTGGTGAGGTAGGTTAAGCAAAAATAAACATGTTTTTTTACTACAGGATTTCTTAGAGCGTTTACTATGCCAATGTCCATTGTGACTTTCCAAGAAGGGGATTCCTTCTGCATTGTTTAGCAAGATTCTCTTCATTCTTTTTCGTTCACATTAACACGTATTAAATATCATTAGTGGTCCTCAGTACACACTTTGGGAAATGCTGGTATAGGTAATAGAAAAAAGTCTGAGTCAGGCTGAATTCAGTGGTAAAATGAGGCAGCAAGGACAGCAAGGTGGCAATTTGTTTCATTGAAAAAAGAGCCCTAGCACAGTCCAAGGAAGTGAGATAATTTAACCACGCATACGCCCCATCTCCCCTAAAGAGGTATGAAAGCAGTTGGAAATTCAAAACAAAATTTTCAGAAGAAGAATGAATTGGACAAGCTGTCATATTTCTGAAGCATTTTTGTAATCATTAAAAACTATTTCTAAGAATTGCAGAACTTCGTAAGTCATACAAAATATCTGACGTAAGTATTTATGTTTATGACAGTATGGTGGAGGTAAAGTTCTTGACATTTTAAAAGTTAAAGACCTCAGAAATCCAGCTGTCCCTGGGGCTCCAGGTTCTTCTGAATATTTTCTGAATATCCTCACTAAGGTGATGCCGTGGTTCCTTCTAGTCTTTTCCTCTCTGTTGTCTCCCATCCTCCCCCTCTTTCTCTTTTAGTAAATAATTTGCACAAATGAAGGACGACCTGAATTTAATCACCGAAGTGTTTTCTCACATACTTAAAACATAAACCTAAGAATATGTACTATACTTAAGTAGTTGCACAGCAATTTAGAGCATAATTTAAAGAAATAGAAAGTCCTGCGTTTTTCAAGTGTCTTTTTCACTAATTTTCAAAGTGGAATATCGGAAGCAGCATTTATCAAAAAGCCTAAAGACCTAAATTCTGGTTTTCAGTCTACCCTTTACTAGCTTGAAACTGTATTCAAAAATTACGTAGCTCTGTGGGCCTGTCCCTTTATTTTCAAAATAGAATAATGACATCTTTCCTATTTACTTCATAAGCCTGTTGTGAGGACTAGAGAAGATAGTGCAAATGCTTAGAAATTGTGAAGCCCTGCCTCAGATATTTGGGTTGCTGTTATGAAGGACCTCTGTACACATGTGTTCTTGTATTGACTGTTTGAGCTCCTGTTTCCTAAACAAGCATTTAAAAGACTTTAAGCAGACGTAGCTACACTTTTTTAGCTAGATTTTTTTAAAAAATTATTTCTGGCAGTTTTGGGACATGGTATTCTTCAAGATAGTTTGCTTGTACAAGAAGAATTCATTTACTATTATTTCAGCAGACATTGTACTCTTAGTCTATCCATTGATGTTAAACTCGACGTAAGAAGTAACGTGTATACGTATAACTGAATCACTTTGTTTTACACCTGAAACTAATACAACGTTGTTAATCAACTACACTCCAATATAAAATAAAAAGTTTAAAAAAATCAAAAAAAAAAAAGAAAGAATTGGTAGAAAGGCATGTGTTACAGCTTCTGAACATGAAGTGCCCTTTAACAACGTCCCCTGTGTATTTTGTTTTGTCTTGCTTGGTCCACATAATTTGGGTTGGTGGAATTGCGTAGGCTGCAGGACTGAGGATGAGGAAAGGCCCCTTTTTTTCACTTCTGGATAACTGGCTCTAAGTGAGTGAGACGCTCCAGTGTGCTGGGAGGAGTGAGTGTTTTGCCTCTGGCCTGCCTTCATCCTCTCTCTTCTGCTCGCTCGCGCTCTCCCTGCTCTCACCTGCCTGCTCCCGCTACTGTGCGCTCTCTGCTCCCTCCCTTTCCTTCCACTTTCTGGGGGTACACTCTCCTTGCTGGGGGCCCTCTACTGGCACTGACTTCCAGCCTCGAATGATCTGTGCCCCCCTGGAGACTTGGGGTCAGACCCTCACTGGAAAACACAAAGGCCTTGGGGTCAGACCCTCAGTGGGAAACACAGAGGCCTTGTGTATGTACGTGGCTTTGGAACATTTGTCAGGAACCTTCCATATTCTCAGGTTTTATGCAGATAGAGGAGGAACCTAGCCTTAAAGGTTTACTGATGGCTCTCGGTAGTACTGTTCATTCAGAGCATAATTGTTGAGTCCCATACACAGAAGGAAAGTGAAAGTTCAAATTAATATAAAGTAGTTTTAATTTGTCACATCTGTCATTTAATTAACATTTAAGGCTTAATTTTTTTAATCTGTTAAACCACCCTTTCCTACATCTTGACTCTCCAATGTCACTGCTCGTTTTAGTAATAAACTTTCTGATGGCAGAATGTGAAACTTGAACACATCTCCTTGGTTAAATTATTATTGGATTGTGACTATTAAAAAAATAAGTTCTATAGTTAAAACAAATGAAATACCTTACTCTCTGTAGGATTAGGACACAGCTTTCCATTCAATCCTTTGGGGAACAAGGAGGGATAGGAAAAATGTATACTGAGACTGGTGTATTGTCTAATATTTTCATTTTCAGCAAGCATGCTGTGCTTGTCCTCAGAGTTTATCCAAATAATATAGTTAGCAAAGGAAATTCTTCGAAATATTGTTGTATGATGGAAACTTGTTAACCTATGACCTCAGGCAAGTCACTTGATCTGAGGGAGCTTCAGTTTTTCCATCTGTAGACCAGGGACATCGATATCTCCGTCCTAGGGTTGTTTGGGAGTGGGGGCCATGAGATAGCAGATGTGGATGCCTCGCCCAGAATTAGCATATTTGTAACATTCATTTACTCATCAATTTCCTGTGAGCGTCTCCCAGGTGCCTGTATGGGGGTATAACGGGGAACAGGATATTGTGTTGGCTTATCTTCTCATGCAATCCGGGGAATGGATCTCTTCATTTTCCCATGTTGCTAAACTTAATCTTAGAATTGCCGAAAATAGGTAGACGATTTGTACTCTTTCAGGATGTTTCTGTTTCAATTCAGTTTTCATGTCATTAAGCATAAAATTTCAATGGGAAAAAAAAAAGTTAGCTTGCCTGAATTTTATCCAAATATTTTATTACACTTGACTGTTAACTCCAGTAGAAGGTAAATACGTACAGCAGCAGGTGTAGGTAATTACTATGTAAATGGAAATCCAAATTAAATTTCACTATCTCTGTCTCGACTACTGAGCAGTGTTATGAGGCCTGGTTGACTCAGTCTTACACGCTGGTACTCCCCCCTCCCCCAGTAGAATGCGCCCGCTCTGAGTTCTCTGCTTCTGCAGAATTCTTTTTGAGGTGCAGGACAGTTTGACAGTGAGATTGACTTCTGGTTGGCATTTTGTAATATATAAATAGAATAAGTATTTTCCTTCCCTTTCAAAGCAGTCATGTTTGAAGATAATAACCTTATTTTAGTAAAGTTAGTAGCATATTCTTTTCTATAAATAGTAGAATTTGATGATTTGCTGATTTTCCCGTTTATAAAATTAATACATATTTGTATAGAAAAATATATAAGGGAAAAGATCACCCATAATCTTACCACCCAAGGAACAACATTATGGTTTGTATCTTTCCATTCTCCTTCTCTCTCTTTCTCCCCCTCTCTCTCTCACAGACACACACATACATACACACATGCACGCACTTATACACTTAAATGCGCACATTATTTTTTTGTATTTTTAAATAATGTAGCCATACTGACTATACTTTTTATAACTACATTTTTAGTGAATTGTGTGTATTCTATGTATAGAACACTTTCAACCTGTGGCTCTCGACCTGGAGTGATTCTGTTTCTCCCCGCCTGACACCCTGACACCCTAGGGGGACATTTATGTCTTGAAACGTTTTTGATCGTAACAACTGATGGAAGGGGTTCCCCTGGCACCTAGTGGGTAGAGACTGCTAAGAGCCTACAAGAATGCTGTTAAGAGCCTCCAGTGCACGAGACAGCACAGGACAGCAAAGAATTATCCTGCCCAAACTGCCAGTAGCGCTAGTTGGGAAAACTCACACTACACCATGATTTTTAATAGCTGCATTGTATTTGGTCATTGAGTTCATACCATAATTTGTTTAACCAACCCTCTACTGTTTGACATAGTGAGTACAAATTTTTCTGTACCTCTCTAGCTATGCAGGATAAAGGTTCACCAGAAGAATCACTAAGTCAAAGTGTACCAAGGCCTATTGATCCACTTTGACAGTAGCCTCTCGAAGGTAAAGGTTTTTCTATATTCTGGTGTCAGTTTGGGGACCAGCAATGTGTAAGTCCCATTTAAGACGGCAAAATCCAGTGATTCCAGAAGCACAAGTAAGTTAAACAAGGTGCTTGAATGCCTTTCTTTTTCCCCAGCCTGTGAGGCAACTCAGATATGTGGGCCCCTAATCTGGACCCTATACCACTCTCTGTTCCTCCCAGATGTTCCTCCAGGGGTGGTGTTTTTTTGGATTTTCTTTTTTACTGAAGTATAGTTGATTTACAATATTGTGTTTCAGATGAACAGCAAATTGATTGAGATATATATTTTTCAGATTATTTTCCATTATAGGTTATTACAAGGTATTGAATACAGTTCCCAATGATTTTTGTTTTTTCTTTAAATTTATTTATGTTTTGGCTGCATTGGGTCTTCGTTGCTGCGTGTGACCTTTCTCTAGTTGCGGCGAGCAGAGGCTACTCTTCATTGTGGTGCGTGGGCTTCTCATTGCGGTGGCTTCTCTTGTTGCAGAACATGGGCTGTAGGCGCGTGGGCTTCGGTAGTTGTAGCACGCAGGCTCAGTAGTTGCGGCACACAGGCCCTAGGGCACGTGGGCTTCAGCACTTGTGGCTCGCGGGCTCTAGAGCGCAGGCCCAGTAGTTGTGTCACACGGGCTTAGTTGCTCCGTGGCATGTGGGATCTTCCCGGACCAGGGATTGAACCCATGTCCCCTGCATTGGCAGGCGGATTCTTAACCACTGTGCCACCAGGGAAGTCCCAGGGGTGTGTTTCTTGGAATGTGTTCCTTGAAATATATATGTGTTCCCCCTAAAGGGCTCTATGATTAAATAAGTTTGAGAAATAATGTATACTATGTTATCTTCTTGAAGTTTAATATGAACTTAGCATATTCAAGGCTTTGAGAAATTCTAAACAAATCTGTTTAACTTCTCTTAACCCAGTAGTCCCAAACTTATTTGCCAGGTTAGCCTTTTGTTTTCATGGACAACCACTAACATTTGGAGGAGCACACGTGTTTAATCAGATTCGTTTTGAGAAATATTTTTAACCCCTAGCTGTTTATTTTGTGGGCTGTTTTTCCCATGAGCAAATAGCAAGTTTTTCTGCAGATTCTAGTATTTTTCTTTAGCTAGAGAAACCAGGAAAAGCTGGGGCCCCAAATACTCTGAAGTACTACTTTGTGGGCAGTGACAAGCCACTGAAGCTTTAGCAAAGAAGTTGTGAGATTGGGTCTGGGCTTTTAGGAGAACTAGTATAACAAGGATATGCCAGAGAGATGAGGGTAAGCTTATTAGAGCAGCATCTTAGACAAGAGATAGAAGGGCCGGACCTGGAGTTGTGGCAGTAAAATTGGGAAGGCAGGGCTATGTATGTTTGTTTAAGAAATAGGAAGGAGTGGGTCTGGGAAGCTGATTGCCTGGAGGAGGAGGGAGTACGCTGTTGAATGACTTCAGGCTCTGCATATGGTTTAGACTGAATGCATACGTTTATATTTCAAGATTTTTTAATCTCAGGTCATTTATCAGCCTACTTTAAAGTAATTTGTTTTGGACAAGCTTGTTTACTTCCATTGACATTTAGACCTCACAGGCATTCATCAGAAGCAGGTCTCTCTCTCTCTCTCTCTCTCTCTCATGTTGCTTTGCACTTTATGGATTCTCGAAATTTACTTTCAAGTAACCTTTTCAAGAGTCCCAGTCCTTTCTGGCACTTCTGAAATCATAGGGCAGAAAGGAGTTTCAGGACATTTGCCAGTGCGTCCCCTCATGCCTCAAGGCTATAAATGCTTCAGACAGTAAGTTGCCCTTCAGAAAAATTCAGAAGCAACCATCCACAGTAACCATCTGTATCCTGATATGGTATAAAAAGCCCTTCATTCATGTATTCTTGAGTCTTACCTTGGGATTGCTCCCGCTCCAGTGAAAGCTCTTTTCCAGGGCTGTGAAGGAGAAGAGAAACAGGAGAGCATCCTCCTTACAATCCCCTGAAAATTGCATCCATGCCACCTGGTCACGTTTTCCACTGAGAGACCCAAAGGTATACCCGGGGGACCAATATGTGAATAAATACAAAATACATGAGGAATTTATACCATTTATGTAAGGATCACAGTTATTTTTCACCCTTTAGTAGATGCCTGCAGAAAGCATGCCACTGATTACGCTTTTTTTTTTCTTTTTAAAGCATCTCACTAAAGGAAAATTAAGATTTTTATTCAGATGACAAAGGACGCCAGTATTGATTTATATATCTTAGCAGTTTTATTCCAGTGACAGGCTGATTGGAAATAGAGGCAGAGGAGACTATCTTTTATTTGTAATTTAACAAGGCAGTTGCTATATTTTATTGCGTTGTCTATGTATAATTAGAAATGTCTTAAGATAGTGGTTCCACAGCTGCTTTTGGGTCCCCTCTGATAATCTGATGAAAGGTTATAGACCTTCTTCCCAGAAAAATGCCCTTACAAATTCACGTACATTTTTATATGTAATTTCATAGATGCCAGCATGTGGCTTTGTTCTTCTGAGTATAGTGTTTATTTTTAACCAGTATGGCTTCTTGTTAAATAAATTCCTTTTTTCATTCATCAAGTATTTTTTGCACACTTGCCTCAAGCCAGGTCTGGATACAGTATGAACAAGACAGGCCAGGACTCTGGCCTCATGGAGCAGCAAACAAACATCACGTTCCAGAATTACGTAACGCTATCTTAATGATAAGTGCTGGGAAGGAAAACATGCTAGTAAAAGAGAGTATTTGGGGTACTGTTTTGTATAGGGTGGATTCCTATTGCTGCTAAAGTGAAATGGGAACCTTGAAGGCAAGAAATAAAACACGTCTCTGTTGGGATTTTAAATATAAAATCAGAATATTAGAATTGTAAGAGAGCATATAGTTTTCCCACCTTGTTCCACAGATGGACCTATAAGCCCTAGAGGCTGGGTCTGGTGAGAGCTGGGACGGGTTCTGTAGCCCCGGCTGGCGCCCTGAGCTGGTCTGTATGCTTGTGCTGGCCCGTCCGCTCTTGGGAGCGTTCACCCAGCTGCACCCCAGCCAGGCGAGGACCACAGCTCCAGCCATGTCTTGCTTCTGTTCTGATGTTTGGCTCCCAGGGCCACCTCACGAGAGAAATTATTCGCTTCAGCGTTTTCTTAAGATTGAGATTAACATATTACTCAAGTGGAAAATGTAGAAACACATTCGATCTGATGCTACTGAAAATGATAAGAACTAACTGTGTTTGCAGAAATGGAGCAGAGGGAGCAGGTAGAGCTTAGAATTTTGAATATGCTATGGCTGTTCATCAGCAGTTCACTTAACAGATTGCAGAGCTGTGGGAAGAAGTGGTCTGTTGTTCCCTTGTGAGGCTTGGTTTGATGTGCTTCTTTCTGATCATAATTCTGTACCCTTTCTTTTCTTTGAAATGTTTCACTCCATAGTGTTTGAGTGCCTCCTGTGTGATGGCCACTAGGGGTGCAGTGATAACCCAAGCAAACATGGTCCCTGCTCTCACGGAGTTTCTGGTCTAATGGGGAAGGGAGACATTACTAGAAAAATCACCTTGGTGGCCACATATTTACAGCCTGATAGAAAGGCTATAAAGAAGAGGAAAAGGGAAACATTTCTACAACACATGTAATTACGAAAGGACTCCAGACTGGTGGGGCTGCAGTGCTTCCCTGGAAATGATGCTTGAGCTAAGAAACTGAACAGTGGGGTGTGGTAGAAACATTACAGAAGGAGAAAGAGAACAGGCAGGGTGTGGCAGTGAAGGCTGAGAAAAGCAGAGCACAGAGTTAGGAGCTAGGATTGGGGAGAATTTGGACGTGGAGGGTGAGGCAGATCAGTCCTGGGTTTCTGGTTTGTGCAACCAAACGGACTGTGGTGCCATTCACAGCAGTGACATCGGGTGTGGCACAGGGATACTGTAAGTCAAGGTTGAAGCCACGAAGACAGTAACAGTAAGAAGTCAGATAGGCCGTTGGTTATCGGGGTCAAGGACTCATTGGAGGGGTTTGAGTCAGATGAAAATGCACATGTCACTGGTCGTTGCTCTTTACTGTGCTTTATACAAGTGAATTATTAATAAAAATGTGGAGTTCTCTGAGATCCTTCAGAGCTCTCTTTCTAATGAGTTCAATAGAAAATTTCAAATTATTCTTTTATCTGTAGCAAAAGTTTATCTTTAGTAAATGTGGATTTACCTGTATTTGCAAAATGTTTACATTCTGTTCTAGTGCTTTGCTAGCAAGCGTGTCAACCTTCATATATTCATTTGTTCTCCAGGGGAGAAAAAGATGCGTTAGTGAACTGGAAACATGTTCATAATGTATTTAATGTAATAGACTTTAAAAAAATGTTTCTTTTCTCCAGATTTGACCTTGAATTTGTTCTCTCAGTACCTACTTCTGAATGGAATGGCAAACGGGGATACATTTCACCAGCTCTGCTTTCTGAATTTTTGAAAAGAAGTTTAGACACGTCCAAAGTCCTCATCTGCATTTGTGGACCAATGCCATTTACAGAACAAGGAATGAAGTGAGTAGCAACGTGGTAGGAGAGAGAATCCCAGCACCGTGAAATGACGACCTCCTATGAACAGCAGTTGACATGGCTCTCATTTCTTCCTATTCATATGAACACGTACTTCAGTAGTCTGTCACAGCATAAGAAAATAATAACAAAGTGTTTAATCTGCATGCAGGTGAAGCGTCGGAGGCCCGGATTATGCACAGAGTTAGACGTGAACACAAAAGTCAGACACAGCCAGCTCTTGATGGCCTCTGGTAGTGGCTGGTCGTGTGGACGCTTTCACAAGATTGGTGCCAGATAGTTTTGGGGACACTAGATTCAACCTCCTCTTCCACCAAAGCTTCATAATATATAATAATTTTTTAAAAATATATCATAATAAGCAGTGTTCATCTCATTGTAGCTTTTGATCTTCCATCATTCTCTGCAACTGGGTGAGCATTAATCGATAACACAGTGAGAGAAAGCCAAACAGCAAGACAAAAACCAGAGACTAGAACATAAATAAGCCAAGACCAAGAGTTGAACTCCGCACAGAGAACAACCAGTGGTAGTGACCATCTTATTTAAAAATCACCTTGATCTTATTTAACTCTAAAATGACACTTTAAAATATTTGGTTACATATAGCCACTACTGGGCTTCTAGATGACTTTAAAACATGACGGCCTTAAATGCCCTGCATTTCCTTGTTTGGTATATGACTGAACCTAACATTTGCTAGGTAATTTTCTCTCTTGCTATTTTATTTTTAATTTTAATTATGAAAAAGACAGGCGGTATGTCCGGAAAGGTAGGTTGGGTTCAGATAGTGAGAGGCTTGCCTGCCGCACCACGTTGGCCCTCGTAACTCCTGTGCCGTCCTGTCGTTTTGTCTGAATGTGCGTGTCAGCTCTGGAAGCTGCCACTTTGGGTTGGTATCCCAGCTCCACCACTTAGGCTCATGCTACAATCATCAGCTAAGTGTCCTAGGGCCAAAACCATCTCAGCTTTCGTGCACTCACCTATCCGAGGGAATAAAGGATAATATCGATGCATGTGAAATGCTTAGCACAGTGACTACAAAGAGTGAGTACGAAGGAAATGTTTATTATTTTCATCAGCATTTTATTTATTTTTTTTTCACCTCCTTTTTTTTCTTTTTTTGGCCATGCCACATGGCTTGCGAGATCTTAGTTCCCCAACCAGGGGTCGAACCCATGCTCCCTGCAGTGGAAACGTGGAGTCCTAACCACTGGACCGCCAGGGAAGTCCCCTTCAGCACTATTTTAAACAGAGCTACTTTTAAGATTTCAGTCTCCATTTACAGTATTCTCCAAGTTGAATTATACTTAAGCAGTATTTCTGTTTCTCCTGTTCAGTGGGGGAAAATTAAGATAGAATGCTAGGGGATCAAGTCCTTACTTCAAAAACTGGTGAATAAAGAGGAAGAAAACCAGCATTTATTCTGCCTTTTCTGTATGAGTTATACTACTGGATAACCACATACTAGATGAGCAGAAGTTATTCTTTATAGAATTCCTCGGCTGATAAACGAATAAAGAATGATAGGAGTAGAATATCACCAACTTCGGTCCCTAATGAAACTAGTAGATATGCACATAGATCACCAGTGGTGGTTAGCATCCAAAAAGAGAGGCAACCCGGTATTATGTACCTCCTGATGAAAGAGCACTATGAAGTAGTCTTGTCAAAAAGAATTGAACCTGTATCTGATTAAGCCTCTCGATCCAATTATTAAATTTTGGGAGATAAAAGGAAAAAGGAACATTATTAAAGTAAACCACAGGGATGCAGCAAAATGAGAACTGTGGGAGACTCAACACTTAAAAATCTCATTTTGTCAACAAATAAATTGAAGGACAGAGAGAGAGAGAGAGAGATGGAGGGGATGTTATAGATCAAAAAATACCAAAAAGAGGGGCTTCCCTGGTGGCACAGTGGTAGAGAGTCCGCCTGCCGTTGCAGGGGACACGGGTTCGTGCCCCGGTCCGGGAAGGTCCCAGATGCCGCGGAGCGACTGGGCCTGTGAGCCATGGCCGCTGAGCCTGCGCGTCCGGAGCCTGTGCTCCGCAACGGGAGAGGCCACAACAGTGAGAGGCTCGCGTACCGCAAAAAACAAAAAACAAAAAAAAACCCAAAAGACATATAAACCAATCACAGTGAGTAGACTTTAATTGGATCTTGATTCAAACAAACTTTAAAAAATTATGGCATTTATGAGACAATTGAAAATGTGAACACTTACTAGATACTAGATGATATTAAGGAATTATTGTTAATTTTTTAGAATTGATAATTGTGTTTTTTAGAAAACACATGCTAAATGGGGAAAATGAAAAAATACTATGGTTACGATGGTAAACTCTGATCTTGTTTATTTTTAAACATCTTCCCTAAGAAACATGTGCTTTTTATTTGTTTTTCAGGTTGCTGCATGATTTGAACTTTTCCAAAGATGAGATCCATAGTTTTACAGCATAATGAAGCGCCGTCGTTCAACTGTTTTAGCTAAATTTGTGATTACTTAGGGTTTTTTAAAAGAACATTTTTGTATATAGGTTAACTAGAATCCAGGTTTTAGTTTCTTAAATTAAATCAAATGTTTCTTCACTATAGATACCTTGTTGACTTTATTTTGTACCATAACTTATTTTACTACTGATATTTGTCCTGGAAGGTCAATCGTGGCAACAAGTATATAGAGGATTCTTTGTTACGAATCACAAAGTTCCTTACCATTTAAACTGTATCACTGTTCTACAATAAGCTCTTGTGTTTTATGACATGATAAAGCAAATGATCATTTTGATCACATTTCTATGCTGTAAGATGTCTGATTAGCAATACAGATTAAATTTTACATTGCACTGTAAACTCAGGAAATGATCATTTATGTCCTTGTTCTTACTATGAAAACATGGAATGTTATAACTTAAGTGATCCAAACATTTTGTGTGTCTGTGGCCTTGATACAGAGTAGAATAAAAAACATTCTGAAGTACTTTTTAATCTTTGTGGTAGAAATGTGTTCGAGTGCAACAGTGTGGGTGAGTGTCTGCGGGGAATTTTAAAAGCAGCAGTAAAAGATTCTGGAGACACTTGACACACGCAGCTTTGGAGTATATGTGTTTAGAAAGTTTAAGACAACCTTGACAACTATTCTGATTCTTAGCCAAAACTAGAGGCATCAGGAAAGATAATGAAAGTATAGCATCTGGTCTCATGGTCTAAAATAATCATTTGGTGCTTTGGAATAGGTTAAATTTAAATTCTTTCTGAGCCCATCTAGACCAGCTGGGCAAATGAGGGACACTCCATCCTAAATGGTACCTTCCCTGGCTGGCTGCTTGCCCCACAGCTGGCGGTTCAGCAGGGAGCCCTCCTAAGCTCTGCTGTGTGGGCATCTTATTCTCTCTCCCTGCTGCTGTGTGCAGCCTTCAAAGGCTTTCACAGATTGGGATTCTGCAAAGGGTATCAAGAAAAGCCATTGTGTATACTACCAAGTGTAAAACAGACAGCTAGTGGGAAGCAGCCGCATGGCACAGGGAGATCAGCTCAGTGCTTTGTGACCACCTAGAGGGGTGGGATAGGGAGGGTGGGAGGCAGGGAGATGCAGGAGGGAAGAGATATGGGGACATATGTATATGTATAACTGATTCACGTTGTTATAAAGCAGAAACTGACACACATTGTAAAGCAATTATACTCCAATAAAGATGTTAAAAAAAAAAAAGAAAAGCCATTGTGAGCTTTTCATGAGGAAACTGTGTTGGATGCATAGGTGGCTATGTGTAAGCCAACTTAGATTTAGCCGTACTTAAGATTTAGCCGTATTCAGGATGGCAGCATTGCTTTTGCTTTTACAGAAATCGGGGTGTGGGGAGTCTCCAACTCCCCTGTAAACGATTTGGTAAATAGCTAAGTCTTCACTGAATGAATGGTGTACTCAGGAGGAACACAATATTAACATTCCTCAAATTACAAACCCCCAGCCCAGGAAGCTCCCCAGGTGCAAGTGGCTGGATCAACACTTTCTTCTTTCCCTGCGTCTCCCTCCTCCATGCATAGTCATTCACTCAGGCCGGAGGTGGCAATGCTCCCTGTGGCTAACAGGAACATTTTCTACCTCTGCCTTCCTACCACCTCTTTTTTTCTCCCCTAAGATCATGAACTTTCCAGGCACACCTTTTTTTGTAGTTTATTAGTAAGATATCTGTTAATTCTACCTTAGCCAGCTCTCTCATCTTTTCTACCCTCCTTTTTCCTCTCTCCTCCAAACCCATTTCTAATTACCTCCAGGTTACTCCCTGTTTGTCTCTCTTCCTCAGTCTTCTTACTGTATTTTAAAGCAAAGGAAAACCCATGAGCATCTTCTGAACGTGTATGTTAATAATTCCCAAATTGGCATCTTTGAGAATCAGCTGAGCTTCAGTTTTCAATATCCAGTTACCACCTGGGTGTTCCACAAGCCCCTCAAATTCAATAGATGCCAAACTAAGCTTTTGCCGTGACCATCTTGTAACCAAACCAGGTTAATGTTTGGCTGACGTCCAGCAAGCCGAAACGCTGAGACGCCAAGGATTGCAGCAAAGAGAGAGTTTATTTAAAAGGCAGCCGGCTGAGAAGAAGGGAAAACAAGTCTCAGATCCGCCAAAGGGCTCAGGGGAATTACGGGATAATGAACGAAGAAGCAGGGCCGTCTGAGGCGTGGGGAGCGTGGGGAAAGGTGACCGGGAAAAGGTGGGGGTGATTGTTGTTCTGTGCAGGCGTAACGAGGCTACAGGCTTCTGCACGTTCAAGAGTGGAGGCGCTTAGCACGAGCTGAGGTGGAGTTTTCGACCCTCTGGCGTCAGAAGGTCCCTGCGTGGCCACTCATGTGTGCCCATTTGGAGGGTCAGTGGTCCTCTCCAGTGTTAACCAGCTGAGCTCCAACTAGACACAGCTGACTCCAAGTTCCTGGAAAATAACTCGGGCAGATACATACCTTATTGTTCAGGCTACATGCCGCTTGGAGGACATGCAAAACCACCTTGATCAGTGAAGGCAGCTGAAGTGGATTTAAGCAAACCCATGGTTTCACTCTCTCCCAGGTCTGTTCCTCCTCTTGAATTCTCTGATTTACTGGTGCTACCTTCCACCTAGCCAGCCCTTCTAGAACTATTCGGGATCAGTGTCTCCCTCTCCAATCTGATTCCTCCATACCAGCTAGCCCTGCCCTGTGGTCCCTCAATCACCTCAGTACAATAGCCCGACAACTGGTCTTCCTATTGCAGGGTTTTTTTTTTATTCCTATTGCAGTCTTGACCTCACTGAAATCCATTCTCTATTCCAGTGTTGCTAGAGGGCCTTAGAAACTCCCCTAAATAGAGCCTCAGTCTCCCATTTAATACAGCCGTATACTGAGGAGCGCAGAAGGGAGTATGGATTGTAACTATTATTCTTGAGCAAAGCGCTCCAAGGCTCCTACGTCCTGTATTTGCAATAAGAAAATTGGAATTATACTCAAAGTCACTTTTCCTTGAGAATTCTGCTTGCTTACTTCCTTTTTAAAAATGTGTTTATGTCAGTTTTGTATCAGTTTTATAGTTCTGCAAGGACAAATGACTGTGAACTTCGAGGCTTAAAACAACACACATGTATTCCATGGCTCAGAGGTCTGGGCCCAATAGGGCTCAGCTGGGTCCTCTGCTGAAGACCTCCTAAGGCTGAAATCGGGTTGTCAGCTGGGCTGGACTCTTCTCAGGAGGTGCTGGAGAATGTTTAGCTTCCAGGCTCCTTCAGGTTGTTCGTAGAATTCAGTTCCTTGAGGTTGGATTTCCCCATTTCCTTGCTAGCAGTCAGCTGGGGGCCAGTCTTTGCTTGTATAGCTGCCCACGTCCCTTCTCATGCTGTCTGTGTGGCTCTCCCCAGCACTGGTAGGTCCAGCGCGTCTCATGCTTTAGATCTCTCTGCATTTCCCTTCTGCTACAGTCTTTCTTCCCCCTGCTGGAGAAAGTTCACTGCTTGTAGGGGCTCATGCAATTAGACGGGGCCCGCCCAGGACTACCTGGATAATCTCCTGATCTTAAAACCTGTAGTGTTACAGCTGCAGAGTCCCTTTTGCCATTTAATAGAGCATATTCAAAGTCTTCAGGCGTTAGGGTGTCGACGTCTTTGGGGGACCGTTCTGCCTACCACAGTCTGAAGAGGACAGAGAAACTTGTCCAAGGTAAGATAATTGTATTTTGTCTAGAGCTCGCTATGGGCCCTCAATTTTCACCTTAATGTGATGGAGGAGTGAGAGATGCTTTCCACGCCTGGTGAAGGCTTGACTCCAGCTTCCTCTGTGGTCTACATTCTCTGCCACATAAACTTGTCCTAAACTAGCTTGGGGCTGTGTCTGTTGATAGCTGCAGACTCCCACCTTTGGGCAGATGACCCAGTCTCTGTTTGGTCTACGATATTTAGAATGGCGGCTAATTGGTTAAAAAGGAAAAGTGAAACCTCAGCCAGCCCCAGTCTCTTGGTATCTTTCTGCTTTGGTTTTTTGGGGGTTTTTTGTGTGTTTTTAATTGAAGTATAGTTGATTTACAGTGTTGTGTTAATTTCTGCTGTCCAGCAGAGTGATTCACTTATATATACATTCCTTTTCATATTCTTTTCCATTATGGTTTATCACAGGATATTGAATATAGTTCCCTGTGCTCTACAGTTGTTTATCCTTCCCTCCCACACCCTCCCTCCCCCTTGGCAATCCCAAGTCTGTTCTCTCTGCCAGAATGCCAGAGTCACCTATCTGAAATACAAAAAACATGTTTTCTCTCCTGGTTAAAGTTCTCTTCTGCTGCCGGGTCCGCACTCATGGAATGGAGGCTCCATCCTGGGGGGCAGCACACTGAGCTCGGGGCCCTGGTAATGCGGCACGGGTTCCACACCCGGAGAGCAAGCCGAGGGGACTTCAGGCCACTGCCCCCGGCCCTCCAGCAAGTGCTCAGCTCTTAGGAAGGGTGTCACCCCGAGAGAAGCTTCTATTGTCCCCAGAACATTCATGCCCAGGTCTTTCTGTGGACGTATTTTTTCATTTCTCTTGGATAGATACCTGCAAATGAAATTGCTGAGTCATGTGGTAACTGTACATTTAACTTTTTTTTAAACCCTATTTTATTCTGTGTATATTTCTAGATCTAGTGCTGAGACATATACTAGTTAGATAATCATGCTTTTGAATGTACAGTTTCAAACTTTTAAGAAAATGCCAGGTTGTTTTTTTTTGCCAAATTGGTTGTACCGTTTTACACTCCTGCCAGCAAGCACTGTATCAGAATTTCAATCCTTCCACATCCTCAACAACCTTGAAGTATTAATCTTTTAAAAGTTAGTGTGTAGTGGTATCTTGTGATTTTAATTTGCATTTGTCTGATGTCTGTTGGCATTGAACTTGTTATCATATGCTTATTGGCCACTGGTATATTGTCTTTTGTAGGGTTTTAATCTTTTGCCTTTTTTTTTTAATGTCGGTTCATTGGTTTGTTTATTTATTTATTTTTGACTGTGTTGGGTCTTCGTTTCTGTGCGAGGGCTTTCTCCAGTTGGGGCAAGCGGGGGCCACTCTTCATCGCGGTGCGTGGGCCTCTTGCTATCGTGGCCTCTCCTGTTGCAGAGCACAGGCTCCAGACGCGCAGGCTCAGTAGTTGTGGCTCACAGGCCTAGTTGCTCCGCGGCATGTGAGATCTTCCCAGACCAGGGCTCGAACCCATGTCCCTTGCATCGGCAGGCAGATTCTCAACCACTGCGCCACCAGGGAAGCCCTTGCCCATTTTTAATTGGATTGTTTTTCTTATTGTTATTAAATTGGAAGCATTCTTTGTACATCTAGATACAAGTCCTTTTTCAGATGTTTCACGAATATTTTCTTCCATTGTGTGACAGCAAATCATATGGAGTGCTTAGGGCAAGAATAAGCTTGGGTACAAATCAATTTAAATTAAGAGTGTAAACTAAAAGTGCAGAAGGCAGCTGTGAAGTTGATAAATGAATGACTAACATTCTAGGAAGAGAACTCTGGTGATAGCGTGGGGAGAACATTCTGGAAGGGACGGGTCTGAGAGGCAGGCAGCTAATGACAAATAGGGCCATGATGAGACATCTTTAATTCTGGTACAATGGCAAACACATTCAATAATGCAAATCATCACTGTAGCCGTGGAGGCAAATACAAACCACACAGGCTTTGTGTAAGCTTGGCTCTTTGGGAGGAACAACCATTTGCACGTTATAGTACATTTTGTCCATATGTCTCTTAGCAACTGGACACTTGGAGGTAAATCTGAAAATGATGCTGGCAACTCTCTTCCTCGAATTTGAAGAGCTTATGTTCTGACTCAGGATTTTCTAATTAGCCATCATCTCAACCCGTGGTGATCAGAATAGTGAGGGAAGTGTTTTTATTGTAGTGTTTGCTGAGGTGGCCTGTGTTGACTTCATTACAATTCTTATTTCCTCTCATTTCGAACATGCTGAGAAACGCAGTTATTTGTGTTTGGTACAAATAACTCTGGCTTGTAAACATGTCTAAGGGAGAAGCTACTGAAATTCTTAGTAAAATACATTCAGGTGTTTGTTATGCTGAGGATTTCTCACTTTCTGAGCAAGTTAATATTTTACTAATATAAGAATTATCACAAGGCAATTCTCAGGATAGCCACATTCTTGCACAGTTTAGAGAAAAAAAATCACAGGAATCATTATACATCTAGATTTTCCTCATTGCCTTTCACATATTGTCTGGTGTATTTTAATATATATACTTTCATATTTTAAAATCTTGAATTAATTGTTCTAAACCTTCAGTGAGATGGGAGTTCTGTGCAGTAAACCATTAGAAGAAGGGGCATTCTCCCTCACCCAGTTAGGAAGTGGCACAGGCAACCAAATACAGGGTTCCCGGTACTTACTGGGGTTTCAGGAAAAGCACAATGCTGGTCAGATTAGAAAGTAACACGTGAAGATACCACCTGCTCACTCAGTAATGAAGCCGTGGAACTCGGCCCCTTTGTGCTGGACCAGCTGTCTAAAAACTGCTGTTTCCCTGGCACCCCACCATCCCGGCTTGGGCACAGAGGAAGGCCTTACCTGTGTGTGCTGCACAGGTGTTCTGTGAGATGGAGAACCGTGTTCTTGTGGGAGCTGTTTTCACCCCTAAACATTCTCCATTTTGTCCTCTTGGTCAGGAAATCTTAAACAATAATAGCTAATATTTATATAGTTGACAAACCAATTCCAACAGTGCTGCAGGGGTTGCTGGTAAACCGTTTAACAACCAGCTCTTAGAAAAATAAATACATAAAGCCCTGATTTGTAGAATTTGTCCATTTTTGTGGTTTAAGTCCTTTTGCTGCTGTTACCGACCAGGATTCTCAGCCTCCTTAATCAGTAGAAATTGATAAGAGGCCAGACAAGAAATTCAGGCAAAGTTTTACTGGGGTTCCTGCTGCAGCAGCGGGGAGCGAGAACAAGCCACAGTTTCGCTGGCTTGAGCCCCGAGGCAGGGGCTGAGCTGCTTCCTTCTATGGGGCGAGGGTAGGGCTGTGTCCAGGGGTCTGGCCGGAGGAGTGGCTTAGATGTTTTACCCACTTCCTTGGTGGTGCTGTGTGCAGGGGGCATGCGCAGTGTCCTACTTTTGTTCCTGGCTCTTCAGAAGTGGCAGTTGATTTTTTTTTTTTTTGGTCTTTTTGTATCTTGTTGTCCATAATGTGCCTCAACCGCACATGCACACACAGTTGTTTTTAGTCCCTTAGAGTTTCTGTGCATTTTGTTGCTTGGGGAGATGTTTGCCCAGCTGTAAGCACTGCAGCAAAGGGTCCCAGGTCCCAGCCTGTCTCACTATGGCCAATGTCAACGTGAGGTGACTGAATGTGGAGTTGGGAAGGGATGGGCACTGTTGGCTCTGTCCCGTGGGTAACCATCTAGGTTACGGGGCAGGCAGGGTGCAAGAGCTTCTGACGTGCTTTCACTTAGCACCCTCAGACCAACTCAACGAGGAAGGTATTAAATACTCTGTTTTCTGGATGAGGCTTAAAGAAGCTAAGTGATGGGTCAGAAAGTGGTAGAACCGGGACTGGAATGCCGTTGGTTTGATTAACTTGCCCAAAGTCACACGCTGGTGGGAGCTGTCGCATGGCCTCAGAACCAGGGGTGCCATTGGGTGTGCTCGCTTCTCCCCAGAGAGCCCTCTGGATTTTGTTTTCTATTCCGTGACATTAGAAAGCTTCACGTTATGGTCAGGTCTAGACATTGCCAGAAGCACCCTTATTTCATCTACCCTGGTTTAAAAATTACTCCGAGGTAAGACAGAAAAACAAGGGCTGACCTGGGTGGGGCAGAAGAGTGAGTGTGGAAATGGCCCTATCCCCGATTCGCTAGGTGGCTTTGGGAAATCGACTTCCTCTCTTGGTGCTCTGTTTTTCTCATGCATACAGTGGGGATGGTAGGTGCCTGAAGCAGAGGACGTACTTCATACATATTAGCCACTAATACTATCTCCAAATGTTCTGGGTTTTTATATATGTGATGGAACGAAGGAGCTTAGTTTTTTGGAGGAAAGATCACAAGTTCTTTGTAAGTCCAAAAACACAGGGAGTCGTTAATGGGCAATTGACCAACCGTTTCTATGTCTCACACCAGCTTTGTGTTACGAATTCTTAGAAACACATTTCAGAGTTTTGACCAATATGAGGCCTGATATATATAGGTGAGTAATAAAGTAATTTGAGGCCAGTCCTTCCATATCTTTTTAATAAAAATCAGATATTTCAGACATAAAAAGGTGGAGAGAAACTGTCAGGAACAGGCAAGTATTACCCACCTAACCTGAGGAGCAAAGCACTTACATATTGATGAAGCCTCCTAGGGACCCTTCCATGATGCCATTTTCCTCGAGATCACTCCCAGGGTTACCATTATCCTGCATTTTGTGTTTATCTTTCTCTTGCGTGTTTCTTATACTTTATCCTCTGTATGTGGTCCTGAGCAATATCCTCGTGCAAAATACAGAATTGTCTTTTATGTTTTTAAACTTTATATGAATGATATTGTATATGGTCTTCTGCTCCTTGCTTTGTTTTAGTGGCATTGTTTGAGGGATAAATCCATGTTAAACATGTAGCACTAGTTCCTTCATTTTAACTGTGGTATAGTATTCCATTATCATATGAATATATAACCTTAAAAAATTAATTATCCTATTGATGGACATTGAAATTATTGCCACTTTCTAAACCATCCCCAAATGGTTAATATTCTTGTACATGTCACCTTGTACATACATGTGAGAATTTTCTCTGGAATTTTTATCTAGGAGTAGAATTTTTAGGTCACAGGTGTGTGTACCTTCCATTTTACTAGAGAAAAAAACCTCTATTTTCAAAATTGTTGTGTCAGTTTCCTCGTTCACTACCAGTGTATTAGATTTCTCATACATTCATATCCTTAAAATGCTTTTTATTGCTTGACTTTAGAAATATTCCAGATCTGATGGATACGGAGTGGTCTCAGTGCATCCCCTGATGTGTTGGGCATTTACAAGTTTTCTCTCAGATCTTTCCTTTCTCCTATCCTGGAGGGAGCCCATCTCTAAAAGGACCGTTCCCAGCGTCCCTTGCCTGCTGGCTTCCATTTTCATTCAGCTAATGTGAAGCACTGGTGGAAGGTTAAACGGGAGAAGCCAAGGTCTTTTTCCCCATCCACTCTGCCTCCAATGGGGTCTCCATGGCCCCAGCTCACCTTGGCCAGCTCCTGCCATGGCTCAGCTGGATGGCCCCTTCTCCACTCAGGGCCTGCTGGGCAGCCCCAGGTCCTGGATTCTGAAAACACCGTGTCTTCTCTTTCCTTCCCAGCCTAGGGGTTCCTGCAGTTATATCTCTTGGTTGCCTCGACTTTTGGGTTTCCAAAGTCTCTGAATTAAATTTCCTCTGAATTGAAAGACTGGGTGTGAATGTTGTTTTCCAGTCTGAACCCAGCTGATACATCTAACCCAAGTGAGAATATTTTTTTAACATGTTTGTTGGAGTATAATTGCTTTACAATGGTGTTGAGCTTTTCTTTTTCTTTCTTCTTCCCTCCATTCTTCTTTCCCTCTCTTCCTTTTTCTTCTGCCATTTACATCATCTCTGCTGTAAATTATTTGCACGTGTCTTTGTGTATTTTTTCTATAGGTTTTTTTTCTTATTGATTTATAAGAATTCCTATAAAATTCTGAATGTATATGAGTTGCAAATGTTGTATCCTGGGCTGTGGCTTGTTTTTTCACTTTTTAAGTGATGAATTTTAATGCTCAGGAATGTCTGTTTTAAATGTAATCAGATGTATCAATCTTTCCCTTTGTGGCTTGCGATTTTAACATCATTTAAGAATCCTTTCCTACCCAGGAGTTTAAAAGACATACTACTGTTTTTTGTTTTGCACTTTTCTAACTTTTGCTTTTCACATTTCACATTCACATCTTTGTTCTTCATGTGTCAGGCATTTAGTTCACCTGAAATTAATGTTTATCTATGGTGTGGTGTACAGGTCTGATTATTTCTTTCACATGGGTAACCAGTTATCCTAGGATCAGCAGCCTGCTGCAGCTACCTCGTACCAGCTCCTGAAAGTTCATTATTAATTCTCAGGCATCGCGTTAGCTGGTTGTTAAACACATTGCTAGCTCATATGGGCCACAGCAGGAATTTTTATACCACAGTTATGGGCAAACGCTACAAATCAACTCCCTCTCCAACCCCTGGGGAACCATACTAGCATGCCCACTGCACAGAACTCTCTATCAAGAACCTTGTTGCACAGTGCAGTGTTTCAAATTGAAGGTTACGACTCTGTAGCGCTTATGGAATCAACTGCATGGGTCGCAACAATTGTGTGTGTGTGTGTGTGTTTTAAATAAAACAGGGCTGAATAGAAAAATACTGGAATGCATTGCACATAGTAATTGTAACTATTTTCCTTGAATCTTCTGTTTTGGTTTTATGTATATATTTACCTACATGACTGTATGGTTTGGGTTGCAGTGTTAAATGCATTTCTCACTGTGGGTAATTGGTAAAACAAAATGTGAAAAACACTGGACTATTCTGTCCTTTCCTTTCTGATTTCCAAAGCCACTTCTGTCACGTGTCAGGTTTTTGTCTATGAATATGTCAGTGCCTGAGTTTCCCATCTGTTCGTAGGTTTCTTTGGCCCTTCCCTGTACCAGGTTGCTTCATTCTTCAAGCTTTAGGGAGATCTTCATAGCTGCCAGAATGAGGGTCTTCACCCACCTTGAAGTTCTTCAGAATTGTCATGTCTGTTCTTGGTTCTTTGCTCTTCTACATAAATTTTAAGACAAAGTTGTCAAAGTCCATGAACAATACTGTTGGGATTATAACTGAAGCTTTATAGCTTATTTGGGGGAGATTAACAACCTTATCATATTCACTCTTATCCTTGAAGGGGATATATCTCCACTGACATAGAACTTCTTTAATGTCTTTCAATAAATGTTTATAATTTCCTTCATAAAGATATGCACATTTTCATTAGATTTACTTCTAGTACCTTACATTTTGTTGCTATCATATACGATATGCTTTAAAATTGTATGCATATGTTATTTTTGTGTGTAGGAATGCAATCTATTTATATATATTTGTCTTATTCTGACCTCAATTTGTAATTCTAATAATTGGTCTGTTTTTCTCTTGAGTTTTCTCAAGTTTGATTTAGATAATGAACACTATCTGTGAATGATTGTTTTATTTCTTCCTTTAAAATAATTTTTAAATTATTTAAAACTAATGTTTCACCATTAAATAGGATATTTGCTATAGTTTTACAAATTTTACCAGGTTAAGGAAGTGCCTTTTTATTCCTAGTTTGCACAGCACTTTTGTTTTGTTGTTTTTTTTAATTTACTGAATTATAGTTGATTTACAATGTTGTGTTAATTTCTGCTGTACAGCAAAGTGATTCAGTTATATATATGTGTGTGTGTATATATATATATATATATATATATATATATATACACACTCTTTTTCATATTCTTTTCCATTGTGGTTTATCACAGGATATTGAATATAGTTCCCTGTGCTCTACGGTAGGACCTTGTTGTTTATCCATTCTCTATATAATAGTTTGCATCTGCTAACCCCAACCTCCCAATCCATTTCTCCCCCACCCACCCTCCTCCTTGGCAACCGCAAGTCTGTTCTCTATGTCTGTGAGTCTGCTTCTGTTTCATAGATAAGTTCATTTGTGTCATATTTTAGATTCCACATATCAGTGATAGCATACGGTATTTGTCTTCCTTTTTTTGACTTACTTCACTTAATATGATAATCTCTAGTTGCATCCATGTTGCTGCAAATGGCATTTCATTCTTTTTTGTGGCTGAGTAGTATTTCATTGTGTGTGTGTGTGTATATATATATATGTATATATATATATATATACACACCACATCTTCTTTATCCATTCATCTGTTGATGGACACAGGTTGTTTCCATGTCTTGGCTATTGTAAACTGTGCTGCAGTGAACACTGGGGTCTGTATATCTTTTCGAATTACAGTTTTCTCCAAATATATGTGCATGGCATTTGTTTTTAATTTTTTTTAATTGAAGTATAGTTTCCGTACAATATTATATAAGTTACAGGTGTACGATATGGTGATTCACAACTTTTAAAGGTTATACTCCATTCATAGTTATTATACAATATTGGCTATATTCCCTGTGTTGTATGATATATCCTTGTAACTTATTTTATACCTAATAGTTTGTACCTTTTAATCCTCTACTTCTCTCTTGCCCCTCCCCGCTTCCCTCTCCCCACTGGTAACCACTAGTTTGTTCTCTATATCTGTGAATTTGTGTTTTTAATTTTTAATGGTGTTAATTTTATCAAATGTTTTTCTTATTCTATTTTCTATATTAAGTACAATCTTTTGTTGTGTTAAAATTTTTATTAAGTTGAGGAAATTTCCTTCTAATTTTGCAAACAAATATGCTATGTTTTTAAAATCATAAATTAAAAAAAAGTTTTTCTCCATCTACTGAGATGATTTTGTTTTTCTCTTTTATTCAGCTAATGTGATAATAGATAAAATATAGATTTAAAAAACAATAGGTTTTTCTAAACTTAACTCATATTCTTGGGATAAAACCAGTTACCCATTTGAGTCATAATTTTTGTTGTTTTCTAATTACTGAATCTTCTTTGCTAATATTTTATTAAGGAGGATTTTATCAGTGTTGTGAGTGAGATTAGTGTTGTTATTTTCATTCTTTAAATCATTCTAACCTTGGAGTAATACTGGTCATGTAATATGTGTTTTGGGGTGGACAATTCTTCCTCTTTTTCTATTTTATGGTAAAATTCCTACATGACAGAGATCTGTTCCTTCAATTGTTGGTAGATCTCATTTGTAAAACTGTTTCATCACTTTTCCCCTGATCCCATGGGCAGATTTTTATATTCTTGATCGTCTTTAATATTTTAAAGTCTATTTGGAGTTGTCTTAGTCAGTTTGAGTTGCTGTAACAAAATGCCACAGACTGGGTAGCTTATAAACAACAGAGGGCTTTACAGAGGACAGAACAGAGGACACGGCACTTTCTTTCCGTGTCCTCACATGGTGCCAGGGGCTAGAGATCTTGCTTTCATAGGGCACTAATGTAATTCATGAGGGCTCCACTCCCATGGCTTAAGCATCCCCCAAAGTCCCCACCTACTAGTACCATCACCTTTAAGGGTTAGGATTTCAATATATGAGTTTGAGGGGACGTAAACATTTAGACTACAGCAGGGAGTCTGTGCTTTTTTTCCCCTTTGAGTCAGTTTGCTAACATATTCATCTAGAAAATGGTTTGTTTTATCTAACTTTTCTAATTCACTGGGAAAAAATTGTTCATAGTATTTTCTTGTTTTGGGTATTGAATATTCATTTGTAGTTAAAGGCAGTCTCTTCATTCCTGTTATTAGCTAGTTATCTCTCTCACCAATCTTTTCAAAGCTTTAGCTATTTTATTAGTGTTTTTAAATAATGAATTTCTGGTTTTGTCCATCCTCCCAAATGTATTTTTGTTGTCAGTCTCATTGCTTTGCTCTTCCTTTCTTCATCTATTAACTGTGGCTGCTTTACCATGACTCCTTTTCTTCCTGGGACTAGGCAGTGGAGCTTAATTGGAGGAAGAAGAAAATGTACTATTCTTGAAATGAAATTAAGCCGAGAAAAACTGAGGCTGGATTTCTTCTGAGAAGTGCTAGACTCAAGTTGTTCTTTACAGAAAAAGTTTTGAAACCCTTCTTCTGAGCTATTTGGAAAGCCCTAGAAGGTATGTTCTAGGGGAACATTTTCAGAGAATGTTAGTGCTCTTTTTATTGCATAACAAATTTCTATGCAATCTTAGAGGCAAACTGAAAAGGATCACTATTTTCTTTCTTGTTGTGATTCATTGCAAAGCTCATAAATGATATGTTATAGCATGATAGGAAAGGGAGGAGAATATAAGAAAGCGATGACTATCTATATAATTTATTTCTAAGTCAGAGTTCCCAGGCTAAGCTCTGGCATTTTGCCTTGCTGATGCATGCCTACCCACACGGAACCAAGGCCCGCACAAACAGCAGGAGTTTCCCTATACTCCCAGCATCTGCAAGCACCCAAGTGATACGCAATTGTTAGGAAGTTCGTTCGTCTAGATCATTATTGTCACCCACCCATCTTGTCCCTTTGTTAACTCAGAATTTCTTATGTCCTCTGAGCCCACTTTGGGCGGACACTTCCATCTCTCAATATAACAGAATTTTTTTTTTAATCCAGACGCTCCTAATTTAGTGGGTACAAATAAGTAAACAAACAACTGTGCATTACAATAAATGCTGCATTAGAAATGTGCAAAGGGTACCACGAGAGCTAGAGACAGAATCCTTCCCTAGTCTTAAGGAATCATAACAGGTTTCCTGGAGGAAGGCTGGTGGAATCCCTTTCAGAATGGGCATGGAGGGGTAAGAACAGTTGAGGCCAGAGGGATGAAGGGATTGGTGGACCGTATAAAGGCAGTGAGGCCAGGCCACAGAGGAGCCAGTGTCGCGTCTGCTGAAACGCTCCAGGAATAAGAAAGCAGGGAGGAGTGGAGGAGGGAGTGGTGGAGCATCCCTTTCTTATTGGATCGGCGGTGGTGCTGTCCAGCACAGAAGATGGGTACCAACTCTCTGGTTTCACCTAAAGGAGGACGGTGTCACTCACTCAACTAGAGCCCCTCCAAGGCTAAGCTATGGGCTCCCGTCTCACCTGGCTGGTCTGCCACCTGCATGTGCCCTCAGATGACTAGACCCTGCCACTTGCTGACCTTTTCTCCTACCTTGTCATTTCTAGAAGAGAGTATCAGCTAAGCCAGGGTGGTCAGGAATCGGGGCCCAGCTTGATCCAGGCAGTAAAAGCCATGCCTTAGGACATGAAAGCTGGATGAAGACCATGCTGGTTGACCAGCAGGCTGACCCCACCATGTGGGAAGGGGCAGCAAATAGGGGACCTAAACATTCTTAGAGAACGTTATGTTTCAAAAATAACTTCAAAGTTATTGCCATAAGAAACATAAGAAAATTGTGTTCGAATTTCTTACACTTACATCAGTTGACATAAAGATCTTAATCTTTATATCCGGCTCTTGGGTCTGCGTGGAAGAATGTCAGATAAGACTGTAGGGGCCATCAAGTTGTTAGGGGCGGAATGCGCATAACTGACAGTATCTTGGGCCCTTAGTGTTTCACCTGTCCTTCTGCTGACCCTACCCAGGACTATACTGTGCAGTAAATCACTTCTCTGTCATCAAGGGCTTTGTAGTTAGTAGGTATTATTTAATAGTCATTAGGACCAGGTAACCTGTATGCTGAGTTAGTCCCCAAACAATGATGAAAAGCTTTGGTGACGTATTCCTGGCGCCCATGAAACTAGTTATCCATTCATGAATCTTGAGTTAAGAATGCACTTCCTGTTTCTAAGCACCTACCCCCGCCCCCGCCCCATACCCTAGGTTAACTATAAAATTGTCCCAGTGGCCCATTGGTGTGCAAATGCCACATTCTTCCAGATCATTTTCTTCCCCCTCACCTCCCATCCCAACCCCACCCTCTGAGTAAGTTACCCTATAATAAACTGATTCATTGATTATAGGGAGCTGCCCCTCTCGCTCTTCTGCCTCAAGAGGTCTTCTCAGTTCAGTGAGCATTTTTCCTTCCCTCTGTCCTCCCACATGACCCCACACGAAAGGCTGGTAAATTGGGCTAAGTCCCTGATCCCAAGTGTTTCCGGGGCAGAGCGGCTGCGATGACCCCCAATCAAGGGAATAGCTGAGATCTGTAGCAAATGTTGCAGAGCATTTTCATGAGCTGCGTCTCATCTATTTCTCACCAAACCCTGCGCCCTATGCATTACACCGTATCGATAATGCTCGCTCTGCAGGTGGGGAAGAGGTGCTGGCGGAAGTTACATAACTAACCAAGCTGGTGAGTGGAACATTCAGGACTCACACCCAGGTCTTTAGCTCAGCCCACGCTCCTCTCCTTAACCACAGCTGCGGCCTTGGGCAACTCTTGGTTAGTTATGAGAGGATGGACGTGGGCAGGAGTCTAGTCCTTTAAGGTCTGGCGGACTGAGTGGGTCTCAGTCCTGGGGAAGCACGGTGGGAGTCTGAAGTGAGAGCAGGGTCAGCGATTAGAGGAATTGATCTCGTACGCCTTACACTCCTTCCTCCAAGGCCATGGTCGAGGCAGCTGGAGTGTACAGGTGGGGCTGAAGTGGCCTCAGAGGGCAGTGTGCAGGAGGAGGGAGGGGCCAGGTAGTTGCAGCAGGACTTTGCTTTTTTCACCTCAAAGTAAAGATTATTCTCATGCTGCTCGGTAACCTTGAGAACATTGTTCTACTCCCTTATCTCTCAGACTCTGAAATTATTTGGGTCTCTGAACGCCTGTTCTGTGAGGATGTCAAGGTCATCCTTGTCCTCAGGATGCTTACATTCCAAAGGGATATAGTGAATTTGAAAGGTCTCTGTAGAAGGCAGAATATTAAAAATAAAAGTTTTAAAGAACCTATTCTGGGGGACCTCCCTTGTGGTCCAGTGGTTAAGGCTCCACGCTTCCACTGCAGGGGGCATGGTTCCATCCCTGGTCGGGGAACTAAAATCCCATATGCCACATGGACAAAAAAAAAAGACAAAAAAAAACAGGACCTATATTTTGAAAACATAGAAGAGGGAGATTTTTTCAATTGAGCAACAGATAAGATTTTTGAATGGATTTGGTCTTTGAGCTGACCTTTCTCAGGCAGTAGGATTTTGATGGGCAGGGCTGGGGGCAGCCTAGGGAGGAAGTACCAGAGCCTGGAAGAGCCAGGGGTACAGGTTGACTGCCTGCATGGGGGTGAGTGATGGCAGGTGATGTGTGCGGCCAGGTCATAGGTTTTATGTGTCAGAATAAGGAGTTTGTATGTAACTATAGTGATAGTGGAGACCCTCTGAACATTTTCCCACAGGGAAATGGCACAGTGAGAGGATAATTAAGAATCAGTGATACTCTTCCAGAGAGGAACTAGTGATTTAGGGCATAAGGAAGGTAATCAATGCATTAAAAAAAAAAACAAGTTTGCTAGAGTATGATGCCCAGCTGTTTGATCAAACAGTAATGCAGATGTTGCTGTGAAGGTATTTCTAAGACGTGACTAATCAGTAGACTGTAAGCATTGCAGATGACCCTCCATAATGTGGGTGGGCCTCATCCAGTCAGTTCAAGGCCTTAAAAGTAAAGACTGAGGTTTCCTGAAGAAGGAATTCTGCCTCAAGACATAAAAACCCTGCTGACTGCCAACTGCCCTGTCCTGCAGGGTTTGGACTCAAGTCACGGCATCAACTCTCACCTGACTTTCTAGCCACTGATTTTGGACTTAGAAGTCCCCAACAGTCACGTGAGCGAGTTCCTTAAAATGAATGTTGGCAAAGACAGTGTCATGTGCACAGTATTTTCACCCCAATCTGGCGGAATAAGAATGGGCCTTGGGCCTTAGAGATAAAGAACCCATAGAGCCTGTGCAGGTTATCACCTAGTGTGGGAATATTTTTCCCAGATGAGTTGTCCCTTTGTTCTGTTTAAGCAGGTATGTCAGCGGCCCTCAGGCACAACCCCAGCTTTCGGTATTTCAGACCCAGTCAGGGTCCTTCTATTGCCGCTGGGGAGCGGTGCTCAGGAGCTTGGGGGTTCATAGGCTAATTGCCTTGCATTGGCCATGGTGGAGGTGGACCCACCAGCTGTGAGGACCACGGCATACTATTGGAGCTAATCCTGCTCTGCCCCTTCTCTATGTGAGTAAAGACTTGTTCTATCTGGTGCTTGACTGCGTAGTGTCTTCCTTGGTCACTCCAATACCAAGGTGCAATGGGCATAAGTGTGTGGAGTCCTTTCCTGAGGCTGGCAGTCAGTACAGCGTACTCTGCTTGACAATAAATCTCTCTCTCTGTCAGTCAATCAATTAATCCTCTCTCTATATATATTCCTATATATAGATCGATGTATCTATCTACCTACCCATCTGTTATATATATCTTCTGTTGGTTCTGTTTCTCTGGAGAACCATAATACCTACCCCACCTTTTCCCAGAAGTGTTTCCAGATGGCTGGGCAGCCACATTCAGTGCAACCTGGCTTTACATTTCGTAGGTTTAAGCAATTGTTTAGGGCAAGGAATGTGCCTGCAGTAGATTTTGGAGCATCTCCTTTATGTCCTCTCAATCCCTTGCTCACTGTTCCAGACCATTGCCCTGCTGGCTGATGATGTTTACAGCACATGCATTAAAGGAATAAAAATGATGGGCTCAGCAGAGACTGAACTCTGGAATCTGGAAATAGGATTCAGTCAGCAACTGATAGTAGTAAACACTAACAGCCGACTCATTAATGCCTTAAGACTGCTCATTCTGCCTTCAGACTTCAGTATCATATGTTTATGAGGATGAGTTGGCATCTCTGAAGAAAGCAGGAAGATTGTAGAGTAAATTTAATTAAACCATGATAAGAAGACATCTTGGAGCCATGACAAGACGCTGATGGGAAGTCTTGGTGATGTTGATAAGGGAGAGATGGAGAGTCAGGGCTGGGACACACTTTGTCCAGGGCTGATAAATCAGGGCTCTATGAGGGCATAATCTCAGGCCTCCCAAGTGGCACTGGTCCTCACCACACTCACACTCCGAGATTTCTCCGTGACCTGGAAGACGTACTTCCTCCTCTTGGAGCCCAGTATTCTTGTCTGTAACGTGACAGGGTTGGGCCAGATGATCTCTAAAATTTCTTTCTTGTTCTGGCCTTCTATGACTCCATAATTTGTTTTCTCCCATCGGCACTGTGATTTGGAAAAGAATGAGATGATGTTCTGGTGGAATTTGACAGCTATAGTTCTCTCAGTAAATCAAGTAAAAGTATTCATGTTTTGGTATTCAAATACAACTTTGCGAGCTCTGATTAGCATGGACAAGTTCCCTTTCCCAGATTAATCCTGGGCAGATTCATCAGATTCATCAATCAAACCGTCTGACTAGTCCCACTCATCCTTCCACAGCACGTCACACAGCAGCATCCTAAGGTTGGGAAGGGGTACCCTCCCTGTAACAAACAAGGAAAATAGCTTTTAAAAACACAGCAAAAATTTAGGCAATACGCGAAAATATAAAGGAAAAAGCAAAAATGGCTAAAATCCCACCACTCAGAGATGATCGCCATTGACATGTCTGTGGCCATTCTTGCATGTACTTTTTATATTTAGATATACTCACATATGTATTTTTGTTTAAGTGAGATCATACTGTATACACAATTTTGCAATGCTTTTAAAAGTTTATTGAAAACATATTTGAAAATTTTGAGTTCAATAATTTTATTGTAAAATTTAAAATTATAATATATTTTTCTTACATTTAAAGAAGGGATCTTGGCATAAAAAGGAAAGATTAGAGGATTTGCTTTCTCAACCCACAGCTGTACCATCCATGTCTAAAGATGCTGAAGAATGTGGAAACTGACACAACAGAATTCTGTGACTCTCAAAAGAGACTGTGCGAAACTCTAAATGAAACAAATGACAAAAGTTCTGTTTCCTTCACTTTGTGGGTGTTGATAATTTGCCAACTGGGTCTTATGCAATAGAAAATTTTCAGATAATATAGAGTATCAGTTAAATTGTCATTCTATATTGCCAATTTAGATTTGCCAATTTTGAGACCAATAACTCAGAGTTTAAAGAATAAATAATCGAGTATTTTAAACATAGACCTGATGAGCTCTTTAAATGCCAAAAATGATTTGTTCCAACTTTTTGAACTAAAAATGAAAACTCCGTGAAGCATCTTCTAGGATAAGTTACATGATTGAAGGAGCACAAACAACTCAGAGGCAAATCCTGTAACGATTTTGTAATCAGACGTTGCTCACTGCCTGCTGGTCAGAGAGTAAGTAAAGGAGATCCCAGCAGTACCACTTTCCAAGGTTACAGCAACTCAGTGAATTCAAGATTTAGCTACAAATGTGAAGATGAGTTCACATCTCTTCTGCAGAATTGCACCTTTCACCTTACAAATGGATTGGTCTATAGACATGGCTGTACTGACTTTTTGCTGACGTTCATCTCATATCAGCACTAACTCAGCACAAAGAAGAGGTTCCTATACGTGAATGTTCCGCAGTAAGCTCCAGCCGCACTGGAAAATTCAAAGCGTTGAATCACTTTTTCTGAATCTTATGGTTTATCCTTGGGACAAATGTGTTGACATTTTATTGAAGACGCAAAAGCAGTGGTGGGTAAAAACGCTGGTGCCATAATACAAATTAAGGCAATTGCACTGCACCAGTGGTGTTTGTATTCTTCCAACATCACTCACGCCCTGAAAAAACAAATGCCAGTTTCACTTAACAATGACCTTGATGCAACAGGAAAATATTATGTGAGACAAAACGGTGAGGACACATAAGACATTTCTGCTGTAGACTGAAGACAGTTGTTTCAAGGAAAAGCTCTTTGAATTGCAAGCTGAGCTGACTGCTTTATATGTAGGAGACCATTTTTACTTGATAGAACAAATGACATACAAACCATGATTATTCAGACAGGTGGATTTGGCGGGCATTTTTTTTGAAAACTAACAAAGTAGACTGTCACTGCCAGGACTGACATTTTTGGCTAATTTTGTATTTTTTGCTAATGATAAAGTTTTGACTTTCAAGAGATTAGAATTTTGGAAAACCTGTGTCTTCTACTGTGAGCTTGACAGCTTCCCAATACTTAAAGATATTTTGGGGACTTTCCTGGTGGTCCAGTGGGTAAGACTTCACCCTTCCAATGCAGGGGGCCCGGATCCAATCCCTGGTCAGGGAGCTAGATCCCGCATGCCGCAACTAAGAAGTCCACATGCTGCAATTAAGACCCGGTGCAGCCAAATTTTAAAAAATTAAAAAAAGATAATTTTTGATGAGATTGATGGAGATATTGATAAATGTGATTTTTTTGGATATTGTACAATTTGTTGATATCAACATTTGGAAGATCTGCACAGTGTTACGAGCGGTTATTTACCAAAATGTGATCTAGTAAAAAAAAATATATGCATAAGTAAGAGATCAACTTGAAGTACAAGATAGACCAGTGGATTTTAATGTTACAAAGTACAAAAGGTTCATTGATATTTCAGGTTCCACAATGCAGTTTACCTGTAAGAAAGTACTGCTGTTGAGTTTTGGTATTGTACCAAAGAAGGTTATCCACAGTTATTTAAAGGCTATTTAAATGTTCCTCTCATGTGGAGAAAAGGGAATCCTTGTGCATTTCTGGTAGGAATGGAAATTGGTACAGCCATTGTGGAAAACAGTATGGAGGGTCCTCAAAAAATTAAAAATAGAACTACCATATGATCCATGAGCACCATTTCAGAGTATATATATCCAAAGGAAACAAAAAACTGGATGTTGAAGAGATATCTGCATTCTCATATTTATTGTATTATTCACAAGAGCCAAGATACGAAACAACCTAAGTGTCAACAGATAAAGATGTGTCATATACACACACACACACACGCACACACACACACACACACACGTATACACACACAGTGGAATATTATTCAGCCATGAGAAAGAAGGAAATCCTGCTGTTTTAACAATGGGAATGGAATTTGAGGACATTATACTAAGTTAATTAACTAGATGGGAAGAATCTTTCACAATCTATTCATGTATCTGATCACCAGGATGTACACTTTAAATATTTTAAAATTCTATTTGTCAATTATACCTCAATAGTAAAGCTTTTAAAAATGCTCCTCTCCTTTCCAACTAAATATCTCTGTGAAGTTTGATTTTTTTTCTACCAAAACTGTGTATTGCAACAGATTGAATGCAAAAGAAAATATGAGAATCTCTTAAGCTAGACAGTAGAGATGTGCAAAAAATGTAAAACAATGCCACTCTTGTCCCTAAACATTACTGTAGAAAATATATTTTTCATAAATATGTTAATATGAAATGGGTTTATTGTTATCTTTAAATCAATTAATATATATTTTAATTCTTAGCTTTAATTTCTAAAATGATAAATATTGATAACTATCCATAAAAACAAAAGCTCTTTAGGGTCTTCAATGATTTTTAAGAGCATAAAGGAATTCTGAGGACAAAATACTTGAGAACCAGTGGTCTAAAGTAAACCCTAGTTCACCCAATTTATTTAATTAATGCCTTAATTGAAATGGCCTATTATATTTACATTGTTTATTGAAAAGCTATACTCTGCTAATGAAATAAAATTTAGCTTATGCCTTATAAAATTGTTCGTAAAAGAACAGCTGCTCAAACAATAACATTGATTTAGCATTTAAATGTATGGTTCAATAGTACCTATAGTTTTTTTTTCTTTTTAGTGAATTTGAAGTCAAAACTTATATTTTCACCTCCTATTACCCTTTCTTTAATTTTAGTATTAGCTTAGCCAAAGGGGGAAAATGGATTCATTTGACCAAAATGGTTCAATGACTAGGATCCACATTAAATGTGTACTACTGTTGACTCATGGGCAAACTTATTCCTTTCTATCTCAATTTAAATTAGCCTTCATTTTTAAATAAGTCTAATCCCTTGTTGGTCACATTGTTTGCAAATAGTTTCTCCCATCCCATAGGTTGTTTTTTGTTTTGTTTATGGTTTCCTTTGTTGTGAAAAAGCTTTTAAGTTTAATTAGGTTCCATTTGTTTATTTTTTCCATTACTCTAGGAGATGAATCCAAAAAAAATTATTGCTGAGATCTATGTCAAAGAGTGTTATGCCTATGTTTTTCTCTAGGAGTTTTATAGTATCTGGTCTTATATTTAGGTCTTTAATCCATTTTGAGTTTATTTTTGTATATGGCATTAGAGAATGTTCTAATTTCATCGTTTACATGTAGTTGTCCAGTTTTCCCAGCACCACTTATTGAAGAGACTATCTATTCTCCACCGTATATTCTTGCCTCCTTTGTTGTAGGTTAATTGACCATAAGTGTGTGAGTTTATTTCTGGGCTCCATTGTTCTATGTGTCTGTTTTTGTGCCAGTACCATATTGTTTTGATTACTGTAACTTTGTAGTATAGTCTGAAGTCAGGGAGCATGATTCTTCCAGCTCTGTTCTTCTTTCTCAAGATTGTTTTGGCTATTCGAGGTCTTTTGTGTTTCCATACAAATTTTAAAAAATTTGTTCTAGTTCTGTGAAAAATGGCATTGGTGCTTTGAATAGGAATTGCATTGAATCTGTGGATTGCCTTGGGTAGTATGGTCATTTTAATAATACTGATTTTTTCCAATTCAACAACATGGTATATCAAAAATGCAATTACTTTTTAAGAACAGTTCCTGATTTGTTTTCCCTATCCATTTGAACTACTCATGATCCATTGCTCTGGAGCTCAGAGACTGCCCAGAACCAAATAACCCTTTAGGATGGTGGCCGCACTGAAAATCAGGCTTGGCTTGCCCACCATCAAGTTCTTTTTTCCACCTTTGAATTTGAATGAGAAATGACATATAATGTCCATTAATTTAGGATAAGACCAACTTCATCTCCTCCCTACTCCCACCTCACCCAGACCTCCCCATGTCCTTTTCTAACCATGGCACAATCCTTTCTTTGATGTACTGCAGCCCCAGGCAATATGTACACACAGAAAGTAGCTTTCTGAATATTGTTTTTTTACAAACTTTCTCCAGCAAATTTCAAAATTAGCTTACAAGCTCAGGAGTTCAGCCTGACCTGGAATTTTCATGTGAACATTAGATATAGTTAGAAAAAAAAAAAAGATCAAGAACACCTAAGACCAAAGCATCTTTGTTGAAGCTGCTCAGAGGGAGAGTCTGTGATGTTCATTCTAGCCTCTTGGCAGTAATAAATAATTCCGAGTTCTGCGTTATGACATAGAGGTGAATTCCACAAGGTCACTGGGGTTGAACCTGATGGTATGAAACTTCAGGTGTTCTGATGAAGAAGTGAATTTTGAATAAAGTGTGAGCATCAGACCAAGAATTGTAAAAATGAAAACCTAAAAAGGTTTTGGTCAAAAAAACATTTTACAAAATGAAGAGGAATGTGTTTTATGACCTTGAATACTAAGTCCTGATTCCAAACATCACAAAACCACATAGAAGAGAATCTCTCCAGTGTAGTACAGGAGGGAAGACACTCCATTCTGGTGCTTGCCTGGTGTGTAAAGAGAGACAGGCTGGTCCCCTGGGAAAGGACAGGGACCTTTAACTCCTAGGACTTGAGTTCAGTACTTACGAGCTCTATGACCTCACATTACTTTGCTAAGTCTCATTTTCCTCCTGCATAAAATAGCAGTCAGAATACCACTTACCTCCTAAGATCGTCTTGAGATGAGCTATCATTGGAAAACATTCAGCAGAGTGTTCAGTGGTAAGGATGCAATGACTGGCAGCTTTACTCTTATAGTTTAACTGGGATGTGCTTTGCAATCGCCTCCTATCAGAGTTCCCCAAACTTGCCCCACCAGAGGAATCACTTGGAATACTTATTAAGCATATGGATTCCAGGGCCCTGCCCCAGACCTACTGAACCTGCATCTCCAGGGAAGGGGCCTGGGAGTCTGTTTAAAAAGATCATCATGGCTCCAGGCACATTTGGGAAACATTGATATGTTAGTAAAACCCCATATTCTCTATGTGGGTGGGTCTCAAATTTGGGGATCTGGTTAAAATACACACTGCCAGCATCCCCACCCTCCAGAGCTTCTGATTTGGCTCTGAGATGGAGTCTACAAAATTGTGTTTTTAAATAATCCGCCCTGGTGATTTATGGGGAAAAGGGCTCTCAGCCCACACTGGGGGAAACACTGCCCAATGTTGTCATACCCACATTTAGACCAAAAAGAGAACTCTAAGAGGAGTCTGTTATCTGGGGGAGTGTCCTATAGGTTTACTTCTGCTACCAGTTCACGGAATATAGGAATTAGAGGGAATCACTTGGCCGTCTATTATTCTTTCTCACAGATTAAAATTGGTCCCTTCTGTGCCAAGTTCTTTGGCTTGGGGTTAAAAAGTAACAGTCTATTATGCATTTGATGTGTCTATTCAGGGTTTGCACGGTTGTGCTTATACAGGCCTTTTTATCTGCTCTCATCACCTAATCTGATTTCATGCCTTGTAGGCACCCTGAAGGGCAGGATGTACTTGCTTAACTTGTATGTGATGCTGAGCACTGCTGAGGCATTGCTGATGAGCAGAGGGCCCAAGGGGAGCATGAACAAAGGAGCTGAAAGCTGGCCTGCTCGTAGAAGCACTCAGGTCAGAGTGAGGCTCTGTAGTGCTGCACTTACCAGCTGCTCCAGTGTGCCCCTCCTCAGGGTTCTGGATTCACCCAATGTGCTGAGAGAAGCAGCAGACAGATCCTTACAGTAGAGTCAGGATACATGGACATTATATGTATAGACTTGATTGTACAGCACTTGATGGGTCAAAGATAAACACACAACCATGTAAGCAGCTGAAAGAAAGGTCTGGAAAGATGTGCCAGGATGTCTGGGCTGGGGTGTGTGGAGGGCTGGAAGAGAAGCACAGCCCAAGCAGAGGAGAGCAGGGAGCTGCTCTGCTAATCCCATAGACCTCAACCATGCACAAAGAAATCATTTCATTGGGACAAGTGTGCAGTCGCCCACACAAAGTTAAGAGCCAAGACAAAACAGGATTTAGGGCATACGCATAACCAAGTGTGTCACTAACACGAGGGAGCATCTTGCTAAATAACTGACGTTTCTAAGTGTGTATGAGCGTGTGGGATCAGTGGACCTGGGGCTTGGGTCATTTCATCCACCTCCTTTGGAAATGGATTCACTCTATTCTTAGAAGCCAACCCAGGAAGTCAGTCTTATTTTTCATAATGTTTCAATTCCAAACTCTACAGTTCTTGAAATTCATTTAAAGTAATCATTCAGGGCGTTTTTATTTCTGTAGCTGTCTCTTTTATCTATGACAATACAAAAGCTTGAAATTTGCCTCTGATAAGCAGCATCATTTAGAGAGTTAGCATGAAGAATAAAAACTGGGGAAGCAGTAAAGTCTATTCCTCTCTCCATTCCTTGTTTGCTGGGAGAATTCTGGCAAGTGTGTTAAACTCCTAGCTCCTGAATTTCTTCCCCCTAGGTCCACAGTCAGTCACTAGCTGAGCCATGCTCACACAGCTCTCCTAAGGATGGAGATGAAAGTGTCTTTCCACAACTCCACAGGGATCATGCCCGCTGAATAATAAAGAGGATGAATAGCTTAAAATTATAGGTGAGGTTGGAAATTGTCAGAATGCAGGTCTTCTTACTAAAGTTCTAGGAATCTCAGTGTACTGATTGAAGCAGGTCTCTCGTTTGTTTTTTAATGGCCACACTGGTATCCACCAATAACAGAAAATCTCATCAGTATCCTTTCTTTCCCCACATACCTGCTCCATATAGCCTAGAGGCAAAGGAGGGCTTAATTTGTTTGTGTCATGAGCAGGGAGGTATTCAGAAAATTAAACCATGGATCAATCTGAAGCAGACACAGTCAGAAGGGATCTCATCATGAAGTTCTACGTATGAATTTCCCATATTCACAGAACTCAAGCCAGTTTGTAAACCTCATGTGTTTCTTTCCTCCCAACTTTCCATCTATCGCTACTGACCTAAATATTTGTTAGAAATGTTTTTAGCTGCAAGTAGTAAAGCCCAGCTATGAGTAGCTTAAATATCATGAGGATATTTATGGTTCACTGGGTGAAACAACTCAGGGTTGCTTGGCATCTCAACAACGCCATTAAGGACCCAGACCATTTATTCCTCTGCTTCACCGTCCTTAGAGTGTGGGCCTGTTTTCCTCTTGCCTGTTTTCCAGTGCTCGTAAGAAGGCTGGCGTGACTCCAGCGTCACATCCTTATGTCATTTTCTTTTTTTAATTTTTGAAAATTATTTTTCACTTTTATTTTTTTTACTGAAGTAGAGTTGATTTACAATGTTGTGTTAGTTTCAGGTGTACAGCAAAGTGATTCAGTTATTCATACATATATATGCATATGTATACGTATATATGAACACATAAATTTATATACAATATATAAATACATATAATACATACATATGTATTCATATATATGAATACATATGTATAGCAAAGTGATTCAGTTATACATACATATATATGTTCATATATGTATATGTATATGTATTCTTTTTCAGATTTTTTTCCCTTATAGGTTATAACAAGATATTGAGTAGAGTTCCCTGTGCTATACAGTAGGTCCTTGTTGATTATCTATTTTATATAGTGTGTGTATGTTAATCCCAAACTCCTTACGTCATTTTCAATACCAGAAAGCAGAAAGAGAAGGGGCAGGTGCAAAAAAAGGGTAGGTAGGCCCTGATTAGTGACACAAGGAAGGCAAAGGAGAAGACTAGCCTCTCAGCAGGGTATAATTTAGGAAGAGTTAGAAACAAAGAACAATAATAATATTGGGCACTCTGTGCCTGGCCTTGTGCTCTGCATTTCTTATCTTATTAATCCTCACAGCAACGCTATGAGATGGATACTACTAAAAGCCCCATTCTATAGAAATAAACATTTGACGTAGCAAAATTAAAAGGGATTTTTACACACAAAAAAGGTTTTCGAATGACATTTTATCCTGCCATTCTATGCAAAATGTTTTCATTTTTGTCCCAGTTATGGACATGTATATATGGATATATATGTACAACTGAATCCCTTCGCTGTACATATGAATTCATATATATGTGTGTATGTGTGGCTCAGAGCCCCCTTCAAGGAAGAAATTGTTGGCTCAGCCGCTAGAAGTGTTGTCAGCAGACAGCCTTCAGATGGAGGTCCATGCAGCAGAGAAGTGCCTCTCCCGAGGCCGCCACTCCCTGGAGTGGCCCACATCCAGTGACTGGTGCGGGGGGACCATGCAGGACAGGGATTCTGGCCCAGCAGGGACAACTGCCAGGAACCAGTTCAGCTACACTTCTCCCTGCCCTCCCTGCTTCCGCCTCCTCCTTCCCACAGATCTTGATCCTAAGGGCTCCCTGATAAACATGTCGAACCCAACTCTGTCTCAGAGTCTGCTTCCCATAAAAATCAAACTGGGACCATTTTTAACACTTTTCCACCCCTTGTCTACATACACGGGTTTCCTCCATAGCCAAAATAGAGGGGCTTCCCTGGTGGTGTAGTGGTTAAGAATCCGCCTGCCAATGCAGGGAACATGGGTTCGAGCCCTGGTCCGGGAATATCCCACGTGCACCAGATCAACTAAACCCATGCACCACAACTACTGAGTCTGCGCTCTAGAGCCCACAATCCACAACTACTGAAGCCCGCACGCCTAAAGCCTGTGCTCTGCAACAAGAGAAGCCACTGCAATGAGAAGCCCGTGCACCACAACGAAGAGTAGCCCCTACTTGCCCTAACTAGAGAAAGCCCGCACGCAGCAACGAAGACCCAACGCGGCCAAAAATTAATTAATTAATTAATTTTAAAAAAGAAACAAAATAGAGCATTCCTACAAAACCTTTTGTAAATCAAAACGGCGTAAAGTGAAGAAGCAGTTACCCTAGAACACATCTAGCTAAGGGATGCACAAAACAAATTGAGATTAAAGCGCAGATGCTCACAGACATAGTTAAAGCTAAGGCAACTTGATGGTGAGATGCTGAGTGTAGTTCCAGGGAAGGAGCTGGTGGTGCCACTCTCTCTGCTCAGGGTGCCCGCTGCCTCTAACAGCTCACTGCAAAACAAACGCTGAACACTACTGTTGCTTTTCACCTTCCTTCACAAAAACAAAAATCCTTTTAGGATTTCCTTCCATTAGCAAAAACAGGTGTTAATGTAAGCCTTTCATAAACGTGAAGTGGTGTAAAGTGAGCTTTCAAAGAGTGGAGGATACCTGCACTGTATTTTTATTTTACATTATTGCAGACATACCACAGTACTACTTTTATTCTATTTAAAAAATACACTCTATCATGAACAGTTCCTCACGTTATTATATAGCCTTCATAATTACTTATTTAAAATGTAAAGCAAAAGTAATATAACCATATTACAGAACATTTGAAAAAGAGAAAATTTATACATAATTCCACTACCAAACAGTTGATCTTTTGGTATATTTATTTTTTTCATATAAATAGTTTTTACAAAGTTATAGTCACAATGTATAGAGTGTCTTATTCACATTTTAAAATTTTTATTTGTTTGTTTTTATGTCCTCGGGCCAGGAAGTGTTAAAGGCAGGTTATAAAATTACATAAATTTACTAAAACGTATGCTAGGCATCACCCAGGGCCTCCTTCAGATAGTCAAACATGACAAATGAGAGTCCAGAGCCCTTCTACGGTTTTGAGAATTTCCTACTACTCATATATTCATAGTTTTTCCCTCAGCTCCCTGTCTCAGGAAGACAAACTGGCTGCCTAAGGCCTGCCATGTCAACCTGGATGACAAGCACAGCACTTTCACCAATTGCCCCACACAGATACAAGCCCCACAAAATAAACAAAACCAAAATCTAAGTAAGATCAGGCATTTTGTGACTTTGATCACTTCCCTAAAGTTTTCGGGGACCCTGGGGTACAAAGCCTCTGCCATCTCCCTGGTTCCCACGTCCTTCCTCTTCTGCTGAGTAACAGACAAATCCTTCCCCTCACCTCAACCACAATAGTTCCACCCACTTTCAGGCCCTCTAGACTGAGCTTCTAGCCAAAAGCAGCTGATTCTGATTCAGATCATTTCCTCAACAAGGGCAGGTCTTGCTTTACAAGCACTTCTCTGATTTTTGAAGGCTGAGAAAAGAAAAATCTTTTTGGACTTCTACGTTATAATACAAGGGTTAGGAAATAGGTCAGAGAGAAAGAATATGATGCCAGGAGAGAGGTTAGCACACGAAGTGTAAGTCACGAAGTTTCGCATTTGGAAAGTTGCTGCGGAGGGCGGAAGAAGGGATGAAGTCCAGCGACACCACAAAGAAGTATCTGAAAAACTTAGCAACGGGTGTGGCCTGAAGATCGGAAGTAAAACGTGACACCAGAATTATGAATCTGAGACCAGGGAAAAGTGGCCACACCTTGATAAGAAATGAGGAACTTGGGAAAGTAGGTCAGTTTGGAGGGGGAGGGGATGCATTCACTTCACAGGTAAGGATCTAGCAGGGTTTGTTTGGGCTTGGAGGGTGGATGAATTGGGAACTGGGGGTATTCCTGGGTCTGTCCTGGCTCCTGGCTGCCCGTGAACGTTTGTGAAAAACTACAAAATGACACTATCACTATCAAATCCGTCCAAAGAGAAGGGAGAGTTGTGATAAGGGGAAGGATAAATCAAAAAAAAATTTTTTGGTAGGGATCAGGTGATGGGGTGGGGTAGGGAGATGGGTGGAGTGGAGCAAGGAAGAGACAGTATCTGTGCTTTCTAGAGTGTTCACAGTTAGGGCTTTTCTTTTTTGTTACTTTGCCTGAGTGCTGGTGTTATTTTGTGAAAGGGGAAGGCATCATGCTGGGGATGGAACATGATTTTCTGCCACTTGCTGCTTTCCCCTGTTACCACGGCAACGGACTTCATCAGCCAGGAGGGAGGATTTTACTACAGAGCCATGCTATATTGGACTGTTGTGATTTAGAAGGGAAATATTTACAGCTCTGTCGGTAGAGCTGTTCCAGTTGAGACTGTGACCGCGGGGCCCATTAAACTCGATTTCAATGATTTCTAAAGAGTTTTTCCGTTATTGACTCCAGGTAACATCACTGTTTTTGATCAGTTCCCAGGAGCAAACTCCTGCAGGATGTATAATCCCTATGCTGGTTGGAGTTAGTTTATCTTTTTCTTTCAGCTCTGTCAGTGATGAAATTAGTTGCTCACTTTGGGGTTTTTGAATCAAACCAAAAGACTAAAATAATTGTGTGAGACAGATGTGGCTGGATCCTGGGGACAGCTTTTGTCCTCACTCTGTGACTGTCTGGGAGCAGAACCCAGAGGGTCTCCTCATTCTTCAATAAAAAGCCCCTCCCTCAAGCATTGGTGAGAAATGGATATTTTAATGAAGGCTTTGTCGGGAAGCTGGTTTATATTACAGAGCTCAGACCCTTTCACCTCCTCCCCATGGTGGACTCCTTCTTCTTTAGATAATAAAGCGTACTTATAAATAAAAAATCTTTCTTTTTCTCTGTTTGTGTTAAAAACTCTGTGAGTTATTTTAGATTTCTGCATGCTTTTGGTTTGAAAAACCAGGTTTCTTGGCTTTTGAAGTAAAGCATCTCTGCAGATTCCAACAATAATAAAATCTGGATATACTGTCCTGCACCAAAAGTATAGAGAGTAAGAGTCTGAGCCTTTCAGACTCCTAGTGTAAGATTCCTCCAACTTAATTAGCAAGGTGTGGTTCTAATTTTAATTGAGTGCTTGATTATAGCATTCAAATGATTGCTTCACTTTCAATAGTGGTATTTTCCATCTTGAAAAATGATCTTGTTAATTAAATTAATCTTAACTGATGAAACATATCCGTGTGGAGAGGGATTTGAAGGAAATATTGAGGATTCTTACATATTTCCTGCCCTGTCCTGAAACCAGTATTACTCCACCCTGAAACATAGTTCATCAGGGAATTAAATACATAAAACAGCTGGTAAACACTCATCACTGAAACTTTTTAACCTTTCTCCCAAAGGTTAAAATGAAAGACCCTGTGTTTTAGGTTTGTTGAGACATTATTATGGACTTTGGGCATTATGGACATACATTGTGGACATTGTCCATGTTGTGCTTGAATTTGCTTCAGCAGAGTTGCCATTTTACTTTACTTATATGGCAAAGAAAACACTAGATTCAAAACCTAAGATTCTCTAGATTAACAAAAAAAGGTACCACTATTTAATTTTTTGAGAAGAGTAATGACTAATTCAGGACTTAGAACATTTTAAATATTTACCATAATAGGAAATTTCACCTTGAGTTCTTAATCAAAATCTTATTAATACCTACAGGGTCTTTAATTCCAGCTATTTGAATAAAAGCATTTTAAGAGCTCTTATTTTTATTTCCCTTCTAAATGCAGACACGGTGTTAGAGGGTACAAAGATACCACAGATCAAGACACAATCTCTCTTCCCAAGGAACGTACACTAAAGTGGGGGACAGATGAGTAAATAAATATTACGTAGCAGTATAACAAGGGTAATGAAGAAGTAAGCAGAATATTCAAGGATGACTAACCTGGCCTAGAAAAGTTGGAAGGAATCAGGAAGTTTTCTCAGGGAAGTTGACACTGGTATTTAAGCACCAAGATGAGTTTGCCTGATTAGGGTAAGGTAGGAGGATGGCACAGGTGCTCCAGACTGAGGAAACTAAGATAAGTCAAAGAAAATACTGATTAGCACATGGAACCATGATTTAGAAAAAAAACCAAAACTTAATTGAGAACCTATTAATTGCCAGGTACTACATGCAACACATTTCTAATACAAAGCTCTCTAAGTCATGTTGTTATTATTGTTCCTCTTTTATAAGGGAGGAAACAAAGGTTTAATGAGGGTGAGGACTTGCCCACGGTCCAACCGTAGTGTTGGAATGGCAAGTCCAACCCAACTCAGCCTAACTTCAGGGGAGAGTGTTTCCACTTCTTTTGTGTAGATTCAGTATAGAATAGGACTGAAATAAGGCATAGGTAGTTCTGCTTGATTCAAGTTCCTGATAAATGATATGATCACGTACAATAATTATGGGTAATTTACTCAATTACGATAAAATGATTGCACAGGGACTCGGGTGTTTGAATAAGACTTTGGATGTAAAATATGAACCTGAGATTGAACTTGCTGATTGGAACCTTTTTATAAATTGAAATGTATTTTTCTGACATGTAAGAAACCCATTTTTAAAACCAAGGCTTCTTAAAGAGGACCTATTTCTGTTTATTTTGTGATGGGTGATGTGGAAACGGGTGATGGTAAGGTCAAGGCAGAAGCATTTGTGGGCTTTTTTTTTCTTTTTCTCCTTAAGGAAAAGAACTAAAATGCTAAAGTAAATTAGTGGTACATTAAGTTTGGAAGTTTTAAGTACACATGTTATCAGAAAATACACACCCAAATGATCATCCTTTTCAAGTAATGATGTACAACAGATGGCGCTTCACTTTCAGAGCACGTTTTTGCACATTTACGTTCCCCATCGATGTCAAACCCACTGTGCATCTTTTGAAATGGAATATATTCCAGTATGCTCAGGATCTGTTTAGTACATCCCACAGATTGCCTTGGATTCTGTTCCTGAAGTTGTAAACATAGGAGAGCAGACCAGTAATCATTCCATCAAAGTGTTTGAAATATATAAGCACAGAGTGAGTGCCTAAATTTTCTTATTCTCAAATACACTTTTTTTTACACCTCACTCTCCATACAGTAAGCATGATTTGAGGCCAGGTCCTGTGCTAACCATGGGCCACCATATTGGTTTCTAAGGATAAAAAGATAACATCTGATATCTGCCAACTTTAGTGGGGCACCAAACCTCTCTTCCACTAATCATCATGTAGCCTCGTGAACAATGAAATAGAGACATGACCATTTGACTTGGGAAGGCATAGGAGGGCCCAGCAAATTACGCCATGATTTGGGAGGGCTCTGAAACGGTTTCACAAAGGGGTTACTTCTTGGGTCTCGAGAGTGAGCAGGGGCACTTTAGGAAGATAAGTAGGATATTCCAGAAAGTGAGATCAGTATCAGGAAGGGCATGGAGGCATGAAAAAGCATAGGAGATTTTAAAAACAGGAAGTTCTAAACATGCCAGATGTGAGGGTATATCTTGTGAAAGAAGGAATGCAGAAGGTGTCTGGCCATAGCCCTAGTTTCAAAGGTAGCCTGGTGCGGATTATGAAGGCTTTGTATTCTGTTCTAAAGCACTTGGACCAAAAGCCAGTTCAGGGTATTTAAGCACGTGAACCGAGAGCTCTATCTTTCAAGGACTGGTTGGCTTTAGTGAAAGCAAGTCCATATATTCTTTTGCTAACCTAGTTCTGTTTTCAGAGTCTAATTTGGATACTCAAGCTAAAGCATTTTAGCTTGGTGTTTTCAGGGAAGATGGCAAATGGCCAGCAGCCGTCTCGTATGTCGGAGTTCTGTTCCATCACCTCTCAGCTTTCCCTTTTCTAGGCTGAATCACACTCACTCCCCATGGGGCTTATTCTCAGGTCTTTTGATGTTGCCCTTCTAGCATTCCACTGAACTTCTGCCAAGTTCTTTTCCTTCTTCACTTAAGAAAATCCTTTATTTACTTTTGACTAGGCAACACATTTATATAATTCAACCATAAATCCCAATAGTATCTTCCCCGCTCTGTCCTCCACCTGCCCATTTCTTATTGTCCTCTCCAAAGATAATCACTACTGTTAGTTTCCTATATGCCACTCCAGAATTTTTAGCATCTAAAAGCCAATGCAATAATATGTGATTTTTCCTCTGTTTTTTTTTTTTTTTTTCTTTTTTTTTTTTTTTTGCGGTACGCGGGCCTCTCGCTGCTGTGGCCTCTCCCGTTGCGGAGCACAGGCTCCGGACGCGCAGGCTCAGCGGCCATGGCTCACGGGCCCAGCCGCTCCGCAGCATGTGGGATCCTCCCGGACCGGGGCATGAACCCGTGTCCCCTGCATCGGCAGGCGGACTCCCAACCACTGCGCCACCAGGGAAGCCCTTTCCTCTGTTTTTTAAAACAAAAGTTAGATTTCTCTTCGTAAAGTCCTGCACCTTGATTTTGTCACTTAATGTCTTGAAACTATTTCTAAAGTGGTACACAAAGTTTTTCTCCATTTTTAAATATACATAATCATCCACTGAAGACTGTACCATAATTTATTTAACCAATCCCCTATTGATGGACAGCTAGGTTGTATGCAGGTGTTTGCTATTTCAATTTCACATGTGTAAGTATATCTAGAGGATAAGTTCTTTGAAGTGGAATTTCTAAGTGAAGTGAAATATTTGTGTGCAATTGTAATTTTGGCAGGTAATACCAAATCGCAGTCTCCCATCACATACATGGAGAGTTCCTGTTTCCTCATACACTCACCAATACAGTGTGTTACCGACTTTATGGTGTTTCCAAACAATGGACACTGGTATCTAGGGATACTTTCAATCTGCTTTTCTCTTCTTGTGAGTGAGTATAGACATCCTTTTCATATATTTAAGAGGCATTAAATAGGCATCCTTTTCTGTGAACTGTTATTCATACCTATACCAACTTTTTGGGAAACTGTTCATGTCCTTCCACCATTTTTCTATATCTTATTGACGTCTTAAAAACTTTTCATATATTTTATATTCGTGCTGGATACTTCTTTTTTTTTTTTTTGGGCAACCAGCATTCATTCCCACCCCCTGGTATGCCCTCTCCTATATCAGGTGAATTTGAAGCCAGAAAGTACTTTTACTAGACTCCCTTTGCCCCTATGGGTGCAGTTTATACTGTATGAATAAAATGCACATTATAAGAGTTTGGAAGGTGGAAAGAAGGCAGGAATCATGTTATCTTCCAGCAGTGAAGGCAGTTGAGTGGGCTTCAGCTGCTTTGAGTCTGCAGAAACCTCCAGATTCCCCTGCCGGCCACCCTCCTCAGGACTATAGGGCTGCTGGGAAGTTGACTGCAGTTTCTGGTTATTTGGCAACAAAAATCAGCTGAAAAATCTACAGTTCAGTAAAGGAGCATAGTATAGCACTAATATTCAGAAATGTATATATAGTCACACACACGTATATATTTCTCTATATATCCATATGTATAACTAGTATAACAATTTAATGGAATGGGTCTATTAACAAGAGTGACAAGTAAGATAAAATATCAAGAAATAAGTGTACCAATAATTAGGCAAAGACCTGTGTGAAGTAAATGATAGAATGCTCCTGAAGGAAAAAATACTTGGACAAGTGGAAAGGCATTCATTTTCTCAATGACAAAACTCACTATCATAAAGAATTTATTGAGACTTTCTTCATAGCTTAGTCTGGTCAATTTTGGTTGACTCTACCATGGTTGCTTGAAAAAGAGACATATTCTCTATTTTCTGGGTATTGAATTTTTATTAATTTATCTCCCTTATTAATTTCAAATCTTCTAAATCCTCACTCTCACTCATGGACTGAGAGAAAAATTAAGCTTCTACTAGAAACATGTTTTTGTCAACCTTTCTGGTATTTCCTACTTTCTGAATTATGAAAATTGATGCTATGTTTTTTCATGCTCAAGTAAATATTTATAGCTCTTATACAGTCACCATTAATTGCAAGTTTTGGGATTATAAAATGTCCTTTTATTGTTTCATTTAATATTCTTTTTCTGGTACTCCATCTATTCTGATTTTATGATTGGAACCCCTGCTTGCTTTCGGTTTATATCTATCTGGTATAACTTTTCCCATGCTTTTATTTTCAGTCTTTCTGAATCACTTCGTTTTAAATAAGTATTTTACACACAGCTTGGAGTTGTGTTTTACTTTTTGAACTTGTCTACAATACTTTTTCTTTTAATAGATGTGTTCAGTCCGTTTATATTTATTGATTTAAAAGACGTATGTAGTCTTAATTCTGTTATTTTTTTTATATATGCAGTTTTCAGAGTATTTATTTATTTGCTGTGCTGCATGGCTTGAAGGATCTTAGTTCCCTGACCAGGGATTGAACCTGTCCCCTCGACAGTGAAAGCACAGCGTCCTAACCACTAGACTGCCAAGGAATTCCCTTTATCGTTTTTAAAATGTATTTCAGTCTGTGATCTTTATTTTACACTGTGGATGATTCATCTGATATTTAGGAAGTTTAGTGTTTTTGTTTTGTGGTTACTTGTGTAATTATACACATGTAATACCCTTAGCCCTTTATTTCTTTAGAGACGATATCTGTTTTTCCTTACTATGTGCAATAATAAAACAAGCTTGTTTTCCTGTTCTCCCTTCAACTTGCTGCCCCACACCTCCTAATTTTGGTAAGAAACAATTTTTAAAATTTATCTTTGTATGATTTATATATGCTAGTATTTATGTTACTTCATTTTACAGCCTTAAATGACATCCTTTGACTCAGGTATACTACAGATCATTGTGCTTTTCTTCCCACCTTTTTTTTCCCCATCTTCCCATTCCACTCTGTGATAGTTAAATCACTTTTATATTGCCAGACACATACCATTTACAGTTTCTCTACTGCAGGGGGTGTGTCATGTTTATCATTTGGTTTCTGTCCCTCTAATCCTCATATTGTTTAAGTCTTTTTTTCTTTGCTTATTTGGTAATTTTAACAATGTGTTGGATTTCCTTTGCCTGTTTCTTTCTCATTTTCTTTCTAGTTCTTTTCAGCTTCTAAAGAAGTAAGTTTCTTTTCTGTTTTGATTACTTTACAGTGTCTGATTTGATTTGTGCTCCCTCCAATTTTGTCTTATTTCTATGGTTTTTCTTTTCCAGTTCTTTGCCGATTTCCACCAGCTCTTGTTTCATCTCCTCCCATTGCTTTGCCATCTCTTCCCTGAGTTCTAGCATTTCTGTTTTCTTTTTGTGGCGGGGTGGGGGGATCGCTTAAATTTTTGAATATTTATTTGTTTATTGAAGTATAGTTGATTTATAATGTGTTAGTTTCTGGTGTACAGCATAATAATAAAAATATAGATATAGATTTATGTATAGGATGACCTTGTTGTTTATCTGTATCTGCTAACCCCAAACTCCTAATTTATCCCTCCCTGCCATTTCCCCTTTGGTAACCGTAAGTTTGTTTTCTATAACATTTCTGTTTATTGATCTTCTTATAAAGAGGGAATTGCTTCATTCAGTTTTTAAGTTTATGAATGTCTCCCTGTCCTTGTTCTCTCTCTCCAATTAATCGATGAAATTCTATGTCTTACTTGAATCTTTTTCTGTCAGAATGGGGCTATGTTATCCAGGCAATCCCTGCGATGTCAGCAACCCATGAGAACAGAGGGGGCAAGAGTGCTTTCTTTTTAATGGAAAGATAGTGTTTGACAAATATTAATAAAATAGAAGGTAATGCTTTATGAAATTTTTATTGGTGAGACCTAGAGTTTAAACTTGTATTTGAGAGGATTGTAGTAGAAGAAACATTGTGAGAGATGCCCTGGTAGAGAGAGAATGATTCTGGTCTTTGGAGAGGACTTAAGTCAGCACATTCAGTGTAGTTATAGGACAGCTGGGAACTTGTGAGGCCTGAATTCTGAAGTAATACCAACCCAAGTTCTTATATATACACCCAGGAAGGGATATAGTACCAATATTTGTGAGTAAGATGTCTCAACGAGTTTTTAAATATTTTGGGGTTTTTTTAAAAGATTTTTTTTGATGTGGACCATTTTTTAAATCTTTATTGAATTTGTTACAATTTTGGCCATGCGGCACGTGGGATCTTAGCTTCCCAACCAGGGATCAAACCCGCACCCCCTGCATTGGAAGGTGAAGTCTTAACCACTGGACCACCAGGGAAGTCCCTTAAATATTTTGTTGATGAAATATCTTAATATAAACCTTATAACCATTCTTGCCTTATATTTTAGATATTCACTCAAGTGCTTGGGGAATGCTATCTAAGACACTTACCATGAAACACATTATCATTATGGAGGTGCTATGCTATAAATGTCTCATGATTTATGTGGCCTGTTCCACAGCTCTTTAAGCTGTGGAAATCCCCAGTTAATGATATGCATGAAGTATTTAGGAGGTTATGAACTAATGTCTGTAATTTACTTTGAAATGCATACAAATAAGATAAATTGATAGGTAGATAGAAGGTTGGACCAATGGATAGACATATGAGAAAGCAAGTGTAGGGAAGAGTTAATAATAGAATCCAGGTGATGTTCACCATAAAATTCTTTCAACTTTGCTGTATGCTTGAAAATTTTCACTGTAAAATGTTGGGGAAAATTGTGGAAGTCAAAGCAATTACTATATAGTTGTTGATTTCATGGTACTTATAATGTTTCCAAATTAAGGGCTTTATACATTTAATTTCAACAGGTAAAAATGGAAGAGTCAGTCACAAATGACTGATGATTTGTCTCTACTCTGCCTTTTTCTCAAAGCTGCCTGATTGGCTGGCTTTGTTCAAAGTTTGGGTTGGCTTAACTTGAATGTCCATGGCAACGTACTTCTGGCCAGGATCTCTCCAAGGATGACAGGAACAACACCCGAAGGAGCCAGTTTCACTGGAATTGCTGCTAGAGCAACTCTCGTGTTACTGTTCTGAAATCAGAAAAACTACTTTCCAAGCATTCTTGTTCTGGAAGTCCACCGGAAGCACTCCAAGTTTGGTGGGTCATGTAGGAAACATCCAAAGTGGATACCCAGCTTTGATTCTTTCCTTGAGCTTCTAATATCTGAGTTGCCTAAACTCCAACACCCTAAATTTTGATCTCATCATACATGATAAGTCCGTTGCTAGAAGTCAACTTCAAACAGGAAATTTCTAGATATTGCCCAAGTGTAGCAACTCAAATGGATTATTTTAATGAGGCCAAAAGGCACTGACCTGATGAGTTAAAAGCCACCCATCTGTTTTGGCCTTCTATATAAAACGTAACTTTCTGATATTGAAGTTTCATAGGTTAAGTCAAAGGTTTACATTTTTAGGGGTGAATAGGTCCATAAAATAGTTTACACAAAATTGTTTCTTTCCACTTAGTCATTTTTGTTAAAATCAGGAAAATTTTTTTCTTACTGTTGTGAATTGAATAGTGTCCCACCAAAACATATGTTGAAGTCCTAGCCTCTTATTTGGAAATAGAGTCTTTACACATGTAAGTAAGGTATAAATTAAGATGAAGTCATGCCACAGTAGATGGAGCCCTTGTTCAATATGACTAGCATCCTTGTAAGATGACAGTGGAGGCAGATTTTAGAGTGATGCATCTACAACCCAAGGAATACCAAGATTACTGACAACCACCACAGGCTGGGAGAGAAGTCTGGAACAGAAGAGTCTGAGAAAGATAGATTTTAGTTCTTCTCTAAATGTTTGATAGAATTCACCTGTGAAGCCATCTGGTCCTGGGCTTTTGTCTGTTGGAAGATATTTAATCACAGTTTCAATTTCAGTGCTTGTGATTGGTCTGTTTATATTTTCTGTTTCTTTCTGATTCAGTCTCAGAAGGTTGTGCTTTTCTAAGAATTTGTCCATTTCTTCCAGGTTGTCCATTTAATCGGCGTAGAGTTGCTTGTAGTAATCTCTCATGATCCTTTGTATTTCTGCAGTGTCAGTTGTTACTTTTCCTTTTTCATTTCTAATTCTATTGATTTATGTCTTCTTCCTTTCTTTCTTGATGAGTGTGGCTAATGGTTTATCAATTTTGTTTATCTTCTCAAAGAACAAACTTTTAGTTTTATTGATTTTTGCTATTGTTTCCTTCATTTCTTTTTCATTTATTTCTGATCTGATCTTTATGATTCCTTTCCTTCTGCTAACTTTGGGGTTTTTTGGTTCTTCTTTCTCTGCTTGCTTTAGGTGTAAGTTTAGGTTGTTTATTTGAGATTTTTCTTGTTTCTTGAGTAGAATTGTATTGCTATAAACTTCCCTCTTAGAACTGCTTTTGCTGCATCCCAAGGTTTTGGGTTGTCATGTTTTCATTGTCACTTGTTTCTAGGTAGTTCTTGATTTCCTCTGATTTCTTCAGTGATCTCTTGGTTATTTAGTAGCATATTGTTTAGCCTCCATGTGTTTGTATTGTTTTTACAGTTTTTTCCCTGTAATTGTTATCTAGTCTCATAGTGTTGTGGTCGGAAAAGATACTTGATACGATTTCAGTTTTCTTAAATTTACCAAGACTTGATTTGTGACCCAAGATATGATCTATCCTGGAGAATGTTCCATGAGCACTTGAGAAGAAAGTGTATTCTCTTGTTTTTGGATGGAATGTCCTATAAATATCAATGAAGTCCATCTTGTCTAATGTGTCATTTAGAGCTTGTGTTTCCTTATTTTTTTTCATTTTAGATGGTCTGTCCATTAGTGAAAGTGGGGTGTTAAAGTCCCATACTATTTTGTGTTACTGTCGATTTCCCCTTTTATGACTCTTAGCATTTGCCTTATGTATTGAGGTGCTCCTCTGTTGGGTGCATAAATATTTACAATTGTTAAATCTTCTTCTTGGATTGATTCCATGATCATTATGCAGTGTCTTTCTTTGTCTCTTGCGATAGTCTTTATTTTAAAGTCTATTTTGTCTGATGTTAGAATTGCAACTCCAGCTTTCTTTTGATTTCCATTTGCATGTAATATCTTTTTCCATCCCCTCACTTTCAGTCTGTATGTGTCCCTAGGTCTGAAGTAGGTCTCTTGTAGACAGCATATATACGGGTCTTGTTTTTGTATCCATTCAGCCAGTCTATGTCTTTTGGTTGGAGCATTTAATTCATTTACATTTAAGGTAATTATTTATATGTATGTTCTTATTACCATTTTCTTAATTGTTTTGGGTTTGTTTTTGTAGTTCTTTTCCTTCTCTTGTGTTTCCTACCTAGAGAAGTTCCTTTAACATTTGTTGTAAAGCTGGTTTGGTGGTGCTGAATAAGGAAGCATGAGTTATTGATTTAAAACTTCCATCTTGTATAGAGCTAAACCTCTCCCACCCAAAGAGACGTCTGAATTGGAGCCCACAGTTGATTGCTCCTTGATGATTTGGTGTTCATTCTGCTTCCAAAATCTGGGGGGACATCCATTAGAGTTTGGCAAAAACTGTGCTCTCTAATCAGCAGTACAAGCCCTGAGTTTTCCTCAGAAGCTGAAGGGTAAAACTGGTTTTCAAAGAATGTAATTGCTATCTAAAGCCAGAGCTTGTCCCATTTGTCAGATTTTCGAGTTAAATGATTTCACCTGTCCTGGGAGGGAACTAACAGCTCAGTGTCTCATCCAACCTCTATGGATAACTGTTTCTGGTGACTAAAGGAACTACAGGCACATTCATAGTCTGAATTTAATCAGGTGACAGACATGCTGCTTATGGATTCATTTAAGCAGTATACAGCTTAATCCTCTCCAGAAGATTAAAGGGCAATGATTTTCCCGCCATGATGAGGAAGAAAGTGCTTTGTGAACTTCTGGTTTTTTCTTATAGGGCAAATAACTTACCAAGGCTGAACCCACAGGGCTAAAAATGAAAGAGGACATGGGTAGAAAATTAAAATAATTGGGAAGTCCAGGGACAAAGGTGGACTCAGGTGGTGGGGTCGGTAAGAGGCAGAGCTGGAGGCGGGATGAAGGGATGGGTGCCCAGTGACCCACCGATCTGCGTGCTACCTGGAAAATACCTCTCTTCCCACTTGGCATGGTTGTCTTGCTTGATTGACTGCTTTTATTCAAATATTCCATCCATCTGTCTAGATTTGACACGGTTTGGTATAACTGTTCTGCTCTGATGTTATGAGTTTAGCTAAATTCAGATTCCAAGAGCAGTTTATAATGAAAGCCCTTTATTTATTTATTTTTAATAGCTCTTTATTGGAGTATAATTGCTTCACAATACTGTGTTAGTTTCTGTTGTACAACAAAGTGAATCAGCCATATGCATACATATATCCCCATATCCCCTCCCTCTTGAGCCTCCCTCCCACCCTCCCTATCCCACATCTCTAGGTAATCGCAAAACTGATCTCCGGTCTGATGGGAATGACATCTCCACCTTGGTTTCTCAGTTCCATCCCTTTCTCCTTTTGATACTCATCTAGCCTATCTTGGTGGACCAAGTCCCAGGTCCTTACCTCTGGCAGATCTCAAAGGTGATTCAAAATGGGCACCTGCCCATTTTGCGAAGGGTTTGTGGACCTCCTGAGAAGGCATGAAGCTCACTTAGCAGACTGATGCCTGCTACTTGACACTTGAACAAACCCCTCCCTCTTCCTTTGCCAGACTCCTGACTGATCACAAGATGAGACTGTCCAATCAGACTCAAAGGAATCAGATTTTATCCGGGGGTTGGGGGGGGGGGTCAAGCTTTCCTGATAATTTCAAGGAGACAACTAATCAAAAGGCACAGCGTAAGCAGGGACCAGCCTAAGACTGTCAACACAGGTCTTCAGGCCCTTTCTTGAAGTACTGGACCCACTCTAGCTCAGGGGAATACACGAGGTCTCTAAGGGATGTGCCCAGGTCATATCACATACAGAAGAGGACCATTTTAGTCTTGCAATCTCTCCTTTTTATACTTAGCTGGTTACAGAGCTTAAATGCCTGTGACAGGGAGCCCTGCCCCAGAAGTTCACAAAGCCCATGTTTGTTTACCAGAAGCAATCCTAGGCAACCTAGTACCCAAGGCTAAACCTTTCCTTAGGGAAGAACTCTCCCACCAGGAATTCAATTACTTTGCTTGGCAGGGGACCTGTCATTAGCATCTTTACAAGGAGATTAGACCAAGCTACCTTCTTTGTTTCCTAGGGGCACCTCTGTCCCTTTAATGAGGAGAGTGGGTTGCAGACCTGCTGTTGAATCTTGTCCTCCCAGAGATAAAGTGCCTCCTCCCTTGGAAAGCTGAGGGAGCCCTGCACTGGGGAATCCATGCTGAGATCAAATGTCACAGAGTCCATTTTTCTCAGCAAAGGAAAGCCATGTTCTGAGATCTCCCAAAACAGCAGTGAAAACCTTCTTTTCTGTTTGAAAACTACTGCCTGGGGATTTTTGCCCCCTCATTAGGTTTTGCTTATGTGCCAGACTTTGAGTTCCCTAAGCCATTATCACATCTTGTGAAAAGGAAGCAACCCAGCTCTAGAAAATGTTCTTGGGCACAGAGAAAAACCACAACATGGACATGAACTACGGCAAGCAGCGGCATTGTCTCCCTGGGAGAGGTTCTAATTTCATGGAAAGCCTACTGGAAGCAAAACCCACTCAGATCTTGGGGTGAGGCTGTTTTTTTTATTTTTAATTTTTTAAAATTGAAGCATAGTTGATTTACCATGTTGTGTTAGCTTTTGGTATACGGCAAAGTGATGCAGATATAGATATATGTACATGTATACATATATGATGGAAAAGATACAGGATATAGCAAGACATTGAATATAATTCTCTGTGCTATGTAGTAGGTCCTTGTTGATTATCTATTTTATATATAGTTGTGTGTATATTTTAATCCCTAAATCCTAATTTTATCCCCCTGCCCCCCACTTTCCCCTTTAGTAACCATAAATTTGTTTTCTACGTCTGTGAGTCTGCCTCTGTTTTGTATAAGAGTCTGCCTCTTATTTGTACAAATAAGTTCATTTGTATCTTTTTTTTAAATTTCCACATACAAGTGATGTCATATGATATTTGTCTGATTTACTTCACTTAGTATGATAATCTCTGGGTCCATCCATATTGCTGCAAATGGCATTATTTCATTCTTTTTTATGGCTGAGTAATATTCTGTTGTATGTATATATGTACCACATCTTCCTTATCCATTCATCTGTTGATGGACATTCAGGTTGCTTCCATATCTTGGCTGTTGTAAATAGTGCTGCTACGAACATTGGGGTGCAGGTTTCTTTTCTTTTCTTTTTTTTTAAATAAATTTATTTTTGGCTGTGTTGGGCTTCATTGCTGCACATGGGCTTTCTCTAGTTGCTGCTAGCAAGGGCTATTCTTTGTTGTGGTGAGCGGGCTTCTCATTGCATGGCTTCTCTTGTTATGGAGCACGGGCTCTAGGCGCAGGCTTCAGTAGTTGTGGCTTGTGGGCTCTAGAGCACAGGCTCAGTAGTTGTGGCGCATGGGCTTAGTTGCTCTGCGGCATGTGGAATCTTCCCGGACCAGGGCTCGAACCCATGTCCCCTGCATTGGCAGGCGGATTCTTAACCACTCCACCACCAGGGAAGTCCCAGGTATCTTTTTGAATTAGAGTTTTCTCTGGATATATGCCCAGGAGTGGAGTTGCTGGATCATGGTAGCTCTATTTTTAGTTTTTTAAGGAACCTCCATACTGTTCCCTATAGTTGTTGTACCAACTTACATTCCCACCAACAGTATAGGAAGGTTCCCTTTTCTGGGGATGAGGCTGCTTTGAAGTAGGCCATCCTTGATTCCACTTTTCATGTGACTCTGGAATTGAAACAAAATTAGTTGTTACTTGTGAGGATTGGATGGCTGATGCCTTGTCACCAAGAGGAGCATGGACAGATTCATTGACTTGCCCAGAGCACAAAATTACTTACTTTTGGACTCAGACTCAAAATTTCGTCTTTTCTCCACAAAGCCAAGACTGTGGCCATGTGATTACTGCCAACATCATGCACAGCTAGGTGGAACCGCTGCTGCCCCTGATGAGTATTTACCTGTGTCAGACACCATCCTAAACTCTTCACATAAGTGACCTCCTTCTAGTTGCAACAATCCTGGAGACAATGTTTATCCCCATTTTGCAGATGAGGAAACTGAGGCACAGAAAAGTGAGTGGCAGAGCAGAGATTCGACCTTAGGGTCTCTCTAACTCGGCCCCTGCCTCCTCACTGCCTGCTGCAATTCTTCTCCTTCACTGCTCGGATCCCACCAAACAACTTCATTCCATTCATTGATTTTTAACTTTTTTTTTCCCTCAAATGAACAAGGGTGAGCAATTATTTTGCCAGGGCACATACACTGTGAATTTCAAGCTCTCTTCAGGACTGGGCTTTTGCAGGGTTTCCCATCTGCCTAGATAGATGTGAGTTTCACATTGTTTTCACCTGACATCCTTTCCCTTCCACTGAATATTCCCTCTTTGTCATCTATTACATATAGTATATTACATGTAGTTTATAAATATATAGTCTATATTTTTATAAATATGATACATTTATGTTTATATATGTATGCATACATATGCATATGTGTGTATATACATATGTGTGTGCATATATATATATATACACACACACACACACACACACACACATATACATACATATCTCCTCTCCTATTCTAGGTCTAATCTGGCTTTGCCCTCAGGTAATGAGAACTTGAAGAGGGAGCATGCTACCATCTTTTCATTAACTTCTCCCTCTAAAAAGAGACCTGCTAGAAACCTGCCAGGGAAAGATGTGTTTACTTTTCTTAATTTCCAAGTGCAGAGAATGCCTGTGATGTCCGAAGATGACTGCACTTCTGGGTAAATAAAATCCAGTGGTCATAATGGATTATACAATCCAGTTAAACTATTGGAAAGCAAAAGGGCAGCATTTCATTAATCGTAACATACTGAAATCACTGAAAAAAATAATCATGCAATTCTCAAAATAACCAATGCTTGAAGGTGGAGATGAGGTCAGACCCCTGTTTTATCCAGACATCACTCCTATACATGGACCAGTATTTCTGTCGTACCAAGCATTTTTGTTATCCATACTCAGATCCTTATCTTACTCTTCCAGTTTCTTCGAAGTCATATGAAATGGCATAAGTTTCCATTTCTGAGGTACTGTAATTTCATGAAAACAGCATACTTTAGAAACACAATGTAAGAACAGCATTTGATATTTATGAGGTACGCTTCTGTATGAACAAATGTGGATAAAGCACTTGCTATGTGCTGGGCATGGAGTTTAAAAACATGGATAAAATACAATCAGCCTTTGAGAACTTCACAGCTTAGAAAAGAAAATATATGACGCTTGTAATGAGCACTGCTTCTGAGGTTTAACCTCTTTGCTATGTTAAAAATGCAGTAATTTTCAGGGAATTCAGGATGTGTTGCCCACTCGGGAAGTCTGAGTTGGGACAGCAGAAATCCAGGCCCACAGGTCAGGACGTGGCTTGCACGGAGGCCTGGGGCAGGGGCTCGTGAGGCTGGATTTTCCTCCTTCCCCATGACTCAAGGTGTGCTCCTGGGCCACTCACTGGACACTCTAAGCCTTTGCTTCTTGTGTGTAGCAGGGAGAATCCCTGATCCGCTCACCTCGTGCCATCATCGTGAGGTCATATATGAAAAAAACACACAAAAACATTTTGAAGACTGTGTCAGGTATCTGTGACCTCCACGAAGGCATTTTTTTTTCTTCCTGTTTTGCTCACTCTTGCATCCCTAGCATCTAAAACAATGCCCAAATCATGATAGATGCACGATGCATATTTATTGAATGAACGCACTCCATAATAAAAGAACTTGGCTTTTTGCTTTAAACTATTCCAAATTATGGTAATTGATTCTATTCTATTATATAAAAGGAAAAACTCATTTTATATAACTTCTAGAGTCACCGCACCTCAGGGCTGGAAGTGATCTTACACAGCACCCAGTAAGAGTTCCACAGCAAGTGCTTTCGCCCCAGATCCCAGCAGGATTTGATCCCTCATCTTTAGATCTTTACTCAGAAGCCATCTCCACGGTGAGGTCATCTCCGATCACGTGGTTTAAAACTACACCCCCCCCCCCATCAACATTTTCTGTGCCCTTCCTGAGTTAGTTCTTCTCTACAGCACGTGTCGCTATCCATATGGGACATGTACTTATTGGTTCTGTTGACTGCCTGTCTCTACACTAGAATATAGGCTCCAGGAGGCTATTTTCTCAGCGCCCAGATCAGTGTCCCGCATGGAATACGGACTCGATAAATATTTACTGTAAGGGAGGAGTGAGCCACGTAGCTAATTTGAAACCACGCCCGGCCCAGTCCCATCCTTTGGGGGCCCCGTTTGGGGGATATTTGACAGGGTGGGAGCCAGTACCAGGAGGCAGGAGGAGATAAATTTGATGTAGTAATTAAAGTAGCACATGATGGAGGGTCCCAGCATAACTGAACTTGAACTCTACTGCTGAGGATTTTTCCTAACCCTCATCCATCCTGCATCACTCCTTCTCGCTCAGCTCTTGGGCTCCTGTCACTCAAAGTTGGCCAAGGGGACGCACTGCCCAGCCGGGAGGGCGAACAATTCTCTCCGGTCCCTTTCCCTTCCTCGCGGCAGGCTCTCATCCAGACGGTGCGAGAGCGCCCCCGGGCGCAGAGGGTTCCGCAGAGCTCGCTCCTCCCGGCCCGGCGCCCTCGGGCTCGTGGGGTGGGGCCGGGGGCGGCCCCGCGCCCCGCGCCCCGCGAAGCCTCCGCCGTAGGTCGGGAGCGCGCGTCCCCGCCGCACCGCGGCGCCGGGAGCCACCCACCGGTCAGGCGGCTGGAGGCGGAGGCGGCGGCGGCGGCGGCGGCGGCGCTCACGCACCTTGCAGGAGCCGGTAACCGCCGGCGGGACGGGGCGCCGCGGGCGTGCGCCTCCAGCTCCCACGGTCGGGCTCGCTGGGGTTTGGGGGTGGTTTTTAGTTTGGCGGAGTTAGAGAGTGGGAGCGGGGAGGGGAGATCTGGGGCTCGAGGGTGCCCAGGGCAAGAGTGCGGGCCCGTGGAGAGCACCCAAGTTCAAAGCCTTCTTCGCAGCGGAATGATGTGCGTGTCCTGCGCTAGGGCGTCGGAAAAGGCTGAAAGCGCGGCGCTTGGGGCTAGGGTGGGCTTCCTCCGCTCGCTCCCGCTTACTGACCAGTCACACCTTCTCCCGCCCGGGGGGAGAACGGCCAGCCCCGATGTGCCCGGCAAGCGAGAGAGCCCCCCCGACCCGGGCGCGGGGGACCTGCTGGTCCAGGAGGAGCGCGCTGCCCGCAGCCCTCGGGTGCGAGCCCCCTGCCTTGGGCCGGGCTCTGGGAATGATGCCGGCTTGACGGTTGGTTAATTCATTTCGTTTGCGCTGGGGCGCCTGCCTGCAGGTCATTTTACTGATTAGAGGGAAATATCGGTTTCGTTTTTCTCCCTGTTTCCATCCTTTCTGCGTAATCAATTGAGGAAGACAAAGAGTCGCCTCATTAGAAACTTGTTCGGAGGCTTTGTGGTTTCCGCCGCGGTTTAGATGACATGGGCAATCCCAGATAATACTGTGGATTTCATCTGACGAAAACGAAACGTTCTGTGGTGTTCAGAAAGCAAAGGGAGCTTGGGGGGAAATGTCCCTGCTACTCCAGGGAGGAGAAGGGAACTCCCACGTGTAAATTAATTCTCATGAAAACCCTAGAGGTAAGTGGTCGTATTTCCAATTTACATGTGAAGAAAATTAGGTTGAGATATTAAGTTTTCCCAGTTGAATCCCCCAGTTAATAGTGGGGAGGACTGGAAACTAGGACTGTGAGCCAGTGGCCCTTAGGTACATCACTTGGGGACGCATCACTGAGAACGCAGGCAGGAAAGGCCCCCGGCTGTAAGGATTGGGTCCAGCCTGCAGGAGAGGCTGCCAGGAGCTGGGGTGCCCAGCAATAAAGAGTTTTGTTCGAATCGGGAATATCATCCAGTGTTTATGGAAGATGAGGGGATATTAACAGGTGACAGGGGAAGGCTGAGTTGCTACCAATAGCTTTCCTTCTTTTCACTGTGAGGAGAGCAGCCCAAATCCCTTTAAGAGGACCTGGAAACCCTGAAACCAGGCTGGATTGTTCAAGGCCCAAATAGCAGGCATCCTAGAGCAGGGAAAGCGTTCACAGTCCCTCAGAGCAGGCTTGAGAAATGAGCGCAGAGCCAGCAGACTTCAAAAGAAGGAAACACTGAATCCCGGCAGCCCTCCAGAGCAAATTCTTAGAGAAGCTAGCTCAAGACCACCTAGGAAAGGAGAATTTACAAATTCAATGTATGCCAAGCGGACTTCTTTCTCTTTTCTGTCAACCTACTGGGGCTGTAGATTGGTGCCTGCCATAGCCACTGTGGGCTGTGACTCTAGTGAAATGCTATCAGTGCAGTGAGTTGCACCAGCATTTTTTAAAACATGAAATTCAATAGAAGGGAAGAGAACGCATCAGAGTGCATTGTATGTGCAAGGGCACGTATTGTTTTATGAATCGTGTGTGTGTGTGTGTGTGTGTGTGCAGTGTGTGTCCTTTATCGTACTGCCTCTGCATGGGCGTGCATACCTAACCCCGGCTGCCCCATTGTTTCTTCCAGGCTAACTTCATCTGCTCACGGTGGGGGGCTGTCTTTTACCTTGCAAATAATATCATCAACACCTTCTGGAAAATGTAACCTTCCTCCTTCCCATTTCTCTAGGCCCCCAGGTGTTGAGATATTTTGCCAATCGGAATTCTCAGTCCCCTCCCCCCTCCCCATCATGGATGATCTAAAGTGTGTCCTGCCTTTGCAGAGGCGTTTTACGAAATATCATACTATCCCTAAGGATAAGGTGTGGGAAGAGCGGACACACCACAAGGCGTCGTCCCTGAGTCTGCATCTCCTGGTGTCACTCATCAGGAGAGAGACATAGAGGGGACATTTATCAGAGCTGTGGCAATTACAGATCTGGGAGGATACTCTCCGAGACCCATTTTGTCTCTGGACAAGAGATAATAATACTAGAATGTTTTGGCTCACAGTAGGGTTGAAGGTCCTGTTCTGCATTTGGGTTCAAAGACTCAATGAAAAAAAGTAAAGGATGGGGTGGCCCCGTTAAGCAGCAGTTCATGTGAGAGAAGAAACCTGAGGGTCTTAATGGCCCACCAGGCCGGAATGAACCATCGTGTGAAGTAGCTGCTCAATAGCAAACGTGGGTTGTGATAGCAGTGATAAGGACGGGCCTTTTTTAAAAATAGATATTCTCATGGAGCTTATTACGTGCCAGGCAGAGTTCTAAGTGTTTTGTAATTTTTTCTCAATCCTGTAGCACCCCCATGAAGCAGGGAATATAATTATCACCATTCCCATTGAACAGATGATGAAACTAAGGCACAGAGGGATTAAGTATTTGGTCCAAGATTACGTAGAGGATCTATGAGATGCTAAAATGATGGATGTTTTTTAAAAGTCTCGGTTTAATTATTGCTAGTGTCTGTGTTACCCAGGTCTATGTAATTTTCCCCTGCCTAGAGAACATTGGTACATTTCATAACCCTTCAAGTGAAAATAATTTATAAGGCTCCAGTAATTATTCTCCCTAAAGGTGCGCTTGTTTTCCTCATGCGTGTACTTGGGAACAGCAAAAACAGCAATTAAAGGCAAAGGTGGGGCAGCTGAGGGAGCTGCTTCCTTAAGGATTGGCTCTGAATTTGCCTGGTTGAATAAGAAAAAAAAAATAATTAGGAGATGAGTGAGGGTATTGGTTATAAACATTACCTGTCTTTCTCCTAACCTTTGTGTAGATTTTTCCAGAAAATATAATTTTATCATCTGTTAAAAAAAAAAGGAAAAAAACCAGAAATTTATGATGAAGATCTGAAAATCTGGAAACTACTAGAAACTATATCATGTAAACCTACATATATTCCTACCAGAGCTTCTTTAAAATTTCCACTAAATTACCTCAACAGGCGAGGAGAGTTATCCCGTTTTTCTGGGAGTCCAAAGCGGAGGCCAAGGCTGCCAGAAGCAAGTAGATGTTTATCCATGAGCTTCCATTTGATATTTGCAGTTTACTTTGTAATGTGTCTGCACTTTTTTAATATAAAAATGTCTTCCAAGTTTTCTCTTAAAATTGATGCTCCAGGAGGTTGAACCAGGTATGACCCAAGATTTGGGGGCTATTTGACACCCTCAGTCCTAGGCAAGCAGAGGGGAGACCTAGGAGGGATTAGATCGTTAGAAAATGATCATTAGAAGGTGTAGCTTTCCTGCTGCTCTGTCTCCAGCTCTTAAACCACTGCTTTAGTTTAAATTTCCTTTTCTGTAGAGCAGAGATTGGAATACCTGGTCCCCTTCCTTTCTTGCTTGTTTGTCAAAGGAATGATTCAGCTCAGGGCTGTAAGGAACAGTGTGTGCTGCTTGGAGATAGAGTCCATCAGCAGTAAATACAAAGTAAGCTTGTTTGCCAAATCGTCCTCAAAGTGATTTAAGAGATGGCCAATCTCGCTCTCCTTAGTCTTATTCCTGCCAGGTGTTTCAAAACTTCCACTAATTAAAATGGAAAGGGTAGTTGTTTCCCTAGTGCCATTAAAATGTTAATTCATCTGGCCGTCATGCTTTATACTAGCATCTATATAAATCAGTATGAGGGTTCAGTAAGAGGCACTAAGGGAGTCTGATTTATACCGTCTCGTTATTAAAATGACAGATTTAAGTAATCCATGTGATGGGATTTGAGAAAAGGGAGAGAGTCCTCGGAGGCTGAGATAGTTGGACAGAATTCCTTGGGGGAAACGGTGACTGAGCCCTACCCTCAAAGGTAGGCAGGAGTCTGGAGAGTGGGAGATGGCAGTGCAGGCTGGCAGGTGGGACAGAGTGGGCAGAGACTCAGAGGGCCATCTCTGAGGGTCCCCCCACCCCAGGCTCCTCTGCCATAATGAGCCCTTCCTTTCTTTTCTTTTTTTTTTTTTAACTGTGTGTGTTTGCGGTGTGCAAGCACGTGTGTGTGTGCCTGAGTGTGTGTGATGATGCTTGCTTATTTATTTATTTATTTTGCGGTACGCGGGCCTCTCACTGCTGTGGCCTCTCCCGCCACGGAGCACAGGCTCCGGACGCGCAGGCCCAGCGGCCATGGCTCACGGGCCCAGCCACTCTGCAGCATGTGGGATCCTCCCGGACCGGGGCACGAACCCACGTCCCCTGCATCAGCAGGCAGACTCCCAACCACTGCGCCACCAGGGAAGCCCAGCCCTTCCTCTCTTAATGACTGTTTGCACCTGCTATCTGTTTGTGTCATCAGGCTTTCCTGATGCTTCCCAACCTGTGTGTGTTTGTGTGTGTTTAAGAGGGTGAAATTCAGCAGGGGAAAGCATGGTTCTAAATTCAAGCCTGAATTCTCTGAATTCTTTGAGGGTACAGGCCTGGACTTTTTAACCGCCACTAAATCACTCAAAGTCAAGCTCACAGTGTTGAGAATATCCTTGTTGGGCTGAATTGGCTCATATACTGATTTTAACATGTTCATGTTCTTTCTCCTTGAAGGACATGGTGATGAGGCCGTGATAAATGTAGTGGCTAAAGATGGCATATAGTGGGATAGATTAATGGCGTTTGGTTTTCTTTCCAAAAATGTATTTGTTATTTGGTGAGAGTGATTGGCATAAAGTAAGTTATTTTTAATGGCTTTTCTAGGAGAGTTTGTCTAACTAACTCATCAAAGAGAACATTGGTTTTAAAAAATTACTTTCAGCAGCTGTATTAGTATGCTAGGACCACTGTAACAAAATACCTGAATCTGAGTGGCTTCAACAACAGAAATTCATTGTCTCACAGCTCTGGAGACTGGAAGTCCAAGATCAAGGTGTCAGCAGGGTTGGTTTCCTCTGAGGACCGTAAGGGAAGGATCTGTTCTGGTCCTCTCTGTTTACCTTATAGATGACCGTCTTTCTGCTGCCTCTTCACCAGATTGTCCCTGTGCATGAATGCTCCTGGTGTCTCTCTGTGTGTCCTAATCGCCTCTTCTTATAAGGATACTAGTCAGGTGGCATTAGGGCTCATCCCAACAGCCTCATTTTAACTTAAGTACCTCTTTAAAGACTCTGTTTCCAAATATAGTCACATCCAAAGGTATTGGGAGCTAGGATTTCAACCTATAAATTTTGGGGGACACAACTCAGCCCATAGTAGGACCTTATCCATATTGTACTGCACACACACACACACACACACACACACACACACATACGTACACACACAGTTTTCACAAACACACACACGTCATTGAGTTTGTGATGCAAGTGGAAAGCAACTTAGTCTTTTATTAAGCCCTAGAGTCATAGGTGTGGAAGGGAATTTCACTACAGCTCTTTTAGTCCTTTCTCTTTGCTGTCAGAGAGAGTGAATATTTAAGCCATTCCAGGTAGCTATCACGTGAGTGCAGTGGCCAGAGGCAATGTAGTGCACACCTGCCTGCAACTGTCTGCTTGCTGTGAAAATACTGATGCCAGACAGCCGACTTTCCTTTCTTGCAGAGGACTATTTTTATTGTGAGATTATAGCTCTCATACTTGGAGGGTGCTTAAAATAACTTTTTGTCTATGAATTAATAATTGTTAATGATAGTTGTTTTTTACACATTTCCTTACTTGGCAAAATATAAACGTCAGCATTCCAATTTTCCGGGTCCGTGAAATCCAGCTGGTCTCCAGGAAGCATTTCCCAGAGACTGGAGCCGGTTTTATGACATTGAGGCACTTCCTTTTTGTCCTGGGGAAGCAACAGACTTTAAATGTAATCCATGAGAAGGCCCTGGAAGCTTCGGAAGAATAACTGGTGGTGGACTTATGCTGAAATGCAGTGGGCTAATGACAGGGACCACAGGAGGTGAAACTTACAGAAAGGAGAGACTGGGAAGCAGGACTAGTCTATTTCCAGGACTAGCCGTTGGCGGACCACGGCTGGCACAGCATAAATATTCTGCCAGCTTCTCCCTGGCATAGGGAAGCCTGATTCCTCACAGCCTGGACAGAGTATTCCTTTTACTTGGCAAGAAGGTGCCACAAGGGCTCTTGAACAGAGCAGAGCTGGATCCTTGAAGGTTGGCCGTGGAGGAAGGACCCACACGGGGAGGGTGCCTGGATGTCCCAGCACCATCTTTTGTCCCCTGGGGTGGTCTTTTACTTTGGGGAGCTCTCAGTTACCCTCCCCCAGCCCTAGTACATTGGTCAGGAAATGTTGATTTTTATTATTCTTTTCTTATTTAAAAAATTTTAGAACATTTTGTGAGTGAAATATACATAACCTAAAATGTACCATCTTTAAGCGTACAACTCAGTGGCGTTAGGTGCGTTCACAGTGTTGTGCAGCCATCACCACCATTCATCTCTAGAAGTTTTTCATCTTCCGAAACTGAAACTCTGTATCCATTAAACAAAAACTCTCCATTCCCCCCCTTCTCCCAGCCTTTGGGAACCACCATTCTACTTTCTGTCTCTATGAATCTGAGTGTTCTAGATACCCCGTGTAGGTAGAATCATGCAATATCTGTTCTTGTGTGTCTGGTTTACTTCCCTTGGCATAATATTTGGAAGGTTCATCCGCGTTGTAGCATATGTCTGAATTTCCTCCTTCTCTAAGGCTGAATCATGTTCCGTTGCACGTACTACATCTTGTTTATCTGTTCATCCAGCAGAGTACATTTGGATTGCTTCCTCCTTCTGGCTGTTGGGAATAAGGCTGCAATGGCGAGGTACCAATATCTCTTGGAACTCCTGCTTTCTGTTCTTTGGGGTATATACCCTGAGGTGGAAATGCTGGGTCATAAGGTATCCCACATTTACATTTTTGAGGAACCACTATGCTATCTTTCATAGCAGCCGCACCATTTTATCTTCCTAACAACAACACACAAGCGTTCCAATTTCTCTGCATCCTTGCTAACACTTCACTGTCTTCTGGTTTTGGGTTTTTTGTTTGTTTGATGATAGCCATATTCAAATGGGTGTGAAGTGTTATTTCATGATGAAGCACCAATTTTTAAAAAAAAATAAATTTATTTATTTTGGGCTGCATTGGGTCTTCGTTGCTGCGTGTGGGCTTTCTCTAGTTGCAGCGAGTGGGGGCTACTCTTCGTTGCGGTGCACAGGATTCTCATTGCAGTGGCTTCTCTTGTTGTGGAGCACGGGATCTAGGCACGCGGACTCAGTAGTTGTGGTGCACGGGCTCTAGAGCACAGGCTCAGTAGTTGTGGCGCATGGGCTTAATTGCTCCATGGCATGTGGGATCTTCCCAGACCAGGGCTCGAACCCATGTCCTCTGCATTGGCAGGTGGACTCCCAATCACTGCGCCACCAGGGAAGCCCTGAAGCACTGCTTTTTGATAGCTGGTTCTTTGACTTGACTCAAGTAATTTAAAAAAATTAATTTATCTTTAAATTAATTTCATTGGAGTATAGTTGATTTACAATGTTGTGTTAGTTTCAGGTGCACAGCAAAGTGATTCAGTTATACATGTACATATATTCATTCTTTTTCATTGTAGTGCTGCAATGAACATTGTGGTACATGACTCTTTTCCAATTATGGTTTTCTCCGGATACATGCCCAGGAGTGGGATTGCAGGATCATATGGTAACTCTATTTTTAGTTTTTTAAGGAACCTCCATACTGTTTTCCATAGTGGCTGCACCAATTTACATTCCCACCAGCAGTGTAGGAGGGTTCCCTGTTCTCCACACCCTCTCCAGCATTGTAGTTTTGATTTGCATTTCTCTGATATTTAGTGATGTTGAGCATCTTTTCACATGCTTTTTGGCCATCTGTATGTCTTCTTTGGAGAAACGTCTATTTAGATCTTCTGCCGTACTTTTCTGGAAGGCTCAGGAGTAAAGCAAAAATAAATAGTAATAGGAACCCAAAAAAACCTAATTATAAGAGAGTGGTCAACTTGGGATTCTACTGGTGTCCTCAACATGCCTAGACTATTTTGAAGTCCAGACCAAGAAAAGCAAGTCCAGAAAGAGACAGGAGTTCCCTAACCGGATGACATTTCCATGGTGGGGACACCAACCCCACCACCAGTGAGAGTGTCCTCACTTTGTGGCTGCAACAGGGCATCCACGCTGGGATACAAGACAAACAGCGGGGCATCCTGTCTAGTGTGCAGTGGGGTATATTATGTAACATGAGTCCTTTGCCCTAATTCCACATTTTCCAGCTAACGTGGTGAACATAATCTTCAATTTTGTTTCCCAGACGGTGTAAAACTTGTGCTCTGATCTGCTTGACCGTTTTGTTGGTTATTGTAATTCCACGAATGGATGCTCTGGTTATAAATCATTCTCCTTTGCTTGGTCAGCGTGACCGCCTCAGCCCTGGAGGACTGCGGAAACCCAGCCCCCTACATCTGCAGAGCTGAGGGCAGTGTGCCTGCCGCCTCCACCTGCATCTCAGAGCCGTGCCTTGTCACTTCTCGGGAAATCCCAGGTGGAGCCTTTGCAGCCTCTCTCTTGGGTGTTTTTCCCTGTGTGGGCCTGATGTTCTTCTCTCTGTCCAGCTGAAGTCTCTGTTAGAATGGGAGAGCTCTGCTCTCGGGTTTAGGGTTGAGAAAGGGTGAAAGAAGATAATTTTGTGGCTTTTCCACATCATGAGAAACCGACTCGATAAGTACTTATTTCATGTCTGATATGAGCCAGGTTTTGGGTGGGTTGCTGGAAATACAGCGGTGAGCAAGCAGGGGAGGCCCCTGCCCTGATGGAAAAGAGACCAGAGGGAAGAGAATGCTACCAGAGGATTGGTTCGTGCGCTCCTAGCATAGCCTGTACTGTGGTGTATTGAAGAGGTCTGTTACCATTTCCAGAGGCCCCTCCAAAGGGCTCAAGGACAGCCATTGTGTCCCCCACCCCTCCCGTAGGTCATGCAATAACCGTTTGCTGGGCTGACCCAGGGAGTACCACAGAGCCGGGAAGCACCAACTTTAAAAAGTACTTTTCAGCCTACTTACGACTATGTAGGTGCCCAGAATATAGCTGGAGGAGGTGGGTGTAGGAACCACCCCTTATCTTCTTATCCTCTTTGAGGCAACAGCTGGTGGAGGAAGGACGCCTGCTCGTTAATTCAGCAACTCTGCACTTCAGGCATTGGCTGAATATCTAGCTGTACAAAATATTAAGTTTCGTCTCTAGTTGTAGAAGTTGTTCTTCTATTGGCATTGATTCTGATATTCAGGCAGGAAATCTTAAGGCTTGCAAACACTTTTTGTTCCATGTTTTGTTCCTAGAAATAAGTTGCTGCTGGGCAGTGGAGAAGTAGGGAGAGGCAGGGGGCAGATGCATCCAGAATTTCTCTGCCAGCTGTCAGCCACCACGTTTTTGAAGTCTGCTGAGTAACTGAGTACTTTCTAGGAAATACCCAGGAAGGCATAAACCTTGATAATGTAGAGAAATTTGGGAGGTATGTCCTTTTGAGAAGGGAGGAGGAACCCTGTGTGTGTGTGTGTGTGTGTGTGTGTGTAACATCTCTAGCCTGAAGTGAGTGGCCAGAATCTCAGACTTCAAAGGTAAGATGCAGGCTCAAGTCAAAAGATAATAGTTAGGAAGACTAAAGTCCTGGAAGCATTGCCTCTTTAACTGAAGAAAGTAATAATCCACACCTTCAAAAGAAGTTGCTGACTTAAAATGGATTCACAGAAAAGGAATCTGCAAACTTGAGAATTAAAGTGACGAGTGCAGGTAGAATGTGGTTTGCACGGAATCAATAGAAAAGAGCAGTGTGCTGGGAAGAAGACCATGTCAGCGTTTGTTAAGCACTGCCCTGGGAGGGGACCTTGGAGGTTCTGATTTTAGGGGTCAAACGTGATTCCTTGCTGGGATGTAGTGCCTTTTAGAAATGCTTTAGGAATATCCCGCTGGCTCTGGTCTAACCATGAGCCCGACTCATAACCTTGCAGACTCTCATTTTCTCTGTTTGGTCCTCCCCACATAGATGCAGGTAAGCTGAGTGCACCGTCAGTTCTGATTGGGTGCCTGGTCAGACCTCTGCGCAATGAGGGAATTAAGCTTCTAAAGCTGTGCTTCTGAAGTTCTGACCTTGGGCTCCTCAGTGACCAGAATGTAGCCTGGCCACACTTGACCTTTGGTCTTTTGGATATCTTGGCTGGGAGAGAGAAAGGGTGATGGGTCAAGAGTGTGACTTCTCTGTTGTGATGGGGGTAGTTGTTCCTAGGAATAGAAGGAAGAAAGAGATAAGAATAAGTAATTAATGAGACCTTCATGGCCCAGGTCAGAATGGAGGTTGGCATCCTGGGTGGCATGCCCACTTTTGGAATTTGGGAATTGAACAGAAAGAAGATAGAATGACTGCAACTGGGAATTTTGATCTCAAATCCAAATGGGTCGTTAGGTCTGCCTCCATACAAGCTGATCACCTTGGGTCTTTGGGTCTGTGGCCTGGCCAACAGCTGCTTGGAGTATCCTCCTGGCTGTGTTGTCAGTTTTGTGTGCGTGCGTGCACATGTGCTAATTTTTTAGGGTTTATAGGCATCTTTTGGTTCTCTCTTTAATGTGCTAATCCCGTGCCTGAGTTGGTGGCCACTTGGAAAACTCACGTGCTGATGTCTACCCCTTAACATGGAAATAAAGGTCCAGCTCCCCTGGCCCATGTACCCAACATGACCCACCAAGGCTATTGATGAAGAGTTTTTAGTCACTCCATGGGAGGTTCCACGTCCATGTACATCTTCCCAAATTCAGGGAGGTGGAGAGAATTGCTTGACCTGTCTTTAAGAAGGCAAGAGGGTGCCCAGGAGTGGTGTGGGAATCTGGGTTGGAGGAGGAAAGACTGGATAATTGAAAGGAGAGATGAAAGTGTTGGGAAGGTGGGTGGGAGAAGAGGGCTATTTAGACTGCCGTGAGAGGTGTCTGGGACCTGCTAATAGCCCTCTCTGTTTGTATGTGAGGTCTTCCCTCCCTCTCCCACCCCCATAAGCTGGCCTAAGCTACCCTGTGCACACCTGGAAAAGGTAAACTTCCTTTTCAGGTGGGGCTGTGAGGTGCAGTCATAATTTTTCATTATTGTTGTTGGCAAGATACTCAAAAGATCAATTAGTCTCTCCGTGCAGCTCCTGGAGGCTTGTTTGGGATACGTTTCCTCTGGAAGAAGTTATTTTTAGTGATGCTAATATTATGAAGAAAGCTGACATTAAGAGAATCTCAGGAGGGGGAGTGCAGGAGCAGAGTGGGTGCAGAGGGCAGCCACACACCGAGGTCTGCGTTTCCTGTTTGCCGTGTTCTGAAGAGAGCAGCTGTCTGATTCGAGCACCCTGTGAGTAAGCCTCAGTGCGCAACCCCCTGCCTCTCTCTCGGTGCGTGTTAAGGCCCAGACATTCCTCACTGTGATGAGAATATCACCCTCTGGAGGCTGATACCCAGACACGCTGGCAGTTTCCAAATGGTGAGACAGTGCTAGCTTCTGCGTCTGCAAAGCTCAGAAAGGCAACCCTGGACTATGACAATGGACATTATACAAAATCCTGCCTTCTGTTTGTTGTTCGTCCTTGTGCATGTGATGGCCCAAGCTGGTTGATCTGAGACTTGCATGAAAACATTACCTCATGGACTTTTTCAAGGGTGCGAGGTGAAAGCAGAAGCCAGAGGTTCTGTCCTCCAGATCTATCTCTGGAATTCAAGAACTGAGAGGAAATAGCCAGTGAAAACACAAGCCGCTCCTTTTATCTGAAGTCCTCCACGACGGTGTCTGCTTGGGTGGGAGCGGGGTGGCCGGCATCCTATTCTGCTTCCCCAGAGAACCTCTTGTCTCCAGGCATCTGTCAGGTGTCCTCTCTTAAAGGGCAGCCTTTCCACTCTCAGGACCTTTTCACCTATGGTCTCCCTCCATCCTTAAATAGTTCACTTAGAAGAACAGGAATGATGTAAGGGAGAGAAAAAGAAGGAATGAAAAGACACTCTCTCTGTGGTAGGTAAGTGGTTGATGCTTCTTGGTATCTGACTCTTATACAGATATTTTGCTTGCTAGTTCCTGGCTGGCCCTGTGCAGGTGGTGCTAATGCTTCTTCCTGAGCCGATAGGAAGACCCTCTGGTCCCATGGGCCTGGGCGGCCACGGATGGGGAACCACTGTGCACGGATGTGGAGAAGAACATAGCCATGGGGAGTGATGCTCAGAGCATGGAAAACACTCTCTCATCTTTATTTTCTCCATTGTTTCATGTACTTTTTTCTATTTTCTATTTTTGACACCAGATGAAGCCCAGTGCTTCCCTCTGCTTATTACATTGGCTGTAATGCTGATTTCCAATAAAAATGATATGCTCAAACCAGGCTTCATCTTATTTTCCTTAAAAAAAGAGAAATTATTACCTTATTTTTGACTTGATGAAACATCATGAATCCCGTGATGTACGTTTCTCATTATGATTTTTAAACCATTGAAATGAATGCCTTTTGACTTATGTTTTATTATAGTAATTTTATTCATTTGTCTAGACCACACAGATCAATTAACCACATGGTGAAGTTGATAGGAGCTGGCTGACAGGGGAGTTGGTGTTGTCTAAAGAATAAACCTAGGCTTTTCTACCCCAGACTAGCACTTCTTAGCTTACGATAACAGTGCTGGCTACTCTTGAGTGACCTCAACCTGGGTCCTGGCTGTGTACATTTCATGCAGCATCACACTTAATCTGTACGGCAACTCCAGGATGTAGGTACTGTTATCACCTTCATTCTCCTGATGGGAAAACAGAAGCTCAGATCATTTTTTTCCCATGGCTCTCAAGGCGGGGAGGGGTTGGTAAACTTTTTCTATAAAATATCAGAAAGTAAATATTTTAGGTTTTTGCGGCTCTACTATCTCTGTCACTTCTACTCAGCTGTTATAGTGCTAGAGAAGACAAAAGATACAAAAACAAACGAGGGTAGCTGTGTTCCAATAAAGCCTTATTTATGGACTCTGATATTTGAATTTTACATAATTCTCTCAGGTCATGAAATAATATCATTGTTTTGATTTTTTTTCCCCAACCGTTAAATATATTAAAATATTTTTCACTTGCAGGCTATACAAAAACAGGTAGTGGGCTGGATTTGATGATTCCAGTGTAGATGACAAGAGTATGCAGAGAAGGAGGGGTGGGTTAGCATGAAGTGGTAGGAGGAATACTCCTGCCGGAGGGAACAGTATGTGTGCCCATTCCAGGGAGCATGAAGTATTTGAGGAACTGCGAGAAATCCAAGTGCGGCTTGGTATAGGGAAGGAGGCAGGATGAGAGGAGACAGCAGGGCTCAAGCCATGACCTTGTAAGACATTTTAAGGATTTTAGACTTTGTCCTTGGAGCAATGGGAAGCCATTTAAAAGTACTAAGCAAAAGAGTGACAGGGTAATTTGTCTTTTTAAAAGATCTTTGGCTGATGTGTGGAGAATGGATTGCAACGGATCTGTAAGAGTAGAAGCAGAAAAAGCAGGGGTCTCAAGAAGTGGGCCAGGTGGATGGTGATGGTGTCAATTAGTGACTGTAGCCAGACCACTTCCTGCCAACAACAGGAAGTCAGAATGGTCGGTTTTGCAGATGAGGAAAATGTGGCTGGGAGAGCTGAAGTGTCTTCCCTGGCAGCATAGCAAATGGAGAGAAAACAACGATGAAGACCCTCGTCTATTTCATCGTCGAGGGAAATCAACTCTTGTTCAAATACTAGAAGTGCCAAAGAAGATATGGTGGTAATGATTTTATGTTATTTTTGTGCCGGTATTAGGAAGGTAACTGAATCCTTACTCAAAGGTCAGCTTTTCTTAAAATTTGTGTAGCTTTCTTTCCCAAAGGACAATTGGTACATTCTCTTCTACCTTTGGAGGAGTGATTCGCCTGGATGGGCACTCAGAGTCACCCTCTAATTCTGATACTGGCATGCGTCTCTGGGTCATAGCACACCATCTTTTGAACAATAGAATGTGAGGGGTTGGAGTCTGTTTCTATGGGGTCCAGGACTGGCCTGGGGAAGAACGGAAGAGGGAAAGGTGAGACTCGTGCCTTGGGCCAGAGGGGTGGTGGTGATTTTGCCTCAGTTTCTCTGGGGGTTGTGCCCTAATGGCAGTGGTGGGCGGTGCTGCCCCATGGCGGGTGGGAGAAGGGGAGCTTCAGAAAGCTCTTGTGGAGTGGGATCTAGTGGTTATACTGCTCAGTGGATCTTGGTTTTGGCTGGTACTTTAGTCAGATTTCCCCTTATATTACTGTTGTCACTTAGTGTTCTTTCCCCATTATTAGGGGAGGTCTCTGGAGTCCTGGTCTAGCATCTCCTCCTAGCCCACAATGTATGGTGCCTCACACACAGCAGATGCTCAGTACTGAATATTGGCTCTGTGCACTTGTTGCCTTTGGTATCCATGCTGCACAGTACAACCTCGTCTCACAAAGAAGTCAGCATTTTAAAATCTCAAATGATAACAAACAAGGCATTGGGACATCCTGAAAATAGGACAGATTTCAGGAGTTAGCAGTGACCAAGATAGGGATTCCACTGAGGATCTTCTCCAATGATGTGACTTTTGTTGTCCCCTTCTTTTTTCTCCACCCCTATTTCATAAGACATAGGTCCCATGTCTTTATTTTTGCATGGTAGGTGCCCAGTAGACGTCTACTGGGCTTCTTCTCTTCTGATGCTGATTTTATTTATTCTCTGTAGGCTCCGCATAGGTGGTGATAGGTGATGTGGCTGAAGTCGTGAGCTCAGCGATTTTGATACCCTCTCCCCCTCCTTACTTCCTTCTTTCATCAGTTATTGGAAGTTGGTTATGTGCCAGGCACTGGGTTAAGTTCTGGGGGAACAACCATGAAAGAAGACATGGCCTCTGGTTGCAAATAATGCATACCAGTCTCGTGGAGAGATAAAAGGAAGTAATGGCCACTGGGAATGCAGGCAGCCAGGGAGGGCTGTCCCTGACCTGGTGGATAGGACCTCCCTGAGGCCGTTGCCTGCTGACCTCCTGAACGGGGTCAAGGACAATGTGGATGCGTTAACAGACTCTACACTCGCCTTTCTCCATTTCTGCAGGTGGAGATGTCTGCCCAGAGGTTAGTTTCTAATGGGACGTCCCATCAATCTGCATCTAATTCTGATTACACCTGGGAATATGAGTATTATGAGATTGGACCAGTTTCCTTTGAAGGACTGAAGGCTCACAAATGTAAGTCTTGCTCAATTCCCCATTGTAACCATGATGTGTGTTCGCTTTAACCTGTGAAATCCCCAGTGTTTACTTTTCCTGAACATTCTTTTTATAGAAATCTGTCCTCTACCCCCAAAGCCCTGGAAAACACCCCCTCCAAATATAGGCTTATTGCTCAAGGATGTACAATATGAGTGACGAAGAACTTGAAAGATTCCCTTAGTGGCGGAACATGAATCAATGTCACTTTCAAATTGAGATTTTTAAAAACTTAATGATGCCAGCTCTCCGAAACCATGTGAACATTTGGACCATCAAAAACGTGTACACAAATAGAATCTGGAACTCTAATTTGAAGAACCTTCTCTTGTAACAGTCCGCAACATCCTTTCAGCCCCACTGGGTTTCTGGGGCTGTGGAAAGCAGTCTGTCTGTGTGTGTTCGTAGTGATGGACCAGAATAGCCTGCAGTCATTCCCAGCTCTGTGTTATAGGCATGCATTGTGCTTTGTGTTATTGGAGCGATTAATGATCCAGCACAGAGCAAGGAAATATAACTCTATGAAAGGTTACCGTCCACCTCCAGTCATAACTGCCTGCTGACTGGCCAGCAGGAAGCAGCTCAGTTTACTTAAACAGAGTTGACATGATAAGCAGAAAGTGCTGCCCACTACCGGGTCCTGTCGTGGTTACCCCATAAATGTTCCAGAGATGTTTGCTTGTTTCAGAATGAATGTCCGCAGCACCATAAAAGTCGTAGGTTCTTATCTGGCTCAGCTTAATGGAACCTGTTAGGAAATACAAGAGAGACTAGAATTGAAGATGCAAATGTGGCAAAGGAAATGCTTTCACTTCTTTTGTGTTTCCTGGCCGCTGTCACTCTAAGCTGTCTTGGCATTCATGGTTCCTCACTCCTACTTGCAAAGTGGGCTAATTTTTTCAGCTTCATTGAGGTATACTTGACAAATAAAATTGTAATATATTTAAAGTATACAAAGTGATAATTTGATATATTTTATATATTGTGAAAAGATTCCCCCCGTCGAGTTAATTAACACATCCATCACCTCAGGTATGTATTTGTTTGATTGTTTATTCATTGGTGAGAACATTTAAGTTCTATTCCCTTGCAAATTTCAATTGTACGAAACAGTGTTATCAACTATACTTTCCATGTTATACATTAGATCCTTAGATCTTATTCATCTTATAGCTGAAAGTTTATACTCTTTTACCAACCTCTCCTGATTTCCCCAATCCCCCAGCCCCTGGCAACCACTTTTCTACTCTATTTCTATGAGTTCGACTTCTTTTCTTTTTTTTAGAGTCTACATGTAAGTGATATCATGCACTATTTGTCTTTCTCTGTCTAGCTTATTTCACTTCATATAATGCCCTCCAGTTTCACAAATCTTGTCATAAATGACAGTATTTCCTTCTTCTTAAAGGCCAAATAATACTCAAATATCTATTTATCTATCTATCTATCTATAACATTTAATTAATCCATTCATCCATGAATAGACAGTTAGGTTGTTTCCATACCTTGGCTATTGTGAATAATGTTACAATGAACATGGGAGTATAGATAACCTCTTCAAGATAACGCTTTCATTTCCGTTGGATATATATCCAGAAATGGGAAAGCTGGATGATATGGTAGTTCTACTTTTAATTTCTTGAGGAAATTTCATGCTGTTTTTCATAGTGGCTGCACCAGTTACATTCCTACCCACAATGCACAAGGGCTCCCTTTTCTCCGCATCCTCACCAACAGTTGTTATCTCTTGTCTTTTTGGTAACAGACATTCTAACAGTGGTGAGATGATATCTCCTTGAGGTTTTGAATTGCATTTTTCTAAAGATTAGCAGTGTTGACCACATTTTCATGTACCTGTGGACCGTTTGGATATCTTCTTTGGAAAAATGTCTATTCAGGCCCTTTGCCCATTTTTAAATTGCATTGTTTTTTTGCTATTGAGTTGTATGAGTTCCTTGTATATTTTGGATATTAACCCCTTACCAGATATGTGATTTGCAAATGTTCTCATATTCCATAATTTGCCTTTTCATTTTGTCGATGGTTTCCTTTGCTGTGCAGAGGCTTTTTTTTTTTTTTTTGCACGGTACGAGGGCCTCTCACTGTTGTGGCCTCTCCCGCTGTGGAGCACAGGCTCCGGATGCGCAGGCTCAGCGGCCATGGCTCATGGGCCCAGCTGCTCCATGGCATATGGGATCTTCCCGGACCGGGGCACGAACCCATGTCCCCTGCATCGGCAGGCGGACTCTCAACCACTGCGCCACCAGGGAAGCCCTGTGCAGAGGCTTTTTAGTTTGATGTACTCCCACTTGTTTATTTTTGCCTTTGTTTCCTTTGCTTTTGGTGTTAAATCCACAAACTCATCACCAAGAGTGATGTCAAGGAGCTTACCCCTATGTTTATGACCGTTATTTTGAATTCTCACTAAGGTCTGTTTCTGGAGATTTATCTTATTCTTTTGTTTGGAATACATTCCTCTATTTCTTCAGTGTCCTTGACTCTCTGTTTTGGTTTCTGTGCATTAGATAAGAGCCACCACTCCCAGTCTAGCAGAGTGGTCTTATATAGGAAATGAACCTTGTCATTCAGCCAGGCCTGAGATCTTAGTTTTCTCTCAAACTTGTATGATTGTTCAAGCAGACTTCTTTGTATTAGTAGCTCCTAGTAATTGAGGGCGTGTCAAGACCTGTCTGTGTCTGGAAGGAGAGGATTGTGGTCAGTGCCTAGATGCAGTCTGATTAGAAGCAGAACCTCAGGCAGCAGCTGCAGAGTAAATAGTTAAATTCTTTCCAGGGAGAAACTGGGAAATGGGCATTTTGTCTGCCTCTACTGTGCTGAGCCTGGTGGAGAGCCATGGAAGGGTGCTGTCAGGCTTTTTAAGAACTACAGTCTTGTCGGACTCATGGCTATCAGAGCTAGGATATCAGGCAGTCCCTTGGACAGCAGCTGCAAAAGCTGGGGCGCCAGACTTGTATAAAAGCTCCTTCCAGGGAGATACTGACAACTTGGTTTTTTATTATTGGAGTGGGCTAGAGGAAGAAGGCAGGGAAGTATCTGTTGGCTTCACTGGTCCCTGGGAAGGATCACAGCTGGCCCCTAGATGCCTGATAAATTAGAAGTCTGGCCCTCAGGCATCATCTTCTAAAGCAAGCAGATAAACCCCTTTCAGAGAAAGACTGGGAAATGGGTGTTTTTGCCTGCTCCCCCTGCACTGAGCCCTGGGGAGATAGTCATGTGTGCCCATGAAGAACTGCTCCTTTGTTTGCTATAACCTTGGATTCTCATGGACAAAAGCCCTGTCTGCTTTCAGAGCTAGATGTTTAGGAGGCTTGTCTCTCTAGTGGGGATCTTTTATTTTTAATTGAGGTAAAATTGGTACATAATATTATGTAAGTGTCAGGTGTACAAAATTATATTTAACATCTGTGTACACTATAAAGTGATCATCACCAAAGGTCTAGTTATCCACCATCACCATACAGTTGACCCCTTTTACCCATTTCACCTGTCCCCTAACTCCCTTCCCCTCTGATAACCACTGATCTGTTTTCTGTGTCTATCAATTTTTTGTTTGTTTTGTTTGTTTGTTTTAGATTCCACATACGAGTGAAATTATACAGTATTTGTCTTTCTCTAGTGTATTTTCTTTTCTCTAGTGTATTTCACTTAACATAATACCCTCACGGTCTATCTATATTGTCTCAAATGGCAACATTGCATTCTTTTTTATGACTGAGTAATATTCCATTTTCTCTGTGTGTTTGTACCATCTTCATTATCCATTCATCCATTGATGGACACTTAGGTTGTTTCCAAATCTTTGCTATTATAAATAATGCTGTGGATTGGTTCAAGATGGCAGAGTAGAAGGACGTGTTCTCACTCCCTCTTGTGAGAGCACTGGAATCACAACTAACTGCTGAACAGTCATCGACAGGAAGATGCTGGAACTCACCAAAAAAGATACCCCACATCCAAAGACAAAGGAGAAGCCACAATAAGATGGTAGGAGGGGCGCAACACAGTAAAATCAAATCCCATAACTGCTGGGTGGGTGACTCACAAACTGGAGAACACTTATACCACAGAAGTCCACCCACTGGAGTGAAGGTTCTGAGCCCCACATCAGGCTTCCCAACCTGGGGGTCTGGCAATGGGAGGAGGAATTACTAGAGAATCAGACTTTGAAGCCTGGTGGGATTTGATTGCAGGACTTTGAGAGGACTGGGGGAAACAGAGACTCCACTCTTGGAGGGCACACACAAAGTAGTGTGTGCGTCGGGACCCAGGGGAAGGAGCAGTGACCCCATAGGAGACTGAACCAGACCTACCTGCTAGTGTTGGAGGGTCTCCTGCAGAGGCGGGGGGTGGCTGTGTCTCACCATGAGGACAAGGACACTGGCAGCAGAAGTTCTGGGAAGTACTCCTGGCGTGAGTGCTCCCAGAGTCCGCCATTAGCCCCACCAAAGAGCGCCGGTAAGCTCCAGTGTTGGGTTGCCTCAGGCCAAACAAGCAACAGGGAGGGAACCCAGCCCCACCCATCAGCAGACAAGTGGATTAAAGTTTTACTGAGCTCTGCACACCAGAGCAACAGCCAGCTCTACCCACCACCAGTCCCTCCCATCAGGAAACTTGCACAAGCCTCTTAGGTAGCCTCATCCACTAGAAGGCAGACAGCAGAAGCAAGAAGAACTACAATCCTGCAGCCTGTGGAACAAAAACCACATTCACAGAAAGACAGACAAGATGAAAAGACAGAGGGCTATGTACCAGATGAAGGAACAAGATGAAACCCCAGAAAAACAACTAAATGAAGTGGAGATAGGCAACATTCCAGAAAAAGAATTCAGAATAATGATAGTGAAGATGATCCAGGACCTCGGAAAAAGAACGGAGGCAAAGATCGAGAAGATGCAAGAAATGTTTAACAAAGACCTAGAAGAATTAAAGAACAAACAAACAGAGATGAACAATACAGTAACTGAAATGAAAAATACACTAGAAGGAATCAATAGCAGAATAACTGAGGCAGAAGAATGGATAAGTGACCTGGAAGACAGAATAGTGAAATTCACTGCTGCAGAACAGAATAAAGAAGAAAGAATAAAAAGAAATGAAGACAGCCTAAGAGACCTCTGGGACAACATTAAATGCAACAACATTCGCATTTTAGGGGTCCCAGAAGGAGAAGAAAGAGAGAAAGGACCCAAGAAAATATTTGAAGAGATTATAGTCAAAAAATTCCCTAACCTGGGAAAGGAGATAACCACCCAAGTCCAGGAGGCACAGAGAGTCCCACACAGGATAAACCCAAGGAGAAACACGCCAAGACACATAGTAATCAAATTGGCAAAAATTAAAGACAAAGTATTGAAAGCAGCAAGGGAAAAACAACAAATAACATACAAGGGAACTCCCATACAGTTAACAGCTGATTTCTCAGTGGACGCTCTACAAGCCAGAAGGGAGGGGAATGACATTTAAAGTGATGAAAGGGAAGAACCTACAACCAAGGTTACTCTCCCTGGCAAGGATCTCATTCAGATTCGATGGAGAAATCAAAAGCTCTACAGACAAGCAAAAGCTAAGAGAATTCAGCACCACCACAGCAGCTCTACAACAAATGCTAAAGGAACTTCTGTAAGTGGGAAACACAAGAGAAGAAAAGGACCTACAAAAACAAAGCCAAAACAATTAAGAAAATGGTCATAGGAACATACATATCGATAATTACCTTAAACGTGAATGGATTAAATGCTCCAACCAGAAGACACAGCCTCGCTGAATGGATACAAAAACAAGACCCATATATATTCTGTCTACAAGAGACCCACTTCAGACCTAGGGACACATACAGACTGAAAGTGAGGGGATGGAAAAAGATATTCCATGCAAATGGAAATCCAAAGAAAGCTGGAGTAGCAATCCTCAATATCAGATAAAATAGACTTTAAGATAAAGAATGTTACAAGAGACAAGGAAGGACACTACATAATGATCAAGGGATCAATCCAAGAAGAAGATATAACAATTATAAATATATGTGCATCCAACATAGGAGCACCTCAATACATAAGGCAACTGCTAACAACTATAAAAGAGGAAATCGACAGTAACACAATAATAGTGGGGAACTTTAACACCTCACTTACACCAAAGCACAGACCATCCAAACAGAAAGTTAATAAGGAAACACAAGCTTTAAATGACACAACAGACCAGATAGATTTAATTGATATTTATAGGACATTCCATCCAAAAACAGCAGATTACACTTTCTTCTCAAGTGCGCACAGAACATTCTCCAGGATAGATCACATCTTGGGTCACAAATCAAGCCTCAGTAAATTTAAGGAAATTGAAATCATATCAAGCATCTTTTCTGACCACAACATTATGAGATTAGATATCAATTACAGGGGAAAAAACGTAAAAAACACAAACACATGGAGGCTAAACAATACGTTCCTAAATAACTAAGAGACCACTGAAGAAATCAAAGAGGAAATCAAATACCTAGAGACAAATAACGATGAAAACACGATGATCCAAAACCTATGGGATGTGGCAAAAGCAGTTCTAAGAGGGAAGTTTATAGCAATACAATCCTACCTCAAGAAACAACAAATGGGCTTCCCTGGTGGCGCAGCGGTTGAGAGTCTGCCTGCCGATGCAGGGGACATGGGTTCCTGCCTTGGTTCAGGAATATCCCACGTGCCGCGGAGTGGCTAGGCCCATGAGCATGACCACTGAGCCTGCGTGTCCGGAGCCTGTGCTCTGCAACGGGAGAGGCCACAGCAGCGAGAAGCCCGTGTACCACAAAAAAAAAAAAAAAAAAGAAAAAGAAACAACAAACATCTCAAATAAACAATCTAACCTTACACGTAAAAGAACTAGAGAAAGAAGAACAAACAAAACCCAAAGTTAGTAGAAGGAAAGAAATCATAAAGGTCAGAGCCGAAATAAATGAAAAAGAAACAAAGAAAACAAAGCAAAGATCAATAAAACTAAGAGCTGGTTCTTTGAGAAGATAAACAAAATTGATAAACCATTAGCCAGACTCATCAAGAAAAAGAGGGAGAGGACTCAAATCATTAAAATTAGAAATGAAAAAAAAGAAGTTACAACAGACACCACAGAAATACAAAGCATCCTAAGAGACTACCACAGGCAACTCTATGCCAATAAAATGGACACCCTGGAAGAAATGGACAAATTCTTAGAAAGTTATAACCTTCCAAGACTGAACCAGGAAGAAATAGAAAATATGAACAGATCAATCACAAGTATTGAAATTGAAATTGTGATTAAAACTCTTCCAACAAACAAAAGCTCAGGACCAGATGGCTTCACAGGTGAATTCTATCAAACATTTAGAGGAGAGCTAACATCCATCCTTCTCAGACTCTTGCAAAAAATTGCAGAGGAAGGAACACTCCCAAACTCATTCTATGAGGCCACCATCACCTTGATACCAAAACCAGACAAAGATACTACAAAAAAAGAAAATGACAGACCAATATCACTCATGAATATAGATGCAAAAATCCTCAACAGAATACTAGCAAACAGAATCCAACAATACATTAAAGGATCATACACCATGATCAAGTAGGATTTATCCCAAGGATGCAAGGATTCTTCAATATACACAAATCAATCAATGTGATACAACATATTAACAAACTGAAGGAGAAAAACCATATGATCATCTCAATAGATGCATAAAAAGCTTTTGACAAAATTCAACACCCACTTATGATAAAAACTCTCCAGAAGGTGGGCATAGGGGGAACCCACCTCAACATATTAAAAGCCATATATGACAAACCCACAGTAAACATCATTCTCAATGGTGAAAAACTGAAAGCATTTCCTCTAAGATCAGGAAAAAGACAAGCATATCCACTCTCATCACTATTATTCAACAAAATTTTGGAAGTCCTAGCCACGGCAGTCAGAGAAGAAAAAGAAATAAAAGGAATACAAATTGGAAAAGAAGAGTAAAACTGTCACTGTTTGCAGATGACCTGATACTATACATAGAGAATCCTAAAGATGCCACTAAAAAACTACTAGAGCTAATCAATAAATTTGGTAAAGTTGCAGGATACAAAATTAATGCACAGAAATCTCTTGCATTCCTATACACTAATGATGAAAAATGTGAAAGAGCCAAGGGGGGAAAGTGGCGGGGCAGGGGGGGAGAGGTGGGATGAATTGGGAGACTGGGATTGACATATATACACCAATATGTACAAAATGGATAACTAATAAGAACCTGCTGTATAAAAAAAATTAAAAAAATAATGCTGCAATGAACATAGGTGTTTATACATCTTTGCGAATTAGTGTTTTCATATTCTTCAGATAAATACCTAGAAGTAGAATAGTTGGATCATATGGTAGTTCTATTCTTAATTTTTTGAGGAATCTCCATACTGTTTTGTATAGTGGCTGCACCAATTTACATTCCTACCAATAGCGCTCAAGTGTTCCCTTTTCTTCTCATCCTCTCAAACACTTGCTATTTCTTGTCTTGAGAGCCATTCTAACAGTTGTAAGGTGATATCTCATAGTGGTTTTGATTTGAATTTCTCTAATAGTTAGTGATATTGAACATCTTTTCATGTGCCCTTTGGCCATCTGTATGTCTTCTTTGGAAAGATGTCTATTCAGATCCTCTGCCCATTTTTTAGTAGAGTTGTGTGTGTTTTTTGTTGTTGTATTGTCTGTGTTCTCTATATTTTTTATATTAACCCCTTTTGTATATATGATTTACAGATTTCTCCCATTCAGTAGGCTGCCTTTTTGTTTTGATGATGGTTTCTTTCACTGTGCAGAAGCTTTTTAGTTTGATGTAGTCCCATTTATTTATTTTGCTTTTGTTTCCCTTGCCTTTGGAGTCAGATCTCTAAAAACATCACTAAGAATGATGTCAATAAGGTTACCACCTATGTTTTCTTCTAGAAATTTTATGGTTTCAGGTCTTATAGTCAAGCCTTTAATCCATTTTGAGTTAATTTTTGTGTATGGTATAAGATAGTGATCTAGTTTCATTCTTTTGCATGTGGCTGTCCAGTTTTCCCAACACCATTTATTGAAGAGACTGTCCTTTCCCCATACTATGTCCTTGGCTCCACTGTCATAGATTAATTGTCCATATATGTGTGGGTTTATTTCTGGGCTCTCTCTTTTCTTCATTGATCTGTGTGTCTGTTTTTATGACAATATCACACTGTTTTGATACTATAGCTTTGTAGTATATTTTGAAATCAGGGAGTATGATTGCTCCAGGTTTGTTCTTTCTCAAGATTGCTTTGACTATTCAGGATCTTTTGTGGTTCCATACAAATTTTAGAATTATTTGTTCTAGTTCTGTGAAATATGTCATTGGTATTTCATTAGGGATGGCATTGAATCTGTAGATTGCTTTGCATAGTATGGACATTTTAGCAATGTTAATTTTTCCAATCCTTGAATGCAGAATATCTTTCCATTTATTTGTGTCTTCTTCAGGTTTTTTTTTGTCAGAGTCTTACAGTTTTCAGCATAGAGATTTTCACCTCCTTGGTTAAATTTATTCTTAGGTATATTATTCTTTTTGATACAATTGTAAATGGAATTGTTTTCTTAATTTCTACTTATGATAGTTCATTATCAGTGTATAGAAATACCAGAGTTTCTGTATATTGAGTTTGTATCCTGCAAGTTTACTGAATTCATTTTTATAGTTGTAACAGTTTTTTGGTGAAGTCTTCAGGGTTTTCTACATATAGTACCATGTCAGCTGCAAATAGTGAAAGTTTTACTTGTTCCTTTTCAGTTTGGATGCTTTTTATTTCTTTTTCTTGTCTAATTGCTAAGACTTCCAATACTATGTTGAATAAAAGTGACAAGTGTGGGCATCCTAGTCTTGTTCCTGGTCTTAGAGGAAGAGCTTTCAGTTTTTCCCTGTTGAGTATGATGTTAGCTGTGGGTTTGTTATATTGATACATGGCTTTTATTAAGTTGAGGTATATTTCCTCCATACCCACTTTTTTTCCCCATGCTATCCTGTTACATTTAATCTCAGCAACTTGCATCCAAGAACTCATTCAAGAGAACATTATATAAGTTTATAAGCCATATTAAGGTGTACCAAAAAAGCTTTGCTCTCCTATAAACAGCCCTGAAAAACATGTTGTTTCTATTTGGTACTTAGATGATACTTCTTTAAAAAATTAAAGTATAGTTGATTTACAATGTTGTGCCAATCTCTGCTGTATAGCAAAATGACTCAGTTATACACATACATGCATTCTTTGCCATTATGGTTTATCCCAGGAGATTGGATAGAGTTCCCTGTGCTATACAGTAGGACTTTGTTGTTTATCCATTCAAAATGTAATAGTTTGCATCTACCAACCTCAAACTCTAACTTGATCCCTCTCCCTCCCCCCTCCCCCTTGGCAACCACAAGTCTGTTCTCTATAGCTGTGAGTCTATTTCTACTTTGTAGGTAAGTTCATTCGTGCCATATTTTAGATTCCACACATATGTGATATCACATAGTATTTGTCTTTCTCTTTCTGACTTATTTCACTTAGTGTGATCATCTCTAGCTGCATCCATGTTGCTGCAAATGGCATTATTTCATTCTTTTTTATGGCTGAGTAATATTCCATTGTATATATGTACCCCATCTTCTTTATCCATTCATCTGTCAATGGACATTTAGGTTGTTTCCATGTCTTGGCTATTGTGAATAGTGCTGCTATGAACATAGGCGTGCATGTATCTTTTTGAATTATAGTTTTGTCTGGGTAGGAGTGGGGTTGCTGGATCATATGGTAGGTCTATTTTTAGTTTTCTGAGGAAACTCTGTGCTGTTTTCCATAGCAGCTGCACCAACTTACATTCCCACCAACAGTGTAGGAGGGTTCCCTTTTCTCCACACCGTCTTCAACACTTGTTATTTGTAGACTTTTTAATGATAGTCATTTTGACTGGTGTGAGGTGGTACCTCATTGTAGTTTTGATGTGCATTTCTCTAATAATTAGTGATGTTGAGCATCTTTTCATGTGCCTATTGGTCATCTGTATGTCTTTTTGGAGAAATGTCTATTAATATAGTCACTTTGTTGAGAGTTCTTGTAAATGGATGTCGACTTTTGTCAAATGCTTTTTATGCAACGATTGATATGATCATGTGATTTTTATCTTTCATCCTGTTAATGTGGTGTATCATGTTGATTGATTTGCAGATACTGAACCATTTTTGGATCCCTGAAATAAATCCCTCTTATTCATGGTGTATGATCTTTTTAATGTATGTTAAATTCAGTTTGCTAATGTTTTGTTGAAGACTTTTGCATCTATTTTCGCAAAGATATTGGCGTGTGATTTTTTTTCCCTTGGTATTCTTGTCTGGTTTTGGTATCAGGATAATATGGCCTTGTAAAATGAGTTGGAAACATTTCCTCCTCTTAATTTTTTTGGAACGATTTGAAAAGCATAGGTATTAAATCTTTGAATGTTTCGTAGAATTCACCAGTGAAGTCGCCTGGTCCTATACTTTTGTTTGTTTGGAAGTTTTTTAAAATCACTGATTCAATCTCCTTATTAGTAATTGGTCTATTCAGATTTTCTATTTCTCTATAATTCAGTCTTAGAAGATTGTGTGTTTCTAGAAACTTATCCATTTCTTCTAGGTTGTTGAATTTGTTGGTATATAGTTGTTCTTAGGAGTCTCTTATAATCTTTTCTATTTCTGTGGTATCAGTTGTAATTTCTCCTCTTTCATTTCTGACTTTATTTGATTCTTCTCTGTTTTTTTTCTTGGTTAGTCTAGCTGTTGGCTTGTTGATTTTGTTTATCTTTTCAAAGAACCAGCTCTTAGTTTCATTAATCCTTTCTATTTTTTTCATTTATTTTGGGTCTGATCTTTATTATTTCCTTCCTAATGCCAACTTTGAACTTTGTTCTTTGTTTTCTAGATCCTTTAGGTGTAATGTTAGATTTGTTTATTTGAGATTTTTCTTGTTTCTTGTGGTAGGCCTGTATTGCTATGAACTTCCCTCTTAGAATCGCTTTTGCTGCCTCTTATAGATTTTAGTATGTCATATTTTTGTTTTCATTTGTCTTTAGGTATTTTTTAATTTCTCCTTTGATTTCTTCAAAGATTCATTGGTTGTTCAGATTAAATGTTGTTTAATCTTCACATTTTTGTGGTTTTTACAATTTTCTTCCCATATTTGATTTCTAGTTTTATACCATTGTGGTTGGGAAAGATGCTTAATATGATTTCAAACTTCTTGAATTTATTGAGACTTGTTTTTTGGCTTGTTTAACATGTTATCTAGCCTGGAGAGTGTTCCATGTGCACCTGAGAATGGGTACTCTGCTGCTTTTGGATGAAACGCTTTGTATGTATCTATTAAATCTGTCTGCTCTAATGTGTCGTTTAAGCCTAATATTTCTTTATTGATTTTCTGTTTGAATGATGTATCCACTGATGTAAGTGGGGTGTTAAAGTCCCCTACTGTTAGTTTGTTGATGTTAATTTCACTCCTTAGGCCTGTTAATATTTGCTTTATGTATTGTGGAGCTCCTATATTGGGTGCATATGTATTTTTTAAGTGTTACATCTTCTTGCTGCATTGACCTCTTTATCATTATATATATCCTCTTTGTCTTTTATTACATTCTTTGTTTTAAAGTCTGTTTTGTATGAGTATAGCTACACCAGCTTTCTTTTAGTTTCCATTTGCATGGACTATCTTTCCTCATCCTTTCACTTTTAATTTGTGTGTGTCCTTACTTCTGAAGTGGATCTCTTGTAGGCAGCATCCAGATGGGTCTTGTTTTTTTATCCATTCAGTCACTCTGTGTCTTTTGATTGGACAATTTAGTCCACTTACATTTAAAGTAATTACTGATAGATATGTACTTATTGCCATTTTGTTAATTATTTTTGGATTGTTTTTGTAGTTCCTCTCTGTTTCTTTTTCTCTTTCTCTCTTCCCTTGTGGTTTCATGGCTGTCTTTAGTGTTATGTTTAGGTTAATTCCTCTTTCTTTTGTGTATTTACTATAAGTTTTTGTTTGTGGCTACCATGGTTTACATTTGCATATAATGGTCTGTTTTAGGTTGATAACAACTTAAATTTGAACACATTCCAGAAGGTTACTTTTTTTTTTACTCCCTCCCTCATGTTTTATATTTTTTGACATCTTTATGACATCTATATAGATGTATATATGCATCTATATATCTATATTTATGACATCTTTTACATTTTTTATTTTATGTATACTTTAATTATTTTAGTTTTAGTTAATTTTTCTATTTTTTGTCTTTTAATCTTCATTCTTACTTTATAAGTGATTGATCCATTACCTTTACTACTGACTTACCTATTCTAGTGAGATTTTTACTCAATGTTTTTATGTTATTAATCAATGCCATTTCTTTTTAGCTTAAAGAAGTCTCTTTATCATTTTTTGTAAGTCCAGTTGAACGGTGATGAACTCCTCTAGGTTTTGCTTATCTGGGAAACTCTTAAACTCTTCAATTCTGAATGATAACCTTGTCAGGTAGAGAACTTTTGGTTGGAATTTTTTCCTTTCAGCACTTTGAATATGTCATGCCACTCCCTTCACCTGCTAAGTTTCTGCTGAAAAATTTACTGATAGCCTTATGGGGTTTCTCTTGTATATGTAAAGTTTTTTTTGTTGTTTTGTTTTAGCTACTTTTAAGATTCTCTCTTTATCTTTGCCTTTTATCATTTTAACTATGGTGTGTCTTGATGTGGATCTCTTTGGGTTCATCTTATTTGGAACTCTCTAGACTTACTGGACCTGGATGTCTATTTCCTTCTTCAGACTAGGAAAGTTTTCAGCTAATATTTCTTCAGATAAGCTTTCTGGCCCTTTCTCCTCCTTTTGGACCCCTATAATGTGAATGTTATTCTGCTTGACATTGTTCCAAAAGTCCCTTGAGATATCTTTACTTTTTAAAATTCTTTTTTTGTTTTTGCTCCTGTGTCTTAGTGAGTTCCATTGCTTTGTCTTCCTGGTGTGTTCTGCTTCATCCAGTCTGCTGTTGAACCCCTCTAGTTTGTTTTTCAGTTCAGTTATTATATTCTTCAGCTCTTTAACTTCTGTTTAGTACTTTCTTATATTTTCTCTTTCTTTGTTGAAGCTCTTACTGTGTTGCTCCATTCTTCTCCCAAGTTCAGTGAACATCTTTATGACCATTACTTTGAACTTTTTATCAGGTAGATTGTTTATCTCCATTTCATTAAGGTCTTTTTCTGAGGTTTTGTCTTGCTCTTTCATTTGGGACATATTCCTCTGTCTCCTCATTTTGAGTAACTCTCTGTGTTTGTTTCTGTATATTGGGCCAAAAAGCTGCCTCCTCCAGTCTTGAAGGAGTGGCCTTGTGTAGGAAATCCTGTGGGCCTCAGATGCCCTGGCCACTAGAGCTGGGCACTCAAGGGGCATCCCCTGTATGGGCTGCATGTGCCAGCCTGCTGCAGTGCAGGGGTGGGCAGGGGTCTTGCCCAACCCAGCTGTGGCATGCAGCTGTAGCACAGGGGTGGGTGGAGCTCTCATTGAGGCACACCTACTGGCACTAGCAGGTTAGAGGGAGACTTCCAAAATGGCACCCACCAGTGCTGGCATTAGCAAGGTAGAATGAAATCACAAGAATGGCATCTGCCAGTGTGTCCATCACCAGAAAGAGTCCCAGCAGGTTCCTGCCTTTCCAGCAGATTCTTGAAGATTAGTTAATGGGTCTCCTTCATGAATAGTCCAGGTGCTTTTCAAACGGGTGTTTTTGTGCTGGATTCTGGGGCAAGGGAGTCTGTGAGCCCTTTAAAAAGCAGGTTCTCCATTCCCTACAGATCTGTGTTTTTCCTGGATGTAATCCTCATTGGTTTTCAAAGCCAGGCATTTTGGGGGCTTGTCTCTCCTATGCAGGATCTAAGATTTGAGGTGCTTGCTATAGAGCACAGACCACCTCACTCCTTAGAGAAAAGTTCTGTATTTTTGAGATCCCTCCCAATTGTGGGTCGCTGTACCAGGGTGAAGATTTTTTTTTTGGTGAGACTGTGTTTCTGCATCTCCTAACTGTCTCAATGCTGTCTTTTTATCCTTTGTTGTGGAGGCTCTGTTTGTCCAGTTTTCAGGTCTTTTTTAGAAGGAAGTATTCCCTATGTAGTTGTAGATTTGTTGTGTCCGTGGGAGGAGGTGAATTCAGGATCTTCCTACACCACCATCTTGAACTGCCTCCAGTGGGGCTCTAGATGTGTGGTCTAAACCCTTCCTCAGGGAGAATGTGGGAGTTGGGGGTTACCTCAGATGGCTATGTTGCTGTGCTGGGGGTGGGGTTAATGGCAAGAGTGTGTCTCAGCCTTTCCTACTCATTTGGATGTGAGTAGGAAATCATTTGTCAGATGTGTAGGAGTTGCTCAGATAGTTTCTGGATCTCTTTCAGAGGGAATTGCTCCATATGTAGCTGTATATTCCATGTGTCTGTGGGAGGAGGGGAGCTCAGGAGCCTCCTGAGTTTCCATCATGGTCAACTCCCAGTTCCAGCTAATAAAGTGCTTAGCTTTTGTTCCCACTCCCTCATTGCAGGAAGGACCACAAGAGCCGGGGCTTCATGTATAGGTCCTGGGGCCTGGATGCTACTGATTGCTGATGGCTGTGGCAGACCATCTGGCTGGGCAATTAGAGGGACAGGAGCAGTGATACCCTGGCTGGTTCCTGCCCTCTGGTCTCCAGCTATGGGACTAAAAGGCTTCGGAGTTACTAATTTCCTGGATCAAGAGCTTTCTATTTTTGTTCCTTAAAAATCATTAACTAAACCACATATCATTTACCCCTGAAGTGAATAGTAATAATTAAATGCTTTTGCTCATTCCTGTATTGATGTCTTCTCAGTAGTTCTTTGTGGAAGTAAAAAAAAAAAAAAAAAAGTACGTGGAATCCATTAGGATGTGCTGTCATCAATTATCTGATGGAGGGCTGTTGCCGTCAGGGTGTGAAATCACCCCCTTTAACTTACTATGATTCTTTAATGTGTTATTTTCTGGGAAAATCTGTAGGTAAGGATACTTGCTGTTAAGAATTTAGCAGAAATCAAAATGACTGGGCAAATTGCCATATATTTCCCTGTAATATATGCTTTTACAGGCAGAGAAAACAGCCTGCTGCTGTAGTTTTGGTTGGTGCATTTCCAGAAACAGTTGAAAATCTCTTTGGGGCATATTACATTTAGAAATGATTATAGCTGGAAACAAATTCCTACAAAATGTAGGGAGAAGTATGATACACTACATACTTCCTTTACTCACTATATCATTAATAAGGAGTGCTTTTGTTTTTAACATTCCCATTGGGAAAACCCAAAAATTCCTGGGTGGGTCCTTGCTGTTTTGATTAAGAGATCTGATTAAAGTAGAGGCCCTTAGCTTCAGGAACAAACCCCAAGACATGCAGGAAAGTAAGTGAACTATTGTACTGTGTACCTTGGTATAGTCTCTTCCACTTTAAAATGCTGTAATTCTGCCCTTCAAGTGCGTCTCCTTGTTTGGCTGAGCAAAATTCAAAGCCAGTTAGGTGCAGTTTCAAAAGAATAAAAGTGAGTCATTTCAATGGGAAGCACTTATGAAGATAGGAATGACCATAGCAATTACCTTCATTTATTTGACCTGTAATGGATCTTCAGAGCAATAGCTACATCTCTAGTTAGACTGAGTTCTCCTGCCTGCTGAAATTAAGATTCCTACCTCCAAAGGGTCTTTCATCTGAGAAACAACCTCTGATGGTCATTGTAAATTCTCCTTTTGCCTTCAGTTTTGGATCTGGTATTAAACCTTATATCTATCAGAAGTGGACATATATCTGACATACACTGGGTACCAGCAGAATGGACATTGATTCATTCTGCATGTATTTGTTGAGTACCTGTTATGTGCAGCACTATTTTAAGCACTGGAGATACAACAGTGAACAGAAAAGACAAAACACTTTCTCATATGGATCTTGCATTTTACTGGGAGAGAGATAATAAGTAAGTTAAATAGATGAACTATGCCAGATGGTGATAAAAGATAGAGTAGGGAAAGGAGATGTGGAGAGTCGAGGTGAAAGTATAGCTAGAATGGCCATGGAAGGCCTTCCTGAGAAGGAGAAAAATGATAGAAGACCTAAAGGAAGTGAGAGATTGAGCTATAAGATACTTTGGGAAGAACATTCCAGAAAGTGCTCCATGGCAAGAGCAAAATGGAACACACAAGGAACAATGAGGAGGTCAGCCTGGTGCCAGAGGGGTGAATAAGAGGCAGAACATCAGGAGACAAAGTCAGGTGATGGGGAAGAGGGCACTGGGGCCTTAGAGGTCAAGCTAAGGACTTATGACTTATGACATTTTCTCTGAGAAGTCATTTGAGGGTTTGGAGCAGAAGCGTGGTACCTAGCTTGGGTTTCAGTAAGATCACTCTGCAGCTGGGGAAGGAAGGGGATGAGATTGGAAGCAGAGGCCAGGCAGGGGGCTATTGCCAAAATCCAGGCAGCTGCTGAGGTGACTTGGACCATGGTGGGGGCAGTGGAGTGGTAAGAAGTACATATACTCTGGATCTTTTTGAAGATAGATCTGACAGGATTTGTCAGTGGATTGGCAGTAGGGTGCAAGAGAAGGAGAAGGGCCAAGGATGATTTGAAACTTGTGATCTGAGTAACTGGCAGTATGAATTGCCATTGACTGAGATGGGGAAGACTGGGAGAAACAGCACCCCCAGGAGCTCATTTTTGGACTTGTTCCACTGAGACGCATCAGACCTCCAAGAGGACATGAGGGGAGAGGTAGGTGTACAGTGAAGGTATAAATTTGAGTCATCAGCATATTCAAACCCAAGAGGCTGGTTGAATGAGTATCGATTAGAAAACTAAAGAGGTCCCAGAATTGAGCCCTGGGACACCCTAGCATTTAGAAATTGGGGGATGTTCAGAAGAAAGCAGCAAAGGAGTTTGAATTGAATTTATAGAAAGGTAAGAAGAAAATTGTGTGATTGTGGTTTCCTGGAAGCCAAGTGAAGAAAGGGTTTCAAAGATGAGACCATGGAGTGTGTCACATGCTGCTATTATGGTCAAGTAAGTCGAGGGCTGAGACTTGACTCTTGGATTTACAGTGTAGAAATTAATGGCAATGACCTTAAAAGCAGTTTCAGTAGAGTGTTAGGAGTAAACACTGCTAGAATTGGTTCAATAAAAAATGAGAGGAGAGGAACTGGAGACAGTATGTACAGGCAGATCTCTCAAGAATTGTGTTATAAATGTAGGGAGGAAGAGAAATGGGGCATTTATGAAGGGCTTGGCTAGGTGAGACATTTAGATAAGCAGAAGCAAAAGCCTATGAGTCAATGAGTTTACATTTTAGCAGGACCACTCTGGCAGCTGTGTTGAGGTGAGACTAAAGGAGCATCCTCTGATTCTGAGCCATCAGTGGTGGCCACAGTCTGTACTTTTGTCATGTGCCCACTTGCAGATAATGCCAGATGCATGCGTGGATGAGTCAGCAGGAAGCTGACTCATCAAGATAGGAAACAGAGCTAGAGCTAGTGAAGGCTTAGAGTAAGACGTGTGATGGGGAGCACAGTAGGGACAAATACTAGAACCCCACGGTTGGCTCCTTGCCAGGAATTCATACCACAGAACTGACCCTAACACCGTAGGAACCAGAAGTGGTGTGAAGACAGTGCTGGCTCTGGTGTCCTGAACCCTCTCTTTAAGCATTAACCCTCATTTTTCATACAACCACGAGATGGAAAGGTCACAATTTATTCTTTTTTAAATTTTATTTTAGGGACTTCCCTGACAGTCCAGTGGTTAAGGCTCCACCTTCCAATGCAGGGGGCGTGGGTTCAATCCCTGGTTGGGGAGCTAACATCCCACATGCTGCATGGTGTAGCCAAAAATTAAATAAATAAATAAAATAAAAAATTTATTTTATATTGGACTATAGTTGATTTACAATGTTGTGTTAGTTTCAGGTGTACAGCAAAGTGATTCAGTTATACATATACATATATCTATTCTTCTTCAAAATCTTTTCCCATTTAGGTTATTACAAGATATTGAGCAGAGTTCCCTGTGCTATACAGTAGGTCCTTGTTGGTGGTCTATTTTAAATATAGTCGTGCGTATATGTCAATCCCAAACTCCCAATTTATCGCTCCCCCCCACCCTTCCCCTTTGGTAACCATAAGTTTGTTTTCTAAGTCTGTGAGTCTGTTTCTGTTTTGTAAATAAGTTCATTTGTATCATTATTTTAGATTACGCATGTAAGTGATATCATATTATATTTGTTTTTCTCTGACTTACTTCACTTAATATGATCATCTCTAGGTCCATCCATGGTGCTGCAAATGGCATTATTTCATTCTTTTTTATGGCTGAGTAGTATTCCATTATATATATATACCACATCTTTATCCATTCCTCTGTCGAAGGACATTTAGGTTGCTTCCACGTCTTGGCTATCGTAAAAAGCGACGCAATGAACACTGGGGTGCATGTATCCTTTCGAACCATGGTTTTCTCTGGATATATGCCCAGGAGTGGGATTAGTGGATCATATGGTGATTCTATTTTTGGTTTTTTAAGGAACCTCCATACTGTTCTCCATAGTGGCTGCACTAATTTACATTCCCACCAACAGTGTAGGAGAGTTCCCTTTTCTCCACATCCTCTCCAGTATGTCTTGTTTGTAGACTTTTTGATGATGGCCATTCTGCCTGGTGTGAGGGGTGGAGGGGAGGGGAAATAGGATGGGCTAGTTGCTCTTGTCCTCCCCTATAGTGGAAAACATGGAGAAACATATCATACCAGTGAAAACCGTGCAAGCTGTCAGCTTTCAGCTCCGTTTCATTCCATTCATTAGAGCTCAGGCTAAGGGAAAGTCATTTTATTATGACACATCCTATTTGGGATTCCTCTGGGCAATTTGCTCTACCCTCTTACTATAATGGTCTCCAAGTAGCTCAGTCTCTAGGCAGGACAGAAGTAGCTGTTCGGCTCTATTAGAACCCCCTGTGGAAGGCTTTCTTGGCTTCCTTAATGAACCGGCCTCCTTGGAGCCTCGCTCACTCTATGTAAACCTCTGTTCTGACTTCCTTCCAAGAAAGGGTGCTTTGGGGAAGACCAGAGGCTCTGCATTCCTCCTTTTACTGCAATGCTCACGTCTGTGAAACTTGGCATATAAATAAAACTTCAAGAGGGTTTGGTTATTCCTGAGAAGAGATGGAGATCTCTGATATTCTCTGAAAGGGGCTCAGGGTGAGAAAGTGCCCTGGGATTGGGCCATGTGACAGAGGATGAGGTAGAGGAGAATTAATGGAAATAATCTGAGGAAGCAGAATTTCCTTTGGAGAAGAATGTGAATAAGCAAAGCTGCTTAAAGCATATTGTGATGAGAAACGTGGATACCACATTATCAAGAAAACATCTGAAAATGCCATTGGATCATGGGGATTTTCAAATTCTAACCAAAGCTCTCTTCATTCCCACTCTGTTCCCTCATGACTTTGCTGAGGGCTGAGACCCTCCCAGGTCCCACGTTATTGTTGCTTTGTGATCCGCTCCCTGGGTCACTAGAAGGACGGGGGCAAGGGACTGGGCTGGGTCAAAGGCACCCTCCTCCATCCCTGCCCACTCTGGGATAGGGGACTGGAGGACTCATAGCGATCCAGCCACCATTGGCGGTGTGAAAGCTGTCCTCATATCCCTTCCTAGGAAAGAGATTTGAAAATGGATCAACACGACTAGATTAAATTCTCAGCTGAGGATTTTATGATTCTGGTGGGTCACTGTAGAATTTCCTTTTGCTGTGCAGGCAGTTGATGAAGTGTAGGTTATTGAGCTGTTGTTTATCTGCACAATGATGCTTTTCAGTCTGTGCCCCCATAACTGAGATGCTATTGTTACATGCTGCACTTGTGCACATGTGTTTATTTTGGTACTTGTCCTTATGTCTTGTTTAGGCCTCATTTCCATTAGATCGTAAGGCAAAATCTACAATTCCTGTTTCTTTGGCACTCTTAACCCCGGGAAAGATAAATTAGCTTTGCATCCAGAGTGCTGAATAAATGTTGTTGAATAAAAGTTGTTAACCTCTAGGCTGTAGTATATGTAGAATGAAAGTATGAATTATGTGAAGTAAATTACTAATCTGATTTCTTCATGTTAGAGTGCTATATACTTATAATTGAGTTAGAATAATGCTTTGTATTTTAGACACATTTAGTGCGTAAGTTCTGTTTACCTCTTTTTTTTCAATTGCTAAGTATCCTCATTGTATTGCCACATAGGTAAACTTCTTAGAATAGATCAGAAAATGTAAAATACTTCAACTCTGTCGCCTCTCCCAGACTTAAGACCCTATTAGGAAGGTACCAGGTTCTGGTAGACAGCCTGGTCTCATCCCCATCCGAGAGACATACGCTAGTGACTATTACCCATGATAGGATCAAGGAGAGACCCATGTAGAGAAGCACAGACAAAAATGTCATGGGGTCCGCAGGAGGGAGCAAGCACATCTGTTGGGGAGATTAGGCTTTGTGAAGGAGATGGTGTAAGGCATGGGCTTTGAAGGATAGATAGACTTCCATTAGCTCCAGCCTGGGGACAGTTGTTCCAGCTGGTGAAGGTACAGGCCCCTGAAAAGGTGTGGGTATTAGGAAGCTGTGCCTAAGAGTTCAGATGAGTACAGGGACACAGTGTCCCCTAGTCCACTTGGAAACATGAGTTTTAAAGTAGGGGTAAACTGGGAGAAAATGATCATTTTAACAATAATAGCCTGCAAATGTGTGTTACCTTTTTCTCAGATGCCAGACGTTGTACAAGTTCTTTGTATATGGAATGTCTTCTAATCTGAAAAAGGTCAGGTCTATTTTTGTTGAAGCGTTTTTCATAAAAGAGCAATATTATCAGAGCTCTGATAAAGCAGATTTGTACAGAGATGAGGCACAGGGAAAGGCCAAAGTTAGGAAGAGCACTCAGGAGGTCATTTGTATGTTCTCTGCAAGATGTAATGAAGAGCTGAGTTATGCCAGCAGGAGCATGTGTGAAAATACAAAATTGGGTTGGTTTGAATCAGAAGTCATTTTAAACTTCATATTGCAGTTTCTGCTAAAAATTGGATTTTCTAACTCAAAACACTTCAGTGGAATCTTGAGGACCTAGACAGCCCATTTTCTGTCTTAGATTCCGCCACTGGGATGTGGAAACCAAGAGTCTGGAGGGCTGACATCTCTTAGTAGTACCTGAGACAGAAATCCGGAGGCAGACTCTTCCCTCATCCCTGCATCTCTGACTGATGGGTCAAGATTGTCTCAGAAGATTGTTGACATCTTTTCTCATTTCATGTATCAAAAAGCACAGGTTCCTCAATTATTTAAGTTTTATGCTGCTATGAAATACTAATCCCAGTATTAACTGTCTTGTAGATTCCATTGTGATTGGATTTTGGATTGGTCTCGCGGTCTTTGTGATTTTCATGTTTTTCGTGCTGACTCTGCTGACCAAGACAGGAGCCCCACACCAAGAGTAAGTTTGGGCTCTTCCTAAATGCCCGTTAAGCTCCACAGGGACCAGAAAAAACAGAAATGGGATCCGGGGCTGGGGTTGCTTCCAGTGGGTGGAAAGATGGCCCTGGTTATGGATGTGCTGTCTGGACCCAGTGCCTGTTGTGTGGGACCTGCCTTCCTCCTCTTGCCTCTGGGGCTCATTTTCAAGTGAACCCTTGTGCACCTGGGTTTCTTGGTCCTTTCCAGTAGTCTAACTGCTGATCCAGCCTCAATTTTTATTTTGAAAGTATTATGAATTGGGATGTATTTTCTCCTTATTCCCAAAAGAATTTAGATGACTCACCAGACTGAAAAAAAGTGAAAAAAGACAATAGCAAAAGTAGGATGAAAACTAGCTTAGAAAACGTTTTGAGGAGCAGAGAAATAGTTGTTACTGGATACACGACTGAATTAATTATTAACAATAGTCACTGAATTCAGCATTAAGTTTCCTTGAAACGAAATAAAACGGAAACATTAAGGATTATATAATTTTCATGGCGTGGTAAAGAACATCCATGTTGGGCTTTGAATTTATGGAGGAAATGATTACATGGATGCTTAAAAAACGCTGAGTAATGTCACAATGTATTTGGTCAGTTATGGTTTGCAAAACACTCAGAACTGTTTTAGAGGATTTTCTTTTATCCAAACTCTTCCAAAAAAGGGAAAAATAATAACTTATGTTGGATACCTTATCAGTCAGTCCCAGCAGGCAACAGATAGCACACTCAAATTAGATAATTAGAAGAGCTTTTTTTTTATTTTTTATTGAAGTATAGTTGATTTACAATGTTGTGTTAATTTCTGCTGTACAGCAAAGTGACTCAGCTATACACATATATCCATTTTTTAAATATTCTTTTCCATATGGTTTATCCCAGGATATTGAATATAGTTCCCTGTGCTCTACAGTAGGACCTTGTTGTTTATCCAATCTATATGTAATAGTTTGCATCTACTAACCCCAAACTCTCAGCCCATCCCTCCCTGACTCTTGGCAACCACATGTCAGATCTCTGTCTGTGAGTCAGTTTCTGTTCTGTAGATAAGTTTATTTGTGCCATATTTGAGATTCCACATATAAGTGATATCATATGGTATTTGTCTTTCTCTTTCTGACTTACTTCACTTAGTATGATAATCTTTAGGTCCATCCATGTTATTGCAGATGGCATTATTTCATTCTTTTTTTATGGCCGAGTAGTATTCCATTGTATATACGTACCACATCTTCTTTATCCATTCCTCTGTCGATGGACATTTAGGTTGTTTCCATGTCTTGGCTATTGTGAATGGTGCTGCTATGAACATAGGGGTGCATGTATCTTTTTGAATTAGAGTTTTGCCTGGATATAAAGAAGAGCTTTTAATAAAGGGACTAGTCACAAGTTGTGGCCCAGGAAGAGGGTAGCCCCCAGGATAGTGCAGGATGCCAGGGCTCAGAACACTGAGGAGTAGATGCACTAGATCTGAAGGGGGTCATGACTGGCAACCAGGAGTCCTGCAGAGAGGCTGGCTGAGAGGAGCAATGGTCAAGAGTCACAGCTAGTCCAGTGTGACCTCTCAGGGAGGGAGCCTCCAATAAATATCCAGACCTTTCTTCCCCTCTCCTACCCCTTTCTTACCTTTGCTCCCCACTGGTGAAGCCCACACCACAACCAGTGGCCAGAGCCTCCATCAAAGGTCAGTTTCCTGGGGCACAGAGCAAGATGGGGATGGGTAGAGAGCGACCTGAGCGAGTAAGTGGAAGAAACTGAGCACAAATCCTCACGTTTCCATCGGCATTTCCCTTCATCCTCACAGCCTGGCAGCGGCATTCTCATTGTTGTGTCTCATCACACGGTCTGCGGCATCTGCTGTTCAGTCTTCAGCCTGCACTTGAGCTATAACAACTAGTTGTAGGTAGAGAGAAGAGTTCAGCCCATCACGCACCTATTTTCAGACATTGAGGTCTGGAAAAAAATTTAAACACATGTTAAATGAAAAGAAAAGATCATTTTATTGAAGCGTATGGAGATGCATGGTTGAGAATCTCTATAATAGTCACTAAAAAGCCACTAAAATAGTATGAACTTTCCCTTTTCTATCTCCTGTTCTCATAAACATCTGAACATGCCTTTACCTCACTTTAAAAATATGGTGTGGATTACAGCAGTAGTAAGAGAAGCCAAGGACAAACTCAGATTAGGGTACATCTTGTAGAGTGGCCAGGGAATAATAACCCCCTTTATCTTCCTTCTCCTCGGAGGGACAGATGGATTTTTGCAGGGTTATTGAGATCTACTTGTTTGATGTAGGATGCAGGTGAGTTTACAGATGGGAACACCCTAGCCCAAAAGGGAACATGACTTCCTGTAATGATTAATTGTATTTGTCAATTTGTCTAGGCCACGGCACCCAGATATTTAATCAAACGTTATTCTAGACGTTTCTGTGAAGGTTTTTTTTTAGATAAGATACCATTTCTGAATAAAACTGATCATCTTCCATAGTGTGGGTGGGCCTCATCCAATCACGGGAAGACGCTCCTAGAAACAGATGGACCTCCCTTGAGCAAAAAGGAATTCTGGCAGAGGCCTGCCTTCAAACTCTTCCCTGGGTCTCCAGCCTGCCAGCCTACCCTACAGATTGTGAACTTGCCAGCCTCCACCATCACATGACCCAATTCCTTAAAATAAATCTGTCCCCCTCCCCTACCCCAGATGGATGGATGAATGGATGGATGGATAGATATAGAAATACACACACACACACACACACACACACACACACACACACACACACACACACACACACACACACACACACACACACACACACACACACACACACACACACACACACACACACACACACACACACACACACACACACACACACACACCCCTCTCTGTCGGTTCTGTTTCTCTGGAGAACGCTGACTTATACATTTCCTTAACATTTCACATCGACCCTGGGTAGCTGAGACTTGAATTTCCAGTCTTCCAATAGGCAGTTCATCCTTCTAGTAGATGGTTTCTCTCTTGATGGTGATTCTGAGTCATCTCAAACAGGGGTCATTGTAACTCTACATGCTTTTAATGAGGCTAAGGAGAAAGTCTAACCTTTTTTTATTTTTAGTACAATAAGGGATCAGCCCTCAGGACCACATTTTAAATGCTTTCTTGAGTCTGAGGCAGTGTGAGACATGGCATTTGGCTGTAGTATATCATAGGCAAACTGAAAGAAACAGACATGTGGAAAAATCCCTAAATGGAGCAGTTAAAAAGGATTTTAGATCTTAGTAAACTTGACATTTATTTGGCAGGAATTTTTTCTAAAATAGACATTATTTTTTCCATTCAGCCAACTTTAATATAAAACAATCAATTTTAAGTGTGCCTGTGATAATTAGGCATGGAGGAAAGAATGATAAATCATTGAGACTAATAATAAAAGCAGTTTTTTTTTAACATTTGCCACATGCCAGGGTCTGCTGATCATTTTATATGTGTAATCTCACCAAGCTTCACAAAAAGATGAAGTAAATCCTATAAGTGTTCAACTTATAAAGTTTCCCACTTTACGGATGAGAAAAATGAGGCTGAACAACTCATATGATGATTCACAGGTTAAAAAACCAAACCAAAACAAACGAAACCTTCGGAGCCAGGCCTCAAACTAAAGTCTCTTTGACTCTGAAGCTCCTGTTATTAACACTACATTAAATCATCTCATGTCAGTAATTTTAAATCTCCTTCTTATATTACAACAAAGATATTAGCAAGCAATCAGATTTGTTTTCTTTGATCACATATTGGATCAAGCATGGGCTCTGGAGTCAAACATTTCCAGATGTACTGGAACAGTTTACTAGATTCTTAACCTCTCTGCTTGAGATTCCTCATTTGTAAAAATAAAATAGTATCTGCTTCCTAGGAGTACTGTAAAGGTTAAGTGAGCTGATGCCTGTGGAGCTGCTGGTACACGCTGGGCTCACAGCGGGCAGCTCTCAGCGAAGATCAGTCCACCCCTGCGTGGCTGGTGGAATCCTGGGGAGAGCTGAGGGGTGCAGGTAAAGAGCAGGAGGGAGAAGAGGACACCCATCCTCCCGCGAGACAGCCAGGCCCTACGCGTTCACGTTGGAGCTACACATGCCAAAGTGTGGCTTCCTTCTACCCTAGCTTCACCTTGGGTGTGTCTCTCAGTGAAAGAGTAAGATGATTTTAGAAAGGAGACTAAGCAGAGAATCTTGGTGATGGCTCGGAAGGATGTCTGAATTCTGACTGCTTTATATAACAGGCTCCCTGGGCAGCTGGTCACAAAGAACTTCCTCAAGTAGGATATCAGGCAGTAAGTATCTTTTTGGAATATGACGCCGACGTTCTGGTTAAGATCCCCAATCAGGTCTGCAAGCTCAAAATGGACTAGTGTTGAATCTACCACTCAGTTCTATCTCCTCCTCCATGGAGGTGTCCCGGGCAGGCTGAGCGTCTCCCTAGGAGCTCATCATTGCTGATGCAGGGAAGAGCACAAACATTCCCTTTGAAAGGAGTAAGATACAAGGATGACAGATAGGCTTCTTCCCTGAAGTTTCCAACTTGGGATCATATTAGCATAAGAACTTCAATTCTAGAGTCACTGCCTACTCATTGGCTTCTGTTCAGGAGAGGATGTGTCATAATCAGACTATGAGACAATAACAAACAGCTCCACACATCTCAGTAAAACACAACATGGGTTTTCACTGTGTTCAAGCTACACATCTTCTGAGGGTCAGCAAGGGGTGGACAGAAGCTTCTCCACTGTAGCTGCAGCATCTCCAAGGCTCAGCCTTCCCGGGTTCCTGTGACAGGGAAGGGGGCATGAAGAGATCTCACACCTGCCCTTCTGTCCTTCAGCCAGGAAGTGGCACACACCCCTTCCTCTCACAGATCATTGGCCAGAACCAGCCACAGCCACCTGACCGCCAGGCTGGGCAGGGTAATCTGTGTTTCCAGGAGGAGAGAAGAACCAGATATGAGTGAGCACTAGTAAAGCAGACCAAAGAGGGAGAAAGACTCTTATAAAGCTGACATCGCCTTTCTTAAAAGCTTCTAGGTCCAAGAAGCAGCTTTAACGGGGATTATTTTTCTCATGGAATATCTGCTGTTGTGTGTGGGAAAAAAAACCCTCTTACCTGGATCCTTTAAAGACAATGAAGATAAAAGAACCATTTTTCCTGTGCTTTTTCTGCTAAGGAGCTATTTACTCTCTTTACCGTCTTGTTAAAGTATTATAACCCCATTATCATAAATCTGCCAGAGAGAAAGAGTACGGGAAAGGCTTGTACCACATTTTTATGTTGAATATTTTGGACTTTTTTTTAAAAAAAGCGATCAAACCCCAGACATCATACACCTCAAATACCCTCTTTTGTAGCCTTTGCTAAGTGCACTTTGTCCAGGTGGGGATGGTCTTCGTTTAGGGGTGAGGACAGGTGACCTTGTAAAAATGGAACTTACATTTTACCTTGAGTTGCAATTTTCCTGAATATGACACTCACTAAAGGAGGGGTACAGCGCACCTAAAAGCTAATAGCAAGAGAATGTCTGTGCTCAAGGTCTTTGCTAATGACCAAGGTCACAGGAACCAGCTAAGTGCAGATGTAGTGCAGAGTGGTTCCCGAGGTAGAGCCTCCGTTCTGAAAGGTCTCCATATATCAACAGGTAAAAAATCCAACTGCTTTATGTATCTGATTCAGGTTATACACCTCTGTTCAGGAGTCACGTTTAATTCCCCGTCAGTTACAAGGTGTATCCTGAGTGCACAGCTGTGGGTGTGCTGAGGGTCATCCTCAGGTAGCAGAATCCTTCTTGCCTCAGAGAGACTGACATCTGCCTGGCAAGTTGGAACTACCAACGAAAGCAACCAAAAGGCACTTTCACACACACGCAAGGATTTGGTTGGTGCCACTGTTACGTGAGATAAGGCTCTCAGCACAGGCTATGGCTCCTGTGAAATGGTTGTTATTATTTTCTCACTGGTGGTTCATCACAGAGTTTAGTAGGTCTTTGGCTTACGCATCTCTAAAAGTCCACTGAAAGTGACTGCTGGAAACACTAGGTTCCCGCAGGCTGGACTGCCCCCCACTTTTCATGACTGGGGCGAACCTGAGGATGGTCAGGCACGCTAAGACTCAGTACAGCAGCAGGCGCTCCATTTGTAAAAACTCATCATAAATCTGGAAAATTCCTAAGGGAATAACCCAGAATCTTACGGGTGTTTTCCCTCTGCCAGCGAAGGTGGGAGAAGTCTGCCCTCCTGACCTAACTTCTCGTAGGGTCCCAGAGGAAGGAGCACATCCCTAAACGCTGGAGGTGGCTGTGCCTTTCACAGGAATCAGGGCTCTGGACCACCTGCAGATACAGCCGTCCGGTGCATTGATTGAGCGTCGAATGATGGCAAGGCCCTTTGAGAGATGCAAAGATGAATAGCGTACAGCACAGCAGTATATGGGGGAGAAAAGAGCATACCAAATAGCTCTGACATGAGACAGGAAGGGCTGCATCCTGTAAGGCAAGGTCAGTAAAATCGAAAGGAGCACAGGGGGGGCAGATTCCTTCCTGCTGGGAGATCAGAGAGTCTCCATGGAGGCAGGGACATTTGAGTTGGACAGAAAAGGACGTATTTGATTTTGACAGAGAAGGGGTAGGAGGAACAGCACAAGCAAAGGCTCAGAGGGGGACAGTCAGGTCCCATATGGCCGGACGGTAGGGTTGGCGAGGGGACTTGTGGGAGCTGACACTGGAAAGGCCATGTGATGTGGGAGAGGATGGTCTGAAAGATCAGGCAGAAGAGATTGGGGAATCAATGAAAGTTTTGTGAGCAGGGGAGTGTCATGGAAGCAAATGACATGCAATGCAAATGCCAGAGGACTGGATGGGTGCTCATGATGGAGGATCTCTATTCTGGTACAGAAAATCCCACAGGTTCAGACAATACATGACACAACCCAGAGTGAGAAGAAGAAAAGACCAAGAATCAGAACAGTCTGAACAGTCTTTTTACTCTGGCTGGTGGAGTTTGGGGATGTCACAATCAGTAGGTTAAGTCCAAATTGCATTTCTTATAACAAGCGGAAAATGAGGAATAGAGATTCTTAAATAAGTAAAACAAGTGATTTTAAGATTCTATCAAAATAAACAGTTGTCATTTTTCAAAAGTTAGGATGACACGGGAGAACTTCTTGCAAACACGCTAGCTAGATCTCAGTTTCATGATGACAAAATATAGAATAGGTAGGAATGTGACAAAAATAATGAAAGACACTAAAATTCTTGGTGATTCTGAATTTTCTAATTGTCTTCGTATGTTCAGGCTCCTATAAATACCATAGATATTTACTAGATGGCTTGTAAGTAACAAATTTATTTCTCACAGTTCTGGAGGCTGAGAAGTCCAAGGTTGAGGTGCTGGCGGGTTCACTGTCTGGTGAGGACTTGTTTCCTGGTTCATAGATGATGGACTTTTCACTGTGTCCTCATATGGAGGAAGGAGAGAGGGATCTCACTGGGGCCTCACTTGGAGGATTAGGTTTCAACATGGGAATTTTGGAGGAACACAAACATTCAGTCTATAGTACAAATATTCTTCAGTATCCTTTCTTTTCTTTATGATACTTATAACATGATATTAATTGCTAGCTCAGTCAACATCTCACAGTTTCTCGTTCTCTCAGTGTTCCAGTTATTGAAGTTTATGGCTTCTGGTTTTAATTATCATTTTAATCAAGGTGGTATTTAAGAGGTTAGCCCTTGTAATTTTAAATTTTCACAGGTGTAACCAAGGCTGTGGAAGAACAAGTTGATTTTCAGCTGTTTTAACTGCTCTGATAGGTGCCAGTGAGCATTACTTTTCCATATGGCAACTGAGTTTCAGAGGATGGGAAATTCGCAACTAGCCTTCTTCTCTCTGTCATGGCACCCAGGTTATCTACCAGGACATGTTTTATAAGGTTGGAAAGACAGCCTTAACAATATGGCACATGTTTCCTGAAAACTGAATTAAGGCAACATCCAGCAGCAGAATCCCCCCTGCCTAATTAGTGAGCATCCTTTGCTATTCCAACATTAAGTGTACAAGAACATTTTCAGGTGTGACTCATGAGGGCTAGTCTGCTTTAAAGACTGGGTAACCACTGGGCGGGGAGAGAGTTCACTGGGCTTTATTGAAGCCATTCTTACCAATAAATGGTGGGAAGTCTCCCCAGTGGAACCTGAGTCTCCTGCAGCCTCCAAGGTGGGCCAGTTATAGAAGGTGCAAGATGCCCTTGCAGGAGCTCTGTGGTCTGTGAGCTCCAGCAATGCAAGGCATTGGTGCCATAGAAGACTCTAGGACAGAGCTTGGGGATGTGGGGAGCACTGCAGGGTACAGTCAGAGACAGTGCTTCCCTTGGCCAGAAACAGGTACAGGGCAGTCCTAGATGTGGCTAGTTTGCTGAATCTCTTGTATCTCTGGAGCTGGAGTCACACTCAGGATCTCTAGTAACAGACCATTTATCTATTAAGGCTCACCAGTCCTTATTTTCAGCCTTACCTGGGTATGCCCTCAAATTGATTGCCAACCCTGGGTACGCCCTCGAATTGATTTCTGCAACTGTAGGAGAGGCCTCCTGCCAAGGCAAGAGTTGCTTTAGTTTTGTGATCTCTTCATGATTGATGCATTCACTCATTTAACAAAAACTTAATGAGCACCTACTCTATGCCTAGTACCGTGCTGGGTACTGATGACATAGACAAGAAACACACAATACCTGCCGCAAGAGCTGATCGTCTTAAGGAAGGTGCTAGACAAGTAAAGAAATGGGCTCAATACAGAGTGAGAAGGCAGATGGAGAGAAGCACCCAGTCCTCTGGGAGAACATCCCAACTGAGACTGGAGGAGTCAGGGAAGAAGGTGGCACCTAAGATGATTCATGAAGGGCCAAGAGGAATTAGGCAGGTGGGTTCCAGTTTCAGTAATGGCAGAGTAGCATGTTTCAGTATAACCTTGCAGATAACAATTTAAAATCTGGACAAAGGACTTCCCTGATGGCACAGTGGTTAAGAATCCATCTGCCAATGTAGGCGACATGGGTTCGATTCCTGGTCCGGGAAGATCCCACATGCCACGGAGCAACTAAGCCTGTGCACCACAACTACTGAGCCTGCTCTCTAGAGCCCGCAAGCCACAACTACTGAGCCCACAAGCCACAAGTACTGAGCCCACAAGCCACAACTGCTGAGCCCGTGTGCCTAGAGCCCGTGCTCCGCAACAAGAGAAACCACCGTGATGAGAAGCCCATGCACTGCAATGAGAAGCCCGCACACCGCAATGAAGAGCAGCCCCTGCTCACCACAACTAGAGAAAGCCCATGCACAGCAACAAAGACCCAATGCAAGCAAAAATAAAATAAATTAAAAAGTAAATAAAATAAAATCTGGACAAAATATAATGAATGACTATTGGAAGGTATTGGAGAGTGAACGTTAGCATACAAAAACAGAAGGGAGAAGGGATTTTGGCCCTTGAAGGGAAGGACACTTCAATAGTTTAAGTCTATGGTAATATGGCTTTTAACCTGAAGTCTGCCAATCCACAAACCTGGTATATCTCTTCATATATTAAGGTCTTCCTTAATTTCCCTTTGCAACATTGAAATTTTCAGTGGACGGGTCTTACACATCCTTTGTTAAATTTATTCCTAAGTATTCTATTTTTTTTTTGATGCTGTTGTGAATGGAATTTTTTTTTCATTTTCTTATCCTTCATTACCTGTGTGTAGAATACAATGATTTTTGTATAAGGTCAATTGAAAGGAAAGTTCTTCTTCTTCTTTTTTTTTTTTTTTTTAACAGTCCTGGAACAACAGGGTAAACATATGGGAAAAAATGAACCTTGACCCCTATCTCAACATAGACCATAAACCCAAAGTAGAAGCTCCTAGAACAGCTCTGTCCAATAGAACTTTCTATGATGACAGAACTGTTCTCTGTGCTGCGTAAGTAGGTGGCCACTGGCCACATGTGGCCATGGAGCACTTGAAATGTGGGTAATACGACCGAGAAACCAAAATTTAAATTTTACTTAATTTAAATTTAAATAAATAGCCATCTGTGGTTCATGGCTATTGTATTGGTTCTAGAAGAAAGCAAAGGGTTTGTGATTTGGGGGTCAACAATTATTTCTTAGAGAGGATATAAAAAGCACTAACATAGAAGATAAAAGTTAATAATTTGAAGTTAACTGAAATATAAAGCTTCTGCTTATCAAAAGACATCTTTAAGAAAATGAAAATGCAAGTCATAGGTCAAGAGAATGTTTGGAACACATACATCTACCAAAAGACTTGTATTCAGAATATATGACAGAACTTCTACAGATCAATAACAAAAGGTAACCTCAATTTTAAAACGGGCAAAATTCTCACACACAGGCTCCTCACAAAAGAAGATAAACCAATAGCCAATAAGGGCATGAAAAGATGCTCAATATTATTAGACATCAGAGAAATGCTCATTAAAATCACACTGAGTGTCACGTCACTCCCACGAGAATGACTGACATTACAAAGATGGAGAGCACCCAGTGCTGAAAAGGATGTGGAACAGCTGTAATTCTCATGCGTTGTGGAGAGAGTGTAAGATGGTACAACCACTTTGGAAAACTCCGCAGTTTCTTATAAAGTTAAGAAACATCTACTATACGACCCAGTAATTCTACTCTTAGTATTTGCTCAAGAACAATAAAAATGTGTATCTACAAAGAGACTTTTCAAGAATGTTCATAACAGCCCCAAACTGGAAACAACCCAAATGCCCTTTAACAGAAGAATGAATAAACAAATTGTAGTGTATTTGTACAACAGAATATTACTGAGCAAGAAAAAGGACAGACTACTGCTGCATGCGACATCATGGACAAACCTCAAAAGCATAATGCTGGGCAAAAGAATACAGGCACAAAAGACTATATATTGCACGCTTCCATTTGTATGAATTTCAAGAACAGGCTAAACTAATCTGCGGTGATAAAAATCAAAACAGATTGCCTCTGGGAGGTGGAAATCGACTGGAAGTTCAAGAACAGGCAAAGCTGATCAATGGAAATAGAAATCAGAGCAGTGTTACCTGAAGGGGCTGGAAATTGAACCGGAGGAATCTTTCCAGAAGAAAGGAAATATTCTATGTCTTGACTGGGAGGGTGGTTACATGGCTGTATATATCAATAGAAACACACTGAAGTTTACATTTAAGATCTATGGATTTCAGTACGTAAATACTGCCCAACGATGAGATGAATAGTAACGACATAGAAGCAAGGCGTGTCCGTGATCACAATTTTTCACACACAGGTTTTTTAATTTATCAGGGAAACAAAAGAGGAAGAACAGGGTGGTCTGTTGAGTATTTAATGTTTACCAGACTCTAAGAGAACAAAGATGGGCTTTTCCCTTGTTCTCAGGGAGGGAGAATCAGACAGATTGCACCGTTACCACACCCAGAGGTCATGGGGAGAGAAAAGAGCGGGGGTGAAACAGGGAAGGCATCTTAGTGTCTATCGCCTGGGCTCTGCCCTGGGGAGGGTAAAAACACTCCTAGTCTTCTGTACCTTCGTTCTTCAGCAAGCGGCGGGGATGGTGGTCAGTGGACTCAATTTAATCCTGAGAACATGTAGCCTGGGTTATAGAAGAGCTGCTGTACACAGCTGGGTTTCTGGGTCGGCCTTCACACTCAGCTGATGCTCCAGGCAAGCTGGAAAGCTAGTACTCAGAGCTTCTTAGCCTGGAATTGGGGGATGGTGTGACCCCAGCAGTCCTAACAATACTTTTTCCAAACATGTTAGTTCCCTCTTTTCCTAGGTGACATTTTAGCTTCTTAGGTCACAGGTTGCTGGCACATTCATCGCTGTTCTCAAACACTTTTTTTTCTTGTCTTTTTTTTTTTTTAAACATCTTTATTGGAGTATAATTGCTTTACAATGGTGTGTTAATTTCTGCTTTACAACAAAATGAATCAGTTATATATATACATATGTTCTCATATCTCTTCCCTCTTGCGTCTCCCTCCCATCCACCCTCCCTATCCCACCCCTCTAGGTGGTCACAGAGCACCGAGCTGATCTCCCTGTGCTATGCGGCTGCTTCCCACTAGCTATCTACCTTACGTTTGGTAGTATATATATGTCCATGCCTCTCTCTCGCTTTGTCACACCTTACCCTTCCCCCTCCCCATATCCTCAAGTCCATTCTCTAGTAGGTCTGTGTCTTTATTCCCATCTTACCCCTAGGTTCTTCATGACTTTTTTTTTTTCTTAGATTCCATATATATGTGTTAGTATACAGTATTTGTTTTTCTCTTTCTGACTTACTTCACTCTGTATGACAGACTCCAGGTCCATCCACCTCACTACAAATAACTCAATTTCGTTTCTTTTTATGGCTGAGTAATATTCCATTGTATATATGTGCCACATCTTCTTTATCCATTCATTTGTTGATGGACACTTAAGTTGCCTCCATGTCCTGGCTATTGTAAATAGAGCTGCAATGAACATTTTGGTACATGACTCTTTTTGAATTATGGTTTTCTCAGGGTATATGCTGTCACTGTTTGCAGATGGCATGATACTATACATAGAGAATCCTAAAGATGCTACCAGAAAACTATTAGAGCTAATCAATGAATTTGGTAAAGTAGCAGGATACAAAATTAATGCACAGAAATCTCTGGCATTCCTATACACTAATGATGAAAAATCTGAAAGTGAAATTAAGAAAACACTCCCATTTACCATTGCAACAAAAAGAATAAAATATCTAGGAATAAACCTACCTAAGGAGACAAAAGACCTGTATGCAGAAAATTATAAGACACTGATGAAAGAAATTAAAGATGATACAAATAGATGAAGAGATATACCATGTTCTTGGATTGGAAGAATCAACATTGTGAAAATGACTCTACTACCCAAAGCAATCTACAGATTCAATGCCGTCCCTATCAAACTACCACTAGCGTTTTTCACAGAACTAGAACAAAAAATTTCACAATTTGTATGGAAACGCAAAAGACCCCGAATAGCCAAAGCAATCTTGAGAACGAAAAACGGAACTGGAGGAATCAGGCTCCCTGACTTCAGACTATACTACAAAGCGACAGTAATCAAGACAGTATGGCGGTTAGTTTTTAAGATCAGATTTTTCATACCTGCAACTTGATTCCATGTCCCCTGCCCCATGAGAACTTGGTCATAAGTGCTGTATCTTGAGTGATGGGATGGGAAAGAAGAGATTTAAGTACTGAAATCACTGAGATTACACACTCCAGAGCCTAATTGTTGTCAGGTTCTATTCTGGATTTGCAAGTGTTCAGACATGATTCTTGACCTTATGGAGTCACTACCTGTGTGGGAGTCACCTTTCTATAAACCTGGAAAGAATGGTGATTAAAGTATGTGGGCTATCAGGTTATTCAGTTTGCCCCTGCTCTTTCTGTCAGGCACTCATGGGACTCATTGAGAGTTATTTTATTCATCCATTCACTGATTTATTACCATTGAATTGCTAATTTGTTCCACACTAAATGAAACAAGGAATCAGGAACTGGAGTATTTTTGCACTCTTATAATTGATTGTGTCAATCAAGCAGGAAATCTGACCCCTCCTTACCTTAGCTTATGCCTTTGTGAAATGGGTATAATAATTCTTGGCCTAAGTGACAACATGGGTCAGTTTTTTTTGTTTTTTTTTTTTTTTTTTTTTCCGGTACGTGGGCCTCTCACTGTTGTGGACTCTCCCATTGCGGAGCAACAGACTCCGAACGCGCAGGCTCAGCGGCCATGGCTCACGGGCCCAGCCGCTCCGCGGCATGTGGGATCTTCCCGGACCGGGGCATGAACCCGCGTCCCCTGCATCGGCAGGCGGACTCTCAACCACTGCGCCACCAGGGAAGCCCAGCATGGGTCAGTTTTGAGAATGGGGTGAGATAAATGGATATGACAGTGCTTTGACAAACATGAAACTCACCCCTGTGAGACAGTATTGTTGTTCAGTCTGGCCTGATGTCAGCCAGTGGTTCTAAACCTGACCACGAGTAGTGATCCTTGGGGATTCTATGAAACTACAGACTACCCGTCCCCACCTCCAGAGATCCTGAGGGACTGTAACCCAGAATTCTGCATTTTAAGAAGCACTTCAAGTAATTCTGATGCAGATGATCCAAGGGTCCCGCTGAGAAACACTGGTGTGTGATGAAGAATATCAAGGATCCCTCAGCAAAAGGTCTCTTTGCAGGATGGTCCAAGGGCCCTCACCTTGTGACTTTTGCCTTGGGTTTATTTGTGCATGTTCAGAAGTGACGTCTCTCAGTTCTGATGTTTGTCTGCATGCTGTGTACGGGGACTTGCATTCCATAGATGCCGAAAGCCACGATTCTGCAGATAACTAAGCTGGAGTGTAAGCAGTCTTTTATTTTGCTTTGCTTTACAGCAATGCAGAGTCTTCGGAGAAGAGATTCAGAATGAACAGCTTTGTGTCAGACTTTGGAAGGCCAATGGAACCAGATAAGGTCTTTTCTCGACAGGGCAATGAGGAAGCCAGGTCCCTCTTTCACTGCTACATCAATGAAATGGACCACTTGGACAAGGCCAAAGGTGGTCTCCAGACCACAGCCCTCGACAGTGAAGTTCAACTTCAGGAAGCCATCAGACGCAGTGGGCAGCCAGAGGAGGAGCTGAACAGGCTCATGAAATTTGACATCCCCAACTTCGTCCACACGGACCAGAACTCCTCCTTTGGGGAAGATGATCTCCTTATTTCAGAACGACCTATTGTTCTAGAAAATAAGCCAGTTGCCCAGACCTCACACAAAGACTTGGACTGAGAGGCATGTTTTGTAAAGTGTCTTCCTGAAGATGTTGGGTCTGTCTTTGTATAGCAAGAAATCTTCATTCACCAAGATTATGTGTGTTTGTGTATGAGATACAGAGAGAGAGACAGAGAGACAGAAAGACAGAGAGAGAAGAGAGCCCCCTCGGAAGAATGTTGATTAAGCTGAGTGTTTACACCTTTAAACACATTTGGGGCTTTTTGAGGAACCGAGTATTTACACTGTCTCATCCTCCTCGTCACTGAAAAACTTGGCCACGTATTCAGTGTCAGTGTTCTTGAATGGGGTTTGGCATATTGCATTCCTACCTGCCACTACCACGCTCTGCCTTCAGCAAGTTGCTTTGCCTCTCTGGGCTGCCACCTTTTTAACTGTAAGGTCTGTGGTAGATGATCCATTCCAGTTCTAATATTTTGTGAATTTATTGTTTTGTATTCGGTTGAGGCTGGATATACCCAAAGCAGTAGAAACCAGGGCGCTGCCTCTTAGCTCTTGTTGTAGCATCCCCCAGGTCTGTAACTCCCACTCAACCCTTACCGGAGCCCAGCTTTTGTCAGGGGCCTGAGCATCTACCGGGACGTCAGGAGTCTCGTTTCTCGCGGTCACGGTGGCTAGCATTTCTATTGCTTGTGCTGAAACAGCAGTTCTGAGACCCTACAGCCACCCACGCTCAAACCTGGAGACAGCCCTGCCCCTCCTCTCCTAGGATGAGTACCAATTCATGGTACATTGTAGGACAATCCTGTCCCCAGAAATGTATGGAAGGTTGTCAGCTGGGTGAGGGGAGGTGCCTCCTGTGTCTCTGTGTTGGTGTAACTGTGTCTGGTCACACTACTGTGCCATTGGCTAGTGAACAAGAAGAGTGCTATTTGCTAGGCTGTCTGTTTACCTGGCAGATGTGGCAGTGATGGTCATGTGGCTAGTGTGTGGGCTTTGAGCTGGAATGGTGAATGGGTTATAAATACCCCATCAACAGATATTCAAGGTGGCCTGGGGCAACCCAGAGTTAATTTCGTGAAGGAATCAAACCTGCACACTGTTTTGGAAACGACTTGGTTTTGCACAGTCACGCTGCATGCATGGCCAGCTGCTAATCTCTGGGTGGCATTTTCATTATGGATTTGTTTACCACCTGTCTTGCTTAAGCTGAAAAATAAATCCATATACTGCACCAGAATTTTCTCAGCTTCTTTGCTTTCACATCCAATTTCATTTAAAAATGATTCCATGTTTATAGTGTCTCAATTTCTATCATCTCTAGGATCCCAGTGGTCTGAGTCATGCACCAGATTTCATTTAGGAATTATTCCACCAAAAGAAACCCCTTTCCCATAATGTCTTTTGAGGAAAATATTATTCTTTAAGACTCTAACACTAAACAGTAGGACAAAGCATGGAACATTTCTTGTAGTTAACACACAGTCTTGCAAAAAGAAACTTGCTATTTTCATTAAACTTGCTATTTTCATTCATTAAAATGTTGATTTTAATAACTTTTACTAATGCAAATATTATTAATAACTTAAGTAACAATTTAAACCATGGGTTATTTATTATTAAGATTCAAAACTATTTAAGTGGTATCTTATTTAGAAATAGATTTATTAGAAGACTGAAGGATATTCAAAAGATAGAAAAATACCCATGATGATACCATCATTTTTGTTAATTAAATGTCAAGAACTGTGAAAGGTCTAAGATTTGACCCCTTTCGAAAGCTAGCAAGTTAGCATGACACAGTTCTGTGGAAGCTGGCAGAAGACACAAGACTCCTGGGTCAGATACAAAGAACTTTATGACCACACAGCAGGCAACACATGCAACATGTTCATTGGTTCCTGAATCATTTCCTGTTGCTGTTGTAACAAAGGACCACAAACTCAGTGGCTTAAAGCAACCTACATTTATTCTCTTACAGTTCTAGAGTGCAGAAGTCTAAGATCAGTGTCAGTGGGCTAAAATCAAGGTGTCATCAGGGCTGTGTTCCATACAGAGGCTCTAGGGAAAGATCCATTTTCTTGCCTTTTTCAGCTTCCAGAGGCTGCTCACACTCCTTGGCTCAAGGCCCTGTATCACTGTCACCTCTGCTTCCACTTTACATCTCTGTCTCTGACCATCCTGCTTCTCTCCTATAAGGACATTTGTGATAACATTGGATTATCTACAGTAATCTCCCATCTCAAGATCCTTAACTTAATCACACCTGCAAAGTCCCTTTTGCCATGCAAGGTAACATATGCACAGGTTTTAGGGATTAGGAAAGGACATTTTTTTGGGGGGGGACGTGAATTATCCTACCACATTCTTCTCTTTGGCCCCAAAGATTCATGTCCATCCCACATGCAAAATACATCCATCTTATCCCAACATCCTTCAAAGTCTCAAATATTACACCATGAAATCAAAGTCCAATATATAGTCAAAATAGTATCAGCTCAGAAGTCCCAAATGACATCACCTTATTCATCTAAGTCAGGTATGGGTGAGACCCTTTGTATGATCCATCCTGGGGAAAAATTCTCCATCTGTGGACCAGTAAAACTAGAAACAAGTTATCTGTTCATAAAATGCAATGGTGGGACAAGCATAGGTTACCAGTTCTAGACATTCCTGTCCAAAAAGGGAGAAACTGGAAAGGAGAAAGGAGTCACCAGTTCCAAGCAATTTCAGAATTCAACCGTGCTAATTCCATTAGGTTGCAAGGCCCGTAAATAATCTTCTGTGGCACATGGCTGCCCTCTGGGCCTGCAGCTCTACCCTTGAAATTGTCCTTCCTTTTTCTTGAAGGGTAGAATGTATTTGTAACTGAGTAGTTTATCAACCTGTTCCCTGAATGTAAAATTTGGGGGAGTCTGCCAGCCTTCTTTCCTCTTGTTCTGTCTCTGTCCCCAAGTTGGCAGTGTTTCTGCTGGTATAACATTCTCAAGAACATTGTGAGTCTCCTCAATATGTCACATGTGCTCATTCCATCAGACAAGAGGCGTAAATTGCATCACAGAGTCATTCTTTCTTGAGGCAGGGGCATGACCTTTGGTAAACCAAGCCAGTCAGGGTAAGGCAACTTCTACTTTGACCAAAGGGCAATTGTCTAGAGAAGGAGGCACTAGTAGGCCAGCATCCCCAGCAGCTGGGAATAACACACTGGATAGTAAAATCTGGGTAGGACACCACCAGCACCCTTATAAACAATAACAGGTGACATTTATTGGGCACTAAGTGGCCTCTGTGTTAAGTTAATTTTTTGTAAACTTACAGTGAGAACTCTCAACACAGAGGCTTAAAGAATCCTTTTAAATAGGAGTTAAGTCAGGATATTTCTCTGCTCAAAATCCTGCATGGCTTCTCATTTCACTCAGTGAAGAAGCTGGAGTCCTTGCAATAACCTCAAAGCTTTCCTCCCCCCACCCCCTCGGCTGATCTCATCTCCTGTCCCCCCACCCCGGCTCACTCTGCTCCAGACACAATGGCCTCCCTGCTGTCCCGTGAAGACAGCAGACATGTACCCATAGGGCTCTTGCCCTGGCCGGTCTCTCTGTCTGGAACACTCTTGCCCTAGATATTCACATGGCTCCTCCCTCACTTATTTCAAGTCTTTCCTCAAATGCCTTTTGTTGTGGGTCAGATCGTGTCTCCCCCCTGCCAAATTCATATGCTGAAGTCCCAACCCCCAATACTTCAGAATGTGATCTTATTGGGAAATAGGATTGTTGCAGATGTAACTGGTTAAGATGAGTTCATTAGGGTGGGCCCTAATCCAATAGGACTTGTATCCTTATAAAAAGGGGAAATGTGGACACAGAGACATGCATAGAAGGGAGATGATGGATGGGAAGATGTAGAGAGAAGATGGCCATCTACAAGCCAAGAAGAGAGACCTGGAACAGATTCTCCCTCCCCGTGTCAATTCCAGTCCTCAGAAGGAACCAACACTGCTGACACCTTGACTGCAGCCTCCAGAACTGTGAGACAATAAATTTCTGTTGTTTAAGGCACCCAGTTTGTGGTTCTTTGTTACAGAAGCCCTAGCAACAAATACCCCCTTCTCGATGTTCTTAATGAGGCCAACTCTGGCCATCTCACTGTAAACTGGGGACTGCATTTCCCTTACCTCTGCCCCGGCACCCCCATTTCCCAGACCATATTCTATTGCTCTTTCTCTACAGCGCTTATCACCTATCATACTCTACAGTTCACGTGACTATTCTGTCTGTTGTTTATTTTCTGCTCCTTCTACTAGAATATAAATTCTGCAAGGACAGGGATCTTTATTTTGTTCACTGATAGGTCCCAAGTGGCTTGACCAGTGCCTGGAACACAGTCAGTGGTCAATAAAAATTGGCTGGATGGAGGGAGAGACTGTTTCTTGTATTTACAGGTCAGAGGACTAAGGCTCTGGGAAATTCAGTATTTTGCTTGGGCACAGAACCAGTAAATGGCCAGTCAAGCTGGGTGTCAAGTAAACAGTGAATGTGGGGAAGGCTTGAATGATTCTCTTTCTGTTGGTTAATATTCCTCTGGTATATCTTTTGTTCTATCTCTAACTTTTGACCTCTCTCTGTTATTCTTTTAAACTTTCAATCTGTTTTAAGTTTAAATCTTGCTTTGTTTCAGATTAACAAATGAAATTTATAAATTTTAATTTGTGAGTTTATTTCATCTAAATATACTATGATTACCAATGATGTTTTATTTCTAGCATTTTATTTTGTGATTTCTATTTACGTTGCTTTTCTCCTTTCCTGCTTTATACCTTGCAGTTGTGGTTAAGAGCATGGGGTCTAGAGATAGCCTGTCTGGGCTTGGTTCCATCACTTGCTAACTGTGCAGTCTTCACCAGGATACCTAATCTCTTTGAGATTCACTTCCTTCATATATAAAAAGGGATACTATCCACCTCAAAGCTTGTGAGCCTTCAGTGATGAAATATATAAAGAACTTTTAGAATAGTGACTGGCCTACTCTGAAGGCTTTATTTTGGCCCCTTTATTTTTATTCTCTTTTTAAACAATTATTTTAGAGATTACCCTTGAATTTTAATGAATTTACTAGATATTGCAAGTTAAAATGTTGTTTAATCCACCCTGTGAATTGTTTTATTATTAGTGTATTTTATTTATTTTTTAATTTAATTTTTATTTTATATTGGAGTATAGTTGATTTACAGTGTTGTGTTGGTTTCAGGAATACAGCAAAGTGATTCAGTTATGCATATACATATATCCATTCTTTTTCAGATTCTTTCCCCATATAGGTTATTACAAAATATACAAACAGCTCATGCAGCTCAATATCAAAAAAACAAATGACCCAATCAAAAATTGGCAGAAGACCTAAATAGACATTTCTCCAAAGAAGATATACAGATGGCCAAAAAGCACATGAAAAGATGCTCAACAACACTAATTATTAGAGAAATGCAAATCAAAGCTACAATGAGGTATCACCTCACACCAGTCAGAATGGCCATCATTAAAAAGTCTACAAACAATAAATTCTGGAGAGGGTGTGGTGAAAAAGGAACTCTCCTACACTGTTGGTGGGAATGTAAATTGGTGCAGCCACTATGGAGAACAGTATGGATGTTCCCTAAAAAACTAAAAATAGAATTACCATATGATCCAGCAATCCAACTCCTGGGCATATATCCAGAAAAAAAATAATTTGAAAATATACATGCACCCCAATGTTCACTGCAGCACTATTTACAGTAGCCAAGACATGGAAGCAACCTAACTATCCATCAACAGAGGAATGGGTAAAGAGGATGTGGTACATATATACAATAGAATATTACTCTGCCATAAAAAAGAATGAAATAATGCCATTTGCAGCAACATGGATGGACCTAGAGATTATCGTACTAAGTGAAGTAATTCAGACAGAGAATGACAAATATCATATGATATCGCTTATATGTTGAATCTAAGAAAAATGATAAAAAAGAACTTTACAAGTTTACAAAACAGACTCACAGACATAGAAAACAAACTTATGGTTACCAAAGGGGAAAGGTGGGGAGAGGGATAAATTAGGAGTTTGGGATTAACATATGCACACTACTAGATATATAATAGATAAGCCACAAGGACCTACTGTGTAGTACAGGGAACTCCACTCAATATTCTGCAATAACCATTGCATTTTATATATCAGATGTTATATATATTTCATTTACAGAAGTTCTGTTTAGTTCTTTTAAAAAATTGATCTTTTTTTATGATGTCCTGATTTTTCATGTTTTCTATGGTTTATTTTATTTTTTTAATGACTCATTCATATTTCTTTTATGCTCTCTTTTAGATTGTTTCATAATTTTAGGCTCCAGAATACTAATCATCCTGGTTTTTGGGGTAAGCTACTTCTTCCTCATGGCCAGTTATTTGCTTCTAGTTTTTGTCTTGTGTGTGTGTGTGTGTGTGTGTGTGTGTGCATGTATGCATGTGTACTGTAGTGTGAGCGCTCCAGCAAGCATTATTTTTTCCTATGATTGTCCCATACATTCTGCTTTATAAAAGTTTCCCTAGAGAACAATTTTGTATTGCTTATCCTAAGGACCCAAGTAATTTGATCAATCTGGAATTGTTATGTTTTTTGCTTGGGAATTCCTGAATCATAAATAGAGTATACATTTGGATTCCATATCCACATGAAACGTGGGCTTGGAGTTTAGATTTTTTATGGGAGACTTTTTTCCTAGAGACCCTGGAAGCACCAGTTTCTTCATCCCTTTCGTGTGTGTGTGTGTGTGTGTGTGTGTGTGTGTGTGTGTGTAGTTCATTCAGTCTCCCTTTCAATGAAGGGGCAGCTCATCCAATAACTTTTATGAGGGAGGTTTCTATAAAGGAAGTCTCTACATCTGGTATGAACCCTATTTTTTCTAAATAGACATTATAGCCCTATTCACTGCAGATTAAAACCCCTTCCCTCCAGAGTGTTGTGGCATCAGCTTACAAACTTGCCATTCTGGCTTTAAGTGTCCTCTTTATATGTTACCTGGGAACTTCTCTCTCCTTCATAGTTAGCCCTATATTATTTTAGTTGTTGTTGTATTTTATCCAGCATTACTAAAAGTTTTACTTAAAAGAGATCCAAATCAGCTCAATTCACCATGTTTTCCAGAACTGAAAGCTTCAGTTCTAGAGTATCAGTTTGATTTTTCTTAAAAATAGATGCCAGTGTATTTCTCTGGTGAACATCTTTATACTGTCATCTATTTCCCCATAATTTCCTCTGTTTTCTTTAATATATTAAAGGTAATTATTGTATAGTCTTTATTTTTAACTCTTTACATCATCTGTGGGTTTGCATCTGTTGTCTAATGTTTCTTATTCTCATATTATCAATCATGCAGTCTTGACACTTTTCATGTCTAGAAATTTCTTGTTACTTGGCAGACACTGTGAGTGAAAAATCCATTGATGCTACGTATGTTATCTTCCATGAGAGAAATTCCCCTGCCCCTTCCTGTTAGGCAGACAGAATGAGGGGCTATCATCTCACTCCAGTGAGGCATTGAGGTGGGTCAGGACTGAATTGCTTTTTCTTAAAATAGTTTTGGGGTATACTTGGCAAAATAATTTTTAACACTTTTAAAGTATACAATTTAATACATTTGCCCTAAGTGTTTCTCCAAGAAACCATCACCACAGTCAAGACAATGAACACACCCATCACCCACAAAAGTTTTCTCCTGCCCTTTTGTAATCCCTCCCTCCCCATCTCTTCCCCTGGAACCATTGATCTGCTTTCTATCACCGTATATTGCTTTGCATTTTCAAGACACTTGTATGAATGGATTCATGCAGTATCTATTCTATTTTGTCTGACTTCTTTCATTCAGCATAATTATTTTGAGATTCATCCATGTTGTGTGTATTAACAGTTTATTATTTTTTTGCTGAGTTATTGCTGAGTAGTTCATTGTGAGTAGTGTTTGGACCCTACTTGTTTAGACCCTAATTTGTTTATCCGTTTACTTGCTGATGGATCTTTGGGTTATTTACAATCTTGGCTACTATAAATAAAACTGCAGTGAATATTTGGTTACAATTCTTCGTATGGACACATGCTTTTATTTTCTAAAGCACCTAGAAGAGGAATGTCTGGGTCATATGGTAGATAGGTGTTTACCTTTTTTTTTTTTTTTTTCGGTAAGGTGTTTACCTTTTTAAAGAAACTGCTTAACAGTTTTCTAAAATAAGTGTATTACTGTAAATTCCTTACAGTGTATATGAATTCTTATTGCTCTACTTCCTTGCCAATGCTATGTAAGGTCAGTCTTTTTAATTTTATTCATTCTAGTATGTGTGTAGTAGTATCTCATTGTGGTTTCCGATTGCATTTCACTAATGGCTAATGGCATTCAGCATCTTTTCATATGCTTATTATCCATCTGGATATCTTTCTGAGGTGTGTTTTCAAGTCTGGCTCATTGTCATATTGGGAAGTTTGCTTTATTATTGAGTTTTGGGAGTCCTTTATTCTGTATATAAATTCTTTATCAGATATATGATCTGCAAATAGTTTCTATGGCTTGTCTTTTCATTTGCTTAACAATGTTTTTGAAGAGTTTTGAAGACTGTCTTCATTTTGATAAAGTTCAGTATATCAATTTCTCTTTTAAGTGGATCATACTTTTGGTATTATAGCAAAGAACTATTTGCCAAACCCAAGTCATAAATGTTTAATCTGATGCGTTTTTTTCTAGCAGTTTTACAGTTTTAGATTTCCTATTTAGATCTATAATCCATTCTGAGTTAATTTTTGTGTATGCTGTGAGGTATGGAGCAAAGTTCATTTTTTTTTTTTTTGCATATGGATATCTAATTCTTCCAGCACTATTTGTTGAAGAGATCCTTTCTCCACTGATTTGCCTTTGCACCGTTATTGAAAATCAGTTGTCCGTATATGTGTTGGTTTAGTTCTGGACATTCTATTCTGTTGCATTATTTTATTTGCCAGTTTTACACCAATATCATACTTCTAGATTACTGTAGCTTCAAAAAGTCTTAAAATCAGATAGTGTAAGTCCTCCAACTTCATTTTTCTTATTCAAAGTTGTTCTGGGTACTTGGGGTCCTTTGCATTTTTATATGAATTTTAGAATCAGTTTTTAAATTCACTTCCTTACATCCTGTTCTGCCAAAGTTCCACCCATTTCTTTGGCCATCTCTTTTCCAGAAAAGGCTCTCCAGAACCCAGGTGAAAGGAATTTCTCTTTCTTCTGTGCTCCATTCACACTTCATAATACTTTTATTGCATTTATTCATATTTGGCTAGATGTAGTTTTCTGATCTTTCCTGCCGTATAGTAAACCTTTCAAGATCAGGAATCTTGACTTTGTTCCCTTTGTCTGCTGAAAAAACTAGTTTTATACGTTGCAGGTGTAAGCCCTGCATTAACAGCTCATTTCCTGCATATTGTCAAGGAATCCAACAGATTTAGAATTGCTTATTCTATTGTTTATCTCCAAGATGGCTCTTTCTTTATCATTTCTATTACTACTACTGCACTTTCAAAGAAAAATGGGATACTTATTTTCCAAATATCAAAACATAGTATAATTGACTTGTGGTGCTAACTACATGCAGCTGTGTCTTAACAATCTACTTATTGTTCACATACTCCCTCACTCATTGAACTTTTGGGAAAATGTCTATCCTTAAAGATATCAGTGATATCTTTGGCTGTCAGGGCAGCAGTACCTCAACTCAGACCTACTGTATTTCTAATAGTTCCCTCCAACCCTACTCTAGCCCTCCACTGGGGGAACAGCAGTTATGCCCTCTAAAAGCTTATTATTTCTCAGGAAGAGTTTCTGTATGAAGTATAATCATGTCCTTCTTATGCGGACATTCAACCCAGAGATCCGGCAGCAGGGGAAAATGTTTAGCCTGCTTTTTGTAGAGACTAAACTGTTCCATACTTATTAGGAACAAGTACAATGAGGAAATTGTTTTAGCACCTAACAAATTAGCGGCATAACTGTACGATCGCGGAAATCAGCTTTCCCATCACGCTCAGGCCTTACGTTGATGTGTCACTCACCTTGGGTAATGTTTTCTCCTGTGAGCAATGTAAGGTTCAAGACACTTAAGAATGGCTTTTTGTTTTCTTCCTTAGTCTTTCCACATTCGTTACATCTGGTGAGATCATATGGCTCCTGTTAATATGCCGCCCAGCACTAATCATTTTTTAAAGGATCACGTGTTTAAAAGGCTAGCAGACGATTAGTTGGAAGATAGAAATCCTCTTAGAGTTTTGTCCTAAAGTAAAATCTTGGTTAGTGGCTAAAGAAAATTCACATTAAGATCTTAAATACAGTGATATAAAAATTTTTTAAAATGCTGAACTATTAGTTGATTCCATTAAACACTATAGCAGTTAAGCCTGTTTCTGTGGCAGCCTTAAAATGATTCCCTCCTTATCAGAGTCCTTGAGAGGCCCCTGCAATCATTGTCAATATCATCATCATCATCATGATGGAACTGATTCCTCTAGGAGAGTCTAGGAAAATAAAGAGATGGGTAGGGGATGTATGTGTGTGATTGTGTGCATATGTAATGAGAACAGTGATCAGACGTTAGATGCAGGATACAAGTTCCATTTAGAGAAGATTTGATCATGAAATCCTGATATGGATGTGAACAAAGGAAGTGGTGGGAGTGAGATGGCCAGTGGAAAGGAGGAGGAAGTGAGTAGAGGTGGGAGTATAGGTGGCTCGGTTAGAAGATCTGCACATTGATGTGAATGAGGGGAGTATGGTGGGCAAAATAATGCCCCTCCCTCCTCCCCAAGGTGGCCAGCTGTGAAAATGTTCCTGTACATGGCAAAAGGGACTACAAAAATCTAAGAGGATTTATACCTTCTAATAAATTGTCTATTAGCCTTTTAAACGCGTGATCCTTTAAAAGAAGATCAGTGTTCGGCTGCAAATAAACAGAAGTCATATAATCTCACCAGGTGTAACGAATGTGGAAAGACTAAGGGAGAAAAACAAAAAAGCCATTCTTAAGTGTCTCAACCCTTACATTGCTCACAAGAGGAAACATTACCCAAGGTGAGCGGCACATCAACATAATACCTGAGTGTGATGGGAAAAGAGGATCCTGAGAGGAGGCCATGGGAAGAGTAGCCCGGATTATCCAGGTGGGCCCAATCTAATCACATGGGTCCTTAAAAGAGAACACTTCCCAGCTGCTTTTAGAGTCAGAAGGGGATGTAACCGCAGAACGTTCAGAGAGATGCAAGCTTGCTGGCGGTGAAGATGAAGCGGAGGGCAAAAGCCGAGGGATACGGGTGGAAACGGCAAGGAAACATTCTCTCCTAGAGCCTCCAGAAGGAACGCACCCTGCTTTTAGCCCGGTGAGAACTGTGTTGGACCTCTGGCCTCCAGAGCTGTAAGGTGATAAATCCGTGCTGCTTTAAGCCATTACGTTTGTGGAAGTTTATTACGGTAGTACCAATAGTAGTAACATAGGGAGGATTTGGGAAAGAGATTAGAAGTCTGCTGGAGAGGGAGGCCGGGGTAAGGATTCTGACATTTACACCTAAAAAACAAGAGTGAACTGGGAAGGGGAAATGCTCAAGCAGAGCTGGCAGTGCTGTTTGGCGGACTATTTGGAGTGAGGAGAACACTGGAGCAGAGGAATCAATTAAACCTCTACCAGAAAAATAAGGAGTGAAATGGTGACAGGGCTTCAGTGGTGGTGGACATGGGAATGGAAAAGGACATTGATATAAGCATTATTCTGAAGAAATTGGCTACAGGTTTGATGACTCCATGTTGGGAAAAGTTACTCAATGTATGGACTGAATGTTTGTGTCCCCTCAAAATTCATCTGTTGAAACCTATTCCCCAGTGTGATGGTATTAAGAGGCGGGGCCTCTGGGAGGAAATTAGGTTTCCGTGATGTTGTGAGAGTAGAGCCCTCCCGAATGGGATTAGTGCCCTTATAAATGTCCCAAGAGATCTTGCTTCTCTCTCCTCTCTGCCATGTGAGAATACAATGAGGAGACAGCCAGGAAGCAAACCCTCACCCAGATACCTTGATCTCAGACTTCTCAGCCTCCAGAATTCCTTGTCTAAGCCACCCAATCTATGGTAATTTGTTACAGCATCCCAGATTGACAAAAAGGGTCAAGAATGCCTTAGAGTTTGGAACTCATTGGAGAATGCTGCAACTCAGGGGAGTGGGCAGCTGGTTTCAAACATGCAGACTTTTATGAGAACAGTGGGTGATTCTGGCAGGAATTAGGAACAGGGGCTGGCACTCAGGAGAAATGAAAGGTAGGGCTCAGACCCAATGTTACCCTGCTGGTAGTGGTGGCTGTACCATGAGTATGAGAGTAGATGTGATCTCTGGGGATTGGAGGGAGCAGAGGGTTGTATGTAGATGGAGGTGAAAGGACAAGAGAAGGTGATAAATTTATTAAGCCCCTGCTATATGAGGGACTAGGCTGCTATGAGGCTCTGACCCCAAGCCAGGAGAGTGAGCACCTGCCTGATCTCATTAGGGTTCCTTGCACGTGGCCTTGATAATGAGCAAAACAGGTAAGACATGGGCATGAAAATATCTTTGATCGCTGACACTGCCTGAATCTGGTGGGAGAAAAAACCAAGATGCTTCATTCCACTCAGGCTTCTCCAATGAGCAGGGTCAATTTAACCCTTTTGTCAACAGTCCTTCTCTAATGACTTCACTTTTGCCTGCCTCACAAATCCTTCCCCCAAGTAGCTTCTAGATCCTTCTCCAAGGAGTTAACACAGGCCACGTACAGTTCTATGATCTGTTCTCTGCATCAGGACTTTCTCATTGTAATATCAATACCCTAAGGTGGGGACCACTGGCAGGCCACCAGGAGTTCAAGAGCAGGCCAAGCTTACTGAGACTAGCTCCACTGGACCAGACTCCTGCCATGTTCCTGCCTCTTCGCTTTTGTGCTCCAAGGATGCACACCTGGTACAATTATCGCACCCCCCCCCCCCGCGCCCCGTTTTTTGTCCCCTTTTCCACAAAGTCTCGTCTCTTGTTACTGAATTTACTAACAACCCATTTTATTCTACTAATGGAACTTGGTGCCTCTCCCCCTTTCCTCTGAAATTAATACTGCTCTTCAAACTGATTTCTTACAACAATCCTAGAGAGTAGGTGTTGGTGGGAAAAAATGTTTCCCCGTTTGCACCATTTAAGTAGTGGTGATGGAAGCTTTCAGCAAACCTGGAGAGAAAACTGGACTTACTTTGGTTTAGAGGGAAGGAAATAGGTTAAGTTATGCTAGGAACTAATCCCTTACCAAGCTGGACAGGTGCTGAGAAGGAATACATGTGCTTTTCATTAAAGACTCTTCGATAGAAACTGAAAAAGGCTACAATTAACAGGCTCAAATACTAAAGTAGAATTATCCGCAACTTGGATTAGGAAACTTTCCAACTTCACTATTCCAACCATTGCTAAGGGGCTCTTCAAAGTAGGAGGCCATTGAATAGTTATGTAACTACAAAGTGTCCAATTCCAAGTAAGTTTACCTGTTATATAACATGCCAGCAGATATTAGACCTACCCAGTTAGAGCCCTTAGGAAGTGTGAGTGGGAAAGAGGAATAGATGTTTCCATCTTCTTGGCATTTAGTCACAAATTTAGGGTTTTTCTAATATAGAATGGGACCCTAATACTAAAGCCTGGATTTCTGAGGGTTGATGGGTAGATACTAGTTATGGAATGCTGTGGGCTCACAATAGATCCAATCAGAAATCTCTGCACAAAAGCAGCGGTGAGAGCAGCAACCATGTATCTTGACCAGGTTCCTGAAGGGAAGGCCTGTGGGTGCAGGTGTCCTACAACATTGTGAGGGAGATGGAAGTGGTAGAAGAGGACTGATAATTTCTGGAGTCTGAATCTTCATAAAAGCTTTCCTTTTCAAGATGGCCTAAATGTGTCCACCTTCTGTGTTCTCATCCTAGACCCTCAGTGCAATAACTAAGGGATGGGGTATGGTCCCCAAGGTTTCTAGTTGTAACTAATAGTTCTGATAGTACGTATGGACCTTTACTCTGTAAGTAAAACTGAAGCTGTGCCATGTGCACAGCTTATTCCAAAACAGAATATGGAGTCCTCATCAATGTAGGATGTACTTTCTCTGTAAGTGATAATCTAGTGTCTGTACTTCTTGTGTTTCAGAATCAGCTGTGTTTGTGCTTAGAATGAACGGCCCATGGATAGTCAAAAAAAACAAACGGGGGCGGGGTGTAGTTATAAATGAGCAGGTTTGCAAATAAAAAAACCGACAAAAGCACACTCAAATAATAACAAAATAGTTTATAACTTAAAATTCTTTCACATAAAAAACAACAAACTATAATTAATGCTTTCTACCCTCTTAGGAAAAGGACATTAAAAATTCTGGACATTAATTGCATTCCTTTAATTTCCACATTTCACATTTGCTACCTATAATTTCACTAAGATTTATTTCAACTGTCCTTTATAAAGCATTTCACTTTGTAATGATTATTCTAGAACTGCACTTGCTGGCATGTAGTTACTGAGCACTTGGAATGTGCTGGTCCAAACTGAGATGTGCTATAAATGGAAAACTTGCCAGATTTGGGGGACTTAGTATGAAAAAAAGAATGTAAGAACCCAATTTTTATATTGTTATTTTAGATATATTACATAAATTACCAAAATTAACTTCATTTGTTTCTTTTTATCTTTTTAAATGTGGCTACTAGAAAATTTAAAATCACATGTGGCTCGCACGATCCTTCTACTGGATAGCACTGGGCCAGAACATTTGAAAACAAAGTCGCTGCAGCTTTAACTTACCAGTTATCTTGGATGTCCACTATCTGCTTTTGGAAATGAAATTGTAAAACAAAAGAATAATCTGGCTACCTTTATGCATGTTTTTAATTTTTTCTAGAGAACATATATTTACTTTTTAAATGAAGTAAAAATGTTATATTCTGTTTATAACCTTAAAGTTACAAAAAAGGAACTGACATTTAAGACATGTAGCATGAAAGATTAAAACAGTGAATAAATCAAATTCCCCTATTACTTGTGAAATATATTTTGCACTTTTACATCAGGTGCAAAATGAGGCACCTAGAGGTAGGAGTGGAAATCTGGGAGAACACGAGAGTTCACTCCCTATCTACTTGTACAGAAGTTACAACTCTCATCAGAATGATCACGGAAGCGCCACTACTCTAGTGCCTGTCCGAGCCTCTGTGCTCACATTCCTCTGTGTCTCTGTGGGAAAGAGGAGCTGTCCTTCTGGCCAGGAATTAAGAATACACACTTAGTCAATGACGGCAAGGTATTTGCAACTTTGTTTTCTTTGCATATCTAGCGCGAAAGTGAGAACTTTTGCAATAAATCTCACTAGTTCTAGTCACCTGACAAAAAGGGACTTGTCCATAAATTATTTAAAATGTGACTGGTAATGATTTTCAGTAAAATACACCATTAATGCTGCTCTTTTTTTCCCCTCCTAATCGGTAAAGGGTAATTTATTTTGAAATGTTGCTTTTGTGTTCTGGCAACATACTGTTAACACTTTTTTCAAAAGCATCCTTCTGACAGAGACCCCATCCACCGTCCATCTTCAGGCCTTTCTGTGAGGTCACATGAAATGCGAGTTTCTAGTAATGCTCTGGTGCCTTCACTTCTTCTGCCAAAGCAACTGGCATGACCAACCCCTGCCGGTGCAGCTCTCGGAGAACATCCAAAATCGAGTCTAACTCCGTGCGGAACTTGTCCAGCTCACGATTCTTCAACTGTGCAAGTCTTTTCCATTTCTCAATTTCTTTGTTTTGCTCGGTTTCTACTACTTGGTGTGTCTGCTGTATTATCTGCAAATTAAAAAATGCCGAATTACTTTTAGAGTTCATAGTGTGGGTGAAGAACCTCTAATAGCCTCAAAGAGCTCAAGTGGGACGATGCTGATGACGGTAAACCTGTGACCTATATATCAGAGGGGAGGGAGGAAGAGGGAGGGGAGCATTACCTAACGGGCCCCGCTGGGTCAATAAACAGGCTTGTAAGTAAAGAGTAAGTGGGAATTTTAGTATCTAATTCTGATAGGGAGTTATGGAGTTTAGTCTTTTTCTTTTAAGCCATGGTGGGGGGAGGGGGGAAGGGTACCATTTAAAGCATCCAATACCTTGGAATGAATCCAAACATCCCCCAAATGCTGTTTTTGGTTTAAGAATTTTTTTTAAAATTTAATTTAATTTTTGGCTGCATTGGGTCTTCGTTGCTGTGCGCAGGCTTTCTCTAGTTGCGGCATGGGGGCTCGGTAGTTGTGCCTTGCAGGCTTTAAAGCGCAGGCTCAGTAGTTGTGGCGCATGGGCTTAGTTGCTCCGCGGCATGTGGGATCTTCCCGGACTAGGGCTCGAACCCGTGTCCCCTGAATTGGCAGGTGGATTCTTAACCACTGCGCCACCAGCTAAGTCCCTAAAATGCTGTTCTTAAGAACAGTACTTGGGATGCAATCAAGACAGTTTTAATGCAACACATGTCATTAATGAACCATACATTGTAGCAGCAGGAATTATATAGGATAAAAGCACATATATCTATCACGTGCCAGGCTTGGCTTTAAGCATTTTACATATGTTAACATTTCATCTTGCCAACACACTAGGAGATATTCTACATATTCATCCCCATTTAACAGGTAGGGAAAGAGACGCACAAATAAACAAAAAATTAATCTGCCCTAGATTCACACAGAACCCACTGCAGGCGGAGTCACGATTCACACCCAGGCAGGGTGGCCCCAGAGTCCCTGCTCTTAACTACCACACTAGACTGCCTTGCTTATGTGGGTCAATTTTTTTCAACTGTGAAATGAGTGTACCTTGTCCAGTAGCTTACAACACTGTTCTTATAATTTCAAAATACGTCATCATAAGGGAATCGTTAGTCACAGGCACTTCAAACCACAGAAAGCTATAGACATACAAAAACAATTAGGGCAACAAAGTCAATAATGTTGCCAAACATTACACCCGCTGAACCTCTGCAATAAAATTTTTTTTTAAATTTATTTATTTTTGGTTGCATTGGGTCTTCGTTGCACAGTGTGCGGGCTTCTCACTGTGGTGGCTTCTAGTTGTGGCACGCGGGCTCAGTAGTTGTGGCGCACAGGCTTAGTTGCTCCACAGCATGTGGGATCTTCCCAGACCAGGGCTCGAACCCATGTCCCCTGCATTGGCAGGCAGATTCTTAACCACTGTGCCATCAGGGAAGCCCAATAAAATTTTCGTTTACAATTCTGCCTGGCTACAGAGTAACTTCATAATTCTAAAATGAAAGAATTTCAGAAGTACTGTATAAACACGTGCTTGAGTTAAGCGGAATACAAAATGCTGTATGAATTTTCAATTCTAAGTTTTAAACTTTGAAAATTTTGGATGTCTATTATATATTGAAATTCGGCATTTAACCATAACTAATGTAACACTGTATAAGTTTAAGGTATACAGTGTAGTGACATGACATATGTAAAGGCTGTGAAATGACTACCACAGTAAGTTTAGTTAACATCTGTCACCTCACGTAAGTTTCAAAATCTTGTACTGGAAGTTTTAACCTTCTGACCACCTTCCCCCAATTCCCCCAGTTTCCCCGCACCCTGCCTCTGGCAACTGCCAATCTGATCTTTGTTGCAGCGTGTTTGGGGTTGTTTAGAGTACACATGTAAGATTACATAGAATCTGTATTTCTCTGTCTGACTTAATATAAAGCCCTCAAGGTCCATCCATGTTGTTGCGAGTGGCAGGGTTTCCTTTTTTTTTTTTTTTTTAATGGCTGAATACCATTCCACTGTATGTATATATAATGTATCACATTTTCTTTACCCATTCACCCACTGATGGACACTTAACATTATTTCCATGTCTTGGCTGATATAAATAATGCTTCAATGAGCACTGGCTGCACCAATTTACAGTCCCACCAACAGTGCACATGGGTTCCTTTTTCTCCACATCCTCATCGATACTTGTTACTTCTGTGTTTTTGATAATAGCCCTTCTTTTTGATATAGCTCACTGTGGGTTTGACTTGCATTTCCCTAATGATTAGTGATGTTGAACACCTTTTGATGTAGCTGTTGGCCATTTAAATATCTTCTTTGTAGTAACGTATATTCAGGTCCTTTGCCCATTTTTAACTTTTTTTTTTTGCTCTTGAGTTGTGAGTCCCTTGAATATTTTGGATATTCGCTCCTCATCAGATGTGTGGTTTACAAATATTTTCTCCCACTTCATAGGTTGCCTTTTCATCACGTTAATTATTTCTTTGGTTGTGCAGGCTTTTTTAGTTAGATGTAGTCCCATCTGTTTATTTCACTGCTTGTGTTTCAGGTGTCATATCCACAAAGGATGTATGCCAAGACATGTCAGGGAATGTTCCCCCTATATTTTATTCTAGGAATTTTATGGTTTCTGGTCTTACTTCTCTAATCCATTTAGGATTAATATTTGTGTGTGGTGTAAGGTAACGGTCTAGTTTCAGTCTTTTGCATGTGAATATCAAACTTTCCCACAACCATTTATAGAAGAAACTGTCTTTTGTCCAAAGAGTATTCTTGGCTCCCTTATCAAATATGTATGCATGGATTTATTTCTGGGTTCTTGATTTGATTCCATTGGTCTATGTGTCTATTTTTAATGCCAGGACCATACTGTTTTGATTACTACAGTTATATATTTGTATAATATAGTCTGAAATTAGGAAATGAGACGCTTCCAGCTTTGTTCTTCTTTCTTAGGATTACTTTGGCTCTTTGTGGTCTTTTGTGCTTCCACACAAATTTCAGATTGCTTTTTCTATTACTGTAAAAAATGCCATTGGAATCTTGACAGGGATTGTAGTGAATCTATAGATGGCTTTGGACATTTTAACAATATCAATTCTTCTAATCCATGAACATTGAATACCTTTCTATTTGTGTCTTCTTCAATTTCTTTTATCAATGTCTTATAGTTATCACTGTACAGATCTTTTATCTCCTTAGATAAATTTATTTCCAAGTATTTTATTGTCTTTGATATTATTGTAAATAGAATTGTTTTATTTTTCAGATAATTTGTTGCTAGTATATAGAAACATTACTGATTTTTGTATACTGATTTTGGTATCCTGCAACTTTACTGTATTTGTTGACCAGCGGTTTTTAGGTGGAGTCTTTAGGATTTTCTATATATAAAATAATGTCATTCACAGAGACAATTTTATTTCACCCTTTCCAATTCTAATGCCTTTATTTTTCTTGACTGATTGCTCTGGCTAAGGCTTCTAGTACTATGCTGAATAAAAGTGGTGAGAGTGAGCATTCTTTTCTTGTTCCTGATCTTAGCAGAAAAGCTTCCAGTCTCTCACCACTGAGTATGATGTTAGCTGTGGTCTTGTTATCTATGGACTTTATTATGTTGAGGTACATTCATTTTGTACCTAATCTGTTAAGACTTTTTTTTTTTACCATGAATGAGTGTTTAATATTGTCAAATGTTCTTTCTACACTGATTGAGATGATCATATGATCGTTATCTTTCAGTTAATGTGGTGTATCACATTTATTGATCTGCATATGCTAAAGCATCCCAGGAATGAATCTCACTTGATCATGGTGTATGATCCTTTTAATGTGCTGTTGAATTTGGTTTGCTAATTTTTTTTTAAACAAGGAATATATGCCTTTTTGGAAATAATTATATCCTGATACGGTCATCTTCTATACACTGACAGTGGTAATACTGGTAGTATAAGTATGCCTTGGTGCAGGTGGGTCATGAAGGCTTCCCCTCATATTCACTATAATAGAACTCAGAGCTGAGAGCAGCTTCCAAATAGAAAGGAAAAACACAGGTTTAAAAGGTCCCTTTCACAAGTGCTACAAGCATTAAATTTGTTCTGTAATTTCAATTCTGAAAAAACCCCACAAAACCAAAAAACATTACCCTGTAGCTTCTTACAAGCATCTGTACTGTTAATCTAGGAAATAAGTCTCTCCAGAAGATGCAAAGGTTTCACTATATGTGCTGCTAGAGCAGCCTTTTGACTTCACTGTTCCTTTTTTATTTTTTTAACTTTATTGGAGTATAGTTGATTTACAATGTTGTGTTAGTTTCAGGTGTACAGCAAAGTGATTCATTTATATATTTATACATATATTCTTTTTTTTTCAGATTCTTTTCCCATATAGGTTATTACAGAATATTGAGTAGCGTTCCCTGTGCTATACAGTAGGTCCTTGTTGTTATCTATTTTATATATAGTAGTGTATATATGTTAATCCCAAACTCCTAATTTATCCCTCCCCAACACATTACCCCTTTGGTAACCATAAGTTTGTTTTTTGAAATCTGTGAGTCTGTTTCTGTTTTGTAAGTAAGTTCATTTGTATCATTTTTTAAAAAAATTAGATTCCACGTGAGTGATATATGATATTTGTCTTTGTCTGACTCATTTCACTTAGTCTGATAATCTCTAGGTCCATCCATGTTGCTACAAATGGTATTATTTTGTTATTTTTATGGCTAAGTAATATTCCACCATATATATATATATATATATATATATATGCCACGACTTCTTTATCCATTCCGCTGTCATGGAGATTAAGGTTGCTTCCATGTCTTGGCTATTGTAAATAGTGCTGCTATGAACACTGGGCTGCATGTATCTTTTCAAATTAGTTTCCTCTGGATATATGCCCAGCAGTGGGATTGCTGGGTCATTATGATAACTCTATTTTTAGTTTTTTAAGGAACCTCCATACTGTTCTCCAGAGTGGTTGTACCAATTTACATTCCCACTGACAGTGTAGGAGGGTCCTGTCCCCTTATCTCCACACTCTCCCCAGCATTTATTGTTCATAGACTTTTTGATGATGGCCTTTCTGACTGGTGTGAGGTGATACCTCATTGTGGTTTTGATTGGCATTTCTCATGTTGAGCATATTTTCATGTGCTTTTTGGCCATCTGTATGTCTTCTTTGTCTACTTACATCTTCTGTCCATTTTTTTTTATTGGGTTGTTGGGGTTTTTTGATATAGACCTGCATAACCTGTTTGTATATTTTGGAGATTAATCGCTTGCCAGTCACTTCGTTTGCAAATATTTTCTCCCATTCTGTGGGTTGTCTTTTTGTTTAGTTTATGGTTTCCTTGGCTGTGCAAAAGCTTTTAAGTTTAATTAGGTCCTATTTGTTTACGTTTGTTTTTATTTCCATTATTCTAGGAAACAGATTCAAAAAGGCATTGCTGCAATTCATGTCAAAGAGTGTTCTGCCTATGTTTTCCTCTAAGAGATTTATAGTATCTGGTCTTTAATTCATTTTGAGTTTATTTTTGTATATGGTGTTAGAGAATGGTCTAATTTCATTCTTTTACATGTAGCTGTCCGGTTTTCCCAGCACCACTTACTGAAGAGACTTTCTTTTCTCCATTGTATATTCTTGCCTCCACTGTCATAGATTAATTGACCACATGTGTGTGGGCTTATTTCTGGGCTCTCCATCCTGTTCCATTGATCTATGTCTGTTTTTGTGCCAGTACCAGATTGTCTTGATGACTGTGGCTTTGTTGTATAGTCTGAAGTCAGGGAGCATGATTCCGCTAGCTCTGTTCTTCTTTCTCAAGATTGTTTTGGCTATTTGAGGTCTTCTGTGTTTCCATACAAATTTTAAAAGTTTTCGTTCTAGTTCTGTGAAAAACGCATTTTGATAATGCGTTCATTTGACAGGGATTGCAATGAATCTGTAGATTACCTTGGGTAGTATAGTTGTTTTGACAGTATTGATTCTTCCAATCCAAGAACATGGTATATCTTTCCAACGGGTTTAGTCATCTTCAATTTCTTTTGTAGACTTTTGGTTTGCAGTTACTATGAGGTTTTGATATCGCAGTCTATATATATACAAGATTGTTTTAAGTTGCTGGTCTCTTAATTGCAAATACATTTCTAATATCCTGAATTTGTACTCTCCTCTTCTCAACAACTGCTGGTTCTGATATCGTATTTGTGTGTGGATGATTTCCTACCTTTACTTATATTTGCCTTTACTGGTGAGCTTTCCCATTCGTAATTTTCTTGTCTCTAGTTGGGGCCTTTTCTCTTCTGCCTAGATAAGTTCCTTTAGTATTTTTTGTAAAGCTGGTTTGGTGGTGCTGAATTCTCTTAGCTTTTGCTTGTCTGTAAAACTTTTGATTTCTCCGTTGACTCTAAATGAGAGCCCTGCTGGGTACAGTATTCTTGGTTGTAGGTTTCTCCCTTTCATCACTTTAAATATATAGTGCCACTACCGGGCTTCCCTGGTGGCGCAGTGGTTGGGAGTCCGCCTGCCGATGCAGGGGACACGCGTTCGTGCCCTGGTCCGGGAGGATCCCATGTGCCGTGGAGCGGCTGGGCCCGTGAGCCATGGCTGCTGGGCCTGTGCATCCGGAGCCTGTACTCCGCGGCAGGAGAAGCCACAGCAGTGGGAGGCCGGCGTACTGCCAAAAAAAAAAAAAAATATATATATATATATATATATATATATATATATATATAGTGCCACTCCCTTGTGGCCTGCAGAGTTTCTGCTGAAAAATCAGCTGATAACCTTATGGGAGTTCCCTTGTATGTTATTTGTTGCTTTTCCCTTGTTGCTTTTAATAATTTTTCATTGTCTTTAATTTTTGTCAGTTTGATTAATATGTGTCTTGGTGTGTTCCTCCTTGGGCTTATCCTGCATGGGACTCTACTGTACTTCCTGGACTTGAGTGTTTCCTTTCTCATGTTAGGGAAGTTTTTGGCTATAATCTCTCTGAATATTTTCTCAGGCCCTTTCTCTCTCTCCTCCTTCTGAGACCCCTATAATGCAAATGTTGGTGTGTTTAATGTTGTGCCAGAGGTCTCTGACACTGTCCTCATTTCTTTTCATTCTTCTTTCTTTATTCTGTTCCACAGCAGTGATTTCCACCATCCTGTCTTCCAGCTCACTTATTTGTTCTTCTCCCTCATTTATTCTGCTATTGATTCCTACTAGTGTATTTTTTCATTTCACTTATTGTACTGTTCACCTCTGTTTGTTCTTTAAATCTTCTAGCTCTTTGTTAAGCATTTCTTGTATCTTCTCGGTCTGTGCCACCATTCTTTTTCTGAGATCTTGGATCACGTTTACTATCATTACTCTGAATTCTTTTTCAGGTAGATTGCCTATCTCCACTTCACTTAGTTGTTCTTGTGATTTATCTTGTTCCTTTGTCTGGAACATATTTCTCGGTCATCTCATTTTGCGTAACTTTCTATGTTTATAGTCTCCTTTCTGCAGGTTGCGGGATCGTAGTTCCTCTTGCTTTGGGTGTCTGCCCCTGGTGGGTGAGGCTGGTCCAGGGGCTTGTGCAGGCTTCCTGGTGGGAGGGACTGGTGACTGCCTACTTGTGGGTGGAGCTCAATCTTGTCCCTCTGGTGGGCAGGGCCACGTCAAGTTGTTCGTTTAGAGGTGGCTGTGAGCTCAGTGTGGCTTTAGGCAGCCTGTCTGCTGATGGGTGGGGCTAAGCTCCTATCTGCTATTTTTTTTGCCCTGAGGTATTTCAGCACTGGAGCCTGCAGGCTGTGGCGTGTTGGCTAGGGCCAGGAATTGGTGCCAAAATGGCAACCCCTGGGATAGCTCATGCTGATCAGTGTTCCTGGGGCCTCTGCCACCAGTGTCCTTGCCCCCCAGTGGGCCACAGCCAACCCCCGCCTCCCCAGGAGACTCTACAAGACCCACAGGTAGGTCTAGCCCAGGAGTCTATGGAGTTACTGCTTTGTGCTGGGAAAACTTGTGTGCACCCTCCGAGAGTGGAGTCTGTTTCCCCCAGTCCTGTGGAGCTCCCGCAGTCACGTCCCACTGGCCTTCAAAGCCAAATGCTCTGGGGGTTCCTCCTCCCAATGCCAGACCCTCAGGCTTGGGAGACTGACGTGGGGCTCAGAACTCTCACTCCTGTGGGAGAACCTCTGTGATAATAATTATCTTCCAGCTTGTGGGTTATCCACTTGGTATGTATGGGATTTTATTATGTCATGAAAGTGCCCCTCCTCCTGTCTCGTTGTGGCTTCTTCTTTGTCTTTGAATGTAAAAACATCTTTATGATAAGTTCCAGTCTTTTTTGTTGATGGTTGTTCAGCAGTTAGTTATGGTTTTGGTGTTTTCGTGAGAGGAAGTGAGCTCAAGTCCTCCTACTCCGCCACCTTGTCCAGAATTGAGGGGCTGTCTTTAGTTTGGACGCTTTCTGCCTCTTTCCTCAGTGCATGCTGGCCACTATCCCCTTGATGTGGGGTGCGCATGCACGGCCCCTTGCATGCTTCTGGGACAGTGGGGGCAGCCCTTGGTGCCTGCTCAGGGGTCCCCTAGGGGTTGGCTGCAGCCCTGCACTCCCAGGACAGGGGGCAGTGCTTGCTGCCTGCTTGCGGGTCTCTATTTTTTGTTTGTTTTTGAGAATTGTTGCATCTATATTCATCAGGGAAATTGGTCTATTGTTTTATTTTCTTGTAGTGTCCTTATCTGGCTTTGTTATCAGGGTAATGCTGGTCTGTAAAATAAGTTTGAGAGTATTCCTTCCTCTTCTACTTTTTCGAAGTTTGAGAAGGACTGACATTAATTCTTTAAAAATTTGATAGAATTTACCAGTGAAGCCATCTGTTCCTGGAATTTTCTTTGTTGGGAGACTTTTGATTACTGATACCATCTCCTTACTAGCATGCTCTTTTCAGGATTTTCTATTTCTTAATGATTCAGTCTTAATACATCGTACGTTTCTAGCAATTTATCAATTTCCTCTAAGTTGTTCAGTTTGTGGGCATTTTTTTTTTTTCTTTGCGGTACGCGGGCCTCTCACTGTTCTGGCCTCTCCCGTTGCGGAGCACAGGCTCCGGACGCGCAGGCTCAGCTGCCATGGCTCACGGGCCCAGCCGCTCCACGGCATGTGGGATCTTCCCGGACCAGGGCACGGACCCGTGTCCCCTGCATCGGCAGGCAGACTCTCAACCACTGCACTACCAGGGAAGCCCGGCATTTAATTTTTATAGTAGTCTCCTATGATCTGTTGTACTTCTGTGGTATTATTTGTAATGTCCCCTCTTTCATTTATAATTTTGAGTTCTCTCCCTTTTTCTTTCCTCAGTCTAGGTAAAGGTTTGTCAATTTTGTTTATCTTTTAATACAACCAACTCTTTGTTCTGTTAATCTTTTCTATTCTTTATTTCTGCTCTAATCTTTACTTCCTTCCTTCTTTTAACTTCGGGCTTAGTTTGTTCTTTTTCTAGTCCCTTGAGGTATAAAGTTAGGTTTTAAAATTTGATACCTTTTTTCTTGAAACATGCATTTATTTCTATAACCTTCCCTCTTAGAAATGCTTTTGCTGCACTGCATTAGTTCTGGTATGTTGTGTTTCACGTTTCATTTATCTCAAGATACTTTTTTTTTTCCTTCAATTTCTTCTCTGGTCCATTGTTTATTTAGGAGTGTGCTGTTTAGTTTCTATGTATATGTCACATTTCCAGTTTTCCTCCTGTTGATATTTAGTTTCACATCATTTAGGTCAGAAAAGATACTTGCTATGATTTCAGTCTTCTTAAGTTTACCAGTAATTGTTTTGTGGCCTAACATGTGATCTATCCTAGAAAGTGTTCCTTGTGTGCTTGATAAGAATGTATATTCTGCTGTTGTTGGGGGGGGGCAGGTATTGTATATATCTGTTAGATCTATTTTTTCTATAGTATCACTCAAACCCTGCTGTTTCCTTATTGATTTTCTGGATGAAATATCCATTGTTGAGAGTGGAATATTAAAGTCCCCAACTATTAATGTATTGCTGTTTGTTTCTACTTTTAGTTCTGTTAGTGTTTGTTTTATATATTTAGGTGCTCTGATGTAGGATGCATAAATATTTACATGTTATATCATACTGATGGATTGAGCCCTCTATCATTATATAATTACCTTCACTGTCTCTTTTGGTGATTTTTAGCTTAAACTCTATTTTATCTGATATAGCTACAGCTACTCCTGCTTTCTTTTGGTTACCATTTGCTTGAAATATCTTTTTCCATCTCTTCATTCTCAGTCTACGTGTGTTTTTCAAGCTAAAGTGTGTCTCTTGTAGGTAGCATATTGTTTGGATCTTGTTGTTCATCCATTCAGCAATTCTACTGTTTTGAATGAAAAATTTAATCCATTTAAATTAAAGAGAATTATTGATAAGAATTTACTATTGTTATTTTGTTGTTTTCTGTCTTGTAGATCCTTGCTTCTTACATTTCCAGTCTACTTTTGTGAATTAATGATTTGTTGTGGTATGCTTTGACTCCTTTAGCATAATATTTTGGATAACTATTACAGGATTTTTTCCTTTGTGGTTAATGTGAGGCCTACATAAAATGTGATATATTTATAACATCCTATTTTAAGTTGATAAAAACTTCAATAGCATACTAAACTTGACACTTTTACTGCTTCCCACCTCAATTTTAGGTTATTGATATTGATGTTACAATTTACATATTTTAATACTGTGTGCAATAACTAATGTAGTTATGGTTATTTTTAATACATTTGCTTTTTCAACTTTTATACTAGAATTGTAAGAGAATTATTCACCACCATTACAATATTACAGAATCTGACTTTGACTATATATTTAGCATTACCAGTGAGTTTTTCAACTACATTCATATATTTTTATGATGTTAATTAGCATCTTTTTATTTCCATTTGATGAATTCCCTTTAGGAGTCTTGTAAGGCAGGTCTAGTGGTGATGAACTCTCTGACGATTTTTAATTTGTTTCTGAAGGAGAGCTTTGCCAGCTATAGTATTCTTGATTGACAGTCTTTTCTTTCAGTATTTTGAATGTATCAATCCATTGTCTCCTCACCTGCAAACTCTCCACTGAGAAATCTACATATCCTCTAATGGGGGTTCCCTTGTATGTGACACATTGCTTTTCTGTTGCTGTTTTAAAAATTTTCTTTGTCTTTGGCTTGTTTCTTGATGTAGGCATTTATTGCAATTATCTTCCCTCTCAGGACTGATTTGCTGCATCCTATAAATTTTGGTATGCTGTGTTTCCATTTTCAATTGTCTCAAGATATTTTTAAATTTATCTTTTGATTTCTTCTTTAACCTGTGGGTTGTTTAGCAGCATGTGATTTAACTCCACATATTTGTGAATTTTCTAGTTTTCTTCTTGCAACTGATTCTCAGTTTCATTCCACTGTGGTCAGGGAAGATGCTTGATGATTGATTTTAATCTCCTCTTAAATTTATTAAGACTTGTTTTGTGGCCTAATATATGATCTATCCTGGAAACTTTTACACGTGTGCTTGAGAAGAATGTGTGCTTGAAAATGTATTTTGTTCCTTTTGGATACTATATATTATATATGTTATAAAGTCCATCTCGTCATAAGTCATAAGGGTGGAGCCCCAGTTAGACTGGATTAGTGTCCTCATAAGAAGAGGCATTAGAGAGCTCTTTCTCTCTCTACTCCCCCTCTCCACCCCACAGAGCACACATGGAGAAAAAAGTTCATCTGCAAGTCAGAAAGAGCTCTCACCAGAAACTGAACCAGTTGGAAACCTTGATTGTAAATTTTAGCCTCCAGAGCTGTGAGAAGATTTCTGTTTTTTAAGCCACTCAGTTTATGATATTTTGTTGTGGCAGTCCAAGCAGACTAATACACTGTTCAAGCAAAGCTAAATATCAAGACCAAGGCTAGTGCCTAAAAACACATCAAGCCCTTCTGCCCATTTTAATTTCTGTTAATTTATCTGTTTGTAGCTACATGTAGTAACCCCAATGTTACTGGTGCTAGGCAAATAAGATTTTAAGTGATCGCATTTTAATATAAGCCTGTTTCTTACTAACATTTATTGAAATGACTTAAATATGGAACACGGTTCCCAGGAGCCCTGTTCCCAAGGTAAAAGGCCTAACTTTCAGGCATCCATCAACAATAAAGAACAGAATACAAAAGTTGTTACTCTATTTCTGTAGCTATAAGGCAAACCAATCTTCAGGTATTTAAGAATTAAAGTCTTATTTTCTCTTAAAAGCTATACATTATTTTTAATAAAATCAATATACAATGGAAATACTTTTTAAGTAATTTGCTAGGGATGACAAAATGATAGCAAACGGGAGGTACTTAAATGTGAAGAACTGTACAAATATGTAAAAGTGATTTACTACTTCACCTGTTGAAGCTCCTGCTCTCTTTGCTCATGTCTCATTTCCATCTGTTTAATTTTCTTTTCTAAGACCATGAAATGTTTCATCTCTGGTGTATGGTTTTCTTTGGCTTCTCTCAATTCTTCCAAGAGTTTTGTAATCTAAAATTGAGATATGAAATAAATGGGAAATTATGATAACAAGGAAATAATTCATTTTTAACAGGCAGTCATAAGAAGTAAGAACAGTCACTGCATATTCTTTGTACAAAATTTCTCTAGATAAGAGGCTTTTTGTTAACATCAAAGGTATCTGGAGTTGTTAAAATAGTAGCTTTCATTCCCTTGGTCCAGAAAGTAAAGGCTCATCCTTGTTCTGAAGTGACCTCACATTCCAAAAGGTTCCAGATGATTGGACCACTTTCTCCCTTCCAGGTATGTCAGGCTGGTTGTGGTGCAGAAAATGAAGTTGGGCACTTTCTTTGATGTATTCAGCCTTGTTACAAAGTATTTGTTAATAGTGTGATTACTGTTGGGATTAAATAATACATTTAAACCACCCAATACACAGAAAGAGTTCAATAAATATGGATCCTCTTTTGTCAACTCCCTATAATTCTATTTGTAATTATCTTCTGGTTCATATCACTTTGTCACTTGTAATAATTCATTCCACATGTGAATGTATGCATATAAAACAGAGATAAGGAAGTACCGAACTCTTTCTGTGCTGGCTGTCTCTTAGGTCATCTGAGGATGCAGAGATGAAAGACACAGTCGCTGTCCTCACGGAGATGACAGTCTAGTGCAGTACCTCCTTTTTCATATCATGACCCAGAGAAAATGGTAAAACTTTTATGGCACCAGGGAGTGAAATGGAGGTGACATGAGGGATCTTTACATTGGACTTCATAAAAAAAATTAACTGTATTTTATTTATACCATAAAATTATAACTTTGCCAACTGTTAATATCAAAAGGCAAAATAATTAACAAGCAAATGAAAATGGATAAAATTAACAATTCAATTATGCTTTACATGGAAACACCCAAGTACTTAATAACACTAATACAAAAAAAAAAAAAAGAACCCATATACTCTTCTGAAGTTAGTTTAAAAAATGTGAAAATACAAGCAAATTAAATCAGAGGCAAATCTAAATATTTTAAGTGTGGGACATCCTTGATATCATCAGTGACCAAAGAAATAAGCAGACCTTAATTAGAATGATTTGCAGAAAGGCTGGGGAGATGCCATACATACCATGCTGTGGTGATGGGTGCTGGGCAGTATGTCAAAACTATGATTGCTAAAAATTGTAAAACAAAACAAAAAACCAAACAAAACCAACCCCCCCCCCCCCACCGAAACAAAACAAAAAAATGATACTGAACTAAGAAAGTTGTCAGAGGCATTGTCATACTTGTAATGGTCAAATATCACTTCATCTTCTATAAACTTTTTAATAATTGAAAAATGACTGAGTTTGTCATTAGACGACCTTTCCAGCCATCATCATCTTGTGACCACAGGTAACCCATTCCAGGTCCACCAGCTGGGAAGTTCTGGTCTAGTGGAAGGCGCACTTGAGAGAATGAGAATTCTAACATGATGTGCTGCCATGGAGAGATGCCCAAGAAGCAGTGAGGTGGTAAGTGAGCGAGTCCTGAACCTGAAGGAGAGGTGGGCTGCAGGATTCTCAACCTGAGGCAGCTGTGGCTGAACTGACTCTTAAAGGACAGGCAGTAGTGAGTTATGGCGGTATCATGTGCTAGGTGCTAGGCTAAGTACTTAACAGATGTTGTCTCAGTTGATCTGATTTATCAAAAGTTACATTTGTTTATTGTCTGATTCCCCAAATAAAACGTAAGCTCCATGAGAGCAGGGATTTTTGTCTAACTTTGTTCTCCTCAGTATTCCTAGCACCTAGAGCCATGCACAGCAGAGAGTAGGTGTTTAACAATTATCCATGAATAAATCAACGGAGTCACCCTTCAGAGGCTAAACATTCATTTGTAAACTACCTAAATTCAGAAATTTGGTTCTAGACAAAGAATAGAGATGACGTCCCTTCATCTGTACCTACTTAAAAGCACCTTTAAGAGTATAAATTAAGGTTGAATCTTTACTTTTAAAAAATTATTATATTTTAGTGAATTTATCCACTGGAGGCAACTGGATACACAAGCAAAGATGTATGATCAAAAATGCTTCCTGCTACTTGAATGCTATAGAAAAAAACTGGTAACAACCTGAATGTCCATTGATAGGGGATTCGTAAAAAAGTAACTGATGGGACTTCCCTGGTGGCGCAGTGGTTAAGAATCCACCTGCTAATGTAGGGGACACGGGTTTGAGCCCTGGGCTGGGAAGATCCCACATGCCACGGAGCAACTAAGCTCACGAGCCACAACTACGGAGCCTGCATGCCTAGAACCCGTGCTCCTCAACAAGAGAAGCCACTACAATGAGAAGCCTGCACACTGCAATGAAGAGTAACCCCCCCTCACTGGAACTAGAGAAAGCCTGCACACGGCAACAAAGACCCAACGCAGCCAAAAATAAATTAATTAAAAAAAAAAAAAAGTAACTGAGAGCCTTGGACCTGGAGCCAGAGGCCCTGAGTCCTAATGCTTGCATTTCTGTATTCTGCTTGGTGACCTCAGGTAAGCTATTTCATTTTTCTTAGCATCAGTTTCTTCATCTATAAAATGGGAATAGTAGTACCTACTCTTTTGGGTTATTGTGAGAACCACATAGAACACCTCAGTGCCTAGTAAACACTTAATAAACAGTAACTATTATTACTATTTTGACTCCTCTATTATAAAATGTAGGTTCAAGTAAACATCTAGAGTCATACAGTGAATAAACCACAGTTGGCACTCTGGATACAGGCTAGGCAACAGCTTCACTTGGGTAGGGAACCAAACCAGGAATCCTGTCCAACTGTACTCAGCTAGTGGCATCCCTCTTCCTCCAACTTCAGAACTCAGGCAGTGGCCTTGCCCAAAAATAGACCATGAAAGCAAGCCCAAGGATGTGACCAGCAGACACATCCAGAAACCCAAACTGAGCTGACTGGTAAAGAACTGTCTCTGCCGTAGCAAACCTGCAAAGTCTGGAAGAGGACACCAATTACTCGAATGCACAGATAACCAATGCAGGAATCAAGGATCAAAAAAAATCAGGTTAAGTATGACACCATCAAAGAGAACTAAAAATCTCTAATAGCTAACTTGAGCTATGCTGAAAAATTTGAAATCACTCAGTGTTCTTGTAGCTCTATAAAATTACTTTAAAAACAAGCAGTCAGGGACTTCCCTGGTGGTGCAGTGGTTAAGAATCCGCCTGCCAGTGCAGGGGACAAGGGTTCAATCCCTGGTCCGGGAATGTCCCACATGCCGCGGAGCAACTACCCCCGTGCGCCACAACTACTAAGCCTGTGCTCTAGAGTCTGCGTGCCATAACTACCGAAGCCCGTGCGCCTAGACCCTGTGCTCTGCAACAAGAGAAGCCACCACAATGAGACGCCTGAGCACCACAACGAAGAGTAGCCCCTGCTTGCCACAACTAGAGAAAGACCGTGCGCAGCAAGGAAGACCCAATGCAGCCAAAAATAAAAATAAATAAATTAAAAGAAAAAAAAAGCAGTCATAAAACAGAATTCACCACTGTTTATTATGCTTTCACCTGAGGCCATGGTGGAGTAAGCAACAGGGATTTCTTAAACAACCAGAAAAAACAGACAATATACGAAACAACTATTTCCCAAAACTGGCTAATAGCACTGCAGGGCTGTAATTCATGAGAGAAAGGAAACAAACAAGATGAGCTCTATAACTGCCTAGTCTGTTGTCCAGAGGTGGTTTCGAAGCCAGTGGAAACAGTAGCCTGAACGATTCTTGGAGCTCATACAGGCTGGGAATGGTTTATATTCCCACTGGCCTGAGACGGAATGCCTCATGACACACAGGGCACCAGAGAGGGAATAAATTAGCCCTGGTAAAACAGCTATGATAAATATGGGTCATATCAAAAGGCAGACTGTCATTAGCTTTATTCAAGAGACGGAGTGCTTTACTTAGTTTTCCAGTAAATAGGCTTGAAAATCATGTGTTATATATAGCTTCTCTATTTTCAAAATATTTAGCTATTCTCAAACTAAGAACACTGTAACTTGACCAAAATTGACCTTGCTCTTTATCTTGCAAACATGAACACATACTTCCTTTCACTGTTTCCCTAAAAATTTTACTTGAGGTCTGTGAGGTTCTGTACGTTTACTGCTTATTACAACAAAGTTTATGTACCTCTTAAACACTGAAAAGAATGCACGGTGCTGAACTATATAGCCTTTCAACTCCTAGAACAAGATTTTTAAAACAGATAGTTGCATAATTGTGGAGTATTTTTACATTAATCTTTCCATAATGCAATTAGTTGTATGTTTTGCTTTTATCATGTGATTTAATAAGTCCTTGAATAACAAAAAAATGATGTATATGCTTCAAACAGAATACACAACTTATCTGGTTTTTCATACTTCCTAGAATCAAAAGAATCTCAGAGTAATAAAAATGGTGAGTTTTGGGGCTTCCCTGGTGGCGCAGCAATTGACAGTCCGCCTGCCGATGCATGGGACACGGGTTCATGCCCCGGTCTGGGAAGATCCCACATGCCGTGGAGCGGCTGGGCCTGTGAGCCATGGCCACTGAGCCTGCGCGTCCGGAGCCTGTGCTCCGCAGCGGGAGAGGCCACAACAGTGAGAGGCCCGTGTACCGCAAAAAAAAAAAGAAAAAGGTGAGTTTCTAGAAAGATCTATTTCCAATAATGGTTTTCTTCTTAGTGATCCAGCATCACTGTCATAATTTCTTTACCTATTTCTTAACCAAATTAAATAGTCTTAGTACTTAATGCAGAAATAGCCTTAACCATCCAATTTTACCTCCTAAAAACTCAAAACAGCCAAACCAAACTCGCCCCATTTCCCTACTGCCCAGAAAATCTCAATGACAAATACAAACATATAAATAACTTAATCAACTAACATTTGAGCTTCATCTGGGGAAAGCTGGCTTTTATTAATATTTTCTTGATGTGATAGGTATTTCTGGGTTATCTCTGTACATTTAAATTTAAAGAATTATACAGAAATATGAATATGATTGAAATGGTTAAGAAAAGCTTATATTAGCAGAATATTTTGGTTATTTCTTACCTCCTTCTGTAGGATTTCTTCTCGAACGTGAGAAACTACAAGAGACTCTTGTTTACCCTGCAGCTCGTTAACTTGATTTTGGAAATGTTTTATAAGTACCTAGGAAATTATGTTAGAAGTACTGAGTTAATAAAGCTTTTCCTTGAACATTATTTGAAAAATGAAAGTGAACTAATGACTTGTTTGTATTAAAAAATAAAAAGGATCCTAATATTTTATAATTGCCAAAATCTAACATCATTGCCACAGAAATTAAATTCATTGAATAAATTAAACTCATTGAATAAATTCATCATTTTGTTTCTTTCAAAGTTTAATATATAACACCACACACATAAATTAATAACTATGTAACTACTTGGCTTCTTTATCTCTAATACTTTTCTTTTGAAGATCTGAAAAATACCACTTAAAATCAACTTCTATAAAGTTTAAACATTTTGAAGAAAGTGGCCAATATTATCTTTATACTTTGTAATTAAGATGATAGTTTTTATTAAAGAGCTAGTGACTAAAATAATAAAACCTAACATCTGTGAAAAGTCTCATTTTTAGACAAAGAAACTGAAGTACGTAAGTAAATACTTCCATCAAGAAGCTGCAAAAACAGGAAAAATTCATGTTTCTTTTCTCTAATGATTTACTTTTACTGTTTCTACAATCGGACTAGGCTGACTTCATTTAACTCTCAATTTAAAATATTACACTTAGAACTCCTCTGGGAAAATTACATATTGATACTTATGGCACTGTGGCCTAATGACACTACTTTCCCCATCCCTCCCAGACCTCTCCTTATCATATAATCGCTTGATATTATGTTTGCCGCCCACTGACACCCCATTCCTTTGAGGGTAAGAAAGCTAGAGAAGCTCTCTGCAACGCTGTATAATGGTTACTTCAAAAAAGCACTTTAAATCTTTTTCAGTCAAGTATTAAAACAGTCAAAGTTCTTTATTTCTGAGCTATCTGAAATTAAATTACTGACCTCATTACATCTCACCCTTAGATACACCAAATATTTCAACACGCATTTTCTTACAAATCCACAATAACATTTTTACACCTAAGAAAATTTGCAGTAATTTCATAATATCTCCTGCCTTGTCCACACTCAAACTTCCCCAACTGATGGACTTGTTTTTAATTAAAATCCTATTAAATAATTATGGGTGGGAGAGGTGATCATGAGATAATTATTTCTTGAAGTTTTTCCCCCTCAGTTTGGTATTAAAACCTACAGAAAGATGAAGAGCACAATGAACATTCATCTATTCTTCAATTTGAATTACCGACTGCTAACATTTTGCCATATTTGCTCTCTTTTCTTTTTTTCTTGGATACACCATTTGAAAGTAAGTTGCAAATTCTATTTTAATGCTGTTTTTTCAACTGGCAAAAACCACAGAAGATGGGCCACACAGTAGATATTTATAACTATTCCAAGTTGACAAACATGCTATCCAAGAAGGAAGACACACTTGAGGAAATACGGATGAGCTGTCACTGTGCCCTGTAAAAATTCTCAGGAGACTATGCTTCATAATGGCTGTAGTTGTGTACATGTCTCTGTTCATTATTTTATCCCCAGTGGCTGAATGACCACAAAACATTATTTAATGAACAACAGGTCATGGGGAAAGAAGAGTGACTTGGCAGCTGGGACTTGGGGTGGAAGGAGGTGGTTCAGCATTCAGGTTTAAGTACAAGGTCCCCATCACATTGGATGTATCCCTCAACCATCTATTACAACCTACTTACAGGAAGATATATTTGAGAAATATAGGGACAAAATTGCAACAACACTTACTTAAAGGTATAACTGTAAAGTAGAATAGTTAAACACATATACGGTAAGAGTGTTGTCTTCTATTAAAAAAAAAGAAAGTGACAGTAATTTCCCATTCCTATCACCAACCTCAAGAATTGAAGTTAAAATATTTCCAGATACTTTGTCAACAGTCTTGAAAAAGAAAATTGCATTACACTCAAAGTTTATTAAAGTCACCTACCTCTTGAGTTGCTATTTTACGATTTAGTTCGGCTACTTTAGAAGAAGAATTTTCGACTGCGTTTTGGCAAAGGAGTTTCTCTACTTCCCTCTCATGAGATGCTTTGAGGGATGTGATGTGTGCTGCAGTTTCTTCCTTGAACCTTTAGAGCAAATGAAAGAACACCACACATAAAAGTGGCTCTTCAACCTCTAATTCAGAGTCAGCACAAAAATAGTGTAAGAAGCCTGGAAATTAAAGAAGCAAAGGGAGAGAAGGCACCAATATCTACTGTACTGTGCTTGGTGCTTTATACATTATTGCCTATGAGTTCTTACAACCCCTCCATGAGCTTGCTCTTATTTACTCAATTTCATAAAGGCAAACTTGAGTGTAGGAAAGAGTGATGTATCTAGGGTCCCAGATCAGTAAGTTGCAGAGCTGGACACCCCCCAGCCTGGGGCACTTTCTGAGAGAAACAAAGGTTCTAAATGTTCTGTCTGGATTTAAGGCAAAGAGCTTGTCATTTTATCTTTTAAGATAAACTCAGATTTCTTGCCCCAATTATTTAGACTCTCCAATGCTTTGTTTCTAGGCAACACTCACCAGTTTTTGGTCCATGCATATGACTCCAGGGCTGGCTGCTGGTTGCAAGAATAAAATGATCTTTACGGTAATTCTTAGGACATAGGGTAGTCTGAACCTGAGACTACCTGAACCTGAGACTACTCGTTTGTCTCTATGACAAAATTTATGCATTCAGTGGCAGTTCAGTAAATGGTAAAGTTATACCAAAAAGCTGATACATTTCTTATGAACATTTCCCCTTATTGGAAAAATTATTAAAAAATGACAATTTTACTGAAAGCAGGTATTTAGTAAATCACTGTTGATACTTATTAATATGGCAATCCCCAAACTACAAACATATCAGTTGCTTACTTGACTACATTTCTTCATGGAAACAGTGTGATTAGGACCCTCGGAAAAGCATAAAAATCTAAAGCACCCGTGATATAACTGAACTGTAGTAAAAAGCAGCCTAAATCTGGGCCTAGGAAACACTTTTCACTTCTCAGGCCCAGAGCTGTCTGAAAGACAGATTAACAATACTAAAAAAATTATGTATAGGAAAATTTATAGGAGAACCTGAATTTTAAATTATTTCTAGGAAGGAATATGATTCTTTCCAAACAGCTTCATTACTACTATCATATTCAGGACTAAAGAAACAAGGTTTCAATTTGGAAGCAGTCTGACTGCCATGATGACTCAATTAGATGCGGCTGCTAATCAGTCGATAAGCATTTGTTAGGTGCTTCCTATCCTCATTCTCTGGTAGAAGCCCTGCACTCTCCCAGGTCCTACCTCTTCCTTCACTCAGGCACTCATTACGTATTCTGATGCTTCCAACTCCGGGTTCCGTAAATCAGTCAAATGTACTGAAATCCTAATCTCTGAAGGGCATGACGTTACATATTCTCAATATATATGTTATATAACTTCACAATTCATATGTTGCTTCACAAACATTAAACTACACATGTTCTGTACGCACCAAACCTTATTTTAAACTTCATAATCAAACCTATTATTGCCTACAGGTTGCAAAAGAAGTATAATCATACATCAGTTCTCAAGGAGCTATTAGGTGGTGTACAATTAGTGCTTCTTGGTACATAAGTTATACAGGAGTTGAAGATGGGAGCAAGAAATTTCTAAGAAGTTCTAGGTAATATTTTTCCTAGAAAATGAAACATGAGTGAGCAAAAGGCAGGAAAGAAATTTGGCGAGTAACACTACTCTGATGGCGCAGGATGAGAATGGTGATGGGACTTGAGATGCCAGGTAGAGAAATTCAGTCTTGATACTTTAGGAAGCTGGGAGTCACTGGAGAACAGAGTGACTCAGATACAGGAGTACTTAAAGAATTTTAATGGTTTTTAAGCTAGATGACTGGGGGAGATGGAAACTGAAATCAGGGAGAGTGGGGTGGGAAAACTGTCTAGTAAACCAAGTAGACCACACTATAAAAAGGAAAAAAGCAAAATTAATACTTATAAGGAAGCACCCCATAGACTGTCAACCCAAGGAATAAAGGTGGTAAAGCTGGGCCTGGCAACTGAAAATACGGTCATAGACAGAGATGGGGAAGTTGGGAGGTAAAGCCAGTTTGTGGTTAAAAAGAGAAAATCTGTGATACTACTGATTCCAAGAGGAATAATCCAACACATTTTTAGATTTAACACCTGAGCTCAGGGAAGAGGACAGGCCTTGAAAAGTAAATCTAGGAGTCGTGGTTCACAGAAGCCACAGAGAACAGATGAGTTTAGCAAGGGAGAAAAAGCAGAGAACAGAGAGAAAGCCAAAACCTGAACTTGGGTAGAAAGTCAGATCTTTGAGGAGGGAGAAGGAAAAGGAGTCAGGAGTCTGTCAAAAGGAGCAGAAAAGGAGCTTTAGTCAGAGTGTCAAGTCATGGACGTTAAGGAGGAAACCCTTTCAGAAAAGGCAGTGTAGTCAACAACGTCACAGAAAATGAGGATGGAGAAAACTCCACTGGCTGAGAAAGGCTATTGAGAGACCAGGTTCAAAAGAGTGTGAGGGTGAGAGCCACGCTTAGAGGAAGTCAGGGGGAAATAAAAGGAGAGGCTACTTGTGGAAAACTGCTACTGAAAGGCAGAGGACCAGAACTTGGTTTGATCAGGTGAAAAAGATCTGAGCATGTAAGAAGGCTCAGAGGGAAGAGACAGGAGATGGTACTTGGAGATTCTGAGTAGGAAAGGGATGAGTACAGAAGTTCTTCAAGGCATGAAGAGATGTAATCACAAGACTAATCTGAAGAGTTATTTTGGAAGAGGACCTTTTCCTCTTAGAATGTCAACTAGTTTCACTAAGAGCTGTTTTCTGATAGCTATCTGCCTACAGCAACCATAAACGATGGTATTCATTTGCAGGAAGGCCCAGTGGGTCAGCTTATCAACACCATTTGGATAAGTGCAGAAAGGTAAGACTGCTCGGCCCAAGAACGGGGTTGACATGAAGATTCAAGTTCATTAGAATCTGAGCTTCCAATAGGTAGAAGATCCAACTCTGAAACAGATCTGTGCTTAGCAATGTAATATAGGTTCTTAAAATTTGGTAATGAACTTAGTTCAGGGTCAAGCTAATTATCCAGGGGAAATACATCTATGATTTTTTAATTTTTATCTTTTTATGTCTCCATATACTGACGAAGTCACATTTTTACCTTTTTATGGAGTTTTCAAATTGGTTCGCTGCTACTTCAGATTTCATCTTCAGCTCATTCCTCTCCACAGTTAATCTCTCCAGTTCATTTTTCAATCTGCAGTTTTCTTGTACAACCTCTGAAATATCGGAATCAGTGAAAGCATGTGGTTGGTAAAGCTTGCCCCCCAGGGTCCCAGAGGAGTTAGCATTTCTTTTACCCGGGTGCAGAGCATGTCTCTTCACCCTTCTGGCAGCCATTTCCTCCCTAGCCTTAGAGTGCTGGTTAGAGAGCATCTTTCTCCTCTCCTTCTGAAGCCTCTCCACAGTCTGTGAAAGGTCCTGTATCTCTCTCCCCTTTGCGGCTAGCTCCTCGTTGAGTCTGACCAGTTTAGCTTTAGAATGAGCCTGTTCCACCTGGAATTCTATAGACTGGAAATCTTGATCGTCCTTATCATCTTTCTTGAGCTCCCATTCAGCATTCTGATGTTTAAGAACATCTATTTCAGCTTCAAGATTTCCTACAGTGATTTGATGGGCTTCCTTAACGTCATCCAGTTCCTTCTCTAGTGCTTTAACTCTGGAGGAGCTGGCATGTTGGTTCTGGGACGCCTCCTTCAACTTGCAGGCAAGTAGCTGTTCCTGCTCATCCAGTCTCTGCTCATACTGAATCTGTAGAAAAGAATCCATGTAACGACAAACCACTGCTAAACATTTCATTAGTTACGGAAGCCCTGCACTCTCCCAGGTCCTGCCTTTTCCTTCATTCAGGGACTCACCATGTATTCTGATGCCCCCAAACCCATGTTCCTTGAGTCAGGCAAATGTGTTGAAGTCCTATCTCTGAAGGGCATACCATTATATATTCTCAATATATGTTATGTAATTTCCTAATTATACGTTGCTTCCTAACGTTACAAGTTTTTATACACCAAAACTTACTTTAACCTCACAAGCAAACCTATTACTGTGTACCCTTCTCTATGCAAACTGACACACTATACTCCCTGAGAATAAATAGGGAAAGCAGTTGGGGTTACTGATATCTGTAAGAAGTAGCACATTTTCAACCTTCTAACATCAATTTAGAAATCTCACAGGAGTAATAAGTCAGCTTAGAATTTGCATATTGGAGCTTTATTATTATTATTATTAACAAAATAACCTAATAGTCTACTCTGTGGAGGGAGGCATGAAAGAGCTTTGTTCATTCAATCACTGAATGTATTTACTGCGCTACAACTGCATGCCAGGCACTGTGCCAGATCCTAGAGATAAACTCAGCTCCTGCCTTCAGACAGTCCACAGCCCAGTGAGCTGAGTGACATGGCAAATTTCACTGTCCTATGATAACTGCGATAATGGGCCTATGAACACGGCGCAGAGCGGCACCTGGGTGTGTCTGGAGGCCTGAGGGAAGGAAGGAGGGAAGATGGCACAGAGGGAGCACATTCAAGTTCAGCTTTGAGGGATGTGTGTAAATTTGGGGATAAGTGGAAGCAGGGGTATTTTGGAAGTAGGAAGAGCACATGCGAAGGCAACTGAAATGCTTGGTGTGCACTGGGAATCAGAAATGAAAGGAGGAAGTGGCTGGAAGTGAGCAGGGGCAGGAGAGGGGGGTGGGATAGGGACTGGAAAAAGGAAAAAGTTAGGTATGTTTAGATAGATTAAAAGGGGGGTGGGGTTGGAATTCATTCCTCTATTTGGTCTCTGCCCTCCGAAGACATACTCTTCGGTCTCATTCTAAGAAGCCCCCAAGCCCCCATGGTACACCTCTGAGCCCCATCTCCATGGCTACCCGGCACGTACCTTCATTTTCTGAAACTGCTGTTCCATGGTCCGAAGGCTCTTCTTTGCTTCTTCATCTTTGCCCTCCAGATCAGCTTCTAGTTTTTTTATCCTTTTTTCCATAAACTCCACTGTATTTCTATCCACTGTATCACCAGCTGCTGATGCAGCCAATATTAAAGCAGGCAAAGAATTGGGATATCGTCTCTTTAGAATTCCTTCCATTTCCTTAACCTATTAAAATATTTTTGTATGCATGTTAAGGTCACAAATATATTAAAATTAAGCAGCTTAATGTAAAAATTTAGATTATGCTCTATCAGTCATGTCTAGGTTTCAAAGAGATGTTCATATCACATCTCAAGACTGAATCAAATGCACAGCAGCACAAATTAATTTCAAATTTTATATCCTGATTAAAACACACTATAGTATAATGTCTAATCTAATACTGGTTAATTTACAGAAATCCTCTTATGTTTATTTGAAATAGATCTTCGGTCTTCCTATTATACTAGTAACAACCAATCTTTGTGAGGACAAAGTTCTTTCCCCCTCCCTTTTTTCTAGACACCCCTCAGATAAGTGTTTATACTGTCTACTGATTGAAAAATTACTTATCTGCACATGAATGTGCAAAGTTTTTATAATAAACATACAGCTTCCTAAGTGCCTGCCCCTGCCTGCAACCATCTCCCCGCTACCCCAGTCCTCCTCCAAATAAAGTTTAATCTACTTTAAAATGACTTCTTTCAATCAGGAAGCAAAGAAGATTAGATGACATTTAATGAAGTCCTCATAAAAACAACTTTTCATTTAGTCTATTAAAAACAATAACATACTACACAGTCCTTCTGTAAGGAAAAACTGCACCTGGGTCCACAGAAATTAGAGCTTGATATTATATACACATACGTGTGTATACCTGCTTTTGTTTAAGGTGTTATGTCAAGATACCTTTGAAAAACATAGAGTAAGAGACTAAAACTTCGTTGAACAGTCTTCTAACCCCCGAGTATGCAATAAAATAAATAAAATAGCACCTAAGAGGTGGTCTAGTGCAGAGGTTAGAGCGTGTCTGGAGTTAAGACTGTGTTAGCAGCGTGTCAACTCCTCAATCTATATATCTCTTTCGCCTCATCGGTAAAATGGGGAGGTAACAATACTGATTTCATGGTGTTCATATATTTGAGGATCAGATGACATCTATCTTGGTGAAGTGCTTAGCCGAGTGCCCAGCATGTGGTGAGGGCCTGATAATGGTTTTTAGTATATATGATCTGGTCCCAAAAACTACCTTTCCTAAGGCAAGATGGGTTGCTCAAAATCCTGTTTATAGACTGAATATTGTTCCTAGTAGGTACTTAAGGGTCACATCGTTTGCAAAGTTAACAGCAAATATTTCCATTCCTGAAGACTGCTTGCACATTCATAGATATACCATAAAGTGGAATACATCCAGATACAAAAATGGATCATTTCATCTATAAACTTTTTCATTTTGCTTCCCCTGGTATTAAAAATCTAGATTAGATGTAAGCATATAAAGGTATATATCACACACACACACACACACACACACACACACAGAGACACCATGTATATTAAAAAGAGACTAGATTTTTTTAAATGAATTTGTTTTAACATATTTACAATTAACATATTAATTAAAAATGCTAAACAATATTTTCAATCTGACTTTGATATTTTGCAAAGTATACTACATTTTTGGCAGAAAATTAATTTTATTTCTATCTTCTTTCATTTTGCTTTTTAATTTATTCTTTGGTCTCTGATACCAGTGTGGCTCTTGTTGTTGTTGTTTTTTAAATCTCACTGGAAATTAAACTATGGAATATTCCATTAAATAAAAGCATGAATGAACACACATAATTGGAAATTTTCACTATAACATGCATATAAATTAGCCCCACTTTTACTTATGTGCTATTTAGAAAAAAAGATGTTTTATTCTACAATTAATCTATTTCAGAATATGGCTCAAACTGATTCTGAATATATTGCGATATACTTTGATTATAAAATATGTATTAAGATTTAAAATCATTAGGATAGAAATGTTCTGTTCAAGGGAACAGAACAAGATCTGAAATGTATGTGAGCAAACTATACAAAATATTAACAATATTTTAGAAAGATATAATCTAAGACAGTAAACCAATAAATTTTTAATGAAAGTGTTAGTAAAAGAGGGAGGTTACTTTGATAAAACGTTACATTTCTGATCCATATGGATCACCGTTTCAAAGAAATTTCAAAATCTCTTTACTCTCATACGTTCACTTCTACATTATTCTCTTAGAATAAAATCATCTAGTGGAGAAGTGGTTCCTTTGTTCTTTCCTCTCTCACAATTCTGGATAGCTTCTTCTACATAGGCTAATCTTAGTCTTAGGCACTGGAAAAAAAAAAAAAAAAAGCCAAGCAACCTAGACTATAGTTATTTCAGAATATTTCTCGCTCTTCAAACCACTTCAGTCCTATTCCTTTCCTGGCCACTAAACCAAACTACCAAATCATACCTTTTAATATAACAGGTCCTGTAAAGTAACAAAGTTAATTTTTTGCTTAGTTTTCCTTCTTCTCATAAAACTGGGATGATATGCAGCCCAGTGATGACCTCACAGTCTCAGGTTTGTGATGGAATAATATCTGTATGTCTAAGGGTCATGACTTGACTACAGGATCATGTTCTCTTATGAACAAGACTGGAAATTCTAATTTTGTTTTAATATTTAGTTATGAATACAAATACTACGTTATAGAAGGCTTTAAAAACATAAGGTACAATTAATATTCCAGCCTACAAAACAACTATTTCAATGAAAAAAAACCTTTATCCTAGTAAGTGTTACTACATGGGTTTTGAAAAAAGTCTTCCAGCCACAATGACCATGAAATGAGTATTTCTAAGCCTAACCAGTGAGCCAGAGCTGAAAATTATGGCCAGCTCTCTGGGAGGGGATGTTCGGTTTCCAGGGTCTTCTGCTGGACTTCCCTAGCGCTACTAACATGTTCCCAACTGGAGGGTCTCCTTCTGTGCCCTCCTCTCTCACCTGGTTTCAGGGATCCTAGCTCTACAGGTGATCAGGAGAAGGGATCCTAGCTCTACACCCAGAGTGGCAAAGTTCTGTTTCCTTCTTCCTGGATGTCAAATAGAGCTGGGATGCAAATAACCTTTCATCAATAGGTCTACCACCTAATGAGACACACTACTCTTAAAAATTCTTTATGCAGAAAGCCACAGAGTACATAAAATGATGTTGTTTACTGTGTTTTTATTGTTACTTTAAATACTGTATTCAAAGTTTAATGCAGAGGCAGTTCTGTATTAAAATGAATGAATAAACCCAAAAATTTCCAGGTTGACTACATCTTGTAGGAACTCCGGAAACAAAAGAGAAAACAAAAATGCTCTGTATATAAAATATCTTAATGAAAATTTACCCTGAACACGTACTTGTCGCTCTAGATCCTGAATTTTTTTGGCATCAGTTGCTTTTTCTTTTAAACGTATCTTCTGCTGGATGGATGGATTTCCAGATTCAGCTTTCAGTTTCTCAACCTACCAATAAGGAAAGACCATGTTAAGAAGCATATTTAAAACACAGCAGAGAAACACCAAGAGGGAAGCGTAATGGCAGTTCATTAATTCACTTATTAGATCCCAGATAGGGCACTGCGCTGGAGATATGGAGAGCAAACAAGACAAGCCAGGTCCCTGCTTTCATGGTGCTTAGATCTTAATGGAAGGAGACAGTTGAAAAGCTAATAAACAAAATCATTAAGTAAATTAAATAACTTCAGAGAGTGACAAGTACTATGAAGAAAATAAACTCAAGGAATGAGAAGAGTCAGAGGAGGTGAGACTGGTAGCTACATTAGATTAAGAGGTCAGGAAGATCTTTCTGGGAAGTAGAAATCGGAGCTGAGACTTGAACAAGGAGTGAGACACAGGAAGAAGCTAGGTCAGAGCGCTCTAGGCCAAAGCAACAAGTGGAACGAGCTCGGCATGTTCAAGAACCACAGGGAGGCCCGTGTGGTTGGGAGGAGAGTGACCGGGGAGTGCAGTATGGATGGGGCTGGAGAGACAGGCAGGGTTCAGACCACGTGGGGACCTCACAGGCTGTGCTAAGGAGCTTGGATTTACAGTTGCCCCTTGGTAACTGTGGGGCACCGGTTCCCAGACCCCTGCAGATACTAAGATCCGGGCATGCCGAAGCCCCAGGGATGCTCAAGTCCCTTGTATAAAATGGTGTAGTATTTGCCTGTAACTCCCAGATACTTTAAATCATCTCTAGATTACTTATAATACCTAAAACAATGTAATAAATGCTATGAAAATAGCTGCCAGTGAACAGCAAATTCAAGTTCTGCTTTTTGAAACTCTGTTTTTCTTCCAAATATTTTCAATCCACAGTTGGTTGAATCTGCTGGATAGGGAACTTATGGATACAGATGGCTGACTGTATTCTCAGGCTAATCTAAAATAGACTACACAAATAAACACAAACCAAAGTCAAACTGGCCATTTTAATGAACAGAATTTCGAGTATACTGATTTGATGACACAAAGCTATGAAGGAGTGTTGAAGATAATAGAGTTCATCTATAGAAATACATTCTGAAATGATCATTACCTCAAGTTTCAGCTTCTCAATTTCTTCATTTGCTTCTTTAAGCCGAACTGCATCTTTATCCAGAAGTTCCTGATTTTCGGCGTACCACTGTAATCTTTTTTGCAGGCGACTTATTTCTTGTTTATGTGTTTCTTCTAAAATTTTTATTTCATATAATTTTTCACCTATAAAATAAGTAATACAATAACTCCATTGTAACTTTTCAAAATATGGAAATAAACTACATTGAAAGATTTTAAATGAAAACCAACGTCTCTCAAATGAAAGCATTAAGAAAAAAATAAAGAGGCCCAAAACAACTAATGTACGTAAGTCTGTGTCTAGTTTAGTGTATTAGTAAAGGAGGATGAAGACTGTGTTCAGAGTCCAAATCCTCAAACTTGTAGCAAAGCTGGCATATAGAAATTTTTGATAAATCACTTGTTTTCCCACTGACTTTCATTATAAAACTAAAGTCTTTTCTATGAAAATAAATGTTGGATTCAGGAGATAATAAAAATGAAGAATTCCTATAATTATATTAAAAAGTAACAATGGCAAACATTAGAGAGCGCTTCCCATGTAAGACTTTATTTAATACAACAAACATATGATGGGAACTATTGTTGTTATTCTATTTTACAGATGAAGAAAGTAAATTTCTTACAAACAATAAGTGGATTTTACTATACACATCTTACACTGAAGTTCATAGTATCACAGAGGACAGAGCCTTGCTTTGGCAAACAAGGGGTTCTCTGATGAACCTTTCTAGCCCTGTGTTCTGCCGTCCTAAGCCGCAATCCAGGTGTATCCAAAAACACGCTAATGAAACTCCCTTGAGCGGCCCCCTCCATTCGTTTACTCCTGAATCTCTCCATCTGTCAGGACCCTCAAATGCCATTCCTCCCTGAAACCCTTATTAGCACCCTCATGTTTATTTCTAATTTTTTTAATATTAAACTTTATCTTACTCTCCTTCTGCGTTCTTATCTTACTCTCCTGTGTTTTCCCTGGTGGGGTATACCATATCCATCCTTGTGTTTCTACAAACATAGTTTCTACAAACATTTGTTCATTTGGTAAATATTTGAGAGCTTATGTTTCAGACCCAGGTACAAAAAGGGAGACCGTGCCCTGGAAAGTCACAGTTTAGCTGGGATGACTGTAAACAACTAAGCTTACAATGCCATGAATTCAAAACAATCTGTGACTTTCTTTGGTCTTGCAATTATTGCTGCTAAAACCAAAGGCACATACCTATTAACTAATTTTTTAAAGTTTCTAAAATTACAATACACTTCAAGGAATAGCATTTTAATTGTACTATCCAATTGCTATTACTTAACTCAAGATTAGAACAGTTAGGAGTATAAAGGTAAACCGTTTCAGCTCAGACTTCTACCTGTGGCATAAGCAATCTGGTCTTTGGCTTGGTCTCTCTCTTTCTTCACTTTTTCCAAGTCTACTTCAAGAGCCTGTTTGTCCTGCTTCAGTCTTCTGATGTCTTCCAATAAACTGTTTTTTTCTTTCTTGATATTCATAAAAATACAAAAGCAAATTATTTCCAACCACAATAAATTGTGGTAGAGTCTCCTTCACCCACGTCATCATAAACACTGCTAATTATTTTTCTAAATTTTAGCTTGATCTCATCACCATTCCCCTCCAAACGATCACGAGCTCCCCAGAGCCTACTAGAATCAGTTCTAATCACGTAACTCAACACAGCTTCCAAGCCCTTCCACTCTGCCGTTCTCACTTCTCCTCGGTTACTCCAATACCCTTCTAACCAGTCTGCCTCTTCCACTCTCAGCACCTAGTCTTTTCTCCTCACAGTAGCCAGAGGAACTGTCTTCAAGAGTCAGTTAATGTCAGTCTTCTGTCTGAAGCTCTCTGGTGGCTCCCACCCCTCTTGCGGGAAGCCGACAGTTCTTACCATGACCTTCAGTGTCACAGAACCCAGTCGTGCCCGCTCCTCTGACGCATCTCCTGCAAATCTCCCCCTCGCGTTCCACGCCAGCTGCAGAGACCTCCTGGCTGTTCTCTGAACCCGCCCAGCACGTTCCAACCCCACGGTGTTTTTGCACTTACTGTCTCCTCTGCCCTCACACAGCCAGGTGGTTCGTTCCTTCACTTTATCAGGATTTCTGTTCAAACGAGGCCCCAGGAAGGCTTTCCCTGATCATTCTAAAATGGCAACCCTCATCCTGGCCCCCAGGGGTGCTGCTATTTTTTCTTCTCACACACTCATCACCGCCTGACATAGACGTCTACTTGGAAGCAGAACTTTACTTTGCTCATCCCTATATCACACATGCAAAAAAATGCTTGGCACATTTTTTAAAAAGTTAAATTCTCAATGTGTTCACATGCCGCACTCTCTCAACTGCCCTCATTCCTCGCCTTGCCAAAGTCATACTTATCCTTCAGAGCACAGTTCAAATGAGGCTATTCCTGATAACACCTGCCCCAGCATTACCACAAACTTTCAGTGTACCTCTAGCACAGCATTTACTACTTTGTTTCATACAACACTTATTTGCGTACAAGCGTTTTCTCTTCGTTAGGCTGAGAGCTCTTTGGGGACCAAGACTGATTTTACTGCTTGCTTTCCGGCACCAAGCACATGGCAGGTACTCAGTAAATGTATACTGAGCTGAACTCATACCTGCTGAACAAACTCCTGGGGCACAGTTGGTATATTTTACTTTCAAAATGAAAATTCTTAGAAACTTTCTATCACCCTACCTTAGAATCTAAAATACAGTCTTATGAAGAAAATAAAGCCATTCATAAGGGCTTGAATAATCGTGGTTCTAGCTGTATCATTTCGTTGTTTAATCTTCTGTGCGATCTTCTGTGGATGTCTTTTCAGGAGAGCATTGAATTTCTACAAGAACCTACTGTGTGGACACTCAGAGGCCTCTGCCTGTCTCTCCGACCTTTTCTTCCATCACTCTTGTCCTTACTCACCCACTTCTGCCTCAGGTGCCCCTGTATCTGGAAGGTACCAAGCCCAACCCTGACTCGGCCTGTGCTTGCCCCTGGCTGGAAGGCTCGGTCTTTGCACAGTGAGCTGCTGCTTCTCCTCCATTCTCGATGCAGACACCACTTTCTCAGAGAGCACCTCCTTGCCCACACGGCTGACAGCTGCCTTACCCCTGCCCTGCCTACCGTTAGTCTCTATTCTTATTTTCCTCAAAGAACTTACCTCTATTTGTAACTATTTCTTGTTCACTTACTATATGTCTTCCCTGGTAGAATATAGGTTCCTAGTGAGCAAGGCCCATATCTGTCTTGTTTACCTACTCTTTTTCCAACTCCAGGACGATTGCCTGACTGACTGGCCGAACTGCAGTCAGCCTCATCCTCCTCTCCACCCTGGGAATCTAGAAGGACAGGGCTCAGGACCTTCGCTTTTAGTATGTGTCCATCCATAGTTTACAAAACAACAATTCACATTTTAAGACTACACTAACTGGTATTAATTTTTAAGGTACAAATGAGACTATACGTAAGTAGGTTTGATATGAATATTGTATTACAGATTTATCTCAGTATGAATTTTTTGCTCTTAAACTATTTAAACTCAGAAAACCAAAGTGAATGAAAGTTAACGCATGACATTCCATCTTTCAATATTTGCACAAATAAACACAATCCTAAGTAATTTTTATCTTTAACACTTCTTTTTTTGATTTCTTTTTTTTTAAATCTTTTTTGTTTTTTTGGCTGTGTTGGGTCTTCATTGCTGCGCGCAGGCTTTCTCTAGTTGCAGTGAGAAGGAGCTACTCTTCGTTGCAGTGCACCCGCTTCTCCTTGCGGTGGCTTCTCTTGTTGCAGAACATGGGCTCTAGGCACGTGGGCTTCAGTAGTTGTGGCGCACTGGCTTAGCTGTTCCACAGCATGTGGGATCTTCCCGGACCAGGGATAGAACCCGTGTCCCCTGCAGTGGCAGGTGGATTTTTAACTGCTGCGCCACCAGGGAAGTCCCTTTCTGATTTCTTTTAAGGTGTTCCCTGCCTTTGGTACTTTCACCATGATGGGTTTAGATGTAGATTTTAAATTATGTATCCTGCGTAGGACTCACTGTATTTCCTGAATTTGAGAATTCATCTCTTTTATTAATTTCTAGACAATTCTTAGCCATTACTTTTAAAAAAATTTAATTACATACTAGAGTATCTCACATCTCTGATATTTTTCATTTCTCTATTTTTTGTTTCACTCTAAGCTCCTTAGATCTATCTTCTAGTTTACCAATTTCTTCTTAGTTATGTATGATCTATTTAATTTTTCTACTTATTCTGTTTATTTTTCTCTGAATTTGCCTAGTCTGTTTTGTTCTTTCCTCACACTGAATTTCTCACTTATTTTGTATATTAAATCATTTAAAGTCTATTTATTTCATAGTCTACTCAGTAATTTGATTGGGGTTCTAATCCTGCTGTTTATTAAACCATCCCATGCCTGCTCACGGTGGGTTGTTTCCCCGGGTTTTGTAATTCTGCATTCTGGGTGTACCGTCAGCAGGATTTTATCTGAAGGAATACCATGTGAGCTGGGTTAAGGATGGATACCTCTAAGAGTGTTTTGCATGTGTTTCTTAAGACACACTTAAGATGATCACTAACTCAGGACCACCTTTTATGCTATTTTCCTTTTCCAGTTTGAGTATGACCAAACCTTGAAAGCAGTGTCAATTCAAATACTAAAACACAAATGAAGGCAGTAGGGATGACATTTATACTGAACAACTAGTAAGACACTGAGCAGAGATTTTTCCCCCCCTCTCTATATAGAAATCAAGTTAAGACAGATAAGCTTTCTTGATATCTCAGCCCCTTCTGAAGGTGGGTGGATTTTTTCACGGACCACTGTTTTACTGAAGGATGTGGCCCTTTGAAATCCTGGGGTCCTATCTCTACTTTGTTGTTAAAGCTCAAGGCTCGTGGTTACTGAACTGGTAGCCTAGGAGCAATGTTTACTGCTAGGTTTGTATCCCTGTTCATTTGTGACCCCTAGAGATTCCCCTTACTTTCCTGAGAGCTGGGTTATGCATTTACAAGATGTTTCTTATATTTTAGCCAGCACTTTCCAGTGATTTCAGTGGCAGTTTTAGTTTCCCGTTTGTCAGAAAAAAGTGTGTTCAAAGTAGCACTTTTAAAAGGTCACTAATAACAGCCTTCAAATGAAGCTAATGCTGTGCTTGAAACCTTACCATGTTTTCCCAAGTCTTCATAAACTTCAGCAATGTTAATTGCTCTCCTAACTTGCTAGTTTTTGAGGCCCACTGATAAGTGCGGTGTCCAATCATTTATTCTTTCTTTCTACTTATCTGCCTACCTATCTAATCATTCTGTACATACATGCATCTTAAGAAAGTTCTCTAATGGATTCATATTTGAAGATGTATTTTACATACAAGTCTGTTAAGCATCAATTATTGAACTAAGGCATGTTTAAAGTGCTATATAACCTAACTTTATATAATAAATTTCTAATTAAAAAGTGATATGTAATTGGAATTTTTCTAATTTACATAATCATTCAAATAGACTGGAAGGACTTTTTAGTTTAGTGCTGTGGTTCTTAATGGGAGGGAGTGGGGAGAGTTGACTGCCCTCCCACAGGAGATGTCTGGAAACATGGCAGTGCTTTTGAGTGTTGCAGCGACTGGTGGGTGCTATGAGCATAGTTCCTGGTGACAGGAGTGATAAAAATCATGCAATGCCTAGAACTGTTCTGCTTAAGACAGAATTAATCTGCCCTAAATCCCCAAACTTCTCCTATTGATAAATACTGCTTTAGAAAATTCTAGGCCATATTCTTTATAACAATTCAATACAAATAAAGAAAAAAGTTATACAGTAGCTATTGCATTTCACCTCTGTGTTAGGCACATCAGACACACATATTTGCAGATATAGCCTCTGGCCCCTAGAACTGCACAGTCCGCTTGGGAAGACAGAGGAAAAGCCAGCTAACTTTTTAAGGTGAATGATTATCTTCAAATTATTTTCCTATTTTAGCTGTACATTTCCAATGAGGAATTTGAAGTTAGGTATACATGCCCTAAATAAGGTTATGCGTCCAACCATGGCTCCACGTGAAAAATGCCTGATGAGAGGTTGGATTATAAAGAGGATGCCACCTAAAACCAGCATCACATTGTCTCCTCTATAGTAAGGTCACATGTGTCCCAGTGCTAACCTTAGATATTTCCTAATTTTTAATTGGTATGAAATTTATAAGCAGAGTTTATTTTTTCATAAATTACAAAAGCAGATTTTTTTTTTACACATGTAGAGATTTTTATAACAATCTTTCCTATTGCTAATGGTTAAAATCCTTATGCAACTTACCTGTGCCACCCGTAGTTCTGCTAACAGATCTGTAAAATTCTCGTTTCTGGTGGGCTCTGAATCTTCAACTACTTGAGACAGGAAACGACTTTTATGCATCTGTTCTCTGATTTATTTTGAAAATAAAAAAATATATTTTTTTACAAGGTACTCCTTTCAATACAAAATATTCAATTCTTAAAAATTAAAAACACTTTGCACGTTGAAACTATGTGAGTCACTGAAGAGAAAGTTTATTTAAACTAAAGATTACAATACTAAAATACTAAAAGAGAAGTATACTTCATGTGAAATTTTTATGTATAATCTAAAAGAACCAAAACCCTAAGAGTACTGGTTTATTTGTAATATAAAAATATTTCCTGCCAATTCTCAGAAAAAAAAAAAAAATCAATCTCCCGGAAAGACTTGCTGTATTTCCCCTGTGGTGTTCTGTACTCCTTGTCACATCATTCTAGACTCCTGAGAAACACAAATTGCCAATCATACCCATGGAAACTAACAAACAAAAACAAACACAGTCTACTACTGGTACCTTAGAATCAATTTTTCTGTTTTTTTCCAGAGATATTATACAAGTTTAGGAGTACACATATGATTACCTAACCCTACTTTCTAAAGAAACCATTTATTCCATTGTGAAAATTCATTCAGAGCTTCAGGTTTGGATCTTGGAATAGATCTTCTCTCTTAAAAGCCAGGCAACAGGGCTTCCCTGGTGGTGCAGTGGTTGAGAGTCCGCCTGCCAATGCAGGGGACACGGCGGGTTCGTGCCCTGATCCGGGAAAATCCCACATGCCGCGGAGCAGCTGGGCCCGTGAGCCAGGGCTGCTAAGCCTGCGCGTCCGGAGCCTGTGCTCCGCAACGGGAGAGGCCACAGCAGTGAGAGGCCCGCATACCACAAAAAAAAAAAAAAAAAAAAAAGCCAGGCAACATTATCAGATATGAAATTTTAAAATACTTTATTGAAGCATCTGGGAAGAAAGCAGATGTAAATGCCTTCATGCCTCAGAACTGTGCAGATTATCAGCCTTGGCTTGGGGTCACACTTACCAGGAGAAAGGGGCATTTTCCCCTTCCTAATTTACACAAAAGTGCCCTCACTAGCCAACCTGTGTACTTTCCAGCTTTGTCTGCTACAAGATACGCTTTTTTCTATTTTGCAAGAAAGATGAATGTGAGCTAACAGCAGCCCTGCCTCACATGCCCTAAGTTACCTTACAAAAAAAATGGAAGAAGTATGTAAATAAATAAAACATACATGACATTCAGAGTCAAAGAAACTTCTTCTGATAGCGGTCCTACCTGAGGTTTTAGGTGTTTAGGTGAAATGATGCATAGCTGGCAGTCATTTCCCAGAAGACAGTACCCTAGCTTGCCCACATGTGTTGGTTCAGCTCTTTCACTTAGTGTGTTAAAGACGGATGTGATAACATCCCAAAGGCCGTATAGTCTGAAGTATGATTGATTCTTAAGTGGGTGCTGGTGCCCCGTCAGCCTGCCACGGTGAGCGCTGGTTGTAATAACTCGCAGGTTCTCCTTCTCTGGAGAAATGCCCTTGCCAAATAGCAACCCCTGACCCCTGGCCCAGAGGATACCCCCACTCGCTCCCTGGGGCCCACCTCAGCCAGGGACTGGCTGCCTTGGGGGGTACAAAAGGCTGCCCCCCACGTGCCTCAAGTAGGGGCCAACTCTGCAATGCAATGTGTTCTCCTGAGCCTCCTGGCGAGAGCAGAATGAAGCCAGCCTCCAGCCGAGACCACATTCTTACTTGCCTGCCCTCCTGCTACCCGCCCCCATCTCGCTTCTCTGGCTCCCCATCTCCTGAGACTAATCCTCCGGGAGATCACCTCCACGAGGATCCCCACCTCAGGCTCTACTTGTATGGAACCTGACCTAAGACAGTAAATAATACTGTATTTTCTCTTTACTATTATTACTAACAGCATTATTACTAAGATGTATTACCCAAGTATCTCAGGCTTAAAAGGAATATTCAGTTTCCTGAAATAGATGTCAAACTCAAATACGAATATACTGAAAATACTGAAAGTATGTACTAGTCATCTAGTATCAAAGGAAAATCCACTGAATATTAAAAATACAAAAGTTACAGAACTGTAAATCAGTGTACAATTTTTAAAAATTTCTAAGTATCCTAAATGTTTTATTAATATAACAATAAAATGCTTAGAAATAGTCCAAGTATATTTGATTTTAAGAATTTTAAAAGGACTTACTTTAAGGCAGCTAACTCGCTGAATAAACTCTGGTTTTCCTTGAACATTCGCTCCTCATTTTTCTTGTTTTGTTCTTGGAGATCTTTCACTTGATTATACAATTTTTCGTTTTCCTTTTTATACACGGGAAATTATGTTTTAGTTAAAAATCAGTAGTGCTTACATAAGTGTATCTGCTTCTAAAAGATACATCCTTTAAACATTTTTAATAGCTTTTAAATTTCTTCAGTTTTTGAGTAAGCAAAATCTTTTTCAAACTCTTTGATTTGTCTCAGAAGAAAATCTGTTACCTGAAAACAATTCTTTCTAAAATGATCAAAACGCTTACTTGAAAAAAAAGTTGCAAAAAAATTCCCAAAGCCAAAGAGCCTGTCAGTATAATGTACCGCATTTCACAGGAGTAAATGGGGGAGAGACTGCAGGAATAACCACATCCTGACTTCAGGCACCAGGGATGGAAAGGCCAGTGGGACTGTTTGCACCTTCTTTTTTCCTATTTTTGGCCCGTCTTTCTGCCGTGAGGTAATTGGATGTACCCACGGTGGGTATCCATGTTTGTTTCTGGAACTTTCTGTGAGCAGGGAGTTAGAGACTGGGTGTTTGTGGAAGATCAGGACAGAGCAGAGCAGAGACTAGACCCAGTACAGCACCTGACTTGAGCTGAAGGGGGACTCAAACAGTGAGATCAGGGGGAGAAAGTACCCATCTGTGCCTAGATGCTCTGGCTTAGAAACCTCTTTAAAATCAAGAATCTGATGAAAACCACGGACCTCTGAGGATCTAATGAAAACTATGAACTGTCTCACCACGTCTGGCCTAGTGCCTGGCACACAGTCTGTGCTTGATTATCTGCAGAATTAATGAAACTCCGAAAAATACATACATACACAGACACATAAATTTTGTATTATCTTTGTGAGAGTGGGTGGTTGGCATACTCAAAGGTCTGTGAAATCCTCCTTAAAACCCATGTCCTATACAGCAAGCTCAGAATGGCAGGAAGGGTTTTTGGACGGTTCTCACTAACTCTATGGTGGGGTGTCCTGCAAAATCAGTACAATTTCATTTACAGCAAAAGCTGTAGTCTCTGATGTGGTGATGCTCTCTCTGGATGTCCCTGGAATGAAAATGCTGGTTATCGGTAGGCTGGATGCTTAGGCTATTGTTGTCACAAAAGAAAAAGGTAATGAGACAGAAGAAGAAGGGGAGGGAAGTTAAGAAAAAGGAGTGATGGGAAAGAAACTAAGACAAGTCTCATTCTGGGGATCACCAAACCTGCCCTGGCTGACTGTCAGGTCAACACCACCAACACTCCATCATCCCAGAGAACAAATGTATGGCTTCTATAGGACACACTCATTTTCTCCCATTTAATTCAATTGTTTTTCACTCTCAGGGCATTGGCAATTGATTTCAGATTTATATTTCTCAATATAATCTCAAAACTAGCCAATATTATCTACTGAAAAAATTATAGAAAATTAAAGAAAAAGAGGACAGTTTCTAAGGAAATATGGCTATTACAATTAGTAACAGGCAACAGGCAGTAACTGGTTACTGTGTGGAAGGCACGAAGTGGTTGATCTGTACTGTCTTATTTTAATTTCACAACCACCTTATGAGACAGGTACTATTATCCTCATTCCCACTTCACAGATGAGGAAACTGGCTGAGAGGTGAAATGATCTGCCTAAGGCTGCACAGCAGGTAGTGAAGCAAAGTCTAAAACCAGATTTTTTGAATCCAGAGCCCATGCCCTTCACCACTTTAATTCTGCCCATGAGAAATGTACAGACTAGTCAAAGTATTACTTCCTCGCGTTGCCAGAATTCCCATTACCTGTTAAATGGACACAAATATTTTTAAATGCCTTATTTTTATAATCAAAGAATCTCAAGACAAACTCCCTATGTGCTGAAGAGCCATACCTGTTGATATCCTTGAAGAAGTGTCTCCTGTTCTTGTATTTCTTTTTGGATTTGCTTCAATTTTTCTTCAGTGACAGGATCAGCTGTTTCTCCAAAATGCAACCACCTTTGTTTTTTGTTTGATTCTTCAAAGCCACTTAACTTTGAGAACATGCAGGTATTGTTTTGTTTGGAGAAGGAAATGATACAGTGAGCAGTGAGGGAGAATAACAGAAAATTCGAGGTACATAAACCTAAGCCTGCCTTATAACCACAGTGGAATGATCATAACGCCAACTACAGTTAAACCACTTCAGTGTGCTTTGTGCTGATAGTTCTGATGATGGAAGTAACTCAGAAATGCTACACAGTGTCACTTTCTGAATCTAGACCTTCCATAGCTTTCTTTCTGAAACTCCGTCTTCTGTGAAGGTCACAGTGAACCAAGGGATTTGTTTTCAGAAAGGACTGCTAACAAGAAAACTATCAAAATGAGCCAATTTCAATTTCAATTTCCCCCCCAGGGGTTCCATGTAGGCTCTTCTGTAAGGAGGCACTCTCAGGAACCATGTTCATGTTTTATACAGCAAATGTATCAAGTGAAGCAGCCCCAGGGACAAGCAAATGACAATGCATTTAGCGGGGAGTACCAGTTCTTTTTTAATTAAATAAAAGGAGAAGTAGGACAATGTGTCTAGTACCTTGGCTTGTAGAATATAATTGTCTTGATTCAGTCTGAAGAGTTCCTTTTCCTGTTGTCTCTTTAGTTCCTCCACCTTGTTTTCCAGCTCTCTCTCCTTTTCTGAGAATGTGACTTTAATCTGCTCAATTAGGGCTTGGGCACCCCTCCATTTTTCCTCTGCTTCCTGAACTCTTTTAAACATAATCAATTCTGTCTCCTTGTTCCCACCATGGTATCCTGAAGAATCCTTTAAAGGAAAAGCATTACTTCATTATGTAGAGTTATAATATTAGGTTTGAACACAGGTGGTTAGGGGAAAAAAACCCACAAAGAATAAAAATGACACGGTTAAACAATGTTCTACTGTATAAGAAGATCAATAAATTCTTGCGTGACAAGAGTATCAGTCAATATAAAAGAAATTACATATATTTCATTATTTATAATTTACTTTCAATATATAATTACAGAACATAAAAACATTATGAATATTATTTTGAAATTCAATACCTACATTCTGAACCTGAGCACAGGAATCTGCTTCTGTAGGGCCTTCAGACGTCTTAGGAGTAGCCAGGCAACTTTCCGTTTGGGGTGCTGCTCTACCCAAAGCTGCAGGCCTGATGAGCCTCGTTCCAGATAAGATTTCTGAAGATTGTAAGCAATGGATAAAAGCACCACAAATACAAACTAAGTTGAGTGTGTATTCAGCAATTATGTAACAATAAGTACTAATACAATGAGAACACTAAGACAAACGAGGATCACGAAGCAGGCTGACGCCTGCAATGCATCTGTTTCACTGTACTCCGAACTCCTGCCCGTAATCCACATTCTGCTCAATTTGACACAGAAGGGTAATGACACAAGATTCACGTCAAATGACAACTGGAGCTGAATAAACGTGAGGAGAATGTAGATTGGGATAATTTCAGGTTTTATTATTTTTCAATAATTATTCTGTCAAATGTTCACAGCAGTAACAAATAAAAATACCTAAACAATGAATCAAAGAGCAGCTGATAACTTTATGAAGCATTTTACTTCAGATTAAGTGTGCTTTCAGAGCACATTTTTTATAAGTAACGTATATCAAGATATAGCATCACTGGAATAATATAGATTACATGGAAACTTTATAACAAGTAGTTTAAATCTGATTAAAAAACAAAATGATAATACTGCTATAATACCCTGTTTATTAAATTAGAAAAAATGTGATTAATGTATATATATTCTGGTGAGATTTTCAGCTTTTAAAAGGTACCTCGTAAATCCTCAAACAGTGGAAATAATTCTAAGGCCAGTAAGTTATTCAGTTAATAATAAAAATAAACATTTAAGGGAAATACCTAGAGAGGTCTTGAGGCCCATGTTCAATTATTACAGATTCTGAACTGCACACTGAGTAAATATTTATTTGATTGCTTTAGATGTAAATGAAGCATTTGATATTTATATTTTTAATACAATTTTTTCAAGATGCTAACTTTTCAAATGCAGAGTTTACTTTTTCATTAAAGTGAAATACACGGTCATTAAAAGATTTGGAAAATACAGGAAAGTCAAAAGAAGAAACACGTCCCCAATAGTACCTCAGCCCGATTTCCTTCTAATCTTTTCCGGGCACGCAGGATTTTCCTTATAGAGTAGTAATCATATTGAATTGGATTGTTTGACGTGGAAGGTTTTTCTCGAGAAATGTCTTACAGTGTTCATAAAGGAACTGTTTGAATCACTGTAAAAGCAGGCATTAATCCTTCCAAGTCACTGGAGATGCACCAACATGGCCAACGAATGGGGTGTGATTCTGCTAGCACTGTGATTCTCCCTAGGATGTGGTGGCCAAGAGTGGCAGGTGGTTCTTGCTCAAGCTGCAGTCAGCCAGTGCTTTTATACCACAATTCTCCCTTCCTGGATTCTTAATTTTGGTTTCTCTAAGTAATTATTTTCAATAATAGTACATGGACAGTATCTTTTCCCTTTATACCCGAAAGAAAATTTGCTTGGATATAAAATTCAAACGTGAAAAAACACTGCAGAATTTGGAACCCATGAACCCTTCTTGAAAAAACAATGGATTAAGAAAATTCAGTCAAATAAGAAACCAATCAAGATAATTCCAGAATGGAGAAGCGATGGATAAGGGACTGGTGAAAAGCATTCTGGCCCTTTCATAGCCAGAACCAAGACCCTCATTCAAACGCTGAGGAGAATTACAGTCGCTGGAGCGAATAAACTAAATATATCCTGAACAAGTAAAAATAAATCCAACAAAAATGGGTAGCAGGCATGTGACTGGGGGTTTTACTACCTCGTATTTCACAGAAGGGAAAACAGATAATGTATAAAATGTAGGTAAAAATGACAACACGGTTTTGCCAACCTTTCAGAGGTTTCCACAGTCTATTTTCTTAAAGGGATCTTTTGAGATGTAGTATTTCTTAGGATAAAGTTTCTTTCTCGTCTTACAGATTTAAGTAAAACTCAATCTAATATTTTATTTAAAAAGAACTTATGAAGTGTGATCTGTTCTTATAAAATGCTTTGTCTGTTTGTCCTGCCTGTCTCCTTCCTTCCAGCTCCCATCCCCGCTTCCTTCGACCTGGACAAGGACATACATACAAGAAGCATGGAAAGAGGCTCACCCAGTGTGACCTCAGTTGTTCCTGGCTAATTATTGCTTTCTTTTTACTTCTCTGTGTTTTTTAAATTTAAAGAATGAGCAATTATTCCTTCTGTGACAGTAAACGTATCAGTCTAAAGATAAAAATATAAGAGGCAATAGCCCAAGAAAATTAATTTAGAATAAAAAGGAAAACTGCCACGTGCAGACACCACTAGCCGCCAATCTCCTTTTCCTCCCTAATAACAGAAACCTAATTTTGCCCTGGGCAGCAGTGTGCCAGTTAAAAACACCCATCCCCCTGGACTCCATGCAACTGGGCAGAGGGGTGGGAAGGAAACACAGGATCAAAGTTCTGGCCAATAAGATGAAAGCAGAAGTTTCCTACATGGCACTTCCAAGAAAGTGACTACTTTTCTGATTAAGAAGCTACTGAGTTAACAGGCAGGGACCTTTTACCTTTCACCTCTCCTCCTGACAGGCCTAGAGGTTGTGTAGCCATCTTGTGACAAGGAAGACAAAAGTCACCGACTAAGGATTTTGCAGCAGGAAAGAAGGGTCCTTGCACAGTTGCACCAGCTATGAACTGACGAGCCCTGGTTTCTTGGTTACGTGAAAAAAAAGAAGCCTTCTAACTGCGTAAGCCCCAGTCATTGGGCTTCTTCTTCATCATACCCAATGTGGATCCCAAGCACAGTCTCTAGACTTTCTGGACACTCATCTTTGCCTCAGGGTCTGCTTCTTGAAGACCCAACCTGTGACAAGTAACAACCACCCCAAAGGAATTCCAGTTCTTTGGAAATGAAACTAAAGTCACTCTGGGAAATTTTCCAATAAAAAGACAGAGATTAAAAAATCATACTTAATGGATAGTCTAATGAGAAAAAGTAGCTCAGTATAAAAATAGACAGTCACAGTTTACCATTGTACTTTAATATGAATTTTACTGATGTGTTTCTTTTTTATTTCGGTAGTCACAAGCACTATGAAATTGTGAAATAGGGAAAAATATCCATAAAAATATTACTTTAATCTATCAACCTCTATACCAACCCCCTCGTTTCCTTTCCACCCCATGACATTACTTCTCTTCACTCTCAGTAACTTCCATACACGCACAGGAGATCCTTTCAACCCCTGTATATACGTGCCTCTCTGCCCCAGCTGCTCTCTCCCACTGGTGCTCTAGATCTTTTTCTATCACCAGTAACGCATTTACTCTCCATCAATCCTTCCTCCCACCTGGATTCCCACCATCCTTGGGACCCCCTGAGACTCACTTTGTGGTCCTGCCTGTGTCATGCTGTATCACCCCCCTGATGTCTTTTCTTCCTTCACGACTCAACTTACATTCCACATACGTTGGTCTCTCCCTTCTTGCTCCTCTCTCAGTTCACTGTACTCATTTGGCAAAAGCCACGCCTCTTGACAACCCCAACTATACAACTACTCAACACCTGCAATCGTGCAGTAGAATGTGGCTGTGCACACACATATACAAATACACACACATCCTGCCTGGTCTCAACTTACACTCGTGGTCACTAACTGCACGTCGACGCTTCCTGCTGCAGTCTAACCCTCCAGGATTGCCTTTTCACATCTTCCCTCCTCCAACACCCCTGCCCCAACTTCACTGCCACCTCATCACATTGTACTTTACTTCTCAGAGTAAATGGAAGCAACCTCTCACCACTTCTACCCACCCACCAGTCTGCACCCACATCTCCCCCCTTCCTATCGGCCTGCCCACAGGCAAACTGTCCATGGTCCTCTCTGAAGCCAACTCTTCCCATGTGCACTGGATCCCAAGACAGCTCCTCTACTCAAGGACACTGCTCTAGCAATTCTCCCCTCCATCATGCATTTCTGCCTGTCCACTGCATCTTTCCAAAGTGCATAAACATACTATTATTCATTCACAACTATTATTTCTCCCATTAAATCAAAACAAAGCAAAATAAAAGGCTTCTCCTAACTCCACTTCCATGCCAGCTACTGCCCCATTTTTTTCTTCCTACCTTTTACATGCTTTCCTCCAGGGGCATCTAGAGCTCGAAGTATCCAACTCCACTCCTCCTATTCTCACTCAGCTTGCCTTTCACAGCCACATATCCATGGAAACTGCTTGTCCAATACTGATGGCTTCCTTTCTGCTAAACCCAAAGGCCAGCTGTCAGTCCCCATCTCTCTTTATCCCTCAGCAGCAACTGATAGAGCAGATCAATTCTCCTTTACACACTGTCTTCACCTGGCTTTCAGGACCCCGCATACTCAGGTTTCCTGCAACCTTGCTCTGTCTTCTTTGCAGGCGACTCCTCTTCCGCCTGACCTCTTAAGGTTAGCATGCCCAGGGTTCAGGCCCTGGCTCCTTTTTCTCTAGATATGCTCTCTTGATAATCTTCATCAGTTGCAGAGAACATTATGCTTAGTGAAGTTAAGTCAGACTGAGAAAGACAAATACTATATAAAACTTCTATGTGGAACCTAAAAAATAATACAAATGAATGTACATACAAAACAGAAAGACTCACAGACATAGACAACAAACTCGTCGTTACCAAGGGGAGAGAGGGGTGGGAGGGACAAACTAGAAGTGTGGGATTAACAGACACAAACTACTACACATAGAATTGATAAGCAACAAGTATTCACTGTACAGCAAAGAGAATTATACCCAATATCCTGTAATCACCTATAATGGAATATAATCTGCAAAAAAAAATTTCACTATGCTGTACATCTGAAACTAACACAATATTGTAAATCAACTATACTTCAATTAAAAAAACCCAGACAAACATGGCTTCAAAAATATTCATCTTTAACGTCTGAAACCTACAGTCCACACCACCCTCTTAACTCTACACTTTTCTACCTGTCTACTTGTGTGTAGAACAGACACCTCAAAACTATCACCTCGACAGCTGAACTCTTGGTCTTCTCTCCACCCCCAGATCTACTCCCCCTCAGCCTTCCCCATCCCAGCGAGCGAGTAACTTCATTCTCCCAGTTGCCATCATCCTCGATTCCTCTCTCACAACCCCAAACCGATCTTTTAGACTCTTGGTTCTGTCTTCTAAATATACCCTTACCCAACCGCTTCTCATCACCACCACTGCTGCCACACTGGTTTCAGCCCCATCACTTCTAGCCTGCACTCCTAACATCACCTTCTAACTGGGCTCTGAGCTTCTTCCTGTGTCCTCTACAGTGTGTGTATATGTTTGTATATATATGGTCTATAAGGTATCAGCCAAAGAAATCTGTCTAAAGGATAATTAGATGAATCACTCTCATGCTCAAAACTTTTCATTGGCTCATGTTTTCACACTAAGAGTGAAAGCCTAAGTCTTCAAAATGCCCTAGAAAAGCCTACATGTGCCTCTCCCTTAACTCACCGGTCTCATCTCCTACTCTCTCTGCCCACGCTGTATGGGCTTCCATGCTGTTCCCTGAACATGCCAGGCATCGCTCCCTACTTCAGGACTTTTGCACTATTTAGTCATTTCATTTTTCTGGAATACGCTTCCCCCAGCTATCCACACGGCCAATTCCTTTGCCTCCTCCAAGTCTTTGTTCAAATGGCTCTCTCTCAAGGAGGCCTACTCTATCTTATTGAAAACTGTGACCTCCCCCACTGATGTTCTTGCTCTACCTTTAGTTTTCCTTAGCATATAACCTCATTTACTGATTTATTATGCATATTGCTAAAAGTTTATCTCTCCTCATCAGATGAAAGTTTCACAAAATGAGGGAGGGGAGATATCTTTGCCTACTTTGTTTACCAATGTATCTCAAGGGCCTCTAATATTGCCTGGACCAAGGTCGGTGCTCAAAAAATATTTGTTATGTGAATGGATCTGGATAAAGTAAACTTCAAAAATGTTGGTGGTTAGTTTATCTAAAATACATATAATAAATAATATTAAAAACAAAATTTCATTTTCTTGATCCCGAAAGTACAGAATGAATACTCCTAAAACATTAATGAAAAATTTTCACACTCCTCTTGATGATTCTAAAATTTGGGAAATGTTCCAAGTGTTTTTCCTTAACATTAAGCACTAGATCCAATGGGCAGTTAATTATTAATAACAATGAGTAGATGACAACATCACAAGCAGATGTCCCACAGAAACAAGAAAATAAGAGAACACAAGAGACTTCTTAGGAAAAGGGGTCAGAGGTCCGTAGGTTAAGAACAGGAGGAAAGGAAGCTTGCATTAAGCCAACAATCATATTCCTGTCTCTCCAGAATAGCCATCCCCCACTGCTGTTCTCCTGCACTCTCATACAGATCAGCCCTAGCCTTTCCATCTTACACACACAGATCACTGCAGTGAAGACACACCAAAACAGACAGAAGAAGAGAGTCTTTAATGCTGAAAGAATTTTAAATATAGACAAAGTGGTCCTGGAATTGACAGTAGTAGGGAAAGGCACTTCCCTACTTTTTAAGCTAGAAGTGAATTTTCCAGTGAGGTTAGTTCTCCTCCGACAACTATCACCAGAAAACAATGATGGAATTGGTAACCTATTTGATTTAATCACAAAGAAAAGAACAAAATGCTTCTGCCTCTACTGCTCTCCCTTCCCCACTGGAGTCTTAAGGCAACAGAAATGTTGGTTTGACTTGAGCATTTCTATTTCTTTTACTAGTTGCATGGGCTTCTAAGAGGAAAATTACCCTTTCCTTCTGCCAATATAGCGATAAACAACTACATTAGGAAATAACTAACAGAGACACTGAGTATAAAAGTATGCATTCTTTGATCTATAAAACATCCTTACTCTCCAAGTCTATGCTGAACTAATACCCAGATGGTTGACCCTCCTTTATACGTTGCCATTTGCATTCTGAATTCATAGCTCTTCTCTGGCAAATATTTTGGATATTACAAAGCCAACCAGATGAGGAGGGGTTTGACTCTCCTATTTTATATTCACTTCCCATACTTTCTGGGTCTCGTTCAGGAAAACCTAGAACTTATGATGAAAAACCTCCTGATCTCAATTGAATTGAATCTTTCAAAGATGGAATGCAGTACCTTATGAATAATTTTTTTTCTATGAATAAGGAAAGTTCATGGAAGGAGGAAGGAAACAGGGAAAGTAGAGAACAAAGAAAATAAAATAATACACTATATGTACAGAATTCTATCATGAAAAGAGTATATGATTACCTTTTTTCCTAGCCTGATTTGAGGTAGGAATGGATCTCAAGCTTTTGCTCTTCATAATGTCCTTTGAAGTTTTCTTTTCAAGATTAGAAAATGTCTTGAAGGGTGAACTGGGTTTGCCATACCCTGAGCTCCTAACTGATGCATATAATCCACTCTGGGGTTTTCTTTTAAATAGAGGAGGTGCACTTCGGGCCTTCTTGTATGGTAGCTGTTTACCAATTCCAGCCCCTTCTTCTCCAGAACTGAGTTGAGATCTAAAAGTCTGCGTACAAGTACAAGCTCTTTAGTACTTAAACTTCGACTACAGTTGCAAATAAGACTTAACAGATAGCAAAACCATACTGATTACTAAAGAACATAGTTCATAGAAGGCAAATCATTAAAGTTCTCCAATTCATCCGAATTTTAGTATTTGGAAGCACATCTTCAAAGTCAGGAGTAAGACAAAGCAAAATAATAAAACAAAAAAGCTTGCCAGAAAGCAAGACATGTAATGACTAGAATCAACATGGAGGAGAGCAAGGAAGAACATGTTTTGAAATGACAAAAGTCTTAGCTTCTTTTTTCTCCAGATTTCTCAAGGTAAAAATCTATTAGTACCCTGCCTTATTCTACTGATACAAGGAGATAGTTTATGGTAAACACATAACTCAGAACTGTAAAATAAAAATGGAATACTGTGGTCATGGAGCCTATATAATCAGAATAAATCAAGAACAGAGAAAAAAGGAACAATGAAATATAAGTTTCTTAAGAGCTGCTAATAGCATTTACAGGAAATGTCAACTTACCTACTTTTGCAGAACACAAACTACTAGAAAGATTGAAAAGCACTAGAATGACGAATACACTTTATTTTCTTATGTTACTCAAACTCTGGACTACCTTTACTAAAAAAATGAAAAATATAAAGAATGGCTTCAAGAAGAAAGCTAATGCTACGGTGCTATTTTTAAATTTGGGGACTACAGGGTGTTGTTACAGACTGCTCACAGATATCCAGGATCTACGTGGAGGTTAGTGTGTAACCAATCCCACTAGCTTAAGAAGTACATACTTATCAATAGTATTTGTATAACTTCATTTATCAATATGTCAAATCAGTTTGAATGATAAAAACTTACCTTATTTATTTTGTCATCCTGAGGTAATAATGAAGGACCAACAGACATTTTTTTCTTCAAAATATCAAGGTACATTTTATCTATTTGTTCTTCCACAGCATTTACTCTTGGATGGTTAGTTTCTGTACCTTCATTTGTTGCCTTTTCTAAAACTACATTCTCTTCATTTCTGTCCAAAAATTGGTTCACAGTTTGTGGTTCTTGAGACATAACATTTTGGTTCATATTAAGGGGTAAAGGTCTAACAAATTCAGATTCTTCATTCTCAGCCAGTTTCTTATAGCTATAAAACAAGACAGGACACAGAGAATGAACCCTATATAACTCCTCAAATATCAGTTTTATTAATATACACATACACGTGATACATATAAAATACATTTACATGATTAATATATGAGAGTATTAAATATATCTAATATTTGTAACTATTCAAATTAGGTCATTAATGTTAAATATATTATTTATAATTCTGGTTAACAGAGTATACTCACATAGCATCACATAATTGTTTTAAATTTCAGGTGATAATTGTAATGCAGTATAATATACAGGACTTCATGGTTGACTCTGAGACCTACTTCAAAGGAAAGCCAAACCAAACAAGGCTGAGATTGCTTTTGTCTAAGAAAAATTTAAAAATGAATTTCTAAGTGGCCTTTTTGTAATATATCTTTTATCTATAGTATCTCATAAAGTCAACATGCATTTGAAGCAGGTTAAAAACATTTTACACATTTCTAGAAGAAACCAAGTAAGTAACCATAATTTACATCAATGAGCCATAAAATATAAATATTAAAATGCATAATTTCATCACAGTATAGGAAAATTTTTAAGTAAAACAAGAAAAATCACTAGGATTTTGAAATAAAATCATCTCTGTGGTTTAAAACACTTAAATGCAATGTCACATTTCAGACCATTAGATTTTCAAAATATGGAAACTGTCCCTTAAGGAAATGTTATAAATGTGGTTAAATATCAGCATATTATGGGAGCTCCCAAAATATGGATATTGTCATTGTCAAATTACTAAATCATGGTCAATTAGGTCATTTAATTTTGTAATTTATAAAATAAGATTAAAGGAAGTTTAAGAAGCTACCATTTTCATATAAGATAGATTGGCTTCTTGATAATTGTTAGAAATAACAGAAGTAGCTGGAATCATCAGAAAATATAATAGTTCTTTCCTTCTTAATGGTAGCAGAACCTGGCTAGCTGCTCATCAAAACTGTTCCCTGTTCTTGCTGTGAACCAACTAAACTACATTTCCTCAACGCCTTCAATCTAGACGGGGCCATTCACTAGTTCTGGCCTTTAGAATGTGAGTGCTGTGGCGACAAGAACCTAAAATATGAGGCAGTGGCTTAGTGCTTGGGTTTTGGGTGGCAAGGAAACTGATAGTAGAGGCTGGAGAGGTGACAACCCATGTTTTATAGCGACAAAACATTTGCTAAACTGTCACCTATAACAGTTTATAAGGCAGGCCACATGGCTACCGAGTGTGGGGTACTAAGGAAATGGTAGGAGAGAACAGGCAGTTTTTAGGTGCTAGCTACTACTGGCTACTTTTGACAAGATATTATGAGAAAAAGATGAGCTCAAGATAGAATGGGCTATTTTTTTAAGAAGAAATCAAAGGAAACAGAGTCGAGAAACTCAGGGCCTCTTAGGTTCACTCTTTGTGTCTGAACTCAATAAGATTCAGCACTGAAAAATGCTATGAAAAAGCAAGACATCATGGGACTTCGTGGTTGAAAAGAGTGACTCAGTCCCTTGGCAAATATCACATTATAAGTGTCATTTTCAAACACAAGGTTATTGTTCCTAATAATATCCAGACAGCTGCAATTAAATTGAGAGAGAAAAAACAAAACAAAAGAACAAGGAAGCAAAGACATAAAGCAGATTTAAAACCTTTGTGTAGCAAAGAGTGTTTAGTGTAGTTGCTGGCACATGGGACTAACTGGAACCAAATAGATCAGAAGCCTAATAAACTTTCTGAAGTAACTAATTACAAAGAAACCACAACCCTACTATTAAAAAAAAAAAAAAAAGACTAGAGACTTGTTTGGGAGCCTTAAAACCACCTGTAGGCAGAAAGTGGACAGAGAAACCAGTGCATCCTCCAAGATGGGCATAGCTTCCCCCCCGAAACCCCCTTCAGTTGAAGCCAATGGTGATGAAATACAAGACAAATCCTTCAAGGATTGGAACCAGGAGCTATATGGAACCATATATATATATATATATATATATATATATATATATACACACACACACACACCTACATACATACATACACACACACACACCCCATATATATATATACACACACACACACACACACACACACATATATATGGTAGTTTCTCCTTAAGAGCAGAACAATGGCGTAATTAAGGAAAATTCCCATCTTCAAGGTAGGGGGTCTTTACAAGGTCTTTCACTGGATTTCAAAGTTGCATTACTGATGGCTGTATTTTCTTCATACTTTTCCTTTCTGAATGAGAAGGTGTGGGTAATGAAGTATGTAACTTGTCTCTTTAATTCACTGATTAGTAGACAATGAGGAGCTATATTCAAACCTGATAAAGAGAACTGTGCTTCACCTGGAAATCCTGGCCTTTCAGATGGACAGAGTCCTGAATGGGACTTGAGCTGTTCGCTTTGAGGAGGGGCTGAGTAGGTCTTTGTATTCGTAAGAGTAGAATGGATATTTGGCTATTAAAAGAGGAGATTCTGGGCTTCCCTGGTGGTGCAGTGGTTGGGAGTCTGCCTGCCGATGCAGGGGACGCGGGTTCGTGCCCCGATCTGGGAGGATCCCACATGCCGCGGAGCGGCTGGGCCCGTGAGCCATGGCCGCTGAGCCTGCGCGTCCGGAGCCTGTGCTCCGCAACGGGAGAGGCCACAACAGTGAGAGGCCCACGTACCACAAAAAAAAAAAAAAAAAAAAAGAGGAGATTCTTGTGGAGACTAGCTAGATGCCTACCAAACGCATTTAACTTTTCTTTCTGGGCACACAAGCAAACCATATTTCCCAGCCCTCTTGGACTCTGTTAGCTAGATGTGCTGGTTTTTACCGATAGAATGTGGACTGAAGTGATGTAACATTTCTGTGTTAAGGCAGTTAAAAGGAATTATGGTAAACCATCTTTTTTCTCTCCTTAGCGACTGTTTAGATGAGGCCATAAGAACCTTGAAACTGTGTGTTGATGACAGAAGCAGCCTGGGTCCCTAAATGACCATGTGGAGTAGAGTCCCGCCTCAACTCCACTGAGACACATGGGGTTATGATGCGAGCAAGAAATACATTTTTGATGATGTTAAACTACTAAAATTTCAAGGATATTTTTGTTACAGCAGCTAGAATTACTTATCCTAATTTACTAAAAAGTTTTTTGATATGTGTACTAAAGTTTATACTACTGACATTTCTATAATTATTGTTATGCCTTTAATGTAAGTACACTTGGCTCTCAGCTTTTAAAACTCAATGTGAAAATCCTTATTTAGAACTCACATTATTAAAATGGTGCTACCTATGCCAACAAAGACACAGGATGTGTGAAAAATCTCTTCAGTAACACTAGCACAGCCCCAAACAGCAATGGTAAGGAAGCATAACTGCGCTTTAAAAATACTAACTAGCACTGCAGACCAGTGGAAGAATACTAGGCTTAGTATTCAAGTCGACGGGGTTTAGTGTAAGCTACGCTGCATCATTTTCTCTCAATTAGCACAAAGGGAGGAACAAGGCCAAGAAATCACTGCAAGTGGATTTACAGGATGAGGATGGGGTTCAAGGGAGGCTCAAAAAGTTGTCTGTTGATAACACAAATGAACAAATGAATACACGCATGGATGACAGGCTTGTCACAGAAATATTTCATGGAGATCAAAGACCTGACAATCCAAGTGCATTCCTGGGTTATGGCCACATGATCTTGAACAATTTACTTAACCTCTTTAAGCTCAGTTTCTTATCTATGAAATGGGGATAATAATGGAAGAGACCTCATAGAGGTGCTTTAAGATTAAATAAAATCTAGTATGTAAAGAACTCTGCACAGTACCTGGCCCACGGTAAGCATGTGATTAAAATGCTAGCTGTTATCATCACCATCATCGTCGTCATTACTGGCTCCTGTGAGAGCTCCACCACTAAGTTGGTTTACCTCAGTTTCATCGATAAAGATGCCTGACCTACTTATTCTGAGGATCTCATGAGATAACGGGTGTGACACTCTAAGTGCTTCACGAATGCAAAGTGCAGCCTTACGACGAGGCTACTGTGATATGCTTCTCTGTGTTGGTGAATGACAGCCATGTCCCACAAGCTGTCATTAAAATGTACCAGAGCTGGAACATTTTCATGAAGCCCATTTTTCTTGTGATCCAAGAACTCACCCTGAAAGACAACAGCTGGTCTGTGACTAAGTGTAAAACTAACTGGCTTATAAAGAAGTGAATGGATGACTCAGCACAGAATAAAATTAATTTCCCTCTCAGCATTCAAATCAACTGTCCCTGAGCTATTTAGAGCTGAAGGGATTTTATTTTTCAGTGGAAAGCTTTAAGACCACCTACCTAGTGGCAGCAACTTTTTAGTAGCATTTATTTTTAAATTTTACCATGAGAAGAATTTTGATAAACTAATTGAGTAAGACTAATGTGAAAAAAAAAAAACAGGAGTGACTCACAGGTAGACACATACCAGCTACACGTTAATCATTCATTAGGAATGGTTTTGTAGAACAAATGATTCTAAAAGTTCCCAGTGACAAAACAATAAACAAACAAACAACCTGTTCAATCCATTCCAAAAAAGTCATACCTGAGAGGTTGTAAATCGAAACCACTGACCCCAAAGGAATCTATTCTGATGGGCTTCATCAGCTCCTCTACTGTGGGCAGATCTGAGAGGGGAGAAAAGTTAAAACAGCAACCAAAAATCTTATGTAAATTGCTTAACTTAGTGTCTAATACCACCAAAATCACATTTTCTCTGATTGACGTAGTTAACAGAACAGCACATACAATAATCCCAGTTTCCCCCATAAGAAAATCTTCTTTGATATTTATATTTGATATATATATTTACATATTTTATCTCTCTCTCTCTTTCTATATATATATACGTACACACATCAAATATATGTGTATGGGTGTATCCACAAATACACCCACACATACACAAATACACATACATACACATACAATTATATATTTAGTTGATCCCAAAATACTGTTCTCTATTTAAAAAGTAACTTTAGTATATGTTCATGGAAAAGTGTAAAAAATGTGAAAATACGCAACTGATTTCTTAATTCGGTCAAGGCATATTAGAGGAGGAACTGAAATTTCATCCTATGTTCAGCTCTAACTTTATAGCTAAACCAGTGATTCCCAGATTTAAACAAACGCTTTAAATTCAGATACTGAGAAACAATCACTAGAGCAAACTGCATTTAAATTATACCACACTGGAAACTGTCCAGAGAGGGTCTCAAACAAAGAAGCTTTTACCAGATTCTGTGGTAGAGACGTTTTTAGAGGACGCTTCATTTTCTTGAGGATGATCTTTTGCTGAGTTCTTGGTATTTTCCACTGCATTACTCTCAGGTCTTTGTTCATCTGCATCTCCCAAAGAATGGGCAATATGACAATAAGCCTGATGTAGTGCTTCAATGTCACTACTGCTCTGTCCATAAGAAACACCTGTTGAATTAAATGTAATCTCTAGTATATTCACACAAATACCTAAGAAATATGGAACACTAACATTGTCCCTTAATCTATCAGGAATGGTGTACAAGCCTATAGGACAATACTGACATGATCAAAATAGAGTGAAATACAAACCTGGGTCATGCATGGCCACAGCCTACCAGCATGAACCACAGCAGGCTCAGGAACTCTTGTAGCGGGCTGAGATGTGTCCTGACGTGCTAACTGTAAAATATGACTCTACTAGTTATCGTCTCTTCCTACTACCCTTGATCGACCTCTCCGCACTGGATAAAACTATTCCTAAATTTCTCAAATTGACACAATTTTTCAAGGATTCTGTCTCTCTTCTCTCTCTCTCTGCCTCATGGGGCCACCAAGCATCTTGTACTCTGCATTTCTTCAACTGAAATTCAATCCTCTAGCTTTGCAAACCAATATGTTCCAACAGCCTGCTAAAGCTGCTATAATAGAAAGTGATTTCCTAGTAGCCAAACCCAGCCTTTAATTTTCTTCAACTTTTAAAAATTTTCTTCACCCTGTGAGACTGTGACCCTGCCATTTTCCTGGGGACTGTTTCCTCTGCATAGCGCCTTCTTGTTCTTCCCACTGCTCTGATGGCTGCTTTTCCATCTTGTATGGTAAATGACTCATCTCAGGGCTCCTCCATCTCTTTTTAAAACCTCTCTTTTTTTCTGGGGGGGGCAGTGGTAGTGGAGTGGATAACTTCATCAAGACCCTTCACTTAATAACTGCCCACGTGCACGTGACTCCCAAATCTATGTCTTTTGTCTTTATCTCTTTTTTGAACATTAAACTTCCTGACAAGGAGACTGTTCTATAAGCAAATCATATCTAATGCATCCTCGAGTGAATTAATTATATTCCCCAACAAAATCTGTTCTGCTACTAGTACCTGCTATTTTGGCTGTGGTATGATCAGTTACCCAGTCATCCAAAATAGGAGACGTGATGTCACTGTTCACTCTTCCTTCCCTATTAACCTCCTCCTCTTCCCACCAACTGATGAATACACTCTAGAGGAAATAATTCAAAGGATCTAATGACAACAATGATCTAAGACTTTTATGAGTATTTTCTTACTAATTTTGTACTCTTCACTACTAACAGTGGAATTTTCAAAATTAGAGAAAAGAAAAAAGTGCTATAGAAGAGTGGAAAAAACAAAAAGAGAGAAATATGGTGACCAGTCTCCTTTTCTCTTGATACCCATGAACTAATCAATTAATGCCTAAAAATATTTACAAGAGCATATACAGCCTCCTCTTCCTCTATATGATGTGTAAGTTGCATAGTATAAAATTCTGAGGAACTATTTTCAACTCTAAACATAAGAGGGAGCCAAGTGCCACATATGATTGTGTAAGAATGCCTCACAATGGGATATCTTTCTATCTACTGCTTCAGGTCACCACTGTTATTTGGAGCATGCCCAATAAAGGAACAGATTTGATTAAATACATTAAAAACAAAAAAGTGGAGGATACCGTGAGATCAGAATCACTGACAGTTTTAGCGGCAGGGATATTCAGTAGGACTTGAGGAAAAAGACCTTGCCTGCTAAGCTAAGCCTAATGGTCCCCAACCCCCGGGCCATGCCGTGCATGGCCTGTTAGGAACCGGGCCACACGCCTGAGCTCCGCCTCCTGTCAGATCAGCGGCGACATTAGCTGTCCACTACCGGACAGCAACCAAAATGAGATTACAGAGTAGGCTGGACATAAGCAACACACTTTGGGTGTCACTGTCTACCATCACCCCCAGATGGGACCATCTAGTTGCAGGAAAACAAGGTCAGGGCTCCCACTGATTCTGCATTATGATGAGCTGTATAATTATTTCATTATATACTATAATGTAATAATAACAGAAATAAAGTGCACAACCAATGCAATGTGTTTGAATCATCCCGAAACCATACTCCCCCACCCCCCGCCTATGGAAAAACTATCTTCCATGAAACCGGTCCCTGGTTCCAAAAAGGTCGGGGACCGCTGCCCTAAACCACCTGTCAGATTCAGAGTAGCATGACTGAGGGAGAGAATGAATTTTTATGAAGAAAGGGAAAAGGCACAAGGTGTTTTGTCTCCTCTACAGAAATACCAGGATGCTTAATTATCTTCAGAGTATGTATAAAAGAAATGATCCCAGTGGCAAATCGCACAGCAGCACTGAATGCTCATACCAAATTTAACACGTGTGAGGTGTCAGAAAGAAGAGGCTCTGGCTTAAAGCAACAGCTGAGCAAACATGCAGAAAAGCAATGACCTAAAAGTTAGAAATCAGAAATGGAAGATCGAGTGGTATCATGGGCTGCTCAGAAAACAGAGCAAGGGAAGGCACTTTTCTCCTAATTTGAGTCATTAACCCAACTGATGTTAAAAATAATTCCACGGTCATATATGTTAACCTTTTTCATGCATTTTATAGAGAAAAGGGCTGACTTCTCTGCATGTATTTTATATATCACCACAAGTCAAAAACGCCCTATTTTTTTCCACTTTAGGAGGTTGAAAAGGGTCAAATCCTGCTGGGCAGAGGCAAGGGTCCCGTTGTGGAGCCACACTGTCCTCCTGTGACTGCTCTGGTCATGCAGCCCAGCACAAAATGGTACCTGCCCTTGAGACAAATGAAAACAAGCAAAAGGCCAGATCTGGCCCTCATTTTACAGTTACCAACCATTTTAAGACAATAAAGCACAAGTTTCATGAATAGTATTATCAAAAAAGAGATAATCTTTGACAACATATCACCTAAACGGAGCCTGCTTAATACTGGAAGACACCTGGTAAACAAAAAACAAGCCACTGATCTTTTCAGTTTTTAAACCAAGTTCAGGTGCTGATTTGAAAATTTTCGAGTATATTTTTTGAAATGCTAGGTAAATTCAATACCTCACAGCCAAAAGGTATTTATACTCTATGCCTTCAGGTTCTTTATTATAATTTGTACTCTTAACAGAGTGTTGATATAAACAATAATGATGAGAACCACACAGTTGCCACTGCTTGTTGAATCTTAACAATATACTAGGCACTATATATTAACTCAGTTGATCATCACAAGAGCTCATTTTAAAGAAGAGGAAACAGGCTTAGAGGCATTAATTGTCCAGTGTCATGCAGCTGGTAACTGGCAAGGCTGGGAATATGAATCCAAGGCCACAAGACAATAAGATTATACTTACACTCTTCTAGTAATTGACTTACCAAATTATTTCAGAGTCAAGAACATTTAAGAAATAAGACCAAGAAAATTTAGCTTTATATAACTGACCTGGATCATCTTAATAGAATTTTTGCTTCCAGCAATACATTTTTTATTTCAGAGTTTTTCTTATAACCTACAGCAGCGGTTTTCATACTGAGTGTTACAAAACAGTTTTCAGAGAAAATCACGGGTTCCACAGACATTTGACTGAAATTTCATTTTAAAACACAAAAACTGTAATAAAAAATAATCTGCACACTCAAATGTGCCATTTATATAACTGTAAAGAGCATCAGAGTGATAACTCTTGCCTCTGGCTTTGTTTCCGTGTGTATCTTAGAATAAAGCTTCTCTGGCCATCCTGTACATAAAAGAACCCTCTACTATGCATCACTGATTAGAAAAGCTGTAGCTCTACACTGGTCTTTTAAAAGAATCCATATCTGCTTACTGAAAGAAGTGCAAGTGGATTGACCATCACAGCACATATGTGACAAGTACTTAAATAAAAACAGCAGTAAGAATGAGGAACATGTGCTCAGCACATGCTTTCAGCATCGCAGAATATTCACTTGGGTAGTAACAAGTAAATGAGTAACATGTCTTGATGGAAAAATTCTGTTCTAATTTTTTTTACGTTTTAAAATGGAAGTGGATGAAACAAGATAGTGGTGACTCTTGGAACGGCACTGACTAGAAATAAAAGATCTGAGTGGACTTTGTGGTTTTGATCATGTTTGGTTTTCTCATCTGGTTGCTGGTTACATGGATGTGTTCAGTATTTGAAAATTCATCAAGCTATGATGATAGGTGAATTATTATACAAGTATATTATACTTCCATAGAAAAGTAGAAAAAAAATAAGAAATAAAAATAAAATGCAAGCAGATGTTCAGAGTTGGTTAGTGATTTATCATTTCTATTGTTCTTTTTTTCCAAGTGTCTGGGTTGGTTTAGTTGACCATACTTGTCAACTGAGACTTGCAAAAAAGTAAGTTGAAAAGTTCCCATTTGCACTTGTTTATCTGGTAAACCAAGAAAACGTTCATATTATACAACAAAAACAAAATATACAAACATATTGGAAGTCTGATGATATAAGAATGTAATATCTAGAACTTTTAATTTTAAGAATTTCAAAGGACCATTACTACTCTAACTTTATAAGTAAATGTCACATATGTAAACATTTATATTTATACTGATAAAATACATTTTTTATCTATATAGAGGTACTACCTAAGATTCCATTTAGAGGTAAGAGTTCCACTGCTTTAACAAAAGTTTGAAAAGGCACTATCTTAAAGGTCTTTACAACCTTTAGTCAAGTCTAGATGGTCCTAGACATTTCAGAATTTTAGGATGTGATCTAGCTTTTGCCTACACAGAGGGAACTATGGAAACGCACAAGACCGAAGTCTCAATTCTCTGACGCATGGCAAATTTAATGGAACACTCGGGGGGGTGGGGTGCAGAAAATGAATCAATATTCATCTACAGTACTATACCTTGTAACAACAGCATTCATTCATTTATTAACAAGTATATATCTTAAAACACACTTTACTCAGCCTACTAGCATTATGTGTCACAATTAGCAAGTTCAGATTATTTAAGTTGTTAAATATAGTAGCAAATATGAGACTGAAAATTTTATTGTTGACACAGTCCACCAAAACTGAATCAAGAATAAATAGATAATTTGACCAGACCAATCACTAGAACTGAAATAAAATTTGTAATAAAAAAACTCCCAGGCTTCCCTGGTGGCGCAGTGGTTGAGAGTCCACCTGCTGATACAGGGGACATGGGTTTGTGCCCCGGTCCGGGAAGATCCCACATGCCACGGAGCAGCTGGGCCTGTGAGACATGGCCACTGAGCCTGCGTGTCTGGAGCCTGTGCTCTGCAACAGGAGAGGCCACAACAGTGAGAGGCCCGTGTACTGCAAAAAAAAAAAAACAAACGAAAAACCAAACCAAAACAAAAAAAACGCCCTGCAAACAAAAGTCCAGGACTGGATGCCTTCACTAGGGAATTCTACCAAACATACAGAAAAGAACTTATACTGATCCTTCTCAAGATCTTCTAAAAGACTGAAGAGGAGGAAACACTCCCACAGTCATTCTATGATGCCACCATCACTGATTACAAAACCAGACAAAGACACTACCAAAAAGGAAAATTAGAGGCCAGTATCTCTGATGAATATAGATGCAAAAATCCTCAACAAAATATTAGCAAACCGAATCCAACAATACATAAAAAGAATCAGACACAATGATCAAGTTGGATTCACCCCAGGGTCACAAGGATGGTTCAACATATGCAAATCAAGCAATGTGATACACCACATCAACAAAAGAAAAGACAAATGATATGATCATCTCAACTGCTGCAGAAAAAGCATTTGATAAAACTCAACATCCATTCAGGATAAAAACTCTCACCAAAGTGGGTACAGAGGCAACATATCTCAACATAATAAAAGCTATTTATGACAGACCCACAGCCAACATAATACTCAACAGTGAAAAGCTGAAAGCCTTCCCACTGAAATCTGAACACGATAAGGATGCTCACTCTCACCTCTTCTATTCAACATAGTTTTGGAAGTCCTAGCCACATCAATCAGACAAGAAAAAGAAACAAAAGGGATCCAAATTGGAAGGAAAGAGATAAAACTGTCATTACAGGCAGATGACATGATACTCTATATAGAAAACCCTAAAGACTCCACACCAAAACTATTAGAATTAATAAATGAATTCAGCAAGGTAGCAGGATACAAGATTAGTATACAGAAATCTGTTGCATTTCTTTACACTAACAATGAAATATCAGAAAGAGAAAATGAAAAAACAATCTGTTTTAAAAATGTATTAAAAAAATACCTAGGAATAAATCTTACCAAGGAAGTGAAAGACTTATATGCTGAGAACTATAAAACATTGATGAAGGAAATTAAAGATGATTCAAAGAAATGGAAAGCTATCTCATGTTCTTGGACTGGAAGAAATAATATTGTTAAAATGGCCATACTAGTAACTGAAAGCAATTTATACATTTAATGTGATCCCTATCAAATTACCCATGACATTTTCACAGAACTAGAACAAATAATCCTAAAATTTATATGGAAACACAACAGGCTCAGAGTTGCCAAAGCAAATCTGATGGAAAAAACAAAATTGAAGGCATACCTTCCAGACTTCAGACAATACTACAAAGCTACAGTAACCAAAACAACACGGTATTGGCATAAAAACAGACATATGGATCAGTGGAACAGAACAGAGAGCCCAGAAATAAATCCGCACACCTATGTTCAATTAATCTTCAATAAAGGAGGCAAGAATATACAATGGAGAAAAAAACAGTCTCTTCAGCAAGTGGTATTGGGAAAGCTGGACAGCCTCATGTAAATCAACGAAGTTAGAACACACCCTCACACCATAAACAAAAATAAACTCAAAATGGCTTAAAGACTTATAAGACATGACACCTTAAAACTCCTAGAAGAGAATATAGGAAAACATTCTCTGATATAAATCACAGCGATGTTTTCTTAGGTCAGGCTCTCAAGGCAAAAGAAATAAAAGCAAAAATAAGCAGATGGGACCAAATCAAACTTATAAGCTTTTGTACACAAAGGAAACCATAAACAAAACTAAAAGCAACCCACAGAATGGGAGACAATATGTGCAAATGATGCAACTGACAAGGGCTTAATTTCCAAAATATACAAACAGTTCATATAGCTCAATATCAAAAAAACAAACAACACAATCAAAAATGGGCAGAAGACCTAAACAGACATTTCTCCAAAGAAGCCATACAGATGGCCAAAAGGCACATGAAAAGATGCACAATATTGCTAATTAGAGAAAGGCAAGTCAAAACTAAAATGAGGCCATCATCAAAAAGCCTACAAATAATAAGTGCTGGAGAGGGTGTGGAGAAAAGGGAACCCTCCTACACTGTTGGTGGGAATGTAAGCTGGTCCAGCCACTATGGAGAACAGCAGAGAGGTTGCTTAAAAAACTAAAAATAGAGTTACCATATGATCCAGCAATCCCATTCCTGGGCATGTATCTGGAAAAGATGAAAACTCTAACTCAAAAAGACACATGCACCCCAATGTTCATAGCAGCACTACTTACAATAGTCAAAACATGGAGGCAACCTAAGTGTCCATCAACAGATGAATGGATAAAGAAGATGTATACACACACACACACACACACACACACAATGGAATACTACTCAGCCAAAAAAAGAATAAAATAACATCATTTGCAGCAGTATAGATGAAATTAGAGATTATCATACTAAGTGAATTAAGTCACAAAGAGAAGACAAATACCGTATGATACCACTTATATGGAGAATCTAAAAAACTGATACAAATGAACTTATTAGCAAACCAGAAACAGACTTACAGACACAGAAAACAAACTTTTGGTTACCAAATGGGAAAGGGGGGAGAGGGATAAATTAAGAGTTTGGGATTAACAGATACACACTACTGTATGTAAAATAGACAAATAACAAGGACCTTCTGTATAGCACAGGGAACTATATTCAGATTTTGTAATAACCTATAATGGAAATGAATCTGAAAAAGTTATATACACACATACGTGTGTATGTGTATACACACACACACACACACACAATTTAATCACTGCTGTATTCAGTGAATATAGCAGTGACACAATACAACACTGCAAATCAACTATACTTCAATAAAAAATGTACAATTTATTGATATAACTATGACATATATTATATCACATACATTTCCCTAAAAATGAAGTCAATTAGTCATAGAATATTACATATTTAGAGAACAGCTACTTTGTCCCTCTTACCTGTTCCTGTCATTTCATTATCAGTCATATCTGGCAGTGCTTCTGGATTAGTTGTTGCTCTCTCCTGGTCATCAAGGTTGACCTCTGCAACAGAGTCTAATGAATCAAGCAGCACTACTGGAATAACATAAAAGAAAAAAATATTAGGAATATAGAGAAGCTTGTATGGTTCCATAAACAAAATATTTAAATTGTATGCAATCTGTATAAAAACAAAGATAAATGTTTACATATAAAGAATACATAATCATAGATCTAAAAGAAGCATTTTATTCTTATATACAACAGAGTAGGCTTATGTCAACACATATCTATGCTTATATACAAGTCTAATTTATGTTTATATGTAAAAGGCAAAAGGCCTGCAAAAACTAACAAAAAATTTTTTCTTCCTCCAATTTTATTGACGTATAATCGCCCATTAAAAATTGTATATATTTGAGATCTATGACTTGTTGATTTGATAAACATACACATAGTGAAATAATCACCAAAATCAAGATAATTAACATATCCATTTACCCTTTTTTGTGTATGTGGTGAGAACACCTAATATCTCCCCTCTCAGCAAGTTTCAAGTAGTATACAACATTAACTATAGTCACATTGTTGTGCATTAGACCTCGCACATTGTTGTGCATTATTTATCTCGCATAACTGAAACTTTGTACCCCTTAACCAACATCTTCCTATATCCCCCAACCCCAGCCTCTGGTAACCAACATTCTACTCTGTTTCTAGGAGATTGACATTTTTAGATTCCACATATGTGAGAATATGCAGTATGTCTTTCTTCATGTGGCTTATTTCACTTCATGTAAATGTCCTCCACATTCATCCATGTTGTTGCAAATGGCAGGATTTCTTTCTATTTTTAAAGCGAAATATTACGCATGTAAATACATATTACATATACATGTGTAATATTATATATACTACATCTTCTTTATTCATTTGTCTGTTGATGGACATTTAGGTTGTATCCATACCTTGGCTACTGTGAATAATGCTGCAATAAACATGGGAGTACAGATATCTCTTCCAGATATATATCTAGAAGTCGGATTCTGAATAATAAGGTAGTTCCACTTTTAATTTTTTTCAGGAACTTCTATACTGTTTTCCATAAAGGCTGTGCCAAGTTACCTCCCTACCAACAGTGCACTAGAGTTCCCTTTTCTCCACATCCTCGCCAAAACTTATTTTTTCCTCTTTCTGGTAACAGTCATTCTAACAGGTGTGAGGTGATATCTCATTGTGGTTTTGATCTGCATTTCCCCGATGATTAGTGAACTTCAGTATCTTTCTATACACCTGTTTGCCCATTTATATATCTTCTTTTGAGAAATGTCTATCTGGGTCCTCTGCTCACTTTTAATTTTTTGTTGTTGTTGTTACTGAGTTGCATGAGTTTTTTGCATATTTTGGATATTAACCCTTTACCAGATACATGGTTTACAAATATTCTGTCCCACTTTATAGGTTGCCTTTTCACTCTGTTGTTTCCGTTGCTATGCAGAAGCTTTTTTTAGTTTAATGTAATACCATTTATCTATTTTTGCTTTTGTTGTCTGTGCTTTTGGGGTCATATCCAAAAAATTATTGCCTAGTGCAACATCAAGAAGCTTTTTTCCTATGTTTTCTTCTCACAGTTTTGCAGTTTCTGGTCTTATATTTAAGGCTTTGATCCATTTTGAGTTGATTTTTGTATGTGGCGTGAGATAAGGATCCAATTTCATTCTTCTGCATGTGGATGTCTAGTTTTCTGAACACAATGTATTGAAGAGACTATCTTTCCTCATTGTATATTTTTGGCACCCTTGTTGAAGATCAGGTGACACCGATGCATGGATTTATTTCTGGGCTATTCTATTTCATTGCTTTTGTTTTTGCTTCATTGGTTTTATATGTCTGTTTTTATGCCAGTACCATACTGCTTTGGTTACTATAGCTTTATAATACATTTTGAAATCAAGGAGTGTGATGCCTCCATGCTTTGCTCTTTCTCAAGTTTGCTTTGGCTATGTGAGGTCTTTTGTGGTTCCATACAAATTTTAGGATTGTTTTTTCTATTTCTGTGAAAAATATCATTGGAATTTGATAGGGATTTCACTCAATCTGTAGGCCACTTTGGGTAGTATGAATGTTTTAACAGTATTAATTCTTCCAATCCATGAGCACAGAATATCTTTCCACTTATCTGTGTGTTTTCAACTTCTTTCCTCAATGTTTTATAGTTTTAAGCATAATTTACCTTGTTGATAAAATTTATTCCTAAGCATTATATTCTTTTTGATGTCACTGTAAATAGAATTGCTTTTCTGTAGTTTTCCTGAGGAATATTTGTCTGGTTTTGGTATCAAGGTGATGCTGGCCTTACAGAATTGAGTCTGCAAAAATTTCCTCTTCCTGTATTTTTTGGAAGAGTTTAACAAGGACTGATATCAATACATCTTTGAATGTCTAGTACAATTTATCCATAAAGGCATGCTGGGCTTTTAAAAAATAAGTACTCTTAAATACAACAGGAAGAATTTAAGGTAGGCATAAGGAACGTATTATTGAGAAAATGTGTAAAGTTTAATTCATCAGAAAGTATTTAAAAACAAAAAAAGTAATTTATTCAGAATTATTTAGATGTAATTCTGAACAGACCAATTTTTCGCCAATGAAAATATATGAATATATATAATATTTACCATTAGCCAGCATGCCAGTTTTCTCTTCTTCCTAAATTAAAAAAAGAAAATAGTTACATGATTTGAAACTGAAGTTACACGAAATGACTGCAATGCAAAAGAATAACAAAATTTGGAAGCCAGTGCTTTACTCCATGATGAAAAGATCAAGAAACGTGCTTTCTGGATTTCTTTCATCACACTCATTCACCGACAATTCTATAAGACTAGAGGATGTAGCTGTGAGAGAATGTCTAGAAGTCTCTTCAGAACCTTGGTGATTACCAGCAATTAATTCAGGCCTTTATAAGCCTTGTTTAAAGTATCTCAATGCCACTTGTTCATCCACCTTGCTCAGAAATTCTCCTACTTTTCGAACTCCAAGATAACATGGCTAGTTCACGTAAGATTCCTGCTATTATAATATCACCATTTTCCCTATTGATCAATATTAATGATCAAATATAAGTTGCACTCATCATTTCATCTACATTTTGAGACAAAATCTTCAAAAAAGGCAGGCCATCAAATGGCAAGATAGTTGAAATTTGTCAAAATTATAGGTTCCCTTAGAGTAAGTTTTCTAATTGTGTCACCTGTATTCTCCACTTGGATAGGCAGTGTATAGGATCCACCCATAGGAGCAGAGCTTTCATTCCTTCCTATTTTGACCCTTACTCAGACGGCTCTCTACTAGGCTTCCACATTTAGGTGGACACTTTTTTATACAGACTATACTTTCTTAATATACCAAACTATTGTGCCCTCTACTGACCTATTTGTTTTTCTAGTAGAAATTACTGCAATACAAAGTACTGTAATTGCCATATTCCAAGTACGAATCCCATTAACTTTCTAAGCATAATTATCAGATCGCTTTAACCTTCATGTATTTCTAAGGTCACATTCTTTTCTCCCACAAACTGAGTGACATAATGATACCAAGGAAAAGTACTAGGTAAATTAAAAAATAAGAGTATTTCTTAATACCCAGAAAGTGATCCCTGCTTTTATTTAGAGTCTATGGTTTCAAATATGTTCAAAACATCTAGTCCTAACATACAGTTGCAAGAGACTGTATCCAGATCAAAACCAATATAACAAATAGTCATTGTCCTACTGGTTACTATTAGGCAGCTTCAAGGATAAGTTCTGTCTGGCAGGCAATATGGAGTAGTACCCTTAGCCAGTCTTGGTAGCCAATTCTTGGTAAGAACTGAGAAACAAGAGAATTAGAGTACAACAACACTTAATGTGAATGGAATAGTTTAGTTTACAATCTTAGCCCAGTAAGTTTCAGGCAGTAATGTCACTATTAGCATAAATACTGAGGCAGCTATGTATTGCACTTCACAAGGACAAGACCTACCAAAGAAAAGTATAGTTTAATATACCTGTTTAAAAATTAGATTTGAGATTTTAATGAAGTTTTCAATTTCTAAAGCTTAAGGAAACTTGCCAAAAGAAATCTTTCAGAAAATCATCAACTGCCATTTTTTCATTAAGATTTAAATTTACACCTGAGTTAAGAAAACGTCTGAGTATTAAGAGACCTATAACTTTACAACGAGCTAGACTATAAAGAACTCTGTATTTTGAGCTCTTTATACAGCAACAGTCAGCTAAGGTGATGAAAGAAGTTTCCAAACTGTCAAACATATAATTGATACATACCTGTTTAGGTACATTTATTTTTTCTGATTTGGAATTTTCTTTGGAATTAGTCTCTTCTTTAGGAGTCAAAGGTACATCAATATCCTCATCTTCAAAATCATCACTATAATTTTCTGAAGAAAATAGTTTTAAAAATACAAGGATCATACTGTCAAAAAAGTCAAATTCCATGAAAATATTACTGATTTCCAAAAGAAGTCTGATAAGAGTAATTTATTTAAATGTTAACATAAAGATACCTTGAAGACCATACATTTTTGGGCAAAGATTTAAAGAGAATTCAATTCGTAAGACCTGGGTTTTATTTTTGTACTTTCAAACAGTTATCAGTTTTACATTTTTAATATTTTGTATAATTAACCAACTGAAAATTTCTAGAGCTGTTCAAGAAATTTTATATCTTTAAAAAAAACTTCAATTACTTGATTTTTTAAAGACAAAAATCTCAAAATTGCTTACTTATAAAAGGGAGCACTTTTGTGAAATCTTGACACTCTTAAACAAAAGGTTGGATTTTGCTTATTTTTTTAAGTAGATTTTTTTTGTCTTTATAGGTATCTCTTCTGTAACCCTTAAGCAGTTCTTATGAAAGGTCTATCTCTGACCCCTCCCTCAGGTAAATACTAGCCTTATATGACCTCCACTGTTTCTTAATCCTGGGCACTTCTCAGCTAAAGTCCCACATTATATCTCAATGGCTTTGTAGCAGAAGGGAAAGGTGTGTCCATGTTAATATGATGCCATCAAGCTACTTATGGCAACGGTGGGCAGGCACTATCTGGCCAGGATCTCTTCATCAATTTTTAATTCGTTGTTTACAGCCGTTAAATCAAAGGACTGACTGAGATTTGTGGGCTACAGAACAGGAATAGCCTTTTCAGAGTGGAACTGATCATTCATAACCTTATTTGTATTTCAAAAGTCAGATCACATTCAGAGACAGGATGGCCTGATGGGAGAAAGACTGCATGAGGTACAAGAGAGTCTGCTTCTGGAATGGCCATCCTTCAGTCTTCTCTTAGAAGAGAGGGGACAACTTGAATGTGATTAACAATGGAAGTCTGAAAATAATTAAGTTAAACAGAGGTGCTTTCAGTGAGATCTACTTACAGAAACATCTCCATGTTAGTTCATAAGGAATACAATGGTGGAACAGCATGGGTATTGTGACTTAGGTAGATAAGCTAGGTGAGTTGGTTAACTACATCAATATCTACATTCTGAGGACGAGAAGCACACCTTTCCTTCTCTTCTATATAAGAAAGAACACTGCCTGGGATTTTCTAAATATCAGTAGACATAATTCAATTCACAAAACAGTTACTGAGAAATTACCTTGTATTAGACAAATTCTAGATGCTAGGACCAATATCAGATGATTAAGATCCTAATATTCTAGTGGGAATCATTGAATTTTAAGTACCTCAGTGATTAGTCTTTCTTAAGTAAAGATGATAAACAAGGAGAGAGGAGATAAGGGAGGGTATGACAATGAACTCAGACAACTACTTGGGATTTGGGAACTATCTGAAATCAATGGAGGGGGAATGCAGCGTTTGTGTCACTGCAAAGAAGCAGTATAAGAAACAGTTTGGGTAGTGTGGCATAGTGCTTAGAGCATGACCAGGAGCCAGAAGACTTGGATTCAATTCCTAGTTCTACTGTTTTCAGCTGTAGAACCAAAAGCAGGTCACAAACCCTCTTTGCCTCATTTTTCCCATCTGTAAAGTAGGGATGATAATAGTACTTATTTCAGAGGGTTGCTGAGGAGATTAACAGTTAAAGTGTTATATAATATGTAGTATATATCAGTGTTAGCCATTATGTTTAGCAGTAGTAATTATCTTTGTTAGTATTATTATAGCTTGTGTTGCACTTAATCTGAATTGAAAGTTAATAAAGCCAAATATTATTTCTGATTAAGAAAAGTCCTAATCTAATGTGCATTTTTCAAAACTACATTTTGTTAGTTGCACTTACTAACTGAATAGTCTGTAGGCAAATACTATTGTCCAACATATAAAAGACCAACCTCCTCCTCATGAATCTGTCATGATTAAACTAGGTTTGAAGCAAGAAGGAAATGCCACTGGTAGTCACAGAGAGAAATGAGACAGGACAAGAAATGACAGGAAGGAAAACAGCATATCAGAGATTTCTGAAAGAAACACCACGGGAAATTAAGTTTATATAAAAATGAAAGAATAAAACCCAATTGAAAAGGTGGTTCTCATATGAAAAATATCAGAGACAATAATATCCAGCTCTTTCACACTGTTTGGGAAACAATGAGAATATTAATTTTTATCGTTCTGACCTTTTGACAGGAAGATGTTACACATGTTATATGTTTCTACTATTATATTCCATACCCTTGTAACTTTGAAAAGATTATTTGCGTAAATAGAAAATAGGTAAACAATTCTCAATGTAAAAGATCTAAAAGATACATTTTAGACATTTTTCATTCTCTGTTGGAAAATTTGGCTGTGAATTTTAAGTATGATGCAATCTAGAGGACTTTCTCCTCTACCATCTTGGATATCAAGGACTTTGTAAATAATGAGTAAAATGGACAAAATATATGAAACAATTGTTTTCAGACACTGGACAATCGATAGCACAAAAATATGATTCCCAAGAAAGATAACAAGTGAGCTGAGCCCTACGTTCACTAGAAGGTATGTACATCCTGGAGCGCTGAGCAGGGAGGAGGAGATCAGGAAGGTCTCACTGTGTTAAGGATACAGAGATAAGAGTACAGAAAAGACGAGGTGATTAGAAGCTGCAGGGGAGTGATAAAGAGAGAAGGTACTGATGCAGAAATAGAGCACTAGAAATCTACATGGAGTAGATTTCTGAATCTTTCCTGGAGTCTTTTCTGAATACTGAGTCATGTATGTGCAGCTGGAGCAGAGAATAACTGGGAAGCTGCAGGCTAGACAGACAGTTCCCAGAGTTCGCACAGGGTAAGGAGATTCTGAAGCTCTAACCAGCTTAAGTGGAAAAAATCCTCATTGTCCAGTAGGGGCATTCAGTGGAAATCTCAGGAGGGCTGTGCGTGAGTAGCAGGGTCAAACTCTGCTAGACTAAGTAAGGATCCTCTTGACGTCTCCTAACAAAGCAGAAGAAAAGGCTTGAAAGGATCAAGCTATCTGCCAGAACAAAGCTCAATACTCCTTAAAAGAAGAAAACAAGATCCAGACACTCAACAATGTAAAAAATCTATAATATATTCAACACTCAGTTAAAAAATTACTAGAATTACAAGGAGGAAAAAGTGACCACAACTAGGAGAAGCAGCAGCCAACAGAACGAGATCCAGAAATGAACAAATACTGGGATCAGCAGAATATACTCAATGTTGGGGACTTGGAAACATACTAAAGAGATGAAAAAACAAATCCAAAAGAAACTTCTAGAGTAAAAGGAAAAAAGAATCATTCAATGAATTAACAAAACATTAAAGAAAAGAAGAAAAAAAATCAGTGAACTTAAGACACTGAAATAAAAACTGAAGCAGAGAGGAGAAAAGGTTTAAAAAATGAAATAGTCTTAGTGACCTGTGGGACAAAATTTAACTTTCTAACATACTTGCAATTAGGATCAGAAAGCAAGGGGTGGCAGAAATGATATTTGAATAATTAATGGCAAAAACATTTTTTGATTTTGATGGAAACTATAAATTCACAAATCAATTGATGCTGAACCAGCTCCAAACAGGATAAATACAAGAAACAAACAGGATAAATACAAGAAAAGTACACCAAGATCATCCTCATCAAATTGCCACAAAACTGGCCTAAAGAGAAAAATTTGAAAACAGAGGGAAAAGAAGACAATATATATACAAAATCACAATAACAGGAATTACCACTGACTGCTCATGAGAAATAATGTCAGAGGACAATAGAATGAAATCATTAAAGTGCTCAAAGAAATAAAAACTACCTACAATTTTATATCAAGCAAAAGTGTTCTTCAAAAACAAAGGCAAAATATACTTTCAGATAAACAAAACCTCAGAGAAATTATCCCTAGTAGACCTGCACTGCAAGAAAAGTTAAGGAGGTTTTTCATGCTGAACAAAAATAATACTAGATAGAAACTCAAAATAATACTAGATAGCAACTATTTGGAAGTTGGTAAGAGAAGAAGTCTTAAAAGTTCTCATCACAAGAAAAAATAATTTTTTTGTAATTATGTAAAGTGACAGATGTTAACTAGACTACTTATGGGGCTCATTTCACAATGTATAGATATTAAATCATTATGTTGTACACCTGAAATTAATGTTATATATGTCGATTATATCTTAATTTTAAAATAAACTTTTAAAATTCATTTCAAAATAAAAAGTTAAAAAAAAAGAAACTCAAATCTATGCAAAGAAATACAAGTCATTGGGAACGGTAAATACGTGGATAAATATAAATTTCTACATATATATAAATTTTTTTACCTTCCTTAAAATTTTTTAAAAATGATAACAGATTGTTAAAAGCAATAATAATAATGATAATAGTAATAATACTGCTGTATTGTGGGGTTTTTAAGACATGTAGAAGAAAAATGTATGCCAAAAATAGCAAAAAGGTTGGGGGAAGTTTACTGTTAAGATTCATGTAATGTGGTATAATGTTATTTGAAAGTAGACTCTAGTAAGATAAAGATGCATATTGTGAATCACAGGGCAACTAAGAAAAAAATACAGCAAAGAAGTACAACTAACAACCCAAAAGAAGGGTTAAGATGGAATGGTATAAATACTCAATCCAATAAAATGTAGCACAAAAGCAATAACCAAAAAAAGATGGGAAGATAAAAAAATGAATGGCAAAACAGTAAATAACCATACCAATGAATATATTTTTGCAAAGGGTAGAAACATTTCAATTAAAAGTCTGAGATTGTCAGATTGGATATAAAAGCAAAACTCAGCTATACGCTACCAAAAGAAAACCATTTAAAATATAGAAACACAGGCACATTAAAAGTCAAACGATGGAAGAAGACACACCTCCCTCACCATGCTTTGGATGTATTTGTCCTGACTGCACACATTTTTCTGGTCCTAGCACAAAAGTCCTTTTTCTGTCTTCCAAATGGGTCCACTACCCACTCCCAACAAATGAAGCAGTCCTGCACTTACAACAATTTCTTAGTAGCTCTAATTGTGCTGTAGGCAACTCACTCTACTTGTTCAAGCTCTTTCCAAGATAATATGATTTTCCTTTTATTTTTCTCTTATCAATATCTTTATTAAAAGCTATATTATCTTTTCAAATACTGTAAATTTTAGAACCATTGAAATTACCTGCCAGTTCTTCATGTTTTGATTCATCCTCATGTTTATCTTCAGTCAGTTCCACATTAGCTTGATTACTGGAAAAATATTTACTTAATTTAGTATTACATGTTAATAATACATTACCATGCAATATTTTGTGTATATTTTTTAAACCTCTAACATTACATATTTCTTCTCAAGTACTTTTGTTCTAGCAAAAGCTAAAAATTTGGAAGCTATGAGGGAAATGTTTTGAAAATAAAGGATCTAAGACTAATTGTAGTTGCCAAAGTAATACAAACGGGAAAAAAATGCCATTTTCTTAATTTTATACACAAATATACACAATTTTATACATAAATATATGCATTTACATTTCTCAGGGCCCAGCCAGCCTTTCTACGCTAAAGATTAGGAACTGACCACAAGCTGTAAGAATCAGTGAAGTCTATGTGGAGACCAGAAAAAAACTGCCAGAATCAGCATTTACATGCTAAGAAGCAATTTCATCCTGAAATGGAAGCTGAAAGAGAGAGCCTTGAGCCAGTAAATACTCAGCAAGGTGACGAGAGCTACTTTTAATTATATTGGATATATTAGTTCATATACTGCCTTCCTTCAAACCAAAGAATCAGTTCTACCTTTTTCAGTCCCCCAACCATGGCTTTAGTGAGATCATTAGCAGATCAAGAAACTATAAACTCTAATTAGCAGAAAATACCATTGCATACTCAATACACTACTGCACTCTGACTAGGCTGTTCTTGCGTAGAAATATCAGTAGTTAAGAATATCGTTAAGAACAAAGAAATGTTAAGAAATATTGCAAAGGGGCAAAAACTTGTGACCAGCAAACCTGTGTATGTTTAATCTGTGTCACTGTTAGGACAGGCAACCACCATGGGCCCTGATGGTCCCTAGGTGTTCTTGCTGGGTATGCCAAGAACGCAAGGCACAGACCCTCCTTCCTAGGTCATTTCTCAGGGTTGTGTGCACTGAGCAACTTTGAGAGATGAGGCAATGTTTCTGCCCCCAAAGCAGGCTTGTTTCCGCTTACTCTAAAGCAAAGATTCCCCAAGCTCAGTGACCCTCTCCTGTAAAGCAACCCATTGCACTGGCAAACAGCCATCATGGATGCCGTGAACCTTGTGGGGCATGGGAAACTAAGGCAAATAAACGTGACCCTCAGGTCCTGCTTTTGTGATGAGAAATAAAGTCCATTTGTTTCTGACCCAAGAATCTTGTGTCTATTGTCAGCATTCATAAAACTGGCAGGCTGACTTGTCAGCTTGCAAGTAGGGTAAAAATCTCAGACACAGTTCATAAGGGTAACTGCTTTGTCCACTGTCCAAGAAAATAAGCATCTTGAGGAGACCAGGCACTCTAATGACCAGAGGCTATGAGTCTCCTGATCCTTAATTTAAATATAGTTTGGTGTTCTTAAAATCTTAAAATTGTAATCTGGCTTCCATTTATAACTTAAAAAATTAAATGGAAAACTGAAACTGAGGAAATTAAAGATATAAGGTTTCAAAGAAGTCTTGAGAACGCCAAAGGTCTGCGGCACTTACAAGGCACCAGCTTAGTCAATCAGTAGAATTTCCAGGATAAATGAGGTCCCCTAATAATCATTAGGGTCAACCATACACAAAGGGAGGACACAAACCAAATCGGTCTTTGCTCCCTGGTTCCTCCTTCCCTTTTTGTTCCTGTTTCCCCTGAGTTTATAATAGCTACCAGGCTGGACTCTCTTACTGATCTTACCTCTGGAAAATCACTTAATAAATTACCTTCCTAGTTAGGTCTATTTGGCAATGTGCTATTCATTTCAAAAGTACCTCATGCATGAAATTTCAGATCTCTAGAGGTTCTCAAATACACATCAACATTTTCCAGCCTATATATATATGTATATATAAATCATATTCTACACACACACACGTAAGCTACCCCTGACCAAAATAATGAAGAGAAAATAGAATTAAAACTAAGATTTAAATTTTGCCTGTTATATATGTTTACCCCTTCAATTCCATACATCTACCAGCCTTTCAAAAATATAAAGACACAAAAATCACTCAATGATTAGTTTATATTGTATTTACATTACCTATGTAAAACTTTAAAATGTGTGGAGTCATTAGAATCCAATTCTTTATTTAATCTGGAGTAATCAATGGAAGATGTGAAGCCTTTCTCAAGCCTGGCAAAAAATTGCTCTTTTTCCTCTTGCTCTGCTAATGTGTCCAATCCCAATCCAAGAATGCTATGATTGAGCTCAGGAACTACTATCTCTAAATGGAAAGCACAAATATATTTCATTAACACATAGAATTTTGAAAAAATTAATTTTAATGATGCATTTATTGACATTACATAGTCAGACTTCAAAAAATTTGAAACATACTTCACTTAATCTCTTACTCAAATATAGCTTTATATTCATTATAATACGTAAGGCTATGAAGCTTCTCCAGGGGTATAATTCTAAACCTTCTAGGAAGATATTAAATCTGTCTACACGCTTCAGTAAAGGAGGCTCCAAGATAGTTATGAGTTAACTTTCCTAAAAGTCCTGATTATAAGCATAGTAATTAACCTGTCAACTCACATCCCTCACAATTCTTACCATTGGCCTCTAAGCTGTCAATACTTAAGATAGAGGTTCCACTGCTCTTAAGAAACTGAATCCTTTCAGCAGATTCCTCTTCTATTTCCATAATAGGCTGAGGAGTCTTCTTTGTTTTCAAATAGCTTACATTTGTTCCAAGTAGTCCTGGGATGGGATTTAATATAGTTGGATATTTATGTTAAGAGAATTGTTTTGACTCCTATGCCAACACAGTAGTACTGTTATACTAGCTTAGACTAGTTGTACTGTTATATTAGTTATACTAGTAGACCGTAGCTATGAAATAAATCTGGTCTATGAAATAAAAATCCACCAGACCCAAAATTCACAAAACAAAAATTACAATTCTATTTGACTGCAGTGCATCTTATTAAGTGGAATATTTCAACAACTTGCATAATGAGACGAGATTTTTTAAAAATGATTTTGAAGCACAAGTACTTAACACAGTATACCATGCCACTTGGGGAAGTAATCCCAGGGCAGGAGTCAACGGTCAGACCACACTCACCTACATAGGCTGGGGGTAGGGTTTTGCTCTTCATTCTAAAAGCACTAGAAAACACTGGAAAAGTTATACAATATCAAAATTTCTTTATCCTAGCAGTATATATTTGTTGTAAAAAACTGATATATGGGAAAAATAACTATATTATATGATACAAATAATAAGATTAGAAAAATACCACTTTTGCTTAGAAGGAAGCCTTATTGAGAAGTTACAAATTGTGATTTCAATTTCCTACTTAGCATCCTATTGGAGAGGCTTTAGAAACAAATTATTTTATGGCTCTGTGTGAATAATGGTTTTAACTGATCCAGTAACAGCTGGAGAAAATCAGGAGATATATCTATAGGCACTTCAAATGAAAACATACACGCCAAGGTCAGGGTGCCGTCGGGGCATCTGTCCAGGGTCTCAGCCCGGCTCTGAAGATGGACTCAGGGATATGACCCACACTAACCAACCTCATTTGAGACTAATACAACTGAAACCAAGATCCAATTCAGTTATTTATAATGAAGAGTATAACCAGTAGGAGAATTAGACGGTTTCACTAACTAGACAGAACATTTTGTCCTTATGGCAACTGAAAGAGAAAGCAAAATTATAAGGTTGAAGTAGCTCAATGTTGATGTTTAATGGCATCTATGTAAGATTGGGAATGCATTCCTCTCCAAAGGGGTGTTCAATTCTCCCTTAGAAGCTTCTATACTCTTGATGGCAGGAATCATATTTAGTTTTTGCATACTAGTGCCAAGTACTCAGAACATAACATGAACTCAATAAACGTTTGTGACTGAACCAGGGACCAGGTTATACCCCTGGGCAGAGGAACCTTCTTCCGCTGTGTTTAAACGGACACTGTCAAAGCCTCCTTCCTAAGTATCCTTTGCATCCTTTACTAATCAAATTCACTCTGATTGATACATTCTTTTAAAAAAAAGTTTAGTATCTTTAGTCAGGTTACATTTAAGTGTTGGTCTAGGACCTATTCTTTCCCTTTAGGGTGAGTTTGCATACTCTATCTCTGATTCATTATTTTCTAGATAAAGATTTTAATGCTGAATAAGTCACAAATCATTGTCAACTATTTCAATAGTACTTAATCATATAATATCCTTTTCAAGCATCAATGGGGGAAAGATTCTAAAACATAATTCTTCACATGCAAACTTTACCACTGTGCATCGTTTATGGATTTATGAAAACACACTGTACTTTTCAATAAGGCAATTCCTTACTGTAAAGTATTAAGAAGAACAGAGAAGTGACTATCAAATTCACAGTAACATTTATTAAACACATTTATTATTTACTGTTGAGGGTCAAGGAGCACAAGGAAAAAGAAGAGATATAGAAATCCTATCAGTTCATAAAATAGTGCTTAGTGATACACAAATATTGTGAACATAGGTACTTAACAGAGGTAGTCTGAGGATCCTTGCGAATACAGCAGTATCATATATAGTAGCTATACTGAAGAAAACACCCAGAGAGTAATTTTCTATTTGTAAAGATGTGAGTAGGAATAGTTCCAAAAAAGATATACGCATGTGCTAGACAGGATCAATAATGAGTTATTTACTATTAAGGTAATAAAATTATTTTTCTCTACTGTCATTAACAGAGAGCAATACCAAAATCTATAGATTTGTTAAAATCTTCCCAATGCAGTGACATTAATACATTGTCAGAATATTTTATTAAATCACTTTAAATCAATTTACCATTAAACATGATAATATATAAATATACCTAACAGTATTCACCAGCTTAAATTGAGGAACGATAAATTATTTCAATGTAAAATAATCTGATAATGCAGAAACACAGATTCCCTATTATATAAAAAATATATCATAAAGTAATATGAAAATCAAGTCAAACTTCAAAAATTCACACTATTAGTATTATTTTCCTTATATATTTATTAAAAGCACGGTAAGAAAATCCAGAATTAAAAGTCTTGTCTGGGCTTCCCTGGTGGCGCAGTGGTTGAGAATCTGCCTGCTAATGCAGGGGACATGGGTTCGAGCCCTGGTCTGGGAAGATCCCACATGCCGCAGAGCAACTAGGCCCGTGAGCCACAACTACTGAGCCTGCACGTATGGAGCCTGTGCTCTGCAACAAGAAAGGCCACAACAGTGAGAGGCCCGTGCACTGCGATGAAGAGTGGTCCCCGCTTGCCACAACTAGAGAAAGCCCTCGCACAGAAACGAAGACCCAACACAGCCAAAAATAAACAAACAAATGTGGGGTTTAAAAAAAAAAAAAAAAAGTCTTGACTGCCCCCCTGTGGTCAAATAACTTAAAATTAAAAATCAGCAATATTTACCACCATCTTCAAATTCATCTTCAGTTATCCACCATGGCACTGTATCATTCTTCTTCACTTCTTTAGGTTGTCTAGGTGTTTTATTTGAATTTTCAAAAGAATCATCTGAAAGCTAAATCATATACAAGCTAGTGAATTTTAAATTCAAGAATCCCAGATTTATCACTGAAAATGTTTCTTTGTTCTCTGATATTTCAGTTATCACCTAAACATTCTCAGCAATTATGTATAAATTCATATATTTCTAGACTTATAGGGTCAAAATAACTTAAACATCAAGAATACATCTCTGAACACTGATTTCATACCCAGAACTAAACAAGCAGACGAAACAAGGAGAAAAACATCAACAATAAAAACAAAGAAATAAAAAACTTGATCAAGAAACCTAATCAGGAAGGAATAAAAGGATATAATCCTTTTTTAGACACTATCTCAGGTCTAAGAATAAATAATGATTGTGCAAAATCACCTAGCATCACTCTAGAGGAACACAAAATTCTAAGACCAGGAAGAACTGAGTGTGAGGTGTTTACCACAGAAATTTGCATTTGTCACAATGATTAATAAACTTTAATAAACTTTTATTTGTCCTTTTCTACTCTTCAGGTTCAAATCTTACTACAATCCTAAACCCCTACTCTAACCCCGATCTACCACCCTTACTCTCAGCCAATAACTTGGGCTCTCTCTTCACAGAGAAAATAAAGACCTTAGGTCAAAAACTACCTTCCTTCTCCTTCCCCTCACTCCACCACTAAACTCGCCTGTTAAGACACTGCTTTCCTCTCTCAGAAGAGCAATTCTTTCCTCCACTCCCAGGAGAACCTGCAGAGGGGCCACCTCCCGCCTCACCAAGTTCTCGCTTGCTGGGTTATCCTAATGCATCTCTGCACCTCACTCCCTCCGCAATCTCCTTGCCCTCCTCCCCTCAGGTTATAAACTTGCTCATCACTGCATCCCCAGGGCCTAGCACAGCACCTGGCATAATTGTATAGTATAAGAATGAACACTTGGGCTTCCCTGGTGGCGCAGTGGTTGAGAGTCTGCCTGCCAATGCAGGGGACACGGGTTTGTGCCCCAGTCCGGGAAGATCCCACATACCGCGGAGCGGCTGGGCCCGTGAGCCATGGCCGCTGAGCCTGCGCGTCCGGAGCCTGTGCTCCGCAACGGGAGAGGCCACAACAGTGAGGGGCCCGCGTGCCAGAAAAAAAAAAAAAAAAAAAGAATGAACACTTAAGTCTACCCTACTTAAAAAAACCAAAACAAACAAACAAAACAAAGCAAACAGGCAAAGTTCCTTACTCCTACCTCCCTTTCATTCTATCTATCATCTTTCCTTTATATACATTCTAACTTCTCCAGGTCACTGTTAAACCCCTTAAAATCTGGTCCCCATCCAAAACAGCTCTCCTCAGTCACCACAGGCCTCCTACATGCCACAAATAAAGGATGACTGTCAGTCACCTCCCTGATCATACCATGGAGTTTGACATGGTGACCAACTCTCACTTCGGGCAAATCTCGCCCTTTGACCTCATAGCACCACCTCCTCCAGGTTATACTTCACCTCTGTGACCTTTCCTAACCAACTCTAATAGCTCTTGGCCCTTTTGCCCTTTTCTTTAACACAAGACTTCCCCAGGACTCTGCTCTTGGTCCTTTTTATCCTTATTCTACACACTTTTTCTGGAGAAGAAATCAACGTTTATTAATTACTTGCCTGCTCTACGTCAGGATCTATACTCAGGTTATTTTAGTCTTTAAATAATCCAGCAGAGATTTACTGATGGGGAAGTAAGCTCAGAGAAGTTAAGCAACTTGTCCAGGTTGCGACTATCAGTAAGTGATACAGAGCTGGGATTCAAACTTGGGTTTCTCTAACTAAGGCCTGTCCACTTTCAAATACTCTATATGGTCCCCCAACTAGGACATTGGTACCTGGGGCACTTCTTAAACTTCTGAGATGACTACACACACATTTCCACCTGCCAACCAAACAACTCTACCCCAGTGACTTGTAAGAATGCCATTTTTAAATCTTCGAAAAGAACTCACTGTCTTCCTTGACCACCAGGCAGGATGAGGGGAGGAGAAAAGAAAGAGTATTCTTTACTCCATCTGAATTTTAGTTGCATCACCTTCCACACAGTCTTATACTTCACTGTCACGCTGAAATGTTCCATTTCTCTCTTTCTATCTCTCGCTGTTTACCAAACTCTGACAATCTGCCTCAGATTCAGTTTTTTCCTCCTAAACCCATGGCTACATAAAAGTGTGAAAGAAGGACTATAAGTTTTTGGAGCCAGACAGATCTGAGTTCAAACTTTTAACTTCAAAATAAGCTAGTTCTGTTGCTTAGGGAAAATTACGCCTCTTTTCAGTTTATACATATATAAAACAAGCATGGCGACACTGACCTTACAGGGCTGTGGCAAAGATCAGCAAAGAAACAGAGAATGCCCATCCTACTGTCTAATACATAGTAGGTATTCTTACTTCTGACAATCTTCCACACTGCTTTCTAGGCTACTATCATTAAACACGAAACAAAACAAAACAGCTGGCTGCTCAGTTAACAACAGTGCTCGTGAGGATATGGAGAAACTGGAACCCTAATATTACTAATACACTTCTGGTGAGAGTAAAATGGCACAGCCGTTTAGGAAACAGTTTGACAGTTCCTCCAAAGGTTAAACATAGAGCTACCATATGACCCAGCATTCCCACTCCTAGGTATACACACAAGTGAAAACATACAACCACACAAAAACTTATATACAATTGTCATAGCGGCACTATTCATAATTGCTAGAAAGTGGAAAGAACTCAAATGTCCATCAGCTGATAAGTAGGTAAACAAAATGTGGTAAATCCATACGATGGAATATTATTCAGCTATTAAAAAAAGGAATGAGGTACTGATAGATATGACAACATAAATGAACCTTGAAATTGTTACGTTAAGTAGAACAAGCTGTAAGAAAGACATGTGGAATCGCGTAGGAAGGGAAGAAAAGTGATCAGGTCAGGACCTGTTCCCCAGGGAAGGGACACAGAAAAGGAAGGGGATTAAAAGGCTTGGAAACGCACTCTGGGGAGTAGGTGGCTAGAACCACATATTGGGGGCCACAGCCCTGGGGCCTGCCACTGGGAAGAGGAGTCCCCATAGCTGGTTATAAAACCAGTGGGACCGACAGTGGGGCTGTAAGAAACCGAGACGCTGCTCGTGAAGAGTGTGCACATATTTCCTTACTCCCGAAACAAGGTGGAAGAAGCAGAAAGAAACTGCACGGGACTCTGGCTGGTTTCCTATGACCACCCTGGCACAAGGCCTGGCCCAAGCCAAACCCCTACTCCAGCCCCTCCTGCTCCAGCACTACTCCTCTCTGGGGCAAAGATGACAATGTGACAATGCTAGGAGAGGAAAGAGTACATGCTTATAGGGAACAGAACCAGCTGGCACCCAACCCTCAGGGCTTCTGCTCCAGCACCTTGGGACTCATTCCCACCCCTCATAGGGTGGTGTTGGCCACTGAGTGAGGAGAAGCCCTGGCTCACACCTGGCTCTGCCTTGAGCCCCTTCGTCTCCAGTCCCACCTCTTACCAAAGTGATAGCTGCCAGCACACCCTGGAGAAAGACACAGCTCCTGCTTACGTCAGATCCAGCTCTCCCATCAAAGCCACCAGGCACGTGCAGACTGCACAGGGACACTCCCACAAAGGGGCACCCCTTCAAGATGGGGATAGGTAGCTGTTTCACTTAATTTCATAGAGACAGAGAAAGTTAAACAAAATGAGAGGACAGAAGAACTTGTTTCAAACAAAAGAACAAGAAAAACAACTAATGAAACAGAGATAAATAATTTACCAGATAAGAAGTTCAAAGCATTACTAATAAGAATGCTGAAAAAGGAACAGATGAACACAGTGAGAATTTTAACAAGAAATTAGAAAATATAAAAGAACCAGCCAGAAGTGAAGAATACAACTGTAATGAAAAACACACTAGAACGAATTAACAGCAGACTAGGTGATACAGAAGAATGCATAAGTGATCTGGAAGACAGAATAATGGAAATCACCCAATCAGACATGAAAAAAAAACAAATTTAAAAAATGAAAACAATTTAAGGGAACTCTGAGATACCATCAAGTGTACCAACATTCATATTATAGGTGTCCCAGATGGAGAACTCAGAGAGAAAGGAGTTGAAAATTTATTTGATGAAATTATGGCTGAAAACTTCTTGAACCTGAGTAAGTAATCAGATATCCAGGTACAGGAGGCACAGAGAGTCCCAAATAAAATGAACCCAAATAGACCCACACCAAGACATATCACGATTAAAGTGTTATTAAAATGTTAAAAGTTAAAGAGATTATTCTAAAGGCAGCAAGAGAAAAACAAAGAGTCGCATACAAGTGAACCCCACCCCCCAAAAGCTATCAGCTGATTTTTCTGCAGAAACTTTGCAGGCCAGAAGGGAACGGCATGATATATTTAAGGTGCAAAAGGGAAAAACCTAAAACCTAGGATACTCTACCACCAAAATTATAATTTGGAATTAAAGGACAGATGAAAAACTTCTCAAACAAGCAAAGACTAGAAGAGTTCATCAATACTAAATTGACCCTAAAGGAAATGTTAAACGGTCTTCTCTCAGTGGAAAAGAAAATGCTACAACAAGAAGTAGACATGTATAGGAAAAGAAAAACCCCACTAATAATGACAAATATATAGTAAAGGCTGTGGATCAACCACTTAAATAAGCTAGTACAAAGATTCAAAGACAAAAATTGTATAATCAGCTATAACTATAATAAAAAGGTAAGGGATAAACATGAAGATGTAAAATATGACACAAAAACACAAAATGTTGGGGAAGGGAGAAAAAAATGTAGAACTTTTAGAATGTGTTTGAACTTAAATGAAACAAGTTTAAAACAAGTGGATATAACCATAGATCAACATATATGAACCCCATGGTAACCAGAAATACAAACCCAATAATGGACACACAAAAACTGGAGAGAAAGGAGCACAAGCATACCACTAAAGAAAATCATCAAATCACAGGGGAAGAAACAAAAAGAAGGAGAAAAGAACAGAGAATAAGTACAAAAACCAGAAAAGAGTAACAAAATGGCAGTACGAACATACCTATCAATAATTGCTTTAAATGTGAATGGACTAAATGCTCCACTCAAAAGACATAGGGTGGCTGATTGGACAAAAAAACAAGACCCATCTATATGCTGCTTACAAGAGACTCGCTTCAGAGATAAAGACACACACAGACTGAAAGCGAGGGGCTAGAAGAAGTTATTTCATGCAAATGGAAACAAGACAGCTGGGGTAGCAATACTCATATCAGACGAAACAGACTTTAAAACAAAGTCTATAACAAAAGGCAAGTAGGGCATTGTATAATGATACAGGGATCAATACAAAAGAGGATATAACATTCATTAAAATATATGCAACTAATATAGGAGCATCTAAATATATAAAGCAAATGTTAACAGCTATAAATGGAGAAACTGGCAATAATACAAAAGTAGTAGGGAATGTTAATACCCAATTGGACAGATGGACAGATCATCCAGACAGAAAATCAGTAAGGTAACACTGGCCTTAAATGACAAATTAGACCAGATGGACTAATAGATATCTACAGGATATTCCATCCAAAACCAGCAGAATACACATTACTTTCAAGTGAACATAGAACATTCTCTAGGGCAGACCACATTCTAGGCCACAAAAAAGTCTCAACGAATTTAAGAGGACAGAAATTATATCAAGCATTTTTTCCAATCACCATGGTATAAACTAGATATCAATTATAGGAAGAAAAATGGGAAAAACACAAACATGTGGAGACTAAATGACATGCTACTAAAAACACAATGGGTCAATGAAGAAATCAAAGAGGAAATCAGAAAATACCTTAAGACAAATGAAAATAAAAACACGACTTTCTGAAATTATGGGATGTAGCAAAAGCAGTTCTAAGAGGAATGTTTACAGTGATACAGGCCTACTTTAAGAAACAAGAAAAATCTCAAACAAACAACATAACCTACCATCCAAAGGAATTAGAAAAAGAAGAACAAAGTTCAAAGTCAGCAGAAGAAAGGAAATAATAAATACCAGAGAGGAAATAAATAGAGACCAAAAAAATAAAATAAAATAAAATTTAAAAATCAATGAAACCAAGAGCTGGTTTTTTGAAATAATAAAGAATTTTTTTTTTTTTTTTTTGGTTGCATGGCATCTTAGTTGTAGCAGGCAGGCTCCCCAGTTGTAGTCACAGGCTCCTTAGTTGAAGCACGCGGGCTCCTCAGCTGTGGCTCCAGGGCTCCTTAGTTTCAGCTTGCCAGCTCCTTAGGTGCAGCTCATGGGCTCCTTAGTTGTGGCTCACAGGCTCCTTAGTCACGGCATGCAGGCTCCCTAGTTATGGCATGTGAATCCCTAGTTGCAGCATGCATGTGGTATCTAGTTCCCTGAACAGGGATCAAACCCGAGCCCTCCACATTGGGAGTGTGGAGTCTTATCCACTGCTCCACCAGGCAGGGCAGTCCCCCGCAAAATTAAGAAAATTGATAAGCCTTTAGCCAGGGGTTCATCAAGAAAAAAGAGGACCCAAACAAACAAATAAAAAAGAAAGAGGAGAACTAACAACCAATATCACAGATAATAAAATCATAAGACAATACTACAAACAGTTACATGTCAACAAATTGGACAACCTAAGAAATGGATTAATTTCTAAAAACATACAATCTTCCAAAACTGAATCAGGAAGACACAGACAATGTGAACAGACCAATCACTAGTAGTATAATTGAATTAGTAATCAGAAACTTCCAGCAAACCAAAGTCCAGGATAGCTTCACAGGAGAATTCCACCAAACATATAAAAAGCTAATATCCTTCTCAACCTATTCCAAAAAACAGAAGAGGGGACACTCCCAAATTCATTCTACAAGGTCACATTACCCTGATATTAGAAACAGACAAAGACACTACAAAAAAAGAAAACTGCAGGCTGATATCTCTGATGAATATAGATGCAGAAATCCTCAACAAACTTAATTCAACAATATATAAAAAGAATCATACACCATGATCAAGTAGGACTTACTCTAGGGATGCAAAGATGGTTCAATATTTGCAAGTCAATCAATGTGATACACCACATTAACAAGTCACATGATCATCTCAATAAACAGAGAAAGCATCTGACAAAATTCAATATCCATTCATGACAAAAACTCTCATCAAAGTTGGTATCTAAACTCATATCGTAACGTAAAAAAGGTCATTTATGACAAACCCACGGCTAACATCATATTCATTGGTGAAAAACTGAAAGCGCTCCCTCTAAAATCAGGAACAAAATAAGGATGCCCACTCTCACCACTTCTATTTAATAAAGTATTGGAAGTCCTAGTCAGAGCAATCAGACATGAAAAGAAATAAAAGGCTTCCAAATTGAAAGGGAAGATGTAAAGCTGTCAGTATTTGCAGATGGCATGATACTACATATAGAAAACCCTAAAGTCTTCACCAAAAAACTCTCAGAATTAATAAATGGATTCAGCAGCTTTGTAGGATACAAGATTAATATACAGAAATTTGTTGCTTTTCTATACACTAATAATGAACTATCAGAAAGAGTAAGAAAACCATCCTTTTTAAAATCACATCCAAAAGAATAAAATACATAGGAATAAACTTAATCAAGGAGGTGAAAAACTCAGTCTGAAAACTATAAAACATTGATGAAGGAAACTGAGGGTGATACAATGAAATGGCAAGATAGCTCGTGTTCATGGATTGGAAGCATTGATATTGTTAAAATGTCCATGCTACCCAAAGCAAGCTACGGATTTAATGCAACACCTGTCAAAACATGTACGACATTTTTCACAGAACTAGAACAAATAATCCTAAAATTTATACGGAACAACTAAAGACCCTGAAAAGCCAAAGCAGTGTTGAGAAAAAAGAACAAAGCTAAAGGTATTAAGCTCCCTGACTTCAGCTCCCTCACTTCAGACTATACTAGGAAGCTCCAGTAATCACAACACAAAAACGAACACATCCATCAACAGAACAGAATAGAGAGCCCAGAAATAAACCCGTGCACTTATGGTCAATTAATCTACAACAAAGAAGGCAAGAATTTACATTGGAAAAAAGACAGTCTCTTATTGAAGTAAGTGGTGCTGGGAAAACTGGATAGCTACATGTAAAAGAATGAAATTAGAACATTTTCGCACACCATATATCAATACAAAAATAAACTCAAAATGGAGTAAAGACCTAAGTATAAAACCTGAACCTGGGCTTCCCTGGTGGCGCAGTGGTTGAGAGTCCACCTGCTGATGCAGGGGACACGGGTTCGTGCCCCGGTCTGGGAAGATCCCACGTGCCGCAGAGTGGCTGGGCTCGTGAGTCATGGCCACTGAGCCTGCGCTCCGCAATGGGAGAGGCCACAACAGTGAGAGGCCTGCGTACCGCAAAAAAAAAAAAAAAAAAAAACCTGAAACCATAAAACTCCTAGAAGAAAACATAGGCAGAACACTCTGACATAAATTGTAGCAATATTTTTTTGGATCTGTCTCCTAAGGCAAAGGAAACAAAAGCAAAACTAAACATATGGGACCTAATCAAACTTAAAAGCTTTTGCACAGTAAAAGAAACCATCGATAAAATGAAAAGAACCTATAGTACGGGAGAAAACAATTGCATATCATATGACCAATAAGGGGTTAATATCAAAAAACAAACAAAAAAACCCAACCTGATTAAAAAATGGGCACAAGATATACACATGGCCAACAGGCACATGAAAAGATGCTCAACATTGCTAATCATCAGGGAAATGCAAATCAAAACCCCAAATAGGTATCACCTCACACCTGTCAGAATGGCTACAAATAGCAAATGCTGGTGAGGATGTAGAGAAAATGGAACCCTTGTACACCATTAGTGGGAATGTAAATTGGTACAGCCACTATGGAAACAGTATGGAGGTTCCTCAAAAAACTAAAAACAGAACTACTATATGATCCAGTGATTCCACTCCTGCGTATATATCCTAAGAACACAAAAACACTAATTGGAAAAGATAAATGCATCCCAATGTTCATAGCAGCATTATTTACACTATCAAAGATATGGAAGTGTTCATCAACAGATGAATGGATAAAGAAGGTGTGGTATACAGATATATGATGGAATGTTACTTAACCATAAAAAGAATGAAATTTTGTCATTTGAAACAGCATGGATGGACCTGGAGGGTACTATGCTTAGTGAAATAAGTCAGAGAAGAACAAATACTGTATGTTATCACTTATATGTGGAATCTAAAAAAATAAAACAAATGAATATAACAAAGCAGAAAACAGACTCAGATATAGACAACAAACTAGTGGGTACCAGTGGGAAGAGAGAAAGGAGGAGGGGCAAAATAGGGGTAGGAGTAGGGATTAAAATGCACAAACTACTATGAATAAAATAAATAAGCTACAAGTATATATCATGCAGCACAGGGAGTACAGCCAGTATTTTATAATAACTTTAAATGGAGTATAATCTATAAAAATTGAATCACTGTTTGAACTAATATAATATTGTACATGAACTATACTTAAATAAAAAAAAATACAGCTGTCATGTCAAAGACCATTCATTCTTAAGGGAGGCAGAAAAGAGAGCTAAACAAGTGAAATAATGAATGGTTCTAAGAGCTACATGGAGAATGAGCTACATGGAAAATTAAGTACACGGTATAAGAAGGAACTTGGTAGTTACTTTTTTACTGGATCAACAGAAAAAAACCTCTCTTAGGTAGTAATTTTAAAAAGAGATCTTCACCATCCAGGTGAAGGATAGAGGAATAGACAGCATTATTGGCAGAGGGAACAGTAAAAGCTCCTAATTAGTGAAATGAGCTTGGCGTGTCTGGAGGAGAAAAAAGGCATGAATGGAAAAGGGGGAAGAGCAGTGTATAGTCAGTGAGGTGGGCATGAGCAAAATCATCCAGGGTTTTGTAAGCCACAGAAAGGAGTCTGGATTTTACTCTGTATGTGATGGGAGGCCAATAGTGTTTTCCATTGGGAGTAACAGAGTCTGATTTATGTCACAAACCACGCTGGCAGCCGTGTGGTGAAGGAACGCTTGGACAGTACGTGGGAACTGTTGCAGTAGCCTAGTGAGATGATGGTGTCCTGGATTAGGTAAATTGCAGTGAAAAGGGAGAGAACTAGAGGGATGATAGATATATTTTGGAAACAGGTGACAGAGCTTGATGATAGGCTGATTGCATCCTAGAAGAATGAGTTTCTTGTAGGACTATTTACAATATAGCTTTTAAAAATACAAACTTACCTCTTTCATGAACTGTTCAAACTCTTCATCCAGCTCTTCTTTGGAATAGTGGGCCATTATCAATAATTTTCCCTTCCCAAAGTAAACATTCCAAAGTATTTACAACACTGGAAACACTAAATGGCAAGAGATAATAAACATCCTTTAAGGAAATCCAAATCACATCATAAAAACCGTCAGCCTTGAACTTCAGACATTTCTCTTATGATTTAGCATATACACACAATCACTGACCAGTAAATTGGACATGAGATTTTTAATTCATTAATAAAACTGATTTGAAAAAGCAACTTTCACAGTTTGACTTAGAGTTGAGAATTACATTTTCATTCTTAACATACAGTTGTTAAAAAGTGGCCTCGAGAATATTTCCTAAATCTATGCATATTAGCGTGTGTGTGTGTGTGTGTGTGTGTGTGTGTGTGTTATTTAACATCCCTTAAATAAACTAGGGCTTCTCAAGGAAACTTTTAAAAAGTAAAAACTAGCAAATCCAAAAGACTGTTTCCCTTTTGCAAAGCGCACGACAGAGTTTGTGCCATCTTATCATTCAACTAGTTATTTATCAATCCATATTAAAAAGTTTTGAAAAATAGACTGTTTCCTGATATGGGGGCGTTTCCAGATACAAATTTCTGGATTAATACCTTAAGACTCAGAATCTACCTAAAACAAAGTTAATGGAGCAAATTAGAACAAATTATGTTTCTCTTGGACGGAGGGAAGGTCAACAAAAACTACGCAATGGTGACTTGCAATGCTCAACTCTCCCCAGTCTCCCTAAAGAACCCAACTTCGGATCTGCGTCAGCTTCTGGACCGTAACTCCATGAGGCAGCTCCGACCTCAGCTTCCTTTTGTGGAGGCGGGAGGTGTGGAGATCTGGTCAATACTTTCCTCAGCCTGCGCGGTAACATCTCCTCCCCCTCATTTTCATTTCTGTTCAGTTCAGTGTGTGGGCGGTTAAGGTCTTGGCCCCAAATTGTGGGTCAAATGCGGGTCCCACTCAGAGGGTCCCAGGCCCCAAAAAGCGCGGGCTCCGGAGTCGGCGGGAAGACAAAGACGCGCCCGCAGCGGAGCCGGGGTGGAGGAAGGGAGTGACCCGAAACTAAAGCCCTGAGCAGCGGGTCTGAGCACAGTCTGGGCCCTGCTGAACCGAGTGGAAAGCAAGTATCCACGCCTCACCTACCTTTGCTTCCGAATTCCCCGCTTTCCCAGACGGTCTGAGGGGGCCCAGCAGTTGCCAGGGTAACTGACGTCAGCCGCCAGGCTCTGGAGTCACATGACCCGAGCTGGTCACGTGGCTCGCGGGAACAGAGGGGCAGCGGTGAGTGTCTCTTCGGCTCTACAAGCGCAGGGTGGAGTGGTCGTGGCTCAGCAGGACGATCTGGCGGGTTGGAGCCGCCGCCGCTGCTGCACCAGTGGAGACTCCGTGCCCTTCTCTGTGCTTCTTGGGGTGGTGGATGGACGACAGGGTCGCGAGCGCCGAAACAGGCGTGGTGGGTGTGGCAGGTGCGCCCGTGGCTTCCTGGGAAATGTAGTTTAGCTCCCCTGCTCCTTGTCTTTCCGCATTTCTCATCCCTTCTCACCTCTCCCTAACAGTTGCCTCCTGTGTCGTTTCGGCTTTCTGCTTTACAAGCGGAAGCCTTGAAAAAAATTAACTTATTGGGTGATTTCCTTCACGTGCAAAGCCCTGCGTGGGCGTTGTGAGAGAACCTGTACCCTTTTATGAAGAACTCTGTTGCCAGGATAGGGACTCTGTTCCACCATCTAGTGGACAAGAAATTGAAAATACACAGACACACCCCAAGTCCTACCCATATCAGAACATCGCTATGGTTTCCCATTACCCCTCCTTTCCCCCCATTCTACAGCGGCATCTTACAATTACTTTCTTGGATTTTTATTTTATTTTTGCTATTCCTTCCTCTAAAAAAATAAGAACACAACGCACGTTGGAGTTTCAGAGGACAGCATTTAGGTTACAAAATGTAAAAGCGACAGCAGTTGAAAGCGTTGCTGCTGGCAGACATAGTTAAGGACCTCATCATGTCCGGCCTGAACTTTTCTTTCAGCAGGTGTTTATTGCGATACAAATGTGTACATGCCAGAACTGTGCCCTATGATAAAGATTTGAATAATAATAGAGATTTTTAAAAGCTACTATTTACTGAGCACTTTAGTTGTTAGGAACTGTGCATGCATTACTTCACTTAATCTTTACAATCTACAAGACAATTCAATTAAGTTTATACTTTTGTTTCTAATATGTGCTCCATGGGCGAAGACAGTCATAATCCCTGCCCTAACAGAGTCTTTGGTCTAGTGGGGCAGATAAGTGATCGGACAATTGCAATTCTGTATGACCACTGCTATTGTAGAAGAAGTAGGGTGTGGTTGGAAAACATCAGAAGCCACCTCAACCTCTGAGAAGATGGAGGAAGCTTCTTTCTCACTGAAAATGGCCTGTCTCCTCTTTATCAACCCTTGCTGACTTCTACTCATCCTTTAGGTGGTTTAGGTTTCAATTTAGCCCTCATTTCCTCTAGGAAGCTTTCTCCACCCATCCCTACTAGGAAGCCTTTTGCAAATTCAGCCTCCTTCCCACTAATTCACACATATGTAGCAGCCTCAGATCTTCTTGGCCTCGTTTTTTACTCTCGCCACAGCTACTGGGACCACTGCCATTCAGGCTGTCACTAGCTACACACAGGTGTAGCTCGTCCGTGTGCCTGCCTGGAGCTTGCAGCGTGAACTGCTTGCTTTCTGATCCGTGGGGCTTCTCTGATCCTTGAGGGTAACCATTCAGCACTCAACATTTGCAACTTAGAAGTGGGGGATTTAATCTCTACAGGCCCAAGCTTGATCAGTGGGGGCTGGAGCTGATGAACAAACGATTCCCCTTACTGGCCCTGGACAGTGTTGATACTCGTTTCATAAGACTAATCACGATGTCCTCTGTGATCCAGAGCCAGTTGTTCACAACAGAGACCAACTTGATAGCACATTCTGGTATTGGCTTTCCATCCTTCTCTACGTCATTCTCCTTGTTCATGGCTACTGCTACTTGGCAACCCACTCCTGAGTAAATTACTCTCATGCAGAGCTCTGTCTCATGTTCTGCTTTCAGGCAAACACTAGGAAAGATAGATAGATCAGGATTAGCCCTGGAAAATGGACCATTAGGATGGGATTTAGGAACTGAGTAACTCAACAGTCAGATGGCAATGAAGATCCCACTGCTAATGGGAAATGGGGTGGTGATAACCAATGGAGCACAGCTCTACGATTCTTATATGAGGTTCGTTGGCCGTAGGTACAGGTGGAAAGTGAAGGGTTGACTCATATACTTACTGTTATACTTGAATGGTATGGTGGCAGTGGTAATTATAAGGATGGTTGGATTTTTATTGATTTCTTTGAATTCTTTGAAATAAGGAAAATGACTGGCTCAGGTCAGCCAAAATCGATTCAAGGCACATGGTAAATGCCAAGGGCCTCTATCAGCATTTGAGGAGATCATCATTTTCTGCAGCATAGGTGCAAAGGAGAATGAAGACACAGCCTCTTTGGGTGTCCTGAGTTAGGGCCCTGGTTGAAAACAGTTAAATCCTGAAACCAGCAATAGAGACGTTTGGGTAAATGATTCTGGGAATCTTGAATTCTCAATTTCCCTGAACTCTCCTCACTGGCAGAAGCAGTCCCATTCCCTTTGCTAAAAGAGAGCATCCTCCTATTGCCTGAAGAGCCTGCAAAGACTTAGAGACCCTCATATGAGGAAGGCAACTCACAAGATGACACTTGTCCTCCTCAGGATCCAGCCCTGCCACCATTCACCATCTCCATGCCAGTGATCAGGTCAGGTCTCAGACATCTTCTGAGCGCAGAACTATAATCCTTGCTCTGGGAGGAAATAGTTTACAGAAAGTGCAGGTCCCATGTTATATATACGAAAAGGAACCAGGGGAACACATGTAGGAGTGAATCTTGAGAGTGTTGAACTGGTAGGGAGAATAAAATAAGGCTGTATAAGGATTTATTGACATGGGAACACTCACTCATGTCTTGAGGTTCAACATGCTAGTGAGAACACCTGGCGTTGGTCCTCGTCCACTGCTGGGATGTTTCCTTGAAGCCTGAATGTGATAATGGCCAATAGGAAAATGAGGTAGAGATGCTAAAATTGCTTTGGCAGAGTACTAAGGAAGATGTCAGAAGGCTCACAGAGATGGGAATGTTAGAGTAGATATCTGTGATATCTAGAACCTAGCATCTGACTTTGCTCCCCAGGAGGATTCATAGGACATTCCCTTCAGTAAGGCAAGAAGGAATTCACTGGTGAGGAAGAGGCCAGCATCTGTGAAAAAACTTGGTGATGTCTGTCCTCCACAGGTCAGAGTTATTAACAGGAGATGTTGTTGTGGAACTAGTCTCCCCAGTATCAGTGCAGTTATGAGATTTCTCAATGGCAGAGCCCATGTAGCAATACAAAACTATCAAAGGCAAGATGGTTGTAATTACTGAAATGGGCAGAAGTCTTTAGTAGCAATCAGGTGCCTTGACCTGCAGGGATTTGTGCCAATAGCTAATAAATCATGGTGTTTTGAGGGATGAGATAAATGGACAGCTGATTGAGTGATTACTTGATTGTGTGTGTGTGTGTATAACAAAGTGATCTAGTGAGTGGAATACTGACATTAGCTATCACAATGGAAAATCCAGATCCTTCATCCAATTTCTGGATTTATTTAATTTCAACAGACCCAGATACCAAGTGTTCAAAGGGAGGGTGAGTGCCCTTGAGGAAGGACTCTGTAATGTCATAAGAATAGTTACAAACATTCTCCCTATCTTTCCACAAAGGGCCTTATGGCCGTTCACCAGGGCCACCAGAGGACAAAGTAAAAGAGTTCCACAGAGCTTAACTACCACCTCTTTGGGCTCCTCGTTCCTGGATCATTAAGCAAAAGATAATTCATATGTTAGCATATTTGCAAGACTAACCTACCCTTATTGACGCGAAGAGCCTGGGTCACTGCCCTATGATGGAAGCAGGGAGGAATAGCCATCGGCTTGATTGAAGCATCTCCTGGTGTTTTGTGCCAGGTGATAATGGTGAATCAGCATTTACAGCAACTATTCCCTGATGAAGGCAAAGCAAATCAACCCAGAGGAAGAAGGTCTGGATCCCTCTGCCAGGCAAACAACCTTAGATCAGCTGAGATGCTGGCCACGGGTGAGAAAAATTTAGAATCGCTGGTGGAGAAGAGAGCTGATGACTATCAACAAGGCTTTGGGACCAGCTGTGGCAGCAGGGATGGTAGCTAGTTCACAAACCCTCTTGCACAAGTTGTGGCTGGCTAGCACCTTGCAGTGACAGATAGGAGTTAATGGAGAGAAAACATGAATCTGAGTAGTGCAAAGGTTCTAGTGCATCAGTGACCACTTTGTTCATCACTTAAAATTCTCTTGGCCCTGCATTCAACTGAAGTCAGTTTCTACAATCAGTTCTCGTAGACTTTCTGCAGGTGCAACTGGGGAGTGCCTCACCTCTGACCAAGGTGTGAGCCTCCGCTTCCTTCCCTGGACATTTTCTGGCAACAAGTGCAGGTGTGGAATGCCCACTGAAGTGCCACACATGTGCAACCTACAAGTGGGTATGTGGTAGTCAAAGTCCAAGGGCCACTAAATCCATGGGGGATGGAAGCCCATTGAAAAATCCTTGTCCTTTTTTTTTCTTTCTTTTTTTTTTTTGGCTGTGCCACTCAACTTACAGGATTAGTTCCCCAATCAGGGATCGAACCTGGGCCCCCTACAGTGGAAGTGCAGAGTCTTAACCACTAGACCTCCAGGGAATTCTCCCTTCTCCTATTTATTTCATTGCGGCCTCTTAAAAGGCCTGTGGAATCCGGCATAGGTTGGCCATAATCATTTTGATAATGCATCCTTATTTCAGCTCTTCCTTCTTTCCTCTTTTTATTCCCCTGTTCATTATTCCTGCTCTCTGGGGTCATATTGCCAGATAAATTACCTGTGTAGAAGCTTTTTAGGGAGGAGCTCAGGTCTAGACAGTAATCTTATTAATGAAATTGAAGTAATAAATAAGTCCAAATAATTCAGGTCTTAATATGCAATTATGCTGCCTTATTCATATATACAGAGATTTAGGAAGAGTGATGATTTTGTAAATTAAAATAATTGTTTCAATTTTATCGAAACTTTATTCCATTTCCATTTGAGAGCTAGTAGTCACAGTAGTAAGTTTTTATATCATTAAAATGTTCTTTCTATGCACACATACATTCAGAGATTTATAGACTGAATAAGAGGGTTTTCTTATGCTTTGAAGTGGTAGGAAATTGTCTAACACTCTTTCTGTATTGTTGAATAATTGATACCATTACATTCTCAAAGTAAATAAATATGAAAAGAAGGGAAAGGATCTTCACTAAAAGGTAAATGGAATTTGTGGTATTATTTCTGTTAGTATTTGTAATGTCAGTTTACATTTTCACCATCAGAGGTCATGAAAGAACAATGTTGAACAGAAAATTTGAGCTTTGTTGAAAAAAACTTAAGTTTGAAATCTGACCTGTAACATTCTTAGGAGGCTTTTTACAAAGAAAAAACCACAATCTACTTAATGTCGTTTCTGAAGGAAGAAAAATATTTTTTAACAATAAAATTATCCACTAGGTTACAAAAACAGGAGGCTCTATTTGCCTTCGGTGGTCTCAATTTTTAGTTTAAGAATAAAATTTTAAATGCAAAATGTTGGTGACTACTTGTCTTGGGAATATATAATTTTTAATCTCATCTGGTTTGTGGGGTCTATACTTGACAAAAAATATTCCACTTATTAAAAAAAGAAAGGAAATAAAATTAAAACTTAGAAGTGTTAAGGAATACATTTCTTAGTGCACATAGCATCTACTTCATAAAGCATAGTAAAGTGTGTCTCACAAACTTTTCACCTGAGAAACTGACAATGCAAAATGTATCAAATATCTTAGTGCTAATAAATTTTATTTTAAATATCTACTATCGATATGTGTTTTGTCTGTCATAGGTAGCACACACTGATTTAAGATGTTTCTTTTTGTTTGTTTGTCTGTTTTTTTTTAGCATCTTTATTGGAGTATAACTGCTTTACAATGGTGTGTTAGTTTCTGCTTTATAACAAAGTGAATCAGTTATACATATACATATATCCCCATATCTCTTCCTTCTTGTGTCTCCCTCCCTCCCACCCTCCCTATCCCACCCCTCTAGGTGGTCACAAAGCACCGAGCTGATCTCCCTGTGCTATGCGGCTGCTTCCCACTAGCTATCTATTTTACATTTGGTAGTGTATACATGTCCATGCCACTCTCTCACTTTGTCCCGTCTTACCCTTCCCCCTCCCCATGTCCTCAAGTCCATTCTCTAGTAGGTCTGCGTCTTTATTCCCATCTTGCCCCTAGGTTCTTCATGATCATTTTTTTGTTTGTTTTTTAGATTCCATATATATGTGTTAGCATACGGTATTTGTTTTTCTCTTTCTGACTTAACTTCACTCTGTATGACAAACTCTATACCCTGAGAAAACCATAATTCAAAAAGAATCGTGTACCACAATGTTCATTGCAGCTCTATTTACAATAGCCAGGACATGGAAGCAACCTAAGTGTGATGGACAGATGAATGGCTAAAAAAGATGTGGCACATATATACAATGGAATATTACTCAGCCATAAAAAGAAACGAAATTGAGTTATTTGTAGTGAGGTGGATGGATCTTTTTTTTTTTTTTTTTGGTGGCGCTGAACAGCCTGTGGTATCTTAGTTCCCCGACCAGGGATTGAACCTGTGCCCCTTGCATTGGAAGCGTGGAGTTTTAACCTCTGGACCACCAGGGAAGTCCCTAAAACCTTTCTTGCTCTATTAGAAATGCAAAAAAACAATAAGTTAAAATAAGTTTCATTGGCATTATAAAACACACAAGTCATCAGTTGTCATTGCCCTTTTTGGGGAGTAATAATAATGAAAAACCTTCTTGTAAAATGATTGTTAATATTTCTGCATTGGCATAGTTTTATATGTTTTCAAAAATTCCGTGGCACATGAAATAAGTGAATCACAAAAAGACAAATACTGTGTGAATCCATTTCTATGAAATATCTAGAGTAGACAAGTTCATACAGACAGAATGTAAAATGGTGGGTCTGTGGATTATTTCATGGGTATGGGATTTCAGTTTTGCAAGATTTGAAGGGTTCTGAAGGTTGTACAACAATATTCATGTACTTACTACTGAACTGTACACTTCAAATGGTTAAGATGGTAAATTTCATGTGTATTTTACCACTATTAAAAAATGGGGACTAAAAACTACTGTGGCACATGAGTTGACATTGGACAATCAAAATCCTGGTTGAGAGAAATTGTATTTGACTTACACAAGAAATTTAGATTAAAGCATGACACCATCCATCCCAAATTCCTCATTCATCCAACAAATACAACAATAGAATCTACACCATAGCATTGTGAGGAATAAATGAGTTAAAACATATAAAAATTTTCATCAGTGATTGTACGTCATAATGCTCAATGCACGTTAACTGTCATGTTGTTTTGCATGAAGCACATCGTACGGTGTATGCGGTCAACGATGATTTGATACCTGTGATTATCACCATTATTATTTGTTCCATTTTTCCAATCTAGTGTATAAAAAGACATTTTTCATTTGTCTCTTGGAGCCCCAGAGGCATCAGAACCATCAAAAAGCCTTAAAAGTAATAAAACTACAAGTCTGTGACTAACAGAGGAATTCATTTTTGTGAATTATTTGTTTAAACAACCAAACTTTAGTCTTAACTAGTGTCCATACAATTGTTCCTCCCCTCATTTTTGTCCTCTTTTTTGAGTCAGTTCTATCTTACTGGGTTTCATCTCTGATCTTCCAGTGGCTCTCAAATTCTGGAAGCCTCCATGCTGCTTATATCTGAAATCATCTTTACATACGATGACCATCTGTGTGTGGTGGCCGGGGGAGGCCGATTAGAACCTGGAGCTTCAGAAATATTCACCGCAGATTTTATTATTTTAACTCACACTCCTTTCTTGGTAATAATAATTATTTTAAAGTCATTCTTTGGGTTTAAAAAATTTTTTTGTTTTTAGATTTTTTTTGATGCTCACACCTGCTTCATTATTAAATTTAGCATCCATCAATTTTAACATGAAAATAGATTCTGCTACTTGTGTGAATACTGATGTGTTCTGTTAGTTGAAAAATATTTTACTATGTTTCTTGTTTGTTTGGGTTATATAATCAATCTTAAGAGGAAAAATATAACAATATTTGATATGAAATGGGGGAAATTTTTGATTTTTTTCTCGAAGTCCTTCTTTGAAGAACTCCTTTGTCCAGAAAACCAAAGCACACGTACCACTTTCTGGTCACCATATAAATCTCACAAGGTTTCTGTGAAAGAAAGAATATATATAAAGAGTCTGTTTCTACAATTCCACCAAACCTTTCACCAATGCTTCTAACAAGTTCCAAAATGAATTTCATCTCCATCCCCTCCCTTGTTTGCTTTCTGCAGGAGTTTTATGAGCAATGAACTGGTTCTCATGGTGAAAGCCAAAGGAAGACAAATCCTGAATAACCCACCATCTGCATTGTTCCATATTCCATAATCAACTATATTGAGAATAGCATTAGTTCTATAACACCACTACCTTATTAAAGGAATCCATTTAACTTTGGGAAAACTGCATATGGAGGAAAAGAACATCCAATTTAGCTTTATTTCATGCTCACACTCAAGCCTTCAGTGACCTTCTGATACTTCAAGTTGGAAACAATAGTTCTGCTTTGCTTATATTTCTAGTAGAAAAGTTATTTGTGTTTTAAAATATTTATTTACTTACTTATTGAATACTTGCTCTTTCTCTTTCTCCTACCAGATCATAAATTTATTGAGGGTGGCTGTTGTGTTACGAATTTTTGTATCATACCAATGTTTTGCACAAGCAGGTGTAGAATAGCTAGTAGTTGAAACTATTGGATTTATTGTCTCTTGGTTCCATTCTATTGTCTAATGGTTTAAGTTGTAACTTAAAACTTTTCTAAAATGACTGTCATATGTATGGAGGTAATGCTGCCCCCCCACCCTTCTAGCCCACTTTTGTGTATTAGACAGAGAGACTGTCCTTTGGCCTGAGCATGGGTAAGCACATTATTTCTAGGTAGGAGTAATTACAATTACACTGTAAATGTGGTGATCCATTATTACTTTCTCTAATTTCAGAGAGAGCAATGAAAACCAAATGTCCAGGCACAATGAGAGATGTGGGAACTGCAAAATCTCTTCTGTCAGCTCAGCAGTTGCTAAGAGTCATCCCACATGTTCTGTACCCTCCCAGGGTCTAGTAAGTGGATGAATAAGTTGCTTCTCTTAATCTGGATAAATATCGCATCAGTGGAAAAATTCTTTCGTTTTGTGTCTTAATTCTGAGAGACTTGGAATAAATGAAAAACCTGGACTAATTGCTTACTGCTCCATAAGAGGGTCCCTCAGAGTCCTTAGAGTGAGGATGACCATTGGTGATGACCTTTGGAATAAGGTACCCGGTCCCAATGTCTTTGAAAAGTCTGAATAAGCTTTGCTATTTTCTGCCACATTTTTCTCATTAGTTAACATAAAAAGTTAAAGTAACTTCAGCAGTTTTATTTCCTTCCTCTTATAAAAATACAGTAAGTCACCTACATACGAACAAGTTCTGTTCCGAGAGCACATTCATAAGTCCAATTTGTTCGTTAAGTCCTACAACGTTAGCCTAGGTACCCAACTAACACAATCAGCTATAGAGTACTGTACTGTAATAGGTTTATAATACTTTTCACACAAATAATACATAAAAAACAAACAAACACAAAATACAGAAAACATTTTTAATCATACAGTACAGTACCTTGAAAAGTACAGCAGTACAGTACGACAGCTGGCATACAGGGGCATGTTCACATCTTTGAAAGTTCACGACTTGAAGGTTCATAGGTAGGGGACTTACTGTAAATGCATTTAGGCTGTTCACCTACTCTGAGAAGCTATTTTCTAATACATCGGTAAAGATGCAGCATATATGCTCCCCTTCCTTTTTCTCCACTGGGAAGAGGGGTGCTAATGCTTTATTTTTCTTGAAAACAAAAAAGAGTAAAACTCATGAGATGATGACCATTTCAAGGTTGTTTCTGATTTCTTGATACTATTTCAAAAGGAGACACATTTGAGTTCATTTTAGTTGAAATTGAGTTTTTTTATTTCAAAATATGTAACACGGACACTGCAAGAAATAAAGAAGAAATAAAGTCACATATTCACAAAAACATACTTTGTGTGTAAATCTAAGAAGAGGCCCTAGGCTGACTAGGGGGGAAGGCCTCTCATGAGAGTCCCAGATATGATTTTTTTTTTTTTTTTTTGAAGTATGTGGGCCTCTCACTGTTGTGGCCTCTCCTGTTGCGGAGCACAGGCTCTGGACGCACAGGCTCAGCGGCCATGGCTCACAGGCCCAGCCGCTCCGCGGCATGTGGGATCTTCCCCGACCGGGACATGAACCCGTGTCCCCTGCATCGGCAGGTGGACTCTCAACCACTGCGCCACCAGGGAAGCCCGCCCAGATATGATTTTAACTGTGGAGGTAGACCCTGTATAGACCTTGGAAATGTCACCATCACAAATACACTTTGTTTGAACCCAAACATCCGGCAACATGGCAGACAAATGGACAAGACATCTACCATCAAGGAGGATGAAACTGGACGGTCGAGGACTCCCAGCCCTATGCAGCACAGCCAAAGGCTGGTGAATCACAGGGGTAGAGAGGCAGGGCTGGCAGGGTGAGCAGGAAATGGAGTGAAAACCAATTACAGGTAAGCTACTGAGAAGGTAGCATCTGACATTAGAAGAGAAGTATATATTTTTGGCTCAGATCAACAGTCATTTAAAGTCTGGGTAACACAGCTAGAATATACTACTAAGCTGAATTTGTTTTACATTTTCAGTTCTGGCAACTCTTCAAGAACAAAAGACTATTTTCTTTTCCATTTCTTTTTAAATTTTGAAAAGTTCTCTAATCTTTAAAGACTGAAATCAGAGGATAGGATAGTATTTCAAATATCAAATTTAGAACTTATAATTTGAATTTTGTTAAATACATACACATATAACCTCACAGAAAATATGCATAGGCCATTCATGAAAGTTGTCTGGGCTGGGGGACATATTTGATTAATTTTCTAGGTATTTTATTATATTTTTCTAATTATCTGTATTGGAAGTGTAGTCTTTTTTTTTTCAAGTTTGCAAAAAGAGGGAAAGTACAAAGTAAAATAAGAAACATGCAAGTATGCATTACTCTTGTTTATATTTTGTGAATGTTTTGATTGAGATTTTTTGGTAAGAAAAATTATCAGATAAAATTAAAGTTCCTGTTTAATTTATATTTAAAAATACATTTTTCATTAAAAAAACAATCAAAGCTTTAATTTTCTGAGAAGTTACTGTAAACATGGTTGCATTTCCCATGTTTATGCCTCTTCCATGAGCAGTTCCTAATGTGAGAGTTTTATATTTTAAAAAATCCACAGGAGACTGAACAATCAGTAAACTTTTAAGGGTATTTATAGTTTAAATGAAAATAAAGTAAGTTATTGTATGTTTGTAATAAAGATTTCATGTTGTGCAAGGGGTCCAAATTAATAATGCTCTAATAGCAAAATAAATAAATATTAAACTAGGACTGGTGGGTATGAGGGTTGAGACTTGTAACAGATTTCCTCCTACCATTGTTGTTTATCTAGGTCACGGTGACTCTAAGCATTTGCTCTTAAAGCTGGAGACTCGCGTATTATTTGATTTCTTGGCGTCCTGGACCAAAGACGGGACCCCAGGGTAAAGAAGCAAATGCAGTTTATAGACAGAGGTAGGGAAAGGACAAACAATACATGTTAATAGTTTCATAAGAATACTGCTCACACCTACATTGGCCCAACGTATTATGACAGAACCCAAGCAAGATCATTGGGAATAAAAAGGTTCTCAAAAACCAAGGTCAAGAAATTCTATCAAAATAAATTTCAGAGGACTGCTGGAGTGTCAAATCTTCCCAAGCACACTGATGAAAGCCATAAGCTGTGAAATGAAAAAAATAAGTTTACAGATGTGTAAAAACAGTATCGCACCCAGTCTCACGACAAGAGAATAATTACATTCCCTCCAAATTTATGTATACTTATTCCTCACACAATTTTCCCATTTCAACTATGGTATCATTTCTTTTTCCAGTTAGCTATTTAGGTTAATTTCCTTTTGGCAGAGGAAAATGGTGCATGTTGGTGGAATAATTACCATGGTTTTTGACCCCTATCTCTCAAATGCCTGAAGAACAATAGTTCTCTGTTCCTCCAAGAGACATTCAGCTGATAAATGACATCCAGCTTGTTGAAGAAACATGTTACTTTCAGGCCATCATCTAAGTGGATACCAAGTAGAATATCTCATTCCTAAAAATAATGTACATTATTCACAAATGCTTTCTGTTACCTTTCAGATAATATTAATAGTATAAAGAATATGTTATCTTCTAGTTATATTATTGATCAAAACATTTCATACTTAGTATGAAGTTTATTGCCTTTAGAAATTTAATAGTTATACTATATGCTGAAATTTATCAAATTTTATATTGTTATACTGACATCCTGTGCAACATTAAAGAGTTAAAAGAGGGCTTCCCTGGTGGCACAGTGGTTTAGAATCCTCCTGCCAATGTTGGGGACATGGGTTCAAGCCCCGGTCCAGGAAGATCCCACATGCCATGGAGCAACTAAGCCCGTGCACCACAACTACTGAGCCTGCACTCTAGAGCCCGTGAGTCACAACTACTGAGCCCTCGCGCCTAGAGCCCGTGCTCTGCAGCAAGAGAAGCCACCACAATGAGAAGCCCGTGCACCACAAGGAAGCGTAGCCCCCGCTCGCCGCAACCAGAAAAAAAGACCCAATGCCTTCTTTAAAAAAAAAAAGTTAAAAGAATTTTATCTCATTTGAAATCTGAAATCTAGGCAGAGAAAATGGTTTCTTTACAGTCTTTATAACAGAGGGAAGACAATATAAATTTTAGTGTGTATGAGTCCTACCCAACAGGATTTGATTACTTTTGAAATTACTTTACCCTTCACCTATAAAATAATAGAAAACTTTTCACAGTTTCTATACTACCCAGATTATAACTCGTTTAGGCAATAAAACAACTGCATATAAGTTTTGGTACAGCTGTAACCTTAGTATTATGCCAAAAACCACGCCGTAATGAATGTTAGAGCTGAGAACTGAGTTGAGAAGTGCTGATTATGAGGCTGACGGGCAATGTTCATGCCAGGAGTGCCTTCCAGCTTGCAATTGTCTTGTAAAGTTCTGGGAACTGTCAGTTTCTCGGCAAGGGGAAGATGGTGCCTCTACTATTGGCAGTCAAGGCCAGTGTCTCCTAGGGATCACGCATAGACTCCAAAACATTCTCCTTAGGGGAGCCACAACAATTATTCAACAAACTTTACTGAGAACACATTTCGTCCCAGGCACAATGCCTGGCTCTGAAGGCACAGACATCAAGACACAATCCCTGCCATGAGGAACTCACTGTTGAGATGGGACACTGAATTGTGAAATGACATAATAATGTGAATTGTGAAATGACATAATAATGACAACACCCTTTGAGAAGTGCTCCAATTAAGTGTGATGATCACAAACAAAAGAAACGCCAGCTCTGCCTGAAGACACCAGCCAGTGCTTCTCAGAGGAGGTGACATTAGACCAGGGGTAGATAGGTGCTCCCTTATTAGAAAACAGGAAATCATCTTTTCAAATATTGAGAACTGCATTTTTAAAGCGGCAAAAGGAGCAGGTCTCCTTTGGAGAAGTTTGCACAGCCCAACTAGCTGAAGCATGGATTGTACTTCTGTCGATTTTTTTGTTGTCTAGCATCTGATTCCACTCTTTGTGGCCAGCCTCTCCCTATGACACTGAAAAATCTGCCTCTTGCTTTTGCAGCCTTTCCCACTTCCGCCTTTCTTGGCAAGGAACGGATAGCTAACTTAGGCGCTGCCAGTCGGATGGAGCAACCGAAGCAGAAAAACACATTGCATGGAGAACCATTCTGGTCTTAACAGCATCACTGGGGTTCCAGTTTCCAGAGGCAGTGGCTGTGGGGCAGTGCCACGCCCGGTGTCTAGAGAGAGCTGCAGTGGAGGTTCAAAGCCCAGGACCCCTGTTCTGTGCTGGCAGTAGTGGTGGTCTCTCCTCTCTTGGTTGTGTAGTTTGCTTTGGGCTGTGGTTTTTCTGCTTTGCCTCCCTTTCTTTCTGCCTTTTCTGAATTTGGTTCTTCAACCCTTCCAAAATTTCTGTGAGCTCCTCAATGTATCCTGTAATAAATTCCTTTCCTGTTTTATTGGCCATAATTCTTGCAACTAAATGACCCTGTTTAGGTCAATAGCACTCGTGTTTGAGTTAAGAAGTTAGGGTAGAGTGTGAAGGGTCTCATATGTCATGCCAAATATTTTTTTTCACATCGAAGCTTTTAAAACAAGGAATGTTATGACCATATTTGTATTTTAAAAAGATAGTTTTGTTGTCTGTCTCGAGATTGGTAGGAAGGATGGAGACAAGGAGTCCAGGTAGAAGACTATTGTGATGGTCAGGTGAGAGATAATAAGGGCTTTAAAAGAAAGGGGCAGTGAAGAAGACAGAGGGAAAGAGAATTTGAGAGATTTTCCAGAAGCTAAATGTATTGGTTTCCCGACTTGCGGAGTCGGGTGGAGGGAGAAGTTGATGATGGCTTTGAGGCTTCTAACTTGGATGAATGGATGGGTACATAGGTGCTGGGGCCATTGACTAGGTAAGCTAAAGAGGGCTGGATATATGTTGAATTATGGAATGTAAGGTGCAGTTGGAGATATCCAGTAGGCAGTCGCATATGTAGAAACTGAATCTGAGCAGAGAAGTGAGGGATGGAATGATATGGATGACTTTTAGGTGTTCAGAGTAGATGAAGTACCTTTGAGAGTTATAGGTAAGTAAAGAGCTGGCTCAAGAAAATATGCTTGGGAATATCAACAGCAACCACTCTCTCTTGCATCCATTTCCTGTCATTTTGTTGGATAACTTGCGGAAGGGAAATCAAACTCAATTTTAATTGGAAAAAAGAGAGGTACTATGGTTTAGATTTGTAATTTACATGTTTAAAACAGCAGAGTATTTTTTCAAATGACATATTGTGTGGAATACCAGTTTATAAAACATTAGAAAATAGAGAGGCTCTGGCTGAAATAGGCATAGAGGCCAGAAGTCCCACCTGTTGGGTCTCCTCCTCAATTCCCAAGATGGGCCTTGAGGCCCCTCCTGAGAATCCCAAGGCTCCAGGTATAATGGACATCGGTATGTAGACATATGTGGGTCTGTAACCATAGATCCACAGCCTCTCTCCAAAGTGTCCCCCAGTTCCTTACTTGTACTCCCCAGTGGGTTTGCCTTGTTTCTCTTTTGCCTCCCCGGCTCCTGTTACCTCTGGTAGCTGCTGGCAGTGCCAGGTGGGGAGTTGTACCTGCCACTGCTATCAGGAAATCACGAATGTCCACCCCAGGGGCACTGTCTCAGGGCATTCCCCAAGCTCCCTAAGCTGGGCCCCAGAACAGTGTGGGGTGTCCAACAGAGGGGCATAAGGGTCTTCTCTCTCATGCTCTGACATACCTTTCTCCACAACCCAAAGCACATCTGAACATTTCCATCTGCTTAGAGCTATTGCCTTTTTTAAAAATCCAGTCTACTGATCCAGATGAGAACAGATAACCATCCCATCCCATCCACCTATAACTTCTTTTACTGTCTCTCACAATCATTAAAAAAAAAAAAAAAAGCAAATAAATGAAGTCAAACATATATTTGTCAAGGTGTGTGCTTGTGTGTGTATGCATAGGTATGAATGTGTGTGGGGAGAGTGGGATGGTATCTAAACCATCAGTATCCAGTCAAAAATGCCCGGCTACACATGGAACACATCTAACAAACAACTAGACTGTTTTGGAAAGAGCAATGGCTTTGTCAGTAGAACGAGGCCTCCTCATTTAAGCTATTTAGAGCTGCGTGGCTTGGGCTTTAAGTTACTTCACCTCCTTGAGAATTCTTTTTTCTATCAGTAAGATGGGAATAACAGTAATACTTATTTCTCAGGGCTGTTAAAATACAAGATAGTGTTGGTAATAGACTTGGCTCTGCTAGGCGCTTGGCAAATAATTAAGAGAAATGGGTCTGATCTATTTTCCTAGACATTTAACAGGGGCGTACTTATCATACGCCCTTTGAAGTGGGATTCCACTTTGTTCTCTCTGACTTTTTCATTCAAAACCGACTTCTCCTATATGCGTGCACATATGTATTACAGAAGAGATATGTGCTTATACACAGATGAGAGAGACATTGAGTATGTGAAGTCATTTAACGTATATGGGGAACTATGTCTTTTCTTTATTATGGAGATATGTATTTTTTAAAACTTTGTATGTACAGGATCCCATTTCAAAATGGCTTGAACTGCGTAGATATTGTCATGATATTCCCAGCTTATAATCTGTGAGCAAGGGTAGACCTATGGAAATATTGTGCAAAAGTGTTGGTGCCTTTTGTCTCCAAATGCCTAGCAGGGTTGAAACAAAATGTGATGATTTAAAAGCATTTTCCAGCAAAACAACCTTTGGGGATGAAAATAAGCACTAGGGCTACTGGACAAGGCAAAATAATGCAGATATTGACCGTTTTCATTTTTTTTAAATAGCGTTTTGTCAGCTGCTTGTGGCCTTTTGTATCATATTCTCTTCTCTTCGTCCCTTTATAACAGACACAAAATTCCTCAGAGATTTCCTGCTCCTTGCGCATCCACTCATCCTTCCTTCCTCTTAAACAAAACTTTGCATGGAATAGCTAGTAAAAGAAGCCTTCCGTTTTGCAGATAATGGCTTAAATTTTCTACTTCTTTATTTGCAAAGTTTTAGATTGGAAAATAATTTTAGAGTGAGAGGGAAAAGAAAATGTTATCATCAACACTAACAAAAAGTTTTGTGTTTCTTACACTGTATTTCCCATTTAAAATCTATCATCCCAAAAGAGACCAATTCTACCCAGGCTGTTCAAACATTCATTCCTTCCTTTATTTATTCAACAAATATTTTGTGAGCACCAGTGACTGATAAGCTCTGGAGAAGAGCTGTGAATAGGGTAGCGATGTTCTTGCCCTGAATAGAGCTTAAATAGAGTCAGAAGTAGAAAAAGGTTTGCAAAAACCACACAGAGAACCCAGATTCTCCGCCGACCATTTTTGTGATCCAGTATGGAAAACGCAAAAGACATTGGGAATAATCCTGTTCCCATATGCTTCGGGTCCTACTCATCACTCCCCTACAACCCATTTAAGTCAGTTTTATTATTCTGACTTATCAACTGGGACTTAGCTCAGCTATAGGAAACAATTTGGCAAATCTGGTGATTGAACTCATTTATATGTTATTATATACACTTAAGATGGATTATTTATTAAAATTTCCATGTCGTACGTAAATGCTTTCTGATAACAATTTCACTTTTCAGTGTTATCTTGGAGAGTCTAACTTTTTTTATTGCCTCGCTTTGTCAGGCGAGATTATCACTGTGAACACGGCAAAGAAAGCAGTTTGAACAAAGTTCTTAATTCACCACTGTTCGTTTGCTTTTGGTTCAGTATGAAACCGTTAACCTTTACAAAAAGACAACTAGGAATATGGCTAAATATTTATTTTCATAATCTCTAGTTTCACATATTTGTAAGTTCAAAACTGAAATCCTATATCTCCTCTTACGCCCTAGCAGAGTTAATGGTACAAACTCCTTTTTTGAACTTTTTCCCCTGACTTAGTCTCTTAATGTTTTATGGCTCTGAAAAATAACACATGCAAAGGCAAAGCCAGATATATTTTATCTTTCACGTGTGACAGATGTTCTCTCACCCGTGTTTCATGGGCATAATCCGTCTTTCAAAAACACAGAGGTGGATGTTTCTGCCAGCAAAGCCTCCTGAAAAGAGGACTGCTTGTCTTGATTAGCAAATCCTTCATAATGAGCCTTAGGGCTACACACTATTCAGGTTTCTGGATGAGATTCGACAGGGAGTGGTAAAAGAAGCAGCATGAGACTACAATGTAGAAGGTGGCTGAAGTGGACTAATGGTGACAGTGGCCACTCGGAACACTTTCCATCGGTGCTATTTTAAATTTACTCCACTAGCTGTTGTTTTTTTATTTTTTTTTTCAATATTAGATACAGAAAGGTGAAGGCCAAGCATGACTCAACGGCAATTTCAGTTTTACACAGAAGCAGAGTGTTCACATGAATAGTGTTAACCGACAAATAAGAAAAATATAAGCCTATTGAATATGAGCATTCAAAAAGCCAGAGTCTGTAGCTACCAAACTGGTATCAGATACCAGTTTGCTTTAATCATCCCAGACGGACAGAGATGCGCTCTCTTCTGGTTGAGCCGGATCCTATCTCCTTATAATGCTGGCGGATAGAGCAGCTTTGCCTTTCAGATTTTTCACCCAGTTATTTTTAGTTCTTCTGAAGCCTGGGAAATAAGAAATATAACCTCCTTGAAAAATCCAAGCGAGCCAACCATAGCAGGGCCTCTGAATCTGATTAGATAAAACAACAAAGAGGTTCTGTTGGGGCAGAGGCAGGAAGAGCCAAGGTGGGTGGCAATCTCTGCTTAACTCAGGGGAAATGTAGCCTCAAAGAATTCAAAAGTGGGTGAAAAAAATAACATAAGCAATAGACAACTTTCCCACATCTCAGGTCACTCTCTAAATACAGCTAGAAAAATTTTCCCTGCACTGAACTTTTTTTTCTTAATTTTTGAAGTATAACAAACAGTATGTGAATGTATGTTTATCCTAAGCACCACACTGAGAGAGAGAGATTCCCTCTCTAGACATGAGAGATTCACGCTCAACGTTATAACCAGTTTTCATCCCTCTTATTAGCTTAGAAGGTAAATCAGGACCAAATTTAAGCTATCAAAGTGGATATTTGTTTTAAATTTCCCATTATGATATTGGAGGAATTGAATGCAGTCTTTCCCCTCCATTATGGGAATGGAAGAGGATCACGGGAGTCAGGGTGGGTGGAAATTCTCCCCCCAGGCGGAGTTGAGAAATGAAGTCTGTTTCAGTTCTGCCACTGGATTCCTGGGTTTGCCAGATTTGGGCCTGGTGAATAGGAGACAGCCTCTAACCAGGGAGGCGGGGGTGGTTGATGTGTTGACAGTTGGCATCAAGAGCTTTGACAGGGCTACTTGGATAAACGACACTATACATCCCCGTTCCCAGTATCACCACTTTGTAAAAGAAAACAAATAAAAGGGGGCCTGGTACTGAAACACAAGAGGGTGGATGGACATCTGGCACCTTCTGGGCTTGGGATGTCACTGAAGTGCCCTGGATTTTAATCTCGCTGTTCAAGATCGTCTTACGTGTCACTTTTAGTTAATAACATGAAAATCACTCCAAATTCTTAACCCATTTCCTCCCAATTTGCTGATGCCCACGGTTAAGAAGAAGCTAAAATGAGTCAAATTCTAATAAGGCATTTAATGTCTTAGCTTTGAGTAAAGTCAGCACTGCTACACTTCCTTCCTTTTTTCTCTCTGAAGTCTCAACTTCTCACTTCGTGGATCAATACCCTGATTCTTCTTCAACACATTATGAGCAGCTAAGAGGCACCGTGCCGGAGGTGGGAGAGGGTTTTAGTGGAGGAACTGGAGAAAGCTTGGGCCAGGGAATCCTGAGGTCCGTGCAGAGGGCCGGAAGGCATTCATAGAAAAGAATGAGGAGGGAATTCTCTGGTGATCCGGTGGTTAGGACTCTGTGATCTCACTGCCAAGGGCCCAGGTTCCATCCCTGGTTGGGGAGCTAAGATCCCACAAGCCGCAAGGCGCGGCCAAAAAAAAAAAACAAAAGACAAAGAAGATGAGGAAACAGGATGGTGGGCTCAGCCGACATCCCAGCAGGGACGTGACTCCACCAGATTCCACCTGTCAGCCAGGCCTCTTGGAGCTGCTCGCTGTGGACGTGCAGGTTCCATGACAGCTGTGGGTGCCGGGGGACATCCACAGAAGTCAAGGAACAATTATTTCACCCTCACTCCTTCAAACCCGAGAGCATCACTGATGGGCCCAAAGTGTAGCGGTAAAGAAACACCTGGCTTCCTGGCCACCATGGCATCCAGCACCTCGGCTGAGATCAACCAGGTGTGAGCCTGTCTGGCAGTTCCGTCTCTTTCCTGTGCCTCCCTGTGTGATGCTGTGTGGGAACAGGGCCTGGAACTTGCTTCTCCATACCGCTGTGGCTCTGTTAGTTTAGGGATCCTAGTCAAAAATGGAAATCCGATGGCCCATCTCTGGGCAGCCACCTACACCTTCCTGCTTTTTGGATTGCAGATACCCCTAGACAAAGGCATGGGAAGACTCCTGGTATTAAAATATTACACGAGAGTTTATATCACTCTTTTATTTTGACCCAAAGAACATGCCTTGGCAAAGTGTTTCTGTCTGTCCTGTGAAATAATTCACTCCTCACGTGTACTTTTTTCCATTAGGTCAGCTTGTATGGTCACCTCTACAGAAGTGTTCTGGCTGTGTTGACAACTTCTTTGTTTGGCGTTTCACGTATTTTTGTAAGACAGACTTTTTGCACGAAAATGACCTGAATTCCTCATCCAAAAATATACATTCAAAACAGAAGTCACAGAACCGATGGTCTAATTTTAAACTTTAAATGAACTTTGTCATTAAAACTTCGTATGAAAATGCTAAAATTAATTATGCCATTATCAATCAGCCTAAAGTATAGTAGACAAGACATAATTCTCTTGTCATTGGTTGCCCCCATCTTCAAAATAAAATACATTCTTCTTAGGGAGAGTTTTTCAGTTTACAAAGTGTTTTCCCACATGTTATCTTTTGAATCCTTGAAGAAGTGTGGGCTAGATTGTTTATCAGTTTCTCCCAGCTTGAAACTTCTATTCGTCCATGGCTATATTTTATTATAGGATGCAGCCTGGAAGGTAGTTTCTACCAACAAAAACAATGTAACAAACCAACCCCAGGCAGCGAAGCGGCATGCGAATGTTCTTCATAAAGTCCTGCATCTTGAGATAGCACTTTTTCGAGTCACCATGTGGTACTCAGCCTTCGTGTTTAAAGGGTCAGAGACTCATCACCTGGGGGTCCCAAAGGGAGGAGACAGTCTGTCAGTGTCCAGGCAGCGTGAGCAGCTGAGCATCTGAAGTCAGGCAGCCACCCACCTAGTGCCAAATCTGCCCCCATGGAATCGGCCGTGCAGGCTCTGAACAAGAGCAAAAAGACTATGACGCCCGTCCACTCGTTTATTCCCTTTCTTTCAGCATCCTTTTCACTAATCACCTCTGAACTGCATCAGTACAAGAAATAAACACTGGCAGAGACAAGCCTCCAACAGAGCACTCAAAGGCTCTCTCCAAAGCGTGCCTGGAAAATAATACCCAGATTAACCTAAAACCCAGGCTGTGCTCTTTGTTGTTGCCTGCTTTGGGAAAGTGGTCGTTTCCTTAATGTGATAAGAAACTGAAACATTTTCAAAGACATAAGAATTGGGTGACGTGTTTGTCAGGATCCATAGAGTCTTGACCGGCACTTGGGGGAATATTTCCATGGCGAGAAATTCTCTTAAGCTTCTTGTTCTTATTGAAAAAATAATTGAACCAGTATTGTGGAATGTCCCCGTTTCGGAGCTGGTATAAGGCACGTATATGGGGGTTTATTCGCCAAGGAAAGACTCTTGTAATCTGAAAGCACTGACTCTAATTCTAGTAGAATGCACACAGAATTTATAACCAAATTTCTTCCTTGAAAATTCATAGAGGAAGATGGAGATCTTTTCAAGTTCAGGATCATTCCTTAACTATCGCGTGTGTTACTAATTCTATATTCTGTGGAGCTATGTGAGGCGTTCTCTTAAGAACTGGAGCAAAGGCACCGTGGCTGACCCATCTTCGGGTTTGGATTACATGTGTGGGGTTGTGTTTTGGAATGGAGCTTTTTGGAATAGCAACACTCCATCAGAAACACAGTGGCACACCTGTACTCCAAATGGCTGAATAAGGCAAAACATATGACATCAAAACGCTGGGAATCATATTAAAAAGAAAAAAAAAAAAAGAACACGGGCTGTAGCAAAGATAAAGACAGCACCAAGGCACTGATAGCCATGGAGAGTAGAAAGAGTTTTAAGTATGTTGCTCATGAAATGATTTATCTATCGTTTAACCTCTGCTCATAAGCCGTGATGTCGACATGAACACCACACTCAGAACATGTGAAAATTGCTCATTTGGATGTTTATCCTAAAAAATAAATTCTCATCACAAGTTGCACAACTAGAAATGACTGCTCCTTATATTAACAAAGGCTTTGGAATACCACGAGGAAGGTAACAAAAGGGCTTCTCCTGGAATTTTGAATGGTAGCTGTTGGTGTAGAATAGATTTCACTAATTTTAAGTGAGGATGTAATAAATTAATGTTTAATATTAAAAGGGGGGATTTATAGCATTTTTCATATAAAACTTTCACAAATTACCTTTCTATTCTAATGAATTCTTACTCAGACCTCTTAGAGGAAAGTGTTAATAGTGTCACTCTGGTTGAACTTTTAATTTTACATAGTTTTTTTTTATGGATATGATTTTTAAACAAATGTAATAAAATTTTTCTGTTTGCATAATGACCTTTGCTTACTTAATTGGCTGCAAGAAATTGTTCTTGCAGGTAAAGTACAAGCAGGCAGGTGTAAAAGTGAACTTCTTCTAGATAAAAGCTTTTTTCTATCTCTCAAAAGATTGATTTTTAATAACTGAGTTTGAACTTTCATTCACTAAAACTTGTATTATAGTTTTATAGTTCTTGCAGTTATCTACACAAATTTATATTTTCCCTTGTTACTTGGATAATAAGAGCATGTTGCCCATTGGTTAATATTCCTGTATTATAGTTCTTTTCAAAGAATGCTTCTATTTTGAAATTGCAATGGACTTCGATTTTAATTAGCTGCCTTCTCCCCATGCATTACATGCTCCATGCATTACACCGGTGAGATAGTTTCTTATCAATTCCAGGGCTGCTCTGTGCTGGCATTACCATCAGAATTTGCCAATCCGGCTTTCTGGTAACCCTGTGTCCATTGACGGGTTCTATGCAGAATTACAAGTTTTGGCATTAAACCTTTGACTTTTTCCTCTGGAAATATCACAAGAGAAATAATTATTAAAAAGAGTAACTACTTTTCATTTTGGCCACTCAAGAAACGCACTCAGAGCATCTAACTTGGAAGTTTGGTGCCACCATGGTCTTTATTGAGAAACATGTGGCTGACAATTGAGAAGCCGGGAAATATCGTGTGGATTAAAGGAAATAAATTAAGAGCTGAGTTATATAAATCTTGAGGGCTCGTTGCACCTGGAATCATTTTCATGACCGTGCACACAACTGTGCTTTCTCCTCTTTAAAGTATCCTCGATGCAGAATAAAAATTGCTGTTTTGAGTAAAATACTATACAAATCTTTCATTTGGCCACTAAGAAAAGATTCTTTTTTGAAAATATTTTCTTTTTCTTGTTGAGATTTTCAAGAAGGACCAGAGTATTTTGGGTAGAGATTACTAAATTCTTCTGTCACATACCTATTATCTTGGACCAACATTCTCCCCTTGTGCACTTTTCTTTAGCTTTCACTGAATCTGTTTAATTCAGCCTATGCTTTATATCCTTAGAAAATTTGGGGAACAGACACAAGCTGAGTTTGGTACAGACAATCTGGATATGGTATATGACGTTTTAGGACATTTTAAACGAGATGCTTTTGAGGACACTAAACATTGAATTTGTAGGATCACGGAAATAAACATTACAGTTTCCTTTCATACTATGTTTAGGAAGAAATAAAATGATAATAATATTGCCATTTTTTGAGCTCCTACTTTACCACAGCATTCTGCTAAATATTGTAGGGGCATCATTCAATAATATGAACATTTACTGAGTGTTTAATACATGTCAAACTCTGGCTGAAGCCCTTTAAATATATTAAGTCACTGAATCCTTACCAGGAACCCTATTAGGTAAGTGTTTTTTTATTTCCACTTTGCTGATGAGGAAACTGAAGCTGACAATGTAGAGCTTTAAAATGCTTAACCACTTTGCTACTCTATTTTCTTAATCTTTGTAATATTCTGCAAGACAGGTGTAATTATCCCTTTTACATATGAGGTTATAAACCCCAGAGATTGTCACTTGCTCCAAATCATATAGCTAAAACACGGGAGACCCAGAATTCAACCTGGGCCTGAATGATGCCAAAGCTTGTGTTTCCCCATCACAAGAGGTACACTTTTTCTGGAAGGCAAAGTCAATGGCTTTAGAGAGTTTGTCCTGCAAGCATGGAACCGGGAAGGCTCTGGGACCAGAACCACAAGGCGGTGTGGCCAGGGCACGGCAATCTGCCTAGAGCTGTAGTCCATACACATGGTTCCAATTGGCCTTCGTACCCAGGCTGCAGGATCAGTGCTGAGAGTGAATTGGGAATTTCAGAGTGGTTTGCTTCCCAGAGTGGACATGTGCCTTCAGACAGGCTCTTTGTGGAAATCCCGCTGGGACTTCCACATAGCATACATATTTGTAATGCCTTCCCCTGCCTCAGGCTACAAGGGTGCTTTGTAGTTAGAATCTAGTTCATTTTAGTATCCCATCTGGTCTTTGGTGGAGTACATTGGAGAAAGTGAACTATAGATTAACCTCCAAGCCAGAAAATATTTTCATCATTCCCATTTCCATAGGGTCACAAGGGTATATGAGAATAGAATGCTTGGCAGGAAGTAAAAATCCATACTCTCAGAAATATTCTATTTAGTTCTAACTGTATCTCTTCAGACCTAAATACTTATAAGAGGCCACAAGTAGGGGCCAGTGCAGAAAGCATCATCCTGTTCCCATGGCGATGGATTAAAGAGAAAAGGCAGTGTATTTCAGGCTCCCCATGTTCAAGTCATATAGAAATAAATTTTCAATAATTGCCTATGTAGATGCATATTTTTATATTATGGGGCTTCCTTTCAATTTGGGAGATTAAAATGATCAAACATAATAAAATACACATTAGAGCTACTGTCCACATTGTTTTGTGAGTACATCGTCAATATGGCTTCTGCTCGCTTACATTATTTTCCAGATTCATGGACATCATAAGGTGTGTGCTCTCAACTGTCTTTCTTAGGAGGAAACAGCTCAGGTACTGGGTGTCTAGCCTTTCCTCTTTTACAAGGTAGAGATTAACGTAGTTTTATCTACAAATTGAATCCAACAAACACAAATAAATTAAGTGAATCTGGATCCATTGTAGTAGAGACCATGACCCCACTGCGGGCAGATTCTGAAATTTCTTAGAGCAGAAGTTCTAACCTTGGGCCTTTAGGACATAGATAGACTTCAGTAGATCCATAAGCCCCAGAAACTGAATGCAAAATTTTGTGTCTGTTACTTGTGGGAGGAAGGGACCATGACATTCATCAGAGTCTGTAAAGGCCCTATGACCCACAGAAAGGATGACTGAGAGATACATGGAAATTCCACCAACACTGCCTTCTGTCTCTCGATCAGCGACAAATATGATGAAAACAACAACACGACAATGAAATTACACATATACACACTTCCTTTTGTTTTACTGTTTCCTCACGGATAAGGTTATTCTTTTTGCATGTAGTGTGTTGTGTATCAGTACGAAGATGTCCACTTCTTTTTGCTATGCAAAGGTTGACATAAAATTCTGTAATACATATAATAAGTATGCTGTATGCACAGAATCCTTCAGCTGTTTCTCAACTGGAAATGAAACATTCAATGACATTTCTAGAAAAAATATTTCAGATGATTCACACATCATTCATAAATAGCTACTGGAGGTTACAAAATGAAATCAAATTCTGGGAGTGATTTTTCTTTTCCTTTTTTTCATTTTTTAAAAATTGAAGTATAGTTGATTTACAATGTTGTATTAATTTCTGCTGTACGGCAAAGTGATTCGGTTATACATAAAATGCATTCTTTTTATTATATTCTTTTCCATTATGGCTCATCATAGGCTATTGAATATAGTTCCCTGTGTTATGCAGTAGGACCTTGTTGTTTATTTATTCTATATATAAAAGCTTACATCTGCTAACCCAACCTCCCACTCCATCCTTCCTCCAACACTCTCCCCCTTGGCAACTACCAGTCTGTTCTCTATGTCTGTGATTCTGTTTCATAGATATGTTCATTCGTGTCATATTTTAGATTCCACATGTGATATCATATGGTATTTGTCTTTCTCTTTCTGACTCACTTAACTTAGTATGATAATCTCTAGTTGCACCCATATTGCTGCAAATGGCATTATTTCATTCTTTTTGTGGCTGAGTAATATTCCATTGTATATATGTACCACACCTTCTTTATCCATTCTTCTGTCAATGGACATTTAGGTTGTTTCCATGTCTTGGCTATTGTGAATAGTGCTGCTATGAACATCAGGGTGCATGTATCTTTTTGAATTATGGTTTTGTCTTGATATATGTCCAGGAGTGGGATTGCTGGATCATATGGTAATTCTATTTTTTTGTTTTCTGAGGAACCTCCACAATGTTTTCCACAGTGGCTGTACCAACTTACATTCGGAGTGATTTTTTCATATGGGAATAAGAAAATGCTGTTTGTACTCTTTAGGACAGAGAGAAAAAATATACCAAAACAGAATTAAAGATTAATTTGTAAGAAATTTCCTCTCCCCCCAATATTACAGAAAAAAACCTCAAAAATCATAATGCAGACAGTCTGCACAGTATATGCGTTAAAGATGAATGCCCGCTCCAGAAACAGCAACCCTGGAGCCTTGAATTCTCTTTTCCCTCTGTGACAACCAGCTGACATTTCCTTCTCGTGCTGTCCCTTCCCTCCTTCCCTGCTGCTTGAGACCACTAACACCTAGGATACTCTACCCAGCAAGACTGTCATTTGTCAATAGAATCTAAGGAGAGAGAAAGAACATCTTAGAGAAGCAGAAATAAAGAGTTCATCGATACTAAACCTACCCTAAAAGAAATGGTAAAGGGTCTTTTCTAAATGGAAAAGAAGTTATCTTCATTTTATAAGGGAGAATCCTGAGAATCTAATTGAAAAAAATTTTTTATAGATAACCAACAAGGACCTACTATATAGCACAGGGAACTCTACTCAATATTCTGTGATAACCTACATGACAAAAGAATCTAAAAAAGAAATGAATATGTATAATTGGATCACTTTGCTGTATACCTGAAATAACACAATATTGTAAATCAACTGTAGTCCAATAAAATTAAAATATAAAAATTAAAAAATTTAAAATATATATATATATTTTTTCTTTAAGCACATGTGTCGCAGTTTGGAGCAGTAGGCAACTAGAATGAGAAGGGCCCTTGTCTAGGTTAGGCCCAGTGTTATCCAAGGAGGTCTCTGGTCAGTTTTTACAGCCCAGGGGCTAATTCTTAACATTAGGCTAAAGCTAAAACATTTGATGTTAAAATTAAGTCTAAGTAACTTTATTCCAGGAAACTCAGTAACCACAGTCACAAAAGACTGATATATAAAAACAAAAATTCTAATTTATTAATTTCTGATGAGAAATAGAGCTATTCGGTAGATCAGCCACTTCTGATCACTGATCATTACATTCTTTCCCAATAGATAAACCTTTGTGGAAAGCAAAGTTACAATTAGATAGTTGCTTAGTAAGTGTGAAAACAAAGGAGAGTGTTAACTGAGTGATTTCAATAACTGTGTCATCAACTTACAATAGCTAATAATAACAATAATAATAATAGCCATCAGTATTGAGCTTCTACTATATAGGAGACATTGTCCTAATTTACATGGATTTACATTTGAATATGATAAAACTATTTTTCAGAGGAGGATCTGAAGATTAGAGAGGTTAGGTGATTTACATAAGATCACACAGCTGATAAGTGATTAAAGCCAGGATTTAGCCCGAGGTCATTTTGAATCGAAGACCCCTGTGCCTCACCCAAGGATGGGGTTGCCTCCTCCATGGAGGGTGTACCTGGAGGTCAGAGTTCCTCTCCCTAGAACAATGCTGTCCTCATTCTGTCAATATTGATCTTTCTGATTCTTTTCCCCATGCTTCCACGGGTGATCAGTGCCTCTTCTGAATGAAATATCCTTTCTTTAGCCCTATCAACACCCTAATCATAAATCCTGCATCTGAGAGCCATTCTCTCTCTCTAAGTTAGGTATCTGTACTCTGCAACTTTGGATTCCTATTTTGGAGTTTAACTCGTAGGAGGCATTTGTTTCTTATTGCCAGGTTCTTAGGTTACATTTTCCTCTGTGCTTCTCAGTTCTGGGTGTGCTTCAGAAATTCTCCACCCTGACTGTGCAGTAGAGGCACACTGGAAGCTTAAAAAATGCTTTCGTGAGGTCTAACAGACCCATTAAATGAGAATGCAGGAGTAGGCTTGTTCATTCTATTAAACAAACGCCTTCCCAGGTGATTTAAAAAAAAAAAAAATGGCTTACTTACGTTCTCCAGACTTTTTAATTTGTTTGGTGGTAATGGTATATGCTCAGAATATACAGTTAAATTACATTTACTTTTGAGGTCAAATTTCCTCCTTAATCTTTATACATTAATAAAACTTTTAATATAGATTATTCTTGTGCTTTGTATAGCCAAGATATTGGGTCTTTGAATATGCGGGCTCATTTTTCTCAAACGCCCATTTTACTCAAATACTTAGGAGAAAAAATACTATTTTTATTAAGATAAATTCAGTTATATCATGAGTTTCCATTCAAAATTTCCATGAAATTTGAAAGAGCAATTCCTAAGACTTCAGTGAAATTTCCAACATGTGGTGGCTTCAGTTATGGTAACAATTCTCTCTTCTTGGCCAAAGGTAAAATTCCATAGCAAAGTACGGAAGAAGAAGAGGCGGTTTGGGAGGTAGAACAAAAATTAACATTATTCTTGTAGACAGTATAGTAGTGAGGCAAAGACAAGAGCCTTAGGCTTTAATGGAAAGACGGAAAATGAGAAACGAGTTAATGAAGATTGCGGGCTCCACATAAGGATTCACTTGGCAAGTAAGTCATTCAACAGACATGTACCAAGACTGCCCTGGGCACGGGAGCTATAAAGATGAATCGAAGGATCTTGCAGGCTAGTAGGAGGAACAATCAGATAGATGTGATTACAGGACAGGGTGGTCACTGCTGGGAGAGAAGGGTGTACAAACTGTAAATGGGGTAGAGTGCCAACTCTGGTCATTTTTTTTAACATCTTTATTGATAATTTTAAAAATTAAGAGCGGGGTTGAAACTTGGCAGAGATGATACCATATATTTGTATAGCAGTACTTTATAGTTTCAGAGCACTTTTGCATGAGTTACTTGTTTAATCTTCCTCAAGCACTTGGAGATAAAACAGATTATCTCTAATAAATGAGGAAAAGCAAGAGACTTGTCCAGTATCACATTCCCAAGACCATGCCCTGGTCTTCTGTTTCCCATGACACCACCTTCCATTTATGCTGATTAAATATGATGCTACCAGTGTTAATTAGAAAATGGAAGAATCTTCGTATTCTTTTATTTTCCTTTTTCTAAAAAGATAAAATGTTAAATTCTTTTGGATATGAACACAATCCCTCACTTCTTAACACTCTCCATAATACCTGCACGATGCTTATGACAAAATTGTTGCTCGACTAATAAGTGGAGTGATTTTGCTTGTACCGAACACTCACGAAGGAAACAAAAACCTCTGCCGGTCAGCGCCTAATCGGTCTCAGGAATAGAATTTGTCTTTCCTTTGAAATACTCAAGGAATCCTTTTCACGGTTAAAGGTTAAAGCTTGTCTCATTGGTTTCCCTTAAAAATATGTTTTCCAACTTGTGCTGTGTGTGTTATTATAACAAATAAAAACATTAGAAAAAGTTCTTGGTATGCTTTTTCCTTTAGATAAGTGCAGTGCTACTAGGACATATGACATCATCTTTGGCTCCAGCATTTGGAAATGAGAGTGTATGAAAGATGACAAGTTCTAGTAGCCACGTCATAACAGGGGATGAAATTTAAAACAGTGCTGACAAAATAAAGTTTGAGGAAACTGACTATTTTTTAAATTGTACATTTATCGTGACAGTTTGGGGGTTAATCTCTGGAACCAGCACAAGCATGAATGAGGTAATTGTTGCACATGTTGTGGATAAGATAACCAAATGGGGGAAAAGTCCATTTCCAGGCTAATGTGCAACTCAGATTATGTGCCTGATGGCTGGAAACTGTTGTGTGGTTAGGATAATACAGGATTCAAAAATAAACTCCTGCCGAGGGAATGGAGAGCAGTCACATCGGATCTGAAGCTTTCTGAATGGGGCATGAAAGGAGGAGGCAGGAAAAGGAGTAGGCTGGGACCCGCCAAGAGAAAGATCTGGAAAGCAAGAAAATGGGAGGTGAACTAGAAGACTCCCTCGCAGAAATGAAATGGTAAGGGTTGGTAATTAAAACTTCACTGAAAAGTGAAATCTGATGATAAAACTAGCTTAATGCTGTTCCTGTGTACATTAGGATATGAGAGAAGATTGTAACACTGATTGCCATTCCTGGGTACCCAGATGTTCTTACCATCAGAAAATATTCAGAGGTCTTGTTTGGACCCACTTTGTTTTATTCTGTGGCTTTGAGGACGGGGAGAGAAAGCGCTGTGAGGGACATGTTGACTGAAATGCACCATGAATTTCATGTCTCTTTTGTAAAAATCACTTTTAAAGCGTGCCAAGATATTTTAAGTGTTTCAACAACACGCTTTAGTGACAATAGAGAAATAAGGGTACAATTTTCATGGTATCAATAAAAATATCATAGTAATTTACAGGGTTGGACTGAACTCTAAATTGGGTCACAATGACGCTCTTTCAGGGTGGAATGAGATAGCAGCAACCTCTATTTTGTTCCTGAGCCACTGAGATCAGAACAAACATCGTCTCTGACTGCCTCTATGATCTGAAGTCTTGGTTGCCAGGGGGCTGGCGTTTTATGGAGGGCCTCCATTTTTGGAACTCTCTCCTTTTCCCTACCCAACAGATCCCAGATTTACAAGCTTTGAGGTCTTAGAAGGAAAGTGAAAAAAAGGCCTATTTGTTTCTTTCTTAACTGGTGTAGGTTTCCAGATGGTATTATAAGCTATTATTGGCTGAGAAGAAACACTTGTTTGTTTCTCAGTCTTGTACTTGGGTCCCTAAATCTGGCAAATAGCTCACTTTGAATATCTAAGCAAATAAACAAAGCATTTTCAGTATCTTCTGACACTCACTATCCTTTCCTCCTCAAACTTTGCCAGATGCAAACACCAAGGGCCCATTTCTCTAGTTTCTGTTCTGTTTAGAATCTCTTTAGAGAATTACACCAGTGAGAATCCCATATCTGATTCCTTGCATTGATGAGTCTGTGGACATACGATTCTGTGGTTCAGTTAATGATGTAATGTAATAATATAACTTAATGAGTTAAGTTGCATATGGCAACAAGATAGGGCTTGTTGATTCCACCCCACCTCCCCAATGTTATGCTGATGGAGCACTTTCATCAATGTCACGTTATTTAAGTTTCTATCAATACTATCCCACACACAGCAGTTGGTACTCTGGTATGCAAAGATGTTTAAGACCAAGTTTCTGACATGAAAGTATCCACAAGATTATAAAGACATTGGTGAGTACACACACCACTTTTCAATCTGTTTTTCTAAGAGAAGGAGGCAATGAGGCTTGACAGAAAGAGACAAACATGGGCTTTGAACTCTGGTTGTACAGCAGTTCAGATTCTGGGTCTGCCACTTCCTTACCTAGAGCACACCACTTTACCTCTCAGAGCCTTGCTTTCTTTACCTGAGAAGTGGGGAAACTGACACTGTGACTTCATAGGGATGTCGTGAATGCTGAATAGGACATTCCATGAAAACTACCCTGGACCACACTGGATACATAAAAGATGCTCAACAAACATTGGTTCATTCCTCCAAACAAGGAATAAAGGATCCATAGCTGAGGGGATTAGGGAATGCTCTGCAAGTAAGTGGGCTTTGGGCAGGCTGTTGATGGATACATAGAAGTTCATGCTAGTGGTTTGCAGAGTACTGTTCAGGAAGACAGAATAGCATACGGAAGGAAGCATGTCTGGGGAATAACATGTGGTTCAATTTGATTAACTAATAAGGGAGCTCTGTATAGGGATGGGCTACAGATATAGCCATGGAGGGCCTCCAAATGCAATGTGAGGAATTATTATAAAACTCTGAGAGCAAAACGTATCAGTGAGATAAGTAGGGGACACTGTACAATTGAAGTTGTCCCAATGAAACATTTCTGGCAGCAATATATGCATTAGATTATAGTCGAGAGAGGCAGAGGCCAGGAGACGGGTTAGGACCACTGTAAAGTGGTTCAGAAGAGAAGTAATAAAGGTTTAAACTGCCGTGGCAGGAGAAAGGGCATGCAAGTGTAAGATGAGCATGAAGGGAACTTGAATTGCCCCTTAACTCCTGCCTAGACAAAGCCCTCACTTCCCCCGACAGGTCTCTGTGTTGATCACACTAGACAGAATTTTAGTTGTTTACGGGCTCGCCTCCCCTACTGGTTGGGGAGTTTGCAGAGAACTGCATTTTACTCATCTTGGTATTTCTAGACTTTATCACAAAGTCTGAGGAGATGTCAGCCTTAGAAAAACGTTTGTTTCTTGCAAGAATAAATGTGAGTAAATAGACCAAAAATGTAATGGCAAGAGGAAAAGAAAAAGAAAGGCAAGTCAAAGATAAGTGCAAAATGAAGGGAAGGAAATAAAGAGAAAGATGAGAGGGATGTTTGGGGACAGCTTGAGTTCATTCACAACTGGAGATATGGAATTTTAGCCATTAAAAAATTAGATTAACACTTCTTTTTTTCCTCTACCCCGAAGCCTTCACCCTATGCACTGTTCTTAATAAATAATACTTGATGAAGATGGTGATGATGTGTCCTCTTCATGTTAATCCAGGCGGCTCTCAGTTTATGAATGGGTTCGGTTCCAAACGTCTGTTGTAAGTCAGCTGTTTGGCTATGGAATGTGTTTTTCCTTTGAGACAATGTAACAGTCAGTGGTTAAATTCTCCAACTACTTCACAAAAGCCTCTTTAATCCACAAAGTATCAAAATTAGAGTGCTAATGAACTGTAGAGTAGTAATTCCTTATAGGCATACTGCATACTTCTTCATGGTTTGCAAAGTGCTTTCGCATACATTTAAAGAAATGGAATGTCTCTGCATAATATTCTTTTCCATGGAAAAATGTGCTCCAAGTTTTAAATGAGGAGGCTAGTAACACATCCTCCACCCACTCTGGTCTCTGTGAAACGACTTGGCTTGCAAGGAGAGGCTCCCACACTGCCCTTCCAAGAGGGGCGCGCTCCAAGGGAGACCCCGTGACAGGGAAGCAGGATGGGTGTGTATCTGTATGGGGCTCATGGTGGGTGGAGTCATCGCTGGCCCTCTAGACAGAAGAGCCACTCGGTATCTAGATTCTGCCACAACCATCTGGTAACCCTGTGTGTTTAGTTTCCCTGGACGGAGAGTGGGGATAAGGATGCCTCCCTTGTGGGGTCTGTGATGTTGAAGATGAGATAATGTGTGAACAATACCTGATACATAATGGACGCTCAAGAACGTTCTCTTTATTCTTTTCCCCACCTGCCCACCCGCCACTAAACTCCGAAGCGGAGTGGGTGAAGAGGGGCTCCTGCGGTGATCCTATCCGCTGATGAGCAAGGTGATAGGAACTAGGGAGAGGCTCTGGGGCGTGTTGCCCAGGTGGGTCCAGTTCCCAGAGGGGGAGCAGTGAGGGTTCCAGGGTGCCGAGTTTCCCAGACACCGGCGGCAGCTGCGGTGCTCATTTCTGCATCAATATTGTGCAGAATCCCCGTCACACGGGGAACCAGGGCTGGATTGTGTATTATCAGTGTAACTGATATACCCCCAAATCTCAGTTGATTACCGCAGTGCTTACTCACGCTCACGTGGAGTCCTCCTGCAGGCGGTTTTCCTCCGTGGTTTCAGTGATGCAGATTCTTTCCACCTGGTGGTTCTGCCGGTCTTCACCACTTGGCATCAAGCTGGCGGTAGAGGAAAGAAAAAGCGTTATCGGACAACGTGCATTGGAGATTTTTATGGGCCAGGCCTGGGAGGGGCTCACATCACTTCCACTCACATATCATTGGCTAGTGTCAGGTGACCACATAGGATCGCAAAGGATTGGAAAGCGTAGTCTTGCTGTTTTGCCCAGGAAGACAAGGAAATAGCTTTGGTGGTCAGCTGGCAGTGTCTGCCACAGATGAGAGCCGGGTCCTGAGTATCTTCTTGTTGCTACAAATTGATTGCAAGCGAGGTAAATTGATTGCAGTGCAAGGTAAACAAGGTAACCTGAATGCATACCAGAGAATCCACACTCAGATAAATGGCCTTAGTACTTTGTGGGTAAACCCCGACACGTTTGCTAGTTTTCCTTCTCTGGCAGAAATGAAGGAGATGAAACAGATGAATACCAACCAGTTTTCAAAGGAGACGAAAACGGAGAGATGATGATTCTTTGAAGTTCCTCCACCAAGAAAGTGTTGAAAACAATGGCAAACTTAATAATATAAATGAACTCCTGCTATTTCAGTCTACTGGTGCTGTCTGAAAACACACAGCCACTTTTCATGTTGTTCTTTCCTTTCTCTGAATGACTTAACACGCTGACCCAAGGTCTGTGTATTCAAGTCACACCCAGAGCTGTGGTTGATTAGAACAAGTTATCTACCTCCTAATCTTCTCTGACTGCTCTTGTAAAAGGTCCCAGAAAGAGCATGGACTTTGGAGTTTAATCATTTAACAGGTCAAAGGTATTCCTGGCCGCTGCTCTGTTCCAGGTGTTAGAGATAAGACACAGGATGGCCCCATGAGGAGCTTACAGTCTAGTGATGGGGACAAGAATATAAATGAGATTAGTGCGGCACTCGCAGCACGTTCATGGGATGATGGCTCCACAGAGTAAGAAGTGCTGAGAGTGGAGGGCGAGGAGAGAAGGGGAAAGTGAGGGGTTGCCTAGCAGCAGAGATGAGGGTAGGAGGGAGCCAGAACACAAAGGATCTTGTAAGCCATGTTATCCTATAGTTGACTGGGAGTTAATTTCACTCTGGTGTGCAAGCCCAGTGAGCTCAGAGGAACATTGTCTATTGATTTAAGAATCATGACAATTTATTTGCAAAAATGGCTTCCCCAAACATCTCTGTGTGGTCTTACTCTATAAAATTATTTTAGCAAAATGTGTGTGTGTGTGTGTGTGTCTTCCAGAGCATACAAACATCTTTCAGATTACTGGCATGGAAAACAGCTATATATCAGGGGGAGTAAGTGAGAGTTACAAATTATGTTCTGTGTGTTCCCTGGGCCTAGACTTGTAAAATGATTTCTTTTTTCTAAAAGAAAAGCTGCTCAAAACCAACTTAAAATACAATCAAAACACATTCCACTGGAAGTTTGGGGGCATTTCATATTGCATTGATTTAAATACTGGTTTAGCAGCCAGTAACTAAAAAGCAGTCACTTTGCTTATTCCCAAAGAGCAGGGAATGGGATCATAAAGGGAGGGAAAATAACTGTCCAGTATAACCTAAGACTTTGCAGTTACGGAATAAACATGGGATTAGAATCTGTCAATTCGGGAAGCATCTAATCGTTACAGCTATTCCCACTCTTGGCTTCTCGTTAGAACCACGTGCAGAGTTTTAAACCATTTTGATGCTCAGGTCACACCCTGGGCAAATTAAATCAGGATCTCAGGAAGTGGGAGCCATGCAGTAGCAGTTTTTAAGGCTCCCCACGTGATTTCAATTCACAGCCCAGTTTGAGAAGTGCTGGTCTATTAGACAGGATTACCTGGTATATGGAAACAGCAAGTTCCAATTAATTAACTCAATTCATTTCGATCACGTGCCAGACACTGTGCTTGGTCCTGCAGGCTAAGACACAGGCCCTGCCTTCAAGTGTGTCACATTGTAGGAGAAGGCTGGAGGACGTGGGAGGTGAGGGGTTGGAGACTGGGTACGGATGTTGGTTCAAACGCGCACCAGTGAAAGGAAGAGGCCAACGTCCTGGTAACTATTCGATAATAGTCATGTGTTGTAGCTGGAGAAACTGGAACATAAATCTAGAAGCATGCACTAGAGGAAACGTTTTTTCTTAGATGGGGATGAGAAGCCAGGAAACTGGCTTCCTCCTTGTGTACAGCACCCCGTTACTTTAGCCTATCTACTCTGGCCTCTGCTAAGCATTTTAAAGGAGAACAAAATCCAAAAGCAAATCAAGGAGGCTTTTTAAAAAATTGCTTATAAACAACAATGTGTTTCTAGCTAACATAATTTGTTTAAAATATACTATAAAAAGAACACTCACTTGAAAAAACAACGTTTTTCTCTTAAATGTTTTGAACTAAAGAGCTCTGCCAGACAGCAGACGGGATTTTCTTTTATAAGCCAATGGCAGCATTCTCATAGGGTTGTAATCTGTAATATTACAAAGATATTGACATTTTTTGATCGATATCTGATAAATGACTGATAAACCACACTGATTCTTATTGATTGGTTGATTGATTGATTTTTGGCTGTGTTGGGTCTTCGTTGCTGCATGCAGGCTTTCTCTAGTTGTGGTGAGCAAGGGCTACTCTTTGTTGCGGTGCACAGGTTTCTCATTGCGGTGGTTTCTCTTGTTGTGGAGCATAGGCTCTAGGTGCACAGGCTTCAGTAGTTGTGGCTCGCAGGCTCTAGAGAGCAGACTCAGTAGTTGTGGCACACGGGCTTAGTTGTTCTGTGGCATGTGGGATCTTCCAGGACCAGGGCTCGAACCCGTGTCCCCTGCATTGGCAGGCGGATTCTTAACCACTGCGCCACCAAGGAAGTCCCATTTTTAATTTTTTTACTTTTTTTCATGGGGTGGACCACTCTACACCTTTCCCAAAGTAGTATCTGTAATTTCACTTTCTTTTCTCTTTTTTTAGATGAGTAAATCATGGAAAGAGCATGGTTCTGTTGAGCCCCGGTTCTGCTCAGGACTCTGGGACTGTGTTTCCTTGTTTGTAAAACAGTGACAGTAAGTGTTTGGTTGAAAAGCTAGAGTATTAACTCTAACAAGTGTGAAAGAACCATATGCAGGTTTTTATACTTATTAAATAACAGCTGATAAATGTATGAGTAGTGGGGACGTCACTCCTTATTCTTGAAAGTACATTTCGAATATCTACTTGATATTATTATGTGTTCTCCCTAATCAGCTGTGCTCAGGTATCTTTCGCCATCATCTGGAAGAAGCCATGGTAATGTCCACTAACACTGAAACAGCAGATTCATACAGAATCTGCAGTGCTGATTGGGGCGGGGCCGGGGGGGAGGAATTTCTAGGTATTAGTGTACAAAAGCTAAATCAGAAAAGAATGTAACAGTAGTTTAGCAAAAATTTTACATGTCGCACAACAATTTAAAACATAGGATACTTTATGTTACAGCTTATAGAACACAACTGGATTCTCAAATATTGTCATAACTAACATAAAACCAAAAGTTTACTTTTATAATACAATGTCTTAACTAATGAAGTCCTCTTATCTTGATGATGTATAGATTAGTTAATAATCATTTTATTTTATTTATTTTAAAAAATATTTATTTATTTATTATTTATTTATTTATTTGGCTGCTCCGGGTCTTAGTTGCAGCATGCAGGATCTTCCTTGAGGCATGCGGATCTTTAGTTGTGGCATGCGGGATCTTTAGTTGTGGCAGGCAGGCTTCTTAGTTGCGGCATGCATGTGGGATCTAGTTCCCCGACCAGGGATCGAAACTTGGCCCCCTACGTTGGGAGCATGGAGTCTTACCCACTGGACCACCAGGGAAGTCCCAGTTAATGATCATTTAAAAAGGCAATCATGGGCTCCCCTGGTGGCTCAGTGGTTGAGAGTCCGCCTGCCAATGCAGGGGACACGGGTTCGTGCCCCGGTCCGGGAGGATCCCACATGCCGCGGAGCGGCTGGGCCCGTCAGCCATGGCTGCTGAGCCTGCGCGTCCGGAGCCTGTGCTCCGCAACGGGAGAGGCCACAACAGTGAGAGGCCCGCGTACCGCAAAAAAAAAAAAAAAAAAAAAAAGGCAATCATTTCTAGGTTCCAGGAATAAGAGGTCAGCCTCATTTGTGTATGAATTCTCTGTGAGTTGATTCATATCTTAGTAGACCTTTCAACTGGATGCTGGTGTTTTAAATTAAAACATCAAGTCAGTTTATACATCTGGCCTTACTTGGTGGTTTTCTAACTTGTCAATGGTATATCTTAAATGTACTTATATTCATCATAGTTCAAAATAGCCACATCCTTAAATAATTTTTTGAGAATATAGGTTCTTAGAAATACACCCGCTTCAGTTTTTGTTGTCATATCCTGGGCTGAGGAGAGGCTGGGGAGGAAAAGAATGCCAAATCTGCATTCTGGGCCATTGGCCACCTCCCAGAGCTGTTTCAGTGTCTCGACTGCGCTGCCAAAGGGAAGATGGGGACGCAGGTGTCCACACTCTCGTCCTCTCCTGCCAGCTGCAAACCTCATCACAGTTCCTGTGAAGTCCATTTCCACAGATCAGGTTTCTGCCAGGGAAGACTAACAATCTCCTACTCTGCTTTCCACCACCAACAATTAGTTTTAGCAAATGGTTCAGGCCACTGCCTGGGTTTACATATGATTTCTATTCAAAAAAAGACAAACTCCCTACTCAGACCAGACCCACATGCTGAACACTTGAGCTCTCCTCTTAGATATAATGGAGTTGAGGCAGTTTCTATCTTTCCTTTAAATAAAAAAATCACTCTCACATTTGAAATCTAGTTGGCTGTCTTCCCTCGCTGGGTTAGCCATCTGGTAAGGGGGGCTTTAGGCAGACTTATGTTCAGGCCAGGAGTATAGGAGAAAAAAATCATTATCCTTTTGTCCTTGTGTGCCTTACTTACTCTTTGAATGTGGTCAAACTTTTTTTTCTTTTTTAATGTTTTCACAGCAGGTTTCCCCACCGCCCCCTTTCAGATAACACATATGGCAAATAAGTTAAATTCTTAATACATTTTACAGTCAAAATTTGCTTTTTTAGAGTTGTGGATCAGAAAAGCACATACCTGATTGAGGTCACTACAGCTCATTGTAAAACAGTAGAGATTCAAAGAGTTTACTCTCTTGATCTACTACATACTTGTGGTTCTTTTAACATTGCTATGTTGCTTTTCAGGGTAAGGTCAGTTTCCTGTCACGTGTTTCAAAGGCTTGTGATTGCCCCACACAGAGGGACTACAACTTCAGTGCGTCCAGGGATCTCACTGTTCTATTTAGTTAAGTTTTTTGAAAAACAGACCTTGATGGCTACTCTCTATCTAGTCACTCTTCTGGCTGTTTTCTTTATAGATAGTGGCTGATAATATCAAGCAGTTAAGAAACATGTTCAGAACAACCACCTCGTAGTAACCATTGTTTCCATTACATACCTTCAACTTCAGAAAATCGTAGGTAACTCAAAGTTATGTTTCCTGGAATTGAAGGTAGCTGAAGAGTTCATTCTTGTTTTGTGGATGAGAAAATTAAATTTCAGAGAAATAGGTGATTTTTTTAATATGCCTGCCCACCTCAGACAGAGTGGAGAGGGGGCTAGAACCTAAATATTCTTTCTGCCTTTTGTAACTTTATTAATTTTCCAGGTTCTATGCATTGCATCTTTGAAGACAATTTTCTATGGTAGTGACAATTTGCAGGAAACCATGCATCTTCGTAAAACACTCATTTGGGAACTGCCTAGATCTCAGTAAGGAACCTGTTGTTAGCTTAGATGAAGCTCACCTTTTGTAAGTCAATAACTCAGTAAATTAGTATTTAAAACATACATTAATACGTATGCATAGTGCTCTAGACTCATGGGGAGTATTTTCTTTTTCTCTTCCTAAATAAAACACCTTGAATTCATTTAAACATTTTAAGATAAACATTTTGAAATCAGTTTGATATTAATTTTCTCAAAAGGAAGAAAGGAAGGAAAATCAGAGAAGTTTATGGCATGAAAAACCTATTAAATGGCTTTGTGATGTGTCAGTTTGGCTGGATTGAACTAAACTTCCCAGAATCCTCTTTCTTGTATGGCATGAACCACACGGGAGCTTCTTGGGAGATTTGGAAGCAAAAGGAAGCAGCAGCTATTTTGTAGCTCACACACACACACACACACACACACACACTCTCACACTCACACACACAGGACTGCTGATGTCCTGACTCACCCTGGAACAAAGCAGTGGCTGGGCCTCAACTGCCCTACCTCCCCTTGGGTTTTCCTTAGCTTCTCTGAGCCTTGGGCCTGGTGTGTTGCTTTAGCTCTATGACTAATGGCCCTGGTTTCTGCAACTATTAGTATTCATTTTCTATTGTTGCTGAAACAAATGATCACAAACATGGTACCTTAAAACAATTTCTTGGGAATTCCCTGGTGGTCCAGTGGTTAGAACTCTGCATATCCACTTCAGGGGGCCTGGGTTCAATCCCTTGTTGGGGATATAAGATCCTGCGTGCTGCACGGTGCGGCCAAAACAAAAACACAACAAAAAGTTTCTTATCTTACAGTTCTGTAGGTTAGACATCTGTCATGCATCTCACTGGCATAAAATCAAGGTCTTTTATTCAATCCCATGTTTTTTCTGATGGGGAAAAGAACTTTGCATTAGTGAAGCCCATGACAGCAGCATTATTTCTGTCAAAGCTGGAAAAAGGTAAATTGCGGGGAAATTTTTATTTTAAACACTTTTTCATGATTTTCTTCTTTAAAATCCAGGCAGCAATAATGAAAAAATAAGAAAACTATCCTTTAGATTAAACACCTCAAATATGAAGGTACTTGTATTAGTCATAGGCAAATAACATATCCCCTTAAGTATTAAGTAAATGTATAATCATGGGAAATGAATTTGCACAGCTTGGGGTTTGGGTGAAATTACTGACTTTTTTTTTTTTCTTTTAAGCAATGAAATTCTTCATGAAAGAGGTGGGATTTAAGTTTCTTTGGTAATGAATTAAGAAAAAACTTTGTTTTGGCAGGAGGTGTTTTTTTTTCCCCCTAATGTATTTCAAATCCACTTAGAAACATCTAGATTATTATTTTTTATCCTCCCATCTGAACATAAATGGAATGGAGTCATAGATATACAAGTGCAATCAAATCATGCAGGTAGTGTCGAAAATATAGTAATGTAGGCATAGTCACAGAATTCCCATATGTAACTGGCGCAGACAAGTCTTCCTCATGTGACTCTCACAGAGAAACATTGATCATTATGCAGAATTGCCTAGAAATATGACAGTCTGGAAATGTGGTGGATGCCCACCCTTTACACATTGGAAAAATCACGTCCAATTTATCTTCTTGTCTAACTTCATTCGAAACTTCTGCGTGCATTGCTCAGCTGGTGTGCTGATGCAGTTCCCAGAAGAACACTGCTCCCTCCAAAAGCACTTACTTTACCACCCACATCCTGGCTGGTGGCCCCCTGGGACACTGGCCCTCCTCTGTGAACCAGGAGTGGAGTGTGAACTCAATCTGCTACACACACAATGGCACATTCTTGGAGAGTGGCTGTCTAGACCCGTTTCCTTCACACCGTGGCTCGAGGGTCTTTTGATGGAGCGATTACTGGATGTTAAATTTCAGGTAGTGGCTTCTTCAGCTGATTCCTTACCCAGTTCTGACAGTGGCGTTGTAAGTGGCCTTCTTCCGCAGATTAGTGTGGTTGTTAATGTGCCCATACACATTAGCTTTAAAGTGAGTTTTCTGTCAGCTGAAGCCTTTTACCTCTTACCTGTTCTCTCTCTAGAAATGAAGAGGATTTAGTCTCTACTCCTTGCTCTTTTGCGGGGTGGGGGGTTGGTCTTCTGGACAGGGATAAAAGTTTTTTGGGAAAAATAACATATTCAAAACAAGTCCCAGACACCTAGATACTCCAGCTAGCGTCTGTGGGTTTTGAACTACTTTGAGGAAGTCCAAGTATCTAAAAGAACAACTTATGCCTTTGAATTCCTCAAACTCTGTCCATGGCTCCACACTTATTAGCCAAGCAAATTCATTTCCTTGTGCTTTATTTTATCTATCTCAAAAAAAGAGGTGGCCAATCAGTAAAGATAGCAAAATATGTGTTAAGAGTAAGGATAGAGAGATCAGAACTGAACAGGGAAAAACAAACCCTAAAACTATTCATATAGTTAAATACTGTGGCACATTGTAAGATAATACATATTTCTTGGAGCCAGAAACTATGGCTTACTTATGTTTGGTTTAGGAAAACCTACTTCCTCCTAGTATTGTACAAGTGTCATTCTACATTTTCTTCTATTTCTTTTATGACATTTTTTTGGCTTTGATTTTTAACCCAGCTGTAATATATTTTGATACATGTCTTAAGATAGGCATTATGTCTGATTATCTCAACATCAGTTATTGAATCCTCTTCCAATTAATTTAAAAGATACTTATATCAAATTCTAAATTCCCCCAAACACCTGGGTCTGTTTCTGGTGTATTGACTTTGCCAGGACCATGATGTTTTAGTTACTATAGCTTTCTATTGTGTTTTAATACTTGGTTTATCAACTAAAAACTGCCTTGCCTATTCTTTTAGAGATGAGCTATAGAGTCAACTTGTCATATTTATTAAAGAATTCAATTTAGGTTCTGATTAAGAATATGTTACATTTATAGAAGTATCTGGGGCAGTTGGCAATTTCATATTATTGAATGTCCCCATGCAAGAACATGGTCTATTTAGGTGCCCTCTTGTGTCTTTCTCTTCTTGTTCAGTTAGTACATAACCTGATTACATTTAGAGAAGAAACAAAACAGAAACAAAGCACTCCCATGATGCTTGAATTCAGCCAAACCACAAGCTCCTTTTGTGACTGATTGTTGTTCTAGAAGGGGTCAAATGATTAAATGTGTTAGTTTTTTTGTTTTTTCTTAAAGATTTTTTTTTTGATGTGGATCATTTTTAAAGTCTTTATTGAATTTGTTACAATATTGCTTCTGTTTTATGTTTTGTTTTGTTTTTTACCTGGGAAGCCTGTGGGATCTTAGCTCCCTGACCAGGGATCGAACCTGCACCCCCTGCAGTGGAAGGTGAAGCCTTAACCACTGGACTGCCAGGGAAGTCCCGAAATGTGTTAGTTTTTAAAATTAAAAAATAGATATGTAATTGCTTTGGCCATTTGCACATATAGTGTCAGTCCTCTTGTATCGCAAAATAACACTCAATAAATACTTGTTATTAGACAGGAAGTGTTGAATATTTTCTCCAGGCCTGTCAGCTTCTACCTCCGGTTTTATAACACTTCTCCTTATGGTCAGTAGGGGGCGCTCCCGCAGCAACAGGCCCTCTTTCAGTGCCACTGAATTCCCCCAAATTTCAAACCTTAGGAAGTACTGGTTTATAAATTATCAACTGCAGTTCTCACACATTCTAACAGACTCACATCTGTGGGCATTTTACGTAGAAGACAAGTAATGGGAGAAGGTGAGATCTTCAAAGTGTCTTGTAATCGAAGAAGGCCTGTATTATATAAGCACAGGAGGCTGCAAGGGATTATAACAACTTGTGTTTGGGCTAACGAGTGGAGCCTCTGCTTTTAGGGGCTGTTCTTTTGAGCCCTGGTGCCAGCAGACTACTTTGTGAGCTGTCAGTTTCCTGATCTTAGTCCTTTAAGGGCAACATTTTTAAAGTGGTGCTTTAAATAGGGTAGCCGAGCTCAGGAGAGCAATGAGTTGGAGGCTATGGAAGGAAACAGGTCTGGTTGCAGACATTTGAGAGAATTTTGATTCTCTCTACTGGCTTTGGAACAGTTGCCCTCATTGTTGAGGGTGGTGATGTCAAAGAAGTGTGCCACTCTCCACCCCCCCTACCAGGCTGAGCTCAATGCTTCTTCCTTATGCTTGGGAGCTTCTTCCTTATGCTCCCAAACCATCCAGAGTTTATTTCTACTTTGCAAATATCACATTTTGTGATATGCACCTGTGTATTTGCTGTATCCCCTCTACGTTCAGATACGTGAAGGCAGAATCATGTTGTACTCGTCTAGCATAGGGTTTGGTATACTATAGGCAGTTAATAATTATTTGATCAATAGATGACAGAAAGAAAGGAAGACAGGTAGAAGGAAAGGAGGAAAGAAAAAGGTGTCACAGGGTGGTAGATTGATATCGTAAGGTAAGTGAATTTTTAAACTGATCCAGAATCTGGAAATAACAACAGTAGCAAAACACACAAAATATTACTGGGTATAACCCAATACAAATGATAATAACAGAAAGCAAATGGTTTCTAATGAAGTTAGTAATAATATTTGTAATAGCAAATATAGAATGTGACCATAACTACCTCACTGTGAAATAAAGACCATTTGATATTTATGTATAATAGATTCCAAAGTTTAATTGCATAATGGAAAAGTATCCTTAAATATAGTGAGGTTCTAGAATGTAGTATTCCATGTACAATTTTACTAAAATCACTCATCTTACTGAAATTGAGATATTGAACAGTCAACTCATAATTCCCACTGTGGCTCTTATTTGAGTGGAATTTTTCTTATAGCTTCCTCTCTTAATAAAGCACCAAAATTATTAATCGAGGAGGTTAGTTCAGGTATTCACATTCATAGTTCCTTGGGTTACCTTTCCCAGTAATACTGTGAACTTTCCTTATCCTCAAACAACTACACGTAAGGGTATTTTGAGTCTTCATTCTTCTGGATAGTTCATTATCCAATAATCTAGTCTATATGAATTGTTCTTAGAACACCTAAGGTTAAACTGGATGATATAAATGCTGTTTTGAGTAGAACAATTTTTTTTTAATTAATTTATTTTATTTTATTTATTTACTTTGGGCTGCATCGGGTCTTTGTTGCTGCACGTGGGCTTTCTCTAGCTGTGATGAGCGGGGGCTCCTCTTCGCTGTGGTGCGCGGGCTTCTCACTGTGGTGGCTTCTCTTGTTGCGGGCCATGGGGTGTATGTGCGCGGGCTTCAGTAGCTGTGGCACACGGGCTCAGTAGTTGTGACTTGCGGGCTCAGTAGTGTGGCTCGCGGGCTCTAGAGTACAGGCTCAGTAGTTGTGGTGCACGGGCTTAGTTGCTCCTCGGCATGTGGGATCTTCCCAAACCAGGGCTTGAACCCGTGTTCCCTGCAGTGGCACGCAGACTCTTAACCACTGCTCCACCAGGGAAGCCCAAGAACAACTTTTTAAGATACCCCCACTCAAAAGGTTCATGCTTATTAATTTGATAAAAATAATTATCTATTTTTTCTGTACAGTATCGACTTCCTATATTTACCTAAATAAGCAGTTAAAATTATGAAAATCACCTGAGTCAAAGATTCATCTTGACAGTAAAAATTACGAAATGTTGTTTGATACATTGTGTTTCATTAACTTGATATATTATTTACATTAATTTCGTATAAAATTTTAAGTCCAACACAAATATAATTATCTGACTTTTTGTGTGTCTAGTGTGATGCAGTGAACAGAAAGTAGGTGGACAAAATGATTTTCACTGAAAAAAATTCAATTAGACAAGTATTGGTTGAACATTGACTTCAGAGGTAGAACCTGCTCTAGAGTATAGGGGTTCCAATTCCAGCTGTGCCACTTAGGTAGGAGGAACTTAGGCACGGGACTTTACCTCTCTAAGCCTCAGTCTCCTTATCTGGAATATTCTTTAAAGTAATTACAATCACTATTTTTAAGGTTGTAGGAGGATTAAATGAGCTAATTCACATAGAGCAATTGGCATAGGGCCGACAACACTGTAATCTCTCAGTAAATGGTAACTGTTAGATTCTCTCCATTGTTCTAGGCCCACGGGATAACATAAGAGATATTCGAGATACTGCCTATGTTTAAAGAGGCTACGCTATTGGGAATTCACTGGTGGTCCTTAGGACTCCGCACTTCTGCTGCAGGGGCACGGGTTCCATCCCTGGTCAGGTAACTAAGATCCCGCAAGCCATGTGGCATGGCCAAAAAAAGGAAAAAAAGAAGCTACATTATTAATAATACTTTCTCTATTATATTAAGAATCCTGGGCTCTGCACAGCGGTTGGAACATTTAAAAAATGATTCATTTAAAAAATATTCTTGCCTACACAATGTATCTTTCATATAGGTATATAAATTATATTTGATATGGGATATGCTTGTATTTTATTTGTTTTATTACCTTTTATTGTAAGATAAAGCACAGGTACAGAAAAACACATACACAAAAATGTATAGTTTAGGAAATTATTATAAGGCAACAGCCTTGAAACACCACTCATTTTAAGAAATAGAATATTGCCAGTTGTGATGGCTAATTTTATGTGTTAACTTGACAGGCCACAGAATGCCCAGATTAAACATTGCTTTCTGGGCATGTCTGTGAGGATGTTTCCAGACAAGATTACATTTGAAACTGTGGACTCAGTAAGGTAGATTGCCCTCTTCAATGTGGGTGAGCACCATCCAATCCACTGAGGGTGTGGATAGAACAAAAAGCGGAGAAAGGAGGTACTTGACCCTTTGCTCCTGCCTCGCTCTTGAGCTGGAATATATTGTATGTTCTCTCGGCCCTCAGACTGGGATTTACAGCATCAGCTCTCCCGCGTCTCCAGCTTAAGACCACAGATCAGATTGTGTGACTTCTCAGACTCCAGAATTGCATGAACTTATATACCTATATCTTTATCTCTGTCTCTCCATCTTCATCTCTAGCTCTGTCTCTGTCTCTATATATATCCTACTGGTTCTGTTTCTCTAGAGAACCCTGACTAATACAGCATCCTTTCCAGATATACCTCCAGGAGCATGTTCCAATCACAGCATTTTCCTCCCTGCAAAAGTAACCACAATCCTGTTGTGTATAGTGAGCATTTCCTTGCATTTCTTTATAGTTTTATCACCCAGGTGAGCATCTTTAGTTCAGCCTTGCCCATTTTATAAAACTTTATACATCTTTTATGCCTCTTTATTTAAATTTTATTGACGTATAGTTGATTTACGATGTTGTGTTATTCTCCGGCACAGCGAAGTGACTCAGTTACATACACACACATACACACACACACACACATACATATATTCTTTTTCATCATCTTTTGCATTGTGGTTTGTCACAGGATATTGAATATAGTTCCCTGTGCTATATAGTAGGACCTTGTTGTTTATCCATTCTATACATAATAGTTTGCCTCTGCTAATCCCAAACTCCCAATCTTTCTCTCCCCTACCCCTCTTTTATGCCTCTTTTAATCTATACCTTCCTCAACGATTTCTTTCTTCTTCTTACAATATATCTGTGAAGAACCCGGAGCATTTGACCTGTCCAGAGGCAACAGTCCCGATTTTGCTGACTCATACTCATAGTACAGTCCCGATTTTGCTGACTCATACTCATAGTACAGTTCAACATGCTCCTCTGTCCTTTGTATTTCCTGGAGATTGGCAGCTGGATCCTGACAATAAGACTCAGGTTCAATCTCTTTGACAATACTATGGTTTCCATCAAGAGGTTCATTATATTTGATTTTTGCTCTTTTGTAATGTTTATAGCAGTTGATGTTCAAAGTTTAGGTATATTAATTCACTGAGGTTGCAAAAAATGTAATACTTAATTCTATCACTTCTTTTTCATTTATTAGTTGGCATAATTTTATAAGGAGATGCTTTCTCTCATCTACTAATTGGCTACCCAATTCAGATAGGAGTGGAAGCATAATCATATGATTCTTTTTCTATTTACCCAGTTTTCAAGATAATGAAGCAGTTCTCTGTTATTCTGTGCCTATGACCAATTAGATTATCTTAAATATCATTACAAAATATAAATATATTGGTTGGGTTTCTATTGATTATTATTTTTATCCTTCTCGATATTCTTTGTCCTGCTTTTGGCCAATGGGCACTTCTTTCAAGTTGGCTCCAAAGTCTTCTGACATTATAGAATGGTCTTTCCTTGCTCTCTGGTACATCAAGATATTTCAGGTCATCTTGTATATTTCTTGCTCCTGACTTAGAATCAGCCATTTCTCCAAGAAGCACAGGTGTTTTTAAAAAGAAATAGTTTTTTAATAGGATGTATGCTTTAGGATCACTCAATGGAACTAGGCTTATCATTGTTTCTAGGCTTTTTCAGAGAATTCTCTCTAATATTTCCAATTCAAACACAGGACTACAGGGTTTATCCTTTACCTTGTCTATATTCCATCTGTATTTTCTTCTGTCTATAATGAGAATCTTAGTTCTCAAGGACTTAGGGGATGAACAAATTAGAATGTCCCAGAATTACTCACTTCCTTTATATCATGTTACACATGGACAGCCTCAGAATAACAAAGCGTCTATTGAGATCACCGTCATGATTACTGAAAGCAGTTAGGTTTGTTTCCATCTTCTCACCCTATTCTTCCCCTACCTTTTTCATGATAGTTGTATCTATATTATCAGCTCCTATGCTCTTTACCATCTAGAACAACTTTCTCATTAAATTTTAGTTCTGTAAGTAATGACATATTTAGTGTTCAATCCCAGTCCTTATGTCCATGTCCTTCTAGTCCTTTTAACTGTCTGAAGCTCACTCTCTTGTAAATTCTAAAGGGAAGACCTATGGGAATGAAATTCCCTGAGTTCCTACATGTTGACAGCAATTTGTCAATGGTCTTTATACATTTTACATTCTCTTCCCTTGAGTGTCTTCAATGTGTTCTTCATTTTTTTCCTGGTATTATATGCTCCTGTCAAAGAAGTCTCTTTATTTCCCCTTATAAATCATGTGCTATTTCAGCATAGATGCAAAAAGGATTTTTTTCTGTTTTCAAAAGCCCACTGGTTTTACTAAATTATGTGTAGATACTGGTTGTTCTGAGTCAATATTCTCAGGTACGTGCATTCTTCTAACATGTTGTTTCAATTTTTTTTTTCAGTTTCAGGAAAGTTTTCTTGAATCTTAGTGTTATGTTTATTTTCTTGTCTTTTTTCTTTTTCAGAAAATTTTTGACTATCAATAATATTTGTCACTTCTTTTTCCCTTTTATTTTTCAACGTCTTTCTTCATTTGTTTTTATAAATTGAGGTAAAATATACACAAGGTAAAACATACCATTTAACCATCTTTAAGTGAACAACCCAGTGGCATTAAGCACATTCACAATGTTGTGCAGTCATCACCACTATCCACCTCCAGAACTTTTTCATCTTCCAAACTGAAACACTCTGCCCATTCAACAGTAACTCTCCATTCTCTCCTCTCTCTTCATTTACTTTTGCTTTTCAAATGTTTCATTCTTTTTTTTTTAACATCTTTATTGGAGTATAATTGCTTTACAATGGTGTGTTAGTTTCTGCTTTATAACAAAGTGAATCAGTTATACATATACATATGTTCCCATATCTCTTCCCTCTTGCATCAAATGTTTCATTCTTTTCACCAATTTCTTAAGGCATTTTTTGTTGGGTTTATTTACTTTTGTGATCCTTCTATTTTGTGAGTATTCATTTCTAAAATGATATTTTTTCCTTTATTTTCAACTTTTCTTTAAATATATCATCTCATTTCCAAATTTTTCTAATTCTTATTTAGGTCTGTTGTTCATGTCTTGTACCATAATTTTCTTAATGTCTTTTAGCTCATTTTGAAATGCTACATTATAATTTTGATCTGTTTTTTTGAGTGTGTTACTGGAATATGGTAATTATTTATGGGACTGTGATTCTACTTCTTCTCTTTTTTTTTTTTTCTTACAGTAACTTACCATGGGATTTGACCTTCATAATTTTCTGTGAAGTTTAGTTTATGTGAGTTAGTTTTCCAGAGCTTCAGAAGGAGACTTGGCTTAGATGGATTTTCTAACTTTACTGAGCACGCTCTTCGATTGTTTTCACGTGGTATTAAAAAATATGGTGCCTTGGTTTTTGAGATTTCTTGGTTCTTTTTCTCTCCTGCACTTTATCTGGATGTTTTCTTTTCTTTGCATCCATTGTCCCATCCTGCTTGATTTTCGTTCCACTTCCAGCAGTTTTTGCTCACTGTAAAGCCCTGTCCTAAAAAGGATCTGCTTCATCACCTTTGAGAGTTCACAAGGATAGGAGTAGATTATATTCAATACTGATGAATATCGTGGCAATGGATAACTGATACATTGGCATCCTAGATCATAGAATGTAATGCCTATAAAACGTTTAAAGACCATTGGTCCCAACCCTGTAATATTACTGTTGAAGAAACCAAAGCCTGGAGTAAAAAAGTATCCAGACTAAAACATCTACAGTGCTTGCACATGTAGATGAAGACTTGATACTTTTACTCTTTCTTCTGTACCACATCTTGCCTCTGTTCCTTGAATAAGAAGTAGGATTTTGAGAAGTATCTTCACATAATATTTCTCACTCATGCAAATTCCAGTGCAGGTATTTCTGGTCAAACCTCAGACTGGAGAGCTATATGATGCTGCCTTCTTCAGACATGACATCCAAGGTTGCTGCAGAATGGGGAAGAGTTGGTGGGGAATGCAGGCTGCATATTTGAGTATCTTCTGATCACATTCCATTGGCTAGAACTAACCACGTAATTCTATGTATGAAAAGGGGGATTGGAAATATGGTGCCTGGATAGTCAGCTGTTTCCTAGAAACCTGCTATGAAAGGGGAAAATTAAACTTTAGGGGTCAGCTAACCATCTAGCTATAGAAACCTTTCCCAGAGAGATGCCTGTAGATTTCCTCTTACACAGCTATGGGCACACTTATCATTGGGGAGGAGAATGGGAAAACCATGACTGACTTAAACTAATGCAGATTTATCTTTCAGCTGCTTACAGGATCACCCTGCCTGAGTAATGAATATCTGAATGAAACTGAGGTTCTCTGGAAGAAGATTAACAAGATCTTCTAGTCACCATAGATAATGTCTTTTTCAAAAGAGTTATACTCGGCTGAACATGAGCAGAGAATGGACTTTAGCTGCTGATGCAGGGCAAGCTGATATGGAGATAATTAGAGAGAGAAAAAAAATTGAATGATCCTTGAACAATCATGGAATAATTCTGCATAGCTATCAACAAGTTCCATGTTCTACCTACAGATTCATTTTCAGTAGGATATTAAGGCTGAGTAGTTCTTTTAGCAAGGCTAATGGATTTTGTTTGATTTAGCTGTGATGTCTTTCCTAGATTACTTCAAGTGTATTTATGAGATGCTAGTGAGATTTAAGACCATGACACATAACCAAATTAACAGGTCCTAAGAAGAATCAGCATATAGCCTTGATTAAATTAGCTATTAATTAGCAAAGTGGATGTTCAGTCAGAGATTTTACTTCAAGGAAACAGCAAACAAACCTATTTTGAGCCAAAGAATGGCATAGACAATTATGAGGTTGTGAAGTGATAAATGGTTGCTACATAAATTAATGCACTAGACTTTACATATATGTCAAAATAGCATAATTTTTGCATCATTCTTTTCTAACTTTTAAACACACCAAATGGCACTTAATTTGGACAAATCTTTTGACTGCTCTGGGGATTAAAATGAGAGGTTAGAATTAGATGACCTCTGAGGTCTCCTTCAACTCTGTATTTTTTCAGGCTTTAAGTCTTAATTTTAAATAAATTATAACCTATGGTTAAACTATGACATCTTATTTCCCTTAGGTTCCTCAATGGCTAGTATATACTAGATCTTCAGTACATAGTTGATGAATAAGTGAACCTAGAGTCCTTTTCATTAGCTTCCATAAGAGAAAGGAGGTTAATTACAGTATTTCTCAATAGACATGACAGGGCTTACCTGGTGGTGCAGTGGTTGAGAGTCCTCCTGCCGATGCAGGGGACATGGGTTCGTGCCCTGGTCCGGGAAGATCCCATGAGCGGCTGGGCCCGTGAGCCATGGCTGCTGAGCCTGCGCGTCCGGAGCCTGTGCTCCACAGCGAGAGAGGCCACCACAGTGAGAGGCCCACATACCGCAAAAAAAAAAAGACATGATAGACCTACAGACTTTATTTTGATGACTGTTGTTCTTATAGCTGTTGATTTTAAAAGTCAGTCCAGTTCATGAGATTTCAAATAGGTCAAGTAGTGAGCGCCTGGGGTCACTTTCTTTGTATAATGTATGTTAGTTGTACTAAACCTTTGTTAATTTGATTTTCATTCATTTGATATTTTTGATGGTTTGATGGTTTTGGCTGGGCTGAATTTTTTTTTTTTTACTTCTTTCTTAAGTGATTGATGTCATAATCAAGATTTCTGGGAAATGTTTATACTATTAAAGAATAGCCTGCTTTATTAATTATTCATTTTGCATTATACATTATTAGTTATTCCAGAAATTCTTATTTACATATGAATAATAATAAACACAGACAAAGTAATCACTGAAGTATAAGGTAACTTTATTAGATTATTTTGAGTCACTTAAAAAATTTAAACTAATTCAAATGCATATTCTTGAAATTAATCCATTATATAGTCTTTTCACTAATTTTGACTGGTTCTCCTGTCTAAAGGTGAAATCTTTGAACATTTTGACATGTTTTACTATGGCAAAAATTGTAGATATCTGAGATAGGTTATCCTTTTTGGTTATAAGAAATCAAAATGCAGGGCTTCCCTGGTGGCGCAGTGGTTAAGAATCTGCCTGCCAAAGCAGGGGACATGGAATTGAGCCCTGGTCCGGGAAGATCCCACATGCTGCGGACCAACTAAGCCCGTGAGCCACAACTACTGAGCCTGCACTCTAGAGCCCACGAGCCACAGCTACTGAGCCCATATGCCACAACTACTGAAGCCTGCATGCCTAGAGCCCGTGCTCCGGAACAAGAGAAGCCACTGCAATGAGAAGCCTGCGCACCACAACGAAGAGTAGCCCCCGCTCCCTCCACAACTAGAGAAAGCCTGCGCACAGCAACTAAGACCCAACGCAGCCAAAAATAAATAAATAAAATAAATAAATAAATTTATTTTAAAAAAAAGAAATCAAAATATAGATAAAGTGCAATGGTTATCATAAAATTTTACTTTCAGAGTGGTTATTTGTATTTTATAACTGAAACACTTTCCATGACTGATCAAGTGCTTCCCAGTCTCTAGTGAGCCAAGATAAACTGTCTGCAGAAAATCTGGTTATGAATTCATCAAAAAGAAATTTCTTAGGCAAACTGGAGCAGTGGATAGGGAATTGGTGGAGATCATAATAGGTCCTGTACTGAGTTCTTCTGTGATATTTCAGCAAAATGAATGAAATGCAAACTAGTGTCTCTAGTCATCACATTTTTAATTAGTTCTAAAAATGAGACAATATATGTGCATATCAGGTCAACGTTTTGTGCTGACAATAGTTCTTTTAGTGGTAAACTTCCCACTCAAAGAGAATCCAACAATCCCTAAAGGAAAGGGTCACCCACATTTCTCTTAAACAGGGAAACGTACTTTCAAGGCCAGTATCTTTTTATGTAAATCATTAAGAAACAAAAAAAGAAAAAAATAAAGTAATACATTTCAAAATAGAGAAATATGTTTTAAGTTAGTTTTGCCACCCTCCAATCTCAACTTAAGATATTTTCAGAAACATTAACTTCTTTTCTATTTTAACTTAATATTTTATTTTCAAAGAGACTTACTAACTGATACATAAAGTCTTATGATATTGGATCCAGGTTGCTACAGGAAAGACTCTGAGGTAGTAGGGCTTAGCAGGAAAAATAAGAGATGATCATAGCTACCTGTGTTATTTAAAAAATTGCTTCTTTAAATGTGACCAGCTCATTAATATTAACATTGGTTTTTTTGTATTCCTGGCTGCTTTTCCGGGGTATCAGTTAGTTTTGCAGGCTGCTTTTCTTTGCTCCTTTATGAAAGCGGGTAAAGGGATTCAGTGTAGGAAACTATTCGAAAGAAATCTAAAACTTGAAACTTTTTTACTTCCTTAAATTAGAGCTACAGCACACCGCATAGACTTAATACACGAGGAAAAGAGTGTCCAGGTCAGGCAATTGCATGTTTTCCAATCCTGATAACATGCAGAGTGGAATCAAGACTCTCAATGTGAAAATTACCTTAGAAAAACTTATTTTTATGCAGAAAACAATTTTTAGAATATTATTTCATCCTGAATAATACTTTCAGATGTCCAAATTACCTTTTACTCATGGTTATGCTGCAAAAAGAAAAATTACAAGACGTTTGGCTACATCTTAGTTTTCGCATATGCAACACATATCGTTGCATTCACATGCGGTAGAGATCTTCAATAAAATATTGAAATGAAAATCATCTGCCAATGATGGCCTATTTGTGCCTAAATCTAATCTATAAATTGCTTATGTCCTGCTTCTGAGGTGCAGCGTACTTTCTCATAAATCGGGGGAAGTTTATCCTTTGAGAAGATGGATCAAGAGATGACAAGCTGTGGACCAGTTGGGAGCTCAGGAGTCCAGAGGAGGGGATTTTAAATGTGGATGGCAGGGGATCTCGTTCTGCTGTGGGTCTGCAGAATGTCTTGAAGTGGTTTTCAATGTTTTGGGTTTGACAGACCCAAAGTGTGTTTTGCTAAGCACTTTTCTCTTCATTTTAAGCCCATGTGTATTATAAAGGAAATTTAATCCGTATGTTTTTGATTCCTTTACACTTAACTCATCAAAATGTTGTTTTGTAAGAGCTGTTCGATGTCCAAGAGGCTTTGAGTCTTTTTATAACTTTTAAAAGCTTTTCTCCCTCCTTAGAAACAGGAAGTTGTGTTTTTCTGAGAGTAAACGAACTAAAAAATCCTAGAGGCTAGAGTTGGTTAGAAGACTTCCAACCTAGGCTAAAAGTTAAAATTAATAAAACAGGAGACACATATCACACTCACTGGGCGCTTGGTTCGTTCTAAGCATTTTTGGTGTTTCAATTTATTTAATTCTTGCAACTACCATGTATGGTGGGTGCTGTTACTATCTCTATTTTAAAAAAGAAGTTATGTCACCTGCCCCAGACTTACACAGCTCATAGGGGTGGAGCTGGATTTGAAACCAGGCAGGCTGGGCCCCTGTGTCTAAACATTTAACCACTATACTGTACTTCCTGTTTCCATAGTGTTACCCTGTGACTTAAGAATTTTGGACACTCCTTAAAATTAGTTATGTACCAATACTGTACTAGATACTGAGAAGGTCATGTTCTTGCCCCTAAGAGGGTTTATTCTGCAATGGGCACACATAGACAAAAACAAAACAAAATAAACAAACAAAACAAAAACCAAAAACGCTAAATGAAATACTGCATGTTTCTTCCATGTCATTTATTCATTCAACACACTTTTATAAGGTATCTACTGATGTCAGGCTCTCGCCTGCTCATTAGTGAGAGCAGTCCTGGAGCTTGTATCCTCATGGATAACAGATATTGTATTTCATCCCCCACCCCTTAGAGCAGAAATGGGGGAAATGGGCAAAATTCCTGGGTTGCTTCTGATATTTCCAACAGTGACAGAAGGTAAGGAGGCAGCGGGGATGACTTGCAGCCTCCCTCCCTCTCCTGTCCAGCCTGTGTTCTTGGCAGGATGCATTTCCTGTGGAAACTGGGGAGCATTTACAGGCTCCAGCTCTGCTCTTTAGGTGCCACTGGATATTTTCTTCCAAGCACAGCTCTTCCTTTCCTCAATGATGTTAAGAAGCTAGTATTCCTGTTTGTAAGATACAGATTTTATCCTCAAAAGTCTTAGTTAAATTGAAGAATACCCGGAAAACCTTTAGAGAAGGCTTTTTCACATTCATTAGTATAAATTGGTATGGTTTACTGCATCTGAATTATGAACAAAAGATTATAGCAAAAACTCCTAGGGGCAAGACGGGAATAAAGATGCAGACCTACTAGAGAATGGACTTGAGGATATGGGGAGGGGGAAGGGTAAGCTGGGACAAAGTGAGAGAGTGACATGGACATATATACATTACCAAATGTAAAACCAATAGCTAATGGGAAGCAGCCACATAGCACAGGGAGATCAGCTCCGTGCTTTGTGACCACCTAGAGGGGTGGGATTGGGAGGGTGGGAGGGAGGGAGATGCAAGAGGAAGGAGATATGGGGACATATGTATATGTATAACTGATTCACTTTGTTATAAAGCAGAAACTAACACACCATTGTAAAGCAATTATACTCCAATAAAGATGTTAAAAAAAAAAAGATTATAGCAAGAACTTGAAGTGTTACGTTATCTCATTAGGTTAATATTTATTTGAATCTTTATGGGTGTTTTTTCATCACAAAAGTAATACAAGTGTATTAAAAACAATTTGGAATGCAGAATCAAGTTAAAAAATGAAAATCTACCCACAAACACAAGTACAGCTGACATTCTGTTGGTTATAGATGTGTAGTTTAGTATTTTTAAGTGGCTATAATTGTCTTGCTTTTAGTTATACACTTACTTTTCCAAAAGCTTTTTTTCTCATTAAAAGCAAAGAAATACCATGTTTTATCTTTTAAAATGAAATATCACAATAGAATTTGAAACCTTGAATTTGGCTTTCCTTTAAACTTGAAGAAGTATACATTTTCTTAAAGAGAAGTCCACTTAAGATGCTCCCTGGGTAATCAGAATGACCAAGGCATGGCTCCCAATAGAGGGAAGTCACCCAGGGAAGTGTAGGCTGAAACATGGAGGGGCTGTGTGGTGTGGTGAGGTGAAGTCACTCAAAATGATATCCTTTCCTCAGGAAATGTGCCTTGGATTCCAAATCAAAATTCTTCTAAAATTAGATGGAAGAGTTTAGAAAGAACAAATACTACCAGGTGTATAAGACCCGAAAAGTGGCTGGAAATAATAAAAATTTGTCAAGCCTATTACAAAGTTGTGCTTTTTTCTCAAGTGCTCAAAAGAAGTCTTAGATTAACTGTATTTTGCGAAAATTATTTTTCTCATCAATGTTGTTTGTAAGAATGAACACCTTTAAAAGATTTAACCTTTAAAAGCCTCTAAAACGTTTATATAAAGTAAGCTTTAATACAAAATAAGCCTAGACACAAGTTGAAAGTGTTAAAAACTGTCAATTACCTCAAATAAAAGATAAAGCATAATCGTACTTTCATTTGTATTGAAAAGTAATATAGAAACATACTAAATAAAAATCAATGTTGAAAAAAGACTTATGTTTTTAATTTTTCCATGAAATCCCTCCAAGCAGCCAGGTTTTGTCCCTAAGTCCCTCTTGGCTTTGAGAATTTTATTCAGATGTCAAGGGAATTAAGAAAAACAAAATTTCTTTGAAGAAAAAAAAGGAAATCCTTGAGCCACGCATGTTTCAACCTTTGAATTATCTTGTTCAAATAATTACTTTTTCTCAGGTTTATTACAGTTTTTCATTTGTCTTCTCACATTTTTATCTTAAAATACTTTGTTGTCCTTTATTATATTAATTTTTAAGTTTAAAAATTTCAGTCTCTATCAAAAACAAACAAAAATTAAAAACCCATACAGATTCCAGTTCTAATGGGCTAAACTTGATAGCAACGTCAGACTTGCCATGACATCTGTTGCTGACTGTGCAAAATCGGTGGCGGGAATTGAAACGATTCAGTTTGCCAAAATAATAATCTGATTCTACAGCTAACTGATGCAGTCTGGTTTACCAAACTCTGAGTCCTATGTCTCCATTAGGGTGGAGAAAGACAGTTATCACAGGTCCCTGCTTTGTCTCATCTTTGTTTTCATACTGTGACCCTGCCTTCTCTCTGCTCAGGAAAGGAAGGACAGAGAGAGCTGGAAAGGTACAGAAGGGCTGAGGGAAATTAAGCCCAGGAGCATCATCCTCTATACTGTATCACCAATATATGAAACTGAATATCCACTGCAGACCTCTTTAGATCTGAATGGATTCCTAGTTTATCTAACTCCCACGCCAGAGGCAACTTAGTCTATCCTGAAATGTGGCTCACAAAACAGTCTTATTTGAAAAGAAAGAAAAAGATGGGAAAAGCGAGAAAAAATTCAGGTTTCCTAATCTGAGAACTAATTGCCAAAGATATTGCATAGCTCATCTGGAAGGACAACGTCAGGCTAAATTAAGTAAAAACATTTTATTCCCCACAAGTTAAAAATACGAAGCTCAGGTTTTACAGAATTCTTTTATAATGTATTCTGCTATTTTTTCTGGCTTTGATTTAAATTAATATAGTCAGGAAAGCATTTAGAGAGATGAGGTTATGTCAATTTTTGTACTTCCAAGTTTTGCTCAGGTTTTTAATCAGAAACTGGATAGTTTGGGGAACCTGTCATTTTCCACATAGAAAAATGTTTGTGTTTGTGTATGTTTGTGTGTGTGTGTGTGTGTGTGTGTGTGTGTGTGTGTGTATTCAAGAAATACTCCAATACACAACCTGAACTGGATTGGTCATGTCTGGAGTACCTAGAACCTTTTGCTTTGAGTCTAGACGCTCAGGTAACTGATTCAGCCAATGAGTGAAAATAACAGTAAGGACATGGCTCTTTAGTTGCACGCTAGTTATGTGTGCAGTTACTGCCTTTGAGGGTTGAACTTTCCAAAGGAATCCTGGGAATTTAAAAGAATTCCCAAAGAACTTGATTCCCAAAGAACTTCCAAAGGCAATGGATTCCCTACATATATATTTCCTATTTCCTCTTCTTCTCCCTCTGCCCTCCTCCTCCACTTTTCCTACTTCTCATTCTCCTTCTCCTTCAGTTTCTTTATCTCTCACTTTTGACAGTCACACATCATAAGTCTGCTTACTTATGACTATCCTACAAAATATAAACAGCAAGTGTACAAGAATACAGTGACAGAAATGCAGGACTTCAACATAAAAATCAATTCAAATGAGCTCTTTCCCTCATTGAATCAGGAGAACAATTGTTAAAATAAGAGCCAATTATGTGGAGAAGCAAGAGTGGAACTAGGTAATGAGAAGATAAAGGACACATGAGAGGTGACAAGTCCAATTAGGGAAATGGGGGAAAGCCTTCCTGAATTTGGGTTTTGGATCATTGAATCACAAAGTGGCTCTTACCTTCTCTCAGCCATGGTTAGGGTTACAACACCTCCTATAAGTCTTTCACTTCAGTAGAAACAGGGCAGGAAGTTTCGAGGCTGGAAATTAGACGGGTGCAGCCAGGGTACCTGAAGTTTTAGAGAATCTATGAGAAAATCACCTCACAGTGATGCTGAAAGAACTAACTGCAGGGTCCTTAACTATTACTCCTTTTCCTATAGTTGTTCCTCTGGGCTGGGCCTGTAACAGACCTTTGATTCCTGCCTTACGCAAGTTGTAACTGGTTTAGTAGTAGAGGGAGAGGAGGATGAGAATGAAGCCAGCAGAGAGGATGGGCCGGGGCACTTTCTTAGTGCTCTTAGAAAACGAGGGTATGGACCACAAAAACAGCATCCTGCCTGGGTAGAGGCTGCGGAGGGTGGAGCCACCGATGGGAGCATCTCAGAGGGGAGAAGGCATCTAACTGGAGACAGAAGATGATGCACATGGCATGCAGGCCAGGGTTGCTGAAATGAAAGAGAGGGAAAGCCACTCAGCAGAAATGTTGCAAAGGCAGGGGGAAGGGAAAGGAGAAAACTTAGTGAACATTTGAAGATTACTTATTTTGTGTTAAGCTCCATCGCAGGTACTAGAAAGATAAGTCATTGAACTATTACAAAACTTGACAAGAAAGGGAGTTTTCATTCCCATTCCATAGATTTCCATATCTGAGGAGTCTAGATTTCTAATAGATTTACAAATAATGAATTTTGGAGACCTTTATTAATTTTTTTTTTGCGGTACGCGGACCTCTCACTGTTGTGGCCTCTCCCGTTGCGGAGCACAGGCTCCGGACGCGCAGGCTCAGCGGCCATGGCTCACGGGCCCAGCTGCTCCGCGGCATGTGGGATCTTCCTGGACCGGGGCACAAAACCACGTCCCCTGCATCGGCAGGCAGACACTCAACCACTGCGCCACCAGGGAAGCCCAGAGACCTTTAATAATTGGAACAAGAGAAGAGGTTAGATTAGAACCCAGTCTGCTTATTATCATCATTATTAGGCTGCTTCAAGCTGCTGTCTCACAGTTTCCTGTTTCTCTATTCTTTCTCTTTTTCCTTTTTTTAGGTTCTTCTCTGTGTGTTTCAATTTAGATAGTTTCTATTGCCCTGTCTTCAAGTTTACTAACCTTTTCTTCTACACTGTCTAATCTGCTCTTAGTCCCATCCAGTCATTTTCAGCTCAGAATTTCAATTTTGGGTGGTTTTTTTTTTTTTTCTAATCTTTCATGTCTCTCCTTATCATGTTTATGTTTTCCTCCACTCTCTTGGACATATGGAATATATGTATAATAAATGTTTTAATGTCTTTGCCTACTAATTATGTCATCTATATAATTTCTGAGTCTATTTCTATTGACGGATTTTTCTTTGAATTATGAGTTACATTCTTTTGCTTCTTTTCATGTTTGGTAATTTTTTATTGCATGGCAGATATTGTGACCTAGTTGGGTGCTGGATATTTTTCTATTTCTTTAAATATGCTTGAGCTTTGTTCTAGAATGCAATTAAGTTCCTTGGCAACAATTTGATCCTTTCAAGGCATGCTGTTAGGCTTTGTTAGCTGGGGAAAAAGTAGCATTTAGTCTAGAGCTAATTTTTCCCCACTACTGAGGCAATACCTTTCTGAGTACTCTACCTGAGTCCTTATATATTATGAAGATTTTTCCATGGCTGATGGGAACATAAACTCTTCCCAACCTTGGATGAGCTCTAAGTATTGTTCTGCCTGTTTCTTTCCTGCAAGTCTTTCCCCAGTATCAGGCAGCTTTCTCACACATATGCTGACCAGAGTTCAGCTGAAAACCCTGGGGAACTCTGTGTAGTTTCTCTCTCTCTTTCTCTCTCTCTCTCTCCATCTCTATCTCTAACTTTATCTCTCTCCCTCTCTGCAGCTCTCTCCTTTCCATGAAATGTATTCACTCCTTTCCATGAAGCTCTGTCCTTGCTAGTACTCTACTCTTCAAATCCTAGCTGTTTTGTGTCCCTGAATTCTCAAGCCTGTATCTTTAGCTTGGGGAATCTGATGGGCTCTGTCTGAGTCTCCCCTCCCTTCCCTATGGCCTGGAAACTCTCCATAAACTCTCTTCCAGTCTCCTGTTATTCCATCCAGTGCAGGGCTCACCACATTTGTTTTCTTTTCACCAAAGATCACTGTCATGTACTGCCTGCTGTCCAGTGTCTGAAAACCATTAATATGTAAGTTATGTTCAGTTTTCTAATTGCTTAAAGAGGAAGGTCTCTGTTCCTTCATCTTGACCAGAAGTGGTAGTTGCTTCATTATTCCTGGGTAGTCATTTGCTCCTTCCTTCCATCCTTTCCTGTCTATGGTCCTTTCCTGCTTACTTTATCTGTGACTGACTAAGATGTCTTAAGAGCTACCTGCTTACTTTTTAGATGTACACACTCATATTATAGAGCAGAATACTTTAAAAAAATGTTCTTCTTATTATACAAGTACTACATGTTTATTTGGAAAAAAGTAGAAAATAAGCAAAAATCACCTTTAAGTCTTCTACATTGAGGTTATTATTCTGACATTGACATTTCCTGATAGACTGACATATGCAGCAAAAGAGAGTTCTATTTAGAACAAAAACTTACTACTCACTCCAGTTTGGGGAGGAGCAATGCCATCTCAGAGCTAGGGGATTCTTTTATTGGGAAACACCATCATGTTTCTCGGTGGAATTTTCTGATGAGGTCTCATGAGCATGTCATAGGCAAGTAGGTGAGAAAAGAGAGGACTGAATTTTTCTTCCTAATAAAAAGGCAAATCTGTAGTGTTCCAGAGGAAAGTGGAGAAGAGGAAGAGAACATAGAAGGCTTTAAAAAAAAGAAGCCTATGATGAAGGTAATAAACTGTGGTCTAAGGAGAGAAATTTCCTGTGGCCAGGAATTGTTTAATGAAGTTTTAGAATATATATCTAATATTTAGTCATTGCTATTTGTTTTGTGCCAACATTTCTGAAATTTTAACCACAGTCTGCTTACACTTTTGGTGCTTTGGGGGAATTCATTCCTTTACCAGATATTTTCTGAGCCTCTACTCTGTGCCAGGTACCATTCTGGCATTCTGGGTACTTGGGATACAACAGAGATCCCTGTCCTTTGGAGCTTGCTTTTGGATAAGGATCGAACAGTATAAAAGAAAAATAATAAATAGGTAATTTTTATAAAGTTTTATAAAGTAAGAAGTGCTATAGAAAAAAAGAAAAAGTAGAACAGAAGTGTGGATAGGCAGGGGGTGAAGGGGGTAGTTTACAGTTTTAAATAGGATGATTAAGATAAGCAAAGACTTGAAGAAGATGGGGGAGCTAACCACGTGGATCTTTGAGGGAACAGTGATCTCAGCAGAGGGCATAGCCAATGCTAAGGTCTTGAGGCAGAAACTGCTTTTTGTGTTAAGGACAGCAAGGTGACCAGCATACTGTTTCATTACTCATAATCAGAAAAAGAAAATAGACATGTATACGTTCAATTCAGGTGTGCTTCAGTAAGTCCATAAATTTTAGAAAAAAGAGAGGTATTTTCATCTAGGAGCAAAAGCAAGAAATCCAAGTAGCTGTTGCCTGGGGGGAATGAGGTAGGATGGCTATCAGCAACGAAATAGTAAAAATGGCTCCAAGATGCCAATAAGATATTTCTCAAATGTACTCAGATTTGTTATTGATACTATCTTAGTAGTTAATCTCTCTCTCTTTTTTTTTTTACAGTGAATTCTGGCTAAAAGTTTTCTTTTCTTTTCTCTTCTTTTCATTGGAGTATAATTGCTTTACAATATCATGTTAGTTTCTGCTGTACAATGAGTTGTTAATCATATAGTTGTTCTGTCCAAGCCCCTGTCTGCCTCTGCAGTATAGAGGTCCTTTGTAACTTTTTGTCCCTCTTTTTTTTCCCCCTTCCTTCTGATGACAGGCTCTTCCCATTGTGAGCACATCAGCCAACAGGCCTCAACTACCTCTAACCCTGGAGTAGGGGCCATGGGTCAGGCTGAGAATCAGAGTATTTCAAACTCTTGGCCACAGCAGTTGGTTCTGGGATGGGCAAGTTACACGATCCAGACAGATTTGGGTTTTTCTGAGAAATGATGTGGATACTGGGAGATTACACTCCTTTTTAGGAACACTGGCTACAAATATGTTATGAGCCTGGTAGATGTTTTCCTGACTTGGAAAGTCTTCTTAATGAAAAGCGGAACTGAGAAGGGAGAACCAGAGGGAAAGAGAGACACGGAAGGAGAAAGAAACAGAGACAGGAACAGAGACAAACATACAGACAGAGACAGACTAATGACATTGAAACCTTGAATCCAGCCATGCTGGAGGTCAGCACTGCCCCCTTGGATTACTCATTATGTGAGCTAATAAATTTCCTGCTTAAACCAGTTTGAATTGGAACTTGAGTTGCAAGTTCCATCACCAAAAAATCCTATTGCATGACAACTCTTGCCCTCTCTGAACTTTCCCCAGAGTGTTTCTGGGAGTCCCAGGAGGGGTCTCACATGCCTCTAGAATTGGTCTGGGTTTTCCCTCTCTGTTGCCACATTTTCAGCCGTGGCTCAGAAGAGGTTCTGCTACTCCCAGAGTGAGCTAAGCCTGAAATCTGCCAGCCAGTGTGTCATTGTCTCTGCAGAGCAGAGTCCCCTTCACGGGCTGAGAATTCCTGCTGACTGTTCCGGGCGGTTGCTGAATGTGAAGAAGCCTCCATCTATGTTTTCATTTAGAAATCCCAAAGCAAGGTGAGCCCGAGGCGTGACTAAGTAGAGTGGCGACCGTGCTGTCAGTGGCCACATTCACCCATGTTCAGAGAGCCTGAGCCAGGCTCCATATTTGGGGCCCTCTTCCCTGTAACTTCGGGCTCCACTAGAGCGCAGCTCATGTGCAAGTTTCCTTCCCCTATAAGGGGACAAGCCTCAGGCACCCTGACTCCCCCCACCTCCATTGCTATTTGGCTCTCAACTGTCTTCTTAAATTCAGCTGACATGTCTGTATAGATGCAGCCATTGACACTGTTCTGATTCTGTTTAGTTTGTGTTTTTCCCAAGAGGTATCTCATTCCTGAGCAATTCTGATACAGTCGGTTAGAGAGAGGGCCGCTGTGGGCGGGGCTGGTGTAGTCGCTTATCACTTCCTTGTGATTTTCAGACCTTGATTCTGGTTCAATGGGATCAGTCAGCTACGTACAATATGGCATGAATTTTGATTGCTGAGGTTGAATAGCACTGAATTGATCAGCCTGCCACGTAGGCGGATATTTGTTTTTGAGCCAAGACTATAACGACAGACTGTTTAAAAATAAAAAAAACAAAAACAGTCTCAAAGAAACTGATGTATTGGTGACTTGTCAAGCTACAGCAGCATTTTCGCAAAATAATCAGCCTTATGATAGTTAATATTGTAACAGGCATATTCAGCATTTCTTTAGGGCAGACACTATGATAGCTACCTTCTTACTCTGATTTGATTTGGAAAGGAGCTATGCAATGCACTTGCTAAATTTGCAAGCAAAATCTGGGAGCAGGGGTTGAATAAAACCTTTGGTAAATCTATGAAGCTGCCGAAAAGTTTTCCATTCAATGAGGTCAACTTCAGGATTATGTATCTGGTTTGAAGGTCTGGGGAGTAGTTGATGAATCAAACACCACAGCACATATATAAGGGTATGGCTGTGAAGAGAGTGGTGGCTATTAGGATAACTCCCTCATGCTTTTTTATGGAGAATCAGCATTTGACACTGTTAGACATTTAATTTAGAAGCCTAAAGAAGACCAGAGTTGAGAAAAACATAAAGTATTGAAGCATTTTTTTTCCTGTAAGGTTGGAAGATTGTGCTTTCAAGTTGCTGGATAAAGACAAAACCTTAGAAGTAACCAGCAAAACCCAAACACCCGTAATCACTTAACACACTTGGAACATCCCAGTGAAACAAACACGCCATGCAGGATTTGTGACCGTATCTCTTGCTTATCCTTTCTTGTACCTTGTGATGTTTCCATCCATCTCTCTCAAGCCTACTTGGTGGATCTCAGAAGAGCCCTCTTGCTCTGCAGTGAATCTGGCATTACCACTGTCCAAGTCTTCAGGTTCAGTCCCGGCTCTAGGGTACCATACCGTGATTCGTGTGACCCACTTTGGCATCGTGTAGCTGACCCAGCAAAAATGGATTCCAGCATCTAAGGGAAGTCTCTGCCCCTTACTCTTGCTTCCGTCTCCTGCCGCGCACTCCAAAACATGTTGAAATGCTAAAAGAATGCAAAAGAACAAATGGGAACTTAAAATGAAAAGAGTTACTTGATAGACTTTGTTTTCCTTTCATAGCACAGTGTGTTGAAGCGGACCTGATTTCTGAGTCACTGAGTGCACAGTTCGGCACCCTGTAGTGGAAAAAGATCCAGTGATTTGTCAGTCGTCCTGACTGGCCAAGAGAATTGCCTCTGGCCACTGATGCCCTGTGATGGGAACATTCGGGCCAAGCCTCTGGTACTCTGGTGGTGGTGTTGGAGTACGAGCCACACCAACTGGATCTGTGCAGCCACTTTTTGTTGAAATTGCGGTGCAGAACTTAAATAGAATCCTTCCTAAACCTAAGGCCCAGTTCCTCATTGCAAAGTTCGCTGTCCTCAGAGATGAAATACCCATCTTTGTTAAGGTTTGCCAGTGTTAAAATTTTTTCAGGGACTTCCCTGGTGGCGCAGTGGTTAAGAATCTGCCTGCCAGTGTTCGATCCCTGGTCCAGGAAGATCCTACATGCCGCAGAGCAACTAAGCCCGTGCGCCACAACTACTGAGCCCACAGGCCGCAACTACTGAAACCCGTGCACCTGGAGCCTGTGCTCCACAACAAGAGAAGCTCCCACTCACCGCAACTAGAGAAAGCCCATGTGCAGCAATGAAGACCCAATGCAGCAGCCAAAAATAAATAAAGTTAAACATTTTTTCAATATTTTATTCATACTTTTATTAAGTAATATGAGTTATATGAAAAAGGACCAACACCTAGAGGAATGGATACCACAGAGGTGAAAAATCATCGCCTAAACATTTGTACTGTTCTCCAAATGGTGGCAAAGGAGGGAGGTAAGCACGTAGGACACTAGGGAATTCCTTACTTTTTTCTTTGTGGAGTTTTTGGCTTTTGCCACGAGCTTCCTTTAACTTTAACTTTAACAACTAGAAAACATCACCCTTCCCTTGGTTTTCTTTTCCTCTTCTTTTCACCAGGAATCTGTAGACAAGGATTTTTTTTCGTCTTTTAATCAAACATTCCTCTCAGAATCAGGGCCCTTTTCCAGGGTGGGCAGATACCTTCTCAACAGGCTGTAGCTCCTTACTATTTTCTGTTTCTGTGTGAATCGTCGATTCTCGTGATTATTTTCACAACCAGAAGAGTCTTAGATGCTCGTTACGGATTTTTCAGAAGGTAATTTGTGGGGCAACTGTGACTTGTAATAGCACAGAACCAGCCCACGTGCTGCCACTTGCCGTCACTGTCCACGGCAGACATTACTAACCCATTGTGGCATATGCCTTCCCATAGATTTGAGTGTCCTTCAGAATCTTTCTCAGTGGCATGCTCCAGACAGCTACTACCAATCAGAACTGGTACATGAAAGGACTCTTTTTTGCCAGCCTTTGGCTCCAGTGTTTCTTGTCAGTCTCCGCAGAGTTGCCGAATCTGGTTCTTCAGGATGGAAGGAGGTGAACAGGGATTCCCCCGGCTGGAAGGTACTTCAAAAATACTTATTTCCTGAGCCTCCTGAATCAAAGCAGCACCTGGATTTAGGGACTCTGCAAGAATAACATCTGGGGAAGTCATTTCCAGCCATAGGGAATTCCAGTTCCAAGTAGCCAGGAGAAGGCAACCAGCATGAGAATCTGATAGACGCTGCTATCACGGAGGGCTCTGACTTCTTGTTTAACTAAGCATCACCGCTTCTCTCCACTCTTGGAAGGACTCTGGGTATAACTCTGTCCTGAGATGTCCCTGCCACAACAACCTGAGTTTACAGAAGAGGATAGTAAGCTGAGAAGTAGCAAAACAGGCTAGAGCTGCCTTTCAGAATAAAAGAGGAAGCACGAGGGAGCCAGACAGCAGGGAAAACCTCATTAATGGCAATTCATTGATAAAATACCTTTCATCATTTGGACAAGGCAGGGACTTCAGTTCATTTCTGTACTATCTATGAAGAATTGTAGGTAAATTAGGAGGACAAATAAGATCATGCTGCGTAAGAGAACAAATTGCTTTGCACAGAGAAACCCATGTTATTGAATATAACTGAGAACATAAAAATTGCATTTTATTTAAAATGTTCTTTAATTCAGACTTTTTTTTTTTTATGGTACGCGGGCCTCTCACTGTTGTGGCCTCTCCCATTGCGGAGCACAGGCTCCGGACGCGCAGGCTCAGCGGCCATGGCTCACGGGCCCAGCCGCTCCGTGGCATGTGGGATCTTCCCGGACCGGGGCACGAACCCGCATCCCCTGCATCGGCAGGCGGACTCTCAACCACTGCGCCACCAGGGAAGCCCCTAATTCAGACTTTTTCATAATTAAGGCCAGTTTTACCCAGGTGATCTGAATTTGTTTTTCCCAGAACAGGCCCATTCCAGGCTTCGTAGAAAATACTGCCTGCTTGCTGTAGGTAATCCCCACACCCCAGAGGCTCTCTGTGTTGACCAGCCTGGTTCCTGATCTGCTTTCGAAACCAGCTGGTATCTAGTTCCCTTCTGTGCATCTCTTCATCTTCTACCTTATCAGTAACTCCTGACTCTTGGCTCCATTTCCCAGGATACCTAGAGTGGTGCCTATCGGCACCATTTTTCCAACAACAATTGCTCACTTCGTGTCTCTGTGTCATTTTTTGGTAATTCTCACAGTATTTCAAAATTTTCATTATCATTATACTTGTTATGGTGATCTGTGGTCAGTGATCTTTGATGTTACTGTCGCAAAAAGATTATGACTCACTGAAGACTCAATGATGATTATCATTTTTAAACAAGAAGGTATTTTTAAAATTTAGTTATTTATTTATTATTTTTTCATTTTTTTTGGTTGTGTTGGGCCTTTGTTTCTGTGCACAGGCTTTTCTCCGGTTGTGGTGAGCAGGGGCCACTCCTTGCTGCAGTGTGCTGGATTCCCATCACGGTGGCTTATCTTGTTACAGAGCACGGGCTCTAGGCATGCGGGCCTCAGTAGTCATGGCACACGGGCTCAGTAGTTGTGGCACACAGGCTCAGCACTTGTGGCTCACGGGCTCCAGAGCTCAGGCTCAGTAGCTGTGGCGCACGGGCCTAGCTGCTCCGCGGCATGTGAGATCCTCCCTGACCAGGGCTCGAACACGCATCCCCTGCACTGGCAGGCAGATTCCCAACCACTGCGCCACCAGGGAAGCCCCAAAGTATTTTTAATTAAGGTATGTATATTGTTTTTTTAGATATAATGTACTGCACACTTAGTGGACTATAGTATAGTGTACACCTGACTTTTACATGCACTGGGAAAACAAAAAAATCATGTGACTCACTTAATTGCAATATTTGCTTTATTGCAGTGGTCTGAAACCAAACCCACAATATCACTGAGGTTTGTCTGTACAATGAATATGCCTAAGGGAACTCACAAGCAATACATAAGAAAATTCACAAGCGTGGTTCCAGTTAGGATGGGTTGAAAGTAGGAAGAGGGAAGTAGGCGAATATGAGACAGAGGTAAGGGACTTTTCATTGTATGACTTCTTATTGTTTATTTTATTTCTGAAAGATGTTAAGGTAATACACACTTAATGAATTAAGTAAATGAATTGGATTTAAGAAGAAAAATAATGACATTGCCCAGAACAAAGGAAACTGCTCATTCTATGAAATCAAGTACTTTGGATTGAATAAAAATGCACTGGAAAGGGCTTCCCTGGTGGCGCAGTGGTTGAGAGTTCGCCTGCCGATGCAGGGGACACGGGTTCGTGCCCCGGTCCGGGAAGATCCCACATGCCGCGGAGTGGCTGGGCCCGTGAGCCATGGCCGCTGAGCCTGCGCGTCCGGAGCCTGTGCTCCGCAAGGGGAGAGGCCACAACAGTGAGAGGCCCACGTACTGCAAGAAAAAAAAAATGCACTGGAAGGATACCAAGGCTAGTGTCACAAAGTTTTCTGTTCTTTTTATTTTAAGCTGCCTTAAATCAGTTTAGGAAATAGAGAACAGACAAATAAACAAATGTGTATGTTTATGCTAAAATTTGTTGATCAGTCTTGACTTATCTAGACAGACCAACAATTCCTTTAAGTTAGGAGGTGGGTGTTACCTCAGAATTATGCAGAGACTCATTGGTCTAATTGGTACCCTCTCTTGAGAGATGTTCACTGGGGGTCTGTGTGCTGAAAGAGTGATGGGAGGCATTCTGGTGTTCCATACAGCAAGAGAAGAATCTATAGGGTGGATAAACAACAAGGTCCTACTGTAGAGCACAGGGAACTGTATGCAATATCCTGGGATAAACCATAATGGAAAAGAATAGGAAGCAGAATATAGATATGTATAAATGAGTCGCTTTGCTGTACAGCATAAATTAACACAACATTCTCAATCAACTGTACTTCAATAAAATTTTTTTAAAAAAGACAAGAGGGGCTTCCCTGGTGGCACAGTGGTTAAGAATATGCCTGCCAATGCAGGGGACACGGGTTCGAGCCCTGGCCCAGGAAGATCCCACATGCCACGGAGCAACTAAGCCCATGTGCCACAGCCACTGAGCCTGTGCTCTAGAGCCCGCGAGCCACAACTACTGAAGCCCGCGTGCCTAGAGCTCGTGCTCTGCAACAAGAGAAGCCACCGCAATGAGAAGCCCGCGCACCACAAGAGTAGCCCCCGCTGGCCACAACCAAAGAAAGCCCATGCACAGCAACAAAGACTCAATGCAGCCAAAAATAAAAATAATAAATAAATAAATTTAGAAAGAAAGGAAGGAAGGAAGAAAGAGAGAGAGAAAGAAAGAAAGAAAGAGAGAGAGAGAAAGAAAGCAAGAAAGCAAGCAAGCAAGAAAGGAATCTCAAAATCAAATACGGTAAAATTCAACTTTTCACTAGAAACTGAGTTACTCTGAGGGGAAAACACACTCTTCTTACCTGACACTGCCAACAGTGACCACTGTCTTTGTGGTGTGAAAGGAACGTCACAATCAGAAATCATTCTCACATTAAGTGTAAAGTTTATTACTGCAATTGTACCATTTTACTTTTAACAATGGAAGAACTAGAGATCATAAATTTCTCTTATACATACCTACCTCTAGAGTAGGGTTACTCTATACAAGAGCATAAAGTGTATATGTTCTAAATCCAAACAGAACAGTTTCCTTGAGATTCCATTTAAAAAAGAGGTCCTGATGAAATCCACATGTCTTACATTCAGCCAAAATGATGTTGATTGACAGGGGAAAGAACTTCAACAACTGGCAAGAAATAGGACTTTATTGTGGACTGAGGAAGTTTACCCCCAAATCATGAGGCTGAGATGGAAGTCTTAAGTCCTTTAAGTTCTTACCAGAGTCATTCCCAGCTCCTGACTTTCGCTGACATCGATGGCTAAATTATTTTTCCACCCTCACCCTCTGGCCAGGAAAGTCTGCCAGAGCCATCTTTGTGCTCAGTATCTCTTGGATGAACTATTGTAAAGTGATGAATGGGGTGTAGAGACAGGGATGGGGAGGTGGAAGGGGAATGAGCAGAACAGACTATAGAGGTTTTCCTAAGCCGCTCAGGCCTTGGGTTGAAAGAATTTCAAGAGGCTATCCTGTTATCTTTTTCTTTTTTCTTTGGTAACAATACTAGCAGTTTCTGGGAGATGATTTAAATTAACATTGCTACCTTAAAATATTTTCAGTCTCTTCTTTTAAGCAATAAAACCTCTTTGCTCAGTAGCTCTGTTCCTTTGAACTCTTCGGAAGGGTTAGTTTAATCAAGGATTTGCATTCCTGTTCACTCCCTACATATTAACTGAATATGTCTGAGATAGTTATTCATAGCTCTCTCATTTTCTGAAAGAATATGTGTGTGTAATATATATAAATATTTACCTGTTACTTAGTATCTGTTTCCCTCTATTAGAACAAAAACTACATAATAATAGATGCCTTGTCTGCCTTATTCCCCTCTGGATCCCCTGTACCTAGCATAAATCTTGGCACACAGCAGGTACTCAATGGATATTATTGAAAGATATATCTGGGTTCAAACCTAAATTCTGTCACTTAGAACTTTCTGTTCTTGGATATGTTAATTAACCTGAGCCTGGGTCTCTTCATCTATACTAATAGTATCTTTCTCATAGAGTTTTTGTTGCAGTTAAAGAGTGCTTAGTGAAAAGCCTGGCAGATAACAAGCATTTATAAAATGTTAGCTGCTTGTGGTTGCCAGCTCTGGGCCACCTGTGGCTTCTTTCAGAGCAATTTATGATAGGACAATCATTTCAAACCCGATGTGTTGTATATGTGGTTTACATAGTGAAGAATTTTGATTGTTTTAAAATTATACCTAAATTCTCACTGTCTGTTTTAATATCGGTGTTTCCAGCTATTGCTTTTATTTTTCACAATCCGAAATATTGATCTATGGCATCTGACAGGTTAGTTGGTCTCTAGGCTGTTATAAAGTTAAAGAATATGTTGTTTATAAAGAGCAGTGGATTAACTGTCCTAGAGATTACAGCTAATCCAGATTGGTTTGCTAATAACTGTTTGTAAACTTAGGTTAATAACAAGTTATACCAGTTGAGCGATTAAAACATCTCAGCAATTTTACCATCCTGAGCTGTTAACTATGCAGATACTAAAAAATATTTTAGCGTAGAAAAATTTGGGGGAACTGATTTCTACACTGACTAACTGTTGAAAAAGTTCAAGTACTGATTTTTTGACAATAGAGACAAACAAGCCAGAAATAACGTAGCAAAAATATATGACAAATATAATCAAGGAATGGGAGACAAATAAATACTTACAAAATAAGAGTATACTATACTCACTTCTTTGACATACTTAGGAATTTGAAAATCTTGATAAAATAAGTGTTCTTATTCTAGAACTCTAAATAATTATAAAAGTTGAATATTTGAATAGACCACCAACTATGAAGAAAATTCTAATTACTAGGGAACTACCTCAAAAAAGTAGCAGGCATGGAATTATTTTCAACTGATGGTGTGTATTATTTGAGATTCATGAGATTCATCTATGGTTTTGTATGGAATTAAAAATTATCACTTTCAGCTGCTGTATTCCATATTTATTTTTCCCATTTTGTGTGTGTGTGTGTATATATATATATATATACTCAATTTATTCCATGAACAAGACATATCTCTCCATTTACAGAGTCTTATTTAATGTATTTTGATAAAATTTTATGACTCCATAAAGCTCTTATACAGATTTTGCTACATATAGTCCTAGGAAATTTATATGTTTGATGCTATTATATATTGAGTCTTTCTTAAAAAATGAATTAACTGGAATATTTGGTCTTTTTGTGCTTATTGTTATTACTGATAAATTTGGATTAGTACTATCATCTTATTCTGTACTCTTCTCTCCCACCTTTTCTGTGTCTCTTTTGTAATTTTTTTCTTGCTTTCTTTTGGATTGACAGAATATTTTCTCTTATTCCATGTCTCCCATTTATTGGGAAATTAAACTTGATATTGGTATTCTAATTGGTTACCCTAATCATTTTAGCTTGCATACCTAACTTATCAAAGTCTACATCTAATCTATATCTGTATCTACCTCTGAACACTCCCAGCCCCCTTCGATCACTGGAACTCCAGACACCTCATTGCAGACTTACATGCTATTGGTGGCAGGTATTTTAGGTATATTTTTCACCACATCCTTGCAAGAGATTATTACTCAACAATCAGTGATTTATCCACCTAGTTATCATTTTCTTTGCACATCATTCTTTTTTCTTCCATCTCAGACCTTCCATTTGCAATTGCTTTCTCTCTGCCTGAGGTGCATCATTTAGAAATTCCCTGTTGAGTGTCTGTTGGTGGCAGACTCTCTCAATTTATATTGTCTGAAAATGTCTTTGTATATTATTCTTGAAATATATTTCGTTGAGTGTACAACTCTCAGTCTATATTTTTTTCTCAACATGTTGTTGATACAATTCTACTATCTTTCTCCTTCTGTTGTTTTTGGGAGGTCATTTCACAGATTGTCGTTTCATTTTAGGTGAACTGACTTTTCTTTCTGGCTACTTTTACACTTTTTCTTTTTTTTTTTTTTGCCTTTGGTATTGTGTACTTTCATCATGACTGAGTTTCTTTATATTCATCCTGTCTTGGATTTCTGGGTCACCTAAATAAGAAGATTGGGTAAGAAGATCAATTGTGGAAAATTCTCAGTCATTATCTATTCAAATGTAGCTGTTTCCTGTTCTCACTCACTTCCCTTTGGAAACTGTGTTAACTTTTTCCTGTCTTTCCTGACTCTCAACTCTCTCTGACTCTGTCATTCTGTGCTGCATTATAGACAATTTTTTAGATTTGTCTTTCTATTCATTCATTCTTCATCTCTATTGAACTTTTCCACTGAGTTTTAATTCTGATAATTATATTTTTACATTCTTGAAGTTCTTAAAGTTTTTAAGCATCTATTTGATCCTTTGAAAAGTCTCCTTCACCTTATATCTATTTTAAAAACTTCTCACTTTATTTGGTTAAATATATAGAACATCCTTAATTTATAATTTGCCTGATGATACCAATAGCTGATGGTTCTTTGGGTTGTTCATGGTGTCAAAAAACAAAATTCAACAGAGTAAGTTTGAAGATCTAATTTGCTTTATTCAATGAGTCATGAATCAGGTAGCATCCCATCTAGCAACTAGAAGGGTGTTGGGAGGAGAAATAAAACATGGAAGGCTTTTATAGAAAGGAGGGTGGGGCAAGGAAGTCATTAGCAAAAAAAGAAAGGGTTATATTGGGCTAGGACATCTTTTGGGGGGGGGAGGGGAGGGAATGGCAAGTGTTTTACCAGATGGGTCATCTCTTCTTCCTCTGGGGGATGGACAGATCACTTCATTGGTGCTGACAAGAAAATTTCAAACTGTTGATGAAGATTACATTTCTGGGGAAGGTGGAAACTGCAGTTAGGTTAGGTATTGAATCTAGGCTCGGTATTGTTAGGGGAACCACTGACTGAAACCACCCGCCCTGGCCAGGCCCCATAGTAACCACTTGCATGAGTTACCTTAAGCAGGAGGTCCTGGTAAGGAATGCGGAACTAACAAGCTACCACCAACCGGAAGAATTCGGGAAAGATCAAAAGGTGAGAGGAGACTCCAGTCCTTATGTCCTACCAACCTCCCAGAGTCCTTCTAGCTGGAATCCATCTTGGCTGAGTGATGTGCGTGCCACCAGGAAGGACCCTGAGTCTGAGTGATTGGCCAGAGATAGCCCGGAAACTAACCACATTACCATAAAACCTGAGACTTCAAGCCACGTGGCAGAGCTGTCCTCCTGAATTCCCTTACCCTCCTGCTTTCCACCCGGGTGCCCTTTCCCAATAAAGTCTCTTGTTTTGTCAGCACATGTGTCTCCTCAGACAATTCATTTCTGAGTGTTAGACAAGAGCCCACTCTCGGCCCTGGAAGGGGTCCCCCTTCCTACAACAGTATCATGGGATTTAGCACAAGTGACACCATTTTGGGCCTGCGGTTTTTCTCTTTAACAACAGTACCTTATTTCCTAGTACCTGTTAGGAATTTTATTAAATCTTGAATTCTAATTGTTTGGAATTTCATCTGAGTAAATTCTTTGAGGACTAGATTGAAGGTGGATTTCTCCAGGAATGATGTATATTTGTTCTGCTAGTCAACTGGGGTTACCTCCAACTTGGAATCACTTTAAACTGAACTCTGGATTTGAGGTTCTTCATATCTTCCAGGTTGAGTGAATTTGGGCTATAACACATGTAAGGCAAGTTTGTGGTTACAAATTTTCAAGGGAGTTTATTTTCTCTCCTCCCCCAGCACCAATGTCTGAGACAATTTTCTTGCTGTTTCTTGGGGAAGAGAAGAAAGATGTGTTTATTTATAGCTCACTGTAACATGGATGATGCCTTCAGGGAATACACAATGCACATGGTGGGTGGGCCCTGGCCTTTATCTCTTGTCTTCAAAGCTTGATAAACCTTGAAAACAGAAACTCAAGTTAACCAGGGATCAGTCTTCAGAATGCAAGTTGTTCTTAGTTCTTGGCTAACAGCTCCAGGTTCCTTCTTTCCCTTAGTTATTGGAGTCTGAAAATTTCTTATTTCCTTGACAAATTATAGAAGCATCCAAAAAGATACTTTAAAAATTACCCAGCATTTTAAGTTATTGTTAGCAGAAAGCTCTGTCAAGATCTCTAGTCAACCATATGGAAACAGAATTTCCAGGATCCATTTTTTAGGAAGGATGATCTCTGTATCTCATATCTTCTGGATACTTGCACAATTGCACAATGCTTGGCATATCTTTGGAGTATGTTTGTGATTTTTGTCATTTTTTGTTGTTTTCGATTTGTCCTATTAGTTACCAGATGTGAAGTTATAATTTTCTTGGGAATTTGAATACATGCCTTATTTTGGTAACTTGTTTGATGTCCGCTGGGACATAATGTTGTATCCAGATACATTATTATTGTTGCAGGAATGTGGGAGGAAAACTAGCTGGGGAATATGCAAGATGAGCCTGAATCATCTTGTAGTGCCAGGAAGTATGGAAGTGCTCAGGAAATCCACAAGGATGGGGCCACGTCAAAAAGACACACGAACCAACTGAAGAAGCTCCCAATGGCCAATACTAGAATAATTAGAGCAATATATGTATGTAAGTATATATATATATATATGGCAGCTTTGAATGAGAACCCAAAGTATAGAATATATACTCGTGTGTCCACACTGATATAAAGAAATTATCAAATAGGCAAATAAATGGGAAAGAGTAGACAAAATAATTTAAAATAATCTCTGTAGATACTATGGCTTCAATGTGGTGGAACATAACTTCCCACTCCTTAAGCGTGGGCTTGCGCATAGTGACTTCTTTCAAAGGAGTACAGTATGAAAAGGGGGGAAAAGAGTAACTTTACAGTGAAGAAATCTGACAGTCACCACCTCAGCCAGGTGGTCAGGGTTAACATCAACAGTGGGAAGGTATGTGTACAGTGTGTGCTCTGGAAATGATGTGATGAAAATGGTACTTTGATTCTGTGTCCTTCCTTCCTCAAACCCTTAACCCCAGTCAAATTATGAGGAAAACATCAGATGAATCCCAACGGAAGGATTTTCTGCAAAATGCCTGACAAGTATTCCTCAAAACTATCAAGGTTATCAAAACAAGGAAAGTCTGGGCTTCCAGACTTCTGGTGGCGCAGTGGTTGAGAGTCCGCCTGCCGATGCAGGGGACGCGGGTTCGTGTCCCGGTCCAGGAAGATCCCACATGCCACGGAGCAGCTGGGCCCGTGAGCTATGGCCGCTGATCCTGCGCGTCCGGAGCCTGTGCTCAGCAACGGGAGAGACCACAACAGTGAGAGGCCCGCGTACCGTAAAAAAAAAAAAAAAAAAAAAACCACAAGGAAAGTCTGAGAAACTGTCATGACCAAGAGGAGTCTCAGGAGACATGACTACTACAAGCAATGTGGTACCCTGGATGGGATGCTGGGATAGAAAGAGGACATTAGGTAAAGATAAAGGAAGTCTGAATAAAGTGTGGATGGACTTTGATTAATAATAATGCATCAATATTGGCTCTTGGATTATGACACATGTACCATACAAATGTTAGATGTTAATAATAAGGGAACCTGGGTATGTGGTATATGGAAACTTTCTGTACTCTCTTTATAATTTTCCATAATCTAAAAGTATTCTTAAATAAAATATTTATTATATAAAAGGGAAAAGCAAAAAAATTAACTTGGGAATATGGAGTTGTAATTTTGGCATGCAGTTAATCAGGCTTAATGACTTTAAATAAATCACTCAAACTAATATTTCTAATGTATCCTATGGAAAGACACAACAATATTAGATCTAAGTTCCCTTTTATTTCCTACCCATGGGCATAAAAAGTCAAAATTCAAATCAATTAATTGCAAATAAAACAATTTGCTTTCTTTTACCTGGGTTAGTGTGAGCCGACCCCTCCTCTAAAAATTATAGAGATGGTGTGAGTTTCCTGGGAATCAGCATGGTGGCACATACTGGGACTTGTGATAAGAATCAGGATATGGTGGTGATGATAATGATGGTGCTGTTTTAAGTGTTAATAACTACCTTGAGGTGATAAATTACTATGCATCAAACGTTGCCTAAAAGCTTTGAATAGTATCTCATTTATTCCTCCCAATGTCCCTGTGAGGTAAGTATTTATAATTCCCTTTTCCTTTTAAAAAAAAAAAAAAGAAAAATTATTGTCAGATGTTAGGCAACTCACGCAAGATTCCACAGCTACTAAAGGATAAAGACAGCTTTCAAATTCAGGTCTGTCCAATAGTAAAATCCCTTCATATAATGACCACTGATTTCATACCTGCCATTTATCAACTCTGTGCCTTGCGAAAGCACATAATCTCTCTGGACCTCAATTCTTCATAAAGTGAGGAATTTGGAAGAGATGATTTTGAAGATACTTTCCACTTCTAATATTTTTAATTTATCTTTATTCTGAGAAATTATCATTGAATCCCTCAGTATAGAACTTAAGGATTCCCCACTTTGGCACATTGGTCGATGGAGCTCACAAGTAAACATAATTAACCAAAAGGGGGGAAATGATCAATTATATGAATTTGGACAACTGCCTACTACTCCAGTACAAAGCTTTGGTAGAACCCAGGAGGCCTAAGTGAAGCTTCTGAACTGAAGGCAAGAGAAAGCTTGGTATAAGCCCCTCGAACTTACTCCTCAGCTGCAGATAGATAAAGAGAAAGAATGGGATGCATTTATGTACCTATCGTGACTACTGAAATGGGGCCCCATGGACATCAGATAAGACACCTCTGGGGCAGCAGTGAGTATAGGTGGGTGTAGAAGAAAGGGATCTTTATCCAGACTCTTCCCTGTATTAAAAAAGGAGGATAAAAATACTGTCCTCTATGGGCAGAGGCAGAACACAAGAAGAAGATCATAAATATTTCCCCAGTTTCTCTACACTGCCCAAATATTTTTTTTTCCTGGCCAAGTATACTATAAACCATGGGCGCAGCTGTCCTCTTAAAGAAGAGGACAGCAGTTTATGAGGTGAGTCCTGGCCCACGTATGTGGTTCAATTCCACCGACTCCAGCTTTGCCCCTTATGTTCTAAGTCGGTGAGACGGGCAATTCAGCTGCTGTCCCAAAGCCTTTGAGGTGGGTCAGAGGGGACTTTTATGTTATCCTCCTGAACGCTGAACCCAAAATTCACCCTCTATGACACTTCTTTCAAATTACGCACTGTCAAAACACCCGGCAAAACTCTTCAGAGACCTTGCAACAAGCTCAAATAACACAATGAATGAAATAATTCCCTAAAATGAAACACCCATTGCTATAAATCATCACCCAAAATGCCCCCCTCCACAATTTTGTATTTTGCAGCTTCTTCCGTCTCCGATTTTATATTTTGCTCAGTTTCAGACCAGGGCTCGCCCTCTCTGCAGCCTGGGGAAGCTGGAGGTGGGGTAACTAGTAGTGGGAAATTCTGTGTGATTTGTTAGGGCGTGTATTTGGCTTTCTCTGGTTGGTCCTAAGTTGGAAGTGCAAACAAAAATTATTAATCAAGGCCTGACCATTTGGGGCAGATTATTTCGCTTCCTGGATTGTTACTAGAGATAACAGTCTGACTTCCTACAAGTCTGACTTACATTCGACTGACCTCCTAGCTGGATATTCCAGTAAATACCCTAGGAACGACAGCGTGTTCGTAAGTCCAGTTTTGTTCTTAAGTCCAACAAAGTTAGCCTAGGTACCCAACTAACACAAGTGGCTGTATAGTACTGGACCGTAATAGGTTTATAATACTTTTCACACAAATAATACATAAAAAACAAACAAACACAAACAATAAAGAAAACGTTTTTAATCTTATTGTACAGTACCTTGAAAAGTACAGTACAATAGCTGACATCCAGGGGCTGGCATCGAGTGAACAGGCAAGAAGAGTTACTGACTGGAGGAGGGAGAGGAGGTGGGAGATGGTAGAGCTGAAGGATCGTCAGCAATAGGAGAGGGAGGGCAAGCTGCAATTTCACTCACGCCTGACGTTGATGGAACGCACGTTCACATCTTTGAAAGTTTGCAACTTGAAGGTTCGTAGTAGGGGTCTTAACGGTGTAGATAAAGGGGTTGGGTTCCTGGGAAGGTTGCCGCAGGCTGTGGGTCAGAGTTCCATTTCTGAGCATTGTCCCTTTGTATCCTCAGTCTCTCAGAAGTAAGGGAAGGCCAGGGAGAGAGGAGGAAATGCCATATTTTGCTACCTCACACTCCCAGAGAAAGGGCAGTTTTTAAGGGCAGAAGTTTAAATGTGAGGAAAAGAGCATAGAGAGGCGGTCCCCCTTGCCCACGAATCTTGAATATTCTAAAAAATTCCCCTTGAGAAGTTGTCTCCAAAGCAATCCAGAAAAATAATATACAAAAATAAACAACTGCAAACCAAGTTTGAATTAAAATGTGTGTCTAGCACAGAGGGGATTTCTAGGTGAAATAACTTTCCCTATGAAAACACTAATGACACATTATGCTGTAGTACCTGGTGATCAGGTGGGCAGTATGTGCATGAGTGTGCCTGACAAGAATGGGCAGGGGGGAGAGCAAAAGCAGAGAAAGCTCAATATATGTGACTCGAACCATCAGAGCTGTATCTAATTCGGAGAGACCTGGGAAACACCCCTGTTAATTTCACCTTTGGACTAGACAATATTGGTTCAGATGAAAAGCCATTCCAGTGATGCACAAGTGAGACCTCTTAGGCTGGTTACTTAATTTGTGCTTCTGATCATTCTGTTGATGGGCTGGCTTTAGCAGAGTGTGCCCTGGTTAGTATTCATCACGACTGATTGTGCAGTCCGACCTAGGTCTCAGCAGACTGATGGCAGTGAAAATGGAAGGCGTTTAGGAGACCAGTCAAAATATCTATGCCGCACCTATGAAAAATGGAACCCCGAATACCCTGATATCCATTCTAATCTGCCTGATTTACCTGGTGTTAATTGCTTCCTGGTCTTACCCTTAGAATGGACCTTTCTATTTCGTATCCTGTTCACTTGGAAGTCCAGTATTTGAACAATTTCCACAGTATGAAAGTGGATGCATTTGGGGGCTTTACTAAAGACAGCTCAGTTAACCTTTGAACAGTAGGTGTGACAATTCCGACTTTACATCTAACCATTTTCTTGAATTTCCTCCTCTATTGGGCCCTTGGTGGTGAGATCAGGAAATTATCATGAATGAGTCATTTATTTCCTAAATCAAATCAAACAATGGGAGTTTGTGCAAGAGGTTTTTAATTCTTTCTTTTTATAAGAGCCAATTCTTAAAGGAAAGATTCCTTTTTTTTTCTTTTGTTAATGTACCTGTCCAACATTTTGGCTAGAGATCACCTTGCATATATTTTCCATGTACCTTGTATCTCTAGAGACAACTCGGCTATAGACTGAAAAGAAAAAAAAGGAAGCAAGCAAAGTAGTCTAAGGGCCTTTGGACCACCCTGTTATGTAGACAGTCTGTTCCCTCACAGCATTTGGAAACTGCACGACTGCCCTTCCTTGTATTTAATGAGACCTGTGGGCAAACGCATGACTCGGTGGAAACTAAGAGGCAGAATTTAAATGTGCTCGATGACAGCTGGCTTACTTGTGCAAGCTGTTGCAAAAGAACTTTACTAATGGTTCAAGCAGATGGGCAGAAGGAAGAAAGCTAAATGTTAGAATGTGTGAGAGGCCAGAGGTCAAGGTGAAAGAGCCTGGTGATTTCCTGAGGTCTGTGGGTGTTTCGTGTTGCAGCTTAAATTGAGGGTTGTTTTTCATTGGATGCATTTTTCTAAACTTTAAGTAGGTTCATTAAACCAAAAAAAAAAAAAAAATAGTCTCAGCTCTTTATTTAGTTCCCAATTAAATTTTGGGTTTTAACTTCCAAGATAATATAGCACTTACTTGTACAGTATAGGCATTTATAATACCTTTTTAGGGATAAGTTCAAAATGGTTTAGTTAACAGAAATTTTTTACAAAAGTTGATCCCTTAAGTTTTTTATCAATAACGCACATATACTATATCCTTTAGCTCCTATTTTTTTTAACTTAAAAGTAATTTTTCTTCTGGGGCAGGGAAATTACAAAACAATTTAAATATATTGCATAAAGAATAACTACTATATGGCTTTTTCTAGAAAATCCTACTTTCCAGATATTTGCTGAGATTTAGGTTAAAAAATCCAATGTCATTTTTCTATTTCATATGATTTCGTAACTATTATGTCTTTCAGCTTTAATTAAGTTTTATTGAAGCCAAGACATTAACTAACCTTTAGTTTGACAATCAAGCCTTTTAAAGGAGGTCATAAAGTTCAAAGGGAGATGGTTTTTGCTCCAAAAACGAGATTATTTTGAAAGCTAAAATATATGTACCACTTATGGAAAGAAACAAAGTAAAGCTTTGTTGCTCAGGTACATTCTGTATTTATCTTCCTGGTTCAGAGAAAGGAGCAGGTCTCAGCAAGAAGTTGAGAACGATGTACAGGTGCCACTTCGGCAGCCCAGGTACTATGCTTTTCTTCCAAGAAGGATGTCATTGGCACTGGCAGTGGCCTTGGGGTCAATTATTTATTTAAAAATAAAATTTTTATTATACGAAACCCCAAATTTAAGGGTGTGTAAAATATGAACATGGCAATTAGACATATTGTTTATCACCTTGATTTCCAAACGCTTTCAGACTGAAATTCATTTGGGACTCATAAAAAATTGCCAGGACTGGCCATTAAAAAAATTACCTCAAATCACAATTAGCAGCTCTTTAGTTGCAGTTGGAATACGTACGTGGAGGTGCTGTTTGTTTTGCCATTTCAGGAATAATTCACTCTGATCAGGTGCGTTTTAAAAATGAGGGCACAGGCAGAGGCGGAGGTAATTCAAAACCAAACACATTCAAAATTCAAAGTAACATCCTTCCCTTAGGTAGTTGATTTTTCTTATATATTGGTTGCTGGCGATCTACATGGGGAAATCTGTGAAGGTTATAGTTCATTATTAAATGGGTTCTCTAGATGATGGGAGAGGCCCCCTAAGAAACCTAGAAAAACAAACTATAACACCTACGGAAGGAAGAAATACAAATAAAGGAGGTACTTCTTTGTAACTGCTTCATATTTCCAATAAAAAACTTTTACTAGAAATTTTTTTTAAAGATTGTATTTAATAAGTGATATGCCTAAAGAGAAAAATGCCAGTTCCACTGATTTAATTAATTTCCCCAATGGCTTTAACCACTTTTATGACAAAAGGTACAGTCTTTACTGACAGGATCTTGATTGAGGAGCTAAGGAATTAAAGGAACAGGAAACACCAGTAAACTTGACTTGATTATATAAACAATTTATTTTTGAAAATAATTAAAATATTTTTAGTGGATAATATAAATATTTGTTTTAAACAACTGTCTAGTCATTGTGGGTAGATTTTTAACAATTTTTAGTTTGTTGCCTCTTAATGCTTTTTAAAAACATGTGCCCAGAAAATGTTCCTTTCCAACTCCATGTCACTGTGAAGAAAGACAGCCTGGCAGTGAAAGGAGCAGTCAGCCTGGCCCCTGACAGACGTGACCCCACTCACAGCTCGTTCAGTGACTGGTTTTGTGAGCTTGGACACATTCCTTAACTTCTCAGAGTCTTCACTGCCTTATTTATAAAGTGGGGATGATACCAGCCTTGCAGGGCTGTTGTGAGTTTTAGGTGAGATAATTCATGTAAAAACAGTAAAATCTGTCCAGCAAATATTAGTTTTCTTCCTCTTTAAATAACTCAAAGAACCATTTATTCAGGCACTGTGCTAATGCTTTATTTGCATTTGTCTTGTTTATCTTAAAACAAAAACAAAACTGAAAACTCATGAGGAAGTTTCTCCAATCATCATAGTTCTGCACTGAGGAAATGGAAGCACTGAAATAGCTAGTAAGTGGCTTTAACCCGGGTCTACTTGATTCTAAAGCCTGTGCTCTTAACCACTGAAAACGCTGTGGAATGAGACTGCTCTATGAACATGGAGAAGAAATAGAATAGTAATGATGTGGGGGATCAGGAGTAAGAGACTGGAAGGATTTAACATTTTTGTAGCTCTAATACAGGTATCTTGAACCCCGTTTGGAGATGACAATTAAAAAAAATACTGTAAATGTTTGGCCATAATACATGGATACAAACAAAAGTTACCCCAAAAAGGGGGAGTGGGTAGGGCCCAAATGCACAGAATGGCTGTTGGTGAATTCTCTCTAATGAAGTTATTGTGATGTTGGCATGCTACCATTGTTAAGCATATTTATCTAGTCCACACTGTATTAGTCAGGCTGGGTTAGGTTATGGTGCAATAACAAATAGCACCCAAATCTCACTTGCTTAATACAACACAAGTTTTATTTTTCATTTGTGTAAAGTCTACTGCAAGTCTGATTGCCTTGTCAGGGCAATTGTCCTCCATGTGGTCACCCAGGGATCCAGTTATCTCAGTCTCAGGGCTTCATCACCTCCACCTGCTCTGTGATTGCTGCAGAGCGAGAGAAAATGCTGGAGCACTTTCCTGGACAATTCAACTCTTCCACTCCCAATTCATCTACCAGAACCAGGCACATGCCCTGCGTCACTGCAAGGGAAGAAGGGCTGTGCATTGTGAGTGCCACTAATCTGTAACACATACTTAAGATTGTTGGTGTTTCAGACCGTGGCTTTTATGACTACTTTACTAAAATAATTTCTATAAACTAACACTCCTTCAGCTAGCAAAAAAGTGTCACTTTAATTTCAACCATTTCTGCATTAAAGTACTTAAAACAATTTTAAGTGGGTGATGTTCTCTGGAAGTGATTTTTGAAAAGTGAATATTCATTGATCTTTAATGAGCAGGGATTTTTGTAATGTTTGCTCTGTTTCAAGCATTGCAGTGTGATCTGACAGCAACAAACATGTACAACAAGCAAACAAACAAAATAAAAACAAAAGAACTGCTCTTTTGCCATAGTGGATTGGTACCACTCGGTCTATTTTTAGAGATTATTCATTTATCCTTGGGCCACTGAGCAGCAGAACAAGTAGAAGGAGGGACCTGAGAGTTATGACAGCTCCAGGGCACACACATCCTCAGGATCTTCCACAACATCAACAATCAAAGCTCTGCTCATACCCCCTCCCCCCATCTGAACAATAATAGCAAGTTACTTACATGTGGTAGCATAATCTTTTAAATAATTCCACTTGAAGCAAACAAACATTTCAGTAATCCAGAAAGCAAAACCAACTCACAGTCACTATAAAAATGAGACATTTTTGGTCAGGAAACGTAGAGACGTCTGTTGGTCTGGATTTTTAAAACAATTGCTGGAGATTATTCTATTAGTTCTTGAGAAAGCAGAATTTACTTCTCTGTTATAAATATGGTGAGATTACAGGCACGGAAGAAACTGAAAACTTTCTAGCAGTTTATATCAATTGTTTTCTTTGGCGTCAGATTTTTGTTTCTAACAGGTAGAGTGTTGTATTTATTAAAATATTAAGTGGAGCACAAAAAAGGTTATTTCAAAACCTGTCGGCCAAGCACATTTACTAAGGACTCAATAGCTATGACCCCAAAATGTAAAAATAAAAAGTGAGTCAATTATGTTTGCAACCAACCAAGCCACAAGTCAGGCTTTTTTTTTTGTCCTTTAATTTGTTGGTATCTAAGTCTGCACATCCCAAGATTTGTAGTTGTGGTTTCATTTCCAGAATGCCTCCTCTTCACATATCTACGAGGTGTTCTAGGAAAAAAACAGTTTCAGCATCAGAAGATTTGGGAACTGTAATTTTCTAGTTCAGTTGACTGGGGGTGGGGCTCTGAAATCAAGTATTTTTAAAAATGCTTCAAGCGTTTCACACACATACCGACTCAGAAACCATGAATACTTCAGGGAGCTTCAGAGCAGCTGGCACTGGGGTCTAAGAAGGATGTAAATATTTTACGACAACACTTTCTGACAACTCTTCCACACAGGACTGCTTTTCGGCCGCCCTGCCATACGGCAGGTGGCACCCTATTGGAAGGCCTTCCAATTCTTACGTGCAGGAGGCGTGGCTTCAAGCTCCGCCGGCGTGGCCTCAGGTTTGTGTCCTTGGCTCTCCTGTTTTGTAGCAGTCTGACCTTGGCCTAATTGTTAGTTGTCCGCTCCTCTTGCCTTGTCTGAGTAAGGAGCGAATTCTGTCTGTTCAATAGCACTAGAGAGAATAGCGGTAAGAAAAGAGCCCGTTCAGTGCCTGGAATAGCCGTAGGTGCTCTGTTTCCATCATACAGAGTAAAAGTCCGGAGGGCCTTTCTTAGCTTGTGTCCCTGCCGCCATTCTCCCGACCTCATTTACCACTGTCCCCTTCTCTCTGCTGTCCTGCCCCAGCCCTGCACCTGGACGAGCCTCTTCCCCCAGCTGCCTGCGGCTTCCTCCCCTACTTTTTGTTGAAACTGCTTCTTTCACTCTCACTTTCATTCCCCTTTCTTGCACTTACTATCATCTATTATGCTATATATTTTATTTATTTAGCTTGTTTATTATTTCTCTCTCTACCACAAGGGTTTTTTGTTTGTTTTTTAAAGTAAACCATCCAAGCAGTTTTTATTCATTAAGCTTCATTAGAGATTTCCATTTTCCTCATCAGTTTGAATGTAGAGTATCAGGGGAGCCTTTTGCATGTCAAGATACAGGAAGCAGAGATCACCCCTGCACTGCTCCCTGCATTTACCAGCTGGAAGTAAAAATCAGTTACATGGAAATGATTATCATGTATATCTTCTCTCTTCCTTTTGAATGTACACAATAAAACAAGTGACAAACATGAAATTACAGTCACCAAACAAACCCAAGATAGTTGTTATGCACTTTCATTGGCAAAAGCAGCCCAGAGGACATTGCGAATTGGGATGCCATCAAAGAGGAGGCTCATTTCCTTTATTGCTCTCTTTTAAATTTAGGTTTTCAAAGCAACATCTAAAGGCATGATATCTGCACAGCCGGTAGCACCTCCAGGAGGGCAGAGGTATTTGTTTGTTTTGTGATTATTTCCTAATTTCTAACCACACTAATAGCAGTCCACAGGTGTTTAGTAAATGTTTACTGAATGAATTATTGTGAGCAATAGTAAGCCATCACTGGGCTATTTCTGGAATGGGGAGCATCATTAGACCAGATAAATCCTGGGCCAGGCCTAAGTCTTGCTTTGCTTTCAGATGGTCCTGGGTTTTGAACCTTTGGGTATCTTTGGGGTGGACAAGATCACCCCTCTGTTGTCCCTGCAAACACCTCCTAAGGGATCTTTAGAAGTGGGATGATCCTTGTTGGAGGGACCACTTCCTTCCATGTCTCTCTACCTGGAATCACCCCTCAAGGCCAAGGTGGTACTTGGTGTATATGAGGAAAGGAGAACCAGGCAACGTTTGACGGTGCAAATTCAGGGACATCCTAGGACATCTGTTGATGATGTTTGATGAGCCATGATATCTGATTGATGATGCACACCTCTCACTAGTAAAATTTCTGTTGTTCTCCCCAGGATTCACCCTAGTGAGCTTTCCCAGTCTCCCTGGGCCCCTGTCTTCCCTCATGCCCTCTCTGTGCTACAGACACAGACACACACACATGACTTCCGTGACCTCTACTGTGCCCAGAGAAAGGCTCTTCCTCTGAAGAAGGGGATAATCAGACAGAGAACTACCCCTATCTTCGCACCACCCTCACTCCCACCACACACACAAAAAAACCCAAAACCAAAGAAAAACAAAACTTTCCAAATATAGTTAAAAGAAAGCTGGGAATTATCATTTATGATAGAAACGTCAATATTGTGAAAAAAAAGTGTCAGTTTTACCAGATGCTTGCGGACTTGGCTGCCTAATCCATTTGCTCTCTCAACAGCTGCAAGCCCTTTGTCAGCCCCTCCTCCCCCCCACGTGCTGTCTCTATCAGTTGGAACCCAGTTGGTGCCTGCAACAGGCACTAAACTCAAGACAAATAAAATAGCAGGGGTGAATCGAACAAGACCCGTAAAAATAACCTTCCCCAATTCCGCTAAATTATAGTATGGCAAGGACAGTCCTAAACACTCAGAAAGCGGAGTCAATGATTTGGAGAGTAATTTGTTTTCAATTGGAGAGTCCAAGTATAGTCCTGAAAAAGGCAGAAAACATTATTCGTGGAAGGTGTATTGCTACAGATTGTGCCATGCAAAATTAGACTGATTGTATTTTATTTAATCCTCACACCTGTGAGCATTGGCGCCCAATGCTCCCAGAAACTGAGGCTCAGAGAAGTTAACCAAGTTACCCAAAGTCACATATCTGATAAGTTGAAAATTCTAGATCTGTGCCTAGGTCTGGTTGATTACGAAGTCTGCAGTCCCACTGGCATATCATACTGTTCCGCTGCTCGCCTGGCCTAAGACCTGAGGCACCTAACAAACGTGCTTGGTGGTGCCAAGATCCCTCATTCTCTTGAATATTTCTGAATTTATGACATCCGAGTCAGTGCCGTCCTTGAAAGTAGCCATTACGGAAGTTTATACCTGTAAGAGAGTCTGCCATTTGCAAACACTGTATCTTGAGAATTTTCAGATCCCCAAATTCAGAGTGCATCGTGGTGTAAACTTTTCTCCACAACTGATGCAAAGTTGTACTGAAATGGACTTGCGGGAGGTCAGTGAGGCGCAGTCACTCGTTGTGTGATAGGATCCTGCAAGCTGGCCAAAAACATTCAAACCCAAGCCGAGGAATAACTGCACATTATTACATCATGAATGTTTAGAGTTGATAATGAGGAAATGTTCTTAATAAGTCCAACAGCCCATGGCACTGCACCAGAACTCAATCAGGGCTTCTCTTTAGTACCACTCTATTTGCCTTCTTATCCGTGCAGTTCACATCCACAGATAGAAAGGGCAGACTGTCCTATGCCATTTTATATAAGGGAGTTGAGCATCTGTGAATTTTGGTATCTGCGGGGACCCCTGGGACCAATCCCCCTCGGATACTGAGGGAAGACTGTAGAGCAGGGGTCCCCAGTCTCCCGGGCCGTGGACCAGTACCGGCCTGTTGAGAACCAGGCTGCACAGCAGGAGGTGAGCGGTGGGCAAGCAAGCAAAGCTTCATCTGCCACTCCCCCGCCCCCCATCGCTGGCATTACTGCCTGAACCACCCGCCTACCCCCGTCCGTGGAAAAATTGTCTTCCACGAAACCGGTCCCTGGTGCCAAAAAGGTTGGGGACCGCTGCTGTAGAGCATGGTGGTTAAAAGCAAGGGCTTTGGAGATACTGAGTTCCTAGGCTGGAATCCTTGACTCTGCCACTTACTAGTTGTGTGGGCTTGGGCTTTTTTTTTTCCCTCTCTGTGCTTCAGTTTCCATCACTTTAAAATGGTGATGGTATGACCTGTATCAAGGGATTAGTGTGGGCATGCTATAAAATCATAGGTGTCATCAATAAAATTTTTTTAAATAAACATGAAAACAAATCATGGGTGTCACATGCTTAGAACAGAGTCTGGCACATAGTGAGAATGCAAGTGTTAGCTATTTGTATTACATATTACAATGCAGCGTTTCCTAACAAGTTTCATTTATTTACGGCCCCATTGAGTTCTAGCCCTCAGTTTAATTACTCACTCTAATCACAAGAACTGAGGCTGCACAGCTTCATCCATTTTCAGATTTCAAATTTACACTCCAAAGAAGAGGCAGGGGGAAGATGGGAAAGAAGGTGGCTCAGGTTCTGACATCAACAACTGAATGGATGCAGAGACTCCCACATGATTGTTTTTAAAGGGGCAACACTCAACGTGCACGTGTAGGTTCTGCAATGTTGGTTTCAAAAGCAGTTCTATTACTTTATAGTCAGTCATACCTCGTAAAGGGTGATATCTTTGACTTATTTCATGAGATTTCCAACTCCGTTTGAAATTTCATGAGCATATTGGGATCTGTCCAAGATGTCACGTGCTGTTCTGAATTAAACACAAACTCCAAATTGTTTGAAAGTCATTCCATCTGTAATTGCTATCGAAGACTCCAGGAGTTGAATCTAGCCCTTACATTTGATACCAGCTGAAAGAGACCAGTAATCTTTGACAAGTCATCCTTTTTCTAAGTGTCTTACCCTCAACAGGGTTTACAGTTCTGAGAAGCTGTTTTGCACTTCTTCCAGCGGTAGTTTACTTTCACACACAAGTGGAAGAATCAGGCAGAGACAAAGGGGTTATGTTTTTTCATACGGAGGTATGTCTTGGTTTCATGTTTCCATAGCAATTTTATTAATAACTGAAGTTTCATAAAACCTTATGCAAAAGTTTACAATTCTATAGAATCCTTAATAGTATTCTTTTACTCATGTAGACAAATAGTTGGGTTAAAATGTCAGATATTTTGCAATTAAAAAATTCATGGGCACAACTGATTTTTTTCTTATTCTGAAAGTCTCTCTGCCCTGCAAAAGGGGACCTAGAATACAGACGTGACAAATTATTGCAGTGTTTTAGCTCTTTGGTTACACTACACAAAACTGTAAAAGAGGAAATATGCTTTCGGCATTTTCTGGTTTCCCATTTTAATTCCGTTCTTGGCTTCTCCTCCTCTGCCCTTTGTACTGTAAACTTCCCTTCTCTCTCTCCCCTTCTCCTTGACAGCATCTACCTGTGTTTTGCTTCCCAGAAGGTAAGAGAAAGTCATCCCGGCATTCCCCACAGTGCCTAAAACAGCACACTCAAGGGTGTGCGATGACTATTTCTCCAATGAAATGTAAACTCTTTCTCAATGGCAGCAGCAACCAACATGAGCCCAGTGTGTTAGGTCTTTAGGGTGGGGGGGGGGGTGTTCAGGGGCTCCACAAACTCCTACTTTAGGAGTATTTTCTTTTGAACTGAGAATTATTAAAGGCAAAATGCCTAACAAGGAGAGATGGATTCTGTTAGCAGAACCTCGGGCCTAGGGGTGGGCCAGGGAGGAGAAAGCACTTATGTCCGGATGCAGGAGTCCTCTCCTGAATTTTCTCAGTCATTCCATGACTATGTGGTGTAGACATGTGCGTGTGTGTGCATGAGACAGAGGGGATGGGGAAGTGTGTAAATACATCTTTTACTGACAAAAAACGATTTCTATTTCTGGGAATGTACAAAAGACTTATGTACTTCTAGGAATTCTATTTTATTTGCTGAAACAATACCTGTGAGTCCAAAAATTATCTTCCTGCATAATTTGAGCAAGAAAAAACTATTGAAAGAGCCTAGTTTTTGTATGGAGGCTATGGAATTTGGGACTCTATGAAAAATGCTGTTACAGTCCTTTTCTCTATTTGTTTTCAGATAGAATTATAGCCATGAGAGAATATTAATTCCATTGAATTTTTCTTAATATTATTTCATATGGGAATATGACTGTGCTTTTCATGTATTACAGAAAGTCAAGGCAGATGTGTTCTAACATATTAGTCAAATCTGACTGTTAAATTTCAGCGTACATCTTTTCACATGACTGGTAAGAAAGATCAGCCCCAGAAAGAATAAGACCTTATTTCAAAATGGTATTTTAGGCTTTATTTGTTTATTTATTTTTTGATGTGGACCATTTTTAAAGTCTTTATTGAATCTGTTACACCATTGCTGCTGCTTTATGTTTTGTTTTTTTGGCTCCGAGGCATGTGGGATCTTAGCTCCCTGACCAGGGATTGAACCTGCACCCCCTGCATTGGGGGTGCATTGGAAGGCAAAGTCTTAACCACTGGCCTGCCAGGGAAGTCCCTAGGCTTTATTTAGACAGAAGGTTTTCCAAAGTAACACTATTAAGAGAACGATTTCATTCTGCTTCTCTTTAAATAATGAAACTACAAAAAGTGTCCACATCATGGTTTATCATCTGCTTCCATCAGAGCCTTATTTTCTTGTCGGTATTTCTACTTGGAGCCTAATCTTTTGATGGGATGGAGACTTCAATCAGGGACAGTGTCTTTCATTTTCCCGCTTTAACATGATACGCACATTTCTCGCTCTAAAGTGATTGCCAGGAAAATGCTTAACTCGCCTAAATCAGCCATTTCAAGTGCCAGGGCAGATTTCACCGTGACAGCTCATCCACGGTGGAAGTTCACCTCGCAGGGCATTTGAAGGAGGTGCTTTGTGTTTAAAAATGAAAACTGTGAAACTCCTGGTGTTTCACAGTTTTTGACTCTAAGTTGGTTGTCTTCCTTTAACAGTAGAAGAATTAAAGCTGTTAAAAGTCTGCTGTTCGAGCCTGTAACGGTGGCCTCCCATCTCTCCTTTTCCTGGAAATGAAAGAATGTTGAAAGGGTTTCTGTTTTATAATGTAAGAGGTGGCCACGCCTTTACAACTCAATGTGCTCGTCCAGTGGAATTCTTCTAAACCTCAGACCTGGCCAGCAGGTTTCTCCCAGACGATTTTCATTTTCATAACATTCACATCCAATAAACTGCACAAAACATAGAGTGAGAGAAAAAAGGGGGACAGGAAATGGCTCTGTTGCACGGTTATTACATCCTATTGCCTGTGGGTTGCTCGTTATGAGTTTTAACTATGTAAATATGACGTCTGTGACATCAGAATTTAATCTTAAAGCTTCTATGTGGGAGACAGAGTGTGACTTTATTGTTAGGGCTAAAATCAACGGTGTGTTGACGGGTCTCCAAAGTCACTGAGTAAAAGCTTAAAAAGGAAAAGCTCAGACTGATAAGCTGTTCTTTGACTGACAGCTTCAGGCTTGACTGCCACTATTGAAAACAGTTGGGTCAAAGTTTGTGCTGTGGGGAGAAAAGTGTCATTTCATAAGAAACTATGCTGGGAAATATGGGAAGATATATAAGCTGAGAGAGCACAAACCCAAAGAAAAACAGGTGTGAGGTTTAGAGTATCTGGAAACTGGGAGAAAGGACACTATCTATGAATTATTTAATTAATATTGCAAAAGGACTTGAGGCAGAAGAATGCCGACTCAAGAAGAAAAAGAAAACATTGCTGTCTACTAGCTTTGGCTTTCAGCAAATCATTTGTCAACAGCTTGTGCTGAAACATTCTAGTCGCTGGGGGGAGGATAAGAATGCACAGACAAATGATTACGATAGAAAATAAATGCAGGAAGAAAAGGAATATGGTCCTTTTTCTCATCTATCTAGTGGAGTAGAAACAATTTTGGCACTGTAAAGTCCATCGTGGAAACAGTGAAATAAATGCATTCTGAAGTAGCCATCATTGATCGATTGAAATGTTATGATTGTCATACATGCCATTTCTTATCAAATATTACCCATAAGGAAGTATTCAATTCCTGTCGTGGCAATTATCCTACTATGGGCATCATAAACTTTTATGGCTTTTTATGGAATGTCACTTGGCTAACGATTTTTTCCTTCCAGTATAGCATCATCACATTCAGTTGGAAAACATAGTCTAATGTGGCAAAGTGTTAGAGAAATTTAATACTCTAGGGCTAAATGAAACCGCTATGGTTCATCTCCTGGATAAGAACGACAATTTATGAATGCAATATTCATTTCCTGAGGTGAGCACAAGCAAAAACTTCATCTGAAACTTAAAACCTAGCTGTTCAGCCTCTGGTAGTTTCCTCATTTAACTCATTGATGTCATATATTAAGGCCACTGGTAAGATCACATCTGGGAAGCGCTCACTTTTTCAACCTCCCTAATTACTTTTACAGGGAACTCCTGGCATGATTGCATTGGCTGAGAGCAGACCACAGAGTCTACAAGATCATCTTTCACTTTTAGTATATTGTTAAAAATATAATAATAATCTATTTGTTTTTCTCTTGATCATAAAAGCTGATTAATAGTTTGGCATTTTAATTCACAGAAGCATGCATTCAGAGCTAAGGTTCTAGAACAAATCGCGTGTTATATGGAGAAATCATGAGATTATAAACTTAGCATATGTATGTCTCTAAGACTAAGGAATCCAAAGATGGTTCCACAGTCATTTTTGCAGAGAAAGAAAAAGAACAATTGCCAAGAACCATAAGTTTTTTCCTTCCAAAACCTAAAGGTCTGTACTATATATTTAAGTATATTAAACCTAATATATTTAACTTACAGGGAAACCCATTTGAGTGTTACCTGTGGGTATCAGGGAATAGTAGAGGTTACCACTAGAGGACAATATTTTGAGTTTGTAATCCAATTTCATTTAAAAGAAGTTTGCTCCTTTTTAAATATAGAAATTCTAGGCCACAGGGTGAAGTGTTCAGATACACCTATGAGAAGTTGATTGTTTCTCCATCTGAGACTTCTAGAGAATCAGGAGCAAGTTTGGCACAAAGCAAGAGTTTGCAGAACTGTCAATCACTATGAACATCCATAACTAGAGAGAAATGAGACAGTGACAGAGAGAGACACACTGCAAGTTTTTGTTGTTGTTGTTTGTTTGTTTGTTTTTTGCGGTACACGGGCCCCTCACTGCTGTGGCCTCTCCCGTTGCAGAGCACAGGCTCTGGACGCACAGGCTCAGCGGCCGTGGCTCACAGGCCTAGCCGCTCCGCGGCATGTGGGATCCTCCCGGACCGGGGCACGAACCCGTGTACTTTACATACTTGCATTGTTTCACTCCCTGCACCCTAAGTATGCTAACCTGCAGATCTCACAGAGTTTATAAGACTCCAAATTTGTGCCTCTTCCACTACTGCATTCTGCTGTGAGCGCCCATGGGATTTTTCTTCTAAAATATTCTCAAGACTCTTTGAGATGTTCTGCATTCAACTAATGAAGGTTTTAAAAGTTAAAATTAAAGCCCTTTTTTTCTAGCAGATGATCGGGGGGACAACTCTTCTGCTGGAGTAAAGAGTGGCCAGCATATGGTAGAGCAAGAGCCAATGAAAAGATTCAGATGAACATAGAGCTTGTGGGGGAGATAAGGCAGGTAGTGATATATACCCCACAACCAGTTAGAAGAGTGGCTTCTCAGTAAATTAGAGCAGAAATTCTGAGTCTCTTAGGGCCTGCAGATCCAATCATGTGCCAAGGATGTGACCTGTGACGTGGCTGTAATGGTAGGCATCCAGCTGGGTGAAATTCCAGTGCTTTCCCTACTTATGGGCAAGGGCCATATACGGTTATGCTCCTTCCCACACCCTAGAATCAAGGATGCTTCTTGTCTCCCAGGAACCCTTGGTCTCTTTGGCTGAAGCTGTGACTTCTGGAAAGGAGACCACCAGGTGAAAAAGTAAGGAGATATAGGCACAGATAACCCAAAGCAGCCCCATCAGTCCTGGTGATGGACAAGGTAACAGATGCTAAAGCCGGGTGACCGTTAACACAATGGGTGCTAACTAGAAAACCATTGTGTGACTTGCTGCTTCCCAGAACCTTTGGGAAAGAGAATGGTGTTGTAGGTGAGAGCATGGGGTGAAATTGTGGAGGTGCGGAAAAAAAAGAAATTTATTGGAAAGATTATACTTTTAATGAAGTTGAAGTAGAGGGTTAATGAGGGAATATGGCAACAGAATTTTCATCATTACAGTAAAACAAAGGCATAATAAAGTACCCAAGAGATGTTTTGCTCAACATTGTCCAACATGACAGAAACAGAGCCCCTCTCTTCTAGGATTTTATAGATCCTGAACATAATCATAATTTTGTGTGTGTGCGAGGGGGTATTGCTAAAATGCACAAAGGGCTTTACATGTGCCATATTATTTAATCCTCACACAATCTGATGTTTATTTTTTATTATTTCTATTATTTTCTCTATTTGATCCCTTTAGAAACTCAGACTTGGAGAGTTAGGAACTTCCCAGGGTAAAAGCTAATGTTTAAGAGCCAGGGTGGGAACCCATCTATTGGATTCCAGAGACTATAGTCATTACCAGTAGGTGGCGCTGCTTCTCACTTGGCTGTCCATGGGTAAATGTATCTGGGCCTCACTTCTACACGCTGCACTGTAGCTGTCAGACGTGACTGCATTTTTTTAAATTAAGATTTTAATAGGCAGTAAAAATATTTTTTAATCATTATTCACTGAAAATTGACCTTAAGCTTGACACGGGGCTAGGTATTTTGGTTTCATTAAAGATGTAAGCATTCATCAAATGTTTCCATATAAGTGTGTTGGCTGTTGGGTGTCCTAGTGTGAAATATAAAGTCTATGACATTTAAACATAATTATAGAATCAAAACATGTGCGCGTTATTATTGTACTATTTTTTAAAGCAGAGCAATTGGTTTTTTGAATTGAAGTTTGTACAGAACATTATTTTACTCAATTGTGATTTAAGCTTCATTCCTGCAGTTAAGATCCTGGACTTCAGTCATGGGGTAGCTACTAAAATCAGGTGCTTTCAGGTGTGTGTGTGTGTGTGTGTGTGGGTGATGGGGGGTGTCACGTAATTGAGAAGAATATTGGAGAGACTGGCTCAGGTGGGGAAGCAGAATGAAACACCAAATCAAAGACAAGATGTCCATTGTTATTGTACTGTGTAAATCAGAGAGGCGCCAGATGATATGGCAGTGGTTTTAGTTGTAAAATGTGGTTTAGTTGTATGGAAAGGAAATATTTTAGGAATAAAGAGGAAAATTGACTGCTTAGAGAGAGAAGAAGAAAAAGATAATCTTAAAAGTGTGTGTTTTAAATAATCGTGAAGATAATTACAAAATCAGATATTCAGTGAAACTATTAAAAGGGCTTATTTCCACAATACATGTTGAGTCTCATAGGATTTGCCAAAAGTTGAATACTAATTTTTTTCTTGAATATGCCGTATGTATGACCTATCAAAAATGTTTGACTATTATTCATATTTTTTTCTTTAAGGCTTACAGCGACTTAAACCTTATGCTTCAGTGAAAACTAATACATTGATACGGAGGATCCTTCATAGCCTTAATGTTTATTCTTTTAACTTAAAGTCTCTGCCTGGAGAAAATTCATTTTCCTTTTCGGTTTGATTGAGAGAATGTAATAAACCCCCCTCCCCAATTTACAATAAGATCAAAAATGGCATTTTATTTGCCCATCTGGAGGTCACCAAATGCGTAAAGTTTGTCCGTGTGGAGGCCATCTGTTGTGAACGGGGACACACATGGTAACTTAATCCTCGAACTTCTTTTTCAACTTTCTCTTTTGCTTGCCTGAGTAGAAGCCAATTCAGACCAGTCACTTGCCATACAAACTGTAGTCCAGGACAGGTCACCACTGCCTTTTAATGTCACAAACACTTTCATTCGCCCAACTGCAAACATCTCTCTGCAAAGATCTGAAGAGTGAAAAAATCTTGGCACTGCCTTTTCCAACATCATGACACAAATTGAAAGTCAGAGTCAGAGCTCTCCATAGTGGGCTGTTGCTTGGGCTGTACTCAGAAGGAGGGAAGAGTCTTGGGGAATCGTATCCAGTTCCTTTTCTTTGAAGGTATCCGTGGTCTCTCTTAGCAATTCTGTATGTCCTGAACATGGAGTAAACACCTCCTGCCTCATTTTTTTTTTTTTTTTTTACTTTACATTCTCTCATGTTCCCATTTCAACTTGGGGAAAATCCTTTGTGCTAAAAATCATTTCAAAATAATGTTCCTTGTGGGGCAGGACGAATGAGTCACAAAGGATTGGACTTTACAAAGATACTTTGGATGTAGACGATATTTTGAAGAATTGTACTCTTTTTTATCATACTTAGCTTAGCTGCAGTTTCATGTTGTAAATACCACAGGTCAGTGTGTTCACTGGACTGGCTTGAGGCTAAGACCCAACGCACAGCTGCGAGCACGGAAGCCACAGTCCTTGTCAGGAAGCTGTCTGCATCACGTTGCCTTGCTGCCCTTTCATCGACTTTAGCACCTGATTTGTTTGCCGTTAAAGTCAACAAAAGTTTGCTCCTTAAAAAACCATTTAAAAACCTCTGCTTTGGATTCTACGTGATCTTGTTCTCCAATCCTTCTTACTTGCCTTTATGTTTCTGTTTGTGATAATCCCTCCTCTTACAGCCGTAGCCCAACTGCTAGTTATCTCCCCCACTGATGATTAGAACTTCTCATCCTAAGTTAAACAGACTCTAAAAATTCTCATCACTTTTACCAAAGTAAGCCTCTCTTTCTGGTTCTTTCATTCCCTGAACTGTAAACGTGATTTCAATTTGTGTACTGTTATAAAAAAAAAAAGAAAAAAAGTAGTAGTAATAGCAAAGCAATTTCTTCTTTACTATTTTAAAGGAAAGTTGTACTCTTGGTAATAGCAAAAAATTGAAAACAACTTAAATGTTGAACCATAGGGAATTAGATTAATGGATTATGGTGTATGTACATAATTAAATCTGGAGCAAACATTAAGAATTATTTTAGAAGAATAGTGATTTGGAAAATGGTCACAATAAATTAAAGGGGAAGAGTGGGTTAGAAAATAGTATGAGGTACCACTACATTTTTGTGATAAGAAATTCACATCTTTATATAGAGAAAAAGACTAAGTACATACATCAAAATGTTAATGGTGGTTATCTCTGAGTGATGGAATTATAGATGGTTTTATTTTCTTCTTTAAGCTTTTTCTGTATTTTTCAAATATTCTACAATGAAGTTATTTTATTTTAGTAGCCAGAAAAGATACCACTTTAGAAAATGAGCAAAAATACTTAAGAAGTGGTGCTTATCTTTTTTATTCCAAAATATTTATCTAAATACAAACGTAAAAACTGGGTAGCTAGGATGGTTTAGAACCTCTAAACCAAGGAGCTGATGGGAATTCCATATTACGGGTAGCAAATGAGTCAAACGTTCCGAGTTCTAGGAGCCTTTCTTGTGTTTGAGACCAGCAGATGATTTGACGATATTCAAGTCCATTTAAGTTTCAACATTTCTAGAAACAATAGCACGTGCTATATTTCCTCCTCTCTCTGTAGGACACTGGACAGCATTTTTAGCCTCTCTGTCAAAATTCTTCAGCAGAGCCCATCTCTTCCATTCCTTCAACATCCCACTTTAGTCCTTTCCTCGTTCAGCAACACTTCTATTGGTTTATCTCCTGTCAGCCTCAGAACCTGCACCCAACCCATGTCACATGCCATCTTTCCTGTCCTTTAAGAATATATTCAGACACTTCATGGCTGTTTCCACTGTTCTTCAGCTATCAGATGTTAGTGTAGCAGTTCACCCTGCCTCTAGCCCAGCTGTCATGGGAAATGGATAAAAAAGGCTGTGGGTGGCATCTGCAGGCAGAATAGCCTGTGACAGCCTGAGAGAGCTCCTTCACACTCTGTGTGGGGAAGGAGGAAGTGGGGCAGAGTGGCTGAGAGGGGCCAGACTTGGCAGGGGAAGCTGATGGGCTCATCGAGGGCAGCACGAGGAAAAGGCAACAGTGATGTGCAAGGCAATGGAGGAGACTCATCAGCATACAGATGACTCCGCAGGTGCCCACTCGAAGGGGTGACGATCAGACCTGAGGTTCTCTTCACCACTCTCCTGGCACCTTGGCTCTCTGTGGACACCTAGAACTTAGATGCAGACCTAGGACAACTGAAAAACTCGGAACTGAAGTAAATGGAGTCACCAGAATTTGAGTTTCTTCCGTCTGTGAGAATGGAGTTGGGAATAGAAGTTGAATTACGGGAAAACAAAAAAATTTTTGTGTGTGCGCCTGAGTCTGTGGCCTGAAAATTATACCTGCTACACTTAGGGGCAGGAATTATGCTGAAGTAGACATTTATTTTATATAGATATAATTAAAGTGTGTGTGTATAGTAAAGATGGATGATAGATAGATAGATAGATAGATAGATAGATAGATAGATAGGTTTCCATGTCTGAACTTTTTTGCCATTTCCAATCTGTTCTCTTTGAGTGGTGCCCAGGACTATGTCATCTACAAACAAGGACTTAATAAAAGCCTTTAAGAGGAAACTGGTAAAGCAGAAAATGCTAAGTACATATCTGTATTATTCAGAACCCAAAGGACAGAGAAGAACCCAGCGTTTTCCTGGGTTTAAATGGAGCTGATCACTATCCCTATAGAGCCAAAAAACTAGCTTCTGGATTTCTTTGCCTCAGTCAAAACGCCACATCAGATGAGCACCATACAGCAAAGGTTCTGTCACATCTTCCCTAAATTGCAAATGAAAGAACAATTGGACATCATTGAGTTAGCCCCTAGGTTAGTTTCAGCTTCACATTCAAAAGCCTTTAGGATCCTGGTGGGTGATATAGATGAGTAAAGGTGTGGAGGATGTAAAAGAAGTGGTGGGAACTCTGGCAAACTTGTGTAAGATCAGACCTGAAAGATATACAGCAGTCAGCCAGTGAAGATACTAGAAAAGAGTCTTCAGGAAAAAGGAAGACGTGTGTATGTGGGCCAAAGTCAACTAGGAGTTTGGTACATTCTAGGGAATCAAAGAAAAAGTGCAGGAGGATGAAGCAAAGCCAGATGGGCAAGCCAGGGAAAACATATGTCAAATGGGATCCTTCTCAACTGTGTAAAATAAAAAGATGGATAAATTAAGAATTACCTTGTGCCCAGATCCTTTCCTTCTGTCCCCATCTGTAGGGCTCGAAACTACAATTCTCTTTTGAGAAGACTCATCTTAGCTTTTATACCTCTGTCATAGGTATACTTTTTTCCTCAACTACTTATGATGTAGCCTCATACGTAGCAGCTTTAAACAACTCACCTAAATTAAATATTTTAAAAGTTCATGTTGTCTTAAAGCTGCCTAGCAGACAAGTTCAAATTATGTTTAACTTTTTCCACAAACTTTGGCCTCATCAACTGCATAGGCTCTGCCCACTTAAACCAATATCCTCTTCACCCCCCCTTTTAGGTGTTTTCTCCCTCCCACTTACCACAGCTAATGTGAGTGTGATCTCAACAACAGATCAACTTTTTAGGAGTCTGTGGTGAAACCACTTTAAATCTATATTGATTTTCAATTTAAATGTTAACCTAGGAATTCAAAGGGATGACAGTAATGCCATGGAATCTATTGGGATTTTACTACTGGGAAAGCAATTGGAGTGACTTTTCAAAATTTGATTTGCTGGGCTTCCCTGGTGGCGCAGTGGTTGAGAGTCCGCCTGCTGATGCAGGGGACACGGGTTCGTGCCCCGGTCCGGGAAGATCCCACATGCCGCGGAGCGGCTGGGCCCGTGAGCCATAGCCACTGAGCCTGCATGTCCGGAGCCTGTGCTCCGCAACGGGAGAGGCCACAACAGTGAGAGGCCCGCGTACCGCAAAAAAAAAAAAAAAAAGTAGAGCACAGACCACCACCATCTGTTCCATTTTCTTCTTCTGTAGCAAGAGGGGATATGAGTTATGCCACTGTGATAGTCGATTTTATGTGTCAACTTGACTGTATTACAGGATGCCCACATAAGTAGTTAAACATCATTTCTGGGTATCTCTGTGAGGGTGTTTCTGGAAGAGATTAGCATATGAATTGGTAGAAAGCAGATTATCCACCCCAGAGTGCGTGGGCATCACACAACTGATGCAGAAAGCTCAGCTTCTCTGTACACTTGTGCCGAACTGAATCTAGGAGACAGAGTTTTGTGTGAAGTAGAGAAGGACAGCTTTATTACTTTGCCAGGCGAAGGGGGGCACAGCGGGCTAATGCCCTCAAAACTGTGTGTCCCAACCTGGAGTGGGTAGTGAGGAGTTCCGTAATACTGGTTCAGAGAGGGCGTGATTAGCACGTGGACATTCTTCTGATGGGTTGGTGGTGAGGTAAGTGGGAGTCAACGTCGTCAACCTTCTGGTTCCAACTGGCCTGGGGTCTACGTGCTTGTGGGCAGTGTACTGTCCTCAGTAACTTAACTTCTCCCACCTGGAGGGGGTTTCAGTATCTGCAAAACAGCTCAAAGATATTGTTGTGTGTATCCCTTGAGGGGGAACCAGGACCCGCCCCAAGGCTGCACTACTGTTTCTCTTGACTGTTTGTTTCTCCCTGGTCTTGCATCCCCTCCCTTCCCTAATTAACGACCACTTGAATCTGCCCTTTGGAACTCAGGGAAGTTCATGGAGGCTGATTGAAGTCTATTTCCTGTAATCAAAGAAATGCGGGATACAGAAAGGCTTTCCTGCACAGGAGACCCACAGGGCCCTGCTTGGTATCACAAGCCACTGAGGGTCTGCATGTAACAAAAAAGTGAAGGAAGGGAGGATTGCTGGCTCTCAGACTGACTCTTGAGCTGAGACATGGATCTTCTCCTGTCCTGGTGCTTCTGGTTGTCAGGCCTTCATGCCCAGACTGGAGTCTACACCATTAGCTCCCTAGCAATCAGGCCTTCAAATTACATCAGCAGCTTCCCTGGGTCTCCAGCTTGCAGATCGTGGGACTTCTTAGCCTCCACAATTATATGAGCTAATAATCAATCCATCAGTCAGTCAATCTTATTGGTTCTATTTCTCTGGAAAACCATAATACAGATACAGAAGGTGTTCCAGCAAGGGCGGCTGCTAGGGCAGCGTGTTTGGAATGGGCAGCATCTATTTGGTTCAATCCGAGAAGCATCCAGACACCCTCCTCCCCTTCCAGCCCGCCAGGCTTCTGGCATCCTCCCGTCATCTCTGCTTTGGGCTGGAGGCCTGAGCATGCCATTAAAACACAAACAACCCAATAACCCAGGGTCTCACTGCAGTCAGTGTGACCTTGTAAAACTCTTTCTCTATGATCCAGTTTTTTCATCTCTATAAAAAGAGGTGTGCGCTAGATCAAACCTAAGACCCTTTTAAATGTAACCTTTTATGATTGCATTGTTTTTTGCTATCTTCCATGTATTAACGGAATGACTAATCTAGCAAGTGTCCAGGTAGATTTCTGAAATCAAGCCCTACGCATGGGGCATTGCAGAAAATATGGCTGCCCTACTTCCTCCCCACTGTCCACGTGCCCCAGCCTGACCACCTCTCAGGGCACCAACTCCTGCCTTGTCTGCTAACTTGCATGATTCTCAGCCTCAATAAGGTTTTTAGTCATAAAGATAGGGATATTCAGATCTAATAAAACCTCAGAAAAGGGACAAGGAGTCCTAAATGTAGACCTACACTGGCAAAAAGATGGAAACGTTCTTATTCCAAGGCTGCAAACCGAAATAAATGAACAAATGAAACCCAGAATGGCCAGTGAACACTGTTACAGTGCCACAGGCTGAGCTCTGGGTGGGCATAGACTTCCTGATTCTCCTCTAAATCCCTGGCACCTAGCACAGCCTGGCATCTCATAAGCACACTGTAAATGTCTCTGGAATGAATGAAAGCCATGTTCCAGTGCCAGCAAGGTAGGAGTTCCTTACTGTGCAGACACTGCCTTCCTGGTATGACCACAGAATAGTCCAAGCTAGGCTTTAAATCTAACACCTCCTTAAGGTGGCTTGGCAAGGGGTGGCAAGGTGCGGGGTTGGGGGGAATGTCACCGTTGGTTTCCCAAAGGCTCTTTCTGGCCTTTATTTAACCTCAGGAATGCTGCTCACAAAGGGTGGCAGGCTGACTTCAGCTTGAGGGGAATGCACCCTTTTCAGTGGGAGTTGTCAAGAACAAGTCTCCAAAGCAGAAGATGATGGAATCTGCCCTTTTTCTTCTTGTGAGTGTCTGGCCATTTCGAAAATCCCAAAGCTCGTACTTTGAGCATTAGCAGTGCCCAGGTGCAGCCTTGTCTTTCATCCCCATTAAAATCCACAAAGGAGACTTAATGTGCCGCAGAAAGACTATAGCTGTAAGGTGGAATTTACACATCTGGAGGGCTTTTAATGAGTGGGGAGAAAAGGGGTGGTTACCTGGCAACCCTGGGTAAGTACAAATTAATCCATCTTTATTCGATGTCAGCAGGGTGGCCCAAGCCTTCCACTTGGTTGGGACGGAATTAAAGCTGCTGATGCTCTAGCGGAGTTGGGGGATTTTGTTTAATTTTAATTTCACCCTCATCTCTGTATTTGGCAGTCATCCCCCCAGCACAAAATTGCACTGCATCGACTCCACGGCGGGCCTTTATTTGGAGCAATTATTCTAACACATGAATCCTCACAGAATGTTAGTGAGGTGGGCCAGCCGAGCTCTGTTTCCCAGTTGGAAGCTTGTGAAGATTAAGGAGTTCAGTGTTAGGTTACCCTTCTGGTCTTGGCCTGAAGGAGAGCAGAATTATCAGGCTGGTAACTTGCTTTACGGCTCTCTTTAATTGTACCCTGTCCTCACAGGCCGTAGCCAGTCTCATAGTGTCCTGGCTTTGATCTGGAGATAATTTATACCATTCACAATACAGTGATATTTCTTTTAATTCAATAAAAAACTTTTCTTAAATATCATTGCATTTTTTGTTACGAGTTTTTGTTACAACAGAGAAAAATGATAGTACCACTCAATCTGCAAGGAAGAAATGACAGAGACAGAGCTGATACCTCTGTGCTGAACTAATTTTTATTGAGAAAGGATATTGTTAACACAGTTTTATAAAGTTTTTATTTTTTTAAATATTTATTTATTTGGCTGTGCCAGGTCTTAGTTGCAGCATGCAGGATCTAGTTCCCTGACTAGGGATCGAACCTGGGCCCCCTGCATTGAGGGCGCAGAGTCTTAACCACTGAACCACCAGGGAAGTCCCTTGTAAAGTTTTAAAATTCAGCTTTGGTGACCACAGCTAACTCTGGGGGTTTGTCCTATTCTTTTGGGAGTTGTCATATTCTGCAGCACAGGACAGTGTACTGACTTGGGTGGTGGAGACCTGGGTGCTCATATCAGCTGCTATTCCTTCACCATTCTGGGTCTCAATGTAAAATGAGAGGGTTATCCTCGGTAAGCACAAAAGTCCTACCCTGGTTAAAATTCTATGACTCCATGATTATGTTTAAACTGAGATTAGGGAATAATTATCTTGCATATATAACTAAGTACATGCAAGTGTGCTCTATTAGAGTGTTTTTATTTGTTTAATTGTTCTCTCTTTGGTATTTTTTATTCCTTTAGTGTTTGCTATTTATTGGCGACAGCCTGGAGGTCCTTAACCACTGACTTGATTCTTTTTCCTAACTCAGAACATTGCTCGGCTGTTTTGATTCTAACAGCCACCTGACTGGTCCTGCCTTTTTTACCATCCGTCCCACCTCCTTTGTAAGTTTGCCCATCAGACCTGTGAACTGGGACAAGACACATAGGAGAACAACACTTTCCAATCTGGACATTAACATAGTTTCCCTGGCTAGAGATTTTCCCCAACAGAATAATGAAGCATTTAACCTAATTTTTCTAATTCCTCTATTGTTATCATGGTTTAAAAACAAGGATGCTTGTTTCCAGATGTCTTGTTCAGCAGTACCCTGGAACACATGGGAATATTTTGTAGTGGCTGACAGAATGGGTTGGAGAAAAATAAAAACAGATGGACACAGATTAACTCTATCTGTTCCTAGTCTAAGCTTCTCTGTGGATTCTAATCATGAGATTTTTCTCGCCTAATTTCATATCACTAGACCAATCACAAGCTTGAAACAGAAGAAACCATTCTGAGTTGGTCCAAGCATCGTGTGTGTAAAGTCACATTACACCGTATGCAGCCTGGTGTCGAGCAGTATTTTGTATTAGTTGATCTTCAGTTGATCTCTGAATAACAAACTTTGGCCACTTCTTCCGTTCAGTAATTACAAGGAGAGTTAATACTCAAAGATCCTGTGGATAAATTCACATTACTTCCTACTGGACAGAATTTGAACTACAAATCTCTATGTGTCTTATGTTGAACTAAGGTGGACCACATAAAAGCCTTTTTTTTTTTTTTTTTTGCATAAGATCAAGTGGCTCTTTTGACTCTGTTTCTTTTAGTTCATATCCTGATCTCAGCCTTCTTGATCTTTTCACTCTGATTATGAGAAGAAGCCTGAGAATTGACCAGAAACAAACCTCTCCCCACAGAGGTGCAGAACCTCAGGCATCCTATCCTTGGACAACCCTGGTCCGGTGACATTTCAGAAGCAAGGAAGCCTCCACTCCCATCTTAGAGATGGTTCCAAGCCTGTCTTATATCACCAGCCTCATAGATGTGTCTTAGGTTGGGTTCCCCACACACAGAGCCTGAGATGAGGATTCTCTGTAGTTATTTATTGATGGGGTACCCCCTCAGAAGAAGAGGGGTGAGGGAAGCAGTGTAGGTTAAGAAAGAAAGCAACGCAAGGAAGTTGTTTAGCCTGGAAGCTAGCTTCCACCTCGTTCCATGGGGAAGCCCTGAGACAGAAGTGCACTGCAGAGTTGTTATCAATGTGAGGCAAGTGGGTGGGTCTGGTCTTTTGTACCCCAGGTCGGTCAGTCATTGGCCCCTGGCTGTCCCTAAAGAGGGGTAGGGAAACTCCCACTTCTGTTTGGCCAAGGGCAGTTCTCTGGAGCAGAGGGCAGCTGTGAAGCCTTTGCAGTCAGTACTCACAGCCGCTAGGGCATGGGTACACCAACCTCAAGGGAATCTTGGCAGGGTACGAACAACACCCACAATAGATGGGAAAGAGAGAGAGAAGCAAGAAATCGCAAAGTTACTCTAATACCCGAAGCTCCGCCTTTTGCAATGGAACATGCTTGACCTGTCTCAGTGTTTCTCCTTCTTGGGGGTAGGGCTGGGGGGAAGGGGAATTTTGAACTATCCCCTGGGCTTAGAGAATGTGTTCAGCATTTAGATCCCAAGGCTTCTGCAGAGGATCTCTCTGGCAATACAGAATAACAATGCGCTTTGCCAGTTGTCAAGTTAGTTTTAACACGAAGAATGGTGATGTCTCTGAGACTTTGTCTATGTACTTTTAGTTACATTACTTTTGTCTGTTTGTAAATCTTGGAAGACTGTTTCCATTTTCCTTAACTTGGATCCAATAACAACTTCCTATAAAGAGGCACTAGGTTCCTGCTTATTGTGTAACTTCAGGGTCTCTATAGTTCATGGGTTGTCAAGGTATTATCTTATTTATAGTTGGGAAATCATACTCTCTCTAGAGCTTCATTATTAGCTTACAAAATTCTTTAGTTTCAAAAATGAGATTCTTAAGCCCCAAAGTTATTTAACTTGCTCAAGACCTAGAACTGATTTGTCCCAGAAGGATAGGAAACTGGGCAGGAAACTTGATTCTACGCTATTGATTTTAATCTGCCCACTGCTACTCACTGGGTTTTTGTTACCCTAGTATTTGTTTCTTATCAGTGATGACTGTGAGGGCATCACTTTTTTTTATATTAGTCACAGGCTTCTTAGGGAGAGAAGAACGTTCAACACTCTCCTTCTAACAAGGGAATGTCCCTGCTCCTTCTTCCTTTTTCCTTCTTCTACCCAAGAAGAGGGGATTATCATCCAATTGTTCAGATCACAGCGAACTTCTTCAACCTTGTTTTGATGGGTGGGAGTCACAGTGTGCTAAGTGGTCACGTGCTGCCATGTCTCAATATCTTTTGATTCCTTTTCTCTTCCTGAATGATCATTAGGTGTTTTAGCTTGAGGCAGGCCATGCATCTTTCTCCCTTCTCATGCACACTAGATCCTTGCTTTGGATTTTGTGCCATGTGGCTGGCCAGAGGGTCTGAGAACCCAAGGTTGAAGTTCTGGTTTAAAGGAGACAGAAGCTTTGTTTAGAATTAAAGTTTAAGCTGCATGTTCTGACCCAACTTTACCAGAATTCAGTACTGTAGGATTTGGGTCATGAGCATGTTCTGACCCAACTTTACCAGAATTCAGTACTGTAGGACTTGGGGCATGAGTATCACAAGAAAGTGATACTTTGATTCTTCTCTCCTTGTGTGTATAACTCCTTCGGGAACCTTGTGGAAGGAAAGGATTTTCTGGGAAAGGTTCAGAATTTCCTGTGTCCTGTGGCCAAATAATATCAAGTAATATCAAAATTACTCCCACTATTATTAGAGTAGAGCTCTAAATGATATACATTATGCACTGAAGTTTAGAATTTAGTGACAGATAACCTGTATCTCTCTGACACAGCCTGTAACACAATGACTAATACAATAAATATGTTTTACGTACTTGAAGTGATGAAGTATAGGAAGGGCACTAACACCTACTACATTTAGCTTCATCCTCTTCAGTTTAGACCATGGATTAAAATCTGGTTCTGTATCTTACTAGTTCTGAGACCTTGGGCAAGTAACCTACCTTCTTTTTTGACTCAATATCCTTATAACTGTAAAAAATTATAGCATTTACTTTAGAGGATCGTTGTAAAAATTAAATGATATCATGCACACGTGTAAGCATTTAGCATAAATGTTATCTGTCACTATTTTGGTTCTAAGGGTTGTATGCTTCTCTCAGGCTGGTATCTGTGGTCTCTATATCATGATTTTAGCATATATCTACACACCTTGTGGGGAGTTCTGAATTAAGGGAGAAACAGGGTATTAAGAACTTCACCGCTATCAGTCCCTGTGGCTTTGCAGGCTTCACAGAGGAGCAAGTGTCCTTGTTTTTCTAGATCTGTCAAAACAATTTACTCCTTAGGCTGACCTGGGGTTGGGCAGCTACTGATGAGTATGTCTGACCTTGGAAGTTTGTGGATTTCCTGAGTCTGCCCCTCTATGGTAATGGCTGATCTCTCTCTCCATCGTTTATGAGACAAAAACAGTTTAAAGTTGTATAATAAGTCCATTTTGATTGTCTGTTTGTGTGACTGAGCAACCTGGATGTAGCAGTCTATGTTTTAAGGATTCCAAAATGCCATTTTCAGTTTGACTGGGAAAAAAGTCATCAGTCTATTGAAAAATTCTATTTAAAACTTGGGAGAAAAGGGAAATTTAACCAATTCTTCATATAGACCAATGGCTGTTAATACACAGAGTGTTTGCTAAATGGAAATCTATCACTGTTTTGAAAAGTTTGAGTCACTGAATCACATAAATTGATATATTCAAGTCATAGAAAATGTCTTGAGCAAACGATTTTCCCCAAAGCAATATAAACAAACCTCAAGTAAGGATGAACTTATTGTCAAATGTCATATTTTCCAGTCTAATAAATGGTTTAAAATAGCATTTCAAAAAATCCCCAAAACAATACTACCAGACTTTAAAAGTGGGATTTTGTGAAGTGGTCACTACCTAAAAATTATATGTGGAAACATGCTTCCTTTTATTGTCTAGAATGTTATTGTTCTGAAACTCTTGTTTAGGAAGCTTTTATTTTCAGATAAGTAACTTTAGATATAATTAATCAGTGAAAGTTTATGGTCCATTGTGACTATAATAGTAGTGGACCTTGTGCCAGTTTTGGACTTTTTACTGTCATATCCAGTTCTCACCCATCCTCCACTTTAACGGGGACGGATGACCTTGTGTTTTACAGGAGAACTGATCCTCACAGGCTGCCTTTTCCACGCTCCCACGTCTTCCGTGTGTGACCAGTGAGAGGCATTGGCTACATATTGGAACGTAGTCATTTACACTTTTTAAAATGTTTTTTTTTTTTTTTTTTTGTGGTACGCGGGCCTCCCACTGCTGCGACCTCTCCAGTTGCGGAGCACAGGCTCCGGCCGCGCAGGTCCAGCGGCCATGGCTCACGGGCCCAGCCGCTCCGCGGCATGTTGGATCTTCCCGGACCGGGGCACGAACCCATGTCCCCTGCATCGGCAGGCGGACTCTCAACCACTGCGCCACCAGGGAAGCCCAACACTTTTTAAAGTGTTGATGGAAAAGATCTGTTTTAAGAGAGCAAGAAAGAATAGAATGAAATAAATAAAAACAAAAACTAATTGTGTGTTTATATAATATTAGCTCATGTGTTCGCTTAGTTAATGTGCATGTCCCTGCTAGTTTGTAGGCATCATGAGGACGAGCGTCTTGTCTGTGCCGCCGGTAACTACATGCCTAGCACTAATGTCTGACATATGACACATGTTCAATATGTATTGCTGAATGAGTGATTGAATAATGAACAACTGTTCACTTAAAGTCATTTAACTAGTTAGTGTAGTACTGGAATTCAAAACCCAAGTTGGTCAAACTTCAGCATTGTGGAATTTCCATTAAATAATGCTGTATCTAGCCTTAAGATAAATTTTGAAGAGCTGTGTTACAAAGTAAGAAATTAATTTCATATTCAACAAGAAAGAAACATGACTTTTCTACTCTAAATAGCAAATGCATTGTCATGAGTTTTCTCATGTTTGTTCACATTCTTAAAAAATTTATTTATTATTTATTTATTTGCTTAATTTACTTTTGGCTGCATCAGGTCTTAGTTGCAGCACGCGGGATCTTCACTGAGGCATGCGGGATCTTTCGCTGCAGCGCGCGGGCTCTTCGTTGTGGTGCGCGAGTTTCTCTCTAGTTGTGGCGCACAGGCTCCAGGGCACGCGGGCTTAGTTGCCCCGTGGCATTTGGGATCTTATTTCCCTAACCAGGGATCGAACCCGCGTCCCCTGCATTGGAAGGGGGATTCTTTACCACTGGACCACCGGGGAAGTCCCCACATTGCTCATATTGATGGTCCACGTTCCAACCTAGAGAAAAAAATGGTACTTGCATCAATGAAGCCTTATTTTTAAAAAACTATTTATTAACCACTTTTACATTCAGTATCTTCTGCTGGAGCCTTCAGAGACTATAAACAACCAAAAACATGAACTATTCCTTCTTTCAAACAATTTATAATCAAGTTGTGGAAAAAATCCATCCATACCTAAAGGCTAACAATATAATCAGGTATTTTTATTTAGTAAGGCCAAATAAGCTGGATTGAAGAGGAACACAGGAAGACTAAAATTGACTTTTGACTTCTATTCCCAAAGAGATCATCCAAAGGATCCTACTCAAAGGAACAAAAAAATTGTGGCTAAAATATTAAAACTCATCTTTTAAAATATATCACCAAGCTGGCGCAAAAGGAAGAAATGGGCAGAGTCTCCAAATAAAGAGAAAGTAGAAACCCTGAAATGAAAACAACAACAATAACAACAACAAAACCCTTAACACGGGCTGTTGTCCGAAGAGTTTATGCCAAATTCTGGCAATCCAGAGTTTTGGCTTTGATAGTTCTATTAAGGTGAATAGTTAAGAAAGCATCTGTAGATCTAGGGATCTATCCTGAGCCCGTATCAACTGTTGTCCATAGAGTCAAGGACACTCAAGCAGGAAAAAAAGTAGATTTCAAAGCAATATACATGGTCTGTTCAAAACTTTCTTTATAAGGTACATATTATTGTATGAGAAACATGCCAAAACATTCATCCCTACATAGGGAGGCTGTGGGTGATTTTTATTTTCTCTTTAATATTCTTGTGCCTTTTCCCAGGTTTTTGCAATAAACTTGTATTGCTTTTAAATTTCTCCTTGGGATGTAGAAAGCCAGAAAGAGCATAGGTCCAACACATACAATGACAAAAAAATAAATAAGCCTGACAAACTGCAAATTCACAAGTTTTATTGACCCATCAGAAAACTGAGTTCACAGAGACTTCAAGGAGAGATAAGACGGAAACACTGTTTATCTGGGACAGACACCGTAAGAAGAAATTAGCTAAAGTTATTAAATCAGTAAAGGCAAAATGAGGGATAAATACAGAAACCTCTGGGGAGGCTGTTATAAAGGGAGTTTTCACCCACTTGCAGCCTGTTCACCACACAGCTCGCAGGTTGGCAAGGGGCCTGAGAAAGGGTCCCTCATGGCACAAGCCAGGGGCAGGGAAGAGCAACCACTGTGGGAAAGGCACACAACCTCACCCAAATCCTTCCCTATGGGAAAAAGTCTTTAAACTATGTGTGCACGCGGGGAAAAGTATATAGTGCAGAAGCACAGCCACTTTTAGGATGCTGCTGAAAATCCACTGCAGTTAGAGAGAAGTGAACAGAGAACAAATAAACAACAACAACCACCTCTTGCCCTAAGCAAAGGGCAGGAATAAAGTGCTGGACCCAGAACTACAGCTGGGAGAGGGATGGAGTTCTGAGAAGGCCGCACCCCCAAGAAATAGGGACACGGTGCCTCACTAAATAAGAGTGAGGATTAATCAGCAGAGGGACGTCCCTGGTGGCACAGTGGTTAAGAATCTGCCTGCCAATGCAGGGGACATGGGTGGATCCCTGATCCAGGAAGCCACATGCCGCAGAGCAACTAAGCCCATGTGCCACTACTACTGAGCCTGCGCACCACAACTACCGAGCCTGCGTACCACAACTACTGAAGCCCGCGTGCCTAGAGCCCGTGCTCCGCAACAGAAGTCACCACAAGGAGCAGCCTGCGCACCACAACAAAGAGTAGCCCCCGCTCGCCACACTAGAGAAAAGCCCACGCTCAGCAATGAAAACCCAACACAGCCAAAAAAATACCCCCAAAAATCAGGTCATCAGAGCAAGCTCCCCACCTCTAGACTAACAAATATCAAGTAAGAAGTGTCGACTAAGAAAGTAAATGCACAACCTACAAGTTGAGAGTTATGTTTTATTCGGCGGAAATTTTTAGGACTTCATGCACTGGAGGCAGTATCTCAAGTAACCCTGAGAGAATTCCCAGGAGGTAAGCGGGGAGCCAGGATACACAGGAGTTTTGCAACAAAGGGCAGGCAGTAGGAACAGAAGATTACTGTTAATAAAGGAAAACCAGAGATCTCAAGTTAAGGAATTTAGTGCTTTTCTATGTATGGGAAGATGCAAGAGTCTGGGCTCACTGAAATCATTCGTTTGATATGCACCTCAGCTATCTGGTACCCTGTGCTTTCACATACTGAGTTTCCTCAGGGCTCACCACCTCACCGTGGACAGTGGCTGCGATTGCTGATGACTGTAACATCCTTTGTTTACTGATATGGCAGGCAATATTCCATTCCTCAGAAGAAACGGTAAGAGTTACAAAAGCACAGAGACAGACCCTCTCTCTGAAGCCCTGGGCAAAAGAATGATTTAATTAAAGCTCCTGAGGGTGGAGCAAAATTGAAAAAAAAAAAAAATGCTGCTTTCTCCCCAGTTCAAATGCTGGGTCTCCACAAGGATTAAGCTTGCAAATCCTAGATGTGGCATTCCAGATGTAAGTAATAATATTAGAAATCCAACTCTCATTAAATATGTCAATCATTAGCTTACAGCATGACACACAATCTGCATATATTCCTTCCAGGAGTATTTCTGTTGGTGAGGGAAGTTGTTCTTTGCACTGGCTCTGGAGCCCAATTACCTCAAATTAGAACTCCAGCTCCACTACTCACTGTCTTAGCATCAAGGGTAAATGACTCCACTTCTCTGAGCCATATTTCCCATTTTATAAATGGAGATAAAATTGATCCCTATCGCAGTAGGTTGTTGTAGGGATTAAGTAAGATGATACATGGGAAAAACTTAGCCCAGTCCCTGGAATGAAGTAAACTCAATAGACAAGAGCGATTAAAATTACTCAGTGAACGCTGAATTATTTTAGAACTTTGATAGAGGCTGTAATTTTAAGCTTCTAAGAGGGTATCACATGTTCAAATGTTTCTTTGTAATTTGATTTACAAATGAGGTAAAATAGGAGGTCTCTTTCACTATGTTTGCATGTTAGCACTTCTAACTGAGCGATCATGATGTAATACTAGCAAACCACTTGGCTTTGCCAAAATGAATAATCGAAAGAGCTAGGTCATATAGTTCTATTGAATTATTATATAAGGTTAGTAGAAAGCCGGTAGAGATCTCCAAGTATTTTTCCTGGTATCTGGACTGCTTTGATGCCATGCCAGCTGTTCTGAATGTATTCGAGTCGATGCTGTGTAGGACCCCCTCTGATCTGAGAGGATGCTGGTCAGCAATCTCAGCTAGTGGAATGTTTGTAAGATATCCTGCCTGGCTTTTACCTCTTCCATCAGGTGTATGCTCAAATGGAGGTTGTGCAGGTCTGGATCTGGTCCCTCTGTACAGGGTCAGGAGAGGCCCCCGAAATCTGGGGCTGAGATGGGTTTATGAGTTAGGAGGATATGGCTGAGGGGAGCTGAGAGATCTCGCAGCCTCACCCTCCTGTGGATATAAGATTTCCCTCTCCTATCAGACCCATCTCAGAGTTCCTTTGATTCTCCTCTTATTTTACACACACTAATTTGGTAAAAGCAAGTTGTACTTGCGTTCGTTTGGGGGTCTGAAAGTAGACACGCATATCTTAAATTATCAGTCCACTGATTTAGCAACAGATGGTATTTAATAGCAACAGATGGTATTTAATAGCTTCAAAATTTTCTTAATGATAGCAGCTTATATTTATAATGAATTTATTTATTTATTTTTTTTTTTGCGGTACGCGGGCCTCTCACTGTTGTGGCCTACTCCCGTTGCGGAGCACAGGCTCCGGACGCGCAGGCTCAGCGGCCATGGCTCACGGGCCCAGCCGCTCCGCGGCATGTGGGATCTTCCCGCACCGGGGCACGAACCCGTGTCCCCTGGCATCGGCAGGCGGACTCTCAACCACTGCGCCACCAGGGAAGCCCATGAATTTATTTTTAATCAAAATATTTCTGTGAGACAGGGGATAGCCTTGACTACTTTTATAGAAGAATTTAGCCATGGAGAGATTCACTGATTTATATATGCCTAGATCCCTCAGCTAGAAACTGTAACATTAACTCAAGAGAATTCAAACATTGTGTAGTATTTGTTTTCCTTGCCTACTTCTCAAGGTCACTACAAAAGTTTAAAAGATTGTTGTTTCTATATCTTCATTATCTGGAGGTGAATACTTTCTCCTTCTCTGTTTGTCTCTATTTCTTTAATAAAATCCCTTCTAGAATAATCCATACTCAAGACTAGATAGTGACCTGTTTTGACATCTGATTTTCTCTGAAGAGTATTTGCTTCCTAGAGTACAATGTTCTGAAATGTGCTCACTCAGTTATTTAAATAACCAGTCACAAAATGAAACACGGTGAAGTTACTCAAGTAATAAGACGAGGGAAAATCCAATCAATATAATAAGCTCTCCTATTTTCAAGTGTTAAATGGCTATTTTATAACCTTTGTTATGAGCATCACCATTATAGTACCAGCACTTCTTCATAATGCCTTAAAAAGCTTGCCTGTTTCCATGAATGGTATTATAAATATATTTCTTTACTCTACTCTCATTATAACAAGAGGAGGTCAATGGTCTAAAGCGTGGTTTCCTACTATGAGAGGATAAAAACTAAAATCAATAAATCTCCTCCAGATCATAAATGTTGCTACAGTCTGGCAAGGTTGAGAAAATTATGAGCCTCACCTCATGATGTCTGGATATTGTAGCTTGTAAATTTCTACATACATATGTATGTAGTTATGTATATACTTGCTGCTGAGCCCTGCCTAGAATTTGCTGAGAATTGTAGTAGAATTTTGTTCAGTATTGGTTCTCAGATTTTTGGGAAAATGTTGGTAGAATATACCCCTATACAAAAGAAGATATGACACTAATTTCTTTGGGAAATGTTTTTAAGATTATAAAGTGACATTTTCCTCCTTTGGCTTCAGTACTTTGATCAGGAAACGAAAATAGGAAATCATTTGCTTCCCTTGTTCAATAAATTATGAACGTTGAGATTAATTGGCAAAGCTTTGCCTGTTACAAACCTTCACCTTGAGTGGTGATAATTCTAATAGGTCCACCAAAATAAGAGAGATCATCAGAAACATAATAAACTGGCTCAATTGAAGATGCATATAATAAATTATTATGCAGTCCAGCATGAAGTTTTAGGCTGGGCTGCTTAGTGATTAAGTGCAAGGACACTGAAAACAGATTGCCCGTTCAATTCCCGCCTCTGCCATGTAAGAGCAGTGTGACCCTGGGCAAGATACTTGACATCTTTGTGCTTCATTTTCTTCATCTATAAACGGGATAATAAAAGCTCCTGCTTAGAGAGATGTTGTGAGGCTTAAATGGGTAAATACTTATAAAGAGCTTATATACATGGTAATCACTATATCTTATTTATATAGAACTCTTACAAGTAACCCAAACACCAATGAAAGAATGGATATTAAAAGCATGTTCTGAATTTCTCTAAAGCAGAGCATGACAACTCATCTTAAAAGTGACTTCAGGAATCTGAGGGCCTCACTGTAAAAAAAAAAGAAAGCTATATGCTAGATATAGAGCCTATAGCGGTAAACAAAACAAATACATACATAATACATCAGGTGGTAAATGCCAGGAAGAAGAATCAAGCAGATTAGAGGACAAAGCATGATGAGGAGGTATAAACTGAGATCAGGAAAAAACGTAGAAGCAGATTCACTACCTAAAAACATACCAATTTCTTTTGAACCCCATATTTTTAGATCCCCCTAATTAAGCCTCCTGATACCCACACATACACACACATACACACACACACACACACACACACACACACACAGAGAGAGAGAGAGAGAGAGAGAGAAATACAGTGGGAAATGGCAGGGCAAAACATGAAAGGAGAGAAGAAGAGAAAATGGAAACTGAGACCAACAAGAGTGAAAGGGAAATTACTAAACTATAAAAATTTTAAATTCTCCCTCACTGAGTATTTTATATCATAGGGCTATGGAAGAGAGAAATGGTAAAATGACAAGTTTTAAAGAATATATTGGGACTGTACTGGATGAACCCTTTACCAATCAGAACTCATCTTATGATAAAATCATCTACCCAAAACTCAGCTGAGAACTAGGAACTCAGCTCCCTTCCCGAAAGTTGTTGAAAAGCAGTGATAGGAACCCCAGAGTCCATAAAAATAAACATGAATATGTCATGCTTATCCTAAAGAGAATCCATTGATTTTATCTTCCAGATAACTCTGACAAAACAGAGAGGTTTCCCAACCCACAACGTATTAGGTCTGGCAATAAAGGATGGGGTTGGGGAGGAGGCCGTTACAGTCTAAACTGACAGCATAAAAGAAGACTGACAGCAAGTGTTGACAAAGAAAAATAACAAAAAGCAAAAACAGGTGAAACTCTGAAAGCACAACTGTGCTGGTGCAAACACTTCCACATCCCTTGTATGGACTACTGTCTTACTCTAAAGCACATTAACTGATATTCAAATAACTAAGTCTAAATTCTTTTAAAAAGTTGAGTGTAGTTAAAATTATTTGCTTAAATAGGCAGACAAATGAATGCATTAAGCATAAAGAGGACAGACCCTTCATCTAGACACAAATCATACCACATGCGTTATGAATATATGAGGCTTTCATGTAGACGTTATTAGAGACTTCAGAAACACCTTCCATAATTTGGTTGGGATCTTTGCAGACATTGTTATGCATATACCAAACTATACCTACCAGTAATAAAACATGGGGAAGAGTGGAGAGATCTCTTATAACACTCTCAATAAAGCTTACTGTTTTAATGGAAGGACATTTTGCATTTTGTGGGACGTTCAGGGTGGCTTTTTGGTTTGGAAACTACTGAAGTCAGTTATCAACAAGTTTCCACTCCGTACCCCATATTCTACCTTAACCTCACCCACCCCCATTTCCACTAAGTCATTTTTAGAAGGTGGGATAAGAGAGTGGGGCTAAAGCAGGAGCAAGGAGCATAGCAACCAGAGATAGCCATCTTGTCCCCAGGGATTGCCACTATTATTCCCTAAATGTTTTTTCCCACAGTTTATAGGCAACACCATTTGTAAAGTGCCCTTCTTGCTGGGACACAGAAGTGATCAATTTTTCAAAGACTGCTGATGACATGGGTGCTCATCTCTCTTAAAACGAGAATGCATCTTCTATGATCATGTGAAAGTCGAAAAAAAAAATTGAGGATTCACAGAAACCTTCAACATGTTCATTATAAAGGACTTTTATGTTGCAGTGTGTTATGACAACTGTCTCTCTTCTCCAGAAATATATTAAGAATACTACCTCCTATATTCCCAGCCACATGTTTAGCCACTGTTTTTTCAAGTGCATGGAGGAACGCTCAGAAATCATTTTTAGTAGGTCTGGAGTGCAGTTAGCAGTGGTTTGCTAAAACACAGTGGGCAGCAGAACCAAGAAGGCCAAGGCAAAACTGGGTGCTCTAAATTGGGGCATGTCCTGCTAGAATATTCCTGTCCACGTAAGTGTCTGTTAGGAGGGTGTTACAATACAATCCAGTATCAAAGGTTAGGTGAATGGTCCAGAAATTGAACACACGGGTTTTCAGGGTGTGGAAACCGATGAAAACCTAATTTGGGGGCAATTCAGTTACTAGTTGGAAAAGCCAAGGAGTGAACCAAAATTAGGTTAATAGCCAAAGGACAAATAGAAGTTAGAGGTCAAAGCAATATAGCTGGTCTTTCTCTTTCAACCAGCCAAATACCTCATTTCAATGGCTGATAGTTACATTTCTGTGCTTTGCTTCTCTCCCCTGCTTGCTCCCCCTTTTCTGGCATGAAAAATAAGTCTTCTGTAGGACGATATAGTTGGCAAGTGGGAGTGGGCAGGCAACATCTCACAGGGACTTTTCAGAAGATTATCCATTTTCAAAAATGATTCTCAAATTGCTCTCTCCATTTTAAGGAGTGAAGAGTCATTTGGGAATGTATTTGATCATCAAGATTTTCTTCCTGGTGCTTTGTGTTTAGAATGAATAAAAGTTAATGGAAAATGTATTAAGGTTGACAGTGCACTGTGAACTTCCATGTACAGCAAGCCGAGCTGGCAAAATACTCTTTAACAGGAAAGAGAAATAGGACAATGGAACTAACCTATCACATCACTTCTCCGTGGCGGCTCTCCTGGGAGATGCTTTGTCAAAGCCTGTTTGTCATGTGCTCTGGGCTCTTTGATGGTTTTCTTTCTCAGCTTTGGACTCCAGGCACATATTCAAGATATAACTTAACTCTACTACATAACATCTGCCTTGGGGTTTCAAAACCACAAAGCAAGCACATTTAATGATTCAAAGTTCACAGCTTTATCAACACCAACAACTGTTCATAATCAGAGTCAACATGCCATCACCACATGTTATTGACGTGATTGTGAGTGGTGCTGATGATTACCACGTTCACATGGTACCTTCCCCAATGATCTGTTTTTCAAACACTAATTAATGAATCCTCTCTGGACCTGTGTGAAGAAATACTATAGCACTTGAGTTGGTTGGTTTTACAGGCAGGCGTGTTAAATGACTCTGCTAACTTTCTCCACTCACCACTCTTGTTATCTTTCAACTCTCTCCATTGCTCCCACCTCATGTGCTTCCTGAGGCTGAGTATCTAATGTCAAAAGAAAAAAGCACATGCAGTATGACATTCGGATGCAGCATTTCTGAAAAATGTGTTCACAGTATAATGAGATGCTCTGTGCAAAAATTTGTCAGATGAGCTTGAGGATAAGGCATCCTCTATCCTCCTTGTGGATTTATAACTAACATGACCGTATGAAAGGCTCTGGGTATTTCTGCTGCTCTGCGACTTGCTCGCTGGACACTCCCAGTCCTGCCTTCTGTGCAAGCTGGGACCGGTTATTCTGAGTCCCTTCTGTGTGTCCCACCTGAACTGACATCTGAGGAGGGAGCCCAGAGCTCACCACAACTCTGCCCTGGACAGCAGTCTCCACTGGCCTTCCTGCCTCCACTCCGGCACCCACAGCCAGTCTTCCCCACCTGCACTGTCCAATACTTGGCCGCCAGCCTCATGTGTCTGCTCAACACTTGACATCCGAGTAGAGATGTGCTGTCAGGGGGCAACATGCACCAGGTTTCAAAGACCTGGTATGAGCAAAGTAATGTAAAATATCTCAATAACTTTTTTATTAGTGAAACTATAAAGGCTCTGAGTATTTCTACAGCATGGGTCTCTTTTCACTTAAAGTTGGGATTTCAGGAGAGGGATGAAGGGATTTAAGAAAAATGGAGAAGTGGGAAGGAATAGAGTATATAGTAGGGTAGATGATGATTATTCTTTAATTTTTTCTTTTTTTTTTTGGCCACACCATGCATCATGCAGGTTCCTCGACCAGGGATCAAACCCATGCCCCCTGCATGGGGGGCTCAGGGTCTTAACCACTGGACTGCCAGGGAAGTCCTGCTGATTATGCTTTAAATGACAGGCAGATGCAAGGGAAATGCAGATACTTAACTGAAATACGTCCATGTTAGAAAATACTTAAAGCAACTAGTATTTCCTTGGAGAATATGAATGTCTTGCATAGGGAGGAGATATGAAGTCTACTTTTGACTCTGACACATTAATTGAATGGCATTGAGTAAATCATTTAATCTCTCTGGGATTCCCTTTCCTCATCTTTAAATAAAATAAGGTTTTATTCTTATTTCTGGAAGGATTTTTCAAAAAGATAGTTGAGATAGTTGAAAGCATCTTAAATTTGTTGTAATGGCCTAGTATGACCGTTAGTCTTATATGGAAGTAGGTAAGGCTCTCATGGATTAAAAAATATTTTTATCATGTTGAAATTTCAAAAAACCAAAAAGGCACCTTGGGAAAGCACAGTGCTGACAGTTCCCTTAGTGACTTTATCACAGTCCAGATTGTAGTCCTCAAGTTTGCAGCCCTAGAAAATTGCTAGTGAGTCTCCTTTCAGGAGCATGCTCAAATTCACAGACCCTACAGGGGTGGGTGTATAAGTACAGCACTAACTTTATTTTACGAGATCTATAAGCACCGCTAGCAGCTCTGTTAGTGAGTTCTTTCCTGACAGCATCTGGGAGGGAAGCCATGTCTTCATGAATAGGTCTTGGAATCCATGGAATCAGAAGGCATGGGGTTTGTTTGTAATTCAGATGTTTGGTAGCAAGGAACCATGATTGCCTCAAAGAGTAACTTAGTCTTGAGACTAACTAAGTCACATCCTGGAGCACCCCTGAATATGTGCCTCTGTAAGTCTCATCTACTGAGTTTCCATGGCTGACCAATGTCTTTGTTGACCCTCCTTTTTAAAATGTATGCATGTAAATCTTTGCAATGAGGTCTTGTAACAGAGAAAAACAAATCTGATTCCATATTGGATCTATTCTCTTGTCTCTAACCTTTGTGCTCTGTTGCCTATGCTTTGTCATACTGGCTCTGCGCCTTTTGTAAGAGCACATTGCCTATAGCCTGAAATACACAGGATAGCCTACTCTCAAGGCTCTGCCTCCCAGGCTTGATGTTTAAAGGTATAACGCTTTTCGTTCATATAGGTGTAAAAAGTTGCAGAACAGAGAATAACATTTGTCTTGTTGGAGGTTTATAGGAACAGGTGACCAAACCTATGCGGACAGCTGCAAGAACGAGATTATCACATCCTCTCTGGGGTCTGGCCAGCACCAAAAAGTTTTCAACTACCAGCCACACCCCCTCCCCTTTTAGTATAAAAGAAACCTGAATTCTAAGATGGTTCTTTGGGACACTAGTCCACCATCTTCTTGGTCTTCTGGCTTCCGGAATAAAGTTGCTATTCCTGGCCCCAACACCTTGTCTCTTGATCTGTTGGCCTGTTGTGCAGTACAAGCAGGACGAGCTTGGACTCGGTAACAGTCTTGCTCCGGTTCTGGTCTGGAAGGCAGTCTGTCCTCCTTAAAGTTGTTTTTCTGTTTTGCTTTGTTTTTTAATATTGCTAAGTTCTTCTGTTATTCTTTTGTTTTACTGTTTAACTCTCAGAAGGCAACTAGACCTCCCTCCTTCATAGCCAAGATCTTTGTGGAGATGGGGGTATTATTGTTACCTTCACGTGTCATCCATATAGAAAATCACATTTGCTATTTTCTGGAGGGAAATAACTAAAGGACTTCTATAAATTCCAATCAAATTCTTCACTTGTCTCATGCTTAAATGTGATGATATATGTAAAGTGTTTAGTCAATGTCAAACTGAAAAAGAAAACAAAAACAAAATACAAATAAGTAAACACGAACCACCAGCAGGGATTTGAAGGTTAAAGGGATAAATTCTTTCCCTAACTTTGCTTACTGGTTTCAGAGACCAGAAGCAAATAAGACATTTTCTGGTCTTATCATTAAACTAAGAGTAATATCTACGGGGTTCTTCTAAGGAACCAATGAAATAATGTACAACACATCAGTGTGCTTTATAACTAATAAAACACTTTTCAAGTGTAAGATGTGTTACAGTTTTTAAATTTATTGTAGCTTATATAAGATGTTGCTATTCAAAAATGTAAACATTATGCAAGAACGTTTAAATTGTAGCTGGTATTGGAAAATTGCAAATGGTAAGAAAAACCAATTTGTGTTAGACCAGTCCATTTTAGCCAATACACAGTTACTTGGAATATCAAATCAACATCAAGACCCGTGTTGGTCTTTCTGGTAAACTCTTTTAACAGGAGGGTGAAAACAAGTGAAGTACATTGTCTGTGGGAGGCCTTGTTATTAGACTGTGATGAATGTGGCTGTTAAACATTTAGGTAAAAAAGATTTGCAGCTTTCCATGCCATAGAGAGCAGCTTTCTCTGTGTCCTTACCCAGTTAAGTGATACAAAGCAAATGCCACTGCTGAATAATTTCATGTAATTGTACCCTGGAGAACTGAAAATATACAGGAAGAAAGTCTTTTGTGTACAAGTACCCATTTAAGAAACTACAATGGAAAATAAATACATCTGTTGGTGAACACTTACCTGCAATTATCTTTAGCTAAAATTTTCAAATGTTGAACATAAGGAAAATTCCCTGGGTGGAAAAACATCCCTGGTCAGCTTCAGTAGCTACTCAGTATTCCCTAAATGTTCTGACCAGGCAAACTGGGCAAAAATAAACCTCTTTTCTGAAAATATTACCTGCAAAGCACAAGGTCAGGTTGGCTGGTCTGTTGCAGGCAGTAATTCCTCCAAAGGGCCTTATAACTTTGTTGAGAGGGGTAGTTTCACTCCCTCACCTGTCTAAGCCCATCCTTGGCATGCACTTGCTTTGGTGGAACCCACCGGGTGAATCTCCTAAACTGGAATTAATTGGAGTAGGAGACAGTTTCAGGTGGACAATTAGGATTTTCTTTCTCAAGAGAGGTGTTAAATCTTTTACACCATCTTTACAGCCACTCATTAACCCCCGCACAGTAGACCAAGGGAGCTGTTACCCTCATGAGATAGTTGAGGAGAAACTAAATAGGAAAGAGGTTACTCGCGGCCACCCTCTCTGTCAAAGGTAGAAGCGGAACTAACTAGTTGTACTTACTCAGGAACTGAGACCAAAGGCTTTAGACAACTAAATAAATACTTAAATGCTCACAGGGAGAGCTGGCCTTCACTTCTTTCTCTCATCCAACTCCCTCCCCAAACGCTTGCTGGAGCCTCTCCCAGCCGTTGCATGGAGTTGGTCCTTGTGAAATTTCCAGGGAACGCCTCATCTCTCACTGCTGTATCTGGCTCTGTTCCCTGGGTGGATGCCAAGATTCTTTGCTTATCCTTGTTTTGTTGTTGTTTCTGATTTCTCTTCCTTCCCCCCGATCCTACCTTTGGGGAACCATGGGAATATCCTCATCTTTTATCCTGTATGCTCCCTTTCTGCCATATTGCCTCATCATTACTTGCTATATCTCTTCTTAATGATCATATCCAACCATCTGTCTCCCCTGCCTCTCTTCTCAGAACTCATCAGTGGTTTTGGAGAACCTATCCGGAGGCTATTTCAGACACACTCTTTTGCATCCATTTAGCTCAACCTTTTGTCATTAACCATTGGAAAAACTGATCTCAGAATAAGTACTTCAAATATCACAAAAACTGACATGAAACCTAAATGCCACAATTAAAGACTGGCTAAATTTAGGATACTTCAATTCAGTGGACAATTTTAAGTGATCACGATAAAGGTAATAGAGAAATATGAAAAAAATAGTTTTGATAAAATGTTAAGTGAAAAAAATACAATGCAAAATGTTAGGTTTATTATGATTCAATTCATCTGTATGCCTATGGATGAAGCCTGAAATAGAATATGTAAAACAAGAATATAGATGATATAGATGATGAGATTACCAGAACTTTCAAATGTAAAACATTTCTGTAAAGTTGTCATGCTCTTTTGATAATAATCCTCAGTTTTGTCCCAGTCTCTGATTTATCCCTTTTCTCCCCAACCCAAGTGATTAGTACCCTTAGTAACACGACTTTTTCGACATTAGACTGAGATCACTCGCTTTCAGTTCACAATTTGGAAGATCCAGAAATTCCATCTCCAAATGGAAATGATGATCGGGATACAAAATGAATTGCCATAAGGAAAAAGTTATCACTTAGGTTAAATTTATGGATAGAATTTCTAATCGGTTCTCATTCTTTTAATAACTGACTTTAAATTTTTTAGTTTGTCACTTTTAAAAGTTACTTGAACTATAAAGAAAATCTGTTTCTCTTCATTGCCTTTTTCTCCATCTAGAAAATGACATACTCTGTAAATGAAGGAGAGCCCAGAATCATCAGAAAGGCAGTCAGGAATGCTCTCTAAGGAATAAGATGTTCAACCCTTACGTTTTATTTCTTCTCTATCTGTGGGATTAGGTGTCTTTCAAAGTAGCTGCCGTTTAAGAGAGCATGAAAGAAGGTTCCTTACGCAAAAGAACAAGCACCTTGTTTTCCTTAGGGAGAAAAGTGGCATACATGCTTCAGAGCTAATTTTGTCTAATTGTTCTTTTGCTCTTGTCATATGCTTCCCAATATGACCCTTCTCTGACCCTGCAGTTGGGTTTCTGGAGTGCCCTCCAAGGGTGTCCCTTGGGTTTGGTCCAGTGAAGACCACAGCTGGCCCTAGTTAACGGGGTCTCACTTCCTTCAGATCTGCGTCTCTTGCCTCTTGGCATTAGAGACACTGGTTGTGATCTGAGCATTGAGCTGTTTGGCTGTCTTCTTGCTCACGATGGGGGTAAGGCAAGACTCTCCAGATTTTAAGCTTTCCTGGAGGCCTGGGATTTTCATCCTGGATCCAGCCTCATTGGATTGTTAATTCTGAGAGTGCAAGAGAGCTTCAATACCACAAATGTGGTACCTCAGTGCCAGAGCTAAGCCTGCCCTGAGATGAAAATGGAATGGTTCAATGTTGCCTGCAGGTTATTAAAGATTCTGCTTACTTTACAACGGTCTGTTAACAGCTCTAATGTCTTTAACATGTGCAGCCTATTGACTTTTAAGTAACATTTTATTGAAGTAACTGCCGTGCTTATTAGCCCGTAAGATTTACGCTTCATTTTCAATCCTGAATCTGGAGGAGGGGGCAACTTTCCCTTAACTGGTGAGATAAGAGATACTCAGTGTGAACGGGAACATCTGTGGCTCAGTCGGGTCAGGAAGAGAAGCAGCTTCGTCTCCTAGGATTTGGAGTGTGCTAAAGGTCACGGAGAAGCAATCACATCTTCATTAATGGGACTAAAATTCAGAGGAAAGAAATATTTGCAGATGTGGCCGGTGTGAATGGCTTATGTCGTGGTTGTACTGTTTTATGGTGTCAGGTGGATAGTTAATTTCAGTGAGTGCGAAATTTCACATAAATGAACATACAGAGAACCCCCAGGACTGACACATGAATGTTCCATGCTGCCTTTACTTAGGCATTTTGGAAAAATAAAAAAAAATCTCCCCACGTACCCACATGGTATCTTTTCACTGCTGCTGTTCACTCTTGGAAACACAAAGAATTATGCCTCTACATGTATAAATCATTGTGCACAAAATAAGTCAACATTCACATATTCAAAAATCTACAAAAACATCGCAAGATGGAATAGTTGGCATTCACTTGATCCCAGAATTTTGGGGGTCTGTTGGATATAGAAGGAAACTTCAGTGCATTTAAAATAAATTTTGATTTTTATATTAAATACGTTAGACATGTTTGTAAACAGCTGAATAGCTGCATAGTTTTTCTTTTCTTCTTACTGCTGAGGAAAACAGTTATGCACAAATGTGAGTTTAATGAAAGTGAATGTTTCCACATAACTGCACATTAGTGCACTCCGTAGGACAGGGTGGTGATGAAATCTTCAAATGGCTCTAGCAAAGAACACAGAATGAAGAGAGCAAAAACCAGTTCATCAGGGTAGGCGTAAATACGACTTTCACAATGGTCTGAAGTTTTATGGCCTATGGAAAACTCGACTCATTTTTCAAGCTGTGGCTCAGAAATCAGCTGATGGACCCGAGCACAAGGCATGGTTTTCTCATAACTTTTCCAGACCAGAGATAAAGCATTCTTGAACATTTATGGTAAAAACTAAAAGGCTGATAAGAACCCTCGGCTAAAGCTGGGCCAGTACTCTTTTTTTTTCTTTTTTTAATTGAAGTATAGCTGATTAAAGGAATAGGAGTTTGGGAATAGCAGATACAAACTATTATACATAGGACGGATAAACAAGGTCCTACTGTATAGCACTGGGCCAGTACTTCCTTCTGCTTCGAACCGTCCTCTCCTCTTTTCTGAGAAATCCTATCACCCATGCATGAACTGATGGAGAAGAACTGTCTGTCATAGCTGCGGGGCTTAAATTACCAGCTTTTTGGGTCTGCAGAGACTTTGAGAAATGTACTAATACATTCACAACAGGAGGAAAGTGCCAACAGAAACAGATCCTGAATTGGTTCCCAAACAGGATGACAAAAATGTCCACCCGGACCACACACAACTCAGCCGCATTGCACAGGGGTCCTGCAACATACACTTGTTTTGTTTCGCCCACCTATCAGCAGCCTGGAGCGCTTCACGTGGGGACTGGATGGCTCCTGCCACTTAATTAAATTTTGCACTTAGAGACTCAGAATCTGTGTTGTTAAAAAGTTTATATTTCTTCCAAGCAGGTCAGTTTTCAAGGGATGTTTCCTTTAAGAAAAAATAAAGGGGGGCGGGAAGCAGGGGCAGTGTGCAAATAGAGAGGTACATTTATGCTCTGAAATTCCACAGGGTTGCATATATCTGTGCAAAACTTGCATTTTCATCTTAAAATTTATTTTAGACCAGTTTTTTAAAATTATTTTTTTAATTGAAGTATAGTTGATTTACAATGTTGTGTTAGTTTCTGCTGTACAGCAAAGTGATACGGTTTTATATATATATATATATATATATATGTTTTCAGATTCTTTTCCATTACAGTTTATTACAGGAAATTTAATATAGTTCCCTGTGCCATACAGTAGGTCCTTGTTGTTTATTTTATATATAGTCATGTGTATTAGAGCAGTTGTTTTTTTTTTAATTGAAGTACAGGGCAGTTTCTCTTTTTTTAAAAGAAATATATGTGCACATCGTTTAAAAGAACAGAGCGATAAAGTAAGACTAAAGCAAGACCTCTCTATTGCAAAAGCCTGGAAAGTCAATACAAATTTAATAAAATCAGTTTCTAATTCTGCTGTTTTCTGGAAATAGAATCTTTTAAAGAGATTGTGAAACCAGGGCTGGAGTCAACTGGAAGGACTTTCTATACTCAGATTATATATCCTGAAAACTCTTGATCCTAACCAGAGCATGGGAGGCAAAGCTCCACCTAAAATGACTGAAAGTATCCCAAATCTAGCTGAGTTGCCTAAAGATCTAAGCCTTATAGGCACAAAAATGAAATGCTACCTACTTGAAAACATCTGTGGTGTCTTATTTAACTTCTGATTAATTATAGATACGCCCCACGTGAAAACGATTGATACAAGGCTGAGAAAGATTGGTGATTATATAAATTCCAAACATTTCAGAACCTTTATATGAGTTATTTTTACCCTTGCTTAACGCTTTAGTCCCAACACCTTTAATAAAATCAAGGTGACAGACCATGAAAACATTTAACTCAGAACTACAAGCAAATCTGATACTACTGTTGAAAGATGCCTGGGGGCAAGTGGACCAGCGATCCGCAGAAGAGAAAGCTCTGGAGGTGGTGGAGGTGTGCGGTAGCCCCGCGTAGAGGACCGCGGGATTCTGCAGCAGGACTGCGGGGCTTTGAAGTTTTAAACCGGCTAAAAGAGAAGACGCCAGAGAGCAAATCCTAGGCAGATCACAGGAAAGAGAGTATTATCCAAAGGCAAATTTATTCTCTCATAAAATTTGGATTTTTTTTCCTGATTTTAAGTAAAATATGGTTTCATAAATTAATGCCTGTGCCACATGAAGGCGGCTGAAACGTGACCATGAAATTTTTTCACCCCGTGGTTCACAGCTCACGCTTCATCCACCATCCAGCCAGACCTCAAAAATGCAAGCAGGCAATTTCACAGCTAACTAAAACATTGATTATTAAATAACAGAACCTTTCAGACTTCTAAATAGTGTATTTCGTAAAACAACGAGAGAAGTAGTTTTGTAACTTCCTGGATGGGAATCAGGGAGTGATAAAACCTAGATCGCTTCAGGGATCTGAGAATTTCTATTTAGCAATCCTAGCGTTATCTAAGAAAAGAATAGGTTCTGATCCATACTCATCATTGTGTTCTCCCGTGTTTTTATTGGCTAAAACTAAATAGAAACATCAGAGTGTATTTATTTCGTAATACTGTGATCGGTGTTTGTTTCTGAACTTATTCTTTTTTATTTATTTTCTACTGTGTTGTGATAACTTTCTGAAAAAAGTCCCTATATGTAATGAAGGTTGAAGATACTGCACTCCAGGGATTTCAGATTACCAAATATTTGGATATTTCCCAAAGAAGGATTACTCTATAGAGAACTGAGGTCTGATATTGCACAAGTAGAGTGATTGCATAAGGGAAAAAAAATACCATGTTTCTTGAGAAAGTGACTATAGAGTTTCCTATTTTGCTACATCAAATTAAGCCTAAGAAGTTATTGCATTCGTTCTCACTTGACAAGAAAAATCATTTTTTCTTATAATCTTATTATGACAAAATATCATCAAATTGTATAATATGGGCTACATCTGATAAAGAAATGAATTGCACACAAGTGAAAATGTCATTTGAAACAAATAAAAACAGTTGTTTTACAATGATGCTTATTTTTAAAATTTTAAATGGTCAAAATGTGGGAGATTATTTCTAGTTTTAAGTCCATGCAGGTGCTTCAAAGGTGTCATAAAGAAATGTGAGCTGCTACATATGTTCATAGATCTTACTTCCATCCCTTCCTTTCTCACACTGTTAAATAGCATGTTAGGCAATTCTAATGGGAGGTTGGATCTCCATTGTATAGAAGTATAGATGTTATGTTATCTCCAATTAAAACGAGCTTCACTTAAAGCAATAGCATATTAAGCCAATCCTATTTTAGACAGTAACTTTATAAATAAAATTATGTACTACCTTATCTTCTCTTCTTAACTAAATTATGTGAAAATTTGACAAAATTGTAATTAGTTTTCTATAAAATTATGTGTTGTCTATTGATCTTTATGCTTACAGTGGGTACTATTAAAATTATTAAAGATTATTTAAAAGATCCATTTCTCTGTCTTCTGTATGTGAGGAAAAAGCATTCCACTTAATTTATCTAAGAATTCAACATATTTGTTGGCTTTAAGTTCAAAATAGATGAGAATGAAGAATGATTTGGGGTATTGAAGAAAGACAAACAATAAAAATAAATTTCTTACACAAACCACCAGAATCATGACAATTTCTTCTCAAACAAGTTTATTTTTATTGTTAATCATATTAAGGCAACTGTATGAGTCTCTCTAGAGATCTGAGCCTTAATAAAGAATTAATGACTCTGCAGATTGCAAAGTGTTCTTTACTATTTCAACACCCAGTTCTTAATTTAAAAAAGACATTTGATTTCTCCATTCTCCATAGTTAAATCACAGAGCCTGTATGGCTTTCAGAAGTATCATGGCAAACACAGTCACAACATAAATCTGTAGAGAGCTTTATCATTTTCAAAGCGTTTTCACACACAAAACCTTGAGAGGTTGGCAGAGTTTCCACACTGTTTTACAGATGAGAACACTGAGATACAGAAGAGTTGAGTAATCTCCACTAGGTCCCAGATCTCAGTAACTGAATTGGAAAAACAATTCAAGTTTTAAGACACCTAGCCTAGATTTAGTGATTTTAAAGATCATTAAACATGCATAGTTGTGTGAGCTTCCCAAGGCCTGGAAAACCTTCATAGCTGCAATAATATAAATGTATTTTAATATCCTTCCTCCCAGGTATCTAATTCCAACTGCATATTTTAATGTGTACGAACATTGAAGAATCATTCACACAAAATGTGTCTAAATTTTTAAAAAATGAAGCATATTGTCCTTGGGGGTGAGAGATGGAGCTGGAACCAGGGTATGTTTGGACTCACTGGGTCCAAGTCACAGTGGCCAACAACATTCTGTAAGTCTCATGTTCTGAGCTTTAGCCCACCAAGCATGACTCTGGTCAAGTTTAAATGCTTGTTGCACCACTGGTAGCTCTGCATCTGGGGCAGGCTCTTCAGTCTTTCTCAGTCTTAGTTTCTTCATATCTAAAATGGGGACAATAGTACCTCACTTGTAGGGATTTTTGTGAGAATGAAATGAGATAATGTGAGTAAAGCAATTGAATTGTGTATTAATTTTCCAGGGCTGCCATAACATGTTATGGCACCCAACTGGGTGAATTAAAATAGCATTGTTGGTAATTCCCTGGTGGTCCAATGGTTAGAACTCCGAGCTTTCACTGCCAAGGGCGCGGGTTCAATCCCTGGTTGGGGAACTAAGATTCCACAAGCCATGTGGCGAGGCAATAAATAAATAAATAAAGCATTGTTCTCTCACAGTTCTGAAGACCAGAAGTCTGAAAGTAGGGTCACACTCCCTCAGAGACTCTTCTGGTGTCCCAGGCGTTCCTTGGCTTGTGGCTACATAACTCCAATCTCTGCCTCTTTCTTCAGATGGCTTTCCCTTGTGTCCATGTCAAATCTCCCTCTGCCTTTCACTTGTAAGGACACTTGTCCTAATGTAGGGCCCACACAGATAATCCAAGATGATCTCATCTTGAGATCCTTAACTTAATTACATCTGCAAAGACCCTTTTCCAAATAAGGTCACATCCACAGGTTCTGGGAATTAAGAGGTGGACATATCTTCTTGGGTGGTCACCGTTCAATCCATTACGCACAGTGCTGGGAACAAACCCTTGTGTCTACCACTTCTATTCTCCTTGATTCAGACCATAAAATGTGGTCAATTCTAGACTGACTAGCCCAGTGGTCCTAGTCTTGACTTTACATCAAAATCACCAGGGGGCATCTTTTAAAATTCCAATACCTGGACTGCAATATAGACCAATTGAGTCAGAATCCCTGGGATTAGAACACAAGCATCTGTAGTTTTCAAAGTTCTCCAGGTGATTCCAAAGTGCAAAGTTAGGAACTGCTGGATAAGGGCACAATTGGAGACTACTCATAGAGACCCTGGGTTTTCTGAATTAATCCAGAAACTTTGGGTTTTATCTATTAGCAACTCTAGTACTCTGGGATATAGTGATACCGAGCAGGACCCTGTGGGACTCCTGGGCCCAAAAGCCTTTCTGTGTCCCCCATTTCTCGATTACAGGAAATAGGCTTCATTCAGCCTCTGTGACTTTCCCTGAGTTCTGAGCAGATTGAAACAGTTGCTAATTAGGGAAGGGAGGGAATGAGGCTACTCGGGAGGAATAGTCAAAAGAAACAATAGTACAGCCTTGGGGCAGGGGTCTGGTTCTCCCTCAAGGGATATACATAACAATATCTTTGAGCTGTTTTGCAGATAGGGAAACCCCTACCAGGTGGGAGAAATTAACAGTATGCTGCCCACAAGCACTAGACCTCAGACCGGTTGGAACCAGACCACCAACCAATCAGAAGAGTGTCCATGAGCTGATCATGCCCTCTTTGAACCATTACTATAAAACTTCTCACTACTCCCTCCGTGTCAGGACACACAATTTTAAGGGCATTAGCCATCTGTGGTCCCCTTTGCCTGGCAAAGCAATAAAGCTATCCTTTTTTACTTCACCCAAAACTCTGTCTCTGAGAATTAATTTGGTGTTGAGGCACAGAAGCTGGATTTGGCTCCAATAGGAACACGTTGTTTCATCAGCTCACCCATGCAAATCAAGGTGCTTCACCCTACACACCATTTCTGCCTGTGCTTTGTGCCGGCTCCCATCTGCAGGAGTAGAGTTTAATAGAAGGGTTTAAAGTGGTGTTTGATGGAAAGTTACAAGATAAATCAAGCTCCAGCCTGGTGACCTTGTTGATACAAGAGCACTCTGCAACGGGGCTGGATCTAGACATAATCTTTTGTCTCCAAATCTAAATTAAGCCAAGGCTTTAGGCAGTGTTGGGAGCACAGTATTGCTAGAAGAATCCCTTCCTAAAGTTCCTAAGCACATCATGTTAATAAAAAAACGGCGCTGTTTTTTGCAAGAGCTCTTGGGATGTTAATTAGTGTAGGTGATGTTTGCTGGGTTGGGCTGTCCAAAGTGTTAGCAAACTCTTCTTTCAGTTATTTTCTTTCAATGGTGTTTCACACACTGAACGTCTCTGTGGGTTACAGATTTCCTTTCTCAGCAAAACTCCAGAAGAAATTTGGGAAGGAAACTTAGTATAGTGCCACCTGCCTCAGGAAGCCAGCATATATCACAGTCAAATGCATACTACCACCGTCCAAAGCTTAAACACAATGGGCTCCTGCTGACATGCACATAATATCCAATGCACTGCTCTTTTCTACCTGGCTTGGCTATTGTCATCAAATGCAAGTCTTCAAGAGGTCCCATCAATGATCCTATCGGTCCTGATGACCTCACCTTGTCCTCTCTGAAAACATGATCCCAGAAACCAGCCTAAGACCTTCTTTTACTATGAAGAATGCATAACTGATAAAGCAGATTAGGGTGCACATCCCAGGGTTATTTGCTTTCAAAACACAGCCTTATGTCAAAGCAATAAAGCCCCAAATTGTTGCATTAAGGCATTGACCTGATTTTGAGACATATGTTGAAATAACAGAATGAAGGGGTTTGGTGCCTTGAAATCACACCACATAGCTATCCACCCACTCTTCCTACACATTAGCCTACACCCAGGACTAGCAATTTTGGAGCATCCATAGAAGGCACTGGTTATTAGCTATGTACATGCACTCTGTCATCTACAGCCTAAGCATCTCATAGAGTAAACTAGAATTAAGGAGACTGACGCCTGCTTGGGAAGGGGCCATGGATCCTGGGAAACTTGAGTCTTTTGGCCAGGCGAAAGAGGTGAGAAGTATATGAACTCTCTAAAATTTCCATCCTGGAGGAGATGGATAAAAACATGCAAAATCATTCAGTTTATACTTACATAGATAGTAAAATTATATTTTTTAAAAAACCCAAGAGAATGAATATCACAGAAGTCAGGATAAAGGCTATTTCTTTGGAAAGGGAGTTAATATAATGAAGAAGTGGCTGCAGAGGCCTTCTAAAGCAGAGCAGTGCTCTATTTCTTAGTCAATTGATAGTTCCATGTGTGTTTTATTATTAATTAATAATTAATTCTTTAAATGTTTCATACAGTAATATTCTTTTCTATGTAAGCTATACTCTACAATTAAAGAAAAGATAACTGGGTTAACTTGGACTATGAAGTATAAAAAATATTATTTTTTCTTCCATTTATTTAATATAATCTTTTATTTCCACAGTACACCTGATTTGTACATTTATTTGTCAATCAGTAAACAACAGTTCCCTTAACAGGTATTATCTTTAAGTTGAAAATTGTCATACCCCCATCTTTAGAACACAAAGGAAGTTCTCATCAGGGGTGAGGACAGAGCATGGTAAACAATAGCTCTGCTCATTAAACATGCTTTATTATCATTAGCATTTCTGAAAAAGAAATCCTGAGAGATAAGTAAAGTGGCAGTTAGAAGAGAGGTTTGGCACATGGGCAGAAAAATGCCATTTAACTAGTCTTCCTGTCCAATTTTCCCAAAACTTAACTTTTTCTTTTCTTACAGAGTTTATGTCTTTTCTCCCAACTGCTGCTGGTTTTCACCCCAATTATGCCTGCAAAAGCCATTTGTGAAGTCAACTGGAAGATACTTTGGAAAAAAGTATGGAGCATGGCTCCAGAAAAGACATACTAGACTCCTGAATCTGGCCCCTTGTCCCAAATTCCCTTCCTTGGGAATTGCCTGAAGAAATGCCTCTGCCAGGACTTGTTACATTTGCAAATGGATTCTTTCCATTGTGTGTGAGGAATTCTTGAGGATTTATTAATCTCAAAAGCTGTAACAACAGAAAAACATTTAATATAGTAAAAACACACAAATAGCCTTTGAGTCAGGGTGATTAACACATTTTTATTCTGCTAACGTGGATTTTAAAAGTGGCAAGTAGAATTTCAATTGTATTCTTCCCTTTTACTCTAAAAAAAGTAATTTTGGAATGAACACAGGAAAGGTAATGTTCTCTTGACTGTATATAAAAGAGATCACTGGGGTGAAAATGAAGGTGATCTGTAGCTGTAAAAAAATGTTTTTAATCCATGCAAGAATTTAATTGTCATTTCACAATATCTTGCTTTGTGTTCCTAAGTTTCTTATCCATAAATCTAGCGACTTACACATTCAAATTCTATTTTAATACCCCAAAAGGTACAACTGCCTGTACTCTTGTTTATTGGTTTTGGCAATTTTAGCAAAGCTTATGATTCCTTTGCACAGTAAGAAGCATTATGAATACTGATTTTAGGTATCGAAGTTGATAATTAAACTAGAATTGTTGTGAGAGTGAATCTGGTGGCACAGGCTCACAAGGCTTTCTTTGTTGTAGCAATATTTATTTACTCAGATCCTCACACATTTTCTATTCTACCTGAAAAAAAGAAAGGCTGCCCTTTAAGTTATACTGCAGAGTATTCAAAGAGTTTCCTAAATTCAGCAACTGCTCGGCCACCAGTGCAGAGAAAGCAAGTTATTTAGAATTGCTGACGTTTTGAATAAATCCAGTGAACTGACGCTCCTTTTCCATTTCCCGTGACTAAGGAGAGAATGAGTGAAAGAGCAGAGCACACCCCGGGGTGCCCTTCGCCCAGTTTACCATGGGGTGGCGCTCTAAGGCCCAGATTTGCCCACCCTCTCCTCTGAGCTATTGTAGGCAGCAGAGAACGAAACTTCTTAAGCTCTCTCGTAGCTCTTTCACACTGTGCATGTAAAATACTGACAGGAAAAACTCACTGACCGTCCAGCACTGAGGAAAATAACAAAGTAATTAGAAATCGGTTGGACATCTGTATACTTAGTTATCCCAACTATGTTTATACAGGTGAGAGAAATGAAGGTTTTGGATAAAATGAATAGTAGCTATAATTTCAAAGTTAGAATTAATTTTTTTCCTGAAAATATTTTAGTAGATTAAAAAAAACTTTCATACCTAAATTCCCAGGGATCCACTTTAAACTTTTTAATAAATTATGCCATACAACACAGTTTTAAAAACCAATGACGCAAAGCGACCCAAAGTTATTGAAGTCAGAGTTATGGTGTGTATTTTTTTCATGATAAAACAAGAAAAGGGACCACATTTTAAATAAAGATTTCAGGGCAGCATCTTTTTTTTTTTTTTTTAAGCACCTTGGACTACGCCCTATGAGAAGTATTAAAGAAACATGCAAAGTCTTAGAATAAACTACAACTTAAACTCTGTTCCCCTAATAATCTCAATCATTTTTATTGTTTAACAGGGCAGATATATTGCTCTATGCAGAGGGAAAAAAGAGTGCTCCATTTTCAAAGGGAAAGAAGCATAGAGGATAAGGTTCACAGCTACAAAAATACATATGATTCATTTCAAAATGGAGCCTTCTTAAAGACAGTGCTCTGGTCAGCCACCAGCAACTTCCATCACCAAGAGGAAAATTTTCTCCCATATACGTAGTTTGTATTGTGCTCTACCATTTTTCGTCTTATTTTTGTTTGTTTGTTTGTTTTTTTATTTTTGGCCGCGACAGGTCTTCGTTGCGGCACGCAGGATCTTCATTGAGGCATGCAGGATCTTTCGTTGCAGCGTGGGCTTCTCTCTAGTTGGGGCGTGTGGGTTTTCTCTTCTCTAATTGTGGTGCACAGGCTCCAGGGCGCATGGGCTCTGTCGTTTGCAGCACGCAGTCTCTCTAGTTGAGGAGCTCAGTAGCTGTGGCACACGGGATGAGTTGCCCCGCAGCATGTAGGACCTTAGTTCCCTGACGAGGGATTAAACCCGCGTCCCCTGCATTGTAAGGCGGATGCTTTACCACTGAACCACCTGGGAAGTCCCTGTTTTACTTAATATCATATCATGGGCACTTCCCCAAATTATTAAATGCTCTAAAAAATCTGATTGTTGATGGTCATATCATAATTGTTTTAACAATTTGCTTATTAATCATTTGGCCAGCTATCTTCTATTTTTCTAAATAATGGCTTAATAACTACTGTAAATAAAATTTTCATGGAGATAGTTACATAAATTCTTGTCAAGCAACTGTCTTTAAATTTCAAAGGAAGTTTTCTTTGAGTAGAAAAATAATATATCTGATCTTTTAAAAAGGTTTGTTTTTTTTTAAAGAAACCATTCTTTATGCAGAATTAGATCCATATAAGCTTATATGATATAAAATTGATGGGCTGGGCTTCCCTGGTGGCGCAGTGGTTGAGAGTCCGCCTGCCGATGCAGGGGACACGGGTTCGTGCCCCTGTCTGGGAAGATCCCACATGCCGTGGAGCGGCTGGGCCCGTGAGCCATGGCCACCAAGCCTGCGTGTCCGGAGCCTGTGCTCTGCAACGGGAGAGGCCACAACAGTGAGAGGCCCGTGTACCCCCCCAAAAATAAAATAATAATAAAAATAAAAAAAATAAAATTGATGGGCTATGGACACTTTTTTCCTTTTTGTCTGGATGTTAAATTCCCTAATGAGAGTAAACTGGTACCCAAACGACCTGGATGAATTTTGATATGCTGCATTTCTAGAAATATAAAAGCTACCTCTGGAACTATCTGTTAATATCTCAGTTTATGTCAGGTTTCATACTCAAAAGATCTGAAATATTAAACCTAATTTAGTATTTAAATATTGATGTTTTATGTTACTTTTTACAGAAGTTTTTGGATTTGAAAGGGAAACCAAGAGCTATGCTGGGTAAAACTTTTGCCCCCACTCTAGGAGAGTGCCATTCTTTTTGAGAGGATCACGTGTTTAATTTTGTGCATGAAAATGAGTTCCCCACATGCAGGCTGCTAAATACAGAAGACATTTGTCTATGATCTCAAAATAATGGGAAAAAACCTGAAGATATATAGGGTTATGTTTGAATATGGAGTTAAGCCTACGGTATCTGCTTTGAAATTCTCTCTATATTTAGGCATGAATTTCTTCAGAGGTATTCAAGCACAGTCTTTTCTTTGACTTTCTGTTTACACCCATTGTAGTTATAATTTCCCACTGAAGAAAAACTTTTGCTTTTAAAAATATTTGCCAGTGAGAAAATAAAAGAGACTTTTCCTAACAGAAAATGAAATTTTTTCACTTAGGCTGTTATAATTACCAAATACAGTTTAGAGCAGATATTTCAAAATCTTACAACTATTTTCATCAGACCAAATTTCACCTTTAACTTTTTTCCCATTATTTAAGTAACTTTACATGCATTCAGATAACAACTTGGGAAATTGTGATTTTTATATTCACACATCAAAAAAGGCATTTCTTCTACGGGGCAATGTTTAAAAGCTCTATAGTAAAGAGGACAAGACCCTTTTAACTGAGAACTCTCCAAAAGGCAAGAAAAGCTACATACTTTTAGGACTTTCCTTTTACTATCATAGCCAAAGGAAGACAGGCAAAGAGAAATTACCTATGCTTCTAGAGAGCAGTGACCATGGTGAAGGATTTGTTTTTTATAGTACCCAGGCCAGACCCTGGTGCAGGTGGGTGCTTTCCTAACAGAATCTGCCTGGTGGAATAAGCAGCACAGTAAAATCCTGCACTCTCCATCTGTGGATGTCTGTCATTTGGAGACAACGACCAGCGCTATATTTTCTTAACCCAATATGGACAGAGAACATGTTTGGATTGTATTGTGACACCCCCTTCTCTATCAAAAAGGTCCAAGAGGGGAAGGGGGTGGGGTCTGGCTTTTTAAGGATGGGTCTAATGCGTTCAGCTGTTATCACACTTTGCTGATTGTAATCACTCATTTTATGGTTTCTTTTCCAGCTGCTCCAAAAATTCACTGCAATGTCTTCTAGGTTTATTTTTATTATCCTGTAATTCAAAGATCTAAGAAAGAAGAGTTGAAATAGAAATCCATGTCCTGATTCCCTCCCCATTTTTTCTCATGGGGAAGAAGGGATTTAAGATTTGGACACATTCCTCAAAATTCTTTCTGGAGAAATGTGTTCTTTTCTGTAGGGAAGGAGCCAGCTTGGAGAACATCCACAGGCTTATTCAACTGATGGGGGAATTGGGAAAAGATCCTATGTAAACATACCAAAATGTTTAAATTTTAAAAATTAATTCATCCTTCAGAGCATTTATAATTAAAATGTTTCCTTTTTGAGAGTGGTAGCAAAAAAAGTAGTACTCTGTTGACATCTTAGGATTTCTAGATTCCTGAAATAAAGTATTTTCTCTAAACACTGTTTTTCTAAAACTTATTTAGTGAAGGTTAAAAGTGTATAGCTCTGTACGCTGCAGATCACTTTCATACTTAGGGAAGCTAAAAGACGGCGGGGGGGATCCCCACATGTACTGTCTCTGAAAATATCTTGACTTAAATTTTAAATTTGACTTATTTCAGGGAAAGTATAAGGTGTCAGTTTTCTTCATTTTCTCTTATCAGCTTAATCCTTCGAAGAGTCAGATCTGAGAAATGATTCAGCTAGAATTATAAGTTACCATTTCCACATTTTCCACTATGTAGCAGACATTTCCACTACTTAGCCATCTTTTCAGTCATTTTTAAGTCCTTTAAGAGCCCATAGAAAGGAAAACCCCCAAACCAAAAACAAAGAAACTGCTTGTAAATCAGAAAGACCCAGTTTCTTGATTTCAGTGACGGGGAGTTTTACTGTCCGTCTGCTGTCACCACAGCTGTCAGCAAGATGCCTTAAACACCCTAATTGTCACCAGGGATCAGATTGTTCCCTAACTAATTGTTTAGATCTGCTAATCTACATCCATCATCTGCAAAGGGCAGGCAGTCCCAAGCATCCTGTAATTTAGATAAAACTCCTATCCTGGGTGTAAACACAATTCTTTGGGTGACCAAGAGTCAGAGGACCAGAGAGCCTACCTGTGGGTGAAACAAGAGTGTGAACTGTAAACTGAGGACTGGGTGAGCCTCCAAGCTTACAAGCCCAGATCAGCTGCACGTGTCCCACTGGAACAACTTCGAATCAGTAGAAGGTTCTGTTTCATTGATCTCAATATGCAAGAACCCAAACAGAGCAGACGGCCAAGATCACTGCCTAAACCAGCTCTTGTATCTGCACTTGTATGGGTTTTGGGGATTCTCTTTATGACACAATTGTGCTGCTGTGTTTCCAAGTTATTTCCAAGCGTTTCTTAAGTTAAATTTCTGACAACGTGTAGTGTGATGTAAATGTCAATTATACGTGTAATACACACATTTCATGTTAGAATGTAGTCTCCCTTCCCAGAACCACCACATTAGTCAGCTCTTCAAAACTAGTTTAATTCATTATTTGAGACTGTGGAATAGTTTTTCTTGTATTCATCTGTTCATTCTTCCATTCAGTAAAATTTTATTGCAAACTCATATGAGGCAGGAAAGAAAGTTTTCATGTCTCAGAAATGCAAACCTTTTAGAAAGGAGCTATCACCTTGCATTTACGGGGTTCTTACTTCAAAGTGCTTTCAAAAGAACTAATGAATCAATTTAAAATTTAAAAATAAAAGCAACCAGGTCCTTGCCCTCAATTTACTGAGCAGAAGTGAATAGGGAGAGAAAGACAAATCTATGATAAAGGATAAACAAACAAATTAGCCTTTCCAAAAGAACCATTCCTTGAGATGCTTTAAGAAAAGGGGTCCAGAGACTTTTTTTAAATGAAAATTTGGAAAACTCACCACACACTATCTCTTTCATTCATACTTAACACACGTTCTATTAATTTTGCAATAAAGAGCCTTATTAATTTTGTTCAGCCAGTGTTACCCTCATATGCTTGGATTTACTTTTGCAATCTTATACCTATTAATATCTTATAGAACAAGGATGCTATAGAATAGACTCTGGAAAAATAGTAAAATAAGAACAATTGCTAAATAATAACCAGCATTTCTTGTGGCTAACTTATTTACCAGGCATTATTTTAAACATTTTACATGTATTAACTCATTTAAACACCATAACAACCCTATGATATAGGTACTCTTATTATTCCCATTTTGTAGCAAAACTGATTCACGGGTTAATTAATTTACCCAAGATCACAGATTGTTCTAGTGTATTAGCGAATAGTTAGGCGAACTCCAGAAAACTTTTTAGAGGAAACAGCCTTTGAAATGGGAATGAAAGGCAGGTAGGAGACTGGAGAGCGTTTGTAGTTCCACAGAGGCAGACGCACAAGGAGCATAGATGCTGGAGACTTATGTAAAATCTATTGGAGGGAAGCAGAGACCCAGCCTGGGGCAGGGGAGGAAAGAGAGCAGGAGGGCAGCTGGGGACTGAGTGCCCCAAGGCAGCTGAAGGCAGCCATGAGCAGCCATGGGGGAGCTTCTGGCTTTTAGCAACTTGATTTCGTCACTTTCACCTATTACATTGATTAAAAGAACTTGGCAATCAGTAGCCTCTTTCTTCCCTGCCTGCCACTCCAGCTATTTTTCAAGAATTTTCCTTTCTGGTTACAAAGTAGTATGTACTTATTGTAGAAAATATGAAACATATAAAACACACACACAGAAATAAGAAAATAAACACATTTTTAATTCCACCTTCCAGAGGTGTGTACATCACCATCTTAGGGAGTGCAACAAATTGAATTTATTTATTTAACGGATCTGCTATTGCTAACAGGTAGAGTCTTCCCATTTTTTTGCTTTTCCTTACAATGCTTCAATGGAAATACTTTCCAATTAATATTTCCCCCATTTGAGATTATTTCTTTATTATAATTTCATATTAACTGACTCATTCAAACAGTATGCGTACATTTTAGTTTTACATATGGAGCTTATATAAATTCTGGTAGTTCTAATGGATTTGAATGTTCACAACATTGGCTGTGTTATAGTGATATATAAATGGGAAATTTTCTGGTTATAGAAATGTGTAAACTGGATCCAATTCTAGAAGAGAGTCGGTGACCAATATTAGCTCAATTATCTTCTACCTAAAGAATGGCATGAACTCTTTTGTGCTAATATGAACATAAAATGGATTATACAAGATTTCTACTAATCCAAATAGTCCCTTCGAATTGTTTTAAAAAAACAGTATGTGTACACATGAATATATAATTGTAGATACATTTTTTAAAATGATTTTTATACCGAGTGCTAAATGCCCTCCATAGATTGTACCATTTTATCCCCCTCGCAGCACAGAATGAGAAAGCCGTTTCCCCACACACCAAACCACACGGGTACAGGCATTGCTATACTTCCAAACTTTTGATTGACAAGCTTTCATGAAGAGGATGCCTCAGACCAAAGGCAGGTCACCTCTGCTTGCCACCAACAGATGGCGTCGGCTGCCACTTGGATGATGTCATGGGCATTTAGGAATGGATTAATTTAAAGAAGTCTTTTAGAAGTTAACCTTTAAAAATCATTATCAATTTGATAAGCAGAAGTGGTATGCTGTTGTTTAGATTTCTTTGGGTATTAAGAAAACTGAACAGATTTTCGTATGTCCACCTGTATTTCTTCTGTAAATTGTCGTCACTTCTTTTGCTAATTCTTTTTCTACCGTGGTGTTCACTTTTTTCATATGATTTAAAAATCATTCCAGGTATTCATTTGCCTTCTAATGTATAGTTTTTTAATTGGATAAAGGAAAGGGGAGAGATACAGAAGTTTTAAATGTTTCTATAGCCATTTCTATTTTATTTCTTATAATTAGTTTGTTTATGCTTTAAAAGGCCCTCTTCACCTCAATATCAGAAAAATATTCCTCTACTTTTTCTTTTCTTTTTTTTTTTATATTAACTCTCTGATACATCTGGTATTTATTTCAATGTAAGAGGTCAGGAGAAATTTAACATTATCTTTTCCAAAGAGCCAACAAATTCTTTCTGTACCATTTTTAAGTAATCCCACTTTTCTGTAATGATTAGAAATACCAACCTTAGCCTATAATGAAATCTGATGTCTACTTCGGTCTGTTTCAGACCTTTCTATTACATCCCATTAAAATACGTTTAATTACTAGAGCCACTTGGGTTCAGTAATACTCAATATATTGTCATACCGGTGGACCTCAACATTTTACCTCTTTTTGTTTTCACTCTTTTAAAATATTTCATTGGTTTTGATTTTTAAATTACTACATGAACACATGCTCTTATACCAAATTAAACAACAGAGCATGGTGTAAAGATTAAGCTAATGACTTTCCCCTCCTCCTTCTATAGTCTTACTCTCCTGAGAAAACAAGGCTTAGAGTTTGATGAATAACGTTTTGCACTTCGGTCTGTGTTCTTATGACAAAACAGTAATCATAAATAATAATAATGAAATGTCTATTAAGTGCAAAGCATTGTTTTAAGCACTCTACCTGAATTATTTCATTTGTTTATTATAACAAATGTATGAGGTAGATATTATCACCCTCGATATACGGATGAGTAAGCTGAGTCAGGAGATGTCTAAGTAATTTGCTCAAGTCACATAGTAAGTGGTGGCACTGGCTTCAAAGCCAGGCAGGCTGGATCTAGAGTCTGAGTTCTGCCTCATCCTTTGGCTTCTTCCTTTCCCCTTCTTCCTCCTCCTCTGGCTTATCCTATATACTCTGCTTTAAAGCCTACCTTCTTTCACTTATGTTCTTCTTTCTATCTTAATACACACGGATACATCACTTTTTAGATACATCCACATGTCAGATAGCTGCGTAGTACTGGACGGCATAGTAAAACATAATTTAATGAGTCATTCTCCTTGTGATAGGCATTCAGGTTGTTCTTATCTCCTGACTTCTACCCAGCATTGCTGCTATTAGCATTTCTGTATACAAATTCTTTCCTGCTGGTCATTTTATTTCTGGCAAACAGTTTCTCATAAGTGGTAAATGCTGTGTCTAAGGGTGCAGTGATTTTATTTTAATAGATACTACCAGATTATTTTCTGCATTGTGTATACTAAATAATACTCCCACATATGAAGCTCTCTCACAAACCCTCCTTTCACTCTTTCTTTCTCATTGAAGACACACAGTGTGCCCAGCACTGTTCCCAGCTCCGGGATGCGACGGTGGACACAGCAGACCCTGTTCCTGTTCTCAAGTGGCGGCACATTTGGCTCACACAGGGTGGACACCGCCACCCCCCAGCCCCCTTCTCCATTTCCCAAAAGCACCACGACATAACACAACAGAGAGCACACTGCAGGAAACAATCTAACGTTGAGTGCAAGATATCTCAGTTCTTACCCTGCCCTGGCCTTCCATGCTGCTGCCTGTAAAATCTTCCCTCTCCCAAGACTCCTCCGCGGCATCTCCAGGACCTCCCACCTCATGAGTCTCCAGGGAACGACTGACTTTCCAAATGAAGGACGATTTACCTTTCTCTCTGTTCATGGCTTTCCTTTCAGAACCCACCCAGGGGACCTCCTTTCAATAAGAACATAACAACAAATATGGTTCCCTCCCTCCCTCCTACCCTTCGTTCCTCCCTTCTTTCCTTTTAAAATGAGGGAGCGTTTCTTTCCAAAGAGTCATTCTTAATACATTCTAGGGCTCCAGCTCAAACGGCAACTAAAAAAAATTTTATTCTCATTCTATCAGTTGTATTGCCCAGGATTGCACTGAAAGCTGGTACAGACTGGGATTCGAAAAGGGTCTCCCGTGCCGGGTCCACTCTGTCTTCATTATCTCAGAGTGTCATATTTATTCTGGCTTGGGCTAATAATCTTATTAACTAATGATAACTAATCTAAGCTGTTCATTTAGCATCGTAGAATATAAAAAAGGATTCACCTGTTCTTTAAAAGCAGCTGCAGATAGAGCCATTTTGCTTTCCTTAATCTGGCGGGGTGATGGGAGTGGGACGTGTAGGTGGAGGGAGCTTTTCCCCTGTAAAGAATGGCCTGTCTAAACAGGCTGTACACATCCTTTAAGACCCAGGTCAGATGTCCCTGTTTCTATGAAGCCTTTTATGCCTCCACTAGCTTATATGCTTTGTCCTCTGTGTTCTCATCGCACATGATTCCTTCTTTTATTTTGGCCCTTGCCACAAAATCTTAGTTACATTTTGATTTGTCCCTACCCTGCCCTCACCCCCCGTCACATTATAGCTCCCTGAGGGCAAGGACATTTCTCAATCATCTTTGAAGTCTGGAACTTAGAATGTGCTTGGCATGTGGTAAGTACGACCTTTTGAGCGAATGGTGGATGGATGAAGGGATGAACAGCCATTATTTTCCCTAACCACCCCATGACATCAATGTAGAGATTATTAAAATGGAGCAGCTATGTGTCTTCTTATGTGTTTTTTATTTTGTCACATAAATAATAAAGGGCTGTGTTAAAATATTAGTGCACTTACAGTTCATTGAATGACCCGGTCAGAGGCAGTTTATCCTTTCATGGTCCTATGGACAGGGAAACCCACCATATCCATCCTACCTGAGATACAATATCCCGGCATCCCCGCGTCTATACAGTTACGTTCAGCTGTGACTTGGCAATGCTTTTATTAGTGAGGAGGTTTTTCTCCAAGCACTGTGGATTTGGGGGACTAAGTCTTGAAAAAAATATTCGAAGTCTTGAAAGAAGCCCTTACATGGGACGGCTTTTCTCTGTCATGCAAAATAAGGAAGTAAGTGGGCTTTAATCTCAACACTTCCGGTATTTTCAGCACTTTCAACATTCCTGTTTGCATCATCTCCTCTTTAGCCTCAGAGAGGCAGTGTTGCTCAGTGGTAAAGACCATAAATCCTCAAGCCAGGCTGGTGGGTTTGAATTCCCATTTACTCCCTCGGGAAAGGATTTCCTGCAAGATGCTGAAACGCAACTTCAGGGATGCCATTCACATAGAACACAGCCTCAGATGATGCCTGGAGAGCTTTTTTAGATCACTTAAACCTAGCCAGTAGAATTCATTAAATAAACAAATATGATTTTTGTCATCCCAAACTTCTGTTAGTAGATGTTATTAACACCACCTCAAAGATGGAGAAATGGTGGTCCAAGGAGTTTAAATGGTTAGTTCAAAGTTAAACAGGAAGTCAGAAGCAGACTACTAATGTCCTAATCTCCGGACTCCCAGGCTGTGGCATTTATTTCCACCTGTACTCTTATGAGCACCCCTTTGCAAGGATATGTAGCCTGTTTTATTTCGTTCCTTTTGTTTGTTTGTTTTTTGCTTTTCTGGAGATGGCTTTTAATACTGAGCATGGAACAGGAATTTACAACAACTCATAGCAAAACAAAACCAACACTGCCGCAGCAAAACAGCAAAATTTAGGATTTTGAGGCTGGTTACTATGATATTCAACAGCAAACTCTTCTAGCCTCTGGTCTCCACCCTCATCCCCTTCCATATGCCTTGTCTGGTCCGTGTATCATTACTAATTATAAGTCCCTTGAGGGCAGGGACTGCACCTTATTCATCTTTGAATCCACCAGGGGCTTACAATAGTGTTTTATATATAGTAGATACCCAACAAATATTTGTTATTAACATACATAGCTTATTCTCTAAGAAAAATTCATAATTTCATTATTTTCTGCTCTCAATTTGTAAGGACTCTATAGAGTGGACATTTTTATCATAAGGTAGTATTTAAAGGACTAGTATAGCAATATTTTTATTCAGATCGTTCATGACCTATACTAACTGAATAAAGAAATTTTTAGTTGAGGTTCCTAAAAGATTAAATCAGTTTGAGGCTAATGCAAAATCCAACTATTATCTTGCGTGATGAGCAAATTTGCATTGCTTTAGCCTTAGTATTATCCAAGGCAAGGAGGTAATTTGGGTGAAGGAGGTGTGTACTCTTGCTGAAGAATAAAAATGTCTCATAATTGTTGATGATGACTCTTTGAATTCATGCTGCTACAAAGCTTATCATATGAAATTATCCAGGTAGGTGAAAATCAAATTCATGTCTCAGAATAGCAGTTAGGGTTAGAATGAGTTCTCATATCATGCATTCCAGTTGACATTTTCATAACTAAAATTAATCTAAATTAAGATCTGCAAATCTACTAAAGTTACAACTTTCATGTCTAGGAGGCTATATTTTAACAGCTATATTTCAATAAAGCACTACTTTTGGTTGATTTAGCTCGTAGATAAAATAATTTGGTCATAAAAGAAATCCTTTATGGAATAAAAAATTCTTCTCTCCCTTAATTAAAATATCATGCATACATTATAACGTCCAAGGGCATCAGGATATTCTCAATAGCTGCCTTTCTGAGCACATTTATGGCTGCAAAGATTTGCACATTTCTTCTTTTTACAGTCAATGTGCTTCCCATGCAAGCCAGCAGACATCCTCTGCTGGCAGTCATCAATTCTTGCAATTTCTCTTTAATGTTAAGTCCTACAAGCTGTTGGGAATAAATAATCATGCCTATTTCTTGGCATGAAAATGTCCATTCATTCACCAAATATTCAATTTCACTTCCACCATTAGCAGATTTTCTTTGTGAGTAAAAAGGTAGCTTCCATGTCTCCTCAACTTCAGCTGCATCCCAGCTGTGTTTATTAAACAGATTTCACATTGTCTGCCCTTTTGTTTTCTGTTCCATCATTTCCCCCATCTGGCTTTTTTCCCCCATATCCTAGTGAATATATCCATATTTTTACTGACAGTAGGTTTTTTTTTTTTTTTGATATCTTTCCCTGATGATAGCAGTTAACATTCCTTTAAAAGCTTACATTTCACCTCTGTTCCCCTGTTCACATTTCAACTACGCGAAATTGGGTGATTTGAAACAATTTTAGCAGCTTCTCACTCAAACATAATCCCTTATGACTTGTGATGGTTTTGAATTCTTGGCAACCATTTTCTGTGCCACTTAGAGTCTCTGTAAAGGAAAGATTATTAAGAATTACAAGTACAGAGGCAGTGCCTTAAAGAACAAAGAAGACACATTTTATTTCAAGAAAAATAAAGTGGAATTTCACAGCCACTCGCCCAGGTTTCCCTATTTCCCCAGGTGGAAATAGAATGGGGGTAGAGAAAACACAGCCCAACATTTGAGGAGAAATAGAGCCCAGGAACTTTCCTGGGTTAGCACTTATTTTTTTGAGAATGCAGAGATATTAATCTCCAAATGTTTCTGCCACTAGTTGTAAGGTTTGCAATCTTATTTTTATTTTAGCTCTCGCAATTAAAAGAATAAATCAAATTCTCTCTCTCCTTGTATATTACCCCAAAAGTCAAGTTTAATCATAAGTAAGGAAAGAACTTTGATTCTTTTGTGCAAACAAGATAGAGTTGCATAAATATATTTCATAGAATTTAAAAGTCATTAATTTCTTATTATTCAAAATCAAATAATATTTCTTTAAAAGTTGTTAAACAGAAAATGGCCATTCATTTGTAAAAAGTCATGTGGACAAATCTATTCCAAAAGATAAAATTAACTATTAATTCCAAATTTAATCCTGTAATTTTTTTTTTTTTTACATTTTCTAATCACAAAAAAATTATATTGGTCTTTAGCATGGTGCAGTGGTTAAGAGACCGAAGCCAGATGACCTAGGTTCAAATCCTAGCTCAGTCACTTCTCACATGCTTGACTTTGGACAAATTATTCAACCTTTCTCGCCCTCAGTTTCCTTTTCTGAAAATGCAGCTGATAATAACAGTACTTACCTTATAGGGTTGGCTTAAGGATGAAATTTGTTAACACAGGTTAACATCGTAGAACAATGTCTGGCACAGGGAGTTCTCTGTCATTGTAAGCTGTCATTAGTGGTTATAGTTAAAGCATTTATCAATCTGGTGCAGGGGTTATGTAGGTTAGGGATTAATGGACTTCTATATCAGTCCAGCTAAAAAAAATTTCTACTCTCAACCAAAAAGCATTTGCTGAACTCCAACTATGATTTTAGTGCTGTAAGACAGAGAGATGGATAACTGATTTACCTAGAAATTAAACCAAACTTTTAGGCATGCATAGATTTAATGAACAGCAAATAAAGAAGAAAACAGAAACAGAACAAATGGAAAAAAGTGCCTTTGTGAGCAAAAAAAAAAAAAAAAATCAACTAATTTATCCTAAAGAGTGAAAGAAATGAAATAAAGATTATGTTCATAATGCTGTCATTGGTTATTTCAGTGATATGAACAAAAACAGTACTCTGATTGGTACTAGGGAAGGTGAGCTATTTTGAAGAAAGGCAAAAAGTCAGAGAGATAGAAGAACAACATACAACAAAGAAATTTGGGGTGAAGGGAATGCCCTGTAGATGGAGAGTCTGGTTTGGATATACTTCTTTGGCTTGAGTTTAGAATTCTCTCTGACATATTTCAAAGTTTGTTCTCAGCCTTAAGCACTGTGCCTGCTAATAAGGGACTCTCCCCATCTCCCAGGTGCTTGCCTTTTAGGGGAGGGAGCAGAAGCAGGGGCAGCTGGTGGACTTGTTAATGGGAACCGTTGTACAGTGAGTAGGGTAGCAGAGAGCCAGGGACGAAGAGGAGGGAAAACAGCTTCCTTGATTACAAAGATCCCTTACTAAGAGAAGCCCTGTGAAGCCACTTCTTAGGTTTTTATTTATTCATCTCTTTGTATCATATTTGCATTCCCTGAGTCTCAATTACTTCATCTGTAAAATGGATACATTTGATCAGGAAATCTCTAAACTATTCAACATTTACGTTTCTGAAAATCCATTTTTAGAAACCTAGTGTTATTGCATGAATGGTTGGATTTTAGTCATCAAGAAAAGGTCTAATTACTTTTGGTGGTTGCATGCTGTAGGGTAAACAGAAGTCAAATTATACTGTTGTACACATGACCATACGTAATGTTGTAAACCAATGTTACCTCAATAAAAAAAGGTCTAATTATCTTCTACTTTTTTTAAAATAAACAACTGTTGAATGCTGGCTCCCCAAAACGTTGCCAGAACAGTCTGTGGATAAGGAAAAGCTAAGTTTATTGCATACCATATTGGGATAGCATATCCCAAGAGGGTCACTCACCAGCATCTCAGAGAAGTGAGGATGAAGCTGGGATCTTTACAGACATTTTGAAATCTGGTTTAGTGTGTGAAGTGGGGCTGGGATACAGTTGGGTAAGGGTCATAATATTGGTTTGGTGGACGCAGCAAGGCAAGCGTTTTGAGCCAAGGGGTTCAAAGTGTCGATTTGCCATAGTCTTCCAAATGTTTCTCTCCGGAGCTGTCACCCTAGGCTCTCGATCCAATCCTTACCTCTCCCCCTCTCAATGGATGACCTGATTTCCTACTTTCCTCGGACCAGGCCACCAGGCATGTATATTCCTTGAATTCTTCTTTGTCCTTCAAAAAGTTCTCCTTGATTTCATCCATTCTTTTCTCTTTACCCCTCTTTTAGAGAACAATGCATTCTTCTCTTAAAACTATCTATAACTTAGTCTTGTTTCCTCCTCATAGCCATTCACCCATTAGTCATCTGCTCTTTCTTACATGTTAATCTTCTCATTCCTCATGATTCCTTTCTCTTGGCCTAAAAACATGATTTCAAGCCATGGTCTTCAAGCCATGGAAGGTTTCAAGCCATGGTCTTCTCCTGTTTTTTCTCTTCTGCCTGAGTCTCTATCCCTTGCTTCCTTGACAAGTCCTGACAGCCTTGATGGGGACTTGGAAAAAGAAAAGCTCTCCTTCCACCCCAAATCCCTCTGTAGTTATCATCTTCTCACTCTCCTATCCTTTCCTTCTTCGCCAGGGTTTTATAAAGTGTAGCTGAGGCTGCTTGTCTGCACTTCCTCATTCCCATTTACTTTCTATTTCACTGTAATCTAATGGCCTTAGGAAGGTTACAAGTGATTTCCTAAGTGCCAGTTTCAAGGGAAAATTCAAATTCCTTATCTTTGTGGCATTTCACACTGCTGACCACTCCCTTTTCATTGACATATTTCTTTGCCTTCTGCCATCAACCCTTCTTGATTTTTTTCTGAAACTCCAGAACTTTTCATTCTCTCTAATTCGTTCCTTTTTCTACCTCTGCTCTTTAAATGGTACCATTATTTGAGGTTTGGTACTTGGTTCCTCACTGTTGTCACAATATCTGTTCTCATGGGATGATTTTAACCGTTATCACTCACTCATGGGTAATTTCCTAAATTAAAGTAAAAAAATTTCCAGCATGATCCTCTCTTTAGTTTCAGATATGCAGTTACCTGTTAAACATTTCCACTTGGATCAAATTTATTATTTGCAAAATGAATTTATTATATTTTTTATGAAAGCTCTTCCTTCTATCCTTGACTCTATTAATGGAACCACTATCCACTCTCCAGTGTTTCCCCGACTTCCCAGATGATAAGCATCACTGGCAACACCTGTTGACCAGATTACAAGGCCTCCCACCTAGAAATTCTGATTCAGTTGACTGCGGTGGGTAGCTTGGAAAGCATAGATAGGACGGGGCATCATTCTTGCCCTTTCCATGTGCTTCGCTCCTACACCACCCATTTGGTCACTGGGATCTGTCCACTGTATCTACCAAGTATCTCTTACACCATAACTCTCCCCTCGTTCACCACTGTTACAGTTTTAGTTCTGGCCCTTGTGAATTGTTTGGTTTAATAATTGTTTTCTGCTTATTCTGCAAACCTAAACCTTCTATTCTCATTTTACTGAACATGCAGAAGTTCTTTGTTAGGCCACATTCTTCCTCATCTCTGTTTCCTCTTCCTGAAATACAATCCCCCATGCTAGCCTCCTTTTACTGTCAAACTAGTCATCCTCTGAGACCCAACTAAAGTAAGTTAGAACATTGTTGCTTGAAACATGGCAAATATACACTGATTTTGAATGACTAAATCCTTAGGTACTTCTTTATTTAGTTTCATCCGGAATGTAGATTTTCATGCTCTTGGCAAGGGAGATATATTTCACTGCAGAAACATAAGTAAACTATAGCCCACATTTTGGCTTCAGATAGGCTTGAGTTTAATTCCTATTATTTCTATTTAATGATGCAGGATTTTGGGAAAACTCCTTAAACTTTCCAAACCTCAAGTCCTCATCTGTAAAAATAGAGATGATAATAGTGAAAATTTAATAACATAGTGGAAACAATGTGTTGAACCCAGTTCCTGGCACAGTTGGGCTCCAGAATCTTTGTATGGGTGATAATTTATAGTCCAAATTAGAACTGTTTTTGAGAATTAAAGAAGGTGCTATTAATAATTTTCCTGGAAGACAGGTATAAACCAAGACTGTTACCTACATACAGGAGAGATCTTCAGGCCACCTTCTCATTGTAAGGAGGATGATAACTAAAGGATTTGCCTTGAAGTTGTATTGGTAGATGAATCCCACTCTTTTTACCTAAACCATATGATTGAGGTGAAAGTGGGGTGGACTAAAGACCCTCTTTGCACCATCATTTCCTGGCATATGGCAGATGCATAATATGTGTAATCTTTATGGTTATTGACCCAAGAAACTGTTCTGGTCATGCCTCTTTCTATTTTCACTTCCAATCTAAACTTTGAGGTCTTGTCCACATTCTCTGTCTCAGACATTAACCTTTCCACCCCCTTAGTCTCTCTGGTTGGGCATCCAGTAATGGCCGCCTTGTAGGGCACATATGTTCTTTGAAAAATGAAAAGGAAGCCTCACTCACTCTGTCATCTGGGATGGATGACTTAATTTTTACATGCAAATAACTCTATGAAGTATTAAGTACTAAGAGCTATGCTCTTGGTTATATCTCAAAGTGGCACTCTGGTGAACTAAAAGGTTATCCCATCATCTAGGATATGTCATTAGCATGGTGAAAAATCTAATTTGGCTTTAGCCTCTTTTGTTTTTGCATCTGAGCTTTCACTGATTCAGCTTCAAGGAAGTCCAGTCCGGAGCACACATGCCAAGCAAGGAAAGACTCCAGAAGAAAAGCACCAGGGCAGGCAGGTTTCTGGCTTCTCATCCACCTTGAGGAGGAAGACACGGATGAAATGGCTCTTCTTTTCTAGTATTACCTGCAGCTCTAGAAATTCAAGAGGCGTCCTGACACTTCCCAAGAGGATGGTTGATATCTGGAGAGTGACTTAGGCTCTGGGAAACCCTCTTATGAATTGCTGTATTGGCTTTAATTTGGAATGACCTTATTTTCAATTCAAATATTTCAATGGTTTGTCATGTTGTCAGTCACTGCAAGTGACCAGGGCTGGCTGCAAAGCAGGTATTTAATAAATATTTGTTAAATAATCCAGCAAGCTTTATCCATTCTTTTCCTTATAGACATATGCACATTTAATCTATTTTTAATTTTCAGCTTCTCTTCATGTCTATTCACACATGAAAAATTCATTAAATTTATAATTTTTCCAGTCACCATACTGGATCTCAGATTGATCGAGTGCTGTCACAGCCCTCAAGGAGCAAATGTTTCTGGTGGGAAGGGCAGAGAAATGAACAGAAGAATTGTGAAATCAGAAAAGTCAATGAGGGGAACATGCATCAGTTGTTATGGAAGCATGAAGGAGATTGAGCTAAACAACCAACTTGGGCAGACAGCAGTGGTAGAGATGTTAGGGAAGGTTTGCTGGAAAAGGAACTCTGAGCTAAAGCTTATAGAATGAACAGGAATTCGGAGGTAAGTAGTTGAAAATGGGAAGGGCATTTCAGGCAAAAGGACAACATGAGAAAATCTGTAAGACAAGAACAATTTTGTGTTCAAGGGCAAAGAGAAGCAGCTCAGTGTTGCTAGAGCATCTTGTTTCAGGTGGGGAATGGGAAAGGGTGAAGCTGGAGGAGCAGGGCAGGCTCAGATCATACAAAGAAATCATGCTTTGTTCTCTCTTTGTTGAGGAGTTATTGAAGAATTTTGAGTAGATTTGCAAAAATGGAATACTGTAACTGAGAGGAGGAGGATGGATTTGAGGAAGACAAAATTGCTTAGGTATAGAGGTGAGGGGGAGAGATAATGAAGCTGGTCCCTGGGTATACAACCTTGGGGATTGGGTAACTGGTGTAAGAATGAGACAGCACAGTAGTTCAAAACATTGTCTCTGGAGCCACATGACCTGAGTTCAAATCTCAGCTTTGCCACTGCTAACTGTGTGGCCTTGAGGAGGTGACCTAATCTCTCTATGACTCAGTTTCTTCATCTGTAAAGTGGGGTTGGTATTAATAATATTTATTTCTTAAGATTCTTGTAAGGATTAAATGAATAAATAGGTGTAATGGACTTAAAATTATGGTGGCACACAGCAAGTACTATAGAAGTAATTACCACTTTCATCATGGGAAAGGAACAGTTTTAAAGGGCAAGAGGCTGAGTTCAGCCTCAGACGTTTTGGTATTGAGAATCCATGTGAAGACATCCAGTATTTAGTTTGATATGTTCATCTGAAGTTCCAGAGAAAGGGCTTGGCTGGAGGTAAAGATATTTTAAAATTTCAGCATATGAATGTCTTAATAAAAACATGAGGGTCGAGTCAGCAGAAGGAAGGAAATAATAAAGATTAGAGCAGAGATAAATGAAATAGAGAATAGGAAAATAATAGAAAAAAATGAACAAAACCAAGAAAAGTTTCTCAGAAGGATCAACAAAACTGAGAACCTCTTGGCTAGACTGAGAAAAAGAGAGAGAAGGCTCAACTAGCTAAAATTAAGAATGAAAGAGGAGACATTACAACTGATGTCACAGAATAAAAAAGATTGTAAGAGACTACTAAGAACAATTATATGCCAACAAATTGGATAATCCAGAATAAATGAATAAATTTGTAGAAACATGCAATTTACCAAGGCTGAATCATGAAGAAATAAAAAATCTGAACAGACCTGTAAGTAGTGAGGAGATTGAAGCAATTAAAAAAAAATCTTCCAACAAATAAAAGCCAAGGACCAGATGGCTTCACTGGGGAATTCTACCAAATATTTAAAGAAGAATTAACACCAATCCTTCTCAAACTCTTCCAAAGTATCAAAGAAGAGAGAACACTCCCAAATTCATTCCATGCGGCCAGCGTTAACCTGATAACAAAACCAGCTGAAGACAAAACAAGAAAACTACAAACCAATATCCCTGATGAATACTCATGTAAAAATCTTAAATGAAATTCTAGCAAACCAAATTGAACAGCACATTAAAAGGGTCGTATATCATAACCAAGTGGAATTTATACCTGAGATGCAAGGATGATCCAACATGAAAATCAGTCAATGTAATATACTACATTAACAAAATAAAGGAAGGACAAAAATCATATGATCATCTCAGTCAATGCAGAAGCATTTGACAAAATTCAATACACTTTCTTGATAAAAATAGCCAACAAATTAGGCATAGAAGGAAACTACCTCAACATAATAAAAGCCATATATGAAAACCCCACAGCAAGCATCATACTGAATCCAGAAAGATTGAAAGCTTTTCCTCTAAGGTCAGGAACAAGGCAAGGATGCCCACTTGCACCACAACTATTCAACATAGTACTGAAAGTTCTAGCCAGAGCAATTAGGCAGAAAAAAAAAATACAAGGCATATAAATTGGAAAAGAAGAAGTAAAACTACCTCTGTTCACAGATGACATTATTTTATATGTAGAAAACCCTAAAGAGTCCACCAAAAAGCTGTTAAAAAAGCAAACCTAAAGTACAGTCAACAAAATAATAAATGAATTCAATAAAGTTGCAGAATAAAAAACAATACTCAAAATAAATTGTGTTTCTATACACTAAAAATAGGCAATCTGAAAAGGAAACAATCCAATTTACTATAGTACCAAAAAGGATAAAATACTTAAGAATAAACTTAAACAATCAGATGAAAGACTCATACACTGAAAACTATAAAATATTACTAGCTAAAAGAAATAAAAGAAGATATAAAAATATAGAAAGACATCCTGTGTTTGTGGATTGAAAGACTTAATACTGTTGAAACTTTCATACTACCCAAAATGATCTACTGATTCAATGAAATCCCTAACAAAATTGTGACAGCATATATTGCATAAATAGAAAAAAAGTCCTAGAAATGCAAATCAAAACCACAATGAGGTATAACCCTGCACCTGTCAAAATGGCTATCATAAAAAAAAAATTCCACAAATAGCAAATATTGGAGAGGATGTGAAGAAACCCTCATACACTGTTGATGGGAATGTAAATTGGTGCAGCCACTATGTTTTTTTTTTTTACTTTAAATTTACTTTAAATCAGCCATTCAGCAAAGTCAGAGCTAAGTTCTTTTATTTTTTTGCTTTTATTAATTTTTAATACATCTTTATTAGAGTATAACTGCTTTACATTGTGTGTTAGTTTCCGCTGTACAACAAAGTGAATCAGCTATGTGTATACATATATCCCCATATCTCCTCTCTCTTGAGCCTCCCTCCCACCCTCCCTATTCCACCCCTCTAGGTTGTCCCAGAGCACTGAGCTGATCTCCCTGTGCTATGCAAAAGCTTCCCACTAGCTATCTTTTTTACATTTGGTAGTGTATATATGTCAATGCTACTCTCTCACTACATCAGCCTCCCCTTCCCCCGCTTTGTCCTCAAGTCCATTCTCTACATCTATATCTTTATTCCTGCCCTGTCACAAGGTTCATCAGTACCATTTTTCTAGATTCCATATATATATGCGTTAGCATACAGTATTTGTTTTTCTCTTTCTGACTTTCTTCACTCTGTATGACAGTCTCTAGGTCCATCCACCTCACTACAAATAACTCAATTTCATTCCTTTCTATGGCTGAGTAATATTCCATTGTATATATGTGCCACATCTTCTTTATCCATTCATCTGTTGATGGACATTTAGGTTGTTTCCATGTCCTGGGGTGCAGCCACTATGGAAAACAGTATGGCGCTTCCTTAAAAAAGTAAAAATAGAACTACCATATGATTCAGCAATTCTACTCCTGGCTATATAACCAGAAAAAACAAAAATACGAATTTGAAAAGATAACATGCACCGTAAGGTTCCAAGCAGCACTATTTCTGTTAGTCAAGACATGGAAGCAACCCAAGTACCCATCAACAGATGAGTGGATGAAGAAGATGTGGTACATATATACAGTGGAATATTAAACAGCTGTAAAAATGAATGAAATACTATTAGTTGCAGCAATGTGGATGGACCTAGAGAATATTATGCTTACCAAAATAATTCAGACAAATACTATATGATATAACTTATATGTGGAATCTAAAAAATAATACAAATGAATGTATACACAAAACCAAAACATGGGATTAACATATACACAGTACTATATATAAAATAGACAACCAACAAGGACTTACTGTATAGCAGAGGGAAATATACACAATAGTTTGTAATAACCTATAAGGGAAAAGAATCTGAAAAAATATATATATATGTATATAACTGAATCACTTTCCTGTACACCTGAAACTAACACAATATTGTAAATCAACTATACTTCTATATATTTAAAAAAAATCATTTCCCAAGTTAAAAAAAAAACAAAAGTGAAACAGAGTCACAGACATAGAAAACAAACTTGTGGTTACTAAACGGGAGAGGGAAGGTGGGGGGAAGGAACAAATTAGGAGTATGGGATTAATAGATACAAACTACTATACACAAAATAAATAAGCAAAAAGGATTTACTATATAGCACAGGGAATTTTACCCCTGTCTTGTAATAACCGATAATGGAATATAATCTGCAAAAATACTGAATCACTATGCTGTACACCTGAAACAAACACAATATGTAAATCAACCATACTTCAATTAAAAAAGAAAAAAGAAAGAAACAAACATCCTAAAATTCACATGGAATCTTAAAGGGCCCTGAATAGCCAAAACACTCTTGACACAGAAGAACGAAGTTGGAGGCCTCACACTCTCTGATTTCAAAACATACTACAAAGCAACAGTAATTAAGACAGTATAGTATTGGCATAATGATAGATATATAGGCCAATGGAAGAGACTAGAGAGCTCAGAAATAAATGCTAGCATATGTGGCCAAATGTTTTGGACAAGGATGTTAAGACTATGCAATAAGGAAGGCACAATCTCTTCAACAAATGGTGCTGGGAAAACTGGATATCCACATGCAAAAGGATGAAGTTGGACCCTTGCTTTACACTGTTTACAAACTTTAACTCAAAATGGATTAAAGACCAAAGTATAATTCCTAAAACTATTAAACTCCTAGAAGAAAGCATCAGGTAAAAGCTCCATGATGTTGGATTTGGCAATGATTTCTTGCATATGACACCAAAAGCAGAGGCAGCAAAATAACAAAGAGACAAATGGGACTACCCCAAACAAAAACTTCTGCATGTCAAAGGAAACAATTAACAGAATGAAAAGGCAACCTATGGAATGGGAGAAAATACTGGCAAATCACATAACCTATAAGGAGTTCATTTGTATCATACTTCTTAGATTCCACATGTATGTGATATCGTACGATATTTGTCTTTCTCCATCTGGCTTACTTCACTCAGTATGATAATCTCTAGGTCCATCCATGTTGCTGAAAATGGCATTTTTTAATTCTCTTTTATGACTGAGTAACATTCCATTGTATATATGTACCACGCATTCTTTATCCATTCATCTGTTGATGGACGTTCAGGTTGCTTCCATGTCCTGGCTACACAAGAGCCAAGAGGTTGAAGCAACCTAAATGTCCATTGGCAGATGAATGGATACATAAAATGTGGTAGATACAGACAACAGAATATGGTGAGCCTTAAAAGAGAAGGAAATCCTGTCACATCCTCCAACATGGATGACCCTCAAGGACATTATGCTAAGCAAAATAAGCCAGTCACAAAAGGACAAATACTGTAGGATTCTACACTCACATGAAGCATCCAATGAAATCAAAGTCATAGAAACAGAAAGTAGAAAGGTGGTTACCAAGGGCTGGGAGGAGGGGAAATTAGTGTGTAGTGTGTTTAGAGATGCAGTGTTACAGGATGAAAAAGTTCTAAAAACCTGTTGCACAACAATATAAAGATACTTAACACTATTGAACTGTACACTTACAAATGGTTACGATTGTAAATTCAATATTAGTGTTTTTTTTTCTTTTTAACCACAATAAGAAAGTTAAAAGAGAGAGAAAATCAGATAGGAGTGTGGATAGAATTCCTCAGGAAATATGTGGAGAGTGAGAGTAGACCAAGGATGGTTCAGAGGTTCCTCCAAGATTCCTTAGTATCCTTTGGGAATACATTGGGAATGGGTGGACACCATACACAATCATTAAGAAAGACTGCTTCTTATCCCTGGCTATACATGTTCTTTTCTTTCTAGAAGATTTGGGGGTCTCAACGGGAGGTTATTTCCAAATCTGAATTTTATTCCCATAATGATTTCAGTAAGAGAAATTAGTAGATAAAGGAAATGCAATATTATATAATAAGTGGTGTAGGTAGAGCTCAGGAAGCAAGACTGACAGCCCAGCCAAGAAATGAGAAAGCCAGGTCTGGAAAGTGAAGATGCAAGAACTCAGGAAGGATCAAATGCTGGGAATGGAGTTACTTTGCAAAGTTAGGAGAGTCTGAAGTGCATCTGAAATCAGTGGGGAAACTAAGGTTAGCAACGTAATACCGTGGTGACTAGGTTTTCTAAACCAAGGTCGGCGGGACACAGGTCTGAGTCAGGGCAAAATGTTCAAAGCCACAACTGTGCTAGAAAATCTAGGACATTTGGCAGGCATTCCCCTGGCCCTCCTTGGAAGATACAGTGCCTTGAACAAAGGAAAAGCCATCATGAGTTGACTTGGGACTGTATCCACCCCTTTTTCCCACAACCCGTACCTCCAGTGGCCCAGCGGACGATGTGGGATCCTTGTATCTTCACGGATGAATTTGAGCAACAGGACCGGAGGAGAGAACACCAACTTCTATAAACAGGGACCTGCTCTGTGGGCTATCAATTTAGCTTTGTTACAGGCACTAAATTCATCAGCAAAATGTTAGTTAGACCTTCAACTCAAACGTTATAGCTAGAAACGAATGATGGGAGGTAACCCAGGCCCTAAATAATAGAGACCAGATTTTAAGTAATACCAGTGACTCTGTGTGTATTTATATCTATGTTTCTGAGGAGGTAAGTAATCCACATACTTCCTGCAGCTGAGCACTTGATCTTACAACATTTGGTATATAAGTAGTGTTGCTCTATAGGGCAGCTTTAAAGTAAAAGGAACTTTTCTCCCTCTCACAAAGTTCTATTATTGGCCAAAGAACCCCATCTCTCTCTCTCTCTCTCTCTCTCTCTCTCTCTCTCTCTCTCTCTCTCAGTTACATGCTCATGCACGCACTCACAAGCTCAGTCACTTAAAAGTTAAACTTAACGTCCTTTTTAATGGGAAAGTCAATGGATCTAAGTGCTTGAAGCTGGTAAAGGTGAAGAAAACCTTGGTTCAGATCACCCAGGGCTCCCATAAGCTGTATCTTTCCAAAGACATTTTATCTTGAGTCGACCTTCCCCAAAGAAATGCCATTTTCCTTCTCATCAACATCTCTGAAGAAACCAATAATAACTGATGCATCTCTCCCAGCTCTTGAACAAGCATTTAATTGAGAGCTTCTTTTTGATAAGTGTTCAGATGCGAGCCTGTCACCTGGGCCGTTCAGGCCTCCATGTATTCGTAGCACAACTCTGCAAATAAACAAAGCTTTGAGTTCCTGGAGAAAAATGCAGCTTACACAGCACTTAGGAGTGCTCAAAGAGCCTCTGTTCCCTCTCCATACTAATGTGGTTTCACAAGAAGACCAAGATTATTTTATTGCCCCAGGATGCCAGGAAATTTTCATTTGGCTCCCTCAGATCTTTGGGATAAAAGTGGGACAGTAAGGAAAAGAATTCCCTTTGCTGTCTTAGATTTCTGTTCTCCAGGAAAATATGTTATGTTTTCTAAGATCAGATACTCTGTCGTTTATTTTTAGCATTGGTAACTGTATTATTTTACATCCCCCAGTCCCCATTTTTTTCAAAGGAATATCTCCCCCTCTGCTTCTTCCTGTTTTGGATCTTTTCATGGGATTCCACTTTTGGCTAAAATACAGGTATAGTGCCTTTCACACATCATAGGCTTATTGACTGATGTAGAAATGAAGGACACAGGTCCATCGTAAGTAGAAATTATAATCAGTTAAAAACTAATGAAGTAATTAACCTTTCTAGTATACCCTAAAATAGTTCATAGTAGAAGTTTTTGAGGTGTAGACTGTCAGAATAAGTTTGAGACTATCTGCTTGAGAGTTTATGAGAAAGTGCTTCCCTGACTTTATAACATGGTACGCCCCCTGCCTCTGTCACCTTTGGTCGGCTTAAGTTTTCTTCATAGCACTCAACACCTAGCATCGTATTTGTTTATTTATTGTCTGTCTCTGTCCACTAGAATGAAATCTCCATAAATGAAAGGATTTTACCTCTGCTGCACTTCTGGTGCATAAAAATTGATGAATGAATGAATGACCCCACAGTAGGGAGGAGTAGCCTATTTGTATATTTAAAGAAAACTGAATGCTGACTTGAAATCAGCTTCAAAGCTATTATTCAATTTCTTAAGTTCTCACCTTAAATAATTCTGGCTCTGCTTTGCATTAAAATCTTCCACAAATTCCACAAGCAATGAGAGCAAATCTGTATACTCACTTTTCTGACTGAAGTGAAAGTATCCTCCCTCTCCCTCTCTCTCCCTCCCTCTCTTCCTCCTTCCCTCCCTCTCCCCTTCTGTCTCCTGAGTAGGGAGCTCTAGTGTTTGTTCCTCACTCAAAGGACTTGGTTCTCTGGACTTTGTATATCCTAGTCTTGTTTCCCTGGGTTTTCCTGAAATTCTGCAGAAATATCTGGTCTTGCAAAGTATATCAGCATTTGACAAAAAGAGAATCCAAAGCTGTCTACCACTTGTGAAATTAAAAATTTTATGAACGTTTGCAAAATGAGAAATAAAAACACAATGACATTGCCACGTTGAATTCATTGGGGAAGCAAATGTGGGTACAAATAATGAGTCATAATAAAAGTAACATATACATATTTTTCACACACATTTCTCTCCTGAGTTATCAGGTATTCTCTCTCCTCTCCAACTCTGTTCTCCATATACCCAAATGAAAAATTTACTTGCGCACTGAATAAACATGTTCTATAGGGGATATGTATAGTAAATCTTATTAGAAAGGAAATTTCTGCTAAACTGATTTCCTCCCCGATTGCTCTCAAAGATTTTTTCATATGCTTTTGACCGTAAATTTAATAGATTGTCACTTTGAAAACTTCTCCTAAAATATTTGAATTTTATTGGTTCTCCATCAAGTGCTGGGCAGCTCCATATACCCCGAGAAAACCATAATACACTGTTTAATTTTATGCTCACAACTAACTCGTGAAGTAGATGCCACTTACCAAACGAGAGATTGTAAAGTTCAGAGAGGTTAAGTTACACACTCAAAGTCACACAGAAGGCAAGACAGGGAACAAGGATTCGAACCTAGGTCTTCTTGGCTTTAAATCCCATGCTCCTCCTCTTGTCTATTAAACCTGTCATCTGACTGTCTACATAGTCACATATTTATTTCCTGTCCTTTTGGGGGTGGGGGAACACTCACACAACCAGAAAATGTCGATTAGTTAAAACAGCACTGTTCTAAGAGAGAAGGTATTCCTTAGGGCCTGGTTTTCTTACCTGCAGAATGGACAAAGGGAGTTTTAAGACTTCTTTCAGTTCTGAAATTCTATGGTAATAAATGATCTTAATTGGAACCAATAAGAATAAAATATAATTTAAAAATATAAGTGGTTCAGTGCTGGAAGCTATATTCCAAGCTTTTCCATTATTCAAAAAGAAGGAATATACAAAAACATTACATTTTAAAATGTGTTCATATCAAGTATAGCTGTAAAGTTAAATATGGATAGAAATATATTTAAAAATTTAATTCTTCTCAAGTCAGGACAGTTATGACTGAAAAAGCTTCATATTTATTAGTTAATATTTTACGTATATATCTCTCTCTCTTTTAAAACTGTTACTTGAAAGGCACAAAGTAATTCCCAGGCCAGGCTTTGGAAAAGGCAACAAACACTGTGGCTTCAGTGAAGGGGCCCGTGGTTCCTGATAGAGCATGTGACCAGGGCATCCCCAGACACCAGCTCCACCCTGGGCTCTGGGGCGGTCCCCAAGGCCACCTCCTGGTTGCCATTTTGTTCTCCAAGGTTTGACCAACAACCGCCCCTCCCCACCAACTCCTGACATGTTAAAACTGGTGAGAAGGGCACTGTTCCAGAGTAAAACGGCCAGTCCCAAAGCCTTCCTGATCATTAATTTATGGTAAAATGCAGGTTTCATACCAGAGTCTCATTTTCATTTTGAGGCTAATGTTCCCTGATCTGAGGTTCTCCTTTTCCCTTTGAATAGTCTTGATTATTTTTAAATGCCCTTTGTCCTGTTCTATAAATCACACCGGTACTTTCTTTTAATCATGTTTATATACATTAGAATGTTTTCCACTAAATGTAGACATATTTGTTACAGCTTTCTTAAAGTACTAACACTCTCTTAAAGCGCTGGGAAGCCAAAGTACAAATATCTAATGGCATTATATTAAACCAAGGTTAAAAAGTGTTGAAACACATTTTGAGTGTATTTTCTTTGAGAATGTTACTATTTTTGTCTAGTGGAACTTTCATTTTTGAGGGGAGTAGTGGAAAAAAATATCTCAGTAGAATTTTACCATAAACATAGTTTTATGGAGACAATGTGTGGTACAAGGAATGAGAAAAACAGGAGAACCGTTTCATTGGCAAGATACATAACTGAGTATCTGGATTTGCCAAGACAACACAGACATCGTGAAATCTGACAATCAGAATTGCTAGGATTTCAAGGCACTACTCAAATGTTGTTTAAAGATGGTCCTCACTTTCAAAGAGTGTCTACCCAAGTTGTATCTTTCATCCAGAAATTCTACTATCTAAACATTTCGGAGACTTTGAAATGGAAATTGTCTCCATAAAGCAATATTTTTTTAGGGGGGAGGCCAAACTCTCATGGAAAAATGTTCCTTAAAATCTTTATCAAAGCGAATAAAACTTCAAATCCAAATTCCCCATGCATTTGATGTTAAAGCCGGTTCATGCTTTGCCTGTATATTTTAATGAAATGATCTTAAGTCAGGATGCAGCGTTTATCTCGTCATTTGAAGAATTAATTCCAGAAGGAAAGTCAGAGAGGCTCATTGAACAGGGGAATGAAGTATATCTGAAACAAATAATCCCATCTACTGAATATAGCTTGTATTTTCTTATGTGGTTGGTAAAGGAAACTATATATGAAAAATACAATAGTCGGCAGGTTAAGTATTTTAGTAATAACTTCACTTAAAAATGACAATAAATGGAGAAGTCATTTACAAAATGTCCCATGTGTGGGCATGTGCATGTGTACACACACACACACGCACGCGCACACACACACGCACGCACGCGCGCACACACACACACACACACACACACACACACACACACACCCTGTCCAACCCTGCCAGATTCACCTAGGGTCGGGAGAGTAAGATTTTCATCAGGTTATGGAATTAAGCCTAACCTGACTTTCTCATGTGAAGCATTTGTTCTGACATATGGTTTTTTTTTTCTTCCTTCAACCTTGTTGGATTTTTTTATTCCATTTTTATAGGACAGCTTTGTCTCTGCACTAAACCATGCCACTAACACGTTACTTAATCTAACTGGCACATTGTAAAATTTTACACATGCGCTCATCCAGATAATTACACAATTAATTTTCACTTAGTTCATCTGAAACAGGATAATGAAATTTCCACTGGTGTACTGTTACGTCCAGGGGCCAAGGGTCAGTTTCCTGTTTGGATAAGGGTGAGTTTAAAGAGGATTTCTGACAGTCTCCTTACTTCAACTCGTTCTAAAAACATTGCAATGGAATTTCAATTTACAGCTCTGTTCAATGAAAGGAGCAGATGTTGAGAGTGAACCACCGCCATGCAAGAGCCTCCTTCCACACAGGTGCGTGAGGGAAGCCATCAGCTCTTCGCTTTAGAGACGTGTCTCTTCTACCTTCCATTCTGGACTGAAAAAGTGGCTGACAGGCACTTGGAATTCATTTTCCCCTCAAGATTTACACAACTGCTGAGCTGTGACAGTAAAGCAAAGATCTCGGTCCCCACTGCCTTGCATTCTACAGAAAAACGGTAGAATCTCAATGACTAAATTGTCCTTGCATTTAGAGGAACTTGAAATCATACCCTTGTGAAAATTTCTCACAGAGCAAAAGTGGCCCAGGATCTAGATTTTCCTGGTGGTAAAAGTGAAGAAATTTTACTTTGAAAGGAAGTATAAATCTTAATCTTTCCTTGACAGATTGCGTGTTTTGCTATAGTTTCCAGGTTTAAGAGTCTCATCTTAACACTAGGTGGGTATTTTATAAGCAGCAGTGAAAGATGCCCAACAAGGGTATGATGGATATCTTGACTAATCCATTTTCTTTCTTCAAAATATGCTTTTCATTGAAGAATCAGACACATTGCTAAAAGTCTACATGTGGTTGAAAGAAGAACTGGGTTCTAACACAAGTCAGCTTTACGTTAAATCATTATGCATGTAAAATGGTCATTGTATGGTGGTGATAAGAGTCCTGACCAGAGCTATATCTGTTCATTAATATAACCTCTGTGAGTTCCCTGTTTTGATGTCAATTCCTGTCTAGATTAACATCGGGGGTAGAGAATTGCTTTTATAGCTGAATCCAAATGCCTGAACCTTGCCATGGGAAGGAATAGGCTGAGATGATTATTTATATTGATGATAAAGAAAATTACTAAAAGGAACTATAGAAAGTATGGGACATTACTATTAATAGCCAAGGATGCTTCTTCTAACTGCATTGGAAGACTCATATGATAAAACTCAAGAAAAAGAGGTTTCCGATTATAGTAGCATATTAATTCCAGATTTCCCAAAGAAATAATTTCACCTTCTAAAATAAGTGAGTCTTACATACATCTCAAACAATTGAGGAGAAATGATCTGGTCCTTATTGGGACAGTTTGCAAAAATGCATCCAGGTAGAGTACATTTTCTCTCTCATTTCCGAGGTAGTGAGCTAAGCTAGACTCTGCTCTTTCTCCAGCACTCCAGGCATGCTTCTGCCTTAGAGTCTTTGTACCAGCTATTTTGTCTGCTTGGAATCCTCATACTCCAGATAGCTACAAGAACCCTCTTCTTCCAAGTATTTACCCAAATCTACCTTTTCAGTGAAGTCTACCCTGACCATCCTATCTTGAAATTGCAACTCACATGGTCCTACCCGCTCTCTTGGTCCTAACTCTTCCAGATCTCCCTTTGTCCTGGTCTACTTTTCTCATACAGCATCACATTCGAACATACTGTAAAATGCACATATTCATTACACATCTATTGTTTATTGTCTTCTAATGGAATGTAAGCTCTAGGTTGGCAGGGATCTTAGTTTTGTTCATTGCCATATCCCAAGCACCTAGAATGGTGCTTGGTGGGTACTCAGTGGGTATGTGTTGGATAGCTGGACAAAAGAATAAGCTCCGTGAGGTCAGGTGCTATTTCCCTTTTACTCCTTGCTGCAATCACAGAAACTAACATTGTCCTTAAGAGATATGAGAAGCTTACCCTTTATTATGGAATAAATGAATGAAAAACCAGGTGTAGTCATTTTGCTTTTATATGCTAGAGATGCAGAGCATTCTGGGAAGGCTCACCACGCTAAGACCAGTGGGTGATAACATCAAAAGCATAGCAGGTAGTAGGAAGCAAAGTTTCAATCTGCAGGTAACTAAATCTCTGGGGTAATAGAACATACAGGCCTGTTCTGCTCTTGACTTATTCTCTATCTTGAGCCAGTCACTCAATCTGCTTTGCGTTCACAGTGTTTCACCTCTTATTCTTGCAAGTATTCAGAAGGGTCAGTTGTATCTTTAATACATTTTTATGCTATGGCAGACATTGTAGATCAGAAGACTGTTTATTTTGCTTCTAGGTAAGACTTGGGGGGGTGATTTAACATATATTATTAAAATACATAACATACTTCCATACTTTTAAGAAAGGCATCATAAAACCTTGGTTGTGTTTAGTGCACACAAGAACAGAATGAAGACATTTCTGAAAATAGTGAGGTTGCAAACCTGTCTTCCTTTCTTGAAAGAAAAAAAAAAGCTTTTGCCTTGAGTAATCCTGAAGCATCCCTTAGAGTTCCATGATACTTGGGCTGTTCATGAACATGTGACCACTTGGGCTTGAGCAATGGTCATTGAAAAACCAGTTATTAAGGGATGGACGGACTCTGGTGACTTTCCATTTGAGGACAAAGAAGGAGCTCTTATGATATATATTTTTTCTAGGTGTATAGAACACAAACAGGCAACAGGTCACATTTTTAAATAAAATAAAGAACATGTGGTTCCTTGTAAGTTCTCTAATTTGTCATGTTGTTTTCACTGAACTCTAGTTGTACAACAACAATGATTTGAAGTAAAATGGAAGAGAAAATTGGTGGTTTTAATGCCTGTGTTCCACCATCATCCCAGGCTTAAATGATTTTCATTTTATAGCAATGCTACCTCTCCAGAGAAGTTCAGGCCAAACTTGAGGTTAGCCAGCTCCACAATGAGGAAGTACAGAGGCCAATAAATGCCATTCCTCCACTAGACTCTGACGTTTAGCACTTCTGTTATAACTACTAGCACTTCTCTCACTCCACCACTTACGTCTTATGAAAGACAGACATCCACTGAGTTCATTTCTTCTTCCATTGACAAGTAATCCCAACCATATTCACCTTCATGTATTGTCTAGATTCCAAACTTATAACCAATCTCCCTGGTAAGATCTGTCCAGAAAATGTTTAGCTGTTTGACACCCACACTTTTCTCAATCAGTGTCCTGAGCACCAATTTTCCCTTTCTCTATTTTCTAAATTTGTTGAATTTTCTGAGATCCCACGTTCAATCTCCATCGACATTCTGTACTGTTAGCCAAGGTCCTCAGGGAATCTAGACAAGGGGGAAAAACATCATTTATAAATGAGTGGAGTTTTAGGGTCTCTGTTCTTTATATATTATTGAAAACTGGGTGATGGATTTGCAATCCCCATGGCCTTTATCTGTCACTTCTTAATATAATCACTGCATTGCTTCCATATGTTTGGTTGTTGCCCTTCCTCCATTTCATTTTGGCCCTTCTCCATGTGCTGTGACTGAGTATCTAGTGACTGTCCAATGGAATGATGGGCACCTCACTGAAAATTGCCACATTGTACACCAGGTTCCTTACTGTTGAGACTGTACCACCTCTACTAATAAAAATCACTTTACTGGATAGAAACATGATATCTCCAATCTCTCTCTCTCTCGTCTTCAAGACACTGAAAAACCAATGTAGTCAATTTGCTCATTTCAATCAGTAGTTTGTTTTTTTTTGTTTTTTGTTTTTATTTTGCGGTACGCGGGCTTCCCACCATTGCGTCCTCTCCCGTTGTGGAGCACAGGCTCCGGAAGCACAGGCCCAGCAGCCACGGCTCACGGGCCCAGCCGCTCCGCGGCACGTGGGATCCTCCCGGACCGGGGCACGAACCCGTGTCCCCTGCATCGGCAGGCGGACTCTCAACCACTGCGCCACCAGGGAAGGGACGCCCCTGGGAATCCCCCTCAATCAGTAGTTTTTAAAATCACCTAGTGTCTGAGAATGAGGGCTGGCATGAAGCTCTCAAAACCTTTTCCTCCTTGTAGTAGGTTCAACAGTGTCCCCTCCAAATTCATGTCTACCTGGAACTTCAGAATATGACCTTATTTGGAAATAGAGTTATTACAGATGTAATTAGTTAAGAATCAAGATGATATCGTACTGAATTAGGGTGACCCTCAAGTCCAATGAGTATCCTTCTAAGAGACAAAAAAGGACCCACAGAGACACAGAGAAAAAGGTGATGTAAAGATGGGGCAGAGATTGGAGTGATGTGTCTATAAGCCGAGGGACACCAAGGATTGCCTGCAACCACCAGACTCTAGGAGGGAGGCATGGCATCTAGAAGGAACGAAATTCTAGAAAGAAATGATGCCTTGATTTCAGCCTTCTGGACTCCAGAACTGCAAACTGCTGCCTTACAACATTATATTATTTTGTAAATTACTAAGCCCTCTTTAAATGTCATTAATCATTATTATAATCCCGATTATACCAGCCTACCTTTAGAAGCTATTTGAATAAATTGATTGACACGCCTTTTCTCCAGAAATAAACCAATTCCTTTATTTTATTAAAAAGAATTCTTTATTTCGTTTAAAAATAAATTTTATTGTCATAAGACACCAGTTGGCAGTAATCTGTTAAGGCAAACACAGATGATCCGTTAATCCTCTACATCCTTTCCTCCCTCCCTGATGGTTGGTATCGGATCAACCAACTCTGTCCCTCTTCTTCTTTCATTTCCATTCTGCTCAGACTGCTTCTGGAATATTATCCCTATAGCTGAAACCACATTTTAAAGGATGGGCAAATGGAGCCCACCTAGAGAAGAGTGAAGAGTCTGAATATGTGAGAAAGTTAAGGGAGAAATACAAGATGCCTGTATGTTTTTGAAAAATGTTTGCAGTGTGAAAGCAGAAGTTGCATTCTTACATGTTTTAACTTAGGTAACAGGTATTAAAACACTTTGCAAACTGTAAAATGACACGTAAATGTTAGTACATTATTATTGATCCAGAATGCTGTGTTAGAGATGGAAAAGGCTAGATATTAAAAAAATATTATAAGAAGTTTGTTGTACAAGATTTTTTATCAGTGAAGCGAGTTTTCCCAGGAAATCATGAAATGTTCTTGCAGGAGACACTTAAATCAATATGATATGGCCATTGGCCAGATAATCTATAAATGTCTCAGATATTAACGAGCTGAGTAATCTTGGGTAGATGATCTACATTCTCTGAATCTGTGTCCTCGTGTGGAAAATAAAATATAAATATTGGTCATTTGGCATGGTTGCAGTGATGATATAAAGCACTTTCTGAGCTAGAAAGCAAAATACAAACAAAAGGTATTACAGTTACTTTTTACTCTAAATTTAAATGATTCTGCATGACCTCCCTTTCCCAGTTTCTCAGGATCTAATACCACTGTCTGATACCTTTACTGCTAAGAACAGAGTGGAGATTCTAGGAATCCCTGTGGGGTCTTTACTGATGCCTCAGTAATGCCTGCTATCCTGACCAGAACAACTTCATTTAGGGTTCTTCAGGTGACCATTCTGTATGCCTAATCCTGGAGACACCATGATTGGTATTTTTGTCGGTCTCTGGGCTTGGCTACTGTGAACTAGCCTTTTTTTTTTTTCATAATTGGCTTTTGTATTTTGGTTTTCCTCACATTTTAAAAATGATAAGCTAATTCAACATTATTCTTATCACTTTACCATTGTTCAATATGTCGTCTAGGTTTGTAAAGGCTGTTGTTTTGACACTTTCTGTGAAGCGTCCTCATTTCTTTATGTTTTAGGTATTATTCATTTGGCCTGACCTTAATAAATGCACACTTGAAGATCCTCTATGATTTGTTTCTATAGTCCTCCAAATTAGTGGGGCTTTTCCTTTTATCTTTTTCAGATCTTGTGACTAATGCCTAAACAAAATTTCTACAACCAGATGAAAATACATTCTTCATAATACATTATGAGAATTGGAGGAGATAAAATAGGTTCACTTTGCATTTACGATTGTCTACACAGTTTCAAACTAGGAAGTGCCCAGACTTCCTTTCATCATTAACATTTAACTAATTCTATCAATTCAACTTTTCGAATAGAAATTCTTAACGAGAGGCTCTGTAACACCTAATAATTAGCCTCTGAGGGACCAGTATGCCTACTCTTCAAAAATAGAAACTCTGTAATGCTCCTTTCTATCATTCTCCTGCAAAGAGAAGGTCTTTCACATTTCAAATATTGGCTTTTCCTGCTTCTACACATGGCAGATTAATTTGGCTTTTATAATGAGGTGGAATGTTTCAAATCTAAATTAACACCTTTGGCTTTACTTTGTGAGAAGACCTGTTCATTACTCTCTAGTAACTTAATGGCTGTGTTGTTCTATGAACAAAATAGTGTAATGTAATCTGACATTATGACTTCCACATAATATCAACTGCTAAAGTTTGAAAAAAGGTTTCTATTCAGAAAAAAACTCAAACTAATAAGCATGCATCCAATATTAAAATCGGGTCAGAGATCCTTTTCCCTTTCATTACGTATAATTTATGCCACTTGAATGTAGTTTAATAAGGTGGTAAAAATGCCAGTTGTGGTATCTCATAATACTTTTTATAAACTGGTTTTACAATCTCTCCTTTGTTCCAAAGTTCAAAGTGACAATTGAAATGCACAGGTTGCTTAGGAGTTCTTGAAGTTTCTCCTGGAAAAATTGGTGAATATATAAATTATATATATGTGTATCTAAATATATATGAATGATACATAGCATTTATGAATATTTTTGTAGAATATACTTATAGATAAGTCTTAAATGCTATTTATTTAAGGTATGTTTTAAAAATGTAAACCTCTTTCCCAAAGTCTTCATAATTTACTAAGACATTCCTTTCTTCCAGGTGCACTTAAGTTGATACTTTTCAGTTAAAAGGAAAAAAACAGAATTTAAGAAAAAGCTAGTTTTATATTATTGCTCGGGCCCTAAACTTTTGTTAAGATGAAACAAAAACTTCCCAACACTTATTCCTCACTTGGTCAACGTCAAACAATACCCTGAGGTGCTCTTACAATGGTGGCATTGTCAGCTTTCCATGACTTCATTCACTCACTGACCATTGCTTTACTTCCTGGCTGAGGTAAATAGGGCTTTGCGAGTACTTCTCCTAAGTCATTTCAGAGGAGATAAATTAAATAATGATTGCAATGTAATATTGTGATAGTGCTAAAATATTTCCTTCAGGTTTCAACTTTGAGCACAAGTTTCCATAATATATAATTTTTCATTTGCTAGCTCAAACTTTGGGTTTTATTAAATTCTACAGCTGCACTCAGTATTTATGCATTTGGTGACCAACCCTGATATATTATAATAATATGGAGTTAAGGCTTTATATAAGAATACCAAAATGTTTCAAAAATCACTATTGACTTAAACATGGATATTCAACACAATTTGCTTAAACACCAATTGAACAAAAGCGTGAGACACATTTTAGTTTTTGAGCCAACGTTAAAACTGGTATTCACACAGCTTGCTCCATCCATCTGAAGTCTTCCATAGATTTATTTCTATTTTGAGATGAGAGAATTATTCTAGAAGACCTCTATAAGAGGTTCCTGTTCACTGTTCAACCATGCTAGAGATTTCAGTGAAGTCGATACTCGATGAATATGGAGATACTCCTTAGAAATGTTTGTCTCAGTCTGCTAAAAACAACAACAACCAAACAATACAGAATTTGTATTGCTTTTGTCAGAGAAAAAAACACAAGGGTTGCAGTCAGGGCTGAGTTTAGTTCAGTTATTGTATTTACTAGCTGTGTGACCTTTGATATGCCACTTAAGCTCTTTGAGCTTCCCTATCTGTGAAATGGAACTAATTGCAGCGTTCTGTAAGATTAGAATCAAAACAAGATGTATATTAAATGAACACTAGAATGTATATCACAAGAATAATACATTCTCAAAATCATCGTGTTCATTATTGTTGGAGGGAAGTGCACATGACATACTAAGCAGTGGATGTGGTTTGCTCCGGTTTTCTTCAGGATTCAGTTAAGACCCTGTCTTCTCAAGTCATATACTCTTGCTTATTGAATATATCAATGCTAACATCCAGGAAGGGCTCACCCTCACATAGCTGGGGCCCAGGAGCAAAGGTGACTAGGGAAAATCAGCAAGAAATTGCCAGAATTTGGAACCAATAGGGCAGAAGAGTTGGCTTTTGGAAGAAGGACAGCAACAAAAGAACACTGGTTTCAGGGAAGGATCAAGGCTGTGAGTTGCACATCACGACCAGCTAGACTTAGGGCAAGAACCAATGTTTCCATTGGTCCAATTATGCTAAATACAGTCTTCTCTTCCACTCCCAGTCATATGCCCCTGAGTCTGGATTTAAGACACAGTCCTGATTTCACAGCAGCACTGGTCTTGAACTTGAAGGGGTGGAACACACTCTCCCCAAGTTCATGTAAATTTTTGTTGGGGAATACCTTCTTGGTTTATAGTAGTCAGCTAATTTCCTGGTGGGGAATACAGAGAGAAACCTAGTAAATTTTCATGGGAAAATACACCTTGAGTTATTAGATGAAGCGAGGACCAATAGTTATGTCAAATATATGATGCGTGTTAAATACAAACCATTTGTTCTTGCAAATCCTGTGATTGAAATGGAAGTTTCACTTTATCCTTCAGAAATAATTTTGCATCATTTCGGATATGGCTTTCTTCTTTCTTTGTAAAATAATCTCCATACTTGAAGTCATCATGGTTATCCATGTTTTATGGTTCATTTTCATGCTCCCTCTCCCTCACTCCAAGGGTTATAGACACTAGAGAGAAGGAAATCTGGGTTTGAACCCCAATCGATGTCACTCTACCTCGAGTCTTGCTCCTCACAGCTTCAGGATGTGTAATCCACCATTACCACCACCACACTGTGTTGCCAGGCAACATCCTCAGAATGGCCTTCAAAGTTTACACTTGGAGGCAGAAGGACCTCTGTCAAGGCCCAAGCTCAGTAACATTATTAAAGGTCCTCTGCTGTATTATTATGTAACTTTCTGAAAAATTGAAGCATACTCAACACTCAGAGAGGAGAAGTTATTAGGTGTGTATGATGAGGGCTAAGTGGGCGAAGTTATTGTGCATATTGAAGAGGCAGGATTGTGGTAAAGCCAAATCTGTGGCCCAGACAGGGTGCTTAGAAGTTTGCTTTGCATTTCAAGAACTCAATGGGAAGGAAACAACCCTGTTTGTGTAGTGACCAGTGAAATAACCTCTTACTGCTTTTAATTAGATCTTGGTACCTATTGCAACCTCCTCATAGGGTAGGAGACTCTGAAGACTTAGTGTTTTGATGTGAAAACTGTCTGAAATCCTTATCAGTAATTCCTAGCCCCATGTTGTTCCTTCAGTGATTCTGAGGTTCTTGTGTAAAGATGTGTTAAGATCTTAAACAGCACATCAAATACTGATATCCTGGGCATCCTCCAGTTCCAAGTGTCAGAATGCTAAATACAAAAAGTTTGAGGAAGAATCACAAAATTCATTCCAGAAATCAGAAACTTGACAGAAGTAGGTTCTTCCCTGTGCACCATCCAGATCTTTCTCTGTCTGGCTGTGTTTGAGAGTCTCTTTGCGTACCTACTTCACAAGTGAGGAGTGGGAATAGAAATAGAAATATTCAGGGGAAACATTATCATGAATTTCATTCATTTATGGTTTGGAGGGTAGTATACCACAATGTAAACTGCTCTGACTTTAGAATCAGGGACATGTGGGTCAAATCTGAGCTTTGACTCTTGCTAGGTGGTACACATGACAACAGAGGAACAGCCCATTAATTACTATGGGATGATGTACATAAGCCAGCCAGTAGAGCAGTTGGTTCAGAGTAGATTTTTCAACTAACCACTGTTATCTATAGGAGCTGAAATGTTACATGTTTCTTGTATGGTTCAGGGAAGAGTCTTGCCCTACCAATCACCCTAGCTTCCTCCCCACACAAGTTAATTTTTCTAGTCACCAAATACCTTTAAGTAGTTACTACCTAGATCTTTCAAAACCCATTCTAAGAATTCTCAGATAGCTTTGAAATTCCAAGCGCTGATAGAGTCTCTCACACCCAAACATTTTTCTTCAGTTTTTAGAGATTCGGCTAAGTCTTATGATATTCTGGGGGAAAAAAAGAAAAAATTGCTAAAACCTAATCATGGAAAAATGACATAGATAACTAATCTAATCTGTTTTTCTTCCCTACAGGAAATATTGACACAATGTCCATTCTTCCTTACATGAGATAACTCTCTGTCTTTAAAAGTTTTCCAATTGTTTGAAGTCAAACTGAAAGTAGGCAGAAAAAATGACATTATCTGAAATATCTGAGCTTGAGTTTGAAAAGCAATCTTGAAATACATGTTTATACAATGATTTAGAATAACACAAAATTTTCCAGTTGACTGTCCCTCAAAGATAACAGAACATGTGTTTATGTTTGTTGGTGCTATGAATTACTCTTAGCAAATTTCTATTTGATTCAAAATGCTTATAAAATACAGTGGTCCACCATAGCAAGGTTTCATGCCTTTAATAAATGGATGAGCACTGAGACAACTTCAGTGACGATCTCATGATTGCTGAGCATCTCTTGTTAAGTCATTGAGTCATAATGGACAATCTATTTTTAGGTAGAACTTGGTCTCATAGTCTTTTTTATTCAAGTTTTGAAATATTCTTGCTTAGTGGAAGAGAAATTAACTGAGGTTCTATATGCTTAAGGACTAATAGTAACATGATAGACTATCTACAAAGAGGGCCTCCAATCTCCTCCTATCCATGTCCAGACAGGCCATGCCTCCTTTCTTCTGGGCTGGTCTTGATCAAAAGAATGCAGCAAATGTGACTTTGTGCTACTTCTGTGTTTAGATCTTAGGAGGCCTGGTGACTTTTACTTTTATTGCTTGGAAGCCTACCAACTTGTAAGAAGTTTTGGTTTCTTAGTGAATAATGAGAAACCATGTGGAGAGGGAGAGAGTCCATGTAGAGGAGAGATGAAGCACCCCAATTGATAACCAGCACCAAAGTCCCAGACATGTTAGTAGGCATACTGTCTGTTCCAGCCTAAATAAAGTCCCAAGTACCTGCAGCAGCAGCATGGAGCAGAAGAACCACCAGCTGAGCCTAGCCAGCCTACAGAGAGGGATATATATATATATATATTTCTTTTTTTTAGCCACTAAGTTTTAGTGTGATTTGTTTTACAGAAGAAGAACAGAGGATATAACTCACTATCAAAATCAGAGAATGGAAGGTAGCAGTTCTTGAAATTGGAACTTGGTATATTGAAGCCTGTATTGTGGTAATTCTAGCAATATCAGGCATCAATAATGCAGGCTCATTTTCCAGAGGAAGAATCATTTGATTGAGTTATGTTGGTCTCCTTCTCAACATGACTTGCGGTCTTATTTGCATCCCCAACTTTTGCGGCAGCAATTCCTCCTGACTCTGCCATCTCCAGCCTGGGGCTCCTTCAACAGCAGGTTTGGGTTTCCTCAGTAAAGTTTCAAAAACGAAGAGACAGCAAACATATACCACTACTGTACATCCCAACACTAGTATGCAAATAATTAGGCTGAAGAGACGATGCCCTCTGGCACATGTGTTGGAAGAGTGTGGCAAAGATTTTGAGTCACTCTGCAAAGTAGTTTCTCACAGTGAACCATACTACACACTCTGGCATGCACAGAATGTTTTATACCTTAGGAAAAAATGTAGGAAGTGGTCTCTAATCAGGTGAGAGGTAGTGGGAGTCTGAACAGGGCTCATGATATTCGGGACAAAAAGGAAGGATAATGACCCAGGGTTTAACAACTGTGAATACATGGGAGGTGACAGATTTAAAGAGACGAGCGAGAAGGGAATCTAACATCTAGATATAAAATGAATGGGCTAAAACACATTGCCTTCTTTTTTGAGGGGAGGCAAGCAGGCCTTCAGCAAACTATCTTTTACTGGCATAAAAACTGCTTTGAGTTGATCCCACACTAAACTCCCATGGTCTACAAGCACAGACACTCTCATAAATGCTTAAAAGTAAAGATACTCTTTAAGTGTTTTCATTGGACTACTGGTCATAAATAGAAATCCAGATAAGAAGAGATATAGATTTGGAATTTAGGTTGACTGAATGAAACCAAAACCAAAACAAACCAACCAAAAAAATCCAACAGGGTGTTAATGAAGGCCCATCAGGATGGTGGCTTGTACTGCAAATTACTCAGGGACTCAAAGAGCCCAGCAAAGCTGACCACTGCCCAGTGTCTTATTATTTCCAGCAACATCTTTTCTTGAAAAGTTCTGGTATGAATAAAATGTTTTGTTTGAAAAGCAGTATGTTCTCTAGCAGTTTTCCAGGGCTTCCAGCCCCTATCAGGGTGCTTAAAGAATTTCTTTATTTTCCACTCTTGGATTTGTCTAGATACTCTGCTTAGCTCAGTCAGGGGAAATGTTCATACTCATTGGTTTTTAGGCATATTTCCTGGGTGAATCTCATATTTTCCATTTTCTTCTCACTGCTGGAGTATTCAAACATTCTATGCCATGTAAAAAACAACTGAAACCCCAATCTTCCATGGTCTCCATAACCACTCCAGCTGTCTGTCTGTCTCTCTTTTCTCACAGTCAAACTTCTCCACATCCTTATACAGGCACATCTTGTTTTATTGTGCCTCACTTCATCCTGCTTCACAGATATCGATACTGTGCTTTTTACATGTTTGTTGAAGGTTTGTGGCAACCCTGCATCGAGCATGTTTATCGATGCCATTTCTGCAATAGTATTTGCTTACTTCATGTCTCTTACATTTTGGTAATTCTCACAATATTTCAAACTTTTTCATTACTATTATATTTGTTATGGTGATCCATGATCTTTAATGTTACTATTGTAATTGTTTTGGGGCACCACAAACAGTGGCCATATGACAATGAACTTAATTGATAAATGTTGCGTGCGTTCTGACTGCTCCACTGACTGGCCCTCTCCCCCATTTCTCTCCCTCTCCTCAGGCGTCCCTGTTCCCTGAGACATAAAAATTTGAAATTAGGCCAATTAATATAACCCTACAATGGCCTCCAAATGTTCAAGTGAAAGGAAGAGTCATAAGTCTCTCACTTTAAATCAAAAGATTGAAATGATTAAGCTTAGTGAGGAAGGCATGTCAAAAGACATAATAGGCTGAAAGCTAGGCTGCTTGCACCAAACAGTTAGCCAAGAATGCAATGCAAAAGTTCTTGAAGCTTTAAAAAGCTGCTCCAGTGAATACATGAATGATAAGAAAGCAAAACAGCCTTATTGCTGATATGGAGAAAGTTTAATGGTTTGGATAGAAGATCAAACCAGTCTTAACATTCCTTTAAGTCAAAGCCTAATCCAGAGCCAAGCCCTAAAGCTCCTCAATTCTACGAAGGCTGAGAGTGGTGAGGAAGCTGAAGAAGAAAAGTTTGAATCTAGCAGAGGTCGGTTCATGAGGTTTAAGGAAAGAAGCCGTCTCCATAACATAAAAGTGCAAGATGAAGCAGCAAGTGCTGATGTAGAAGCTGCAACAAGTTATCCAGAAGCTCTAGGTAAGATAATTAATGCTTAGTGTGACGACACTAAGCAACAGAATTTTCAATGCAGGCAAAGTAACCTTATACTGGAAGAAGATGCCATCTAGGACCTTCATAGCTAGAGAGGAGAAGTCAATGCCTAGCTTCAAAGCTGCAAAGGACAGGCTGACTCTTGTTAAGGGCTAATGCAGCTGGTGACTTTAAGTTGAAGCCAATGCTCACTTACCATTCCAAAAATGCTAGGGCCCTTAGAATTATGCTAAATCTACCCTGCCTGTGCTCTATAAATGGAAAAAGAAAGCCGTGAGAGCACATCGGTTTACAACATGTGGTTTTTTAAAAAAATTATTTGTGTATTTATTTATTTGGCTGTGTTGGGTCTTCATTGCTGTGTGCGGACTTTTCTCTAGTTGCGGAGAGTGGCAGATACTCTTTGTTGTGGTGCGCAGCAGCCTTCTCGTTGCAGTAGCTTCTCTTGTTGTGGAGCACAGCGTGCAGGCTTCAGTAGTTGTAGCATGTGGGCTCAGTAGTTGTGGCACATGGGCTCTAGAGTGCAGTCTCAGTAGTTGTGGTGCATGGGCTTAGTTGCTCCATGGCATGTGGGATCTTCCCGGACCAGGGCTCGAACCCATGTCCCCTGCGTTGGCAGGCGGATTCTTCACAATAGGGTATGATTTTCTCTATTTTGCAGATGAGGGAATTGAGGCGCAGAAAGGCTAAAGACTGGTTGGAGATCACACAGCTGGATGTGAACAAGTCTGTCTGTCTGCAAGGTCCATACTCTCCTACATACACATCATGCTGCAGGCAAGAAGCTCTTTCCCATTAGAGACCAAAAAGATATCCACCCGCCTCCAGAACAATAGTGCTGACCTGGTAAGGGCTACATATAGTAACAATTTTCTGTTGAAGGAAACCCACCAGCAGCCCAGGGGAAAATGGAAATTGATGGAGAGCTGTGTCTCGGTGGTAGTGTTCACGGTCTTGCTGTTGGCACACGCAAGAGTAATGCGCTGTCTTCTCTTCAAGTGGCATCAAGTGACAAATCCGCAGTGTGGGAGGGAGTTCGGGGGGATGAGAGCATTTACTGCAGAGAATGACAGCTGTGTAGTTACCCCGCATGGACTTCACCACTTCTGACTACAGCCAGGGGTTCTTCCCTTGTTCGCTCTGTTTATCCTGAGACCAGCATCTTCTACCCATAGTCAAACTCCTATCGTACTTCTAGTCTGTCGTGCCAACTGAGACTCGAGTCCCTGAGCCAGGAGGCATGAATGGGATGTTGTCTTTTGGGCTCTTGGGGAAAGTAGGAGTGGTGAAAAGAAGTTGTAACCACGGATTCCAGCAGCTTCCATCTCTAAGAAACAGGGAGTGTTTTATACCCTTTTAGGAGGTGGCCATTCAGATCCAGTCATGAGAGGAGACAGAAGAGAGGCTCAGGAGAAAATAAAGTTTATTTTATTCACAGGTCCTAGAGACAGGAGGCACACAGAGCCATGCAGATAAACCCCAGTGTGGTCAGGAGGCAGAAGACGGGCCTTCGGAGAGAGCTTAGGCTGTGACCTTTATTGAGATTTCCTCAATAAAGGCAAGGCAGGGTTGGGTGAACAGTTCAGGATTGGTTAGTTTGAAGAATTTCAGCGGGCTCTGGGCTTTAGGGGTGGTCTCTGGTTGCCTGGTACCCGGCCCTGGGATGATTAAGGCAGAGGAATATTGCCTCCAAGGCTCCTAATGGTGTCCTAGGAAGCCAGCCTGGAGCAACCATATTTCACGTGTGACTGAGTTGTGTAACCTTGGGCAAGTTCATCATCTACTTGGGCCTCAGTTTCCTCATTCGTCAATAAAGCTTGAGCCAGCTGATAAAATCCTTTTCAGGTATAATTTACCATAATTCTTACATATAAACGAAGTTTATATTAGTGAAATTTCTGGGTTTCCTCAAAGGGAGGGGGGTCTGAGAGTACAGATTTTGACTTAACCTATAAATGCAAATATTTTTCCAGGTTTGCTTCTCTACTCAAAAGATCCTCGAGGTTTACAGTGAGTTAACACCAAATCAGAGAGGTAAGTTGTAAATTGTTTAATTGGCCAAAATCAACTGTAGGTCAGTTATTTCAAGACTTGCTCAATGTTAGTGTTTGAAAAACATCAACACCTCTATTATGTTGCTGGTTTTGATGGAAAAAAGTACATGCACCCTCTTCTAAAGAGAAGAGGCTTGGGAGGTAAGGAAACTCTCAGCGAGCCATCACACAGAGGGTGTTGTAATAAAAAGAGTAAAACAAGGCCTTTGAAAGGGAAGTGTTGATTGCAAAGCATGTATAGAGGCATTTTAAAAATAAAGCAGGCCCTATGTGGCTAAATGATCAGCAATGCTATTTGAGAGCTAGAAACGTAAAGACTGGCACGCAGAACTTTATTCATGTTAATCTATTCATCAGTCAGCCGTATTTAGAAGTCGTCTCAAATATATTTTGGATGGGCTGTGAGAAATTTACACAGAAAAAGTGCTATTGTGACTTTACCAATAAATTGTGTATTTCACCGTGTGCTAATGATTTTTTTTTTTTCCAAAAGAGAATATGCTGTGACCTCAGTAAACTTTTATATGTCAAAATAATGAAACAGAACCTTATTTTCTGGTGCCAACTTTCTATAAAATCACTCTTAAAAAATATGAATCTCATGGCAGCATGTAGAATTTTACACACAGCTTCAGAAGACTTGGAATAGATTCAAGATTCAAATGCCAAAATTTGTATCTGTACCTTTGACTTTTTTTTTTAAAGGTATATAGCATATGCTTACACTGTATCACATAACACAATCACATCTTAGATAACATCAGTAGGTTGATGTTCGTCCTTCATTACATTTTCCACAGTGGACATTTTTATAGACCTGTCATGTGGAGGACAACAAATAAGTAGATGTTACCTTTTGTTCAGTCAAGGTCGTTGTAGCCCTAAAAATAACAAAAGTAAATAGTGTTGTATTTTTTAAAAATCTATATGTCAACCTTTAGACTGGTTAATTTGTCTTCAGTGTAGTGTCCTAGTTAAGAGCTAAGAGCTAAGGCTGCTTCATTTCAAAACCCAGCTCTGTCTATTACTAGCTGCGTGACCTTGAATGCATTATTTAACTTTCCTGTGCCTAGGCTTTTTCATGACTACAACAGGAGTCATAATGACACCTATATCATAGGATCTTATGAGTTATTATTTGTGAAGTGTCTTGGACAGTGCTTGGCACAAAGCAAATGTTGTAAGTTCTTGTTGTTTCTTATCATCCTTAGATAAATGTGGAAAGCTGGAGAGATAAAGAAAACCTATGTTCCGTAGGGTAAAAAATATCAAAGAACAAGCTGGCAGAAAAGGAGAATAATACAATTACATTGGTTATACAAATCATTTAATTGTTTGCAAATAATTTTAAATCTTTATGGTCAGGAATTTTCTAAACAATATTTTTAGGTCAAGAATATTCTATTATAAGACGAGAGGAGAGTGAACATTAGTGGGAATGGTGGAGTAAGGACCTCCAAAGGGCTGCTCTATCATAAAAGCAAGGCATACCTTGCGAAAAATCATCAAAAACAAATTTTTCAGAACTCTGGAAATTAACCAAAGATTTTCAATAATCTATGGAAAATTTTTGAAAATCTGAATTTGGGTTAAAAACAGCAGATATTGTGATGTTTGAACTTGCCCTACTCCCATCACCCTCTTCTCACCTCTGGAATAGCCTTGAAAACCAGCAGTCTCACAACAATGATCGCTGTGAAAAATAGTAGCCTAGCAGGCACTAGAGGGGTCAGAACAGGTTTGGATCTCCTCAGAAGCATCAGTCTCAAAGAACTGTCTTTATCTGAGCTGTCTGATAGTTCTTGAAAACTCCCACTCAAAGTGCTTGCCCTCACTCAGTACGAACAGCATTTTTCCTGGGAGCGTTTGTCAAAAACAATCAGCAACAACTGTTAACATTGCCATTACCTGAGGCAACGATAATAGTTGGGGCAAAAAAGAATCTGACCAAAACACTTATAAGAAAATTTGGAAAATGAGATGTTCACAGGGAGCTTTAAGCAGGTCTGACTATTCCTGGGAATCTTAAAGGTCATGTACATGTGTAAGGCTATGGAAATGCCCACGGAAATGCCTGAGAAAGTCCTAAGCTCTCACTTCTGGATGACTTGAGATGCCACAGAAACAGGGATGCAAAGTCAGGTCAGAATTGTAAATTGCCTTCCCAAGTGTTGAATGTGTGCCTGCCCCCAGATACACACAGAGCCCCTTGGCAAAGGCTAGAAGACTTACTGATTCCAGGTATTTAAGGAAATCTCTATTCGATCATTAGCTGACCACTGAACTAACTGAGCAGAGACTTCAGTGGCCACACATGAAAGAGAATACACACTTACACAATTTGCTCAGGAAACTCACTAGCTAAGCAGCCAGCAGCCACAACAACCTACAGCAGCAACAACAAACCCTGGGGTAGGGGGGATCTGATTTCCAGAGCCGCCATGTTATATTGTTTAAAAAGTCCAGTTTTCACCCCAAAAAACCCCAAAACAAATGCAAGAAAACAAGAAAGAGTAGCAAATAATGAAAAGAAACGGTCAGCAGACGCTGTTGCTGAGAAAGCCCAGAAGTTGGACTTGGCAGACAAAGATTTTAAATAAAATATCTTAAATACGTTCAAGAACTGAAGTAAATCATGTCCAAAGGGTGAAAGGAAAGTAGAGAGCAGTATGTCACCAAATAGAGAATATCAATAAACAGAAAGAAATAAAAAGAAATCTGATAGAAGTTTGGAGTTTAAAAGAAGAATAAGTCAAATGAAAATTCAAATGAGGGGCTCAAAAGCAGATTTGAAGTGGAAGAAGAAAGAATCAATAAATTAAAGCCAGGTCAATTGAGATTATCAAGTTCAAAGAATGAAAAGAAGAAAGAATGAAAAAAATTGAATGGAGCCTATGGTGAGCCCTAGGACACCATCCTATGAGACACAGACAAGCATACCAAACACAAAACCAGAGTTCCAGAAAGGAAGGAGAGACCAGAAAAGAAAGAGAGAAATAAAGGGACAGAAAGACTATTTAAAGATATAATGGGTGAAAATACTCCAAATTTGATGATAACTATTAATCTACATATCTAAGAAGCTCAGCAAATTCTAAGTATAATAAACTCAGAGGTCCACTCCTAGACACATCATAATCAAATTGTCAAAACACAAAGACAATTACAACATAAATGTATATTTTTGTTTGTCACTCTTATTTTTCTCCTACCTGATTTAAAAAACAACTGCAAAAAGCAATGATTATAAATTTGTTTTGATGGGCATGTATTGTATGAAAATGTAATTTACATAAACATAATAGCACCAGGGAGGGGGAAGGCAATGGAGTTACTGAGAAACAAAGTTTTTTAATGTTACTTAAACTAAGTTGTTATTAATCTGAACTAGATTGTTATAAGATAAGATGTTAACCACTAGGGAAGCTACTAAGAAAATAAATAGAAATATAATAAAATAATGACAAGAGAATAAAGAAGACAAACTATAAAATATCTATTTAAGGCAAGGAAGGGAGTAATAGAGACATAGAGAACAAAAATACATAAGATCTATACGGAAAACAAATTGCAAATGGCAAATGTAAATCCTACTTTATCATTAATTACATTAAGTATAAATTCACATTTCAATCAAAAGGCAGAAATTGGCAGAATAAATAAACCCTCATATATTGCTGGTAGATTGTAAAACGGTGCAGCATCTTTGGAAAGAAGATTGTGTTTCTCAAAATGTTAAAAAGTTTTATAGGACTCAACAGTCCCATTCCTAGATAGATATATACCCAAGACAAAAGAAAACACACATCTTCACAAAAACGTGTACACGAATTTCATAGCAGCATTCTCCCAAATAGCCAAGATGTGGAAACAAACGAAGTGTCACTCAATTGATTAATGGGTGTGGTGTGTCCATACAATAGAATATTACTAAGCCATAAGAGAGAACTAATAGATGCTACAACATGGATGAACTTTAGAAGCATTATAAAAAGTGAAATAAGCCAGACACAAAAGGCTACACATCGTATGATTCCATTTGTATGACAGGTCCAAAAAGTCCTCAGAGACAAAGATAATTGGTAGTTGCCTGGCTCTGGAGATGTGAGTGCGGGCAAGCTAACTGTTAACAGGTTCTGGGTTTCTTTTTGGGGTGGTGAAAATATTTTAAAATTAGATAGGAATGGTAATTGTACAACTCTGTGAATGTGCTAAAAAACACTGAATCATATACCTTAAACAGGTTAAATGAGATATTTTAAAAATAGTAAAATATAGGTAAGTACTTGACACTGCCTGACAAATACTAAGTGCTGAGCAAATGTTAGTTGTGATCATTAATTGGAATAGACTATTCTATCATTATATCATTGAGAATAGAAATGCAAAGAAAGAAATAACTAAACTTTCTGCGGAGGAAATAATTTATAGAGTATTTTACTAACACTTAATATGGGTTTCTGGAAGAGTGAACAGTCCCTGTGCCATGTGGGAAGAAGAAGAAAACATGACGTGCCATGTGGGGTATAATTGTAAAATACTGGTCCCTCCTTGCATTACTCAGGTGAATCAAAAGTCATCACTAAACAAAGAAATCTCTAATTCTAGCCCCCTGGTGACGGCCGTGCAGAGCTGCACTTGTGAGAAACAGCCTGGTTACAAAATAATGCCTTCTTTTCTGAAAATCCACCATGGTGACTTTCAGTCAGGGGTTCATGGTGAAGATCTGACCATGATTTATTTCTCTCTCAAGGGCATCCATAATAGCCTGGCCCCACAATGAACTCTGTTCTCAGCTGTCCTGGGCGGGGGTAGGCATGTCTCTTTGAGTTGTATCCACAAGGTGGAATCTTCATAGGGTAGAGAGTCTATATTTTAAATCAGAGAAGCTCAAAAATACCCTCTGAATTTGGTGCAAACTTCTCCCACTATTTTTAAGAGATACAGAAATTTACCATGATTTATTTGTATTTAAAAAGGCTTCACTTTATATTCAGTATGATAGACAATGGGGAAACCGCTGTGGAAGAAATTTCCACGTACGTCTGTGGCTCAGAGAGTACACAGGAGTGTACTCAGAGGGCTAGCCCTCCTAAATCAGGGCAGAACTGAACAACCAGGCTGAGGAGATGGGCTTTATTGGTGGACAAAAGAGACAGAGGAAGGGACTTCCCTGGTGGTACAGTGGTTAAGAACCTGCCTGCCAATGTAGGGGACACAGGTTGGAGCCCTGGTCCGGGAAGATCTCACATGCCATGAAGCATCTAAGCCCGTGCTCCACTACTACTGAGCCTGCGCTCTAGAGCCCTCGAGCCACAACTACTGAGCCCACGTGCCACAACTACTGAAGCCTGCGCGCCTAGAACCCATGCTCCGCAACAAGAGAAGCCACCGCAGTGAGAAGCCCTCACTGCAGCGAAGAGTAGCCCCCGCTCGCCGCAACTAGAGAAAAGCCCGAGCAGCAACAAGGACCCAACGCAGCCAAAAATAAATAAATAAATTCATTTAAAAAAAAAAAAAAGAGGCAGAGGAAGAAAACACTGGCAGAAGAAGAGTAAAAACGAGGCCAAACAGAAAGAGTTTCTTTAACGGCCAGGGAGGAAAGAATCTGGATGAGAAAACAGAAGAATTTGGGTTCCTGGCAGTTATCTGCATAAGACTTGCCCTGTCATCTTCATGTAATCACTCTCCACGTGAGGGGAAAGTCACACACAGGGAGAAAACACTTTTCCACATTCAACACCACTCCCTTGAAGGTCTGTGCCCATTGACACTATTCCCGAGGAGGTCAAGGAAGTTATGCATGAAATCACTTTCTTGTGGCATCAACCTCTTCAAAAAAGAAAATGCCAAAGCCTTTCCAGTGCCAGAGAAACTGGGATTTCATAACGCGGCCTACTCGTGGGTGTTTCTCTACCGCTATGATTATTAGTATGTCTGTTTTCTCTAAGGCTTAAAATTAGAACCCCAGGCCCACGCTTGTTTACAGTTCAGCATGTGCAAGGCCTGAACCACACGGCCTGGCCACCAGGAAGCGTGTGTGCGGGGCACTGCCGCTCTCCACACCGAGAGCATCACCCGTGGTGTGTTTAGACAGCAGAGCCCAGAAAAATGAGCACACCGTAAACGTTGCTAGTCATTCAGAAACCGAGATATCTGGAAGTGATAAAAACTACGATTGATAAAAGCTTGCCTTGTTAAATGTAGGCCACACATACTCTAAATAAAATATACCACTTAGGAAATGATTTGTGTTGATAAAACTTGATGGAGTTGTTTTTCCAAATGTCTTCTCCCTGCTGGGAATTTCACACTTTGGCAGGCTCTCCTCCCGGCCTCCCCAGTTGCCAGTCTCCTTCCTTGACCTGACCTGGTGTTGTTTACACGGCTGTTTACACATTTCTTAACAACTTTTGCAAAGGGCCTTTAATGACTTTCACTCCTGGCAGTGCTTAGCTTGAGGCAAAGCTCCAAAGGCTGCCAGTGTTGTTCTGTTTATTTGTGCAGTGCTCTCCCCCAGCTTCCCTCCTCAGAGAGGGGCCTGGAAAGCATGGTGCAGGTTAGATAGCTGCAGATGAGTTTTAAGACTTGGGCTGTAGTTTTTAGTAACGAAACAGGGTACTAGCCATTGAAATAATTCAATTAGGAACCGCCATCATGTTTCAAGGGGGCTCGATTAGAGAACCAGACATTGATATTTGAGTCCATTTGAAGAAGTAGCATAACAAGGTCCCAACTCCAATACTCATTGGTTGTAGAATGGAGGACAAGTCCATGATCTTTCCTGGGCCTTGGTTCCCTCATCTGCTAAATGAAGGGAGTGAATTGGATGACCACCGAACTCATATTTGGCTATAGATTAAGAAAGATAACAATTTCCTCCTGCAGAAGTCTTGCAGAATACTATGAGAAGAACGTTTGGCTTTTGGGCTACAGTAATAATTTAGAGTGTGATGAGGATAATTGACAGTCCAATTATGTAAAGTAAGCCATGAAAATGCATGTAAGATCTAGCTTATCTAGAGTGATTTTTTTTTTTTAACTGGGTATTGCCAACTCTTCCTTTCTACTTTGTAGAGACCATTGTAAAGCCATGGAGAAGCCAGGAATCCATCATGAAATGAAAGGGGCAGAGTCAGGAAAGACCAGGAGAGTCTGGGTGGGCAGAGCAAGAACATTCTGGAAGACGAGGAGCCCTGTGTGTGGCGGCCAGGGTTCCAGATGCTCACAACAGAGCAGTGCCCTAACTTCCACATCATTCACACAGGCTGAGCGGGGTGCTGCTGAAATTAGTGGCATTCACATCAGCAACGTTCTTACACCAAGAACATGACTCTCAAAGAAACAGCAAATAAGAATACCAAATTGGGTCTATCTGGCATTAAAGCAGTTTCAAACACTTCTCATTTTGAAGCGAGAGTAAGATATGTTGGAATCACATGATATTTCAAAACATCACTGGTTATTGTGACAAAAGGATTCACATACTTGAAAGACTCAGAACTGTTCTAAATACAGAGAAAATATGCTAAAACAAATTAATGTAAATGTGGAGCTCTCCCCATTTCACATATCCATTCCTAGAGGAATATTCCCCTCTGGCTTTTTCTTCCCCAAATCCTCATGGTCTCATGATATATTATTTTGGTGGAAGTTTCTTAAAATGATGACGTGAGGGTTACCAGAGACATCTCCTTCTCATGGATGTTTACATTAGTTCCCAGTAGGTGTTTATTAGACACTTACTGCTGTACTAGGCCTGGGAATTCCAACCTGAAGATGACACACAAAGAATATGTCTCTGTCTCAAAGAGCTTAAACTCTAAAGATGGGAAATGCCAGATAATTTTGTAATGCAGCAGAAACTCTTGTAGAAGTTAGAAAATGCATCTGTGAGCCCTTTACCCTTGAGAAATCTCCTTTTTTACAACAATTGGGGAACACACGCTCACATGCACTCTGAATGTTGTCCCTCACCACATATACTTGGGTTATTGGTTAACTTGGACAATGAAAGCAGCTTCTTTTGAAATATTTTCTGACTGGTGATTTTTACAGCATTATCCAGGTAGATGATCCTTGCATTACTGGGGTCTCTCAGTTCCCTGAATGCCTCTCTTCTAGTGATCTTTCTTCTCCTCTACCTTACTCTCGGGGTCATTACCAACATTATCATTATCAAAAACTGCAACCCCTTTATAATTTCTCCACAGCAGGATTTATCATTGCTATGGACCAGTGACTGCTGTTTATATTTCAGGTTTTTCTTCTCTTTTCCAAATGAGACCTTTATTTGAGGTTAACTGCCTTTATCTCACCATTGTGCATTGGAGGTGTGTTTATGTCTGGGTGGGGATGGCAGATACCATGTCTTTTTGTTCAAAGGTTGATGGTCTACAAGGAGCCACACCAGATCTACTAAAGAGGAGTGCACAGTGTGCTCCAGGAGGGGGAGAAAAAACTAGAATGGATGTGTGTACAGCAAAGTGGATCAGTTACACATATACATATATCTCCTTCCTTTTTGGATTTCCTTCGCATGTAGGTCACCACAGCACTGAGTAGAGTTCCCTGTGTTATACAGTAGGTTCTCATTAGTTATCTATTTTATACATAGTAGTGTGTATGTGTCAATCCCAATCTCCCAGTTCATCCCAACCCCCTTTCCCCCTCCTTGGGTCCATATGTTTGCTCTCTATGTCTGTGTCTCTATTTCTGCTTTGCAAATAGGTTCGTCTGTACCATTTTTCTAGATTCCATATATATGCGTTAATATACAATATTTTTCTCTTTCTGACTTACTTCACTCTGTATGACAGGCTCTAGGTCCATCCACGGCTCTGCAAATGGCACAATTTCGTTCCTTAGTATGGCTGAGTAATATTCCATTGTATATATGTACAATATCTTTTTAAAAATTTATTTGTTTATATTTTTGGCTGCGTCAGGTGTTAGTTGCGGCACACAGGATCTTTCACTGCGGCGCACAGGCTTCTCTCTAGTTGTGGCATGCGGATTTTCTCTCTCTAGTTGTGGCACGTGGGTTCCAGAGTCCGTGGGCTCTGTAGTTTGTGGCATGCAGGCTCTCTAGTTGAGGCATGTGAGCTCAGTAGTTGTGGTGCTCAGGCTTAGTTGCCCCACGGCATGTGGGATCTTAGTTCCCTGACCAGGGATCGAACCCACGTCCCCTGCATTGGAAGGCAGATTCTTTACCACTGGGTCACCAGGGCAGTCCCTGTACCACATCTTCTTTAAGAATGGATGTATATATATTTTTAACTTTGCTGATATAATAAATTAGAAAGAGGTGAGTGATTAGGAGAAAAATAAACCAGGACAGGGAGAATATTTATATGGGAGATGGAATTTTGGGATGACTAGAGAAGACTTTACTGGAATCAGGTGGAAAACATGAGAGAAAATACTGATATAGAAGAATAACTCACGAGATCCGGCATCTGAAGAATAGCATTTTCAGCAGAGAATTGACAGAATGGAGAAATAATAAAAGAAACTTCCCATAGCTTAAGGGAGAGACTTAACCAGTGTGTCTACCTTACATAGGATGAGAATCCAGTTGGTATCAGATTCTTCAAAACGAGCAATGAATGGTAGAAGCAATGGTTTTAAAGTTTTGAGGAAAACCTACTTTCAATCTGGAAAATATCAGCCCAGCCGAACTATCAATTGTGAAGCCAGAATAAAGACTTGCAGAACTCAGAAAATTTACGTCCCCAGTTTATTGAGTCTGTTAGTAAACAGGAGAGAGGAAGGCATGAGTTCCAGTAAACAGCAGCTTCTACCGAGAAGGCAATGAAGGGAGTTTAAGGATGACTGACCATTGCACAGAAGAACTAGTAGGTAGTTAGTCCTCAGTGAGGATTAGTATTAGCAAGAAATAGGAGACAGTTAGTTAGCAAGAGGACAGGACAATAGTACCTCTGGAGGAAAAATAAGGTAATGTCCAAACTTAGAGGACATGCTTGAGACATAGAAAAATGTAAGGATATCATAATGGTATATAATGCAAGGGATGGGGAGAAGAGGACACTAGAAACTCTAGGGAAAACAACAATAAGTTATTAGAAAGAAAATACTCATAACAGGTTACTTGATACAGCAATTAGTGATCTGCATAATCATAAAACTATCATGCCATTAATTTATTTTTTACTTTTAGAATCAACTTATATGCAAATATAGAGGATTTAACAATGAGTATAGAGTTCAGTAGAAAGGTTATTTACCTTGAGAATGCAACAGTAAAAATATGTATGCTGGGAGTTGAGAAGAAGTTGAGATAGGAAGGCTGAAGAACCAGAGGCAAGTGTAGAGGTATTAATGCCTTCTTCATTCAAATAAGATACCTAGAGATTCCATGGGTGATACATAATTAGATGTTGAAAATAGCATTTAAAAGATAGAGAGAGAACATGCAAGATCCATTGTGAGCATACAAGTAATAGGATTTAATAGCTACATGAATAGATGTAAGGGGTGTGAAAGATGGATTAGAATAAAATATGGCTCCAAAGTTTTGTCTCTGGATGAAGGAGACTGATGGTACCATTCAGTTTTGGTCAAATTCCTTGAAAACAGGAACCACTTATTACTGAACATGTAGATGAAGGAGAGAGAATCACAGAAATTGTGTGTGTGTGTGTGTGTGTGTGTGTGTGTGTGAGAGAGAGAGAGAGAGAGAGAGAGAGGGAGAGAGTCAGAGAGATGGAGAGTGAGAGTGGGAGAGAGAGAATAATTGATTAACCAAGGATGTGGTTAATCTCTCTCATGAAGGGAAGGGATAGGCTCAAGGAAGAAAAATAGAAGATTCATAATTCATTAAGACTACAATAAATTTAGAGGAGATGAAGATTGTTCAGATCAGATCAATGGTTCTCAACTATGGCTGCAGTTAGAATCACCTGGAGAGATTTAAAAATTCCCAAATGCCAGGCCACACCCTAGGCCAATTAAGCCCAGTATCTCCAAAAGTGGAACCCAGGCATCAGCATTTTTAAAGTTTCCAAAGTGACCACAATAACAGCCAAGGTTTAGAACTACTGGATTAGGTGATCTAGCTTGAGCTTGTAGGAGGTGAGGCCACCCGGGAAGAGTCAAGTTGGAAAAGACCTGAAAAGAAAGAAAACATTTACAGCAGGAAACCCAAATAAATCTTAGCAGAGAAGAATAAAAGGCTTGGCCAGTAGCAGTGAGGACCCCCTTATTGCACTGCACCCACATTTTCCTACTGGACCCTCTCAAAGGAGGTTTCTTGGTTTTGGAATGAACTCAATATTAGGAAATGTGAATTTTTTCCCCTACCAGCAAAAGGTTAAGTAGAAGAGAAGTTGGCTTTAATCAGGCTGGCAAACAGGATATTATGAATGTCGAGCGGATGTATATATCTAGGGGCTTGCTAGTGAATTGTAGAAAGATTAACAGTGAGGTCTGAGATGGTAGGGGATGAAAAAGTCAGGATAAAGGGACTAGAAGTCATGTGACTAGTACAATCGGTGAGCCCAAAGTAAAGAAATATCTTAGAGGACAATAGATTTTGGTTGGAGAGGTGTCATTCAGAGTTTGAGATGTTAGCAAGATAGGTCAATTCCACATCTCAGGCATAGCTATAATGTTGAGTGGCTGAAATAGGATGAAAATAAAGGCTGTAGAATTCAAGGAGATAAAGGAGTTATGAGAATCTTCAGAAAGATATTAGAGCCAGAAAGAAGGATATAAAGGTACAGAGTGGAGAGAGGAGCTGGACATGAACCAGGACACCTGCAGGAGTTGCCAACAGGAATGGGAAAAGGATGGTATGCAGATGCGTGAGGGACCAGAGAACACATGTTTCCTTCAGGATTACAAGCCACTGAGAAATTCTCTTAATCAGTAAAAGTCATGTTTAGAAATTTTGGGGAAAATGTAATATAGAAGCCATATAAAAATATACCACCACACTTGAATCCCAGATCTGTAATGTAAATATAATTAAGGTATATGTTATGCAAATGAAGACATTTAGGAATATGTCTTAGACTCTGGAGCTTGTACATGATGTTCATTGTTTAAAAAAAAATGAATAGTGGAATGGATAAAATAAATGTAGATAGAATGAATAGGATAACTATTACACACAGTGGGTATAATCATTTAAGCATGAGCTAGCTCCCACAATAATAATGTTTTGAGAAGAAGGAGGAGGAGGAAGGGGGGGGGGAGGAAGAGGTAGGAGAAGGAGAGGAAAGCTATAGAATAATATATAGAGCATGACAGGGTCCCCAGCCCCCAGGCCACCGACCGGTACTGGTCCGTGGCCTGGTAGGAACCGGGCTGCACAGCAGGAGGTGAACGGCGGCGGAGCGAGCGAAACTTCATCTGTATTTACAGCCGCTCCCCATCACTGCATTACCACCTGAGCTCTGCCTCTTGCCAGCATTATGGTGAGTTGTATAATTATTTCATTATATATAACAGTGTAATAATAATAGAAATAAAGTGCACAATAAATGTAATGCACTTGAATCATCCCAAAACTATCCCCCCCCCCCACCCCATCCATGGAAAAATCGTCTTCCATGAAACTGGCCCCTGGTGCCAAAAAGGTTGGGGACCTCTGGAGTATGACACCATATGTATACATTTTAAGAAACACACATGTGGTAGTAGCATAAGTCGAGGACTGGACAAATATCACCAAATTCATGGTGCTGGTGGCTTCTGGAGAGGACTGGTGGTGATGCCAGAGAAGGGCACAAATAGGATTTAAACCAAACTTATAATTTTTTTTCTATTTTAAAAAATAAATCATTTGAAAAACATATAATGAAATGATAATATTAATACTGCAGTAAATGAGTGTTTTAAAATATTTTTTTCCTTGTGTTTTTGGACAAGTACATGAATAAAAGTGAAGTACTTGTAGAAGTATTTGCATTCGAATAAAATTCCTTCTATGGTAACATTTGTGTTCACAAATGTTAACTCTTTGGATCCTTCCCCAAATCCCTGAGAACAATGTCCTATTGATTCCCACTTTACAGGTGACAAAACTGAGGCTTTGGAGATAAAGGGCAAGGGGGAGGGAAAGCTGGGGCAAAATGCTGGATGTTTGTAAAGTGCCTAACCCAACACTCCTTTCAACACAAAAATGCCTTTTATTTTACCCTTCCACAAATAATCTAAATACGCAGTTTCCATTGAGTCATGCTCTTCTAAGATATGTGCTCTTTGAGTTTGGTTCAATGAATGACTGAAAATAGTCTTAGGCTGCGCTATAAGACAGTATTTTGAGTCTGAGATTAAAAAAAAAACAAACATGTTTGAGATTATTTTCTTCATCTCTTGTTTCAGGACTTTTACCCTTTCAAGGAAAAAAATTTTAATTTCTACCTAACATTATCTCTAAAAGGTTCTCTTTCTTCCAGTCCATTCACTGTCACTCAACCATGAGAGCTTCGATATTCTTTTTAAATAGTTCAACTTTCCTAGAAAACTATGAGCTTCTTATCAGTCAGCAAGAAGTCAGGATGGTAAGATTTAGGGAACATCCCACTGGTCTAGGGAGGCAGATCCAGTGAAGCTTTTATCTTTAGGTTGAAGCTACTCCCTCTCTATGACAACTAATTGTGGACCTGTACTTCATACCCATCATCAGCAAAAGGAGTGAACGGTTAAGTGGCACCAAATTAAAGAACCTCTCAGTGATTGCTTTCCTGCAGTTAAAGAACAAGTAGCCATTTGTAAGATTAAAATCACCTCACTAGTTCCTTAATTCCAAGTGTATTAAATCATATGATGCACTGTAGCCAGGAGAAGAATAAAATTTTAGTTATGTAATTAAAAGGATGCTCAGTGCAGGAAACTTCTTACAGATTCATTTCATTGCAAGCAGTAACACCCTCGGTGCAACTGAAAGAATTTGGATTAGGGTAAAGAGATAAGCCTGACTTATTCTACCCCTGTCTTCTGGATAAATCATCGAAAGCCTATGTTCCTTTCCCCATCTTTAAAATAATGTTAGTGGAATTTAAATCAAATGAGAGAGTGAACATGAAACTATGTTGAAAGGGAGAAAGTACCAATGTAAATTTAACTGCTCCTGTCCATTGATGATAATTTTTTTTTTATTTTTAAAAAGACTTTATTATTTTAGAGTAGTTTTAGGTTTACAACAAAACTGAGAGGAAGGTACAAAGATTTTCCATATACTCCCTGCTCCCACACAAGCAATAAGATGCATATATGTTTACTGTTCAATAATTTCTGGTCAGTGTGTACACCTGTGTAACCACCACCACAGTCAAGATATAGAACATCTCCATCATTCAGTAAAGTTCCCTCATGCCTCTCTGCAGTCTTCCCATCTCCTTTTCGTAAAAACTACTGATCTGATTTCAATCAGCATAGTTTACTTTGCCTGTTCTGAAATTCATATAATAAAACTATAGTATCTGTATTTTTTCAATCAATACAGTGTTTCTGACCTTCATATATGTTGTTATATATATATATATATATATATATATATATACACACACACATGCAGTTTTATTTCAAAATATATATCCCATGATATGCTTATCCATTCACTGATGGATGGGCATTTTGGGTTATTTTCAATTTTTGACTATTATGAATAAAGCTGCTATGAAAAACCCCAGTAAAAGTCATTTTTGAAGATGTATATGTTCATTTATGATAATTATTATTAATGAGCTAATTTGAATTTGCAAGCCACACCCAAACATATATTAGCTCATTTAATCCCCACAGCAGCTCCATGGGGCAAGCTCTGTGGTTTTGCCCATTTTACAGATGAGCACAATATGCAGATATATACAGATATCTATCCATTGATAGGGTCTCTATCTGTAGCAGTGAGAGAGAGAGTGTCCTAGTCCTCAAGTGGCCCACAGTTTAGTCGCACAACCAGTCGGGGGTACGGCCAACTAAAGTGTAGCCTGATAAGTGCTTTGACCAGGGCTGGCTTTGTGGCCTTCAGCCTGTGTTGTCATGCAGAACCCTGCACTTAGAAGGGCCCCAAGCTTGGTTTAACGCTCTGCTATCGCTCTTCTGAAATTCTTGATAATTTTTGAGAAAGGCAATCCTTTTTTTTTCCCCTTTCTCTGGGTCCCACACATTCTGTAGCAGGACCTAGTTTTGCAGAAATGCAAGTGGTGTACTATGGGGTAGGGCAGGGGGACAGTTAGAAAAGGGGTCTTAGAAGAAATTCTGCCAGAGCTTAATCTTGAGATATAAGGAGTTAGCCATGCAGAGAAGTGATTTGGGGCATGGAGTCCCACTTCACTGTACACACCAAGATGAAGAGCCCTTCCCAACTGAAGAACCTGGTTAGAGAAAGGGCTTTACCTGGTGGAAGAACCATCTGGGGAATGTGTTGGGGGGCTGGGGAAGATGTGGAACCTCGTTCCTACAGCCCACTGGGTAATGCTTAATGTCAGTGTGGGCCAGCAGGGCTCAGCAGAAGCTGTGATAGCAACACGGGGCTGCCAGTCAGGTCCTTGGGCATCCGTATTAAAAAAACAAGGATGGAGAAAACAAAGGGTCCAGTTGTGTGCAACCCCTGAGCAGAGTGTGCAGGAAAAACACCGAGTTTACCCTGAAAGCTAGGATTCCACTTTAACACAGAGAGATGGAACACCAACTACTTAGCAGGTACTGGTACTGAGTAATAACGTTGGTTAGCAATCGTATAGTGTTTACTAAGGGCCAGGCACTGTTCTAAGTGCTTACTTGTGCTAACTCATTTAACCTTCCCAAGCCCCGCTATGAGGTAAGTATTGCAGAAAATAACAATCTTCCTTGTTTTAAAGATGAGGAAATCAAGGTACAGAGAAGTGAAATAACTTTCCCAACATTACACGGCAAGCAAATGATGGAGTGGGGATTTGAATCCAAAGAGTCTGTCTCCAGAGTTTGTGCTTCTAGACACTCCAGTCTATTGAATGCTAGCATTATTTTTTCTATATTAATACATGAAAGGTGTTCAACACATAGCCTAGGAAAATAGATGTAAATAGAGATAGGTTGAATATGAAAAGGCTGGGTTTTGTCAAAAATAGTTGAATATTGTCAGTTTCACATGATTCAATCTAATAGCCATATATAGATATAAAATATATGAAGATGTGACACAGACCCATAAATATGCCTGAGAAAATCTATATGGAGTTGATACAGTGTTTAAACAAGCATTTTGGCACAATTTTGGTGCCTGAGAAAGAGCTTCTCTTCTGTAACTTTGTCAAGCCACCAGCTGTTAGGGTGACCAAGTTGTCCTGGTTTTCCTGGGGTTTTCCTCATTCTGGAATTGAATATCCCACATCCTGGGAAACATTTCTGTCCCAGGAAAACCTGGATGACTAGTTACCTTAGGTCTTACAAAAGTTATTTCCGGAACTAGCGCTCAATTGGGTACTTCCTCTGCATTGGCTGCTGCCTCTTAACTCAGTCTTACAAATACATCATAGAAAATTACAGTGAAATCCACTCTCCAGCTGAACAGCTTTTTCATACCTGACATATCTTAATTCCCAGAGAGCAAAAAGAAGACCTGCTAAAGTCTGGACTTGATCAAATGTTGTTACTCCTTAACGATGGTGTTATATGCTGTGAGTCACAGAATCCACTCTGCTCAGTTCAGCTAAGAGTATGTAACATGGAAGTACGGGGGCGGTATCACCCAGTGCTCGGGCCGGGGTGTCACCACTTATCCAGGACTAAGGAAGGGTGAGAAATCTGCAGACAACTTAGGTAGTTATATTCAGAATTATGTACAGTAACCCTCAGCAGGAGGCAAGAAACGGGATGGGGGCATAGAAGGATACTTGTAGTTACAGCTTTTCCAGACAAACCCTCTTCTAGAAGCATGTGGAGCCTCCACAGTGTAACCCAATCTAGAGGTGTGTTAAGCATTAACACAGCAAGGCTTCATCTGCAGGGAGGACTCCCTGACACTGAAGGCTGAACTCTCCATTAAGTTTCCATAGCTTGCGATAAAGATAAAAATTCTGATCATGGATTAAAAGTCCTGGTCTGAACTCAGGACCTCTCTGGCTTCCTCTCTCCCACTTGCTCTTTCTCTGAGATGCTAAAGGGCTCACACTCCCTCCTGCTTGCAGCAGACTGTATTTTCCAAAATATATCCCAGCCTGCATGTACTTATTAGAAGGTAGCAATGAAGATTCTCCTATGAAGACAGGAGATCCGTGTACCCCGCACCTTGGAGTATCAGTGGGCGTCTGGTTATAGCAGAAGTGATGCCCTGTGAAGTACAAAGGAAGGCCACAGAGAGCAATGCAGCTTCCACCTGGCTCTCCTGGGCTGTGAAAAGCCAGTCCTTGGGTGGTGACAAAACACAGAGCTCACATGAAGAGCCTTTTGTAGGCAGGTGTATCAGTCTACAGCCAAGCTGGGGACCCTGCTGCTAGCATCACCATCCAGAAGAGGAGTGAAGAAGCCTTCAGGATGATTCCAGCTCCAGCCACTGCCTGACTTCCACTACATGAGAGACCCTGAGGCCTTGCTGAGCCCGGTCAGCCCCTGCAACTGTGAAAGAAAATCACATAATGATTGTTTCCTGCCACTCCATTTGGGGGGCGATCATTACATAGCAGCAGATATTGGGACAGGGCTTCTCCTGCTGTTCTTTCTGTCCACATTGCTCTTATCTTCCTCTTTTCCTATGCTTCTCTAACTGCATCCCCAAGTCCCCTCCATGATGCTAGGTCATGTTGCTCTGTTATATGCTGTCTGAAACCTCATTCCTTTCTTTTAGAGCAGGAGTCAGCAAACTTTCTCTGTAAAGCGTTGGATAGTAGATCTTTATAGCTTTGCCGGCCACATGGTCTCAGTTGGTGACTACTCAGTTGTGTGTGAGTGTGAGTGACAGCACATAAATGAGTGTGTGCCATGTGTCCCAATAAAACTTTATTTACAAAAGCAGGCGATGGGCCGGATTTGGCCTGAGGACTGTAGTTTGACCACCTCTGCTCTAGCGCAGTAGTTCCCAAACTTATCTGCACAGTAGAATCACCTGGGGAGCTTCTGAATGGCCGAGGCTCTGGCCACATCCCAGAGCCTTTAACTCACAAACTCTGGGAAGGTGAGAGTAGGTATCAGGTGAATCTAATGTGCAAGAAGGGTTGGCCACCACTGCTGTCCTGCCTCGTCTTGGCTGTCATCACACACTCTTGTGGGATGTCGGCTTGTGCTCCTCTCCCACCCCAGACCGGAAGCTCAGGAGAGCAGCTTCTACTCCGCACTAGACCCGTCGTGCCCGACCAGTGCCTGCCGCATGGCTGGCTCCCTATTTGCTACCTAAGCAAATGAGTAATAAAAATTGGCTGAATAAACCTGTTAGAGTTCCCTTGATCCCCCAATTTTTGTTGTTGTTTGTTTTGTTTTGTTTTTTGCGGCACGCGGGCCTCTCACTGCTGTGGCCTCTCCCGTTGCGGAGCACAGGCTCCGGACGCGCAGGCTCAGCGGCCATGGCTCACGGGCCCAGCCGCTCCACGGCATGTGGGATCCTCCCGGACCGGGGCATGAACCCGCGTCCCCCGCATCGGCAGGCGGACTCTCAACCACTGCGCCACCAGGTAAGCCCTGATCCCCCAATCTTTAAAAGGTTTCCATTTGTTCCATGATTCCAGTCATGCACTCCCCCCATTTTTCCAGAATCCCTCCCACTGGTCCATTTCTTCGGTCTTCATTTCCAACAGATTCAATTAGTCACTAAATCTTATCAATTTAGCTGCCCCACAGTAGCCTCGGTCACCCTTCCTTTCCCATCTCACTTGAGTTCACCTTAGTTCAAGGCTTTACTAATTTTCTCCTGATTTTTGCGGAAATCTGACTGCTCTCTCAGCCTCTCGATCTCCCTCCCCCGCCCCCTCCTCTTCTTGCTTTCTCATTTATCCTGGAGCAGAATGACATGGGCTTTGGTGCAGAGAACCGTGGGTTTGGATTCTGGTCCAGACAGCAGGCCACTTGGTTAAGTCGCCAGCCTCCCCGAGCCTCTATTTCCTTACTCAAATCCTACAGTCAAAACATTCTTGGGGGATTTGGCATATTGTACAGAAAACACCTAACACTGTGCCTGCCACACGGTAGGCAAAAACCGCTATTGTTATCTATGGCCTTCATCCCAGTTGGCTTCCCGAAGATACCCTCTCCCCTCACTAGAAGGTAAGCACCGTGAGGCAGGAGACTGTGTCTGTTTTCCTCACTCTTTATACCCAGCTGTTAGTGTTTTAACCTCTATAGCATGAGATTTGAGGGCCTGTCTGATTTGACTCCAACCTACTTTTCTTGCTGTATCTCCTTCACACTCTATTTGGACCCTGTGTTTTAGTCAAATTAAATGACTTATTCTTCCCTCACACTTCATCGACTTTTCTGTTAGTTCTACCAGCCTTCACCGGTCTCTGATTCCTCCCAGTTGAAACTGTGTTCATCTTTTCAAGCCCGACTCACAAGCTACTGTGTCCTCTGAGACCATTCTAATTCTCCCATACACATTCTTCTGACGTTACGGCAAACACCCTCCTTTCATGGCATTACATGTGTTGTGTCAACATTACTGGGTTTTGTGTATTATCAGATGACTTTTGAGGGTAGGGAAGTCTAATTGAATTTTGTTTGTCCTTGGTACGTTCTCCTGGGCCATAGGCCTTGTCCAATAAACCTTGGAATACACTTCTGAGTGAATGAATACACCCTAATTCCCCTACCCTGGGGCAAGGGAATTACCTAAAAATCCTGACAAGAAACTATACATGATTTGGGGGTGTGATCCAAATTTGTAGTTCTAAAGTTGAAACTGGATTCCTCAAGTGCCAGTGGCAAAGACAAACTGTGTGGAGAACAAATGCACCTTGTTTGTAAACAGAGTTTGCAAAGATAAACCCATATGTGTTTTCCAGCTGGAGCTCATAAGCAATTTCCCCAGGGTTCAGCCTTCAGTGTCAGGGAGTCCCCCCTGCAGATGAAGCCTTGCTGTGTTAATGCTTAACACACCTCTAGATTGGGTTACACTGTGGAGACTCCACATGCTTCTAGAAGAGGGTTTGTCTGGAAAAGCTGTAACTACAAGTATCCTTCTATGCCCCCATCCCGTTTCTTGCCTCCAGCTGAGGGTTACTGTACATAATTCTGAATATAACTACCTAAGTTGTCTGCAGATTTCTCACCCTTCCTTAGTCCTGGATAAGTGGTGACACACCGGCCCGAGCACCGGGTGATACCACCCCCGTACTTCCATGTTACATGCTCTTAGCTGAACTGAGCAGAGTGGATTCTGTGACTCACAGCATATAACACCATCGTTAAAGAGTAGCAACATTTGATCAAGTCCAGACTTTAGCAGGTCTTCTTTTTGCTCTCTGGGAATTAAGATATGTCAGGTATGAAAAAGCTGTTCAGCTGGAGAGTGGATTTCACTGTAATTTTCTATGATGTATTTGTAAGACTGAGTTAAGAGGCAGCAGCCAATGCAGAGGAAGTACCCAATTGAGCGCTAGTTCCGGAAATAACTTTTGTAAGACCTAAGGTAACTAGTCATCCAGGTTTTCCTGGGACAGAAATGTTTCCCAGGATGTGGGATATTCAATTCCAGAATGAGGAAAACCCCAGGAAAACCAGGACAACTTGGTCACCCTAACAGCTGGTGGCTTGACAAAGTTACAGAAGAGAAGCTCTTTCTCAGGCACCAAAATTGTGCCAAAATGCTTGTTTAAACACTGTATCAACTCCATATAGATTTTCTTAGGCATATTTATGGGTCTGTGTCTCATCTTCATATATTTTATGTCTATATATGGCTGTTAGATTGAATCATGTGAAATTGACAATATTCAAATATGTTTGACAAAACCCCCCACCAAACCCAGCCTTTTCATATTCAACCTATCTTTATTTACATCTATTTTCCTAGGCTATGTGTTGAGCACCTTTCATGTATTAATATACTTAATTATCCTAACAACCTTTGCAGATTAACTGTGGTTACAACATCTGGTAACAACAAAGAAGCTAAGAAGTTAAGCAAAATATATAACAAGCAACAACAAATTAGTTGCTAAGTTTTCATTACCCACTGAAGACCAAGTATCTTCAATCCTTATCAGTAACTTGTAAGGTGGGGCTTTACTGTACTTATTTTATAGATTAGTGAAATGGGATAAAAAGAGTTTACACAAGGTGCTCAACTTTCTTTGGACAGCATTGCTTGTTTCATGCTTCCCTTCACCAGGCCACTTTTCTTCTAAGAGTATGCTGGCTTCAGGCATGACCTTGATCTCCATGGATTTAATTAAATACAGTTGTTTTTCAACATTGTGTTGTGAAAAATTACAAACGTATAGAAAATTTGTAAGAATTTTATAGTGAACGTGCTTATTTCTATGACGTAGATTCTATAATTGTTAACATTTTTCCATATTTGCTTTATTGTATATCTACCGACCTGAGCATCTGTCTAATCATCAAATCATCTTACTTCTTGATGCATTTCAAAGTGAGTTATAGACATCACTACGTTTTACCCCTAAACATTTCAGCATGTATATTATTGAGTTCAATATTGATTTATAGGCTTCTTTTTTAAAAAATTGAGACATAACTGACCACATAACATTGTATTAGTTTTAGATGTATTCGGGCTTTTTTTAAAGGTAAAATTCACCTAAATATTAAATATACCATTTGATGACTTCTGACAGATGCATATGCCTACGTATGCCCATACCCTTATAAAGTTGTGGAATATTTTTATCACGCGGAAGATTTCTTCAAGCACCTCTCTAGTTAATCTTGACCCCCACTTCTACCTTCAGAGGCAACTAATGTTCTGATTCTTTTCGCCATAGATTACTTTTGTCTATTCTAGTATGCCATATAAATCCAATCATACCATAAGAGCTACTTTGTGTAAGACTTCTTTCAACTAGCATAATTATTTTGGAGAGTTCATCCATGTTTCTGCATGAGTCAATAGTTTATTACTTTCATTGTTTTCATATTTATATTATCCCATTGAATGAATGTGGCACAGTTACTTTATCCATTTTCCTGCTGATGGACAGCGGAATGGGTTATTGATGGGTTGTTTCCAACTTTTTACTATTGTGAATAAAACCTGCAGTGAACATTCTTTTATAAGTCTTTGTGAAGACATATGATTTCAGTTCTTTTTTGTAAAAACCTAGAATTGGAACTGTTCACCCATAGGTAGTTACATCTTTAATTTTATAAGAAGTTGGGAGACATTTTGCCAAAGAGATTGTATTCTACCAGCAACGTATGAGAGTTCTGGTTGTTCTATGTCCTCACAACTTTTGATGTCAGTCTTCTTAGTCATTCTGGTTGCTGTGTGTCCGTCTCTCATTGTGGTTTTGATTTGCATTTCCCTGATGATTAATGATTTGATCATTTTTCCATGTGCTTATTGGCCATTCATATATTTTCTTTACTAAATGACTGTTCAAACTGTTTGCTCGTCTTAAACTTTTTAAAAAATTGAGCATGAATTCTTTTTTTTTTTTTTTAATTTATTTTGGGCTGTGTTGGGTCTTCGTTTCTGCGCAAGGGCTTTCTCTAGTTGTGGCAAGCGGGGGCCACTCCTCATTGCGGTGCACAGGCCTCTCACTATCGCGGCCTCCCTTGTTGTGGAGCACAGGCTCCAGACGCGCAGGCTCAGTAGTTGTGGCTCACGGGCCTAGTTGCTCCGCGGCATGTGAGATCCTCCCAGAACAGGGCTCAAACCCGTGTCCCCTGCATTAACAGGCAGATTCTTAACCACTGTGCCACCATGGAAGCCCCTAAGCATGAATTCTTAATGGCAGCAATATTACCCCCAAGTGGATGAAAATGGTGTCTTGAGAGGAGGGGTGAAAATATCAAGTATTACAATGGTTTCTAGCCATACAAAGGGCCACAGTACATAAAAATATATACAGTATATTTGTCGTATTAAATTTTAATTGGGGGGGAATAGGGAAACAAATGTCTAAAAGGTCTCCTAGGGAGAGCTGTAATGAAAATAATGTTGAGAAACTCTGTGACTGGGTTGTGCAAATTTTTTGTATATTCTCTATACAAGGCCTTTGTCAAATGTATTTTTAGCAAGTATTTTCTCCCAATCTGTGGTTTGTTTATTCATTTTTGTTATTGTATCTTTTGATAAGCAAAATTTTACAGTTTGATAAAGTTTATATTATCATTTTTTAAAAAAGATTGGTGTTTTTTGTGTCCTGCTTAAGAAATCTTTGCTTACTTTTTGCTTGTGAGGAAATTCATATTTATGAATTTTCCAAATATTTTGTTGTTAATTTCTAATTTCATTTCATGTGGTAGTAGAAAATACTTTGCATTATATCAATCCTGTACATTTATTGAGGCTTGTTTTATAGCCTAACATAGGATGGTCTGTCCTGGAAAATATTCCATGTGTACTTGAGAAAATTGTGTATTCTTCTTCATCTTCTGTCTATTTGTTCCATCCATTATTAAAATTAAGGTATTGCTGTCTACATTATTATTGATGAAGTATCTGGTTCTCTCTTCAATTCTGTCACATTTTAGGGTTCTGTTGTTAGGTGCACGTATGTTTATAATTTTATGTCTCATGATGAGTTGACCCTTTTATTGTTGTAAAATGCTCTCCTATAACAATTTGGATAAAGATAAAATGTCTCTAATAATTTGTTTTAAAGTCCATTTTTTTCTGATATGAAAGTAGCCATTACAGGTCTCTTTCTGTTATTGTTTACACAGTATATTTTTCCTATCTTTTGGTTTCTTATCTATTTACATCTTTGAAACTGTATCTCCTCTCTATAGCATATAGTTGGATCATAAAATTTTACAATTTTATTCCACCAATCTTTGCCTTTTGATTGGAGTGTTTAATCCATTTATATAATGTAATTACTTAAAGGTAGAATTTACATCAACCATTTTAAAGTTTGTTTTCTTTTATCCACATCTTTTTTTCCTCTATTTTTCCGTCACTGCTTTCTTTTTTTGTTAAACATATTTTCTAATACACACATTAATTTTCTTGTTTCTTTTACTATATTTTGAGTTATTATCTTACTGGTTACCCTGGGGATCACAATTTATATCTAAATTTAAACACTTTATTTCAGATTAATATCAACCTAATTTCAATAAAAGCTTCTCTTCTATGTGGCTTCATTCCTGTCCTGCTCATATTGCACTATTGTGTGCAAATTACATCTTTATACATCACATACTCATCAACACAGTCTTATAATTATTGCTTTTTAAAGTTGTCTTTTAAATCATATAAAATTACAAAAAAAAGAGTTAAAAACAAACAAAAATATACTGCCTTATATATTTATCTATGTAGTTATCGTTCCTGTTTCTCCTTATTTCTTCACATAGATTCAAGTTACTGTCCAGTGTCCTTTCATTTCAAACTGAAGGATTCTCTTGAGAGTTTTTTGTAGGGAGACCTGCTAGCAACAAGCTCTCAGTTTCTGTTTACCTGGGTGTGCATTAGTTTCTCTTCCATTTCTGAAGGACAGTTTTACCAAATACAGAATTCTTATCTGACCACACTTTGAACATTTTATCTCACTGCTTTCTAATCTTTGTATTTTCTGATGAAAAGTCAGATATTAATCTTATTGAGGATCATTTGTACATGATGAGCTGTTGTTTTCTTCATACTTTCAAGATTCTCTCTGTCTTTCTTTCCACAGATTGATTACGGCATGTTTAGCTTTGAATATCTTTGTGATTATCCTACATGAAGCTTGTTGAGCTTGTTGGATGTGTAGATTAATGGTTTTCATCATATTTGGGATGCGTTTTAACCATTATTTCAACTATTCTTTTTTCCCCTTTCTGATTTCTTCTGGAACTCCCATTGTGTGTAGGTATACTTGATATCCCACAAGTCTGTGAGACTCTCATTATTATTATTTTTTATTCCTTTTTCTATTTCTTCCTAAGACTATGTGATCTCAACTGGCCTACCTTCAAATTAACTGATTTTTCTTCTTCTGCCAACTCAAATGTGCTGTTGAGTTCCTATATTGAAATTTTCATTTGAGCTTTTGTACTTTTCAACTCTACAATTTCTGTTTTTAAAATAATTTTTATTTCTTTATTGATGTCTTCTATTTTGTGTGATATTGTTTTGAGTTTTTCATTTTCTTATTTGTACATGGTTTTCTTTGATTCTCTGAACATATTACAAATAGCAGATTTAAAGTCTTTGTCTAGTAAATCCAACATCTGGGATTCCTTAGGAACAGTTTTATCAACTTCACTTTTTCCTGAGTCTAAGCCTGTACTAGTCAGGGTTCTCCAGGGAAACAAAACCAATAGGGGATCTATCTATCTATCTAACTATCTATCTAGATATATCTCCTATATACACAATTGCTACCTTCTTTAATTTATCCCATGTTCGTTTTCCCCATGTTACTGCATGTGCTAGGCTGTGTTCCCCTCTGCTTCCACTTTTTCCACTTGTTTCTCACTTTGGTCTCTGTTTTTAAGGATAAGACCCAAATCTCTTGGCCTTCTCAATGCCTCCACCTAGTTGGAGATCATCAGATTAATGACGTTAGTGGTCACTTCTTCTTTCTGATCTTGCTGACCCCTTTGACTATCTTGAACTATAACCATGCTGACCATCCTGGCTTATGTTTTATACAGCCCCCACACTCTCCATTTATTTATTTATTTCTGACTTTCAGATGCCTTTAGCTCCTTCTAATTTACTGGAAGAAGCTGTTAATATCCCTCGATAATTTTTCTCAGAAAGAACATTTAATACTTTCTCAAGTACAGGCCCCTTTCTGTATGCTTTTTACTTATTTCCCTTTCCAACATTTTTGTTCTTTCACAATTGTAAGATAAGAGACAAAATGCTTGTATTTTCCATGTGGGAACTACTACTCATATTCATATTGTTGCTGCTGAAAGACCCTCTTTTAAACTTTTAGACTTCTCACTGCCTTGAACACACATAAACACTCCATGCTTTAGGTCTATACACACAAGCTGAAACCCAGCAGCACACAGAGTAAAAATGCATTTCAAAAACTGGTTATTTTAAATTGCTAGCAAAAAAATTCAAACTATTAAGGTCTTTTTTTTTTTTTCCTACACCCTTCTCTGAATTTGAAGATGTGTCATATAACACATATCTGAGATAATGTGGGAGCAGCCTGGGAATGGTAACTGTGCATTCTTAAAACAACAAAAATGTCATGTAGCACTTTGGTTTAGATAAGTGAACATTTGGGCTGAGGACAAGATGTAGGCAGAGGATACTAAAGCTCCAACTAATTAGGGAGTTATCACTTGAAAAGTTACATAGCTCTGGGTCACTGAAGTAACAGCTATCAAAGGAAACTTCTGGGAGCCATCTTGCTTTCATTTCACAATCTTCTGATGACAGAATAAGCATTATGATATGGTAGCACGTTCCTTGAAATATCACTGCCCTTTCTATGTCAGTGACAGAATACAAGGATCACGAAGAAACAGACAAAAACATTCCAATAGTTTGAAATGCTGTGACTTTTCAATTGATTTTATTAGAATTAACTAGACTCAGCTCAGATTGCATAAAATTAAACTTCTTGAAAATGATAAAAGCAAACAGTGCCTATTGCTCATTAAAACTCCAAAAAATATTCAAAAGTGTTTTGACGTCTGTTTGTCTCTGTCAGGATAAGGACTTTCCTAATGATCATAGGAAATCAGAAGTTAGAGCCATAAAGGGTGGAATAAACTTTTCATCTTTTTTTAAATTTCTGAATATGATATGTAGGCATAAAGGAGCCATAAAATTCCATTGTCTCTTTTAATTTAAGCTACATTATAGTCATCTCTAATGTATAAAATATTGATGCATGTCTTCAGGGTCACACACATATACACGTAGAACACATTTTTTATGAAGGTCACAATCTGAAATACGGTCGTAAAATATGAGCATTTTGATAACTAAATGTAGTAGAGAAATTAAGATAAAGAAGAGATCATTTGGGGATTCAGTGGTCAGGAAGAGTTCATGATGAAGGATGTACTCCTTGAAAGATTAACATATTTAGAGGTGAGCAAATGGCAGTAGCACAAACCAAAGCTGGAGGTTGAGATCCACATTAAGTAGGACCTGTATAGGAGCCCAGCCTTACTGTAATAAGGGGCTCAGGTAGGGAGTAGTGGGACGAAGCATCCTCTGAAGCCATGTTGTAGTTACCTATCAGACCCGTTCTACTTTCTATGTCAGGAGATGTGGGCAGCAGCATCTCTTTTGCTTGTCCTTGTCCGGCATGCTGCTTCATGGCAGAACTTCCATGACTTCTTAACTTGTCCTCTATCTCCCTGCTCCTTCTTCCCCCCAACTGCTTCTCCTTGCTGGCCTCATTCCTCAGCTCTCACAGCCCATTCAATCATTCAAGCGCATATGATTGAATCCTTTTGTATTACTGGAGCTCTTTTAAAATTTAACCTTCCCTCATTTGGAGAAGAAAAAACAAATGAAGTAGCTCCCCAAATCACACAACACAGCAAGATTTTAAAAGATAAAGACATTAGCACCAAAAAATATTTTAAATACATAAATAAAGGCAAAGGCAAAATAAAATTTTAACTGTAACTACTAATGATGGATTTTAAATTTGGCTCTGAGCATGTTAGCAAGCAAAGTGCAGGGGGCAGGGGGACCAAACAGTATTTACAGGATTTACACACCTTAGGACTCTTTACTCCATAGGTGATTATTCTGGTGTAACCGAAAGTCTTCAAGACTGGAAATAAAAAGCATATGAGCCTAAATTCTAGTCTTAGCTCTGCCAGTAATGGCTGTGGACACTAATCACTTTAATCTCATGAGGTCTTAGTTTGAACAGTCAATAAAGCCCTTCCCAGCTTGAACATTCTACCATCCTAGTATATAAAGTTTTCTAGCAAACATGTCCCTGTGAAAACCCAACTAGAAAGGAATGGAAAGTGCAATAGAAAAACTTCTAAGTGTCTATCTTCTTCAATCCCTAGATGATAAATGTATTAAGGTAGGCGACAATACATTAATAGGGCTGTTAGATTGAACCATATGAAACTGCTGATTTAGTAGTTCAAATGTAGGCAAATATTTCATGTAGTTCAACCCCAAATAGTGTTTCATATAGTTTCATATTGTTCATATAGTTTCCTATAGTTCAACCCAGTAAGTGTTGTGTTAAATTGAGATAATCAATACTCAATAATACTTCAGCAGGAGGTGCTGGCTTTAATGTCCTTGAATCAAGGCAAGGAAGGAATAGTGTTGGCAATAAAATGAAAGGAGGGACTGGGTCCTTGGGGTTTAGACTTTAATAGTTGTCGAGTGTGGACTCCCTAAAGCCAAGCCACCTGGGTTCAAGTCCTAGCTCTCCAACGTTTCCAGCTGTATAAATTTGAGCAAATGATTTAATCTCTTTGGGTCTCAGTTTCCTCACCTACACAACTGGAATATCCAATTGGTAGGGCTGTTTTAAGGATTTAAATAGATAGAAAGCTTAGCACACTGCTTGACAACTGCTTAAGTAACTGTTAGCTGCGTTGACTCTGGGTGGGCAACTCAAGAAAGTGCACAGATAATGTGTAGGCAATGACTGGCAACCTGAGGGATACAGTGGAACCATCTCTCCTGCTACTTGGTAACCTGTAACATAAGGGACACGGGAACCTGGCTTCCTGGCCAGTGACTCTCGGAATTTTCTAAACTGAGACTCAGTCAGAAATGCAATTTACATCCTAACCTGCTATACACACATGCACACAAACATACTAAAGCAAAATTTTACCAAACAAATCTAACTCTTACTGTGTGTTTTGCATTTTGATCTATTCTATTCTTCTATTCTATTCTATTCCATCCTATTCTAATTCTATCTTTTTTTTTTTTTTTTGCCGTACGCGGGCCTCTCACTGCTGTGGCCTCTTCCGTTGCGGAGCACAGGCTCCGGATGTGCAGGCTCAGCGGCCATGGCTCACGGGCCCAGCTGCTCCGCGGCATGTGGGATCTTCCTGGACTGGGGCACGAACCCGTGTCCCCTGCATCGGCAGGCGGACTCTCAACCACTGCGCCACCAGGGAAGCCCTCTATCTTATTTTTAGACACTGATTCCTAACCACTAAATTGATTTTATAACCTAGTAATGGGTCTCCACCCAATAGGTCACATTTAGGAAAGTACCAGACTGGGTCATATTTAGCTTTGAGTAAAAGAATGTGTATTCTGGTCCAACAGGACTGAGAATGGGCTCACCTGGCAGTGTCAGGGAGAGAGGGAATGCCACTGCTGCACTTTCTACCAGCTATGAAAGTCAGTCTACCACCACCGCATCCATATTCCTGCCATACCGGCCACAAGGATATATACCAGTGACGTTATAGCCAAATCTTAATGTGTAGATACAAGCAACTCATTTCACTTTTATCCAGACTCTAAGATAAAATTTTACATCATCAAATGTAGTAGTGAAATGATAGTTTAGATATTTGTAGTTCTTATTCTACTGGGTTTTCAGCGTTGCGCTTATCATTGGGTTAAAAGTGCAATTAGCAAGTGCAGCTTTTCCTGGCACGCTGTCTAGCAACATCTTCCCTACACACCAGCATGTAAGTGATATTCATCAGTACACACCACATCTTTCACAGTAGCAATTTTGCTTTCAGCTTATGAAGCATCAATACTTCACCATTTTTTATTTGCATTGCACCAAAAGATACTTTCTTATATACCAAAGTGCACGTAACAGTGTGGTAATTCCACAAATAAATCATTATTACTTGATAATGTGTTTCACCTTCAAGTTTTCTATGAAGGTTAGCTACATCCTTATTCAGAGGATCATTCTGAAAGACATCTTCTAAGTAGTGTACATTCAAGGCCAAGGGAAGGGTAGAACACACAGGCCCGGGAAGCCCACCCGTGATTCCTGGGACCAGAATAGAGAAGCAAGGTCTAGGCAAAACCATAGCATCACGAATCTTACTCGTATCCAAATTGTCTTACAATATTCTCAAAGTCCAAAGAAAAAAGCCAGAGGTTTTTAAAACATCCTCAGTTCAACACGTTCCTTCTTTCCTCTTCCAGAAGTCATCGAATGGTTCCCTCCTACATGCAAAGCCTTTTTCTAGGCTCAGTGAAGGATAGAGAAGAGCCATAAAACATGACCCTCCCTGAGATGAGTGGGATAATAAGAAGTAGCATTCCTGAGCTCTTAGCTCGTGCGGAGCACTGTGCATTTTCTCATTTGATTCACGTAACAATTCTGAGGGGTAGGTACTATTGCTATCCCACATTACAGATGAAAACCCCGAAGCTTAGAGAGTTTAAAACGTCAGTAGGTGGGGCTTCTCGGTGGGGCTTCCCTGGGGCTTCCCTGGGGCTTCCCTGGTGGCGCAGTGGTTGAGCGTCCGCCTGCCAATGCAGGGGACACGGGTTCGTGTCCCTGTCCGGGAAGATCCCACATGCCGTGGAGCAGCTGGGCCCGTGAGCCATGGCCGCTGAGCCTGCGCGTCCCGAGCCTGTTGCTCCGCATCGGGAGAGGCCACAACAGTGAGAGGCCCGCGTACCGCAAAACAAAACAAAAAACAAACCTCAGTAAGTGGAAGAGCTAGAATTCAAATTCAAGACAGCTGACTCCAGAACTCATTTCTTCCATGATGTATCAATGGGATTGGAAACTGGTCTAAAAGGTTGCAATCTGATGAACCAAAGAACTAGTGACAAACACTGCCCAAAGCCAGTTGAGTACAGACATTTTTTTTTCTCACTTGGGTATTCACAAGTGAGAATATACATAATAGTCTCATAGTATTTTGGGAAATTCATAAAAAGGGTCCTGCACAAAAGTTTTTTGAGTGCTACAGAGACTGTTAAATGTGTCCTCTCTTTGCATTCATACTAAATGTAGCATTTCTACTCTTTATATGGGCCACAGGATCAGTAGATTTTACAGAGAAAACAGCCTATGTCTCACTTTCTAGATGAATTTCAAACTGTGTCTTTATCCAAGGCTGACTATATTTATAATGTCATGTAGGCAGCCTGGCCATTTTTAGACGGTATTAATTCACTCTATTATGTTCAAGGTCCAAGAAAGGTGTCCAGTTTCTCTCTCCATCTCTATTTATGATAGCTCTGCTAGCAAAGGGGATGGTACATTTCTACTTGCCTGGATATATGCATTTGCATTTCCAAAGAATTCATGTAGGGAAAGACTTGTGCTCTTACTCTTTGAAGTATGCCATTTTTAAAGGCAAAATATTATATCAAGAGAGATTTATGTACATAATATAATGGTCCTTACAGCTTCTGGTCAATCAGGACAGGAGGTCACTGGTGGGTACTAAAGGAATTGATCTACCTAGAGATTTTCAAGGATGAACTTGCCTCTTCAGGGCTCACAAAGCACAGGTCCGTCATAGATGAGACACACTTCATGCTCTGAGCCGTTAAAACCACAGGACCACCATTGCCAATCTTAGAGCAGCAGCATTTCTCCGACTGTGGTCTGGGATTGCTTGGTTCAGATTCATCTAAGGAGCTGGTTAAAAAAAATGCAGATTCCACGTGACTCTACCTGAAGTCCTAGGTGAGGCTCTGGGATCTTCATTTTAAACAGTCTTCCCAAGTAATTACATTTTGAGGAATGCTGGTCTCAATAGTAGCTCTGTGAGCCTCAAGAGAATTGGAAGCCAGTGTATCTTCAGTGCATACATTTTGAGAAATTACAAAAAGGTTTCATCAGGGTTTTCTAAAGCAATTTCTGCAAAATAACAATCCCAAGAGATGATTTGTAATAGACAATTTCCACGGTCAAATAAGTTTGGGAAAATTCCTTCCAAGATCCCTCCTCTTAGAGGTTCCTGTCGTACATATTAAAGGTTCTGAGAAGTACTGCAGGAAAGAAACCTGTTTAACTAAACACAAGTGTTTCCCAGGCAGGTTGCACCACAGGACTTTTCTTTTTGGAATAACACTTGCTGATTTTCCGTGGAACTAGTATTCTTCAGGCTTACTTTGGGGAAATGCCAGTTGCAGGCTAATGGTAGAATTTCCAGAGGAGATGAGCTAGGTTTGGAGAACCAGGGCCCCAGCTTTAATTCTTGATTCTTAGGAATCCTTATGGAAAGGCGAGAAACCCCACAGCTTATTAATTACACTTCACATCTGTGTGGTTTTTATGGTTCCACAGGCCCCTTTTCACACCTTTTCTCGTTAAAGAAAAATCCTCACTTGATTCCTGTGAGCCAAGCAGATCAGGTATTATTATCCCCATATTACAAGTGAATAAATACATTTATGGAGGGTAAAGATTTTGCCTCCCCAGGTCATGCATCTCTGACTCTTGTGCTTTCTTCGTAGCATCCAAGCTTTAGATGACCTGGCAGCTAAGGTTCCCAAAACATATCAGCCTCTAAAATTTTGCTACATTCAGTAATAATGTATTATCTCTTTAATGGAACTGGTGATGATACCGATTGGCAATTGGTAGAAAGACCTATGAATTATTTTTCCGATAGTGGTGACGAATTGCCTTGAACTCAGATCCCCTTCTTCATCCTTTCTGTACTCAGTGGAGTCCAGTGGTCCAGGCTATTATGTACAGCCATGGCTGTGGGAGGGGGGATTTGTAACTGGGAAGTTATTTTCATCTATGTAACTTTATTTGGTCTTTATAAGACATGAATTAGATTGCTCCTACACTATGCCCTGATTGCATGAGTTAACATATTCCACTGATATAATTTGTACTTCTTTTAGCACATAAAACCTAAGGCTTTTAAGGGTTATTATCCTAGTACATTTTGACTTTTATTTTTATGGCTTCTTTTTTAACATTTTCTACAGCTTGACTTCTCTAGGGCTTATTCTAATTTCTTTTAGTCCCAAGACTTAAGGGCTTTTATTCAAACATGACTGCCACAGAAATATTTAGACTAATAGCTAAATTATAAGATGTTTAAACACATCTGTAATGAACGATTCCAAACAGCGAGCGTAGATCTGCATGTACCTGGGAAAGTTTTCTGCCTGTCCAACAGCCTCGATAATGTGGATAAATGACACATTCCTAGATTTAATATATCTTCTCCTACTCTCTCTCATCCATCATCTGCAATTCAGTCTTAAGGTTTGTGACAAATTTGGGATATGACTATAGCTTGGTATAAATTTCAAGGATTATTGAACATAGATAACTGAACAAATTTCCCCTAGGTTTTAGTTTCTATATATCTTTTTCAACATCAAAAAATTTACCAAGTTGTAGCAACTTCTTTTCTTCTGGATTAAACTGGGCTCTATTTTCTTAGGCTTTTTAGCTACAAAATATAGATATTTCTAGAAACAGTCCATTCTCCACCCCAACCCTGTAGTCTCTTTTGTTATGACTGATCCAGAGAAAATAAAAATGCATCATGTTTGAAGTCTATGCCATTCGAGGGTAAACCGTGTCTTGCTTTGAGTCATATTATATGTTCATTATATCTACAAAAACAATTTGGATAATAAAAGTGCCAAATGTTAACTCAAGCTATAAACATACAATGGCATATTTACATCATGCATCAAACTTTTCTAGATTTCTTTTCTTAATGCTTCTCATCTTGCACTAAAATTCTTAACCCATTTGTTCCATGATTTATGGGATAGATTAATTATTTTTGATTAATAAAAATTGGAAACGTTAATTGGACCCTATTTGAGGTTTGGTTGCATTAAATGAATCTACTGGTGATCAAAAATGTATTTTTAAAGGGAGTTTAGGCTAATATATCAACAAATGAGGAGCTATAAACATGATTAATATACACATTAGACTTTTCTTATCACATTGTGCTGGCAGTTTCTATCCGGTCACAGCTGAAATTCCATTGAGTTCTTTCTCCTTTTGTATAAAATACAGATTATGTGGAGACAGCAGTCTGAGCAACTGGAGTTTCATCTTGTCTGCCCATTAATTATTAATGCTGTTTCAGTACTTCTTATCTATCACTGCTGAGAGATGGAGGGCTGTATTTTTATAGTCATTTTCCAGTAAGAAAACAGGCGGGATGGTGCCTCTGCACTTGGCAATAGAGAAAGGATCAAAAGTACTTGCATTTTTATGAATCCTTGAAAAAGGAATGTTCTAAATCACTCATTTGACTATTATCCTGAAAGGTGTTATGATTTTTGACGAGTAAACGAAAGCCGAGAAGAGCATATGTCTATTTTGACAACTTTTTCCAAAATACCGTGATTTCCAAGGTATTGCATCCAGGCCACTGGGAGAATTGGAGATTATGCGTTCGTTGCCCAGGTTACATCGATACGTCCATGTGAGTACAATTTAGCTTTAAGGACTTGATGGTCCTATAGAGGTAGTGTTGTGATTTGAGCCCAGGCTGCAATGCAAGGACATTAGCCAGGCCACTTTGGGCAAGTGACTTAGAGTGTTCAGTTTCAGCTCCCTCATCTGTATGAGGATACCTTTTTCACGGGGTGGTGAAAAGGATTTAAATAAAACAGCATTTAAATGCATGGCAGGTTTCAAGCAATGGTAGTAAACCCTGAAACTTCATTGCTATTGTCTCTTTTGTTTACTAAAGTCAGTGAAATGTACAACTGTAATTTTCAACAGGAAATAAAACAAGAAACTGAAAAAGTGGATTCAAGGAGTACTTCAACCACTTAAACTTTTTTTTTTTTACATCTTTATTGGAGTGTAATTGCTTTACAATGGTGTGTTAGTTTCTGCTTTATAACAAAGTGAATCAGTTATTCATATACATATGTTCCCATATCTCCTCCCTCTTGCGTCTCCCTCCCACCCTCCCTATCCCACCCCTCTAGGTGGTCACAAACCACCTAGCTGATCTCCCTGTGCTATGCAGTTGCTTCCCACTAGCTATCTACCTTACTTTTGGTAGCAACCACTTAAACTTAATTGAAGCTGTGGGCTGAGAGGGAGTGAGGTGGAAAGGACGGAAGTAAAATTCCTGGACTAGGATAGTCACCTCTTCTGATGAATAATAGAAAAGTAGGAGATCTGATTTACTAAGTAGAATAGGATTTGGGCTATTGAGACACTTTTCTATAATTACTTGATGACCTTAAACAGATCACTTATGTTCCCGCCCATTTTCAATTTCTCCTTTATTAAATGTATGGAGGAAATACTTGCTATCAGTGAATGTGTGGAAAATCTCAGCGCCCATGAGAACACACACATAGCACACACACTTGCATTTCTCTGAAAGTTTACATATACCACAACAGCATTCTCCCAACAAGTAGCAGAGACCACAGATTGTCCCCCAGGATCCATTTTCCTCTTCATCCCTTTAGGTAGAGAACACCCATCCTCCAGTTCTGTCAGGGCTTGTAGCCACCCAGCCAGAAACTCCCTTCCAGGTCCCCCTTATGGCCAGGTGTGACCAGGTGACTAAGTTCTTGCCATTTAAATGGGAGCATAGTGGTGTATGTAAGTTCTGAGTCACGTCCTTAGAAAGAAATTTGCTTGCCCTCCATATCTCTCTTTCCCCCTTCTCACAGGCTGGGTTTGGGGCAGTGACCTTACATCAACCATGTGGACAGGGTAAAATCCTAGCAATGTGCAAAGTTACAACATGGAAGGGACCTGAGTTACTGGATGACCTTGAAGAGAAGAGGCACCTACGCATTCTATTCCATGGACTGTAATGCAGAAAAGAAATGAACTTCTATAGTGTTTGATCCATTCCATTTGGAGTTTATTTTTTTTGCAGCAACTTACCTTAACCCTATTGAAACAAGTTGGCCACATCCTTCCTAGGTGTTAGGGCTCTTGCCGTGGATGACTAACTAACGGATGTTTGTAACTTAAAAGAGTAAACCTCCTTTGTGATGCAAATGGATCTGTCAGTCATTGTGACTTGCAGCAGAATGTAGTTACTAGTTCAAAAATAAAAGATAATTTTTGATACCTACTGAAAAAGTTGTGGCATTTATTTATTCTTTATCTTTTATTTTTGGGGGACAGATAGATGAAGGAAGGAAGGAAGACTGAGGGTCGTACAAATAGAAATTGCTTGCTGATGGTGTCCTGGCTTTTATGGTAAGAATGCCTTTTAGAGAATCTGGGACAGAAAGCAATACTGTCAAATCTGACATACATGACAGCTGTTGATACCAAAAAGAGTGAAGTCTCTTTGTACCAATCCCTAACTCCCTTCTCTGCATGTATTACTACTTCCCATAGGACATGGTAATTATTATTTTGTATCACAGTGCTGTGTTACCAGCCAATAGAAACACAATAATATGGGTGCATACACCAGTATTAGCACAACTTTAATCTATAATAAGAACGAAATGCCTTTGAGCTGTCTGCACTAAACTTAATATGTAACATGTCATGATAAAAATAATAATGATAAAAATTGATATTATGGGGATGATAAAGGGATCCTTTCACCTCAAAAGCATGGGCTTAATTCACGGCCTATATCTCAAAAGTTTAACATCATTTTTCTAGTCAGATAATGGATTAATTTAGGACAAATGTAGTGGTTCATCCTAACTCCCTTTATAACGTGCATGTGTAACTCCTCTCCCAGCCAGGGGGATCATGTGAAACTAACTGGCCCACACTTGGCTTTAGCAGAAAAAAAAGTCTAAATAACTGAGCTAATCAAACCAGTTATGTTAAAAGTACATATGCAGAACCCCCAATGTCATATACTTGATTTCCTGCTACCATCATTACGACACCTCATAAGAAGTTAAGAAAAGGAATATCATATATACTTTTAACATAGAGAAGGCATTAGTGGTTAACCAGTTCAAATCTTTGTGAAAAATATTCCCAAAGTATTGCATACTCTTCCTATGGAACACTGCTGAGCAAATAATGGGCGTTTATGTATTCTGTGGTGTATCTGTGGCCTAAGAATTAGTCAGGGGCAAAAGTTACGTCCCGTGTTTTAACTACCAAGTGATCTTCCTGGTCTGATTAAACATATAATTTTAGAAACAATTTCTAAAAGACAGTAAACATTTCATGCAAGAATCCGTTGAGCTGCTGCTGAATTCCTGGTTCCATGGTTTCTCTTTATATTATCTGAATTAGTTTCATGGGTGAAGCTATAGTCAACTTCTAAAACGTGGTAGTGAGAGATCTGGCTCAGCGACAGGACAACCCAAATCAGGAAATGAGGGAAAATAACAACCCAGAGAATAATGGCTGAAAGAAGAACATTAATGCTAAATAATGAAGAAGAATGTAAACAGATAAGCGATTCAGAGAGCCCTAGACCTTTAAAAGGCTGAAAGAGGGATGGCAAAGATAAAAAATGATAAGACCTGTCAGGAAGAACAAAGTCAATGTGTGTACATTATTCAGTTTAAGGAATTAGAGTCACAAGGTCAAGTGTGGGTAACATTAAATATGAATAATGAGGAATAAAATCAGTAAAAAGCAAAGCTAGTTTCATAAATCAATTCCAGAGCAACTTGGCTGGGGGATGGAAAAAGGAGAATGGAGGATAACCCACTGTAGCCTGTTGAAATGTCAAGATCTATTACCAATTACTAAATATCAATGCATTCGTGCAAAATCTCAGTGTTTGGGGTCATAAAACGGTGCACGCCATTGACCAAGGGGAACTAGAGAATTTGCACTTTGAAGTGTGTTTAAACAGAACAAAATAAAACCAAACAGAAAACACTGGCATTTGTAAGAGGAGGGAAATGCATGTGAGAGGGCAGGAACACGTGGGCTCCCATCACTGTGCGTTATCCCAGGGTGGTCTCTGAGCTGACCTTGAAAGGAACCCCCTTTTCTGCCTCTTTGGCAGTGTGGACAATACCAAGGAAGAAGCTGCTATAAAGGACAAGCAAAAGGGGAAGGTCTGGAATGAAGACTTGGGCCACAGTCTATACGCCAAGGTTAAGGGCCAGAACTCCTGCTCTTTATGCCTTCCCACTGGAGCTGTAGAGGCAGGAGGAACAGGGATGGCCCCCTTGAGGAAGAAGGGGAACGCTGGAGTCAGCCACTAACACCAGCTTAAAGCCCAGTGTAAACAGTGTGCCGGACACATGTGGGCTGCCGAGAAAGTGGTGATGAATAAGCCTATATCCAGACAAGGACTTCAAACAGGAGGAGGCTGAGCGGTGATGAAAATGATTCAGTGCCCTCACCAATTACTCGGGAGAGGCAGAGAATGTGAGGAAAATAAAGCAGTGTCCATATTTATCAAAGCACTTGACAAAGGAGAGGAGGATGCACAATTAGAGAGAACAAATCATCGGGACAGGAAGAGGGAAAGGAACGAGGCTGTGGACGGTGTGAAAAGAAGAAATCTAATGATGGAAGAGCAGCGCTATAAGATGGTAGATTAATTCACTCTCACTGAATTGCAGTGAATCCAAACTAACGTTCCAGTTCCAGTGTTTTAATCCAAGGGAATGTTGACTCAAGCACTGGTCTCTACCTGTTCTGGGATCGTCTCCATTTGCAGGCTCTTTCTCCCTTTAGGAAGGGCTGAGATCCAGCAGGTACCCATGGGCAGGGCCTGACCAGGTGTTACAGTACATGTAACATACTTCATTGGGCAGTGTTTATAGAATACCTGTTGCTACAAAGTTTGACTATCAACCCTACCTTCAATTATTCTTTGATAATACAGATCTTCCTTGACTTACAATGGGGTTACCTCCTGATAAACCCAGCGTGAGTTGAAAATATCTTGTCGAAATGCATTTAATACACCTAACCTAGAGCTTAGCCTAGCCTACCCTAAACATGCTCAGAACACTTACACGAACCTACAGTTGGACAAAATCATCTAACAGAAAGCCTATTTTATAATAACGTGTTGAATATCTCATGTAATTTATTGAATACTGTACTGAAAGTGAGAAAAAAAATAAAAAAACAATGGTTGTATGGGTACAGATGGTTTTAAGTGCGTCTGTTGTTTACCCTCCTGATGGCAGGGCTGACTGGAAGCTACAATTCCCTGCTGCTGCCCAGTGTCACAAGAGAGGATTGTACCACACCAGGCTAGCCTAGGAAAAGATCAAAATTCAAAGTACGGTGGCTACTGAGTGAATATCTCTTTTGCACCATTGGAAACTTCAAAAATCATAAGTCGAACCATCCTAAGTCCAGAACTGTCTGTATTCTGAACCCGTTTGAACTAAAACTTTTTTTTAATTTATTTTTTTAATTAAAGTATGGTTGATGTACAATATTATACAAGTTATAGGTGTACCATAATTGTGAATTCACAATTTTTAAAGGTTATACTCCATTTATAGTTATTATAAAATATTGGCTATACTCCCTGTGTTGTACAATAGATCCTTGCAGCTTATTTTATGCATAATAGTTTGTACCTCTACTCCTATATTGCCCCTCCCTCTTCCCTCTCCCCACTGGAAACCCCTAGTTTGTTCTCTATATCCATGAGTCTGCTTTTTGTTTACTTACTAGTTTGTTGCATTTTTAAGATTACACATATAAGCGATATCATACAGTATTTGTCTTTCTCTGTCAGACTTATTTCACTTTACATAATACCCTCCAAGACCATCCACGTTGTTGCAAATGGCAAAATTTCATTCTTTTTTGCGGTTGAGTACTATTTAATTGTATATATATATATATACCACATCTTCTTTATTTATTCATCTGTTGATGACACTTAGGTTACTTCCATATTGTGGCTATTGTAAATAATGCTGCTATGAATATTGGGTTGCATGTGTCTTTTCAAATTAGTGTTTTTGTTTTTTCTGTATATATACCCAGAAGTGGTATTGCTGAGTCATATGGTAGTTCTATTTTTAGTTTTTTGAGAAACCTCCATACTGTTTTGCACATTGGCTGCACCAATTTACACTCCCACCAACACTATATGAGGTTTACCTTTTCTCCACATCCTTGCCAACATTTGTTATTTGTGTTCTTTTTGATGATAGTCAGTCTGACATGTGTGAAGTGATATCTCACTGTGGTTTTGATTTGCTATTCCCTGATGATTAGTGATGTTGAACATCTTTTCATGTGCCTAGTAGCCATCTGTATTTCCTCTTTGGAAAAATGTCTATTCAGGTCTTCTGCCCATTTTTTAATTGGGTTGTTTGTTTGTTTGTTTGATGTTGAGTTGTATAAGCTGTTTGTATATTTTGGAAATTAAGCTTTTGCTAGTCAAATCATTTGCAAATATCTTCCCCATTCTGTAGGTTATATTTTTGTTTTGTTGATGGTTTTCTTTGATGTGCAAAAGTTTTCAAGTTTAATTTGGTGGCATTTGTTTATTTTTGTTTTTATTTCCATTACTCTAGGAGACAGATTTTAAAAGATATTGCTGCAATTTATGTCAGAGTGTTCTGCTTATGTTTTCCTGTAGGAATTTTATAGTATCCAGTTTTATATCTAGGTCTTTAATCCATTTTGAGTTTATTTTTTCTATGGTGTTAGAGAATGTTCTAATTTAATTCTTTTACATGTAGCTGTTCAGTTTTCCCAGCACCACTTATTGAAGAGACAGTCTTTTCTCCATTGTATATTCTTGCTTCTTTTGTCGTAGATTAATTGACCATAAGTGTGTGGATTTATTTCTGGATTCTCTATTCTGTTCCATTGAGCTATGTGTCTGGTTTTGTGCCAGTACCATACTGTTTTGATTACTGTAGCTTTGTAAGTATAGTCTGAAGTCAGGGAGTGTGATTTCTTCAGCTCTGTTCTTCTTTTTCAAGATTTTGGCTATTCAGGGTCTTCTGGCTATTTGGGGTCTTTAGTGTTTCCATACAAATTTTAAAATTATTTGTTCTAGTTCTGTGAAAAATGCCATTGATATTTTGATAGGGATTGCATTCAATCTGTAGATTGCCTTGGGTAGTATGATCATTTTAACAATATTAATTTTTTTCCAATCCAAGAACATGGTATATCTTTCTATCTGTTTGTGTTGTCTTCAATTTTTCATTAAAGTCTTATAGTTTTCTGAGTACAGGTCTTTTACCTCCATAGGCAGGTTTATTCCTAGATATTTTATTCTCTTTGATGGTAAATGGAGTTTAGTTAGTTCTTTCTGTTAGTTCATTGTTAGTGTATAGAAATGCAACAGATTTCTGTAGAGTAATTTTTTATCCTGCAACTTTGCTACATTCATTGATGAGCTCTAGTAGTTTTCTGGTGGCATCTTTAGGATTTTCTATGTATATTATCATGTCATTTGCGAACAGTGACAGTTCTACTTCTTCCTTTCCAATTTGGATTCCTTTTATTTCTTTTTCTTCTCTGATTGCTGTGGCTAGGATTTCTGATATTATGTTGAATAAAAGTGGTGAGGGTGGCCATCCTTGCCTTGTTCCTGATCTTAAAGGAAATGCTTTCAGCTTTTCACCATTGAGTATGATATTAGCTGTGGGTTTGTCATAAATGGCTTTTATTATGTCAAGGTAGTTTCCCTCTATGCCCACTTTGTGGAGAGTTTTTGTCATAAATGGATGTTGAAGTTTGTCAAAAGCTTCTTCTGCATCTATTGAGGAACAAGTGCAAAGTTCAACTGGGCAAATGTTAGGCTTGAAGAAACAGACAAAAAGAAAGGGATGACCAAGGTCAGGGAGTCCTACTTGTTTAGGGTTGGGGTGCCAGCAGATTTGCAGTGGCCCCTTCCAAAAGGATGGAAAGTTACTCCTGCATTTGGCCACAATCAGTCACAGGTAAACACATTTCCCCCCATGACATTTGGACTAGTTTTTAAAATATAGTGTTTTATAGTTTTTGAAAAAGGAAGTGTGATATCAATCTCTACTATGCCAGTCTACCAGAGTGAGAGCAAAGTATCTCAGAATGTGAAACCCTGTGGTCTGACACCAGGATATGAAGTGCAGAGAAATATCACTGGCACCGATGATTTTACACTCTTAGATCATGATTTTTCTTGCAGATCCTATATCTTGTTGGACTTATCCTCTTACCTGGGTCACTAAGAACTTTGGGGTTATGTACTTAGCTTCTTTAACAGGCCCAGCACATAGACAGTAGTTAATGAGTAAATGAATGTTTGTGGAATGTATCAATAAATTTAAATGGCACTAAAATGGTGCCAAAGGATCTCTGAGAACTGAGAAAAATTATTCATAGGATCCTCAGAGAATTCTATAATTGGAGGGACTTTGTAGACTGTCTAGTTTAGCCACCCTCCCTGAACATCTCAGGGACCTCTCCACATCACAGGATGGCCTTCTCTTCTTATGGTGAGCTCTGACTCTTACACACATCTGCTTCCTGTCACTCCCCAAATCTTTGTCTCCACCAAAATGAAAGCCATGGGTAGAATGAAATAACACTTTTGTGTTGAGTTTTATCTTCAAGCTTGTCACCAGCTTCCAATCTCTAGGGGCCCAGGGCCCCATAGTGTGGCATGACAAGCCCCTTCCAGCACTGTGGCTCCCCTTTAGAACTCCCGTCTCTCACCTTCTCCAACCTCTAATCAAATACACAGGTCTGGCATCCTATTTGAAATAAATCTAATAAATAATCTGTACACTTTAAAATAGACTTCCTGGGAAGAATGTCTTACCCTGAGGTGTTCTTTACTGATAGGAACCTGTAAACCTTAACATATAAGAGTGAAAAACTTTGAGGGCAGATGGAACCCTCTTTACCCCTCAGATCTCACTCTGTGGGCAGCTTTGTGAGTTGGCTCTTCACCTTATTTTGTCCTGACCTTCCACTAGATGGAAGACTAGAACATTTTGCTCCCTTGCTTAGTTGCAATTCTCAGGCACTTATTTTTGAACATATTCAAGTATCTAGATAGAGATTTTTTAAAGTTCTTTCTCCCTATTAAATATCAATGCCATAAAAAAGAAAATAATTTTCTTAGTTTTGAGAAGTACACAATTGCTACATCTTATAACTCTGTGTGGGTTTCCTATAAACAGCAGGTGTAATGGAGATTCACCAGAAAGAGGCTGGGTTTTGGAGTCAGGCTGTCCAAGATTCGAATCCTAACACGTGTGCCTTTGAGAAAGTCACTTCTCTGAGTCTGTCTCCTCACCTGTAACGTCAGTATAATGATACCACATTCCAGGATGCTTTTGGAGTTCATATATTCCTGGCAAATAGAGGGCACTCAGTCAATATTTATTTCCTTTTCCTACCCAAGAAGAATTTTTGTGGAGAAACTTCCCATTAAAAATCACTTATTTCCTTTAAAAGAATAGGTCTTCATTGACCAATCTATTAAGCTACAACAAGAAGAGTAAATCCGTACTTTGCCAGACTTTTGCAGATCGGGAAAGGGCTTTCCATCAAAGGCTGTCCCAAATTGGGGTGGTGAAGCACCTGTGTTATTAACAAGTATGAATGGGGCTGTGCCTCCCCCATACACTTTGCCACCACACCACTCTGCCTTGACTCAGAAATATGACTTAACTTGGACTTGGGAATCTGATTGACTGCTAGAAACAAATGTGATTCATTCCAGCATCACCCTGGAGACACTCTGCAGCCAGCTGAGTTCATTCCATGGCTAAACCAAGTGACCCTGAAAGCCACTGTAGTCACTGCAGCAGCCCCTGGAATCATCCTTTACCAAGAGGTCAATATTCCAAAGTGGGATTATAGAATCCCAGGCCAGCTCCAGCGCAGAATTATTCCTTTCTCCCCCATCTTTATTTATGCTATTTATTTTACCTCCAAAATACTCTCCCTTCATGACTCAACTTTTCAAAACTCTGCATAAGATTCATTTACTTCATGAAAAGAGCTGACCATCTTTAAAATCACTCTTCCAGCCTGCAGGTCTTTCTGCAGGGATTGGGTTAGGTCTGGGAGTTTATGTTCCATTTATTTGTGTCACTTACTGTTTTTATTAGTCTTTTTTTATATTTAATTTAATTTTTTAATACAGCAGGTTCTTATTAGTTATCTATTTTATACACATTAGTATATATATGTCAATCCCATTATTAGTCTTGTCTCCTTAAATATTGCAGATTAGATATTTCATGAGGTCAGGGGTCATTTCTTTGTTGACTTTGTAAGTTTCCTTGATGTTCAACACAATATTTACAATAAGGTTAATTCACTAACTGATCCTCACAGAATTATTTGCCAATATCTTGTCTCCATATAAAATAATCCCTTGCCTAGGTCTTCTTCATTTTCTCATTATTTCATTTCTTCCTTCCTTCGTTCATTCATTTTTTCATTCAATAAATAATTAACTAGATTCCAGTTAAGCTCTAAGCATTGGTCTAAGCCATTGGGAAGCACAGGTGAATACTATATCCTCTTCTCTCAAGAGCTCCCAATCTTGCTGAGAAAGATGAATGATAGTGATGTAAATGGTTGGTAATCAATGACTATGACCACTGTGATATAAAGGGGCCAATCGTTAACTGAGTAAAAAAAGGCCACAGAAAGTGTCCTAGGGAAGGTGGCAATGGGGAAGCATCCTTATTTACGCATATGAATTTTTCATACAAACAATATCAGTGGGGTTGTATTCCAGGATGAGAGAAGAATACAGCCATCTCTCAGTATCCACATGGGATAGGTTCCAAGATTCTGCAGGTACCAAAATCCATGGATGCTCAAGTTCCTTACAAGTCAGGGTTACACACCCTTACATGGGCATATACACCCCTTCTGCAGATGCAGAACTCACAGATACGGAGGGCCGGCTGTGTATGCAGTAGCATTGTGTGTTTAGCCATGGGGCACAGGCAGAAAGTAATCAGGGGTGGGAAGTAAGGTTAGTGAGGTAGGCAGTGGGCAGAACCATGAAGAATCCTGGAAGCCATACAGGGGAATTGGGACTGATTCCTTTGGACAGAAGTGTGTCGTCAATGACTTTTCAGTCAGAAAGATGGGACTTGCTGTCCTCTTAATCACCTTTTAATCACTCACATCATCGGCTGAATTAGACTTATCCTAAGATGCAGTTTGACAATTATGTGTTGGCTGGGCAAACCACATGCTTTTTTTTTTTTTTTTTTACAGAGGAAAGCTGTCTAATGACCAGCCCTGAGATAGCATTTCAGAGAAGAGTCAGCACCAGGAAGGGAAAATGTACTTCATGTTCCCTGTTTAACACGCTCCTCTAGACCCACAGTGGCAAGAGAGCAGGGACCCTGTCTGTTTTGTTGACCCCTGTATCTGGGCATCCAAGTCAGGGCTGGCTCACAGAAAGTAACCAACAAATATTTGTTGAGTAAATGAATGATTTCATGAATAAACCTGAGTCAAGATCAGATCATTTTGGAGCAGAAGTATCTCTTTTTTATTAAGCAGGAATTTGAGTTTGTTCACTAGAAATATCTAGTCCCCAAGGAAGTTGGTTTCTGATTTATATTTCTTCTTCTCCAATCTCCACTGATGGCCAGGCTGGTACTATAATAGTAATTAAACTCTTCTGTCTGATTTTTCCTGACACAAATATTTGTTTGTTTGTTATTTATCCTTTTGTCCAAATGAACATTCTTTTTTAAAAAAAATTGAGCTACAATTGACATATAACATTATATTAGTCTCAGGTGTACAATATAATAATTTTATGTTTGTATGTGTTGTGAAATCATCATCACAATAAGTCTAGTTAACATCCATCAACACACAAATTTATTTCTTGTGATGAGAATTTTAAAGATCTATACCCATAGCAACTTTCAAATATGCAATACAGTGTTATTAACCATAGTCACTCTGCCGTACATTACATCCCTAGGACTTATCAATTCTATAACTGGAAGTTTGTGCCTTTTGACCATCTTCACCCATTTTACCCACCACATACCCCTGCCTCTTGGCAGCCACCTATGTGCTCTCTGTTTCTATGAATTTGGTCAAATGAATATTCTTAATTCCTTCAGATAATACAAATGGTGGTACTTGGGTCAAGATCTTAATCCACAGAATTTTCTCTCACTATAATTACTTTTCGAGGTAGTTAAGTAGATTTAATAAGTATTGTAAAAATTGTCAAATATATTAGCCATAAAAAGAAACGAAATTGAGTTATTTGTAGTGAGGTGGATGGACCTAGAGTCTGTCATACAAAGTAAGTCAGAAAGAGAAAAACAAATACCGTATGCTCACACATATATATGGAATCAAAAAAAAAAATGGTTCTGAAAAACCTAGGGGCAGGACAGGAATAAAGACACAGATGTAGAGAATGGACTTGAGGACACAGGGAGGGAGAAGGGTAAGCTGGGACGAAGTGAGAGAGTGGCATTGACATATATACACTACCAGATGAACAAGAGATAGCTAGTGGGAAGCAGCTGCATAGCACAGGGAGATCAGCTCGGTGCTTTGTGACCACCTAGAGGGGTGGGATAGGGAGGGTGGGAGGGAGACGCAAGAGGGAGGAGATATGGGGATATATGTATATGTATAGCTGATTCACTTTGTTATATAGCAGAAAGTAACACAACAATGTAAAGCAATTATACTCCAATAAAGATGTTAAAAGAAAAAAAAAGAATCCTCCTGCCAATGCAGGGGACATGGGTTCGAGCCCTGGTCTGGGAAGATCCCACATGCCGCAGAGCAACTAAGCCCGTGTGCCACAACTACTGAGCCTGCGCTCTAGAGCCCGCAAGCCACAGCTACTGAGCTCGAGTGCCACAACTACTGAAGCCCCTGCACCTAGAGTCTGTGCTCCGCAACAAGAGAAGCCGCCGCAGCGGGAAGCCCTTGCACTGCAACGAAGAGTAGCCCCCGCTCACCACAACTAGAGAAAGCCCACACACAGCAACAAAGACCCAACACAGACAAAAATAATAAAAATAAATTAATTGTTAAAAAAATTTTAAAAACTAAATATGTTAGATGATGGTGTGTTAATTAACTCAATGGGGAGAATCTTTTCACAATGTATACACATATCAAATCATCATGCTGTATACTTTAAATATCTTACAATTTATTTGTCAATTATACATCAATAAAGCTGTAAAGAAAAAGATACAATTATATGCTATCTACACTTTAGATTCAAAGACAAAAATAAGTTGAAAGTTAGAAAATGCAAAAAGGATATAATATACACACAGCAATGATAAAAGAGCTGGAGTGGCTATATTGATACCCTAAAAACACAGTCTTTAAAAAAAAGTTACTAGACATATAGAATGACATTTCATACACCAAAAGGGTCAATCTATTAGGAAGGTATAAAAATGATAAACTGTATGCACTTACAAAAAAACTCCAAAATACATGAGACTAAAATTGACAGAATGTAAGGGAGATATGGACACTTTCTGAATAATAGCTGGAAACGTCAATAACCCACTTTCAATAACTGATAAACCAATTAGGCAGAATATCAACAAGTAAATAGAGGACTTGAACACTGTAAGCCAAGGCGACCCAATAGACATTTATAGAACACTTCATCCAGTAGTAGCAGAATACATGTTTCTCAAATATGTGCAAGTCACTCTTCAGGATAGCCCATAGGTTACACTGTAAAATAACCTCAGTAAATTTAAGAGTATTGAAGTTATACAATGTATGTTCTGTACCTACAATGAAATGAAATCAGAAATCAATAACAGAAAGAAATTCACAAATGTATAAATTAAACAACACACTCACTAATACCATGGGTCAAAGAAGAAATCACAAGGTAATTTAGAAAATACTTTGAGGTGACTTGATACAATATACCAAAACTTATGGGATGCAGCTAAGGCAGTGTTCAGAGGAAAAATTATAGGTAAATGCCTATATTACAAAAGAAGTTCTCAAATGAGTAGCTTAATTTTCCACCTTATAAAACCAGAAAAGAAGAGCAAAATAACCTCAAATCAAGCATGAAAAGGGAGATAGTAAAGTTCATACCATAAATAAACGAACACAGAATAGAAAAGCTATAGAGTAAATCAAGTATATCAAAGTTAGTTCTTCAAAAGATAAATGAAATTGACATATTTTAGCTAGGCTGACCAAAAGAAACAGAAAGAAGACTCAATTACTAAAATCAGAAATGAAAGAGAGGCTATCACTACCAAACTTACAGAAATAAAGGGGATGACTATGGGAATACTATGAATAAGTATGTGCCAACAAATTAGATAGTCTAGGTGAAATTGACAACTTCTTAGAAAAATACAAATTACTGAAATCGAAGAAGAAATAGAAATCTGAATAGACCTATAACAAGTGAAGAGATTGAATAAGAAACTTCTCAAGAAAAAAAAGTCCAGGTGCAGATGGCTTCAGTGGTGAATTCCAAAAAACATTCAAGGAAGAACTAATACAATTCTTCACAAATTCTTCCAGAAAATAGAAGAGGAGGAAACACTTCCCCATATATTCTGAGAGGCTAGTATTACCCTAATCCCAAAACCAGACAAAGATATCACAGGAAAAGAACGCAACAGATCAATATCCCTTATGAATATACAGCTAAAAATCTTCAACAAAACGCTAACAAACTGATTCCAGCAACATGTCCCATGAGAGCAAGATTGGCTTAACATATTAAAATCAATTAAGGTAAGACATAATAATAGAACAAACCCATAAAATGTCTCAACAGATACAGAAAAAGTGTTTGACAATTCGAACACCCTTTCAGGATTAAAAAACAAACAAACAAACAAAAAACACTCAACAAACAAGGCGTGAAAAGAAGTGTCCTCAAACTGATAAAGGGCATCCAAGAGATGCCTACAATTACATCATCCTTAATGGTGGAAGACTGAATGCTTTCCCCTTAGATGAGGAACAAGACAAGGATGCCTGCTTTCACCATTTCAATTCAGCTTTGTATTGGAGGTTCTAGCAAGGGAAATTAGGCAAGAAAAAGAAATGAATAAAAGGCATCTAGATTGGAAAGGAAGATGTAAAACTATTTCTATTTTCAGGTGCTATGGCCTTGTATATAGAAAATCCTAAGAAATCTGCTGGAAAAAATAATCCTTAATAAACAAGTCTAGCACGGTTGCAGGATGCAAAATCAATATAGAAAAATCAATTTTACTTCTATACACTATCAATGAACAATACAAAAATGAAATTAAAAAGATAATTCCATTTACAATAGTGTCAAAAAATAAAACACTTAGGAATAAATGTAATACAATAAGTGCAAGATTTTTACACTGAAAACTATAAAACATTGTTGAAAGAAATTAAACAAGACTTAAATAAATGGAAATACATTGCATGTTCATGGATCAGAATATTTAATATTGTTAAACGACAGTAATATCCAAATTGATCTACAGTTTCACGCAAATCCTATCAAAATCCCAGCTAGTTTGTTTCCATGAGTTGACAAGCTGATTCTAAAATTCATATGGAAATGCAAGAAACCAAGAACAGTCAAAAAATATTGAAAAAGAAGACCAAATTGGAGGACTTACTTTCCAGTTTCAAAAGCCACAATAATCAAGACAGCATGGTACTGCCATAGGAATAGCCATATAGATCAATGGAAGAGATTTGACAATCCAAAAACCACTCTCACATTTATGGTCAATTGATTTTCTAAAGCAAAAAGTGTCAGAGAAATTCAATGGGGAATATTATCCTCAACAAATATCCATTAGATATCCACAGGCAAAGTATGATGTTGGTCTCCTTCCTTTTCTTCAAAGAAGACATACAAATGGCTAATAAGCTCTTGAAGAGATGCTCAGCATCATTAGCCATTAGGGATATGCAGTACAAACCACAGTAAGATATCACTTGATACCACTAAGGAGGCCATAATAAAAAGGGTAAGCAATGACAAGTGATGACAAGCATGTGGGAAAATGAGATCCCTTATACACTGGTGGAGAGAATGTAAGATGGTTTAAGGTGCTTTTGGAGAACGGCTTGGCGGTTAGAGTGGATTTTTGTTTCATTTAATTAACAAATCTTTCTCAGATCCCTAACACATGCCAGTCATTTGTACTAAGGGCTCGGGATACAAGATAGCTAAACTGTCATCCTTATTATTACATGAAGAGAGATCTGTAAACAAAAGATCGCAATACAGAGTGCCACGTCCTACGTACTAGGCTTGATGTTGGAATAAAAGAAGAGAATAGCAAGGAGCTCAGAATGACTGAAGGGGTGGGTCAGGAGTTTGAACCATGCAGAGCAGATAAGGTGTAATCCTCTAGGCCACTGAGAGCCACTGAATGACTTTAAGCAGGAAGTGGCAGTAGCACATCTGCCCTGTCAGAGAACCCTTGTGGTGACAGCCTGGAGTACGAACTGGAGAAAGACAATGAAGACCTAACCTATGGCATTATCCATGGGATGGACAGAAATATGTAGATTCAAGTGACGTCGCTGAAGTAAACTCTAGGGGGATTTAGTAATCACTTGAATGTGGGGTGAGGGAAGTGGAGAAATAGTAAATAGTTCTCAGATAGTGGCATGCCGGTAAATGTTTAGCAACTGCCTCCCTGAAGAAAAAAAGTGTGCATATATAAAAATACATAAGTTTATTATAAATTTTACTGATATAAAGTATGTATAGTACATAATTTTAAAAAAATAATAAAAGTATGCAGTATTCTTCCCTGTAAATTTCATAAGGCCAATTGATTCTCACAGAATGCTTTCATTTCATTAATTTTTGCTGAACTCATATCTGTGGCTCATCTATAGTTGCAATCCACCCATAGTTTGACAAATGAAGTTGCATGCCAACCTGCTAACACTTTACCCAATAGAATTATTTCCACTAAGTCTGACAGGTGGCCTGCTATTAAACTATTTCCCACTCTCCTACAAGCAATATTCAGTAAACTGAAACTTCTTCCAGCTTCAGCACTAGACATGAAAAGTTGATGCTTTTAACTTGCATTATTAACACTTTTCTCCATCACTTTCTTAAGATTAGACAGCCAAAAAAAACCCCATCAAGCCCTGATGTGCGGCATTTGCCAGTTTCCACGGTGAAAATGTTCCCACTGCAACTGATTTCAAGCTACCTATGTCATGTCACGAACCAGGGAGTTAGGAAGCAATGCATAGAACACCCGTGATATAGTATTTCCAATATACAGGTACAGTATAAACTCGAGAGCCTAGGAAACAGTAAGACTGTTGGGAAATGGTGATTTTTCAAATATTTCTGACCTTTGGTTTTAGCATAATTTATTAAACTATAATTTTATATAGTTTAAATTTTAATGATGGCTGTTTTAACAACTGGTTTGCAAAGTTCTGAGTTTGTAAAAATTGGCTTGTGTGGGCTGGTATGAACTGGCTCCATGCCCCGCTACCAGCAGATGGTCTGGCTTGGGTGACAACTTGGAACTGAGGATGAAAGGACATACACTTTGGATCAGGTAAATACAGCACCACAAGAACACAAAGTTAATCTTTTTTCATATGTGTAGCAACAGTGGACTCAGTTCATACATCAAGACCACCACCAACAAAAACTTCTGGCTTAAACAAGATAGAAGTTGGTTTCTCCAAAGGTATGGACACCAAGGGGGGAAGGCGGGGGCAGGGGGTGGTGGTGGGATGAATCGGGAGATTGGGATTGACATATATACACTAATTTATATAAAACAGATAACTAATAAGAAACCTGCTTTATAAAAAAATAAAAACAACAACGACAGAAAGTGCTAGTTTGCCACATATTGAATGAATAAACGCCCCCCCCCCCAAAAAAAAAGAAGTTTGTTTCTCTCTTAGGTAAATCCAAAGGGAGACTTTGCCTAGGCTGCTATAGTGCCATGTTTCCATTGAAATATCATTGGCCGAAACATAGTTACATGGCGCTTCTAGAGTCATAGAAGACTAAGGAATATAGTCTTTCAGCTGGATGGCAATGCCTGGCTATGAATCAGAGTTCACATTATTAAAAATAGGGGCTTCCCTGGTGGCACAGTGGTTGAGAGTCCGCCTGCCGATGCAGGGGATGCAGGTTCGTGCCCCAGTCCGCGAAGATCCCACATGCCGCGGAGCGGCTGGGCCCGTGAGCCATGGCCGCTGAGCCTGCGCGTCCGGAGCCTGTACTCCGCAACGGGAGAGGCCACAACAGTGAGAGGCCCGCGTACTGCCAAAAAAAATAAAAATAAATAAACAGATGAATGAATATTAGGAAGAAGCTTACAGTCTCTACCCCAAAGTTTTCTACCCCATTATTTTTCCATTGACTTACCAATGGTAATAGGAAGAAAACACAATACACCTTAAAAGAGCTCAACCCATTCAGAGAACAACATTTGAGTACCTAAAGTGTGTTCTGTTCCAGTCCAACCGGGTCTGCCATCATCAGACCTGGCATGGGCTGTGCCCCAGATAGGCTGGAGACATTTTCTCCTCGTTATCACCTTGTTAAGCAACCCCCTGCCTCTCAGGCATGTTCTGGGGTCTTAACGAGGTGATAATGAGGAGAAGAATGATGTGGCAGCTCTTGGTCTGGTCTAGTCCTCATAGATCAGAGGAGACCCACGCTTTAATTAAAAATACTTTGCTTTGATATAAAACTTTCAGAAGACATATTTTTTCAATGTACCTGATTAGAAGGAAACAGAAATGTGTATTTCTATAATGCATATCTTGGAGATGTCTTTTCTCACCATCCAAGCGAAGAGAGGTGTATTCCTTGATATTACAAGAAAAGACACAAAATTGAACAGGTAGGGGTAGGGAAAGTGGGGAGAGAAAACAGACTTGAAGAAAAAGAAGTCTAGGCAATCTACATCTTACAGACAGAACATCTAGATTTTCCCTCCATTTTCATCTTACCATTTGGTGCTCTGTGGGCCTATTCTCTCTAGAAAAGTGTTTCATTATATCTGTGTGTTCGGTCCACTAGTGCCACTTCAACTCATTATACAAACCAAATAATTCATTTAAAATGTAAAAGGTTTATATGCTATTTGAAGAATATACTTCACAGTGATTAATTTGAAGGGCTTCCTTTATTTCTTTAGAATGTAATTTTGGATTGTTTGCTGAATGTAAATGATAGCTTCTTTATTGCCTACAAATGATATTAAAATCAACTTCATCAGTGCTAAAGATAGTCAGTGATCACTTCTGCTTGACGGGGAGATCTATCAGTAAATGCATGCATTTAAATGGTCTTTCTTCTTAAGAGGTCAAAATACTTCCCTTACTTTTAGGTGTTGTCAGTTTATCTCAGTGAGATAGTTAATAAAGAAAGAAGGAAGGAAAGAAAATTTATAGCCACTGTGTTACACATGGTGACATGGAGTACTCCTTTTCACGAAGCAAAGCATTGGATCACAGCCCAGAAGACCCATCAGCACTGTTTCCCAGTGGCCGTCTATCTTCATGACAAATCCTGACCACCCAACAGTCCATTTGGCTGTGGTGAACACAGGGGGACGAAGAGAAATGGCCAAAACCCACCACGCTAACACACCATCATGCCACAGTCCATTTGTTCAGTTGTGCTTAAAGTCTGAAGCAAATGGAGTTGAAGGAATTTTCCCAAGGCCAGTTCCTCGTAAATGATAGATTCACTTCTTCACCTATTTGGCCGCATCACACAGTTGATTTAACTATTCCACAGACAATCCCATTTTATTATTAGAAAGTCATTACACCTTCATCTGATTTTATTTTCTGGTCAGTCCCTCTGTGGCCCATCAGTGTCACGATCACGCTTCTTTACACCCTCTCATAAAGAAAAAAAAAAATCCAGAACAGTATTTTTCTATCTGAACTAAGCTACTTCTCAATAAGGAACTTTCAGGATTGCTAATGCATGAAGTGTCTTGCTAACATCTGATCTTGATTTCTTCTATTAACTTCATTTCCATTTTTCTAAATATTTGATTAAAACTTAAGAAAGAAGAGTTCTATGGCTTTGTTTTCATTGACAGGTGGAAGTTGGAGATCACTTCTAAATGAGTATAATCAACTCTAGTTTGTTTTCATGGAGAAACGCAGGAGCAAGGATTATTCTAAGTAGTAGATGATCAAAGACATATTCATGTCTTCTTGAATAATCATAATTTTCTTGTTAAGATGCTACATTAATTTTTATCCTCTGACCTTTTAGCAAACAATTGTGAAGAAAGAAGTATAAAAATCACAATCTGAGTAGCAAAGGAAAAGCTCAAACATTCCCCAAACATAAAACACATTACACATATTAAAGTGTAAATATATTTTACACTTTAAAGCCAGATTGTTTTCTGTCTATAATGAGTGTAAAATACAGATTTGACAGACACAAAATCAATATGAATAGCATTTCTATTTAGCTTGAGTCTAGAGAAACAGCCTGTTCTTTCAGAAAAGCATTCCTGTTAAAGAAGAATAATTTCACTCTCATTTCTCATCATATGGAAAGTGACAAGATTGAATTAAAGCAAATACTCAGATTTTTACATATCCAATTACACTGAAGCTAGGATCTAGACTAGCAAATTAGAATACTGTGTAAATTTCTCTAGCAAATTTACAACCAAACAGATTATTTTGCTGTTTAAGTAATTGGGATTGGACAAACCCTCCAAACATCAGGTAACTGTGAAACCCCGGCACTAATGTTACTCTTTCAACATCAGCTAGAGCATGAATGAGGAAGTATAAATGGCACCAGAGGTGGATGTCAGTTTTGATTTCTAGCCCTAAATCGGCCACCAAAGAGATGTGTGGCCCTAGGCAAATTACTTCACCTCTGTTGGCCTCAGAATCCTCATCTATAAAATGTGAAAGCTGCGTTAAATGACTTTTTAAATCACTTCTAGTTCTGTGGGGTTTATGCCCAGGAGGAGAAAGTGAGGGCGACAGATCCCCTCGAGCAATGTGCTCAGGGTTTTATAATAAAACCCAGTCCGGAATCCTCCTCTCCTTTTGCTCTAATTATGTCCTTTCTTTCCCACGCACTCCCCAGCACACCATTAGGAAGTACAATGAGGAAGAAAGAAAAACCTCCTGTTGCATGCAAAAAGCAGATCTGCCCGTGGTCAAGGGTTGGGTGAGATGGAGCCTTTCGCTAACGATATCGGATTATATTTTAATTAGACGTCAAGTTCTAAAACCACGAAGCCGACGTGATAAAGAGCAGGCTATTCAGTGTCCCAGTTTCGGAGTCCTGATATCTCTTAATTTATGTACTGATAATCTCCTGGTAATTCTCGGGGTGCTGCCGCCGAGGAAACATTCCAAATTCTCTCCTGCTCCGCCCGGATTTGCTCCCGGCCCGTCCCGGAGTTTCCCCCATCCTGCCCGGCTCGGCTCAGGCTCAGCTCATTTAGAGCCAGCGCCTCCCCTCGCAGCCAAACCGCCGGCCTCTGCTGGAGCCGGGTGGCGAGCGGACCGCAGCGCATCTGCCGCGGAGCCTTTGGTGGAAGTGTGGCCAATTAGTCACACGTTTGGTGTTCTAATTAGGCGAGGCTGGGACTTTGGAAAATGTGCTGTTGATTTAGGTACTTCCTCAAACAATGCGAAATTGTGTTACGTGAAATTCAATTAGTCTTTTTCTAAACGTTTCCACATCTGTTCTTCTTTAAGCCTAAAGTGATGAGGAAAGAGAAGTGAAAAGCCAGAGTCTCCACTGGTGAAATATGTTAGGCCTCAGGGACCAGCCCTTTCCCAGCATTTGACCCTGAACAGTGATATACAGGAAGGAACAAAGTTGGAGAGCTATCATGGTGAAGCCCTTTTAAATAAATCATTAGAGAAGAAATACTGCAACTGCACGGGAATGTAATCTCGTATGATGGCCATAAACTCAGCTTTGTTTGAAAATGGATGGCATGGGGGAGGAACCATTAAGAAGTAAATGATTATAAATTCTGCCTTAAAGGTATTCTTTGTGGCCATTCTGGTTATATTTTTATACAGAGTCTTAAAAAAAAAAACTTTTGGTTTAATAGTTCATGTCTGGGTCCACCGTCATGAGTTTTTGTCTCCTCATATCTACTGAAATTTTCCATAGGAAGTTGAGAACAGCCTGAAATCTCAAAACACTTGAGGATTTAAAAAAAAAAAGAAAGAAAGAAAAAAAAGTAGGAAGAAGAAGGAGAGAAGGAGGAGGAAGAAGAGGATGACGAGGAGGAAGAAGAGGATGACGAGGAGAAAGACAGGGAGAAGAGGAAGGCAAGATGCCACTTGGTCCAGAGTGTTTCATAGTCCCCGCCTGAGCCGCTACTGTCTCCTCGTGATGGCATGTCGCTTGGATCTTCGCAGCTCTGTGCTGCGCCAACCCGGAGTCCCTCGTTCGCTAATTCGCTAGAGATGCTGGGGTATTGCTTCCTAGCGTCTCTTAATGCCAGCCCTCTCCCATCAGTGCATCTAACACCATGTCCAGTGTGCGTTTTCACGTGGTAGCACACTCGGCATATCCACTGACTTTGCCAGGAGACAGGTGGCATGGCTGGAAACCGCAGGCTGCCGCAGGTGAAGGGATACATGCATTTGATCCTTGTTTCTGTTATCACCTTTTCCGTGACTAACATTTCAAAACCTTATCTGTGGCTGGCAGCCCATGTTTCAGTTTTTGTCAAAGCCCGGATGTAGACTGTACCATTTTCCAATGATATATCTCCATAAGATTTGTGGAACGCTAAAGGTGGAGTTGTCAACACTACCTTACGGCACCCCGGTGCATGTCAGAAAAGGAAAATAGTTTCAAAAGTGATAGCATTATTTTGACCGATGACACGCTCTTTTAAGACAAAGACTTATTTAACTTAACACATTTCAAGAAAAGAAGCCCAAATGAGGCATTACCAGTAAGCAAGGTGATTTACCTGGTGTCTAGGGCTCACGAACGAGAGAAAGGAAGATTAAAAAACCAGAATGATAACACTTTTAAAGCTAGTCTGGGTTTGCAATTTTTGTTAACTAAAAAGCATCTTGAATTTGATGACTCATTTAAATTCCCATTCACCAAAGGGATTACGTTCCTCTGAAGATAAACAACAAATATTTCCAGAATATAATAAAACCAAATGAACAAAAGGAAGATGCAAACAATTTAATACATTTAAGTAAAATAAAATATAACCTGTATGGTTTTCAGAATCAGTTTAAAATTCTATGTAATGGAGGTTACAGCAACAGATGTAAATAAATTGGTTTTTTATTCTAGAAGGTATCTGTAAACCTTAAGATTTCAATAAGATTGTCTAAAATCTGGTTTTGCAGGAATCTTGGTTGGTAATTATTGTCTATTTATCGTTTTCCCACTTATGGGATTATTTACCAATATTGTAACCTCCACAACTATTGTTGAATAGAAACTCTGCTTTAGTTCCTCAATTTATCTTTACCTGCTTTGTTTGTGACTTAATAAAGTTGGATTAACTATGAGACAACATTAACCTCACAGAGCAACATTATTTGCTTTTTAAAAAACTCTTTGTTAAAAGGAACAACAAACTTTAAGCTGAACGTTGATAAAAGAGAGCATTTAAGTCATGGCTTCTGTAAAGACAAACGAGCCCCACCTTGTGCTACTTAGAGTCTCGATCAGATCATCCATCATTGCTGAATTTATGCTCTTCTTGTAGCATTTAAACAAGATCACTGTGGACCTGTCCACTCTGGCTAGCCTGAATAAAATTAGCCCATGTCACCTTGCTTCCTATTGGCTTCTCATTAGATGGCGATGCCTGTGTTATCAGTTAACAAAATGACATCACTCATCCCCATGTTCTGTGAGCATATATGCTATGATTAGTACATGTCAACTGATTTGCAGTTATAACCAGCACAGATTCAAAACCATTCTTCCCTCTAAAATACCAGTCTTGGGGAGAAGCATCTTCAGAACGCTGTGGACGAACTTCGTGTACCAGCGACCAAATGCCTAAAATAGTTTTCTCTAGTTCAAATAAAAATTAAACTTCATGTAACAATGGCAGGTCTCTGGGGAGAGACGGGAAGCAGGTCTGCAGATGTTGCCACTCCAGGTCTGCGGCAGGTCTGCCCCTTGCCTTTGGAGAGCTGTGCTTGGTCAGCTGAGGGGCACCCGTGCTCTCCTTATTTGCACAGAGTGGCGTTCAGAGTCAGTTTTCAATGCATCCCACATGTGTTTGCCTTTTGCCGACTCTGAGTTGGCCTTGTGCTGGGCCAGGCCTGGCTCTGGGGTTATCTTTTATTTTGATAGACAAGATGTCATGTTTTGTTCTCCTTTCACAGCACAATTGTGAATGATACCAATTAACTATATACGTAGATTTTTGCCATGTATAAATAGTATCTTGAAACTAATTTTTCTAGTTTTAAAACTTAAAATTGCTCTCCTAAACTCTTTTTTTTTTTTTTTTTTTTTTGCGGTACGCGGGCCTCTCACCACTGTGGCCCCTCCCATTGCGGAGCACAGGCTCCGGACGCGCAGGCCCAGCGGCCATGGCTCACGGGCCCAGCCGCTCCGCGGCACTTGGGATCCTCCCGGACCGGGGCACGAACCCGCGCCCCCCGCATCGGCAGGCGTACTCTCAGCCACTGCACCACCAGGGAAGCCCCTAAACTCTTGATTTTTATTTAAATTGTTGCCTATTTCCTGGCTTATTTGGAGCGTGAATTCTATAAGGGCAGGCATTGCAGTTATACATGTCTATTTCCTTGTGCCGTAATTTACTGAACACATATTACCTATTGATTTGTTTTGATTGATGATCCTAAGTGCTACTGAGTTTGTGGCATAGCATGACGGCCACAAATTCCACATCTCCAGATGTTAGGACCACCTCAGAATTGGATCCCAGACCCCAAACACCCCTAGTTTCTTTTGTCTTCTGTTGTTAGGCTGGTGCTACCAATGATTTTCATGTGTATTTTACACTTGGGGTCTGGGATGGCTGGGAAATTATAGAAGGATAGATTTCCTAGATACACTCAGAGGGGAACCAACTAACAAAATTGAAGCAGAGGACAGCATTGGAGATGGAAAAGTATATTGATGGATTAAGAAAAACTAATTCATCTAGAAAGAACTAAAACATAAATAAGAGTTAAGTTGTCAAATAAAACACAAGACAAGTCACACACAGCATAGAATTAAGTGCCTGACTCTGATGGATGGGTAGGGTGTGAATAAATGGAGGAGATTAAAAAGGTATTTCTAGGCATTTCTGGTACAGAGTTTGACATGAGCTAAGTAAGGCAAGGAAGCAATTAAGGTGGCTGTCCTCACGCCTCATGGGTTTCTCCTTCTCCATCTCCTTCCTCTTTCTCTTCCTGACCTCCAACGCCTCAATCTTCAGACCTCTTCTCAACTTTACATACCCTCACACCCTAAGGGATGCCGTTCAGTTCTACTGCTTTAAAAGCCATTTGCATAGTGATAATTTCCCAATTTTTATCTCTCCTGGCTTAGATATCCTGCTTATTCAACATCTTTATTTGTATGTCAAATAGCATGTCAAAGCTATACAAACTTGCCCCAAATTGAAATGTTGATTTCCCAGCCCCTGCCTCTACAATCTGCTCCCCAAATGAATATTCTATTCTCTTACTTGCTCCTACCAAAAATCTTACAGTCACGTCTCACTTCTCTTTTTCTCTCATTCTGAATCTATCCCATCAACCACTCTTCCCACTCCTCTTTCAAAATATATCCAGAATCTAATGACTTCTCATTACCCTCCTGCCACTATTCTGGGCCAAATTGTCATTCCCGCTCACTGGGATGATTGCAGTAACTGGCTACTTTCAGACCAAACCAGAGTGTTCCTCTTAGAAAGAACACCAGGTCTTGTATTTTGTGCTCAAACCCTCTCGTGGCCTTCCATGTGTCTCACTGGAAAAGCCAAAGTCCTTACCATGGCTTAATCTGTCCGATCCGAGTTCACTCTCCCGTTATTTGTTTGTTCCTCTCCTATCCTCCTCATTCACTCCACCCCAGCCACATTAGGCCCCCTTGCTCTCCTTGAAAACTCCAAGCACATTCCCACTGCCAGGCCTTGGCACGTGCTGTTCCCTCTTCCACTGTCTATCCACATGACCTGTGATGTAGCTAGTGACTATCATGACCTCCCCTCCCCATAAAATACCTCCCGAGCTTCTAGCTCCCTCTGTGCTTTATTTATCTTCATAGCCCTTATCAATACCAGTCCCATTAAATTTATTTGTTTGTCTGTCTCTTCCCTCCAGAGTATAAACTCCTTCAGGTCATGAACTTCATCTACCTGGTTCAGAGATATAATCCTGAGTGCCTGGAATAATGTCTGGACCATGATAGGTGCTTAATAAATATCTATTGAATAAATGAGTACATGAAGGATGACAGAGAATAGATGGATTTTTAGCTAGACAAAGAATTTTCCGTGGGAAGTCCTGGGTCATCATGTTGGAAAGTCAGCATGGACCCAGATGGTGGGAAACCTTTAATATTAGAGGGAAGAGTATGGATTTTATTCTCTAAGTGTACCTATTCAAACCTTTTAAGTGGGGATCTACAACATGAATACAAAATTTGTGGGTTACCAGTCTGGTGATACCATAAACTGTAAGGTGGATTTTAAAGTTGGAGACTTTCTCAGTAATCCAGGCTTTAAAACCCTGTGACCAAGGGGATAAATGCAGCCTTTAGATGAAATTAACTATAAGTTGAAATATACTTATCATTTCAAAGAACTAGACTTCTTAAAGCAGGAATAAGAATGTCTACGTCATTGAAATCCTGCTAAGGTGCAGACTAGAGGTTTGGGTAGCGTCCACTTAGCCACAGATATCCAGTGAGACGTCAAAAATCTCATTTAGCTATCCAGAGAGACTGCCCCCTCAATGCTCCAAACAGCTGCATTTCTAGAAACAAGAGGATCTCTTTTCTACATTCCTTCAGTTGGATGGCATTCCTCACCTGTGCTCATCTGAGCAGCCAGAGGTTTCTGGAACAAAAGATGTGACCCTCAGGAGAAGAGGAATGGGACGGATGAACAGTGCTGAGAACTTGCCTGGGGAAGGTTTTGTCAGGCTGTCGGCTCTCTTGAAAAGACAGTCAAGAGACTATGGCTCATGGGATCCCACAACCTTGAGCAAAAAGGTAATGATAGTGAAGTAGACTCTGAAGATTCCCCTGGCTCCAGTGTTTCTGTGTTCTGCTGAAGTGACTAATTTATCCTTCTAGGCGCTCACTTCTTAAACTTTACCCCAAGAATCAGAGATTTATCATCTTCATCTCCAGAGACTACACATCTACTTTCTTAATTCAGCTTCTTGAAGATCTAGAATTTCTCCAATGTGGGAGTGTCTCTCTTTCCAGACATTGGCTCTTATAGTGGGCGATCCAACTGGGGGGAGTTTGGTTGTTGTTTTTGTTGTTTTTCCTACGTTAGAAAGAGGTTCTCATTCGAAAGAAATGCATCTTGAGTAGGTATGATTGCGGTGAAGATTTTAATGATTATATTATTCAAATTGTTACAGGAGCAGAAAATCCAAATGCCTCTTTGTGTCACTAGTAGGGGAAATTCAAAAGCTTTCGCTTTATCTAAATGCTGAAGGTGTATTGCGGCTCTGACATGGGGTAGTGAATATTATCCTCTCACTGATGCTCTTTGTGGTCTCTTAGCCCATCATTAGTGACTCTGAGCTGACTCACAGAATTAGCAGGTCCACCCATCAGTGACTGTAAAACGTTTGGAAAATGTCTGGGAAAGTGGCTGTCATTAGTTCCCTATGAAACAGTCATTTTCAATGTGAATCATGCAAAATATTATGATGAAAGGAAAAGGAGCCTATGAGCTGTACCAAACATGTGTCAATTGGTACCGGCATTATCACGTTTGAGAAGTCTCTGTCCTTAACGGTTTGTAATGTGGGAAAATCTAGGGTGATCTAAAAATAAAATGGTTATGTGATATATGAGCCATCAACTACAGAATCCCAAAGAGATTTTTAATTCTTATGACCTAATTCCAGCCCGCTGCCAGTGTCAGAGTAACACTGCTCCACCTCCAGCTTAGAAAGCAGAACACAGGAGGAAGGTGTATTTAACCTGATTTCGGGGGCACTGCTCATGGAAAGAACCTAGGTTTGGCAGTAGAAGGCCCGAGTTAAAGTACTTGCTTTGCAGTTGTATAAGTTTATCAACTCAGTTAGAAGTTAGGCATTGACTTTTGCTTGTCTGCAAAAGAGTTGATAATAATGCTTGCCTTACTGATAGCAACAGGATCCTTAGGATGTGCAAATAAAATAATGTGTGTGAAAGGGCTTCATCAATTATGAAGCAACATGAAAAAAATGGCCATGCTTTCTGCAGGTGTTCATTATATTTAGTGTGGATTAATTTACTATTGTAGGTATAAACCAGTGTGAACAAGAGGAGCCTGTAGGAAAGGATCACAGTTACAGAAGGAAACAAACTCCCTGGATCCCCTGACAACAGCGCCTGGAGCATTAGCTCCTTCCCAAGCCCACCCTGGAGTTCAAGGGAGGTGATCTATACACTAGTCTTTGTTTTTTCCTTCTAGAAAGTTTATTGTTTCACTAATCACAAATACTGTAGGATTAAACATCTCAAACCAAATTTCTGTATGGTGTGGGAAAGGTCACACCACATGAGATAGTTGGTTGATCCAGTATTTTCTTTTCCACCTAAATTATATTAGTACATTTTTTGTAAATCAAAGACTGTATACATATGCGTCACTTTCTGTTACAGTTATCAAGTTGTCTATTATTATGCCAATACCACACTGTATAGACTATTCTTACATTGCTTCCATCTTAGTTAAGTCAGTAACTAAGCAAACGTGATGACACAGAATCAGAGGCTGGGGATATGACAATGAACAAAACAGAACTGATCCTTGACTCCTTGGAACTTGCATTGAAGTAGAGGAAAGAGAATAATCAAACAATCATCCAAAACTGCAACTGCGGTTAGTGCAAATAAGGAGCAGAACATGGTCTAATAGCGCTTGGAGAGTTGTCCTGATCAGGTAGGTCTGGAAGGCTTCCCCAGGGAAGGGGCCATTAGGCTGGGATCTGAAGGATGCATGGGCCATGATACAATGAAGAGGAAGAACAGAGCGTGTGTTCTTTTCAAACAGGCTTTATGCACGGAAGGAGCTCAGCTCATTCAAGAACTGTTAGGTTGAACAGTACAAAATTGCTGATACTCAATTTAAGTTTTTAACTCAAAGAGGCAGCGTTTCATATAGTTAAGCGTAATAAATGTATATAGTTATAAATAATATAACTAATAATAATTATTATTATTAATAAGCGTAATAAATGTATATAGTTAAGCGTAATAAATGTATACTGACGTGGCTACAGGGCAGAAAGTAAGAGTAGGCTTGGCATAGGGCGGTAGTAGAGGTAGGGAGGAGTTGCTCATGAATATGCTTCATAAGCTGTGTTGAGACTCTTGGACTTGGTCCCAATAGCAGCGGAAGTCTCTGAAGACCCGTACTTGGTGATGACGACCCTGGCTCTAATGTGGGTGACAGAACCGCTGAGGCTATTTGTACCTGTTAGGATGATACTGCAACCACCCAGGAAAGAACTGCTCGTGGCTTACAGCCTTCTTACTCAAAAAGGGTGCCCGTGGACCAAAACCATGGGCATCTAGGAGGCTGTTAGACATGCAGGCCTGCTGAATCAGAATCTGCATTTTACCAAGCTCCCCAGGTGGTTCACTTTTACACACAATAAAATCAGGGCTTAGACTACACTGGAGGTGGGTAGATGGATAGAAGGGAATGCGCTCAAGAAATATTAAGAGGGTAAAGGCATACATATTGGTGACAGATCAGATGTGGGGAAGCAGTGAGGACAAGATGAGTCCTAAATTTCTGACTTGTACAATTAGATGGAAAGGAGGACTTTCTCTAAGATCTATGCACTGGAAAAAGACCAGGTTTAGAAGGAAGGATCATGCGTCGAGTGTCGGATTTGCTGAGTTTGAAATAATTTTAAAGCACTCAAGTGCAGAAGTTGAAGCTGCAGTTGGATATATGGGTCTTAAGTTCTGAGGAAAAATATGGACTAGAATTCTACGTTTGAGTCATACATAGAGGTGAACATCAGCCACGAAAGAAGTAGGAAAAGCGTATTTAAGTCAGAGGCAAGGGTGAGAAGTTCCCTGAGACAAGAGAGCATGTCCTTGACTCAAAGAATTGAGAGATCTTTACACAGGCTGGGAGCAGAGTGCGGGGGCGGGAACTCGGTGAGCGGTGAGGCGGAAATGTAGACAGGGGCCAGATCATGCCAGGCCCAGAGGTCTCCTCAAAGATTACTGAGATTAGCCAGTGATGAGAACACTGATATGGAGGGAAGAGCTGATCAGATTTACTTTCAAAGGATTATCAAGGCTGTTTGTTCCCTAGAGAAAGGACTAGAGGGACCATTGCTCATCTTCTGGAGGAAGAATCTATACGGTCAGGCACATGATGCTCTAGAAATTTCTTTTCTTGGCTTCTGAGCCAGGACCTCTCCCCTTACCCAATTCCACTGCCACTGCTCACACTGAAAGCAGAGGGGAACATTTTTCTCACTAATGTTGCCCCCTACTTTTAGATTACAAAACAGCAATACCTTTGCCCTTAGATTCACACAGAAATTCTGTGAGATGAACAAAAACTTTGTTCCAAGGTTAATGGACCTCTTCTCATTCAAGTGTCCGTCATGTATACTAATCCATGGTGCATGGACCCAGAACACAGACCAACTGTAACTCAGTCTGCAAGTTTTGTCTCCAGTGTATCAGCATCATTCCATCCTTCCCAGCCATCAAAATTGTTTAAAATTCCAAATTGCCTACTTCTGTCTGTGCTTCCCAATTCTATCATGTCTGTTTTTTCCCATCTGGAAATGAAATCTGGCTGTTTGAATCCAGAGCACAGATCTTTACAGGAAGACTGACCCACATATGCCAAGTGGTACTTGATTTTACCTGAAATACAGAGATACGTTGCAAGAAAGGGGCAAAGCAAGATCTGTGGAAATACTTGCTTAGGATTGGGGGCAATCCCTAGCAAGTTATAACTTTTCGTTCTCAACAGGTCACTCATTACTCATGTAGAGTAACTAGAATGTAGGGAAGTATGTGCTCTGCTTGGTGCACGGCAGCTGCAGAGCAGCCTGGCCACCTGGTGCAGAACTGATGTACAAATGGTAAAACCTGTACGTGGAGCATAATAAAGTGCACAGACTCCGGAGCAAGATGCCTGGGTCTGCATTCTGACACCAACATTTACGAACTGCATAACTTTGGGATTGACATATATACACTAATATGTATAAAATGGATAACTAATAAGAACCTGCTGTATAAAAAAAATAAATAAAATTTAAAAAAATACTTTGGGTGCCTCAGTTTCCCCTTGGGTAATATATAGAGTTGCTATGAATAGTAAATGACTCAATATTCATAAAGTGCTTAGAAGAGTGACTGGCACAATGTAAGTGTTTGTTAAAGAGAAACTTTATTTTTTATTTGTTTCAAATGACCAGATTTTCCAAAGGCATCATTCATGGTTCTTGAAATAGTACTTCTTTTCCATCACCTGAGGGTCTTCCCCACCCATCACCCTCAAGGAGTTATTAGCTGTAGGTGAAAAGGATATGGGAAGATTAGAAAGCACCATCCCTAGACTCCAAGAAAATTTCCAGAGGAAATTTTAGGATCCACTGTCTGGGTTGTATTCTCAAATATCGGATAACAGTGATGTCTGTGTTCCCACATGGATCTGCAGCAGTTCACTCTGTCACTTTAGAGTTTCCTTTAAATTAAAGTCAAATCATTCTGATGATATACAGTTTCATATCCATGTAACTCTTTTTCTTCAGATGCCACCATTATATAAATGCACACACAACTTGCTCTGCCAGCAGTCTCTGTACACTGTGCAGAGATTTTGAAAACAGCTCTTTTACCAGGGTTACCCCCATGTCCCATTTATTTTCAACTCAGACCTGGGATAGAAACCTGCTAGGGATTTGTGTCACAAGTACCTTAACTTGACTTGAGTCAATCTCCCCTTCATAGTCTTCTCAAAGACTAAATGTCAGTGTTTCTCCTAAACCTACTCAGGCAAAATGCCCTTTCTTGCATAACCGTGGTCTTCCAGTGGAAATAGTATATGGTAAACTATTCATGTCTGAGTTCATTTTTGAAGTAGAATGGCCTCAAAGGCAAATATATTTACTGCAGAGGAACTGTATGATTGTCATCTGAAGGGAGATTTCAATATATACAAAATAATAATTTCTTGCTACACAATGAAGACATGTTCTGCAAAGTTCAAAACTTGAATTATTTAGAAAGTGTCTGTAAATATTTTCTAACAGTCCATTGTCAAGCCCTTCAGCAAAATTCTCAAGAATAACAATTTGTACTATTCTGGAAGCCTTAAGTGATTTTAGGAATCTTTGAGAAACTCTTTCAAACCCAGATTTAAACATTAAGAATTAACATGTCAATTTTAAATGTAATATCAAATATGATCCAAACTCACTCCCTTGATCAGTTTAGTCTAGGAGCGTTCACAGTATTCACTTGGGTTTTTCAGTTTGCTTTACTTTCATGGTTTTGGTCTTAATTTTGTTGTAGTTTCTAACTACCTTTCAAACATTTTTTTTTATTTACAAAACTAAAGCCAAGTCTATACTAGCAAATTGAAGTTGAAAAGTAAGGCACTTTTGAGGATAAGTTCAGTGGAAAACTATCTTTCTAGTTACTAGCTTTTTTGAATACTGACAAATATTCTCTGATTGTCTAAGTTCTCAACGTTTTGTTCATGCTTTGACCCAGACTTCACTAGGTAGACTTGTCCTAAATCCTGGAATACTACAACAAACTCTATTCCATTTAAAATTCCTATACTAAATAAGATTTTCTTGTATTTTCAGCAGATGTATATATTTTGTGTCTTATTCTAAATGCATGACTTACACAAAAGTATTTACATAGAACTACTCCTTTTTTCAATAACTATTTTAAAAAGTAAAAAAACACGCCAACTTATCTGTGTATCATCTCAGGTTAAAAATGTAATAATAATATAAAAAAAAAGTGAGTACACAGATTCAATCTCAGCATGTCCTAAACAACTAAATAATGATTACATTGTTTTGCCTTTTTTAGTAGATATATCTCAAGATAACTAGATTCTTCAGTTTCTTCCACGTCCATTTGACTTTAAAATCTAGGTTCCCTTTACATGCCTTTGGAAAATTGAAAGAAATGTACCTCTTTATTTTGACTTCTGAATTACAAACGAAAATTCTATCATTTTTCCTTTGTTTTAGTGAATTCTAGCTTCCACGAGAGGAAAGTGGTCCCTGACATCCAGGAGTTGGGCTGGCACCACCAGCTAGGCCTTGGCTTTCTGTTGAACATAAGCCATTTCAAAAAAACACCAACGTCAGCCAAGGCATCCTGTGTCCATGTGGATCAAGACAAAAAATGAGAGCACTCCTTGATCTTTCCTGAACACAGACAAAAACAGGAATATTTCCAACCCACAAAGATGACCAAAAGTTGCCCCGTCGGGGCTACATGAGTGACTGCTGCTTCTTCACCAATTACAGCCTTGCCCTCTCTAGTCTCCCCTCCTTTTAGATAAAATTTATTGATATTAAATTACAGAATTACCCCCACTTCCTGAAGTGACCCAACCAGAGAAAAGCCCCCATAAACTGTGCCCCAAATCACCTACCACAAGCCCAAGACCTGTAATAATTTCTAACACCCACTTACTGAGATGCCCACCATCTCTCTGGTGTGCGTTCTCCCTCATTGCAACAAGGCAACCAGTTCAACTCCTGGTGTATTTCTGGTGGTCTTGGACTGGAGGCAGTAACACGAAGCAAGACCCTAGTTCCAAAACATATTTTAAAACAGTTTCACTTTAGGTAGGACATAATTTTAAGCAGTTATATGGTGTGGAGAAATTCTAAATCTCATGTTAGAATTCTTCTAATCAATTTATGGTAGTTTAATGTAAATTTGTACTTCTTATAAAACAGAGAACCAAGTCCTTGTACTAGTCAGTCATTTTCACCTTTGTTGAGATCTTTGTGGGATGTGCCTGACAGATCTGCGGGCAGAGATGAGGGTGAGGGTGAGCCCACGTGGATTATATGGAAGTCTGAGAGCCTGCCTCCAATATTCTCTAGGAGAGAAAGAACTGACTTGGCTGTCCATGGTCCTAATGTAGAAGTTCGTGCTGGGAGTTGAGGGTAGGAGGATACCATTTTGCCTTACTTTGGTACGAAGGAAAAATTACTTCCTTCCTCCCCTCCTCCCTTCTTCCCTTCTTCCCTCCCTCCCTCCCTTCCTTCCTTTCTTTCCTTTCTCTATTTGCTTCTTTTCCTCCTTCCCTCTCTCCTTTTCCCCACCTTCTTCTCTTTTCCTTTCCTTTATATGTCCTTACAGTGCAGGGAATGAATATTAATCAAACACTCTCAATTTTTATTTCCTGGAAAATAAAATTTTCATAAAATTCATATACAAAGTAGATACAGAAGGATGATAGCAATATACAAATATGGTGAATTGGTAAGAGAGTAGCTGAATGATCTTTTACCATTTAAAAGAAAATTTTATGTATTGAAATATTTTCAGTTAGCCTGATTTTATAACTTCTGATAAAAAACAATTTTTTCAGTTCACTACAAATAGCCTCCCTCTCTCAGGTCCCTCCCTCTCTTTAATACACACACACTTTGCCCTTTCCCTTAGAGCAGCGTAAGTGGTTTTGAAGCGCAAACCGAGGTGATAGGACTCGAAAAGTCAAAGAAAGTGAAGCTTCTCCTGTTGTTTCTTCTGTGTAGCCTGGACTCCTGCTCTTTGAGGACTCCTCTTTGCTGCACTTTAGATAAGAGTGTTGAGCCCCTAAATTCATTAGCAAGGCACAGAGCAGCTTCCCCGTCCTTTCACAGGCTCAGGTTTCATTCTGTGCCAGGAGTCATACATCACACTCGACGGTGTATCTCCAGAGCCAACTGAGGAAAGTGCAGAAAAACTGCTGTTAACAAGGGACTAATCACATTCGACCTAAATTAATTATTGGTCACTCAGGACTGGTGAGCAAGGGCCACACAGATGGCCTCTGACTCACTTCCCACCTTTGAGGAAAGAAATATTCCAGTTTGGTGCACATGACCGCATAAGATAACAAGAGGCAGGTTATTTCTGGTCTACTGGTCTTGAATTTACCATATTTGCTAATATGACATGGGGCTTATTTGCATTAACACTGTAGGTACATTGTATTTTTGGGAGAAAACATGAATGATAGTCACTTGGGATGGAGGTCATTTCACAGCAGTCAGCATTGGGACCAGTGAAGTCAAGCCAGGGACCTTTAAAATGCAATTCAGTCAAACGAACAGGTCATGGATCAGTGAGCAGGTGATGGAAGGTGTTCGTGAGGAATTCAGATTAGCACAAAATTCAAACAAACCACAAGAAACAGGGAAGAGAGAAAGCAGGACAACCTGGAGAGCAGGAAGCCATGGTCTCAGCAGGGTGGAGAGGAAGACCCTGATAATTCCCGGACTCTATGCTCTGTGCAGGCGAAGATAATGATTGTTCATTTGCTGTGTATCCTCAGAGCCGGCATGGTTGGCACACATCACATGACAATGAGGTTTTTTGAATTAAAAATCCTCAAACCATTTGAATTTGTTCTGTTATTCATTCGTGAAATGTCATGCTCTTGCTAGACATCTACAAAGAATTCATTCAACTCGGTCTTAGGTGCTTTAGAGCACCTACTATGTGCCAGACACAGTGATAGACACTAGAAAATGTATAAACTGTGGCTCCTGTTCTCAAGAAATTTAGAGTAGTGTCTGAGGCAGAATTGTAAATAGGCAATCACTAGCCACTCTGGGAACTGTAATAATAGAAGTACGGAGATGGTAAACAGGTAGAACAAAGGAATTACTGATTGACTCTGTCAGGGAAGGGCTTCCCAGAACAGTTTTAAAGTATAGATAGGAATATGTCAGATGAACAAATTGCAGAAAGCACAGTAGGAAAAAGAAACAGCATGTACAAAGGCAGAGAGGACTGAGCAACATAGCAAACTCAGGGAAGATGTAGTTAGTTCATTAATGCTGGAGAAAACTAGAGAGCTATGAGGACACTGTAAGGCCAATGTAAGGTCCTTGAGTTTGGGCAAGGGTAGTGGAGACCCCAAGCAGGGCTGAAAACAGAGATTTGCATTTTAATAGGACAATTCACCTAACAGAAAAGAAAAGAATGAGGGTGAGGGAGAAGATTGGAGACAGGAAGGTCAGGAAATTAGCCCAAAAGTCCATGTAAGAGATGGGAAAACACAGAACTAAGACAGTCACTGGGAAGGTCTACATTCAAGAGATATCTGAGAGATGGGATACGTAAGAGTTGATGTTTAATTGGATATGGCCAAGGAAGGAGAATATAAATATTTAAAATATCGTTGAGTTGTAAATATTTTTGAGACTGGATAGACGTTGAATTACTAAAGGGGTTAAAGAAAATTGGATGAAGTAGTTGGGAGTGGGTGGAAAGATAAGGAGTGGTTTAGGTCATGTTGAATTTGACTGCTCATGGGACATTTTGATAGGAATTTTTAGTAGGCAATCAGATTTTTCAGGTAAGCTCTATGTTAGAAACACAATTGGGGAACTTATCATGCTATAGTTAAAGGCAAGAGCATGAATGAAATGGTCTAGGAAGAGATGTAGATTGAGAAAAGAAAAGTATTAAAGATACATCTTGGTGAATACTTATATTTAAGTGATGAGTGAAGAAAGAAGAGTTAGTGAAGAAGACTAAGACGAAATAAAGAGGTGGGGAGAAAGGCAGTGTGGAGGAGTAGATGCCCAGGAAGAAAGAATTTCAAGAGGAAGTTGTGGTGAAATAGATATTGAGGAAGGTAGGGAAATCAAATAAGAACTGAACATGGTACATCATATAAAATGATTAGAAAGATATTAATGGAATGTCGGGTTAGAAGAGAAATGCCAGTCAAAGACCATTTAGAAAATAAGGATACTTTAACCTGCATGGTACATTATTCTTTGAAGAGTTTGACTGAAGAAGAAAACAGAAATAAGGCTGTAGCAAGAGAAAGATAAAGCTTCATAGAAAACCTTTTGTTTGTTTTTGGGTGGAAGAGAAGTGAACCTGTTTGGAGTGAGAAACCAAGGCTGTAGGGTGGAACAGAAGAGAGGGGAAAATAAAGCGATATTACAGAGATGAAGGAGAAAGAGGGGATCATTGCTTTTGAATTGCTTTGAAAGGGAAGGTTGTTTCTTTTTCTGAGCCTCAGAGTGATGAGGGTGAAAGTGGACAGCATTTGAGTGCATTTCTGTTTGATGACATCACAGTTACTAGAAATTAAAGTTAAATCAAAAAAAAAAAAAAACCATACTAGTGTTTGAATAATTATCATGATGATCAAAGTGACCCAGAACCATTTTCATTTTCATCAAGGATGTCTTTTTCAAAGTCTGCTTGAATACGACACGGTGAAAAACCAAAGGTTTTCATCCTCTTTTCTTTGTCATAAACTCACAATATGATTATTATCTTGTATATTCTAAAAATAATTCACTGGTAAATAAAAGCCAAACTAGTGGGCCTTCCTATATTTCAGACTTTTTGAAATTAATTAATTCCAGCCATGCTAGAATTTAATTTTCCCAGCTCAGTAATTAGCATGGCTTCTTGCATAATTGTTTGCAGTTATTAGCAATTGATCATAATGATGATAATTTGTCAATAGCTGACCAGTCATTCACCTGAGTGGCATTATGTAGACCTAAATTCAGAAGTCATGATCTCTTGTGCAGTAGGAAAGCCCACTTCCTCAATAACCACTCAAAATCTGTACAGACCACCTTTTCTAACACCAGTGGATACCATAATCATATAGCTAAATTTCAAAGCAAGAAATCTAAGTCATCACTGACCTAGTGATCACTATTGAGATTTTGATTAGGACTGCTTTGAATCTAAACATCAACTTTAGGAAAATTAATATCTTTACAATACTGAGTATTCTAATCCATAAACATGGTGTATTTCTCCATATATCAAGGTCTTTAAAAACATTTCTCTTAACAATATTTACAGTTTAGTGGTCTTACACATTTTTTATTAGATTTATTTCTATGAATTTGCTGTTTTGATATCATTATAAAGTATTCTTTAACCTGTTTATTATGTAATGTTATTGACATATAGAAATTCTAAATTCATTAATTAATGTTAGTGGATTATCTGGGATTATTTTGCCTTTTCTGCATAAGAAATCATGTTGTCTGCAAATAATGATAGCTTTAATTCTTCCTTTCTAATACTAATAACTACGATTTATTTCTTTGCCTAACTGTGTTGTCTAGGACTTCTAGTACAATGTTGAAAAGAAGCAGTGATAGTGAGCATCCTTGTTTCAAGATAACCATTTTCACCTATAAGTTTACCTGCCGTAGGTTTTTATTTATATATTTATTTTTTACTTGTTATGAAAGTATAATGTACATACACAAAAGTGCACATTATAAGTGTACAGTGTAATGATTTTTCAAAAATGAGACAATCCATACCCACTATCCATATTAAAAAACAACATTACCAATGCTCTTAAGCCCCCTTCACGCTCTTTGACAAGGTTCAAGTACCCTTATGTCCTTATTCTTACAAATCAGCCCGCACTCAAAAGGGAAAGGAATTAGAACCCACTGCTTGAAAAGAGGAGTATAAAAATTTTGTAGACATATTTTAAAACCACCAAGGTGTATGTCTCCATTTATTTAGGTCTGTAATTTCTCTCAGCAATATTCTTTAGCTTTCAATGTATAGACTTTCACATAGTTTGTTAAATTTATGCCTCAGTATTTCAGGTTTTTTTGAGGCTGCTGTAAATGCTTTTTGTTTTACCCCACCCCCTATTTTTCATTGTTTGTTATAAAAATAAAATGATTTTTGTAAGTTGAGCTGATATCTGTGACCTTGTTAAATTCATTTAATGATTGTAGTAGCTTCTCTGTAGATTCCTTAGGATTCTCTAAGTACACAATCATGTCGTCTGCAAATAAATGTTCCATATCATTTATAGTAGAGCCAGGAAACAGAAACCATACCAATTATTTTAACAGAGAGTATATATATTTATAATACATATTGAAGACCTCAAAAAGCAAAAAAGGGAACACAGAGATAACAATAGCAGGAAACAGCTACCACACTCAAGGCTTGGGGGAATGAACAGAAGAGGTTAGAATTAGTAAAACATAAAAATTTAGAGGAAGGAGCCAGGACACTGAAATTCACCCCTCTGAGAAAGGAGTGCTGGTCAGTTGGTGCTAGTCTCTCTGAGTTCAAAGGAGGGTTCACATGCGCTTTAACCCCAGCCTCTGAGGAGGGGTTCTGAGCTGGCTGCTTCTGGTGTCTCTGAGGTGGCACAGTGAGGCTAGTTCTCTCAAGAATTGGGAAAACTGCAAACTGGGCTTAACTACCATGACTGGAATGAACTACCACAGTTGTTATCAAGAAGTGAGCCTGGGGAGCCATTGACAGGAATGAGAAGCAAACAGGAAGCTCACATAAAGCAAACAGGAATAAACAAATGTCTTCTCCTCCAGTATGCTCCTCTAGATTTATATCTCTAGATTTATCCCTAGATTCATAGCACCCTCTATTGACTCTATTAGAAGCATTTAGCAGGTTGTCAGTTGGCAAAAGAGAAATGTGGAGAGTCCTTCATGTTACAAGCTGAATATTGAAGAAGGGGTTTAAAGTTGAGCAATATTACTTTAATATATGGCACATGGACAGGGAAACCAGAAGAAAATCGGGAGACCTCAAACTCAATAGCAATTGCTTCCCTATGAACATTTGTCAAATTGGAAACCATCTCTAAAGAAGAGCAGAGCTTTCAACAGTCTTATAAGCTAATGATTAGAGTTTAGTGCCTCAGGCTTTGAGTTGATAATTTGGAATGGCCAGAAGCAAAATACATGTAGATGGACTAATACCATATCTGGCAAACCAGCCTTGATTTATACAATCCCTAATTTATCATGGGGATCAGCCACCAGTAGACAGACTAGCCAGATGGATGGGTGACTCTATTATCTGAAATATCTACAACTTTGCATATATATTGCTGGCATTCAAATAAAATTAAGGGACTTGCCAAAGAAACAAGACCTCATAACCAGAAAACAAGAGAAACAAACAACAATAACCAAACCAAACCAAAGATGACCCACATACTGGAGTTATATGACAAGGACTTCAAATAACTATGATTAATATGTTCAAGAAAACACGGATAAAATGGATGGAAAGATAAAAGTAACCAAGAAATGGAAATATGGTATTCAAAATAATCAAATGGACATTCTAGAACTGAAAAATACAATGTCTAAATTAAGAAATCATTAGATGAGTTTAGCATCAGACTAGACACAGCAGAGGAAAGGATTAGTGAAATGGAAGAAAACTTAATAAAAAAATATCCAAATTGAAGTACTCAGAGAAAAACATAATTAAAAACATAGAAAAGGAGAGTAGAGATGTGTGGGATAGATGAAAAGGGCCAACATATATATAACTGGAGTTCAACAATGAAAGCTAGAGAGGCCAGTGGAGAAGCACTATTAGAATAGATAATAGACAATACATTTTAAAAAATTATGTAATACCTCAACTCACAGATTCAAGAAACTCAGTGATGGGCTTCCCTGGTGGCACAGTGGTTAAGAATCCTCCTGCCAATGCAGGGGACACGGGTTCGAGCCCTGGTCCAGGAAGATCCCACATGCCGCAGAGCAACTAAGCCCGTGCACCACAACTACTTAGCCTGCGCTCTAGAGCCCATGAGCCACAACTACTGAGCCCATGCACCACAACTAATGAAGCTCGCACACCTAGAGCCCGTGCTCCACAACAAGAGAAGCCACCTCAATGAGAAGCCTGTGCACTGCAATGAAGAGCAGCCCTCACTCACTGCCAACTAGAGAAAGCCCGCGTGGAGCAACGAAGACCCAACACAGCCAAAAAAATAAATAAATAAAATAAATAAAGAAAAAAGAAACTCAGTGAACCCCAAACAGGATAAATCAAGGAGTGTAAATATAAATAAAATAATATTATATACATCATAATAAGACTGTTGAAAACTAAAGATAAAGAGAAGATTCTTAAAAGCAGCCAGAAAAAAAAAAAATCCACATTACCTTCAAATAAGCAACAGTAAACTGAGAACTGACTTTTTAAAAACATGGGAAGATAAAAGGCTGTGAAATGACACCTTAAAATACTGAAAGAAAGTAACCCTCCAATTGAGAATTCTATATTCATAACAAATAGCCTTCAAGAATGAAAATAAAATTAAAATATTTTCAGACAAAAACAGAATGTGTCACTAGAAAACATGCACGAAAAGAAATAAGAAAGTTTTTTTTTTTTTTTTGCGGTATGCGGGCCTCTCCCTGTTGTGTCCTCTCCCATTGCAGAGCACAGGCTCCGGACGTGCAGGCTCAGCGGCCATGGCTCACGGGCCCAGCCGCTCCACAGCATGTGGGATCTTCCCGGAACAGGGCACGAAGCCGTGTCCCCTGCATCAGCAGGCGGACTCTCAACCACTGCGCCACCAGGGGAGCCCCAGAAAGAGAGATTCTTAGACAGAAGAAAAATTATTTGAGAGAAATCATTGAGTGTTCTCTGAATATAATGGAATCAGGCTATAAATAAATAACAAAGAGATAACTAGGAAATCTCCAACCTCTTGAATATTAAATAATGTATATCTAAATAACACACAATCCAAGAAGAAATTACATTGCAAATGTTAAATGGTTTAAATCAAATATGATTAATATATGCCATTTCAAAATTGGGGAAGGGGTGTCAAATGAGTACTTTAAGGAAAATACATAACCTTAAGTGCATATATTAGGAAAGTTAAAATGACTGAAATCAATGATTTATGCTTTGTCTCATGAAATTAGAAAAAGAAAAATGAAATATCAAGGGAAGGAAATAATAGATAAGAATAGAAATCAATGAATTACAAAACAAAGTTCAGAAGAGGGAATCAATGAAGACAGCAGGTGGTTCTTTGAAGAGATTAATAAAATTTATAAATCCTTGGCAAGACTGATGAAGAAAAAAAAGAGAGAAATCATAAAATGCCAACAACAGGAATAAATAAGGTAACATCAATACAGAATTTGCAAACATTAAAAAGATAACAGTGAATGTCTTTATACCAATATATTTTGAACTCTTGAAAAAATGGAATTTTTCTTGAAAAACATACTTTATTAAAAACTGTAAGGATAAAAAGACAAATCTGCAAAATTATAGGAAGGGAATAGGAAACCCGAATAGCTCTAAGTAGTGGGCTAAATGGTGCCCCCCCTCCCCCAAAGATATGTCCACCAGGATTCTGTGAATACAACTTTATGGAAAAAAGATCTTTATAGATGTAATTAAGTTTAGGATCTTGAGATGAGGTCATCCTGGATTATCTGAGAGCTCGAAATCCAATGACAAAGGCAAGGAAGGATTGGCCACTAGGAGTTTTTGGAGGAACTGTGGCCATGATGACACACTGATTTTGGACTTTCTGGCCTCCAAAACTGTGAGAGAATAATTTCTGTTTTTTTGTTTTTTTTGCAGTACGTGAGCCTCTCACTGTTGTGGCCTCTCACGTTGCGGAGCACAGGCTCCGGACATGCAGGCTCAGTGGCCATGGCTCACGGGCCCAGCCGCTCCACAGCATGTGGGATCTTCCCGGACCGGGGCACGAACCCGTGTCCCCTGCATCGGCAGGCGGACTCTCAACCACTGTGCCACCAGGGAAGCCCAAGTTTCTATATTTTTTAAGCCATCAAATTTGTGGTAATTTATTATACAGCCACAGGGAACGAATACACTCTATAACTTTTTAATTAATTGAATCTGTTAACAAAAATCCCACAAAGAAAACTCCAAGATCAAATTGTTTGCTAATGAATTCTTCTCATTATTTCAGGAAGAAATAACACTAGTCTTATCCAAATTCTTGCAGATACTAGAAAGAGAAGGTGAATATTTCCAACTCATTTTATAAGTCCAGCAAAACCTTGGTACCCAAACTTCAGAAGGCCAATAAATTATAGGAAAAGTAGAGACCAGTCTCTCTCATGAACATAGATACAAAAATCATAAATGAAAATTAGCAAACCAACCTAGGGTTTGTTCTAGGGATATAAGGTGATTTTAAAATTTATGTACTTAATTTATACAGAGAGTTTAAAACCAGGGAAAACTAATCCATAAATTTGAAAATCAGGATAGTTTTCATGTTTGGATTGACTAACAGTGATATGTGACTAACCAGTGATTTCTGGTAGTTTGATAATGTCCTGTTTTTTGACCCGGGTGTTGATAACAAGGGTGTGTTCATTTTGTAAAAACTTATCAAGATGGTCCTTTACGATTTGTGTACTTTTTGTGTCTATGTTATAAAACTTTTACGTTAAAAACCTTTTATCAGTAGTTGTCAGAGTCGAGTTATTAAAGCTAAGAATTTGAGAAACCATGTATGATTTTAATAGAATATTGTGGGTGACATAAAATGTAGAACTGTGGCGTGAACTGGCTGCATAGATAGGAAAACTAGATAGTATCTATGATTGCTGTGAAAGAATCCTTATTTCTTACAGCTGCATGGCTGAGATTTCTAATAACTAATGCGTTATACACTTAGATGATGAAAACAACACTGATGAATTTACAACCTTGCTATGACTCTTAATGTTAAAGTTGGGGCATTGATTCGGCTATAGTGGAACTCTGAGGACTGGTCCGGGGACATCTGGGTAGATGTTGGTGAAGCTGTATAAACTGGATCACCAAATTCTGCAACATTCCTTTTCACTACGAGAGCCTTTCCTCTCCTGTCTGAGGTCATTAGCTTTCTCTTGTCTAAAGAATATCAGTGACACCAACTGGAGTAATTTTCTTGCAGGGAAAAACTGGTCATCCTCAAGACCTCATAACACCTATCACTGCTTTCAGACCTGGTCTCTAACGGATTGCTTGGTTGATTGATTAAAACCTAGAATCAATGGTGGCCTATGTTAAATAAATAAAGAGTGAGATGCTACAACTGCCTTGACAAACTATAGAGGAAGAAACTCGTAGGCATATGGAGGCAAGAACACTGGATATTTACTAAGTGCAACCTGGTCACCCACCCCTTAACTCTGTTCTCTAATGGGTCCAGCAGACATTCCTTTCACCAAGATTTTGAAAAATATACTATTGAAGGGCCAACTGGCATCATTGATATTCTCTGTAGTGACCCTTCTTTTCAGGCCATAGATGACAGTGGCAGATGCTAACATTGAAAAATTCCCCCTGGATTCTCTGGGGACAGTTGGATCCTTTCTTCAACGATGTCAGCAGCAATTAACCACCAGAAATAAGGTATGCATGGTTATTCTAATGCATGGTAGGGCTGGAATGGTAATCAGAATCGTTTGATTTGCAGAGAGCTTTGGTGGTGGTTAATTGGTCATGTTGTCTCTATGATTGAGATAGGTTGACAGTTTATGCAAGTCTTACTTAATATTAATACATGGTAAAGACTCTTAAGTCTGATGAACAGAAACCTATTCTGTGTCACTATATTAGAAAACCATGATCTAATTCAACTCTCATACCTGAGCAAGTTCACAGACTTAGAACCTCTTGATAGAAGGAGAGAGAGTCTGCTTGAAGATGGACCCAGCTACATTCCCAGAAGTTGATGTGAATCGTTCTCCTCCTCTTTCCCAAAGTGAGATGGACCTATTTACCAGGGTGACTTGTTATTGGAATAATGGACATTTTCAGACTATCAGTAAATACTGGATAATAGCTTTGAACTGCTGCTAATTCTTACGGGTCCCAAATCACACGGTGATCCAGTATTCATAAATGTGAAGTAACAAATGGATTTTTGATCTGGGTCTGGCCAGAGGGTCCTGAACCCACCCCAAGGTTATTTCCTTAGTGCCTAAACGCATAACTGGAGTAGACGTAACCGGCTGCCAGCAGAATGCCCATATTCATTCCTCAACCTGCAGAGATATAGTTATTCTGGGAGGAAGGGCCAAGTAGAAACCCTAAAACTGCTTCTCCTTATCAAAATAATAAAAAGTAATGAATCAAATCAATACCACCTTTCTAGAGAAATTTGAGAAATTAGCGCATCAGCAAAGATTCAAAGATACACAGTTCACAGAAGTTCAGAGTAGATCTGGCTCTGTCCTTCCCTTACTTGGAGTGATTCTGGTACCTTTTAGTCAACACAAGCTGAACTCCTGGTCATTATTTCCTGTTACCAGCCTTGGAACCCAGCAGATGTATGGCATATCTGCTCCATACTTGGGCATTGTTCCATTTCTGGTCCACAGTGATGCTGGTCTTATTTTTGAGCTTACCGATGTAATTTTAATTTTCTTTTTCAGAGCTCATCCATCATTGTTATATGTTTGGAGCACAAGGAGGTATATTGATGCTTGAATTTACTGTACTTCTTAACCTGACATCACCAATCATGAGGTTTGTAACAAAATCACTAACCTGGGCAAAAATCTGCTAACTTGTAGATTGTAGTGAATAATAACCAGTGCATAATTTTTGTAATAGATCTTTCAAAGGACACTGATATCTTATTCTACAGCACTTTTGTGCTTACCAGGATATAACTGTAAATGCAGCATGATTTCCATTTTTTAAATGATACCGAGAGGGATACATTTTGAGGCTAAACCATAAATAGCTTTTACATGAGTAAAATAGCCCAAGTGAATGGATTCTTAATAATTGCAGGAGCTTTTTATTGCAAATGGATTCTGGCAATGTGGGAATTCTTATGACAAAAGTAGAAAGAATTTTTCCTGTTGGGGATTTTTAAGTTTTGTTCTATAGCTTATTTTGAATGTCCCTAGACATAATTTGGTGACTTCAATTGTTTAAGGCTGAATTCCCAAACTTAATGCACCCAAATTATTCCAAATTTGGATCAGAACTCAAGTATTTTTATTCTATGGTACCAGGCAACATTCTACAATAACGGGTAATTTGGAGTGGCAACTGGGGCTTTTTAGTTCTGAGCACTTAGGTCTGAGGTTTTCCGAAATGAAACCTCTCAAGAATAGGGACTACTTTTCTTGCTTTCTCACTTTGTCTCTCGCTGGATTTGATACCCAGTAATCACACAGAAAATGCTTATTCAGTGAATGAATAAATCAAGACATAACCATAGATAAAAAGTGTTTGGATGTAAGTCAGACAAAAAAGTAGAACTGGGTTTGATTTATCCAGGCCATTTCATAAGTTTGGTTCAGAAATAATCAAAATGCATGACCCACAATACATGTTTAATAATCTGACACACGGTAAGTGTTTAATACATGCTTATTATTAAAAATACTCAATAGTCAAGCAAATATTTTTGGGCTTAAAATAACCAATCGCTGAGTACATCATTCACAATATAGATACTATTATTGAAAGAAATAATAATGAATAATTTTGTGCATGTAATGAAATTGTTTCCCTTTTCTCATTTTCTAAAGTTTCTCTTTCCAAAGGAATAGGTTTTTTTGGATTGAAATGGTAAGATCAATCTTAAATGATTTATTAGAAAAATAGTTCCAAAACATATACTGGCATTTGGGAAAATTTTTTTTACTTTCTCTATTCTGTGATGAAATCTGGACTTACTAGACACAAAGCTAAGAGATAATATAGCAATTATATCTTTAATTTAGGGTATACGGACAACTGATGAAGACATTTCAGGGGACCCAGAATGCAAATTACTCAATGCAGGATACCTGCGTTAACTAGTAACTGCCAAGTCTCCCCTGCTCTTGTGGCTGTGTTAATAGGACCCACACACAGAAAGGCTAAGCATTCTTAAGGTAAGGGGGTAAAATTCACTCGTAGTACTTTGTTCATTTACATACATTGTGGAAATATCTCCTTCCACTCAAGTCACAATCAGTATTTTCTATGAAAATGATACATTTATATCATGGATTTGTTTTAGAGGAGCAAATTAACTTGTGAAGTATGGCAGAGACAATGCTACATGTCCATCAGACAATTTCTTTTTCCTTCTGGATACAGAGGGTGGCTGGTTTCCCAACCACGTGACTGACTTTAGCCAATGGAGAGGGAGTGGAGGTGGTGTGTACCTCTCACACAGTCTCTAGGGTCTTTTCTCCAACCCCGACCCTTCCAGTCCCTGAGAATCACTCACTATGGTATCAGTGAGATAGGAACTTTTTTGTTTGTTTGTTTAAGCCACAGAGATTTGAAGGGATAATATTTTTCAATAGTGACTATCTGGTTTATACTTTATGCATCACAGCAATGTAGCCTGTTCTACCTTTGGAGAAGGAAGAGGGAGGTTGTCCTTTGTGTGGAGTGGATTTAAAAATAATGCATTTTTCTTTAAGGCAAGTCTAAACACAACATTTTAAGTCAGTTTAAACTGTATTAACTATCAAATATGAAGTTTTCTTAATGATGTGTTTCGTGCACCTTAAAAAATTTGTGAAGCTTTCTTTAGCTTTAAAATTATTATCTGAGTTATTAAAGTTACAAGTTCCAGGCCTAGTTTTCCTTAAGCTTTCAAGTCTAGCTTGCAATCTTATTATTTTAAAGTCCAGTACAGCAGTCACTTTTAAGAGACTTTGAATAATTTACAAACTTTTAATAAAATTCCATTAAATATATTAAATGGCATATGTACATTTAATATGTTTGATTTCTTTTGGGGGGGGAGCTCAAATATCTGACTTAACAAACCTTTCCCAGGTTCTTGACATAATTCATGTATCTAATGATTTAAACTTATAAATATGATGAGAATTAACTTCCCTTAAATGTTATAAGGCTATATATATATAGTAAGATTTCAACTTGAAAAGCACAATTTAAAGCAGTTAGTTACTCAATTATTCATTCTAAATTAAGAATTTTAAAAACAGACCCATTTAATAGGTAAAATTCTCTTACATATTGCAATGATATGAATTATTAAACATGCACATATTCTTAAGCAGAAAAATATTAATGCTGTGTATTTGATTCTTTTAAACATTTTATACTTAATTACAAACCATCCTGAACTTAAAAGATTCCAGCCTACTAAGAAAACAATGATGTCTCACCAAGCAAAATTTGAGGAGTCCCTTCTTATCCACTTGGGGTTGTATGAACCAGAAATGCTACTAGATACTTTTTTTTTTCCATTAAAATTTTTTTTTTATTTTATATTGGACTGTAGTTGATTTACAATATTGTGTTAGTTTCAGGTATACAGCAAAGTGATTCAGTTATATGTATACATATACCTATTCTTTTTCAGATTCTTTTCCCTTATAGGTTATTACAGAATATTGAGTAGAGTTCTCTGTGCTATACGGTAGGTCCTGGTTGATTATCTATTTTATATATAGTAGAGCCACTTTCAAAACAATTTTACTTTATCTCAGAGTATAGTTGACTGAAAATGCTGTATTAGTTTCAGGTGTACAGCAAAGTGTTTCAGTTATATGTATACATATACTAGATTCTTGATGGTGACACTGATGGGTTTACTGCAGGAATTGCTTCATAACTTACTCCTTGAGTTGTTCTTGTGGCCTCCTTTGTAGTCTTCATCCCTAGGGAACTCAGACAAGGCTGTTTATTTGATTCTTAAATTGAAATGGACTTTTAAGCTTTTATTGTTTCATTTTCTTCCTGTCTATAGGACTATGCAAACGAGGTCCAATTGAATTGTGGAAATCTCTCAAGGCTTAGATGAATCACAACTTCCAAGGCCTTTCTATGACAGTGACATCAAACCAGTGTTGCCCCATAGGTAGGCCCTCTTATGGGATTAGTAAGTATGATTAAGCCTATTCACTGTATACTCAGACTGAGCAGTCTGGCTCACTGAGGTTCATACACTTGGAATCATACGAAGCATTGCATCTCCAACAGATAAAGACCTGTCCCTAAGGCCCACATCACGGGGCCTCCCCACACACTAGTCTTCAAGTGGAACCCAAAGACTTGCTCAAAGTTGCTTTGTTATCATCTAGTCACAGAAAATAAAAATGAAATTAATAGAGAAAAATGTTCTGTATACGTCACTAGTTAAGGGCATGGCTAACACTTTCTCCATGAACTCCTGAGTCTGGGTCATTGTTCTTACTCAGCAAAGCTCTGGACAAACTTAAGATGTGCAGAGAATCAAGAACCACAGGACAGAGAAAGGCAGGTATATAATCTCTCTGCCTCTGAAAGAGGACACTCTGCCACGTCTGCCAGGTCAGCAAGCTCCCAGCACAGAGGCTGAAGAAGGAGCCCTCTCCTATCACCTTTGCAACATCTCTACGAAGCTCTGCTGCTCGTGAACTTATTTCTCTGAAATGAGACCCTCAGAGCTGTCCAATAAAACGAGTGACTCCAATTACAAACATTTGTGATGTCTAAGTTTATTACTGCTGAACAGATATTGTCGTCATGAACGCACAAAAGTTCAATTTCAAAAGCGGAAATGTCTAAGATGTTATTTAAGGGTTAAAAGAAAGAGAAAAAGGAACGAAGATGTTTTGCTTTCCCAGATGACGGACACCACCAGAGATTACTTCAGGGAAAAAAAATTAGTCCTGAACTGTAATGACTTCAGTTCTCAAACCCAAAGTTGAGAGAGATCCCACAGTTATTAAAGTTAATAAATCAGAGAGAAAGAGAGAGATCCTACATGCAAACCTGGACAACTTTTGCATTTTTCCACACAGAACTTAAAGGGTTTCTCTCCACTTTCCCTCTCCCTTCCTTTACCTCATTCACCATGGGTACCTTAAAAACAGCAGAGAGACTCATGGGACGCACAGTTTTATGAGATGTAATTATGGTACCTTATTTTTAAGAGTTTAAAAGTGCATCTTTATGGCCTATGCAGCCATGGTAACTTTTATATGTTTGATTGACATAAAACATCTCCTCAAACTGTAGAAATGTGGAGATTTTGCTCGCTCTGCTCTCCCCTCCTCCAAGTGGCATCCCCTCCACTCTTCCTGTCCCTCCTCATTTGTTTAGTAATATTGATCAGCTGTAGTTAGCAGAAGGCAGTTGGTGACCCCAGAACAACTCTTCTGGTTGTTGTAAAAGCTAAAATGAACTGAAATAAAGAGTATGTGCTTCATGAGCTACACATGCGTGTGGAACTCAGAAGACCCAGCATTTACAGATCATTTTAAAGGTAATCTTTCATATGTGAGATTTACATCGTCCCAGTTTGACTTTTGATTTGTTTTTTTGTTTGTTTGTTTTTTGCGGTACGTGGGCCTCTCACTGCTGTGGTCTCTCCAGTTGCGGAGCACAGGATCCGGACGCACAGGCCCGGCGGCCATGGCTCACGGGCCCAGCCGCTCCGCGGCATGTGGGATCTTCCCGGACCGGGGCACGAACCCGTGTCCCCTGCATCGGGCAGGCGGACTCTCAACCACTGCGCCACCAGGGAAGCTCTGTTTTTTGAGTTAAGTGAAAAGGGTTACCTTTCCCTCTCAGATAGAAGAGGTGTTTTTGTATAGCCGATATAAATACTTCTAAAGTTTTATAGGGTGACTAATACCCTACAGGGATAAACGAGGCTGTCAACTTTCCTGAGATTTTTGTCTAGAACTCCAAATGTTCGCTAAAGGCATCAAGGGAAGATCCTCATCTTAGAAAAAAAGGCTTTCTATCCTGAGACCATAAATAAGTGTATATGGAGGAACATATGTTCACCTATTCTTCCAAAATAATGGAAAGCCTAGATTCTAAAAGAAATTCAAAGTAAGTCTATATCTAGCTATATTTTAATTTTCACTAGAGTATAACTTCATTAATGTTGTCAAACAACCAAATAAGTATTGACTATTTTTCCTCGAATATTGCTTAGAATTCCTTAAAACAAGATTGGCTACTTCATGAAGCAGTCTCCCATTTGTTAGAGCAGAGAGTTCTGAGTTGGAAAAGAGAAAGTTCTCTGACATCATATTTTAAACTAGTAATTCATGTTTCAATGACCTCTCTGTTGGTAATAAGGGCTTTTTCTGATGATTTCCCAAAAAAGCTTACCTCAAACACTCCTTCACATTTTACTGAAATATCTTGTGTAAGTGTTTACTGAAAGCAGCCCCAGTAGTCTTTCATTCTTTAGGTTTTTCTGACCAGATGTCTATTTTCAGTTACTGTGTGTAGCCACTAATAACTCTTCCCTCGGGTGACTGAGGAAACATGGTGGCCTGGTTAATTTATTCTACCTCCCCATTTTCCCACAAGTAGACCAGGAATTGTTGCCAATTAGTCAACAAGGATTTGCTAAGTGCCCATAAAGTAAAAGTGGTATACTACATTGGACATTTTGGTCAATACATCCTGAGAAAACATGTAGAGGTTTAACACAGAAAACCCCAGCTCCCTAGTGTCTAAGTTCCCAAGACCTTCAGGTCTCCAGAACAATTCTAGGCCCAGAAATAACCAGAAAAATGAACCAATAACTCTTGCAGCACAGTCCTGAATTTCCAGTAACCAATAAGTGACAGCAGAGAGGAACCAAGCTCCAGACACACTGTGATTGGCCCATTAATTACTCTTAAGGAAAGGAGCATTATGATTGGCTTGTGAAGGTTATAAAAGATCATTCTGCACCTCCCAGCACCAGCTTTTTGCTAGTAACAAGTAGGAAGCAGAAGAAGTGAAATATAGAAAATACAGAGAGAAGAAAGAAGAGAAGGAGGCATCTTGTTAAATCCCCACGAGGCGAGATGAAATTTTGAGATTATTAATAACTGGATTCTTTCTCCTTGTATTTGTCCCTGTCTCCTTTCACTCATTCATGATGTTAGCAAGCTCTGTGTCCTCTCTACAGGGAAGAGCAGGAAGAGCAAGATTGTCTAGATTTGTTTTTAAAAAGTTAATTCCATTTCTCTTAATATTCTTTCAGCAGTGGTTTCCAAAAGATTCAAGAGTGAAAATCTTCCCCCAGACAAACAGCAATTGAACACTACACACACATATATGTGCTCCAGTCCGGGCAGGAGGTGGGGGCGGGGGTTGTGGTTCCAAGGAAGGGGCACCAAGGGCTCTTCTCCTGGGCAAGAGCCCACTGGGAGGACAAATAGCTCTAGGGTGCATCTAGGATGATCACGGGAACTGCGTCCCTGGCCTTGTCAAAGATGACCAAATCCTAAGAAAAGTGGATGCTAATGTGCTCCAGGTGCTACTGCTGGCTTGGACATACAGGACATCAGCGATGCTCGTGAAACTCTGCAGACCAGTGGTCCAAACTGCCTTCCCCGTTCTCCAGGCAACATGCAAGTCTTCCCAGTTGTGATGTGAGTGGTTCCAGGGACAAATGCTTTGAAATGTACTACAGGCCAGGCAAGGAGGCTTAGATTCAGAAATAAATGTACATTATGGCAAATGAAGTTAGATTTCTTGCATACGTGAGTTTAGAGAATGAGACTCACACCTTCTGCACTCACAACAACCACATGATAAGTAATATTATTTCTATTTTAAAGATTGGGAAACTTAAGTGAGAAGTTAAGTAACTTCCATTAGGTTATGCCATTAGTAAGTGATACAACTGGGATTTGAAGACAGGGGAGGGGATGCAGAGGCCAGCAGCCTGCTGATTAGAAAATAAATGGAACAAGAAGCATTTCTTCAGGAAAGGGAAGAAAGTAGAGATAAAGAAATCCAGTGTCCCAAAGGACCAAAGAACCAAGATTAGGAGGAAAAGTCCCAAGTAGTGATGAGAAGCCCCTAAGGGCATGTATTAGCCCTGCTAAAGAGAAGAACCACATAGCAGTAGTTCTGTTATGATGCAATGAAAACTTCACACTGAGAAATGCAGTTAGAATCTGGCTCTGTTGGCAAACCAAGGCCAATGGATAGAACGCTGGGTGCAGACTCTCAGGGAGCTGTGTGCAGTCCAATAGAGTCCACAAGTACACTGAGATTTATATATATATATGTGTGTGTGTGGGTGTGTGTGTATACACATATATATGTATATATATACTTTAAACATTTTATTTTATATTGGAGTATAGTTGATAACAATGTGTTAGTTTCAGGTGTACAGCAAAGTGATTCAGTTATACATATACGTGTATCTATTCTTTTTCAAATTCTTTTCCCATTTATATATTGAGCAGAGTTCCCTGTGCTGCACAGTAGGTCCCATTGTAGCACTGTTTACAATAGCTAAGACATGAAAGCAACCTATACGTCCAGAGATTCTATTTTTAATGTGCTTCAACTCAAAGCAATAGAGGAAAAAATTGATTTTCTAGAGGGTAAAATCTAAAAGGAGGTTGCTTCACCTTTCACTCGCTAATTTTATAACAAAACATTTAATACTTTGACTAGAGGTCATGCATCTACCTGACTTCATTCAACCTTAATAAGAAAAAAGATAATGTACCACCACTCCTCCTCATGATAATTAAAAATAAGAAAGGAAGGAAGAAAGGAAAGAAGGAAGGAAGGAAGGAAGGAAGGAAGGAAGGAGGGAGGGAGAAGATAAAGCACTGTTCAACATCAAGTCCTTTATCAAGTTCCACAATTTCTTCAGAGGTTCATGACATTTTAACTCTTTGCACCGATATTCTATCCCTGATAATCATGATAGTGATCAGAAAATATTAAACTATATTTAGTGAACTCTGTTATGGTAGCGAGAATTCCCATGCATACTGCACCTGTATAAATTGGTAAAAATAAACTTCTATAAGGTAAATTGACAACATGTAAGAAGAGATTTTAGGGCTTCCCTGGTGGCCCAGTGGTAGAGAATCCGCCTGCCGATGCAGGGGACGCGGATTCGTGCCCCGGCCCGGGAAGATCCCACATGCCACGCGCGGAGCGGCTGGGCCCGTGAGCCATGGCTGCTGAGCCTGTGCGTCCGGAGCCTGTGCTCCGCAACGGGAGAGGCCACAACAGTGAGAGGCCCCCGTACCGCAAAAAAAAAAAAAAAAGAGTTTTTAAAAACTTCTTTCATTCTCTGACTCGGAATTTTATTTCTTGGACTTTATCTTAGATCTGTAAAAAAGCTACATTCATGAAGATATTAACCCTTGTACGATTTATAAATTGAAAATTGGTATTTAAATACTATACAGTCAACCACAGGGGAATTAAGTAATTTATTGTAATATATTGTTGTTAAGTAAAATTACAGATACGAAGCCCATTTAAAACATGGAAAACTGTTCTTACAAAGTTTAGAGAATATCAGTATAAAACTTTTACTTATATGTTGATTACAACTATCTTAAAAATACATATGCACGTGAGAAAAGACTGGAAGAATATAAACTAATACTACAAAATGTTAACTGTGATTATTTTGAATGAGGATATTACACATGACTGGATTATTTTTTCTTTATTAATTTCTATTTTCAATACTTAATTATAGTTTTAAAGTATCCTATTTCCCATATTTCCATTTTGACAGGGAATAAAGCTTAAGTCAAACTGTAATTTTAATGAAAACTAAATTTAATATTAAAATAAATTCAGGTAACTATTTATTATATTTTTTAATATTTAAAATGTTACATTTTCAGAATTTAAAGGAATAACCTTGAACTATTTAGGAAAATAAGACTATCTAGAATAACTCTCACTCTAAAAAATCAAAGTTTTACTGAAAGGCAAAACCAACCACATTTCTCTACTAACTATTATTGCTATGAATTTTAATTTCTGTATACACATGAACACATGTTGCATGTGTGTGCAAATCTGGGATAAACACATCAACATATACTTTTATTTTTTAAAAAATATTTCCAGTATTTGCCTCACCAAAGAATATCTAAAGGAATATGGAAACCAGATTCAAACATACAAATATTACCTGAAATCTGGATAGATCCACAAAATAAAAACCTAACAAGAATTTTTCAGCCAGATTTCTTTCAAATAATGAAATTATTGAGTACATATGATACCTGAGTTTCAAACACATTGAAATCCATCATTTGTAAAAGGAGATGTAGGGTTGGTCCTGCAGTCTCATTCCCATTAAGATTTAAATGACTGATGATGCTTAATTCATTCACTTCCTGGAGAATTTTTACATTTCAGCAGTGAAGGAACTCTTACGTCATTGAAATGAATCATTGATAGTACAGTCTCAGCAGTCAGCAAGTTCAGTGGCAGGAGAATTTGGGGCTAAATGAAAATTCTCTGGAGTCCCGAAACTACGTGCTGAAGATAACCATTGATTTAAACTCTGCATAATGCTGCTGGTGGCTGTTTGCAAGTACACAGCTATACTTCAGAGATTCAGATACTTCAAGACAAATGTGTCCAACGTTTGGGTTTGGAGCTTTGGGGAAACTTTTCTGATCCAATATTACCAAGACTGTAAACCCATCTGCATAACATCTGGAAAGGACTGTTTGTTTTGTAGGTTAGTAACTAATTGACATGACCTCATACTTTTCTTTCTGCATGTCCACCTTTCATCTCAATTTAGTAGTATTACTAATAAAGAGTTCAACTCTTCACTTAGAAGATCGCAGGGGAGAGAAACCTGATAGACACTACAGAACTGAGAGCAGAGAATTTTGATGAGAGAATTGAGAAAAACACCCTAGAGTGGCTAATTAGGCAAAGAAAACTGATGACCTTAAATTCTTCAGCTATTTGTTGGTTCTTCCAGTCTTACACCTCAGACTGGTTAGACATAACCCTAACCAGTTAGGCTAGGGTTATGTCCTCAACAGAGTTTCCAATAAATGAGAAAGTTCATAAAAGCTGACAGGCAAGAAGGTTAAAATTATTGGCTAAAATAAGGTCTGGGCTTCATAATAATAAGCCTCTTCAGGATGTTATCAAGTCTGTATTCCATTACCATTGATAATTAGGAGGTCACTACATAAATAGTTTATGAGTTTGTCAAATGATTTTATAGTCTGTGTGTGTGTGTACCAAATTTCATGCCCTCCGAGATAAGGGCTGTTTTTGTCTCACTTACTCTACTCAGTGCTATGCGAACTTCTGAAAAGAAAGTCCACATTTGGGATGGTGATCATGATGATGAAGATGGTGATTTCTATGGTAATATTCCTCGAGTCCATAAGAATAACCACAGTAGTGGAGATGCACCATTTAAATGACTGCAACATGTCTCTTTGTGAAGTTGTCTAAGTAGCTAGTTGTCTAGGGTATATACCTGGGAGTAAAATGACTGGGTTGTATGGTGTACGTATCATAATCATTATTGGCATCAACAAATTATTCTCCATAGTTATTGTGCTGATGTATACATCACCCAGAGAAGTTCTGTTTTTTTAATCTCTTCATCATTTGTTCTCAGACTTTAAAAATTTTACCAATCTGATAAGTATGAAGTGGTATCTTATTTTATTTTGCAGTTTTCCAATTCCTTCTGAAGTTGGTCATCTATTCTTATATTATTGGCTTTTTGCATTTCTTCTTTAGTGAATCGTCCTTAAATATATTTTTGCCCAATTCCATTGGTTGTTCAGCTACTTTTAAAAAATTGATTTTAGGAGAAATCCTTATAAAGTCTTGACAATAATGCTTTCCTTTTACGTTGTGCAAATGTATTTCCCCAAACTATTGCTTATTTTGACATTTATTGTGTTTTTTGTGATACACAATTTTTATCTTAAGGTGGTCTTTTTATCTTAAGGTGGTCTTTTTATTTTTAGAAACATCTCTATTTTATGTATATATATATATATACACATATAGATAGATAGATAGATAGATTAGTCTGGTTGATTTACAATGTTGTAAATTACAATGTTGTATTAATTACTACTGTAATGTAGTATTAATTACTACTGTACAGCAAAGTGACTCAGTTATACATGTATATATATTCTTTTTCATATTCTTTTCCATGGTTTATCTTTTCCATTACGGTTTATCATAGGATACTGAATACTGTGCTATACAGTAGGACCTTGTTGTTTATCCATTCTGTATATAAAAGCTTACATCTACTAAGCCCAACCTCTCACTCCGTCCTTCCCCCATCTCCCTCCCATTAAGGTGGTCATTTTAATCAATCTCTTCTTGCTTCTACTTTCTGTGCCTTAAGTGATTTACTCCTGTTCAATGTCATAAAGATGTTCTTATTTTTTTCTCTAAAGATGTTCAAGTTTTTCTTTCCAAATTAAGGTATTTTATCTACCTATATTAATTTTGTGTATTCTGTGGATTGAAGATCTAATTTACACTTTCCTGTATCAATGGCTTGTTGTCCCAGTACGACTTATTAAAGAGTCCATCATTTCCCTACTCCTTTATAAAGCCAGATCTGTCACAAAATGCATTTCCATAAATGCATGGGTCCATTTCTTAGTTCTCTCTCTGTCCCATTGGCTTGTCTTCCTGTGCACCAATACCACACTGTTTCAATTATTATCTTGTTGTGTAATTCTTGACTCCTTTTTCTTTTTTTCTCAATTTTTATTGGTTATTCTGTGCCCTTTATTCTTCCACATAAATTTTAAAGTAAGCTTTTCAAGTTTCACAAAAATCCCTTTTGGAATTTTGATAGGAATTATATTAATTTATAGATAAAATGTAGAAAGGTTGGTGTATTTGTAATATAGATTCTTCCTGGTATACTGTTCTATTTACTTAAGTCTTTTATGTTTTACAATAATGGTTTACTATTTTCTCAATAAAGAATTTGCACATTCTTTGTTAGATACGTTATGAGATACTTTACAGTTTCTGTTGCTTAGAATATTTAATAACTATGATGTCATCAATATTGGTGAGCAGTGTGATGTTCTACGGGATGTCAAGATGATCAAGGTCCCTGTGAGTTATACTGTGACTTATAGCAGTTAACAAAGCTCTGGGGCAAGCCAGTGGACGTATACTACTCTCCATATCTTTTCTACAGAGCCCCCTGATTGAAAGCACTCTGGTTGCCCTTGGCGCTCACTGTGCTACAAAGTTGCTGGGTCATTTTTCTTTCCTATTCTTTCATTTCAAGGTTTGTTATGTTGTAATCTGTGGCTGAAAATATCAACATTGAAAATATTTGCTACTCTGTTTCTGTTATCTGTCCTTTTTGCCTGTTTGTGCCCATTATGCTCATATAATTGCTTAGGTATTTTTGACCATAAGCTACTCATTTTCTTTGGAGAATTTTTTGTGGCAATCTTTGAAACCTAGGATTAAAGTTCAGTCTTCTAGGCAAGATTTAGTTTTGCTTCCACATGGCTCCAGTCGCCACTTCTTGAAAGTATGGAACCATTTTAAATTTACAGCTTGAAGTTTTTTGGGTCACCCAAGTGATGTGAATATGGGCTGCACATGCATATGAGGAGAAATTATTAATACAACCCATTGATAAATCTTATTTCCACACCTTGCTTTGTACAGGAATAAGGCAACTTTTCCTGAGTGTGGCAAGGTGGAGAGATTTATTTCTTGTTCACCATTTCACCCTGAAGGTAGACTTTTAAAATCCAAACTTAAAAGCAGAGGATCTCCTATTAGCCTCCAACCTTGAGAAGGCCTGGGCAATGTCTCCTGAACTCCATCCCAAGAGTTAATGAAAATAAAAATATAAGTCACTCAGGTCTGAGAGAGAACCTCAAAGCAAAAGCTGCTTCAATATCTCTGGGGCTAGATTTTGGTCTTACAAGTCTTTTTTTTTTCCCTGCCTTTCCTACCCTCCCCCATCACACAGGGTAATATCTTCCCTAGTCACACCAGTTACACAGGTTAATACTTTCCTTACCCACTTCCATCACATCCAGGCCCATAAGTCTTGATTGTATTTTCATCTTTTTTGATGTTTTTAAGAAAACAAAATTTAAATACTTAATATAGAATTTTTAGGTTTTCTCCCAATGGGAGGGACAATCTGAGTGTCTAATAAGGTACGGTACAAAACACAAAAGTATACACTTACATTTTTAACTTGCTTACTTCACTCAACAAAATCTAACATTACACAATGCCTTGATCATATTCACAAACATTCTAAGAGAATTCTTCTATTCCCCTTCCTAATTTTCTTCTTATAATTGCCTTTAGTTCTGCCTGTTTACCCCATATTAGTTTTCTATTGCTGCTGTAACAAATTACCACAAACTTTGCAGTTTCAAACAATAAAAATGCATAATCTTGCAGTACTATAAATCAGAAACTCAACACAGGTCTCACCAGGCAAAAATAAAGTTGTTAGCAGGGCTATATTCTCTTTTGAAGGCTCTAGGAGAGAACCTGTTTTCTAAACTTTTCCAGCTTCTAGAGGCAACCCTTATTCCTTGGCTTGTCTCCATTTATCTTCAAAGCTAGCCATGGCAGGTCACATCCTTCTCATATTGCACTCTCTCTGACATTGTTGCATCTTTTTCATGGCATCCAGTAAAGGATCTTGGATTTTAATGACTCATATGATTAGATCAGATAGCACCTAAGAAGGGATTATCCTGAATAATCCTGGATAATCTCCCCATCTCAAGGACCTTAACCTTAATCATATCTGCAAAGTCCCTTTTGCCATGGATATGTCATGGGAACCTGTGATAAGGTAACATATCCATTTTTAGGAAGGGAGAGGAGGGTGGCATTTTTCTGCCCACAGAATCCCCAGTAAAAATTTATTATTATTATTATCAATTCTTACTTATATTTACTGATATACTTTCTAGGTTCTTTGCTCATTGTTGCTTATCCCTTTCTACATTTTTTGGCTTAAAATTATTTTCTTAAGGAAGAATATATTTTATTGATTCTCTTAGCAAATATCTATAAATAGTCTTTTTAATCTGTCTACACCTATTTTTGTCATATAAATGATGGTTTACCAGGGTATGGAATTCTAGGTTCTCTAATTTTTCCTCCACCTTATTAAGATAGTATTCCACTGGGATCTAGTATCTGTTGTTGCTCATGAGAAGTCAGTTTTCAGTCTGGTTGTATTCCCTTGTATGTAACTAATTTTTATCTCTGGTAGCTTTCAAGATTTTTCTCTTTGTCTCTGATATTTCTCAAATTCATTCCCATAAGTTTAGTCTTGAATTCATTTGTATTTATCTTAGTCAAGACTCCATATATTCCATCAAGTTGAAGACATGTCTTTCCTCAATTCTGCAAATGTCCATTTTTTTTACTTCAAATATTGTCTCACCCTGTTTTTATAATTCTCTTCTTTCAGAAAACTTAATAGATGTATTAACTATTTTATCTCAAGTTTTTTATCTTCTCTTTTATATTTTCTATCATTTTTACTCTGCCTACAATCTGAGTAATTTTCTCTTGTATATTTTTCAATTCACTAATTCTCTATAACTATAGTTGTACTTAATCTCTAATACCTTTAATACCCTAATTCCTAATGCCTCTAATTCCAGTGAGTTTTTTCTATGTCTTCTTTTACCTCTATACCAAAGCTTTATTTACCTCTTAACCTTCATTAATCCTCTGTATGGAAAGGACTCAATATCTTAACTACCGCTCTCTGCTTCTTCCTCAAACCATACTTACTCAAGCCATGGAGCTCACTGAACATTTATGGCCAATGCTGTCTAACCTCTCGTTTGCCTGTGCATGCCTCCCTCCTACTAGTTGAGATGTACACTTACTGAGAGCCCATTGTGTTCATCCTTAAAACTGATTATGCCTATAAGATTTTACCATGTATGTAGGTAAATTAATTATCCACATATTAATGAAACAGGGATGTGAAAAGAAACTTGTTTATTCTCTGAAAACTAAGTTTAAACCTGTGAAAGATTTGATAAAAACAAATTGCAAAAATAATCTTGTTGAATTAGATAAGTGCAAATAACAAAAATGTGGGCAACATAAAAATCTAGGATGCTTCAGCCCTCAAATACTTTATAATTTTTTATATATTAATTTATATTTGTCATTTTATTTTATATTTTTTATATATTTATATTTTTTTTATTTTTATGTATTTTTTTATATTTCACTCAGCTCTAAATAAATGGGTACTGGGCATCTAGATGAAGCATTATTGATAAAGCATCCCCAAGGAAAACCACAAGGCATGAAAATACTGGCACATCAGTGTATAGTAAAGTGAAATAAAACTTTTAATATAGAGATATTTATGATTCCTGATTTTATCTAGTTTTTTAAATTAGCCAAACAATCCTTGGTTCTAATTATGTCGACTAAAAAGAATGCTCTTTACTGTTTGTAAAAGATATTTTTATACATTACTTATTGGGGATGCTGCATGGTGACCTAAAGAAATGCTTTCAGCAGTTTAGGTCCAATGAAAAAGGATTTTTAAGGATCTTAATAAACTAATCTCCTCTCAATAGGTAGAAAGAGGATAGATAGACAGAAAAATGGAGAGATAATTTGTAAAGTGCAGAGATAAGTGTTACAGAAAAAGGACAATGCATTTCAGAAGCAATGGGTGATGGTCAACATGAATACATATTGAATAAAGAAAAATCACTGCACTTATTATTTTTATTAAAATATTTGAGCTCTATAGAAACAAAAGAATTTACAACATATGTACGTTATAGTCCTTTCTTAACTACTTGCAAGACATAACATTTGTATACAATACAGAGAGCTGCATCAAGCATACAGCATATAACATAACTCTTTCACAATATTTTCTTCTAGACAATGCAGTTTGAAAACTATTTCTCACATATTTAGAAAAGGATTTACACAGGTATCTCCATATAATTGTTCCAACAAGAAGTTCATAATTAGGTACTTTTATGTGTTGATGAAAGTGCTCTAGATTGTTTAGAATGAAACATGTAGGAATTGTGCCAGTGCCAGTTGTAGGCCTGTATGCCATTGCCTCTATTTGTTGTGTTTCTCTTGCTCTGCTCCATGTTTCAGGGTCAGGAGGTGATAGGAAATGGAGCAGAGAGGTAGAATACTGGTCCTTGCAGGTCATGTTCTTAACTTCCATATAAGCTGGCTTCCAAAGGGGTTCGGCTAATGGGAAACACAGCTAGAGGCTGGAGGGCAAGAGGAAGAGTGAACTTAGGGTATTTCTCATTTTCTTTCCCTCCTCTGGTGATGACTCTGCAGTGGCTGTAACTCCAGCTCCCAACTCCTGCCATGGGCACCACTAGCACCCCTTCCTTCCTTTATGTCTTCAGCTGATGAGTGGTAATGGCTTCCTGCTATTGCTAAACTTTGATTACCTCAGCATCCCCTCTTTAAATTCTCAGACTCTCCATCATCTATGTAATCAATCCCTACACTAAATCCCCCTCTGTTGTAAATATTCCAAAATCTTTGTCTTCCTGGTGAGTCTGTGATTGATACAAGGATTAAGTTACAGTGTCCAAATTCTAGAATTTAAAAATTTTGAGGCCTTTCTGAATATTTATCTAAAATTCTACTGCATTTATGGGCTGTAAGATGATATTTAGTTTAACATGTAATACTTTAGCTCTTAAAATATGCTATTTGAGGTTATTTATTCATTAATTCATAGAGTTCTACAACCATCATTTGGATTATAATTGAGATTCAAAGAAATTAGAGTTGACCCTTGGACAAGGCCACGGTTAGGGGCACTGATCTCTGTGCAGTTGAAAATCCACATACAGCTGGCCCTGGGTATCCTCAGGGGATTGACTCCAGGACCCTCAGGGGATACCAAAATCCATGGATGCTCAAGTCTCAAAGACAACCCACTGTATCCCGGTTCCGCCGCATCTGCAGATTCAACCAACTGCGAAAATGTATTACTGTTATTTATTAAAAGAAGTCCCTGTATTACATGGACCCTTGTAGTTCAAACCCATGTTGTTCAAAGGTCAACTGTAATTAGGTTGCATGGCTAGTCAAATAACTCTAAAAGTTTTGAAGCTAAGTAAAATGACACATATTTAACTACAGAGCTGACCACCGATGTTGCAACATTGTATACGTAGTAGATGCAAAAACTTAATTGTTGATTTGTTTTGGAATTAGTTGATATAAGCCAATTGAATATATTGCTATGTGCATTTTTACCCCTTCGTATATGCCGTATGTCACTTTATAAATGACACCATGTCAAGCTCTATCAGATGTATATGATATAGAGAGGGTGAGAATGTATAACTGAGTTCCGCAATAATCCAGTGTCATTTTTAATTTTAATTTTCCTCTTTAAATTTTTTTTTTTTTACCAGAGTTGCTAAGATAGTGAAATTGATGGTTTTAAATTCTTTCTTCTTTCATGCCCCCTACAAAATCTGTGCTGGAGATACTAATAACAAAGTAAAATCCTAAAGCCCTATCTCCAGAGGAGTGCAAAACAGCAGGAAAGGAATAAACTGTAGGCTTTTGAATTATGAGGTGCTGACTGTAAACACTTACCCAGACCCACCAAGCTGCTCTGGGTTCATCCCTTGACAGAAGCTTCAAGGCCAGTTGCTGACAGTTTGAGAATTTAATTTCTGTACTTAAAATTTAAATATTGTTTTTTTAAATTTTCTGGGACAAAAATTAAAATGTCTCTATATTCTTAGACCCAAGAGAAACAATAATGACACAAGAAAAATGAATATCCAATGATATCTAAGCCATTGACAACATTTCATTCTTTAAAATGGAAATATTTGATAAAAGAAGCAATTCTGATGATGTGCTGATCACAAGGAAAAGTATGGTTATTCTTGGATGTCTCCCCAAATAATAGTATAAAGAGGACACCTAACCTTTGACTTGCTGAAACAGAGACTATTCCCTATGCGAAAGCACATTTTAGAGCAGTGAGATAAAACAGAGAAAGCAATTAGCTCTTTGTTCTCCTGCCATCTGGAAATAGCTAGCTGGGCAGCCACATGAAGTAGACTCTTGGGTACATAAAGAAGAGGACTAATAGGAGAGCAATGTTATTTGGCAGCCTGGTCTCTAAACCAAAAAGTGATGTCAATATTGGTCACATAATTATATAATGACCCAGTAGATGGGTGATCTGAATTAATCAGAGCACGAGTAGAGCATTTGCATGTCTGTAGACCTGGATTCTCTGATGCAGTTCCCTTACCATGTACCGGGTGGCCATGTGTCCATTTCACTCTGAAAAGTGGTGATGTAACCATGGGTGGTATCTTCCTTCCCACAAGTGAGACTTAACCATGCCCAGATGAATAATCTCAGCAGGTCTTAAAATTCCTGTACCTGGCAGTACTCAGTCAACTTAATTGAGCATCATTCAGGTTTTTTGTTTTGTTTTGAGAATAACGACATCATGGAGAAGAGATGTGATGTAAGGCCTATATTAAGTCCCAATATATGTGCTGCCGTGACATCTGGTGCAATCAGGAGGGACTCCTCTGGCCTAACTGCAAAATCCCCTCCGTACTCTATTCTGCGGGTGAGGTCTCCTAGCCAAACAGCCCTCCTTATCAAGGGGACCAGGCACAGTGCCTGCTTATTCCTAGGTAGTGGGCTTTAACTCCCTGCCGGTCTAAGGAATTACTCAAACAAGTCAATCATATCCTCCTGTGGAAACCAGAGGGCACTTCATCTTCTTGATACATCTACAGCCCCTGGTTTATCACTCTGTTCCTGAGCACAACCTTCATGTGGCCTCCCATGGCATGCAGTGTCTCACCCTCTGGGTTGTGAGTATATGTGACTAACAAACTGCTGTTGATCTCATCCGTCCAGTGTTGGGTATTGTTGGTCCACCTTATAACCCTAGGGCGGGAATCCCTCCCTCACCAACAGGATAAAGAGGAGGTGATTAAAGCAGAGTCAAAGTTAACAGTTCTTCTGAGCTGATGAAAACATTCCAGTGTTGCTTTCATAGCTTTCTGAGAATCAGTCTTCATAGTTTATGATAATTACTAATACTACTACTGATGCTACTATTACTGCTACTGGCTTTTATTTATTTATATGTCAGACACACGCATTATTCTATTTAATCCTTACCCTCATTTTACAGCTAAGGAAACTGAGATAGAGAGAGGTTAAAATAATTTGCACATGGTCATAGGGTTAGTAACTGGCAGTTTCAGGTGTAAACCTAACTGGTTGTTTACTTTGCTTGTCTTCTACCTTCAGAGCTTCTGTGCTTAACCACAGGATTATACCACCATCATCATTTGCTATAATCATTATAATTCTGGAGAGCCTCAAAATGATGGTTAGAACTCACAAAGAGTTGCTTAAAAACCACGGATAAATGGCAAACCACTTTAATTCAATTGAATTAATGAATACTTGAATTGTGACAAAATGCTGGATACAATATATGGTTGTTAAATTTAATTATTGATTTCTTATTAAGTGCACTTGTGTCTAGAGTTGGTAGGACATCCTACCAAGTCAAATAAAACTCCCAAGTAGAATCAGTAAATACATGTAAAGTGAAAGACTGTATGAAAGAATGAAACTAGTATTCTTGTTTAATAATGTACAAACTACTATCTAAATGGCCAAAAGTGCTCTAAAATTTATATAGAAAATATCGGCAAATGAGAATATAAAAATGCAAAAAATTAAAGATAAAAGGAAAACAATTGGTGTCATAGTCTCTAACATATTTTAAGATGATTCTAATTTTAAAACATTTTCTCCAGACACTCTTTTGAATTCCCCATCCCACTGTTTTATTTGGAATTTGAACTTTGTAACAAAGAGAATTTTTTTTCAGAGTCAGCAATTTCGAAAACAAAATAAGAGTTATTGCTTAGATGACCTGGTTTATTTCACACAGAACCAGGCAAATGGAGAATGAAAACTTCTGTTTCTTCACTTTTATAGATGGAAGATGCACCATGGGAAAGTTGGCCAGCTATATTTTTTGTCCTATACACACTTCATGGCCATGGCCACTTTTCCAACATTTCCTGAACTGGACCTACTTGCCTCTCTTTGGTATAGTCTACAGCAACTTATTTACTTCTTCAGGAGAAAAATATCGAGACAATTTGCTGTACATTCATGAATAACTAAAATAATGTGGGTGTGTGTTTACCCACTTGCTGTTGGTTGGCTGGTTCCATAGCCTTCTTGACCATGTGGCTTCTACTAACACTGTTGCCGTTCAGAGTAGAGAGTTTCCTCACTTCGTGTGTGGACAGGTCATGCACATGAGGCAATACTTGTGTGCAGAAGTAATTTTCAAGGTATATAACAACCAGTACAACACAGGCACCCACTGAACAGAAAGGACAATGGAGCGGAGGCCGGAGCCATTAACTATTTGCTAGATTATGGGGAGATCCAATGGGTCCAAAGGGAAAAGACAAAGTTACACATGGGAGGCAGCAGATATTTTTGAACTGGGTCAGAATTATTTCAATATTTTAACAAGAAATGTAGCTATACTTGTGTATTCTTAGTGCATATCATTCCTAAATATGTGTGTCTATTTATTATATAAATGTATACATATATATATATATATATTATGTAGGTTATAATGCATGTATTCACAGAACGGTTGAAGGGGCTTTTTAAGTATCTGGAATTTTCTTTACAACATTTATACACCAAAAGTCTCCTATGACTCCAGGATCTTATCTTAATTAGTTGTACACCAGAACTCTTTAGTGAGACACACTGACAGATGAGTGCTGATGAGGAAATTTATCCAAGATGTCATTATTTATTGTATAAGTTAATAGAAAGAAATTTTAAAATGTTTTGATGTGGCTCCTTTTGGGGGAGACCTTTTCTGGGATAAAGAAAGCGAATTAGTAAAAACTACCGATGTTCTTTTCATCTTCATCATAATTAATTCTACCTGTGCACCATTTTGGGTCCAGTTTCCTATACATATTTGTAATGTGGGTTTCATTTCCATAAAATGGGAACATAATAAATATAGGGTTTACTAACGATTGTTTTATGTGGCTGCCAATCTGCCAGTCGCATTCTTAATTATTGCCAGGAAACTAGGCATTTTCCAAACATATGTTTTAGATTTAAGACTAATATGTCATGTCAGCCCTCTCTACTGGACTGATGGGAGCCCAGTGGGACTTCAGAGTGTCTGCTTTAGTGGGTGACTTTTGGGGGTTAGCTAAAAGCCCTAATAGGAGGAGATAGAGCAAAGCATCAAAAGTTTCTGAGAGCAAATTCTACAAAGAAATACATCAAAGAGTTATGCTTTCATTATAAACTGATACTTTTACTAGACAAGGATAGAGATCGATCTTCCTTTGGAAGCCATGGAGTAAAGGAAACCAGACCCTAAGCTACATTAATGAACCTAATTGCAAGGCTCTTGTCTTCTTTGAACAACATTACCAGGAGTTTTGCCTCAAAAAAAAAAAAAAAAAAAGTATATGTGGCTTTTTCATTAGCCTGTGCAAACCTGGTATGTTCCATCAAAGAATTTATTCCATGACTTGGAAAAAAAGGAAACTGAAAATCAAAAAGATCTGGTCCAAATGAGCTAAATTTCTGAATGTTCCCCTCAAAAATGTTTTTCAAGTCCATGGAAATACCTTTTGGCAGTTTGAGTTTGCTCATCCAACACATACTTTGCTTATGACCCATAGTTCCCTGGTCTTGGCCAAAGAGCTCAGATACCTGTTAAATACACATGTAAGCATGAAAAAAATTATTATTGACATAAAAATATATCTTGTTGTTCCCGAATTGTTTTTTTAGAAAAAAAATATTTAGCATGTAATACCTCAATTCTGCCTTTGGATGTTCAAGTGCTATATCTATAGGGCTTAGAAGAGGTGGGCATTGAGTTCTGGGCATTGATCTTTTTCCCTAAGAAAAGTTGGGTAGTTTTCTATTAGATTTAATTATTTATTACCCTTTTGAGTTTTTTTTTAAATGAGTATTGTCATTAATTCATAGAATTCTGAATGCAGATATGTTTTATTTGAATATTTGGTTAAAGTGGGAATTATTCGAGCTCTGTGCTAGCAATGTCTTCATGTGGCGAGGTGACTTCTATAATGACAAGGTCAAACACAAAAATGAATACAGGACATTTGCTGGGCATCAGTTCCTATTCGAAACATTATGCTCTCTTCTTGAGAAATGGAGAATGATACACGCAGAGTTTACTTTTCCCCACCAAATGCATTGCAACTGCAGCCAACACTTTAGAAATGGTATGTGCATATATCAATACATAAAGATGACTCAATATTTAAAATGGAAGGAAACGTCAACATCTATAGCTGATCAAGCATACTCTGACGAGAAGAGAAAAATTGTATAATTGTAGAATAGCCTTAAGGCTCAAGACCAAGTAAAAAGCCTTGGAATTCAGTATTGTCATTATTTACTGTATATATGTTATTGTCTATTGAATACTATATACTCAGCTCAGTGTATTGAGCTGAAAACTAGGATTCATCAGTCTGATGAATTACACTTACATCTGATACTTGACTTTAATAAGCCACCCGAGATCATTTAATAAACAGTATGTGAGATAACTGATGATGATAATTGATGATGATTCAGTGCTTCACTCCTTTGGAAATAAGTATTGAGTTGAGAAATTTCAGGGGAAAATTAACATTTTATTTCAAATTTCTTTCTTAACAATTGGGACATTAGAAGAGGAAAACAAATGACTAGGAAAATATTTATTGGTAAAACTAGGGAATTTCAAAAGCTATCAGGTAACTAACCAATATGATTTTGTTCTCTTCCTTCTCCTCTTCCTCTTTCTTCACCTTCACTTTAGAATTTGGGACCTTTAATAGAAAGCATTTAGAAAATAAATCTCCTCAAATTACAATATTTACAAATAAAACCTAGCCTATCTGCCAACCTGCCTGAGGAATTTGGCAAAGCTCTGGGGTAGGTGTGTAGTTTTCTCCTGTGTCACTGCAAACACCAGTAGAGAAGGAAAAGTAACTTCTCCCTTAATTCATTGTTTCAGGTCTTGAAAGTATTTCCCAAGCATGCTTTTGTTAATAGGGTCAATTTATTGATTGGTTGATTTGCTCATTTGCTTAACAGTAAGGCTTTCCTTTAGCAAGTGTGACTAACTCTCAAATAATGTACTACTATTTAGAATTGTCACAATCCCAAATGGATAGAACACAGGCTTTGTGGGTTTGAATCTGTTAAGACCCTAGACAGGCTTTCTGATCTTTCTCATCCTTTGTGTTTTAATACGTAAAAAACACACTGTGTGTGGCAGTAGCTCCCCCAGAACTGCCACAAGGAGCAAACACGACAGTGTATGCAGAGTGGATGCACAGTGCCCGGCACTTGGGCAGCCTACAATAAATGGCAGTGATTCTGATAGCTGTGAATCCTTGCTTTGCCAATTAATCCTCCTGCACAAGGCACTGCTCCATGGGGTTGGTGCCTGACAACCTTGTTAGAGGAGTATTCTCCATCCAAAAGAAAATTGCCAGGGATGACACAAATCTTCTCCCACCGGATATATCTCCCTCAGGGTTTGTGAAACTTAAACCCAGCATGGACTGTGGATATGAGCTAAATTATTTTGTGATGAAATGTCCAGAATCAAAAATTCCTTTGACCCCAGAGCAACCCTGAGATAGCAAACATTTTAGAGGGAATTTGGCTGAATTTCAGAGTTCTGGGCATTGATTTTTGACTTCTTATCCAAGGACCACAAGCAGTTGAGGCCAGGATTGACCATCTGGATTGCATCATCTAACATTTGTTTGTATTTGTGCATTTTGTAGTATGCGCTCTTTACATCATCATGGTTGGGTAGGAATTCCCCTGAAATTTAAAAATTTAAATTATAGCAGCCACACTAAATTGTCTCCTAGCATTTATATTAAATTCAATTTTTTAGCTATTCAAAACTTATTCAATGGGCTTCCCTGGTGGCGCAGTGGTTGAGAGTCTGCCTGCCGATGCAGGGGACACGGGTTCGTGCCCCGGTCCGGGAGGATCCCACATGCCGCGGAGCGACTGGGCCTGTGAGCCATGGCCGCTGAGCCTGCGTGTCCAGAGCCTGTGCTCCGCATCGGGAGAGGCCACAACAGTGAGAGGCCCGCGTACCGCAAAAAAAAAAAAAAAAACTTACTCATTTTGTTATTCATTCAGTCATTAAGCTCTACCCATATAATTCTATTATTTTACCTGGAATAGCTATTTATCTCTGACCATCAAACTCTTACCAATCCTCAGGGCTCTTTCCTCCCAGATGTTTACAATAACCTCTCTACCAGAGGCAATATATCCCCTACCATAGCACCTTCATAGAATTCAGATGTCATGTGCTACCCACTACCTTGGATGACAGTTTTATATATGGTATGTTTTATATCTGCCCAAGAAGACCATAAGTTGCTTGAAGACAGGCGCCTATTATCTTTATATTTTCCGTAGTACAATACCTTGTACATAATTGGTTCTCAATAAATGTTCATGTGCTTCTGTGGTTCCCAAAAGGTTAGACAGTTATTGACAGCAAAGTGGTTTGTTTGTTTGTTTAAAAAAGAACACACTGTATTATTTCTGCCGTGTCCTGAAAGTAAAGATGAAAAAAATTCCTCTAATGCAGAAATTACAGATAGGTTCTTTCAGGGGAGGGATAGCAGAGGTAAAAACGTATTGTTCAGTTCTTCCTCCTCTTTTGCCATGAATGGTGTTTGGACGCATCTGTGATGTGTCCTGAACATGTCACCACACATCAGAGAATCCCTGGAGAGAAATGTGCCGTGAAATAAAGGCAGAAAGGATATTTCTTCTTTTCCTCTACTTTTGATAACAATCCCTAACTTTGAACATAGTCACTGTTTTGAATTCATTTTTCAGGTCTTTCCCCAGAGCCAAAAGGTTGTATAGATTTGGGATCCATCGGTGAACGGCTCCACAGGTTTTTTAAATAACAAAAATAAAAGATGCTGATTAAGAGGAGATTTTGAGGATTAAAAACACACAAACAAACAAACCAAACACAGGTGAGCCTGTGTCCACCCTCACAGGTCCATGAATGATGGCACAACTCATCCCTAAGACAGGCTTGGGCACAGGAGAGGGAAGACCCTGCAAAGGACGTACTGACGCAACTTCCCTGAAAATGAAGGAAAATATATCTTTAAAGGGAATACATTTCCAGAGAATATAAAAACTAATTTGATACTTACTGGTAGTTTTAAGATTAAAAAACAGATTAAGCACTTAGAGCAAATGAAAGGCAGGAGCATGGAGCCTCAAGAAAGAGGGGATAACTCTTAAGGAAGGACATTCCTTACAGTACTGATGGAATCTATTCAAATGGAAAGGAACTGAAGTAAATAATCATCTTTTTCCTTTTTGTAACTTATGTTACTCATTAAGATCAAATGGTGCCAACTTACACTGAGAAATATTGTTTGTTTGGCATATAAATGAATGAATCAATGAATGTATTACCTCATTTAATTCACACAACAATCCTGTTGTTAGGAATTATTGTCCCAATTATATGAGTAAGAAAACAGACCCATAAAGGTTAGATAAGGAGCCCAAGGACACACAGTGAATAAGGAGTAGAGCCAGATTTCCAACCCAGATCTTTTGATTCCAAGCTGAGCTTTTTGTTTAACAGGAAAATCATTGCTTCCCTTTTAAAAGATAAATCACTGTTGTTGGCAACATTGTGCGTTGGGTGGACAGATGATTCAAAGGCTTGTCCAGAGGAGTTCTGGATCCACCTTAAGACCTTTAGAATCAATCATCAGAATGGAAACAGTTTAATGACAGTCTGGGCAATGACCCCATTACGTCCAACAAACTGGGGAGAAAGCCTTCAGCTTGATTCACGGATTTAACTGTTGTTTCAGGCGAGGCCTGAAAGGAAAAGAGGTTTTGTCAATTATGTTTTAACAGAGTGACTAAGTTGTGAGCATTTCCAACGAAGTGTTTTTTTTTTTTTCTTCAGAGGTTAGTTTTACTAGCTTTGGAGACAATGACTCAGGCATCCTTTCCTGCTTTGCTCTCTAATTAGCAAGTCTGAGAGACATCATCTTCAGAAAGGGAGGGGAAATAGCCTTGATTTTGTGCAAATCCTCACTCACACCGTTCCCCTAAATGGACTTCTAGAAATGTTATCAAGCCGTTAAAGAAAGTTGATGAAAGGAGAAAGTACATGGCCTGTTACAACCAGCTTCCCGAGAAGCACGGGCCCGGCCCTCTGACACTATCTTTCAAAGGCTCCCAATGGTTTCAGACACACATATAATCAAACACCTATTTATTCCGTGACCCCCTGGAGTACCAGTCAAGTGCTGGTAGGTTGTAAGATATACAGTTTTATCACCGCTTTCCTAACACGTGAAGAGGACCACAACCAGAGCTCATGGTGAGGCAGAGACGGTCAGGAGAGGAGAAGGTGAAAGCAATTTTTCCAAATTGGCCCAAACAAGAGTTGTGCTATGCAATTTCTCTTTTAGTCTGAAAACATTATATTGTTTAAAAACCTTACCATCTGTTTTATAGGCTTTTGGAAGAAACTGCCTCGACGCTGCATCCCAGGTAAAGGAGAGCATCCCTGCTCCCGGGACTCCGGACGGGTGGGGACACCGCGGAGATGCGGACAAATGCCGCCGGGGAGCTGTGGCAGTCTGCAGAGGCGCTGTGTTAGTCAACCCCAGGAGAGATGGATTGTAGGGGCATTGAGGCTTCATCATCACCCAGGCATTTTCAACAGAGTAAAATTCCTGATTACAGAGGAATGTGACGAGGTTTGTTTTACACAGTTATCAAAAACTTCCAACATTTTAAGAGACTGAGCGCTGAATGTTACCCACTGGCAGAGTGTGGGATGATTGTACTGATGTGTAACCTCTCTTTAGAGCAATAAATGAGATGCTGTATAGAAATACTAAAACAGGATGAGCAATGGGGCCGCCCATCCGCCAGATGGCTCCCAGACTTGTTTTTGTTTTCTTTTTTGGCTTTAAGGGTTTTGAGGAAAAAAAAATTAGTTGCAAATATGTTGAAAATCAGAGTTCACATGAAAATGCAGATAGCTGGCTCCTCTTTTTAAACTGAGAGATCTAGCAACCTGGGGGAGGCCCACATTTCATCATGATGTCAGCAAACACCTGACGCTGAGAATCCATGAACCCTTAGAGGGACATGGAAGGGAGCGTTGGCCAACATCACGGTTCCCACAATTTCCCTACGTTAGCTTACTTAAGCCATCTAGGTACATGCCCTGTATTTTGTTTTGAAACCCCAGTAAATAAATGGAAGCCAATAACCCGACCCTCAAACCTGGAAGATATAACTTTCACTTAAGAAGCAGCAAGGCAGCAATTAAATAGCAATGTAACAGGGAATAAAACATTAGAGTGCGGTTTAAATCATTCTAGGCCTGCACCTTTAAAGTTTAGAATTACCTGCAAAATAAATTGGTTGGAATAAACATGTGTTACAAAAAGAGAAAAGAAATATGAGCATTCACCCCAGACCTTGCAAAAGGGCAACTGTAGAAAGGGGACTTTAGTTTTCCTTTCTCACTCTTTAAAAATTATCTCATTGTGAATCTTTTCACAAATAATAAAGTCATGATTAGCTTCAATTATCATACCCTGTCAATTTTGTCAAACCACCTTTTCCAAAAAAAAATTCTCTGGTCAGAGCCTTTAGTACTTTATTTATTTAATTTTTGTGGAGTATAGTTGATTTACAGTATTGTGTTGGTTTCAGGTGTACAGCAAAGTGAATCAGTTATACATATACATATATACACTCTTTTTAAGATTTTTTTCCCATGTGGGCCATTAGAGAGTATTGAGTAGAGGTCACTCTGCTATACAGTAGTCCTTATTAGTTATCTATTTCGTATATAGTAGTGTGTATATGCTAATCCCAGTCTCCCAATTTATCTCTCTTCCCCTTCCCCCCCGCCGGTAACCATAGGTTTGTTTTCTATGTCTGTGACACTATTTCTGTTTTGTAAATAAGTTCACTTGTACCATTGTTTTAGATTCTACATATAAATGATATCATATGATATTTGTCTTTCTCTGTCTGCCTTATTTCACTCAGTATGACAGTTTCTAGGTCCATCCATGTTGCTGCCAATGGCATTATTTTATTCTTTTTTATGGCTGAGTAATATCCCATTGTATATATGTACCACATCTTCTTTATCCATTCCTCTGTCGATGGACATTTAGGTTGCTTCCATGTCCTGGCTATTGTAAATAGTGCTGCAAGGTATAAGCCCAGGAGTGGGATTGCAGGATCATATGTTAGCTCTACGTTTAGTTTTTTAAGGAACCTCCATACTGTTCTCTGCAATGGTTGTACCAATTTACATTCCCACCAACAGTGTAGGAGGGTTCCCTTTTCTCCACACCCTCTCTGTCATTTATTGTTTGTAGATTTTGTGATGATGGTCATTCTGACCAGTGTGAGGTGATACCTCACTGCAGTTTTTTTTGCATTTCAAAGTAACTAATTCCAGTGGACATTTCAGACCTTAGCCTATCTGGGCATTCATCCACCTCTATGGAGATCTAGACCCTCTGTGGAGATCTAGATGTCCACTCTACAGCTCCACTTGGGCACCTCACCAGCATATTTATATGGAACCCTTGATTATCCCTCCAAACCTCCATCTGCACCAACATTCCCCATCTCAGTAAATGGCAACACCACCCCTCAGACTCATAAAGAAAGCTGGTCAACCTGATACCTCCCTTTCTTTTTACCTCTACATCCAGTCAACCCCCAAAATCTTGGTCTTGGTCTTCAGAAACAGCCTCTTCACTTCTTTCCCTAGTTCATCTCTTGCCATGCCCTCTCATCGGTCTTGACAGCCAGGTGACCCCTATAAACCAATAGCCTGATAATGACCAGCTCCACTTAGAACTCATCATAGCTGCCATTGCCTCTAGAACAGTTTAGAATTCTTAACATGGCCCTCGAGGCCTCACCTTGAGCCACTTTCCCCACAACTCACTTCACGTCAGCCATGATGGCTTTGTGGTTCCTTCTTATTGCAGCTCCTTCACACATGCTATTCCCTTTCCTGAGATGCTTGTCTCTCCTCCTCTCCCTCCCTGATCTGCACCCTTCACCTCACTAACTCCTCATTCTCTTTCAGGGCTCAGTTTAATGTCACTTCTTTAGTGAAGCCTTTCCCAGCCTCTATGAATATAAACCTCACAACACCTGGACTTTTCCATCATAGCACATATCTGCATTACAATTATCCAGTTGCTTATAAAATTTTGATATGTCTGTCTTCTTCTTTAATTGTAAGACCTATAAGTATGGAGAATGTCTGTCTTATGCACAAACACATTACAATATTCCCATCTGCCTGGCACATAGTGGGTGTTCATATGTTGAGTGAATGAATGAATAAGTATTACCTATCTGTCGGATATAAACCTTAAATGAAGAGGACCACCATGATTCAAGGCATACTGTTTTTAGGGATCCAAGACAGCAATAGAAACATGCAGGACAAATCATAATTCCAGACACTAAGCCATAGTGATGAAAAACGATGGCTAGGGAGTTTGGGACTGACATGTACACACTGCTATATTTGAAATGGATAACCAACAAGGACCTACTGTATAGCACAGGAAACTCGGCTCAATATTATGTAACAACCTAAATGGGAAAAGAATTTGAAAAAGAATAGATATATATATAACTGAATCACTTCGCTGTACACCTGAAACTAACACATTGTTAATCAACTATACATCAAAAAAAAAAATAAAAAGTTAAACAAAACACTCCATTTGCATGAATAACTAGTGAGATGATCATAATCACATACAGTGTCCTAATTAAAAAGGGCATATTCACTGCCTACAAAAATCACTGTAGGGAAATCATGTCTGTACATGAAAACTTTGATGTCTATATATTTTCTTAGCCTGTTTATTTTTGGCTCAGTAACATCAGATTTTAGTTTTATTTTGACTATTGTATTTCATGTGTGTCTGTCATAGGTTGGTGTTTCATATGTTGCTTGTTGTGGGGAAGAGCTAAATGATTCCAAACTAAGTTGGTTCAATATTAAAATCTCTCTCTCTATTAAGTCAAATGTATTGGTTAATCTAACAAAATATTGGTTGTTTAACACTTTCAAATAATTTTCAATTATAATTGCCTGGGGAGACTGGTTTTGTCCACAGAAACAGGTCATCTTTCTTCAATTATTCCTAAGAACTTTTATTTCATCCATGGATCTTCTGTAGTTCTTCTGATTGTTCAAAGATGTACACAGCCTTAGTAAGCACAGCAATATTTATTGAATGTGCACTCTGTGCCAGGTACTGTTCTAAGTGCTTTATATGTGTTTATCATTTAATCTAACAAATCTATGAAGTGGGCACTACTGCCAATATATTCCACATTTTACCATATGAGAAAACAGAGGCACAGAATGATAGGTAAGCCATCCAAGGTCATCAACTAGTAAGTCATGAAGCTAGGATCTGTACCCAGGCATTCTCTTTACAGGGCCTGCCTTACTCTCAACCTCTGTGTATGGCAATAGGTATTTAAATGAACACCTTATTTTTAACTTTAAATTTTGTTTCTATTCACTGTAACATTGCCATACATCTCCTTTAATTTTCATGGATATGTTTGGAAATTATGTCATAGAACAAGCTATCATTTTCATGTTAATGCAATGACTTTCTATGTCATGTAATTATCATTTAGAATTTTAGCTTTATGTTGCACATATGCTATAAATACGTCACCAGTTAGGTTGTTATCTGATCATTTATTCCAGTTACCTAACAACTTTAAAATGGGGAAGGTGATCATCTTTTTTGCTCTGCCTTCTTTTCTAACTCCATGATACGAAGGTTTATACAGGCTGTTTTATACGATCTATGACACCTCATTCTCCAGATGAGTCAAAGGTTCTTACCCAATAATTTTGAGATTTCCTGAGAAACCAAATGGCACTGAATTCTAGGCCTGTAACGCATGTCAGATTCTGCGGTTACCTTGTAACTTATCAAATTATTGTCACCCTAATCAACAGAACCTACAGAGAGAAAACTTTCTCCCTGGGTTGTTTTTCTGGTAGCTTGAAGACTGAAATAAAAGACAGTGTAAAAGTGTGCTTGAAGCAACATTTGCTTCATATATATTAAATGAATTCTCAAGGATGCACTGCCCTGTGTGAAGTCAAACCCACTGTGAAAGCAGAAAATGACCCTTTCTTAGAGCAAATTGACCCTTTCTTAGAGCAAAATCTCCTGCTTCCATCCCACCACTGAACTAGAGTCAAGACCCTGAGACCTGAGAGCTTCCTCGGTAGATAGATTCCCACCCCAAATGAGCCATGTACTCATGCAACCAAAGAACCAGAAGAGATCTCTGGGACCCTGGAGTTCCGCAGTTCCCAAGTGCTCCTGCAGCCAAGACTCCTTTTATCTCCTCTCCCACATCTCAGCTGTGGACCATGGCTTTGGAAAAAATTGTTCAATTGAACTGAATATGTTAAATATAATTAACTATATCTGCCAATGTTCTTCATCTAAGATCCATATAAATATGGATACATATATAGTCTGAGCTTCTGATCCAAGATCTTCACCCCACAATAACTTGAAATAATTACTAACCCAAGGCAAGGAAACTTGAGATTATGCAATCTTAGAAATAAAATTCAGAAATGCTCTTAGAACCTGACTGTTGTCTTCAAGGACGTTTAGGTCTGGAAAATGATGATATATCCAATCTGGTATTATACTGAAGACCATAGAGACATAGAGACCTACCCAAGACCAGACTACGGGGGAGACCAGAAACTACACATACAACGTAACCCAAGTCTAGCCAGCTCAGCAAGGTACAGGTCAAGTCATTTGGGAGAATATTTGCTCAAAGCTGAAATGGACTATTCTGCTGAAAACCTGCTACCAAGACCAATTTCATATCAGAAAATGAGAAACAACATCTAAAAGAAATTTGCAGGAGTTAGGTTTGCTGAGTATAATATGACACTCTGCGAAGAGGAGTGAGAATACAGAGAAGAGTCTGGACGTGGCTATGAACTTTCATGAAAAGTGGGGTAGATTAGGATTCAGCTGACAAAGACTAATGTAGGAGGTGAGAAATATTTAGAGTGAGTATTCATGTCTTTACAGAGGAGGAGGAAACCCAAGGAAAACAAATTACATCAGTTAAGTCTAACAGGTTAGAGATAAGAGAAGCAAAAGTGCCAAGGGAGATAAGGTAAACCCAAAGGGTTAAAGAGTATTAGGAGGGCAAATCTATCAGGAGGAAAGGATGATGAGAGAGAAATTGGAGCTTTTAATAAATGAGCAAGCGCCCAGAATTAATCACAACTCTGAAATATGCTGAGCTGCTGAACTCATTTTTTAAGTCAGCCCTTGAAAAAAAAAACAAAAACAAAAAGGTAAGAAAAAGAAGAAGTATGGTGAATTTGAAAGGAATGAAGGTCTTAGGAAAAATGCCACTGACATAAAACAGAAAAGGATTATCCATGTGCACGAGCCCGCATGAAATCAGCCCATCCCCTTTCTCTTTAATGGCAGTGGTAACTACAAGACGATATAAAACAATGAAGAAACAAGTGCTAGGTTTACTCAAGCAACTGGTTATTACTAGTTCCCAAGTTAAACTGTTTGATTGAATCAAGCCTTTTCTAGGGGTTAGAGATGCTAATTTTAGACCTAGAACAAACCTCTAAAGATATTTTGGTCCAGTCCTTTAAATTTTGGACAAGTAAACTCTCACTCCCATTTTAGAAATGAAGTAACAGTGGTCACAGAGATAGTTAGTAGGTGATGGAATTGAGACTAAAATCAAAGAGCTCTACTCTCAGGCAGAACTTTCTGGATTTCAAACTGATTGCTATTAAAAACTATCACTTATAACAAAGTGAATCAGCTATGCATATACATATATCCCCATATCTCCTCCCTCTTGCATCTCCATTGTAAAGCAATTATACTCCAATAAAGATGTTAAAAAAAAACAAAACAACTATCACTTATTGGGTCCCCACCATGGGCCAGTACTGAGCACACTGCAGTACAAGAAATCCACTCAACAATCTTGTGACTAATATGTCCTACTCCCTTACAATGAGGAAACTGAGAACTAGGGAAAATGAATAAATGTCCAACTTTACAGTTGGTATGTGAAAATGTACTAGTTACTGTTGTCTGGAAGCCTAATACAGAGATACATTCTGTTTTGAGATATCTTACTAAGTGAAAGAAGAGCTTTAAAAAAAAAGAGAGAGGTTATTCACCTTTCAAGAAGTTCACAGAAAAGCAATGACCATAGCATTCCTTGGTTCCTTCAAATATCTTAATATCTGTAGCTATTAAGTTCCCTGCAATTTTATTATTTAACAATGCTAAGAAGACAAATGGAAACAGTGGCATCACCACATTACATTTCAATTACAAATCAATAAGCTCAAATGTGATTATCCTCAACTTTTCAGGAATACATCTATTTCAAACAAAATAAGACCCACCTGTGGAAACTAGAATCAAAGAGAAAGTGACACTGTGATTCTGCACTTTCTGGGGAGAGTTCCAGCTATGCTCCCAGGCAAACAAAAGGACCCAGTGAGGAAAGAGACAGAGCTAGGACCTTCACATCACGTGGAGCAGGAAGTTTACTGGGGGATTCTTTGCTACCATCATGGCGATGCAGGAGTCACCTGAAACGTAGCAGCCACTACATCCCACTAGTCACCTGGCTGTCAACTTGCCAACCACAATTCCCTTTCTCCAGCTCAGAAAAACAGGATATTACACTTCTTGGAACGATGAGGAAAGAATCCAGGCATGGGATGAAAAGAAATATTTATTTCTTGAACACCTTCCTCACTGCACAGGAAAGAAATGGCCTGACAATATCTTTATTTATTTATTTTTTTTTGTGGTATGCGGGCCTCTCACTGGTGTGGCCTCTCCCATTGCGGAGCACAGGCTCCGGACGCGCAGGCTCAGCCGCCATGGCTCACGGGCCCAGATGCTCTGCGGCACATGGGATCCTCCCGGACCGGGGCATGAACCCGTGTCCCCTGCATCGGCAGGCCGACTCTCAACCACTGCGCCACCAGGGAAGCCCCTGACAATAACTTTAATAATAAGATACTTTACCCACTAGTAAGTTTCTAAACTCATTTTCGCCAAGAAGCACACACACTTAATTATCCTTACATATTGCTTTGTATCTTCTAAGTAATTTGCTTCTAAAGCAGCCAAACTAAGGTGTAAGCAGGCAGGCTCTGGAGGTGAAGGGTCCTGGCTTTACTCGGTCAAGTCTTCTCTCAGACCCCAGTTTCCTCATATGTAGAATGAAAATAATAATGCTACTTAGTTCATGATCATCATAAGAATTCAATGACATGAAACACATAGGATCCTCAGATGGTGTGCACACAAAGGTCTTAAGCATGATACCTGGCAGAGGGTAAATGTTCAATATACAATAGAAATTATTATAATCATTTTAAAATTAATTTAGCAGCCCACACCAATCCACAAACAAAATATGCTTTTCCCTCTTAAGGATCATTTAAATTCTCCTTTTTTCTTCTCAGTTAAATAAAATTCTCATTTTCTTTGGTAAAGCAGTTAAATGTATGCGATATCTGTTTTGCATGTTTTTGAGAAGAAAGTATTACAAATATAGTTGATAGAGGGATACCACAAGTGTAGACCAAGACATGTCTAGCATCTTTAACTGGGCAACCGACTAAACTCACGCTCCATCCTCAGTGCTTCTTTGAGTACAAGCATTTCTAATCTAATCTAGTCCTAAAAAGAGAGTAATTGTCTAAGCAATGGCTTTCTTGGTGTGTTATGCTGACACTGGGAGATATAAACAACTAACATAGTGCTAAGCCTGATTGGTGGCTAAACCATGTCTGAACCTGGGCTTGAGTTTCATAGAAAACAGGGGATGTTTCCCAAGCCTTTTGGAGAAATGGGTGCAGATCACCAGAAATTCAGCACAAACTGTGGAGTTGAACATTATTAGTGTGAGCAAATGAATGAGCATAATAAAAATGTAATTGCTATATATAAGCAATTTGACTCCACTTCTCTGTCTTCATTACAAATCTTTCAAGGAAACAACATTGCCTCTTAATTTCGGCAGACTAGCATCTTAAAAGCAAATGCCTTCTGCCTCTGAGATATTTTGGAGAATGAAGCCATGAACCCATCCAATGCTTATGTAATGCATGGGTATTTGACATTTGCCAAGCCCTCTGCCAGGGAAATCCAGACACTTACAGCCAAAAAGTTAACAGCAAAAGAAGGCAAGGAACTCTGGAAAGTGATTAGGGAAAGAAATAATGACTAAATACCCAACTCAGTAGAACGTAGCAGGCTCACTGGGGGACTTTTGAAAGGAAGGAGGGTGAGGATGTACAAACCCACCGTACGTCTTGTCTAAGAACACTATGGTGTCATCAGAGGATGAGTTTTAGTATTACTCAGAAAGATAATAAATGTGCCTCCCTGGAGCAGATACCATTGCTAAAGCTGATTTTCCATCATTAAAGTATTTATGATGACACAAGATTTAAATTTGTTCAGCCTCAAAGCTGGCACTGTGGTCTCACCGAGCCAGTTGGGAATCCTCTGAGCCCATGCCATATCTTACTCCCACCAGCCTTTGCTTCTCCCTCTTGCTGCTCTTTGTGTACACAGTGTTATTGTATCCCTTGCTGCGGGCCTAACAAGTTTACAACTTCTTTAAAATTCATCTAAATATGACAAATGAAGCTAGAATTTAGAAACACATTCACCAAATATTGTGCTGATTTTTAGGATGGCAACCCGCACTCTCTTCTGTCTTAGTGTTTCCTCCCATACAGATTTGGGTTCACTCTAATCTAAGAGGAAAAGGTAGACAGCTTTTTAATTTAATTTTTAGGGTCTAATTAAGGATTGGTCACCATAGAGTGTTCTATGGTGTTTAGTTACTAAGGACAGAAATACAACTGCCTGTGAAAAGTCCACGTAGTATACAGATGGTGTTCTGAGAAATCTTAGGCTAACATATAATCTTTCCCTTTGGTTATCCCATTGGGATTATTGAATGTAGATCTGATTTTCAAGAGGCAACTGTTCAGACAGGATTTCCATAACCCAGGCTCTCTGCCCCAGCTGACCATCAGTGACATGAAAAATTCCTCAGCAAAGTTCAGTGTGATTCTAGGCCAGAGACCAAACATAATTCCTTCTTCTCTTCACCACTCCTATTTAAAAATGTAAGCTTATGAGTGCTTGGTTATCCTCTACAAGAATGTTCTTGCCGTCCCCCCTTGGTGCCCTGCCCTCCTGCCTGCGCGGTGGCAGCTGAAGCCAGGTCCTGCACCTCTGTCCTCACACAGGCCCCGCTCTTTCCTCAGCCATTTGCTTTTCTGGAATCTCCTCCCTGACTCGGTCCCCCCGACCAAGATTGCTGTTATCAGGACTCAAATACCAGTCACTCCCCTATGAAGTAAGAAGAGATACCTTAGCAGCCCCAGCGAGGCAGGAAAATGCTGGCATCTCATCAGTTTTCAGGGTTAGAATTTCACTGTCAAGCTCACTATCTGCCCTTCCCTCCCAGATAAACAGGAGACGGAGGCTCACAGCACATTCCTTTCACGCTCACTAATTCCCAAAGACCACTCTTCGGTCGGACACCAGAGGATCTCTGAATCCTGTTGCTCAGGTCGTGCCTCTGGTAGAAATCAGAAAACGTCCTTCCTGTCCTCTCAGCTGGGATGCTGTGGGCAAATCAATAGCCTTGTCAGTTAATATTCAGGACTGGGCATTTTACACTCATAAGAAACCATAGGTACAATTCAAGTTATTTAATAATAGGATATACCTTGGAGATTCACATGCATATGAATCCTACTGCTAGAATTTCTAGTCTAAAGCAACAACAGTAAATGTACTTATCTTATTCAGAAGTTTAAAATGATGTTTTTAAAAGTAAATAAAATTCAGGAGTTAAAATCTTCCATCTCACCCAAATTGGCTTTAGACAACTTGCCAACATTGTCATATTCCATGGGTTTTCCCCCTTTTGTTAAGTTAAATTCTACTCTCAGAATGCTTACTCAACACCATCAAAAAATCATCCTTTAAATTGATCAGACACCTTGATTCTCTCCTCTCCAAAGTCTCCTGCCAAAGACAAGGGGAGTCATAAATGTGGAATGGAGGTGGGTGTCTGCCTACAATGTCTGCTTTTCTCTTCAGTGTCTTCCCAGCATCTTGGATAAGATTCTTTTCTGAAAACCTCCCATGCCATTGTGCTCACCATGAATCTTCTCCATCTTCTTTGATCATCAGTTTGTTCTCACCCCATAAGTGTAGATATTCTTCTCCTTGGCCCTCATCTCATCTGTGCTGGAACTTTCCCTTACATCAAACATCATTTGAATTTTCTATCAGCTTCTCTGGATCCACAGGTCAAACGAATCTCACATTCTTCACGCTTCTACCCAACTTTTCCTCCTCCTGATTTCCTTCTTTATTCTCCTAGAGCCTCCTATCCAGGCTCTAAACTTTAGAACTATCTTGGACTTAACATTTCTCTCCCTCTGTTTCACCTCTAATCACTGCCACATTCCTTTTTTTTCTACGTCCTCAATGTCCTTCTCATTTTCTCTTAAGTTCATACCATCTCCACTCTCATTAGGAAGTCATTCATTATCTCTCTCCTGACCTGCTATAAGTGCTTTCTGGCAGGTCTCCCCACTTCCAGGCTCTTACTTCTCTCCACCTCACTCGTTAGGAACTTCCTGATGCCTGGCGCTATTCTTGCCCTTGTTCTGCTCAAATGCTTTTGTTGTTTCCCCATTCTCTATGGGAAAAAAAGTTGAAAGTCTTGTTCCTGACAAATGTGACCCACTGAGGTATTTTTTTCCAATCTATATAGCACTTCATTTTTCATCCTATTAAACCTTTTTACCTAGCCCCTTTTTTTTTCAGTCTGAAGGAATTCCAAGTACTTAAAGATACACAGCTCTCAACTTTGCTTGGCCAAACTTACCCCAACAAAAAGCCTCTTTCCTTCTCTGCCTATTCTTCCCTTCCATACCCGAATGCCATGAATTAACCCCTGATTTCTCAGATGGAAGATAATCTTTTTATCCTCTATTCGCCACAATGCATTGTACTTCCATTATGGTAGCGTATAGTAGGAAGGGATTCTTTGAACTGTAGTAACTCATTTGCCCATTTAATCACATCTTCCACATCACCAACTTGAGAGTAAGGGTTTGTCTTTGCATATATCCACAGTAGCCAGTAAAAAGCCATGAATTCAGTAGAAAATACTTGAGATGAACAAATGCATCACCTGAACATGCAAATCTCCTCACACATAAAGGACATTTTGCCTGGTCCGTAAAGCCTCAACATTTAAATAAAGTAGTATTTCTTGCAATATGTACCTCTGTTTTTTCTTCCTCAAATATGGTATAGTGAGTGTACGAATGGGAAAAGGAGATGAAGTTAAGAAACATGCCTTCAGCAATCCTGAATGAAAGAACTATCTACTCCTAGTCTTAACCATTAAATGTTGTTGCTTCATTTCACTCTGTAGAAGGCAGACTAATGACTCCCCAAGGATGTCCCCACCCTATTCCCAGAACCCATGAATATGTTAGGTTATAGTCAAAAGGGACTTAGCAGTTGTGATTAAGTTTACTAATTAGATGACCTTAAAATAGGGAGATTATTCCAGATTATCTACATGGGTCAGTGTAATCCCATGAACGCTTAAATACAGAAAAAGTGGTTAGTCAGAGTCAGAGAGATGTGGTAGAAGAAGAGGCAGGAGAGATGCCAAGTGTGAGAAGGAGTCAAACCACTATTTCTTTGAAATAGAAGGAAAGGGGCCATAAGCATCCAGAAGCTGGGAACAGCCCTCAGCTGACAGCCAGGTTTCAGCTCCTCAGTCTTACAATCACAAGGAACTGATTTTTACCAACAACCAGAATGAACAAGGAAACAGATTCTGCCCTGGAGCCCTCAGAAAGAAGTGCAGTCCTGGTTAACACCTAGTTTTTACCCTCATGAGATCCATATCAGACTTCTGGCTTACAAAACTTTGAGATAATACGATGAATTATTTTAAGCCACAGTTTGTGGAAATTTGTTAAAACAGTAACAGAAAACTCCTGTATCCTCCAAGTGGCTATTCAGATATGCCTGACCTATGGTAGGTCGAAGTGGATAAAACTAAGAACAGAGTGTGCATACTTGTTGAATTAGAAGGCTAACGGCATGCTTGGTTATCTTTTGATATGAAACCATTCCAAAGCATTATAAGTAATGTGGTTTATTCATTCTCCTTTTTAGTCAATCACTCTTTCTACAAGCATTTCCCAATTGTCTACACTCACAGTATAATTTTTCTTAGAGTTTGTGTTTGTGGTTCAATTTCATCACTAGCCATAACATATAACCTGGAAAATGGCAGGCACTCAATAAATATTTAATGAATAAGACTAAGTGTGACTCTGTCATTCAAACTCTCTCTACCTGAAGTTCTTCACTGGTAAGATATGGATGGTAATTTATCTAATTTACAGGGTGGACTCAAAGACATATGCCTAAGAAATTTTTAGAAAATGGGTCATTATTAATTCCCAAATATTATTTTTAAGATCTAAATCTTGATCCTTTTATGCCTTAACTTATGTATTCATCTTTGCACTTTCCTCTAGGATCTCTCATTTCACACAATAGCTTTTGTAAAGGACTATTATTATCTGGTTTCTTTCTGGCTCAAAATTCTCTAGTAGCTCTCCACTGCCTTTAGGGTCAAGTCCAAATTCCTCAATCTGGCATGCATAGTCTCACAGCATGCCTATCCAAAGAATCTCCTCTCCCAGTACTTCCCAGCCTAGCCTGTACTCCCTCCCTCAATGCAGTCTCTACTCAAGTAAGGCTCCCCTCTGATCCTAAAAATGCCCCATTCACCCTACATAAAGTCTTTGATCTTGTGCTACCAGGTCTGCAGTGTCCCTGTCCTTTCTTTTCAATCCATCCTATCCCTCAGAAAGAGTCTTATATCTCCCTTCTAATAGGACTTTCCTAAATATACCAACTCAGACTAACTCCCCACTCCCAGATGTTGATCCTCATCTTGTTATAATAATCATTTGGCTCCAGGTCTTTATTCCTACTTATTTCATATTGGTTGGTATCCCTTCCTAGCTGGATCACAGAGAAAAGTATTTACAATTTGTGATTTTTAATATCTGCAGCACCACACCCCACCTTGGCAATAATTCTGTGTTCAGAATAAATGTTGAGAAAAATCACGAACATACAGAGTGTTTACTATGATCTAAAAATCATTATTTACAATAATGATCTAAAAATCAATATTTATAATAGCCAGGACATGAAAGCAACCTAAATTTTCATCAACCGAGGAATGGATAAAGAAGATGTGGTACATATATACAATGGAATATTACTCAGCCATAAAAAAGAATGAAATAATGTCATTTGCAGCAACATGGATGGACCTAGTGATTATCATACTAAGTGAAGTAAGCCAGACAGAGAAAGACGAATATCATATGATATCACTTATATGTGGAACCTAAAAAAATGGTACAAATGAACTTATTTACAAAACAGAAATAGAGTCACAGACATAGAAAACAATCTTATAGTTATGAGGGGGAAAGGGTGGGGAGGGATAAATTGGGAGTTTGCGATTGACATAAACTCACTACTATATTTAAAGTAGGTAACTAATGAGAATCTACTGTATAGCACAGGGAACTCTACTCAACACTCTGTAATGACCTATATGGGAAAAAAATCTAAAAAAGAGCGAATGCACGAATATGTAAAACTGATTCATTTTGCTGTACACCTGAAACTAACACAACATTGTAAATCAACTATACTCCAATACAAATCTTAAAAAATAAATAAATAAAAAATAAAAATTATTATAAGTGCTCTACAAATTTTATCTCATGCAAAGTCAAAACAATCCTGCACTTGTAGGTATTGTTTTGTCTCTGTCTTACAGATAGGAAACTAAGGCCCAGAAGCTCAATATCTAATTATTTATATGCTTTTTAAAAAACAAAAAAGAAATACAGTTCACATTGATGTACAATACTATGTTCCTTTCAGGTGCACTACATAATAATTTGACATTTGCATACATTGTGAAATGATCACCACGATACAGCTAGTAACTGTCTTCCCTGTACCAAGTTATTACTATTCCTTATGCTGTATATTACATCCTTGTGACTTAATTATTATATAACTCGACATTTATACCTCTTAATCTCCTTCATCTATTTTGCCCACCCCTTCACTCTCCCTTCTGGCAACCACCTGTTTGTTCTTTGTATCTACAAGTTGCTTTTGCTTGTTTATTTGTTTTGCTTTCATATTCCACATACAAGTGAGATAATCTGGCATCTGTCTGTCTCTGTCTGACTTATTTCACTTGGCATAATACCCTCTATATCCATTGATGTCATTGCAAATAGCAAGATTTCATGTTTCCATGGCTGAGTAACATTCCATCGTGTGTGTGTGTGTGTGTGTGTGTGTGTGTGTGTGTGTAAAACATTTTCTTTATCCATACTTCTATCAGTGGACACTTAGGTGGCTTCCATATAGTGGCTATTGTAAAGAATGTTGCAATGAACACTGGAGTGCATATTAGTGTTTTGTTTTCTTTGGATAAATACCCACAAGTGAAATTACTGGATTATATGCCAGTTCTATTTTTAATTTTTTGAGGAAACTCCATACTGTCTTCCATAGTGGCTGCACCAATTTACATCCCACCGACAGTGCACAAGGACTCCCTTTTCTCCACACCTAGCCAATGTTTGTTAGTTGTTATCTTTTTGATATCCCAGATACATGTATCTCTTCTTTGAAAAAATATCTATTCATATCCTCTGCCTATTCTTTAATTGAGTTGTTTGTTTTTTCAATGTTGAGTTGTATGAGTTCTTTGCATATTTTGGATATTAATCCCTTATTGGATATATCATTTGCAAAAATCTTCTTCCATTCAGCAAGCTGCCTCTTCATTTTGTTGATAGTTTCCTTCACTATACAAAATCTTTTTAGTTTGATGCAGTCCAACTTGTTTATTTTTGCTTTTGTTTCTCGTGCCTGAGAAGACATATCCAAAAATATTGCTAAGACCAGTGTTGAAAAGCATACTGCCTGTCTTTTCTTCTGGGAGTTTTATGGTTTCAGGTCTTACATTTAAGTCTTTAATCCATTTTGAGTTTATCTTTCTATATGTTGTGAGAAAGTTGTCAAATTTGATTCTTTTGCATGTAGCTGTCCAGTTTTCCCAACATCATTTATTGAAGAGTCTGTCTTTTCCCCATTGTATAGTCTTACCTCCTTTGTCATAGATCAATTGACCGTATAAGTGTGGGTTCAATTCTGTGTTATCTATTCTGTTACATTGATATATGTGTCTATTTTGGTGCTAGTACCATACTGTTTTGATAACTGTAACTTTGTATAGTATAAAACCAGGGAGTGTGATACATCAGGCATTGTCCTTCCTACTCAAGATTGCTTTTTGCTATTAGGGGGTCTTTTGTGTTTCCAAACAAATTTTAGAGTTATTTGTTCTAGTTCTCTGAAAAGGCCATTGATATTTCAATTAGGACTGCATTAAATCTGTAGATTGCCTTGGTACCATGGTCATTTTAACACTATTAATTCTTTCAGTCCACAAGCACAATATATCTTTCCATTTATGTGTGTCATCTTCAATTTCTTTCATCGATGTCTTATAGTTTTCTGAGTACAAGTCTTTTACCTTCTTGGTTACGTTTATTCCTTGGTATATTATTTTTGATGCAATCGTAAATGGGATTGCTTTCTTAATTTCTCTTTCTGCTGGTTCATTATTAGTGTATAGAAACACAACATATTTCTATATTTTAAGTTTGTATGCTGCAACTTTACTAAATTCATTTATTAGTTCTAATAGCTTTTTGGTGGCATCTATAGAATTTTCTATATATAGTATCACATCATCTGCAAACAGTGACAGTTTTGCTTCTTCCCTTCCAAAGTATATTCTTTTTATTTCTTTTGCTTTGTCTAATTGCTGTGGCTAGGACTTCTAATACTATGTTGAATAAAAGTGAGCATCCTTGTCTTGTTCCGGATCTTAGAGGAAAAGCTTTTAGCTTTTCTCTGTTGAGTATGATGTTGGCTGTGATTTTGTCATTATGGCCTTTACTATGTAGAGGTATATTCTCTCTATACTCACTTTGTGGAAAGTTTTTATCATAAGTGGATTTTAAATTTTGTCAAAATGTTTTTCTGCATTTATTGTGATACTCATAGGATTTTTAATCTTCAGCCTGTTAGTGTGGTATGTCACATTGATTGATTTTCAGATACTGAACCATCCTTGCCTCCCTGGGATAAATCCCACTTCATTATGGTATACGATACTTTTAATGTATTGTTTAATTTGGTTTGCTAGCATTTTGTCGAGGATTTTTTCATCTATGTTCATCAGTAATAGTGGCCTGTAATTTTCTTTTTCTGCGATACCTTGTCTGGTTTTGGTATCAGGGTGACGCTGGCTATAGTGCTCATCTCCACTTCACTTCGTTCTTCGTCTAGGGGTTTGTCTTGTTCCTTCGTTTGGAACATATTCCTCTGTCTCCTCATTTTGCCAAATTCTTTGTGTTTATTTCTATGTATTATGTAGGTCAGTTATATCTCCTGATCTTGGAGAAGCGGCCTTATACAGGAGATGTCCTATGCATCTTGGCAGTACACACCCCTCTTTCTGTCAGAGCTCTATGTCTAGGGGTGCAGCCTATGTGGGCTGCATGGGTCCTTCTGTGGTGATGGGATGGCTACTGTGGGTGTGCTTGTCAGCAGGGTTGACCCGTGGTCCCGTTGGTTGCCAGGCCTTTTCTCATGGAGTGGCTGCTAGCCTGCTGTGCAGTGCAGCAATGTTCTGGTGCGGCTGGCTGTGGGGCCTGGCTTGCCGTGAGGTTGCTTTCAGCCCTGTGGTAGGGTGGGTAAGCCCCCAGCACTAGTAGGCTTGAGGGAGGACTCCAAAATGGCTCCTGCCAGCACCAGTGTCCTTGTGGTACGCGAGCTTCTACAAACTGCTGCTGTCTGCTTCTCTGTGCCCAGGAGGAGTCCTGGTTGCCTCCTGCTTCTCCAGGAGGCTCCCCAAGATCAGCAAGTGCAGCTGACCCAAGGTCTTTTCAAATTACTGTCTCTGTGTGAGGCCTTGGAGTATGTGAAGTCTGGGGCACACCCTTTAAGAGCGGAGCCTCTGTTTCCTGCAGCTCTCTGGCTCTCCCATATGCAAGCCCTTCTGGTGTACACAAAGGCAGACATGCATTAAGCCAGACGCTCTGGGTACTTGTCTTTGCAGTGCAGGACTCCTGGGCTGGGGAGGCCAGTGTAGGTCTTGGAACACTTGCTCCTTGAGGAGAATATCTGCAGTTGTGGTTATATGTTTGTGAGTCATCTGTCTGTGCGTGTGGGTCTTGACTATATTGTGTCTCTGTCCCTCTTACCCATCTCATAGTGGTTCCTTCTTTTTATCATGAGTTGTGGGAAATGTTTTCTGCCAGCTTTCAAATAGTTCTCGTAGATGGTTGTTCTGTAAATAGTCGTAATTTTGGTGGACCCGTGGGAGGAGGTGAGCCTGAGTTCTTCCTACTCTGCAACTTGGCCATATCCTACTCAATATTTATTTGTTGTAGGAATTAAGAAACTATGAAAGTAGTCTATAAAATGTAAAATGATTGGAATCTGTAAAATGATTGATGATTAGACTATAATGTAGTTTATTTTAAGAGAAAATCATGCTTGGGAGGTTTGAGTTTGTTTTATTTTTACATAATGGAGGGTAGTATATGTTTAACAAATAATAGCAAATCAAGAAGACTATGCAACATACATCTTTTAATAATAAAGTGAGGTTGAATAAATAATCAATGGCACAAGTCCCAAATACTCTTGTGTGGATTTCAGATTATATCCATTACAACAAGCTACCCTCCCCAGGCTAAAAAAGAGACTGAATTTTAGTTATGTTCGGCAGAAATGTAGAGTTGTAATCGCTCTCTGTTTCACTGTAATCTTCATTTTACCAGGTTCCTAATCCTTTGCCCTATGGAGTTATGTAGAGATTTTTTGTTTCTGTTGTTGTTGTCATTGTTGGTGTTGATGGTGGTGGTATCTACTTTATCTCAAAAACCACTGCAAAGCTCTAAGAAAAGCCCCTGTGGACACTGATGTTCTGGAAGAAAATTCAGCCCACTCCAGAGCTAAGACTTTTCATGCAAGGACTCACAAGAGCTTCACACAAGTTATGTTAATACTAGTGAGTCTTCCCAAATGCATGTCTGAAACAACCATTGTCCGCAACAATTAAGGAACTAGCACAAAATATACAAAATCCAACTTCTGGCTCCTTGAATAATGTTTACATTGTTGCCATCAACCAGGTGATAATTCTCAGCTCAGAACTCTTTGTCAGTTACCTTGCACTTTTAAATGATTTATTCACACTGAGATTAATTTATAAGCTCCATCTAGCTCATCAGGCGATAATAAAAATAGACTGTCTCAAAAGCAGTTTAAGTAAAGGTCAAGGAAATCTTAGAAATTTAGCTTTACTGAATCAAAGCAGCTGTACAAGCTTTTCCAATCAGGATGACAAAAGTGTTATCTGCAGTCCCGGGCCCCTCCCGGACCCTTTCTATTCTTATCTCCTGTGCCATTCACCACTGGGAGAAGCACAGGACCTGGTATAAATTCTATGGTGGAACATTGTTTTCAATTAAAGATAAACAAAAACATATTCCTTCCAGATGGGGATACTTGATTCTTCCTATTTTTCCATGTGAGAAATGAGGCAGAAAGATCCCGTAGTTCTTCTGAAATGTCATGAGTGTTTTACTGGGATTGGCAGGCCTCCACTCTGAAACAAGGACTGCCAGGGCCAGTGGCAATTCGCTGCCCTCCCTCTTTCCTGGCATCTAACTCACCAGCAGTCACATAAGGACACATTGCTCTTTCTACAGCTTGCTGGGCAAGGTACGGCAGCGGTCTTACGAAGATAAAAGAGATTATCAACTTGCCAACATAGAATCTTCTGCCAACTTTTAAAGAGACGTGAAGAGGAGGAAGAAAGAATAACAAATTATGAACTAATGGGAACCCACTTAATATAAAAAACATAGTGAACCCTCTTCCTCCACACAGATAGATGGTTTTGCCTTGGGGGCAGATTTAATATTCTGTGGTGCGTAAGACCTAGTCGATTTGGATACTGTGGCTTCTCGGTGAACCCACTGTTTAGTGCTTGAAGTTGAGTGTCACAAATTGGCCAGCCTGAACTCATCTATATTTTGGCTTTAGCCAGTTTTTTTCAATAATTTCGCTGCTCTATGTATTTCCTTTGTGATGGGGACCCTTAGTGAAAACAGACAAAAGGCACTTTAGATCAAATGTGACCCTCAGTCTTCATGTTAGCCTTCATCCGAAACAGATCCCAGAACTTGGAATATTGGCACAACATTTCCTTCAGCTGCATAAAAGTGTAGTGGAGAGGAACAAGCAAAAGACCAGCCTAGGTAATAGTGTGCAACAAGGGAGAAGATGGAAAAGGCTAGCAGAGGTTTGAGATATAAAAGCCCACATTGTCAGCAGAACGTATTGAGACATATTTTCTGCCTGAAACAATAACAATCATAAATGAACTATTGTTAACACAAAAATACCAAATACTGGTAAGAGCTGTCATTTTGGTTTTCTTTACACATGATAAATTACATTTGCAAATTAGTGTCTGATCTGAGATGACATGGAACAAATGGTAATATTTACATTCTGCACATTATCCTTGTCAGATTAAGCTGCAGTTGGCCAGTGTGGATATAAAGAGGCCTTGGGAGGCTTGTCTGCTAAACCAGCATGTAAATTGTCTCTAAGCCATCCACCGTCTACATGTATTATCTCCTCAAACCAGTAACAGCCGTCCCATTTGCATGTCAGTTTTGCCAAGTTAGGGTAACTTTACCAGGTGAAGAGAAATCCCTCCAAGAAAGTACTTCAAAGCAGATTAAGGGCCACACGACACATTTTGTAAGAAGTTGTCAAAGGCTTCCTATTTCTTTAGTAGTTTAAGAGGAAAGGAGGCAGAGGAAGGAAGTCGCATTTAAGTGCCCACAAAGCAGTTATGCCTCAAGGTGAGTCAGGTTACCCCATTTTATCCTCACAAATTCACCTCTAATATAGGCAACATTATACCCATTTTACAGATATGAACATTGAAGTTCGAAGACATTTAGTTATTTGCTGGTACAGTTAGTGAGGACAGAGTATTTGAATCAGGGGTAGCTGATGCTGAAACCTTGTACCGTGTCATTCTGACACTGGCCTTAACTAGAAATGTCTGAACAGGGTGGCAGGTCCCAGGGGGTTCTGGAGAGTGTAGCCTTAAAAAAAAGAACATCGGGTTCCTATTGCCCCATCACTTTATATTGCAGAAATGTGGTTCAGGGGGAGGGGTATGTAGAAACACTGCTAAGCTCCTTCACAGGATACAGAGCTGACAACAAACTTCCCACCTATTTTCATCATAAATAACCACAAGGGAGGCTCAGGGAGTCTGAAGGTAGTTTAATGTGACTTCATATTAATCCTGTCTTAAAGTTAAGCCTCACAGACAGGAAATGCAAGATGACATGAGAAAAGAGGTTGCGTTTCTTGATCCTAAAGCTTCTGGAGGAAAGAGGGTAGCAGAAAGAATCAATGCAGTATCTTGTGCTTGTTTCAGAAAAAAAACAAAACCAAAAGAAAGAAAGGAAAAAAACACCTTATGATTAGATTGGCTGATTTCATAAACCCAACTCTAAAATGAAATCATTAAAAGGTAGACCTCATTATGAAACCGATTTTAACCAACCAATTGCAAAAAGACATTTTGAGACATTTCAGGAATTTTAATTATGGATCAGGTACCAGATGATATCAATGAATTATTGTTGTTAAAAGAGATAATGACACTGTCGTTAGAGAAGAAAATGCCCATTTTTAAAGAAATATGTTCAACATATGTAAGGATGAAGCAACACTGGATGGGATTTGTTTTCAAATATTTCAGTTTAAAAAAAAAAGTAATCCAAAAAACAGAAGTAAGATGGAAAAATCAGGATATTCCTTGATTTGGGGTAATGGAGCTCAGAGGGTCTATTAGGTAATTCTCATTACATACATGCGTGTTTTAAAAAGGTCATAAAAAATAAAAAAAATAAAGTCTCTTGAAATACAGATCTGATTCATTCAAAACACATTTAAAATGCAGTATGTTTTAAAGTGTGTTTGAATTTTAGGCTTCACCAAGTTTACTCAGCCAGGCTAATTAGCGGACAGCCCTGGGAAGGCCCGCAGCAAGATTCTACAGTCTGTCAATAACTTCTGCTGGTTCCCGAACAAGAAACCTTAGAGAAGTTACTATTACAACATGAGGAAGGAAGTGCTAAAATTGCCAGTGTTAATAAGACATGTTTAACTCCCTGCTCAGGGAAAGAGGTCTGTAAACTACAGAAGAGAGTGGCGTAACTATAAATCATACTTTAGGGTCTACCCTTGCTGTGGGGAGCTACTGCTTCACAGTACGCCTTCCATTGCTCCAATTTTCAATCAAAGCCAGGATGCTAGCCTACTTTGCTTACAGAGAGAGTTTCACATGCTCCGGAGGGGTCACAGAAGGTACTGGGGAAGAGGGGATATGAGCTGAGAAAAAGACTCCTTGGGACAAAGGTCACATTTTCTATCCTGCCGATAGCATCCACGTTACCCAGGGAGCAGCTCACATCTGGGCTCCACAGAACCTGGTGTCTAGACCCTGCTCCCCAAGGACAGGAAAAGGCAGCAAAGACAGAGAAGGGTGTTAGCAGAGCTTCAGTCACCAATGCATCGTGTTTCCAAAATGTTGAAGACTTTTTAAAAGAAAGCATCTTTTTAGAAGAAACTTACAAAATACCTGTTCACTTGAGTGCCAAGAAAGATGTGTAAATGTGATCACGGGGAAGATCCAGGTGAAGTGGGAAAGCAGAGGAGACCATATTGTGATGGGGACTTTTAACAACACAAGGTATTTTTCAAAGTGAGGTCAGAAGCCACCACCTGAATCAGAATCATTTGGGATGCTTCTTAGAAATGCAGCTTCATTGGCATTGCCCCAACATTCTGTATCAGAATTTGGGAGAGTAGGATCCAGGAAGCTGCATTTTAAGTGAGCTCCCCAGATTCTCCCGTGTAGTAAAGCTTGAGAACTGCCATTTCTCTTCTTTGTCTTCACCTATTTCTTCATCTTCAACGTCCATCCATTGTCCCCCTCCCTGGGCGTTCCCCTTGAGGCTTGGTCCCCGACCTTCATTTTTTTTTTTTTTAGCTTTGTAGTGCCTAATTCCTTCATTTTCCCATAAACTGGGCTCAGAAAGCCACTACTTGATGGCGTCTTTCATATCTTAGTTATGAGCACCTAGTCCCGCCCCTTCTCTGAGCCCCCATGGCACCTGTTTCTCCCCTGGTACAACTTACTATGTGGTATTGTAGCTGTCCATTTACTTCTTACACATCAGTTCCGCCCTGGATGAACTGCTTGGTACAGGGTAGGCATTCAATAATTGTTTGTGGAATGAGTAAATGGATGATTGTTTCAGACTCATAATTCTTACTACTTAACGCTAATTAAGTAAATTTTCTTTCTAATCGTCCAAAATGAATTTATGCATTCCAGCCATCTTACCTACCACCTTCCTACCCGATCATCTTTGTAACTTGGCTAGTGTTTGAGCATACAGGGAAAACATGTGATTGGTCTAGCTTGGACCTGTGACTACCTCTTGGTTATGAGAGGATAGAGTATCTTGCTTTACTTCCGAACCGAGAGGACCCAGAGTGGGAGAGAAGCTATTCCTCAGAATGAAATCATCATGCTGCTGGAAGGGCAGTAAATGTTTGGAGGCAAAAATACCAGTTAATGTTAATAAAATGTCTAATGAGCCCTTAACCTGGACTTCATGACTAAACTCATTTGGAAATTTCTGTAAATGTTTACATGGCTACAATTTTCTTTAGATTTTAAATAAAGTCCAAGACACAAAATAGCTAGAAGTACTACAAAGCCTTGTATGTGAAAACACTTTTCTCCAAAATCCAAGTGTTTTGGAAATTAGTATTTTAAAACTCAGCAGGAAAGCTTGGCTAAATTTACTTGTCCATTCCTCTGTATTTAGGAAAGAACATTTAAATTTTGTCCAGTGGTTAGAGAGAAAAGATGCTTCATTTTGAATTCAGTGTTTGTTGAGATATGGATAATGAAGTCCTCAGAGCTGGGCAGATAAAGTTTATCTGGGATGTGGAGCAGGGCATACAATGATCCTTCATCCCCTTGTACCTGCTTGCCGGGCAGAGCTCAATCCTGCGTGAATCCAAACACCTGCCTTCTCTGGGCACCTGTGGACAGACATGGATTAGTTCCTAAGGAAGATGGATAAGTTTAAGACCACTGCCCTCCCCAGCCATCTTCCCATCACTATCCCTGGTCAGTTCACTCTCCCTTCTCCATAATGACTATTTCAAAACTTCTCTGCTCTCTTCAAATTTCCACAACTTCCTCCTGCTTCTCTGATAAAAATTTCTTCATATTCAGTTTATTGTTACATACTAGAGCCTGCAAGCAGGATAGAACCCTATCACCATTCCTGGATGAACTGATAAGCCCGCACACAGCACAATTTTCTTCTGTGATTCCCAGTTGAAGAGAGAGGTTGCGGGGAAAGGGCAGGGGGGAAGTCTGTTTCAAATGGCCCATCACATTTTTTAGATAAAAACAAATGCTTCTACAGTAAAGAAGTGTAATCCATCAATCTTGATACAAATATCTCTAAAGAATGTCCAACTACATTACTCTCATTTGAAGATCATTAAGAAACTTTAGATTTATAACTTAATATTGGGTTTATGAATCAATCTTCTATGTCTCTGGGACATAAATCAATTCCTTAGAGCCTGATCATTGGGATAGAAATAGCAAAACCAAGATTTTCAAATTGCAGTGCTGGGGACCAGATTCAGAATCCGAGATGGTCCCCAAATATTGCAACACCCTGTGAGTCTTGGCCTAAAAGGTTCAACCTGTCTTACCTATTTTTATTATCACCATTAGGCAATTTTTCTGTTTTTCACTTTTAGGAATGATCTGACTCAGAACACCAAGCTTGTTTTTTTTCTGCGGTACGTGGGCCTCTCACTGCTGTGGCCTCTCCAGTTGCAGAGCGCAGGCTCCGGACGCGCAGGCTCAGCGGCCATGGCTCACGGGCCCAGCCGCTCCGCGGCATGTGGGATCTTCCCAGACCGGGCACGAACCCGTGTCCCCTGCATCGGCAGGCGGACTCTCAACCACTGCGCCACCAGGGAAGCCCCAGAACACCAAGTTTGACTTTCTAAAGGGTGATACATCAACCTCCTTTCTTTTCTAGTGATTAGTGACTGTAGAAAGCACAACGCTTTTCTTTTATTTTCTTTGCTGTTTCCAGTGGAGGAGATGAATGGCTCCCCTTCCTGAAAGTCATTCTGAGGTCAGGAAGAAGAGGTTAAAATGAGTGGGCGTTTCAAGTTTATTCACATTCACTGACTTGTCTTTCAGGTTCCTCTCAAAATAAAAATTCTGTTTCTCAACCAAGGCTGGATTTAAGTGCAGATTTGTCTCTCCAGAGAAGCTTTCCCAGACACCCCTATATCACCTGGTACTGCCCTTCAGGTTGAGGACATCTCAACCAGTGTTGTAATGCCTAGCTGACCTGAGTCAGCTGTATTTTGATCTGTATTTTGACTGTATTTTGATCATCTTTTTAGCCTCAGAATGTGGATCAATGGTAGATCAATATGTGTTTGCTGAATAAATGAATGCAGTGTAATCTAGCTCAGTGCAGGTAATAAAGGAGTGGTCAAGATGAATTTCTGAAGCCGCTTTAATAATTTGATTTTGAGAAAAAATTGTGAATCTAAGGAACATTAGCTCTGGCTCATTTTGGAAGTGAATGGAATAGCAGTTTTTAAAATAAAATTATACCGTTAATATATGTCTACTCAAATCAGTAATTGTTTCACTGCGACTGACTCATTTAGTGAGAACAGCAAGTTAACATATTTATATGTGTGCCACCTAGCTTTGCCCTCTCAACCAAAAAATATAGAGTGAGTCACTGTGTCTTCCACACATCTGCTATGTTGGTTTTATATTAGGTCAACTTAGCCGAGTTGGAACAACATTTCCCCAAATTCCCATCCTCTATGGCCCCCAGTTAAGGAAGGGCCACAGGAAAAATTTGCACAAGATTTAGAAGACAAAAGTGATGTCGGTATTGCACCTGAAGATTGGTGCAAAGCATCGGGTGCTGATATCATACGGTATTTGTCTTTCTCTTTCTGACTTACTTCCCTTTGTATGATAATCTCTAGTTGCATCCATGTTGCTGCAAATGGCATTATTTTGTTCTTTTTTATGGTTGAGTAGTATTTCATTGTATATATGTACCACATCTTCTTTATCCATTCATCCATCGATGGACATTTAGGTCATTTCTATGTTTTGTCTGCAAGCAGAGATTGGTGCAACATTGTAAATCAACTATACTTCAATTAAAAAACAAACCAAAAAAGCACCAGGTTCTGTGGTAGTTTACACCTCTTGTCACCGGGGTGCTTGCTCATGGAGCAGCAGCCAGGTCCACAGTGCCTCCTGCTGGATCTCTTCCTCCAATTTCTCCAAGCCCTGGGCCCATTGCATATACAGCTTCATGGCAAAGGTACTTACTTCTTCAAGTCTCCAAGGCATTGAGGTTGGAGATGGTGAGAGACAGAGGCAGGTTCCAATTTGCCTAGGTAGGTTCTGGTTTGTCCTCACAGGTTCCAGTATGATCATGCTCTCCTCCACTTCATGTCTAGTTTACTATCTTAACAGCTGGTCCTGTTGGCCTGCAATGACTTCAGGTCCACACCAGATATAGAGGCAATAGATTTCCATAGATTTCTTCACCACCTCCCATCCTTGTGTGAGATCTAATCTCTATAGTAGATCCCTTATTCTGTATCATTCAGAGTTGTCCTACTTCCCTGATCAAATCCTAACTGATATACCTGTACAGGGCATCACCTTGTCCTGCCTCAGTCATTCTGTATAACACATATAGGTTAATGCAGAAGAGAATCAGGAGTTAGACAGTCTGGGAAGACCACACTACAGTTTATCATGATGTGTTTGCTAATTAGGAGTCAATAGAGCCATTTCAATTTTATGAATCACTTACAGGCCTGCAACATTGCACAATCCCCAGTGACGCTTGCGGAGCTGCCCAGTCTGTACCTTGTTGAGCTGTAGATGGCAGCCCTGGCAGAGAAGAATATTGCAAAGGTTCCTCTTTATAGGAAATAGTCATTTTCAATTTGTAGCAAATCACTGATCCATTCATGTGGAACCATCCTTGACTCAGGCCAGATGGGATTTAAAGCAATCCAGTGGAGTATAGCATGTCACTGGGAAAACAAATAGAAAATACAGTGCATTTGAAGGATTTTTCAGCCATTAAAAGCAGAAGAAATTAATTGCATCAGCCAATTAACTTGAATATTCTAATAATATATTTGCTGCAAATTGTCGGGTGATTTGAGCTCTGTTCTATTTTCCTGTTCTAAAGCCACTCAACTGTGAATTGGCGAACCCAGAGAGTTACCAAGTAAATGGATCAATAAGCACCCTATCATCAGAGCCTACAGAGGAAATTTTTCTTAAAATTAAAGGCAAGACTAAAACAAAGATCCAACACCATAAAACTTCTGTGGGCACATTTAAACTCAAGTGCCCACTCTATGCTTGAGAGAAACATATCTTCACATATTAAGAGGTCACTGATTCTCCTGCCTTGTCCAAACCCATCTTCCCTTCAAACTCCCACTGTTATTAGCCATCACCTTCTAGTCCTTCTTGCCGAGACCTGGGACTGGTTCTTGCAACTTTCTGTTAACAATGTGCCTTGCATATGGTAAGCACCTAATAAACAATTTCTGTGATGATGGAGAGCTCATGTCTACCCAGGTCATTGCTCTACTCTCCACCCATGATAAAGATAGTATGGATATTAGACCAAGAGCACTGGAATTGGAGTTCCTTGTAGAACTAGCTCTTCCATTCGCATAAACTTCCACTTTCTCAGGGCCTCTGTTTGTCCTTCCTCTGTAGATAATGCTTAATAGTCTTTACGTCACACAGAACAGAGTTCTCCTACGAAGAAATCTACTACAATAGACTTCTCAGCATGCGGCGCCAAAGAGAGCTGGCCCTGGGGCTTGTCTTGCCTGAGTGGGTTAACAGCCTGCCAGGACTGATCAGCTGAGCCCTTCAAAGCAGTGCAACGGAGGTCAGGTGCTCATCTGCTTCCTGCCGTCGTTTTCGGCCAATTAGCAGGTCTGATTCTGTCTTCAGTTAGAGACATAAAACCACAGCAATTGGCTTCTGAGAAGTATCTGGCTATGTCAACCAGGCACCTGCTAGCACTGATTTACTCACCCCTCTAGCATGTTTGATGAGATTTGTAAAGTTCATCACAAGACATTCTACTATTGGGCCTGAATTCTTAGGAAGAGTTGAAATAGTTTCAGAGAGAAGAAACGTTGTTTGTAGATCAGAACAACCAACAGATGGACCCCCGCTGGTCCAAGGGCCCCAAAGCAATCTTAGCCTAAGTGCCTGCCAAAGAGAAACCCTGAGAAAAATCATTTGCAGAAAGAGAAGAAGAATATCCAGTGTTTTGGAATAGTCCCAGGTAATTTCACACTCATATGAAGCCCTGAAATATTATTGTTAATCAGGCAAAACCCTTCCAGCTTGGAATTTGTTTATTTTCATACACAGTGATAACTCAGGGGATATTGTAGCAATAGAAGGTTTTGTATGTGAGTGGCAGCTGTCATCTCATCTCTGAAGATGTAAGACCATTAGACTTGCTTGTTCGCCTCATCTTGGGTGGTGAAAGTCATTGTCAGTTGTGTCCAAAAGAGCTTTGAATACCAGAGTTTTATGAAAGAGATTAGTTCATTTTTCCCCTGATACTTTTTTTCCACATACAAAAAATACCTTAGTACATAAGTTACAAGGACCTCTGACTGATAAGTGATTTATACTAAAAACACTGAACATAGTCAGGAGAAAGCAATCCCTGCTATTTCCCCAGCTTGGAATTTGGACCCATTCCAGGCATTTCTCTCTGAATCAGGCCCAAGGATCCCCATCTGGGGTACTTGCAAACTGATGAGATCTTCTGCTTCATAAAAATCTTATAACTTTACTGAAGCAGAAGTAGGCTGACCTTATTGTAAAGGTCTCTGAACAAATTACTCATCTTTTTTTCTAATTTAGTTGAAAATTTAAGGTTCCTTTTCCACATTGTGAAAGTGGTGGAGAATGTGTTTTCATATAACCTCTAGCATTAAACCTCACACATCACATCTACTTCTGCCAGAATCGAACTGGACTTTCTGAAACAGGCTGGTGCCGTCTGATTAGATTCATGACTCTTTCGAGCCAGGCTGGCTGATGCAATCAGCAATCTATCCAGGATTGCTTGCACATAGAAGCTGCTTTGTTAAACACTGTGCAGGAATCTGTCCATGAGTGGGAATCCACCCCAGCTCCAGATGCTCACGCACTTCCTTGAATAATCAGGAGTCACTATGGGTAACTTGAAACAAATGGAGAACATTTACTTGCGAAAACTCACATTCCTGGTTTATTTTCACAAAATCGCAAGGTTGGAGAGTTCAATAGGTCATTTTATCCGCCCCTCTGTCTCCGGCAGGCTCTTCATCTCAACAGTACCAAGTGGATGGTAGTCTAATCTAGGTTGAAAGGGATGCAGAAAAGGACATTTTTCAGCCCTACCTTGGCAATGCTCTTGAATCTGCCCTTCACTCCCCCATTAAATGTCCTTCGCTATGACCCTTCTATCCCCAGGAAAACTCATTTCCCCTTTTTCCATGTTCCTAAGAACTGGAGAACGCTACCAACCAGTGGACATATTTTCTTCTCACTTTCTCGCTGGGGTGGGTCTCATTCACTTCCACAGATAATTGCCAAATCAGAGAAGCTGTCCTTTGCAGTGTCTTCTCTGGTGAAATTAACTTGGACTTGTGCATTTCATGTCTCAAATTAGACCTCCTCCAACCACACCCTAAGTTCAATAAATAGTAAGTAGTAAAGATAAAACCCAGAGGCATTAGTCATTTAAATTATATACTCAATATTTTGGAACACACTACACAACTAAGTTCAAAAAAAAAACAAAACAAGTGAATAATATCTGTTGTGAGGGACAAAGAGTAGTCCCACTTTTAATATAATATGTATTCATGATTTTTTTAATGGGAAAACTAAGGAAAGTGCACACATACAAAAGTTAAAAAGCATAAATAATCCTACTAAACACACATAACTACTGACATCTATTTCTTTCCAGATTTTATTTTTTTAATAACTTCATTCATTTGTGCAAACCCTGCTGCTAAGTGAAAAGTCATTAAATTACAAAACTGTTTCCATTAATTTTAATGGCAAAAGTGACACGTTCCACCCCAATGTAAGGTATCAAACGATTTGTACAGATAGAAAAATATATCAAATTAATGATGAAATCAGTTTCTATAAATAGCAATCATTGAAAAGTAAATAAATACAGTCTGATCATAAAATTTAATGTAATGAAGGTTTATTGTACTCACCAAAGGGAAAAAAAAAAAAAAAGAAAAGCCTTGATTATAGGTGGGTAGCCTGGAGGCAAAGTGTAAGCAAGTCATTTTCTGGAAAAGGTGGTGAGTCAGTGATCGACTTTCACACAGGCAACCTTTTTGAGCTCCTGGTTATCTTGCATATTTTAATGCAAGCTAAAACACTCTAAACTTGAATGGCTTAGACTAACAAACATTTATTATTTCTCATTATTCTGGGGGTTAACGGGGCCGTTTTTTTGGTCCCAGCCAGCTTGGCCGATCCCTGTTGTTAGCTAATGACTCAGCTGGAACTGGTTGGTTTAGGACAGCAGTGGACAAACTTGTTCTGTAAATATTTTTTGGCTTTGCAGGCTCTGTTGTCTCAGTTGTAACTAGTCAACTCTGCTATTGTAGTGTGAAAACAGCCAGAACAACATGTAAACAAATGGGTGTGGCTGTGTCCCTTGCTTACCCCTGGTGTAGGATGGCCTCATTCATGTGTTTGGCAGTTAGCAAGTTGGTTGGTCTAGGGGATGGTCCTCAAACTTGAGCATGTCTTAGGATAACCTAGAGCATGAAAACACAAATCGCTGGCCCCCACCTCCAGAGTTTCTGAGTTAGTAGAACTGGGGTAAAGCTGGAGAACTTGCATTTATAACAAGTTCACAGGTAATGCTACTACTGTTGGCCTGGGGAACCACATCTTGGGAACCACTGATCTACAACATCTTAGCTAGGATGGCTCATCTCTGCTCCATGTATCTTTCACTCTCCAGGAGGCTACCCTGGGCTTTTTCTGGGTGGTTTCAGGGTCCAAAGAGCAGCAGGAAAGGGCAAACCCCAATGCACAGGTGCTTTCCAAACCTCTTGTTACATTACATTTGCCATTGTCCCATTGGCTAAAGCAAGTCATATGGCTGGGTTCTGTCCTCGTGAAAGAAGAAAACCTAATGGTGGAAAGAAGTTTGAACAAACTGGATGTCGTTACTGCAACAAACTACCACACAGTATAAAGTTAGAGAACAGAAACACGTCTTTAGAACAAAATAAATGCTGAGCACAAGAGAGCTTTGAAGCACATGGAAAGAGCTCACATGCCCAATAGAAAGGAGAACCATAGAAGACACTACCTTTTTATCCCTTTCATTTGATATATATTTGCAAAGCAAAGCATCTTGGGTTCATCCACTCAGGGCACACAATTCAAATTTGTTCCATATGATATTCTCCAATTAGAAACTGCTGTTGTCAAGTAATGGGTCTTTGCCTGAAATCACAATGTCAATACATGACTTCTGCTAGCATGTTTATTTAGTGGGCTTTGGGGTAAAAGAGTTGTTATATTGAGATAAAAAATGTGACTGCAAGGTAGAAAAGTAGTATAACCTTTCAGAAATTGTTTTAGCAAAAGGTTAACTAGCAGTTGTAATATGAGATGAGTTTGGGTATGTTAAATATTTTCATGATTTCTAATAAAGAAAATGTAAGAAATTAGTTCTATTTCAATTAAACTCACACAAAATGCATGTTTTATGGATGACAAACGAAATTAATGGGTTCCACTTTGGTCCTAAAGCATTTTTCTGGTGGGGCCCCGGGTAGGGACATAGAATGGAACCCTAGGTACCCTCATTATGTTATGAAAGTCGGCATATGGCTCACCCCTTCCCATTGACCTCATAGTTTCGTGACAACATGGCTTTGATTTATAAAAGGTGTCTCGTCACGGTTCTATTTTTCAGGAATCTGTCTCTAAATGAAACACTAATGCTAAAATGAGTGATGCCAAATCCAAATGGCTTACAGTATGTCTAGTGTTGTTTTTTTATGAGTTGCAGTATTTATATATTTCATTATAAACTGAAGCACATTGAACTTTTTTGTACTTCCCTTTATTGGAGATTAGAAACGTTAGTTTTGTTTACATGACAGTGTGGCTCCAAAATTGATGACAGACCAAATGCTTCTATGAAGAGTCTTCTTTCTTAAACTAGGCATAGAATTAAAATACAAGTTGGAGAATCAAATATGCTACCTATATAGAAACCCTGAAAAGAGCTGTGAGATAAACGGATAGTAAGCCCATAATTATGGCTCTGAGCACTTGGTTAAATCCAGAATAGAAAAGACATTAACCCTAACCTCAAGGGACTGGCATTATAGGTGAGGGTCAGACAGGCAAACGTCATGTGGGCCAATAAACAAAATAGTTTTGAGACCAGAAAAGTAGCAGGTTGAGGGCTGTGCTGCAGATTGGAAAGTGAAAGGGATGAATTAGAAGCCTCCCCGTTTTCCCCCCTGGGTACAGATATATGTAGATTATCCCATCAAATGTGTGTGGTTACTGTAGTAGGTCTTATGAAAGCTACTACCTGGACGTGCTAGCTGGTATAATGAAAAAGAAAAAAAGCAATTTAATCTTGTCCCTGGACCATAAGTCCTCTTCCTCCGTAATTTCCACCTTCAAATTCTCTCAGTTGTAGGTATGGCTATCATCTAGACTGTTTGGAGGTTCCCAGAGAGACTGCTGTAAAAGGGGTCCCAGCTGAGGAGCTTTGGATTCAGCTTCTGAGTCAAGGGCCAGAAAACAGCCTTGGTTTACCCAGTTTTCCTCCACCTACCAAGTGGCATAAATGAACTGTTAAAAGATAAACTGAGGCACATTAAAATTCTGAAGAGTTTACTTCATTCAAAAGTGATTCATAGGGCTTCCCTGGTGGCGCAGTGGTTCAGAGTCCTCCTGCCAATGCAGGGGACACGGGTTTGTGCCCCAGTCCGGGAAGATCCCACATGCCGCGGAGTGGCTGGGCCCGAGAGCCTTGGCCGCTGGGCCTGCGCGGCCGGAGCCTGTGCTCCGCAACGGGAGAGGCCACAACAGTGAGAGGCCCATATACAGCAAAAAAAAAAAAAAAAAGTGATTCATACAGCTTCCCTGGTGGTGCAGTGGTTAAGAATCCACCTGCCAATGCAGGGGACACAGGTTCAAGCCCTGGTCCGGGGAGATCCCAAATGCTGCAGAGCAACTAAGCCCGTGTGCCACAACTACTGAGCCTGTGCTCTAGAGTCCGCGAGCCACAACTACTGAGCCTGCGTACCAAACTACTGAAGCCCACCTGCCTAGAGCCCATGCTCTGCAACAAGAGAAGCCGCCACCCGCCGCAACTAGAGAAAGCCCGCGCACAGCAACAAAGACCCAACGCAGCCCAAAATAAATAAATAAATAAATAATTTTTTTTTAAGTGATTCATGTATGGCAGCCCCAAACCGGAAGCGGTTTGGTGTGCTCCTCCTACAGAGACTAGGAGCAAGGCTTTTTATGGAGAAGATAAGGAAGCACAGCCTAGAAATTATTTGATTGGCTACAACTTAAACAGTTGCCTTATTTGGGAAAGCCTAGCTGGTTGTTTCTTATTGGTTGTTTTTAAGTTTCATTTTCTAAGGTTCCAGTGCACTGACTCGGGCTTAGGTTTTTGGTTTGTCTGCTAGGTTACCAAGGTATCCTCATAGATAACAAAAGCCACCGCAGCCTAATGGTCTCCTTGTTTAATTATATTAACAAAACTCATCCAAGCATCAGTACTGTAACCCTACATCTTCTCCAAGCTACTACCTCTCTGTAATAACTGAGGACATCATGCAGAGTCATGACCCATTGTGGTTCAGCTTTTTGACAATCACATTTAAGAACGTGAACACTGACTTGCTGACACACTAAAATGCATGCTGGCGAGAGGGGTGTTACTTTATGAAACCCCCCATGCATTCTCTTAAAAATGGATTATGTTATAGGATTTAAAACAAAATGGTATCCCTTCACAGTCATAGATAAAAGGTATTGTCCCAATATTTCATTTTGTTATGCTGTGACCTTTCAATATTTGGCTTCTATGCTATCTTCTTGCAAAGTATTTCTTAACAGAGGGGGTATTTGGTGTACAAGGATAAATTAGGAGATGGAACCCCACAATGGGAATTTCTGGGAGATTGAATCTTGCAACTTGTTTTTTCACAAAGTTCTAGAGACTTGTTAACTGCTTTGGGTGTCTCCAGGGTGTCATCAGTTAATTGAACTCTGGCCTCGTAGAAGTTGATTGATATGCAGGTGATTGAAGCAGTGGCAGTGTCTCTTCCTGAAAAACACCAGTTTTTCTCAGCTCCTCCAGAGAAACGTGCTGGTGAGAGAAATGAGTCTGCTCGTTCATAGATCATGTATTACCTACTCATCACTTGGGAGGCGGTGCTTGTCAGGGACAAAATGGAAAAAGATGTAGGAAGAAAGATATTTTAACGCTACAGCACTGTTAGAACACTTGTCATTAACCCATTTCCCCCAAGACATTGCTTGCTTTTTTTTTTTTTAAGGAAAACAAGCCGCGTGGGGTTTAGCTGGAGCCTGCCTATGTGGAGGTGTTGAGGTTTAAATGTGCTTTGGCCCCTAACTTCCTTAAAATAATGGACCATCATTCATTAAGTACTTTCTCTGTGCAGAGCACACACATGTATAGGCTTTCTGTACATTTTCTTAAATTATTCCTCACCTCAGCCCCATTTAGCAAATAAGCAAAATGAGGTTCAGAAAATTTCCCATGATCTCAGAGCTAGGAAGGGCAGAGCTAAGATTCAAACTGATGTCTGCCTCACTTCAAAGCCAATGAGAAATTCTTGGGAGTTTATTTCATTGCTTCACTTCCTTACCTTTAAAATATATATATGGAAAGGGATACGAGGAAGCAGTAGAAAAATGGGGGTAGGGTTAATATGTTAATATTCCTGACAGGATTGTCCTGAGCAAGAATTTTATAAGAAAGGTTAAACATGGATTTGTGAGTGTGTATATACAGTCTCCGCACTTCCAAACTGCAAAAATCCCTCAGGGTAAAGGTAAGATGTATCTCGAAGCAAGAGTCTTTTATCATTTTTGACCGACTCTATGGAAAATACACAGCTATATTATGATCCAAACAAGGGGGGGGGGGTTCTAAGAAGCTAGGAAACGTCTGCAGTTGCCTCTTTATTTAAATGAGAAATTTTAATTCTATGGCTTCAAGATTGCTAAAGTACTGTTTTTTATTAAAAAAGAATTTGCATCGCTTGAGATCTTATGTCTTTTCCACATGCCACGTGGCCTCTGTCCTTGGGGGGGTGACACACGTATTTCCTTTGAGAGCTTTGGAGGTTATAGGCAACAACCACTCCACCCTTCTGATAGCCACTTTCAGAAGCAGAGATACTAGCTGTCCATCCAGAAGCCATCCTTTGTCCTACCCTGAGACATTAGGTGCAGCCCGAGAAGAGTGATTTTTGGATTTACCCCATATGTGGTATAAATGATCCTACTCAAGCAGCTGAGGAGTACTTCGCTAGTAGAGCATTTCTTTTAAGGAAGTTGACTTTCCTCTAAGGAATATTAGAGGAAGGTGGTGTCATGTAGTTGAGGGTGGAGCCTCCATTGTTCAACCATGTCCATCCCCCATCTCCATCACTTGTTGGCTGTGGAGCTGAGTCATGTAATGCCCTTATGCATTTTTATAAGAGATGATAATTAAAGAATTTTTGTGAGGATTAAATAAAAAAATATCACTTGCAAAGCATTTAAACCAGTACCTGACCCTCAATAAATCTTATGACTTGTTAATATTGATAAAGAATTCAAGCCATGTGTATTTTTCCTTTCCAATATTTTCCACTTAATTTCTCATGGTTGTTTTTTCTGTGTACTCTTCAATAATCACCCCCTAACTCTCCATTCAACTTCACATTCTGGATGGATATTTTTTGACTGTCATGATTTTTACTTATTCTTGGTCCCAAAAGAAGAATTCCCCAATATTAAATCCACACCAAACCAAATCGTGTAAAGTATCACAATTCTTTAACCCAAATCAGAGCCAATATTTCTTTTTTTTTCCTGTTTTAAAAAAATAATCACATCATATTCCTCCTCTAAATCTGTACATTTGTCAAGAGTTTGACATATTAAAGTAACCAGATTATTTAAAGTGAATTGTCAATTGCCACCTTATACAAAACCTTTGTTATCTGTTTTCCCCCAGTTCCACACCATATTCCAGAGTCTGGCAGTGCTCTGAAGGAGATGATACTGTGAAACACAACTGCTTACCCCCGTGATGGATGGGAAGGTGGTGGGAAACTTACTGAAGAGTTTACTTTTCCAAGTCTGAAATGTTCAAAGTAGACATGTGTTAAGTCATCCATCAGAAATGTGGAATGCAATGACAGGAATAACCAGATGCCCTGTAACAAGATGCCACAGGGCAAACATGGAAAAATGAAATAACTATACTTTTCTCTCTTTGTGTAATAAAATACTGCTTGTAACCTGAAGTTTTACTCACACTTGTGTACAATTATTACTTTCCAAAAGACATGGCAAGAATCCTAGGAAAAAATTCCGTAACAACCTCAATGTTGACAAAGGAACTTAACAGTATTCTAGTTATTTTTTTCTTTTTAGGCATTGATAGAAAGGAAGGGAAAAGGACTGCTTGGTAAGTCCACAAATATACTTTTGAAAGAAGAGTGGTTCTTTGTTGCCATGGTAACAAATAATGTTTTCTTGCTTATGGTGTTGCCCGGTGGATTTGTGGTGAAAAATTATTTTTTCAACACATAACTTTATATGAACACGTACTGTTGGGCAAGGAGGAGAGTTACTAGAAGAACACAACATGGTGAAATCATAACACACAAGGGAGGATAGAAAGTTGAACAATAATTAAAATGAAAAAAAAAGCAACTTTTAAAATGACAAACTCATTACAAATATAATGTACTTTTTGAAACTTCATAGCCATTGTCCCTATCATTAATACTTGTTGAGTAGCTAATGCTTGTGAAAGTTCGCTGTAAAAGTGAGGTGATGCTGGGGTCAGCAGTTAGTAGAAGGAGTTGTGTTGCCTGCTGTCCACACAACACTCCACCAGGATCCTTTTAGAACTTACGAGGCCCTGCATTTCAAAATTTAGTGAAACGAACACCTAAAATCCCTGAACCCTCAGGAAGAGCGACTTGAGTCTTGGAGAAAGACGAGTGGCTGAGAGGCCCACTGTTTGGGGTTGAGTAAGAATCCACAATTTCCTTCTTTTTGTGTGGGGAATAAAACCTTCTCTCCCTAACCTTCCCATAATAAACCCTCTGTGAGTTAAAAGCCCGTCTTCCCATATGCTCATGTTGTTTTTGAGCGGAATAGCCTACCCCTGCCTCATCTTCTTTTAGCTATTATGTGATTACTTAGTCATTCAGCAAACTGTTCCCATCCTCCAATTTATCAGCACTTACTCCTGAAAGCTATATGGAAGTGTGGTTCAAATTCCGTCTTTGCCCCAAACTTGAGATAGTTAATGACTCTACAGCAAAAGCTTCTCTTTCCTAATAATTAAACGGGGATAAAAAGAGTGTCCATAGAGGAATATTATGGGAATTAAATGAAATCAGGCACGTTAAGGGCTTGATACAGTGTCTGGCACAAAATATGTTTTCAGTAAATGTTAGCTGCTAGTATTATTACTGCGTGCCGTGTTCTATCCTGCAAGGTCAAGTTCATGTCCTGTCTCCTCCATGAAGCCTCTCCCATCACGGCAGCCCTCATAGAGCTTCTTTCCCCAAATCCCAAGCATAGGCATTACCACCCAGTTTTAATCACACATGATAACACTAATGATGGTGAAACAAAGATATAATTCTATACTGCCTCGTGTTTTAGGATTTTCTCCTCCACTAGAAGGTAGAGTTCTTGAGATTAAATGCTAACTTTAGCTATTTATTCATCTTTAATTTTAAAAACATGTTCTCTGCACATTAATATGTTCCTGGAACTACAGAGGGTGATATAGGACATATGAGGATGATCGTGCCAAGGTGTCCATCACTGAGAGCACTCAGTCTAGTAAGATTTAAGACACGTCTGAGCAGACCAATGGGATAAGACCGTATAGAGAAATAGAAAGTGGTTTAGGTGATGCAAAGAGAAAGAAGTCAACCCTGGGCTTAAGGAAAGCTGGGAGGAGGAGGAAACTTCTCCCTTTCTATTTAAACTGAATAGGAGAAGATGTGCAGGGAGAAGGTTGGAAGATCTGACATAGAGAAGCAGTGAGTAAGGAAGAACTCCATACAGTAATGGGAACAACATAAGCTTGGTGAAGTGGGAGCTATCTAATTTTCCCGGGGTCCCCAACCCGGAAAAAAAGCAGTAAGAGAGGTGAATGGAAAGAAAGACTGAGATAAAACATACCTGTAGGCCTATTTTAAACCATGGTCTAAAAGAGACCTCTGGAAAAAGATCTACAGAGGTCTTTCCATGTCTGATATGTTTATTCTAAGTAGCACAGCAAATCCAGTAGTTGACAAAGTTACAGAGTAGTATTACATTTGTCTCTGCATATCCATATCTTCTCTCTGTATCTTTTACCAAGACTTTGTAATACAGCCCCACCCCTTCCATTAAAAGTCACTCTCTCAGCAGCCGCTGAGCCTGCGCGTCCGGAGCCTGTGCTCCGCAACGGAAGAGGCCGTAACAGTGAGAGGCCCATGTACCGCAAAAAAAAAAAAAAAAAGGCACTCTCTCAAATCTGCCACTCACATTATAGTATAAATTAACTCCACAAAGTCTAAGACTTCCATGTCACTATGAAGGTGTACTTGTCAAGGTAGGAGGACAGAATATATTGTGCATTGGTTTCTTAGCTTTATATATAAATATTTAGACCTCTATTTGTAGTCTTGCTAGGACCTCAGAAACATTAGGGGCAAGCGTAACACTGTGAACAGGTTTGCAAGTACTGATCCCAGGATCATGGCTCCCTGCCTTTTGCCTCAGTTTGATGGCTGACCACTGTGTTTCAGCAAAGGAGAACCCAGCTTCACAGTGGCTGGTCACTTTGAGTTAGAGCAGAAATTACTGTTCATTCTTAGCTTCCTCAGCTCAATATACACCAGGACTTCCATAAACCAAAAGTGAGTTGTAATTTTCACAGCCAAGCTGTGGTCCCAACAAGCATGACAACCATAATGGTTTTCTAGCAAATGTTGACATTGCTGGTGCCTGTAACGGGGTGGAAAGGGAAGGAGAAGTTTCTGTGAGCCTGTTATCCACATATTTGCTGTTCTTAGTATGACTTGCCTTACCACATGTCTTTATTTTTATAGGAAAAGAATTATGTCGAAGCCTTGAGTTTTATGGTACCCAATAAGTGAAGTTTCTGGGATATCTCCTAAACAGCTACAAGGTGAAGTATAAGAATGCTGGTTCTTGGAAAATACTCAAATGGATCTGGCAGCTTACTGTCTGAAAAATGGTCGCAAAATAAAGAAATCACCTCCTCCTCCTTCCTACAAGACAGCCAGTTTCATGGGGGAAAAAAAAAAAGAAAGCACTGTTCCACTACAGAGCAGGAAATGAAGAATACTTTATAACAGAAATGATGTGGGAAATTCTTTATGTTGGCAACGTGCAATTTCCCAAAATAGAAGCTGGCCAAAACCAGTTTAACTATTTGGGAATAAATATTGTGGCATTTTTACTTACCCAGAGTGGTCAGCGAAGACTCTTCAAGGCTGCAGAAGACAAATGCCAAAGAGGTCTTGTCCAGGCTGTGGAGTCTGTTCTCCCTGTGATGCCCCAGAGACAATGGAATTGCCATAGAATTACCGAAAGTTATTTGAAAAATTACTTTTTCAGATTACTAGAGATCTGAAAAGTATGTCTTCACAGGTGTTCAGAATTTTACTTGAACGATTTGATTATCTCAATTATGTTGAAGTCTTTGTTAATATTCCAGATATCTGTAGAAACCTGATATATTTCATTTACTCCCTTTTATTTCTTTAAAACAATCCTTTTCTTAATGCTGACAGTGTCAACATTAACTCAGATTCTATATATGAAACAGAGAAACTATGGTAGTCATCAATCTCTCCTTTCCATTTTCAGTCTTATGTGAACTAATTCATTTAAAAAAGTAATATGCTGTCACTTCCTCTCAAAATAAGGTACATATTGAGTTCACAAAAAAAAATTGATAATTTAATTTATAAAGTTTCATACACACACACACACACACAGCTTTCTGGGTTCTTTTGTGTCTAGGAGGGTATATTTGTGAGACTAGAGGGCCTGTCCTAGCAGTTTATGGACAAGCTAATTGCCTGAGGGAGCATCTAACACGTGGCCGGTCTCCCAGACTCCCTGCTGGAACCACAGACCTCACTTGTCATTTATGCTGACATCAAGATGTTTATTCATTCATTACAAAGTGAGTGCTGGTGAACACCCAATGGACGTTGATGATATAAGAAGCAAAACTCCTTACCTGAGGAGAAAATGAGCTCCGGACTCAAGGCATAAATCAGTACTGAGAATGAAAGGTGAGAATATGTCTTGAACATTCACCCTGAAGATGGTTGTTTAATAAGGACTCTGTAAAGCAAAATAATACGTAAAAATATACGAAGCCAAAATGGTAGGGCAAGTCACCTACTCTTCTGGCCTTTACCAAAAAATACCATTTTTGTCATTTCTAAAAGAAGCTTAAATTCAATCATCTTTGAGAATCTCTAAATAATATTGCTAGCAAACAAAGACAATACGAGGTGCCCATGTACATCTTTTTAATGGCAAGAGACAAAAAGTAACGACCTTGAGTTTGAACATTAAGGACAATCCCACTCCTGATATGCCAGCTTTTACCAGTTAATTTGGAAGCTTGGGAAGAAATCACCCTTTGATTTTTGGTGAAATGTTCACTCCCCAGCTTGTCAACAAACTCCTCTTGAGATAGTGTATTTTTCACTCACGCATTCAGCCCAGCTTGGTCTCAGCATGGAACATCTTGCACGGCCCAGGGTTTTGCAAGGAATCCAGGGAGCTGTGAATGTCAGGCATGTTTAAGTATGATCTTGAGCACAGGGGCTTTCAGCTTAGTCTTTTGTGGAGAGATAATGGTTTACGTTAGATTGATTATATGCAGACTGAGAAGTGTATCTTGTGCAACAACTCTGAGGCGTGCTGAAAGATAAAAATCCCATTTGCTGCATTTTATATTGGTGGTCTCTGACGTGGGCAACACAGGCCTGCATAGTCCTTGTAAATCACAGATATAATGAGGGCCAGATAGCAGCTCACTTAACTGTTGAATGAAGTAAGTGTTTCTTTACTTCAGACTGAAGGATGGCATATTTGCTATCTAAAACCCTATGATATCACGTTGAAAGAAGTCTTTTATTTATATCTCTGAATGCAGACTAGATAGCTGGTTAGTTATGTGAACATTCCTGGTGTTGCACAGCAAGATTTGAAAGGAAGTTGTATTTACTCAGTTTTATTTAAATTTTATAATGCTCTCCCTGGAGAGCCTTTAGTACTAGTGATGAGCTGCTTTCCAACTTCTTCCTCTTTCCATTTTGCCCCCAGCCCTCTGGGCAAAGAACAAAGGCAACCCTGTGGTTGCTCATCAACATTCGTCTTTAACTGGCTACTGGGTTCTCAGACTAAAAGCAGTATAATTCCAGGAAGCAAGAACAATTCCAGACCCAATAATCCTGCGTGAGTGGAACATAAACCTTGTGTGTGAAAACACCTTTGCTTCTAATGTTTCATTAATCTCAGTTTTATAGGCAGCAGTTTATTTTATGTCTAATAGGGGTATTTCCAAGTGTTCTATAATATGATGTATTTCTATATCTACAAGATGAATGGTAATTCCAGTGTTTTAAGTGGAGAAACAGGAGCACAGAAGGATTACAAGGACCTTGGTGCTAGAGTCACCCGCAGAGTTGTTTTCTATCGGTGCCATAAACACACACACACGTATATACACACAGATATACTCTCACACAGTCACAAACACACACATTGGCACACACATATGCTCACAGACATACACATACACTTTCACATGGAAATATCTATACTTACACTCACACACTCACACACATATATACACTCACACACTACACATTCACTCACACACATACATATACTTGCACACATACATGTACAATCACAAGCATGAAGACCTAAAGGGGAAGGCTCTCTGTATTACACTAGTTGGAAGAAAAATGACCTGATTTATGCCAGTTTTATAACATAATACCATTTAACTTTTTCTTTTCAAACACATTTAGTAACTTCAACAATCCAAAAGAAGTCATTTGTTTAATATATTGATTGTTCAGCAGAAATACTTAGGGGATTTGTTTTAATGAAGACTGAAGCACAGTGTAAACACTAAAAGTCCAAGAAGCAGCTCCCAAAGAAGAGTTTGGCACACAGTAGGCATTTAGTAAAAGTCCTGAATTTTAAAAAAATGTTTATTAAAAAGTATTGTAGACTTCAGGTTAAACAAGACAGACGGAACAACTCTGTTTATCCCATTTCCTCCTGAAACTCCATTCAATGAGAAGACAGCAAAAAAATAAATAAATAAAATAAGATATAGACCACAGGGACAAAGACACATCAGGGAAAATGAAAGCAAACAAATACATCAAAGGAAATTGAAGAAAGAAATCTAAAGAAAGACTGAAAATTGATTTCACAGTAGAGAACTCAGAAACATACATGCTTATAGGGGAGGAAGACATCAGGTCATAAACAGTTCACGCTACTGAACTGAGCCAGGCCCAGGAGTTGGGGGTTCAAGGTATTTATGGAAGCCAAGGTGGGGTGCAAAAATGAAAGCAGGACGATCGGTTGAAAGTCTGTATTGAGGCCCTCCCAAGTCCTCTCCCTGGTCCAGGAAAGTGGAAGTATACTCTCTGGAGAAGGCTTTCACTTGGAAGACAGAGATCTAAACAAACAAAAGGAATTTCAATCGGAGGAGACATAGCAATGGACAGAGCTGAGATGGTTGTAAAAGACCAATATTTGTTGATAAGATAAAATATTGCAGCCATGAAACAACAGAATGTTATTGAAAAATGATAATGGCTATTCAGGGAAGAATAAACTCACTGAAATCTAAAACATATTAAAATAAAGATTTCAATAGACGAGTTGGAAAGCAAAGTTGAGGAAATACCCTAAATTTAGAACAGAAGGACAAAGAGATGGAAAGAAGGGAGCAAAAGATATGAAAATTATATGTTTTATTCCGGGGAGGGGTCAATATGTAACTAGTAAGAGTTCCAGGAAGAACAAACAGAAGAACTAGAGGAAAGTAAATAATAAAAAAATAATACAAGAAAACTTCTCCAAACTGAATGATGTGATGTCCAGATTTAAAAGGATCCAGCGTATATCCCAAACAATTATGAGAAAGATCCATAATCAAGCATGTCATCATGAAATATTGCATCATCTAGGTATTGGGAGAGGTCAGTAAAAATCCCAGAGAAACAAAACAAAGCAAAACTAGCCAGTGAAAACAAATATCAACAAACATACCCAAAAAAGACATGAAATAACATTAGAATTCATAAAAAAAAAGAGACTCCACTCATGAGAAGGCAATAGAGAAACGCTTTCAAATTCCGAGGGGGGAAAATGATTTTCAACCTAGTTCCTATACACAGGACTGTTAATCAAGTGAGGGTATAGAATAAAGACACAAGGTTGATAAAATGACCTCGCTTATGTCCTTTTTGGGAGACTGTAATGACAAAAATAACAAACCTTACATAATATTCAGTGTGTGCCAGGCAGTGTTCTAAGCATTTGATATACAGTAACTCACTCGCTCCTTGCAGAATTTCTGTGAAGTCATAACTCTTATGAAGAAGTTGAGGCACGAAGAGGTTGACAATCTTGTCTATGGTCACCCCAGTTAGTAAATGGACAAGAAGGGGTATGGATTTCAGCAGCCTGGTCTCAAAGTTGCTGTTCTTACTGTCCTGCTACACTTTCCCTCAGGAACACTGGAGAGAGAAATTAGAGGCAATCGAAGTATACCGTGTGGCTCAGCTGTGAATAAAGTCACATGGTCATAATAATGAAAAACTTGAATACTTGTTTAACAAAAGCTACATAACTATTTTGAGATGTATGAAGAAGTGTGAGTGTGTGTGCGTGTGTGTGTGTGTGTGGTGCGGGTATATGGTGTGCCTTGGGAGTAACTAGAGAGTTACTCTAGTTCTCATATTTCACATCTTTCGCGGTAAACTTCTCATCTTTCACAGTACAAAGTGAATGCATAATCTCGCAAACTGAAAAACTCACAAACTGAAAAACAAACGTGGTTCATCTCTGCCTAGAATATATTAAAGACTCCGTAAATGTTTGTAAGTGAATAAATGAATGTTCCAATATACATTCATTTGTACATTTATATAGTACTGTTATTGAAAGACTGGACAAATAGCTTTTATCTATCTGTGACATGTTATATGTGTCATGGACAAATTTTTCTGACAAATTTAAGTAAAAAATTGCAATTTTAAAAAGAATATGTGTATGTGTATAATTACAAATATATAGAATTATATACATAGAATAAAATCTTTGCCAGGATAAACTCTAAGGTTCTAGCAGTCGATTGGGAAGAAGAGAATTTTTTATTTTACATGCTGTTGCATGTAAGCTTTGCAATGAGTATTTGTTACTTTGTAATTAAAAATTAAAGATTTTAAATGTATTTAAAATGTCACCAACAATTAATTTTTAAAAGATTGAGTCTAAATTCTTAGGTTTTGTGTTTCAACACCTTGAGTGTTAACACCTTAGATAAAAAACATTGCTTCAGTCAAGTATAAAAGTAAGTCGATTTTGGCTGAGAATAGATTAAGGGACATCACTGTCATCAGAGACACCAATCGCTTAGAGACTCTGAAAGTTGTGGGTTGTGGCTAAACTACTGGAACTCTGGGCACAAAACCTGGAAAGCTGGGAAGCTGCTTTATGGACAGCTAGGGACCCAATAAAATTTTGACAGCTCAACGTTTCCCCAGCTTCCAAGCCAATGGCAGTCATGTGAGAGCACGCCAACCTTAAAGGGCCATAAAACCTGAATAGATATTTTTGTATGTCATCTTCTGTTATCAGTGTCCAACACATAAGGCAACTGAAAAGTAGCAAACAGACTTTTTTATTCCCATCCAGAACCTTTCACAGAGACTCCTAGACACACACTCCCACTATACTGTCTGAAGTTCTGGGTGGGCTCCTTCATGAAAGAAACATATCACAGGGGAGGGTGAAGACTTGCCAAGACTCTAAAACTTTCACTTCCTGTATTTGTTTTTTAATTTATTTATTCCAGTTTCAAGGTAGGGTTTTGCTCATTTCTTCCCTATCCCCCAAAAATTTATGAAGGAAGAAAGGTAAAGCCAAGGAGACTTGCTCTTCATACAGACCTCATATTCGGGTGCGGGTGGAGGGTTGTTTGGGGTTTTGTTTAGGTAGTGTCTTGGACTAGGCATATGGTTGGTTATGTGCACACAGAGTAGGGAAGTGAAACATCACTGATCCTTTAATGGGAAAGCTTAAAGTAAACAGAGTTTTTCATCTACGTTATGCCAAGAGCTGGAATAATAAATAGAGATAGGAGGTAGCCTCATACTCAGCCTGTTTCTATTTGTGCAGTTGTTAACCATAAGGACGGTCGTAACCCTTGCTGGGATTTGGAACAAGTGCCTTGCCAGTCACCGCTCACATCATTCCAGACTTGGAGACTAAAATTAGTTGACACTGCTCAAGTGTCCAAACTATGATCGATTGTCTCAACTTTCAGGGCAGACACTTGAGTTTGACTGGCAGATCAAAATGGCAACTATCTGGTTGGAGGGCCAAAGATCATGCTGTGTCTGTATCTTATTATATAAACAATGTTTCCAAGAAACGAGCAGAGAAACCAGAATAAAGATAAATTGGAAAAGAATACCAGAATGACCAAAAAGTTCATTGCTTAAGTTTAAGTTTGAGACATATTTAATAAAACTGTTTTTCTAAAGCTTATGTACTAATAAGTCCTCATGTATTGTTCTGAGCAGAATAATTAAGAATGTCTTATAATTATGTTTGTGTCTTAAGCTTTTGTTGTCAGTTCTTTTGGAAATGATCTAAGATGTGTAATCTACAAGGCTGGATCTACCAACATCCAAGTTTTGTAGAAGTAAAATACTGAGTAAATCATGTTTGAAATAAATAATGACAAACTCTTACATACAGATTTGTGTGAAGAGAAAGATGTTTTGACAGTAGGTGGGACAGAGTTTATGAATGTGTTTTATACTTACTTAATATTTTTCAAAAAACAAAAAGTTCTTTTTCTTTTCTCAGCAAAGCCCAGCTTCCTCATCTCCTGTCTTTTCCTTAACCCACTCCATTTGGACTTTTATTCTTAACTTGTCACTGAAACTGCATTGATCAAGGTCACAAATATACTACACCATGCCAAAGTCTACATCACTTATCTTTCTTTAGCCTCTAGATAGTATTGACTATAGTCATGGCTCCACCCTATTTGAACTATTCTGTGCTATAGTCTTCCATAACACTGCAATTGCTGGCTTTTCCTTCTACCTCACTGGCCCTCCTTTTGGGACTTTTTTGCAGGATTTTTCTCCTTTCTTATAACTCTTAATCTGGGAATGCCTCAGGGATCTACTCTCTTCCTTCTTCTCTGTAATTTTCCCTGGGTGTTCTCACCTAATCCATGCCTTTTAATAGTATCTCTACATGCATTCCAATGTTCTTAGCAGCACTATTTATAAATACCCAAGACAGGGAAGCAACCTAAGTGTCCATCAACAGATGAATGCATAAAGAAGATGTGTATATGGAGACCTTCAAGAAGGCGGAGAAGACATGGAGATCACCTTCCTCCCCACAAACACACCAGAAATACATCTACATGTGGAACAACTCCTACAGAACACCTACTGAACGCTGGCAGAAGACTTCAGACTTCCCCAAATCCAGGAAACTCCCCACGTACCTGGGTAGGGCAAAAGAAAAAAGAAAAAACAGAGACAAAAGGATAGGGACGGGACCTGCACCAGTGGGAGGGAGCTGTGAAGGAGGAAAGGTTTCCACACACTAGAAGCCCCTTCGCGGGCAGAGACGGGGCGTGGCGGAGGGGGAAAGCTTTGGAGCCACGGAGGAGAGCACAGCAACAGGGGTGCGGAGGGCAAAGCGGAGAGATTCCCGCACAGAGGATCGGTGCCGACCAGCACTCACCAGCCCGAGAGGTTTGTCTGCGGGTCGGGACGGGCGGGGCTGGGAGCTGAGGCTCGGGCTTCGGTCGGAGCGCAGGGAGAGGACTGGGGTTGGCTGTGTGAACACAGCCTGAAGGGGCTAGTGCACCACAGCTAGCTGGGAGGGAGTCCGGGAAAAGGTCTGGACCTGCTGAAGAGGCAAGAGACCATTGTTTCGGGGTCCGCGAGGAGAGGGGATTCAGAGCACCACCTAAACGAGCTTCAGAGAAGGGCAGAAGCCCCAGCTATCAGTGCGGACACCAGAGAAAGGCATGAAATGCTAAGGATGCTGCTGCAGCCACGAAGAAGCCTGTGTGCAAGCACAGGTCACTATCCACACCTCCCCTCCAGGGAGCGTGTGCAGCCTGCCACTGCCAGGGTCCCGTGATCCAGGGAAAACTTCCCCGGGAGAACACACAGAGCACCTCAGGCTGGTGCAATGTCACGCCGCCCTCTGCCGCAGGCTCGCCCCACATTCCATACCCCTCCCTTCCCCTGGCCTGAGTGAGCCAGACTCATCAAGGAAAAAAGGGAGAAGACTCAAATCAATAGAATTAGAAATGAAAAAGGAGAAGTAACAACTGACACTGCAGAAATACAAAGCATCATGAGATTACTACAAGCAACTATATTCCATAAAATGGACAATCTGGAAGAAATCGACAAAACCTTAGAAAAGCACAACATTCTGAGACTGGACCAGGAAGAAATAGAAAATATAAACAGACCAATCACAAGCACTGAAATTGAGACTGTGATTAAAAATCTTCCAACCAAATAAAGCCCAGGACCAGATGGCTTCACAGGCGAATACTATCAAAAATTTAGAGAAGAACTAAAACCTATCTTTCTCAAACTCTTCCCAAAATATAGCAGAGGGAGGAACACTCCATAACTCATTCTACAAGGCCAACATCACCCTGCTACCAAAATCAGTCAAAAAGAAAACTACAGGCCAATATCACTGATGAACATAGATGCAAAAATCCTCAACAAAATACTAGCAAACAGAATCCAACAGCACATTAAAAGGACCATACACCATGATCAAGTGGGGTTTATCCCAGGAATGCAAGAATTCTTCAATATATGCAAATCAATCAATATGATACACCATATTAACAAACTGAAGGAGAAAAACCATATGATCATCCCAATAGATGCAGAAAAAGCTTTTGATGAAATTCAACACCCATTTATGATAAAAAAAAAAAAAACCTCTAGAAAGTAGGCATAGAGGGAACTTACTTCAATGTAAAAAAGGCCGTATATGACAAACCCACAGCCAACATCATTCTCAATGGTGAAAAACTGAAACCATTTCCTCTAAGATCAGGAACAAGAAAAGGTTGTACACTCTCACCACTATTTTTCAACATAGTTTTGGAATATTTAGCCACAACAGTCAGAGAAGAAAAAGAAATAAAAGGAATCCAAATCAGAAAAGAAGAAGTGAAGCTGTCACTGTTTGCAGATGACATAATACTATACATAGAGAATCCTAAAATCTCTACCAGAAAATTATTAGAGCTAATCAATGAATTTGGTAAAGTTGCAGGATACAAAATTAATGCACAGAAATCTCTTGAATTCCTATACACTAATGATGAAAAATCTGAAAAAGAAATTAAGGAACCATTCCCATTTACCATTGCAACAAAAAGAATAAAACACCTAGGAATAAACCTACCTAAGGAGACAAAAGACCTGTATGCAGAAAACTATAAGACACTGATGAAAGAAATTAAAGATGATACAAAAAGATGGAGAGGTATACCATGTTCTTGGATTGGAAGAATCAACATTGTGAAAATGACTCTACTACCCAAAGCAATCTACAGATTCAATGCAATCCCTATCAAACTACCAATGGCATTTTTCACAGAACTAGAACAAAAACTTCCACAATTTGTATGGAAACACAAAAGACCCCGAATAGCCAAAGCAATCTGGAGAAAGAAAAATGGAGCTGGAGGAATCAGGCTCCCTTACTTTAGACTATACAACAAAGCTACAGTAATCAAGACAGTATGGTACTTGCACAAAAACAGAAATATAGATCAATGGAACAGGATAGAAAGCCCAGAGCTAAACCCATGCACAAAAGGTCCCCTTATTTTTGATAACATATAGTTTGAATCTGACCACTCTTGCCCTTTTCATTGCTACCACTTTTGCCCAAATTACTCCTATCTGTCACCACAAATCTTTGTACCCAGTCTTGTGTCTCCACCCTTGCGCCCTATAGTCCATCCTTCACCTAGAGGCCAAGAGAACTCTTAGAGTATAAGCCAGACCTTGAAACTCCCCAGTACTTCTTTGCTGATTATCATATGTCAAGCATTGTGCTAGAATCTGTGAAAAGGGGAAGGTCACAATTCAATACAGGAAATATAGGCACACTGTACCTCTAACCACGATCAGAGTGACAGGTGCAAAACTACTGGTATAAACAAACATGAAGAAACTAATTTTGACTAGAGTGGTAATGGTTGCTATGGAGCAGGCTTAGAGAAATTATTAGCTGGTCATTCACTCAACAATGATTTTTTGAGTGCATACTATACCCTGCATTTCATAGGGGAAATTATATTTGAGTTTTGCAGCATAAGCAGAACTTGAGAGAGATATTCCCTGCTAAAGAACCAACATCTAAAAAGAAGTTACACATTCTTCTGAGATTCATGAGAGGTTCAGTATGCTGAAACTAAGGCTATGGTTAAGGAAACCACAAGGACAGAGCCTAGGTTGGGAGGGTCCACATCATGTTGGACCTGGAAGGTCCAGCCAGGTCAGAGAGTCTAGGATTAGCCTGAGGGCCACAGCAATCATCAAACATGCTTTGTTCTGTTTTGTCTTTTTAACAGTGGAGTAATATGATCAACTGTGTGTTTTTAAATCTTCACTCAAGAGCCAGGATGAAGCATGATTAGTGGGAACATGACAGAAGTCAAGAACAGTGAGGACGCTGCTGACAGAAGATGGTACAGGAGCAGTGAGAATGGAGAACAAGAATAGGGTTATAGTTCCCTGTGCTACAGTAGGTCCTTGTTGTTTACCTATTTTATATATAGTAGTGTGTATCTCTTAATCCCCAATTCCTAATTTATCTCTGTATAGCATAGGGAACTATACACAATATCTTGTAATAACCTATAATGAAAAAGAATCTGAAAAAGTATATATACATACATACATATATATATATATATATAACTGAATCACTATGCTCTACATTTAAAACTAACACAACATTGCTAATTAACTATACTTCGATTTAAAAAAAAAACTAAAAAAAAAGAATAGGGTTAGAAAAAACATCACAAACAGCTTGCAAATTCAACCTTGTCGTAATGTTTTGTTTGAACTACACGCAATGTAAGCTTGTTTTGCCTGAATTCGTTGCCAAGATTTTAAAATCCTGAGACTGATTTCACATAAAATCGAAATTTCCAACTCCTCCTTAGAAATTCAAAATCTGTAGAGAGACAGAAAAAAAAAAAAAGAAATTCAAATCTGCAGTACTGAGTCACGTCCACACCACAGCACTCCACCTGGCAGCAAAGAGCCCTTGCTCTCTTCCTTAGACAGAGTCCCATCCCCATGGTGCCACATCCCCCTCAGGCAACATTTGACATTTAAGAGACATTTGAGATAATCCAAGAAAATCAACAGGTCCGAGTGGTTGGTGGGTGAGAGAGTGATGGGGGAGGGGCAGAGTCACCTTCAGGGCAACTGAAGATGCAGAGATCTGAGACAGGGTGCACAGGTTTGAGGAGTAAGATAGTTCAGTTTGGGGCATGCTGCGTGAATATATTGTTAAATTACTCTATCTTCCAGTGACGTGTTATTAAAGGAAAAACCATCGCCTGTTATAAGCTTTTAGAAACAGATGACTAGGGGCTTCCCTGGTGGCGCAGTGGTTGAGAGTCCGCCTGCCGATGCAGGGGACGCGGGTTCATGCCCCGGTCCGGGAAGATCCCACATGCCGCGGAGCGGCTGGGCCCGTGAGCCATGGCCGCTGAGTCTGCGCGTCCGGAGCCTGTGCTCCGCATCGGGAGAGACCACACAGTGAGAGGCCCGAGTACCAAAAAACAATAACAAAAAAAGAATCTTCAGACAACAACAAGAGGCAGCAGCAAAAGAATAGAAAAAAATCTTAGGTTAGAAAGGACATTTCAAGGAAAACATGAAATACAGGGAACTGAAAGAAAAGAAAGCACTGCATATCAAAATTTGTGATAAACAGAAAATTTAAGCATTCAAATGTTTTCATCCTAAAATAAGCTTGAAAACAGTAAGCTCAACCTTCAACACAAAAGCTAGGAAAAGAATAGAGGCAACCACCCCCCCCCAAAAGCCATTATCTCCCCACCAAAAAACTAGAAGGAAGAACATAAAAAGGAAATAATACAAATCACTGACATAAGCAACAGCAAAATATTAATCAAACTAAAACTGGTTCTCACAAAGATCAGTATGATAAACATCTGATAAGGCTGACCAATAAAAGCACTAAAAAGTGTTTTAAAAATTAAATAAACCAATGCATAATAAAAATGGGAGATAACTATAAATAGAGTTTTTTTACCATCACAAAAGAATGTTATAAATGACCATATGTTAATAAATATGAGAACCCAAGCAAAATGGGACACATTTATGAAAAAATATAAAATGTCATAATTTGCACAAGAAGAAATTTTAAAAATTGAGTAGATCAATAAACAATCTCTACAGACATAAAATGTTTAAAAATTAATTTCCATTGCCATGTCCTGTAGAGCCAAGCCCCGTTAGTTTAAAATGTGAGTTCTATTAAACTTTTAAGAAACAGAAAATCCCTATTTTATACAAGTTATTGTGGGGGGAAAAAAAAGGAAATCTGCCTGATTTGTCTTATGAAACTAGTATGAAATGTATTCCAAAACTAAATCTTTATTCCAAAACAAGATGAAAAGAAATGAAGAAGAGAAAATATAGGCCAAATTTCCTTTTTGAACTTAGGCGTAAGAATTCTAAATAGAATATTAGGTAACTAAACCTAATAGGATGTTAAAAATAATTCTAAGAATCCAAGGTTTAACATGAGAAAATTTATCAAGATAGTTGGCACATTACTGGAAAAAATGAGGAAGTCATATTATTTTAACAGAGAAAAATATTCAATAAAGCTTAGCATACATTTATAGTTTTTTAAAAAAAATAAAAATAGGAATAGAAAGGAATGTTTTTAACAAGACAAAGCCAATCTACCCAAAAAAGTAGATCAAACAACATAAGTAATAAGGATGTTTTAGAAATATTTTCATTAAAGTTAAGAATAAGATAAGAATAGCCATTATTATTTTCTATAAAACATAGAAACAACAGAAGTCCTCACATAATATAATTAGAAAAGGAATAGTAGTTATTTGCAGATGTGTAACTATTAACTCTACCCAGGGCTCCAAATAAAATCAACAGACATTAGATTTCAGTAATGTTGTCAGATATAAGATCAATTTACAAAAATTTACTTTTATATCTAGGGAATTTAAGATGCTTTATTTATAGTAAAAAGTGTTAAGTCTATTCAGGATGTAAAAGAACTCCAAGAGTAAAGAATTCAAAGTCACTCTCATACACTGCTGATGTCATTGTAAAATGGTGCAACCCCTTTTCCATTAGTTTGGCAGTTTCAAAAAGTTACACATACATCTACCATATGACCTGGCCACTCCACTTCTAGTTATTGACCCAAACGAAATAAAACATATGTCTATACAAAGACTTTTATTTGTAAAAACCAAAAACTGAAACAACTCAGGTGTCTTTCAACAGGTGCTTGTTTTTAATCTACACAAATGAATACTACCCAGCAGTAAAAAAGGAATGAGCTACTGATACACACAACAAAATGAAGGAATCCAAAAACATGCTCAGTGATTGAACACTTCAAAAAAAAAAAAGAGTAGATATTGGACTTCTTTTCCATTTTTATAAAACTCTAGAAAACACAAACTAACCAATAGTGATAGAAGACAAATCAATTATCACCTGGGAGTTGGAGGGGTAGCAGGAAGCAGTGGGAGAGAGTGATTATAATGGGGCACAAGGAAACTTGGGGGAATGATGGATGCATTTATTTTGATTGGGATGATGATTTATAAAAATGGCAAAATTATCAAATTGTGTACTTAAAATATGTGCAGATATTGTAGATCAATCATATCTCAATAAAACTGTAAAATAAGACATCATAGCTAGATTTTCCCCCCCCCCCAGGGGAACGTGACAAAGTGATTCTAAAATTCACGGGAAATTTTTGAAGAAAAAGAAGAGATTCATTCAGCCAGATTATTAAGACACCTTCTGAAGTCATGGTAATAAGTACAATATACTACTGGCACAAGAACAGATTAATACAAAATTAAACTCAATAAACAACTTATAAATATGTAATTCAACTTGTGGATTGATGGATGTAGCATCACGAAAAGTGGATGACTCAGTATAGATACTCTTATGAAAGCTAGACGGAGGAAAGTAAAATCAAATCTCTAGTTATTAATGGTGAGCTCCAACCAAATCAAAAAATAAATGTAAAATTTAAAAGCTATGAAGGTAATGGAAAAAACATAGAAAAATGCTTACTTTGGTAAGAAGAAGGTCTCTTAAGACAAAACCTTTGAAAACATGTCATTGGAGGAAAAATCAATGTACTTTACATCAAATTTAAAACAAAGGTAACAAATCTTTAACAGACTGAGAGAAGATACTTGTACCTTCTAAAATCCACTAGGATTGATTTGTAATATACAAGAAACATCTACCAGTTAATAAGAAAGCAAGAAATTATTTTAAAATGGCAGAAGAAGTCTCATCTAACTGGCTAACAAATATAAGAACCTCATATTCAATCAGAGAAATTCACATCAGAAACAACAAAATTTATTTCTTCATACCCAGCAGATTTGCAAAAGTCCGAAAGTCAATACCTATTGTTGGCAAGAGTATGGGGTACCAAGAAACCTTACGTTATGGTGAAATGTAAACTAGAACAGCCATTCAGTTCTCAATGAAATTATCTCTGCAAATGTCCAGTGACTCAACAATCTCATTCCTGGATATACTCCTAAGAAACTCTCACAGATGCATAAGAAGACATTTATGAGGATGTACATATTATACTGTTGTTTGTGCTAACAAGTCAGTGGGAACAACCTCCGCATTCATCAGTAGGTGAATTAATAAGTAAAATGCATACTATGAAATACGATGTAGTGGTTAGGAGCACTGAATTCCATATATATACAACAACATGGGTAGATATTAAAAACATAGCCTTGATTATGAAAAGGAGAGGAAAAATATGTAGAATAACATCATGTATTAATTAAAATGATATACTTCCAGAAAACAGCATTATATATTTTTCAAGGTTGCTTGCATATCCAAGGATATATATGCTAAGGCATCTGTCAAGTAGAAAGATGGGACTAAGAGTGGATTTCATGAATGATGGGGTAGGCTAAGATAATAAAATTAAACAAGAGAAAAGCTGCACACAGACCAATAGCAACAGTGTGCCATGAACTAAGGAGTAAGGTTAGCTCAGTTTTCTCTGCATCTGAAGTCCAAATAAATAAAATCTTTTCTATTCTGCACTAGTGAACATCATATGAATGAGTAGAGCAACTAAAAGTAATAGTCCTCACTATTTTTCTTCAGTTAATGTGTTAATTTGGGAAAGCAATATCTAGAAAATAGTCTTTTAAAAAATATTGGTGATTCAGAAAGTCATTCTTAAGAAGTCCCATGAAAGCAGGGACCATGGTTATTTTCTATGACTCTTTGTAACTGCTACTAGCACAATGACTGGCACATAATAGGTCATCTATAAATATTGAGGAATGAGTAAACAGAACAAAAAGAAATGCACCTGAAATGCTTTATGGGATATGTAATTACAGACACTGAAAGAACTCAGTCTGTTGAACATTGGAATCTGTGATGTTTGAATCACTTTTCTGTCCCCTGGGAGATTTAGGGAATAGGAGACAATGTGGATCAAATTATCTTTGAGATATCTCCTTACTAGACATGGTGGGATTAACTACATGCACACACACACACACACACACACACACACCCCTCTATGCCCCACTGCCCAATTTTTTGTTTGCTTGTTATTACTGTTGCTTTGGCATTTGTTTGTTTTCTCGAAAGGAGCTTAATCTAGATCTTAATGTGAATGGTGTCATGCAAGTCTGAGTCTGGAGCGTGGTCTACCCGGGATAAATGGTGAGAAGTTGTTCTCTGAGGCACTTCACTGCATGGAGCCCGGAAAGACCCTGCCTCTGTGCTCTTTGAAACAGAGGCCCAGCCTTATCATTTATTTTGTATCCTCTATTAAAGCACTTAACCCAGAGTTCTACACACAGCAGATACTCCGAAAACGCTCTTTAACATTTTGAAGCATGAAGAGCTGCAGCTGATTTTTACTACATGAACCTGATTCGGACTACAGAACTATTGTATCCACTTGACAAACCGCACACTGAAGATCCAATGGGCACAGACAGAGTCCAGCCTGCTTCTGGAAGATGGTGCCTGGAAGGACTGCTTTGTCAATTCCACAATGTATATGGACATAAATAAGAAAGGAATACATGCATACTCTAATGAACCAGCAAAGATAAACAGAATGGGCTAGAGAGTCCTAAATGTTTAGAGAATGAAAATAGGAGTTGAAACACCTAGCCTCAAACCAACGGTATGACTTCAAACAGTGCGACCTGGAGCAGACCACATCATCTGTCACAAGTTCAGTTTCATCTTTAAAATACATGTATAATACACACACTTACACTAGTCATTCACTAGTGGATCATTCACTAGAGATTTTTTTAAAAACATAAAGCAATTTAACACAATGTATAATGTTTAATTAAATCATAGAGCTTATGACCTGATCTGAAGTAAGCCACGTCATTTCTCTAAGGCTGTTTCATCTTTAAAATAAGCATATAATATATATATTCATATTCCCTCTCACTGGATTCTTAAAAGTACCATGCAATTTAATAGATCTAGTACTTAATTAATGTTATAGAGTTTACAGGGCAGTTTCATATAAATTATTTCATTTTAATCCTGAAAACTTCACTGTGAGGTTCATATTATTATTCCCATTTTTCTATTATTCACTTTCCACTAGATTGTAAGCTCCTTGGGAGCCTGGACTTTGTCCTGTGTATCACTGTACCCCCAGAATCTACTATTCTACCTGAGACATTGTGGGCACTTCCATTAAACAAAAATAAGTAAAAATTAAGGCTCAGAGATATCATGACTTGCTCAACCTGGGACCCATGGGAAGAGCTTTTTTATTGACATATCAGAGTACAGAATAATATTATGGTCTATAGCCTTTACTTCCTAAAGAAAGTAAGACCATCTTATTTATTCCATCCAAAACTGATTTGGATAATCTACAATCAAACAGCAAGTAGATAATGCTAGAGGCTCTATTAATATTCTTTAATGAAATCACTTTGGGAATTATACAAGGAAACAGTAATGTTTATTCAGAGATTTCTTTTTCCTCTTTAAAATGTATTTGGAACACATAGTTCCCAGGCTTAACAAACGAAGGATATCATTTTTAACAGTGTTTTGAAAGTTTAGAGTATTATTGAAAACAAAAACTCTGGTGTTTCCCTTAGGAGAGAATGAATAGAGAGAAAGTAACAAAATCTGAAAACAGAGGCTGAGTGGGGGAATTTCCTTAAATAAGTAATTGGGAAGCAATAGATCTCATAACAAGCAGGGGAAAATTGCTGAGGGAATTTTAATTTTAAAGCTTGCAAAACAGCTTATGAATAATCTAAGAGTAACCTGTTTGTAGATAAGCCAAAGTTCGTACTTGTTTTGTAAGATGTCTTGAGAATAAAGGAGGAAACCAGAAAAAAGTTAGTGGTTATTGTGCAAACTGAGTAAGAGTGAACACATTATGCCTAAATACTATATCTAAAAAAAAAGCTTGTTGTACACTTCCTTTGTGTTTATTTCATCTCTTACCAACTTATCTAATTTGTAAGAACATAGAAACGAGCAGTTAATTTTTCTAAAAAATAACAGGGTTCATTCATATTTTTATTTCCCTTCTTAGTTGTCTTAACCAAACTGCAGCAGCTCCTTTGTCCACCTGGTGGAAATGCCTGAAATTGCAGGAATAGTTTTCAGAAATGCAAACCTCTCCAGTACGTAAAGAAAACCCCGATGTCCTTTCCTGTGTTCAACAAACAATTATTAGATACTAAAAAAAAATGAGATATTAGAGCATAATGATGAATTTCAGTGGCAACAAAGTTTTTAAAAGTTTAAAACTACATCATATACTGGTTAGCAAAGTTTAAATGCAACTGTGAAGTACCTAGCATATATAACACTCAGTTATTGAATTTAAAATGCTACAGTCTAATGAATGTTTACTCTGGTTGCACATCTATCAGCATTCTAATTAAAACCATATGTCTTACAACAGGATTCCAGTTCCTGTGAGACAAATTCAGCCCAATATACATCTCACGAAGATCACTTGTCTACCCCCGATTGTATTGGGCCAGTTTGAGTACCTGTTGCAACTGAAAGTTGCCAAAAAAAAAAAAAAAAAGTAAAACTAAGAGAAAAACAATTACGTGTTCTGATGAGTAATTTAATACAGGATGAGTATTATTCATTTTTCTTGGATACTGCTCAATTTTCCCACTCCTCGGGGGAAAGAAAAGCCTAAATTTGCTTTATTTTGCAACAAAATAATCTAAAACACTATGACCTGTGAGCTGAAGTGCCTCTTTAAAACATGTTGAAAACTATGACTTTGCTGACTAGTTCAAAACAGTTGCAAATACACAGTCTATAATTTAGGACGCTGAGCAAATTAAAACTATTTTCTAGCCTGCCTAAGGCCACAGAACTTGCTGTAATAGGCTCTGGAGCCAGTTTGCAAGGGAACTAGTAGATACATGAAAGCCTTTAAAAAATACCCATTTTCTTTTGTTTCTCTCTATATCACTCAGGGATACAGAATGAGCCAAGAGCCCATACACTCCGTCTCTTGATTAGGAGGCAAACACTTGATTCAGAGATGTTTTTCTGCCTTTGGACCCAACTCTGGTCTTGAAATAAGATGTGCATGTCTAGGTGTAGACTGCCTCCTGACTAAAGTGATGAAATGACCACACTGGAAATTCATTTCTAAGCCATCTGTTTGAACAGCTCCAGATAAACCCATCCATTATCCATATCAATTCAAAGGTTTTCATTTTTTATTCAAACATTTATTTACCAGGTACCGTATACTTTGTCGGTTTTGGGGATACAAGGAAGATGAAAATTGAGCTCAAAGAACTTACTGTCTAGTGGCCAAAAGCCTAAATTTTATTCTTGCTGAGCTTGTGAACAATGTCCTCACTTCCCTCCAGGACTGCCCTCTGAAGCACACTTTTTAGTTAATAATTTGCTTGGTTTCCAAAGGGTATATAAAACTGAAACCCTTCAATCAGTGAGATTGCTCAGGGGAAGGATTTCATTCATTCCATCCTATTCCCTGCCCGCCTTTATAGAACTAGAATAGAGGGGAGGTGTTATAAGGGAAGCGTGTTGACACCAGAATAGGGAATAGCATAGAGAAAACTCCATTCAACAAGTCATAAAGGGGAAGAATGGCTTTGCTGAATTTTTCTCCTCTCAGGGCAAAATGATCACACTTTAAGAGACAAATCTCTGGGCATCCATGCTCCAGGTACCTCAGTACTCAGCAAACTTTTTAACTCTATAAACCACTTCCTTGGAGCTGAAGTAGGTCTCTGGGTAAAAATGATGGGTCTTAGCCAGTGGATGAGAAAGAAGGAGAAAAATCAAGAGAAAGGAAGTAGAAAGTAATGAAGTTAAAGAGGAAATGAGGGGCAGGGGTAAAGAAAAGGAAAAAAGAGCTCAAGACAAAAGACAATAGAGAGAATTCCAGTTTGGACGAAAAGAAAGAGCTTACATGTGAAAAAATGATGAACTATTATACTAACAGTGACTGCCTTGGACGCACCACTCTGACACCTACATTCAGACCACTACCCTGTGATTTATTCTTTTCATAGTGTTGGCTTGCTCTCATTGAGATAGTCTAAACATAATAGCAATTGTGATGCAAGTAGGGACTTTTGCCCAAAAGGCAAAAGGGTTTGCCTTTTCTTCTTGCTCTTAGAACCCATAAGAAGAAGCCTGAGCTAGCCTGCTGGATGATTAGGAAAACATGATCCAATCACTACTGTTGCCTCAACCAACAGAGAGCCAAGTGTCACACGTGGGCAGGAGACCGTCCTATATCTACCAGCTGACTTCAGAGGCAGGAGTGAGTTGAGCCGAGATTAGTTATGCTACCCAGATCAGAAAAGCTGTCAAGCTGACCCACAGAAAATTTTTAAAAATCCATTTGGGGCTTCCCTGGTGGCGCAGTGGTTGAGAGTCCGCCTGCTGATGCAGGGGACACGGGTTTGTGCCCCGGTCCGGGAAGATCCCACATGCCGCGGAGCGGCTGGGCCTGTGAGCCATGGCCGCTGAGCCTGCGCGTCCGGAGCCTGTGCTTCGCAACGGGAGAGGCCACAACAGTGAGAGGCCCGCGTACCACAAAAAAAAAAAAAAAAAAAAAAATCCATTTGGAAGCATTTATGTATCTTCCCTAAAGCATTCATTGCTGAGGCAATAAGAGTTGGGAAGTGTTATATGGACACAGAAGGCCAATTGTTTTCTGTTATGTCCACAGAGGAAGATCTCTCTTTCAATGGAATATGCAGGAATTTGTCACCTTGGATGAATTCCGGATTCACTCCACCCTAGTTTTTGATTCCACTAAATAAATATATTTTGAAAGGGTAACAAAAACTTTAATAGCTATTTTTAGGAATCTCCTCTCTTTTTTGTGTGCATTTGGCTCTCAACTTCCTTTGGAACTGCCTTCTGCACAATATACTTCCTATTTGTTACTTAAATGTTCTTGTTTCTTCAAACAAAATGTAAAAGTAAAGGAGTTTGATCAGCAGGGCAAAGTTGCTCTCTGCAAAAGGGCCCAAAACACACAGTCTTGAAATCGGAAACTTCCAAGTCTTTTCCTCCACTGGCCCTGGAGTTAACCATTTTTTGGACCCAGCTGCTTCGGGAGGAATGAGGACTGAAGGAATCAGAGTTGGCAAGAAAAATGTCTCTTCTCTGCTACTTCCAGCTGCACATTCACTAAAGATGGGACATTTGAAGTAAGAGCATAATCTACCTGTCAGAAACACTTTGATTTTGTTTAAACACCAGGCAAACCGACAACCACTTTTCCCATAACTGAGAAGAATCTCCTAACATGAGAGGCACTTGAAGATGCGTTAAAATTTTTGCAGCTATTAACACATTCCTAAGAAAAATACTGCTGGAGACACAAGAAAGCCAAGGATAACAACCTCCTCTTTCCCATGAAAATGTTCTGTCTGTTTGATTAAAGGAGGATAAATGATGAAGGGGCTAGGCAAGCTCACCTCACGTTTTGTACTACAGTTTGGTTCGCCTTGAGACCAAGTGGCCTAGCTTAGGAAACATACAGTCTGTCCTCACGTCCCTGCATTCCTGGAGTGGAGGATCTCACAAGGAGCCACTTACCTTCAGGGGAAGAGCCCAAGATTCCCTGGCAACCTCTGCCAGGGGAGGCGGGAGAGAGAAGGCAGGGCAGAGCCGTAAGTGTATGTGTCCTTACACTCATCCCTGTTTCAAGGGATTCAAAGTGAGCCGCAAATTGTCCTAAGAGAACATGACCCTCTGGACCAAGAGAGCTGAGCTCTGACCCCAGCTCTGCAATAACAGTGACTTCAGACAACTCTTTTCTTGTCTCTGAGCTTCAGTGTTCTCTTCTAGTAAACAGAGGAGTTGTTCTAAAATAGTATTTTTCAAGCTGTGAGTTGTAGCCATTAGTGGGACATGAAATCAGTTTAGTGGATTGCAACAGGCAATTTTTAGGAAGAAAGGGATAGGATAGGATAAAAAAATTATACTGTATCACATATTGTTTCATTAGACTTTTGTTTCAGTTATTTGGTTGTGTGTGTGTTGTTAAATATAGTTCTCACTATGTATTGTGTTCTTTAAAAAGTTTTGACTGTTTTTTGTTGTATGCTCATCTTTATAATTGCTTCCTTTTTTAAAAGAAAACATTTAAAGTTTAGTATTCCATGGAGGTCCAAATCTATTGTTTGTTCTTTCTACCACCTCTGCTTCATCGTGGTCTTCCTTCTAGTGTGTTTGGTAATCCTTGCATGTGACTTTATGGCTTGATTGTATTCTGTGGAACTCCTAAAGCCCTAATTTGGGGAAACATTCCTTCAGAGAAAGTTTGGTTCTGCCTCAACTGGTCATCAATGAGTACCTATGGCCTGGAACTACTTCAGCCTTTCTAAACAGTTTTAGCTCAGAGCCAGAGATCCAGTTCAACTTCTCCTCACTACTATTCCAGTGTTCCTCATTACAGAGTTGCTGTAGTAACACAGCCTCAAAGGTATAGGGATTCTGCCCTCCAAGCTACTTGCAGGATCTGGTATACTCCCTACTACTATGACACGCTGTTGTTCCAATGCCCCTATTGCTTTGGCCCAAGTCCCCACCTCTGCAGTGTTGGTCTCAGTCACCCATGCTCAGCCCAGCTCACCAAGTCTTCTGGCTGCCTTGAACCAAGATCAGGGATGCTCATGCCACATGTTTCAGGGAAGGCAGACAAAGTAGCATACAAATAAAATGCACTCAATTGGGCAAAGGGCAACTCCCTCTGCCTGAAATGGTCTCCTGCCCCAGCTCCATGCCTGACTCTCATCTACTTGGAAGCTTTCAAAACTCAGCTTAAACTTCACTTTTAGAAAGACTTTGATGACCATATTCTATTTGTTCCCCTACCTATCCCAGTAGGATTTAGGACTGAATCCTTCCTTGCTCCCAGGAGGTATCCTTTCTGTTTTTGTTTGTCTGTTTGTTTAATTTTTAATTTGTTTTAAAAGAGGAAATGCTCACAAAATTATGGGCAACTATGCCTAAGATTAATAACAAATTTGAAAAACTGCTCCCATATGCAACAAAATTACCAATAACATAAAAAGAAGTAATTGGGAATCTTAACTTCTGACCAATTCATTATTTTACTAAATATACCCTTAATTTATTTCCTACCAAATTGTTTTGGATAGAATCATCACCTACTCTCTTGTGACTCTACTGGATCCCACATGTATTTTAATCATAGCACCTTCAACCTTTAATTTCTGTATTTGTTTCCTAAAATACTAAATTATAAATTTCTTGGAGGCAGTCACCATTTACCTCTATTCCCAGCACATAGTAGAATGTTTAGTATTTATTTCTCTCTTAATATGATTAAAGTAATGAATGAATTATGTCCAGAATGATCCCTTTCTGTCTAAATAAAGTATACTAACTCTGTAAGAAAATAGTATACATTTTGTACACTCTGTTTATGACATAAATTTGGGTGCATGTATTAATGTTAAGTAATTGCTTATGTATAAAAGGTCTTTGGACTATTGTGAAATGATGATCATGAAGCTTAGAGTCGTGATCCTGTGTATAGTTCATAGATTTTACAAAAGAGAGCATCCAAGGAAGAGAAAGCTGGTTTCTCTTCACCCAGATTTTCCCTCTTGAGGATCACAATTCACTTAATTATTTATTATAAAAGTAACTATACGCTGCCAACTATCAGAACTTGTGAGATGAACCTAACAGTGACTGGTCAAGTTCCAAGAAGATGAAAAGGAATTCTAAAGCTCAGAATTTATAGTATTTCACTTGCTTTGCTAAATCTTCCTTTAATTTATTTGTTGCCAATTTTCTTAATTGAATGCTTTTTTCGGATGGAGGGAATAGGGAAGGCTGTCGTTTTTCCCAGAATGTACCTCAATAAATGTTTACTGAATTAATTATTATTCATCTTATTCATCTTCTTTCATATTGATTTTTTTGAGCAACTGAATGGAACAATTTAACCTATGCATTCTATTAAAAGCCATTAAAATCTGAACCTAATATACAGAACTCTCCAAGTATTGTCTATCACATCCTATAGTGATGGATTTCGATTTGTGATACTGCAAAGACTCTGTATTTGATTTCAACATCTTGATAAGCATGGTTCATGACTTTGTCTGGGTGTATTTCTTTAAAATATGTGTAACCCTTTCTACACTGAAATGTCCAACTCATTGAGCAGAGGAAACTTAATTTCATTATTATTGATCCCATTTTTAAAAATAAGTAAGGTGGTCAAATAAATTTTGAAATAAAAACTGAAGCCATCTTAGACTGTATACTAATGTCAGCAAACACAACAGAACATTCAAATACAAATCCATTTGGGAAGCAACTGCCAAACATTTTTTCAATTCATTGATTTTCTATTTTGAAAACACAGTTTCCAATTTGATGTTATATAGTGGGGAGCAGAGTGATAAATGGTGACAGGTCACCTTTCCTGGGGATTCTCAACTGGATCCAAGGGGAGGGGGTAGGAGATGATGAGGGAGGGGCTTATCAGATTGATCTGTGGAGGTTTTTTTCACAATATACCTGTAGGACCCCAAGAAAATCTGACTATTGGACATGTAAGAGAGATGGCTACCTGTGTGTATGTCTCCACCTCCCAACTTTGAGAGCTGCCTATGTTCAAAATCTAAGCTATCCTGGGTAATATTTATGCACACTCCATATTTTAAAGGCCCTTTGGGAGATTGAGATTGACATATACACACTACAATATGTAAAATAGATAACTAATAAGGACCTACTGTATAGCACAGGGAACTCTACTCAATACTCTATAATGACCTATATGGGAAAGGAATCTGAAAAAGAGTGGATATATGTATAACTGATTCACTTTGCTGTACAGCAGAAATTAACACAACATTGTAAATCAACTATACTACCAAAAAAATTTTAATATAAATAAAGGCCCAAAAGAAAATTTATATGCAAAGGAATACCCCTTTACAATGAAGATACAATGGTCTCAAACATAATAGTTTCCATACTGTATATTGTATAGTTGATATAATGTCAACTTTTCCCCTGACCAACTCTAGTTGGTCAAAAACAGCCTAGATACAGCAGAAATTAACACAACATTGTAAAGCAACCATACTCTAGTAAAAATTAATTTAAAAAATAGCCTAGAAAACTTGATAGTCATTTTTCATGTCTAATGGCATCCAAACTTCTTTATAGAAATTCTGTTAGTTGGTAAATGTACTTAAGTTAGTGATGCTGTGTTTACATAATGCTGATTTCGTACAGGCACTGTTCTAACTGCTTTACATATATGAGATGATTTAACCTCACAACATCTCAGTGAAGTAGACACTATCATTATCCTCTTTTTTAAATAAATTTATTTATTTATGTATTTAGTTTTGGTTGCATTGGGTCTTCGTTGTTGCGTGCGGGCTTTCTCTAGTTGTGGTGAGCAGGGGTTACTCTTTGTTGCGGTGCACGGGCTTCTTATTGTGGTGGCTTCTCTTGTTATGGAGCACAGGCTCTAGGCGCATGGGCTTCAGTAGTTGGGGCACTCGGGCTCAGTAGTTGTGGCTCGTGGACTCTAGAGCACAGGCTCAGTAGTTGTGGAGCACGGGCTTAGTTGCCCCACGGCATGTGGGATCTTCCTGGACCAGGGATGGAACCCGTGTCCTCTGCACTGGCAGGCGGATTCTCAACCACTACAACCAGGGAAGCCCCTATCTCCTTTTTTACAGATAAAGAAACTCAGAGGAGTTATGGAACCTGTGCAAGGTCTCAAAGGTAGAAAGTGTAAGGATCTGAACATGCACTTGCAAATTTAGCACAAAGTCCCTTTCATAAGAATGTGATACAGAAACCAAATGATTTTTTCTGTACCTATAGAACCCAAAGAACTATCCAAGAATGTCAGATGAAAAACATGATAATTGAGGTCATTTTAAAAACAGGTAAGGAAGTCAAAGCTCAGGAGAATTTAAGTTATGTGGACTATCAACTTTCCTTGATTTTCTTTCTCTTACGGGGTCTTCCATTCTCTATTTATAAGAATAGGAAAGCTGAAAGTATCCATACAAAATTAAAAACAAAATACACATTCCTTGTTGAAAGTTGGGGTGAAATCAGGTATCTTATATCATCGTTATTCTTCCCACAGAGCTATTTCAGAATGGGTCCTGAATAATTGCATGTGAATAGCATAGAGTCGTTCAGGAGCCATTAACCTAATTGTAGGTATACTTTAGGATTTTCAGAGATGAAACAATGTATCTCCATACAATTGGACAATAGCTTCCACATACCAGGTAAACCTCTGTCCCACAATAGTTTTATGCAAGAGGAAAGAGGCAGGGAGGGGATGCTTAAGAGCAATTCAAATACCATCAAGATATGTTCTATATATATATATATATATATATATACATACATATTTTTTAGCCAAATATTATCATTATTATTGCTAATGTTATACTGTCTTGCCCCCTTCTTTCCTCACCCAATGTGAACATGAAATCCTTGCCACCAAGAGGATTGGCTGGAAAGGAAAGGCTAGACTGATGGCACAAAATCACTCATCTTCATAAGTGTGGACCTATTCTGTAGAAGCATCATTGTTGGAATATGAGTACAAAAATCACCTTAGAGGCAACATGGGTGACAATGTCTGGTAAACAGCCTGTGATGTTGAATTTCTGTATCAGTCAAAGTGTATATTCAAGATGACAAAGCTATAAAAGAAAACATGTTTTTGGATCTCAGCCACAGATTGATCATGAGGGAGAGAGGAAGGGCAAACACTCTTTAGACAAGACAAAAAGGAATGAAAAAGTATTTCTAGCTTAACAATATTTTGAGGGAATTGAGGTGGGAACTGGGTTTCTGATGGACAAGCATTTGGGTCAGCCAAACAATCAACAAGACGTAATCCGGGGAGGCCACTTTGTCCTTCATTCCATTGGAGGCAAAACTGTGTTGATGTATAAAGTGTCTCCTGGCTTCCAACTGTTGTTCTCACTCAGCAGTGAGGCATGAAGCCTGGGAAACCACACATATTTGGATCTAAGAAGGTATTTTATTTCCCTTCTCCAGGGCTGTAGAGTGGAAAATACACAAGGGTACTTTACCTTAGTCCTGCGAGTTCTCATAGACCTATAGCTCTCTTCCTCTGAGCTTCAGGGTTATTAACTTGACCTGTATGTAATTTCATTATCAAGTGGGCTCCCTCATACACACATCCTGGGCCAGGAAGAAGATGAGTGAATTTCTTCCCTCGTCAAAGGCCACACACCTTATCCTTCTAACTTTTCAGGTGCCAGAAAAAACCACCGTAAAGCAAAGCAGGAACAATCTCTTTGCCTAGTTATTTACCCTCCATAGGCTTTGTTTGAGAAAGCTTCTCACTGAAAAGGAGAAAAATGGTCCTCAGCCCTCCCAACACACACACAAACACACACACACACACACACACACGTGCACACACGCACACTTCCTTTCCTGAAATCTCCATATCATCTTAATCCCTTCAGGACCTCGTCAATCCCAGCGTCTTCTATGGGGTGGGGGGGTGGGGGGGTGGGGGGGGGCGGAGGGGAGACAGAGCAGTGGATTCAGGGCTTCCCAGCATGGTTTTTATTTTCCTGAATCCACAGAGACTTCCCTCCACAACTTTTTCCCAGCTGTACTTGGAAGCAGTAACAGATCCAGAGACCATTTTAGAACCTCATTTGTATTATCCTGACACTTAGGAATCCAGTTTCTCTTACAGGGATGTCATCAAAGTTGGTGGGCTCAAAACATGACCTACTTTTTAAAGCCCATCTGTTAGGAGCCTATAGATTTTCTTGGTTTGTTTGTTTCTGACTGTCTACAGAAAGGGCAACAAAAATGTTCTCACTTTCCAAGCCCACCCCCAAATAGCAATCAACTAAATGCTCACCATGAAGGGGATGAATGCCTTCCAAATATGCAGCAGGCCAAAAAAAAAATCCAGAAAACAGTGATTTTCCTTAATCTGGAGGGAAATGGGTGAGGGCAGGAAGTAGCATTCAGTTTAATTTATGCACATGTAGGCTATTTCCCATCAAAAATTCACTCCAGACCAAAGAGCAGTATTTGAAAGTAGAGCGCGAGATCTACCAGTTAGCTTGCCAAGCTTTCACCACCGTGGGGTCATGAGGTTATGCTTCCAGCTAACAGTGAAGTTCCGAACATCATGGTGCCAAAGAAGGAAGATTTGGGGACTGTAAATTGATGTTAATGAACATAACATAACATAAACCACTAATGGCCTTGGATAGTATCTCTTCGGTGTGTCCTATCAATCGATTTTTACCCTAGTTCCATGGCTAAATGTACGCATGTGAATACACACACACACACACACACACACACACACACACACACGTGCATGCAATGAAATCTCTAAGTTCCCCAAAGTGATCATTCCTGGATTTGAATAAAGCTACAAATAAGGAGGGCAAAGAGGAAGTAGGGAGGGAGACAGAGAAGGAGGGGGAACACAAGAAGGAAAAACAGGACTTTCATATATAGTGACTATTCAGCTAAATTGTTCATCTCTACCTAAAAGTCAGGTTCCAGATTCTATTAACAATCAATTTTACATCAAGGGCACCCCAACCCAGTTTTAGTTAGTGATTCAGGCGTTCACCGTAATATGGTTCAGGATCCTAGTTTAGAGTCTTTTGATTAAAGCCCAGCCTCCTCACGTTCCTACCTCCGATCTGCAATTCTGTAGCATCTCCCCTCTCTACAGTTGACCCTACACGCCACTTTACCCTTACGACTCTTATGCTTAAAGCTGTCAGTGGTTCTGTCTGGCCCCCGGGAAATGTCCGCAGTTCATGGTCTGACATACAAGACCTCTGCCTCTTGCTCAGATCTTCCATTTTAAACTTATTTTTAGTATGCCTTGATTTTGATGTTCACAAAATGTCTCTTCTACCTCTGTGATTATATCTGTGTTTTAAGTGAGCGGAAGAATAAAAGTGGAAGGGAATAAGAAATCAAAGGTGGCACTTGTGGCACAAAGGAAAGCAAAACTTTTTCAAGTTTTTTCAAGCACATCAGTTTATATCTTACTGGCCTAAAGTCTTCACATAGTCAGTAACAGCTGCAAAGGAGTCTGGCAAAGCAAATAATTCCCCAAAGAAAACTGAAGTTCTGATAATGAGGAAGAAAGACAGAATGGTTACTGGGTAGGCAACTTGCAGTGTCTCCCAAAGAGTCCAAAGCCAATAGTGCAGAGAGGTTAGAATATATTTTGGTAACAGAAATTAGACAAATACATCAATCAAGCAGGGATAAGCTCTGCATAGCAGCCTGCGAAGTGACATAGGATTTTGTTATAACCAGTCAACTCTAGACAGATGGGATGTAAAAAAAATTATTACATCCAGATATAAATATTTTTACAATCTTTTTGTTCTCTTTTCTGAATTCTGAGACCAAATCATGAATTGCTAAGAAACAGAAGGTGGCATACCCAATGAGCTAAGTTACCAGAACATTGGCTACTCAACTGTTCTTCCTAATTAAAAGAAACCTAGTCCAGGAATAAAAATGAATGTCAAAGTCACTCAGCATTGTAGCAAACTGCTTGAGCTCAGGCACATTGAGGTGATGGATATTTTTGCATTGAGTCAAGCAAAAATTGTATATTTACATAGCAACAGTCTGAAGGAAAAGAATCAGAACGACAATAAATCAGTTTCTATATGAGAATTTGCATTAAAATGGAAAATAAATGCAAGTGTGGTATTAAAAAAAAAGTATCCTCCATCGCTTTCAGATAGGTCAACCCTAGATATGACGATGGGCAGAAGCAATTGTTTTTGTGATCTGGCCTGCAAGCTCAAGTGAGTCACATTCTCTAAGAACTCTGGTAGACGATGCTGAAATGTGACCTGGAGGGAAAAAAACAATGGAGTTTTTTCATGATCACCTTGAACTATGCATAAGCATTCCTTAAAGGAACTCTGAAGAAGTCTTTCCTGGGTGTGGCAACAGCAGGAAACCTTCCCATCCTTCTTCCATTCTGTCACCAGTATCTGCTAATGTGGGCTGGGCTTTCTTGCTGGTACTCTTATTTTGGCCTCTGCACTATCTTCTCTTTAAAATATAAGCTCCCAGATGTCAGGGTTTTTTGCTTTGTTTTCATTTCAGCAAGCTTCTAAGCCAACCCCAAAGATAAGTGTTCAATGCTCAGATCTGAAGAAACGCAGGCACAGCCCAGGGACTCAGCTTCCAAGCTGCACTTTGCGACTGACTCACCGTGCGGGCTTCAGGCAATTCATCTCTTTCCTTCCATTCACTCATCTTTGCAGTGGGAATAATAGCAGCCGTCCTCACTTACAGCGCTGTTTCCTTTGTCATTAAATATTTATTAAGCCTCCACATGCGTGACACAAAGTTGGAGCTGTACAGGCTATACCAGACAGACCCCGTCCCTGGCTTTAAAAAGCTTTCGTGATGCAAAACACAGGCGGAATCTGAGCACTTAAGTACAGGGCAGGAGTGTGCAGATTTGTGTGTGTGTGTGTGTGTGTGTGTGTGTGTGTGTGTGCGCGCGCACGTGCGCATGCTTGTGCACTAAAGAACAATACCTTTAGCTGCGTCTCATTGGCCATCTTTCTAACTCCATGTGCTTGCCTTGATTTTAGGTTATCTTTGACCATTAATATATGGAAATATATTTGAATTTCCAAAGCCCTGGAGTTCACAGGAGAGCATAACCAGATTCTGCCTCCTTTTCTATTTGCCCAAAGGGCATTCCCAAAGATGTTCCCAGAAGGTATTCACATAGCAAGTTCGCAAGGTGACCCTCACAGAAGAATAAGGACAGACATTCACAGCACCAACGAGATTTCTCACGTGTTGGTGGCACCTAAGTGCATATGACCACAAGGGCATCATTCTGTATGTTAGAGGTCAACATGAGACTGAACTATAACAGCCGTTTCTGCTAAGAAAATACTGTCTCTGGGCAGAAGTGGGCATTTAGGGGAGTGGAAACCAAGAGGGTGCAGAATGGTTGTTGCTATGTTAGTAAGTCTCCAGCTACGAAGCTCCAGTCCTTCCCATTAACCTTGGGTCCATCTGTCTTAGCAAGAGACAGTCAATTACACGAGGTACGCTATCATTCTTTTTTTAAGCGAGTAGTTGGAAGTCTTCATCCGGGCCCTAGCTGCGTTTCCCCTGTTTGCTTAATCTGGGCTTCCGCTCTTCCCGAAAGATGAAAGCCTGCCATTTTAGCCTCCATGCCTCCTAATATGTGCGTTAAACCCAGCACCGCCTCATTATTTATTAATGTCAAGTTATGATACTTGAATGGAGGATGGGAGCTGAAGCCGCAATGGTGACAGATGTTCCAACAGATCAGCTTATATAATGAGAAGTTGGGCCAAATCTGAGGAAAAGGGTGTTTTTTAAAAAAACACACTGACTTCAAAGAAATGAGTTGTGGCATCTGTAACATCTAGGGCGCAGCGCCAGCGGAGGCGAACGGGGCTGCAGCCGGGGGGGAGCAACTAGTGCGCTGATTGGAACTTGTGGCGGGGCTGGAACAACATCTGGGCTGCAGCACGCCGGCCAGGACGTTTTAAAAGAGCTCCTGTGGTGCCTCAAACTTTGATTTTACAGAGCTGCCAGGAAAGAAACAGGCTGCGTTCAAGAGCTCGTGTGTTTTGGCTCACACGTTTGTCCTCGGACGCTGGGACAGGCCAGTCCGCTGGGGAATCAGGGACGGGCTTGGACCGTCGTTCTCTGTCCACTCTGCTTGCTCTGCGGGTCTATGCCTGGGCCTGGGCAAGTGATCCCTGCAAAGGGTATAAAATAAGAAATACCTCTTGCCAATCCATGAAAATTACACTTATTCTTTCTCAGCAAGAAACTGCTCAAGGGATGCATTTGTGCAGGAACTTGACACCTATAGCTGGTTTGGGGTAGTGCGCCAGTTGGCAACGAAATAGGGTATTGTCCGTGTGTGTGTAGTGAGGGAATGAGGACCGTGTCCTGCAGCTGGGAATTAAGAATAGCCATCCATTCCCACAGTATACCTGTATCTATTCCCAGCATCACAATGTTCAAAAAAAACTTTTTCCCTGCCTCCTTTCTAGAATATTCATTTATTCAACACATATTACTGTGAAAACAACCCAGTGTGACATAAAGTACACAGAGTCCTGGACAGGGACAAGACCTGGGACTGAATCGCAGCCTTGCAGCCCCCCCCCCCCGCTCTGTGAGCCTCAGTCACTGCTCAGATGCTTTGGAAACCCTGACGTTCGCTAACACAGCACAGGTGGTGGGATAGCACGGTGATGAAAAGCATCATTTCTCGGCTTCCCCGGTGGCGCAGTGGTTGAGAGTCGCCCTGCCAATGCAGGGGACACGGGTTCGTGCCCCGGTCCGGGAAGATCCCACATGCCACGGAGCGGCTAGGTCCGTGAGCCATGGCCGCTGAGCCTGCGCGTCCGGAGTCTGTGCTCCGCAACGGGAGAGGCCACAACAGTGAGAGGTCCGCGTAACGCCAAAAAAAAAAAAAAAAAAAAGCATCATTTCTGGAGCCAGAGTCCTTGGGTGCAAAACCTACAGGTTGTGTGACCTTGGGAACAGTATTTGATCTCTCCTTGATACTCAGTGCACATCTATAAGATGAGGGTCATAGTGATAGTAATAACAGTAACCTATTACAGAGCTTTATTCTTATGACCAAATGTGTTAATACGTATGATGCATTTAGAATTTTACTTGGCACGTAGAAAGCCTCATATAAGTGATTGCTCCTTTAAAACACACATCTGCACGCTCCTGTGCGCACACACACATATACACACACACACACACAAGAAAGGTGTTATTTCAGAGCTGAAGCCATCAGATGAGAACATCAAAACTTCCCTTTCTTGTTTCTGCATCCTTCTCTTTTCACCCCTCACTTGGCCAAATTCTGTCCTGGATTTCCTGATTCCCTTGTTTTTACAACTTTGTGTGTGTGTCTTTTAATCAATGTAAGCTTCCTTTGCCAACTTTTTATGCATTATAAATTTTGGAAGCTTTCCATTCCCAAAACACAAGCAGGAGCAGAACCCAAAGGGCTGGTTGTACGTATAAATTAGAGATGGAAAAGGAAGCACAGGAGCCTGGAGAGAAGGCAGTAGGTAGAGGAAGGGGCTGGGGCCAAGGAGACTGAAGTTTAAGACTCTCACTTACTATTCCCTCCTACATTTAAGAACCCTTGATAAAGTGGGCTTTGGAAAGAATCAGACCTGGTATGAGTCTTGTCTTGAATAGTCACTAGCTGTGTAACCTTGGTAAATTTTTTAATCTGGTTGAGTCTTAGTTTCCTCATCTGTAAAATGAGGGTAATGATATTTCCTCCCTCCTAGCACAGTTACATAGGTTTTATGATATAAAGTAGTGGAAGGACTTAAGAGAGTATCTGAAACATAGAAAGTATACAATTAAGAGCAGCTATGACTATTGCCACCGGCTACCCCTTAGTCAGGGAGGAGCGTAGGGTAGGAATTGCCTCCACCAGGAAGAAGGAAGAGAAAGGAAACCTCCCAGGTCTCTGCCTTTCTTCCTTTCAGATACTGTTAAGCATCTGAAAAAGCCTTCTCCTCATGCTTGATAGAAAAGAAATGGGCTAAGGAGAAACCCCAGGCTGTTTGCTCAGGAAAAGAGACTTACCTTTAATAGAATCAACATGAAGACCAAATTCCAAAGAACTTAGGAAGAAAATCTTGTTTTGTAAAGGCCAGTGACCTCAGTTCTCTGTGCCTGAAACAAACAAGCAAGCAAAAAACCCAAGCCAAATAGCCAATAGAGCGGCAGAGCTGGGGGAATTCAAGAATGACTTTAATAGGATCATAATCTTCACGAGCTATTGCATTTGTTCCATTCTCAAAAAGTGACACTCATCAGGGTTGAATGGTTCAGCTTCACACGCTTCAAGGACTTACAGAATCCTCCCACTGTGGAAGCCCATAAATGAGTCACTTTGGGAACAGCACATTTTTCTCTTCTTCCTACAAATGCAGCAACAGCAGAAAGAGATCATAGTCTCTAGAAGCTACAGTGATAATCCTTCTTATCCAACCTATTTTCACTTCAGGAGGAAAGATGGTGTTGAGACCCAGCAGATTTTTCTTGAAGTTTATGATGGGTCAGCTAAACAGACATAAAGTCCAGCTTCCTCTATGATAGCTGCCTTTCCCCCCTTATCTAATGCCAACTCTACTTTTTATTGGATTTCCATTACTTCAGCGCTCTTCATGGAGACTCAGCTCCTGTAACTGTTACAGCTGAGGGTATTTTAGTACTTTAAACATCATTAATTAACTCTCTGCATCGTGCAGGCTGGACACATTTCCATCAAAAGTTATCATCTTGTCCTCCAGCCTTGTCTTGGCATGGTGCCCTCTCAGAAAGCCTGGATTACATCTAAAACCATGTGGCAGAGAGAGAAGCCAAAGATGGGCTATCCTGGGAAGATTCAGGCTGGGAACAAACCTCTACTGTCCAAACAATAGGGAATCAGAATCAACCACACTCAAAACAGCTCCACTGGCCAGCCCACAAATTTCCACATTTCTCTGAGCAATTTTACTTGCTTCCATACCAGCTGCCCCATCGTGACCCCCTCCACTTCTATTATAGTGGCAAATAAATCCAAAATCCACTTTCAACTATGTCTTCTTTCCAAAATACATACCACTTTAGCATACCAGGTATACCTAACACTTGTCATAAGCCAATAATCATTTTCATGGAGTATAAAAGAAATTCCTCTTTTCTGCAACAATCTTCCAATGGTTGCCTTTACGAGAATCTATCCTGAGTCACAGCCATTAGTCACCCATTGGGATAAATAAGCTTGTTTCTATCCTTTTACTGATTAAGTTATGCATGGCTACTACAATGGATATGAGAAAAGAAGTAAAGGGTATTAACACTTAGTAAGTACCTATTATGTGTCAGTCCCATTCTGTGACTTTAAGGATCTCACATTCATACTATTTATATAAGGCTAACAAATTCACAGTAATGGCTACTGCCCTTTTTTTTTTTTTTTTTTTTGCGGTACGCGGGCCTCTCACTGTTGTGGCTTCTCCCATTGCGCAGCACAGGCTCCGGACGCGCAGGCTCAGCGGCCATGGCTCACGGGCCCAGCCGCTCCGCGGCATGTGGGATCTTCCTGGACCGGGGCACGAACCCGTGTTCCCTGCATCTACAGGCGGACTCTCAACCACTGCGCCACCAGGGAAGCCCGGCTACTGCTTTTTAAGCCATCACTTGCAGTGATCCTATTGTCTGCTTCTATGAGTTTCTCTTCTCAGCCTTTACTTCCTAAAGAAAAGATGCCCTTTAGCTCCAAGTCCCATTCAAGCCCTCCTGGGGATCACAATGCCCATACTTCTCATTTTTCCAATAACTTGGGTATAAGACTGCATATGTTCAAGTGTTTAATAGAATGAAATTAAATTCCCAAATCACAGAGATCTGGCTCTCACTGAAGCTTGAGGATTATGCTGTCCAATATGGTAGCCACTAAGCACTGGTGACTGTTGAGCACTTGAAATACTGCTCATGTAATTACAGAACTAGATTTTAAATTTGACTCAATCTTAATTAATTTAAGCTTCAATTTCAAAACAGAAGCAATGTAAAATATTTTTCCATTAAACAAAAATTTAGTTTTGAAAGGGCTGCCCTGAAAATTTAGCATCCAAATTGAGATGCACTGTTAGTGTGACATAGATACTGGCGTTCAAAGACTTAGTCCAAAAAAAACAGAATGTAAACTATCCCATTACTTGTTTTTATATTAATTCCATTTTAAATGATAATATTTAGAATATATTGGGCTAAATAGAATACTTAATTAAAATTAATTTCACCTGTTGATTTTTTTAATGTGTTCGCTAGAAAATTTAAATATCCACATGTGGCTCGTTTTATATTTCTATTGGGTAGTGGTGCTCTGGAAAAGGATTATAAAGAGAATTGAAAGAGTAGCTTCTACACTGAAATGTAAGGGGAGAAAGATAGAGGAGGGAAAAATGAGTAACTATTCATTTAGCCCATCTAACTTTATGAAAGGAAAGTAATTTTATTTGAGACAACACCACTGGCTCATAATTCCCTGTAGGGTTAATTTTCCATTCCATGTTCCTAACCAAAACCCTTCACTGGCCACTTCTGAGTGGTGAGATTGTTCTGTGTGACACTGACTAAATGCCTGGACATGACATGTCCCCTCCTCTTATCAAAGTGCTTCAAATGGTATAATAAACACACAGCTTACAGTAATGGCATGAAATGTTTCCCTACAGGGTATCTGTGTGGAGCTTGATTAGATGGAAGGATTACAGGAAAAGTTTGTGTCATAACGATTCTTTAAAGTGAAACCGTAGATCAAAGTTCACCACTGCCAAATATACAACTTGAGAACAAACTCAAGAGCTGCTATTAATCATGGTTTCTGGGGATTTGATGACACAGATTAAACTGCTGTAAAGAATACTGCTGTGCATCACGTTCTTGCAACTGTCATCAACGCTTCTGCCAAGTGTTCACAGAGCAGGAAGAAAAGCTGTTCAGCCTTTGCTGTAGGGGCCTCTCTCACTGAGATTAGTCAAAAATCGGCAGCAGGTTTAAGTTCATGACAACACCTCAAGGGTATCTGCAAAGCCTCTGCTTTCCTAGAAGGAGAGAAAAGTCTTGGACAGATTGAGAGACAAAGTGGAGGTGGAACATAGGGGGACAAGTCAATTGAGATCAGATAACACATTTAATTTCACTTCCATTGAACTTCCAGTCGGATGTAAGACTTTCCATAGAGATTCTATAACGTGTTTTAAGTAACTTATAGTGGATCATATTTCAAAGATCTGAGGATATGTAACTTTTTTCACATTTTGAACATCTTCCAAACAGAAATACTTCTTCGAATTGATGGCATCTTATAGTCGCTGTAGTCAGGCAGCAGCTACGATGAAATCATTGTTGCCTGCATGCCGTGGGCCCGTTCAGTCATACTGGTCTTATTTTAATCACTTTCTTTGAGTTCTTTTTTTTTAAGAATTATTTTTTTAAATATTCATTTATTTATTTGGCTGCACCAGGTCTTTGTTGCGGCATGTGAGATGCTTCGTTGTGGCCCACGGGATCTTGCAGTTGCAGCATGCAGGCTGTTAGTTCTGGCATGTGGGATCTAGTTCCCTGTCCAGGGATCGAACCCAGGCCCCCGGCATTGGAAGCACAGAGTCTTAACCACTGACTGGACCACCAGAGAAGTCCCCCTTTGAGTTCTTTGCACTGTTGGTACAACAAGGGCTGAGTTTAACTGCAAAATAAAATGTCTCTAAGAAGACTACGTAAGGATACTGTGTTGAAACAAAAGGCTATTGCCTTTTTGTTGCCTCGCATTATGTTTTGTAACACAGGGATTACTGCGAAAACAAATCTGGGATCAGATGAATTTGAGTTCAAATCCTGATTTTGTTCCTTTCCAGCTGGGTGGCCCTGACTAGGTGAGACCCTTATTTTGCTTCAGTTTGCTTATTTATAAAATTGTACTAAATAATACTTGTTAGGATTTTTTTTGTTGTTTTTTTTGCGGTATGCGGGCCTCTCACCGTTGTGGCCTCTCCCGTTGCGGAGCACAGGCTCTGGACGCACAGGCTCAGCGGCCATGGCTCACGGGCCCAGCTGCTCTGCGGCATGTGGGATCTTCCCGGACCGGGGCACGAACCCGTGTCCCCTGCATCGGCAGGCGGACTCTCAACCACTGCGCCACCAGGGAAGCCCCTTGTTAGGATTTTAAAAATTAAAACACGTACAGGAGCTTTGGGATCACAACTCATGTTAAAAGATTTTCAGGCAATGACACCAACCATCATAATATTTAAATTTGAAGCTGGTGCAGTTTTCCTTGAGCCAATTACAGCAAGATCAGTGAACTTTGGCATGAGGTCAACTTTTCCATCAAGAAACAAATTGATACAATTCTCCTCCACTCTATCTTCACTATCTCCACATATTTGCTCCCTTTTTTAAGAGATGTAGAGAAAAGACTTTTCTCAGATGAAGGCTTGGCTTCAGAAATAATGTCCCATAGTATTTTGACATTTTGTACACATATTTCCAGGGGGATCATAAGAGGAAAAGCTGATCATTTCATTTTTCCTCTTTTCAATCCCTTGAATTGAAGTAAACTTAAATTAATTACACAACGAGGCCATTAGACTGCTGTGGCTCTAAGTTCACCTATGTAAGCAAACCCAAATCTAAGCCTGCAAAGTCTTCAAGGTTCCAAAATCAAACTCCTAGGGACAGCCAATCAAACAGCTGACTAGGCTGGGCTGTGAGCTAATAGTCAAGCCATAATTCCCTCCCTTTGCTTTGCTTTGGAGTTTATAAAAGTCTGACCCCGAGGTCCTGTCTGTGGAGTTCTCCTAACCACTTCGGTTTAGCACTGCCAGGTTAGAACTGATTTTCGCTCAGATAAACTCTTAAGACACTTAATATGCCTCAGTTTATCTTTTAACAACTCTAAATTTAACCAAGACTTTCCCACTGGCTTCGAGCCAGCTCTGAATACCTTAGCTACCCATCCAAGGTAGGGGCTGCTCCCGGGAAGCTGGTGAAAAGAGGGAGGAAAGCTGTGGTGAAGGGTTTGTTTTGGGGATTATTCCTGCCAACCAATTGCTTCCCCTGGCAGGAGTTTCGGTCATGCGGAATCAGCAAGGAGCACTTTCTTTCCCTTTTTTCTCTTCCCTTCCCTCCCAGTCAGGCTTTCCCCTCAGTCATTATTTTTGCCCCAATCTCCTTCCTTCCACGCTGTCAGACGCTCTTTAGGCAACAGCAAACAGGCTGAACCCCAGTTTGTCACCTGATGGCCCAGTGATTGTGGGCAAGTCCTTAATTTTTGTGAGCTCCAGTTTCCTCACTTATAAATTGAGGATCGAAACATCTCACAGGAGTGTTGTAAAGACTAAATGGAATAATGTATGTGATTATGCAGTATGTTCTATAAAATGCTATGCAAACGCTAGTCATTTTTTAATATCTCCTATGAGGAACATTTTGCATTAATTTTTCCCCATCTTCCGCTAGGAGGAATTGTCTTCTTAATTCATTTAATGGGGGTAAGGCGAGAGAAAGAATCACATTCACTAATAAATGATTATCTGGGCTTTAATCAAGGGAAGAGGATGACAACCTTTCATCCTGTAATTCACCAGTGGGTACTGCACAGAGAGAGTAAAGAGCAGAGCAAGGAGAAAGGGGCCAGGGCATCCAAGTCTCCTCAGCCAGGAAGAGAACCACCGATACCAGAAACTGTCTTTCCTGCTTCAGAATTAATAACCGCTCTTCCCAAAACAAGCCTTGTCAAAGAGAATTACAATGTGTAAATACCCCCGAAAGGACTCTCTTGGCTTCTTCCTGATAGAAGGGAAATGACCTGAGGCCTGGGTCGTCACCAAATGACTGTGCAACCAGCTCAGCCATGTGGAGGACAGAGGAGAACTGTATAGGTGCTCAATAAACATGTACATCATGGATGGGTTGCCAGGCAGAGTCTTGTAGCCTACTCAGTTTTCAGTGATGGTACAGTCACCACCTACTGGTAGTAACCCTCCAGAAGTATCATCCACACAGTGGGGTGAACTGCGTATTGAGGAAGATTTATCCTCTCCATTGCCCAATATCCACACTTCTCTTAGGACGTGCATTGCTTTCTGTTTCACAGAGTTTTCTAGAGCTTTGCTGTTCAACGTGATAGCCACTAGCCACGTGTGTTTTTTTTTTTTTATTTAAATTCTAAATAACTAATATTCAATAAAGTTAAAAATTCATTCCCTGAATCACACTAACCTCATTTTGAAGTACTCAGTAGCCACAGGTGGCTACTGTATTGGTTGGTGCAGCCAGAGAATATTGTCACTGTTGCAGAAAGTTCTTTTGGACTATTGGAGTATTCCGTTCCAGAATACTCACTCCTCACTTCCACCACCCTTCCCTGGCCTTTATCAAATAGTGCCTCGTCTTCACGGCTTTTCTTGATCCCTTCCTTGTGCCCCGTATAACCTTAGTCACACCCTCCAATGTTCCCACAGCTCTTGGTACTATGTCTATTTTAACATTTACCACATTGTGTCAGGACTCTGTGTTTAACACGTGGGACCCTCTGATGAGGCTCTGAGCATCCCCCCAAAGAGCAAATTCTTCTTGCTAATCACATCTCCAGCCACAGAATCTGGCATGTGGCAGGTGTTCAACAAACACTAAATGCAGGGATGAATTAATGATTGAACCACATGTAAATAAGCAAACACATGTATTAGGAGGGCAGGGTGTCATTCACAGCCTTCTCCCTGGGGTTCTGACAGATGCATCACACACACACAGGAAATTAGAAAAAACACAGAAACAAAGTACAATTTTATCAATCTGGGCAGATAGCTGGTACCCCCAAAGCACAGCTATGGTAGAAGTTACTTTGTGGACACAGTGGGGCTGCCTGCTTTATGGATGTTCCTTTCCCCTAGTCTCTGCTTATGTCAACCTCTTAGGTAGATCTTACTACTAGAATCAGAAGAAATACCAAGCCAAGTTCTCTCCTGTATACCAGAAAAAAGGAACAGGCAGAGAGCAAGAAGGGGCATGTGTGCCCCGATATGCAGTGCTATTAGGTCAACAGTCATTGTTACAGGTTTCCTCACAGCAAAGAAGTTTTTCTCCAAGGTGTCTTGGGTCTCCACCAACAGAGAAAACATTTTTATCCTGACAGAGCACCCCCTAATCCATGTGAGTTGGAGAGATCTCTAGGTACTCTTCTGTAATTTTATTTTTTAATCTTACAAAATAGGTGCTTTTTCTAGATGAAATGATATTTATTCTAACATCAACTCACTTGCACAGATGTACAACTAATAACCTACAAGTAACTATGTTAATAACCTCATATGGCAATCCCTTTAGAGCCACTGGGCCCATAGCTCCCAGGATACAATACATCCATCACCTGTGAAGCCTGGACTTCTCTACCCATCTCACTTCAATCAACAACACATCTGTGTCCAGCTGGGTGTCCTAGGATGTAGAAAGCCCCACTTTCCTCCTCTTATTGCTAGACTAGACTCTAGGGATGACTACAACAGAAACAGTCAATTCCTGAAACTATAGCTTTGCCTGCTGAAGCTCCCTAGAATGAATGATCTCCATGCTGCATATAATACATTCTCCCCTTAGGAGTATTTCCCCTTTGAATTCATATAGTATCCTAATAGCTTTTGAAGACAGTCATGATAAAATACATAGAATATGGGGAGGAGTATCTTATGTAGGTGTCAGCCACAATGCTAACAGGAAGGAAGGAACAAAGGAACGAAGGAAGGAAGGAAGAACAAAGGAAGGAACGAAGAAACGAAGGAAGAAACAAAGGAAGGAATGAAGGAAGGAAAGAAGAGAGAAAGTCTTTCCTTTCCTGTCCTTTTGTGAGGAACTACTGATCTCTGTGTCTCTGCTGATAATGGCAAATTGGCAGCTCACCAAGCAAAACCTGCAGACCTATCAAATTTTAGGTTCCTTTGTAGGCCTACAAAATTTATTCAATTTTTTATTAATTTATTCACACATTTACTCATGTATCCGCTCCTTCATTAATCACTTTTTTATCTTCACTGTACGCTGTGGCAAAAACAAACGAGATACAGCTCTCTCCCTTATGGATCTCCCATTGTAGCTGGGCTGGTTGGCCTACATGAAGAGCATATATTGAGTTATTTTCTTTTGAGAGAGGTATGCATGGAGTGCTGTGGTAACATTCTAGAGGGCGAGTTTATTTCTCCTGGGGAAAGGAATATGGAAAGAATGGTAATTGGGAAAGGCTTCACGGAAGGAAGAGTAAGTAATTCCTTAAAAAATGAGCATGTAGGCTTGAAGGACATTCAGGGCTGAGGGAAAACCATGAAGAAAGACAAGGAAGCTTGAAAGGGTTTAATGTCATTGATGGAGGCTATCACTGAAATTTTCTGAATATCTTGTCTGAAGCTTGTAGACGGTCAACATTGTTACCTCTGAAGGTCAGTTGCTTCTCCACATACAACTCTCTTACTTGACCACTCAGGCTCTTCTAGCTCTAATTTTTATATTTCTGTCTCCCCATTCTGCCCTCCCAAGGTAAAATTGAGTGGACAGCAGACATTTAAACATAGGCAATTGCTATTTCCTCTCTTCTCCACACACCAAGGTCATCAAATTCAGAAAAAAAAAAAAAAAAATGAGCAGAAGCTACAAGGGACCTGCCATGATGTTCATTCATTCCTTAGTCCCTAAAGCCAGGGACTACTGGAACTTTGTAACATTCCTTGATAGAAATGACTTTTAAAATTGTCTTTATCATGGATGAGTGAGAGCTTCTATTCTCTTTGAAAAACATACGGTTCAACTAATTTTCCCTTGAAATTCATTTAGGCAAATTAAGAAAAAGAAATCTGCAAATCTCTGCAATCCATTTCACCAAACACCTTTAAGAACAATATGCAGGAGTTTTCCAAAACCCTAAACAAGTAAGGTTTCCCCTTCCTGTTATTAATAGGGAAATATTTACTACAGTTCTGTCAACAGAGCCAAACTGAAACAATTGCATTTAAATGATGTTAGGGTTTCCAAAGAAAACCACGGAACACACTCAGAATTAAGGCGATAATGCATCCCTGTTGTACCTTGGCATAGGAGCAAGCATTTTGCAGTGACCATCTGGGATATGTAATATCATGGTAAGGGCGAGGGCACCAGCTCACAGAGAAGCCAAGAGGCAACATTTTTTTCCTGCCAACTGTGATATGTTACAGTATGAAGTTTTCTTCCGTAGGAAACCAGCATTTCAACTTTTACAGGGCATTTGAAGACACCAAAATTTTTTTTCACTGCAATACCTCAAATGTCTAAGATAATGCCAATGTAGCTGCTCAATAAATATTTATTGATTGAATAAATACTGAAAGTGCCAACCTTTTTCTATGGTAATAAAAACTTCATGATGCTTTGGGATATTTTCACTCTCCTTTTAAGGCACTTAAGGATGTAAAATTATTTACCCAACGACAACAGTTCAGGTGTGTTGGGAGGAGGTGTAATTTATCAAGTACTATTAAGTTTATACAACCAAAAAGCACGCTAAAATGCACTTCTGTTACTACTACTTCTACTAAGAATGTGAAAAGGCAGATCTTAAAAGTTCATCAAAATGTCTTGGCCCACATAATGAAAGTACAAGCAACAAAAGAAAGAAATAGATAAATTGAGTCTCTTCAAAATTAACAAATTTTGTGAGGCAAAGGATATGAACAATAAAGTTAAAACACAGCCCACCAAATGGGAGAAAATATTTGCAAGAAATATATCTGATGAGACTTGTATCCAGAATATATAAAGAACTCTTACACCTCAATAATTAAAGGACAACCCAATTAAAGATGGGCGACGGATCTGAACAGACATTTCTGTAAAGAAGATATACAGGAAAAGATACTCAACATCTTCAGTCATCAGGGAAATGAAAATCAAAACCACAGTGAGATATCACTCACACCCACTAGGATGGCTATACCCCAAAAGACTGATAATAACAACTGTTAGTAAGGATATGGAAAAATCAGAACCTTCACACATTGCTGGTAAAAATGTGTAATGGTGCAATGACTTGGGAAGACAGTCTGGAAGTTCCACAAAATATTACGACAGGATCCAGTAATTTCGTTCCTAGGCATATACTCAACAGAAATGAAAACATATGTCCACACAAAAACATGTACACCAGTGTTTTTACCAGCATTATTCCTAACAACCAAAAAATGAAAACAATCCAAATGTCCATCAATGAGTGGATAAATAAAATGTAGTGTATACCTACAATGGACTATTATTCAGAAAGAAAATGAAAGTAAATACCGATACGGGCTACAACATGAATGAACCTTGAAAGCATTATGCTAAGCGAAAGAAGCCAGTCACAAATGACCACATATTGTATGATTCCACTTACATGAGAAACACAAAATAGGCAAATCTATAGACAGAAAGTAGATTAGTGGTTGCTTAGGACTTTGGGGTAAAGAAAGAGTAGAGGGAAAAGGGGTGACTTAATGGGCATGGAGTTTTCTGCAGGGTAATGAAAATGCTCTAAAATTGATTGTGGTGATGGTTACACAATTCTTATTACACGAAAAACCACTGAATTGTTCACTTTAAACAGGTGAATTGTACAGTTTGTGAATTATATCTCAATAGAGCTGTTATTTAGAAAAATGTCTTTGCTTTATTATTAAGTTATTCTAGTGACCTGATTAATATAATTTTAAAATTATCAAATATTTTAAAATGAATATAGTTTTAAAATATTATTTTAAAATTAATATAATTTTTTAAATGAACAAAGGATTGGTATGTTGATCCAGCCTTGTGCAAACTCAATGAATTGCAGAGTAATCAACTTTTTTATATTTTGTATCTGAGTCTCAGCATGAATAAAACCCTTCAAAAAGACAAATTCATGTTTTTTTCTCAGTGAAGATTTAAATGAATTTTGAATGACTTGGAATGATCTCTAAATATTTTACTAGGTTCCATAATTATTTCACTTATTTCCAAAGTGAAACAATTTTACGCCATGCCACTAAGAGCATCATGAAAAGGAAATTTTATTAACATCTTTTTCTATTCACTATAAAGTAGCAAATACATAATTAAGTGCAGCTTCCTTCAAATACTAATATACAAAAGTATGTCTTATATATTATAACTAAATAAAGCACAGTTCCATTTTTTAAAAACTCTAAGTAATCCAATAAATTTTAAATAATCCTGGTGGCGTAATGTCCTTTATAAAGATAGATATATATCTAAAATAGTTTTATAAAAACATACCTTTTGGAAATATATATATCCAAATATATGTACATCTCTCCCAAAGATATATTTTTATAAAGCTATTTTCCTACTATCAAGCTGAATATTTTTTATGCACTAAGGTCATATGAATTTGAAACTGAAAGGAATAGTACAGATTCTCATCCCAGACACTTCCTTCACATACAAGAAAACTGAGCTCTAAAGTGGTTACCTTTTGTCCAAAATCCTGATTGGGAAACCCATTGTTTGAAACCAAGTTCCCTATTCTCAAGGAAGTGATGATCTCACCATAGCAAAATTCCCAAAATAGAAAATTCACCATTTGAAAATCTATCAGCATGCAGATGGATACTAAGGTTATAAACATCTGTTGGACGTTTCTATACTTGAAAAATATATATACATATATATATTTGTTCATTTCCATCACTGATACTGTTTTCAAGTTTTAAGCTCCTAGAAGGCTGTAATCACATATGTCTACTTAACTGTTCACATGTTCAACCTCACCTACTGTTTATCTGAGCACATATTTTAAGGAATGGTGATCAATGAGATTAAAACACAATATGGTAATAATTTAATAAAATGACTTAATTACCAACGGAAGGCTTAAGAAAATCTCCATGCAGATGAGTCAATAAACTCCCCATGAGGAAATCCAGCAGAGTTACACTTTGAAATAAAGGATTCTTTACAAACCTGTCTAATTAAAGACAGCATTCGCATAGCATCCACCAACTCTACCATGACCCCTGAAAGAAATTCATGAAATTAAATAATGGCTGGTATAATGGCTTTACACCAGGCTTGGTTAGTGATAACTTTTCTTGCACCTTCTTCTTCGCATTCATATTTTCCCAGAACTTCCCTACTCCAAAAATTACTCCTTTCTCTTAATCAAACCTCCAGCTATCTCTAAAACGTCTGTTTATCTATTTCATACTAAGGTGTGAGTTGCTAATAGGTTTAAATCTAGGGAGTGAGGTCTCAAGAGGAATTCACATTTTAAAAGTGAGGTGCATTTTGCTCAAAACTCCACTAATATAAAGAGTGAGTGTGATCCTTTGCTATATCAGCAACACTGTGCCCCAACCTTCTCTGGGGGCCACCAAAGTCTCCTGACCCCCTACATTCCAGAAATCAGGGGTCAGCAAGTGGGTGCCCTGCTTGTGAAAAGCTGGTGACCTCTGGGAGGGAGCTTGTATGGAAGCAAGTGTTAATTTTCAAAATGTGACTGGTTGTGATAGCAGCAACCTCACCTCATCACAATGTCCCTTGGAATGTTTTCTGAGTAAGGGGTCTAAAAGTGATCTGTCATCACTGGTCAGTGGTACAAGCAGCTCATTCTTATATCCTTGCCCTTCCCCCCCACCCCGGACCCGAAACAAAACATCCCACTCTGCCCTCCTCTTCTCACATGTGAATTTTCATGTGTTCAACATTTGTCAGGTCTTCACCTTCAATGAAATGGTCAAGGCACCAAGAAATTATATCGAACACATCAAAAGTGAATACCAGGCCCGTTTCCCCGTGCCTTGTACTCATAAGCCACAAAATTTGTGTTTGGAGCATGCGTGTGTGGGCCTGTTCTTGGAACAACATTTATAGACACTTCAAATGATTCCCCTCCAAAGCCATGAAAGGGTTTAGTAACACACTTTAATATATAATTTCTTAAGCATTTTTTAATAAAATACAGATATATAATTATAATTATCAATGCCTGTATGTCATTTAATATAATGATAAAAGGCTAGTCTTTGAAGTGACATGATGATTAATATTTACAGTAAAGCCTAAAGGAAACAGCATTTGTACAATATTGCTAAATCGAAAAGAAAAGATTAATTAAAAATGCTACTTGTATTGTGGTGTCATCTCAAATCACAAAGAGCAGAAAGGAAAATTCTCATCGTATTAATGCATATAGGTATAGATCATTACTTTCTATGTTTTCTCCAGATGGAAAACTCTCTTGTTCTCCTTAAATTATACCAAGCACTGAGGCTGGGATGTACTCATAATAAGGACGTTTCCCAAATCTTTGTCAAGTTATTAATACCATACACAAACATCTTATGTAGATCTACCTATTGGATATATGTCATGTGCCTTCATGCTAATTTTAAATTTAAAGATCAATACTAATTGGACAAACTGTTAGAGAACCCATGAGGAAATTTATCAGTATATATAAACAGAGTCACATTCTGTGCAAATACTGTTTAAATAGTAATCTCCCTCAATATGTAACAGCCATGCTGTTTTAAAGTAAAGAAGCAAACCAGGAGCTTCGCCCTAGCCCCATCTAACCTAGGGATCGGTTAAAGCCATTCTGTTTAGCACTGAAACACACTGCTTTTGCTTGGCAAATATATGAAATGTAGCGAGTCAATGAACAGACACATGATTTTATCCTCAATAGACATACGGTAATCCTCTTCACTTGCATTCTTAGCCTTTCCTATTCATCTCATTATGTGCTATCAAAGTTACTACATGCTTCGAAACCCTGTATACATTGTTTTAGGGGTTTTTAAAAAATAATACTGCTTTCATTTTCTTTTTTTCAGTTTTGAGGTTAAAAATGATGTTGAGGTTAAAAGTTTTACAGCTCCTTTATCATAATTGGTATCTTCCTCCTTAGTCTTCCAAGAGGAACTTTATAGTAATGGGCTTTGGCCTTTGCACTGCAACCCCCAAAAGACAGATTGCTGGAGATAACCCCCTGAAATTCCTTACGGCGTTATTTAACACCATGAAGGCCTAGAATCTATCTGTTTTGAGAAAGACTTCAGACAAAGGGACAAGGTTCAGGAGGGGGAAGGTTTCAATTTGTAGGAGTTATGAGATATAAATAAGTAGCATAAATGCCTTTTTCCCTTACTTATAGACCATGGGTCAGGAATCTCAAAGCAAGGTGGAAAAAAATCCTGAATTAAAAAAAAACAAAACACTATAAAAACCTAAGGGATAGCTAACAATATAATTCTTCTTGATTTAAAAAGCTAGACATTTCTCATTGGAATCAAAGAATTTGAGGTGGATTTATTTTCTTTTTGCCATTCCAGTCATATCATATATTCCTTCCCTGGTAAAAACTGGAATTTAAAAATGTCTATAGGACATTCTTTAATAGTCTACTTGATACTAAATAAAATGAGCAAAAAATCCAAAATACTGGAAATTTATTCTCTGCAGATGAATAAATACCTCTTACATGTCCAATAGAAAGTGAAAAAGATCACAAGCTTTTCCATTTTCCTTAAGAAAGTAATTACTATGGATTATGAATTTTTATAGGACCAAAGTCACCTAATACCTGTGATAAATAAGAGCAAGTAGGAACACAAAAGCTAATCCTTCAGGATTACAGATACCTCAGTACTATTACTAAGACTTCTACTGACTTAGGTTCTCACATTGTGCCCAAGAATAACAGAATTCACAAGACTCTGTGTGCTGGTTACTGCTGGGTATCAAGCCTCAAGTAGGAAACTGTGTAGAGCATTTTCCTGATAAATTAAGTTATATGTCTTAGTCTGGTTAGTGTCATTGCCAAGTTTTAAGTTTGCTGTTTGGTTTTTTAAAAAGTATGAGAACTTTGGTTAAACATACTACATTTATGCCAATACTCTGTGTAACTGGGGGGAAAAATAGAGGGAGGATGTGGTTTTGTAGGCTGCAAAACCCCACATGCCATATACAGTATACATATGTACCAAAGATAATTACAATCTCACCATGAGAAAGTCAAAAAAACTCAGTGAGCCTTCATTTTCTATTATATGTACATTTTACAAGCTACTGATAAGTTTCTTTTCATATTGCTTTCCAAAAAGAAAAGACAAGGAAAACGAAGAAAGAATATACATTAGCCAGATTCCAATGTAGTTTAACTTAAAGGCTTCATCAGACCATATGTGCAGACACTTGAGATGATGAGAGAGTTAAGCTTCCTAGGGTCCTAGAATCAAAGAAACTCTGCTGACCCCCACTGCTAAGCAGGTGCACTCCTTCCACGGGGGGCAACATCTGCCGATCCGTCATGGTCCCACTCGGTGAGGACCCCAAGAAACTTCCTTGGGAAGAAACAATTTTCTCAGGACTGGCAGCCAGTTTGGGGGATGTGGAGAAGTTATATCCGTACAAGGCACAGGGGCTGTGTAACCTGAACGTGTTATAGGAACCCTGGTGTGTCTGGTTAGCAGCAAAGGCGTTGCTGGGGGGTGAAGGCATGATGTACTGGAGCTGGGGGGACATCCCGGAAATCTGCATGGACAAGCTGGTCTGTGGGCAGCTGAAGGTGTCCCCATCCGTGCCGCCGCCCATGGACATGTTCACCGAGGCGCTGCCGCTCACGCCCACGTAGGAGGGAGTCCTGGGCGGGGCGAAGGTCTCGCCCGTCTGATTGGTGAGCCTGTTGTAGGTCTCGGCCAAGGACGTGCTGTATCGGTTGAGGGTTAGGCTAGAGCGGGCGCATGCGGAGTAGTCAGCCGGGGCCAGACTACACAGCTGGCTGGTGTTGGGTCCCAGGTGGAAGGCTGGAGACGAGCAAGGGGAGCCGGACAGAAGATGAGGGTGGGTGGCCGCAACGCCATTCCCAGAACCTTGGAGTAAGGTGGAGGAACCTGCATTTCCTACAAAAGAAATTGAAATGTAAAGAGCATCTTTTCCTTTCAACTGTGTACACATGAGCTAGACGGACGTGTTACAAGGGGCGGGTACAAAGATGAAAAGGAGATGGTCTCCGCTCTCAGGAACTGTAATTTAATTGAATTCAGACTGAAATATTTTAAACATAGATCCTCTCAATATTTTCAAGGAAATTATCTCCCCAAGGAGTGACTATTTTTTTTTCCAGAAGATATTAGGACACTATCAGATAGAATTTTCACATTTTCTCCCTCAATTAGCTTTCTCAAAGTTTTCTCATTTTTTTAATAATAAACACTACAAATACTGACTTTCCTGGCAACTTTAGAAAATATAAATTTCATCTTACCCTGTATCTTGTTCCAAAATTTCCATCACCTCACTTCTACCCAACTTTTTCTTTTTTTTTTTTTTTTGGCTGTACGCGGGCCTCTCACTGTTGTGGCCTCTCCCGTTGTGGAACACAGGCTCTGGACGCACAGGCTCAGCGGCCATGGCTCACGGACTCAGCCGCTCCGCGGCATGTGGGATCTTCCCGGACCGGGGCACGAACCCGTGTCCCCTGCATCAGCAGGCGGACTCTCAACCACTGCGCCACCAGGGAAGCCCCTACCCAACTTTTACTCTTTCTTTCGGCAGAGCTTCCTCTGGAGCAATATATTTTCTTGCCAAAAAAGAAGGAATTCAAAGAAAAGAGCCAAATTGGTCAAAGACACATCCTGCCTCAAACAAACTTGCAACTTCCCACTGCAAGCTTGTGTGCATCAATGACTGTACCACTCAGGGCTACTGAAATAAGGCAACCATCTAGAACTTTATTTTCTTTTTAATTGGCGTATAGTTGCTTTACAATGTTGTGTTAGTTTCTGCTGTACAACGAAGTGAATCAGCTACATGTATACATATCTCATTTCCAAACAGAAAATGGTTTGGTGAATCACATGCTAACACAAGAGCAGAGGTCCAGCAAGTAAACAGCCCTGTGAAATAGAGAGGGGGGTTAACCCTGCATCCAATCAATAACAGTGGTGGCGGCTGACTCCCCCCTCTGGATTTGCTGACAGATTGATGTTTGCAACTTGACGGAACTTAGGGAGAGAAGAGAATTCCAATGGGCTGGATAGGTTGTAAAACCTTCATTGCTCTAGTGACAGTGTTTTATACAGCTTCTTAAAATAATCTAAAAGCCCAATCTGCCCAATGATAATTATCTAAAACCCAGCAATGCTAAATTCTCAACGGGGTGCTGGGCAGGATCAGACGTAAAATGCCTGAGTGCAGGAGTGAGCCGCGAGTCCTACCTACCAAGTAGAGAAGGAAGTGTCATCCTTTTCCATGCTGCTCCCTCTGAGGAAACACCAGCCCTGGGCTCGCAGGAAATACTCAAAGGGGAGCTCAGGGAAGGTTGCCTCAGTGTGCCTGACCTTCTCATCATAAATACAAGAGAACCCTGCCTAGAGGCAATTCTGCTGAAGGAAGAGGAAGCTGGCAAGAAAGGGTAAACCAGGACCAGCATTGGCAATTATCTGTGAAGTACACCTGGTACCAGGGCCAACTAGTCTACCTCTAATTTTAAGAAGAGATTTAGGGTAAAGTAAAGGTTATGAAATATATAAACAGCCTAAAACATCCAAGACTTAACCTTTGACCACAACGGCCATTTTCCTGGCCCATCCCCATACCAGACAGAAAAGAGAGGGATCCTGTAATGGGAGGATGTTGGTAATGAGGTCGCCATTATAGAGGACAAGCAATGACTTGTGCAGTTTTCAGTGCCTGAGCATCTGGGCAGGACCTGGCTGTATACATGAGCCAGGAGACTTCTTTTTTTTTTTTCGTTTTTCGTTTTTAAGTCTTTTTTTTTTTTGATGTGGACCATTTTTAAAGTCTTTATTGAATTTGTTACACTATTGCTTCTGTTTTATGTTTTGGTTTTTTGGCCGGGAGGCATGTGGGATCTTAGCTCCCAGACCAGGGATCGAACCTGCACCCCCTGCATTGGAAGGTGAAGTCTTAACCACTGGACCACCAGGGAAGTCCCTGACCCAAGAGACTTTGTGATTTACCTTGCTTGGGAATTCCAGGGATATCTTCAAAGGTGAGGGTCCGCAGTGAAGGTCTCCAGAATGCATATGACTCCACAAGGGCTTCCAAACCCATTCTAAATGGAAGGGTCAGGATGGGGGTGAACACAAGAAGCTCAGTTAGGAGCAGTTGGAGTTTGCAGCCATAATAAGCAGCTCAGAAAACACCGCTGGTGTTGACAGTGGCCCCCCACATTGGCAGGTGAGGAGCTTGGCACAAACAGAAAAAGAAATGGTTCAGAGACGAGCTACCATTCTGTCGCCAGGAGCACAAGAGGATGGAATCCACCCAGGATGTCCTGTTAACATTCTCAGAAAACTTAGCTGATCTCAGGGGATAAAAAGCTGTACCCTTGTACCAGGAAGTTGGGGTGGAGAGAGTCCATCCTAGCTGCCGTGAGTCCACGGCTTTGCTGTAATCTGGAGCTCAGACTCTCTCCCTGTTACACCACTCTCCCTCTGATGCGGAGAGCTCTGCCACAAAAGCACGCCCTGTAGAGGCATTTCTATCCAGCATCCGGTGCCTCGGCAGCCAGCTGAGAAGAGCACTCATCCTAAGAAAACTGACTTCTCTCTCAGAGGCGTGATCACCACACGCAGGGCAGCCAGGGCAGGCTCTGGGGAAGAGGGGGCAGCCCTGGCTTCTCAGCCCAGCCTGGAGGATGATCCCAGGAAGGTGATCTCACAGGGTGCCACGGTATATGGAGCTAGTATCAGCACCAGACATTATTTTAAAGCCCCTACACACACTTAATGAATGGACACTTAGAGAGACAGGATAACTTCATTATGGGCTACTTACGTGGATACATGCATGTTTTAAAACAAGGGTGACTACTCTAAACACATAATAAATGTATGTACCTCCTACTGTAAGTGATTCAGATATCACTTCCGTACATCAGATAACTAAGTCCTCTAGGTCATAGAAATGAGGCCCTTCACTCAACTGGCACATTCTCAAGGCCTCACCAACTATTTCCTCAATCATCTCAGTGCTAAGCAATTTGTTAATCTAGGTAACACTGTGCTTTTCATGAAATATATAGCTCCACCGTAGGAAATGTCTGATTCCTGAGTGTCAAACAGCACACGAACACCTCTTGTGATTGTCAGATACAGTTCTATTTAATACAGATAATCTGTATTTAATGCTGATATTAAAGACAGGGTCTATCTTTAATAGCTTAGACTCCACCTGTTACTTTCCCTCCATCCCCAAGTCATGAGCTATGAACTAAGACTAGAGAAAACCGCCTCACAGAGTCACACCCCCTGTACAACATGGCGAGAGCTCTCTGAAGACCCATGGTAAGTGACCTGTGCGTGCAGCTAAAACCATCTTCCGCCGCTTGCCCTGGGCTGCCCTGAGCATGAAGGACAGAGTCTGTCTTCGGATGGAATCAGTGTGCCCCAGAGAGAGGACTATTTTGTGGTAAGGACACTGGATTGGAGATCAGGAGAACTGGGTTGTAACTACAACCCACTAACCTTGAGTAAATGTTTGAAGCTCCCTGGACTGCAGTTTCCCACAAAGTGAGGATTGGAATACAAAGCTTTAAACCCTCTCCTAGCTCTAAAGTTCTTTACCACGAAGTGATTTTTTTTCCAAACGAGACATGCTATCTGTGGCTGGCTACAAACCAGATCCAAGACCACTCTACTCAGCAATATTTTATGTACATTAAAGTATTGATTGGGGAGAAGGTTGGCAGCCTGGTCAGTCCCAAAGCCCCACATGACCTGCAGGTTTCATTTAATACTCAACTTATGAACGCTGGGTGCTGTTGAGCTGATTGCTCTATTTTTAGCTTGTACTAATACTCAATTTTTATGACTTTCTAGAAAGAAGCTTTTTTAAGCTAAAGAAGTTAGGACACAGTTTTGTATAAACTGCTTTGTGAAACCGCATAGATGAGTTTTCGTAATTGTAGTTTTAAATATTCAGGATACCAGAGTAGTCCTGGAGTGATCTCAAGGGGAATTTACAAAGAGGTAAGTCCTGAGCATCGATGGGACCTAGAAATTTATTAGCTGTGGAGATGACCATCAGTGCCTTATTTGCTTTAGCAGTGTAAACTGTATGATGCTTCAAATAAAAACCCACAGACCAAATTTTTAGGGAGAAGTTATTGATCCTCACAAATATATAACCCTAAGCTGTAAAGGGATGCTCTGAAGGTGACAGATCTACATGTGATCTGATTTGGACCTATTGATATTTTTCTTGAAGCTGTTGTTTCACACTGCAAGTTCTAGAAAGGATTTCAGATATTTTGCAGGAAACAGTTATAAAATATTTATTAGCTGAATCTGGACTTTTTTTTTTAAAAAAGCCTTCATTTTCTCCAGTAATGGAGACTTTTTCCCATCTAGTTAAAGAAAAGATAAAAGACACCTCCTGCAGGAGTGTAGCCAAGACGGTAATTTATACAAGATGCTTTTGAACAATTTCCACACTTTATCACCTCGCTAATTTATGCTATCAAATGGCCAAGTTTATTTAGTAAAATGGTTATGTTTTTCCTGAAGTATTTAAAGAGAAGAAATTTTTGTACCTTCCTGAGTAAAACATTTTATAGGGTCAACCGTAAGGCCTAACTGAAGAATGAAACTATTCTCAGCACATAAATTCTCCTTCACGTAACAAATGTCTTGCAGGAGAGCTTTTAAGGGCTGAAGCTACTGATTCCTATAAAATAGGCTGCAGAACCATAAATAGCCAGGAGGGTATAATTTTTAATTCAATTGTTTTATAAAGTTTAAAAAAATCACAAGTCCAAGTTTCTTTCTTGTCCTGCATAATTTGTTTATTTCATGTCTAGGGAAAAATAAAAACAGAATGTGTATTAAAAAGCAGTAACAACAGTGCAAGAAAACTGGGGGTATTAAAGAAATATTTTGAATTTTTTCTCATGGGCTTTTTTCTCTATCAATATATGAAAACATATCACCCCTCCCCCAAGTCCTCAGCACCAACGCACCTTCCTGGTCTTACAGATAACTTTCTTTTTAAAGGAAAATAATACATAAGTTAGAAATCTTTAAAGCTGACCAAATTCTCTCTTTTCATTATAAGTGTCTTTTGCATTTATCAGTGGAAAATGTTAAAATCAGATTTTTTTAAAACTGGGAATACTGGTCCATAGATATTTAGCATTCCAAAATGGGCACTGAAGAGCTTTTCTGTGATAAGCAGAAGTCATTTAAATGAGAAAAAAAGTGAAACTATTCATTTCACTAACAAGAAAGCTATGTATAAGTTCAACATGTTTTTCCTATACTATGATATTGTTTAAAGATTTGGAGTAAAATAAAAATTTAAAATTTTAACAACCTTTAAAAAGTGTTAAAACATAATTTATTATTTTTTGCGTGTCGATTAAAAACTTTAAAAGGTTTAGAGTCAGGCAATAAACAGCAAGCACCATGGATGCCATGCTTATATACTCCTGAAGCAGCCAAAGGGAAGAAAAAATTTCTATCAAACCTAGCATTTGACCTCATGGTACCAAACAAGAGACTTAGTGGTTTATTTTCACCAATGCCTCTGAGTTTTTTTCACTGATCAAATTTTTAAAAACTAACGTCTTTTCATTGTGCTGACTTATCTAGAATTCTTCCTGAAACCTTGTAATATGTATCTTATCATCTCACTTCTACTTATAGGCTTATCCACTATGACTACTACCCAAAATACACCTTTAAAAATATGTTTAAAGTTATTGCTTCAAAAACAAACTGACAGTAATGTGCAACATGATAAATATAATGAACACTGCTGTATATTATAGAGGAAAGTTATTAAGAGAGGAAATCTTAAGAGTTCTCATCACAAGGAAAAAAAATTGTTTTTCTATTTCTTTAATTTTGTATCTATATGAGATGATGGATGTTCACTAAACTTATTGAGGTCATAATTTCATGATGTATGTAAGTCAAATCATTATGCAGTACACCTTAAACTTAGGCATGCTGTATGTCAATTGCATCTCAATAAAAGTGGAAGAAAAAAAAAAGACTGCGTACAAGCCATGTGACCCCCCCCAATGTCAACAGCAGTGAGGTCTTTGCTAGAGCCATCCTACAGGAGAGCCTGGACTTAGTTCCTGGATGTATGATCTCAAGCCTAAATGCTGCCCTCCTGGAGTTTCAGTGAGTTTTAATAAATTTATTCTCTGCTTTAAAAAAAAAAAAAGAACTGAAAGAAATGCAAGGGTCATAAATAGATACATACTCTTCGGCTATAACCAAAACCATAAGAAGATTCCATCAAAGTATTTGGCAAGGTAGAAAAGGAGTCATCCCAGGGGCTTCCTTCAGTCACCTTACCAGTGACCACCCCAGTTACTAGATCATTCAACTTTCAGAAACTCCTCTGAAAAGCAAAGTTAACCATGAGCTAATGCAACATAACAAAAGCCAAGCAAAGTTTTTCTGCACATGGAAAGAGACATCTAAAATGACAGAATCATCTCAATACAGCAGACAATGTATAGTAGGAATACCTGCAAATCTTCCTACAGAGTGAAGCCCTGTTATTAGTCAGTCTTGTTGATCTGCCTGCGCTAAGTTTAAGGCTTAGGGCAGGTGTTTAAATGAATCATTGCATATGAAGATGAAATCAAGTCTTTCTGCAAGCATTTGAGTTTATTCTGAGAAAAGGTCTCTGTCTACACTACCTTGCCCAGCTAATCAGCTGAAAGAACTAAAAGTCTGCACTACTGCTTGATTGTTTTCTCTCTACAATTTAAAGTGAAATTGTTCCTAAAATAAGATAATCGGGGATTTTGACCTCTATATTTAGACAAGGCACCATTATATAAATATGTACACCGCCTACCAATACCAAGTTTTCAAGAAGTATTTCTGGAGTAAAGTGATAAAAAATGTCTCAAATACTTTTTAAAAACAAAGTGCTTTTAAAAACATTTAAGTCAAAGTCTTACCCTGAAAGGGCATCTGGAGAACGTTAGTCTATTATTACTATCAACAGTTATTTTAGAAAACGTTGCACTGAACTGTATTGGGATAGAATCATATCAATAAATTCAAAAACTCTTGGCACACAGACTAGGGTGGTCTGCTTTTTGATAAAAAGTAATAGAGTGGAATTCATTATTGTAGCTCTCCCACTTAGTACAAACACCATAAAACACGACACAGAAAAAATAAACAAGTGTGTGGCTGTCAGTAGAGCCAAGACAAATTTGGAAACCAAAGAACATCAGCTGTCTTGGCAGTGAGGAGTAGTCTCATATTCTAGTTGGAAATCTGAGTGAACAAGAGTCTGTCCTATTTCGAAGACAGATCAATACATAATTGTGACATCACTAAGCAAATTCTAAACCAAGAGCAGATGCAGAGAGTATTTTGATTTGGGATATTAAAGCCCCTGGATCTTGAGGGGCAGGTTTCCACAAGGCCCCTTCAGAGGCAGCATGCACTGTACACCCTGAGAACTTCCGTTTTCACCCCAGCATTTCACATCAATATTAATCTTAGAAATGGGCAAAATGCCACACCCAAAATAAGTTACATCCAAGGCTCAATGATATTAGTAAATTTAAATCCTCATCAGAAGTGATTTCAAAACCATGTCAGTAAATTTAATTGTTTACTTTGTAATGGAAAGTCCACAATAAAAAATCAAATATATTTATCACAGCCAGAATGTTTTTCACTAAGGCTCACCTGTTACGCCCAGAGTCTCGGAAGCCTTTGGCAAAGGGATTCCTATCTATCTTCAGGCGAGTAATCTGCAGAGCAGAAAAAAAAAATCACATCAAGTCTTATTATAAATGCCAAGGAAGGTTATTAAAAATGGAAATGATGAAAGAACTATAAGTAACTCCAAAATTAACTGTCAGAGGATGTACTGTGTTCTTCCCTGTTTCTCAGGTATTTTATTATATTAGTAGCAAAGCTACATGAAAATTTCAGAAATCATCTAGACATTCATTTGCTATGAAAAGGACATTCCCCCGCCTCTGTTCAAGCTCTGTAATAGATAAAGTTTGCTTTGCTTTTAATATCCCTGGAGAAGGAGATTCTGAATCATCTGTTGATAATTTGCCCTTTGTTTGACAACCTCTCTAAACTAAAATTCTTCCCTTTATTAACGCTGTGACATGTGTCTGTTTCTCTTGCAGTAGTGGTGATGCGGAGCAGCTAATATCCAGCTTCTATTTAACAGACATTTATACGCTCGAATGTTGTTAACCTTCTTCAGAAATAGGCAATATACATTCCTTTAACTTTGTCTCTCCTTGAATCATCTTTACGGCTCTCATCTCCTCTTTTATCTATGGATTCGTGACCTGGTCAGAGCACTACAGTGAATGTCTAACCAGAGGTAACCATGACTTGAAGGTTCTAATGGGATTCAATCTTATATATGTAGGAGAAATAAATAATGGCTTCATTTTAACTACAGTTGTAATTTGTTGACTCACAACCAGATTTTTGCCCAGGAAGGCCCCAAGATTTGAGGGAAACATTTTTGCAAGTGGTCTAATCGTCTCCATTAAAAACAACTTTTTGTAGTCATACCATCCTGAAATTGACACTAGTAAACAACGTCCCATTTGTTTCTTACCAGATGTCCACTTTGCCCAAAGGAGTTAACAGCCTATTTTCTAAGAAGCACGTCGTGCTTTGTTTTCTGTGTTCCCTGGTTTAGTGGAATCTCCAAAGTTAATGAACATCCTTCTTTCTTATTGTGCCATTTTGGCCAAGGACAAACGAACACTGCTGGACGACACTAAGGCAAAGAAAGGCACCCTTGGAAAGTCATCCGCAATCCCCCTATATTATGCTGTGTATGCTCTCAACCATCTGCCAATCAGCCATGCAACACCTGAGGTAGGTGTACTCCATATGCTACTGTCTTAGTGTGTGGATAAAACTACATTATAAATGAGATAATGTAAGAGTCTGCTAAGTAATTCACCATGTCTGCCACTCTGCCATTGAAAGAATTCTTTATAATTCATTATAGCTCAATTATCTGTTCATTTAAATCATGTTTAAAGAACATTTAATAACTTAAGTGTTCATTTAAAATAGTATTTTAAAAAAGAGTACATATTTATATAATGGTGCCTTGTCTAAATATAGGTTTTTCACAATTACTATTATAATGATTTTTTATTGCTGACATCACATCTGTTGAGTGCATACCATGTATGCTGTAATATGAGTTTTGTGCATATTATTTTATTGAATTCTCATAGCAACTTAGATGTAGTTATTATCCCAATTTTATGTTTCTTTTACACTGGGTTAAGTTTCCTATGATCATAAGGTTAACTGGCCATAGAACTGGGCTAGCACCCCAGGCTTTAGAGCCCACGCTGGTAGCCACCAAGCATGGGCTGCTTACCAATTTTCCAAAAGTTCTTCAAAATGGCAGCCAGGAAGTTTAAAAAAATGAACATGGTTTTTCATCATCAATTTTCTTTTCTTCTAATTTTTCCATCCTCTTAATTGATTTGTCAACATTTGTGAATTGGTGTTAGTCACCAACATGTACCAAAAGCCCACTGCAGCTCGTTTATTGTATCACAGAGGCTAGTAGAAAATACACTTTTAACACAGTTAATTGGGTACGTTGGAGAGAGACTGACAGACAGACAGACAGACAGAGAAAAAAGATGAACTGGGTAACAAATGCCTCTGCTCTTTTCTCTCCATGCATTATATTTTTCCTTTAATAAAAAACATTTTCTACACCTGACATATTTTAAGAATATCTTCCTAATTATCTCCAGCCCTTGCGGGCCTGTCACTGTTGCAGCCTCTCCCGCTGCGGAGCCCAGCCTCCAGACGTGCAGGCTCAGCGGCCATGGCTCACGGGCCCAGCTGCTCCGTGGAATGTGGGATCTCCCCGGACCGGGGTACAAACCTGTGTCCCCTGCATCGGCAGGCGGACTCTCAACCACTGCGCCACCAGGGAAGCCCTCTCCAGCCCTTTTAAAGGTTAATTTCATGTTCCCTCCCAAAAACCTGTATAGAAGTGTGACAACGTGAGTATGAGAGGACAGGACAGCCTGGGCTGTGGGACAGGTGTCGCCACATGGACGAGAACAGATGAGCCTCTCAGCCCTAAAGGAGGACACACAGGACAGGGTCCAAATCTCCTAAGAAGCTTTAAAACAACAGAAAACACAACAGAGAGTTTATAAAGCCTAAAATTGTTAACTGAGATGTATATAAATGTAAAGAGAAGTGGAAACCTAAAATAATTCTGCTGACCGTTGAAATTTTAAAAAAATCTACCACAGACCACATCAGCCTCAACTCCATCGCTATTTCTTATGAAAACTGTCCAGAATTGCATGGATCAAATAATTGCCTCAATTCAGTTATCCACCTGCTTGACACAGCCTTAAAGAAGTACATATACTTACTCATATAGAAAAGAAGTTTTTCACTTTTCAAATTATTTCCAATTTTATGAAAGGATTACTCCACAATCGCTCATCTCTCAGACTATATAAGCATATGCATCACCCTCTATCACAATTAAAGCATATCTTGAAAGAAATAGCCCTTTTGTATATATATACTAAAATGACTGCATAGGATAAATGCTTCTGAAATATTTCCCATAATATATGGATGGTAGCTTTAAAATAAAGTGAGCTGTCAAATCCCATGCCCTGTGACGTAACTCACTTTCATATCCTACATGCCTATTTCCTAGTCAATACACATGCTTTCTAATTTTAATTATGACATCAGGATTCAATGTCTCAAAATGGAAAGTAAACCTACACGGCCAGTCATGAGACACACTCTGGTCTGAAGAAATCCTCACTAGAGTAGCTTTACATGAGGAATAATGGATAAATAATTGTTATTACAATACATATATATTCTGGATGGCAAATGCTTTATGACAATTCATAACATTTAGATACAGTGAAAAGAAGAGCTAGCTTTCAATCTGCACATGAAATTAAACGGCTAGAAAGATCCCAATTCTGAGAACAGTACCTGCTGGTTCTGATAGGCGGTGACAGTGGTGAAAACAGTTTCTGGAAAGGAGAATGCCTTCACTCCCTCCCCACATGGAACAGGCTTGATGGGAGAAAGATCATCCCCACAGTCTTTACGGATGACATGGACTCGCGGTTGGTATTTGTGCATAGAATGAAGAATAATCTATGTCAAGGAAAGAGAAGCCAAATTTGTCAGCAACTTCTGCCTTGACTAAATCTTTAACGTGCAAAATGAATCCCAGTTGGAAATAAAAATATCCAAGGCTCTGAAAGTGCCAATTTAATAAAGTATATCAAAATTGGACTGAGACTGCTAGGAAGCTGTTTGGAAAGTGTGCATAAAAATACAAACGAAAAAAGTAATCACTATTTTGGCGGAACCCTGTGTATAACCATACGAATGTAACATCAAATTTTCTGTTTCTGAAAACACAAGAATAAATTCATAAGCCTTTTATTTATAATGATCCTAATGGAACACAGAGTCCAAGACAATAAAACTAAGAGTGAGACTGAAATGATTATTTGAATTCTACCACACCCATCCCCTAAAAATAAGTATTTGCACACCAAGGTTTTCTTCAGAAACATTTTTTCCCTTGTTGGTGACCACAACATGTCTATTCAAGGGCAAAGGGATTTTAAGGATACCCCAGGGTGTGACTTATGCGTGGCTCACAAAGTCTCTGGTTTGCCTGGAGAGCCCAGCGTCCGTGCTCCCATCATAACAAGGCTTCCAAAACCCAGATGCCTGGCGATGCAAAAGCTCTCAGACTCAGCTAGGGGAATCTGATGATACGGTTCAACTGCCTTCTGCCCAAAGACTCCACTTCTGAGAATTTATCCTAAGGAAATATTCCAAATCCAGAAAAGCGTTTCATATACAAAGATGTGCAGTGCACCATTTACAACAGTGGAAAAACTATAAACCACTGACATGAGTAGACTGGTTAGGTAAATGAAAGTCCACACAGTGGGATACAACATTATTCAGCCATTACTAACGCTTTTAGGACATCTTTAACCACATAATGAAACGCTTCTTTTTAAATCTTAAATTAGAATAAAGGATCCAAGTTGTTTTTCAACTTATCATAACTACATAAAAGTAGACAGTAAAAAGGACCCATACAAAGATATGAAGAGTGGTCACAGCTCTGGATGATGGAATTGTGCGTGAATGTTTTCTTCTTCTTTATATGTTTTATACTGTCAAGGTTGAGCAGGTGGGGTAAAGAAATAGCCCTAACCCTCTATGCCTACTTTCTGGAGATCAGCACGGTGCTTTGTGACCACCTAGAGGGGTGTGATAGGGACCAGGTGGAGGGAGACGCAAGAGGGAGGGGATATGGGGATATATGTATACATTTAGCTGATTCACTTTGTTATACAGCAGAAAGTAACACAACATTGTAAAGCCATTATACTCCAATAGAGACGTTAATAAATAAATAAATAAATGCAATGTGTGATTCTGGATTGGAACCCAGACAGGAAAAAACAGTACTCAAAAGATATTATTGTGACAGCTGGAAATTTTTGAATATGGACTGTGTATTAAAAATAGTATATGTCGGGCTTCCCTGGTGGCACAGTGGTTGAGGGTCCGCCTGCCGATGCAGGGGACACGGGTTTGTGCCCCGGTCCGGGAGGATCCCACATGCTGCGGAGTGGCTCGGCCCGCCCGTGAGCCATGGCCGCTGAGCCTGCGCGTCCGGAGCCTGTGCTCCGCAACGGGAGAGGCCACAACAGTGAGAGGCCCGCGTACCGCAAAAAAAAAAAAAAAAAAAATTGTATATGTCAATGATTAAAAAAAAAAAGAAACAGCCCTATCCAATGGGATTTTCTATTTGCTGCCAGGAATCCAAATTAATATATTCACTAATGAGTTTAGTTAATGAATCTATATGTTTCCTGAGCTATACAATTTGAATTCCGGTTTTGAGGAGTTAGGAGTTTGGAGAAATGCTTAAACAAAGGTCTGGGAAAAACACAGTGGTTGGTTGACCTGCCTCATGTTTTTCAGGATGTGTGCAGTTTAAATAAGCCACATTCAGAATCACTGGTCAGCCCAAACACAAATAGCCCTCTACCTGTAGAGTGTGTTTGCTGCCCCCAAAGGATGTCTTTACACTCTGTTATTAACCAACAGTTTTGGGGTTTTTTTAACCCTAAAATTTTCTTTCTATCAGTGGAGGAAATGCCTGGATAGCAGATCTAATGATGGGACCCACCAGACCTTCCTGATGGAACAATAGCATGAGTCTGAGGAAAGGACAAGAGGGGACAATAGCCTTCATCATCACCCAGGGACACACAACGCAAATCAGCAACCTCTGGAAAAGTCTGTTTCCAGGTTTAGAAAAGGACAGAATTTCAACTAACTCATTCATGGCTCACAAAATCAGTTTAAAGTGTTGCAACTGGAAATTTTAAAAATAAGTAAAATTAGCAAATAAAGCAGAAAAATAGAGTGTGCTGCTTGTAGTAAGAATAGATACTGTTTTCCAAAACACTGTCTGCTTTCTGTGTGTGTGTGTGTGTGTGTGTGTGTGTGTGTACACTAAGTCTAACATGAAATGTATGTCTGGCTGTGAGTCAGGTAAAAAGTATGAAAAAGCAAGATTTAATTCCAATGATTAGCAAATTCCAGAGCAGACTAAAAATTGGAAAAAGCCACTTTACATTAAACAAACAAAAATACAGTGCATGGCCAAGAAGACGAGAGTGAACTGGCTTGTAGTGAAGGAAACAAAAATTCATTTGGGTTTCTGTTTACTAGTCAATGAAAAGTGGGTTCTTGTTTTATAAAGTCTTTGTTCTCTCAGGCAGATTTCTCTGTATAGCTATATACACTTTAATTTCATTTATTTGTTTATATCCTTACGAAATCTCCAAAATGACTTAAGGTGGGGTATACTGGGGTAGGGTACAGAAATAGATGAGGCATGCCTATGTTTGCACATTAAAGGGTAACTGCCAATAGCAACCTGAAAATTATTCAAGGAAAATAATATACTTTCAATATGATCTATAGGAATATAGTATATCCCTGGAAATTTTAAGAGAATGCTAAACGAGCCTTAGTTATTCTCATAAAATAGCATGATTTGCTTTTTTTTTTCCATTATTTGCTTTTTAATGAACTATCAAAGTTATAATGACAAGTGTTCAAGAATATTTTTTTAACATCTTTATTGGAGTATAATTGATTTACAGTGGTGTGTTAGTTTCTGCTTTATAACAAAATGAATCAGTTATACATATACATATGTTCCCATATCTCTTCCCTCTTGCATCTCCCTCCCTCCCACCCCCCCATCCCACCCCTCTAGGTGGTCACAAACCACCTAGCTGATCTCCCTGTGCTATGTGGCTGCTTCCCACTAGCTATCTACCTTACGTTTGGTGTATATATGTCCATGCCTCTCTCGCTTTGTCACAGCTTACCCTTCCCCCTCCCCATATCCTCAAGTCCATGCTCTAGTAGGTCTGTGTCTTTATTCCCATCTTACCCCTAGGTTCTTCATGACATTTTTTTTCTTAGATTCCATATATATGTGTTAGCATACGGTATTTGTTTTTCTTTCTGACTTACTTCACTCTGTATGACAGACTCCAGATCCATCCACCTCACTACAAATAACTCAGTTTTGTTTCTTTTAATGGCTGAGTAATATTCCATTGTATATATGTGCCACATCTTCTTTATCCATTCATCAAGAATATTTTGCTTATTTAATAGAACAAGTAGAACAAGGAGAACCACTGGCCTTATAAACAAGGAGACCACAATGATAGTGCCCATTTCTGAAACTCAGATAATTATAACTGATCTCCATGTTCCGTGCTCTCTGTTCTGTTCAGATGGAGGCTGTTTTTTCTTTGGGGCATTACCTAGTAGCATAGATAGTCACATGGACCTCTGTCCATAAACACGGGGTGCTTTCCCATGTGAAGGTTAATACAGTTTTTTCCCACATTAAAGACACTAGGTTTGAGTCAAAAGAAGCACGATGTTACGTGTTTCTGATCTGATGGGCCTTAAGTGCCTGTAGTTTGACAGATACACCACCTGTCCCTCACAAAACAGCTCAACAGGGAAACACTACCTGCTGACTCTGGAACTTTTCTACATGACCTAAATGCCAGTGTTGGAACAAGTCAAGCAAAGGACCAAGAAGGAGCAGATAACAAAAACCTGGCTCCCTGCATTTTTGGTGATACCAGATGCAGACTTGCTTTCAATGGTAGGGGTCAGGGTAGGTACACAGGGTTGCAAGCTCCGTATCAAAGTGGCCTGGGTTTTGTTTCAGGTGTGATGCTGTGCCCTTACAAATATGGACTTTCAAATTCATCAGCTCATTTGAGTCACTCAAAATTCTCTGGTTCCGATATAACCCATGAGAGAACCAAGGCCCAGAGAGTCAAAGTTTTTTTGCTTATGAACCTTAGCCCTCTAAGCCATGGCAAGTTCCTTCCATCAGGGAGATCTAGCAATCTCCCCTGTGACCTCTTGCTTCCCCATCTGATTCTCGAGCAGAAATGGGAAGAGGGTGAGGACAAACTCAGAGCTAGGGTGACTGTATCAGTGAATCCTCAGCAGCTGGAAGAACAGACCCTCCGACAAGTTTCCTGGCTGTAGATGCCTGACTGTGCTTCCTTCCAAAGTACACCAGCACTGTGGGTACAAGTCCTGCCCTGGTTAAAGGTGCACCATTACCTTAGATATAGAATTACCTTAGATATAGAATTATCTAATTCTGCAGGGAAATGTTCACCTGAATGTTTCCCTCCAGACAGCAAATTCCAAGTGGAACATGCACATAATGAGAAGGAAATACCCCACCCAAGCATGCTGACCATCTGCTCCCAGGTAATCCAAGAATCAGTCTTGGTTTGTATACAATCCAAGACAAAGCTGACTACAGTCTCCCCAAAGGACAAGTAGGGATTATAAAGTCTTCACAACATTCAAGATTAGCTGTGGAGATTGAAGCAGGTCAGAAAGAGAAAAACAAATACCGTATGTTAACACATATATATATGGAATCTAAAAAAAAAAAAAGGTCTGAAGAACCTAGGGGCAGGACAGGAATAAAGACACAGACGTAAAGAATGGACTTGAGGACACAGGGAGGGGGAAGCGTAAACTGGGACGAAGTGAGAGAGTGTCATGGGTATATATACACTACCAAGCGTAAGACAGATAGCTAGTGGGAAGCAGCCACATAGCACAGGGAGATCAGTTCGGTGCTTTGTGACCACCTAGAGGGGTGGGATAAGGAGGGTGGGAGGGAGATGCAAGAGGGAGGAGATATGGGGATATATGTATATGTATAGCTGATTCACTTTGTCATAAAGCACAAACTAACACATTGTAAAGCAATTATACTCCAATAAAGATGTTAAAAAAAGACATACATGTGTAGTCCTAAAAATTATAAGATTAATTTTTCTTTAATAAAAAGTTGACACGCTAAACAGGAAAAAAAAACAGATTAGCTGTGGAGTGGTGGGACGTTTCTACATCTCTAGATTCTCACCAGTATTCCTCTCTAAACAATTCTTGGTGTTTGGAAAGATGAAAAATCACTTTGGGGAAAATCACAATGGCACATAATCTCATGTGCAGCCCTAGGTCCACTCACAGCCCTGTGACAATTTGTTTCCTCCAATCTCTCTGTGTTTAATAAAAGTCCCAGGTCTACATGGAGTTCTCAAGTCACCATGTTGAACACTTGTACATCTTTAGCCGAATAAAACTGGGAACTGAGAGGACAAAAAGTAGGAAACCAATTTAGAAAACAAATTACCTCGCATTTGAATCTACAGCTTGATTGGTTAGAGATTAGTGTCACTTCCTTTAGAATTGGGGGGTGGGGAGGCTCAACTGTATGAGGGCAGAGAGGTGAGAGTCCCTGAGAGGTCTCTGCATCAGGAAAGGGACTGCTGAGTTAGTCCCATCACAATGGTACTGCTGACTTCTCAGACGCTAAATCACATCAGCAATAGAATAAGAAATGACTTCCTAATCTCTAATCTAACCTTATTTAGGGTCACCAAACTGAGCAAAGAAACACAGCAGACACCTTCTTCACAGGGCCTTCCCAATGTCTCCTGGCTGGAACAATATGGTAACTGCACTGCTGTGCGCTGACATCACGATCACCTGTGTGCCTGTCCTCTCTCCCCATCTAGGCTAGAAGATCACTGAAGGCAGAGACTATGGCTTCTTATCTCTTACTACATTTTACAAAGTCTTCAAAACTTTGTTTTTAAATAAAGAACAGAAAAGAGCATTTTCCCTCCTACCTTCTCCTCTAGTATCAAGCGATATGTACATTTTTACTATTTGCAAAGGCAATTTCCTCGCTTCCAAAATGCACAGGTACATATTATTCTCTCCCTATTCCCTGCACACACTAATTACTTTCCTTTATTAAAGTATTACATCCTGTCACAACCTTAAAAGAATTTTACTGGAAAATGACACACTTCTATAGATTGTATCTGTTTTCTGCTATGTTTTTATTTTTTAAGAGTGAAATGTTATAATTATTTAGGTATAAACAATTGTGGCTCAAGTTGCAATCTATTCTTTTGTATTTAAAACAAATGCTGTGTGATAACTAACGCTATGTGTCAACTTGGCTAGACCACGGTACCTAGATGTTTGGCCAAACACCAGTCTTGATGTCGTTGTGAAGGTACTTTTCAGTTGAGATTAACATTTAAATCAGTAGAGTAAATCAGATACCCTCCATAATGTGGGTGGGCCTTACCCAATCAGTTGAAAGACTTAAGAGAAAAAAGGTGGAGGTCCCCTGAGGAAGAGGAGATTCTGCTTCCAAACTGCCTCGAGGCTCAAGCTGCAACATAAGCTCTTCCCTGGGTCTTCAGCCTGCCCACCCACCCTGCAAATTTCACACCTACCAGCCACCACAATTGTGTGAGCCAGTTCCCTAAAACAAATTCCTCCTCTATCTCTATCTCTATTTCTATCTATATCTATCTATATACCTATAACTATATCTATACATTCTGTGGGTTCTGTTTCTCTAGAGAATGCTGTTTTAAATAAAGTCTAGTGAAATTATGAAGTTAAAATCAGATGGATAAATTACTAGATCTATATCTAATTTTGTAGATATGGTAGATATTAGATATGAAGCCAGTAATTTGATCTGAAAGAATTTGAATTATAGAATGACTATATTTATTTAAATTATTTAAAGGAGTTTGTCCCTTATATATGACAGTGTATAGCTTTTAGACCCACTTATCTCTTTAAAAGATATATTCTCAAACTATAGAACTCAGAAAAGCAGGGTATGTTTAAGCTTTGAAAACAGGTAACACTTAGTGCCATTTATTTTAAAAATTTTTACTGTAAAAAATATTAAAGACTCCTCAGTGGATGCACTGGCAAAATTTCACAGTTGGCTCCCCCAATGAGACAGAAGAAACTAGTGTTCTTTCATTGAAATCAAATGAAAAATAACTGTTACAACCTGACTGTGTATATACAGAAAAAATAGAAGAGAAGCAAAGTAATGCACTAAAGTACAGGGCATGAAGTGGGATTCAGAAATAAACTGTACACTGTTACTTTTCTGATTCTGGTTTAGAATATGAAAGGCAACAAATAAACAAAAGTACTGGCAGTTTGAGAGAGATGAGTCTTAAAAATTCAGATGCTGCATCTGTACCACAATGAAATTTGTACTTGAATGTCTTCATTAAGGTCAATTTGCTTAAGATATTATCTAGCAACTTACAAATCACATCCTGTCATCGCTGTATTACTAGCTTATGACAGTTTGCATTTTTGTTTGAAAAGATTGGCCCATAAATATGCTATCTTCATGTCACCCCTTTGAGAAATGAACTAGTTGGTATTCCTTTTACGTACCATATATGCTCTTAAAAAGGCATTTCAATCCTGCTTCAGTCAAAACCCTCTCAAATAACAGAAACCTAATAGAAATGCTAGCATTGAGTGGAAATCAGCATGTATCCAGAGTTACTTATTTATTAAAATAATAAGGGTAGTCTTGCCTAGGAACAATACTGTGTACAAATTAATAAAGTGTTAAAAATGACTATATTATTGAAATGGCTGGCTTTAGCATATATATCATTTTTCAGCAGTTTTAAGATGAAAAGGAATTATTACAACGTATTTGACACCTTAGATGTCGTTACAAAACAATTGGGAGCTTGCAGGTGGAACACGCAAACAGCATAAGCCTGGGCTGTTATTGAGAAGCATGAGCTTCACTGGAGAAAGAACTGGATGCAGGCAGGACACAATAAATCATTATCACTGTTCACCCAAGTGCCAAGAATTCATATTCAGAGTATAATAATTGGCACCTCACGGGATTTCAAACAAATGTTTTGGCTAAAAATGGCTGCCTGAGGTTCTTTCATTCCAATACAAATGCAATATCTAGTTTTCCCTATTAAATGCTTCATAGAATACTCCGGCCACAGGCATAATCTCTGATGCAACTATAACCTAGATTTTGCGCAGACTGTGCACAGGCTAGTCAACCAGGAGAGGAATTTCATGATCTTATAAAAGTTCATTTCCTTCAGGCAGGAACAGTACAGATACAGCCCACGCCATCCAATGGAGGCAAACTAGGGAGGCCATGTACTTACATGGCCTTGGTCATCCAGTTCGTTGTTGGTGAGCTTCAGCTTGTCGAAACTGATCACTTGTCTCATCCAAGTCTCCCCTGAGGCAGGCGAGTCTGGATGAATGTACACCCGGGGTGGCACAGGGGAATCAGCGTTGCCCGCCACCATCCATTTAGAGCTGTGGTAAACATACCTAGAATGCAATGACAAGGCTCAGCTTGTGAACTGTTGCTTTCTTGGAATTTCCAACTCAGTAGACTCAGACAAAATCTGCACCCTTTAAAAAGTCTAAAATTTGACGATTTGCTCTTTACATTCAATGCATATAAAATAAGAATTCAAGCACTTTTTAAAAACTCTCTGAAGCAGTGATAACCTACTGACCACTCAAAGTGGTATGTTAAGGATTTAGTGAAAAATATGCACACTATTCCCACCATAAATGCAAGTGTTTTAATTTGGATGAATCACACTTAAACACATTAGACATTCTGTCTGTATTCTGATGTTTTCCATTTTTCATCTGGATGTTCAATTGACATGAAGAAACTAAGTTCTCAATCTCTCCTTTAACGAAATCTCAAAAATACTTGAGAGTTATACCTTAAAGTGTCCCACTTTCTTTATCACTTCCCATCTTACACTTATGTTCAAACTGATGAGATAGATGGTAGAAAGGCAAGGGGAAATTGTCAGAACTTTCAGTAAATTTATTTTCATAGGGAAAAAAGTTCTATCTATTATCATTTATAGTTATTTTTTCTAACTCTATTACTCTATAAACTGAGGATATTCTGTTTAATTTTAAAAGTTTGTAAAATCATAAAACATAGGCCTTTAGCTCCTATATTTCTCTTTGTTTTGACTATTGTAAGAAAATTCTTTAAATTTTTTATACCACTAATTAAAATACACGTCAAACTTTAAAAACTATGATATATCTAATTAACATTACCTTTCTAACTAAGAGACAAAACATCTTATTCTATTTGTGTATGTCAACTATATTGACTCTATAAAAATAATCATTTAAATAACAATGTTTCAAGTAGTATATAAGACAGTAATGTTTAATCTTATATTCAGACCATAATTTATTAATGTTAATTTAAAATACACTAATTCAAAAACTAGAAACTAGTATATGGATGATTGACTTAGAAAAGGGTAGAAAATGAAATTATATACTTCGATGTTTTTCTTCCATTTGTTTTAAAATATGGCATACAATTTAAAGCAACAATTTACAAATAGTCTCAGAGAATTCTACCAGTATATATGCAAATTTCTTTTTAAAATAGCATGAAACAGTTTCATAATATCTCTGGTGAGGCTCACTCTTTCAATATGGTCACACATTTCATTCTCTTTTGGGTTCAATATGCCTTCTATTCTTTAATTCCTTTTCTTGGGAAAAAATACATTATCACAAAATAAAGAATAATAATAAAAACAATTCCTCTTAATTGATATAGTGCAATTTCAATAAATAAGCTCCTAAGTGCATGGCCTTTTGTGAATATTAATTTTACATTCTAATAAATCACAATCACTTTTCATTTCACCAAATACCATTCTTTGATAGCAGAGAATAAGCCAAAAATATTTGTTTCTACCATTGTTGAAAAAGTTGGAAAATAAAATGCAAATCTTAGAAATGCAAGAAAAGCAGCACAATGAATATAGAGCTATTGCCAAAATAAATAGAGTGATATGCTCTGTCAAAACCTTGAAAAAGTATGCATATTGAATAGTTCAAAAATCCACACCCACTAAGAGAATAAATGCTACATGTTACATATTCTTTGTGAAACATTCTCAACACAAATGCTAAAAACAATTTTTTTCTTGAGAAGCAATATAAGTGAAAGCAAATTTATGTTTTATAATTTGACCTTTTATAATATGGCATCTTAATACTTGAAATTTTTCTTGCTTTATGTGTGAATAATAAGGATCAGTTAAGTAAAATAAAGCATCCAAAATATATGGAAGAGATCTGGAGAAAGAAATAGAAGACAAACTTAGAAGAAAAAAGAATAATTTCTAAGCTCATTAGAATTACATTGTCTTCCTAAGGGCAAAACCCAAATTAGAATATGGATTTTAAACCAAGTAAACTTAAAGAATAAACTTCAATGCCTTCTAGCTTCTATCATGTAGTAGATAATTTTAGCAAAGCTCCCTAATGAATTATTTAATTAAAATAAGGGATACAACTTTAAAGAGTAATAAAAACCAAATCTGATTTCATTTAAAAACTTACTAAATGCTCTAGCTGTTTATTTAAAAGACAGAAACAAAGAAATTTAAAGCAGCATCTTCCGATTTTCCACTCAGAATTTCCTTTTCTAAATGTTAGCATTTTTTTTAAACATCTTTATTGGAGTATAATTGCTTTACAATGGTGTGTTAGTTTCTGCTTTATAACAAAGTGAATCAGTTCAGCTCCTCAGTAAAATAAAAAGAATTGCCATTGACGACTGTTGATTTGCTTACTTGCAGAAGGAAAAGCAAAGGTTGGTTTGATACCGAAGAAAGTATCTTTTCCAACTTTACTTGATATCTAGATAAATATATTCTCTCAAAATCCAAACACTACAAAACTTTTTTAAAATTACTGTGTTAACTACCAGCCAAAAAAACAACAGTGAGGTAACAAATTCATTGCCAGCTTAAAGATGTCTTAATATAGTAATGAATTGAGAATTTTTTTTCTAAATTGTAAAATATCTTCAATAATTTTCTCAAATTAAAGGGAAAAAAGCCTGTGAAGAAGCCTATGATTTTGTATGTAACACAATAAAGGGAAATTATTTAAATGTCCAAAAAATCACGAAGAAAATGAAACAATTTGTTAACTATTATGTATATCTACAAACTTGACTCAACATTTTGTCTCAAAATCCTAATCAAAATGTAAATTAACATTAAAGTCACATTTAGTTTAGCAACACTAAACTGACCCCTTATTAAAATTCCTCAACACTTAAAGACATTTCTGTATCTACTAAAAGCAAAACAAAATTTTTTTTTCACATTTATTGTAAGAGAAGGCACCATCTAGACTACTGGAAGTGACAGGGTTTGGATTATGGATCTGATAATTCTACAGGCTTCTGGAAACAAATATCATAATCAGCACAGATTAAATAGGCGTATCCTGTAAAATCCCAGCGTTTTCTTATCCTCTGTATCCATCTGATCACTGTACCTGTATCTTTTGTTGTCCACTGGCACAATATCCATGGCAATGTAATATTGCTGGTGAGGATCTAATCCTGATATCTTCACTCTCATTGCTGGAAACATGCGCCTATGTACAAGGGAGGGGAGGAAAGATGGTTTGGGTTCTGTTTTTGTTTACGATTACACTTGGAGAATGAATAAGCAAAGAAAACTCTCGAATCTGTATTTTTCACATGGAAAAACTTATAACATTCACTTTGGTAATGTAATTCAAAGAATCTGAACACAGGACGTATCAAAACTGAATCATTTAAATGTCATTTGTCCCTGTACTTGCATTCCGTGTTTACTGAAATGTCAGTATAGCTAAAAGCCAAAAAAAAAAAAAAAAATTGTACACTGAAGAAATAATGGCACAGAAAGCACTTTATTTTTTAAACAAAATTTGGTAAGCAGATTAACTTTAATAATACAAATAATAAAGTGTCCCAAATGGTAGAAATAGAAATTTTGAATTTTTAAAAGTGATAAAATATATTATAATGTGAAACTTTAAAAGGGTTATAAAAAAAAAAAAGCACAAGGAGCCAATGTGCCACGCCATAACCAAACAATATGTTCTTTATTGAGACAGGACTTCCTGTCTGCAGCATGGTAAAGGTGAAGTGCAAAAGTTGCTCTAAATTTGAAAGGTATAGTAAAACTTCTTTATTGAAAGCAGAAACTAAACACAATGTATATTTGCCAAATCATTCCTTCCCCCACCATACCCTGAAAACACTTTCTTATTTAACCACACTTACTCAAAATTTGCTAATTAAAATAAATGAAAATCCACATTTCTCTTGGCTTCCCAGAGATGCATATAAAAGGAGATGCTAAAATAAACGCACCTATCTTTTAAAAAGGGCACAGCAGCAAGGAATACAGCAGCAAATTATTGTATATAAAAAAACAAATAAAGCAGTTCTCTTAAAAAAAACAACTTTCATCGAATGATTTATGTCTAGGATCCTTCCGGTTAATCTAATTTTTGCTAATTTAACCTTCTAACACAAATTTTAGTACTGTTATTTACCAGAAATGTTTCCTATAACAATAAAGCCATTAAAGACCACTTCCAGAGAAAAGAAAGTCCATTATTCCTAACTAGGCATGAGAACAGTTTAATACGCTGGCTGTTTTAGTGTTATTTCAGTGCACCTGTAAGATAAAGAGTAAAGGTCTTTAACTACATCCTTTATAAGACAACTGTTGCTTTGTGTTGTTGAAGACTGAATTTGGATCATTAATAAAAAGCTCTGTGAAAATGTAGAAGGTAGCATATGGATTCAATAAAATATGTTTTTGTAATTTCTAATAAGTTTGGATACTTTTATGCTATCCAGGTTTTTGCCATGGGTACTCCCTGAAAGAGTTGTGTGTGCTTTTTAAAGTTTCTTTTAAGGAAGATAGTATTCACCGATTTCACTGCACTAAATGAACTGAAAACTCTAAAACGCAAATATTTCTGTCCCTCCCTCACATTAACATGATTTGTGCAACAAATCAATTTATTTTACTAACTGACGGATGTGCACATTTCACACTTTCAAAAAATAGATATATCTTACACATTTTTTTGGTGTTCCTCAGCAAATTTAGGCTAATTTGTTGGATTTCATTTAGAAAAAAAAAGTAATCACGTAACTGTGAATCTATAAAAAGAATGGTTTTTAAAAATCGGGGCAATTGTTTTTGCAGGGATTAAGCATGTATTACTGGTGATTCCACTAATTTTCATCCTAATCTAATATCAAAATAGCATAACACATCACGTTCTCATACTGCCTGCAAATCTTTTGATAAAGATCCAACTAGAAGTTTCGAATCTAAAAAAGCAAACAATAGTTTGCTAAAGAGTAAACTGCGTTTTTTAAAAACTGGGGGAGGGGTGGATAATCTGTTCCTTAATTTCAGAAACATAACTAAAGCCTAAATAAATGCCTGAACAGATATGCAGTATGATCACGAATCTATAACTACCCTGCATGCGGATTATCAACAGTAACCGTTACCGCCTCCGCGGCGACAGCGATTTTCTCCTTAGCATCCAACGAGAGGACAGCCGGGCTGTGTCCCTCGCCGGCCGACTGCACTCCAGGTTAGGTAGGCAAAGCCAGTCTCAAAAATGAACCACTACCCGGGGCCTTGTCTGCAGAAACTGCTAACGAGAGACCCCACCGCTCTGGCAGGTCCTTCTTCCCAACCCACCAAGAGGTGCGGTGAGGCCAGAGCCGGGGCCGTTCGCGCCAGCGTGCCCCTTACCTGCCGGCCTTGGTGATGATCATCTCCGTGCCGATCTCGTGAAAGCGCTTCCAGAGCTCAGCTCCCTGCAGATCCACCCGCGGGGCCTGCGGCGAGGGCAGCGGGGTCACGGGCCGGGCCAGGGCGGGCACCGGGGACCCCTTCGGGGAGTCTCCTGGGGATGCCAGTGGGGAAGCGCCCTGCAGGAAGCCGTCCTCACAGCCGCCTGGGCAGCAAAGGGCAGAGAGGGGTAACCGGTGAGGGCTCGAAATGGGAAACCTGGTGGGGAGATGAACCCCCGAGGGCGGCTGGGGAGAGGAAAAGGACCGCGAGGAAAGAGGAAGCTTTCTTGCCATCCGTCCCTTACAACAAACAGGCCCATGGGTGGGTAAATACGCGCTCCGCCAGCCAAAGGGACGGACACTCGACTTTCAAGTAGAGCCCTCTCGGTCCCCAAGTCTCAAGTCCCGCAGAGGCGTGCGGCCAGCGTCCACCCCACCCTCCCTGCTTCCGCCCGGTCAAGGCCCCAAAATAAGTTTTGTGCCGCAGCCGGAGTCTGGGATGCATGCCCAACGGAGCCTGAGATGGGTTCCCGAGTCCAGATCCGCAGTGCAGGCCCCGACACACCCCACGCCATGGAGAGCACGGAGCAAAAGCGCCTGGCGCCCCGGCTCCTGGTCCCAAGCCCTTGGGCCTCCCTTCGTAATAGGCGTCCGAGGCGCCTTGCTTCGGGCCCGGCCGGAGGCATCCTCTAGAAAGCTCTTCAAACACCGCTCTCGCCAAACTCCCCGGCCGCCCGGAGCTTCTTAGCAAAGCAGCAGCGGGAAGAGAAGAGCACGAAAAACAAGCCCACGATCGCCGTCGGCCTTGGCAGCGGGAATCAAGAGAGGAAGGCAAGGGAACCGCTCAGCTACCCCTCGGGAAACCACGTTTGCAAATATGCCGCCCTCTTCCTGGTTTGCCCAAATCCTTTAGGCATTCGTTTCGGTTTCGGGGGTGTGGGTATGCCGTCGCTCCCCCCACTCCCATGCTTTTAAAAGTTAGGAAAGAAAAAAGAGCACCCAGGGGCTGGAAGCCCAAGGGAGGCAGATGCGGAAAGCACAGATGTGCACCGCCGAGCGCCGCAAACTGCAGCTGCTGAGGGCGCGGTGTGAGTGGGCGGTGGCGGCAGCAGCAGCCTGAGAAACCAGGCTGAAAGCGGCATTTTACTGTCTGGAGGGTGACCCGAGTTGCACGGCGAGAGCGTCCAGGGCAGCGCGAGCTCTGCGCCCTGACACCCAGGCTAGCGCTCTGATGACTGAGTTGCCCCGGGCGCACAGGGACACCGCGCGCGCGCACGCCCACAGCTCGCAGTAGTTCAGGTTCTCCGCGGCGGTACTGGCCCGTGGGACCGGGAGAGGACGTCTAAGGAAGAAGTTAGGCGGGAAGGGGCTGACTCACCCGCGGCTCCGCGGGAACCGCAGCTCCGCTCCAGGTCTGCACAGCTCCGGATGGGCCCGGATGCCGCCCCAGCCGGCGGGGAGAGCGCAGTGCCTTCGTCTCCCTCAGAGGAGCCCTTTTCTCCGGCGGCGCCGCCGCGGCTGCAGCCTCCGTCATCTAAGGCCCCGGCCGCCTCCTCTGCGCCCAGCTTTCGCCTCTTCTTCTGAAGCTGTTGCTGCTTCTCGGCGCCGATCAGTGCCTCCACGGAGAAGGCGTGCGCCTTAAGGCTTAGCATGCTGCACGGCGAGCCCCTCCGTTTCTCGGCCATCCCCGCCGCCCGGCGCCCGCCCCTCGCTCATATACACAAGAGCAGGCACACGCACACACTCGCTCTCCTTCCCCTACCAAAATCTGAACGACTCTCGGGGCCTCCCGCAGGCCCAGATCTGCCCTCTTCCCCGCCCGGGCAAAAACAAATTTGGCGTTTCCTCTCTCGTGCTTGTGTTGGGATCCCAGGAACCAGCGACGCGCCCGCCAAGTTTCCTTCCCTCGGTCTCTCGCGCGCTCTCTCAGTGATGGACTCTTTCGCTCCCACCCTCTCCACCTCTTCCTGCAGCTCCAAGATCTGCCTCGACTGATGCGCCAGAGAGGACTAACATGGGTAAAAAACACTCTGCGGACACAAATTAGGGATTGTAATTGAAATTTGTTGCCTTGATCTGTCAGCACTTCCAGGCAGGAGAGCGGTGGGAAGAACTTGCTCATTAGTGTCAATAAAGGGGCGGGGGCGGAGTCCGGGGCCCTGTCAATCACCGAGACGGCCAGCCAATCAGGAGGCGCCGACTCCGCTCCGCCCGCGCCCACTTCCTTACAAGGTCGCAAAAAACCTAGAGTGGAAAGCGCCGCCGTCTGGCTTGGAAGTGCCAGCCCGGGCCCTGAACCGGGTCAGTCTCCCTGCCTCCCACAGCCAGTCCAGTCCGGGAGTCTCCAGCTTTCCCCACCGGGACCTGGAAAGGCTGAGGCTCCTGGCTTTAAACCGAAATGATCACCACATCAGAATATCAAGAATTTTTCAAGAAACCTTAAGTTCCAGTCCCATTCCCTTATCACTTAATATTGCTACAACTCAGAACATTTTGAGGAGTGGGGAGAATTCACGTCCACCAGGCCCGTCTTTTCTCTTGGACACATTCTGCATTTAGTAACACCCACTCTGCGCCGGGCGTGGCACTAGACTTATTTGTTTTACTCCGTGGATTTTTCTTGGGGAGGGAGGGGGAATTCAAGATATGTTTAAATCCTTTATATTTAGGAGAGCAAAATTTTACCCCATTATTGCTCAGTCCTTTATATGAACCTGTCAGAAAAAGCACGCTCTTTCCGGAGTCTCCCATTTCTTTCGAACAATGATCGCTAATTTAAACCTGGTATTTTAATTTTTATGTCTTTAATGATAAGGACTTAGCTTTAAGACCCCTAAACACTTCGCAGAGTGAAATAAGTTTTAAGATGCAATAAAATTTCCATTGCAGTTTTAGAAAATTTCTCTGTGATTTAACGTAATTTCATGTTTGCCCTGTTTTTGCCAGGTAGCTACTTCTTTTCTCAGGCTTTTAAAGAGCCAACATGTTTCTTTAAAACAATTTTTTAAAACCTCTTTTTAATTGAATAACACTTAACATGTATCTGTACAGTTTGTTTTGTAGTTTCAACTCGACTTTTGCTCTGGATTAACAAAAATAATGGATGTGATGTAAATAGAGCAAGTCTCTTTGTAGAATAAAACTCATCATGGATATTACTCTTAAATCTCTGGTATAAAATACACGACAAAGGATTGAGGGTTTTTTGTTTGTTTTTTGTTTTCTCTCCCTCGCTCTGTTTAACCTCCACACTGTTGGCTGCCCCATTATCTCTTACTTCTCTCTTAGTTTCCAGTACAGTGATTCAGGCAGTAGCTTCGCCACTGCGATCTTTTTACCGTAGCTCCAGGGGGAACTCGCGGTTCCTCCAAGGAAACCAGAAGAGCGGGAACCAGAGCGGGCGGTGCTCAGAGGCGTCTCCGCACGCGCCGCCCGGCGGGCCCAGCAGCCTCAGGGTCAAACACGACTCCCTAACTACCTGAAGAGGAGGCCTCTTTTAAAAGATTGAGAACCAGACTCAACTAGGAGGAGGTGTTTTGCATTTGCAAAAAATGGCTTTGCGAACGGTCTGGAGCGTCCGGACCTCGGTGGACCTCCAGAGTCTGCGGCGACCTAGGCGGGTAGTACAGCCTTAAAAGTAAGCGCAAACCTGGTTTCTGAAGCCTGCCCGAAGACGGGCGCAAGCCCGGCAGAGCGAAGAGGCCGCCTGGAGGGCTGGGGCAGGGAGTGGGGAGGCATGCGCTGGAGGGAGGGCCGCAGACCTGGCAGGAGGCTGCCCACCGAGCTCCGCGCGTCCGGGGCATCTGAAGCCAGCATCCATCCGCAGCCTGCGGGGACCGAGCGCCCCGCTCCACGCCCAGGCTTTCAGTGGCCCCAAGGAGGAGCGACCCGAGGCTCCTCTGAGCTGCCCTTGCGGACTTGGAGAGGTGGAGGCGCTGAGGCCCAAGGGTGGAGTCGCCGGGGCCCTGAGGCCTACTCCGGGAGAACGGCTCCTCTGGAGAAACCCCAGGCCGCCAGGGACGACCGCGGTTTTCCAGACGCGAAGCCTGCTTTGTAGACGGGTTCTTGTCCATTTACAGGCCCCGCTGCTCAAAACTGATTTAGAAGGGACTACACGGGCCTGCAGGGCCCGAAGGCCTCCGATATCCCTACACCGCTTCTTTCTCCTTTACCCCAGGCAGCGAGGGGCTCAGCCCTCGGGACGCCGGGGACTTGCACCATACAGACAAGCTGGAAAGCCGGGCCTCACACACATCCACTATGTCAGATAGAACGTGGCCCTTAAAAATAATCCAGATGTGCCCTGGGCGCCCGGGACAGGACCAACTCTGGTCTCCTTAGTCCAAATCCAGGCTGGGCTTTGGGAACCACAGCGACAGAGCCGCACCGCCGCTCTCCACCTTGGGCTCGCATGGAATCCAGCTCAGACTCCGGGACCCAGCGGGACCAGCTGCCCCCGACCCCACGAAGCAGAAGGTCGCAGACCTCAGCTCACCCCCGACTTTCGCTCCCGAGAGGGGAAGCCGAGCTTCTCCAGGAGCCTGAGGGAAGGAAGGCGGGTTTGGCAGGCTGGCGGAGTCTCGGCCTTCGAAGCGTTGGCGAAGCCACCACACTAATCGGGCGTTTTCTCAAAAGCATGGCACGCGCGTGCCAGAGTAGAGTCAGGGCCTTGCACTTTGCCAGTCAAGAGAGCAAAGGAAGCGGGGACAGGGCGCAAACTGGCGGGAGAAAAACTCGACAGGGTGCGCCCGTGCACGTGCCTGTATGTGCGTGGATGCGCGTGTGTGCACCTGCGAGGGTGTAAACATGGGTGGGCATGTGTACCAGGGAGCGTGTGCCTCTCGTCACTTTAAGAGAGAAACTGTCTGTTCCCAGTATGAGCTATGTTAAGGAAACGATTAAAACTGAATTAAACTGTCAGGCCTCTGGCATGACTAGCACGGCTCTATTTCAAATAAAAGTCATCCAGGGAAGAACGTTATCAGAGTGGGCTTCTCTCAGGAACTTGGGCGGAGAGAGAGGGAAGGACACAAGAGCCTTGCGAATGGTACCTAGTGGAATCTGTGTTCAGCCAGTTAGCAAAACTATCGCGGGAGGGGGGTGGGCGTTGAAAAGCGTAGTCAGTTCCTCTTCCTTATTTTTCTCTGTGCATTTTAAAATTAGACAGTTCCAAAAGATTTTTTTAAAACGCATTCTGTCGGTTTCCGCTATGCTTTCTCAGCCTAGAGCCTGTTCACACTATATATAGTGTAACATATATATGTTTGGAGAGAGCTTGCTATTTCCACTTACCTGACGTAGCTACTTGTATTTATAAACAGTTACTTATTTTTAAATTCTGAATTTAAAAATTCTATGCATTAGGATTTCATTCTCTAGATAGACTTCTTTTTTCTTTTACACTTGACGGTGGCTATAAGAGTTTCTAACCCTTACGATTAATTTCCCACACTCAAGACATGACACAGGAGGTGAGCCTTGGCACACAAGACAGTCTGTTCTTGGCCCTTGAGTGGGAGTTGCTTCAGGTGGTCCCCAAGTTTCCGAACAGGCATGATCCGGACTTCCTTCCCATGCGCTAAAAAATAAAAATTTAAAAAAACTTTATTATTAGCTAGAAGATTAACCTAGCGAGAAGTACAGAAATAGACGGGAGAGTGGGGGTGAGCAAGGGCCCAATCCTAGCACCAAGGGGGGTACTTATTTGGCTGCCTTAATTTGTAACAGTTTGGAAAGAAGGTACATCCTAATTGGGGGCGTGGACGTCAGAGCCGCCGAGTCACCAGGCAGCACCTTACTCGCTGGCTGGGGCTCCCTCTCTCCTCCCTTCCTTCCCTTACCATCTTCCACTCTCTTCGTTATCTGCCCTGCTATTCTTCTCGCCTCTCCCTCTGATCTGGGTTAATAAAAACAATAAATTATAACCTGTATAAGTTTACAAAGAGTAATTTACGGGAGTAAATTCAGTCGGCCAGGGGCTGGACCGCTGCGCTCTCGAGGGCTTCCTTCCTGCCGGGTCTCCGGCTGCAGCTGCAAACCCAGGCCCCGTGGAGAAAGCGATCCCGAACCGCGATTCCTCGCGGCTTGCTTCTGTCGTGGATTTGCACACACACACACACACACACAGCACTATCCCACATGTTGGCAGTTGTTTACCATTCTCCTCCTCCAACAAGTCTCTTAAGTATTCTCATCAGCTGAGACCGAGTCTCGATAGCAAAGAAATCGCGCAGCCCACCGAAGTGCTCTTCGGGGCTCCCGAGCGCCCAAACTCAGTTTGGGGTCCGGAGAGATTCCTTTTAGTGCTGGTTTTTCAATCAATGCTCAATTCTCGGTGAGGTTTAGGGGAGGTGCGCTGTTTGGAGAGAGCAAAAGGCGTGTACTCTAATGGTAAGCTTGTCGTCATTACTCCCTCCCTCCCTCCACTTCCAGTTCTCCAGGGAAAGGTAAAGGAAGGGAGAAGTGAGGCCCGTGACCCACCAAGTCGAGGGGCTGTGAGGACGTAATAAACCTGTAATGTATCCGGAAGAAAACTCACTCGGCTGGACGAATGAGCTTCGCCACTCATGTCCAATTTCCAGCAGTATCTGCTCTACCTCCAGATGATGCTGGAATTATTTTTCACCCTGTGCATGAAAAACCGCCCCCTTCACTTCCTCATTCATTGACCTACACTCCTCTGACGACACTACTACAGTAAGGGGTTAGTAACAGAAATGTCCAAGAAGGAAACACTTGTCTCTATCACTAATACCTGATCCAAATACAAGCTGGCTTCAAGGAGGTAATGAAATTAACACCTAGATGTAAATGGATACCCAAAGATGGGTAGATGGACATTGCTGAATTGCAACAGGTCAATTTGGACATAAATCAAACTGAGACAATGAATGGAGAAATTAATATTCTCTAAATAGTTAATGGGCATTTTAATAGTTTATGCTTTATAAAATGATGTTTAAATTGATATTTAAGATATGCAGCTTCATATTCTTTGAATTAAATATTTAATGCTATTTTTCCCCATAAACAAAGATTTTCTTGAGTCTGCTGGTTTAATTAAATGAATTGAAAAGGGAACTGAGTGCCTGTTTAGGCTCCAATAACTAGGTAGGATGTTTAGCTTTTTATACAAATTATTACACCCTCTAATTGGCTGTAAATTGGGCCCTGTTCTCCTATTTCACATCTGTAGATACCCACAGTTATTAAACAGTGAAAATTCTGTGGGCATTTATATAATCTGCTGAAAGTACGAACAATAAAGAATGTGGCTGAAATTTATTCATATTTTTGTACTGACAGATGAGGCATTTCAGTTTCAGCTGAATGAAAAGATTCTAACAGATTAATTTAAGGCTAGCACTGGAACTGCACAAAAAGAAGTGAGCTATTGAAAAATTCTATTAAGAATGATCCCTGAATTTGAACACATGGGCAAAAAATTTGAGAACAAGTTCTGACTTTTCTACATTTGGTTTTGCTTTGTTTTCACTTTTAATTGTGTAAACTTCTCCATCCTTTAACGAGTGTAAGATGAACAATTAAGATAGCTGAAAAATGAACGAGTTTAAGGTTTTCCCCGTTTTTGATATAAAAATATTAAAATTTTTCTCAAACAAAATAATCTTACTGGAATACACTTCCAACCTGGGTTTTCAGGAAGAGCCAAATTAGAATCTTCAAGCAAAAGAACAGTAATAACAAGAGGATCTTTACCAAAACATTTAGAAATTTTGGAAGTGTTGCTTGTAAAGAATTCTCAGCATATATAACACTGCATTTCCAAATTCAGTCTCAAGAAGAAAGAGAGGAAAAAAGCTATCCAGGCCAAGCACGATAGGTGATGTAAATTTTGAATAACTAGCATTTCTAGAAAGACTTGTGCTTTTTTCTGTTAACCTTTACTCTTTGGTGCAGGTTCCTTCTCAAATTACATAAAATGTACTTTAAGAAGCACTCACTACCTGCTACAGATGTCCAGGAAAAACTGAATTATGGAAGTCGGAAACATATGGCAGTTGCCTATTGCAAAAGGAAGGTACATATGAAAGTTATAAATTTCTTTCTTTAAGTCCACATTGTAAATGCATTTTATAGGGTTCACAGTATGTATTACACCTGTAGATTTAATTTTTGAAATACACGTTTTTAGGAGAAATTTGTGGCTTGGGATTCTAAGAGAAAGAACTCATCTTGATGTGTTAGAAATAAAGAAAAAACAACAAATAAAAATAAATATGTGGAGAGGCAAACATTTTTCTTTTAATTTCCCAGTTGGTTACAGTGAAAAGGACATCAGACCATCTATTGGCAAAGGATTACTCACAACACAGGAGTTGCCCGTCAGCAGAGCACGCTGCATTTACTGAGTTCCAGCTCTGAAGAAGCAGAGATGTCAACCTGAGCAAAACCAGTTTGGGGTCGATATAAAAAACACCAGATTAAGAATTGGATCACACAAATGTCAAAACCACACCAATATAATTTGTTTTTGAGAAAAATTTCCAACTACTTGCTGATCTTTTTTCCCCATCAAAATATTAGATTTAATTTAATTTTATTTAATGCCTTTGAAACGTTTTTTTGAAGTCATAATTTAATATTATATATTCGGTATGGATACCAAGCACTATCAACTACCAAGATATCTTCTCTTAAACCTTCAAAGTTATTTGAAAATAATCCCTCCAACTTTCTACCTGAAGCCCCCTTTGGTATCTTTAAATTTAATTTTAATTTGTGGATCTTAAGAGTCACAGTCTCCTGTTCCATTTTATTTGGAGAAATGTTAGAAGCATGTTGTGTGAATGGTCTTGGTCAAAAAGAAGTTTAAACAAATATATACTTGTTTAATACCCTAAGACTGGGGCAGGTGCCTACATTTAAGGTCGCTGTGGTTTCACGTCAAGAAAACCGTCTTCAGATTCCCCTTGTGGAAGCTAGGGAAACGCTCCTGCCTGATCTCCGTTTTGCTGTGTTAGAATGAAATTTACTTGCTGGGGTGCGGGTTGTGTGAAATAATGCCAAAATAATAGCAGATGCTCTCCACCCTGGCAGAACTTTTATTTGGTTGCGTTTTGAATTCCCCTAAGTGATCAATTGTTGAGTGGTCGCCTGAGTGGGTTTTCTCTTTTCCAGATCCTGCCTTACTGAAGGCCAGTCCTGCCCAGGCTTTAGACCATTCGATCTATGTGCGGCGGTAAGATATCGAGCTTTCATTATTAGGGGCTTCCAGACAGGTGGGGGAGAAGAATGCCTGAGGCGCAGAAAAGACTATCAGATTCTTTTCTGCTTATTCACAGAAATTTGGGGACATGGAAAGTGCCAAGAAATTTCTGGTTTCCTTCTCCAAGTCGTAGGTCGTTTCCAGAGCTCCCACCCTGTCCTGCCCAGACGGTTCTCGTTAACTTTTACAATTGGAGCTCTTCAAGGGGACCCCCCCAAGATAGCATATATTATTTAATAACAAAAACAGCAGTAACGGTAAAAAGAAATAAAGAAATCAGTCCAGTTTCCAGGGTACCCTAGAAACCCCAAGGCAGATCCGACTGGTAAAACATTTACGAATTCACGTTCTCGATGAAGTTCCACGCCTAAAATTAAAATCCAGTCTGGGTGTCTGAAGCTCGTTTTGCTTTGGTCAATACCTGCGTTTTCTTTCATTTTGTTTCCGTTCCCTCCTGGGTTTCGTGCTTCCCCCCCCCCCATTTGCAAAGACAATCTGATTTACAGTTTGACTGAGAGTTGCATTTCTGTTTAGAAGGTGAAACGTCCAAGTCAGTTAGCCAAATTATTCCCCGACGGCTCCAATATTGCGCCAGAGTCCCAGAGTCAGTTATTTTTATGTCTGACTGTATTTCAAATGTGCAAGGTGAAAAATAAAACACACCTCAAGCTGCAAACTATCTCAGTGTGATGAGGAACAATTGACAAAAATTAACTCAGCCAAAGCGTTGGGGTTCTCGCGAGCGGCTGGAGCATAAATCAGTATCCTGGCAGCTTCGGGAAGCAGCGCGCTTGAAGCCGCGCGCCCGCTGCAGCCGCGATTTTCCAGCAGCCGCTCGGCTCGCCTGGCTTGAGTGAGCGAGGCTCGGCCACGGGGATCCGAGAGGGAATCGGATTCCACTCCGAGTTCAGAGTCATCCGAGGAAGGGACATGTTAGGGGAGAAAGGCATGGCCACGCCTAAGCGACTCCGTAATTTATCACTGAGACTTCTCCAGTGGGTTGTGTGCGAGTGAAGTCAAAAGGACTAGGAAGGCAAACTCGGGGGTGGGGGGTTGAGCAGGGAGTAACAACCCCCAACTTCCTCTGGATCCCAGAGGAGCGTCTTTGATTGCTCAAGTCACTTGAAAAGGAGATTCGTCTCAGCTATTAATTAAACCTATTTTACGGAAAATCAAGGAAGGCGCCTGGAAAGCTCTCTGCGTTAGCGCTGTTACTGCTTGGAGTCCGGAGCCCGCCTGCATATTCACTCCCCAGTGCACACGCCGAGTCCTCGCCCCCTTCTCCATAGCGAGGTGGCTGGCCGCGACACCCAGGAGACATGGGTCAGGTAGGGCGGAAGGTGTTCGGGTCGGTTGCCGCCGGCCTTCGCCACCTGTTGGAGAGACCAAGCCTAAGATCCCGCGCCCCCGGGCGGACTCGCACTCAGCAGCCACAGGGAGTCAAGGCTGACGAGCCGCGGGTTTCTGTTGCTAAGAGCAAAGAACAGCCCTTTCGGTGCTAAGTGCACAGTAAGTGCGAAGAATAAATACATCATCTCCCGGGGCTGCTCTCTCGGAAAGGCCTCTCAGCCCCCTGCAGTTCAGAGCCCGCTGAGGGTTATTGATTAGAGCCGGCGCCCGCGCCGCGCCGCGCCTGCGCCTGCGACTCTGCTCGCTGGCTGAGAAGGGCGCGCTGCCCCGGCCACAGCGCACCACTCGCCTGGCGCGGCGCTAGCTCCTCCGAGGGGAACTAAAAATAAGGCTCATCAAAACCCTCAGAGACGTCCCCAGACCCAGGAGACCGCACAACCACGCTGACGACGTCCCAGGCCTCGCCCCACCCTGCCTGGGGAGCCTGAGGTGCACCGCAGAGCCCGGACACAGCGTGCGCGGCGTGTGCGCATGTGTGCATGCGTGAGCGTGCGTGTGCGTGCGGATTCGCCGCGGGCCGTCAGTCCCAGTCGCCGCGGGAGACGGGCAGTGTCTGGAGGAGGGGGCAGGAGGCCATTTTTGTCTTCTATAGCTTCGAATCAAGACTCTCCTTTTAAAAATGGGTTAAAGAACAAAGTGAGTGAAAACCTAAGCGCCCCCCCTCCCTCCGCAGGAAGCTCTAGTTCCGGGGCTGCGCGGGCCCCGTTTCTCCGGGGGTTAGCGCACGGGAGTTGGGCGCCCACCGCGTCTGCTGCTGAGGTCGGGCGGCCGCATCCCGGGGCACCTGGGCCTCTTCGTGGCTCCTGGACTCCACAGCGCAGGCCTCCTCTCGCGCTCGGCTCGGCAATCCCGGGCCCCTGACCTCGGTAGCCGAGCCGCCCACCGTTTCCTCCCCCGAGGGCGTAAACCCGAATCCACTCTGGCCTCGGGCCTCGGCCTGCGCCTTGGCCGGCGGACCGCCCGGCTCTGAGGATTCTGGGCGATGGGGAGGCGGGCTGAGCTCCCCTCCTGACGGGATTCCGCACGCATCTGTTTCGGGACCCTGGCCGTGTCCCGGCCTTAACCTCCTCAGCGTTACAACGGGGATAATAAACCTTGCTGGCTCGCCCGCCAGGTGGTGGCTGGATAATATATTCCGGTGGAGGACTGAGGAGGGTTGGCAAAGACTGTCGACTATTCCGCTGGGTGGCCGTTCACAGCCCTCCCAGATTGGAGGGTGGAGGGCGGGGGTAGTTCAGCCCCCGGCCTGCGACCTCCCGGAAGAAAGGGGCTCGTGGTCGTTTAGGTTGCGCAGAGCCCGCCACGCTTCCGGCTGGGGCACGTGGCGCCCTTGGGGACCTTCGGCCTCACTGTCCCGAGCTCGGCCTGGGGCGGAGCAGCCTTCTCGGCACCCTGTACTCGGCTCTGCGCGGACCCCACCGTCTCGCCGAGGGCAGCAGCCGTAGGAGACTCCGGAACTTCTGGCCAGAGCAGGAGCTGAGCGTCCCCGACTGAACCGAGGCAGAAAGGGAAGCCCTGTAGGTTGTCCTGATCTGCAGACGCAGTGGAGGCGACCCTGAGTCTTGCAGGGAAACCAACCCCAGAGAAGACATTGGCCTCTGATGGTCAGACCTCCGCGGAGAGTATCAAAGAAGGAAGTCCCACCAACTCTTCACAAAACTATAAAACCATCTAAAAAAAGTAAGCGTCCATATGGATTGAGGGAAACAGTTGAGAATTAAAAGGTAAATAGAAGGAGAAACTTGAAAGGAATATTAATGTACATTTTGTTTGCACCTGAGTTCAGGTTAACCCTCAAACAAAAAAGGACTTAAATTTCCCCAGGCCCTGGGCCTGCTAGCACGTAGTTGCCAGGCCAGTCCCCGTGACCTGTTACCATTATCAGTGCGCCAGATAAGAGGGCGAGGAATGAACTTCTCGTTGTCATTTCCATTTATAACTGCAGGGCACGCTACTGATGAACGTTCTTGACTTTTCTCATTAGTGAGGTTCTCTTGGGTTTTTTGTTGCTGTTTGTTTTGTTGTTTAGAAAGGCACATTTCACAAGTTTGTAAGTAGGTCAACTGTTGCAAACTGTCCCATCTTGAATCATATAGCAGAGGAAAAAATGAATACAAAATAACCTGTATATGGGGGTAGTGAGCTAAGATGGCTATGGGCTTTCAGTTGCATAGTTATTTCTAAGAAGACTTCATTTGAAAAAATGAAAAACATTTTGGGGCGGTTACAGTTACATTAGTACATGTTGTGGAAATAAGCTTGCAGTTAGAGAAAAATTATTAGAAACAGCTGTGATGTTAATGTTTCAAAACCCAAAGTGCTCAGTACGCTCAGTATCTACTTTTCATAATTTTTTCTTGTGCATCCAAATAGTGCACTACTCTGTGTGTAATATAAGACACTTGTTTAATAAAGCAAATGATTGTCTGTGTCAGGGAGATTTGGTCCTCTTTCCCTCTCCCAGTCCATGTGCAGAGCAGATCAAAGACCTGATTACCTCTGTCTTTCCAAAGGCACCAGATGGTATCTAGATTTTTTTTCAGATATTTTAGCAATATAATTCAAAGGACTAAAGAATGTGTGTGATGCTACAGATGAAAGCTGTACCCAGGTAAATTATTTTTTAAATTAATGTCATGCCTACTAAATGTTATTCCACTAAAGTTTTGAGGAGTCTCATGAGAATATATATGAGTAAATATATAAATGGCAAGTAAAGATTAGAACCAAGTAAAATAGAAATCACAATCCAGAATCAAGATAAGAAGACAATAACTCTGATATGCATGTGGAGTACTACACAGTTATTAAACAGGAACTTTGGATTTGTCTCCAAGCTTCCTAGCAGCAAGAGTAAAGAGCAAAACAAGATCCTTATAGTGCACAGGGAGAAATCTAATCAGTTCCTTTTAGTAAGCAATAGTTCCCTAAAATGATAATGATGATGATAGTAACGATGCTAGCAGCAGCAGCTGTTCCATTTGGGAGATCAACTGCCCTTCCCCTCCCTGCCTCCCAACACATTCAGATACTCTTCTTGGGTTGTTTTTACTTTGTTACAGTTAGGCTAAAAGCTGCTTCTCTGCATAGAGGCAGTTTAGCATCTGGAAGGAACTTTGGAATCAGAGACAGCTGAATTCAGTACTGGCTTTTGCACTTAGGGTTCTGCTGTAACCCTTGGCAAGGCATTTAATCTCTCTCTCTGAGACCCAGTTTTCTTTATAAAGTGGAGACAGTTTATCCCATCGGCTTATAGGAGATAGTTTTCTACATCCTGACACTAAGAAACTCTTGGTGTGAGGCTGTTGCTGTTTTTATTTTCCTTCACATAACACAAATGTTAGTTTCCTTTCTCCTTTTCCACAGCTACACAGCATTCAATGTCACTTCTACTTTTGGGCCTCAGAGCAAATGAGAATGCCAGGCTTTAGACTTGAAGACCTGTCAGTACAGTTATATGAGCAAGGTCCCTGAGGTCCTTTACTCTCCCTACTTATCTGTAGTATTTTTCTGGGGAGAGAAGGGGGTATTGGTAAGATGGACCTTGTCTTAAACCAGCAAGTGTAAAAGGGCGTCAGTCCCTGCGGCTGCAGGTGGGTTCTATACAGCAGCTGCACTCCTAGTCACCAGTGGGGATGGCAACTGTCTGGATGACCTTGATAATGAGGTGAGTCATTCCATGAATGAGTTCCAGGAGGAGGCAGGTAGATCTCTTGAGTATTTTTTTGGAGGGAAAAGGAGCACTACAGTTGTGCAGGCGACTATAGAAAGTCAGTAATCTCGTAAGTATTGAGGATTTGGTGCAGGAGCGAAATACAAGGTGAGCCTCCCCTTTCCCCCATCCTCCCTCACCCTGCCTCTTACTGTGTAGAGCTTCTAAACTGAGTACTTGCAAAGAATCCAGTAGTGGCTCTAGGTTTTATGGAGACAGGTTCTCTGTCCTGGATCCACCACCTAAGACTATCCAGGCAGTTGGAAACTCTCACCTTTCTCCTGCTAAAGCTTGCAGGTTGATAACGGGTTAAATATCAATCTAGTGTATCTAAGTCTTTGTATTTTCCAAGTTAGTTGTATCTTAGAAAAGAATGAAGGTGTATATGTGCATGTGTGACCTGTTCTACAAGATTGTAAGCCTCCCAAGGTCAAAAACGTCATGGTGTTTGTGCATTGACTGAATTTGGAACAGCAGATCATTTGTTTCAGGTTGAGGTGGCCCCAAGACTAAGAAGCCAAGAAGCACACTTATGCTTGTTGTTTGTGGAGTACAGGCCAAATGATCCAGAATAAATCTCCAGCTTCTGTCCTTAGCAAATGCACAGAATATGGCAGAAGGGAAGCAGCCTTATGATGGCTTTTTGGATTTTTTCCCAGCTAATTAGGTGCATAGTGGGTATCGAGCAGTGTGGTGTGCAGCCAGTAGTGGGGTCCACCTGGCCCTGGGAAGGGGTTTAGAGAGGCCTACCTGTTCCTGTGGCATGGATTTCGTGGCCACGTTTGCCCACTCTCTGAAGCTCTCTCAGGGGAAGGGAAAGAAGGAGTGAGAAGACAGCTATACTCTGTTAAAGTATATGAATCTGAATTCCTCTGCTGGTTTTAATGGATTCCAGAATTAAGGCTGAAGGCAGAACCAGTAGACTGTTTTCTAGAACAATGCTGTGAGAGAAGGATACAGTAAATTCTCACAATAAGGCATTTCCTTGCTTCCTCTATCAATTGGGTCTTTGAGTCTACAGCCCAGCCCATCCCTCCGTCCTCTATGCTTACCTTTAACTGGAGCTCCTCCAAGCAGCCCTTCATGCTGTGGCCCACCCAGAGCCTCAGCCTGGGCCAGCTGGTACAGCACTCCTGCATTTCCTCCCTGGAAAACTGGTGCTTCTAGAGCTTCTGCTACTATTGCTTGCAGCCACCAAGTTGCTAAACTTGCCTGTTGCCTTGGTTACTGATACTATCTCCACAGTCACCCCAGCTTCCCATCGCTGGGCCTGCATACATGCTTGGGTGTTAGATGTTGGAGGCCCTGCTAAAGTGCTTCCTTCTTGCCTGTGTCGGGTTGGGCTGGGATGGTCCAGATCACTTGTCTTTTCTTCCTGCTGTGGATTCTTCTGGTTCTTCCTTCGCTGCCTTCACCCACACAGCCGTAAAAGTGAGCTACTGCACTCTGGCCATTCCTTCTAAAGGTCCCCTCTTTGACTGGCAGGCCCAAAGGTATGGAATGGTACTTCCTGTGCACCTCTCCTTGTAGCTGCAGGAAGTACCCATGTACCCACATGTGAAGGCTGGTTGCTGGTCCCCTTCAGGCCAGTTAGGTTTCCTTGAGTTCACTTGAACGCACATTCATCCCCATCCGTTTGTGGTGCATTTATCATATAAGTTTCAGGCTTATTTATTTTAGAAAATTTCAACATTGTAGAAGTTACGTATTAGTCATGGAAAGTAATGCTAACTGCTATATCATACAATCCTTGAATAACAGTGGAATAACCCAATACTAGTTTACTTTTCACTTACTTAAGAGGCCCACGTGGGTCAGGTGGCATCTTTCCTCCAGTTGGTGACTCAGGCACCCAGGCTGACTCCTTGTAGCTATGCTATTTGGAACTTGACTTCCAAGTTTGCCGTGGAAACAGAAGAATGTATGGGGGAAGCACACCTATTCTTAATGACCTCAGCTTTGAAGTGACACTTATGACCTCTGTTCACACCGGAAGGCAATCCCAAAGCCCCTTGTACCTGCAAAGGAATCTGGAGAATATAGTATTTTTTCCCCAGGAAAATAGAAGTAAATTTGATTTTTCTCTGTTACAAGTTTTGAAGGGAAACCCCACTCTTTTCTGTATAAGGGAATGTCCAAGGCTAGTATGCTCCAGACTCAAAAGGACAGAGAAAATAGAATGCACTGTTTAATCAGGTATAAAAACTAAGATGAGTACTATAGGCCAATATTTGGTTTTTGCTTTTACGGAGCTGATTCAAGGACAAAGTTCTCTTTGAGGTCAGGGAGAATTACATTCCATGGAATTGAAACAAGGTGTCTGGAGGAAAATGAGGATGTGACGAGCCAAAGGATCTCCACTTATTGTGGAAACAGCTGTATCAGTGTTAAAAGCCCTAAATCCATCTATTACAGATCTCCATAGTGTTTTTATTGCCAGAGTAGTTTCCAGTGACTTGGAACTTGGGAAGGTTTAGCCAACAAGCTATAGTGATATTCCAAAATCCAGGAATTAATCATGTCTTTTCTGGCCTTTTACTTTTAGTCCTAATAGATGCTATCAGCACTCTCCCTTCCTTCTCTGTCTTGGTTAACATTTTATTTGTACCTTTAATGATTTAACAGATGTCAAACTTTGTTAGGGGTTTGACAAGGGTTGTGCTTGAACGTCCTTGCCCGGGGCCGGTTCGTTTATGAGGGGATAACAGACCACTGATGTCATTTTCATGTGCTTTGATGGAAGTTTTAGTGTCCCAACTCCCCTTTGGACAGAGTTTTACACTTCTAAAGTGGTTGCAGCCTTCTTGTTAAGTTCTTTTCCCAACACACTCTTCCATTTTACTTTCTCACTGAACAGTATATTGTAATACCATTTAGGATAGTTGGTTCAACACCAGTACGCTCAAATTTTCCAGATGAGAAGTATAGTTAAGAGAAGAAAACTCTAAATGTCCTCTTTTTTAAGAGAGATGATGGACATCACACATTGATCTGTGGTTCTGGTCTTCGAAGAGACTAGAAAAACCTTTATGCTGTCTGTTCTTAGAATAGTTGCATTTATTGTTTAAAATAGCCTGACTTATTATTTTCATTCCTGAACTTATGCGTGAGGAGGTCTTAGAAGTCCTGCCAGAACTTTAGAAGCCACTTGGTTAATACTCACTGGACAGATTCAAAGCACCTAAGGAAGGCTCTGGCCAAAGAGAGAAGCTAAATGGGGATCCCTTGAGTGCTAGGAGACATAAGTCATGAACTATACTGATCGTGGAGAAGACCTGGCCTTTACCTTCAGTAGTTTATAGCTAAATGAACTGTGTGAAAAATCAAAAATAAATTAACTGTATTAATAGGGCAGGAAAAGCATGGTCAGAGGCAAACCAATGATAATACCTAAAGGAAATGAAGGTGAAAATATTTGGCTGGTATTCTTTCATGCAGAAATATTTTTAAAAATGCCCAAATAGGAGTCAGGGTCAAGTGAAGGAATAAGAGTTGAGAGGTTGTTTCTGGTGCAGATCCTTTAACTTACTGCCTATATGACTTTGAGGGAAGTTCTTTAACTTTTAGGCGCCTCTGTTTCCTCATCCAAGAAATAGAGTAATGTGGACCCTGGCAAACACATTAACTGATTGTGGATCAGATGAGACAGTATATTTGAAAGTGCTTTAAAATGGTAAAGTGCTGTGCAGGTAGCTTCCCAACCCCACATCCACACACAAACTGTTGTGGCTCTTCATTGCGGCACAAGGAAAGAATCCCACAGGAAACAGCATTTCTGGGTGGAGGTGATCGTTTTTTTGGTATGTTGTTTGGCACCATAAGTACATGTAAAAACAGTAATGTTGGTAGAGACCATTTTTTCCCCCAAAGTTCACTTCCAGCTGCTAAAATCATTTGCTACGTGAATGGAAACATAAGTACGGTAGTATGTGGCACTTGGTGATGGCTCCAGATCAATTCTTTGACAATCAATTTGCCAAATTACCAATTGCTGGAAACCGTCAGGTATGTATCTTTTCCCAGGGTGGAGAAGGTTTGTAAAGAACCTTTTCACCAGCAGAAGTAGAGGCAGGGCCAGGGCATACACCTGCAGAAATAGAAAAGGCTGCAAAGTGTGTTTAAAGGAAAGCCCGTCCATCCACATCTTCAATGCTGAGTGCTGGAGAATTGCTTCAGCATCGGAAATGTGAATTGCATGGGAAATTGATAACTGAGCCGCCCTCTCCAGTCATTTGTGAAAACTACTGGTGCGAACAATCACCAAAACTCAGCTTTTGAAAAAATTCAACAATAACTCAGTGAATCGGTCATTCAGAAACTTTGTCAGACCAGTAAGGGGTGACCATTGATCACTGATTCAAATGAGAGTGGGTTGGATCTAAATTGCTTTCCGTATCCGTGTGCGTGTGCGTGTGCGTGTGTGTGTGTGTGTGTGTGTGTGTTTTGAGGAAGGGGGGAGCACTGCAGTAGTGGCATTTAGGTAATGGAGATTTTCAGAGCTCGATGAGAGATAGACTCATAGTTTTCTATAGTTTATTCAGTTCGGAGCAGGATCCAGAATAGTATTGAGGGTAAGGTAGGAGCGGAGGCAAATGCTGGGGGTGAAACGGCTCTTGGAACCCATGTGTACAGGGCCCGTCCCATGAACACTGGAGTTCAGACACAAAGAAGCCAATCAGATTTCAGAAGCACCTGCAGTTGGTTTAGAGCTGTGGTTAGGGAATGGCTCTGGAGCCCTTCAGGTGGTCAGAGATGTGGGCTGGTAACATCAGTGTCAGCATCTGAGAGCAACAAAGGACCAAAGCAGCCAGTGCTGAGCCAGAGGTCAGGAACCCCAAGTTCTGGCCCCAGTGTTTCAGACTCTTTGTGCAGGATTATTTTTTTGAATGTCAACCCATTTTGGATTGACATGGTCCTGGTGTACATGACATGCACTCAGCTTGTGCCACATGTGACTTACCAGGTGAATTAGATGACACCCAAACTGGTTTACACTCTGTTCAATGAGATGAGTATACTACTGATCGTGGGCTTGCATGTCACAGAAATATCAAATTACTGTAAGTTTTTAAGTGTTTATTTTGTTTTTGATCTTATTTTTGTGAACTGATAACAGACTTTCAGTGGAGTGCATGGTCTCCAAGTTGTCTATTTTGACACTTTGTAAATGCAGATGTGGGAGGGGCACTAATCTTTCAAATACAGTGCTGCTTCCTTTATGGGTCATTATTGGAGAATGAGAATGTGAAACTTAATATAGGTGAATGCTTCAGAAAATAGAAGCTTAAAATACTGGTTAAAAGGAGACTGGTTGTTTTGCGACCTCCATTTCTTCTTCTCCTTAGTATTAGAACCCATAATCTTTGGTTGGACTCATGACCCTTGGAATAAAAACTACATTTCTCAGCTTCCTTGTAGCAAGGTGTGGTCATTTGCTAAATGCTGGACAGTAGCATGTAAGCAGAGGTGGTGTGGCCACTTCTGGGAAGCCTGAAAGGGAAAGCCCTGGAATGTGGACATAATTGCTGGGGCTCCAACACTGCTATGCTTGGCTGCTTTGGGAGTGCAGGCCCTGTAAAGCACAGCAACAGGACAGATGGAGCCTCAGCCCCTCTCTCCGTGGACTCAGTGTGGCACATCAGCCCCAGCTGCAGTGTCAGACGGATGTGAGACAAGGAAATTAGATTCCATAGTTTTCAGTGGTGTTTTATTTATTTGCTGAACCCAGTCCTTAATGATATAAGTATAATTTTAAAATCCTGATATTTGTATTAAAATATTTATTTAACAAAACACAGTTTATTTCCCTAATCCTTAAACAGTTCAAAATGTGATTTAATCTCTTTATGATTAACAGGCATCACGATACAGGGCTATGATTATATATGCCATCATCCAGGAGACCACAACTACTTGCTTATGAGGACTGTGCTTATAAGATTGTTTTCCTCGTCAGCTCTACCACTTCTTACTTTCAGTGTGCCTGCATCTACAAGGTAGGACTATATTCCTTTAAATTTTTTCTGCTTCCAGATGGCTGCAACATGGAAACCAAAAGTATTAAAGTTGGGTTAGATCAATTCCACCTCTATTTATTAAACACCTACTTACATGCCAAGCACTGAACTGGATGCCGGGCATCCACATATGAACTAATATAATCCTCAGTCTCAAGTTGTTTAAAATCCAGTGGGGCATTATGAGTGCCATCAACAAAGTATTCTAGGAGCATTAAAGAGGAAGCTATTACTTTTGTCTGGTTTGGGAGCAAGGTTGTTAGGAGGGGTGGGAGATGTGCCCAGAAAAGGTAACATTGGAGCTGGGTGCTGATGTGGGATGTTACCCGAGGAAGAAGTTGTTGATAAAGTCACTCCACATAGGGACATAGCTCAGGAGAGCCATAGCAGAGTGACAGTGGATGCCACATTGGTGAAGTAGCCCAAGGAGGTGGAGGCATGTAGTTGGAAAGGGAAGTTGAAGGCACATTTAGTTGGATTTTGAATGGTTTATTTAAGAGTTTGGTCTTTGTGGGCAATTGGGAGCCATTGAAGTGTGTTGTTTGTTATTTGTGTGTTTTTTTTTTTTAATTATTTATTTATTTATTTATTTATTTTTGGCTGTGTTGGGTCTTCGTTTCTGTGCGAGGGCTTTCTCTAGTTGCGGCAAGTGGGGGCCACTCCTCATCGCGGTGCGCGGGCCTCTCACTATTTCGGCCTCTCTTGTTGCAGAGCACAGGCTCCAGACGCACAGGCTCAGTAATTTTGACTCACGGGGCTAGTTGCTCTGCAGCATGTGGGATCTTCCCAGACCAGGGCTCGAACCCATGTCGTCTACATTGGCAAGCGGATTCTTAACCACTGTGCCACCAGGGAAGCCCTATTTGTCTGTTTTTAAGCAGGGCAAGGATGTGACAAAATATCTAATCTTAGGGAAATAATGTCAGACAACTCTGTGAAAGAAAAATTGAATGGGAAAAAGAATAGGAAAAAAAGGTGGGAATCTACTGCAGTATAATTTATACTACGATCTATTACATTATAGATCAGAACAGGACCCAAGACACTGGCTACGAGGAGGGGGGATGCTTGTGAGACACGTTTTTAAAGAAGCAAAAGACTTGCTGGGGGAAGGTTGGTTGTATCTATGTATGTGGGATAAGGAAAGGGAGTCAGTTACAGTTTCAGTGAGACTGACGACACTTTTAACTGCGATGAGACGAGGAAGGTGATTTTAATCAATCAGATTGTGTTGAGATAAAATCTAAAGAACATCAAGTTTTACATCATTTACAAATTTTAATTATCTGCTCCCTAGGGCAAGGGCTGTGTTTATCTCTTTTCCTGTGGTGTCCCCAACAAACGGTGTTTGACTATGACCACTGCACAGTATCAAATATATATTGAGATAATGACTAAATAATTCAACTAATGGAAAGGTCTAGGGAATAGATAGGTATTTGGAAGTCAGCAGTATATGTGTGATGTTTGGGTCTGTGGGAATTGAAGAAATGAACAATCAAAAGCTTAAAGAGGGGTGAAAAGAGAATATAGGAACCTTAGGAAATCTCATATAGGAATAAAGAGGAGAGGTAGTGAGGATGTATCAGAATGGGTGATCAGATAACAACATGTTCTAGAAAACAATACAGTTTTAAGATTGAGACAGTGGTGAATTCTGTTAAATGCCACCACAGAGTAAAGTTTCATGAGGACTAAGCTCACTGGTAGATTTGGAATTAAGAATGACAGAGACCATTTAGAGAGCAATTTCTGTAGAGTGACGATTCTCAAACTTCAGTGTGCATCCGAATCATCAGGAGGGCTTGTTTGGTAGGTCTGGGATATTTGCATTTTTAACAAGTTGCCAGGTAATTCTACACTGTTGCTGATCCAGGATCATGCTTGAAGAACTACTGCTATAGTACCTAAGAGAGAAAATGATCAGATTATTTGGGGATGAAAGAGACTTTCCTAAAGGAAGAATTCCTGGAAAGATGGAAAAAAAAAAAAAAAAGGCCACTCTCCTCACTAATTAAGACTTCATCACCTCCTGGTGGAAAAGCAATAGAATAGATTTTTCTTAAATATTTAAAGCTGAAGAACTTTTGTCAAGACATGCAACCTCTTTGAACTTCTGTTTCCTATTCTGTATAAATAGGAGTAATAATAAAACCTACCTCTATGCATTGTTCTTAGGAATAAATGAAGTATCAGTGTTGTGATAGCATTCACCTATGTTTAGTGCTCAAATAAATGTTGAATCTGAGCATATACACTGTTTATCAAAGGCCAAAAAGCCTATACATAAATGCATCTGTTAACAATAAAAACTGCCTCTACAAACTTCCAGCAGTCCTCCAAAATATTTTTTTATAATTGGCACTCCAGTGCCATCTATAAATTATAAATTGAGCAAATATAAAAGGCTTGATGACTGTTTTCAGGGACAGTGGAATTTAATACCACAAAGCTTTTTCCTTCTTTCTCTTTAAATATGTGCTGTTCCAAAATTTCCATCTCCCGAAATTTTTTCCTCTGGTCACTTTTAAAAATAAACATTTAAATTAACCATTCAACATTTCTTTCATTAATGTGATGAGTGAATATAAATCATTAAAACATGTTTGAGGAAAGACTACAAAAATCTATTCAAATAAAGATGTGAATGTTTGCTAAAGAATTTAATAGGAAGCCAAAACAAACTCTGTCAATATTCTTTATTAAACAAGTGAAGTATTCCTTTAAGTCACACTATATTTAAATAATGAATCCACAAGACTAGGTAAACAAACCGGGACTTTGAGAATTAAAATTTAAATTTGTCTTACAAATATTCTAATCCAGTAATTATACTTAGGTAGGCAATAGTTACCAAGTGTGGTGTTTTATGGCTATATAATAATAATATTTTAAGATTGTATCTGTATATTAAGAAAAGGAAAATATTTATGATAATATCAACTTCATATAATTGTTCTGAGCATTAAATTAAATGATATACATAAAATCTTTAGATTACTTGGAATAGATTAAACACAATAATAACAGCAATAATATACATAATAGCTACCACTATTTTTGTCTGAAATTATGGTCAAGTTGTTACCACATTAGCCTAGTTTAATCACTATTACATTATTATGTAGTATATATTATCATTAGCCTCATTTTACAGATGAGGAAATTAAACCTTAGTGAGGCAGTAATATCCCAAGTACCACAGCTAGTAAGTGGTGGAGGCAGTGTTAGAACCCAGGCTCTCTACCTCTAGAGCTCTCCCTCTCCCCTGCAAAACCACTACTATACAACACCTCCATGTGTTGGTGCATATAGTATTGTGAATCTGATAGAAATGTTGATGAGGGAAGGCATGATACTGAATGTGTATCCAATGCATTTAATTTGAAGGATTTAATTATAAAGCATGTTGACGTTAACTGGAATGCAGGAAATGTGTCTAAAAGAAGACTGTGATCATGTAAAGAGTTACCAAAACATGCAAATAAAATGCTATACACGTTTAGCAAATCACATCTCTGATAAGGGGCTTGTATCTAGAATAGGTAAAGAACTCTTACTACTCAGTAACAAAAAGACAAATAACCCAATTAAAAACTGAGCAAATAATCTGAATAGACATTTCTCCGAAGAAGTTATATAAATGGCCAATAAGCACAAGAAACAGTGCTGGATATCATTGGCCATGAGGGAAATGCAAATCAAAAACACGAGATACCATTTCACACCTACTAGGATGGCTAGAATAAAGAAGTCAGATACACTCATACACTGCTAGTGGGAATGTAAAATAGTATGCAGCCATTTTGGAAAATAGTCTGGCAGTTCCTTAAATGAGTAAACATAGAGTTACCACATGACCCAGCAATTCCACTCCTAGATATATACCCAAGAGAAATGAAAACATGTGCCCATCCAGAAACTTGCATATAAATGTTTGTAGCAGCATTATTGATAATAGCCAAAAGGTGAAAACAACCCAAATATTCATCAACTGATGAATAGATAAATAAAATGTGGTATATCCATATAATGGAATGTTATTTGGCCATAAAAAGTAATGAAGTATTGATATATGCTACAACATGAATGAACCTTAAAAACATTATGCCAAGTGAAAGAAGCCATACAAAAATCAATGGCATTTCTGTATGGTAACAACAAACTGTCTGAAAAAGAAGTAATGAAAACTATCTCACTTGCATAGCATAAAAAACAAGAAAATACTTAAGAATAAATTTAACAAAGGAGGTGAAAGATCCGTGTGCTGAAAACTATAAAACTGTGATGAAAGAAATTGAAGAAGACACAAGTAAATGGAAAGATATCCCATGTTTATGGATTGGAAGAATTAATATTGCTAAAATGTCCACAATACCCAAAGCCATCTATAGATTCAATGCAATCTCCATCAAAATTCCAATGGCATTTTTCAGAGAAATAGAAAAAAACTATCCTAAAATTTGTATGGAACCATAAAAGACCCCAAAGAGCCAAAGCAATCTTGAGAAAGAAGAACATAGCTGGAGGCATCACATTTCCTGATTTCAAACTATATTACAGAGCTATAGTATTCAAAACAGTATAGTAGTGGCAAAAACAGGCATACAGACAAATGGAACAAAATCAAGAGCCCAGAAATAAACCCTCACATAAACAGTCAACTAATATTTGACAAGAGAGCCAAGAATATCCAATGGAGAAATTAGTCTCTTTAGCAAATGGTGTTGAGAAAACTGGATATTCACTTGCAAAAAAAAAAAAAAATGAAATGAAATTGGACCCCTATCTTACACTACTCACAAAAAATAACTCGAATTAAAGGCTTAAATGCAATACCTGAAACCATAAAACTACTAGAAAAAAACATTGGAAAAATTCCTCGACATTGATCTTGGCAATGATTTTTTGGATATGACACAAAAAGCACAAGCAACAACAGCAAAAATGAGTGGCACTACATCAAACTAAAAAGTTTCTGCATAGCAAAAGAAACAGTCAACAAAATGAAAAGGCAACCTATGTAATGGTAGAAAATATTTACGAACCATATAAATAATAAGGGATTAATATACAGAACATATAAGGAACTCATACAATTCAATACCAAAAAAACCTCCAAATAATCCAAATAAAAATGGACAAAGGACCTAAACAGACATTTTCCCAAAGAATACAAATGTCTAACAAGTACCTGAAAAGGTGCTCAACATCACTAATCATCAGGGAAATGCAAATCAAAATCACAATGAGATATCGCCTCACATCTATTAGAATGGCTCTTATCAGAAAGTTAAGTGTTGGAGGGGATATGGAGAAAAGGGAACCCTTGTGCACCATTTTTGGGAATATAAATTGATGCAGCCACTGTGGAAAACAGTATGGAGGTTCCTCAAAAAATTAAAAGTAGAACTACCATATGATACAACAATCCCACTTCTGAGGGTATATCCAAAGGAAATGAAATCAGTACCTCAAAGAGAGATTTGCACTTCCGTGTTCATTGCAGGATATTCATAATAGCCAAGACATGAAGTGTCAGCAGAGGAAAGGATAAAGAGGATGTGATATATATATACATATCACATACATATACACACACACATACATGCACATACTGGAATATTATTCAGCCTATAAAAAAAGGAAATCCTGTCATTTGTGACAATGTGTGTATGCCTTGAGGGCTTATGCTAAGAGAAATAAGTCAGAGAAGGACAAATACTGTATGATCTCACTTGTATGTGGAATCTAAGCCAAACTCATAGAAACAAAGACTAGATTGGTGGTTGCAAGGGCAATATTTATTACTGAAATTTCTGAGAAAAACCTTAAATGGAGGCATGTAGTTAAATTAGGGTACACAATTATCATAGAATAGTATTCACCTGTTAAATGAAAAGTACAATGACTATTTAGCAACATGAACAGATTATTATAATGTCATATTAAGCAAAACAGATAAGTAAACTTCAGAAACAAAATCCCTACCAGAATGCAAACTTAAATCAACTGCCTACAATTATTGTATATATATGATCAAGCGTTAGGTGGAGACACAGAAAAATTGAAAGTTTGATTTGTTGGAAGAGAGGAACTGTAGGTAAATATTTTTATTTTCTTTCCATTTTTATCAATATAATGGGCAAAAAATAGGAGATATATGGTGCAGTGGAGAAAAAGTGCTGTCAGTTGCACTTACCAAAGCTGACTGCTATGGCAATGGGTGAAGTAAAATAAGAGTTAAGATATTAGGTGAATCATTAGAGATGTCTGATACAGTTTATCAAATATTAGTTTAAATTAAAACTTTTGTAAAAAATGTTCAAGGCACTTTAGGAAGGTTTTACCTTATTGTTCAACTCCTTGCCCCAAGTTTGGGAAAGGAATTGCTGTAGGAGATGCCACTGTGTCCCCAGAGGTGGACCCGTGAGAACTAAGTGCTGAAATCAGGAGTTCTCACATAAGACCAGAGGAAGATGGTACATAGAAACCAAGGAAGTGAATAAACCCATGCATGAATGCTGAGCCCATCAAGCTGGGAGATGGCACCAACAGACTGTAAAACCAAAGGTGCCAAAGTTGGATATGGAACCAGAAGTAAGAGTAAGTGCAAGAGCGCCAGAAACAGACATCCTGATGTTTCATAGTAATCTGAGATGATTTTTAAAATTTTCATGCTACTTAGTGTGTAGAAAACTGGAAAGAGCATCACTCTCAAACTTACAACAGAAACAATGACAATAACAAAAAGCCAGATAATCTGAAAAATCATGATTTTTCATGAAACCATCAGAAAGTTGAGATCACAGGGCAACCAACTCATCCAAAATCTTAGGAAGCACAGGTACCTCCAAGGAGAGACAAAACAGGAGCAATTAGGGCTTACCTGGGGCTGGTGCTACCAGACGCCACACAAACTGGTAGGAAAAATTCTGCTAAAAACTTTCACAAATTGCTTAAGGCCAAATAGGGGCCAGCATGAAAATATAGAATGCCTGCGAGTGGCAGACACAAGGAGAAATAGCGCCATTTTCAGGCTCTTCTCCGCAGATCTCAAGGGGTGCTCACCAAGAACAGTGAAGGTAGGATGAGAGTACCAAGAAAGCCATCCTAGGATCTGGGAGAGGGGGAGAGCATCCACAGTAAGAAGGTCAAGAAGACCAGCCTGTGTCCTTCTCTCCTATTTTATCCCTAAGAGACAAAAGTCCTAAGCTACTGGGGGAAGGGCAGTGACCCCTGTGGCACTTAGGGTATTGGTGAAGACACATGGAAGCTGGCGGCAGGGAACCGAGAAATCTTCTCTACCTCTGAGGGAGGTACAAGAACACTCCTGGTCCTAGACCATTAGAGGTCTTCTACAGCTGGGGACAGGGCAGGATCACAAGAGGGCCCCACCAGTACAACCCAGGGACATAATTCCTGCTTAAAACTAAAGCTTAATCAGAGCAACACAGTAAACATCCCACCTCCTCTTCCCAAAACAGAGACTAAGAATCTTTAAACAATAGCTGATAGCAGTCTACTGCTGGAAGAGGGGCTGGACAGTGCAGGGACACCTGTCTGAGGCATAGGAACAAAGACCTAAAGCTGAGGAAAACTTTTTTTTCCTCAGATACTGAGGAAAACCCTCTGACAAACCAACCACTGCAATAAGCACAAAGTAATTCTATGGGAATTTGAAACGTATGGTGCACTGAGAATAACCTTAGCATCAGCATCCCCCGACCCATTTAAATTTCTGACTAGATTGAGTCAAACTCCCCTCCCCCACACTAAAGTCCTAACAGAAGAAGTGGTATGAATATTTTCATACATAGAATCTATTTACCTTGGTCTCTACTGCACAAGATGTAAGGCATACAAGGAAGCAAGAAAAAATATAACACAATTTCAAGAGACAAAGAAATTAATAGACTAGACTCAGATATAACACAGGTATTGGAACTATCAGACAGGAAATTTAAAATATCTATTGCTAATACATCAAAGGATCTAATGGAAAAGGTAGACAATATGCATGATTAGATGGGTAATATCAGAAGAGAGATGGATGGGGCTTCCCTGGTGGCGCAGTGGTTGAGAGTCCGCCTGCCGATGCAGGGGACATGGGTTCGTGCCCCAGTCCAGGAAGATTCCACATGCCGCGGAGCGGCTGGGCCCGTGAGCCATGGCCGCTGAGCCTGCGCATCTGGAGCCTGTGCTCAGTGGTGGGAGAGGCCACAACAGTGAGAGGCCCGCGTACCGCAAAAAAATAAAAATAAATAAAATAAAAGCAGCATGATGTGATGGAAAGAGATAGAGTTTGGCAGAAAAATAGATCTGGATTTGATTCCTAGTCCTGCTACTTACTGCTGTGTAATTGTGCAGGTTTATTTCTCTGAGCCTCAACTTTCTCATTTGCTAAAGGGGGCCTTGTAACATTTCACATTTTTGTAATAATTAAATGAGATAATGAGATCATTTTTGCAAAATATTTGACATAGTATAAATGCTCCATGAATCAAAACAATTGTCTTATTTTATTTTTTCTGAACAGCACCTGGCATGTAACCCAGAACATTTTAGGTATTCAGTAAATGCTGGTTAAAGAAATAAAAGCTACAGAATCAGCAAACTGCTTTCTCCTCATGACGGGTTCCCTAAGTAGGCTTTCCTAACATCTTTCCTGTCCTTTGTATAAATGCACTGATTACCTGTGCATAAGCAGTATACTGTACTTCTAATAGTAAATCACTGAATTAGGATTTTGCCATAAATCAGTCTCATGACTTACAGTTATATGAGTTTTCCAAAAGTCTGATCACTAGAGAAGATCACTGATGTTTCCCCTTGAAGCTCTGCTGATCAAATGTATTAGAATGTAAAGGCTGCCTGAAGCTCTTTCTTCTCCTCCAGGTCTTCTCTGAATTTGAGGGAGCCTGGGCTACTTTTGAGACTTGCAGTGTATAAACCAATAAAGTGCCAAATGGAGTTAAAATCGTGTGGTATATTTTAAATGTTTACATGAAGTAAAGTAGAGCTTTTAACCCTCAAAATAGAATGTATTATGTTCCCTTTTGACTGTAAGCTGTCAGAGGTCTGAACATGAGGCCCATCATGACTGTAGGGCTGGGGCAAATGGACCTCGGGGTTCAACTCCTCTGAGCCTGACCCTGCTCAACTCATAAGACTTCTAACTTGTTGGCACTTTAAAGCATTTTTCAACAACTGTTTTATGCTTCTGAGAAGTAGTTCTACACTTCCATAAAGCGCACCTGGAAATACCGGTGCATTTTGGATAATAGCTCTCATGTTTCAAAATTAGACCTGATAACTTACTCAGTGTGGAATGAGAAAAACAGACGCTCAGCCAGAAGAAATTCTGTAAAATGCAGTTTAGGTTGATATGCCTAAAACCATGCATAGGTAATAAGTAGTATCATCCAACTTGGGGGAATATGTTTTGGAACTAAATGCTATTCTTTTTTCTTAAGTTTAAAAAAATGATTTACATAGGAGGCATTAAAAGTATATATATCAGTGGGAGCTTTTTATTATGGGTTGATATAAATTATCCTTGGAGTCCTCTAGAACTAACATACTTTGAAATAATATTTATGAGAGTGCCCGTGGCCACAAAATTGTGTAATAAAGACTATAAGGGACCATAGGCACAGCATTTTGTTGTAGACAAGGGGTTCAGAATGCCTCCCTTGTGATTTTCTACAGTTGAGCATCCTTCTGGCTATCAGAATTCTATTTCTATTGACTGCTATTTATAGAGCAGTATATTGTGTCAGGCCTCTGCTATGAGCATTTACTTAAGACTCCTTAAGAATGGTTACCTGATAATTATTTGTGGAATGTTTTTGAATGGATACACTATCATATTTTATTCTCACTCTGACCCTGTGAGGTATGTATTTTAAACTCAACTGTGTAGATGAGTAGCTGCAGTCAAGTAACTAGTGAGTAGTGGAGTTAAGATTTATTTTCGCATCATCTATGCTGAGATGTCTGGAGGGCCAACCGTATTCATTGTGCTATGGTCACTTTATATAAGGGATTTGAGCATCTGTGGATTTTGGTATCTGTAGGGGCTCCCAGAAGGGTGACTAAGTGGGCAGCTTTGATCCAGCTGAACTTAAGTGGTCAGGATATTGTTATTCCATAGTATCTGTTCTGTATCAGAGACTGAGGTAGACATTGGTTTATGTTGTTTCTAAATCTTAAACCAGTGATGTTTCCCTGGAAACCTGGGCCAAGCCTTCCATGAGGTGTTTAGATTGTATTTTAATTATTTGTTTTTCTGTTTTTAGCTATCCAAGGGCAAAGATCATGTCTTATAATGGGAAGCAGCATGATATGATGAAAGGAGCTCAAGTTTTGCAGTTAAACAGACTGTCCCATTTTATGGGCAGTGAAACAGGATTAATAAGATGAAGTGACTTGTCCATAGTCACACTGCTGTGAAGTGGTAGAGCCTGGATGAGAATACAAGTTAGTATAGTTCAACAGCCACCTTCCTCCTTCTTTCCCTCCCACCCCTGAACAATGATGAAGGATGGAACAATGATGGTGCTGTTGTTTGGTCCTAATGTATAGTTGGATCCTTTCTGCACTGGTTAAGACATATATCTGGATTTATTGATGTCTCATATTTTTACACTTCGAACCTGGGCAGACTAAATCAGACAGTGGAAGCAGGTACAAAAGGGTAACCACCATATTCGTTGCTGTGTAGAGATGTTTGAAGGTTCAATCACTTATATTAATTGTGCTGTAATGCATGGCTTTCTATAAGCAGGACACTTGGATCCTGGCTGTAGCTTTGATTGCAGCAGCTCCTTCCAGATGGCAAGACCAGGCTTGTGTGGCTTGAGAAGTAGTACAAGATCTGACCTAAGGTAGTTTCTGAGGTTGAGCTACAGCTGACCACACTGCCATGTTAGAGCCTTCTTCTCTCTGGCACATGGTAGACATAATTCTGTGGAACCTGCTAAAGTGATGCTTTGAGCGGAGAGTAAAGAACCGTGTTACCTAAAGGGACTTTTGGCAGACTTGGCCCCTCTGTGGAAAGTGAGCCAGGTGCCAGGCTCCGGCCGTACCCACAGTCAATAGTTCTGCTTTTGATAGGTCATCTGACCTTCTGTGGAGATGACTGTGCCGAGGATTCCATCCAGAATAGACTGAAAGCTGATGTTTCAGTCTGGTTACAGAGCAGTGACTGCACAGACTGGTTCTTGCTGGGTGGTCTGGAGCAGGGTATTGTTCCAGTTCAAAAGGATAAATTGGAAATGTGCCTACATACACATTCATGAAACAGTCTAATGTGTTCTGGAAGAAATCGCTCATAGAGTGCTGCATTCTGAGGAACTGGTACTCAATCCAAACATCAACACAGAATATTTAAATTTATTAAATTATTTATTCTTTCATTCATCAAGTATTTATGGGCTGCCAACCGTGTGCCAAGCACTATTCTAAATTACAGAGGCTCAAAGATGAATGAGATACAATCCCTGCCCTTGAGGAACTCACAGTGTAGTGGGGAGACAGATATAATAATGGGAAATGATAAAACAAGGTGAGAGATAATTGGCAAGTATAAAACTGCAGGAGATATTACTGGAGCAGCGAGAAAGGACCTCTAAACTAGCCTGGTGTGTGGATGGGGTTTCAGGGAGACTTCCTGGAAAAGGTAGCTCTTGTGTTGAGTCTTAAAATAGATGCTATAGTATACCTGGCAAAATATAGGGTGAATAATAGTCCGTGTAGAGGAGCTTGGAGCAGTAAAGCACCAAGCAGCAATGTGCCTCTTTGGAGAATGTTGCGGAGTGTATTGCTGATGGAGCACAGTTAGGATGATTATAATATGTCCAGAAGGTAATCTTCTTTATCTAAAATCATACCCATATTGCTCTCTCTAGTTCTAATTTGTTTTGATCTATAGGTTTCAATAACTTGAGTGATAAATTAGAGTTCAAATGATGAAATTTGAGTGCCCAATAATCATTACAACAAAATAACAACATGTGCTCTGTTTCTGTGTAAAGATGCCCAAGGCTTAGTGGGAGACATCTAGTTTCTGCAAGGACCAGACTGCCAAATTCAACAGAAATATAACTGGGAACACCATCCCTGTATCTTTTAGGTTTTAATAGTGGCACTAATCTCCACCATCCCTCCTGGTATGTGATATTGTTTTTGATTTACTGTCTTGGTCTTTAGAGACAAGAGCAGTTTCAAAGGTTTCTATTTGGTCTTCCCTACTATGATAGGTCTTACTCCATAAGCTGAGGACCCAATATGGGGGTTACTTTAATTGCTTAACATGTCAATTCCAATTATAAGGTAGAGAATTAAGGAAATGACCACTGGGTAGGTCTCTAAAACTTGTAAGCCAGACTTTAGCCATAACTGCATTTATTACCTGTCGTCTATAAGCCCCCAATCTAGCAGGGGTACCATGATGATGCTTTGGGCCTCTGGGATTCACTGTCAATTCAGACTCTGAATCCAGTAGCCTCAATATGTCTGGGTATTCCCCTTTCCCCAGTATATCCAGTCACCCAAGTATATGCCTATAGATCCCATTGGGGAAGAACAGGGAAAATCATTACAATATGTCCTTATAGCAGTGTTGTAGTGTTCTTTCAAGGGACCCTTTCAAGTCAAGGGATTCTGGATCTGAAAACTGAGCAAGGGATTGGTACTTCTTTTCTGATTGTAGAAGTAAAGCAGCATCCTTGTCGCTCAGTGGTCTATTTTGCCCCTACAGACGCCACCATGTTATGTTAACCATCTCTGCAATTCCCTGTGCGTCAAGACCTCTTGGCTACCCCTCTGGTCTTGCATGTAATAATTATGGTAACTGGCCTCTGGTAGGTAAGGACCCCCATGAGGCCTCTAGTACTTTGGGGCTGAATGTTATTGAGCTCAGCTCTCTGGTTGCTTCCCCTACAGTGAGCCCAGCCTACAGAGAAGGGCCACCATGAATATTTACTGTTGCTCACGCCCCTCCCACCATTGCCATTTTAATGGCCTTAGTGAGTGATACGTTCTGTTCTCTCGACCTCACTGGGGAACATAATCTTCTGGCCTTTTAATATATTCATTCCACCATGTCCACTTCCCTCAGCCTCTTTATTTCTTCCTCTACCATCAGCCAAGGCAACCCAAGCATTTCCATTTCTCTCAGCATTGGCCGTAGTTTTTTAGAAGCCTCTAAGAGCTACTCTAGCAGAGAGTTTGTTGCATCACCTGGGATCCTTACCATGATATTAAATGTAAATATACTGGCTTGGACAATAAATGTTTTTGCTCATTTAATCTTACATTCTGGATTATTTGATGTACATTCTGGATACTTGTATCAGTCTAGGTCTAGTCAGGAAACAGAAACTACAGTGTAATATGAACAAGGGATTTTTAATATAAATAATAATTAAACCATATAAGGGATGCAATAACTATAGGGGTGCAAAAAGAACCCTAAAGGAACCCCTCGGACTAAGGAAGCATACCCGTGGAAGGAAGAGCTTGGAACGGAGGCTCCGTCCCCAAGGCCAGGCTTCAGACCTCACTGTGGTAGGTGTGGTTACAATTGATGGTTGAGATGTTTGCTGGGTTTCTTGGGTCAGAGTTGGTCTGCCATTGTCAGGCAGTAGGATGTAACTCTTTGGAGTGTAGGTAAGCTGAAGCTGGTGGGTAGGCACGAAGAAGGAGTTGGGGTGCCACTTCCAGTGCAAGTCCTGGAGTGCACCAGTGTTGATGATAGGGCAACTGCAGCGAGGTGGTCATCAGGCCCAGGCAACGGCTGTGGGGTCACCAGTGGAAGCTGTTCAGCTCCATAGACACTCTTGTACACCCGTGAGAACTCCCATGCAACAACCGTACCACTCCCTATTTCTTCCTAATGAGATAGAGCTATCTTCCTCACAAGTAAAGAAATTCTCACCCTTCCCCCAAATGAGAAGACACACAGTTCCAACAGTCTGAAGGGGCTCTGCAGAACCAGCGTCTTTAGGGGCATCCATCCAGATGGCCTCGTGCCATATTTCAGGGGCTCAGTTTTTCCCAGCCAGGGTTCTTAGCCTAACAGAGTGAGCATTCAAGCATCTCTGGAGCTCCGAAACTCAGCTGTGAGATCTCTAGATCTCTAGGATGTTGCTCTGCTGTGTCTGCTCTTCCATTCAGGGGTTAAGGACCTCTTAGTGAGCTACCAAAGATATGCTCTGGCTCTCACACTCAGCTCTTAACTGCCTGTTAATGGCTCAGTTTCTCATCATCCCTCTGTAGGAAATCAAAACAACTTAGAAATAAGTAGTCACCTCCACTGTTCTTATTGTACTTCACATCTTTCAAATGTCTGGATTGTTTAAACTGCAAAGATATTTCCTCCCACTCAGACATTTTCCCAGGTAACCACTAGTGAAATCTCTAGCAACTGAGCTGCCAACTTGTGTCGGGAACTATCTATGCTCCACTTACCATTCAGGATAGCATCCTTTTTGCCTTTCTGTGACAAGTAAGCCAGTCTCATGTTCCTATCTTACCACCTGTTTCTCAGACCACCTCCAGTATGACTTGCATTAGTTCATGCCTACTGAGAAGCAGATGCCAAGATGGAATTAGACATGTAGGAGATTTATTGGGAGAAGGAGCTGGAGTAGGTGGGGAGAGGCTTCCGGCCACACGTAGGTCTGACATCTGTGGAATATGAGAGAGAAAGAAGGTGGATGGGAAAGAGGAGTCTAGTTTTGTACTGTGATGTGATTTCAAGAAAGGTTCATCCAGGCTAATGAGTCCGCAAACAGCACCACGTATTAGAGAATCCCCACATCTTGGCAGAGCGCCTCTGCCATGCTCAGGCATTGCCTGGGAGTGGCCAGTGGGAAATGTGCACTTGGTGTGAAAATAGTCCAGAGTGGCAGCAGGGGGAGGAGAGGCAATAGTCAATTATTCTCCCCCAATCAGTAAAGTTGAACAGGCATTTTCATTGCTTGCTTGGGGAGTCTGCACCACAAAGCAAACTTCCCAGCACTCATCAAGGGGGCGGTTGATGGATCAGGGCACTGAGAGCTTCAGGAGACAGCAGCTGTTTGCGTTAGAAGTAGCCTGAGTAGGAGGCATAATAGAGAAGGGACTGAGGCTTGGCAGGGTCAAGGGCTGATGGTATCCTGACTCACCCCAGCAGACCTAGAGCCAGGCCATGAGCTGCCTCAGACTTTTTTCTTTTTTTAAACTCTTTATTTATTGGAGTATAATTGCTTTACAATGGTGTGTTAGTTTCTGCTTTATAACAAAGTGAATCAGCTATACATATACATATGTCCCCATATCTCCTCTCTCTGGCATCTCCCTACCACCCTCCCTATCCCACCGCTCTAGGTGGTCACAAAGCACCGAGCTGATCTCCCTGTGCTATGCAGCTGCTTCCCACTAGCTATCTGTTTTACGTTTGGTAGTGTATATATGTCCATGCCACTCTCTCACTTTCTCCCAGCTTACCCTTCCCCCTCCCCATATCCTCAAGTCCATTCTCTAGTAGGTCTGTGTCTTTATTACCGTCTTGCCCCTAGGTTCTTCATGACCATTTTGTTTTTTTGTTTTGTTTTGTTTTATTTTGTTTTAGATTCCATATATATGTGTAGCATACGGTATTTGTTTCTCTCTTTCTGACTTAATTCACTCTGTATGACAGACTCTAGGTCCATCCACCTCACTACAAATAACTCAATTTGTTTCTTTTTATGGCTGAGTAATATTCCATTGTATATATATGCTACATCTTCTTTATCCATTCATCTGTCGATGGACACTTAGGTTGCTTCCATGTTCTGGCTGTTGTAAATAGAGCTGCAATGAACATTTTGGAACATGACACTTTTTGAATTATGGTTTTCTCAGGGTATATGCCCAGTAGTGGGATTGCTGGGTCGTATGGTAGTTCTGTTTTTAGTTTTTTAAGGAACCTCCATACTGTTCTCCATAGTGGCTGCTTCAATTTACATTCCCACCAACAGTGCAAGAGGGTTCCCTCTCCACACCCTCTCCGGCATTTATTGTTTGTAGATTTTTTGATGATGGCCATTCTGACCGGTGTCAGATGATATCTCATTGTAGTTTTGATTTGCATTTCTCTAATGATTAATGATGTTGAGCATTCTTTCATGCGTTCGTTGGCAATCTGTATGTCTTCTTTGGAGAAATGTCTATTTAAGTCTTCTGCCCATTTTTGGATTGGGTTGTTTTTTTGATATTGAGCTGCATGTAAATTTTGGAGATTAATCCTTTGTCAGTTGCTTCATTTGCAAATATTTTCTTGCATTCTGAGGGTTGTATTTTTGTCTTGTTTATGGTTTCCTTTGCTGTGCAAAACCTTTGAAGTTTCATTAGGTCCCATTTGTTTATTTTTGGTTTTATTTCCATTTCTCTAGGAGGTGGATCAAAAAGAATCTTGCTGTGACTTATGTCATAGAGTGTTCTGCCTATGTTTTCCTCTAAGAGTTTAATAGTGTCTGGCCTTACATTTAGGTCTTTAATCCATTTTGAGTTTATTTTTGTATATGGTGTTAGGGAGTGTTCTAATTGAATTCTTTTACATAGAGCTGTCCAGTTTTCCCAGCACCACTTATTGAAGAGGGTGCCTTTTCTCCACTGTATATTCTTGCCTCCTTTATCAAAGATAAGTTGACCATATGTGCGTGGATTTATTTCTGGGCTTTCTATCCTGTTCCATTGATCTATATCTCTGTTTTTTTGCCAGTACCATACTGTCTTGATTACTGTAGCTTTGTAGTATAGTCTGAAGTCAGGGAGCCTGATTCCTCCAGCTCCGTTTTTCTTTCTCAAGATTGCTTTGGCTATTCGGGGTCTTTTGTGTTTCCATACAAATTGTGAACTTTTTTGTTCTAGTTCTGTGAAAAATGCCAGTGGTAGTTTGATAGGGATTGCATTGAATCTGTAGATTGCTTTGGGTAGTAGAGTCATTTTCACAGGATTGATTCATCCAATCCAAGAATATGGTATATCTCTCCACCTATTTGTATCATCTTTAATTTCTTTCATCAGTGTCTTAAAATTTTCTACACACAGGTCTTTTGTCTCCTTAGGTAGGTTTATTCCTAGATATGTGATTCATTTTGTTGCAGTGGTAAATGGGAATGTTTTCTTAATTTCACTTTCAGATTTTTCATCATTAGTGTATAGGAATGCCAGAGATTTCTGTGCGTTAAGTTTGTATCCTGCTACTTTACCAAATTCCCTCGCTGCTTTTAATATTTTTCTTTGTATTTAGTTTTTGATAGTTTGATTAATATGTATCTTGGCGTGTTTCTCCTTGGATTTATCCTGTATAGGACTGTCTGTGCTTCCTGGACTTGATTATTTCCTTTCCCATATTAAGGAAGTTTTCAACTATAATCTCTTCAAATATTTTCGCAGTGCCTTTCTTTTTCTCTTCTTCTTCTGGGACCCCTATAATTCGAATGTTGGTGTGTTTAATGTTGTGCCAGAGGTCCCTGAGACTGTCTTCAATTCTTCTCATTCTTTTTTCTTTTTTCTGCTCTGTGGTAGTTATTTCTACTATTTTTTCTTCCAGGTCACTTATCCGTTCTTCTGCCTCAGTTATTCTGCTATTGATCCCTTCTAGAGAATTTTAAATTTCATTTATTGTGTTGTTCGTCTCTGTTTGTTTGCTCTTTAGTTCTTCTAGGTCCTTGTTAAACGTTTCTTGTATTTTCTCCATTCTATTTCCAAGATTTTGGATCATCTTTACTATCATTATTCTGAATTCTTTTTCAGGTAGACTGCCTATTTCCTCTTCATTTGTTAGGTCTGGTGAGTTTTTGCCTTTCTCTTTCATCTGCTGTGTGTTTTTCTGTGTGCTCATTTTGCTTAACTTACTGTGTTTGGGGTCTCCTTTTTGTAGGCTGCAGGTTCGTAGTTCCCGGTTTTTTTTGGTGTCTGTCCCCAGTGGCTAAGGTTGGTTCAGTGGGTTGTGTAGGCTTCCTGGTGGAGGGGACTAGTGCCTGTGTTCTGGTGGATGAGGCTGGATGTTGTCTTTCTGGTGGGTAGGTCCACGTCTGGTGGTATGTTTTGGGGTGTCTGTGGCCTTATTATGATTTTAGGCCGCCTCTCTGCTAATGGATAGGGTTGTGTTCCTGTCTTGCTAGTTGTTTGGCATAGGGTATCCAGCACTGTAGCTTGCTGATTGTTGAGTGGAGGTGGGTCTTTGAGTTGTGATGGAGATCTCTGGGAGATTTTCACCATTTGATATTATGTGGAGCTGGGAGGTCTCTTGTAGACCAGTGTCCTGAACTTGGCTCTCCCACCTCAGAGGCACAGCCCTGATGCCTGGCTGGAGCACCAAGAGCCTGTAATCCACACGGCTCAGAATAAGGCTCAGAAAAGGGAGAAAAGAAAGAAGGAGAACGAAAGAAAGAAGGAGAAAGAAAGAAAAGAAAGAAAGAAAGGAAGGAAGGAAGGAAAAGAGAGAGAGAGATAAAATGAAATAAAATAAAGTTATTAAAATAAAAAATAAGTATTAAGAAAATTCTTTTAAGTAATAAAAAAAAAGAAGAGAGCAACCAAACCAAAAAACAAATCCACAAATGATAACAAGTGCTAAATACTATACTAAAAAAACAAAACAAACAAACAAACAAAAACGGACAGACAGAACTCTAGGACAAATGGTAAAAGCAAAGCTATACAGACAAAATCACACACAGAAGCATACACGTACACACTCACAAGAAGAGAAAAAGGGAAAAAAATATGTATATCGTTGCTCCCAAAGCACACCTCCTCAATTTGGAATGATTCGTTGTCTATTCAGGTATTCCACAGATGCAGGGTACATTAAGTTGATTGTGGGGATTTAATCCGCTGCTCCTGAGGCTGCTGGCAGAGATTTCCTTTCTCTTCTTTGTTCGCACAGCTCCCGGGGTTCAGCTTTGGATTTGGCCCCGCCTCTGCGTGTAGGTCGCCGGAGGGCATCTGTTCTGCGGTCAGACAGGATGGCGTTAAAGAAGCCGCTGATTTGGGGGCTCTGGCTCACTCAGGCCTGGGGGGAGAGAGGGGTACGGATGTGGGGCAAGCCTGCGGCGGCAGAGGCCAGCAGGACGTTGCACCAGCCTGTGGCGCGCCGTGCATTCTCCCAGGGAAGTTGTCCCTGGATCCCGGGACCCTGGCAGTGGCGGGCTGCACAGGCTCCCTGGAAGGGGGGTGTGGACAGTGACCTGTGCTCGCACACAGGCTTCTTGGTGGCGGCAGCAGCAGCCTTAGCGTCTCATGCCCTTTTCTCGCGCACCAGGAAACAAAGAGGGAAGAAAAAGTCTCTTGCCACTTCGGCAGGTCCAGACTTTTCCCCGGACTCCCTCCCAGCTAGCCGTGGCGCACTAACCCCTTCAGGCTGTGTTCACGCCGCCAACCCCAGTCCTCTCCCTGCGCTCCGACCGAAGCCCGAGCCTCAGCTCCCAACCCCGCCCGCCCCGGCGGGTGAGCAGACAAGCCTCTCGGGCCGGTGAGTGCCGGTCGGCACCGATCCTCTGTGTGGGAATCTCTCCGCTTTGCCCTCCGCACCCCTCTGGCTGCGCTCTCCTCCGTGGTTCCGAAGCTTCCCGCCTCCGCCACCCGCAGTCTCCGCCCGCGAAGGGGCTTCCCAGTGTGTGAAAACCTTTTCTCCTTCACAGCTCCCTCCCACTAGTGCAGATCCTGTCCCTTTTCTTTTGTCTGTTTTTTCTTTTGCCCTACCCAGGTACGTGGGGAGTTTCTTGCCTTTTGGGAGGTCTGAGGTCTTCTGCCAGCATTCAGTAGGTGTTCTGTAGGAGTTGTGCCACGTGTAGATGTATTTCTGATGTGTTTGTGGGGAGGAAGGTGATCTCCACGTCTTACTCTTCCGCCATCCTGAAGTTCCTCCCCCTGCCTCAGACTTTAGTGGTGGTTCGTGAGCCATCAAAGGTGGGTGTGAGGGCCTAGTACCATCAAGGTCTGGGCCTCACCAACGGAGTTGTTACTTTTAAACAGTGATAGAGAAATAGTCAGAAAGGCAGAATGGGGTAAGTAGTTTAAAGTTCAGTGTTTGAAATAAGATATACCTGTGTTTGAGTCTCAGTCTGCTTCCTAGTAAAATTGGGATAATAATAGTGTTGATCTCAGAGGAATGTGACGATGAGGGTCAAGTAGGAAAATCTGCATAAAGCTCTTAGCACCAAACAGGACATGTTGCACTCATTAGATTTCCACTGTAAAAAATATTAAACAGTTAATCAAAGACTAGCACCATTTCACAACCACACAAGTGAAAGAAACAGGGAAGCGGATACAAGAAAGATAAGCAGGGCGGTCAGAATGTTTCATTGATCACATTCTGTTGCTAGCAGGTTTCTTTTTGAAGTGGGCAGCTCAGCACCTCTTGTTCCAAAAGAGTTCTTGGAACCCAGTGATTGAATTTATAAGGATATAGCAGTGAACAAGCTGACTAAAATCTCTGTGTTAATAGAGCTTACGTTTCAGTGGGAGAAGGCTGTGTGTACCCTCGTTTCTGCAGAAACCCTCTCTGTATGCATCAGAGGAGCTCTCTGCAAAGACTAAGAGTTCAGCTGGAGAAGGGGGCTATAGGTGGATTTCAAGAAGGGTAAAGGAGAGAAAAATCCTCTCACATCCTCCACTGGTTTCTGTATCACGATTTTCTTCCTCCTCTTTAGACAGTATAGTGGTTAAGTGCAGGAGCTCTACCCATATTAACATTTTGCCTTTACTCAACATTGAGTAGTTGTATGTCCTGGGTGTGTTATCGTGCTGCCATTTGCCTCTCCAGATCTGTTCTCCACTCTTCTCCTCCTTGCTCTGTATTTGGGAGGCTGGCCTTTAGAGACTGCATCACCAAGTTCCCCTGTCCTGTGGTTTCTAGTTGAGTCAGCCAATGTGATATGGTTCAGGAGATCAGAGAGAGGGGAGACAGAGGTCAGGATATTTATTCTCCTGGCCACCTGCCTGCCAGGTCACAGTTTGGCAGTGGCTGTGTCCTTCTATCAAAAGCTGTTGGCTGGGCTTCCCTGGTGGCGCAGTGGTTGAGAGTCCACCTGCCGATGCAGGGGACACGGGTTCGTGCCCCGGTCCGGGAAGATCCCACATGCCGCGGAGCGGCTGGGCCCGTGAGCCATGGCCGCTGAGCCTGCGCGTCCGGAGCCTGTGCTCTGCAACGGGAGAGGCCACAACAGTGAGAGGCCCGCGTACCGCAAAAAAAAAAAAAAAAAAAAAAGCTGTTGGCTGGTCTTATAGTGTTCCAACCTGCGATAGTAAGAACTTCCTGATGGGGTTATCCTCTCACCATTGCTTGCTGGTTTCCCCTAATTTTACCCACAACTTTGTAAATAGTCACTTCATTTAACTCTCTTTATTTACCCCTTTTGGGGTGGCATCTCTTCCCTGCTGGGGTGGATCTCAACAGGTACAATTGTTTTTCATCTCTAAATCTGTTCCCTCACTTATAGAATGGGGATAATAATGGCACCTATATCATAGAATATTGGGGATGGTTAAATGAGGTAAAATTCTTAGCATGGTGTCTATAACATAGTAAATGTTCAATGAATGTTAGCTGTCGCTCTTGGTACTGTTATCATTATGATTATAATTTTTATTCAGGTCCTGGACATTGGGACCGAGATAAGAATGCTGAGAATTGGGCTTTCATCCAAAACCTCCACTTAAGTCAGGATACTTGGGTCCCATTAGACCCCATTGCATGATAAATCCACTTTGCCAACATACAACTCACAGTGGGATAGTTCTGATCATTATTTCTGAGTGCATTTAAAGGCCGAAGGTTAGTGCCATTACCATTTATATTTCCCTTGATGCAAATTAAATTAATTTAGAGAAGGAATTCTCAATCAGTAGCATGAGGTAGAGGAAAAAACCCTCTAAGCACCTCAAAAGACATTACTACAACTTAGAGAAGCAAGACTTATTTCATCCTAAATGCTTTACAATTCCTGAATACATATTACAATGAAAAGAAACCAATACCTAAAAGAAATGCTGTAATTTATCCACATTATCTGTGTAGTCATTCTAATGGTCTCATTGTGGCTTGGATCAGTTAGTATATTTTGTCATCGAGGAGATAATAGTCTTAATGAGGCTGGGTTGCAGATTTTATCTCCATGTAGTCCTCATAGCACAGAGGAATATTTTACTCCATGATTGAAAACTGTACTCATAGTCTGATATTCCAGTTTGTAAATGCATGATGATGATCACAAGAGGAATGGAGAGGAAGTGGGAGAGGGTTTGGTACCTATTAATTTGTAGAAGTGGAAGAAAACTCCAAGCCCATGTTTCTCTGGGAGCGGGTAAATCATATTATTTTCCTATGGAAAAGTATAATTTTTTGATATGTGAATAGAATAAATTGTCATGTAAAGAAAGAACAATGTAACTAATATACAGGTTTTAGTAATACACCCTTAGTGTCTGTATTAGTTTCCTTGAGCTGCCATAACAAATTACCACAAACTGGTTGGTGTAAAACAGAAATTTATTCTCCCATAGATTTGGAGGCTAGAAACCCAAAATCAAAGTGTCAGCAGGGCTGTACTCTCCCTGAGGTCTCTAGGGGAGGATCCTTCCTTGCCTCCTCCTAGCTTACAGTGGGTGCTGGCAATCCCCGGCTTTCCTTGGCTTGTGTGAGCATCAACTCCAGTCTCTGTCTCCATCTTCACGTGACCATCTTCTCTCTGTGCCTGTGTCCAGATTTCCTTCTTTTTGTAAGAATACCAGTCATATCGGACATGGGCTCCACTCTAATCCAGTTTGACTTCATTTTCACTTGATTATATCTGCAAAGACCCTATTTCCAAATAAGGTCATATTCACAGGTTTTGGGGGGACATGAATTTGGGGAGAACATTATTCAATCCATTGTAACTACTCAAGGGTTGGTTCATCGCTTTGTGGCTCTTTTAGGCTTGTCTTTTTTCTTCTTCTCCTTTGATACTTGATTCACATCCTTTTAGACATTTTTCTTTCTTTTTAAAAAAAATTTGATTGGCTTATCCAGCAGAGAAAGATTTAAGTTACATCATTTTGGTGATCACACAGCAGACAGGCTCTGTTTGTGGGGCAAGGGCTTGTCTCATCCCCCTCCCTCCCCCTCATGGGGTGTGTATTCATATTTCCACTGTCCCTTTGCTACCTGGAGGATTATTGGTTGGTGGGGGAAGGAGATTTCGGTGAATAATGAGCCATCGGCAGGCTTCTCTGTATGGTGTTTTACAGTCCATAGACTCTAATAAAATGCCTGCCGGATAATCCCGTTCTCTGTTGCCCACTCTACAACGTCTTCCTTCCTCATGCTCTCTTTTCTGAAGCTACTCCCTAGAAAATACCCCTGACAAACAATTATATTACTTGAAAGAATCCCACAATTCTCTCCCATTTCCCAGCAGATGTATGTTTACAGTAATGAAACCTGTAGAATTTAAGGATTGTTGGGCAGAGAGGAAACATGGGAAGGGAGAGATCTTCTGCCTTTCCAAGCCCTCTCTGCTCAAGCCTCTTCCTCACCCTTCCCCAAGTCGGAAGAGTTGCTAAGCTGTTTAGAGTCCAGGAATATTGACTGGTGGTCTGATGATCAGGTTACTGTATTCCTGCTCGTGCACCCAGGGGCTTTCTTCCGTGCCCCTCCATGGTGCTGCTGGTGCAGTGAGAAAGCCTGAAGCTGTCTTGTTGCTCCCCTCAAAGTATGCCTGCACTTGTTGGTCATCGCTCTGATTTCTGTGTCATATGACTGGCCAGAGGTAGTAAGAGCCTAATATGGGTTAGGATTAGGGAGGGGTAAGAAGTGGCTCCACTTTGTAGTTTAGACTATGCTGCATACACAGCCCAATCGAGTTTTCACCTTCATTTTGCACTGGAGATAATTGGGCAGGGCTAAGCCAATAAAATCCAAGAAACAACCCCAGCACTTTGCACTTTGCTTCCCTTTACGTGTGTGCGCGCACGCGGCACAGCAGGAACCTCTGAGGAGAGGTGATTGTTAGAGCAGAATATGTATTTTTTGGATCGTTTAGCCAAATATGTCAACATCCCAGCAACAGTTCTAACAAGTATGTTACAAGCAATGTCTACAATAAGAGAACTGGGTTTATTTGCTGGCTTAACTTATTCAGGCCATTCATTAGTTCAAATAATTAGGAATTGTCCCCATTGTGGGAGCCCGTAGTACGTCCTAGGCAGGTCAGTTCAGAGGTGAAACTATGTTAGATTGTTACAAGAAGTATGAAGCATGTACTTGGACAGCAGTTTTGCACTTATTCATGGCGTTGATGTACAACGAAAGAGAATATCATTTCATAGTGGCTCGGACTAATGTGTTATTAGCTGGTCATTAGACCCTAGAGCTTGGATTTCTGTATAATACTTCAGTTTTACAGGACACAACACTCTAGGAATAGTGGTGTTATTGGAATATTTTTTATTAAACTATTCAGTGACTAGCTTTGAGGTTGTGGAAATATTTTAGATCCTAAGTCATTAACTGTAAATATATTGGACTCTAGTTCTTTGCCTTATCATAGAGAAAGGTATTATAATTATGAAGTATCTAGTCTATGAACGGTCTATTGCAGGATCATTAGTTAAAAACGAATTTGGAAATGTGGCTTATTTCAAGTTAAACCAAAATATATATTAAAACCATTCAGATGCCATTAAAACCCTTTTAATGGATTGGCTAAAAAAAGAAGAATTTTAAAATCCAGATATATACAATTTTGATATGATAAAATAATTGTTTGATCTATTTCTTAAGAATAAGAGTTTAATATTTTTAAGGAATAATAATTTTACTTATATCCAATTTTAGTCATTTGGTTACCCATTTAACATTTTTATAGTTCCAAAAGAACCCAAGCCGATATAAATAAAGATTATTAGAAATATATAAAAATAAAACTATTAAAAATATTTTATCACAGGTAGGGTACAATTATTACCTGTATATTAGTATAATTATGGCTGATGGATATGATATAGGTAAAATTTTTCTATAAATTGAGAAGAAAGAAACATGTTTTTGTGCTGTGTTCATTCCAGAACTTGAATGGATTCTAATAGGACAAACTCCTCCTTGTTTTTTCCCACAAGAACATGAATAATTTTTTGTTCCAGTACCATTAATTGGAGATCCTTAGTAATGGCTTATCTCTAAGGCTATCTTTGCTGAAACTGATGTAAAGTTCGTACGTAACTTTTATTTCCAAATGTACATGTATGTCCCACGATGTGTGAAAGGTAGCCTTTCTAAATTATAATCTACCTCTTTATGGCATTGTCAATAAACTTTCAGGAAATGGCAGAGTAACTCCATTTTGAGGCTGAGGAAGCAACATCTATAACCAGAGTCCAAGAGAGCTCACTGGAGGTAAACTAAAGCCCACGAAAATTAAATACTTATCCATGGTGGCCCAGAAAATCATTAGGCTCAGATCCTCTGGCTCCTGAGACAAGCCCTCTTTTTGCTCTCACTTATGATGTTATATGCTTCCCTGATACATGCCTTCTGAATATACTTCTCAGTGTGTGCTTTGGCGTGACTAAATTAACTGAGGCTGTTACCTGGACCTTGAAAGGCACGTTCCACTTTGTGGTGCTACACAGATTCAGATGTAAAATCTGAACTGGGTCCTTATGACCACATACTGACTTCAGTCCTTTTGGGCAACTTCAACTTCATATCACTGGAAATAACTTGCACGGATCACGAGTAACATGTGACCCCCAAGCTCCTCTAAGTTCATTATAATCTTTCATTTCTTCTAGAGCATGTGAACTGGATGTTTTTTTCCATTTATGCTGCCTTATCTTTTAATCATTTAAAGAAATATTTAATTGTATGAAAATGAAGGTTGCTACTGAAGGAGAAAGAGTATTCAGGGGGTGTTTACACTGCTTTTTCTTGGCTAACCTGCTCAAGGTGAGTTCACTGCAATGTTACCAACTCACTGCTAATGAGATTGTCTGAAATCTGCCAGCCTACCCCATTCTTGCTTCAGGTCCTGTGCTACTGAAGTTTTTGCTCATGGCATCGGCATTGTTCTTCCTTGTATCCATGACTGGGTCTGTTAAGACCTTTCATACAATAGCTTCAGAACTCTGGTTGCAATTAGAGTTTTGATTAGCTGTCAGTGATGTCATAGCCATGGTTATTTTAAATCCACTGTGCTAAGTGTTTTCCTTTTCTTAATGTACTATAGAAATTCCATTTCTTGACAGCAGTAAGACACTTCAGGCAGTGTGTTTCAGGGCCAATATTGCACTTCTCATGGAGTTAAGACACTTGGCCTTCAGCCTCATGACTTATAACACAATCTGAGTTATGCTATAATCACCCAGATATATACATGGCCTGTTGTGTTTTATTGCTTAAATGGAACCTGTCCCAGTGCCTCATCAGCTGTCAAGGTGGGAATACAGCCCCAGATGACTGTTCAGATTCCCACCGGGGGTTGTATTTGGTCAGATCTCCTTCAGCCTTTCAGGGGTTGCGCTGAAACTGGAGGCCTTTGGTGCATTTACCACAAAACAGAAATCAAACCCTCCAGCGTCTCAGGTCTCACTGCCAGACTGCCCAACTTAGGTTGCCAAATATCTCCCCCTCAACACATTTATTGAACTTTAAAACAGCAGAACAGCATTGAATGAAGTCCAGTAATTTTTATAGGATATATTTTAGTCACTAGGCTTTGAAGACTATTCCAACATTAATTATAAAGTTTCTGTGTCTGGATAACCTATTGTTAACAGTTATTTTGCAAGCGCTAATGGCAGGATGGAAGATTTCCAATAACTTTATTGAGGAAGTCGCAATTAAAATGTTGAGCACTACAGGGTACATACAAAATAAAAATAATCTTGCAAATACGGCACTGTACTTCACGACAGAAATGGAGGTATACTCTATATTTTCAAATAGGTATGATGATTTTGCACTTCCGCCTCTTTTGGTTGGAGGAGGATCAAGAAGTTTCTTTTTTGTTGGTTTGTTCACCTTTAAAGGCGGCGTGAGATGCCTGTGCTCGGGGCTGGGCTGACATTATTTACCACAACGTCATGAAATGATTTTAAGACAAGTTGTCAGCATACTTCTTTCAACAACAAATATCACTAAAATGAGATCATTGGCTTTGTGTGACAATTTATGACTCTGGAAATGCATGAGCTGTCTTTTCTAAAGACCCTCAAAGACCTCATCCAGCATGGTTTTCCCTCCAGAGCTCTCCGGTGTGACCACCCATCTTCCAAACTCACCCTACCACAGTCAGCCAGCAGCTTGGGGTTGTTCGCTGGTCAGAATGCTGAGAGCAGCATGGTGGACAGCAGGAGGCAGCAGGCAGGATGGAGGACACTCCAGTACATACGGTGTCAGGGCAAGACATAGAGGGTTGAAGGGACTTGCCCAAGGTCACAAGGCTGGGAACCCGTAGATGGTGCATGTGGGCTCTGGGTCCAGATGTGTGTCATCTTCACCATATTGCTTCCAACAATTTTAAATTCAGAGTGCAAATTATTAATTGTACAGTCAAAACCCCTGGAATCAAAACAAACTGATTTTCTGTCAACTTGGTGCAGTTACATTTCGAAAAGGATTTTAGGCCAAGAATACGTTTGCTTTCCAACTTTACTTGGCTCACCACTTTCTGTTTTTAGCGTATCCTGATTGCTGTGTAACTTAGGCCTAGGTTTCCCTTATTAATTTGGTGAAATAATTTTTTACCTGAAGTGTAATCTATATTTTCCACTTTGGTTTAAAGTGGAATGTTTATCAGTATGGGCTAATGATATCAAACCATGCTATAGTATCACTGTGTGAAGTTTCCTGCTAAAATATTTTCCTTAAGGTTATGCTTTCCTGGGATCAATATATACTTCCCCAGGTCTTCTTTTGTGGATTATATCTTAAAAACACCTTATCTCTGAAAGATCATAAAAGAGCATTGGGATCAGAAATTAGCTATTCTTTTCTCATGCAAGAACAATAGTGAACATAAGAAACTGAAGTTACCAGGAGTTTCCCACCCACCTTGCTAAATCAGAGGTATTTTAAAAGACATTTTTAAGGATCTATACTCAGAAAGGCAATAATTCTCATTAACGGGGTCTCTTCTTTTTTAACCCTTGCATTTGTGGAACTAATTCTTATATTTTCACATTACCTTATTTACTCATTCTTATGAATCCTAAATATTAAACCAGATTATTAGATTACTCTTTAGCTTTATTTACTATTTTGTTTAACAGCACATCAAGGGCATATTAATTTCAGTTAAATAATTCATTTCTAGAATTCCATGATCTAGCCTGAAAGCAAATACTTCTTTAGCCTGCCATCCTAGGAGAGGATTTTTCATTTGTTGACTTATTGTTCCTTATGAGAGGATTTATTATTTATTGTTTAGTGAATATCATTGGTTCATATTGGGTAAATATATTACCTCTCCACCTTTGCCTCATAGGGGGCAAAACATGTCCATTTTTTCTTTTTATGTTCAATGTGTTATGATGTCTTCATCTAGTGGATATTCAAAAAAATGCTCATAAATGTGTGGAAACTGAATATATGTATTTAATCCACGACATATTTCTTTTCTCTAAGAAACATATTCTTAATTCGTGAGTCACAGAAGCCATGTGTTTAGCAAAGAAATTATTGATTATATATATGTGACATTGGAAAAATTTTCTGATTTTCCAAGTGATTTTTAAGACTGATAAACTAACACAGCAGAGCACAGAAGAGGGCAAAGCTTCTGGATAAAAGCCAGTATCAGGGATTGGGATGGTAAACTGTCAATGAATTTCAGCATAACATTGTCACTCTTCTATTTTGCTAGTATACCTCAAAGAATATTTACAAAATTGATTTTGAAATGCAAGGTTTTAAAGCTAGAAATAAAATTTATATGAATAGAATTTGGTTGCAAAGATGATCTTGGAAATTAGTTTTCCTGTTGGTGGTTGGGCCCCCTGGGAGCCAACTAGTGAATTCTTAATCTAAATTATATGTCAGGTCTTGAAACAGTTAACCTCCAAAAAGTGTACAATTTATCCCCAGGATGGTTATAAGTACTCTGCGATTAGATGGGAGTTACTACAAAGAACTTGGAATAACTGTTACCTATATAGGAGTCCCTGGAAAGAGCAGTAATTACCTGTTACTGACACTGTAAGTTTTTATGACTAACACTCCAGAATTTTTTCTTCTTGATTTCATTCCATGTCGTCATGATTCTGTAGCTGTTCTACCAGATATTAAGAACCAAGGTTTGGACTAGACCCAGGGTAGCCAATGAAAGGCAGAATCTTCTAGTGTTTGATGGTTTGGGCTTTGACAACTGACAGAACTGAGTTTAATTGCTATGTCTGCCTTCATATCTTTGTGAATTTTGAAAATCCAGTTGTGTATGACTTTCTTTTACTATATTGCTTTCAGACAGAATGGTAAGACAATTACAGGGACTGAAAAGGCAAACTACATTTTCAGGATGTATTAAAAATATGAGATATCTTTTTCCCCCCTTTTTTGTGAAAACCACTCTTTATCCCAATAACCCATTTGTTTCATGATCTTGTCCAATTATCTATGAAGAAAAGTTTTGAAGGTGCTCCTATTGAAAATATGCCAGCTATGGAAAAGACTTCTAGATGATCAACGAAAGCTTTTCTTCCTTTTCCAGGCCATGCAGCCAGATAACATTTTATAAGACTGTATTATACTTAGATGTAGCCAGGTGACTGATGGAATGAGTTAGACGTGATGTGTAGCATTTCTGATCCTGGTGTATAAAAACCTCCCCTGATAGATTCTCTAGGCTGTTTTCCTTCACGTGAATTGATGCCGAGGAATGTGGCAACAGCTTTGTGTTAAAGCTGATAGAGCCACAGATGGGAGGAGGGAAGTACCCTGAATCAGTGGCTGGAGGTGAGCCCCATCAAATCAGGAACACTCATCTGGCCATCCATGAGTGAGAAATATGTGTTTGAACCGTTACAAGCTTTGGGTTTGTTTTTACAGCAGCAAGCATTACCTTAACTAATAATCTGTGTAATTAGAATCTTATATAGAATTTATTTTCTTTCACAGTCTATTACTTATGAATATTAGAAGTGGTGTTGTCAGCTTTTAATGATGCCATTGCACATGAATGAAAGAGTTCACATTGAATAAATGTTCCTCTGTTTGACCATATTGTCACTACCCTTATTTTTACTGTTTTCTGCCATCCCTGAATTTACTAATACACAAACAGGCTAGTCCAATTTCATTTTGTCTTTCACTGAGGCCACATATCCCCTCTTTCCACCCCCTGCCTCTGGAATTCTGCCTAAAATGAAACAGCAACAGAAGAGAGGTCAAGAACTTGGAAGGATTCATATGGGAGAAACCAGGTACAGCTTGATTTAATATCAATATTTCATATGTTCAGAGCCTGGAGTTTCAGGCTACAAGATAACAGCCCATCATTTTTATGCCTTTCCATCTGTGAAAAGCTGTTCCTCAAAGCACAGTGTATGAACAACCTAGCAGCTTTTCATTTTAGGCACCATATTTTTGGGGAAAAAAAAAAAGAGATCTTTTGATGCATAACTAAACTCAGAGGATAATTGAAATCTATGGAGTTTTAGGGCCAGACTCATAAAGAATGCAGATTTCCTCCTGAAATATATTGCTGGGGAAAGGTGCAGAGCACAAATCTTTAACATAATGAAAACTTCACCTCCTGCATATATAAAACAAAGGTTACACCACCTACTATCTGCCAGTGAAGAAACAAGTACTTTATACACGCTTAAGAGATAGTATCAATAGAATGGGAGGAGCTACAGGGATAGAGTAAAAATTTTAAAGCGGGTTTGGTAAGAGAACGGATGAAAAAGCAAAACATAGAGTATTTTTAGGGCAGTGAAAATATTCTGTATGATACTACAATGATGGATACACATCATTATACATTTGTCCAAGACCATAGAACGCCAAGAGTGAATCCTAACGTAAACTGCGGACTTTGGTGAATATGATGTGTCAATGTAGATTCATCAGTTGTAACAAATGTACCATCCTGGTGGTGAATTTTGTAATAGGGGAGGCTGTGCACATGTAGGGGCAGGGGGGTGGATGAGAAATCTCTGTACCTTCCTCTTAATTTTCCTGTAAATGTAAAACTGCTCTTTTAAAAGTCCTGAAAAGTTTTATAGGAAGTCAAATATATAATGCATTTAAATTTATAGGGTGAGGTTTTGTTTAAAAGGTATGAATAATAATAATAGTAATGATACAGATAAATCCCATGAAAAGCATTTTATAGCAAAGCATAAAATAGAAGTAGATTCATATTTTCTTATCTTTAGCAAAACTCCTGACATAATGAAAGACAGTAGAAGAATCCGGGACTTCTCTACCTTCCTGTCTTCCTGTCGCTCCTGTGATAGGAGTGAAACCTATCGCTCCTGTGATAGGAGTGAAACCACCAATGCGAACCTTGGACCAGGCTTTTCAGGTACCATTCCAGGTCAGGAACTTGTTAGGCAGGGACCTCGCTTTCCATTAAGGCAGGCAACCATACCCACAACCTTTGAAACCCTGGGGAACACTGTGGCAACAAAAAGACCGATTAGTCTGAAGACGGTTCTTGTAGTTCCAAGCTCAAAGATGGAGATTGTTGCCCCTTTCAGTGTACTTTTGCAATAACATTTTTCCATGGGAAAGGTCTCTCTTTGTGAAGTCAGGGTGAATAATTCATCTATTTCATGATTCACATAGGAGCGACTTTTCCAAAAAGTAGCACTTTTGTTGAGTTGCATCTAAATCATAACAACATAAAAATTCTAACAAGAGTACATGTTTGAGAGAATCATCTTTCTTTCATCACGTCTCTTCTGTCACATCTCTCACTGTATGAATTGTAAGCTACTTCAGTATGTTATTCAAGTGAATCAAAGAATCTCATTTTTAAATACTTCTTACATGTAAGGAGGTAGATCTCTGAGATATTTTTTAAGTCACCATTCACTCATTCAACTTTAATCGAAGACTTACTGTGTTCTAGGCTACAGCTGCAGTAAAGCCTCAAGGAATAAATAAGCAAAAAAACCCACAAACAAATACATAAACCAAAGCAGCTAACAGTTATTAGATGTCATGAAATGGTGTGAAGTCTTGATTACCCATCATTTCATTTAATCCTCACAATCATCCTATAAAGCAGGTATTAATAGGATCCTTGTTTGCTACATGAGCAAACTGAGGTTCACAGTGGTCAAGTCACCCACCCAAGCTGGTAAAGGGCAGAGCCCTGCTTGGTTCTACTCTAGAATGTGTGCTCTTAACCTCCGCACAATGTCTTCCATCGTCTTTACTCTAGGATACTAATAAAAGCTCTATTGGAGGGTACAAATGTGCTAGCAAGTAATTTTGGTTTTTGTTTGTTTGTTTTGTTATTAACATTTTTATTCAATTTATTTAAACTAAAACGTAACCAGGTCACCTATTTCTCCCACCCCCTACCCTTCACTTCTTGCAACTGCCAACCTGTTCTCCATATCTATGAGCTTTTTGTTTTGTTTTGTTTTTAGATTCCACATATAAGAGAGCGCATATAATCATATGGTATTCATTTTTCTCTGTCTACTTTTTTCATTTAGCATGACGTCCTCAAGGTCCAGTCACATTGCCGTGAATGGTGAGATTTCACCATTCACGACAAAAGTTATTCAACTTTTTATGGTTGAATAATAGTATAGTTAAACTAAAATTCCTTTTATTTGTGCATCGTTTTTATTGAAGTATAGTTGATATACAGTATTATATATTACAGGTGTACAATATAGTAATTCACAATTTTTAAATATTATACTCCATTTATAATTATTATTGTAAAATATTGGCTATATTCCCTGTTGTTGTTGTTGTTGTTGTACTATGTAACCTCGTAGCTTATGTGGCTTCTTTTATACATAATAGTTTGTACCTCTTAATTCCCTACCCCTATATTGCCTCTCCCCGCTTCCCACTGCCCACAGGTAACCACTAGTCTTTTCTCTATATCTGTTTCTTGTTATATTCACTAGTTTGTTTTATTTTATAGATGCCACATATAACTGGTATACAGTATTTGTCTTTCTCTGTCTGACTTCACTTAGTGTTATGCCCTCCAAGTCTATCAATGTTATTGCAAATGGCAAAATTTCATTCATTTTTATGGCTGAGTAGTATTCCATTTTATATAGATATAGATATATGTATTCCATTGTGTACGTATACATACAACATCTTCCTTATGCATTCATCTGTTGATAGACATTTAGGTTGCTTCCATTTCTTGGCAATTGTAAATAATGCTGCTATGAACACTGGGGTGCATGTATCTTTTCGAATTAGTGTTTTCATTTTTTTTCTGGATATATACCTAAAATGTCCTTATCCATTCATCCATTGATGGACACTTAGGTTGTTTCCATATCTTGGCTACTGTAAATAATTCTGCAATGAACATGGGCATGAGCATATCTTTTTGAATTAGTGTTTTTGTTTTCTTCAGATAAATACCCAGAAGTGGAATTGCTAGATCATATGGTAGTTCTAATTTTAATTTTTTGAGCAACCTCCATACTGTTTTCCACTGTGGTTGTACCAATTTATATTTTTAGTGGAGTCTTTAGGGTTTTCTGCGTGTAATATCATGTCATCTGCAAATAGTGACAATTTTTACTTCTTCCCTTCTAATTTGGATGTTATTTATTTATTTTTCTTGCCTAATTGCTCTGGCTAGGACTTCCAATACTATGTTGAATAAAAGTGGTGAGAGTGGACATCTTTGTCTTTTTCCTGATCTTAGAGGAGAAGCTTTCAGCTTTTCACTTTGAGTATTATGTTAGCTATGGGCTTATCATATATGGCCTTTATTATGTTGAAGTATGTTCCCTCGATTTCATAAGTGAATGTTGAATTTGGTCAAGTACTTTTTCTGCATCTATTGAGATGATCATATGATTTTTATCTTTCATTTTGTTAATGGTGTATCACATTGACTGATTTGTGGATGTTGAGCCATCCCTGCATCCCTGGAATAAATCCCACTTGATCATGGTATATGATACTTTTAATGTATTGTTGAATTCAGTTTGCTAATATTTTGTTGCGTCTTTTTGCATCTGTGTTCAAATTATTCTGTGTTCATCTAGATTGTTCAAATCAAGCAAGTAATTTGAATGCATCAAGAATGTACAATGTGGGACTTCCCTGGAAGTCCAGTGGTTAAGACTCTGCACTTCCACTGCAGGGGGCACGGGTTCAGTCCCTGGTTGGGGAACTAAGATCCCATATGCCACATGGTGTGTCCAGAAACCCTCCAAAAACCTAAAAAACAGCAAACAAACAACAACAACAAAAAAGAATGTACAGTGTAATACTGGAGCACAGCAGAGGGAGAGAATAACTTGTGCTGCAGAAGTGAGAAAAAAAGATGTTATTATATTGGGGCTGCTGGATAAAGAATGAAGGACAGACATTGCAAGCAGAGGGAAATTGTTTTCAGACCACAAAAGGCATGGTATTGTGCACTAGTGATGGGATTCAGTGTGGAGGTTATAATGAAAAGTAGGCAGGGGCCAGATTGTTAAGAAGTCTAAATGTGCAATATGTTGAAGAATTCCTTAAATAGAGATATTAAATGGATTTTTTTCCCCTGAACAGAGGTGTTTGTAATACAGTGAATGGACAGAAACAGTGATGGTTGGGCAGAATGATGACCTTTGTACCATCATTTATTTATTTATTTTGTTTCTGAGGATATTGTTTCAGAAGAAAGAATGAGATTTATGTCTTGTGGAAGGAGTTGTATATAAATAAAAGATAATGACATCTTCCATGTATTAAGAGCCTACTGTGCACTAGTTGCTGTTTGAAACTTTGCATATGTTATTTTACTTAATCCTCAAAAATAGTTTTGCAGTTTTGCTGCATTTGTATTCTGTTGATAGATGTCTATGGAAAAAATCCCCATTTTATTGATGAAGACTTGGAGGCTCTGAGAGTTTAAAACGCTTGTCCAAGGTAATTCAATTCTAAGTAGCCAAAGAATGAGTTCTAATTGCTCTAATTCTGAACAAGGAAAATAGATGATGTTTGCAACCTTTCAGATGGCTTTATTGAGATGTATAAATTCTGGCATGTCTGGTTTTTAGAAAGTCTAAATACTTTTTTAATCACACTTAATATTTGGTCAGTGTTGATCAGGATGGATTTTTAATCTTCTCATTTTTACAAATAACCTTGCAATTAGAGTATATTCATATTACCCTGCACTCTAAGGGAAAATACCAATGACAAACACAGAACAACTCTCTTAGATTAATAGCAACCTACATAACAAATCTAAAGAGATTGTGTAGTACTATCACACAAACACATCTTTGATATTGATTTCTGGAAACAGGCACTGTCTGCTTGCCATTCTCTGCAGTGGGAGTTCAGGGAGCATCCAGCCAAACTAAAAGAGATTTTGTAGAATCAGATTGATTTGTTTTGGTATTTGCCCTCAGTGTAGCATCATTTCTCATATACTTGAGGCCGACCTAAGTTTGGGAAATTTGCCAATCAATTGTTCAGACTTCTTTCTTTATTTTATAACCCATAGTATACTATTGACCAACACAGGAAAACGTCTGTTATAAAGAAAGCCAAAAGCTGCTAAGAACTTAATAATAGATGGTCACCTTGTCCTTTTTATAGGCACTCCAGAGTTGAATGTTAAATTCAATCAGTCCAGTTATCTTTAATTAATTACACTATTCTGGAGGTTGATGCCTCACTTTGTGCAAAATTTTACAAGGTAAATAGGGTAATTTGCCTAACAGTTCCAGGATTTGGAATAGAGCTGGGGAGAGGCGTGTTAACAGATACAGCACGACTCTTTTTCACTCCTTAGCAGAAGGTTGAAGTTCAGCCAGAGGTCTTGTTTAATAGGAGTTTTTAGAGGATATTTAGTGAGGTCCCTATTGGAATGTTATCTGTATCACAAACAACCGTACATCATTTGGTAATCATGGGCAAGTTTCAACTTGGGAAAGCCTCGTGTTGATTAGCTTTATGTAAAATGGAGAGGTCCCAATTTTGAAGATGCCAACATACTTCTATCAAATCCCTCATGTCAGGCGGGATTATCTGGTGGAGGAGTGGAGGTAGGGGGAAGGGAGAGAAGCTCTGGAGCCATCCCTGGACACCAGGAGGTTTTCACACATCCTTCTTGGCTAGGATATAATATGAGGGGCTGGGCTTCATGGTCTCCAGAGTCTCTTAAAGCTTACAACACTCTGCTCCTAAGCTCTGTCACTTGCTCTCTCTGTGTGAACGCTGGCCAGCGAATGAATGGCCAGCGAGAGTTCCCAACAGGGCCATCTGCTGCTGTTGTCGTGAAGGCAAGGCTGAATTCTCCAGCCCCAGCTCCTTACATTCAGATGCAGCTGTACCACTCCTGACAGCTGATGGAAGCTCAGGAGGCAGCTCACCTGCTCTGCAGAAATGGCCCGGCCACCAAGCTGGGCTGCAGCTCTTCATTTTTATTATTTTAGTTTATATAGCATATCTGCACTGGCCTGCTAATTCAGGGGCTTTCAAACATTTGGAGACACAACCCACAGTAAAACACAAGAATACATTTGATACATACCTAAACACTAACACACAGCTCTTAAATATTTTCACAAAATAACATTTTGCCTTATTCCATGTGATGCCCTCTGATATTTTCATTGTTGATATTGTAACCCATGACAGATTATGACCTACAGTTTGACAAGCATTGTTCACACTATTTTAACTGGATTAGGCATTAGTTTTTATTTCATTTTCTCTTCTCAAAGAGAATGTAAACCCTCCAAGAGCAAGGACATTGCACAAGCACGTCCTTGTATTAAATATGGCAAATAAATACAAATTCATGGTAGAAACTAGAGGCATTTCCTTATTGTCTGTATTACTGCAGCACTACAAAAAGCTAGCCTGCACCATTTTGAGGATCCTTATGTGTCATCCATATCCTGGAATCATACTTGAAATTCACAGACTTAGAGCATTTTCACCCAGAAGTCAGGTTTTATTTCCAGGAAATAGGCAGTAATGAAGTTTCTCACCATTCCTAGCATTCGCTCTCATTCCTGCTCAGTCATATTTATTGAACTTTAGCTTACAGCAGTTTTCCCAGGGTTAGGCATTTATTAGCATATAAATTTTCTATTTTAAAAAACTTAATTTGTGTACATCCTTTGTTGACTGAATTGTATATATCTTTTTTTCATGCTTTTCAGAACTAAATATATTTTTAAAGGAAACCCAAAACATTCACTTATTTTTAACGATGATTATGATTGTTGGTGTGTACTTTTATGGTACAGTTATATAAATTCAGTAGTTTCAAAGCAACCTCCCAGTATTTTTTCATAAATCTTAACTATGAGTTCCTCAAGAGTTTTATAGACAGGTAACAAAGGGCTCAGCGTGTTTAAATTCCTTGCACAATGTCAAACTAGGCATAGGAGAAAAATATCCAGGATTTCAGACTTCTAATAAAATTCTTTAAATAAATAAGCCTATTTTATATTAAGGTGCTTGATAAGGACTTGAATTAAATATATTATAATTTAAGCTTTACAGTGTTCTGAGAGTGTGACTGGCTATACTATGGTATTAAGGAGAGAAAATACACAGCATCCCTTCATAGACTGTTCCACAGCCACAGACTATATTTTTGTTTTCTTAATTCACCATTCACCCATCATTCATTCATTCCTTCATTAGGTTGTCCACAAACTTATGTCAAGTGTTGACAATGTTGGTTGGCACTTGGCAAAAAAAAAAAATTGGTTAAAGGCAACTAAAGATATACAAGACATGGTCTTGGTCCTTAAGGAACTTACAAGTCTACAAAGTCATAAATCACTATGATAACAACTGCCAGTTGGTGGTACAGCCATTACCTGTGCCATGTGTGTCAGGAATTCAAATAACCAACTTAACAAAGTCAAATGGTGTGGAAAAGACTAGGAAGATTCTGAAACCATTTTGAAAAAAGCAAAGCACCTTTGAAGGGAAAAGTCCAACAACCTTCCGAACAGAACCATTAGTCTATAGGAATTTAATTTCTCTACTATAGATGATGACTACACAAGATGTATACTGAACATTACTAGGAAGAATGTGGGAAGCGTATGATAAGAATGGAGGGCTAGGGTGAATATTATACTAGAAGCCTTCATATAAGAATGGAAATCCTTTGTATTGAAGTAGTTGTTAAACATCCATGAATTTTTGTTTTAATAAAAGTCAAGTAGGAAATGCAGACAATAGTCTTGTCACAATTAATCTTACTGTAAGTCTGCATGAGAGGAATGTATGTTAAGTCTTTATTGACAGATGGCTTTGACCAATGAGAATGCATAGATACTGAAAGGATTTTGGAGAGAAGGACGTTGGGAAACACAAGAGAAAACTGGATCCCAGTTCAGCTCACAGATTCTAATGACATCAACTGTGGAGAAACAAGAGCTTCTGGAGGAGTACACTCAATAGGTTCAACCATTAAAACAAACTTCATTCTACTAATTGCTCTTAAGGCGTAGAAAACAAGAAGACAGATAGAGGCCTTCTGGTATCTCATGCAAAGTTGCCGTCTGATCTCTCTGGTGCTATCTCAGTATGACAGTGAGAAGAGAGAAACAGAAAACAGTCACGCAGATACTGCTAGAAGGATGCTGACCCAGCTAGAAGGTTAATTCACTGGGAGCTCAAATAGCTCACCCAAGGTAGTATGCTAAATCGAGTCCCACATGGGGAAATGGAACCTGGCTATCCGATGCACCTATAATGTGCAATTCTGTCTTTTTTTGTTGGAAGAAACTCATGAAATCCAATTGCAAGTCTTGGAAATAATGATGTATTTTAGCTTAAAGCTTAATATCAATACCATGGAGAGTTATTAAAGAACAACCACCTTCCAAAGAAATAAATAGATAACTCAAAAACTAAATTCAAATGCCTAAACAATATAAAAAAAAATCAAATTTTGTAGTAATAAAAAATAACAAGAAGGTATTATTTAGTTTAATATTATTATCATCATCATCATTATTATTATTAACAGCCAGTTTGAATTGAGATTCAGGGACATGGGTGTTCAAACTTGCTGATTTCTGGATAAGTTGATGACCTGTATCTAAATGAAAATGTTTATTCCCTTTCTTTTAGCAGTTCTGCTTCTAAGAATTTATTTAGTCCAAGAATATAACCATAGATGTGCTCAAACATTGATCTATAAGGGTGTAGGATGGCTTATAATGGAAATAATACAAAAAGGGAACAGAACAAATGTCACTTAATAAGCGGCTGATTTGGCCTATCCTGGTACCTTTACATGCTGAATACCAGCCCACTGCCTCCACCTTAGACCCAAGATACTCCCCACTTTATGTCACCATCATCTCTTAACCGAACTACTGCAATATATCCTAGCTGGTCTTGAGATCTTCACACTTGTCCTCCTCCAATACATTCTTCAACAGGAGCAACACTGATCTTAAACTATAAATCAGATCATGTCATTCCACTGCTGCAAACCATCCAAGGGCTTTCCACTGTGCTTGAAATAAAATCTAAACCCCATACCACCACTTCAGAGTCCCTGCATGAAATGGCCCCAGCTACTCTTGTTTGTGTGTATGCGTCCTTTGTTGTGTGTTTTATATTGAATTATAATTTATAAGATATAAGTGTATAACGTGATGAGTTTTGACAAATGTATTTACCCATGTAACACACACCCCTATCAGGATAGAAAACATTTCCATCACCCCAGAAAAATACCCTTCTCAGTTAATCCCTGCCCTACTCCCTAACTTAGGGACTATTGTTACGATTTCTATCATCAAAAATGAGTTTTTTGATGAAATCCTGTTCCAGGATTTGATATAAATGGAAGTACATGGTATCTCTCTTCTGTGTCTGGTTCCTTTTACTACACACAGTGATTTTTTTAGATCATCTATGTTGTTGCCCATAACAGGATTCTGTTTTATTGCTAGTAGTAGTTCATTGTATACCCCAGGTATTAATCTCCTGCCTACCTTTAACTACATTTTATGCTACTCTTCTCTGTACTCACTAAACTCGAGCCACACTGATCTTTGATTGGTTCCTTGGACAAGCTTCTTTTGAATCCTCAGGGTCCTTGCATCTGGTGTTCCCTCTGTAGGGAATGCACTTCCTTCATTCTTTGCATGGCTGGTTTCTTCTCATCGTTTTAGGTCTCAGCTAAAATTCCACCCCCCAGAGAAACCTTCTCTGACTAGGCTATATAAAGCACCTCCACGTAAGTTCTCTCTGTCACTCTTACTCTTTTCTTTCTCTTATAACACTGATCACAATTTGTAATTCTTTTATTTATTTTCCTGTTAACTTGTTCTATGCCTTCCTTTCCAGAATATAAGTTCCCTGAAGGCATATAAAATGCCTCTTACTCACTGATTTATCCCCAGCACCTAGTGGAGTGTTGGCATATAAAAGATGTTCAATCAATTTTGGATAAGACTAATGCGATTCAAATAAATAATTACCTAAATGTGAATCATTATTTCAATAGCCATTAAAATATCCTTGAGGAAAAATATATAATGTCATAGAATATTTAGGTTAGAAGGCAGTTCAGTAGGTAGGTTACATAGCAATATACATGGTATAAACTCATTTTTGTGAAAAGTTAAAATTACATATGTCTGTGTATAATTAACATATTGTTGAGTGGCATAATTTTTATCTTCTTCCTCACGTTTCTTTTTTTGATGTGGACCATTTTTAAAGTCTTTAGTGAATTTGTTACAATATCGCTTCTGTTTTATGTTTTGTTTTTTTGGCCGCGAGGCATGTGGGATTCTTGCTCCCTGACCAGGTATGGAACCTGCCCCTCCTGTATTAGAAGGCGAGGTCTTAACCACTGCACGGCCAGGGAAGTCCCCCTCACACTTTTTGTATTTTCCAAATTCTGTGCAGTGAATGTTAATAATTTTAATACTTGAAATTAATAATTTATTTTTAATCAGTGCCTCCATCTGGAGCCCAGTGCGATGCTGACATCCATGTCTTCCCATGCCTAGATGGCATCAGGCAGGCATAGGCTGAGCCCAAATTAGAGGAAGTTCATTCTGTGTATTTTGTGGTGGTATCAGGTGGTCTTTTAAGAAGCAGAGAAGTCAGGATGTGGCTCCAAGTAAAATCTCTTCTTCTATTACCAAACTTTTGTGTAAAAGGCCAGCTAGTAAATATTTTAAGCTTTGTGGGACATTTGGCCACTGATGCAACTACTCAATTCTGCCTTAGTGTGAAAGCAGCAAAATAGAATCAAATGGGAGTGGCTGTGTTCCAATAAAGCTTTATTTACAAAAACAGGTGGTAAGCTGGATTTTGGCCCAAGGGTCTGGTTTTCTGACACCCTGATTAGTGTAACATCTCAAATTTTATTCCTATTTTTTTTCTGACTATTTAGTAGAGTCAAACCGTCTGACTTTACTATTTGCAGGCAGTGTGCTCTGTTGAGCATGTTATTTAACCGCTGTAAGCTTCCATCTTCATGCCTGTAAAACAAGGATAATAGAAGCTTTTTGACAATTAGATAAAATCGTCCATGTAAAGGCACCCAGCCCAGGGTCTGGCATAAGTGCTCGCTCTAGTTATGCTCTGTTTGCCCCACATCCATTCTCCATCCTGCTCTGCCTGGTGCCTGCAAGACTGGCCCCTGCAAGTGGCATCACCATGTCCTTCTTGCTGGCTGGCTGCCAGTTGAGTTCACCCAGGAGCCCAATAGGAGACACTGGCCAGAGACGACAGGGTGGCAAGAAAAAGTGGGTTTGAGGTATTTCTTCCTCCCTCCCTAGCTATTTCAGCACTGCCTGTCTGTCAGCAGCTGGGTGTCTCCCCAAGTGTATTCTGTCTTCGGCTGACACCCTGACCAAAACACTGCTTTTGTGTTAGGTGTGATGAGGATAATAGTAACTAATGATTATGGTGTCATTGTTGTAGTTATCAAGTGTTTCGAAAATTTTCAGGTCTAGGTTTTGAATTTTCTGTTTTTCAGTATACTATCCATTGTCCTGCTTCTATTTCTTTCCAATATAATTTCCGTCAGCTAATGCTGTGACATGTGGTAATTGGTTATGGTGGCTAGGAGGTCACCTTGGGAGGTCAACTAATTTATTGTCTTGCTTCAGGTGTGAAACAGAAGGACAGATAGGAATCTACACCACTGTGCCTTTCATCCCCTTCATGTAGGGAGAGTTTAAGTATGGTAGTATAAGCCCATGATAAATTTTCCAATAGTATGGAAATCACTCAGCACATAGAACAATGTATACATTCTCATGTCATTCTTCTTCCAAGTGGTGGACAGGAATAGGGTGATGGGCAAGGACAGCGTAACAAAAGCATCATAACTCAAGACAGAGCTGGAAGTCCCTGACCAGGTATTTAGAGAAGTAGTCTCAGGTCCATGGCAGACAAGTGTGACAGTGCTCCTATAGATTGGGCCCTGGTATAGGGGATCTGAGCTAGGATCACCCAGTAGCCCTCTCCCTGCCACCTTGCTGAAGCTGAAACTGAGCTGACCACCATTCTGGTTCCTTGGGGCTATTCATATTTGAGCTCTCCTAATTAGCTCAAAATATTTGGATTAGGTGTATTAGCCTGTGCTACTTCCATTTTCCAAAAGAAGCCTAAGAGAAACTGTATTTTCAACACTCTCCATTTTAAATAACAAAGTACGGAACTGAGCTGAATTTGACTTTCATTTCAATTACATTGTTGAATATATCTGCAAACTGACCAGAAGGTCTCAAAAAAACATTGTATTTTGTCATTTATAAAATGAAACTTTAAGTGATCATTTTTGTGTACACACACACACACACACGCAAATATATATAATACGTATGTATTTATTTCGCCAGCTGAGTTTTCTCAGAAATGATTTTCCTTTACCCTGAGATACTTTCAACCTTTTTGCATTAAAATAATCTTTCTTTTGAAATTAAAATAATGAGAATAATAACAGCATGTGCCAGGCATGGTGCTAGGTGCTTTGTCTGCATTTAGCGGGTAATTTATGTGTAATTCTCAGGAGAAGCCTAGGAAGTGAGTACAGCTGTCATCACCATTGTAAAGAGACTAAAACTGAGGCACAGAGTAGTTAAGCATCTTCTTCAAGGTCTGGATACCAAGTAGATAGTCTGACTCTACAGCCTAAACTTTGTTTTCTTTTTTTTTTTTAACATCTTTATTGGAGTATAAGCTTTACAATGGTGTGTTAGTTTCTGCTTTATAACAAAGTGAATCAACTATACATATACATATGTTCCCATATCTCTTCCCTCTTGCATCTCCCTCCCTCCCACCCGCCCTATCCCACCCCTCTAGGTGGTCACAAAGCACCGAGCTGATCTTCCTGTGCTATGCAGCTGCTTCCCACTAGCTATCTGTTTTACGTTTGGTAGTGTATATATGTCCATGCCACTCTCTCACTTTGTCACAGCTTACCCTTCCCCCTCCCCATATCCTCAAGTCCATGCTCTAGTAGGTCTGTGTCTTTATTACCATCTTGCCCCTAGGTTCTTCATGATCTTTTTTTTTTTTCTTAGATTCCATATATATGTGTTAGCATACAGTATTTGTTTTTCTCTTTCTGACTTACTTCACTCTTTATGACAGATTCTATGTCCATCCACCTCACTACAAATAACTCAATTTCGTTTCTTTTTATGGCTGAGTAATATTCCATTGTATATATGTGCCACATCTTCTTTATCCATTCATCTGTTGATGGACACTTAGGTGGCTTCCATGTCCTGGCTATAGTAAATAGAGCTGCAATGAACATTGTGATACATGACTCTTTTTGAATTACAGTCTTCTCAGGGTATATGCCCAGTAGTGGGATTGCTGGGTCATATGGTACTTATATTTGTAGTTTTTTAAGGAACCTCCATACTGTTCTCCACAGTGGCTGTATCGATTTACATTACCACTAACAGTGCAAGAGGGTTCCCTTTTCTCCACACCCTCTCCAGCATTTATTGTTTGTAGATTTTTTGGTGATGGCCATTCTGACTGGTGTGAGATGATATCTCATTGTCGTTTTGATTTGCATTTCTCTAATGATTAATGATGTTGAGCATTCTTTCATGTGTTTGTTGGCAATATGTATATCTTCTTTGGAGAAATGTCTATTTAGGTCTTCTGCCCATGTTTTGATTGGGTTTTTTTTTTTTTTGATATTAAGCTGCATGAGTTCCTTGTATGTTTTGGAGATTAATCCTTTGTTAGTTGCTTCATTTGCAAATATTTTCTACCATTCTGAGGGTTGTCTTTTTGTCTTGTTTATGGTTTCCTTTGCTGTTCAAAAGCTTTTAAGTTTCATTAGGTCCCATTTGTTTATTTTTGGTTTTATTTCCATTTCTCTAAAAGGTGTCAAAAAGGATCTTGCTGTGATTTATGTCATAGAGTGTTCTGCCTATGTTTTCCTCTAAGAGTTTTATAGTGTCTGACCTTACATTTAGGTCTTTAATCCATTTTGAGTTTATTTTTGTGTATGGTGTTAGGGAGTGTTCTAATTTCATCCTTTTACATGTAACTGTCCAGTTTTCCCAGCAGCACTTATTGAAGAGGCTGTCTTTTCTCCACTGTATATTCTTGGCTCCTTTATCAAAGGTAAGGTAACCATATGTGCATGGGTTTATCTATGGGCTTTCTGTCCTGTTCCGCTTATCTATATTTCTGTTTTTGTGCCAGTACCATACTGTCTTGATTACTATAGCTTTGTAGTATAGTCTGAAGTCAGGGAGCCTGATTCCTCCAGCTCCGTTTTTCTTTCTCAAGATTGCTTTGGCTATTCGGGGTCTTTTGTGTTTCCATACAAATTGTGAAGTTTTTTGTTGTAGTTCTGTGAAAAATGCCAGTGGTAGTTTGATAGGGATTGCATTGAATCTGTAGATTGCTTTGGGTAATGTAGTCAGTTTTACAATGTTGATTCTTCCAATCCAAGAACATGGTATATTTCTCCATCTGTTTGTATTGTCTTTAATTTCTTTCATCAGTGTCTTATAGTTTTCTGCATACAGGTCTTTTGTCTCCTTAGGTAGGTTTATTCCTAGATATTTTATTCTTTTTGTTGTAATGGTAAATGGGAGTGTTTTCTTAATTTTGCTTTCAAATTTTTCATCATTAGTATATAGGAATGCAAGAGATTTCTGTGCATTAATTTTGTATCCTGCTACTTTACCAAATTCCCTTGCTGCTTTTAATATGTTTTCTTTGTATTTAATTTTTGATAGTTTGATTAATATGTGTCTTCGTGTGTTTCTCCTTGGATTTATCCTGTATGGGACTCTCTGTGCTTCCTGAACTTGATTAACTATTTCCTTTCCCATATTAAGGAAGTTTTCAACTATAATCTCTTCAAATATTTTCACAGTGCGTTTCTTTTTCTCTTCTTCTTCTGGGACCCCTATAGTTCGAATGTTGGTGTGTTTAATGTTGTGCCAGAGGTCTCTAAGACTGTCTTCAATTCCTTTCATTCTTTTTTCTTTATTCTGCTCTGTGGTAGTTGTTTCCACTATTTTATCTTCCAGGTCACTTATCTGTTCTTCTTCCTCAGTTATTCTGCTATTGATCCCTTCTAGGGAATTTTAAATTTCATTTATTGTGTTGTTCATCTCTGTTTGTTTGCTCTTTAGTTCTTCTAGGTCCTTGTTAAACGTTTCTTGTATTTTCTCCATTCTATTTCCAAGATTTTGGATCATCCTTACTATCATTATTCTGAATTCTTTTTCAGGTAGACTGCCTATTTCCTCTTCATTTGTTAGGTCTGGTGGGTTTTTGCCTTGCTCCTTTATCTGCTGTGTGTTTCTCTGTCTTCTCATTTTGCTTAACTTACTGTGTTTCGGGTCTTCTTTTCTCAGGCTGCATGTTTGTAGTTTCCATTGTTTTTGGTGTCTGTCCCCAGTGGCTAAGGTTGGTTCAGTGGGTTGTGTAGGCTTCCTGGTGGAGGGGACTAGTGCCTGTCTTCTGGTGGATGAGGCTGGATCTTGTCTTTCTGGTGGGCAGGTCCTCGTCTGGTGGTGTGTTTTGGAGTGTCTGTGGCCTTATTATGATTTTAGGCAGCCTCTCTGCTAATGGATGGGGTTGTGTTCCTGTCTTACTAGTTGTTTGGCATAGGGTGTCCTGCACTGTAGCTTGCTGGTCGTTGAGTGGAGGGGGGCTTGGCGTTGAGATGGAAATCTCTGGGAGATTTTCACCTTTTGATATTACGTGGAGCTGGAAGGCCTCTTGTGGACCAGTGTCCTGAACTTGGCTCTCCCACCTCAGTGGCACAGCCCTGACATCTGGCTGTAGCACCAAGACCCTTTTGGGAGGTCTGAGGTCTTCTGCCAGCGTTCAGTAGGTGTTCTGTAGGAGTTGTTCCACATATAGATGTATTTCTGATGTATTTGTGGGGAGGAAGGTGATCTCCGTGTCTTACTCTTCCACCATCTTGAAGCTCCTCCCCCTAAACTTTGTTTTCTGATATTAGATTGCAGTTACTTTTTTTTTTTTTTTTTGTAGGTATGCAGGCCTCTCACTGTTGTGGCCTCTCCCGTTGCGGAGCACAGGCTCTGGACGCGCAGGCTCAGCGGCCGTGGCTCACGGGCCCAGCCGCTCCGCGGCATGCGGGATCCTCCCGGACTGGGGCACGAACCCTCGTCCCCTGCATCAGCAGGCGGACTCTCAACCACTGCGCCACCAGGGAAGCCCCTGCAGTTACTTTTTGTCAATGCTTTTAATTTGGAAAACTTTACTTGTTTTGAAATTCCAGCACCTGGGAACCAGTGGACTCTCCTTTTTGTTCGCCATATCTGCTCCTGTGTCGCACATAAGCCTGATAGAAGGGGATAGTGTGGGCTGGCTTAAGGAGCCCTGTCTGAACCACTGCATTTCCTGAGGGGTCAGCACAGTGAGGGACTGCATAGGCAGGTGAGATTGACATGACCACAGAGCTGTCCACAAAGTCACTGACCACAGGAACAAAAGGGCCAAGGAGAGGCATTGTGGCTCTCATGACACCACAGTGGGGTGTTATTTCATTGGTGCTATCGCCACCCCCATAGCAAATACACCTCCCTCACCATAAGAAAGCAAACCTTCCTGAAGCAGCACATTCTGAGAAAATATGGCTGCAATCCAGGAATCTGTTTCCAGAAACCACGCCAAGCTGAGAGCCCTCGCCCCAGCCGGAAAGTCTGGTTATTGTTTGGATCAGCTTGTAAGGTCCCCATGGGACTCCCCTGCTCCCTATGATAGTAGCAATAGAACACAGGCTCTGGGAAGCAGCGTCTCTCGTGCTGCTACACCCCTCACCTAACGTTGGGGCAATGTATTCTTGACAGGCATGATGGTGTGAGTATGAAAGTTGAGTTGTCTCAATTGGTCTCAATTGTATGCTCCAGAAATGTACCCTAAGAGAGTAAAGGTATTCTGGGTGAAGCTTTTCCTAGAGTCAGGGCTTGAGGGGAATTTGGAAGCCATCTACTTCATTCTGCCAGTACCAGAAGTACACTAAACCACAAATAAATAAACAAAACCAGGCAGAATATTGGTTCTCCAGTTATACAGAAACATGAATCATCAAACTGGTGTGTGTGGTGTATGTGTGTGTGTATGTGTGTGTGCATGTGTGTGTGTGTGTGTGTGTGTAAGATGTCAGGAAATCTTTCTATTCAGTCATCATCCACATGGGTCACCAAAAGGTCAAATCTATACATAAGCAAATGCCTACAAGGTATATATGTGAGGACAGTTCTGTGCTCTCTCCTGGGGATATACCTCTCTTTATTCAAACCTAGCCTTGCTGTTTTTCTTGCCAAACCAACGATGCACTGCTCAAACTGTTCTTTAGTGTTTGCTTTTAGTCCACACCAATAATGTATTGCTTGAAGTTGTTCTTTAATGTGTCTATTATTAATAGTAGCTACAGTTGACCAAACTCCTGCTATGTGCCAGCCATCATTACAAGGAATTTACACATATTATCACATTAATTTATTATAACAATTCCATGATGAAGGAACTATATTCCCATTTTATAGATGAAGAAATGAAGAACTGAAAATTTGTAACTTCCCTAAGGTCAGGGCATTAGGAGCAGAGTTGGGATTTAAACTAAGAAGGTTTTTCTGGTTCCAAGATTCACTCTCTTTCCATACACCAAGGCTCCCTCTTTTCAAGCAGGTGTTCTCCAATATGTGTGTAATTATTACACTTCTGCTTGCTACACAGCAGCTCTGGAGGTATCTTGCCACCTCCCCGCCCCACAGTCCTGTTCAGCATGGGGACCCAGTCAGAGGACCAAGCCGGGATGCTTGTTGCTCAGCAGAATTGATAAAGATTCTAGCTGCAAGGCCTTACCTATCTGGTTCTGCCAGCTAGTGATAAATAGGTGTTAACAAAATTTATTTTTAAAGTTGCTTAAAGAAACAAGTTTTCTCACTTTGCAACCATAGAGAAAGTTAGTTGGTAGAATTTTAGTTTGAGAACTCCTGTGTCATAAGGAGAGCATCTTGATTTTGGTGCTTTAGTTTTCTGTCAGTTCCCTATTGGGCAGTCTGCTCTTATGGTAGAGAGTTGGGCTCCAGATCTGTAAATTCTAAGGAAAATTTGGATAAGTGGAGCATTTCACTGAGTCGGGTTGATCTTGGCCTTCTCCCAGGCACAAAATGGATTTCCTAAAATGGCCCACACTTCTGGTCATAGAGCAAATAACCTGGAGAAGAGGCTTGAGAATTTTTGATGATGCTTATGTCATGCTTAAATGGAAGATTTTACTTTAAGTTTGGAAATATAACCTAAAAGCAGATTTCATGATGCCTCTTGAACTTTATTTCAACAGACATTTATTGAGCATGTACTATGTGTCAGACCTGTTGTAGGTGCTGGAGATAAAGCAGTGAACAAAGCTGATAAAAGTCCCTGTGCTCATGGAGATTATGTCTTGCTGCAGGAAGACGGACAATAAACAAATAAGTAGAACATATATCAGTTGGTATAAATACTAGGGAGAAAAGTAAAACAGCAAAGGCTGGTGAGGGGTGATGGGGTGGGAAGGATATTACAGTTTTTAATAGGGCGATCAGGGAAGGCTTCACTGAGAGAGTGACATTTGAGCAAAGACATGCAAAAGCTGGAGGAGTGGCCATGTGGATATTGGAGGGAAGGGTATTCCAGATAGAGGGACAAACCCCAAGGCCCAGAGAGGGTGCCAGGCATGTTGGAGAGTTGGCAGGGCAACAAGCATGGACAAAGAGAGCAGTGAGAGAGTAATAGGAGAGAGAGGCAGTGGGCACAAATGGCCCTGTGAGCCGTGGTATAAACTTTGGCTTTTGCTCTGTATCGAACAAGACACTGGAGGGTTTTAAATAGAGAAAGTACTTCCAAATTAAAACGATTCTCTGGCTGTGGTGTTGAGAATAGATATTATTGGGAAGAGCTGCTAATATTCGTGTATTCATTTTCTATGCTGTGTAACATATTACCACAAAGTTAGCAGCTTAAAAAACATGTATTTCTGATCTCACAGTTTCTTTGAGTCAGGGGTGTGGGCACAGCTTAGCTGGGTCCCCTGCAGGCAGGAGTCATGATATCAGCCAGGGCTGAGGCCTCATCTGGAGGCTCGATTGGGGAAGGGTCCACTTGCAAGCTCCCTCAGGTTGTTGACAGAGTTCATTCCTTTGCAGCTGTAGGATTCATATAGATGTCTTCTTAAAAACTAGCCATGGTGAGAAAAAAGGGGGAGAGAAACATTGTGAGAGAGAGAAAGGGAGAGATCCAGACTGTAGAGCAAGTCTGTTAGCAATATAGAGTCTTATATAACAGAACAGGATTGTGGAGTGACATCCCAGTACTTTGCCAAAATGCATTGGTTACAAGTGAGTCATGGGCCCCAGCTACACTCAAGGGAGGGAGAAGATTACACAAAGGTATGGGTACCAGGAGGTGGGGGAGCATGGAAGCTACCTTCCAGTCTATCAGCCACAGTTAAGAAAAAACAATTAGGAGGCTCTTCCAACAATCCAGGCAGGAACTGTAAGACTCACACTGGAATAAGTAAAGAATCCATTATATAAGATTTATTGGTTCCTTTGGTGCTGATGATGGCTTGGACTGGACATGACGAATTTGGAAATGATAAACCAGAGAACTTCATTGCCTTCTCTGGGCATCCTTTGGTCTCACTCAATCTCCCCTGTCTTCCCTGGTACTTCGCCATCAGGTCTGTAATGGCCTTGCCTGAATGATAATGCCCATCAGAGTTCTCCACGCCATCCTGTCTGAGCCAGAACCTACACTGCCCCAGTCCCCCTTCCATCTCAGAACAACTCCCAGCAACCATTTGGGGCCAAGTATTCCTATGCAGCAGAGGTCAGGGCCCAGTGTGGGGTTCTGGAACTACTTGCCGAGTCTGATGGTAGGCCTTCTCTACTCATGATAACCTTCTCTGTGTGGCCTTGAGTCAGAGCTCACCCATCTTCAGGGTCTCCTCCTCCTGGTACCACCTCCCCTATGCCTGGATGCCTGTTCAGAGTTATTGTCTTAATGCCCTGCTCCTATAACTGGCATCTTCCTTAACCTCTTCAGGCAAGTTTCTTTCTGGTTTCTGGTACTATTTTCCAAGGATTCTCAAACTAGGGTCATACCACCGCCCCACCTTAGGATCTGATTTCCTTCCCTAAGTTCCATTTGGTGTTCCTGCCTGTACCTCGGAGGACTGACAGCTTCCTGTTTGTTCTTCCCAAAGTGTGGCATTGTGGCCTCTTGCTGCCTCTCAGACCAGCTCCTCTAGCCTGTCTAGGACTCTTCTTCACAAGTGTTTTCACACTAAGAGTAAAACTGACTCATTGTTGATAAACAGCAAGATAACCACACAACGAAAGTTGCCCCTTGAGGGTCCAGACTCAAGGTTTAGTGAGATACTATTGCAGAGTTGATAAATGAAATAAAGAGTCCTTTCCTGTTTTGTATGTTTTCTGAATCCACCATGAGGCAAAATCACATCACTCTTCCACATTTTGGCCTCAAGTTCCATTGTAAATCTGAGGGTGCTTATTTTATAGGGTCACTCAATAGCTCAACACAAAAGCTTTGGGCTAAGATTTCTGGTCGAGGTGTAAAGTAACCTGAATATCTCTGTCCCTGCCTCAATCACGGCCAGAATTGTTATGAAGCCATCTGGATTTTTTCCTGAAGCTTTGTGTCTTTCACATAAAACAAGTGGTGATTTTTGCCTCTCTGGAATTTGGTGGCGTTTCTGCAGTGTTCTCTTTGTTGAGGGAATATGCATGACTCTATTCATTTAGCACTTTTGGTCAAGAACTTTCAGTTACTCTGCCAGCAAGTCTGTCAGGTCAGCTTGCCCCCTCTCCTCTTCCATTTGTCTTCCCCAATTCTCCACACCTTTAAAATTTCTTGGAAATATATTTTTATTAGTCTGTAGACTTAATTTCTTCATGCCCACACACCCAGCCTAGAATCTCTGCATAGAGACTGCTCTATCTCATAAAAGCTTCCCACAAATTATAACTCCTTCTATAGTCAAGAAAATCTCTCTGACCTCACCCTTTATATTCCCCAGCTCCTCAATCTGTTATCTCCAATCACCAATCAAATGATTATTTAATATTTCCCATAAACATACAAGACTCAATAGAAACCACTGTGCCAAAACCACCAAAAGCGTATGTCCTGAAGAATTCACATTCTGATGTCACTCTGGTTGTTGTCCACACATTAGACCCATAATATCATGTTGGTGCCACAGAAGAGTGCAGTCTAGGAGGGTAGCATTACTTCCAGAAATTTTAGAAAGGACCATTCAGTCAGAATTTGGATCCTTCATAGAACAGTCTGCACGAAACAGAACTGCCCCTGACACACTGCAGCTCCCCTTTAAGTCAGTGAGAGCCTCTGGGTTCTGTGAGTCATCCTATCCCAGGTTTTTAAGGCTTAGATAGAGTTTTGAGAAAAGACAAGTCTAAGTTGTTGCAGCTAATTCACTTAACCCTTCCTTTGGAAACATATCACCCCAGAGTTTTCTAGTTCCTGCCATAAAGACTTCCTAATGAAGCTTATAGAAGTCCTACTGGATGTATAACTAGGCATTCAAATAGTACTGGATGATAAAAGAAAACTGTTATAATTGCCTCTTTAAGGAGTTGGAAGGAAATGAGTAAACTAAAGGATATCGACTTTCTAGTCTGTCAGACTGACATTTGAGTCACAGCTTACAGTGGGCAAGTTTCTTATTTTCTCTGAATCCTAGTTACCATTTCTGTAAAATGGGGATGATAATACACCACATACAATTCTTCATAGAATTAAATATGCAAAAATACCCTGTGGAGTCCAGGCACCTTATAAGCATTTCCCGCTTGTGAAGTGGAGCTGATGCTCATACCGAATCCACCTGCAAGGTTGCTTATGCGAGCACTTCACATGTGAGAACAGCTCACAAGCTCGTCTCATTGGCCTTTCCCTGTGAACAATACAGATTCAGAATTTGTCCTGCTGTCCTCCTGCCTCACCCAGCCTTGGCTAAAGGAAATGCAATAAAGCAATAACACTTTTTAGATCACCTTCAAGCATGTTCACAAAGTATGGAACCATGCAGGAACCAGAAGATTCTTAAATCTGCCGGGTACTCATGTGGAGGCACCAAAGAGATTTCACAAAAAATAAAATGTACAGCATAGCTAGGAGCCACCAAGATGGTCAAACCGGACTCTTCATTCATCTTTTTATGTGAGAAGCACCTTACAGGTGATGTCCAGGATGGCAGGGGAGGATTTCAGAGGTGGACGCTTCAGATTTTCTGGACCATGCCAAACTTCTCAGCTTCTTCTTCAATACCTTCGTGGGGTGGGAAGCCTAGTCTCTGCGTGTCAGAAAGGAGTGTGTTTGTGTGTGAGTATGTATGGGGCTGGCAGTGTATTTTATTTAAGAGTAAGATTTAAGAGTATACTAATTTTTTATTGCTGTGTATCCTATTAAATACATCAGCACTCCATATTTTCTACACTATTTTACTTTCTTATGTTAGCTTGAAATTACAATCTAGAGAACTTGATTTGTGCCCTATATATAATATCTTTACGTCACTGAATATTGTACAGCTCCATGAGCAATTTCCCAAATTTCTGTTTTTCTGTTGTTGATTTTATTTTAACCAAGAGGTAAACAAGCAATCTTTAAAAAAATTCAGAATTGTATGTGGGTATCACTTTGATATGTAAGTATTATTTTTAATTTATTGTATTAACATCTTTATTGGAGTATGATTGCTTTACAATGTTGTTTTAGTTTCTTCTGTATAACAAAGTGAATCAGCTATATGTATGCATATATCCTCATATCCCCTCCCTCTTGCGTCTCCCTTCCACCTTCCCTAACCCACCCACCTAGATGGTCACAAAGCAACGAGCTGATCTCCCTGTGCTATGCAACTATCTATCTGTTTTACATTTGGTAGTATATATATGTTGATGCTGCTCTCTCACTTCGTCCCAGCTTACCTTTCCCCCTCCCCTGTGTCCTCAAGTCCATTCTCTATGTCTGCATCTTTATTTCTGTCCTGCCCCTAGGTTTATCAGAAACATTTTTTTTTTAGAGTCCATATATATGTGCTAGCATATGGTATTTGTTTTTCTCTTTCTGACTTACTTCACTCTGTATGACAGACTCTAGGTCCATCTACCTCAGTACAAGTAATTCAATTTCATTTCTTTTTATGGCTGAGTAATATTCCGTTGTATATATACGTGCCACATCTTCTTTATCCATTCATCTGTCGATGGACACTTAGGTTGCTACCACGTCCTGGCTATTGTAAATAGTGCTGCAATGAACATTGGGGTACATGACACTTTTTGAATTATGGTTTTCTCAGGGTATATGCCCAGTAGTGGGATTGCTGGGTCGTATGGTAGTTCTGTTTTTAGTTTTTTAAGGAACCTCCATACTGTTCTCCATAATGGCTGTATCAATTTACATTCCCACCAACAGTGCAAGAGGGTTCCCTTTTCTCCACACCCTCTCGAGCATTTACTGTTTGTAGATTTTTTGATGATGGCCATTCTGCCCGGTGTGAGGTGATACCTCACTGTAGTTTTGATTTGCCTTTCTCTAACGATTAGTGATGTTGAGCATCCTTTCATATGTTTGCTGGCAATCTGTAGGTCTTCTTTGGAGAAATGTCTATTTAGGTCTTCTGCCCATTTTTTGATTGGGTTGTTTGTTTTTTTGATATTGAGCTGCATGAGCAACTTGTATATTTTGGAGATCAATACTTTGTCAGTTGCTTCATTTGCAAATATTTTCTCCCATTCTGAGGGTTGTCTTTTCGTCTTGTTTATGGTTTCCTTTGCTGTGCAAAAGCTTTTAAGTTTCATTAGGTCCCATTTTTTAAATTTTTGTTTTTATTTCCATTTCTCTAAAAGGTGGGTCAAAAAGGATCTTGCTGTGATTTATGTCATAGAGTGTTCTGCCTATGTTTTCCTCTAAGAGCTTTATAGTGTCTGACCTTCCATTTAGGTCTTTAATCCATTTTGAGTTTATGTTTGTGTATATAAAAGTCCTGACCTGCTCACTTCTCTTCCCTTCCTACCTGATTACATGTGGATCTTTCTTACAGGCTTGCTTGTACAAGTGTCTTTCTGCCCGTCTCTAGTTAGTTTTCAGTGAGAATCTCCACATGTAGGTATATTTTTGATGTGTTCAAGGGGAGAGATGAGCTACACGTCCTCCAACACCATCTTGATCTGAATCCTTTAGTCCTATGTCTCAAGACCTAAGTGGGTCTATCACTTTGTGTACTTGTGTATAAGCCAGCTACTTCGAAGGCTGTGCATTAAGTGATACCTTCAAAGAATCCATTCAATCAATATGAACTTTTATGTATTTAATACCAATAACAAAATGAGAATGTCCAGCTGAAAACATGCGATTACTCTCATGCTCAACCCCCCGCTATAAAAGAAATATGGAGTAAGCATGTGCTAGCAGGGTGGGCTTGGGGTACATAAAAGTACCGAACTTTAACTAACTTTAACTTCCTTTAACTTTTTCTTTAACTGGAAATAACATAAATCAGGGGGGAAAAATACTTATGTGTGGCATTGGGGTCCTGTGTTCTGGAGTGGCCTGGTCTATATGCTTACATTATACATGGATAAATGCTTCACATCTGCTGCTACCTCATTGGCATAGTCAGAGGAGGAACAGTACTGTCTGTAAAGTGTTTTAGTTCCCTCAGAAAACACCACATAAATATATGGTAATATACTATTATCATTATACAGAACAGAGGCCAAAAGCCTCTTGCCAAAGTGATTCTCTAAAATTTTACACCTATTTCATGCATTAAAAAAGGAATATGTAGCAAACGCTTTCATGTATTTTATGATTAGCTCATCAGATTTGCATCTGTGGGGACAGAAAGCCAAAAAGCCTGCGTCTCTCAGGACCCTTCCTCTGCCCCTATGCCTGCCTCCTCTTCCAGCATTGTCTTTAAAAGATCTGGTCTCACAGGTCCTCAGAAGTAAAATAATGCTCACACTCAATAACTTGCATTTGTATTGGTCTTTTAAGTTCACAAAATGTTTTTATATAGTCTCATTTGATTCTTACAACTACTCTATGGGGCTAGCAAGGCAGGGAATAATATTCCCATTTTACAATTGTGGAAACTGAGACTGAGAGAAGAAAAGCTTCATGGCTTGTTTCACATTATCCAGTTATTAACTAGTAGGAGCCTGTGACTTGAACCCAAGTCATCTGGCTCAATTCAGTACTGCTTTTTTCACTCTGCCCCAGCTGCCTGTGGGAGACTGAACTCTAACATGATGCCTAATGACCTAAATAATCTCCTCTTCCAAAGTGTTGGTGAAACCTGTAAATATAATGAGACATCTCCTTGATCACATCACTTTATATACAAAAGGAATTTTGCAAGTGTAATTAAGGCCCCAGATCAGTTGACCTTAAGATAAGGCGATTGCCTGGGTGTGGCTGACCTAACCATAGGAGCCCTTAAAATATGGGTCTAGAGGTCAGAGATGGAGGAAGTCAGAGAGATTCAAAGCATACGAAGGATTCAATGCGAGGGCGATTCTCTGTTGCTGGCTTTGAACTTTGGGAGGCCTCCGTGGCAAGGACTCCCTGCAGCCTCTGGGAGCTGGGGGTGACCCTGCTGACAGCCATCAAGAAAATGGGAACTTCAGCCTTAGAACTGCAAGAAACTGAATTTGGCCAATAGCCTAAATGAGCTTGGAGGCAAATTCTTCTCCAGAGCCTCTAGATGAGAACTCAGGCTGGCTAATGATGATGTTAGCCTTGAGATACTATGAACAGAGAACCTGGTCACACCATGCTGAACTTTCAAACTGCAGAACCGTGACATAATAAATGGTGTGGTTTTAAGTTAACAAATTTGTGATAGTTTGCTATGCAGCGATAGACAAATAATGAACTGCCACTCATAAATATTTATTGAGTGCTCATTACATGAAAGACAGTAGTTTTTATTTCAGAGATGCTTTATTTTGTGCCTGTGTCTAGGACGGTTAGTTTAAAAAAAAAATCTGTAGACTTGTGGTAACATTAGTATTTCTCCTTACCTGTGGGAACATAGAGAATTCCAATCCTTATCTTCTTGAAGGTAAGCATGACTATGTCCCTTATTCTGACCAATGAAATGGAGGGAAGTGGCATATGTCTCTTCCAGGACAATGGCTCCCCAGTTCTCCCTATTCTTTTTCCCTCTTGCAGCAAACCCTGAAGCTCTGGATAAGAAGGGAGTTTCCCTTGGGACTTCCCCAGTGGTCCAGGGGGTAAAACTCCGCGCTCCCAATACATGGGGCCCGGGTTCGATCCCTGGTCGGGGAACTAGATCCCGCAGGCACGCTGCAACTAAGAGTCCACGTGCCACAACTAAAGATCCCACATGCCGCAACAAAGACCCGGCACAGGCAAAATAAATAAATAAATAAACATTTTTTTTTAAAAGAGAAGGGAGTTTCCCATGATGGGGATCACCTGTCAGCCTGGGTCTAGGGAGCAGAGCCTTCCACCCATCTGCTTTGGGTGTATAGTGTAAGCAAGGTATACACCTTTATTGCTTTCAGTCTCTGAGAGTGTTGGGTAGTTTGTTTGCTCAACATAACCTGACTTATCCTGACTGACACGTTTGCCTTGAACATCCTGGAGCAGCATGTAGTACTGAGCTTCATAAACACCGGTTGCCGTCCTGCTACAATAGCGAGGAAAGCCGGGCGATCTGTTCCTGGGGCATTTGGCTGAACATTTTTTGGGCAAGAAACATTATTTACCACCACTTTTCCCTCCATGTAACTGAGGAGTGGGGAAAGGGATGGAGGAAGTAGCGTAAGACTGAGAAGATAAGGAAAACAGGAAACAGCCTGTGATTTTCTGACTGAGCAACAATTACTGAGTGGCTACAACTAAGCTTTGTGAGTGCCCCAAATGTCGGTGGAGACAGGCCCGCTTTCCGCAAGACTTTGATGACCACAGTCCGTCATTAGTGTACCAATGAGTTGAAGTGAAGAAACTGTGTACTTTAAGTACTTAAGGTGCTCTGTTCTCTAGGTTTGCTGGAACAAACTACCCTAACTCAGGAGAAGGAAATCAAGACTGTGAGCAAATTTTAAGGGGTTTCCACATTTCATGTTTCTCTGTGTTGTTTCTGTAGATGACCTAGAGGGTAGATCTAGATGGCGGCTAAGTTAAAAAGCAAGTTTCATATTCAGAAAAAAGTCATAACAAACGTAACAACAAGTCTTACTATTTTGTTTGCAATGAACTATGCTTATAATCATTCATCAGCTATCTTTTTCAAAAAGCAACATTAGATAAAACATTTCCTTCCTGTCAAGATAGTCATTAAGGTTTAGAATTTTAAGTGAGCCAAGCCGAAAAAGTTGGTCTCTTTAACCATGCACAACAAACTTCTTTTGAAAATAAATTTTTTTTGGGGGGGTGGTAAATTCCATGTAACTGCTAACAAGTGGAGGTCAAAGTGAGCATCTGTTGAAAACATTATTTCAAGAAGTTTTGATACAAAGCAGGAAAACTCTATGTAATGTTTAAGCTCTTGGTTTCCAGGCATATCCCATCATCACTATTTTTCTGTTTATTCGCTAATCAGATTAATCAACTCTGTAAGGAGTTTCTTCCATCCATTTGTGAAGTTTTTCAAGTAGATCTTCTCAAACTAAACTAAAGCTAGAGGATTTCTTTAGAACTTCAGAAGATTTCTGGAAATCAAAACCAAACTGGACTTTTTCGTTTTTTAGAAGATAGTTTCAAAAATGTGGTTTGATTTTCCTCATTTCTTTGCAATTCTTTTCTTAAGTATATTTTAAGGTAATTCTAAAGGAATTAAAAGTTGAATGTCCTTCAAGATCACCTCTCTTTCTCTCTCTCCCTCTCTCTCCTATATTATCAAGTCAGCATCTTGGCACCTGGAATAGAAGGTATGACTTCCATGGTATAACAAATGGGTGTAGATTGTGAATTCTGAAGACACCCCTAACTCTCACTGCAGTGACAATTTTGAGTTAAGAATGAGCTTTACCAAAGGTTTCTTGTGTCCTGGCCTGGGTAGGGGGAGATGGTACCTTGGGAGAATGAAGCAAGGCTGGACTACATAAAACTACTACCTGGTACCTCCTGAAATTTTCCATTCTTCCCCCACTGCCATATTCAGCTTCTTCATCAGCATGTTAATTTCAAACTAACAGATGATTTTTCTTTAAATGAGCGAATTTTCTCTTCAGAAAGTACATGCAACAACTAATTCCAATCTGGCCCTGAAACAAGAGTGTCATGGAAGGCATAAAAAGGCCAAGTTTTCAAGTGCGACTTTTTTCCTTTCCCCCCCATGCAAAAAACACACACATTTAGTATTTCTTTATTTAAAGACATGCCCGCCCACAAACATCTGAGAAACATCTGTAGACAAAATGCCAAAATGCATAGTCGAATTTTGACTTACACCTCACCACCCACCAAGACCCCTGTCAACTCACAATAAACACCTTTCTAGCATCTGCCCCAGAGAAAGAAACGCCACATTACCCAAAGGTCAGAGCAAACAGATGTCACTTATTGCAGACCCTAATCATATCCATATCCAACCTTAGCAGGCCTGCGGTGAAAGCCGACTTCTGGAGTCGGGGTTCCTCCAGTTAGAAATGCTCACCCCAGTTAGAAACTCCCTCCCTCTCACTAGAGCCAGGGGGCCTTAGGAGCAGCTATCTCTAGGGGCCACCCCTACACCCCGCTTACAGAGCCCATGACTGAACACGAGGGTTAGGGAAGCAGCGGGAAATTCTTCATGGTTGGCCAGCATCTGAGCAGTCCTCCTGCTTCTCATTCTGTCAGACAGACCTGGAATATTTTTCAAGAACATCTCCTGCCTCAACCTTCCTGATTCACTGTGGAAGACTTGAAAGTGCTCTTCTCTGTTCTCATAGCCCTTTGTGCATATCTCTGTACCTCCTTTTATAGCCCTCATCATAGTGAATAGCATCACCTTACATCTCTGAGCCCCATGAGACTGAATTTCAGTTGGAGGAAAGAAGGAAGGGAGGAAGGGGAGAGAGAGCAGAAAGAAAGAGAGAGAGAGAGAGAAAAAAAGCAAAAGAAAGAAAGGAAGGAAGGAAACAGGGGAGTAGGATATGGGATTTACAAAAAGAGGTTTAATGAAAAGACAATGTTGGCAATCCAATTTGGTGGGGTTTTTTTGTTTTGTTCTTGTCTTTATAAACTGATAAAGCATAATATTCAATTCAGTAACTGTATGTTCAGTATCTATAAAAGATTTTTAGAAAGATAAATGTGTCAATATGTTCTGCTTGTTCCTGCAGACCTACCCTTTACCTTTCTCCTATCTTCTCCCCCCATTTCAGTCCTGGTGTGGGGGACAGGTCCAGTTCATTCAAGGAGAAATATAGTGAGAATCGTAAATAATTTAGAAGATATAGAGGTGTAAATCTCATGATATTAGCCTATACATGTGAAGGATTCTTTCTCATGATTGCAAATAAGTTTGGGAAGGGTTGATAGTTGAATGTGATATAAAAATAAAAGCAAAAGAAATGAGAACTCTAGCTCACTTTCCATAACAGTATTCAGTCCCTGCCTGCCTCACACAGACACATACATTATATACCTACAGCCTGAAGGTTCAGCCTTATCCAGTTCTTGAGACAATCCTACCATGTCTGTCCGTGTATTAGGAGCTCCATCCCCTCAGCGACCGAGCTCTGGATGCAGCTATGCTGTCATAAGCCTAGTACCTAGTGATCCTGGAGTGGCTCCCTATGCTCCCTGAAATCTTCTCTCCATCCTCATGACTGAGCATCTGTTTTCCATGTGTCTGTGTCCCAGTTCTTTCCTCTCTGGAACTGGAACGCTATTCTGACCCTTAGACCATAGTTGGGAGCCTTCTAGCCAAGTCTTGTCAACTTACCTCCATGGAGACTGAACTCTGCTCGCTGGCTGAACTGTGCTCCGACAACAGCCATCACTCTACTTGTTATCTGTGTCTGCCAGGGGCTCATTGTATATTACTGGAAATTCTCACCAAAACCATTCAAGGTAGATAACACTGTCCTCTTTTGCAGATAAACCACAACTCAGAATTAGAGATATCCAATGCCTTAACTACAGCTAAACAGCTACAAAGTAGAAAAGGCAGGTGCCTCTGATTCCAGAATTTATGAACTTCCAACCCCTCGTCTCTGGAACTTTGACACTATTCATCCACCATCCTTAAAGACCCCGTCTTCCAGAGATGCCACCACACAGGACACTCAGATATCAATGCCAGACCAGATTGGACATGGATTTGGACAACTGTGGAAGGGGCAGCCTTTGCTCTACTGTCCCAACTCCACCCAGAACCGCCTTACTCTCCTTGCATACATTAAGAGTTAGTTATAAATTTTTTATGACAATCCTACAAAGCTTTAGCCTCATCTCAAAGGCTTCTTTAAATATTTTTTCTCATATGAGAAAACACATGCCCAAAAATGTAGGCTTTTAGGGATGTTTTTTCATACAAACATAACTACCCTGAAACCTCATCACAGGAATGTTGATTCTTAAAGGAGTCCCATTTCATTCTCAATCACTAGAATTTACAGAAGTGAAATTTAATACCCCTAAGAGTTTGAAAATTCTACAGACTTGTAAGTGACTCTTGTTTGCTCTGAACTGAATTATCCCATTTAGGTATACTGAGTCTTCTTGCTTTTCTTTCCTCTTGCCTTCTGAGTTTTTCGAATAAAATCTATCAGATAAAAATGATTACTGAACATTTCTGTGTACATAGTACTGGTCTACAGTATATCTGTTTTTCGAATATCCATTAGTGGATGGATTTTATATCTTTATGATTCTAAACCAGGTTCTTGAGACATTGTTGATAACTTAGAAAAATAAGAGATGCCCTTTCTAAATGATGATTTTTTTTTGAAAAAGTTGATGACTCTTAGAAGAGTCTCATTTGTTCAGATCTTTCCAGATTCCTATTTAAAAATTATTTAACTAACTTTTATTAATAAACATTTGCCAGTATATATATCAATAGCTATCTTGCCCTTCTGTATAAGCTCCTCCAGGTCTTTTCAGTATGAAGAAAGACCTGTGTTATAATATACAGGTAATATGTAGGCAAAGCAATGCCAGCTGCTGTAACAAAGCCCCAAATGTATAATGGTTCAAATACAATAGAAGTTTATTTCTCATTCACGTAAATTCCAAAATAGATGTGTCTGATTAGCAGATGACTCTTTTGTCAAGCAGCAAAGCAGAGACCCAGCACCTTCCTTCCTGTGCTCCCGTCATCAAGGTGTCTATGCATATTTGCCTCAAGCCCATGGAAGGAAAAATAGCATAAAGTAGCGTTCTGCATGAAGGATCTTATGGGCCAGTCCTGAAATGGTACACATCATTTCTGTTTACATCCAGTATGTGGAACTTGGTCACATGACCAAATCTAACTACAAGCGACTACAAGGGGTCCAGGAAGAAGAGGAAATGAATTTAGTGAGCCCACAATGTGTGTTTAGCGTCAGGCAGATCTGGGTTCAAATTCTAGTTCTACAAAGAATTCTTATGTGAGTTTTCATGTCTCAATTTCCTTGCCTTTTAAGGGATAATAAAGCTGATTTCAGCAATTGTTGTTAAGCATAAAGGGAATAATAAATATACAATGATAAACACATAGTATTGTTAGTTGAATCCGAAAGGCCAAGATATATTTTGTTTTATGGTTATACAGATTTGTATAATTTTAGATTTTGCCTGGTCCCTAGCAAGTTTTGTGATGTTAAAATGCCCTCCTTGATATTTTGAATTTTCAGCAATATTTTACAAATACACTCATGTTACCTAGCAACCTAATTGAACATGAAATAAAAACAGTAAATTGGTAACATCTCATCTAATGATTATCCATGTTTTAAGTTACTTCTACCAAAATTTTGCAGATTACACTGAAAAAATAGATTTTTTTTTTCCATTTCACCATATTTAGTTTGGTGAATTGATACAATGTGGTGGAAATAAAAATAATGGGGCTTCCCTGGTGGTGCAGTGGTTGAGAGTCTGCCTGCCGATGCAGGGGACACGGGTTTGTGCCCTGGTCCGGGAAGATCCCACATGCCGTGGAGCGGCTAGGTCCGTGAGCCATGGCTGCTGAGCCTGCGCATCCGGAGCCTGTGCTCCGCAACGGGAGAGGCCACAACAGTGAGAGGCCCGTGTACCGCAAAAAAAAAAAAAAAAAAGTAATAATAATAATAATAATAATAATAATGGCTACAATTGAATTCAACCATAATGATGGCTTTCAAACCCTGTGACCATAACAGTGGGATAAACTCTTAAAATTCTCTTCAAAGTTCAAAAGGTTGACAGTCTTAAGTGTTCAATCTTCATTCATAATCCAGGTTCGTAAAAGCATGTGCCATTTCAGAATCAGAAGTCACCCAATAACCAAAACTTTAGAATAAATGGAAAGAATGATCAGGGTTATTTTTTGATAGGTTGTGCAAGTCACATGCATTTACCTCCTTTTGATTCCCTAGATAAATTTTATCCTTTGTTATTTCTTTTTCTTTTCTTTCTTTCCTTTTTTTTTTTTCTTTTGTACCAGCAGCAATGGGACTTCTGCCAGAACTGAACTCAGCCACTTCCCTGGGAATGTTGTCCAGTTGCTAATTTCACTACCGGAACTGTGTTCCCTCGCGTTCTGGCCTATTTCCATGCATGCCTCCACTGGAATAAAGGGTCTGACAGTTCTGTGGATAATGGTAAACATATGTAGCCAATGATGTGCAATTCTTTTAGAGCCAGAAAGCATTAGTAGGTATTTCAGTTGCTGGCAACAAAAAAATCAGTGTAAGGCACTTCAAACACCAGAACCCAAAGAAAACTACACATCAATGATTTTAATGCACAGCAAAGTTCTTCTTTCATTCTTTCTTTTTTAAATCATTGACTAATTAAAAATGAAAGACTATTATGACAGCCTAATTCCAAACTTTAAAACTACAGGGGAAAAGGTTGGGTTTAGGGAGAAAGAGAACATTACAACTTGTTTATTTTGGATACTATTTCAATTTCAAGTTAGGCCTTTTGATTCTTTAAGTGTACAAGAGAACTATGACTTTCCCCAATACACAAGGGAAAAATTACATATTGTGATGTCATTGCCTTGTGGATTTCTCATACCACCAAACACATTAGTCACACTGTCAATGTCTAGGAGATAGAAAAGAAAAAGGCAAAAAACATATTATATGAGTCTCATATTATATGAGTCTCATATTATATGAGTCTCATCATATGAGACTCAGTAATGATTTCTCTTTGGAAGCATTTCTTCAAAATTGTTTCCCAAATTCCAGTGGAATCTAAGAGAGCTATTAAAAAATATGTAACAACATTTCCAACAGGTCAATTTGTAGTACTATATTACCAGCTTAATAAAAACATTAGCATGTAATGATAAATAAGAATACAATGAAGGATACTTTGGATAGTGTCTTATTGGCTGTATAACTTTGACCCAGTTAACGGTTTTATTATTCTATATTGTGTGTTGATGATTGCAGGGAGACATTTTTATCCAAATATACTGAGAAGTGATAATCCTCCAGGGTTCTTGTCTACGGTGTTAAACTGATAGAGGTGTCCCCAGGCTCCCGACTGTTTGCTCTTGCCAGTCAGCATTGCAGCTGCCTCCTCGTTTGCCTGGAAAACCATCTGCCATCCCTTACTCGCTGCTTTGTTTCCTGCCCTCTGGCTGACTAGAATTCCTTCCAATATAATGGAGGACGTGCCTGATTGAATGTCTTTAAGATATAGTAGAATCGTTCAATGCTAAGTAGGAGCTTCTCTACCTAAACTCAGAGCAAATGACCCAGAATTGGTTCCAAAGAGAGGAACCAATTGCAGAGACCCAATGTAGAGAAAATCAGAGATACTGATTAGACCAAGAAGAATTCTACTTGACTGCATTTGAATCCAATATCAAGGTATTCAGTTGGCTCAATTCCCCAGAGGCTGTCTAATGAATTGTAAAGAGAGAGACGGACACACACGTATTCAAACCTCTTGATACAATAATGTAAGTGAGCCAAAGCAAGTAGGACCATTTGAAGTCCTTTCAAATCAGTTAGTTACTCTGGGTGCACGAGCACTTGGACCATTTCTCAATTGTCCACTGTTTACTTAGATGCGGGTTTCTCAGTCTTGGTATTATTGACATCCAGGGCTAGATAATTCTTTATTGTTGGGGGAGAATGGCTGTCCTGTGCATCACAGGATGTTTAGCAGCATCCCTGGCCTCTTCCCACTAGATGACAGTAGTGCCTCCACCTGACTTGTAACAACCAAAAATATCTCCAGACATTGTTATTTGTCCCTGGAACAAGGGGAGCAAAACTGGCCCTGGCTGAGAACATCTGAGTTAGACAAATCTGTGCGTGGAGTTTTTGAGATGAGTGCCCAGACACTGGCCTTTAGCTTAAGCAAGAGTGTTCCAAGCCATGGGGCTGGTGTTCAGAATGCTTGACCGTTGGGAAAAGAGACAGGAGTTGTGAGCTGTATAAATGGGGCCACCTACAAAACAAACAAGCAAACACACACTCCACAAACTGTTTCACTTGCCCTTTGTGACCCCCATGAAAATGAATAGCTTGCCTCAGAGTGGAAACATTCTGATCATAATGAGCCCATGAATTTAATTATTACACACTACATCTCTGTAGAGCTATAGGTACACTCTTACATACAGGTATAGGTAAACAGAGGCAAATAGTTCCCAAAACACTTTTCTCAGACAGACCCTTAAGCAATTCTCTCAACTACCTGTAAGGTAAAATGGTCAAGGGTTCTGGTTACTCTCACTTCATGGTTGAGGAAACTAAATTTCAGAGAGTTGACGTGATTTTTTCTAGATTATACAAGAAGTGTTCGTATCAAATCCAGGGTTTCTGTTGCTCAGACTTCTTTTAAAAACAAAGGTTAAATAGTGACAGGTGGCATATGCTTATACCATAAAAATATCTAGTTATGCATCCCATAAACGGAGAAAGATTAAGTGTCTCCTTCCCTGTGATACAGGGAGAAATTCCAGTACATGTTGGCTAAGACGACCTCTGAATTGGGGGCTCCATGGCGTTCATATTGGATATTTATCAGTGGGGCTACAGCAGCCCGTTCGCACCAGGAATAAATAAAATAATCTTTAATTCTCTCTCCTTTAACATCCAGAATTTGGATCTAGTTCGAAGGAAAGGAATGATTTTCTCAACTGTGACAATGCTTTAAACAACTTCTTGAACTCATTTAGCTGCCACTGCCACTGATCCTATTGTTTTGTTTTTTACATCATCAGATTTTGATCAAAGGGGTCACAAAAATTAGAAATATAAAGAGCAGAGCATGCTGTGCGTCAGCTGCCAGTAGAGAACAGATTAAACAAACGCCAGGGTTTATCACAGGCCTGGGACTACCCAAGCCAGCAGTTTCGAATACAGCAAACCCTTAAATAATTTCAAATCCTTTTTCTTATTATCCTTTACAAAAATAAAGCTGGATACATACTAGATTCATAAGCATTCTCTGAGACACAGACAATCAAGGGAAGAACCCATATCATGCCAGATCAAATGCTGTTTCTCAAAATTAAATGTACAATAAATATAAACAACAAATAAGGAATGAACTTTTTCAAGAGTTCTGAAAGGATTCTGCTTGTGTCACACTCTACCTTGATAATTAAGCAGTGTCATGTCATCTCGTGTGTAAAGGTTTTTAAAACAATTTTTGTACAACTAATACATGTTCCTTTTTCCTTTTGAAAACATGATACAGAGAAGAAGCTAGAAACCATCAATAATCTTCACCTATAATATATACTGCTAATGTGGGGATATTTTATTCTGGCATTTTCACTGTGTATTACCATATATAGTTAATTTGAAAATCATGTACTATCTGATATATACAAAAAACGTATAAGCCACGAGGCACAGTTATAAAATGACACCCCTGAGTTACAACTCAAACTAGGAACTAGCACATTATCAGTAACTTGCACCTTCCCTTGGGTTCCTCCTCTACAGTCTCCCTGCTTTGCTCTCTAGTCCCAACCCAGAGGCAACCTCTATTCCAGGGATTCTCATTTGGGGGCAGCTTTATCTCCTGTGGGACATTCCACAATGTCTGGACACATTTTTGGTGGTCACAACTGGGATGGAGGTTGCAACTGGCCTCTAGTGGATAGGGACCAGGGATGCTGCTAAACATCCAATAATGCATAGGACAGTCTCCCGCCACCAAGGGTTATCTGCTTCCATTGCCAGTAGTGCCAAGGTTGAGAAACTCTCTTCTATTCTGTGTGTTTGACTTATCGTGACTGTGCTTAAAACAATAGTTTCATCATACATATGATCTCCTAGATAATATGTAATTTCCTTTTGCTGGTTTTGGAATTCTATAAAAATATTATCATCCTGCATGCAGTATTCTGTGACCTCCTTTTTTTCTCAATAGTTTGTTTTAGTAGTCATTTATCATTCTGTCCATTTATTTTTACCGGTGTATATTATTTCATTGTGTGAATATACCCCAGTGTAATTTTTATTCCATTGTCAATGAATATTTTGTTTGTTTACTGTTCTTTTTGTTGTTCTGGGTTTTTTTTTTTTTTGCTAATACGAACAATGCTTCTAAGAACATTTTGTACAAGTCTACTAGTGCACATATGCAAGAATTTCTGTGAAGTGTACATATAGAATTAAAATTGCTAGGTTGTAGGGGATGTGAGCCTTAAGTTTAAAAGATAATGCGAATTTCAGTATGACTGTACCAATTTGTATTCTTACCATCAACATGTAAGATTTTGCCTTGATCTACCTTTTCTCCAATTTCGGTATCTTGGCTAACTTTGGCCAATCTAGTGAGTATAAAAGATAAATCAATGTGGTCTTAATTTGCATCTCCTGAATTACTAGCAAGATTGAGCATTTTTATGTGTTTATTCACCGTTTGTGTTTCTTTTTCTCTGAGGATCTTGCTTTTCTCTGAAGTTTGTTAGTGTTCTCAATCTTGTTTGTTAGATGAAAAAGCCTTCCCCATCAGTTTGTGACATTTCCTTTATTACCTAATATGTCTTCTACATACTAGAGTCTGTTTTAAAGTTATCCATTCCGTCTCATTGATCTGTCAATTCTTTGCCAATACCATGTGGTTTTAATCACCAGAGTTCCATGTTACATTTTATTCTGTGGTAGTGTGAGTCTGACTTCAATATTTCCTTTGTTCTAGATTTTATAAGCCATTCTCATACCTCCACTTTTATGAGCTAGTTCAGTGTTAGAATCATTTCAATAAGCTAAAATTTAAAAAATAAATTTTGATTAGTAAATGAGTAATTTATCTTTAATATTTAGTGTCATTCAGAAACATGACATTTCTTTCTCTTCTTGCATATCTTTTGAATTACTGTTATGGTTTACTTCAGAAAAGTTACTTCTGTGGCTCACTTCAAACAAAAGTCACACTTTCTTGTTAGTATTTTGTCTAGTTATTTTATGTTTTAGGTTTTACTATTGTGACTGGAATTCTCTAACTGGCTATTGTTTATATAAAGAAAAGTTATTTTGGATATTTATCTTGAACTTCATCATCATGCTGAAGTGTCTTTCTTATTTTAAGAATTTTTAGTTGTGTCTTTTTAGTTCTGAAAGAATCTCACATCCACATAATAATTTTTCTCTTCTCTTTAGGCATGCGTGATGTTTCTCTGTATCGTCTTACTTTGTTAACCAAAACCTGAAAACCAGTTGTACTAATAGTAATAGTGAGCAGGATCTTATCTGTTTGGAGATTCTCGGAGTGTGACTTTGGAGGCACACTACTACTTCACCATTAAGTATGGCTGTAGGTTTAATACAGTTAATTTTTCTCATGCTGATATTTCTAGCTCAGTCCTAGTTGTCTAATTAGGAATGTATGCAGAACATGATTACTTTTTCAACATAAATGATACTGATGAATTTCAGAAAGTTAAATGTCTCAACAACTCTACCATGGGTCAAGTAAGAGAATATTTAAGATGCCATGTGGCAAAAGCAAATATGTATATTTTCAACCATTATAAAGACACGTGGATTGCTCTGGAAACTACTTGCAGTGCTTGCATCCTCCACTTTTCTAGCTTAGCTCTAACATGTCCTCATGACTTTTCAATATTGACTTTGGCTAGCCAACACCCGCTTCTTCTTCTTCCAATCCTACCTCTCGGTTCCTTGACTGTATTTGCTGTTGTCCAGGACTAATCCTGCATACTCATGGTTTCAGAAATCCTCATCTAGAAGCAGCATGGTGCAATAGTTCAAAACAACTCAAAGAGAGATCAAAAACTGAGAAACATTATTTCTATAACATTGTTCCAATTTGAAGTGCTCAATCTACCTGGTTCGGTTAATCTACCATTTACTACCATTTTAGAAAATAAAATAAACTCAGGTTTTCCTGTTGTGCCCTTTTATATCATTATTATTACATGATACAATAAATTAATAGTATTTATTATATGTAAGGTTATTATATATAATACTCTGCTTGTACGTCTTGGTTAAGTCTCATTCCATGCAACAATCTTATACCTATCAGAAACTGAATTACAGAAAAAAAATTGCTCATATTATGTTAGATACATTTAGTGAGTTGCTAATATCTGTCTTGTGATCATTCCTCTTCATTTAAGGAGTCATTATTTTTAGACAAGCAATAATTTTCCTTGCAACATTCTTACTACATAAAGTCTCATTTTCTATGTCTAATGGGTCTCTAACTTTCTTCCTTAAATGAGAGAAGAAATTTTCAGCCTAGAAATTTACTGTTATCTGATGCTAACTTTATTCAACTTTTTTCCCATTCTTAGAACTCAGCCTTTGTTTGTTCATCCATTTAAAATTTCTAACAGCCTCAGACCATGAACTAGATGTTCAAAAATGACATTTTCGTTTTGCATTTTAGCAAGTGACATTTAAAAGAAAATTTCCCCTTGTTTACAATCTTCTACCCACCCCCAACAAAAATTCTTACCATCTATGCTCATTTCTTGTCTCTCTCTCCCTCTGTCTCTCTCTGTCTCTGTCTCTGTCTCTGTCTCTGTCTCTCTGTCTCTCACACACACACACACACCTGCATGTGCACAACTAAATGCTGTCAAGTCTTGTTGATCAGTGATTCCAAGTTGCTGAGAGGGCGGTTAGGGGGATGGCACATAGCAGCGTAAGGAAGGTTTTGGGGTAGGATGGCTGATTGCAAATCCTGGCTCCTACACTTACGGTGTTTCTTTCACTCTTTCATTTTTGTAAAATATTTATAAATGGGGCCTTGATTTTATATTATAATAACAGTCCCTTCCAATAATTTTTGTGAGGATTAAGTGGAATTATGTAGAATACTCAAAACATTGATCAGTGTGGCAAATGCTTAAGTGTGGTTTGTTTGTGTTATAACTTCATACTAAACAAATTGGCTTTGAAGAAAAGGAGGGCAAGGATAATTTCATCCTTCAAATGTCTTTAAGGCAAGTGCAAGAGACTGAAACATTATCAAGCGTATATGCTAACTGTGCCAGAAATAAAGTGTTAACAGAAACAATCTTTTGAAACCGTGATTGCAAACGGTTACATATGCCTGTGCCCAGTAAAACAGGCAGCAGGTACGGAAAGAGACACAGTGTACTGAATAAACGCCTAGGAGCGAAGTTGGTAGGTGACAGGATAAACGGAAATGTAACCTTCCAGTCCTTCTCCAAAGTGGTCATGCTACTTTACGTCTCCACCAGCCGCAGATGGGAGTTCTGGTTATACAATACCCTCAGCAATATTTGGTTTTGCCAGTCTTTTAAAAATATTTTAACCATTCTCATGAGCATGAAGTGGTACTTATTAAAGGAATTAAAATTGTAATTAAATCTTTAAAACGCCGAACTCAGACGGTTTCACTGGTAAACTACCAAGCACAGGAGGAACGCTTACAGGTTTAGGGAAATGGAGGGTGGGAGGACACGTTCTGGGGCGGCGTGGGATCCAAGAGTCTGTTGCTCAAGGATTTCCCCCACACTCTCTCCCTCACTCCCAGGCCAGAGATTCCTGGCTCCACTGATTCCTGAGAATTGGACTTTGGTCCATTGGCGGGGTGGTGATGGGGGCTGGGGGAGGGTGTTAATTAGTTACAATTAGGCTCCCCGCTGGGAGCTTAGGACCCAGTTTTCTTGGATGAGCTACTTAGTCCTTCCTCATCCTTCAGCTTTTCCAGCTTTCTAAATGTTGTTGCCGCCATCTCACCTCCTGTTTTCCCGTCTGTCTGAATTTGTCTTTAAAAGAAATCGCTTTCACTGGTGTTTTCACTGGGGCTGAGGGAAGGAGTGAAGTTAGATGGTGGTCCCGCAACGTTTTCTGCGGCCTCTCTCCAGTTCGTCTCCGTGGAGGGATTCTGATCTCTGGTGAGATGGGGCGGTGGTGGAGCACAGGGGCTTTGACTCCGGAGGCCCTGGAGGAAGAATGGGTTGGATTCGTCACTGACCACTTGTTAGGGATTTGGGGTGAGTTACTTTTCTCGCCTACTGCATGTAGTTTGGAGGATTAAGTAACACATGTATCACACCCAGAACAGCGTCTGGAACGTAGTGAGGTTTTCATAGATATGAGACGTCACCACTTACTACTCGTAGGAGGGCGTGAGAAGGTGAGTTTCCTTTGGAGGGTAAACGGGTAGTGGTGAATGCCACCCAAGGGTGTTTTTAAAAACTGTTTGCAGGTTTGTGTATGCGAATATATATTGCAACTTTTGCTTATTATTTCTATTTGTGTTTTTTTGATCCAAGTTTATCTTTGTGTCATATATAAGATTCAGCAAACAGTATCACAAGACTTGCTTATTAATTCTGTTTGTGCTTATTTCATCCAGGTTTAAGTTGGTCTTTATACCACTCCTAAGTAAATATTTAGCAAACTATTTAATGGTCTAAAAAAATATTTCAAGGGGCTTGTTTAGCTTGAAGAGAACATAGTGCTACTGATTTGCTTACTTTAGCACAGCGATCGTACAGAAACAGATAAATGAAATTTTTATTCACTAAAACGGAGACAGCAGTAAATATCGGTTAGTGTCAACAGGGAGAAATTCTTTAAACCATTTTTTCAGTAATAGAAAACAGCTTTCTTTTATTTGTTAATTAGTGACATGGTAATTATATTCCTACAGTGTAACAGGCAGTGTACTCGCATGCATACATAATTTGAGGTGAATTTACATAACTCCTAAATATCTTAAAATAGGAGAAAGTATTAACACATTTACTAATTAAACTTCTATTTATTTAGTGTTTTGAACTAACTGCCTATTTTAGGTAGCTATGGCAAATGTCACCTCTTACTGTATGTGTGAGCGTGTGTGTGTTGGGCGAGGGGCTCAGCAAGTAGGATGTAGTGTGGCATGGACTAAAGTGAGCTGCCAGGTGAGAGGGATAGGGGTGGTTGGAGAGGAACTGGGCAGCATTACCCTTGGGTTCAGGTAGAGGAAGAAGAGGTCAAGGGTCAAGAACCACATGTCAGCAGGTGAGTAGCCAGGTCTGAGCAAGAAATGTACAAGAACCATTAAGCTGAAAGTAGGCTTAAAGGACTGACAAAGAGAGGGAAACTGGGAACCATGTGGGGGCAAGGAGGGCAAAAGCGTGCTCAGCTCTGTTCAGATGTGTTCTCAATTCCAGTGGCCTGGCTCTACGCTTGTTCTTCTGCCCATCTGGAAAGGGTAGCATGGCATCTAGTAGCAGAAACCTGATGTCACCCATATTGCCACATATAGTTATGTGTTCTTTTGGGTGATGGTCATTCACGTGTGGCCATGAGAGGAAACAAGGAGAGGGTCAGGAAAACAAAATGTATTATACTCACAGGCCCTAGAGACAGGAGGCAGGCCAGACAGCAGCACATGTGGAAGCACCAGTGTCGTCAGGAGGTTACATGGACCGAGGTGAGGGGAGTTTCTTTGAGAAGGACAAGGCAATCAGTTTAGGATTGGCTAGTTCGAATTATTTTGGCAGACCCTAAGCGATGGGCATGGTCCCTGGTTGCCTGGCACCTAACCCTGGGATGATAAAGGCAGAGGAATATTGCCTCCAAGGGTGCTTGGGCCACATAAAGGAGGTGCAGCTCTGGATTGGTTAGTTTGTATGTGAAGTGCGCGCTCCCAGCTGGGCGCTTAGCTATTTCTAAGAATTGAGGCTAGCCCCAGAAGGGAAGTCTCTCCCCAGCCAGGTTTTTCAGGTGTCAAAACATCATAATATACAAAAAATAAAAATATAAACAATACATGTGTTAACTCGCTAATTAACACAGGATTATTCCCTTGCAAGAGAATTACATGAATAAATGTAGTGATTGTCACCCTCAACTAAAGAAATTAACTCCTGTTCTATAAAGAGTTAGGGCATCTATATAGTCATAAAAGGCACAGCTGGTTCCAAACTTGCTTATATATCACCTCATTTTATCACTGTTTACTCATGTGTAAAATGGACTGATGACCATAAAATGTTATAAGATTACTTTCTTAGGAGATTTGGTCATTACCGTTTTTGTAAGTTTCAAGCTGGTGTTTCCTGCCTCACCTCTCTAGAGATTATAGGGGGCTTTATATGTTCATCCTTTACTAAATTTTTTTTTCAAAACTCAAAATACTCCAGTCTTATAAAGTGTGGGGTTTTTTTCCTAAAGAAAAATAAATTGGCTGGGAAACAAATTAACTCTATAATAGATAAGTTCTATTTTTATAAATATTTGTACCCCAGAGCTACTCTTACATTCTATATGTGCAACTTGGATTTGACTTTCAGTAAAACTTTACCAAAACTAAGAAAGCATATGAACACAATCCCTAGATGATGAGTCTGCACCCGGAGCCCAAGGTGCAGATGGGGTAGGATTGCTGGAGTTCCCTTAGACAGACAGTCTGTGACTGGGCTCCACAGTTAAGAACACACAGCTAGCCAAGTGCATGCAACAAATCCCTAGTGTGATTAAAGCAAAGTAGAGGTGACAAATTCAGTTTGAATCTCATTAGGTTTTTGTTTTTTGTTTTTTCTGGTTGTATCCCTTTTAGCAAAGTACGTAAAAACCCTTTGGTGTCCATGAAATGTCTTTTGTTTTCCACATCCTGTGACCATTCACCAACTCTTTTCTCCAAAACTCAGTGTTTCAAATGTTGAAAAGGTTAACATTCAAGTGATGAAATCCATGGCATATCTCTCAGTACTCAATGAACTACTTTTAGTATAATCAAATGCAGGGACCCCAGTCGTTCCATAATCCTTTCCCCCAGATTCTGGCTCTGCCAACCTCTGCCCAACTGACTCTCCTAGGGAGAAAACATCACAGCTAGTACTCCTGAACATGATTGCATTTATTAATAGAAATTAAAAGTAACTGCCATTTCTTGAGGGCCCATGATGTGCCTGGAGTTTTATTTTCATCATCTCTCCCTCTCCCAATAACCCTATCAGGTAGGTAACAAGAATGTTAATTACATTCATCACCCTTTTAGCAAGCACCGTACTAAAACTTCTAAATACACAATCCCAATATAACCTCACAAGGAGCTCATGAATTATTGTCTCCATTATACTAATGTTGAAACTGAAGTTTGGAGAGGTTAAGTAACTTGCCCATGGTCACAGCTTGTGGTCTAGCACAGCCAGGACTCGAATCCAGAGCAGTTGACTCAAGGCCTCAGTTGTTTCCAAGATAGCATTCTGGGTCATCTGGATCTGTCCTCCCATGAATAGGTAGAGCCACAGATCAGAGTTCCCAGCTAGAGCCTAAATACCACACACAAACACACACAAATACACACACACACTATGCATGTGTGCTCTTAAACCTACTTCTAAAATAGAGGTTGTCCCTGTAGAAGCCAGTGCTTCCACACTTTTGAGGGTGGGCAACATCCCTTCCAGCTCCAGCTGAAGCCAATGCCATCCTCTTCTCCAACAGTGCTTCTACTGTTTCCTTTGGAAGGAAATCCAACAGGTTGGCCACCAGATGCCGGGTTGTGCCTGGAGCCATGTGAAAGGTTTTACACATTAAAAGCAAACCTAGCAAACCTAGTTTTTGACAGCTTTGTGGAGTGTGAAAAAAATCATATTTCTCTGGCACCGTTTTATGAGTTTTTGTCTTCAGCAAGAGGGAAGCTTTGCCTTTGAAAATGGTAAAAGGGTCATGCAAATGACCTCAGCACTGGCAGCCTGATTGGAGATCCAACAAATTCTGAAACTGAAAAATTTCACCAAAATCCTCCAATTTTCAGTGCAACTGCAGAATAGCTTTCCTTTGCATCCAGGGACCCTACCCCCAACCCCTTTGCTCTATCACCTGCAGCTGACAGGGCCCAGAAAGCCCAAGTCCAGAGATCTCCATCAAATGCTGCTGAAAAGAGTAACTGACCATGATTAATTACCACACAGGGCAGGGTATTTGCAAAGATTCTTCCAGGAGGCACATTTGTACAAGAAGATTATTTGGCTGGACTGAAAACATAAACGTAAGAGCCTGGTGGAGGCTCATGAGAAAGAAACCCTCTCTACAAATCTACTGTCACGGAGCTAACAAGAGGATGGGAAGACCGAAAATCTAACCCTTGAGGTATCCAGTCTCTTCCCATCATTTCAAACAGGCAGTTCACCACACAGCTAACCTAGCGTGAGCCTCGGGGCCCTGCCCTGCACATCACTGGGGAGAGTCCTGCCACGCGATCGCATGATTGTGTCTTTATCAGCCCTTTGCAATTTTAAAATTTGTTGCATGTCCTCATGTGGTCTTTCCTCTACGTGTGCACAAGTCTGTGTCTTAATCTCCTCTTACAAGGAGACGCCAGTCATATCAGGTGAGAGCCCACCAAATGACCTCGTTTTACCTTCATTACCTCTGAAAGGCCCTATCTCTAAATGCAGTCACATTCTGAGGTGCTCAGGGTTAGGACTTCAACATATGAAATCTGGGGGGAGACAGTTCAGCCCGTAACCCACCACCCTCTTGTTTGCCATAAATCACGTAGTTCTCACATGCAGATACGTTCATCCCAGCCCAAAAGTCTTAACCCATTCACGAATCAACTCTAAGTCCCCAATTCTCATTTGTCTCGTCACTATCACTTCAGTTTTGCCTTTTGGGTTGTTGAAATTCTGGGCAAAAGGCTTTATTACTCCTAGCACCCAGACACCTAAGCCTGGAGCTGCCCTTAGCTGTTGGCATAACATAGGAAGAGGTGGGCTCAGACGCTGGGCAGTTAAAAGAACAGCTCACTGTTGAACAGTTCAACTCAACATTTGAAGTTGACACGATTATATTTTCCTCTAAGAATTTAATTGGCCTGGTGTATGACTCTATGCCAGCCCCAGAAGGCTGATTTCATAAGCTGGGTCATTACTTAGCCCTTTCCCTACATCAGCAGGAATTTTAGACATGCCGATTCATTTTCCACCAGAGGATCTCCACATGCCCAAGGACCCTGAGGGTCCTTCATGTTTATCCAGCTTAGTTTCTACTTCCAACATTGCTACTTTTAATGTCCAACACCCCAAACACACAAACTACCCCCAAAAGAGACTTACTGGTGAGGCAATTAAAATGGCAAATCTCACTTTGAGTTGGCTGGATGAGTCGCCGAAAAGTGGCGGGGTGGAGATCCTGATGTTTCCATATTTCTGTATTTTATCTCCCGTAGGAGAGACCTGAGGGGTGTGTGTGTGTGTGTCCGTGTGTGTGTGGCAGCAAATGGATATGGTAAGAGAATAGAAAATTGTGAGGGGGTAGAATAAAGGCAGAAAAATAAGACTTAACTCTAGGATTTGTAGGTGACGGTGAAGGCTACAAACACATATTTATACACACACACACATATACACAATTGCTGCTGCAAGGCAAAAAAAACGCAAACAAACAAAACCCCAAATCCTTCACTTTAAGTGTCATAGACCCACGATGACTGGCGAATCCTAAGGAATAAAATTGGAACCCAGGGTTGCTGTTAGGCTATTTTTCTTCTTTAGGTACATAGTGAGTACTAGGGCCTTATTAGTCTGCTCATTCATTCAACAAACATGTACTGAGCAACAGTCACAGTGTCAAGAACCTTCCTAAGTGCCGGGGATTCAAAATGAGCAACAATGTAAGGTGGCTACAACAATGTAACAGGCTCCGTCGCCAGCCACTCACCTCCTGCTGTGTGACCCCGTCTGCAGGCCGGGGCTTGGGGACCCCTGGTTCAGGGTACGGGAAGGACAGAGGGCACCCTGGCCGGGGGGTGGAATCAGGAAAATGGGGTGACCTAGTGCTGGATGCTGGAGCGGGGATTCTGGAGAGAACAGCCAAGGGGATGGTCCTAATGTAGGGAGGCTATGTTCAAAGATGCCAAGTGATAGAACGGAAGTTAGGGAAGAAGCAACTCAAGCTTATAGAGTGGAAGTTGAGTACAGCATACAGAGGAACCTGGACTCACATTCCTTCGAGGTTTAAGGTGTCCCTTTCATTTTTGTCATTTTTCTAAAGGGAATGAAAAGCCTTTGGGTTAACCTAAGAATGGTTCACCCTAAATATAAGATCAGTAGCCACAAACAACTTGGGGACTATTTCTGACAGAAATGCATTTGAAAGGAAATTCTTCCGGGAAATTTATATTTTGGATGTGGCTTATTTCACCAACTGGAGGTGAATAAACTTGGATACAGACTGTGTCTATATCTGTTTATGCTTAGAAAACAATTTACAGTGCTGACGCCAGCTACAGTCAGCAGTCTGCAATCTTTTATCCCATCTAGGTAATTTAGGTAATGTGTAGAGTAGGTGCATAGGAAATACAGACTAGGGAGGGCCCCCAAAGCAGGATACGGCACCAAGGGTATTCGTGGCTGCCCCTCACACCAGCGCATATGTTTAGTGTCCTGTATCCAGCATCACTTCAGCAGCAGAGTTCTGGGTAGTCCGGTGTGATGAGTAGTCTAGATTTTGGAGTATGGGCTGAAAAGAGTTCCATAAGGCCACCCAAAGCCTAGCACATGGTCTAGCTGGGACTTAATAAATGAGTGAATGAATGAATTCCAGGTACTAATTGAGTTTAGATCATTAAAGCATTTTAATACTAGATCACTCTAGATGTATAATACTGAAAGAAAATTTTTTTTAAAAAACCATGGCCATATTGTTTACATAAGCTCCTTCTTCGTCTCATGATTTATGCAAAAAAGTGTTTCTTGGTGCTTAAATCTATAAAACCAAAACCTTGGAATAAAATTGATGTTGAATTTAATCTAATTTGGCAATGACTAATTGAAAAGGAACAACTAAATGAAAAAAAGAGTTCCATGTGTTTCATTAAATGATGCATGTCTAATAAATGTTCATTTTTACGTTTATAAAACATTGAGTGTATATTAACGTTGCTTTTGATCAGCCATGTGCTAATTATAATAATAATCCAATATAGAATACATGGTTTAATATTTAGAGCCTTATGTCATATAATAAAAAAATATTTAAATTTATATACACATTTTTGTTGCAAAGAAATATCGGATCCTCAACAGAAGACACTTAATCCTGAAAATATACTCCAGTAGGATGGGATTCTACAGGGGAAGTAGGATGGAAATACAGGTCAAAGGAGGGGGAAAGAAACAATGTAAAATTTCCAACTTGTTTGTGTATTTTTTACAACTTTTTTGAGGTATAATTTGCATATCGTAAAATGTACCGCTTGTAACAGTGCAACTGCACGGTTTTTAGTAAATGTATACAGTAGTGCAGCATTCCCACATTCCCACTTGGGACCATCTCCATTATCCCAGAAATACCCTTGAGCCCACTGGCAGTCAATCTGCATATTCTAAAAATAGAAAACAATGGGTATCAAATAGCTATGTTATTTAGATTTCACTGAAAACATTTAAAAGAGTGAAAATGTTGATATTTACAGTGCACTGGAGATTGTATCTGATGTATCTATATAAAACTATAATAAACATTTTCAGATATCAACCTAAGAATAAGAGAAGGGAGCTCCTAGCTAATAAAAAAATGTAAGGGTTACCCAAGCACAAATGACTGAAAACCAATAGCCTACCTCTTATCATTGATCATTAATTATATAATAGTTTACTCTGTAGTGTTTTCTTTCTATTTTATTTGATAAAATAGGGAAAAGTCTGGTCAATTCTGTACTTGTTTGGTTGGTTGATTGAAGTAGTTTATGATATTACTGACTTTGATCCAAACCGGGCGGTTCAAAATGCCTTTTTCTTTCAAAAAAGATGCTGTACCCTAGTCTGTATCACGGGAAGAGCAATAAAATACTTCTTCCTCATTTAGAATGACACAGGACAGATTTTCAAAGTCAGAAGACAATGTAATTATATTCTTGGATAACAGCTAATGTCATGTTTATGCTCTGAATCTTTGGCAATATTTCTGTTGACCTAGGCCCCCTGGGATTCTCTTGGGCTTTCTTTTTTTTTTGTCCCTTCATTTTTCTTTTGATCTGGTTATTCTGGTGGTAACAATTTTCATTCGATAAAACTCTTAGACCTTACTGCCACGAGGTAAACAATATACATTTACATTTTGTAGATGCAGTAAGGCTCCAAATCTCATTTTTAAATTAAGTTCCATAAAAATGTTTTGTATATATGTATGTACACACACACATACATATATTCTCATGGATATATATGTATGTCTAAAAAATAGATTTTAAAGGATAATCTTGGACTCCATCCTCACATATAACCTTCTCTAAGACCATGAAAGGATACACAATTTTTAAAAAAAATCAGGAATAAAACTTGCTTCTGATGCATAAAAATAAAAGGTGGGTTTGTTTTATTTCTCATTGACTTGCATACTCCATATTCTTAATAAAAAAAATAGAAAAGCCCCTCAATTACTAGAGATTAAACTGTAAGGGTCTACATCAGCATGATAAAGGTTTCTAACTGTGATTAAGGTTCCAATCTCATGACATGTGGAATAACCTATGTAATTATATTCCCCTTAGTGCTACAGAAAAGTCCAAGTGACTGTAATACATGCTAACTTAATCTTAGCCACAGAAAATGTGTTTCTAATTTTCAAATTCGGCAATTTTTCAATAAAAGTTGTTGCACTTCGTCTGATCTATTCTCAAAATACGGAAGTGCTTGAAGCCCGACCACCTGCAATAACAGATTACTGCTCTCTAAAATATTACCATACACCTACAATGTGGACGCACAAAGCTTTGCTAAAAAAGATCTTTGTTGTTTTTTCTAAAAGAAAGAAGTGATCCCAAAGTAAAGCTGGTTTTCAGCAGCCTCTCTGCTCCAAATGTGACTGGCATCAAAGTCTAATGAAAACCTGTTTGCGGACACTGGACCCATTCCAAGGTACACCATTGGCATATTCTAGACCCCTTGGGACATGACTCATATAAAAAACACAGGGCTGTCATCGGACGGCTGGTGGCTCAAATAAATCAAATTTACTTTCAAAACTGAGGCATACCAAAATTTTATTAGGTGAAACTTGGGCATTTCTTATAGCCAACTTGCACATATATTTTTTTTATTACTTACAGCAGTTAAAAGGTATGCTACCAATCATATGCAAAACAAGAAAAGATTGCAGAGTACATTTTTTACTGGGTGGTAATAGGAACTACCTTTTTTTTTTTTTTTTAAGAAAAAGAGCAATTCCAAATAATAAGTTAATAATAGGTGGCCTCAAAGAATTCAGCTCAGTGTTTACGTAATTCATAAGCCCTCTGGTGCATGTTTCTCCATTGCACCTCTATTTAGCAGACCCCATCACTAGTCTTAAAAACTGACTTTTGCCCCAAAGTGATTTCTTGCTCACTAAAACTATCAACTGTACCACACTTCATGGGATGATGACAGATAGTGTTTATAATGTGCATTTATGAGAAACAGACATGAACATACTCAAGTTCTTGATGATCTAAAAGGGATTAAACTTTAAGCTTCAAAGACCTACTACTGCTTATACTCTAACCCGCACACTAAGTCAGTTTCAAATTCCGGATTAGGAAAGTTCAGTCTTCTGTTAAATATTAGAAATTTCTCTATTTTTAAGTCTAATATGTTAGACCTTTTAAATATGTTGATCGGTCATCAAAGGCATAGCAGAAAACGGGCCCTTGCCCAGTGAATAGCATATTTGCAAATTAATATTCACTTTTTAAGGCCACGTCTGTCACATTTCAAAAGTGGTGGCAGCTTATTTTCCTTCAGTGGCAAATCCTTCAACAGTCTTACGTGGTGAGGCATGTACTATTGTGTATATGTTTTAGTACACACACAAATCTTACCGGATGGTACATAGATTTCAGTTGTCTTTGTCAATAGAATATTTTTTCATATTGTAATTGGCCAGTCGTATCTCTTCTATTTTTTTGGTAAATTTTTTTTTTTTTTTTTTTTTTTGCGGTACGCGGGCCTCTCACTGTTGTGGCCTCTCCCGTTGCGGAGCACAGGCTCCGGACGCACAGGCTCAGCGGCCACGGCTCACGGGCCCCGCCGCTCCGCGGCATGTGGGATCTTCCCGGACCGGGGCACAAACCCACTTCCCCTGCATCGGCAGGCAGACTCCCAACCACTGTGCCACCAGGGAAGCCCCGTATCGCTTTTAACTGTTGCCTGCTTATGGTCTTTAGCTCATGTTTGGTTTTTTCTGTTGGTGTGTTTGTCTGACCTTACTGATTGGTAATTGCTCTTAGAATATTAACCCTTTGTCAAAGATGTGGCAAATCTTTTTCCCAGTTTCATAATCTGCCTTTAATTTTGTCTTTTTTTTTTCCCTAAACAAAATTTTAAAATAAATGATAAAGTCAAAGCTAGTAATCTGTTCAGAGGGAGAAGACTATTCAGGTTGAGGGAGAAAAAGGAAACAAACACAGGCAGCCGGGAGTGAGGCCAGTTCCTGCACGGCTGCTCTCAGCCACTGCTGTCTTCTCTTCCCATCACAGTTCTGTCCTTCCAAAACCCTGAATTGAGCTCACTCCCGTAAAATACGCGGTACTGCGTCATTTGGCATGGATGGACTTACTGTCCTGTATTGCTCCTAGGATAATTCTTGTAATCATTCATGAATTCTCAACCAGATTGTAAACAATTTGAGGACAGAAACACTTTTCTATATTTCTTTCATAATTTTCATACTTCTAGCACCATGCTCTGCAGGTAATAAGCCTTGAACAATTACTTGTTCATTGATTACAGATGTGTTTCCTCCCTTGCATTCCATGGCCAAATGATTCCATTTTTCCTTTCTTGAATATTTTGTGGAGGCTAAGTTTATGTATGAAAATCACTGAGCCATTTTAAATGAAGTGATTTCTGTTCTGACAAATTACTAGTCAAAGTTCTATTCAGAGTAAGTGACTTCCTTAAGTGATGGGTAAATTCAGTCAAAATAGTTGAATCAGAGCCTTTGAGTTGACCCAGCTTGCTCTCAGTCAGTAAGAACACATACAAAGTTGGGTTTCCCTGGATGCCTCCACTGCTTGCCCAGTGAATTGTGGGGAATTCCTAGAATGATACTAAAATAGAGAAGCTATACTGGTGGTATAGCCGGTGGTCTTTCCTAGAATGATACTAAAATACAGAAGGTATACAAGAATATATGTGAAAGTATTTCTAGGAGATCTTTAAAAAATACGTATGATAATATAATTTTAATAGATTATTGGTTTAGTTTTGGGGTAAAAGCCATTCTTTAAGACCAGTGATGGGGCCTGCTAAATGGAGGTGCAATGGAGAAATTTGCACCATAGGGCTTGTGAATTACGAAAACACTGGGTTGCATTCTTTGACATCACCTATTACTAACTTATTTGAAGCTCCTTTAAAAAAAAAAGGTTCAGTTAAAGCCATTCAAGCTAAGCCCATAAAGGAATGCAATTTTTACCAACCTAATTGCCAAAGAATGATTAAAAATTATAACACTTGAGGTTGTTAAAGACTGAGAGGTGGAAACATTTGTTCACAGATCCTGGGAGGATAAATTGTATCGATTTTGGAAGGCACTTTGGCAATATGTATTAAAAGTCTTAAAATATATACTAATCTTTGACCCAGAAATTCTATTTGTAGGACATATTCTTAAGGGAATAATTATGGATGTGTTCAAAGGCTTAAAGATAAGAAGGATTACAGCATTGTTTAAGATAACAAAAACTTGGAAATGATGCAAAGATCCAATAACAGAAGATTAAATAATTAAAGTTTAAAATTAATAACTTATTAAATAATATTAGTGATATGGAAGTATGTCCTGTACACTAAGATACAGAGTAGGTTACAAACACTATATGGAATACATTTCATATTTTAGTAAGCGTATACAGAAAATAAATTAGAGATACATTAATATGTAACCAGTGTAATAGTAATTCTCTGGGTGCTGGGAATACAGGTTACTTTTATTGTAGTGTTTTTTTAATTAAAAAAATATATATACTATTTTTTGTTATTTAAAGAAGTCTGTTCATAAAACAAGCTGCAGAAAAGAGTTTGAGGCTAAAGTGGGTTGTACGTATTTAAGGGGGTTTTCTTAGCCTGCAGCACCAACGGTTGCTATGGGTCGCTTAGAAATTCTTCTGGATTTTCTAAAAATATGCATTTCCAACAGGGATTTATGATAATGTCCTTTTCTTTTCACCGTAGCTTCAGCAAGAGGCTAAATAATAATGTTATAGAGTTTAATAATGTTATAGAGTTCTGTTAATTTACTTTTTAAACCATCTTTTGCAATTTCTTTTTTAAAGGACTGCATTAAACTTGTTTCATCAAGGTGACAGCTAGCAGCTTAATTTTTTAAATTTCAAGTAATAGGTGTAAAAGTGAAACATTTAAAATACGTATAATTGCACAGAATTTTATCGGTGTTTATTGATAGATTTAAGAGACCTTTTCCTAAAATGTTCTTGTGTGTGGAGAGAAATGGGTTCAGGAAGAAATACGCTTCGTGCTCTTCCTGTATGACTTACCTCAGGGGAATTTAAGGGGCAGCACGAATCAAAATCTCCAAGTTCTAACCAGGCTTTGCTTCATGGCTTTAAAGACAACTCTTTCTTGACTGTCTTAACTAACGGAAGAAATAGTGGGGATGATCATACTCAATAAATAACCAAAAGCTTTTGATTATTGTCTTTGCAACAAATGATATAATTTTTCAACAAATATTATACCAAATATAATTGCCATTGATTATTGAAAGGATGAGTTTGGGAAACACATAGAAACATCTGAGGGAAGCTGGTTTAAATTTTAAACAATTGCAGAGGGAAACAAGATAGACTATGGATTTTAAAAGTTAGTTGTGCCATGTTTCTTTGCCAATTTGGCTCCAAATTCTATCTTGAAACATAAGGATATGATTAACTTGCAGAAATTATTTCTTCTGGAAAAGTGTAAGTTTATTCTCACCCATACTCTGAAAATGGAAACGTTTCCCAGACTGTTCCAGTGTGATGGTTTTTCTTTAGGTCGAATCAGACCTTTGGGCCAAAGCCCTTTATCAACCAGTCAACAGGAAAGCTTTTCTCAGTCATGAAAAATGATTTTTTTTTTCTTTATAAACATTCCTGAGAAAGGGGGAAGTTTTCTTCAGATTTAATTTATAAGTTAGAGGGGGATTTCTTCCATGAATAGAATGATTTTGTTCCCATATTTGAAAAAATAACATGGGTAGTGTCTGAGGTTTTGATGAAGGGACTGAGGAAGAATAACCTGAGTTGTGCTTCTGCAAGTGACGGAACCCAGCGGCGATAGAAATACGATCCTTTGCGGAGGGAGTTCTCTTTTATAAACTGGATTCTATGTCAAGTGATTCCAAATCCCCATCTGACCTTGTCACCAACCTGACCCTATTCCAACTCATTAGGAGCAAAACTAGTGACCATTTGGAACAAAGTACCTTCGTGGTCAGATAGGAGAGCTAGACAGTAGGAGCATTTTACTCTGTAACCTGAGTTGCAACCACAATCCTCTGAAAACCTCCCACAGTCTCCTTCTCAGATAGTTCTCCTGCAATTATCTTTGCCCCTCCTTCCCCAGCTGCTTTCCCCTCCTCATTAAAGATATAAGAGCAGCTAACTGGAGAGGTGTTCATCTGGCTGAAGTTTTCTTAGTTTTGTAAAAGACAGTGTGGCATACTCATGCTCCCAAGACTTACAGATAAAACTAGAATGTCATTAGCAGAAGTAAAGTGAGAACAGTAGGGAGAACACTGCACCAGGACTCAAGACACCTACATTCTTACATCTCTCTCTCTCATGCATGAGGCTTGTCGTTAAAATAGTCATTTGGTGAAACTTCTTTGTGCCTCATTTCCTTCTCTGAAAGAAATGAGGAGTTATGCTACCTAGGTCCTTTCCAGCTTTCATGGTCTGTGAATCTAAATCTTTTACAAACTATCCTTAAAAATGATTTTTATTTCCCTTCTTCAATAAGACAAACCTTTTTTTCAGTCCAGTGATATCAAAGGATTACAGCCTGATTTGCCACAAAACTTCTCAACAAGTCTGATCATACAAATATTCTTGGAGATTATTTTAGGAAGCCTATATGCTAGTACTTTTGACTGCAGGAAGGGAAACAAAGTTTCTCCGAAGGTAAGTGTGTGTTTATTTTATCTTGTCTTATTTTACTTTTATTTTATTTTATTTTCCAGGGGGCTCATATGATAGAACAAAGTACAATATTAAGTGGTTAACTCATTTATAAACATCCTAATAAAGTAAAAACAATTGAAACCATAAATATAGCATCATTACTGCAAAACAATACAAACTTGCTCCATCTACTTGGCTTTCCTACTCCTTATGATAAGCAACTAATTAGATATGATTGTGCAAGTCAAAAATGTTATTTGCAACCATTGTATTTATATGTATTCAAAATCAGTATTAAATATCAGGAATAAAACAATTATTAATTTCTAGTAAAATCCAGAGTGCACTTTTTTACCTTCTTCATAGAAGATTGTTGAGCATTTTTATTACGATTCAGAATGTACCTTTGATAACTGACTACTTCACACATGTTTTCCTGCACTTGATCCATATAAAACTGGTTTGCCTGCAAACTCTGATCTCTTTTTGAATTTTGTAGTAGAGAATTATCAGTCATTAAATATATTCACACTCTTATTTTGAGATTAAAGGAGTTGCTGTTCTCTCTCTAAATATTATCGTTATTGTTATTAAACTTATGGAATACCAGATATTTTCTCCAAAAAAGAAGGAGGTGGTGACTTTACCCTCTTATGGCTTCTAAGAAACCCCAGTCACTTTAAATACCATCTTCCTGACAGATAAACTGCCTCAGATGAGTTGTATTAATAAAATATACCAACATTTGAATAGGTTTTATAAACACATTTGTTTTGATTCAGTAAGTATTGGTAAAGCTCCTTTTATGAAAAAGATTATTTCAGGGACCATGTGACATACATAAAGCAATACATTAAGGGTTCTACCTTGGTATAGCAAAAATATATAGTTGGAGATAAACCAAGAAAACCAAAACAGCTATAGCAGAGTTCAATAAATGGCAGAATACATTGTTCTTTGAAGCAAAGAAAAAGTATGATGCCTGGGTGGTTGATCAGATGGGACTACCTGGAAGAAGTTATTTGAAATTAACTGTTAGTACATCCCTTCAGAGATTGCTATGGGGACAAAGTATTCCAAGTGGCTCCAGACTGGCTAGGTAAGGACATGTTAGAAACACTGAAATTGGCCCAAGTTCTCCTGGTGTTAGTACCTCCACTTAGAACTAGTTCCCCATATCACTTGCTAGTTATTGGTTGCACTCTTCCTACAAGGATTCTAACAAAGGCCACTGAGCTTAACTGTGTAGAATGCAGAGGTGGAGGAACAACAAGAAGCCAGATTAGAAAGGCAAACTGGACCCACGCTGTGGAGGGTCCTGAATGCCACACTGAGTGTGGAGCTGGCTCTAGGGACAACCAGAAGCCATTCAACCTTCTGGGCAGAGTTGCCCCATAATCAGATTTCACACCAAACTGCTAGCTGTGCATAGGACGGCTTGGCCCAGGGAGTGTCCTTGGATTCAGAAACAACAACGTGGAAGTTTTTGAATACTTGACCCTGGGTGATGGCAGTGAGAAGAGGGAAGGAAGTGGAGTGGTTAAAGAAACAAACAAGGAGAAAATTGGTAATCGCAATTATGTAAGAAATAATTCTCAATTATTTAATACCATGATGGTTCCCAAAAGGGATTTTAGAATTTTCTACTTATGAAAAATAGAACCAACAAAATTCTCTGTAGCTCAGGGTAACTAAGCAGAAGGTCAAGGAAGGGATAAAGTAATTTTGTTAATTTTCTTAATTCTTTTTAAAAATATTTTCATTAGCTTTTGGTGTTAACAATTGGCTGAGACCTGATTTTTAAATGGATTTCACAATGAATTATTTTCTGCTTTTAGAAATTTAGAAAAAAAAAACAATGTTTAAAAAAATAATCGTTAAAAGTAATTCAAATCAATTTTTAAGGGGACTAAAATTTACAGCTTCAGAAAATCAAACTAAAAAATATTTTGTCATATTAGAGTAAGTGATATTTGTACTTTTTAGTTTTTAGAATTTTAATTATTGAATTAAATAGAAATGAGTGTCTCACTACTTGAAATTGACTCAGTTTTCATGGGTTATTTTTAAAATTTCCTGAAAATGTAGACAACCTAAAAATGCATTTGGAAAAAAATTAAACATGAATCATAAAGGCCTACAGTCAAGAACTTTATATTTAAATAGAATTACATTTTACAGGTATTTATTTTATAGCAAATACACAACAAAGTACATATACCTTCATATATATACAAGACAACCCCAGTAGTCCAAATAAAAAGTGTAAGTTACAAAATCAATAATAAAATGATTATTTCAGATACAGATTCATATGCTTTCGTAAGTTTTCTCTTTCTCAGCCTAAATATCTTACTTACATAGAAAAATTATCAAATGAAATAATGATGTCAATAAAACAAAACACTGACATCTCACAATAAAAGAGTCATTGGACACAGAAAACAATTTGAACTTTTTAAGGTACAAAATAAGAAACATGATTTTTACAAAGAGATTAATTCTAAAAATGGCAGCATGTTGAACTCAAAAAACCTCCTTCCAAGGTGGCATAATTAACAACCAAAGTCAGCTTTCTCACATTATCACAGAATTTTTCTTTTCACTACACTGCATGAGACATATTCGTACATCAGGTGGAGCTAGCTGGAAAAGGAATCCAAACGGGCCTATTTTTAAATAATAATATTTGTAGATTCATTGATAACATGTCAGGTGACAGAGAAAATATTGACCCAGAAGGTTATAAATCAAAAAACGTTTTCATTGCTGAGTAATACTAATAGTAATAATGCTTGTCAGAGCCCTGAAGAAAAATACTTGGGAGAACCATATTTACTCTGCCAGAAAATTTCCTAACAAATTACTAGAGTTGCAACAGTCATTAGAAATAAGTAATATGGGCTTCCCTGGAGGCGCAGTGGTTAAGAATCCGCCTGCCAATGCAGGGGACACAGGTTCGAGCCCTGTTGCGGGAAGATCCCACATGCCGCGGAGCAACTAAGCCCGTGCGCCACAACTACTGAGCCTGCGCTCTAGAGCCCGCAAGCCACAACTACTGAAGCCCATGTGCCTAGAGCCCGTGCTCTGCAACAATAAGATTTGAATGGCCGCAATGAAAACCTACACACCGCAACGAAGAGTAGCCCCCGCTCACCGCAACTAGAGAAAGCCCGCGCACAGCAACGAACACCCAACACAGCCAAAAAACAAACAAACAAATAAATAAAATAAATCTATATTTAAAAAAAGAATATATTATGGTAGCACCGCAAGAAGGCTTTACATCAAGAATTCCTTCTGAACGTCCAGAGACTAAGTAATATATTGTCTTATTTATACAGGTGCTCTCAGATATAAATGTCAGTCTATAGATCTGAATTACACATATTATCAAAATGATAATCTAATAAAATCCAAGCATCCACAGTCCTATTTTCAGATTTTTGCAAAAAATACTATCAGAATACCACTTTCTGCTGGTTCATATTTATTTGCATTGGCTGTTCAAAGGAAAAGTTTTGTCAACAGTTTATAAACTAAAAGAGAAATTGAAAAAAATTGGACATTTTTCACTTTGCAGATTTGCTGAAGTATAGGTTTTGGCTTCAAAATAGCTTATTTGATGGAAATTTGCAAAGATTATGGAAAATGTATTCATATGTAATGACAAGGCCAAAATTTCAACTTTAGTAAATTGAGATTAAAATAATTGGCAAGGGATGTGTAGTCAATACAATAATTTGAGTATTTACAAAAACTTATTAAGATAAAGTAACATTTGTGTATTGTTGAGGAAAATCTTCATCAGTATTTGAAATACTTGATTTTTAAAAATACCAATTGGATTTGAAATTTGTTTTTGTATAACAAGAAATTCAAATATTATATTTATCAATGAAGGAAAAAGAAGAGTTGTTATATTTAAAACATTGATATACTATTGGTGTTTAAAGAGTTTGCATTGTTCGAATTGTGCTCAATGGTATGAAGGAGTCTGTCAAAAAAAGTAATAAATATGTTTTTGCTATTTGCTACCTCCTACTCCTGTGAACAAAGTTTCTCACACATGATTTCTATCAAGAATGTGAAGAGACCATCATTAAAGAAATCTTGATTAGGATGTATGTGTGGCCAGCAAGCCATAAAACTATCATAAAATGCTATTATGCTAAAGCAAGCTCCAATTTCTCATTTTAAAATGTGAAAAGATTTTATTTGGAAATTGTATACAAACTCAGCATGTAATATTCTCCCTAGCATTTGTGGTTTGCTTTTCTTAGCATATCTATATAAGGTAAAGAAAATACCATATTTTTTTTTGTATGTAAGTGCCAAGTGCCAAGTGCTATGTAGAAACCTCCAAAATCCTCCCCAGTTTACTCTGATGTGCTGTACAAATACAATCGTTTTATATGTGACTTGGTATGAAAAAGCTTGGGAATAACTGCCCTAGGGGAATGAATTTAACTGATTGTTAGGCAAAGTACAGTAGAGCAATGAAAAGCCCAAGATAACCCAAAAGTCAAAAATATTACCAAGGAGAAAAGTGTGACTTGACATTAGCTCAAATGTGACTTTAGCTCAAGTTGTTTCTTAGGAGATTTAAAGGAGCGTGTGCTCTCCTCAGACATCGGAGTGTAAAGACACTCCAGAAAGCAGCACGCCCATCCTCTGCCACATTTCCCTAATGGGGCTCCCAGTGCACTAATGGTGGAAACCTGTATGGGCATTAGTTGTGGTTTCTTATAAAGACCACGTATAGAAGTTGTCTGAAGTTGTAGTCAATGACTGAATCTTACAGAACTTGAGAGAGTTTGGTATTTGGGAAAATCGCTTCAAAGCTTCACTCTTCTGGCGACTATCTGGGAACAGGAAGGGAAGAAGCATGAATATACTCTTAAAATAACGTACATCAATAAATCAACATTCATACTAAATTCTTTAACTGAGTGGTGATACAGATCAGAAGTTCTGTTAACTGTGGAGACACAAAGAATCTTTTAAAAAATACGCTATTTTAAAATCCCATCCAGGAATAGGTCTGAAGTTTTAAATATGTATTCCAATAACTCGTATTTCTTAGGACTTCTGTACTTTTTATCTCATCTGCTATTTGAGGATTTTCCAGGTTCAATATTGTGTGCATCAAATTACCCCATATTCTTGTATTTTTCAGAGAGTCTGAAGAGACAAAATAAAATACTTTCCTTTTGATCTAAAATGGCATTTCCTATTTAAGAACAAAAAACCACAAGAAAGTTTTAAGGCTCCTACAACTAATATATTCAAAACCTGTGCAGCTTAAGACTGAACATAAAAAAATAAAAAAAAACTGAACGTGATTTCCAGTGAAAGGTTTCCAAACCTACTGGAAAAGGCTGTGTCAGGAGGAATGCCTGTGTGCTTACAAATAACAGCAAAACTCTGGGCTGCGAATAATAACCTAAGAGTTATTGAAGGCATGAGAACTTGTAAAAAGCAATTGTAAAGCATTTTGTAAAATATTATTGCCATTCAAATGTTAAATGATGACAACAGAAGCTCTTCAGGGACTGGTAAAAAGCAAACACTGTTGGAAGAGGAACTATAAGGAAAAAGGAAAGAAAACAGAGTGGATATAAAGACCTCATAAATTTAGGAGAGAAAAAAAGACAATTGTGAGTGACAAACGGAGAAGGCTTACCAATTTTATGTCCTATTCCATCAAAATAAATAGCACATTTTTAATTTCAGGGGACTTGAAGCCAAATGGGAGAGTCAAAGTTAATCTCTTAAATGTTTATAGAGACATTTTTCACACATATAATCAAATATAGAAGAAATATATACTAAGTGATTCTACTATTTTATAAGATTTATAGTACCATTGAATTCTTCTTAGGCAAACAAAGTAGGAAGGATGCATCTTTCTGCATTGTACTAATAAACTAATAAATAAATGGAGCAGTCTATATGAAAGATAGAAAGACAAGATGTTCAGCAATCTTCCTTACGCCTCAAAATCAAGGTCTTTGGAAAAGAGCCTTGATAATCGTCTTGTTTCCTAAGAACCAAACCTTCATATAGTAATTATTATTAATTATTAGAACAATAAATACCCAACAGAGTACCTTTAATTCTTCTACTTTTCTTTTGGAGTGGCAAAATCGATGTCATGGGGAACGCTTTCTGAAACTGGTATATTTAACTAAAATGAAGAAAAAAGAAAGGGTCCTTATGTAAATCAAATACAGGTTTTTCCAGTTCTGCAGAAAGGATTCCTTATTCTTTGCCCTATTTGGCACTTGTATGTTCTTAATTATTGCTGTTTGGCCTCTTAGAAAGAGAAAGTGGGATAAAACGTGAATCACACTAGAATGTTTTCTGACGTAACAATAATGAATAGCTTTTTTTTTCTTTTTTAAAGATTAAAATAATAGGAGTAGGGTCAAAAGATTAACTTGATTATCTTTGTTTCATGGGTGTGTTTTTATCCATTTTACAGTGGTCATTTCCAGGAAGCAAGACTTACCGCTCATAGCTAAAGAAGACCAGTTTCCGGAGAAACAAGGTTTGTTCTGTGTTTATGTTGCATATTCCGTTTCTTCATGTTTTATAGAGCTCACTTTTGTTTCCTCTGTAGGGCCTGGGTTATCTTGTTTAGATTTTATATTGTCTACATTAAAGGGTGACTGCTGAGTCCTCATTTCCCATACTCTGTGAAGAAAAGGTTAGAAGAAACAGGAGAGGGTATGAAAGAAGCAGAAGAGGGTAAGAGAGAGAAAGAGAGAGAAAAGAATCAAAGAGATTTCCTCCTACGCTGTCTGCCCCTGAAGGAAACATCTGCCTGAATGCTTTACTCTGGGAATGACCTGTTCACGTAGTCCAAACTTAGAGGGAAGAAATACAAACTTTCTGAAAATTGAGAAACAAAAGTGAATGGGTAATATTATTTTGCTTCTTCAATATTATGTAAATGTTATAGCTAGAAAAACACATGTGCATATATTTAGGCAGAATTTATAAAGATCAGTGTTCAAATTTCAAGGAATGTGTACTCACTGAAAAGCCACCAATCCACATTGGGGAGCCATGGGGAAGAGGCAGGGACAACGTAGAACAAGGAGAGCATGATGTTTCAGCATCTTTGTCCAATGGAGTCAATTTGTTTGACTCAGCTCGGGTTTAATCTCACCCAGTGTTCCTGGACTTACTATTGCAAAGCTTTGTAGAATTCTAAGTGAAGTCTTGCCTTCGTACTCATGGTCCCTTTCTAGCCCTGAAGTTACTCATCTCTAGAGTGAGCTCTGAGGCCCTGAAGCTTGGACACCACTGCTCACGAAGGCCCTGCCTAACCCTGCCTTGTGACAGGACTCTGTAAGTCACCCCACGTATGGCTCTGGGACCTGAGGACTTTCTCTGGAGCAAAAGCCATACCTTCCCTTGGCAGGTGCTTCAGTGTTTAACGATCAATGGCCCTTTCATCTGGATGACTGTTTTTTACAACAGAAAAATATGAATCTGATTTCTTTGAGGAGATAAAATAGATCCTTCTGATGAATGACTACTAAGGAGAGCATGGATTCACAAGTTAGGGAGATTCATGACGTACAGAAAGGGGCCAAATAAATGCCAGATTAGCAAAGGAGATTCATACATCAGAGGGGACTTCAGGCTGGCTTTAGGCCAGGTAACGGGGGCAGTGGCCACAGAAGAGTTTAACTCACATCACAAGATGTCAATGCCTCCTGAATTCCAGCTATCAAAAAAAGATGACTTTATTTGACAATAGACAAATTAAAGGGGAAAGGGGGATGGGTAACAAATTATTGTCCAAAACAACCAAACATCTTTGTTGAATCAAAGGAAAACCGTTTCAAAAGCCCCTGACTGAGCCCACTAAAGGTCTCCAGAGGAGAGAGGCTACCCTGGTCACCTCAGAAATCTGCTTTAAACCTTACGGTTTAATTTATTATTGGGTTTTTAAACCTTACGGTTTAAGTTTAATTTATTATTGGGTTGGCCAAAAAGTTCGTTTGGGTTCTTCCATAAGATGGTATGAAAAACCCGAACGAACTGTTTGGCCAAGCCAATATATCCAAACCCACCTCCTCTGCTATCTTTTATCTTGCCATTCTTAATGAAGACAGAACTGCTTCACCAAACCTTTAGTGACAACACATCTTACCCAGAACCACCAAATCAGACATTTGTCTACAAACATATTGTCTTAGTTCCCAGTTTTACAAGAACAGTAGTATTTCAGGAGACAATGGCCTCCTTAAACTAGGAAATTAGTTTATTTCTTCCACAGTGATTTATTGAACCAAGCACATTCATTCAAGGAGGCTACTCACTGGTCTCAGATATCACAAATTCTGGGGCACCTAAGCTTAAACATTGGTGCTCGAAGAGCAGACCACCCCTTCTGTTCTCAATGAGCTGGCGTTCTCGCCTGCTTTTGAAGATTTTAAAAACACAACAGTAGCTGTTGGTTTCTTTAACTTCCAGGTAAAGAAAGTGGGAACTGAAACCAAAGGGTCAGAAGAGTCTACAAATAGGGGGTTAGTGCATTGCTGGAGGAGGAGGATGGCCAGTGAGTTCATACAAGGTTGAAAGGAAACATTGGGGCTAAACTGATAATAAAGTTAATCTTTCAATTCACTTTTTATTTTCCAAGTTAATAGGACTGATATATGGAAACAATCTAACAAAGTTGTAAGAGTAATCCATTTGTTTTTTTATTTATTAACCCAACCCACTTTTTGTGTCATCCAGAAATTTATGACCCAGACTTGACACCCAAGGAACTTATACTCTTGTTGGGGAGACTGGACTTAGGCTTGAGATACAATGAAAGAGGATTCCAGAGATGGAATTTAATCAGACAAGTGCTGATGACACTGTTTTATTGTGTGCGATCTCCCTGTGCTTTCTTATCCAGAAAGGAACTCCATCAGCATTTCCTCTTAGATCAAAATTTATATGCCCAGAAGTATTTTTTAGGTGCTTGTGTTCCTCTTTTCATTTCCATCACATTTAGACTATACTGATTTACACTAATACAGTCCAGTGCAAATGAGTGCTCCCTTGTGTTCCATCACAGACCTTCCATACCAATAATTGCTGTTAGTATGCATTGAACAAGTACTACGTGAAAGGCACTGTCCTGAAAAATGCGCATCTAATTGCAGTCCTGTCATTTTGGTATTAGGATCATTCCCATTTTGTAAACAGAAGATTTGAGGCAATTTAGTCGTCTGTTCAAGTTCACAGAGCAAGTCAGTGGTAGAGCTGGGAATCCAATCTAGACAGACTACTTCCCAAGCCCACTAGTTTAATCACAACACTGTATTGTTGACTTTTGTGTAATGATGTTTAGGTTAGTCATTTGACATGATTTGTACAGAATAAAGGAGATTGATATGGAATGAGCTTTACCATATCTGATTGATCATTTCAACTCAAATGTCAATTAGGTGCCAAGCATTGGATCAGACACTGGAGATTCAGAAAAGAACCAAATCCAGTCACTGTGTTCATGAATCTCCTCCCAGCTGGAGTGAGAGCGTTAAGGAGTGTAGGTGCAGCACTGTAGGATAGGGAGGGTTGCAGCAGTGAACTCCTCAAATGCCCAACAATGAAGTGTCTGAATGAGCATCTGTCTCAGAAACTACAACCCGAGGAAAAGTGGAACAGCCTTCTTCCCCTGCAAGTAGACATACTAAATCTTGCAAAAATGTAGGCACTCCTGGCAAATTAGAACTACCCATCTGTCTATGAGCTTGCTAATCATTCCAAAGCTAAAATATAACCTCTCAAGAATGTCTCGGATTTACTCATAGGCCAATTTGGTGAGTCATAAAAAAGAAGCAGCATCTGTATTCAGTCAACCTAGTTGGAATTCACTGGAAGTCTGAAAATACTAGGAAAACTTTCTATCAATGATGAACAATCATGCTCAACATAATAAAAACTCATTACAAAGGAACTGGGGGGGGGGGATGGGAATAAGAAAGGAAGGTGAAGATTAAAGCCAAACCAAAATATGGATAGATTGCTACAAGATTAAGAGGATCTTTGTATTAGAAGTAAAGAAAATTAGTGCAAGTTTGTCCACGGAAAGACAGTGAAAACAAAATTGTCCCTTATGTCAGCCAATTTTGGATTTTCTATTATTTATTACCACTTGGTGATTTATAACAAGAGAAAGGCAATGGAGAAATTGAGAATCATTAGAATGTAATGATGAGTTTCAAAGTCAGCCCCTAATGAAAAGCAGAAATTTTAGAAAATAAAAAAACCCAAATCATATTTGTTTAAAATCTGTAATGACTTCTTTTGAAGTCCACTGAGCTACAGTATGTGCTTACATTGGCTGTTGAGTTGTGATTTAAATTTATGCTGTATTTAGGAGGTTAATATTTGTTGACTTATATGGAAGAAATTTAATTGTGGAAAGTTGAGGAAAGAAAAAATGAAAACAATATAGTACTCATTAAAGTTTACTGTATTGTTTTATAAGAAAAGAAATAGGCGCATAGTTTCATATATTCAACTTGGGTAAAATGTATGTGAGCAAAATACACTAAAATGTTAAGAGAGTTATCTCTGCAATGTATCATAACTGCAGGCATTCTTTTTCTTTTTTCTTTGTACTTCACCTGACTTTTCAAAGTTTGTACAATGAGCTAGTACCACTTTTATAATTAAAAACGTCATGTTATTTTAAAATAGACTTGCATCCATGTTCTAGAAGGAATAGATTATATGATGGTAAGTTGAACACCTATTAGAATACAAGTGATTAGCAGTATATAACCAGCGTTTACAAAAAGCAAATCAAACTATACAAGCTTAATAACTTCTTTTTGGCTTGCACTGTAAGATTCAGCAGATGTTATATTGGAATTTTAGTAAAGGACATAATATGGTCTCCTGAGATTTACTGACAAAAAGAATTTATTTTCTGTTAGGAACAGAGAAGCTGCACTTAGCTGGAAAACGGGCTGAAACTCTGTAAACAAAAGGAAGTAATGACATGATCCAGGGAAGGTGCTAATGAAAGCTGTAGCATCAATCAACAGAAGCCTTAGGGATAAGGGCAGAGCATAGGTAGCTCATGGGGTATCTAGGGAAGAAAAAGGCACTGGTGGGAAGTAGAACTGGGAATGATGGGAGGAAAAGAAAGCTAATAATTACATATCTACTTTGTGCAAAGTAGGGCACCAGGCTCTTCTCTCCAATTAACAGGTGAGGAAATTAAGAATAACAGAAGCCATTAAATAGGAATACTGATGGATACGTTGACTTATTTCTTTGGTTAAATGTGATCTGAAGAATAAAACCTATTACTAGTTGGAATCTAATTTATAGGAAAAAACACATAGAAATTAGTGGGCTAAACATTGACAGAAGTGTACTAGGTGATGTGAAAGGAAAAACTCTTTTTTTTTTTTTTTTTAGCATAGGCGCCTCATATTACACTTAATAACAAAGACACAAGGACAGTTAGCCCCTCTCTCTACAAGTATGGTGATATTCCCGGGGCTTTGTATCTCATTACGAGAGATTTATTCTAGTAAAGAGAGTAAGGTCCATAACAACACTAAAGCAATGCACATGGAGAGCCCGACTAAATGATAATTTGGATGAGTCATAACATATATGAAAAGCATAAGCACTTGGGGAAGATGATGTGGCCTGATCTAAACAGGATAAGTAGGATAAGTGGGATAAAAGTATGGGAAAAAAATAGGTCAAATATCAATAAAAAAACTTTTCAATAGTGGGAACTATCAAAACCAGAAGATTTGTTCCCAAAGGAAATTCATGATTGTGGAAGATTTAATACTTGAGTGAGTAAACATGAAAGAATAACTAATCGAGAACAGTTCTAAATTTTATGCTTCTATAGATTCATTTGTAAATAAACTGTGAACAATGAGGCCTCATTTATTCATCAGCATCAGGGAACACATTGTTCCAGAGAAGTCAGTTCCCCAGATACTGCAAGCCTCACAACAGGAACAGATTTTTCTTTAATTGCAACCTCTCCAGTGGAGATTTATTTAAACGGAATGACTCAGATCCTTGGCTTCTTAAATATTCCAATCCAGAATTAGGATATGAGATGCCAGAAGTGTGTATGGAAAGGCCTCTGGAACACAGGGTCAGGACAACCAGAGATCCAGTCTTGGTTCACAGAAAGGTGATCTGGAGGTCTTTTACCACTCTGGTTCTTAATGTTATGTATATATATGTATTTGTAAATAAAAGCACAGGAGAAGATTATCTTTAAAATTTCTTCATCTAAATTTTCTAATTCTGAACATCTGCTACCTAATTGCACTATACAGGCAGACCTCACTTCCTTGTGCTTCGCACATTCTGTGTTTTCCACAAATTGAAGGTTTGTGGCAACCCTGCTTCCATTTTTCCAACAGCATATGCGCACTTCATGTCTCTGTGTCACATTTTGATAATTCCTGCAATATTTCAAACCTTTTCATTATTATTGTATTTGTTATTGTAATCTGTGATCAGTGATCTCTGATGTTACTATTTTGACACTTTTTAGCAATACCGTATGTTTTAATTAAGATACGAACGTTTTTTAGACGTAATGCTATTGCACACTTGATAGACTACAGGATAGCATAAATGTAACTTTTATACACACTGGGAAACCAAAAAATTCATGTGACTCGCTTTATTGCGAGGTTCACTTTATTGCAGTGGTCTGGAACTGAACCTGCAGTATCTCTAAGGTATGCCTGTAATATTTGTCTCTACATTAAATATTTTAGACACTCTTTTCTGCTAGTGGGCCTTAGCTAAGGCTTCATGTAAGGTGCTACACTCCATCAATGAATAAAAGGCACGTGCTTGATAGTAACTCTTTTCCTTGGTACTCCAAAGCTTCTCACATGGTTTTTAAAATTATTTTCAGGTTCACAGGTAAATACCTAATATTGAGGCTGCTGGAAGTCTGATTTCCAGGTACATGGGTCGAGACTGTATTCCTATTTGGGGAAGGTCAAGTCAGAGGTGAGACTAACTGTTGTTATTCTAACTGTCACTTCTAAGCAGAAGTTTTCAGAGTCAGCCTACTGTTTGCCATTCCCTCGTTTGCTTCTGTCACAATGACTGCACTGCCCCACATGGAGGTGGCTCCTTCAGCCGAGGCCTCTCTCCTGGCTTGCAGATGGCTGCCTTCTCAGTCGTGTCCTCACATGGTCTTCCGTGTGTGTGTGTGTGTGTGTATCCCTGATGTCTCTCTGTGTGTACAAATTTCCTCTTCTTTTAAAGACACCCGTCAGATTGGATTAGAGCCCCCCCCCCCCGAGGGCCTCATTTCAACCTCCTTAATGGTCCTGTCTCCAAATGCAGTCACATTCTGAAATACTGGGAATTAGGCCTTCAACATATAAATTTGGGGGACACAATTCAGCCCATAACATAACTAGAGTCTTGACTTGCTATGAAAAGGAGTTTTAGGCAGAGGAAGCCAAGATAGCAGAGACAGTGGAGAAGGGTCACTCTATACAGCTGTGTATAGAATGAATAGAGGCAGAAAATATGAAAATGGAGCAAGAAGTAGGGCTTTGGGGTTTATTCTGTAGGATCATTGCTCTTCGGTTTTATAGTGGAATCACTTGGGACTTTTAAAAAATGCCATCATCCCAATCCTGTTCACAACCGGTTCTCTCTGAATCTGTAGGAGTGACATTTTAAAAATATCTCACTAGGCGATGTTAACGTGCAACCACATGTAGAAGCCACAGCTATAGAAAGTTGAGATCTAGGAGCCTAATGAGATGAGATTTGTGTTTAGGAAGCTCCCTCTGACTGCAATGAGAAAAATGGGCTGGAAGACCGTGAGGCTGGGGGTAGAGAGGTCAGCTTGGAGGGACTATTGTAAGAGATGGTGGGGTGTGAACAACACACAGTGATGGGAATGGATAAGGGACAATATGAGACATGAATAAGGTAGGAGAGAAAGAACTTGATTCCTGTTTTAATGTGGGGAATGAGAAGACCAAGAGATTTGTGAAGACTCTTGCATTTTTGGCTTGAGTTAGTGAGTGGAGAGAAATTGAGTTTATTAATAACAACAAAAATGCAAGAGGAAGATAACATTTTAGGGCAGTGACAACAGGCTCAGTTTTGGATTTCTTGGGCTTGAGTTTCTTGTGATGAAGTTCATGGGGCACTGGTATATAGGAGAGAAAGCTGAACTAAAGGCAGAGAGTTTGGGGTCATCAGTATATGAATCATAGTTGAAGCCATGGGAGTGTGGAAATGGCCTGCAAGAGAGGAGGGAAGACTGCCCCCTGGAACAATAAGTGCATAAAGAAGACTGGGAAGACAAACCAGGTAGACCAGGGGATGACAGTGACAAAGAAACCAAGGAAGGAGTAAGTGGAGGCAAATGCCATGGAAAGATGAAGAAATACTAGGATTGACATGAGTCCATTGGATTTGTTAATCAAGAGGGGATTAGTGATCTTTGCTCCATGATTTTAGTGAATGAATTTAGTCTTCATTAAAAGACTACGGGGGCCTAGTCTTAATTGCAAACTGATGAATTTGTGTTGTGTTGGAGTAGATTGAATGAGTGTAAAATATTCTTTGGTGGAGGAGCATGCAAAGTCAGAATGTGGGTAGACTGTTAGAAAAGTTGCAGCCAAAGTAAGAGCGGTCATGAAGATGTAATGAGAAGAAGCGAGTGAAAGGGGCAAAGGCATTGAAGGTTTTACTTGGAGACTGATATAATAAAGTTTAAGATTTCAGAGTGGGCTGAGGTCCAGGCAATGATTATATTAAAAAAAAAAAAAAACCTTTGGAATGAGCTGCTAAAACAGAGTGGAAGAGGTCAGTGAATTTTGAAGCTAAGTTATTGAATTGATCAACCACACAGAGTCATTGTGATAAAAGGACAGTCTGGGCTAGGGGCAGCAGAAGACTGAGAATCAGGTGCTAATGTCATCTATGGAGATACAGATAATATTAATGGTTAGGGGTAAGGTAGACGAGGGCCAAGGTTACTGTGTGGGCCTAACCCGACCAAAGATGAGGGCTGGAGGGGAGTTCCTGGAAGTCCAAGGTAATGTAATAGTGATCAGCCAGGTGCAGACATGGTGATGGGCTTTCAGGATGAAAACAAACAACAGCAACAAAAAGGCAGGCACAAATACATTCAGAGACTAGACTCTCATGTACCTGAGCAGCCTTGAGTTGCTACAGTGAGCAGGTGGAAAATGCAGGTGGAGAGCTGGAAAACGGTAAGGTTTTGCAGGGCCTTATAGGCTAAGCCAAGATTTTAGTTTTTCACCTGCGATCATGGGGGACCATTGCCTGGTTCAAGCAGGAAGGTGACATGGTCAGGTCTGAGTTATAAAAAGCTCTTCTGGGGACCATGTGGAGGACGTATTGTTAGGAGTCAGGTTGTAGAGACCAGTTTAGGAACAAATTGTACAAATTCATTTAGAGTCTAGAATAAAACAGGGGTGGTGGAGCTGGGGAAGAGGCAACAGCCTTAGCAGCCAAAATGTAGTTGACTTGGTTATGTGGAGCGAGAGATCGAGACAGAAGCCAAGCTTCCTCCTATGTCTATCATCATAAGCTCTGTTTACTTAGGTAAGAAATCTTACTCAGAGAACAGACAGACATGGAACTTACACTTGAGTACCAAGCTAGAATGCAGAAGGGCTCAAGGGTAAGCTGGGACGAAGTGAGAGTGTGGCGTGGACATGTATACACTACCAAATGTAAAATAGATAGCTAGTGGGAAGCAGCCGCATAGCACAGGGAGATCAGCTCGGTGCTTTGTGACCACCTAGGGGGTGGGATAGGGCAGGTGGGAGGGAGGGAGACGCAAGAGGGAAGAGATATGGGAACATATGTATATGTATAGCTGATTCACTTTGTTATAAAGCAGAAACTAACACACCATTGTAAAGCAATTATACTCCAATAAAGATGTTAAAAAAAAAAAGAAACATATGGAGAGAGGGGAAGAAAAGGGAGATGAAGAAGTCCTTGTTCTCAAGAAACACATGATGTATATAACTGTCTGGATTTGATGCCCTATATTCTGATATATATAGTAAAATGTGACATTATTTTTTAAAGTCTCTGTCTTTCAGATATTCTTCCAATTTCATAAATCAGTTTAAAGTAAGTGCTTAGATAATCTTTGGCTGACAAATTTCAGTGATTAATTTATCCCTGCCATTATCACTTGCATTGGTGTTGTTTACTATGTAGTTATTCAAATGGAAATATAATCATAAACAATAGGAAAACCAGAATAAAATGTTATATAGAGTTTCTTTTTAAGGGCTTAACTTACGCTGAGGAAACCAGAAAGTTGAGTGTCATCTATTGGTATTGTTGATAATCCTGATTCTGTCCCTACTTGAGGAAATAAAACATAGAGTATCTGATTGATTTCATGAAAGATTAAGCACAACCCAAGCACTGACCAGGACATTGATCAGGCTTGAAGGGAATTTATTCAACTGTGTAAAATAATAAAGGAGATAGGAAATATGTAAAATTAATGATTTTTTTATGTAGGCTTCCTTAGAAATACAGAAATCTATTACTGAAAAAAATATGATTATGACTTGCAAATTCTTTACAGGAGGAAAGCAATTTGAAACAGAGTCCTTCTTTTAGGACTGCAGATATTCCGACTCAGAAACAAAACTGAAACTTTAGCAAAATATTATTTGTTTGAGGAAATTTTCTCCCTTCTTCACTAGAGCCCTTTCCACACATTAAAACTATGAAGGATCATTTCTAATAATCTGGGAAACTTACATAATATTCTGTTGGTTTTGTTTTTGTTTTTTTTGCGGTACGCGGGCCTCTCACTGTCGTGGCCTCTCCCGTTGCGGAGCAACAGGCTCCGGACGCGCAGGCTCAGCGGCCATGGCTCACGGGCCCAGCCGCTCCGCGGCCTGTGGGATCTTCCCGGACCGGGGCACGAACCCGTGTCCCCTGCATCGGCAGGCGGATTCTCAACCACTGCACCACCAGGGAAGCCCAGTTACATAGTATTCTTACATCTTTTTTAAAGTATGGACTCATGGTACTTTAGATGCCTCGTGAAGTGATGTGTTCCTGTATTGGAGATGTTCCTACAAAGGCCAGAGCTCCAGGTAGCACAAGCATCATATGGGAGGCTCACAAGCTGGGCTGCAAATTAGGGCAGAAGGATCTTCAAGGTAATTTTTATCATTAAAAAACTTATTATTTCATACTTTCTAATTTCTCAGTATTTTTGATCCAGCATGTACCTCATAATATTTTTGAAAATAGAAAGCAATCAGACTTAGTAACTATAACATGGATGAAGCTATCAAACACTGTTTAGTGAAAGGAGCCAGACAAAAAGGAATGAATACTGTATGATTCCATTTATATGAAGCCCAAACTGGGCAAAACTAATCTAAACTGTTAGCAATTGCAAAGTGGTTGCTTGAGGTGGAAATTTACTGGAATGGGCCACATGGGAATGTTTTATAGGGTACTGGGAATGTTCTATAACTTGTTTTGGGTGGTGGTTACACAGGTGGATACAGCTGTCCAATTGTCTTCAAACTGGAAACAAATTCCCTACATTTTATTGTACGTAAATTATGCCTAATTCTAAAAAATAAGTGCTCAGAGACTCACCTTAGGGTGAGAGACACACACAGACTGAAAGTAAGGAGATGGAAAAAGATATTTCAGGCAAATGGAAATGACGAGAAAGTGGGGGTAGCAATACTCATATGAGAAAAAGTAGACTTTAAAATAGAGGCCATAAAGAAAAACAAAGAACAGCATTATATAATGATAAAGGGATCAATAGAAGAAGAGGATATTACACTTATTAACATATACACACCCAATATTGGAGCACCTAAATATATCAAGCAAATACTAACAGACATAAAAGGAGAAATTGATAATAATACAATAGTAGTAGGAGACTTTAACACCCCACTGACATCAATGGATAGACTATCTAGATAGAAAATCAGTAAGGCAACAGAGGTCCTAAATAACATAGTAAACCAGTTAGACTAAATTGATATCTACAGGACACTATATCCAAAAAAAAACCCAGAACGCACATTCTTTTCAAAGGCACGTGGAACATTCTCTAGGTTAGACCACATACTAGGTCACAAACCAAGCCTCAACAAATTTAAGAGGATAGAAATTATTTTGTGCATCTCTTCTGACCATAACAGTATGAAACTAGAAATCAACTACAAAAAGAAAAATGGGGGAAAAAAGGACATATGGAGACTAAACAACATGCTACTAAGAAAAACCAGTGGGTCACTGATGCAATCAAAGAAGAAATCAAAAAATACCTTAAGACAACTTCACAGATGTCTATGGGAGGCAGCAAAAGCAGTTCTAAGAGAGAAGTTCATAGCGATACAGGCCTTCCTCAAGAAATTAAAAAAAATTGAAATAAACAACCTAACCTACCACCTAAAAGAATTAGAAAATGAAGAAGAAACAAAGCCCAAAGTCAACAGAAGGAAGGAAATAATAAAGGTAAGAAAGGAAGTAATTTAATAGAGATAAAAAACAATAGAAAAGATCAATGAAATCAAGATGTGTTTTTTTGAAAAGGTAAAATTGGCAGACCTCCAGCCAGGCTCACCAAGAAGAAAAGAGAGAGGACCCAAATAAACAAACTAAGAAATCAAAGAGGAGAAATAATAACCAATACCATATAAATGCAAAAAATTATAAGAGAATATTATGAACAGTTATATGCCAACAGATTGGACAACCTGGAAGAAATGGACAAGTTTCTAAAAACATACAGCCTGCCAAGACTGAGTCAAAAAGAAACAGATAATTTGAACAAACTGATCAATAGACAGGAAATAGAATATGTAATTTTAAAAACTCTCTGCAGGGCTTCCCTGGTGGCGCAGTGGTTGGGGGTCCACCTGCCAATGCAGGGGACGCGAGTTCATGCCCCGGTCCGGGAGGATCCTGCATGCCACGGGGCAGCTGGGCCCATGGGCCATGGCCGCTGGGCCTGTGCGTCCAGAGCCTGTGCTCCGCAACGGGAGGGGCCACGACAGTGAGAGGCCTGCGTACCACAAAAAAAAAAAAAACCTCTCTGCAAACAGAAGTCCAGGGCCAGATGGCTTCACTGGGGAATTCTATCTAACATATAAAGAAGAAATTATACCTTGCTTCTCAAACTACTCCAAAAATTTGAAGAGGAGAGACCACTCCAAAATTCATTCTATGAGGTCACCATCACCCTGATACCAAAACCAGACAAAGACACTACAAAAAAAGAAAATTACAAACCTATATCTTTGGTGAATATAGATGCAAAAGTCCTCAACAAAATATTAGCAAACTGAATCCAACAATATATAAAAAGGATCATACACCATGATCAAGTTGGATTTATTCCAGGGTCACAATGATAATTCAACATATGCAAATCAATGTGACACACCACATTAACAAAAGGAAAGACAAAAACCACATGATCATCTCAATAGATGCAGAAAAAGCATTTGACAAAATTCAACACTCATTCATGATAAAATACTCCCACCAAAGTGGGTATAGAGGGAATATATCTCAACATAATAAAAGCTGTGTACAACAAACCCACAGCCAACATAATACTCAACAGTGAAAAGCTTCCTTCTAAATTCAGGAACAAGACAAGTATGCCCACTCTCACCACTTCTAATCATTGGAAGTCTTAGCCACAGCAATCAGACAATAAAAAGAAATAAAAGGTATCCAAATTGGAAGGCAAGTGGTAAAACTCCCACTATTTGCAGATGACATGATACTCTATAAAGAGAACGCTAAAGTCTCCACACAAAAACTATTAGAACTAATGAATTCAATAAAGTTGCAGGATACAAGATTAATGTACAGAAATCTGTTGCTTTTCTTTAATAATGAACTATCAGAAAGGGAAATTAAGAGAGCAATCCTGAGAAAAAAGAAGAAAGCGGAGGTATAACCCTCCCAGACCTCAGACTATACATATAGCTACAGTAATCAAAACAGCATGGTATTGGCACAAAAACAGACATATAGATCAGGGAAACAGAATAGAGAGTTCAGAAATGAACCCATGCACCTATGGTCAATTAATCTACAACAAGGGAGGTAAGACTATACAATGGAGAAAACACAGTCTCTTCAAGAAATGGTGTTGGGAAAGCTGGGCAGCTACCTGTAAAAATAAATAAACAAAATTAGAACCTTTCATCACACCATGTACAAAATAAACTCAAAATGGATTAAAGACCTAAATGTAAGACATGACACCATGAAACTCCTAGATGAGAACATAGGCAAAATGTTCTTGGACATAAATCACAGCAATATTATCTTAGATCAGTCTCCCAAGACAAAAGAAATAAAAGCAAAAATAAACAAATGAGACAATCAAACTTAAAAGCTTTTGCACAGCAAAGGAAACCACCAATAAAATGAAAAGACATTATACAGAATGGGAGAAAGTATTTGAAAAAAATACAAATAACAAGGGGGTAATATCCAAAATATAAAAACATCTCATACAAATCAATGTCAAAAAAACAAACAACCTGATCATAAAATGGGCAGAAAACATAAATAACATATCTCCAAAGAAGACATACAGATGACCAACAGGCACATGAAAAGATGCTCAACACTGCTAATTATTAGAGAAATGCAAATCAAAACCACAATGAGGTATCACGTCACACCTGTCAGAATGGCTGTCTACAAAAATTCTACAAATAATAAATGCTAGAGAGGGTGTGGAGAAAAGGGAACCCTTGTACACTGCCACTGAGAATGAAAACTGGTACAGCTGCTATGGAAAACAGTATGGAGGTTCCTTAAAAAACTAAAAATAGAGCTACAATATGATCCAGCAATTCCACTCCGGGGTATATATCTGGAAAAAAATGAAAACTCTTAATTTGAAAAGATGCATGCACCCCAATGTTCATAGCAGCACTATTTATAGTATCAAAGACACGGAGGCAGCCCAAGTGCCCATGAACAGATGAATGGATAGAGAAGATGTGGTATATGTATATACAATGGAATATTACTCAGCCAGAAAAAAGAATGAAATTTGCCATTTGCAGCAACATGGATGGACTCAGAGAACATTATGCTTAGTGAAATAATTCAGACAGAGAAAGACAAATACTATGTGATATCACTTATAATTATACAAATGAATGTATATAAAAAACAGAAACAGACTGACAGACATAGAAAACAAGCTTACGGTTGCCAAGGTGGAAAGGGAGTGAGAGGGACAAATTAGGAGTATGGAATTAACAGATACAAACTATTATACATAAAATAGATAAGCAATAAAGATTTACTGTATAGCACAGGAAATTATACTCAGTATCTTATAATAACCTATAATGGAATATAATATGCAAAAAAAAAAAGCTGAATCACTATGTCGTACAGCTGAAACTAACACAATATTGTAAATCAACTATACTTCAAATTAAAAAAAATATGCTCATAAAAAATCATCAATCTTAAAACATCTTTAAAATATTTTATCTCATGTTAACATACAGCATAGGATCAAAGCAGGTTAAACATAACACATAAATGCCTATTTTCTAAAATTCTAAGAAGTTATTTGCTAAAATTATTTTTTTTCTTATATCCAAAATCCAGGAACATGTAACTGCTGACTGCCCACTGATATATTATAAATACAAAAAAATTAAGGGAGGGTTTATTTTTTGGTATCTAGCTTTGTATCAGCTTGCGTACTCAGGAGATATTTTTTATGCTGTGAGAATCACCTGTTTTTACTTTGAAGGAATCTGTCTTGTCAGTTTGCAAATCCTAAGTGTGAACATAAGCAAAATACTGGTTCCTCCCTGACAGGCCCAGTGTCAATCCAGGGCAGAGAGTTTCTTTGTTACAGGTATTTTTGTAACAAGAAAAGAGTAACAGCCAAAGAGGAATAGGCCTTGAGGTAATGGGACAGAGTTTTTCAGGTGCTTCCTAATCCAGAATGTATCCTAATTCCATCCAGAATCAAAGAGGTACAGGAAACTCCTCCTGACACAGTGCAGATGAAAGATCATTTCACAGAGCACAGGGGAGAGGGTGATGGGATGCTCATAACGCCTGCACTGGATCCATTGCCTGTACTCAGTGATAGTAACTGGGCCCCAAAATAAAAACGACAAAACTGCAGAGCAGAACCCTGTGTATTTGTGGTAGAAGGCCTATTCTTTAAACCCTGAACATGAAGAAATTGCAGTCCAAGAGACTTTCTGTACAATCAGAAACAATTCTGCTACCAGATGGAGCACAGAATGGACCGGAGTGGGATACACAGGTGCACAGCACATATAGAAGACCCAAAGGTGAGACAATCGAAGAATGCAAAGGTATAAATTAGGGCAGACAGGAAATTTGCTTCTAAGAACTTTACCCTAGGTTTTCATAGACCAATTGGTCATTAACACCAGACTAACACCATAGTTTACACCTGAAGATTATTTGTTACTATACATAATTTATTCCATAGGTGGAACATCATTCTCTTGCTTAATTATTTTCTTATCCTTGTAATATGCCTTGAACTAATATAACCACTATAGCAACAATCAGGAAGATAACCTGCTTTGATAGTAATTTGCATTTACTATTTTGGAGCCCCGAGTCAGAATCCCTTAAATGAGAATATAGGACAAAATCAGACCATGTGAGGCTCTGTTAGTAGCAGTATGTTTGTTCAATATGTTTTTAACTTTCTGAGCAGAGGCATAAGGATACTGAAAGGTAAGTTCCTAAACATTTCCACCAGCAGATTTTTGACCATTTTTATATTCTTACCTTTGTCAATAAAGTAAACATACTTCATAAATGCATGATTGTCATTTTCCTAACACCTAATGTTGTTTTGCCAAATATACATCTATAAATGACTGTTTATATTAGCCCTTAAGTATATGTAAAGACTCATACAGGACTACCTGTCTTTCCAAGTAGAGGCTAACAGTCTTGAATTAAATCAGGACAGTGTAAACAGGATGGCATATAAAGTGTGAGCCAATATACGGAGGACAAAATATGTATGAAGGATAACTGATTAATAAAACATGGCTGGCCTTGATTTCGTTTATAAGAAACTTAAGACATTTATCAACATCTGTCTGAACCCAGCTCCAGTCTCTTAGACTCTGTTGTGGATAAGCTGATTAATAAAAGATGATGCCTTAGGAAGGAAGCTTAGATCTTTGTAAGCAATGACAAAGGAAAAGGCAAGGCTGAATCTACATATGAAAGGAAATTGTGAAAGTAAACTAGTTTACCACTAAATGCCTGGCTGCCACTTCCCTATAACATTTCATTTCCCTCACATTGTCTCAAGTCTGGAGAAATAGGAAGGAATTTCAAAAATTAAGTGTGGAATTAATTTACAAGACAGATTATAGGTTTTTTGTGCTTTTTTTTTTTTTTTTAACTCTGAAATATAATCTGGTTCCCTTGTGGCTTCCCCCTCTTGGTGTTCTTAACTTTGCAGCTTTCCATGTTTGTTTTTCATTTGTATACTTGATCTTTTAGGCTTTCCTTTCCTCTTGGCTAGAATAAAGCACCAGGACTGAACAAGTGCCTCCCTTTACCAGCTGGCAGACTGTTGCCCAATAAATGTTGCCCTTAGGAAACCATCAGTGCCCTGTGTTCCATCTTCCAGCTAGCCATTCCTCGAATCATCTCCTATCCAGCACATTTAATTCACATCTGGTCACTTTGGGATTTCTTCATTCAACATCCATGACCCCAGACTTGGAGGTCAAACAGAGTAGTAAATGCAGTAGTGCCTGGAAATAAACATCTCTGCCAAAACATCGCATTATCTCCTAAATGTCCAGGAAAAATCACTACATAACACAGAGAAGGAAGGGGTCTAAAATTTTAGAAGAAGGTACCGTGGGTTACAGAGGGAATTAGAATCATCACATTTTTTAATGCTCTCTATGAAAATAAATGCCTTCCTCAATACTTAAGGAAGCACAAAAAGTAAAGTTACATGATCAGCACATTTCATTAATAATGGTCAAATAATAAACTTGAAAAAATTATAAACTCTTTTGATCTCACGTCGTTACAGGACATCAAAGCACTGGTTGCTCTGACAGCAGACTTCAATGTCTGAAACTCAGTTTTATGGCTGTGTCTAGAGTCTAGGTTGGATATTCAGAGTCCAAACAGATAACCTAAAGACGAAAAGTGGAGGAGATGGGGGTTAATGCTGAGGGTGGGTCCACCGAAGACTTGGTGGTCATACATCACCTGGGCCATTTATATTCACCTACCTAACTGGATAGTCTCACAATTACAACTCTTCTTTGCGCTGTATAAAATTACTTGGGTCAAAGTAACTGTATATCAGTAAAAACAGAAGCAAAGGACTGGAAGAACACAAAGAAAAATATTCTGATCTACTCTTAGAAACAGAGGTCTGAGAACATCTTGATGTTCTGCTGATCAGGTTGTAGGACTTATCCCCCAACACCAAAGACTCTAATTTATATATACAGCTTTCACTTATATATAAATTTAAAAGACATGAAGAAGAAGCAGCCAAAAATCTCACCAGGGGGATTATAGGAATCACTGTTGCAAAACTAATTTATAAATCAATCTAAGGAGTCAAACAACCCCAGCGCAAGAGGAGGGCCGGAAGCCTGGCTGCCAGTGTCCGCTGTGGGGAGGTTTTGCTATTTTTGATATCCTTATTCCCTGGTTAACTGCAAGTTGTCCAAGAATTATTTTTCTAAGACTGTTTTTGTAATCTAAAACAGTCCTTCACACAAATCAGTAACTTGCCATGCCAATCCTGAGAACATGATAAATGTTAAACAAAACTAAATAAATGATTTGTTTAGCCATTTAAGTACGTGTGTATATGCATGTGTATGCATTTGTATATGTGTATACAGTCCATATGTATATATGTGCATGTATATATACTCATATATTTGAGAGAGAAACTACAATGATACTTCACCTGTATGTTACCTGAAATTAACAGTGTTCTGTGACAGCTGTGAAGGAGCCTGTATACTTTTGCGTTTTCTTTTGGAGGGGTGTGTGTGTGTTCTTGTTTGAGCAGTTGCTGACAGGAGCTGGGGAACTGAGACTGATAAAGCTGCAGGAGGGCTGTGCAGGCATAACCTTTACTTCAAGCAGGAAAACCACCATAAAAAAAAAGAAATTGGGCCGGGCTGGGCAAAGCTGGAAGCAGGACTGTCCGGGAATGTCAGACATGTGGTATTATTTAAGGCTGAATCCCCCAGGGCTGGGAACGGTACTGCTGTTGGGATATTGTGCTCTGCAGCCATCGCCCTGGTGGGGAATGGGGTCGGAGCTGAGACCGCACTCTTGTGGGTGAGAGGTCAGATTTCCCCTGAAGGGAGGGGTGTTTGCGCTCCCAGGCATCGTGGGAAGAGTCGGATCCTGGGTCAGGAAATAGGGACTCAGAAAAGTCTTAAACAGCATATTCCTTGCAGACCGAGATGGGTCCCCTCTGTGTCTGTCAGTGTTGTTCATGCTGGGTCAGAAGCAATAGTGAACATTCTGTGATTCTGACGGATGCTCAATTCCAGGGCTCCTGCCCACAAACTGCACACGGTGAACACCTAAGTCACTTGCTGCTTTGCTTATTCCTGAAGGTCTGTGAGAGGCCCTGCAGCATGTCTGGCTTCCTCAAGGTATCTAGGGGGTAGTGGGTGGACAAGCATTAACTTGGGTTGACTTGGGTTCAAGTTCTCCAGAAACCACTTATTTGCATTTCTTCACCAAACCACTACTGTGCCCTCCGTCTGTTCATTGGTAAAAGGGAAAAAATAATAACTTGTCTTTTCTATTTTCCAAGGATCTGATGAGGATGAAATAAAAGAAAGAATGTGAAAGTGATCCATAAACCATGACGCATTATTTATTCCCATACACTCCTGCCTCAGGCCCTTTGCACTAGCGGTTTCTCTGCCTGGAATCCTCTTATATCCTAATGGTTGTACCCTTCCTTTCTTCAAGTGTCTTCCAACTGTCATTTCATCAGAGAGCACTTCTCTGGCTGCTTTGTATAAAATAGTGATCTTCCTGACTCCACTGCTTTTGACACTTGTCCTAACCCTGCTTTATTTTTCTCCAGAGCCCTTGCCACCATCTGACATATATTTTTGTATATTCTTCAATTGACTCCATAAAGAGGAGGATTTTGGGCTGTTTATTCACTGCTATCTCCCTAGGGTCTAGAACAGTGCCTGACACATAGTAAGCACTTAATAAATATTGTTGAATGAATGAATGAAATGATTCATTGCAAGATATTATTAGAGTTGCCCAAGTCTCCACAATATAAATATACCCCAAAGTTACAGAGGAATCATTTCCCATCACTCTTGTCCAAATGCTGTTGCATTGTACAAACTACTGAGAGGCCTGGGATGAAACTCAGAATTGTCTCCAAGCTCTTAGATATTTTTCCTGGCCTGGCTCATTTTGAAGTATGACTGTGAAAGCCTCAAATTTATGTGTGGCTTTTTCCTCTTTTTTTTTTTTTTTTTTTTTTTTGTGGTACGCGGGCCTCTCACTGTTGTGGCCTCTCCCGTTGCGGAGCACAGGCTCTGGACGCGCAGGCTCAGCGGCCATGGCTCACGGGCCTAGCCGCTCCGCGGCATGTGGGATCTTCCCGGACCAGGGCACGAACCCGTATCCCCTGCATCGGCAGGCGGACTCTCAGCCACTGCACCACCAGGGAAGCCCCATAATTTACTTTTTATTTGCATGTATTGTTTGTTGTCTGACTCCCTCCTGCTAGAACAATAGCTCCATGAGAGTAGAGATTGCTTTTTTTTTTTTTTTCTCATTTCTGCACTCCAAGGATCAAGGGCAGGACTAGGCCCAGAGAAAGTGGTCAATAAATAGTGTTGAAGAAACAAATTGACTTTAAAGATGAGTGAGGTGATTTGCATATTGCTGGCTTTCCTTGTCCTGACTAGTAATTGTAGGCTTTCTGAAATCCTAATTCTTTGTAAAATGTATGGCATCTAATTTGCTTCTCTTTCCTTCACAGAAACATGATGCTACTGAATAATACTTCAATTCCAGGAGCATGAACTGAAAACCTCCTAGGAATCAGGCAGTCCTACATAGTCCCTGACTTTAAGAACACAGACAGAAATGTAAGCAAATAAATTATAATTCAGTATCATAACAACAATAGTGGAAGCATACTCAAAGTAAAGAGACAGCCCAGGGGGAAGAGATCTGGAATCTTCACGTGGGATGGGAGAAGGTTTTCAAGGAAGCCTTCCCAGAAGAGGTGCTATTAGAGCTGAACAGGGGTTTCTCAAGATGAATCAGACTTGGAAATAGACAAGCAAAGTAAGGAAAGTCATTCCAGGCAGAGGGAACAGCATGAATGAAGCCATCAAGCAGTGTGGTACCTATGGGGATCTATAAGTTCAGTATTGCTGTTCCATAGAATGCAAGGTAATTGGTTCCTTTGGGGAAAATAATAACGATAGCCTATACACAGGGTGCTTTCCACATGCCAGGCAGTGTTCTAAGTCTTTATACATTAGCACGTTCAATCTTCCCAGCAACCCTGGAACATAGGCACTATTATTATTCCTATTTTGTAGATGGAAAAACTGAGGCACAGAGAGATTACTATATAAGATGATAATACTGCACAGGTTCTAAGGAAATAGTATATATTTTTTCTTTTTATTAAATCATTTTTTGTTTTCTTTTTTTTTTGAATTTTATTTTTTTTATACAGCAGGTTCTTATTAGTTATGCATTTTATACGTATTAGTGTATATATGTCAATCCCAATCTCCCCATTTTTTGTTTTCTTAAAGCAACTGTTTTAAAAAGTCTGGTCTAGCTGTCCAGGACTGATATACTCAGAGGAGAGCAAGAAAGAGTAATTGGTGATTAAAGGAAGAGAGAGGTTTTTTTAAAAAAAATCTTTGAAAATAGTGTCATTTAAAGTAAAACAATTGTGGTAGTGGTGTTGTCTTAGTTCCTTAAGGATTTTTAGTGCACATAAATAGAAAGGATAAATATTTCTTATGTGATTAGTAAGCAAAAAAGAGTATGAAAAGTGGAAATAAGTATGTATGCTTTTTAATACTTTACAGAAAGTTATATTAAAAACTTTATAAAGGCCCACTGGATATTTATTTTCCCTCCTCCAGTAACAGTCTTAAATAAATATAATTACTTTTGGACAATAAAGTGCTTCAACGTCGTATACTGAAAACCAATAAAAAATACCAGTCACTTGGAAGAGGTCCTGTTTGGAGGCTGACCTGGCCCTTACACAGCACAGTCAGAAGGTGAAAGGTTAAAAGTGCATACTTGATCTTAGACTGAACATAAAGTGTAAACTCCGGGTTTGTTTTTTTTTTAAGCCAAAAGTAGTTTTATTTCCTTCTCTCTTTTTTTTTTTTTAAAGTTAATTAGCCACTAATGTGGACAGTCTTAAGGATCTAAGTCAATTAGGACACTTCGTACGTAAATTTTCCAAGCTGAAGCCGCATGCCCTTTGCATTTATAGCTGATGTACTCTGGATAAAATCTCTTTGCAAGGAACAATAAAAGGCTGAATGATGGAGACCATGAGCTTAGGGTTGATGTCATAAAGAAGTTCTCAATATTTTGGCACTTCCCTTCTGATGTGAAGTGTGTTATTCTCATTTGGCAGGCGGTGGCCAAGTGGAATAAGAAAGCGCGTGCTAAGCCACCGCAGCTCTAAAGTGACAGCAAAAGGCATCTGCTGCATTTCCCATTTGGATTCTGCAGCCCCTTTGATTCACACCCAGTTTTTTCAGATTAGATCTCTGCCATTTTACTTATATATGTCACTACCACATTCAATTCACACATTATAACCTGCCACACGGCATAGCTTTTCTTATCCTTATAGATACAAATGACAGTATTTGACCGTTTTATCTTTAGAATTATTTAGTATCTCCCAACAGTCTGGATCATTTCTTTTCTTATACTTTGTTGAAGTATGATTGACATGAAAAGTTGTACAAATGAACTTATTTACAAAACAGAAATAGAGCCATAGATGTACAAAATAAACTTATGGTTACCAAGGGGGAAGTGGGGGGGAGGGATAAATTGGGAGATTGGGATTGACATATATACACTACTGTATATAAAATAGATAACTAATAAGAACCTACTGTATAGCAGGGTGAACTCTACTCAGTACTCTGTAATGACCTATATGGGAAAAGAATCTAAAAAAGAGTGGGTATATGTTTATGTATAACTGATTCACTTAGCTGTGAATCAGTTGTGTGTTAACAAAATCAGCTGTTGTGTTAGCAGAAACTAATACAACACTGTAAATCAACCATACTCCAATAAAAATTAATTTAAAAAATAAATAAAATAACCTATGTGGTATTCTAACTCTCCAAAAAAAATAAGTTATACATACTTAATGTGTACAACCTGATGAGTTTGGAAATAAGTATACACCCATGAAACCAGCACCACAATCTATGCTATACATGTCACCTCCAAAAGTTTACTCCTGTCCTCTTTATTAATTATTATTATTTAGTGATAAGACAATTAACATAAGATCTACTCTCTTAGCAAATCTTCTAGTATACAATATGGTACTGTTATACTGTATTGTATATGTATATGTATACACTCTGTGCTGTGCAGTAGATCTCTAGGACCTTATTCATCTTGTGTAACTGAAACTTGCTGCTTTTTGACTAATACCTCCTCTCTCTGCTCTCCCAACCCCTGGTAACCACAAGATCTTTTCATAATGAGTGCTTGCTGCTCTATTTTTAATACTACCAACATTTCCATTTAAAGGGGGAGACAAGCTTCTCTTATAGCACAGAGTCCTACATTTCTAAGTTTAATTTATATTTACGAATATAGATTTACATATACATGTGTATTTTGAGAGCTATTTCAGAGGAAGAGTTGACAAGTCTTAATGACTAATTGGACATGGGAGGTGAGGGAAAGGGAGAATTCGAAAACAGTCCTGAGGTTTCTGGCTTGAGCAAATCTGTGAATGGTGATGCCTTTCAATGCCCAAATGGACCAGGGCCCATTTGAATACACTGGGCTTGAGGTGTCTGTGGGATGTCCAGGTGGAAAGGGCCAGTGGGTGGTTGGATGTTTGGCTTTGAAGCTCAGGATGGGTTTGGGCTGAAGATAAGGCACAGGGGTCGTCAGCATCAAGGAGGCAATGGAAGACAAAGATGTAGGTGAGCTCATCAATCAGAACAAGTAGAATTTGAAGAGAAGACAACATCCTAAGGAAGCCCAATGTTTGAGGAGCTCTAGTGGAAGAGAAGTCACAGATGGACTGAGAAGGAACATCCAGAGGGGACAAGAGGAAAATAAGGAGAGTACAGGGCCCTAGAAGCAAAAGAAAGGCCACAGCTGAAGGAGCCAAGGGGGCTCAACAGCCACGGGGTCACAAAAGATCATAACTGCAAAGTCACCTTTGGATTTAGCAATGATGACATCAGCGACCTTGATAGGATCACTTGCAGTTGATAAGTTGGGGATCATCCCATTATAATAATAGAAACAATCATCTTAAATTAATGACATGGATCTTTAGAAATTTGCAAAGAACATTACACGCCTCATTTCATGCTCATAATACTCTTGTTAATTAGATGTGACTGCTTCCATTACATAAATGAAGGGAGAATTAGAAAGTCAAGTAATTATATAATAATAAAACAATAATAGTAATAAAAATGGTCTTTCTAAAACATTTACTGTGTGCAAAACATTGTACTAAACATTTACTTTGCATAAAAAGATTGCAATGTAGATTTTATTAACTCAATTTAAGGAAGGTCCAGAGAAGTGGGGTAACTTTTCCAGGCTCACACAGCTAGGAAATGGCAGAATGGGGCTTTGAACTCAGAGCTGTGGGGTGCTGAAGTACAAATTCTTTGCACTATTAAAGACTGCCTCACCAGATGTTCAGGTTTTCAGGCAAATATCACTTTAAAATTTTTTCTTGAGGGCTCCCCTGGTGGCGCAGTGGTTGAGAGTCCACCTGCCAATGCAGGGGACATGGGTTCGTGTCCCGGTCCGGGAAGATCCCACATGCCGCAGAGCAGCTGGGCCCATGAGCCATGGCCGCTGAGCCTGTGCGTCCGGAGCCTGTGCTCCGCAACGGGAGAGGCCACAACAGTGAGAGGCCCGCATACCGCAAAAAAAAAAAAAAAAAATTTTCTTGAACATCGATATGTATTCTTGAAAACACTGACAGAAATCCAACTTTGCAAACTGAATTATTTCCCTTCTTGTTTATGTTATAATTTAAAAGATGTGTCTTCCATGGGAGGAAAATTCACTTTAAACATAGTATTTGGCTGCACAGAAATCATACACTGAAGGTAAAATGTTAACCTCTGTAATAAAATATTAACCACAGGATTCCATAATGCAAATACTATACAGAAGACAGTGCTGGATTCCACAAGTAGAGAGGAGCCCCTTGAGGTAAGGAAGGAAAGAATGCTGCCCTGTTGGAGAAAATTCTGAGGGAAAATTTGCTTCCAAGGTGGTAGCTCAGACAAACCTTCTATATCTTTTTCTTCCACTTGACAAATATCTGACATTTTTTGTTTTAGTAGTGAAGCTGCAAGTGCCTAGCATTCAATTTCTACCACATTAATGATAAAACATGAACTATATTTTAGATTTTAGAAACAAATATATATATTGTATATATATGATTTTTTCTTCTAATAAACTAATCAGTTGGTGAGAAATTAAAGCTAAGTTTGGACCTATGTGGTGTGTTTATGTGATTCATTCCATAATTCTTCAACTTTTCTGTATGTTTTAAAAATTTTCCTAATAGAATGTTATTAAAAAAAAATTAAAAGGAAGAAAAGAAAAAACACCAAAGCACCAGGAATGTAATAAGCTGTAGGTCCAGGAAAGAAAGTTTACTCTATGAATATAACTGAGTTGTCTCTCCAAAGTACTCAATTGTCTTCATTTCAGCAATATTGAGTTATTTTATGAGAAAGTTTAGATCCAGATAAAACTAAAATAAAGCTGATTTCTGTCCACTAATTTGTCTCCATAACAAAGTTACCAAAGCTTTCACATTTCTCTCGTTTTATTTCCATTTCCAGGAAATCATGAAAAGTATGGCACTGGTTCATAGAAGTTTTAGAATATAAATTGAATTTATAGTTAGCAAATGAGTTATGATATAAGCTAATTTTAAAGCAAACTGACTTTATAATTTTATTTTTCATCAGGAAGTAAGGTAATCTCATGACCTAAAGTTTGGAGAAAAGAGAAAAAAATAAAATAAAATCCTCCTCCTTAAATACAATGGTTATAATTTTTATATATTTTTTCTGGTCCTTTATTTCCTAAAGATGCTTTTAAATAGTTGCAAACATACAGGTTTAGACCCTGCTTTTTTCACTTAGTGTTATATATTAAGTGTTTTTCTGTGTCAACATATTTAACATATTAAAGGTTGCATAACCCTTCACTGTTATAAACAGTGCTGTGATGAATCTTCAACTGTATGGCTTGTTTTACATTTTGGATTAGATTGCTGGAAGTGGAATTACTGGGTCAAAGAGCAAGAAATTTTAATAGCTCTGTGTATTAATAAATTGCTTTCCAAAAGTGTTGTACTAATTTATATTGTAAATGTAATGCAGAAAGTCATCTTTGCCAGCAGTGAGTATTATAACTCCTCAAAGTTTGCAAAGGACTGGCCCTTATTGTTTGCATTTGTATTTCTATAAAATATTTTAAAACAGACTCCTTCTGCCTACCATGTGAGTTGACAAGCAGGAAGTATGACAGTCAGTGGATTTCATGATCCTTCTGGTTATAATTAAGTGTTTCCCTATTGCCCACCACAGCAAATTCAAATTCCGAGCTCTTGTCTTCAAAGTCCTGGACCCATTCTCCGTCTCCTGTCCTGTCTTGACAGCTCCCTCCCAATGTGTCTCAAAGTTCACTGAGAATGATCACCTGGGCTGCTTGGTAAACACACACATGAAGGCTCTGAGCCCCACTGGATGCCCCTGAGGGTGGGGAGCCCGTATATTACCCTCTGCATTTGTTTCTTCATAAATCTCCTGGCTTCCTTTCTTTTATAGATTTTTATGCCAGGAATAGTCAGATTAAATTCAAAACTCATTTAGGAGACTATTGTCCCCAGGAAGTCTGCATAGATTAGGCAAGAAACGAATTCAATATTAGTACTAAAGTGATGAAATACAGCTAAAAGTGAATGATGATGGTCTTTGCCATCTGCAAACATACTTCGTTCTTAACTATGGAAGAAATAGAGCTATTCCAGTGGGGGACCCAGGTGGCTGGATGGTCCTGCTCTAAGCAGATTGACTCACCCCTAGAGGGAGAAACAGAAAAGTCCATGTGAAGAGAGGGTTAGATATGCTGGAGACCACTGGTGAAGGCGGGGTGGGCTGGAGTGTGAGAGTCAACCTTTGAGAAAGTCAAGGCAGCTTGAATGGGAAAGTAGGGACTTACCAGGTCTAGGAGGGTCCCCAGTTCTTCAGATCAACGTAGGGAAATACTTTCTTCATTTCTGTTGTTATGACTATTTCAGTCTCAGGCTGATGAAGCCAAGAAAAAAGACCTGTCATGTAGCATAATAACTATAATAGTCACGATGTCACAGATAATATTTTTAAGTACGTATAGTGTGCCTGGCATGGTGCTAAGTTCTTTTCGTATGATTTCATTTTAACCCTCGTGCCACCACCTCGCGCATGAAGTAGGCCCTGATATGATCCTTGCCGGGTTACAGAATAATAAATGATCCTGAAGTCACCTTGCAAACATCCAAACATCTTGGTCCTTTTGTTGGCTGTTTTCTTATATGGGATTGTAAATTCCCCAAGGTTGTCAACCATGTCTTCTATGGTTGACATCGATAGACGTGTCTTCCATGTCTTCAAGTACTCACAGGAGGCAGGGCTGGAGACAGAGCCCAATCAGGTAGCTGCTCGACATGAACTGAACTATAATGAAAGAAAAAGAATGCTTAAAAGATCTCTTGGGATTTTCTATTAAAAGATTTTTCTTAACAAATTACAAAACAGGTTTCTTCAAAAACCACCATAATTATCTGGGCCGTCCTCCTGCCCCCTCCTCCCACCCCTTGCCCAGCAAACCCTTGGAAGTTCCTTTTCCTTTTGGGTCCAGGTTAAAACCGAGCAATTCAAATTATCAACCACTAGGCTTTTATTTTTCCAGACAATTGGCAAAGGCCTCAGTAAACAATATTGTTTCTATTCCCTTGAAGTAAGCACATATTTTAAAATGCATTTTACGTAGGTCAAATCTTGGTCAAAATGATTGAATGGCTTGATTCCCACCTCTCATGTTGATGAGTGGAGGCCCATCATTGAGCTAAAACATCACACATGCTCAGGTCTTAGAAGGCCCCCAGGAGGCCCAAGTCGGTGTCGGCACAACACATTTTTTCAGCTTGAATTACGTGTTTGGGCTTAGATTCGTATTTCCTATTAAAGCTACTGGAGGAGAGCAAATGAGTAAGAACTCTGACAAACCCACTTCGCCCCAGCTGGGTGCTGGCAGCCCTTCTCCAACTCCCAAAGACAAGGAATGGCTCTCTCCACCTCCCACCCTCCAAGGCAGAACAGCGCTCTGTGCCTGCTGTTCAAAGCCTCCATTTCGCAGGTCCAAAATCAGGCTATGGAATAAAACTAGGAAGGTTTTCATGGCTCTGCTGTGGATGTCAGAAACTTGGGTAAAAGACTAAGAAAGCCCACACTACATCCATTCCTAAAGGCTTGAAGGCATCACCCACTTGAAAGGCAGCCAAGGAGACCCTGTCCAGGGTTTGAGGCTGGTTCTCTTCCTTCTCACTGGACTGGGATGCCGAATGAAGGCTTAAAACGCAAAGGAGCCTGGGTTTCCTTCCGTGGACCACAAAAAAGACCTGTGCCTTAAAAGAAAAATGTAAATGAAGCAAGAGGAAGTTTTAGCCCAGCAAGATGATGTAAAGGCTCCCTTTTCCAGCTCCCAGGAAACCCCGTAAAGGTATGAGAGAGGCTCCCTCCTATGCATTTCTTAAAAGTTGTTGTTCTCCCAGATTCTCCCTCTTAGAGCTTGAAACTGAAATGTCTTCCGCCGATGATGACATAACATTGAGCTTCTATTTCTAAAGAAATCCAAAGTGAGCTTGTTACGAATCAGGGTATGCTGCTTAGGTAACGCTGCTGACATTTCCTGCCAAGTCTACCTTAAACCGTGTTTTAAGGGCAATTGATTCTAAAGGCATTGATAATGATAAAGAAAAAAAGAAAAAGCTATTTTTTAATTGAAGAAGAGGTCCATGATTTTGGGAGCTAGTCAAGTTCTTGGAAGACTTACACCTACACACCTAGGAGCGGCTCTGACTCCTACTTGGCTCTCTCCTTGTTCCTCCTGGCTCCTTATCAATCTTTATCCACTCCCAGTTTGCGGTGGTTTTATCCCCAGCTAAGAAACGATGCACTTCCATATGCCACACTCCCCAACCCCAGCTCTGACCTTAGAAATGACCCAAAGTTGATCCTGATACTCCACATACAACCGATGAGAGAAAGTGGCTTTCTAGAGATTGGAATATCCATAGTAGAATGAGACAACAGTGCCAGAAAAGTTGAATCCTATGTACAAATCTGTCAGCCTGTCCCCTGTAGCACCACGCTGGCCACGCAGTGTGCCAAGGGCACCTGTCAGCAACTGCTAGAAGTGCAGTTATATAAATTTCAATAAGAGAAAGATAAACTAACAAACTCCAAACATTAATTTTAATTTAAAAATTCGTTTCTACTTCACTGTGTGGCTCTGTTTTATTTCGTTGAATTTTGGTGTGGAAAGGACGCTAAGAGGACAACTGATGTCCTCTTCCACTCTGTGAACAAGGAAACCAAGCCACCAAGCACTGTCCTGTGGTGGCCACAGAACTTATTCATGTCAGAGTTACAGCTTGAAGGCCCAATGCTTTGCCAATTTCTATTTTTTACTTTTTAAACAACACCAGAATAGGAGTAAAAGCTCTCTTTTACTCCTATTACAAAACATGATGTGTTTAATTTTTAAGATACATTTATATTTCTGAGTTTGTATTTCTAAGCCCCCTTTTCCCCCAGATATCTTTTTTCTTCAACATTTTTCTCTGTCTCCTAATACTCTTGGTATCTTCAGCCTTTTAATTTTTCTGATTTTTCCCCCTGCATTTGATCTTTAATCCCCTTGGTTCTCTCTCTCTCTCTCTCTCTCTCTCTCTCTCATCTACTTCTATAATCCATTTGTGTGCATCACTTTCCTTCCTCAACATTTTCTTATATCTCATTCGTATTTTCTCTTTATTCTTTTTAAACTTCTTTCCGGAACCTCTACCTCTCCCCCTGCATTCCTTTTCATCTTGTTTCTATCTGTATTCCTTCCTTCTTGAATGCTGTTCAATTAGACCATTTTTAACCCTTTCTTCATTTTTTATCTCCTCCTTTTTTGTCCTGTTTCAACATGACCTCTTTGTTTCACTGCCCTTTCCACACAGCAATGAAGGATATGTGACTGAGTGTGAGTGCGTGCGTGTGTGTGTGCGCACGTGCACACATGCATTTAGAATTACTTGGGGTAGGGGTGGAGAAAAGGGGAGAAGAGATTGAGGGAGACACCAAAGAATGTGTTCATAGAAGGAGAAATGCTTTGCTTATTCTCTCCCTGGGGACGTTAATCAGAGAGTTTCGTTTCTAATGCCCGTTTAATAAATACAAGTTATGTACATATGTTTCCTATATAAAAGTATCCTGAATCAGTACTGTATGTGTGAAATGTTTCAATTTTCCTAAAACATTCTAAAACTTATTCCAGATCCATTGTACAAATAGTTAAGGAGGAACGGGATTGCTTTCTGAGTTTCATTTGGACCTATTTCAAGTGTAATAAACACATGTTAAGATTATGTTTTGAACATCACAGAAATGTTTATCAACTATTTTGAGACAACTGTAAAATTACCATGGTAGCATTGAGTAAAGTTACTTGCTACTTTCTATACAAGAAAAATCTAGATATTTAAGCATAGTATTACTTAAAAAATTAATTTTTTCTGAGCTCTAGACTTTTGAGTGAATTTGGTTAATGTATATTATTTAAGAGTACTGCTTTTTAACAAAAGAAATTTGTTTTATTAGTCAGAGTACAGTAATAAAAATGACTGTGTGTGCGCCTTAAGGATTGATGTCTTAAATATTTATAAAGGTTTATCCTGTCTATACCATTAGGCACAAAATGTTTTCCTTTGTTCCATAATCACAGTTCCTTACCCAGCTCCATGACTGAGTAATTCAGAGTTGGAAATGAGCCCATGTATAACTGCATACGTCTAAGAACCAAATCTTAACAATGACTGAGGACAATCATGGCACAAAAAGAACTTAAATCAGAAATAATTCAGATAACTCCCATTCATTTCTTAAGTTTGAAAATTATAAAGCATCCTTAAATACTAATGAATGAAAAAATAAATACATGAACAATAGTAATTACCTTTTAATTACAAGACCTCTGCTTAAAATCTTGTAAAAGGATCTTTCCTCACAGGCTGCTTTTCGGTCATCTTATATTGGTGAGTTTGCCTGGTGTTCTCCCAGATGACCTGGGTTCAACATCTGCTCCGAGGAAAGATTCTCCTGGCTCAGTAATTAAAATGCAATGATCTTATTACAGTTGGAAAAATGATTTATTCATCTTTCTTATACATTGATTTTTGGCATGGCAGAAAATAGGGGAGAGATATTATATGTAATTCCATGGGGCCGGAGATGGGTCTAATATTACCTAATACCTTTAGAACTGACCAGATCAAATTAGACAGTAATCCAGAGTTAGAGAGGCTGACTCACACTTTGAAGAGACGGAACACCGCAGAGGCCATTGAGCATTTGATGAATCAGTGGGATCAGATGGCTTGAAGGAGGGACACTGTTACATACACCTGGAGAGCAAGAATAAAATATATGAATGGTGGGGGAGAAATCCACAGAAACTGACAAAGAAGAAAGATGATCAATGAAATGACACATATGCAAAAAGAACAGAACTGACCTGAAATGCAAAAATAGAATGACCATGTGAGGTAACTATTCTTTCTCTTCTTAGACACAACTGTCTAAGGAGAGACACTATTGTTAAATCATAGTTTGGAAAACTAAACAGTCTGATTTTCTCCTGGCAGAAAGAATATGGGAATGCCGTGCCGCGTTTAATTCACCATTACTCTTTCTTAACGAATGAATTTGCTTCTCAATTCCCCACTCTCTTCTAATGCCAATTTCTAAATTAATGCATCTAATTGCCACCCCATCTTAACCTTTTACCTGTATGTAATCAGGTGTATTTATTTTCTAAAATGATTCAGTATTTCTGACCATGGTCTGAATGTCTATCTTAGTGTTAACAGTACAGAAAATAACATGGCAACAGATTAACAATGTTTTTACTACAAGGGCCAATAATACATATAAGAAAAGATGACATTAAAAAATCAGCAATAACTGGGTAGACTGTTCACTTTCATTAAAATGCCTTGAGTCTGTCTGAAAAAAATCAGCTATAATAAATACTCATTAGGTAAATGGAAAGATCTGTCTCTCTAAAATGTTGTGACTCATCATTCTGTTAATCCTAGTTATTCATAATTTTTCTGTTTAAAATAAAATCACATAGAATAAGTCACTAAATTTTCTCTTTTTGAGAAGTATTTTGCATATCCTAGGTTTTTTGCTTTTCATACAAATTTTAGAAATAACATCAGTTTCTGTAAGAACTCCTGCTGGGGCTTTTTACTGGAAGTATCACCAATTTAAGTGATAGTTTTACAATAATGAACCTTCTGACCCACCAGTATGGTGCAGGTCTTGGGCATATTTTGTTAAATATATCCCTAAGTATTTAATATTGTCGATGCTGTTATAATTGGTATTTTGTAAATCTCAATTTTCAATTATTTATTGCTAATACATACAAATACAATTGATTGTGCATGTTGACCTGTTATCCTGTGGCTTTGATAAACTCATTTAATTCTAGAATATTTATGGATTCCTAAGCATTTTCTATATGGACCATTATGTCATCTGCAAATAAAGATAGTTTTATGTTCTCCTTTCCCAAAATAAAGGAGAAAAGTTGACACTGATCATTTTAAAAAATTGATTGGAGAATGACATTCTTGACAGACACAGTGTTTACATGTTTAAAAAACAACTCTATTTATAATGGGACATTTTGGAGAATAGTGACTGGAAGAAAAACTATCCATCTTTGTTTAACAATGAAGTTTTAAACTTTTTCCTGTGGAATGGTTTTGTGTCTTCTAACCACAATGGCTTCTGCTGCTAACAAACATGAGGAGAAGAGTGTGTTAAGAAAAAAATAAAAATAGGTTCTTGGAGATTTATAAGTCATGAAAACAAGGTCATAACAATTAAGGAAAATATAAGAGGGGAAAAGTCAAGACACAGAAAGAATGAAAAAGAATGTGAGGAATTGCCTTTGGAAATCAGTATATCAGTAGCTTATTATCTGAAAGAATTTCTTGGTTCTTTCCAGAAATACAGGTCTTATGAAACCAAAACCGAATTCATCAACTTCCCCTCCAAAACCAGGGTTTTTGTTTTTGTTTTTTTCCATTTCTCCATTCTCTTTCATCAGAACCACATTTCCCAGTATCCCAAGTGGAAACCAGTTAGTTATCTTTGGTCCCTCTTCTCCTTCGCTTTTGACATTCTACCCAAGTGCCAAGCCCCAAGCCCCATGCATTCTGCCTAAAAAAATCTCCCGGCACCCACTGCCCCGCATTTTCCCTTCATGCGGGGCATGGCCACCTACTTTCCATTCCTCCCAGGGTCACCTGAATGTCAATTACTTATCCCACGGGCAGAGGGGCAGAGCGTGCCTCACACAGTTGCTGGTCAATGGCTCATTCCTTCTCTTTCGTCTCTTCATCTTCTCCAGTTCATCTTAGACCAAGAACCAGGAACACATTCTGCAGACAACTCAAGGACACCATGCCTGTGCTAAACATCCCACTCCAGGCTCAAACAGGCTGGTGCTCACAGCCGGGGTCCCTCTGTCTCTCATGGCTCTCTGCCTGCTCACTCCCAAGACCTGCAGTCCCTGGCTCGCCCCTCTTGGGAGGCAGCCCCCAGAAGCCCAGCATTCCCTCCCTGACTCCCCCTCTTCCTCTGGGTTTCTTCATCCATTCCCATCAGTACCTTTCCTGTTAGCATGTAAATTTCCATTGCTATGTATAACTTTAGAAGTTTCATGGGTATAAGTCGGAGACTACTAGTTAACCATAATCCTTTCCATCTCCCAAAGCATCTAGCAGGCCTCATTAAATGCTTATTGAGTGAATAAGTCAGGAAATCAGTAAACACAGTCTCTTTAACACACATCAGGCCTTTTTTTTTTTCCCTAGGCTTTTGGTATTCGCCAAATCAGGATTCTATTAAAATGAAAGGATTTAATTTTTTATTTGCCAAGGCAGATTCTATTAAAATTAAAGAAACAATTTATGGTTTCAGATTTTTTTGGAGGAGGAAAAAAGTCTTTTGTAACATTTTCAGATAATAAATGACAACGATAATTGTTGACTACTGATCACTATGTGTCAGTCACAGTAAGTATATCAGTTTATTTAATCTTTACAACATTCCTGTAAAAGATTCATATTACTCTCACTTTGCAGATGAAAAAACTAAGGATCAGAGAGGGGAAGCAACTTGCCTAGTGTCACACAGCTAGCCTGTTTCAGGACTAGAATTTAGATTTAGGTAAACCTGGCTCTGTCTTCGTCAGACCAGGTTACCTTAACAAAATACCACAGGCTGCATAGTGTAAACAACAGAAATTTATTATCTCACAGTTCTGGAGGCTGGAAGTCTAAGAATAAGGTATCAGCATGGTAGGGTGCTGTTGAGATCTCTCTCTTTGGCTTACAGACAACCCCCTTCTCTCTGTGTCCTCATGTTCCTATTTTATTTATTTATTTATTTTTGGCTGCATTGGGTCTTCATTGCTGCGCGTGGGCTTTTCTCTAGTTGCAGCGAGCGGGGGCTACTCTTCGTTGTGGTGCGTGGGCTTCTCATTCTGGTGGCTTCTCCTGTTGCAGAGCACAGGCTCCAGGCACTCGGGCTTCTGTAGCTGTGGCTCGCAGGCTCTAGGGCACAGGCTCAGTAGTTGCGGCGCATGGGCTTAGTTGCTCAACGGCATGTTGGATCTTCCCAGACCAGGGCTCAAACCCGGGTCCCCTGCATTGGCAGGCGGATTCTTAACCACTGCGCCACCACTGGAGCTCTCATATTCCTCTTCTTATAAGGCTACCAATCCTATCAGATTAGAACCCCAATTTATGACTTCATTTACCCTTAATTACTTCTTAGAAAGCTCTATCTCCAAATACAATCACATTATGGGCTAGAGCTCCCATACAGGCACCTGGAAGGGACATAAACATTCAGTCCATAGTAGGCTCTAAAGAGATGTGGGGATATGGATTGGGCATTACAAAGTGAAATCCAAGAAACTGGCTCCCAGGGATAGATGGCCCAACCACCAACTCGTCACAACTTTCAAACTCCCAGACTTAGTTTCCATTAATTCAGCATGTCAGCTCACACTAACACCCCAATCCTACCTTCTCAACAGCCAAGGGATTTCAATTTTTAAAAACAGAGTAACAACTCTTAAAATTTTCCAGCCTGTACTGTTCTGGATTTCATGCATATTTCAGGATGTGAATTTAGGGGATATGTTTGACATTGAGGGCCATAGTTAGGAGAGGCTGCACAGAGGCTGGGATGCCCGTGTTCTGTGGGTGGTGACAGCACACACCCACCAGTGCTGGCTGGACTCTGCTCTGGTGATACAAAGGCAGTGGAGAAGCAACCCATAAGGATGTATCTAGTTCTAGGTGGCTCCACTCATAAAACTCCGAAATGCACAAGCAGAGTAATTTTCTGTAAGGCAGGTGATAGTTGAACTCCTTGGCTGCTGGAATGGGCACCAGGCTTCCCAGGAAAACAAATCCAGTGTTCAGATTCTTCATGAAAACAGTACTGTACTGGCATTTCTGCCTTAGAGAACTGATACCCTGTGCCAAGCAGGATCCAGACATTCCTGTATGTCTCCCCTCCCGTGTGGTCATCTCTCAATGATTATTGATATTTCAGAAAAGAGAGGCATTTTGGCAATTTCTGTTTCATTAAAAACACATCTCACAAATAGTTTTGTCCTTATAAAATTTCTCTTCTTTATTTCATTATCATTTTTGTTTTTAAACTTTTCCTACTGTAATTTCTTTGGCTGTTGTGAGGCTTTGGTTTACTTATTTCTTTTTCAACGGGAGCACAAGCTCCGGACACGCAGGCTCAGCGGCCATGGCCCACGGACCCAGCTGTTCCGTGGCATGTGGGATCTTCCCGGACCGGGGCACGAACCCATGTCCCCTGCATCGGCAGGCGGACTCTCAACCACTGCGCCACCAGGGAAGTCCTACTTATTTCTTTATCATTATCTTTACTCGGGTGGAAATCACTTACAGTGGTGGTGTTTTCCTAATGTGTTTGCCTCCAAATTCTCTTCTCTCTGCTTCTCTCTAAGACCCTTTCCTGCCCTGCTGCTCTGCATGAAATCTAACAGTATATGAACCCAGCATAAAGGTTTTATCCTAACAACTTTTTCTGTTGATTTTTTTTAAGTGGATTATAGAGAGGCAAAAGGTAAATCTCTTTCCCTCTGTGAGAAATGGCATGAACATTATTTGATCTAAATTGGAGGATGCTGTAATTGTTCTCCTATAGTGATTAATTCAGTCCATCCAGAGAGAAAATGGGGAGGTGATGTTTCCCAAGCATGCATTACTTAAGTATTCACAGTAAAAATAATTGTATAAAAATGACATTTAAATGCTACCTGATAGTTAAGAAAGTACATCTGAAGTTGGAATTACCAAAACTTGTACTCTGCTCCAATTTTTGTAGCGGGTAAGATTACTGAGACTCATAAATGAACTGATAGCAATAAGTTCACAGGTGTTATATGAAAATGGATGTATTATGCATTTTCCACTGTTTTATTGCTGACTGAGCAGGGCTGTGAGAGGCAGCCTGGTTATACTAAGACCCCCCCCCCCCACGAATGTCACACATTCTTACATGTGACTATCATCTCTGCCAGGAAACTTTTCTTCACCAGCTTAAAATCCTCTTGAAATAACATCAGTTCACCTGGTTTTATTTCCAACTTCTACGGCAATGGAGAACAGCTAGTCATGAAGGAAAGCTTCTATATTCCTACATTCTAGACTAACCCAGAAGTCCTTTTACATTGTCACCCTAGAAGAGCTACAGTATGCTTATCGTTCTATGGTCTTTTTGTGTCTGCTGAGCTACTTCCCAAGCTCTCCTGAAGTAGTGATTTCAGACTTGTATACAGTTCCAGTTTTTTCTCTGTAAAGCCTCCTTGGGGACAGGGACTATTCTGGCATCCTTATGGTGCACAAAGAAGTGGTTTAAACCTTGGAGAAACAAATATATGTGGAGTGTATGTATTTAATTGAGCACTGGTTGTATAGCGCTCACTGGGTGCTTTACAAATATTAACTCCATTAAACCTTACAACAACTCAATGACATAAATATTATTTTCATCTCCATTCCACAAATGAGGAAATCAAGGTGCAGAGAGGTTAAGAAATCAGCCAAAGGTCACACAAGTTATAAATACCTGAGCCAGGATTCAAACTTTAAAATAAGGAAGTTGCAGACAACAGAGCAGCGTATAAGTTCTTTAAGTATATTATGTTTCCTTGCATGCGTTGTGCACCAAGTGTATAATTTAGATATTACTTAATTTTTTAAATTACTGATTTTGACATATGCAATCATCTGTAAGCACTTAGCTTTGTTGTTTCAAACCCTGATATAGATGAGGCCAGAGTCAACTTTACTACGACCAACATCAGACACAGAAAAATAGACAAAGCAGCTACCTGCTGTACCAATTAAATAATAGGTACGACTTGTTTATCATTACATTTTGTAATTATAGCATTTTTGGTATCAAAATGAGTTTATAAGATGGAATATTAAAAAAGTATACATGCAAAAAAACAGAGAGAGAGCGAGAGAGAGCTGTCTGTGTGCAGGACCACCCTCTATGTAATCCCTCTCTGAGTGAATAAATACACGAAGGCATGGATAGGTCATCCTTTGATAAATTGTTCATAATACTGTACCTGCTTTGATCACAGTAGTTACTCGTTGTGAATTTGTCGTGACAAACTGTTTTCTGCCCTAACTATATGGAGTCAAGTGTTGCCCATTTTCTGCTTACAATGTGTACTCTTAACAATTCTTGCTTTCAATCTCTCACTCCCTTTTCCTTCTGCACTGATTCTCTCTCACATCCAGTTGGTTTCAGGGCCTTGGCACTCCTTTTCCAGTTTCTCACAGTTGTAGTATATTCTGGTGTTATATTTTTTACATCATCTGCCACTTTAACAGTACACACACAATTTCACCATCCAAGCGAATGACAAAAATTCTTCTTCAGGGAATATCGATCGGGCTAATTCTTAGCTATGGCATGCAATTTTCTACTTGGAGAGGAGACTAGGAAATTAGTGTTGTGCCCTTTAAAAATAAACACCTGCCCAATGCGTGTATTCCACTGGTAATGTTTCTAGGATTCAAAGCCCACCTTCTAGAAATTTATCTAACTACAAAAATTCCTATATAGCAGGGAGAATATTATTATAGCAACACAAGTGTGACTGAGAAATGTTGTATTTCTCTATTTTTTAAAAAATTAACTAATATGAGGTCCCCATCTGGCCCATTTTTCATTTATAATCTGTATAGCACAGGGAGCTCAGCTCGGTGCTCTGTGACCACCTAGATGGGTGGGATGGGGGTGGGTGGGAGGGAGGCTCCAGAGGGAGGGGATATATGTATACATAGAGCTGATTCAGTTCATTGTACAGCAGCAACCAACATAACATTGTAAAGCAATTATACTCCAATTAAAAAATCCTCTATTTCCAAAAAATAAAATCTGTACTCTTAAAGATTCTTGCTTTCAATCTCTCACTCCCTTTTTCTTCTACACTGATTCTCTTTCACATCCAGTTAATTTCAGGGACTTGGCACTCCTTTTCCAGTTTATCACCATTGTAATGTATTTTGATGTTATATTTGGGAATATAAGCTAGTGGGAAGTTAAGTCTTGGTCACTGTTGGGGCTCCTTCCTTTTCCTTGATAGCCTCATGAGAATCTGGAGGCTTAAGTGGTACCCAGCAGGTAGGGGAGGTTGCCTAGTCTTTACTCTATTGTCATCATGGATATCCTCAGCCGTCCATGCCTGTACGCTCCCCCGCCGTCCAGGGAAAATTTGCTGATGGGCTACGTGTAGAGCACAGGAATGTCTGCCAAGGCTGTTCCTTGGTCCACGCAGGGGATCCAGCCTCCCTAGGTGTGCCTGGCCTTTCCCTCTGAGCTTCTGCCACTTCCCCAGAGACTGATCAGGGTCAAATACGCCCACTAGTTGAAGTATCTGCACACCTTTCTACCTTTCCCAAGCTGGGGAATGATATCTTCCTCTTTCCTGTCTTCCTATCCTTGGGCACATCCCTCCCTTGCCTTCTAGAAATATTCCGTTTCTTCTATGAGTTCAGGTGTTTACAAAAGACAGGGAGAGCCCAAGACTGTAGGCATAGTTTCTCTTAGCCACCAAACTTTCTTTGGACAAAGGGCTGGGGGAGGGAGAATATATGTAGGAAAAGAACTAAATTACCATCTGAATCAATTACTCTGACATACTTGGTGACAGAGTTCTTGCTGTTAGTTTGCTTCCACCTTTAAGCCAAGGAGAGGAGACATGTTTGCCATGCAGAGATATCAACATGTGATCTTGCTAGGTGACCGAAACAGCCTAAGTAGTTCAGGTACACAGAACTCCTCTCTAGGACTAGCTAGAAAGACATCTGGCTTATGGGAAAACTTGTTCAGGGAAAAAAAATGAGACAGGTTTGAACCAGGAAAGTAAAAGTGTTCAGCCATTTCATTAACGACTCATGGCAGGAAAAAGCAGTAGGGAGGCAGGGGGTGAAAAATCAGACATCATCTCAAAATTGGTGCTTTTGTCCACGCTTAGGGGTAGAAAAGGAAGTAACACTAAAGTGTAATGAAAGTACGTAGGTGTAGTCTCTGTATGGTAAGCGTTGGTGTGTTGGCTGTGCTGCTTTCCAGTATAAGCTCCAGGTGGGAGACATCTAGTAGATGCTAATCAACGAAGCTGTTCAGCCTTGGCCTTGAACCATGAAAAGAAGCGGTAACATTTTAATTCCTCAAACTAACTGCTACCCAGCTTTTTATCACACCACTAATCACCCCACTAAATCGGATGTTCTTACTTATGCTCACCCACTTAAAAATGGAACAGTCTTAATCCAGGAGGAAAGGGGTGGTGGTCTGGAGGTGGGTATGTTGTATGACACACCACGATGGGGGTAGGAAGGGGAGACCTAGAGCTACCTGGTGAGAGAGGGTATTTTTATGGGCTATACAAAATCCAGTACTGTGATCTGAAAGAAACAGTAACGGGATGTTGAGGTTACTTTTTCCATCAAAGTTTTCAAGGACTTCAAGCCAATTTCTGTGATAAATAAGGTATAGATTTTTGTTGTCTACTTCCTTCACCTAAAAGGTTAGTGGAAAGGCACATGTAGCATTACTGCTATATTCCATTAAATTTAAGTTAAATCATTATTCTATGTTCCACTAAAGAGAAAAAATACCATCAATTAAACTGACACACTATTTTCTAATCATTTAACATTTGTATATTATTGAAAACTATTTTGAGACTCATCTGAGGTATAGATTTCATTATATATCATATTTTTCTGTTCCTGTGTCTTTCTATGTGCATACTAAAACTTCAGTGCCGATTCATGGTGTAATTTTTTTGAAGACATTTTAAAAAACAACTAAACTCAACCTTTTTTAGCATCACCCATACACATAACTCCAGGAAATGATAGCAACATGAACAGCTATGACCAAGTATGAACACGCACAGGCTGAGCAATTATGTCAAAACCACGGCCTGATTAACAGCAATTGTAAGGTGTATCCCACTTAAAAAGGTGAAAAGTTTGCATCTCAGAATCAGTGAAATACAGCATTTGGGGATGAATAAAGCTTCCCTTTGCAGACAGTTTGGGTGTGTTTGCATAACTCTGCATTTTTCCCCTAAGGATATGCTGCCCTTTGAATAAGATCTTGTGCCAGACCTTCATGTTTAAGATGATGCTATCATCCATCATGAACTTGGAGTTGCTTTTCTAGTTGGGGGAGTGCAATAGTGATTCATGGACATCTATACTCAGCCTCCTTGCCTAGAAATGACCTTGGCTCAGTAAGTGTATTTTATTCCACACAATTCCAAATGCAGAATTTGGATGTGTCCTTGAAACCTGAGAAACCTTTACCCAGCTCCACGCCTAAGTTACAATCTGAAGGTGAAGTTGGCTCCTTGACTTAAGATTTCTGATCCGATCTTTCAAGCAGTTCTTAAAAGCTTCCACTGTTTGGATATCTCAAAGGAGCCAAGTTTGGAGGTGGGGTTTAAATGCTAAGGAGAGCCTAATTGGTATCAACCAAAAACATAGAAATTTGGTTATTTCCAAGAGGAATCAGAGAGAAGGTAGAGAGGAGACAGAGGTATTCTGTGAGGTGGCACAGTCAGTGGGAAAGTCCTAGTGATGCGACAGCTAAGAGGATTTGGAGAACAAGAATACCAGCTCCATTTGTCCACACTCTCTGTACCACCTGCTACGCACACAACGATCTCATAAAGGGGATGTGTGTGGTACGGAAAAGAAAACAAAACATTGTCTGGTTTCCATAGTTAAGAAAACCTAGTACCTAATAGTATGAAGGAAAACCCCTAACCTGAATTGATTCTGTGGAACCAAGAGCTCAGAGTCAAGAGTGAGCATGAAAACAAAAGTCTCTTACATAGTCTCAACAATCCTGGGGAAGGCCTTGCGGATTCCCTCTAAGTCATAGAATGAAGGTGTAGAAAGAAAACTACATTCTTTTCCTTAGTTTACATGCCAGCTTGTGCCCAGGTGGCATCTGGGTCCCATGCAGTACAACTCTGATGCCTGGCCAGGCAGGTGGACAGGTGAGGAAAGCAAGGGAAGGCAACGGGTCTGAGTCCAACCAAGAAGTCGGCTACCAAAGGACTTACATGGGTCTGAGGGTCTGGTTGCTCCTCGGGAACCAACTATGAACAAGGAAGAGTGAAAAACAGAGGACTCAGATGGTAAAAATAAAAAGAATGTGTGTTGTCAGGAAAAATAATCAGATCCTGGATAGCTACCCTCTTAGTATTCTCTTTGTAGGCTCCAGCCTCTTGGCCCCTGGCCTCTGGGTTACCCTACCTTCACTTCTTTCTTCCAGTTTCACTCGGTCGACCATAGATACTCTGCGGGCACCAGATCCTGCGGTGACCTGGCCAACGTTTGATACGACACTTGGGCTTCCTTCCAAGGTACCTCACTCTGTGTTTTAATCAAGGAGCCACTCTTATTTTCACTAGAGCAAGACTTTCACTAGATCTTGGCCATTGTCTTTCTTCCTGAAGTATCTGGCTGTAATCCTCCATTTTCATGATCAACAAAGCTAACTTGTGACCAGAGTTATGAATCCCCTCACTGCCAGGTCTCGATAGCCTCCAGCAAAGAACGCAAAAGCAGCCTGCCACCAGCTACCTGGCCAGGGAATGCTGGAGCTGAGCCATTCAGGCTCCAGAGGATACTACTCTTGGCTAGAGAACAAAGTAAGCACCGAGGAAAACAAACAGACAGAAACAAGTGTAAGTCCTACACCTGCTCTAGTCAGGAGCGCTCGGGAGCACGTCCTAGAGGAGGCTTGAAGGGCTCCCCTGGTAAGACTAGCTCTTCGTCAATAGACGGGAGTCATGAAGACAAAAATGCTCAGGGGGGAAAGTGAACCTGGTGTAGGGAGAAGCATAACCAAGCCTCGTTCCCATTCACACCATCCTCCAGCCACTTCTTCACCTTTTTTTTTTTGCGGTACCCGGGCCTCTCACTGCTGTGGCCTCTCCCATTGCGGAGCACAGGCTCCGGACGCGCAGGCCCAGCGGCCATGGCTCATGGGCCCAGCTGCTCCGCGGCATGTGGGATCTTCCCGGACCGGGGCACGAACCCGTGTCCCCTGCATCGGCAGGCGGACTCCCAACCACTGCGCCACCAGGGAAGCCCTTCTTCACCTTTTTGAGCAGGCATCCTAAGGCAATTTCTGAGCACAGGCTTCATATATAAATATTTACTTGTTTATCATATATGTGTGTGAGTGTGCATGACACAGAGAGATGAAAGACATAGGGGTTAATATAGCATGAAGAAAATAATAAACAATTAAAACATTAAAATATCTTGATAATCATGATGGCTTCATACTTTAAGCTAATATCTCAAGACACAATATACGCTTGTGGCAGGGATCATCATTAATGTGAACGCCTATAAACCCACGTTTCAGATGGTAATTTTACATTTCTTCACCTTCCTGTCAGATCTGATTAGCTAATTCGTTCTTTGCTTTCCTTCCTGAAAGGACTGATGCAGAACTGGAGCAGGGTGCTAAGCATGGGGTAAGGGACAGCTCTGCTGTCTTCTTGTGGTCTGCTTGCATATTGCATTATGATTGCATTCATCTTACCGTTTCTTCCCAAGAATCTTTTTCAGCCTCTTGACCATTTTGTGAGAATTGGTTGGGTTCAAACTTTATAATAAAAGTGCACACCTGCCTTTCCTAGGAAACCCTGCTCACAGCAGCATGGCAGACTGAGCATGGAAGCAATGCCAATACATGCACTAAACACTAACAGTACTTAATTACTTTCCTCATTTTTAGATTAAAACAACAGATGAGTAGCGGTCCTAACCCTTTCTTCCTGCGCCCTCTGGATTGTTTATTTAACCCACTGGCATGTTACATCCGAATTTGGAGACTACCATCTAAACGACTGAATTAATCTAATATGTAAACATTTGAGGAGTTGAAAAAAACTCAAAAGTTGGACCCATTTTTTTTTACTTTCGATTTAATGTAAATGTGAGGCAGGGTGGGGTGGATTTTGGGGGGGGGAAACCTAAAATTATGCCCTTATATATTTTTAAATCTTTAAGAATGTACTATTAAATCATTCCAGTAATTCTGTGATGCCAGCTTTAGACTGAAGACAATGAAAACTCTTCCAAAAGGAACAAAACAATAATTGCTAGCTGCACACAACGAGGCAGTCAGTGGCTATGTGATCCATCATAGATCCCGAAGCCAAAAAATGTGCCTGATGTTGGATAACGATGATGAAGTGTATCCAAGAACATAAAGAAAATGGACTGTGTTATTTTAAGGGAAAGACTGTCATTCCCTCCTCTCAAAAGTGGGAAAAATTATATTTCTTAATATAGTGAAACATTCAGACACCTTCCAGTTTACATAACCACTCAGATAATAGGCTGGACGACTTCTCACCTGTGACCACACACCTCCTTACTCCTAATATCTTGATTCATATTAGAATAAAGATACTGTCTCTCTAAAGAGTACACTGCTAAGATAGAGCATTATAAATATAATGTTTTTATTAAAGTTCAAGTCAGATTCCTTCTACTTGTTGGCTTCTATGGAAGGCTGAAAACCACTACTCTGAGGACCCAGAGTGACAACTTCAGATAGTTACAGTATAGCGCTTTCCTGAAAGCAGAAATTCACTACTTCTGTTTAGCTCTGAATCTTTGTACAATTCCATGAAGACTTCCTTAGCTGGATGAAACCTTCATAAATAAGACATTTTCCCGTATACTTCATGTGTCAAGTTTTGGCTGGGACTTCATAAGGCAAGGGCTCCATGGTGTTACTTTATCAGGTCCCTCAACCTCTGAGTTGCAATGATTGTGATGTTTGCTAATAGCACATTCCTTAAGTCAAGAATGAGAATGGATTTCCACTGCCCCCAAACATACCCCTCCTGGTTGTGTAAGGAGGAAAGAGAAAAGGGCAGAGTGAGAATAACAAGTTTGAGACTCCCTCAGAAAATAATACATGTTAATAGTAATCACACTGCCACCCACATTCAGTTGGCCAGGACTCATTCGTGGGAATACAACCTAACTGCAATGGAAGCTGTTAACTGCAACCTTCCCCTATGTCTAGAAAAGGAACTGTGTAGCGGACACAGCATGGTCTCGGTCAAGTATGTAATAGCTCCTCGACCTCAAGCGTAATCAGAGGATGCACAGCCAGACAACAGCAAGAAACCATTTCCTCTCATCAGATTGTCGAGAATTAGAGAGTCAAATGATACAAAGGTGAATGAAAATAGGAACCATCACAGACCACGGGTGGATGTCCGCACTCATTCCGGCAGAGACTCTCAGAGCAATAAGTGCATGTGAATACACACGTATCCTAGGACCCAGCGATTCTATTCTTGAGCACATGCCCTGTGATAACTTTCACTCAGATGCCCATGAAGACTTGTATAAAGATGTTCTCTGCAGAGTTACGGATGAAAATCATGGCAATCAAAAACTCCATCAATAAGGAAATGAATAAAGTGGAGCATGTTTTCAATCAACAGAATACTATGCAGTGATCAGAAGCACTGATAAATATAAATTTTCCTTTTACTCTTTTTATTTTGCACTATAGAAAACAACAAGAGCCAGTCACATATTGCTTTTCTTCACATTCATATGGAGAAATAACCTACAGGCCAAAAGAAGTAGTACCACATTGTGAAACCTGCAAATTCCAGAAGTGGACAGCTTGAAGACCACACCCTGGGGGTGGGGAAGAAAATAAATGTCACAAGAGAGAAGACGTGCATATTAAAATGGCAAGCTGGGGAGATGACCACTGTCAGTGCAACTGACCCAGATTGTAGGCGCCCTTTTTCTCCTGGCATCCACGGCCACCACCTCAAAGGGATGGTTTTTCATCTGAAGAACTCTTTTCAAATGCCACAAGAGTTGCTCTGAGGAGCAATGCAAAGATGTAGATATCTTTGAGATACTGAAGATAAACAGATCTCAAAGACGTAAGTGAAAGAAGTAAAACTGAATGAGATTTGTAGCAAATATTCTTTATGTAAATTTTTAAAAACATAATCACACTGTGTTGTTCAAGGATACACATTTTACAGAAATAAATGGAATTTGCAAGGACATACACAAGAATGGGTGCTTATGAGGTTGGAGGGGAACAGGATGAGGACAGAAAATAATATAATCCAAAAAAAGAGAAGGGCACACACGATTCGGTACTTATTAGTGTGGCACCAGCTGAAGAATCTGATCAACCAAATTCTGGTCCTCTGGGGCGTAGCTCCACCGCCTCTTTGTAAGCGTCCCGGGAACCACGGGAGAAATTTGGATTAGAGGTAATATTTTATGATCATTTCTTCTACTTCTGAATCACGTTTAAATCACATGTGTTTGGCCTTAGCTTCCTCACATTCTTTGAATACGATTCTGATAATAGTTCAGGAAGCAGGAGAGCTGAGGGGACCACTGGGTCATCTGGTCCGATCTTCATTTCACAGATAAGGAAACTGAGACTACAAGCAGTCAGGGAATCTTCAAGACCTCCTTTCAGTTTCTTGGTTTCTCTTTATATGTGAATTTTGCTTAAATTCATTTGAGGAATTTGTTTCCTTTTCTAAATACTATCTTTCCTCGCTGCAGGGTTGCTTCAAATTCAGAAAAACAAACAAACAAACAAAACCAGGGGGCTGAAGAGGATTCAAACCAAAACTATTTTAAGTGTAAGAATCTGGGCAGATAATAAAAACATGTTTTTTAACTCATTTAAATTGTGCGCATCTGCATTTATTTGTTCTCAGATTTTGTACATTCCGTGGGTGGTAGCCCAGGAAAAAACACACGGAGACATTTGCTTGGGGACTGTACCACATAAAGAGCATTACCACGGTGGACAGGAATGTGCAAGCCAAAACCCAGCACAAGTCAGAATCCAGATCCACAGTCAGTTGATGCCCTGGAAGGGTCCATGGCTTGCCTGTATCCTTTCCCTGTTGAAGGTCACGTGCTTCTTCACAGATGCAAAGATCTTTAGTAATACTTGCAGTTAACTACTGCTCTGTGTCCTGGTTACAATCATGTACTGCCAAGTTACTGTTTGGGCAACAGTTAATTATCAGCTGTCTCTACTAGCTCACAGTAAACATATTACAGTGTTTCATCACTCATGTTTTATTTAATTTCACTTGTCATCAAGGTCCTTGATTGGAGCTCGGTGATTTGGTCTGAGAGAGGTGATTTCTATTCCCGTTGAAAACTGCTTGTCATTCATTTCGTGCCCTGCTCCCAAGGCAAGGATGCTCCTCTCGCCCCCATGAGGCCAGGTCTGGCGCTCCCTCTGGCAACTCCCAGAAGGAGCTGGGGCCATGGATTGTAATTGCGATGGGATGGCAAGAAGCTAAATGAGAGACACATGGCGTTGCGGGTGGTATCATCTGTCTTCAGTTTATAATGACATTTCCAGTGTGGATTACTAACAAGAAGACCCCAGGACCACTGCCCAAACTTCATATGTGAAGAATTAGTGAGCTCCCACATAGGTCTTGTGAACAATGAAGAAAACTTTAATGATGAGATACAGTTTTTCATGGAGATGTTTGTGTTGTGCCGGATGCTCTGGCGATGATACAGAGCCCCCATCTTCAACACACAGAAACACATGCGAGCACATACACACACTGAGACGTGCCGGCTGATTTTCTCAGCACACTGATCGCAAGGCTCCAGGTCAGCCCCGTAGCGAAGCCAGTGGAAAACCTGGAATCAGCCCCAGCTCTGACACTCAGGTGAGTGGAGAGCTGTAAGAACCATCCTCCGCTGTGAAATGTGTCAGGCAGACAAACACACCCCTGCATGCCCCGTTCCTCTCTAACATGGACAAGGCACAGGCAAAATACGCTTCCTCCAAAGGAAAACCACCCCTCCAATGCCCACCAGGTTGTAGCCTGTGGGCTGCGTTCTCAGCCAGAAAGGGCAGAGTTTACCCCTGACTGTAGAAGGAGCTCAGAAAGGAACTTCCCATCCAAAGAACCTGCCTGACCCATGAGGTTCTTCAGTGCAATTTGAGGGCTTCCATTTTTGGTGGGAGCAAGTAAATAAATAAATAAAAATAAACAACGGGACAAGAATGTCATAAAGTCAGTAAGTACAGCATGTCCTTAAAACATTGATTTGCCCCAAATCTCTACGTCTATTATTTTCCCCCCTCTCAAATATTAGACATCAGTAGCCAGCGTTATTTGGAGCTGATTCTAATTTTCTAAGAAACAAACCTTAGCTACTTAGCCCAGGATTATCTGCTTTGGCACATAACAGAGAAAGAAAGAACTCCAGTTGCAAAACAGTTAATAAGGGGACTTCTTGTTATTAAAGAAACAGCACACTAATAATAACCATGTCTTTCATTTGTAAATGTATAATTTTGTAATGAATAATCTATAAAATAAATGATCATATTGATCAGCAAGGGGAACCAGTCATTCTAGGTGCCCTGAGCAACTCTCAGTACCAGGCGAAGCTGGGAAAGGAAAAGGAGGTGCGCTACACATGGCTCTTGCCCTTGAGATGCTCACAGCCTGCTTTAGGAACAGATGCACACAGAAATATTGGCATAGTAACAAAAGCACCATAAATGGCAAAATGATCAGAGGACTGCAGAAGCCCAGACAAGGGAATATATAGTCTCATGTAAGTATATACCTGTCCCACATATGTGTGTTAGAATAACTGCAAAAACTTAGTGGAAGAAGCATAGTTTTTATAATCAAATTCTTTTTTATCTCTTATTAAATGGCTTTGAGCAAATTGTTTGGGTGAGTAGTCAACGTGAATGTGGACACTGACATTGACCATAAACTTCATGAGGGCACGAATGAGGCAGTCCTACCACTGCAAGCACTCTGAGCATCTGCTGAAGCTGTGCTACCGGAGTTGTGCCGTTTACTAGCAGTGTGCCACTGGGCAAGCCACGTGGGAGGGAAGGGTCTGAGACTTCTCGTCAGGTGCTCTCCCAGGACCCTCGCAGCGCTAAGGATGCTATGACACGCATAGAGGCATTTCCTCCCTCACAAGGAAAGGCTGAACGGGCTCCAAGCACCCAAAGGCCCCTCCCTCACGTTTGTCCTTTCACTTCTGTCACTCTCTCCCTTTGGTCTAGAGGTCGGTTCTTACCACAACTGGCATTCCATAAGTGAATGTCCAAGACTGGAAACACATCCTGAAGCACGATTTTCCACAAACTGTTCCTTGAAACACAGGTGATCCCTTGAAAAAAGATCAAATAAGACTAGGACATGCAACAGCCACTCACAGGCACACTAACGTATCGAAGGATTGGAGAAATTCTGCAACACCCGCCCCCCTTCTCTTACCATATTTTTTCCTAAGCCATAATGTCGCTGAGAGATGACGATCCGTACATATTAAGGTAGATCCAGGTGATTCTCAGAGAAATCCTGATTCTCTGGCAAGGTTCATAAAATTCAATAAGGTATAAGGATGTGACAGGTTACTCTCGGGACCATTTCTAAAGAATAAGAAGGATGTGTTTGCAAAAATAGCCCCAATTCTTCACTCTGCCCTGAATCCAAACTCTTTACAGTGTGACTTTCTAGCTCCTCCTATTTAAAGGGTAGAGTCTACTTCCCCACCTTTGGAGACTGGAATGGCTTTATGACTTGCTCTGGCCAATTAAACAGAGGAGAAGGGACCTTGTACCATTTACAAGCCTAGGCTTTAAAAAAAACCTTGCATGCCATCGCTGGCTTCCTTGGAAACCTGTCATCACTCTTCAAATGACCCTGGGCTAGCCTTCTGGGTGATGAAAGATAAGGCAGCCCGGTCACCCCCATCACTCCAACCAAGAGCCAGCCAATCACTGGACATATAAATGAGACCATCCTAGACTGAGCCAATCCCCACTGAGGTACCAGCTGACCACAGATGACTGAGTAAGCCCTGCTTCCTGGGTCACTTGAACTGGCCCAGTTTAGCAGAACGACCCAGCTTGTGAGCTGGGTGAGCATTAAAAAATGGTAGCGGTTTTAAGCCATTATTTTGAGGTGCTCCACTACATAGCAATTCAATAATTGATACACAAGGTGAAACCCCTGTTTACTCCCATGGACAAAAATGGAACGCTGATGGAGGGGAGGGATAGGGAGGGTGGGAGGGAGGGAGACGCAAGAGGGAAGACATATGGGAACATATGTATATATATAACTGATTCACTTTGTTATAAAGCAGAAACTAACACACCATTGTAAAGCAATTATACTCTAATAAAGAAGTAAAAAAAAAAAATGGAACACTGAAAAACACAGGATGATGATACATTATAAAATACCAGCAGAGAAGGAAAACTGGTTCTAACAGAAATCATAAGCATTTCCAAGGCAGGGGTTAGGTCTTATTCACATTTGTATCCCTTATACCAAACACAATGCTGTGCACATAGAGTGATCAATAAATGATTTTGAGGAATAAGGGCTTGGTAAGTTGTCCGTGTACCTGACAGCCAACTCTATACCAGGACCAGTGAATTATGTATCACAGTTTGAGAAATAATATAAGACAGAAGCATACCTAAAAACAAGGAGGAATGACACTGATGGCAGACAGTTGGGAATTAATAGTTTTCCTGATCTGAACTCCTGTTTCTCATGCTCCTGGGATTATAGGCAGGCGGCCCTTCCAGTGTTTGCACCCCGGGATTAACATCTGTGCAAATGTGGCAAAAGAAAAAGGCAGAGTGGATGAATTCCTGAATTGTTCTCCCTGACATTCACGACATTCACAGATATGTTTTCTTGGATGATCCCAGTTCACAGGTGCACTGGCCACACACTAATTGAAAGAATTATTTTCTTAACATTCAGTGTCAACTGCAAAGGCTTTTGTGAAGAGCAGAATTGTTTCAACCAGCTGCTAGGAGCTGTTTTTATTAATTTTTTAAAAAATCAAACAATGCCAAAGCAGGGGATGTTTGTAATATTCCCACCCCGTCACATTCCTTCGGGGGAAATCAGTGAAAGACAACAACCTACAGCTCCATGAGGCTAAGACCTTTGAAGACCAAAGAGTTGGGTTCTGTAAACAGCAACAACAAAAATGTGTCCTTTTTCTCTCTATTTTTATCCTCACCCCATGATAGACTGTCTGCATACGGCGTGTCTGGGGGACGCCTGCTGGCATTTGTGGAGCCCAGAGCAGGTCCATCAAGGGCCGGTGCACTCGTTCTGCCTGATAGACTTAATCCCATATTTCCACCGTGTTTGCGCCCTTAAACTAGAGAAGATGCCTCAAGTTCAACGACTTCTGCTCTCTGGGTGGCTGCCAGACCCATCTCCAAGAGACTGGTCCTAATAGCTGAAAAAAAACTCCTTATGGAGTCAAATCTCCAATGTATAATAATTCCCAAATTCTCCCAAAGGCAGACAAACTGTAAATGTTTCTAAGTCTAAATGTCACTGCAGCATTAGACTACTTTCTTCTAATTATTTGCTTTCCCTCCCTTTTTGATTTTAAGTTCCTGAAAGTGGCAAGTTAAAAAAAAAAAAAAAAAAGGAAAACATCCAGGAAAGAGATGAGTGAGAAACTAAAGGAAAAAGCATGCATGCTGTCACTCGCATCACACAGGGAAACCAGCAGTGACCTAGAACAGGATTGTGACAATCAGGGTTGAAAGTGATAGTCCTTTTAAGTAATGAAATAAGACACAAATCAAGATAAACTATTATTTTATAAGGCAGAATTGGGCTCTTTGACTACTTGGAATCTTTGGAAATACTTTTTAGGTCAAAATAGATGCTCTGTTGTAATAACCTATAATGGAAAAGAATCTGAAAAGGAACATATATATATATGTAAAACTGAATCACTTTGCTGTACACCTGAAAATAACACAACATTGTAAATCAACTATGCTTCGATAAAAAGTTGTTCGTTTTGGAAAAAAAAAAAAATAGGTGCTCTGAGAGGAGTTTTGCACACACTTCCATCAGATTACGGTATCATTACAACATGCAACAGAAAACGTTAGCGTCATCCTCAAAGCATAATGCATTCATTCTGGAGCATGATTTCCTTAACTTTAAATTTTTTTTTCACATAACAATCAGCAGCAAATTAAATGCAAATATCTAGAGAAATGAACCACTTGCGCTACAAATTTACACACACCAAATCAGAAAAAGAGAAAGTTACAGTGCTCTGGCCGATTGTAAATCCCCAGACTTCTAAATACGTACACTCAATGCATTAAAGAGCAACTTAACCTTGCTTGGAGGACTCTGACTTTTGCAATTCCCAACATATGTTTATTCTTCAAACTAAAAATTGCATTTCCATTGGGTTTAATATTAATATGCCAGTTTCTGCTAGCGCTTAAGCTACTTGTTAGAAACAAGTCTGGCAGTTTTAAAAAATTACCTAGAGCTTTTTAGATAGCTGGAATCCCACATAGAAGAAATGTCATCAAAGGGGAATGCCAAATTGTAGTTAAGTACCAGACTGTTTTAAAAGACAAAACATAAGAAGCAATCACATATTCAAAGTCACATGGGGACAAACTCCACCATCAAATGCCAATGGGTTTTGCCATCACTTATAGACACATCTCCTGGCAGGCAATGTTTGCAGTGAGGTTATTGCAGCATTAGTGTGACATTTTCTCAAATTTAATGCATCACCCAAAGTCACCACCCCCACTGTACCACATCCACCGAGCTTCACGTCCTCCTTTCCCAGATGTTGGATGTATTAGATAAAATGTTGGAAATGGTATTAGATGTTGGATGTATTAGACAAAATGGGGAAATGGTACACTTCCACTTTTTAACATTTCTCTGTAATTGCTTCACCTAACGTAGCTCTCAATCACCCTCGTCCTTACTGATCTTCTCAGACCAGAAACAGATGTGCAGTGTCATTGTATACTCACCACTTAATGATTAAAAACAAGGGAACTGCATAGGGCAGGACAGGGTTGAAAGTCACCACGTAGATATTGGGTTTCCCTCTGAATTCAGAGGAACTGTGCTGAAAACCCACAGAGGGAAGGTAGAATTAGAGTGAGAGTCAAAGCCGCCTTTTGCCGAAGTTACTCGTATAACAAGAGAACCCAAAAGATGTCTTTAGTTCTCCCAACACCCCCTGCTATGTATTTTTCATTTAAAAATACTTTATAAGGACTACAATCCAAGAGCCACTTATTCACATACAAGGAAATGAGGACGATTCCATCGACCAAAGAGGAGTATGTGTAGTTTACGGGTCAACCTGAACAGTACAGAATATTTTACTCAATAGTTAAAACTCTCATGCTGAAAGATTCAGTTACTGTGGAGAGGAAGCCACCCTCTTGTCCTGTCATGTGGAAGCTAAAGCCACAGGAGACCTGGGAGCCGATGGGCTGGCCGCAGGTGATCCAGATGTGCACATCTGCTGCAGCTGCCCCCTCCCCCGGGCCATGGCTGGGCTGCAGTCCCTCACTGGGGACAGCCAGCTCAATGGGGAGGCAGAAGAAAAAGGTAAAATGACACTTGGAGGGTTTTCTGAGTTATGATGATAGTCTTTGAAATTCCCAAGCGTTGTGAAGGGTCTTCAAAGGGATTCTCAGCTCCAGGATTTAGTGCTCTGGGCAGCCACCCAGGTACCACAAAATCCCCATGTGTGCACGTCTCCTTTGTTACCCGTGTACAGGCTCCCTCCCTGACGTCAAAGCCATGTTTGCTCAGCTTGTAGAAAATGTGTTCTTCGCTGGCCACATTTTTCCCTTTTCTGAGTCAGTGAGGCTTCCACAGAGCTATGGCACTGAAGCTGCTCCCGCCATAGATGGGTCGGGGAGGGAGGACAGTTGTTTCTGTGTCGAGCCATATGCTAACCAGACAGGGCTTGTTTGCCTAAGAACCCTTGTGTTTATTCTTGTTTCTGTTTGTTTTTGGCATCTCACCAGCATTGTAGTAAAACGTCTGTCTCTTAGCTTTGTGAATGGAAGACTTGTGTAAGAGGGGCCTCCTCTCTACTCCTCGGTCCCTCGGTGGAGAACTGTTCTAAGAATGGTACTGGACCTGGCTTAGCCCAGCATGCGGCCAACTTCTCTCTCTGTCTTGAAGAAGAATAAATGTAGCATTGGTGGAAGATGGTCGCTTGCTGCTAGTGCGCAAGAGATGGTGATTGCCGTTGGCTCTTCTGAGGTATAAAACGTCTGAACACTTGCCAAAGTTTTGATTGAACTGTAGTCCGAGGAGTTTTTAAAAAAAAAAGCAAAAATCAGCTTGATTATTCAATGAACTTATTTTAACTATTTTGGAGACTTAGTCATTTACAGCTACTCCAGGTGGGATGGCAAAACCTTCATCATCTCCTTTGAAGGTATTGGTCTTAGCTTAGAGCCTAGAAAGAAGGATTTGTGACCAATCGCCTGGTCTGTTCCATGTAATTTATTGCTAAGAATGGGGGAAGGGCCCAATATTTGTGACGTGTCTCTGATGTGACAGACTTTCAGCATGGATTATCTGACTTTAAATCTACCAGATAGTTAGTCCCATTTTACAGCTGGGAGACTGAGGTAGAGAGAGCTTATAGAACTCATTCACATTCACATAACTGGTAACTGATGAGATCAGAACTTAATCCTGTGCCAGAATGATATCAGAATGCTGAAAAAAAGGCTCTGACACTATATTCTTGACAGAAAGACCTGATAACTTCATGGCTGGCCCCAGGGTGCTGCTGTCGTGACAACAGATGTCAATGGAAAGCAGAGAGCACTGAGGCTTCTGACGATCCCCCGACTATTCCACCCAGTGTCCTGCCCACCTTGTCACCGCATCCCACCCCTCTTACTCCTCAACATTTATTTCTCATATTGCAAAAGAGTCTACTCCACACCAGCTACTCTTCAGGGCCCTTGGTTTCCATGGTAAATGGTCTCCCCCAGAGAGGAACTTACATCCAAGTAACATTTTCTCCTCACCTCTAGGATAGAGGTAACTCAAAATGCACTTATTTTCGGAACTGAGACTTTAAAGAAACTCTGCACTCATTGACATAGGCTCACACTTTTCTACCTAGCTCAGCCATTCTCAATTTGGAGCCCCTGAAAATAGGGGCATCTATAAGCTGTTTAGTTATCTGAATGTTATTCTTTGAGAGTTATTAAAATATTTAATCAGGGGAATTCCCTGGTGGTCCAGTGGTTAGAACTCTGCACTTTCACTGCTGAGGACACGGGCTCGATTCCTGGTTGGGGAACTAAGATACCGAAAGCCCTGCGGTGTGGCCAAAAATAAAAATAAATAAAATAAAGTATTGAATCAGATTAAATGGAAATCATACCTTTACTTGAGAAATATGGCACAGGCTAATTCAAGCAACAAAGTCCTTTGTGTTTTTACTGAAATTACAGTGAAATAGGCTTTCAACTCATTTAAATGGGAAAACTATTAGTTTATAAAATAGTGTATAGGGTAGGGGCGATAGCACTGGTGATATCAAGGGAGGAGCTAATAAAATAACTTTACAGTGGCAAAAAATTGAATACTATTGACCCACTGCTTCAACTCAACACTGACAGGAAGGCATTTTAGAAATTATACATCATACTTTGAAAACAGGAGATGAAAGTGATTAACTCAAGATTACCTCAAATAGTTGCCAGCCTAAGGAATAGACCCCAGATCTTCTGATTCCAAGCCCATGATAACTTCTAGGACACGCTAATTCAATCAACGTGTGCGTGGAACGCCTGCTTTCTAGAAAATTATTTGAAGTTCTGAGAATGTGGTTAAATTTCTAACACTTCTGCAATTAGATGAGCATGTATTATACTCTAGGTGTTTAAAGATAAATAGTAAAGTGCCAAGAGAGACAAAACTCATCGAACTAATTGTATATTGCAGGAAAACGTGTATATCTAGACCACTATGCACTTGGTTGGCCACAGAACTTAGACCAGTAGATAGGTAGAAACACAGCCCCAAAGAGATTTGTCAATGAGTACTTGAGAAATAGCAACAACATCGCACTTTCAACTAAAATTACCACCCACAAATAATTTATAACTTCAAACACAGTTTATTTGGTGTCCCATTTTCCCCGTCCATAACTCCCATATTGAAGGGTAGGATCTCACGTAGGGTCTGCTACACGGAATTTTCACATTTTTGATGAAGGAAGAGTGCCAAAACACCATAAAGAAAATTGGGTCCATGGGCCAAAACAGCAATTATAGCTAAATGAAACACAAAAATTGAAGGGTGAATACTTTATTCAGTTCAGCTGTTAAGTCTTAATGCAAAGAAATAGCTTTCCACAAATCTGTAATGGACACCAATTTAATCTCCTCCGTTATTAGCTTTTGAAACTCTTATCATGATGTATTTTGGCAGCCAACCAAACCCAGGATGTTCAGCTTAATAGATTTAACCTGAATTTTTAGGGTTTCCCCTCTTCTGCCATTCAAAGCATACAATTAAACCTCTTGGTGAACTGCCGATAACATTTCTCTAAGCTAAATTTGCTTTTGGATACAAAAGACACATTCCTGAAGACTGACATAACATTGCCACTGGGCCAAAAGGCAAACGTGCTGTGGAACTTTTTTTCAAATGACAAAGTATATTGTTTCAGGATTATATGCAGAAACGGCACTATATCACTAACCAGATATCAGGCTGCTGGGACTGAAATAACATCCTTCGTGGCCAGAGGGGGTGTGTAGTTAACAGGGATGTCTCTGAGATCAGTTGTCTGGACATCAGCATACATAAACTCTATCGTTGTAGAGGGTACAGTGAGAAATAGAACTCGAATGAAAAGGGTACAAGCTAACACGTGCTATTAAAGCTACCTTCTGACAGTTACAGAGAAATAGTAACACTGCCTGGACCAATACCAGCCTGAAATATTGGATCAAACAAAGCAATGCATTCATTCAACAAGTGCTTACTGATTATCTAAACTGCATCTGGCTCTGTATCAGGAGTACAGATATAGTGATCTTACTGAGTTTACAATCTGCTGGATTACAGGCACATTAATCAACAACTCATGCAAATGAACATCGAACTGCACCTGGGATAAGAAAATAAGAAGTCTGAAGAGGATGCATGGTTGATAACTTAGTGTACTTCAGCTGTGTTAGCTTGGATACACTGCCTAATTTCCCTGAGCTTCTTTTTCTTATTTTTTTCCATGTTTTAATTGAAGTATAGTTGATTTACAACGTTTCAGGTATACAGCAAAGTGATTCAGTTATATATATATTTTTCAGAGTCTTTTCCATTATAGGCTCTTACAAGATGCTGAATATAGGTCCCTGTACTATACAGTAAGTCCTTGTTGATTATATACTTTATATACAGTTCTGTGTATCTATTAATCCTAAACTCCTAATTTATCCCTCCCTGCCCTTCCCCCTTTGGTAATTATAAATTTATTTTCTATGTCTGTGAGTCTATTTCTGTTTTGTAAATAAGTTCATTTGTACCATTTTTTTAGGTTCCACATATAAGTGATATCAAATGATATTTGTCTTTGTCTGACTTACTTAGTATGATAATCTCTAGGTCCATCCATATTGCTGCAAATGGCATTATTTCATTCTTTTTTATGGCTGAGTAATATTCTATTGTGTGTGTGTGTGTGTATATATATATGTGTGTGTGTGTATATATATATATACACACTGTGTACATATATATACATACCACATCTTCTTTATCCATTCATCTGTTGATGGACATTTAGGAGAACAGTATGGAGGTTCCTTTAAAACCTAAAAATAGAGTTACCATATGATCCAGCAATCCCACTCCTGGGCATATATCTGGAGAACTCTAATTTGAAGATACATGCACCTCAATGATCATAGCAGCACTAACTGCAACAGCGAAGACATGGAAGCAACATTAAGTGTCCATTGACAGATGAATCTTTTACTTATTTTTTTTAATTGAAGTATAGTTGATTTACAATGTTGTGTTACTTTTTCTTATTTTTAAACGAGGTTAATGATGGTCCCTGTCTCAGAGGGTTGTTATGGGGGATTATATGAGATGATCAATGTAAGTATTGATAACAGTGCCTGTCCTATAGGATGCTCTCAGTAAATGCTAGCTATTATGATTGCCACTCACTGTTATTTTCATTACTATTAGTAAAGGGGGTCAGAAAAGCCTTCCCTGGGGAAATGAGTCCTGGCTGGGGGTTCTTAGGATTAGTGGGAGTTAAAATAGTAAGGAAGAAAGGGATGAGACTTCTACATGGGGGACCAGACGGTTCACATGCTCGGCGGAAGCATGGCATGGAGGAAGAACCAGAGCAAGCTGGCACGGAAATACTGAGAAGATGGAAAATGAGGCTGGAGAGGTGGACAGTACTGAATATCTTTGTGGATGTATTTAGCTTACCTCAAATATTTATTGTGGATTTTTAAAAACACAAAAAATGGTTTTTCCATTAAAGTAGAAATCCTAATTTTATAATACTTTGCAGAGCAAACATAGCATAATTCTGTTCCTGTAACATTATAGTGGACCATGTATTTATTTAATCTTTTTTATCCATCTTCCAACCATTCAACATTTATTGAATATCTACAGTGGGTGGAGCACGGAGTCCATGCTGAAATTACAGAGGTGAATCAAGCACCTTCACTTTCATGGTGAGGGAACTAGAAATATGAACAAATAAAATAACTCCCCAAATTACTAAGAGAGAAGAACCAGTGTCTACAAGGACAGAGGAAGTATCCACTGATCGTGTGGAGAACAGAGGGAAACATTAAGGAAGAGATTTGGAAACCTGAAGAATAAATAGAAGGGAAAAAAAGAGGAAGGAGGGGAGCAGGTCATGAAGAGGACACAGTGCAGGAGTGAGGCCAGGGAGGGCAGGCAAAGCGATGCAGGGGGAAGCCGCAGGGAGATGCGCGGGGACAGCTGGGGAAGTCTCGGGATGCGGGCTTTGTACGATTTTATTCGTTGGGAGCCTGGAACCAAAAGATTGGAGCAGAAGCCTCATCACTGGGACAAACCAGGATCCTTCCATGTTCGGACTGCAAGGTCCTTGGGGTAAAGCAGTGTGAAGCACCAACACATACCATGCTTTGGAACTGCTTTTTACTCTGTTTGACCATCCAAGCGGCTTCTTTCCAAGCTAAGGCAGAAGGTCAGACAAGGACAGAATTTTATCCCAGAGTTGTCACCTAGAGTGAGACTCGGAATCACTGCGGGTTGATAGTGCAAACCTGAAGGCAGGACATGTGTAGCCTTAAAAATCGTGTCTTTGACGAGTATTTTATATCACCAAATTCTCACCGTATAATGCTAACTGAACAAAAACAGGAGACAGAGCCATACGTAAGTGAGAGACTCCAATTTGGTTGCGAGCGTGGGGTGTATGAAAGAAAAACGTGGGGTGTTTTCAAAGGAAAAACACCAAAATGTTCAAGGGTATTATCTATGAGATTATGAGTGATATTATTTACTTCTCTTTACTTTGGGTGACTTTCCAAATTTTCTTCAAAAAAATATATTGATTCTACAGTCAGAATAATAACGTGTTAATTGAAAGTCATATTAAATGAACATCATCAATAGTCAAGCTAACATGGAGAGAATGTAATAAGGAAACCCTGGACCCACCAGCATACGACCCTTTGACACCAATTATTTAATAGCTTGTAAAAAACTCTAACTCATGCCACCACTTCACCCCTCAACGTTATGTCAAATATAAGGTAGATGATTAAGGGAGATAGAAACAATAAAGCTGAATTCGAAGATAATTTATATAAAGCACCTACTATAGGGTCAACACACCATAAATGACAGATTTAGCCCTTTTCCCTGAAACTTACAGACTTTATCTCTCACAGAGGAGCAGATACTAGTGGCAAAAGAGGGAAACAACTTAGCCATGAGAGGCCTAAAGGAATATGGAGCTTTCCTACTGAGTACAGAGCAAGAAAGGCAAAATACAAGCATGTCAATTATGGCCAGTTGCAGATTATACAGCACTGAAGCAAAAGGGATTTATGTGGCCAAGAATGGGAGTGTGGGTATGTCTAAATCCCCAACCTATGGCCTGATTGTTAATCCTTGAATATAACATGTAGCATCATGCTCCCCTGAGTACCTTGTAAACCCAACTGTGCATAAATTATCATTATTATTTTGAAGAGGTAAGTCATTTGGGATAAAATAAGAAGGAAGGCCAAACCAAAAAAAAAAAAAAAGAAAGAAAGGAAGGAGAAAGGGAAGGAGGGAGGGAGGGAAGGAAGGAAGAACGAAAGAAAGGAAAAACTTGAGCACATATAATTGCAACCATTTATTCAAGACTGGGAACATGAATTGGAAAAAATTGGGTACCCCATCTTCTTTATCCACTCATCTACTGATGGGCACTTAGGTTGCTTACATATCTTGGCTATTGTAAATAATGCTGCAATGAACATAAGGGTGCATATATCTTTCCTAATTAGTGTTTTTGTTTTCTTCTGATAAATATCCAGGAGTGGTATTTCTAGATCATATGCCAGTGCTATTTTTAATTTTTTGAGGAACCTCTATACTGTCTTCCATAGCGGCTTCACCAATTTACATTCTGACCAATAGTGCACGAGGGTTCTCTTTGCTCCACACTCTTGCCAACACTTGTTATGTGTTGTCTTTTTGATAACGGCCACTCTGACAGGCGTGAGGTGATATCTCATTGTGGTTTTGATTTGCATTTCTTTGATGATTAGTGATGTTGAGCATCTCTTCATGTGCCTGTTGGCCATCTGTATGTCTTCCTTGGAAAAATGTCTATTCAGATCCTCTGCCCATTTTTTAATTGGGTTGTTTGTTTTTTTGATGTTGAGCTGTATGTGGTCTTTGTATATTTTGGATATTAACTCCTTATCAGATATATCATTTGCAGATATCGTCTCCCATTCAGTAGGTGGCCTTTTTGTTTTGCTGATAGTTTCCTTTGCTGTGCAAAAGGCTTTTAGTTTGATGTAGTCCCATTTGTTTATTTTTGCTTTTGTTTCTCTTGCCTGAGGAGACATATCCAAAAAAATATTATGAAGACCAATGTCAAAGAGCATACTGTCTGTGTTTTCTTCAAGAAGTTTTATGGTTTCAGTTCTTACATTTAAGTCTTTAATAAATTTTGAATTTTGATGTGATAGAAAGAGAAGGTAGGGAGACAGCAAGGATGTGGAAAGCCATACAGAGATAGAGTAGGGAAGCAGCTCGAGGTCCACGCCAAGCTTCCAACACTGAAGGAAGTCTCCTCTCTAGGAAACGAGGCAGGATTGATGGCCACAGAAATCGCTGCCCAGTTTTGGCATCCAGATGTTACATTTTTGTGGAAGTACATCTACTTTCAAGAGAGAAGGTTAGAGCTTCCCTGGTGGCGCAGTGCTTGAGAATCTGCCTGCCAATGCAGGGGACACGGGTTCAAGCCCTGGTCTGGGAAGATCCCACATGCCGCGGAGCAACTAAGCCCGTGAGCCATGGCCGCTGAGCCTGCGCGTCTGGAGCCTGAGCTCCGCAACAAGAGAGGCCGCGACAGTGAGAAGCCTGTGCACCGCGATGAAGAGTGGCCCCTGCTTGCCGCAACTAGAGAAAGCCCTTGCACAGAAACGAACACCCAACACAGCCAAAAATGAAAATTAATTAATTAAAAAAATAAAAGAGAGAAGGTTACTTTACCGGTATTTTTTCCCTCTGCCCTTCTCCAGGAGGAATTTAGACAATATTGCTTGTACCTTTCCTCCTCACAGACCCAAGCTGACTCAGAAGAAGGCAGCACCCAGAGCAGCACTATCAACGAGAGCTGTGATTCAGGTGAATCAAATGCATTCTGGGGTAGCAGCAGGCAGGTGGCTGTTATTGCTTCCCAGGGGATTTTTCCCCTTGATTCTGTTTTATGTAGCAGAGTTCTATTTCCGCTTCATCTCTCTGTCTTTTTCTGACTATCTTCTTCCCACGCATCACATTCTATCTGGTATCTAAAGAGTCTACACGTTGTAGTGCACACACTGAAAATAAGAAATAAACTAAGAATACATGAGGAATCAACAGAGCCTGCAAACGCAACCAGACTGTCCAATAAACTCCATATTAAAAACCAGAGCATAAAGATTGGATTCTTCATCAGATTTTCCCCTTCTGAAAGCTTACCCGATACAGTGGCACATTCATTCTGAGAAATAAGAATCAGAGCATGTGGAATACAATTTTTTCTTTCCTTGTTCCAGTTCTCATCTTCATTTGATCTTTCATGAATGAATACTTGTAGCATTCTTGTACTTTCTTTGATGAATTATTGAGAACTATCTGAAGAATTACTGCTTCCTTTTTCTAGTCTTATAGCCAATCAAGGGTTCTGGGCAAAAGCGAATCATTGCAGATTCGTGTTTGAGATCAATCTCTTCAGCTCTGAAGAACAGATTCAAGGTGGGTAAGGTTGGGAACAGGAAGGCCAGTTAACAGGCTGTGGTGGCCCAGGTAGAAGGTGTTGAGTCACTGAGCCAGGACAGTAAAGTAGGGATGGGGAAGCCAGGAAAGATTTAAAAAATTAGATTGAGTGGTTGAATATGTGCTTAAAAGAGACAGGGAATTTGGAGGAAGAGCCGGTTTGGGAGCAGAAATAAACATTTCATTCTCAAACAAGTTGAGTTTGCAGTCCTTGTGTATGAATCAGATGAAAAGGTCCAGTAGAGAGCTATACAAACATGAAATTCATGGAGAAATCCCTGGAGTTATAGACTAAGGCATCAGCAGCCTGCAGGTGACTGGAATGATGAGAGTAGTTGTGATAACTCAAGGGGAGTTTGCAGTGTAAGCAAGTATTAGCGCAAGGACAGAACTCTTAGCAAAAAGACTTAACGGGAAGAGAACAAAGTGCCTATGCCTGATAATGTGCTGAAGACCGTGTATTCACATTCAAGACTAGTCTCACCCTTCTGAGCTCTTCCTTGTACGGCAGGGGCTGAAAGCCTAGAAAATATATCTCTCCGACTCCCTTGACAGGAATGTTTCCATTCAACTCTGTAAATAGAAGGTTCTTACCTGAGAATTCGAAGGCAGGAGAGAAGAAGATGTGACTCTCTGAAGGCTTGTGCTTCAGCTTGGTGGCCTTGAATGTTTAACAGAAGCTTCTGGGCATCTTCCTGAAATCATCCACTTCAGTGCCGCAAGCAGCAGAGTTTTGGGCTGTATTTTACTATGATTTTGTGGAGGTAACAGCAGCTTCCTTAAACTTTGCTCCCTGAAGCAAAAGCTTCTAATTTCCCATTTTCAATCTCTTCTTACCCACAGTTATATGGGTGATTAATCTACAATAAAGGGGCCAAGAATATAAATGGGGAAAAGAAAGTCTCTTCAAACAAACAGTGTTGGGAAAACTGGACAGCTACATGCAAAAGAATCAAACTTGACTACTCTCTCATACCATGCATAAAAATAAATTCAAAATTTATTAAAGACTTAAATGTAAGAACTGAAACCATAAAACTTCTTGAAGAAAACACAGACAGTATGCTCTTTGACATTGGTCTTCATAATATTTTTTTGGATATGTCTCCTCAGGCAAGAGAAACAAAAGCAAAAATAAACAAATGGGACTACATCAAACTAAAAGCCTTTTGCACAGCAAAGGAAACTATCAGCAAAACAAAAAGGCCACCTACTGAATGGGAGACGATATCTGCAAATGATATATCTGATAAGGAGTTAATATCCAAAATATACAAAGACCACATACAGCTCAACATCAAAAAAACAAACAACCCAATTAAAAAATGGGCAGAGGATCTGAATAGACATTTTTCCAAGGAAGACATACAGATGGCCAACAGGCACATGAAGAGATGCTCAACATCACTAATCATCAAAGAAATGCAAATCAAAACCACAATGAGATATCACCTCACGCCTGTCAGAGTGGCCGTTATCAAAAAGACAACACATAACAAGTGTTGGCAAGAGTGTGGAGCAAAGAGAACCCTCGTGCACTATTGGTCAGAATGTAAATTGGTGAAGCCGCTATGGAAGACAGTATAGAGGTTCCTCAAAAAATTAAAAATAGCACTGGCATATGATCTAGAAATACCACTCCTGGATATTTATCAGAAGAAAACAAAAACACTAATTAGGAAAGATATATGCACCCTTATGTTCATTGCAGCATTATTTACAATAGCCAAGATATGTAAGCAACCTAAGTGCCCATCAGTAGATGAATGGATAAAGAAAATGGGGTGTGTGTGTGTGTATAAATATATATATATATATATATATATATACACACACACACACACATACACACTCACACACCACACTGGGATATATATACTATACACACACACACACAGACACACACACACACACACACACACACACAGAATGGAATGCTACTCAGCCATAAAAAATATGAAATGTTGCCATTTGTGACAACATGGATAGACCTAGAGGGTATTCTGCTAAACGAAACAAGTCACACAGAGAAAGATAAACACCATAAGAGCTCCCTTCTATGTGGAACCTATAAAACAAAACAAGGCAGCTGCTCACCTGCATCAGCCCACTGCCTCCCGAGAGCAAACTCCCACTCAATAAATCCTCACTGTGTTTCCTCTGAAACAACAGCAAACAAACCAAAACCCAAAACAACAAGTGAACAAACATAGCAAAACAGAAAGAGTCATAGATACAGAAAACAAACTGGTGACTGCCAAAGGGGAGGGTGTGGGAGAGGAGAGAAACAGGTGAGGGAGATTAAGAGGTACTCATTTCCCGCTGCAAAATAAATGAGTCACGGTATGAAATGTACAGTGTGGGGAATACAGTCCATGACTACGTAGCACCTTTGTATGGTGACATATCATAAGTAGACATACCATGGTGATCATTTTAACGCATAGAAACATGCAATTGCTATGTTGTGTAACAGGAACTAACTATGTTGTAGGTCAATTATATTTCAAACAAACTCATGGAAAAAAGAGGTCAGATCTGTGTTTATCAGAGGCTGGGGGTGGGGGAGGAAGGGAAGGGAATTGGATGACAGCAGTCAAAAGGTACAAACTTCCAGTTATAAGTACTAAGGATGTAATGTACACGATAAGGATAACACTGCTGTAGGTTATATATGAAAGTTAATGTTAAGAGAGTAAACCCTAAGAGTTCTCATCACAGGAAAAAATTTTTTCTATTTCTTTAATTTTGTTCCTATATGAGATGATGGATGTTCACTGAAATTATTGTGATAATCACTTCATGGTGAATGTAAATCAAATCATTATGCTGGACACCTTAAATTTACACAGTGCTGTGGCATGGACATATATACACTACCAAACATGAAATAGATAGCTAGTGGGAAGCAGCCGCATAGCATAGGGAGATCAGCTCGGTGCTTTGTGACCACCTAGAGGGGTGGGGATAGGGAGGGTGGGAGGGAGGGAGACGCAAGAGGGAGGAGATATGGGAACACATGTATACGAATAGCTGATTCACTTTGTTATAAAGCAGAAACTCACACACCATTGTAAAGCAATTATACTCCAATAAAGATGTTAAAAAAAAACCATAAGAAAAAAAATCTCTTCCTTAAAATACAATAGGGTCTGTCTTCATGAACAAACCTTTATTAATATAGAAAGTATGGTGTCATAGAGGTGTAATGACAGCAGGTTGAGAGTGAGTGATACATGAAAAAAGTAGAGACAGGGAGCATAGACAAACTTTTAGGGGGAAAACCCTTATGAGAAGGAGAGGCAACATATTAGACAGCAGCTGAAAGGGGAGATGGGGCAAAATACTGGAGTGTGTGTGTGTGTGTGTGTGTGTGTGTGTGTGTGTGTGTGTGTGTGTGTGTGTGTGTGTGTGTGTGTGTGTGTGTGTGTGTGTGTGTGTGTGTGTGTGTGTTAGTTATGAGATAGACCTGAGCAGGTTTATACACTAAGGCAGGAGCGAGTAGAAAGGACACATGAAATAGTAACCATGACTGATAAAGTCAGATCCTGGACCAGATGGAAGGAGTCAGGGCTACTGGTGGATAGGCTGGCCATGAACAGGAGGAGGGGGAATCTATTCTTCTAAGACCATGGCAAGAAAGAGGATGTGAACTGGGAAGTTGAAAAGGGTCCACTTGTCTTGATGAAGTAGGTTCCCAGTGCAGAGGACACATCGGTTTGGCTGCCCAGCCTCCACGCCCCCTTCTTTTGGTAACCAAAGCCCGACTTCTCTTGGAGAACCACCCCTTTCCATTCTCCACCCTGTGACTCTGGAGTGGAGCACATGATCGCATCCTCAGCCAATCAGGGCACCACATTTTCTGTCTACAGTGACTGGTCTAGGCATGGGTTACAATTGGAGCTAACAGGATGTGATGGGACATTGGCTGAGGCTTCTGGTTAAGAGGCAGGTAAACTTTCCCACAGGGCTTCAAGCAGAGATGATCTGAGTTACCTTGTTTCTGTGGTGGGAAAAGACGCTCTGAGAATAGAGTTAAACCAGAAGGAATGGAGCTGAGAGAGAGTGAGAAAAATCAGGTCTTGGTGATAGAGCTCAAGGCTCTGCTCTGAGCTTCATTTGAAGCTACATCTTTTCCTGGACTTTTCAATTAGTTTAACCAGTCAATTCCACTTTTGCTTAGGCCAGCTTGAGCTGGGTTTTCTCTCATTTGCTGAAAAGAGTCCTAAACCATAGAATGAAGCTGTCTGCTGAAAGTGAAGGGGGTGGGGCATATTTTTAAAAAATAAAAAGCAGACTGATAGCATAAACAGCAAAGGGAAGGATCCTAACCAATAATCACCCAGTTAGTTCAGTTTGGCTGAACTCAACCATGCTAAAGTCAAGCCCAAGTCAATAATCTGGCTTTTTAATGTTCTCTGTGGCAACTAAAAGAACTAATTTTTTTCATCACTTGCAACTGCCTTTGTGAAGTATGGACCGCCTTTGACTGGGCTCATGTGATGCCTAACATCTGGATAAAAATTGAAAAATGTGATGTCAACCATGTGGTCTATCAAACACAATTACAAACCCCTGGGTAGTTAGAAAATATCTAATAATTGTTTCAGATTTCGTCTGAATCATGTGCACACAGAATTTGTGACTCCAAACTTTCACAGTTAAGGAACATAATCTCTGTACCCACCATTCCTGTTTTACAAGTCAGCCCCCAGCCCAAATGTGATATCAGCTTCTCCAATATTTCCCATGTAGTGTTTCCTCAATACAAATACATGAAATTTTCAGCTCCATGAGCACTGGAGTCTTACGTCTTATAGTTTAATTGTGTGGCGCATACACTGCAGTAGAATGTAGACTATTCCAGTTGAAAGGTGAATGTCGATTTGGAAAGGCAAAACTAAACCTTTAATTTTACCAAGAATGAAACTGACGTGCAGTTCAAGACAGTTGAGAGACTTGTGCAGAGTCCCATTCCTAGCTAGTGGCTAAGCTGAGGCTTGAACCCATGACTTACGGCTACTGCCACCACTCCATGCTGCCTCTTCCTCCATAACCTGGAAATTTAGGTTACATTATGATGTTGCAGTCAAGGGCACTTTGTGACTATGAACATCTTTAGAGCTGCCCAAAATAGTGTCAGCCCAAGTCAATAATTTGGCTTTTTAATGCTTAAATGCTTAAATGCTTCCTTCTAAACATCTAAAAAAGTGCAGGCTTCAGAAATCTAAAATGTTTCTCTACATTATTAAATACCTTAGCACCATAGCTATCATCCCTGCCTATACACAGTTCCTGAGATTTATTGTTCAAATACTTAATGATAACTCGTGTGGCTACTACATTTAAAGGGACTTTCACATGAATTAGCTCATCTATGTGATTCTCTTTTTATGTTTCTGGAACAATTTTATATTTGCTATTACCTTGTGGAATGGAATGTAATATAACAAACAAATTCATGCAATATGATCTCATTTGCAATAGGCAGGGCAGGGTTATCTTTACTTTATATACATATATAAAGAGGAGAGCTTAAACCCCGTCTTTTGAAGTAAGTCTCTTACTTCAGAGAGCGATCTGAGATTCAGCATCATTTGTTCAAGCCGTAGGGAGATTGTGACCCTATGAATTCTTGCTTATTAATTCATTCCATTAGAGTTGTAATACCACCAAATATTCCACAACAAAATTGCCATTACTTCATTATGTTTTATCATTATCATCAAATGGATTCACATAAACATGGTTCTGAGCTAAAAATTATACAAACAAGCTACATAATTTATTCTGAATCAATTTCAGAAAAATATGTTTTATCATTTTCCTCATGTTTTAGAGGCAGAATCAAGATTAAGAGTTAAAAAAGAGGGGAGTTTGGCTCAAAAAAACCTAAAGAAATGAACAAAAAATTTGGTAATTTAAGCAATCAGTATCTATTTAGCTTTTTTTAAGTCAGGAAAGATAAAAGTGAGGTCAAGAATTTAGAAGAACATCATCTTTTAAAAATGGTAGCATTCATAGATTCTCACAGTTGTTTTTGGCTGCAAGGAATAATATTCACAGTAACTATCAAGCACCCAACCAATTAACCAACAAATATTCACCACACACAGTAAATACAGGACACTCAGAAATGTGAGACATGGCTCTGGATTCTAAGAAGTTTATGATGCCATAGGGATGATAAGTCAGGGAAACAATTAGTGGAAAATATCATATATCATCTACTGAAGTGATAAATTCTTCTTCTTTTCCCTCATGCTCTGGTCTACGCTTAATAATCTGGTTAGGACTTTGCCTGAAGCTTCTTGGGGTCAGTCCCAGCTTGTACGAAGGAGCATAAGCTTTTTGTTCCTATTGTTCAAACCTAAAGTCAGTAAATTGATGATGATAAAATGACTCTTCATTCTGAGGACTTGGGTTTTACAAAGTAGATAGATACATAGTCATTATTATCTCATCAAAATAATTCAGAAACCCTATAATCTTGGTAACAAAAATGTTTCTCTCCATTTTATAAAGAAGCTCAGGCTGAGAGAGAAGACCTCTCTTGATGTGTTCAGCAATGCCTAGATAACGGTAGCACAGTGAAATTTAATTTAGTTACAGTTCAAATTTAATTCCAAGGGCATTCAACCTAAAAGTCAGGAGAACTGGGTAAAGTCCAACTTCACCACTTATTAGCTATGTCATAAGAAGCATGTTACTTTCAGTCTCTCTGGACCCAATTTCAGAAAGAGCTGCCTATATTCGTAAAATTAGGTTTAGTTCTGAGTGCTAGGAAACCAATAATAAGAGTGACTTTAAAAAAATAGAAGTCTATTTCCTTTACTCATAAAAGACATCTGGAGGTGGGCAATCCAGGGTAACCCCATGAATCAGGGCTCCAAGCTCCTTCTACGTTGTTGCTCTGTCATTTTTCAGCATGAGATTTCTACCTCAGGGCTCAATATAGTTGCTCAAACTCCAACCATCACATCTGTATTCCAGCCAACAAGAAGAAGGGTGTACCACTTCCCATTCATACACTTCCTGTGAGTTGCGCACAACACTTCTATTTTTGTCGGTCAGAAGTTTGTTACATTCACATCTACTAAAAGGCAGACTGGGAAATCGATATTTATTCTAGAATGTCATGGTCTTAGCTGCAAGTCAGGAGTTATATTAAAAGGGAAAAGGAGGGGATAGGATTTGGAAATCAGTGCCAGGCTGCTATACTGTCCTGTCAACATCATTGCTAAAATGTTCACTTGAGACATTATATGTAGAAGTGTATACCTTATTCTATAACATAAGGCAGTTTCCTGATATTTCCAATGAATCTGACTTCAAGTGTAAAGTGAAGGATGTTTCCTCACATAACACTATTCTTGGGTGTTTCAGATGAAGCCAATATAGATGTGACCACCATGAGAATGCACTTGCAGCCCTCCCATCACGGGGAGCCTCTGTAAATTGACCACATGCCACACCTTCCGCAGCTGCTCCCAGCCAACGAGGGCTGGGGCAGAATTGCAAAGACAGTTTCATTCCTGAGAGACCCAGGACACCTCTGACAGCTGATTTTGGCTCAAAGACTCTGGACAGTTTTGCTGAAACTTCTTAGACGGCAGAGCAGTCCAAGATGCTTCGCCCAACCTTCCTCCTGTCTTCACTCGGGATCAGGGATCAGCCTTGACCACGGTCTCCCAGCCCTCTCCCTCTTTTCTCTATTTTCTCTCACACAGACCACTTCCCTTAATAAAATCCTTGCATGTTTAATTCTATTTTTATGTCTTCCTTTTAGAGGACCTGGATGAACAAAACATAATATTTTGTAAAAAACAATTGAACTCATGGAATTTCTTGATTTAAAAGTCTTTTTGGCAACACTAAGCTTGTGCTAAGTAAGCACAGCTTCAAGATCATGTTTTATGTCCACATTAATCTCCAAAAAGTCCAAGTTCTCCTCTTAGATTACTTTTAATTATAACAGGTACTAAATACTTTGTATCATTATTTCTATCATTATTTCTTTTTAGATAAAATGGTAACATTTTACTGGGCTTATAACTATAGAATTGGCTTAAGTACCTCATAGCAATATTTTAAAAATCCAAGATAACATACATATACATTTAAGGACTCTATTACTAAAGACACTTTAGATTTAAACTCTTTGTTCATTCATTTAAGCAACATTAAATATTGTGCACCAACTACGGTGCTGGGTACACAGTTAAAACACTGAGAGACAGAGGTGAGTAAAACAGATCTGCCCTCTGAGCTTGATGCTTTGTGACCACCTAGAGGGTGGGATAGGGAGGGTGGGAGGGAGGCTCAAGAGGGAGGGGATATGGGGATGTATGTATACATATGGCTGATTCACTTTGGTGTACAGCAGAAACTAACACAACATTGTGAAGAAATTATACTCCAATAAAGATATTTTTAAAAAAAAACAGATCTGTGCTCAGGGGCTCCGTCATCTAGTCATGGAGGACCAATCCTAACAACCAACCATCAAGACCCCTTAACCACACCCTTCCTTAGTCAGTGGGAATCACGACAGAGGAAGGACAACAGGCTGACCCCAGAGAGGCCTCCCTGCCAACAGATCACAGCTGTACTTCCCAAGTTACTCATGTGGATGTCCATCTACACGCAGAGTAAGACAACCATGGAGTAACTCAAAAAACCACGGAGAACAGCTGCAAAATGGAAACAATGCACGCCTACACTTCTTTCTTCAAATGCTTCAAATCAGCCATGTGGAAAGAGAACTAGAGAGAGCAAAGGGTCGGGGAAGAACTACGAAGCCAGCAGTCAGATCCAGGATGACAGAGAACTACCTGCCCATCAGGGGCCGACACAACACGAAGTTCAGAGAGACTCATTAGACATCCCCCAACGCCCGAGGAAAGCACCGGAGAAAAGAAGGTCCCAGGAGAAAACGTGGAGGAAGAAGCAGGCTTGCTTTCGTTGTTGTTGTTTTTACAATTCCCCAGAATAAGTTTAGCCTGTCTGGGGTGTCGTCCTCCACTTTTTTTGCCAGCTCATACGCTGGCAAAAAGTAGAGATGTTAGAGTCCACAGAGCTCGTGGACTCAAAATTTATTTTGTAAAAAAATGTAAAACATTTAGAAGTAAGTTCAAACTAGCTAGTTTCAATTACTCCTGAATAAATTATATTTTATACTGAATATCAAATAGAATCATTCTATGAGCAAAACAAGTTGTTGACTGCATCACATATTTTAATGTTCTCCAAGTACTAAAGTGACTTTAGCTCTGGAAAACATTCCTAAAATATAAAGATTGCCTATGTTTCAGATTTTGCCAAAATGTCTTTTCTTTCCCAGCTTAATTCTTTTTACAGAAATTCTATTCTTTCCTACAGGATCACATATGGAAAAAGCAAGCAGTCGTGAATGGCAGGGGTCCAAGGGGTCAGTAAAAGTCAAGGAGACTAAGCAGAATTCTGAGAAGCCCTGATGTTTCTTGAGGGGAGGTTTGTCATATACCTGTTCTGTGGCTTCCCTCAACTCCTAGGATGGGTCTTGATGCCCCAATCCTTTAGAATTGGATGGAGGATGGACGGTTGAGTGGAAAAGAACTAGGAAAGGAACAGAGAGAGGTCAGAGAGAGATGAGGCCATCTCAGAGCGCTTAGTACTGGACAGAAACAAAAGAAAAAAAAAAGAGCCCTGGACCCTTGGAAACCAATGACCTCAAAGCAGTCAAGAAAATATACAGCAGATTGTCTTTGTCTTCAAAAATAAGCAGTTGGAGGAGGTAAACACCTGAACTAATGAAAACTGGTATCTTATGGCCTTCTCTAAGGAAATGCAAACAGCTTGCGTACGTTCATGTTAGACACAGATGTCCAGAAACCCCTGAGGGCTGCTATGGCATCAGGGAAGGTGGGGCGAGAGGCAGGTGGGCACGCACAGCCTGGGACCCTCCACCTCACAAGTCCTTTTTCTTCTCTGAGAAGCAGTGCTCCCTTAGACGAGGGCTCGTGTGGTCCTGGCCCCAGGTTTCAGTTTGGCTTTACTTAGTTAGCATCTGCCTTGGGATTGGAAGGGAAACTCTTTGAATTCTGAGGCAGGCTGAATTCTGGCAGGTGCTGCACAGCCGGGCTGGGAAGCTGAGGCATGTAAAGGCTGGGAGGCTGACAGCTCTCTCCAGAGTGTAACGAGGCAGGACAGGGAGTGTACCTTGGACATCACCTTCTTCCGCGGGCTGGCCAGAGGAAACTGCTTTTTTCTCAAACTTGAGCAATTTGTGCTTTCCTTCTAGAGTTTCTCTTAATCAGCTTGTGTTCATTGTTTGTGAGCTTTTGTTTGTGGTCCTTTCTCTCTTAAAAGACCACGTACCTCCTGGAGGTGGCAGCATTCATGTGTGTGCTTACCCCGGGGCCTGGCTCCCAGGGGGTGCTCATCACACGGCTGCCGGATGAGTCAATGGATGACAGACAAGTGGAAAGCTCACAGCAACATCTACATCCACTGCCTCTACTCCCCCCCCATAAACTCTCACCTCCTGGGTTTTTTATTTCTCTCTCTCGCTCTTCTGAAATCTCCCTTGGAAAAGTTAGAAGACAGTCCCAGACAGCTAAACCGAACAGCTTCTCATCTCCTGTCCTCCTCTTGCGTCTCTTGGATCTACACGATGGCCTTCCTACATTGTTTTAGGGGTCTCTAACTCTTTGGGGTTCTGTTGCCTCCCTCTGAGATCATTCGTCCTCAGTCTTCTTTGCCTTTTCCTCCTTTAGCATTAGCTAACAGCCATCCACAAAACACAGCCTTCATTCATTTGATAACATTTTATTGAGTGTCCAGGATGGGCCAGGTACCGCATTCATGGCTTTGAGGAGGGAATCGGCTCATCTGAGTTCAGGTACCACCTCTGGGAGAATGTGCTGGGCCTGGGACACCAAGAGGGCATCAGCTCTCCTTGCATAGTGAGTGATGCTGGCAAGCAGACGGGACCCTCACTGTGGTTCAAGGAACAGGACAGCTTGGTCCTCTAACCTTTCTGAATCATGGACTTCCAGCTTCTCTCTTCGTTGTTCCCCCCTTAACTGCCCCTCCCCTGCTGGATATTGTACATCATCACACACCTACACGCCGTTCCTCTTACAAAAAAGCACCACTCTCCAGTCCCTTTCCCCACTTTCTAAGTTAAATTCCATTTGAACACATTCCACTGCAGTGAAAACCTCTTCACAACAAGTAAGTGATGTCCAAATCCCCAAATATTGCTAAAATAACCCTTTCCACTGATGATATTTTCTGATTCTCACTGAAAATTTGCTTTGCAGTTTTGCAAACCGCTTCCTCTGTAATTCATTCTCAATTCGGTACAACAAGCATTGCAGACATCTCCCGTAGGAAAGTCTGTGTGCAAAAAACAAATAACACCACCCCTGGGTCTCTGCCCTAGAGATGCTCCCTCTTTAGCAGAAGCAACAAGACCAAGTCTAGAGAAAGAAGTCAGTTCTTCTGCCCAACATTTCTACCTGCCTCCAGAGTAGACACTCCCCACTGAGTAGCCAAATCCTTCCTAAAAGAGTTGAAAAATCTCTCGCCAACTATGCAATTTTCGGATGCAGCCCTGATGCGAAGCAGCACCCACGTGGACAGGATCCGAACTGCTGGACCCTTTGACTGCAAAGTCAAGCACTGCTCTCCACTGCTGGCTCTAAAGCATGGTGCTGACACTCCCTAGCAGACCACGAAAGCACCGGAGGACTTCCTGTATGCCCGACTTCCAGCCAACCTGAAGCTTTCCAGGCTGCGGGACACCTCGACTAATGGGTGGTGAAGAGGAACGAACAGAGATGGAGCCCAGGGCTTCCCTGGTGGCGCAGTGGTTGGGAGTCCGCCTGCCGATGCAGGGGACACGGGTTCATGCCCCGGTCCGGGAGGATCCCACATGCCGCGGAGCGGCTGGGCCCGTGAGCCATGGCCACTGAGCCTGCGCGTCCGGAGCCTGTGCTCCGCAACGGGAAAGGCCACAGCAGTGAGGGGCCCGCGTACCGCAAAAAAAACCCAAAAACAAACAAACAAAGAGAGATGGAGCCCGGCAGCATTCTGGGGTCCGCGAAGAGCATCTCCGACTCTTTCTCAAATGGCTTGAATTTGGCAAATCCCAAAATACTCTTTGCCAAGAACTTTTTTGCCTTAATCTTACACCCATGTGAATTTCAAAGGAAATTTCGTCCGTATGTTTCTGATTCATTTACACTTAACTCATCACAAAGTTGTTGTGAAATAGCCATTTGATGTCCAAGAAGGCTTTAGAAGTCCTTTCCTTCGCCTTTTCTCCCTTGCCAATGCTAAAACAATTCCACTCCAGAATCTCTGTAAGTTGGATCGACACTCAGAACTGAAAGAGAACTCTTGTCTTGATAAAACATTCTTGTCAGCACGTAGACGATTTAAACCCATGGGAAACAGAATTCCCTGAAGCTTCTGAAACTTCCTCCAATTCAGGGCTTGTTTTCCCTTTTCTGAACTCATGTTAGATGAAAAGCAGGAATGCTGGGGTGTCAACAGACATGGCACCAGGTCTCACCTCAACCGCAGCAGAACAGTTGCCCCAACCTACGCTAACAGTTGTTCCGGCTCCCACTCTTTGGGAGAGTTCCCATCATGCTCCCGCAGTATGACCTTTTTAAGACACAAGAGCCTTTGATGTTTCCAAACTCACCCACCAGGATCCAACATGCAGTGTAGCCCAGCCATCAGCTATAGAAAGCCCAGACTAAAATAAGTCTCTGCTTACCTCATACATAATATAATCCTAACGTAAGCCAAATGCAAACTGATAGAATTTAGGAGGAAAGGCTGTATCAGAACTGTGGTTTCCAGCTGGTCCTTTGGTGTGGACACTGTGGTGTGGGTTTTAGTATCGAATACTGGAAAGGAGATGCGTGGGGTTAGGATGGGTCTTTTGTGCTTTGCTCAAGGGTCTGTACACACGAGTGACCTCGGAAACCTCACGTGTCCTGGGGAAAGTAGGCACTGCCCGCCCGTCTGGAGAGGAAAGTGATGAGGGTTCATCCTGGGTACCTCTTGGCAAGCATGCATGCAGGCCCGAGTGCTGCCTCAGCATCTTCATCATCTTCCTTCCTGCCAGCCCTCTCCCGCAGAACAAAGACTCTTCAGATCCCAGGACGTCAAGATTGGGTCACGGCAGGAGGAGAAATCCCTCCCAAACAATTCCCTCCTTCACCTCTGTGCTCCCCACCTCCATCGTTTTTTATTTCCTGCTTATTCTGAAATCATTTTCTTAAGCATTTTTCAACAATATTTGCATTTAATCATCTGGAAAAATATCCTTTCTTGCAGCCTCTGAGCTCTTTCAAATACCCGTTCATGAATCTAAACAGAACTTGAACCATTTCACCTAACTCCCTCTTGGGCTCAGTAAAGTTGCCATGTTTTTTCCCCCTTATTTTAAATTGTGCAAACAATCAGACACTTTGAAAACGGCATACATCAAGTCGGACAAGTCAGGTTTTAATTACTTTAAGACATTTATAATCCCTGCTGTCAGAATCAGCCTTCTCCCTTTGGGCATGTCAAATTCTAGCACTCTTGTGATATCTTTCGCGTTTGACCTAAATATCTATTTACTTTATTGAGTCAGTATAAGGCCTGATAGGTCAAAAATTAGGCATGGGTGGTTAATAAGTAAATACCTGCTACGAGATGCCGGAGTTAAGAGGAATTATAAAATTAAATGCATCTTTAGAGGTCTGTAACCAAGTTCACATTTGTATTTAAATACCAAGTAATCCTCCAATTTTTATGCATAGTTTTCAGTCACTGTAACGAAAACATGATGTCGCCCTCATGCTGTGAGCCCGGTGCTTTGCTTCCTTGTTTACATTCACAGCTATAAACACAGTCTTATCCAGGCTAGCTTGGAAGCAAATTTCCCATTGTTTTCTGCATTCGCCATGTAGAGAGATTTCTAGCATTTTTCTTCATATTCTCATTCTTTATGCACTGGCCCTTAGTGCCTCAACTTTGCAGGGTCTGACCACACCTCCGCCTACCAGCATCCCATCGCAGATTTATGGTCTCTTCATTTTTAACCCCTCTCAGATTTCAAAAGTTGTAAATAGAAAATTGTGCCAAGGGTATTTATTAAAAGTCATTTCTATGCAGATGCCTTTGCTTTAGTGCTAGTCCATACTCTAGGCATCTTTCCCACTGCTTAAAACCCATCTATCTTTCCAGAAAGAGCTCAGCTAGCCCCAACTTCACCAGAGCCACCCTTGGCAACTAACTCCAGGGAGAGGGATTTTTAGATAGAATTTTCAACTCTCTTCATGGACCAAAAAGAAAAGGACCCTATGTCAACGCGATGGCTGGAAAGAGTGGTAAACTGGGCTTCATTAACTTGATCAACAGAAAGTTGAAAAGGGGTGTAGAAGAACAGAGATAAAGGAAAGAAGAGAGAAACAGATGATGATCAGAAAGAATTCGAAGAAAAGGAGAGAAAAATATATTGAAAAGCAAATACCAGTGAAAGACCATTAAATGTATTAAATTGAAACAGGGCAAACAAACATGAATGTGGAGAGAAAATAATTAAATTCAGAGTGACTTTGCCTGTGTAGAAACATGGACTGCAGAAATAAAATTCTCCAAATGCACATTTTTATTACCAACAAATACCTACCTTGTACTATGGAATTAAATTCAGTGCATGTGCGTACACACACACACACACACACACACACACACACACTCTTGATCTGCTGCTCTTCTAAACCAGATGCAGTCAACAAGTGTGCCCTAACGGTGAAGAGACTAGCCCCACATATCCCCTTCCCACACCTGCAAACTCCAGGTCAGGGGTGGTCTCCCACCTCCTTGGTACCAGCTGGGATCAGAGCACACGGCATTAAGTCACCAATCACCACCACCACGAAAACCTCAACCATCACTTTGCAAACATCACTAAGACAGTGGGCCTCGCTCTGGTCTCTCAGCAGCATCCCGCAGTCAAGAAGGCACGGTGTTCCAGGATCCACAGCCTATCTCTGCACAAGGCTCTTCCTCGGAAGCTCTCAAGCACTCAGTCTGGATTTACATAAAATGTAAAAGGCCCTGCCCCTTTGCTGCAGGGCCATATTTCACCCAGATGGGGTCCCCTGTTAGGGATCATATGTTGCCTATCTGGCAACTACACTGAGCTTTTCTCTCTGTCTCATGAATGATGTTTAAAAATAAATTGTATAAAGATAAAAAGATTTCTATCTTTAAAAATAAAGGAGGTAGTTGTCCCTGCCACGCTGTACTTTGCTGATGCTCTCTGAAATCCAGCCCACCTTTCAGATTCTATTACAGCCCTTGTGTTTCTGACTCTTCTTTTGACAGAGAAGTGTTTTTCTTAGATTACTTTTTTCGTTGATATCTACTGGTTTCTAAAACACAAGATCTAATTTTAAACTTGATTTTATTCTTTGCCATTTTCTATCAGAGGAGAGAAAAATATGTTCCTGAGGTTCCGGTATTGGAACAAATATCTAAAATCCTATAGTCTCTGAACTCAATACGAACTTCTTTACGTACATGGAATACTTTTAGGGCTAAGCAAAAAACATGCATGTAATTATCTAATTTTTAAGCCAGAAGGATACAGCTGAGCTCACCAGGGACAGACAAGATAGGTCTACCTCCTTTAAGGGTTTGGAGGCCTTCCATAATTTTGCTGCACTTTTCCAATGTAACAAGCTCAAAGGAGGCTCCAGAAAGCAGAAATGACCCTTTGTTTACTGTTAGAGTGAAAATTAATGTTGATATGAGACAACAAAACATCCTGAAGTAACTTCTAAACCAACGAATCCATAAATAATGTTCAATATCCTTGAATATGTTTTAACACATTTTTAAAAAAACTTAGACATTCAGTGTAACATCTTAACCCCAAAATCCTGTTCCCTGACCATCCCGTATGAAGGAAAAGGAGCCACATAAAGTGTTCAAATCAGCAGAGAGAGGAAACCCTACGGAGAGCAGCCCAAGCCAAAACACTGGGTTTTCAGGGAAACTGAGTGGAAAATAATAGAAAGGAAGCAAACTAGAGGGTAGGAGAAGGTGAAGGGGAGCTGTAGGAAAAATGAAAATGAATGAAAACTACAGGTGGAATGACTGTGGGCCCTTTGATTGGTTTCCTGAAAGTCCGCTGGCGACGCAGCCCGGGCGCCAGGGTGGAATGCGCACGCCCACAACATTCTACCGCCGTTGTCAAGTTCATAGACCCCCTCAGAGCCACCTGTAGCACTCTACAGAAACAATAACGCGAACATCTTTGAACCCTACAGTAGTGTTTAATCAAGATACTGAAACAGGAAACTGGTGAAAAAGACAGCTGTGTCATTCAACACAAAATTACCACCCCAAACTATCTTGCTTCAGTGAAGGCAGCGGAGTCTATTAAATCAAAACTTGTGCGAAACCCAGGTCAAGACATGGTTCTATACCCCGTTTTGTTTCCTTCAGAGATATTCTATTAAGAATAAGGTCATTCTTCAAAGTGTTTAAATGTGGGTATCATTTTAAAATTTTTGATGCTTCTAACTCAATAATTTCACGTGGTCATAAAAATAATCTGTGTTTAAGAGCTCTCCAAGGATTCTGTTCCAAGAGCTGCAATTCCTTTTATTTGGCCTAAAGCCTGGGTGACATTTCCCTGCTAAGGGTCCCCCATGGGTTCCATCTGGATCGTGTGAGTCTCTGGGCAATCTGCATTTACTTTACGTTGAGTCAGTCCCTAGTTCCAGTGTTGCTGGGTCAGAGATAGAGCCAGATACCGTTTACTTGGGGGATTGAGACTTCAATATTTCTGACCCTTGTGCCAGAGAGGCTACCTTCTGAGGGAACTCATTCCAAAAAGAGTAAACAAACTCTGGAAAAATGTTCAGCCTCACTGGTAATTAAGGAATTGTAACTCAAGCCAATAAGTTACTACTCTATAGCATGTGTTAGAAATAAAACAGAATAATATTCCCAAGGCTGATGGCACTGTACTTTGGTACAATCTTTATCAAATTGAAGAATATTTTAGTAGTACATAGGAAGAACAGTAAAAATATTTATTCCCTTTGACTCAATCATTCCATCTTTAGGAAAACTTGAAAAGAGTGAGAGAGTAGAAAAGACATATACCCAATTGTTTCCAGCAACTGAAAACAAGAAATGGCCTAAACAGCCAACAATAAAAGACTGGGGGGCTTCCCTGGTGGCGCAGTGGTTGGGAGTCCGCCTGTCAATGCAGGGGACGCGGGTTCGTGCCCCGGTCCGGGAGGATCCCACATGCCACGGAGCGGGGGGCCCGTGAGCCATGGCCGCTGAGCCTGCACTCCGCAACGGGAGAGGCCACAGCGGTGAAAGGCCCGCGTTACCGCAAAAAAAAAAAAAAAAAGATTGGTTATCTAATTATGTAGTCCATGGGGACACTGATCCCCACTGACCATAATAATTCTACCGCCAGGCCAGTGTGGGCTTGTGAATGGCCACAGGACTTGATTCTGCCTACTAAGATGAGAGGAAAAGTTTCCTTAGGAGTGTTGGGGGAAGGTATCTCCCGCCTAAGAAAAAGGCACGGGAAGAAACAGCTCATCTTCTGCGTGCTGTGCTGCATGCGGACCCTGGCACGGGTGCCGCCATCTCAGATACACCAGAGGGGAATTCAACACCGAGGTGTGAGCTCCCCAGAGAAATGGAAAAAACGTGGGTCCTTGACAGGATGACAGCACTGAGCTACTGAGTCAATCATCCTAAAGCCTCAGCTTCCATTATATGTGAAAAATCCCATATCTGTGAAATATTAAACTTTCTTGTAACTTAAGCTAGTTTGAGTTCAGGTTTTCTGATTCCTCTGCCAAAGGAATCTAACAGAATCAAAATGAGTTTAATCTTGCATATCCCTCATAACAGTGAAGACTAACGTAAACTTATTTTGTCAATAACCTTAATAAGACAGTTTAATACACCAAAGTATATCCAATATAACTGCATAAAAACCATGAATATATCTATATATGTACATTATGAATAGAACTAACAAGAAATAGTTATATCACAGTTAAAGAAATTAAAAGTAAATTATAAAGTACTTTAAAGTTTTTTTAAGTTTTTTTTTTTGGCGGTACGCGGGCCTCTCTCTCACTGCTGTGGCCTCTCCCGTTGCGGAGCACAGGCTCCGGACGCACAGGCTCATCGGCCATGGCTCACGGGCCCAGCCGCTCCGCAGCATGTGGGATCCTCCTGGACCGGGGCATGAACCCACGTCCCCTGAATCGGCAGGCAGACTCTCAACCACTGCGCCACCAGGGAAGCCCTAAAGTTTTTAATTAATATTTTAAGCACTGCCTTCTATAATTTTTCTTCACATCGTTTCTCAAGATGGTGAGCTACCAAAGGTTTAGTGGCAAATCTGATTCATCCCAATTTCAAGTACAATTGCTAGAATATTTTTAGTTTTATATACATCAGGATGAATTTGGTTCTGCTGCAGTAACAGACAAGCCAGCAATCTCAATGCCTTAAAACAACAAAGGGTTGTTTCTTGCTTAGGCTACAAGTCGCCTGGGGTTAGATGGAGTGGTGGCATCTCTGGGCTGATCAGAGTCACTCAGGTGGATGGGGCGGCCACCGTTCCAACCGCTGATTGTCACCATGCCAGAGGCTAAAAAAAAAACCCATACAAATTGTGTTCTGGATTTTAATGCTTCTGCCACATAACTTCCACTCACGTTTCATTAGCCAAAATAGGTCACGTGGCTTTGCCTAAGTTCAAAGGAAGAGGGAAAGTTTAATTCTCCCATGTGCCCGGAAGCCCCAAATATTGGCAAACAGCCCTAATGACTAACCACAGGGTTACAGCAAACGCATAGTTTCATCAGACGTACAGAAGGTAGACTTTTTTCTAAAACCCCAGAGGTAAGAGAGAGATGAAGCCTCTATGTAGTAAAATTAGTCTAGTGAGATACAAAACATCCCCTCACATGTTTTAAATACATGCTCAACTTCACCCAGCAATTGATTCCGCAGGGTTCATATGGTTGCTAAAACATGTGGTTCAAGTCTCAGCCTATTATAAATGTAGTGGAGACTTTTATATCATTCCTCAAGTGCTACCACGAAAGACCACCAGACAGCAAAGAGATTCATCATCACAGAAGATCTCCCTTGCAAAGTCTGCACGCATCAGCAAAAGCAACCAGAATCTGCCTGATAGGACATACCTAGCACTTCTCTCTACTCCCTGCTATCTTTCTGCATGTGTTTTGGACGTTTTTAACATTTTAGGCTCAGTTCAAACATAAATTCTGAACTGTGAGACCCAGAGTGTACTTATCCTACTTCATTCCTCACCTCGTTTTTCTCTTCTTCCCTTACACTTCCTTCTCCTAACCTATACCCGTGACTCCCCAGTAGCACAACTTTTCCCATTGCCGAGGTGTGAACCTTCCACCACTGAACTGCCATTCTTCCTTGGCTACTTTCTCCAACAGCCCATGAAGATCTTTGGGCATCACCAGCTGCTAGAAGTCTAAACTCTCCACCTGAACCGTAGGTTGGTTCCTCCCAGCCACCGGAGGACTATGTCTCTGAGAGCAGTGGGCTAAGAAGGTGGCCAGGACCTGGGCTATGGAGATGGAATAGCAGCTGACTCTGGCGGGACAAGATTGGCTTGACTGCCCCTCATTGGTCCATTTCTCATCATGTTCTACAGACATAATCTTACCCTTCCCAGAGCACATCAACCAGAAATGTTTAGATGATAGGTATCAGAAACCTTCACTCACCCTAGATTTTTTTTGAAAAAAAGTATTTATTTATTGGCTCATAAAATTTTCAAGGGTAGGGCTTGTTGGTGGCAAAGCTTAATCCAGGGGCTCAAGTGACGTCGTCAGGATGTGGTTTCTTCTGTTTCTCTGCCCTCCTTTCTCCATCCTGGCTTGCTCTGTGACAGCTTTTCTCTCATGAGTGCAGGACGGATGCCAAGAGCTCTTCGGTTCACATCTAGTTCTCAGCAGACCCAGTGAATGCCTTGAGCTCCACATACTGAGAGGTCAACACACTGACAGGTCACGTGGGCCCCCCAATCAAGGCGTCCATAACTGGCATGGAGGATTAAATATGCAGATTGAATGAGGCCAATCAGGCTTGCCCCTGGTGGTGAGGGCAGGGTCATGTCTCCCCAAGCCGCGGCAGTGGGGAGGGGACATATAATGCCCTCCCGTAAGAAATCCAAGGTACTCTTATACGAAGAAGATTGAAAGGATGCTAACAGCCCAGACATGGGCTCCCAGGCAGCCTTTCTTGGACTCGGCTCCTTGCCTCTGCCTTCAGAACTGGCCTTTCTTTTGTTTCACTCTGGACGGTTAGGGGGAGATGGCCTTAGTTCACTGTTCAGTAACAGTGAAGGCATGTTGAAATGGGGGCATGTCCATCAACAGAGGAATGGCTAAAGAAGATGCGGTACATATGTACAATGGAATTTACTCAGCCATAAAAAAGAATGAAATAATGCCATTTGCAGCAACATGGATGCAACTAGAGATTGTCATACTGAGTGAAGTAAGTCAGACAGAGAAAGACAAATACCACACGGTATCACTTATATGTGGAATCTAAAAAAAGGGTACAAATGAACTTATCCACAGAACAGAAATAGAGTTACAGATGTGGAAAACAAATTTATAGTTACCAGCGGGTAAGGGGGAAAGGGAGGGATAAATGGGGAGACTGGGATTGACATATACACACTACTATATATAGAATAGATAACTAATAAGGACCTACTGTATAGCACAGGGAACTCTACTCAGTACTCTGTAATGGCCTATATGGGAAAAGAATCTATAAAAGAGTGGATATGTGTATATGTATAACTAAGTCACTTTGCTGTACAGCAGAAACTAACACAACATTGTAAATCAACTATACTCCAATAAAAATTAAAAAAAAAGAAATGGGGGCAGTGAACACAGATGAGACAGGAAGCGCTGTCTGCTCTGCAGCCAGGGGAGGGGCGGGGTATGGAGCTTGGGAATGGGGGAGACTTGGAGAAATGAGACAGGAGCTCTGAATCACAGCGGTGAGGAATAAATTAGTGACTCAACAACATTTGGGTTTTTTAATTTGCCCAGAAGAGCTGACTAACTGACGTTAAGTTGTACAGACTGCCCCTCCAGAAGCGCGCTGGAACTCAGTGTCAAGGCAATGCGACAGAAAACTAGAGCAAAGCTCACAGAATACAAACGAAGTGGACTTGTATTTATTTGGGTTCCTCAGGGCTCTCAGGAACCATTCAATCCCTCGAGGGCCAGGACCTTGTCTTCCACTCCCCTTTCACTCCCCTCATGTTTGGCAAAATGTCCTGGAGCCCAGGGGACCCAGACTCAACCAAGGGTGGGGGACAAACCCTCCAAAAGAAAGAAATGATCAACGGATGAACAGAATCCCTTCCTCCAGAGAGAATCATTCATTTCCACACACTTTCAGATCGTATAAAAGGTAATGTGGCATGATTACAAATGGAATTGTAAATGCCTGCCTTATCCCAAAATAAAGCTGGGGCAGAAAATACTCTCACTTCTTACGTAAAGAAGTAGGCCATTTGGGAGGAAGTTGGACCCACTGCTGAAACAGTCTTCAAAGGCACAAGCCTCTGAATGGTCGTTTCTCAAAGGAAAGGCAGAGACAGAATGAACCCTTGCTAAGCGGGTGGGAGGCCATCCTGGACTTCTCCGTCCTGCTAAGACGCAGACCCCGGCTGGAGAGTAGAGTGAGCTGTGGCCGTGCGCTCTGTGCTGCCACCTAGTGGATATAATTGGTAACTACAAAGGCTTGGGAAGGGCCAGGAAAGGAAAACTTCCTGCTTCCCGATTTAAAAAAAGAAAAAGAAAACATGTCCTGTCCAGAGTATCTGTAGCGCAGCAGCAACCAGCCTCCTGACAGCTGCAAACACATCCCTTATTAGTCCACCCTGTAGGCCTGAGAGGCCCAGCGACGCTTCTCATGCTGAGCGCTGGAGAAACACAGCCGGCGCTGCAGGCAGCAGAAGGCAGGTGAATCCTGGGCCCTTCTGGGACATATCCTTTGCTGTGGTTCCAGTCCTGACAGCGGACTCTTTCTCTTCCTGGTCTGGGCTTTGCTATGCGGCAGCCCTTTTCAGTCTACGACTGAAACCATTGGTGATGAAACCATCAGTGACCAGTCAGTAGGCAAAACACATGCTCGTCCACTTTGGGGGAAGAGATGTGACAAGTTAATGAGATGCAGCCGCAGCCTCTTCCCGGTCGCACCTCACGCGTGCACACAGGCAGGCCGGCGCTCACAGGAGGTCCGCGCAGCCGCAGTGTGCCCGGTGCCGGCTGACTCTAATCAAGGCAGGCATCGGCTCGCGTGGGAGACCTGCTTCTGGTTCCACGTCCAGGTGGGATCTCTCTCCTGTGCTTCGCTTCTCTGGTGAAGAACCGCCAAGGCAAAGTGGCTCACAGACTCCGTTCTTAGTTAGTCACCAGCCAAATATCAGCTTAGAGATGGCCCGTTCTTGATGCCAGGGCCACCTTACCGCCGCAGCCCTGTTCCCTCTCTAGGTGTATATAGTAGAGGAAGAGCAGAACAGACCTCTGCAACCCGTCATTTGGCATCTCACGAAGAAGGAGTAACGGATGGTTAGAAGCCTGGAACCATGGTTACTCGAATTTCGGACAGGATCTTTAGACATGTTTTCCCTGCTGAACAGAAATGTTCTATCACTTAATTAAATAATTTCATGAAGACAGCTTTGAGACGGACAAGGAAGAAGAAGGCCCTGTGAATTCCACAGAATGTTGCCAAAGGCAGTGCAACTATCTATTGTTTTAAGAAATAACTGACTTTTAAAAACCTCCATATGATTTATAAATCAAAATCATTTCTCCCTCGAGAACAATCCAGAAAGAGTAAAACATTCAAAGCACCAAACTTTCAAAAGACCTGTTGGATTTCAGGGTTCTATCCAAGAAAATAACTCCCTGGATTACTTAAATGGCCGTGCAGCTCTTGGAAACGCAGATGAAAGACACCATCAAAGTACAGAGTGCTATTAATAACCCTTGGTGTCCAGCCATCTCCTTCCCCTTCTCTTTGGGCAAGCATCTGCCTGGTTCTATTTTGCTATTTGATTTCATTATGTAGTTTTCCGACATCTGCTCCCAGGCTCTCTGAGACAACAGTGAATTCCGCTCAGAGACGAAATCGCACAAGAAAGGGAAGGAAGACCTCGTCAGCGTGCCGCATCTCATCCCTCAGGTCCCTCTGCCCTGCTTGCCATGGGGGCGGGGCAAGGGGCTGGTTCACCCTCCACAGCCAGCACCTGCCTCGCTCCTCCAAGGGCTGTTCTCAGACTCCGCCCTTGGGAGCCTGGGAATTGAAGCCCTTCCCACTTCAGGCAGCCCGGATCCAAAGATGGGCAGGTAGGAGAGAACAAGTATTCCAGCTCCCCGGCCCCTGATGGAGACCAGTCTGGGGGCGGGGGTGGGGGGGTGGGGGGGGGTGGTAAACTATGTTATCTCCAGAGTTTCCCTGCAGGACACAGCCAAAGTTTTAAAATGTCCACAAATTCTTTGACCCTCCTCCCTTCAAGCGAGCCTAGTGCTCGCTTCGGCAGCACATATACTAAAATTGGAACGATACAGAGAAGATTAGCATGGCCCCTGCGCAAGGATGACACGCAAATTCGTGAAGCATTCCATATTTTTGAGAGACCCGCGTACCGCAAAAAAAAAAAAAAAAAAAAAGGTGGAGCCTAATTCCCTTCCTCTTAAATAAAGGCCAGCCCACGGCTTCCCTGGTGGCGCAGTGGTTGAGAGTCCGCCTGCCGATGCAGGGGACACGGGTTCGTGCCCCGGTCCGGGAGGATCCCATGTGCCGCGGAGCGGCTGGGCCTGTGAGCCACGGCCGCTGAGCCTGCGCGTCCGGAGCCTGTGCTCCGCAGCGGGAGAGGCCACAACAGTGAGAGGCCCGCGTACCACAAAAAAAATAAAAATAAAAAATAAAATAAAGGCCAGCCTGAGTGCTTCTGCAGAACAGAAGATGGGGGAAACGATGCTCGTCGTGGTCCCAGGCTAGGTCATGAAATGGATAGCTTCTGCCTGGCTTTCTCTCTTGGGCTACACACCTGGGGACTCACACAGCAGGAGGACACTCAAGCAGTCCTGGGAGAGGCCCATGTGGAGAGGAACTGAGGCCTCCCACCAACAGCCAGCACCAGCTCTCCAGCCTGGTGAGTGAGCTGCTTTGCAAATGATCCTCCCGCCCCAGGTAAACCTGCCGAGATCTTGACTGATACTGTGGCTACAACCACAAGGACACACCAGCTGGCACTGCCCAGCCAAGCCACTCCTGATATCCTGACCCACTTAAACTCTGAGAGGTGATAAAAGTTTATTGTTGTTTGGGGCAATTTGTTACACAGAAATATAGAAGGAATAGGGTTTCCCTCCTTGGGACTTGGCCCAATACTACACCACTGCCTGCCCTCTCTCCCTAATCATGAATTCATGCTTTCCCATCCCCCTACAGGCTTTCCCTGGGAATGCTTCCTAATACAGTTGAGCCTGCACAGTGCGGGGTTGGGGTGCGGGCCCTCTGCACAGTTGAAAATCAGAGTATCAGAAAATCAGAAAATCATAGTCAGCCCTCCATATATGCGATTCCTCCATATCTGGGAATCCTCCATTTCCATGGTTCCTCCGTATCTGTGGTTTCCACATCCAGGGAATCAAGCAACTGGGGATCGTGTAGGGCTGTGGTATTTACTATTGAAAAAAATCCACATGTAAGTGGACCCTACAGTTCAAACCCATGTGTTTCGAGAGTCAAGGAAAATCCCTTTCATAAGAACACTTGTCTCAGAATTGAATTCCCCTCTGGGAACTGGTTAAAACTTCTCATAAAATAATTCTAATTCAGGGTCCTTTTTCCCAGCCCATTTTCTCTTCCACCCCAAGAGTCCTCTTTTCTTATCTGGTTTTGCCTCTTTCCATAGTAACTATCCTCACTCCCTTCCTTCACCCCCTGCATTACTGCAACGCCCCTTCCTCAGCTAATGGACCACAGGAGGGCAGGAGGCTGATGTGATAAAACCAAACCGAAAGGGAGAAGGCCCTTCCTGCCCGTCAGCCAGCTACGCAAGCCTTTAGCCGCCTTGGCAATGCGTCCCTACTCTGCTCTTGCATCCTCTGGGTGACCATGGGAACCACAGGTCTGCCAGTGGGATGGAGGGTCTCCCTGCTGCCCAGCTGAGACTCAGGGGGTGGGAGAAGCCTCCTGAGCTCTGGCCGTGTGTGAGGCAAGCAGAAGTGTGTGTTCCCTGGGCATTTTGCAAGGCACACTTTGGAACCAATGTCAATTCCTTTTTCTAAGTAAACTTAAAGGGGGGGGGGGCATAGGTTCTACAAACTCCTAGCTCTGTCAGTCTCTCCCAGAGAAGGAAAAAATGAAAACAAGTAGTCTTGGGATGTTTCCCACATGGAAACTCACAGACTAGGGAAGCAATCCCACTATGACATAGACTGTGCTGAATGGTCGGACACGGCAGGGGACAAACAAGAATAAAACTCCCACTGACGATCCACACAAAGGTTGTCTGAGTGGGAACATGATTCCTCTAGATATGTTTCATGGGGGAGATTTTATTTCAAGCTAAGCCAGTTTTTAAACCCCTGAAATATCTGAAAAATGAACTGATTTGAATTCATTCCTTTGTAGTGTATGATCATTTGCCTGCACTCTGTCTAGGCTTATTTTTCTACTATCAGTGAAGAAATAAATAATCTGCTAAGTGCAATCATAGGCTAGAAAGTTGGTGGGGAACGTAGCTGATCTTCTTATAAGAAAAATCTTTCAAGAAATTTTAGCACGTTTATACTTTACCTGTAAAATGCAGCTTCAGGAGGAAACAAACTTCAAGAAAAACACTCAAGAGTTTTCCAAGCCAATATACTTGTTTTCAGTAAATTTGCACCCTTTGAACAAAATTTTTTTTTCTCAAGGCGAGTGTATTAGTTTGCTAGAGCTGTTATAACAAAGTACCCAAGACTGGGTGGCTTAAACAACAGGAATTTACTTCTCACCATCTGGAGGCTGGAAGTCCCAAGCTGTCAGCAGATATAGTTTCTTCCCAGGCCTCTCACCCTGGCTGGTAGATGGCCTTTCCCTGTGTCTTCACAAGGTCTTCCCTCTGTGCATGTCTGTATCTGAACCTCGTCTTCCTGTAAAGACACCAGTCATATTGGATTAGAGCCCATCCCACCAACCTCATTTAACCTTAATTACTCCTTTAAAGACCTATGTCCAAATACAGTCATATTATGAGATACTAGGCGTATTTCAACATATGATTTTGAACAGACACAAGTCAGCCAATAACAGAGAGTTTATTAATTCCATCTAGATTTTGCTCTATAATAGTTCCCTGAAAATAACATTTTGCTAGGTATTAACATTTTTTAAGAACAGGGTAAAACAAGCCCAGTGGGAGTCATACTTGTAATAGAGACCAGAGAAGAAACATGGTGTGTAGAAAATCATATGTCTTTACAATCTCTTGGGGGGAAGGGTGGCAGGGAAGCAAAATCCTGGTCTGAAAAGACCTCTGGAAATAATGCGTCCAGTTATATCCTCGGGGTTTGTTCTGACTTCCAACTTGCACCAAGCCCTAGGGGGCGGTGTTGAGCCTTCTCCATCACTCTTCTTCCTCACAATGTGTTTGTGGATCCACTAAACACTAAACACTAAACGTGGACCCGCCAGACTGACTCTGGCCAGTGCTGGCAGGATGGCTGTTTGGCTGCATCACAGCCCACCTTCATGACAGAGAGGATACGCCAACTGTTCCCAGGGTACCGTTGGCACTGACAACCATGCCCATTTACTATGACAGGCAGGGCAGACCTTGAGAAAAGCTGGCCCGGGGCGAAGTTTAGAAGTCGGCTGAACTTTCCTCAACAGTTTACCAACTCCAAGGACTGAGCTGAATATGTAGTCCCTCAATGAAGAGAAAATATTTCCAACCCTACTGAGAGATTCTACATGCATCGCCTCACCACATCCCATCCTTCAACCCCTCAGAACCAAGGAGGGAAAGCTGGAGACACCTAGGACAGCAGCAGTTTCCTTTGGTGAAGACATGATGGAAACGCTGGGAGTTTCACCAGTTTCATTCATCTGAGAAATGTACTCAGATGCGTCATTATGTTCCCAGATCCACAGCTGATATCCAGACGAAGGAATGTGTAAAGTTGTATAGTGGGAGCTGAAAATATCCAGACTTGTGAAAAACACAGAACAGGAAGCCTGAACTCCCCCTGGAGACGATGAGAGAGATAGTAAAAACTTGGATTTTCACACACGCACGCACACACAGAGAAAATCCTGCCCAGAGAGGGAATGTCACCGATGGGATGAGAACTATGGGGTTTGAAGAGTCCCTGGTGATAGGAGGGGGCCAGATACCAGCTGATCCACACTGCCAAACAAGCAGGCTGTGTAGGAGGATTTGTAGGCCTGGCTGGAGAAAGTCCTTTAGGAGATGGGGGACATATGAGTGCTTTGAACTCAAGGGATCAGGAATTTTTTTTCACAAGCTTTAAAAAATAAACAAGATGAAAGAAATTATGCAGTAAGGTGCTAGGCTCCTATTGTTCTGGGCTTGAGTCCTAAAAATCAGGGCCAAAGGGAAGAATTAAGTGTGGTTTAACACACACACACACACACAAACACATACGCACGGATTTTGTTAATGTATATAATTATGTCTGCAGAGAATTTTTCCAGTGCAGGTTGCCTTCAGTGAGAAAGCAGAGACTCTTTAAGTTATCCTCCAGGGAAGGGACTGAAGGAGGCAGAAGTTTAGTTGGAAGCATCACAGGTGACACCAGTCCACCCGTTTGCTCAGAAGAAAAGGTAATTGAAGTGGTCCTCCTTCATTGTATTTGAACCTCTGATCAAAAGGCTTCTCACTACTTCGATTCTTTCTTTGCTTGACCTTTATCATCTGTAATGTTGTTCTGTTTTTAAAGGGGATGCGAGGTTTTAACAGTCATCTCTGTGCGTGCAATATATATTTTACTGCTCAATTTGTTCATGTGAATTGTGATTTTAAAAAAGGCTGGGGCTTCCCTGCTGGCACAGTGGTTGAGAGTCCGCCTGCCGATGCAGGGGACACGGGTTCGTGCCCTGGTCCGCGAGTATCCCACATGCCGCGGAGCGGCTGGGCCCGTGAGCCATGGCCGCTGAGCCTGCACGTCCAGAGCCTGTGCTCTGCAACGGGAGAGGCCACAACAGTGAGAGGCTTGCGTACCGCAAAAAAAAAGGCTGGATTCATTTAACCTCATTATCAGGACATGTTGACTTCAGAGTACATGGATCCCTGTTCCAATAGGCTTCATCATGCTTTGGTGGCTGAGGAAAACCTCCTTCCTTGACCAGTTGTGACTAAATCTGGCTCAAAGAGTCATGAAGACTCCACACGTGGCTACACGTTAGCAGAATGATCTAATCTTAAATCCTTAACAAGTATTTTCCACAGAAGAACAAGGGAGGGAAGAAACTGATTATTTTGCCTGTTTGCTTAAGTTCTTATTATCTTTATGTGTTTTCCATTCATTATCTTGTTTAATCCTCACAAGAACTGGGGCAGGAGTATTTTTAGATGAGTTTCTCTAGATGCTCAGAGAGGTTAATTCATCTATTCATCATCACACAGCCAGTCAGTTGGACCCCAAAGCCTAAACTCTTTCCTTTTCAGTGTTTGGAGATGCGAGAGATTTGTCAGCCCACCAGCCATCGAGTATGATTCCTGCAATGAACATGACATTCTGGTCATAACCAGTCATGATACAGTCCTTGTTTATTCAGAACTCTAATGTCTAGAGAAAAAGAAAGTGCGTCTATGGTGGGTCTGATTAAACAGACGCTGACTCAGTGAAAATGGATGGAATTTTTGTAGATGTCTACTGTCCTGGATGTAAAACATTCCATGACACTTTGACATCAATGTCCTGGGTTGAAAGTTCCCAGCTCCTTTGTCTCTCGTCTCTGTTCTCTCATTCCACATCTACAGCTGAACAAGTAGCCAACTGGCACTCATCTGTGATACTGCCACGGGGCAGGACCTGCTTAGTAATGACAGCACCGTCTTCTGGGCACCAGCAGAGGCAAACAGACTCCCAGAGGAGTGACATGCCTGCATGTCATCCTTACTACTCCCTGGCAGCATCCAGCTTTGCAATGGCAGCCTGCGCCCCTTAAGTTCAGACCAAAGCAGTGCCTGCTCTCATTCATAAAAGGGCAGTGTCCTTATTGGCTGAGAGACAGAGGGTGTTTATCCTTTTCACATCACCATAACATACCTAAAGAGTCTAGTTCACACACACACACACTCTTCTTACTAGGACACACTTCGATAATCTTACTTCAGTGACATTTTCATTACTGACAAGTTCTGGAGCTCTTAGGTGAGCAGCGACTATATAACTGGCAGCCTTGCTCACGTATGCAATGTCCTCTGTACCAAGTTCCTTGTGGATTTAATTCAAGGGTCAGGATGACCGGTACATTTAGAGCAGATAGAGCTCTGCACACATCGGGAATGAGCCCCCAGCGGTTGGAAAAACTGAATCTGCTGGGTAATGATAAGACTCGTCAGATTTCCAGGTGACAACTCAAAGTAGCTAAGCTTCCCAATTCTGCAAAATTAGCTATAAATCAGGCAAGAACCCACCTGTCCCAAAGACCGAGCCCTGGCGACTCAATGGAAACCACCACAGTGATTGCAGTTTTTTAGAAATTTAAGACCCAGATCAAATTCAGAAGGGTGAGAATTACACCCAATAGGAACTAAAAGAAAAAACAGTCTGAGTTTTTTATTCTGTTCTTGCCAAAGAAAGTTTCCATCTCGCGTTCTCTCCCATCACAAAATGATTTTTCTAATTTTAAGTGTTGATGGAGCTATTGATGGAGAAAGGACACATGGGCCAATGAATTAAGCATCCCAAACCCATCCCTAGACCTGTACTCACGCCACCAATGAAAACAGCGACGGACCCGCCGTCCACCTGTCCACAAAGGAGCAACCCCAAATATTTCTAAAATCAAGAATGCATCCACAGCAACGCAATGCAGTAGCATCCTGCTGGCCGTTTATGGACAACTTGGCGGGCTCTCCGGTGGCGGGGCCACTTTCAGATCCTTAACTGTAGATACGCATTTTCCACACCACTAGAGCTTCAAACGGGCAGCTCCTACACCCTTTCCACATAAAACCCTAACCACTAACATGCCTCACAAAGGCCCCCTAAAGTAAGAATCGACTTGAATACATAGTGAACTTAATTGCTCATATTCCCTGGCAAATCAGATCCACTATTAACAGTCTAATAACGAGTATGCATACAGGCGCCCCAGCGCGACCAGATGCGCGTGTAAAATAAATAAATAAAGTGGAACTGCCACGCTAAATAAAGTTGTCCTGCCACCTCAGGTTACCATCTGTTTCGAGTTTGCCTCAACAGTTTTCCCTCAGCTTGTTTTCTCAGCTCCAAACAGCTCCAGCTGCTGGGCCTTACAATGCAACGTGGACAGACCCACGAGCGCTTGGGTTACCTCTAGCTTTCCGTGAGCCCAGATTTGGATGTGACCTCCACGCACAAGATCCCTGCCATCCTGCAACTTTCTGGTCCCACATTCCCTCAGTTTAAAAAGGGCGGTGGGTTGCGGGCAGGGAGGGGGGCAAGAAAGGATGGGGGATAAGAAAAATTCAAGCGTGCTCCTGTGGGGAGGGCTGCTAATAATGGACAAGTGTGAGATTTGGCAATAAATTATTGTCCAGATGAAGGGCAAACAATTAAAAATTAGAAACATTTATTCACACTCAGTACATTAATGAAAACTTTAAAAAAAAAAAGAGAGAGAGAAAGAAAGAAAACTAAACTGTGTGTACTGTGTGGAAAAAAATAATGGCCCGGCAGGCCCACTTTTTATTAACAACTCATCAGTAAGCAGGTTGTAATTCATAACAAAGAATTCACCCTGAGGAACACCACATGACTGTGAGTTTCCTAAGAAAATACATATGTTGTTCCACTTGGTTTCCTTTCAATAAAATCCACCAGTTAGCACTTCATTTTCAAGCTGTTCTGACAAATCAGGTGAGTTAGCTCTGTAGAAAAAACAGAAGCCAATTTTTCAGCTGAGAATTGTAGGGAATTTTTTTTTTAATAATTTAGATAAATTTCCCCAATGGCAAGGAAGCCACGATAAAGGCTATGAAATGAGTTCGTTGGGAACAGCTTGAAAGAAGGTCCGTTTTAATGCACTTCATTAATTTTTCCTGAGGAAATATTTAAGGATATATCTCTTGCTGCTAAGGTATGTGTCTGAAGGGAGGAGGGAAAAAATTGTGTGATTTCTGTGTTTTTTAATCCCTTAAAACGTGATTAAAGATTTTTGAAGAGCACTCAGCAGCTCCACAGAATACAAGACGTTAAAAGAGTAGCGGCAAGGGCTTCCTGCCACCAAACTGTTACTGAAATAAACACAAATGCCTCCGCTCTCTGCACTGCGGCCACCACCCATGCCATGTGATCCCCCCACGCCTCCTCAAACACCAGGTAAACTAGACCGTTGGATGTTCCCAGCAGAGAATGAGGAATTTCCAGCGTTTCTCTCTGGGCAATGACCTCCTTCCTACCTTATCTCCTTCCCATCTTCCAAAGTTGCCTTCAACCTTTGAAACCTACTTTATTTCCAGCCTCCTCCAATGCAGTCTCCACTGATCACCCTGAGTAAATGAACAGAGCCTCATCTCTCTCTCCGAATCCCCACAACACAATGTTTATTCCTCTGAGGTTCTGCCTCGAAGAAAGCCCCATGTGAAAGAGCTCTCGGAGAATTCCACTTTATGAGAAGGTTGCACGGCCCGTGTGTGTGGCAGAGGTGCTAACCTGACCAAGTATTGCATTTCTTGGCCCCTTATAGTCTGACACGGTCATATGACTCATCCTGGCCAATGAGCTGTGAGCAGAAGTGACATGTTCTCTACTCACTCTCGTCCTCCCTCCTACAGCCAACACAGAGGCCTTGGGTTGAAGTGGAAATCAACGAGATGAAGGTGGCCTGGACCCTGCAGTCACAATGGTGCCTTGTCCTGGAGAGCTTCGTTACCTGCAGTCTAGTCATGGGATGAGAAATAAGTATCTGTTGTGATGGATGCCTCTGAGATTTGGAGCCAGCATGACCTGGCCTATCCTGATCAATTCAGGGTGGACTTAATCTTTGATATTGAGAATTATGTACTTGGACAGGTTTCACTCTTCACTTTGGATGCCAGGAAACTCAGAACTCGAAGCTCTAGGTTGACCTCCAGGGTCGCCATTCATGTTATTCCCCCTTCTTATATGTGATCAGGATTTTTAAAATTTAATAATGTCCTAATTTAAATGTAACATCATCTTATTGTGGAGGCACTTGTGAGCAGCTTCACATACATTCTGTAGGATGAAGCATTGCATATAAATATATATATATATAAATATATACATTCACAAAGAAAGAGAATTAATATGGTTGTTAGTGTCTGTGCTTGTCTTACTTTCAGTACTAGACTGTAAACTGCTCCAGGGAAGCACCTGAAAGCCCCCCATCTTCCCATCCCTCAGAGTTGCTAACATAGTGCCTTGTCTAATAAATATTTTTGAGTGAAATAAACTCTGAGGAGCCTGAAGATGAAGACAATAAAAACACCACAGGTCACTTTGTCTGGCTGCACAGTTGGTGCACTGCACAAAGGTACCTGCTGAGGGGACAAGCAGCTCAAGTAGGGGCTGAAATCCAGCCTATATGCTGCCAAGCCTTACACCTTGGCCTGGAGGAGAGAGTCCTTTATGTAACTTTATCACCGGAAAGGACATCATTTTGTACTTTATTCACCTAGAGGGAGCATCCTTTTATAATTTGTAGAGCTAGCACCGCTAGCTTGTACCCACTGAGAACACAAAGACACCTAATTATGGAATTTAAAAATATAGCAAGAAGCATTGATCATAGAAGTAAAATAAAAAGTGGGAAAACACACCAAAATGCAGACAGAGCTACCCAAAAGAAGTATGTATCACTGAACAAAAGAATATATAGAATATATAATATTTTTAGTTAAACTCAGTGTCAAAGGTCTGTAAAAACAAAGTGTACTGTTCTGGGAAATGATAATACCAGAAAACCTGTATTTGTCCCCATGTGTTTAATGCATCAAAATTTCTATTATTTGGCTTCATTAAATATTAGCACCTTTGAAACTCATCCTCCCCACATCCTACCTTCCCCTTCGATGTATGAGTAACACGCTGTGTGCTGCTGAACTACAAGTGCATGGCTGCAGAGGATGGCCACGGAAGGGAAGACTCCGGAGGGTGGAATTTTCGGTCCAGAAACTTCCCATACAACACAGGTGACATACTGCACCTGGACACCCTAGCACTGCTGTCTGCAGACCTTAATGCACATTAATGAAACTGGTCCAATGCAGTTCTTTTTCCTACAATTTGGGAGGGATGCTTCCAATTCTATTGAAGTGATTGTTGACAATAAACTTTGAGCTGTAGTTTTTGATGAGACTGACACTAAAATGTAGAGGAACTACTAAAACGACTCTGTACTTAACCAAAAAGATTAGAGAAAAGCCTCCAAACCTTTCCAGCTGACATTTCCCCCCTCACGTTTACGATGACCCTGTCTCTAAGAAAGAAACTATTGCCCCCGGGACCTGCCATGAGACATCACACACCTGGGAGAATACAATCCACAATCCCAGCCCACATGGAAAACGACCCCAGTTCTTATTACTTCCTTTTGGACCACCAGCCACTATGAATGGGCCCCTAATTGTTCTTTATCTAAAAATAAACTTTTGGTACAATTTACAAGACCCACATGGTCCATGCCCACCTCTGCAGCTTTACCTATCTCCCCGTTTCTAGCTCTTCTATTGTCCCTGCTCTTTGCCTCCTTCAGGTCTTCCTACACTGAAGCCACCCCCCTCCACAGTCTCTCCCCACCCCACCTCCCCTTGCCTGGCTAGCATCTCCTTCTCCTTATCCTGCAGCCCTTGGCTTTTAAACGCTGCTTTTTTGTTCAGGAAGACATCCCTGACCTGTCAAACTCCTGCATCCTCTACACTTTTCCTTTTCGGCACTCAGCCATCGCCCATTTTTTTCTCCAGGCTCCTTGAGGGAAGGATTACTTATGTCTTCCTCATTGCTGCATCCCTAGTGCTAAGCTCATGCCTGGCCCTCAAATACTTTTTGAACAAGTGAATAAATGGGCGGGTAAGTGAGAGTTCGTGGTGTAGAATGGAAATTCAACGGCTCTCCCATTCCTACACCCAGATCATGAAGTGTAAAAGACATTTGCCAAGTGAAGAAAGTCATTCTCTGCATTTGACGGGAACCTCATCTCCTGACAGTTTCCTTTCCTACACCTCTCTGTTCAGAAAGAAGATACAAGTTTATCTTTGGCAGGAAATTGTCCGGGCTATGATGTGAGTTACAAAAGGACATGTTGGTAAGCAAACTTGGCAAAATAAACAATCGCAGATTTGATCTTTCAGTGAAAGACGTGGTTCTGCTAAAAGAAGCTGCTCAAACTTTCCACTCTAGTCGGGACCCCTTAGGTCCAGTCTTCCCACCTTGAGGAGCATTGAGCTCAGCACTGGATAGTGTCTGTCCTGCTCAGCCCCATCCACACTTCCTCACTCAGCCTTACTTCCTCCTGCCATCCTGGCTTTGATTTCTGCTTCCTGCTACCAGCCCAGAGCCACCACTGCTTGGATGACCCACTTGGGACCACTGTTCTCACAATGACCTAACCCTGATCCATGATTCTTAATTAATAACATCTCTCACCACTGGTCTAACACCTATTTCTATGGATTAGAAATAGAGATTAGATTAGATTTCTAGACTCTAAGGATTCTCTTGCCACCATCCCTAGCCCTGCTAAAGCCACAAATGCCAGCCTAACCCCCTGGATGAATGCTAGGGAAGGGGACTCAGACTCAAAACACTCACCAGTTCACTCTGGTCCCAAGCACAGGCCTCTGAAACACAGCTTGTCCTACTCATTGACTTCCCTCCTCCTTCAAATCTGCTCATCCGCCTGGTTAAAGAAATCACCATCCACTCACTCTCTTAAACAAGAAGTTGGTTCATCCAGTCTTCTCTTTGTCTCTGATAAGCCTAAATTAGCCTGTAAGTCTGATCAGTTCCATCAATGAACTATTTCCCGTTTCCATGTCCTCCTCTACATCATAATGCTTGTTCAAGCATCTGTTGTCTCCATCCCGGACCACTGTCGTCACCCACCCACCCCCAACCTGCACCCTGCTCCCTCAGTCCCCTCCCTCTGCAACCATCCTCTGAAATATTATCCAAACCAACTTCAAAACACTAGTAGTCTCATATCACTCCCCTTCTCCAAAACAGTCCATTACACTCGGCCACAGGATGAAGTTGAAATCCATTGGCATTCAAGTAATTTGCTCATAAAATTTAATTAAACAAATATTAGCACTGTACCAGAGACACGTTCAGGAGATTACCCGATGATACCGGTCCTTGATACCTAAGAATCTGTGACGGAAGGACGAATAGGATAGAAAGAGCTGTGAAGTAGACCATCTGTGCCATGGGAAAGGCACAGATGCCCACTGAAACTCTGAGGGGAGGTCTCTGCTGCTTGGGAGGAAGAGAGAATGCTTCATGGAGCAGTAATCATTTGGAAGGTGGTAGATTTCGTATGTAAACACCGAAGAAAGTCAACACATTGTGAAGATAAATTATATATAGAATTTTTGACTCATTACACATCTTTAAAAATTTTTAAATCCAAAATGATTTATTTTAGTTTTACTACAATGAAAGGAAGTGGACCAAACAGAATATTTATTATCAGAGGGAAACTGGCATCTGAATTCCAGTGAGGCCCATTTCCTCCACAAAGAACAGGGAAGAAATAGAGAATCCAAGGATTCCACAAACTATTAATTGGTACTGTTCTTTAATGTTTCCTTGGAGGAAACCAAGGTTTCTAGATGCTATGTTCCTCATCTAATCTCTGAGTCACACATCCTGGGATGGCTGAGCCAGCACTAGGATCCAGGGATGTGGACTCCCAGCTCCATGCTCCTTCCATCACTCAATGTTACTTTCCCAAGGGCTGCTAAGCAAATTTATTAAGGGCAAGGATTCCTAGCCCAACAGGTGCAGAAAAGTGAGAGGATCCTTCACCTGTCATATTGAGTTGATAAACTTTTTCCTGCACGTCTGTGAGACTAAGGAACTCATTCAACATTCATTCATTCAACAAGTGTGTACACAGTGGCCCTGATGTACCTGGCATTACACTAAACACCGGGGACCCAGCAGGGAATGAGCCATATCCTTGGAAACATGCCTGTCCAGACATCAATGTCTCCTGCTTGACATGGAGAGGTGTGGGTGGGAGCAACCTGGTGTTGATCTGGCTCCAGGGAAAATAAGGGGAGTTCAGATGTTCCATTGCAACCCTCCCTACTCTGTGCAGATCTCCATTTTCTCATCAATGATCTGGAAACCCCATTAAAACATGCAAATGATATTCCCATACAAAGACAGAAAACCATGCCCTCTGCTACCCGCCTCTCTGCAGCCAACTAGCTCATCTCCCTCACAGTTCACACTCACTCTGACTTTTGTCCAAGAGCAACAGATCTTCCAATGACAAATTGTTTGCTTGTTTCCAAACTTTAGGCTGTCAGTTTGTGGTCAGTAACTTTATCACATTTTCTCAGCTCTTCAGTGCACCTCCAATGAGGTGAAAACCCATAAAACTACGGGAACTTCAAAGAATACAAGAGAAAGAGACCTTCAAGATGGTGGAAGAGTAGGACGTGGAGATCACCTTCCTCCCCACAAATACATCAGAAATACATCTACACGTGGAACAACTCCTCCAGAACACCTACTGAACGCTGGCAGAAGACCTCAGACCTCCCAAAAGGCAAGAAACTCCCCACGTACCTGGGTAGGGCAAAAGAAAAAAGAAAAACAAAGACAAAAGAATAGGGATAGAACCTGCACCAGTGGGAAGGAGCTGTGAAGGAGGAAAGGTTTCCACACCCTAGGAAGCCCCTTCGTGGGCAGAGACTGCAGGTGGCGGAGGGAGGGAAGCTTCGGAGCTGCGGAGGAGAGCACAGCAACGGGGTGTGGAGGACAAAGCAGAGAGATTCCCGCACAGAGGATCGGTGCCGACCAGCACTCACTAGCCCGAGAGGCTTGTCTGCTCACCCGCCGGGGCGGGCGGGGCTGCGAGCTGAGGCTCGGGCTTCGGAGGTCAGATCCCAGGGAGAGGACTGGGGTTGGCGGCATGAACACAGCCTGAAGGTGTTAGTGTGCCACAGCTAGCCGGTAGGGAGTCCGGGAAGAAGTCTGGACCTGCCTAAGAGGCAAGAGACCATTGTTTCCAGGTGCGGGAGGAGAGGGGATTCAGAGAACCGCCTAAACGAGCTCCAGAGACTGACGCGAGCTGCGGCTATCAGCACGGACCCCAGAGACGGGCATGAGATGTTAAGGCTGCTGCAGCCGCCACCAAGAAGCCTGTGTGCGAGCACAGGTCACTATCCACACCTCCCTTCTGGGGGCCTGTGATGCCCACCACTGTCAGGGTCCCATGATCCAGGGACAACTTCCCCAGGAGAACACATAGCGTGCATCAGGCTACTGCAACCTCATGCTGGCCTCTGCGGCTGCAGATGCACCGTGCATCCGTACCCCTCCCTCCCCCCAGCCTGGGTGAGCCACAGCCCCCTAATCAGCCACTCCTTTAGCCCCGTCCTGTCTGGGCGGGAAGAGACACCCTCAGGCGACCTACATGCAGAGGCGGGGCCAAATCCAAAACTGAACCCCAAGAGCTGTGCAAACAAAGAAGAGAAAGGAAATCTCTCCCAGCAGCCTCAGGAGCAGCGGATTAAATTTCCACAATCAACTTGTACCCTGCATCTGTGGAATACCTGAATAGACAAAAAATCATCCCAAAATTGAGGCGGTAGACATCAGGAGCAATGATATATATATATTTTTTTCCTTTTTCTCTTTTTGTGAGTGTGTATGTGTATGCTTCCGTGTGTGATTTTGTCTGTACAGTTTTGCTTTTACCATTTGTGCTGGGTTCTGCCTGTTTGCTTTTTTGTTTTTCTTAGTATAGTTTCTAGCACTGGTTATCATTGGTGGATTTGTTTTTTGGTTTTGTTGCTCTCTTCTTTCTTTTCTTCTTTTTTATTACTTTTTAATTTTTTTATTTTTAATAACTTTATTCTATTTTATTTTTTTCAATCTTTCTTTTTTTCTCCCTTTACTTCTCAGACATGTGGCTAACAGGGTCTTGGTGCTCCGACCTGGTGTCAGGCCTGTGCCTCTGAGGTGGCAGAGCTGAGTTCAGGACACTGGTCCACCAGAGACATCCTGGATCCATGAAATATCAAATCACAAAAGATCTCCCACAGATCTCCATCTCAACACTAAGACCCAGCTCCACTCAACGACCAGTAAGCTACAGTGGTGGACACCCTATGCAAAAAACTAGCAAGACAGGAACACAACCCCACCCATTAGCAGAAAGCCTGCCTAAATTCATAATAAGGTCACAGACACCCCAGAACACACCACCGGACACAGTCCTGCCCAACAGAAAGACAAGGTCCAGCCTCATCCACCAGAACACAGGCACTAGTCCCCTCCGCCAGGAAGCCTACACAGTCCACTGAACCAACCTTAGCCACTGAGGACAGACATCAAAAATAATGTGAACTACAAACCTGCAGCCTAAAGAAAGGAGACCCCAAACACAATAAGTTAAGCAAAATGAGAGGCAGAGAAACACACAGCTGATGAAGGAGCAAGGTGAAAACCCTCCAGACCAAACAAATGAAGAGGAAATAGGCAGTCTACCTGAAAAAGAACTCAGAATAATGATAGTAAAGATGATCCAAAATCTTGGAAATAGAATGGAGAAAGTAAAGAGACATTTAACAAGGACCCAGAAGAACTAAAGAGCAAACAAACAATGATGAACAACACAAAAAGAAATTTAAAATTCTCTAGAAGAAATCAGTAGCAGAATAACTGAGGCAGAAGAACGGATAAGTGACCTGGAAGATAAAATAGTGGAAATAACTACTGCAGAGCAGAATAAAGAAAAAAGAATGAAAAGAATTGAGGACAGTCTCAGAGACCTCTGGGACAACATTAAATGCATGAACATTCGAATTGTAGGGCTCCCAGAAGAAGAAAAGAAAAAGAAAGGGACTGAGAAAATATTTGAAGAGATTATAACTGAAGACTTCCCTAATATGGGTAAGGAAATAGTTAATCAAGTCCAGGAAGCACAGAGAGTCCCATACAGGATAAATCCAAGGAGAAACAGGCCAAGACACATATTAATCAAACTATGAAAAATTAAATACAAAGAAAAAATATTAAAAACAGCAAGGGAAAAACAACAAATAACATACAAGGGAATCCCCACGAGGTTAACAGCTGATCTTTCAGCAGAAACTCTGCAAGTCAGAAGGGAGTGTCAGAAGAAAGTGATGAAAGGGAAAAAACTACAACTGAGATTACTCTACCCAGCAAGGATCTCATTCAGATTTGATGGAGAAATTAAAACCTTTACAGACAAGCAAAAGCTAAGAGAATTCAGCACCACCAAACCAGCTTTACAACAAATGCTAAAGGAACTTCTCTAGGCAGGAAACACAAGAAAAGGAAAAGACCTACAAAAACAAACCCAAAACAATTAACAAAATGGTAATAGGAACATACATGTCGGTAATTACCTTAAATGTAAAAGAGTTAAATGCTCCAACCAAAAGACATAGACTGGCTGAATGGATACAAAAACAAGACCCATATATATGCTGTCTACAAGGGAACCACTTCAGATCTAGGGACACATACAGACTGAAAGTGAGGGGATGGAAAAAGATATTCCATGCAAATGGAAATCAACAGAAAGCTGGAGTAGCAATTCTCATATCAGACAAAATAGACTTTAAAACAAAGACTATTACAAGATACAAAGAAGGACACTACATAATGATCAAGGGATCAACCCAAGAAGAAGATATAACAATTGTAAATATCTATACACCCAACATAGGAGCACCACAATACATAAGGCTAATACTATCAGCAAAAAAGGGGAAATCAACAGTAACACAATCATAGTAGGGGACTTTAACACCCCACTTTCACCAATGGACAGATCATCCAAAATGAAAATAAATAAGGAAACACAAGCTTTAAATGATATATTAAACAAGACGGACTTAATTGATAATTATAGGTCATTCCATTCAAAAACAACAGAATACACATTCTTTTCAAGTGCTCTTGGAACATTCTCAAAGATGGATCGTAACTTGGGACACAAATCAAACTTTAGTCAATTTAAGAAAATTGAGATACTATCAAGTATCTTTTCTGACCACAAAGCTATGAGACTAGATATCAATTACAGGAAAAAATCTGTAAAAAATACAAACACAAGGAAGCTAAACAATACACTACTTAATAACCAAGAGATCACTGAAGAAATCAAAGAGGATATCAAAAAATACCTGGAAACAAATGACAATGAAAACACAATGACCCAAAACCTATGGGATGCAGCAAAAGCAGTTCTAAGATGGAAGTTTATAGCAATACAATCCTACCTCAAGAAACATCTCAAATAAACAACCTAACCTTACACCTAAAGCAATTAGAGAGAGAAGAGCAAAAAAACCCCAAAGTTAACACAAGGAAAGAAATAATAAAGATCAGATCGGAAATAAATGAAAAAGAAATGAAGGAAACAATAGCAATAAAACTAAAAGCTGGTTCTTTGAGAAGATAAACAAATTTGATAAACCATTAGCCAGACTCACCAAGGAAAAAAGGGAGAAGACTCAAATCAATAGAATTAGAAATGAAAAAGGAGAAGTAACAACTGACACTGCAGAAATACAAAGGATCATGAGAGATTACTACAAGCCACTATATGCCAATAAAATGGACAACCTGGAAGAAATGGAGAAATTCTTAGAAAAGCACAACCTTACAAGACCGAACCAAGAAGAAATAGAAAATATAAACTGACCAATCACAAGCACTGAAATTGAGACTGTGATTAAAAATCTTCCAACAAACAAAAGCCAAGGACCAGATAGCTCCACAGGCGAATTCTATCAAACATTTAGTGGAGAGTTAACACCTATCCTTCTCAAACTATTCCAAAAAATAGAGTGAGGAACACTCCCAAACTCATTCTACGAGACCACCATCACCCTGACACCAAAACCAGACAAAGATGTCACAAAGAAAGAAAACTACAGGCCAGTATCACTGATGAACATAGATGCAAAAATCCTCAACAAAATACTAGCAAACAGAATCCAACAGCACATTAAAATGATCATACATCATGATCAATTGTGCTTTATCCCAGGAATGCAAGGATTCTTCAATATACACAAATCAATCAATGTGTTACAACATATTAACAAATTGAAGGATAAAAACCATATGATCATCTCAATAGATGCAGAAAAAGCTTTTTACAAAATTCAATACCCATTTATGATGAAAACCCTGCAGAAAGTAGGCATAGAGGGAACTTACCTCAACATAATAAAGGCCATATATGACAAACCCACAGCCAACATCATGATCAATGGTGAAAAACTGAAGCCATTTCCTCTAGGATCAGGAACAAAACGAGGTTGCCCACTCTCACCACTATTATTTAACGTAGTTTTGGAAGTTTTAGCCACAGCAATCACAGAAGAAAGAAATAAAATGAATCCAAATCGGAAAAGAATAAAGCTGTCACTGTTTGCAGATGACATGATACTATACATAGATAATCCTAAAGATGCTACCAGAAGACTACTAGAGCTAATCAATGAATTTGGTGAAGTAGCAGGATACAAAATTAATGCACAGAAATCTCTAGCATTGCTATACACTGATGAAAAGTCTGAAAGAGAAATTAAGGAAACCCTCCTATTTACCATTGCAACAAAAAGAATAAAATACCTAAGAATAAGCCTACCTAAGGAGACAAAAGACCTGTATGCAGTAAACTATAAGACACTGATGAAGTAATTAAAGATGATACAAATAGATAGAGAGATATACCATGTTCTTGAATTGGATGAATCAACATTGTGAAAATGACTATACTACCCAAAGCAATCTACAGATTCAATGCAGTCCCTATCAAACCAGCAATGGCATTTTTCACAGAACTAGAACAAAAAATTTCACAATTTATATGGAAACACAGAAGACCCAGAGTAGCCAAAGCAATCTTTTTTTTTCTAGCCAATTGATATTTTCATTTGCATTAAAATCATATTACTCTATTTTCTCATTCAGCAAACAGTTTTTGAGGTCTATAGATAAAGTTAACTTTTTTAATTTTTAAAAATAACATTAACTTTGGATTTTACTTTTTTTTTAAACATCTTTATTAGAGTACAATTGCATTACAATGGTGTGTTCGTTTCTGCTTTATAACAAAGTGAATCAGTTATACACATAAATATGTCCCCTTATCTCTTCCCTCTTGCATCTCCCTCCTTCCCACCCTCCCTATCCCACACTTCTAGGTGGTCACAGAGCACCGAGCTGATCTCCCTGTGCTATGCGGCTGCTTCTCACTAGCTACCTATTTTAAGTTTGGTAGTGTATATATGTCCAGGCCAGTCTCTCACTTTGTCACAGCTTACCCTTCCCCCCCTCCATTTATCCTCAAGTCCATTCTCTAGTAGCTCTGTGTCTTTATTCCCATCTTGCCCCTAGGTTCTTCAACGACCATTTTGTTTTCTTGTTTTGTTTTAGATTCCATATATATGTGTTAGCATACGGTATTTGTTTCTCTCTTTCTGACTTACTTCACTCTGTATGACAGACTCTAGGTCCATCCACCTCACTACAAATAACACAATTTCATTTCTTTTTATGGCTGAGTAATATTCCATTGTTTATATGTGCCACATCTTCTTTATCCATTCATCTGTCGATGGACACTTAGGTTGCTTCCATGTCCTGGCTATAGTAAATAGAGCTACAGTGAACATTTTGGTACATGACACTTTTTGAATTATGGTTTTCTCAGGGTATATGCCCAGTAGTGGGATTGCTGGGTCACATGGTAGTTCTATTTTTAGTTTTCTAAGGAACCTCCATACAGTTCTCCATAGTGGCTGTATCAATTTACATTCCCACCAACAGTGCAAGAGGGTTCCCTTTTCTCCACACCCTCTCCAGCATTTATTGTTTGTCGATTTTTTGATGATGGCCATTCTGACTGGTGTGAGGTGATACCACGTTGTAGTTCTGATTTCCATTTCTCTAATGATTAATGATGTTGAGCATTCTTTCATGTGTTTGTTGGCTGTCTGTATATCTTCTTTGGAGAAATGTCTTTTTAGGTCTTCTGCCCATTGTTGGATCGGGTTGTTTGCTTTTTGATATTGAGCTGCATGAGTTGCTTGTAAATTTTGGAGATTAATCCTTGGTCAGTTGCTTCATTTGCAAATATTTTCTCCCATTCTGAGGGTTGTCTTTTCCTCTTCTTTATGGTTTCCTTTCTGTGTAAAAGCTTTGAAGTTTCATTAGGTCCCATTTGTTTATTTTTGGTTTTATTTCCATTTCTCTAGGAGGTGGGTCAGAAAGGATCTTGCTGTGATTTATGTCATACAGTGTTCTGCCTATGTTTTCCTCTAAGAGTTTGATAGTGTCTGGTCTCACATATAGGTCTTTAATCCATTTTAAGTTTATTTTTGTGTATGGTGTTAGGGAGTGTTCTAATTTCATTCTTTTACATGTAGCTGTCTAGTTTTCCCAGCACCACTTATTGAAGAGGCTGTCTTTTCTCCACTGTATATTCTAGCCTCCTTTATCAAAGATACGGTGACCATATGTGCCTGGGTTTATCTCTGGGCTTTCTATCCTGTTCCATTGATCTATATTTCTGTTTTTGTGCCAGTACCATACTATCTTCATTACTGTAGCTTTGTAGTATAGTCTCAAGTCAGGGCCCCTGATTCCTCCAGCTCCTTTTTTCTTTCTCAAGATTGCTTTGGCTATTCAGGGTCTTTTGTGTTTCCATACAAATGTGAACTTTTTTGTTCTAGTTCTGTGAAAAATGCCATTGGTAGTTTGATAGGGATTGCACTGAATCTGTAGATTGCTTTGGGTAGTATAGTCATTTTCACAATGTTGATTCTTCCAGTCCAAGAACATGGTATATCTCTCCATCTATCTGTATCATCTTTAATTTCTTTCATCAATGTCTTATAATTCTCTGCATACAGGTATTTTGTCTCCTTAGGTAGGTTTATTCCTAGATATTTTATTCTTTTTGTTGCAGTGGTAAATGGGAGTGTTTTATTAATTTCACTTTCAGATTTTTCATCATTAGTGTATAGGAATGCTAGAGATTTCTGTGCATTAATTTTGTACCTTGCTACTTTACCAAATTCGTTGATTAGCTCTAGTAGTTTTCTGGTAGCATCTTTAGGATTCTCTATGTATAGTATCATGTCATCTGCAAACAGTGACATCTTTACTTCTTTTCTGATTTGGATTCATTTTATTTCTTTTTCTTCTATGATTGCTGTGGCTAAAACTTCCAAAACTATGTTGAATTATAGTGGTGAGAGTGGGCAACCTTGTCTTGTTCCTCATCTTAGTGGAAATGGTTTCAGTTTTCACCATTGAGCGCGATGTTAGCTGTGGGTTTGTCATATATGGCCTTTATTATGTTGAGTAAAGTTCCCTCTATGCCTACTCTGGAGGGTTTTATCATAAATGGGTGCTGAATTTTGTCGAAAGCTTTCTCTGCATCTGTTGAGATGATCATATGGTTTTTATCCTTCAATTTGTTAATATGGTGTATCACATTGATTGATTTGTGTATACTGAAGAATGCTTGCATTCCTGGGATAAACGCTGCTTGATCATGGTGTATGATCATTTTAATGTGCTGTTGGATTCTGTTTGCTAGTATTTTGTTGAGGATTTTTGCATCTATGTTCATCAGTGATACTGGCCTGTAGTTTTCTTTCTTTGTGACATCTTTGTCTGGTTTTGGTGTCAGGGTGATGGTGGTCTTGTAGAATGAGTTTGGGAGTGTTCTCCCCTCTGCTATATTTTGGAAGAGTTTGAGAAGCATAGGTGTTAGCTCTTCTCTAAACGTTTGATAGAATGCACCTGTGGAGCCATCTGGTCCTGGGCTTTGTTTGTTGGAAGATTTTTAATCACAGTTTCAATTTCAATACTTGTGATTCATCTGTTCATATTTTCTATTTCTTCCTGGTTCAGTTTTGGAATGTTATGCATTTCTAAGAATTTCTCCATTTCTTCCAGGTTGTCCATTTTATTGGCATATAGTTGCTTGTAGTAATCTCTCATGATCCTTTGTATTTCTGCAGTGTCCGTTGTTACTTCTTTTTCATTTCTAATTCTATTGATTTGAGTCTTCTCCCTTTTTTTCTTGATGAGTCTGGCTAATGGTTTATCAAATTTGTTTATCTTCTCAAAGAACCAGCTTTTAGTTTTGTTGATCTTTGCTATTCTTTCCTTCATTTCTTTTTCCTTTGTTTCTGATCTGATCTTTATGATTTCTTTCCTTGTGCTAACTTTGGGGGGTTTTTTTGTTGTTGTTCTTCTTCTTTCTCTAATTCCTTGAGGTGTAAAGTTAGGTTGTTTATTTGAGATGTTTCTTGTTTCTTAAGGTAGGATTGTATTGCTATAAACTTCCCTCTTAGAACTGCTTTTGCTGCATTCCATAGGTTTTGGGTCATCATGTTTTCATTGTCATTTGTTTCTAGGTATTTTTTGATATCCTCTTTGATTTCTTCAGTGATCTTTGGTTACTAAGTAGTGTATTGTTTAGCCTCCTTGTGTTTGTGTTTTTTACAGATTTTTTCCTGTAATTGATATCTAGTCTCATAGCGCTGTGGTCAGAAAAGATACTTGACACGATTTCAATTTTCTTAAATTTACCAAGGCTTGATTTGTGCCCCAAGTACATCCTGGAGAATGTACCAAGAGCACTTGAGAAGAATGTGTATTCTGTTGTTTTTCGATGGAATGTCCTATAAATATCTAATGAAGTCCATCTTGTTTTATATATCATTTAAAGCTTGTGTTTCCTTATTTATTTTCATTTTGGATGATCTGTCCATTGGTGAAAGTGGGGTGTTAAAGTCCCCTACTATGATTTTGTTACTGTTGATTTCCCTTTTTACGGCTGTTAGCATTTGCCTTATGTATTGAGGTGCTCCTATGTTGGGTGCATAAATATTTACAGTCGTTATATCTTCTTCTTGGGTTGATCCCTTGATCATTATGTAATGTCCTCTTTGTCTCTTGTAGGAGTCTTTGTTTTAAAGTCTCTTTCACTTTCTTCACTCTAAGCCACCTGGCCTCCTTTCTCTTCTCTCAACATGTCAGGGCTTCTTCTGCCTCAGGGCCTTTGCACTTGTTGTTCTGGTGCTTGACTCTCTTGTCCCCCATATTTATGTGGTTCTCATACCTCTTCAAGGTCTTTACTCAAGTATCTTCTTCTTAACATTTGTTTCTGGTCTCCCTATTTACAACTGCAACATTCCTTCTTCCCCCAACATTCTCCATACTTTATGACTACCTTACTTTTTTCTATAGCTATCACCACCATCTGAGAGATTATTTTATTTACATAGTTTGTTAATTTTCTGCCTTCCCCTTTAGAATGAAGGCTATGCAAGAACAGGATTTTTTTTGTCCATATTGTTCTTCATGTATCCTCACTACCTTGAGTAACATTTGCTGAGTAAATTAATATTCCACGATTTTTATATCAATGTCTTATTGAAAAAATTCTAAAATTATAATCTTTGAATAAAGGTGCAAAACAGTTGAAACAATTTACAACCTTACGAGTCTCCCTCATACTCGAGATATGATTTGAAGGTATCACTGGTAAGCATCAGTAATAGTGACCACTACATATTTAGAAGAGAACCTACTGAACCAAAGACTACCAGTTTCAAAAACTTGGACTAAGAATGCTTAGACTAAGAATGCAGGAAATTACAAGTTGAAGTGCAGTGTTATCCTGGACTAAAAGTAAGAGAAGTTGGCAAAATAAATGTACATAATTCCCAGAAAAAGATTTCCTGGAAAAAAAGTGAAAAGTGTAAGTATGATTTTTCAACCCAAATTTAACTCTACAAGTTTAAGCCCATTTTCTTACAATGTGTTTAGTGAATTTAGGTTACTAAAAGGGACTCTGCTGGCCAGAGGGAGTGCAGTTTCCCATCAGAAATGGGCTACCTCACGGCTATGGGGAGGCCCCACAGCTACCATGCCTCACTTGCTAACCCAGCACTCAGTGGTGCCAGGCTTTGGTTTATATGAAGAAAACTGAGAGGAAACAGAACATATGAGCACAGAGAAGTTTCGGAGAGAATGTTGAATTGGAGTCTCCACAGTGATCAGATGAGAGAACAGAAATACATTTTACATTGACTGTCAATTCTTGGTGACTCTAGCCCAGGAGTCCCTCTGTAATTCCCCACAACTGATTTAGGAGCTCCTTATTGTTCAAATGCTACTCGATGAGTCACTAGGCAGGGACAGCAGACCCAATAATGTGGGCTTCTGAAGAACAAGTAAAGTTAGAAGGTTTTGCTGGAAGAAAAGATAACTAGTGGATAAAAAGAAGTTTTGGTTTTGGCCTGTCCATGATGGAAACCATGGTCTGCCTGTGCAGTTTGCCCCCAAATTGTGAATTTTCAGTGGTTAATAGATTACTAAGTGACACGAGAGTAACATGGATTCATTACAGTCCACACTGCACAAGGACATCTCCACTTAGACATCTAAAACCATCTCAAAATTAAATTCAAAACTGAACTCCTGATCTTTTCACCAAAACCAATCTTTCCATCTCAGCTAATTGCAACTTCTTTCTTCCACTTGCTCAGGTCTGAAGTCTTGGAGTCATTTATCTCAGTACGTTTGGGCTGCTATAACAAAATACCACAGAGTGGGTATCTTAAAAACAACAGGAATTTATTGCTCACACTTCTGAAGGCTGGAAGTCCAAGATCATGCTGCCAGCATAGTTGGGTAGGGTCCTCTTTCTGGTTCATAGTGGAGCCTTCTCACTGCATCCTCGTCTGGCAGAAGGAGTTAGGGATCTCCCTGGACCCTCAGTTACAAGGCACTAATTCTGTTCATGAGGGCTCCACCCTCATGACCTAAGCACCTCCCAAATGCCCCACCTTCTAATACCATCACATTAGGCATTAGGATTTCAACATATAAATTTTAGGGGGACACAAACATTCAGATCATACCATCATCCTTGATGATTTTTTTTCTCTCACAGCCAGTTTGTCAGGGAATCATTAGCTCTACCCTCAAAGCACATTTGGAATTAGATTACTTTTCACTATCCCACTGTTCCCACTCTGGTCCTCATCATCTGTGCTCCTGTCTCCCATCTGGTCTCCCTCCTCTACCTCCCATTTAATGGGTTGAATTGTGTCTCCCCAAAATACACGTTCAAGTTCTGATACCCAGTACCTGTGAATATGACCTTATTTGGAATTAAGGTCTTGGTAAAAGTAATTAAGATGTAAATTAAGATGATGTCATACTGGATTAGGGTAGGCCCTAAATCTAACTACTGGTGTCTTTATAAGGAAAGAAGAAAACACATAGAAACAAAGGAACACATAGAAGGGAAGCCCATGTGACAACCAGACAGAGATTGGAATGATGCAGCTACAAGCAAGGAACACCAAGGATTGGTAGCAGCCACCAGAAGCTCAGGAATGGCAATAAAGAGTTCTGCCCTAGAGACTTCAGAGGGAGGGTAACCCTGCCAACACCTAGATTTTCAACTTCTGGCCTCTAGAACTGAGAGAATAACTTTTTCCTGTTTTAAGCTACCTGGTTTGTGGTACTTTGTTACAGAAAACCTAGGAAATTTATATACCCACTGAAGTCTAGTCTCGACATGGCAACCAGAGGAGTTCCTTTAAAATATAAGGCAGATCATCCCACTTATTCACTCAAAAGTCTCCAGTGACTTCCCTCTCCTCCCAGAGAAAAAGCTGAGAGCCTTACAAAAGCCAGGAAGGTCCTGCAGGACTGACTCCACAGTGATGCCGATGACCTCATCACCTACTATCTCCAGCCACACTGGACTCCTTGTGTTCTTCCAACACTCCAAGCACATTCCTGCGGAAGGGCACTTGCACTGGCAGTCTCCTTGCCTAGAACATTCCTTTCCCAGATTTAAGTATGACTAGCTGTCTCACTAGTTCAGTTAAATGCCAACTCCTCAGTAAGACCTAATATGGTTACCTAAAATTGCAAATCTCCCCCACCAGTTCCAAAGCTTCAGAATCTCCTTTATCCTGCTCTCCTTCTTCTATCTCTGAAAAGCATTTATCACCTTCTAGTGTACCATACAATTTACTTAATTATCATGTCTATTTTATATTGCCCATCTCCCCCTACTAGAAAGTAAAGTTCGTGAAAACAGGGATCTTTATCTATTTTAACTGATATATCCACACACACACAAAGTGCCTGGCACATTACAGCTGTTCATCCAATACGTTTAGGATGAATGAATAGGAAAAGGCAACACGACACAGCAGATGTGAGGGTTTGCCCACCTCTGATCTCTGCTATTCTTAATCCCATTTTTATTTAGATCAAGTTTTCAGTGGTTAGATAACGCCTTGAGGGTTCCAGCTGAAAGGCAGAATCCTCACTTTCTCATTTTTAGATAGGTGTGCATAGAGTGTTATCCTTGGTGTCCTTTTCATCAGAAACTGCCACCACAAATGAACGCAGAGGAAATTCCAAAACAAGTAAACTCCTGCTACTACTGCTTCCAAATATCCTTGTTGAGGAACAAAATGTTGAAAGTAAGAATTAAATGCTTCAAAGGTTCTAGTCATCTTCCCAAAATACAGGCATCACACTCCTTTCCATCTTAGTAGAATGGGCTCACAGAGGCTCTATAATTTGTATAGTTAAAAATTACCAAATAGCTTAGGGGTGCAGATTAGAAGTTCTAGGCATTGGTGTCTATGAAATCATCATAGGCTAAAACACTTAATCCTTTGAGCCTAAATCCAAATTGCAAACTACCCAGGAAAAAAAATGAGATCATATATCTGCTACTCAGATCATGTTCTTATCTGCCAAAAATGCCTCTGAGAAGAATGATGTGTGTGCGTGTGCACATACACAATACACACACACGCACACACACACAAGCACACTCTCATTCCAGCAGCAAAATTACTTTGAAAACATTAATACGTATTAATAAAAATGTAAAGACAACAGCTGTTTGAATTTCAGATAAACTGTGGACCATTTTTTACCATTTAAGTCATTGAGAGTGCGGTGCACATAATTGAACAAAAACATGGTCCAAAAAAAAAATGCAAGTCGGCTAAAAAAGGAAGTTAAAAATTTGAGTTTAAAAAAATTTATCATAAATTATTAGTTATCTTGCCTGGTTGCTGAGGGAGATGCTCTGGTTAATATGTGTTCCATATGTGAATCAGTAATTTTGACTATCATAAAATATACTTAGTACTCTAAAAGAACACCCCCTTTCTTTGATGAGGCAGTTAAAGGTTTTTCAAAATATTTCTGGGCCTTATAGTCACCATGGTTAGCAAGAAATATCACTTAACTACAATTGTATGCAAGTGCCAGCTAACAGAACTCTGATGAATACCAGAAAGTTTACTGTAGATGAAATTCAGGGTTACCCAGAGAGACATTTACCTTGCAGTGTAGCCCTTCCAAGTTTTATTAATGTTAAGACTTGGACTGCTCTAAGTGCCCATCTAAATATTATACAACCCAGAGGAGAAGCACTTAAAGCCGCGGGAGAGGGTGCAGGAGTGGGGTTGGACCCAGGGCTGAGGCAGGCACCCCCCTCCTTCCTGCCTCAGTGGGTCATGCCCAGGGCAGCAGCAGGAGGGGAGTGACTGGACGGTGCCCGCACAGGAGACAATGCCTTTTCCAGTTACAGCGCAGGGATCACAACAAACACAGCCGCCACAGAAGCACTGTGGCATTACCTCTCCCATCAGTTTAGCAGCCCCCAAGGAGACTGACTTACACAGGAAAGAACTGAGACTCTGAAGCCTTTTGGGGTTTTTGAAGAGGAAGAGGGACTGCAGCACAGAATTTTAATTTGGGGAAAATTAAATAACCTGGTAAAAGAGTGGATACAAGAAATCAGTGAAAGCAAGAATCTTCCACAGTCTGTAATTGAAAATGTTGGGGGGAAAATTTTTACATTTGGATCTTATGGATTAAGAGTACATACAAGGGCTTCCCTGGTGGCGCAGTGGTTGAGAGTCCGCCTGCTGATGCAGGGGACGCGGGTTCGTGCCCTGGTCCGGGAGGATCCCCCGTGCCACGGAGCGGCTGGGCCCATGAGCCGTGGCCGCTGGGCCTGCGCGTCCGGAGCCTGTGCTCCGCAGTGGGAGAGGCCACAGCAGTAAGAGGCCCGCGTACCGCAAAAAAAAAAAAAAAAAAAAAGAGTACATACAAAAGGTGCCGATATTGATGAGTTGTGTGTTGCACCAAGACATGTTGATTGAAGTGACTTTTTCACCTCACTCTATGACAAGTTGAAATTACAGGAAGAAGTAAAAGATTTAAGAGCTGCTGAGGAGGCTTTTGTACCAGTTATCAAACTGTGCTTTGCTGGGACAGAGATTGATATTTTGTTTGCAAGATTAGCACCACAGACTACCCCAGAAGACTTGGACTTAAGAGATGACAGTCTGCTTAAAAATCTAGATATAAGATGCATAAGAAGTCTTAATGATTGCAGGGTAACTGATGAAATTTTACATCTAGTACCAAACATAGACAATTTCAGGTTAACCCCGAGAGCTATCAAACTGTGAGCCGAACACCACAACATCTATTCCAATATATTCGTTTCCTCGGTGTTTCCCGGGCTATGCTAGTAGCAAGAACTTGCCAGCTTTAACCAAATGCAATAGCGTCAACTCCTGTACATAATTTTTTCTTGATATTTTCTAAACGGTGTGCATTTAGATCATATTAAAACAAAATTGATTGTAGACACTGAAAAAATACATACATACATACAGCCCAGAGAAGCACTGCTCTAATTCTCTGTGGCATGTGGCCCCTAGGCTTCTGCTTTACACTTGTGCATGCTACTATAAAAGGCAGCAACTGGAAACACATTCCCTCACAGCCAAAATCCTTCCCGTCAAGTAATTACTGGAGACCCATTTCAGAGGCAAAGGCATGACAGTTAATGGGTGTTAAAAAATAAATCAAATGGGATGGAAACAAATGCACAATGTGAATGAACATACTCCTCAGATGTCAGACTTTGAATAGGCAAAAGCAGACAAAACTTTGGGTCCCAGCAATTGAGCATGTCCCTTTCCTTCTCTGCAAGGCCACATACTGTCACCTCTGTGCTCAGGCTCTTAGGATGACTTCCTTGTTAATGATAAGTGATCGCCCAAGTTAATGATGAGTGGTAAGTGCAGCCAACTCTATGGTCTGAGACACCACAAAATGCACACCTAACCCACTGAGGAGAGAACATCGCTTATACCAGGTCAGCCTGATAAAACTCCATATCCAGTTCTCAAAGCCGCTCTGGGTTTGATAAATCCATGTTACTAGGATATAAAGAACATCCATGAGAGCAAGGACTTTATTTTACTCACTGCCATATCCATCTCCAAGAACAGTGCTTTGCATGTAGTAGGCACTTGAAAAATATTTATTGGATGGGTGAATGGCTAGTCTGTTCTACTGGAAACACCTGTACAGTGGTAAGGAGTTTGAGCCTATGTAGAAATGAGACGCCTCTAGTATCCAGTTAGCTTCCATAAAGCTCAGATTAATGTCAATGCTTCCGAGGCAGCAGTTCTAAAAACTCCATGCTGGTTGTATACTACTTTGGATTTTTTTTGTTCCAAGGAAATAGTTCTGATGAAGTCGTGGACACTAGGACTTGCTCTGGGGACTAAAGGAACAGGCAAGTCTTAATACAAATGTACCAACCACAACAGCAGAATTCCAGAATGATAATATCAATAAATAGAAGAGGACTTTGGCAGGTTACCCTCCTGATGGCCCTCAGATTATATACAACACTGTCCCTGCTGGTCCAGTTTCTCTGAACAAATGGTTTTTGCTTTTTCTCTGTATCTTGCCTCACGGAGGTTCCTTTCCCTTCTGTCTGTTGTACAAATCTTGATTAGATCTCATTTGAGCTGTCACAATATCATCACAACTGCTCTCCTTACATCTAATGTCTCCTCCCTCTAGTTCATCTCTTATGTTTCCTCCTTTTAAAAACTCTCAGTTCATATTCCCAATATAATAAGATCCAAATACCTCAGCAGGACCCAGAAAGTCCTTCACGAACATGCCTGATCTCCTGACATTTCTTTCTACCCCAGATCCACCACGTTCTCGTGCCCGAATATATACACATACTGCTGTAGCTCTACTGCACCGCCCTCTAGTCCCCATGCCCTTTCCAGCTTCCCTGTCATTACTCATGGAATTTCCTGGGCCTATAATGCTTCCACATCTTGTCTACCTAGGGCATTCAGAGTTCAAATATTACATCTTTCCTGGATACCCCACTATCTACCATGCCCCCACCAGCACCCACCCTGTCTCCACAGCCTGACACAGAAACCCTCAGAGGCCACCTGACAAAATTGATCCTCCATCTGTGATCTCAGAGCATTTTTGACACCTCTAATGTGGCAGATTTTCTCCAAAAATGGTCACCAATAACCTCCCCCATCCCTTTATGTACATGCCACTCCTCCAGTGTATTTTGCACTCCTTGAATTTTGGCTGGCCTTGTGACTTGACTAGAATCCAGTAGAAGTAACCCTGTGCCAGCTCTGGGACTAAGCCTTAAAAGAAGCCAGACACCAGATAAAGAAGCGTGGACGAGTTTACTATTTGACACAAGACCATGTGGAAGAGAACTAAGGAGCCCCCAAGCCATTCCAGCCACCCCAGCTGAGGCAGCAGACATGAGTGAAGCCATCTTGGGCATTCCAAGTTCCTAGTTCAATGCAGCCACATGGGTGAACCCATTCAACACCATATGGCACAGACCCACCAGCTGATAACTGATAATTGTTGTTTCAAGGCAGTAAGCTACGGAGTGGGTTATTTCCCAGCAAGGTAACTGAAACATTTCCTATGGTATATTATAGTTACATGTTTACATGTCTAATTCTCTGCAGCAGGCTAGATTTTCCAAAGGTGATTGCAGCAACATCTCCCACACTCTTCTGCTATATCCTTGCCATTCTGCCTTCAAGACGTAAAGTCCAATTTCTCTCCCCTTGAATTTGGGGTGTCCATAGTGACTTACTTGTAGCCACAGAATGTGGAAGAAGTAACAGTGCATGACTTCCAAGGATAGTTCAAAAGAGCTCTTTCAACATCTACCCTGGTCTCTTGGAAAGCTCTCTCTTTGGATGCCCCTCTTAGGTGTTCCTTTTTGGGGGCAGCTTCCATGCTAGAGAAACTAAAGCCACATGGAGAGGCCGTGTGTAGATGCTCCAATCGACAGCTCCGGCTGAGCCTACACTTTTGAGTTATCCCAACCCAAACACCACATATGGGAGTAAGGAAACCTCTGGATGATTCCAGCATCAGCCACTCAAGTCTCTTCCAGCCACTGGAACGTTCCCAGCCGAGTTCCCAGATATTGTGGGGCATAGAGAAGCCTACTCCACCATGCCCGGTCTGATTTTCTGAGCCACAGAATCTGTGAGCAAAATAAAACGGTTGTTGTTTTATGTCACTCAGTCTAGGGCAGTTTGTTACCCAAAAACAGGCAACTGGAGCACCTCCCAATCAGACTCTGGGCTCCTGGAAAGTGGGGAAACATTCAGTCATCACTGTATCCTAGTTTATAGTATGATACCTAGAGGCACAAAAGAGGCTCTCACCAAATATTTATTGAGTGCAGTTGAAAGGCTGGAATGTCTGCTATCTTATTTTTTAATGTTCAGCTTTATGCAATTTTGGAAATCTACACATTTGGACCAAAAATAACCTAGAAAACATATCTATGCATTAGGTTTATCATACGTTTTGAGGATTCTTACAGAAATGGCTCTTTACTTTTCCTTTCTTCATGGTATGAAATCCTATGGGAGGAGTTGGACCTGGTATTGCGAAGCAAACTGAAATAGCACAAAATAGAGGAAAGTATTCAGTAAAAAGGAAAATCAATCCAATTCAGCTAAGTGCAAGTCATTTGTTCCCTTTTCCAATCAAAGTGTCTACCCTGTGTTCCTCCGTTCCATTTTACACAAGGGAAAAAATTTCTAAATGCCCTGTGTGCCCATGATTTTCCTCTCCTACCAAATCAAAAGTCAATACCCAAATGCTACTCAACATAACTCTGTAATTTCTTTGGCTCAATAAGATGTCTGTAACATTGAAAAGTTCTTTTAAAAAGTCTATCTTAGAGACCCAACAAGTGGTGATGTGTTTCCCTGGTAGCACACTAATTTCTTCATTTTCTTATTTTGTCAAGGAAAGAGATGCTCAGAGTAAGTGAATTTTCCAGATAGCCTCCCCCAACTCAGAAGACCTTACTTAGAAAGTCTACGAACTCTCCCACCACAGGGAACTGGTCACCCCTGCAGTACCTTGGGCTGAATGAATAAGGCCTGGCCAACCCTTGTGTGTCAGTAAATGCTGGGCTATAGCAGTTTCCAATCCTAAATTGCATAAAGGCTGAGGGCTGTGCACGCAAACACTTAGCGTCCCCTGGAGCAAATCCATCAGTGACTAAGATTCCTCCACAGAAAGTGGCAGGTACGAGGCAGAATCCACATTTAATAACCTTACTCTTGAGTTTTAACACTATTTATTTACAGACACTAGAATGGTGGAGGACTGGTCCCACCGCCCAAGGCTTCAGGCTCCTTTTAACCCTTGGCAGCCCAGCAACGGAAGGGTCAAAGCTTTCTAGCCACACTGATCCAGATCCTGTCAAAGGTACTATATCTGAGTCCCCTGAGATGAGCAAAAAAGATTTATTCCCCCCTGTACAGACTTGATGTTTCTGCTTTCACCATGATTCACTCAGTCACGGTTCTTACTGACACCATTAAATGCTTAGTTTCCAACTTGATTTGACTTGATTAATTTATTCACTCACATATTCATCCGTGCAAGATTTATTCAACACTCACTATGTGCCAGGCCCAGATTAGACGCTGAAAATAGAAAGATGAACAAGACCCGCTCTCTCATCTTAGGAAACTCACCAGCTAGTAAGGATGGGAGACAAGTAAACAAATGATTGGAATGTTCCACAACAAACTACAGGCTGGGGGCTATATCCGACCAGCTGCCAATTTTTGTATGTAACATTGTATAGGAACCCAGACACATTCATTTGCTTATATATCAACTATGGTGGCTTTCAAACTGCAATAGCAGATCTAAGTCATTGCATTGAAGATGCTGTTGCCTGCAAGGCCAAAAATATTTGCTATCTGGCCCTTTACAGAAAAGGTCTGCTGACCGTATGATAACAGAGATCTGTTCCATAATGCAACAGTCCACAGAGGCGGGGAAGGAGCGCCTGCACAGAGCGGAAGCACGGAGGATCAGGCGGGAATAAGGGCAAAGGCAGACGATAACAGGCAAAAGGGGAGGGGGGCTTCTGAGAATGGTTAGGTCATGGGGGGAGAACAAAGGTGTGGAGGGAGATGCAGCTGAGAAGGGAGAAGGTGCAGGTCTCCGCAGGCCATGAGGAGGCTGTGTTGGACTCTATTCTGTCAGCAGTGGAGGTTTTCTATAGGGTTTTAAACAGAAGAGGCAACAGAAAATAGATTGAAAAGAGATGAGCAGAAAAAACAATGAAGATTGCATTGCATTGGTCTAAGCCAGAGATAATGACTCAGAAATAAAAAAGGCAGTGGCAGCTGGATGGAGAGGATGATTCAAAGGTCTCGAAGAAAACAAATTAACCAACGTTAACGTATCACATACATTCAGTGAATACTCTATGTGGTGTAATAACTGCGGTGGCTGAGTAATAACTGCTCTGTTCTAATCCATCCCTGAAAGGCTCAGACAAGGACCATCCTGTACCTGTGGGGCTCAAAGACGAAAATCTTTGGTCAGCCTTTTAAAAATAATTATATTGCTAACTATTGTTCGATGGTCCCTGGTGAAATGAGTGGAACAGGTGACTAGATTGTTGACCACAGGAAACTTCTACTCATTATTTGATGACTTCCCTCCCCACCCCCCACTTGCTTTTCCCTTGATGAGACCTGCGGAGCAGGGAGGTGGGTAGGACACCAGGTGGCAATGAGCACAGGCTTTGTATCCAGATTGACCTCAAGCAAGTCCTGAAACATTCACTTCATTGCTCTGTGCCCTTGGGCAAGCCCCTTAGCCTTTTGTTTCTCAGGATGCTCATCTGTCAAATGAAGATAAAATAGGGTAAGAGTGGCCAAGTAGGTGATGTACTGGTAGAAGAATTAGATAGGACAGCATGGGCAGAGTGCTTAGCTCAGGACTATAGTTAGTCGAAGTGAACACCAGAATCCTTTAGATCTTAATCAACAGAGAAGCCTCAACCCACCTCAACCAAATAGGTGAGATCCCATTTCTACTGGCACCTAACACAACTGAATAACTGAGGAGCTGAGTACACTGTTTCATGTCTGTTTTCCAAATAGAGTGAAGGCTCCAACATATCAAAGTCCATGACTCCACTGGCCTCCTCGGAGCCAGCACAGTGCCAGGGACATGGTAAGGGGCCAGACATATTTGTTGAACAAAGAAGAGAGTGGGGAGAAGAGGGAGGAAGGAGGGGGAGGGGGAAGGAGAGGAAGAGAGGAAGGACACAGAACCTCTCTCTGCCTCTCAACATCACTGCCCCTAAACCTGGCTGTTCAGAAAGGGAGGAGGGTGGGGTTTAAGTGGCTAGTGTGGATGACATGCATCTCTGATCCTTGAAGCCACCTTTTGAGGGTCCAAAGTATTCAGACCTTCTACCCATCTGGAAGCAGCTTCCTTGGACTTCATTTAGCAACAGGCAGTGAATATCTCAAAAAAGGCAGACTTCCCCAGGCCTGGGAATGGAGGGACTGATTAACCAGAAATTCTGGCTGCCAAGGGCCAGGGACCAAGGCAAAGCAGGGCAGAGTAACACTGCAGCTCAAGGGACACAGTTCAGAAATTCATTAAAATCAAATCTTCTCATAAGCAACTTTATTTTTTACAAAATTTGGGCTTCTAGAAATCTCAGCGGGAGGCCTTGGATGTAGCAATCTGGGTTCATAGCAAATGTGGACTCTAAGGCAGAAAATTCAAATCTAATAATGCTTAAAGCACCAGAACAATTTTTAACCACTCTAATGGAAATCTTTCCAAAATATATTATGTGCCCCCAACCATGATAAATAGAGTAAACAGGCCACAACCTTTCTTGGCGACCAGAATCACAATGAAGAGTGCTGGCGACTCTGCCGAGTTATAGGCATTGTTGATTATTTCCCTAAGAGCCCAGACTTCTAAACTGTTCTCATCTGTAGGAGTTTTGACTCTCTTTCTTGACACTTTTCTTTAGGTGGCTACAATAGGCCTATTAAACTGTTGCGCCTACACCAAAATGCACCCAGAATGTTCTACTTGATACTTCTATTTCTACTAACTGTAGCTGCCTCTATTTTCCTCTGCTGCTTCTCATGTTGCTATGGACCGCCTGTAATTCTTCCCATTCCTTGCACTACCCATCTGCCGCCCCTCCAATCTCTGGTTAAAACAAGGAGAAAGCTACAACTTTCCAGAATAAAGGAGAAAACCCACTATCATATGTCAAATTTCGGTTCCGGTCTCTAGAGTTATTGATACTGGTGTAAACTCACATTTGCGTATAGAAACAGATGGTTGCCTATGGGACTATCTATAGATGTGTCCAGATACATGGGTCAGTATACACTCATATATATCAGCACACCTGATATATATGAGTGCAGCAATGACATTCCAAAAGCAACCAGCACAACTAGGACACAGATCATGGTTTCTAATACTATTCTTCAGTAAAAGGAACCAGGGTTCCTTGGAGAAATGGTTGATTCTAGAGCTTGAAATATACAGTATGAGCCTGGAGTATCTTGTAGTACTAGAAAGCAAGGAAACACTGAAACTTTTAACCCCATAAAACAGGGGCATGTCCAAGGGACAGGGGAACCAATTGAAAGAGCTCCCAATAGACAGAGCTAGGAAACCCTGAGCAACAAAATAGATAAAGTAGTATTAGATTATAATTCAAAGTATAAAGTAAGTGTCCACAAGTCCATAGTGATATAAATGACTAAATAGATAAGTAATTGGGAAGTCAAACATACCATGTAGAATAATTCCAAATAATTTACATAGACACTCTACCCTCAAGGAAATTGAGCATAATGCCCCTCTCAAGCATGGACTGCAAGAAGTGACTTCCTTTCAGAGAGGACAGCATAGAAAGGTAGGGTTGAGATAGGCTGGGACCTGGGATCTGGGACCCTTTGCTGCAGTGCTTGCACCTGGACAAGCGTCTGGTCCAGCAACAAAATAAAAAGAAACTATAAAGGACTAAAAATTACTGTGTGCACTGCAGTTTGAGCAAATTCTGGACAATAAGATACAAAGAGACCAAAAAAAAAAAAAAAACAAACCCAACTGCCACTTCTGAAGAGCTAGGAGAAAAAGCAGGGTACTGCACATGCCCCCTGCACTCAACACCACCAAAGGGGTGGGCAAACCACCTAAGACACCCCACTGGCCCGACCCCTGGACACACCCCTACCCTCGTCCCATATAAGGAAACAGCTCACCTCCCACAGGGGAGCGAGCAAGGGAACCTGTTACTTGTTTTCACTCCCCCCTGCTGCGGCAGGGGCCCCAATAAAGCCTTGCCTGAATTTCTTGACTGGTCTCTTATCAATTTCTATTGATTGGGGAAGGCCAAGAACCCTGGTCTACTGGTATCAGGGGGAAAGTAACTTTACAGTGGAGAAACATGACCTCAGCCAAGTGCTCAAGATCAACGTCAGTGATGCTGATAATATGTACCCTTGATATGATGTGATAAGGATGGCCCATCCCCTCTGCAGTTTTCATCCCCAACACCCATAACGACAGTGGAATGATGAGAATCTCGTCAGACAAATCCTAATTGAGGAACAGTGTTCAAAACATCTCACCAGTCTTCCTCAAAACTGTCTAGGTCATCAAAAACAAGGAAAGCCTAAAAAGTTCACATAGCCAAAAGGAGCCTGAGGACATATGATAACTAAATGACTAAATGTAATGTGGGTGCCTTGGATCCTGGAACAGAAAAGGGACATTAGGGGAGAAGCAAGGACATTTAAATAAGCTGCTCACTTTAGTTAACAGTATTAATAATGTGTCAATATTGGTCCATTCATGAAAACATATGTACTCATCTTACTCACGTAAGATGTGAGTAAAAGGGATAACTGGGCCTAGGGTATATGGGAACTCTCTGTACTATCTTGGCAATTTTTCTATAAATCTAAAACTGTTCTACAATGAATAGTTTTTTTTAAGAAAAATTAAGTCACAGGCCTCCAGGCTTGGGAAGGGAGGGTGAAGGGCTCCACTCCCACAGACCCTGCTGCTCTGAGGATGGGGGCTTTTGCCCATCCAGGTACAACCCCTGCCCTCAAGGTGCTGGACCCCGACAGTGGATCAGGGCAACCTGCATGCCCTTAGAACATGACTCAGGGCTTGAAGACTTTCAAAAGTCTGTGCAAACAATTATTTCCCATATGTACTCTTGTCATATTTATTCTTCTGCAAGCTAACAAGGCTCAGATTCATCAAGGAAGAAAAGCCCACCCAGAAAATGACAAAAACTCATGTGATACTAAGAAGCCAATTGGTCAGAATTTGTTAGGGAAAGACCACTCCCTGTAGTTCTCATTTACAAGCTTCTCAAACTGGCTCCTCAACTAGCTTCCAGCTGTCAAAATGCGTTAAAACATCCATGAAACAGTATCAATAAGCCCTCCATAACCAAAATCTGATTGACGCTTATAAAGAGCGAGAACACCAAGTACTCCTTAAAAGGCAAAGGGAAGGAGGTTGGTCTTCCATAGCCAGCAGAGCCATGAGGTGGGGCTGCTTTCTCCCGGGGCTCCCATGGGTGGGGAGAGCACTAGGGTCCCCCAGAGTGGCTGTGTTCTCCAGAGACGATGTCAAATCATGGCATGACACGACTTGGCTGCAGCAGGGAAGCTGAACTCCAATGAGTAGAGCTCTAGACAGGTAAGTGGGATTCAATTCTACTCTTTCCCTCTCTGATTAAACCACTCTACTGCTCCAACCAACAATTTCCTCGTATATAAATGAAGAACAGTGAAACTCTTATCCTGACCTACCCAAGTGGCAGATTGTGATCATCAATGAAACATAATCGTACAAGCATAAGGAGATACCTGTTTCTTCAAGACACTGAGTACATCATTTTCTTTGTAGGATTCTTTGAGAAGTAAATCAGGGCTTTAGAGTCAGTGGATGGGTCTTTGTTTTAGCCATGTACTTGACAAACATCCCTCAATCCATGCATTTGTGACATTCACTTCCTCTGGTTATTAATTGCATAAGATCTTATTCATAGACCTCAGCCATGTGCTCTTTTCCCCCATCTTCCAAGCCCTCCTCTTCCTAGTCTGACCCTCTCCCAGTACCCCTGGGTACATCCGAAATACTGAATTAGAATTCTTACCACAAAGACACATCAAAAAGTCTGGTGGACCAAAAATGTCACATTGCACAGCGTATCTTAAATCATCCATGGCTGGCCTGCCTAGAAACGGGGGATTTCTGGTGATTTTGATCTACACCATCTGTGTACCTCACCCACAACCAGAGATATTTAATCTTATTCGTGGGCTGGCATGCAGGGCCTCCGTGCTGTTCATGTTCTTCTGTGCTCATATTCCCCCATTTCTAGGGCTTCATTCTGAGTCTCACTTTGGCAACACCTTCCCTCGGTCCTTAGCTCACTCCACCCCCAGGGCCAGTCTGCACGATCAGGCATGCTCTTGGAAGTGGCCAGGAAATTCCTCTCATATCCATCCAACTGCACCCCCTGCCCCTTTCTTCTCTGCTGTGGTCATTTTGGCTACCCTTTCCCTCTGATACTTTCCACAATGCATACATAGAGGGCTTTCCTGTTTCCAGTTTTCTTAGCATAAGTGCAGGCAGAGGTAAGAGTGCTTATTTGAGGGGTAGAAATCACCACTAGAAAAGAAGAGGTCAACGATCATGAAAAAGGGAAGATCTTCCAGCAAAGTTATGGAAGAAATAGAAGGGACCTGGAGTCTGAAGCACAGGCGGTTGAATTTGAGAAGGAGGGAAGGAGGGAAAGAGAGAGGGGTGAGGATAGAGTGGGGATGATATTAAGATGGTTCATGCACATAGCATTTTAAATTTTTTTAGTGAAAGGAAAAAAGATCCCTGCTGAGACTGCATTTGGGCAAGAATTATGGAAAATAAGAGTAAATTAAGGAATAGCTATTGAGAATGGGATAAAGAACCGATCAGGGGCAAGGGTTAGGGTTTCTCCCATCACATGGCAAGTCTCACTGGGACTGGCTATAACTGCCAAGAACCTGGAATGGCACCTCACAGCCATTCTGGGGGGCTTCATATTATCATGCAGACTTTAAATGTTTCCACAAAGCTTGTTTAAATGGGTCTGTGACTCAAAAAGTTAAGCCCCATTGCTTTAGACAATCATGTCACTTTTTCTGCCAGAAAGCTTCTACCCTGGAATGTCTTTCAACCATAGAAGAGTTAAGAAACCACCTCTATCTGGATTTGAAGTAAAAGACATAAGGTACTAGGGGGAAAAGTTTACATTCTCATAACTTTCCTTCATCATGGGCATTATTTTGGTGTGTTGCCAAACACCAATCAACTCTGGGTAGTGCCTGCATTCCAGAATAATTCTGTAAGAATATATTATTCTATGAACAATAAACTGTTGTAATGTTTCTTAGTTCCAATATCAGACAGAAAAGAATACCACATTACTTGACCACTTGATTATTTTCTCAGGAACCCAGAGTATTTGATTTATGCTCAACTATTCCTATATCTAAAAACATTTTGGTATTTTATAATCAAGTTTTAATCTTCGAACCTAGATGATTCAGGAAAAATACTTAATCCGTCAAAATAACTCCAAACCATGTGCTTTTCAAATCACCCCCAAAATGGCATTTAGTTTCCATCATGTTTGGCTTCGTAAAAGGCTTGGCAATTTAGGACCTTTGGCTTATTTCTAGTTCCCTTAGCTGTCAATGCTGTACTAATGCCATCTTCCAAAGGACCTCTGGCAGGATTTCACAGGGATGTCTGTGGGCTCAGATTAGCAGGAATAACCAATGAATTTATTAAGTAATATCAATCAGCCTTGAACATGTTCCCAAGTGCCCATGTAGTTCACCAGAACTCTATCTTTGAATAGGAAATAAGCTTGATGGAAAAAGAAAGGAAACTAAAAGTATTACGTGCCCACTAAGAGCCATATTTTGCAATATATTACCTCATTTAAATTCAGGGAATTATTTATCATACTGTGAGAAAATCACGGTTCAGAGTTTCATAATTTACCCAAGGATTCGACCTCAGGCAGGTCAGCTTCTTAAGCTCATGGTCTTCCCATCACTCCATTCTGTTGATTCCTACTAATGATTGTTAAAGCAAGAGTAAGCATCTCTAAAAGTCTATTCTAACCAATTTCTACTAGAGATATGACCATATATATAAAATTCACGTATATCCCCACTAATACGCAGGGTATGTATGAATTTGGTCCACCAAAATAGTAATAGTTGGGAAATGTGTCTTTCCCTAAACCATAGGTAAAAAGAATATAAAGAAATAAGTTGTAATAACTTTCCAGACTTAGACTGAGGCTGGAAATTGAAGTTCAGAAAAAGAAAAGGCATATCTACCAGTACACTAAATGACTAAAAATAGGGAAAATTATCTCAAAGTAAATGTCCCTATGAAGACAGCTTTTCCAGGGTAAGTAGGAATTTATTATTCATATTGTTGGGAATAACTGCCCTTGTCTTGCTTCTATCTTTAGAATGTGCACACATTGTTGAATATAAAACATGTACAGCATGTAATCTTCTAACATAACTCATGTCTGAAGAAGCAAAATAAAACCACCCCTTCAGAAATTCCTTTCTGGCATCTTATTTTGTTTTTAAGAAATCTATTTTTAAAGAAATAGAGGGTTTTACTGTTCAATAGAATAATTTCTTTTTTTACTTCAGTATATCCCTTAAATTATTTTTACTCTTTGCCACAAAAATGAATACATCTTTATCAATAAAAGATTTTTTAAAATAGTTACTTCCTATTAAATCCTTCCAAATATTCTTCCATGGATTCTGCAAGTGTTTCTCCTTTTCCTTATTCTTTTAAATGTATTGCCTACACACACTTTAAAAAGCCACCAAATCTGTAACAAGTCCTTATTTCTAATTCAAGAAAGGCTGTCAGTCATTCCATAGATATTACTGAATGTTTACTTTTTGACCAATGCTGGGGCCTCACATTCTTCTCTATTAGCTTCTATTTGTTTTCGTTTAAACATTGGCCAAGAGGACACTAATAATTACAAAGTCTGAGATCCAATCCTGATGCCAGATGTGCCAATAATTAGCTGTGTGACCTTGGACAATCTACTCTGTCTCTCTGGGTCTCAGTTTCTTCTTGTCCAAAATAAAGAGACTATGATATTGTTACAGGCTGAGCTGTATGCCCCTCAAAATTCATATGTTGAAGCCCTACCCCTGGTATTTTATATGTGACTGTATGTGGAGATAGGGCCTTTACAGAGGTGATTAAATAAAATTGAGGTCATTAAGGTGGGACCTAACCCAAGCTGACTGGTGTCCTTAAAGAGGAAATTAGGACCCAGACAGTCAGGGAAAAGACGATGTGAGGCAGTGAGATGGCAGCCATCTATACGCCAAGGAGAGAGGCCTCACAAGAAACCAAAGCTTCCAACACACTGATTTTGGACTTCCAGCCTCCAGAACTGTGACAAATAAATTTCTGTTTTTCAAGTACCCAGTCTGTGGTACTTTGTTACGGCAGCCCTAGCAAACTAACAGATATCTAAGATCCTCTTCAGTTCTACCATCCTGAGATCATCTCTCCCCTCAAGAGAAGTAAAAATATAAAATACTCTAAGTAACAATAGAAGTGTTTGTTAAAGGAACTGCATCTCATTAGTTCTCTAACAATTCACTGATTAACACTAGCAAACCAAGTTCTATATAAAGAATTTTTAAAATTCTTTTTTAAGGCTCAGTTGCTTAATAGAGAAGAACCTTTAAGTGTACAAATTTTAAAATGTTTGTTCCCCCATAAGAAACTATAGTAAGCAGTCCCTGTAATTTTACTTCAATACATTTCTGGAGTGAAATTTAGCAGAGGGTCAAGTCCCTCTTAGACTCCAAAGAAGTGACTGAAGGCACAGAAAGCATCCAGATCGATCAGTCCCACTGGATCTCCAGTGACGTTCATATACCCTGAAGAAACGTATAAACCATATCTAGTTAAGGCTTTTTGTTGTTTTGGTGGAGTGGGTTTTTTAACACCATATTTGTCTCCCTTTCCACATTTCACAGAGGTTCCTCTGATACAGCCTCAGGACTCTGCACTGAAGCAAATGATACCTCAACTGTTAGACGGAGCGTCAACTTGCAGATTTCTGAAGGTTTGGACTCGCTGGGTTTAACAGGTTGATAAACTTAAAACAAAGGTGCAATAACTAAAACTGTAAGACAAACACCTATAAATCTGAAGGAAAAGGAGGGTGGCCTGAGTGAGGGTTAGGGGGGTGATATTTTTCTTTTATGAACTGCTAGTCAGGAAATGAGGCTTAAGTATTGAAGGGATGGTGAAGCAGAGGGGAAGAAGGGATCAGGTAAACGGATTTTGCAAAAACACCACAGCAAAGGTTAAAAGGTGTGTGCTGAGAAATTGGTTTTAGCAACTGATTCTGTTACACAGAAACAGGAGCCAATAATCTGGGATCCTCTGATATTAACTCGTAAATATCTTAACTGGTGTTATTATCTCAAGCAAAACCATCAGAAAACATGTTTTTCTGCTCATTCCTCCAACCTATATTAATATCTTTGAATGACCTCGGACAAATGATCTTGGTACATTTATTACTTGGTGGTCATTCCTGATAACCATCACTTTATTATTCCTTTGTTTCAGGTCTTCCCAAATGACATGATTACCCATCCCAGGAGAGCAACAACTGTAAAAAAAAAAAAAAAAAAAGAGAATCAGTAGCATTGCGGTAACATGTAATTGTGTTTGCATGCCATTGTGATTGTATGTCACTACATCAAGACTTGGGGATTTTAAGAGAAAGGGTGTCTGAGAAAGGCCTGTGAGTTTTGGTTAGGTCACTATGGTAGTAAAACTGGCTCTACTAGCTGGTCATTTAAAAACTTCCACGGAACTTGATTGCCTTCCAGTGAAATACTTCATTTAATTTCCCCATAATCCATTCCCTCTCCCGCCCATCACACCTTTAATAACCCTACATCATATGCTCATTAATCTTTCTACCTCTACATCATAGAGATTTACATTTTAATATTAGAGCCAGTCATCTTGTTAGTGTGATTTATTGTTTTCCTCTTTGTAAAGTCCACACTCTTTTTCTAAGTACTATAAATAACAAAGCATGGCTCCGGATTGAATAACGGGGCTGTAATTCAGGTTTGGGATTTAGCTGCCATTCCTAAAGCCTCAAGCCACACCCCTGGGGATCACAGTGTCAGCAGAGGCTGGTGATTGAATTATGGCCCTGCAGTCAATCAGGGACGGTACTCTATTCAGAGTATTTCTACCAATGAGAAGTTATTAATGCTTTGAAATGGAAGTTAGAACTACAGTAGATCAGATGTTAGTTTAATAAGGATAGCTATTTTTTCCTACTTAATGAGGTAGGAGACTTTTTTTTCCTTTTTCTTAGAGAAATAAATCATAAGCGATAAATATAAGAAAGATCTTAGGTGATCAGGCTTTATTGTTGTTGTTATTATTTATAATATTGTACAGGGTTCTTTGCAAAACACACCCATTTTTAGACTACTACAAAAAGTAAAAAGAATAAAACAAAAAGAAGAGAAGGAAAGGAAAAAAGAAGGAAGGGAGGGTGGTTATCTGAATGCTATCCTAAAGTTCCAATCATCTCATAATTGAATTTCATAATTCTAGACACTGTTGAAGAACTATGGATATGAACACTCAGCAAACAAAAAAGTGAAATGGAACAACTAAATTATAAGCCTTAAGACGCTGAGTCAAATAGAGCCATATATCTTTATTATTCATGTCTCAGGAAAACAGGCCATAGTTGCAGAATACTGTAAAATTCTGGGGCTCTCCCAAAAGCTATTTTTGAACACTTCTTTCTTAAACACTAGCAGAAGGTTCCATTTTAATTTCTCCAACATTAAGATTTTTGATGATAAATGTTTTAGAAAAGATTATTTCAGAAATACAACACAATCTGTTTCCATCTGCAGAAAAAAGGCTCTTATAACCAAATAACTCACCTGAGAAAGTGTTCTTACTTTTGGACAGGGGTCCTTAGCGACAGACCTTTTTAAGAATCTGATAAAAGCTATAGACTTTGCCCCAGAAAAAAAAATGACATCAACAAACAAACAACTCTCTCTCTCTCTCTCTCTCATACACACACACACACACACACACATGCACACACACCACACACACACACACACACACACAAACCTACACAGATGCACTACTTCTCACACACAAAATATTGCACATTTGGGGGGATTCATGGCCTCAGATGGGAACCCTTGCCCAATGTAGTAAACTGTGTTTTTAAAAGGAAACAAATCTTTCTCTAGTTTTCACATAGATTACATCTGATTTTTATCAATTAACAAATACACAATGCTTGATTTGCAGATTGGAATCAAATTAAATTCCACAGGAAGCTAAACTTTATCAAGTGTTCTAGAAAAGAAAAATGTATCTCATTTCAGAGGACCAAAACATTTGATACATGGGCCTGTTTGATGCTACTCAATCAGTTCTATGAAAATGTTCTTGATGGGAAAGCATAACATAATAATCTAAGAGTTCGTGTCTTTTTCAGTATGCAAGTGAAATAAATCATAGGAATAACTATTGCTATTATATTCATAGTGAAATAATAGATGTAATTGAAAATATTCTTTGCATCCCATTTTTGTCATCGTAAAATACGCATACTTATAAATCAATCTAATCATGTAACTATTTTAGATAACAAGCCTTTGATAAGAGCCTAACATTGTATAGTGCATGTTATAAGCTTACTAACTCGTACTTACATGTCCAGAGTCAAAAAGAAATGCAGATGAAACCATAATATGCTTCTTTAATGAACTCTGCTTTTCTTCCAGGAATTCACGTGCACTACACTACTTTCTTTCTTTACAAATTGGTGGAAATACCTCATTTTATCTTTATTCTTTTGTTTCACTGCCCTTTTCATCATACGTGTGTGTATGTGTATGTGTACACACGTGCAGATTATAAAGGATCTGAGAGTGATATATGCTGGAGGCAATTTTTTCCATAGCCTTCGTTAAGTAACATGAGAAGTGGTCCAAGTGCCAGGGAGGAAGCTACGAGTGTGACCAGGTGACCACCTGGAGTCCATTCCTCACATCATTCAAGGTCTTTGAGATGTGCAGTGACAGATGCCCTTGATGTCTTTCCTTTGCTATGACTCATACTCAGTGCCCAGGGTTACTCTGTCAAGTTTTCCTTCTTTATCCGGACTCGGAGTCATTTTTAAGTTTCATTCAAGATGGGGGAGTTTTGAAAGGCAACTAACTCTGCCAAACCTACTATCACAGTGAATTGAGCGTTCTCCATTTAAAATAAACTGGAAAACACTTCATTCCTGTGGCAAGAATGTCCCCATCCAGTAAATGTCAAAGATAATCTGTGCTCACCCTGAGTGAGCCAAGTTGAAGCCTCCACATTTCACTGGATTGTAAGGCATCCCGGGATTCCCAGTCTGCATACCCAAATGACCCAAAGTTGCTCTTCTGCCTTTCAGCAATTAAAACTTACCCACTCTATAAAAAAATGCACATGGGAAAAAATCAAATAAGAATGAAGGCAGTAAGAGTAAGTTTTGACATTTTTATCCTTGATTCTATGATCCAGGGAACTGTCTCCCATTTACCACCGTCACAAATGAGCAGCCCTGTTGAGAATCAAAGAATCAGGATGGTGTCTGAAATCTATCAGGCTTAAAGTTTTTTGAGTTCTTGTGAGCCCATGTTCCTTGGAACTTTGTGGGAATTCTCAGAGACCTGTGTTTAAAGGGCACCCAGAAGAATGTTTGCTTCAAAGTGATTCTTTTCCTGTGGAATTGCCTGTCACCATTCTATTTGATTTAGTCGAATTTCTCATTTTGAGATTAGCACGTGCATGAAGTGCTACCCCACACTTACTGAATGCTTTCTTTCTCTATGCAAAGTCCCACATATAGCATTTTCCTTATTAAAGCTTCACAAATCTGGGAAGTAACAATATTAATTTCATTATAGAGATGAGAAATCTTCCATACTCTTTAGTTCTTTTTCCATTTATTCTTTTAACTCCACTATTTCCTCCTGTACTCTGGAACAGTCTAACTGGAAAATTAAATCCAGAGCCATTTTCACCTGAAATCATAGTTTGATGCTGGATTACGCTAACTTTTCTTGGTTCCCAAATTACATTATAGACTTATCTTTCTATCAATGTGGAAACCCCTCCAAGTACTGCACAAATAAAACTGCTAGTTAAAATACAGAATCATGATTTTAATGCATGGATAAGTTGGCTAGAGAGTAAGGGAATTCCTCAGATGTCAGAAATGATGAGAAAGCATAAATCCTCAGGGGTAAGTAAATGCTGGAGCCAGCATCTGTCTGGGAGATACATGCCAATCATTAGTGCTCTGAGCAGGGCAGGCTTCAGGTCACAGACACAAACTTAAAAGCCAGGACCTCTGGGGACCAGTTTTCTCAGTGGGTGAAGTTTCAATAGAATAAAATCCACTGCATGGAAGGAGACAATGCCAATACCTGCCCCCCTCTGTCTCTCCCACTGAGAATTAATTCCTAACCTCAAGCCACACTCACTGAGGACAGATATAGGGGCCTGAATTTATGCCACCTACATGGTCAAAGAGCAAACAAACAAACAAAAAAATCTAAACTAAAAATATAGTTTAAAATGGCCTCACATGACAGTGCCCTCATATGCCCACCAGACAGAGGCAAAGGAAAGTCAGCTCAGAAGGAATGCTCTTGCAAACAGGCACACAGGTCAAAGCAGAGCCCACAGGACTTCGCTGGTGGTCCAGTGGTTAGGACTCCGAGCTTCCACTGCAGGGGGCACGGATTCGATTTCTGGTCTGGGAACTAAGATCCACATGCCAAGGGGTGTGGCCAAAACAAAAAGAAAGCAGAGCTCACAATCAACAACCAAAGGGCATTAGAAACACACAAATACTATCCTTGAGCCAGTAGACATGTATAGAATATGGCACCCAGCGACCGGAAAATGCATTCTTTTCAAGCACACAAAAAACATTTACAAAAATTAAACAAGAAGTAGACCCAATAATTCTCAACAAATTTCGAAGATTCTATAGCATGAAGACCACATTTTATAACAACAAAATTAAGTTAGAAATTAAGACGAAAATAGTAACTAAAAACACACTTGTATTAGGAAATTGAAATATATACTTGTAAATAATACACACATCAAAGAAATTTAAAAATAATCAAAAATGCACAATCATGAAAAACACTTATCAAACTTGGAAATGACATTTGGAAAAATGTGAAGCCTTACATGTTTGTATTAAAATAAATAAGTTGAAATAACTGACCTATGCATCAACTTAAAAAGTTAGAAAAAGAAAATAATGTAATAAACCCCAATAAATATGGGAATAAATATGAGCAGAAATTAATTAAATACAAAACAGTGACACATTAGAGCTAATCTAATAACTAAAAGTTCGCTTCCTTTTTTGTTAAGTCTAGTAGAATTGATACATCTCTTGCAAGATTTATCAAGAACAAAATAGAGAAGGTACAAATAAACAGTATTAAGAACTAAAAAGATTATAACTCCAAGTTTGCAGCATGGATTAAAAAGATAATAAAAGAATATAATGAACAACTTTTTGTTAACTTGTAAACATTGAAAAATGTTAGGCCATAAAGCAAATGTCCACAAACTTCAAAGAATCTGTACCAAATAGACCACTTAAAATATAGGTAAAATGGAAATATTCTTAAAAATATATAGATTTACACACTACTTAAGAAGAAATAGAAATCCTGACTTTTCCTCTATTGATTAAAAAAATTTACTCCAGAATTACAAATCTTTACACACAAAATAAAACACCAGGGCCAGATTATTTTAAACATGATTTCTACCAAATACTGAAAGAACAAACATTTACAAACATTTCCATTTTTCACAAACTCTTTCGCAGAATAAAAAAAGAGGGAATATTTCTCTATTTATTTTATGAAGCTAGTACAGCATTGATACCAAAACCAAAGACAGAACAACAAAGTAAAACTGCAGGCCTATCATAAACATAAATTCAAAAAGTCTAAGCAAAATATCTGCAAAGCAAACCCAGAAATGTATAGAAAACATATGTTTATCTAAATACATGAAGAATAGGCATTAAATAGCTTTTTAAACATTTAATAAAAACTCCTAGTAAACTAAAAATAAAAAAATAACTTCCTAACCCTACAATAAACCCACAACAAACCTATGGTGGAATACTGGTCTTTCAGATCAGGAATAGGACAAGTTTTTTGGCCAACGCCACTATATTAGAGATCGTCACCATTGTATTGGAGAGCCTAGCCAGAATAGCCATGCAAGACAACTAAATAAATATCATCTATTTTACATGTATTAAAAAGGAAAAGATAGGGCTTCCCTGGTGGCGTAGTGGTTGAGAGTCCGCCTGCTGATGCAGGGGACACGGGTTCGTGCCACGGTCCGGGAAGATCCCACATGCTGCGGAGTGGCTGGGCCCATGAGCCATGGCCGCTGAGCCTGCGCGTCCGGAGCCTGTGCTCCGCAACGGGAGAGGCCACAACAGTGAGAGGCCCGCGTGCCGCAAAAAAAAAAAAAAAAAAAAAAAAAAAAAAGGAAGAGATAAAATTGACAGAATTTATAGGTGATAAGAGTATACCTGGACCCAGCCACGTCTAACAAAACTATCTTGAACTTTTCAGTTATGTGAGCCAATAAATTACCACAAGAAAGAGTATACGTGGAAAATTTTTTTAAATGTGCACAAGATTTTTTTAACTTAATAGGAAAGTTTATAAAGTTGTTGAGTTCAGAATCAATTCTTAAATATCAATTCAATTAATCTGTTAGAAAACTAAATAAAACAATGTATCCCATGATCAATAAATATGAAAATATGTTATTTACAATGATATATAACTTTACCAAATACTTAGGAGTCAATCTAACAAACATGTGCAAGACCTTTAGTGAAAAATTATACAACTGTATTGAGAGAAATTGAAGACTTATCTATTACTATTTATTATTGTTATACAACAAACCACCAAACTTAGGTGTTTAAAATAACAATCACTTTATTTTGACCCATTTTCTGTGGGTAAGGAATTCAGAAAAGGAAAAAAAGTCTGCTTCATGATGTCTAGAGCCTAAGCTGGGAACACCTGAAGGCTGGGAATGACCCTATAGTTGGGCACTGGAATTATCTGAGGATTTGTTCACTCACATGCCCGGCCCCTGGGCTGAGAGGACTTGAAGTTAGGACTGCTGACAGGAATCTACTTGTGGTTTCCCCATGTACCTGACTTTCTTACAGCATGGTAGCCTCATGGGTGGATTTCATGTCCATCCGTTGGAAGGCTCAGCTTTATAAAACTATCAATTCTCTCCATATTGACTTGTGGATTCAATGCAATCTCAATCAAAATTACAGTAAGTATTTTATGTGTCTGTGTGTAACTCAACAAGCTGATTCTGATAATTATAGAGATGTGTAAAGAATCAAGGCACTCTTGAGAAAGAAAAAGGAGGTAGGAAGATCTGCTCTACTAAATATAAAGACTCATAAAATTATAGCACCTATGATAGTGTAGAATTACACCAGGGAAAAACAAGTAGGCCAATGGAACACAAATGAGAACCCAGGCTGGCCGAGGGATGGGCTGAGCCCACAGCATCCAAGTCTCACAGAATGGCGTGATCTACTGCGAGGACTTGGACGAGTCAGGCTCGCCCCGCCAGACCACCAGCATGTCGCAGGGCCCCGCAATCCCCCTGCACAGCCTCTTTGTCCAGACCAAAACTGCCGAGGCCATCCCCCCGAGCTGTGCGTCCTGGCCTCCCGGAGCCACCTGCAGCCACAGGGCCCATAATGAGCTGGGCAGCAGCAGCAACGTGGGCACCATGGCCCCTGCAGCAACCACCTGCAGGGGCCAGAGTTGCCACTGCTGCAGCAGCGCAGAGACCGAGACCCAGATCAGCTACACCAGCGCCAAGAGGGATTACGTTAAAAAAAATCATCTGGACGGTGACTAGAAGGTGCCTCAGCACTCAAGCAGGTTTTTTTGTTTTTCTGTTTCTTTCTTTGTTTATTTTATTTATTTATTTTTGGCTGTGTTGGGTCTTCGTTGCTGAACACGGGCTTTCTCTCTAGTTGCGGCGAGCACAGGCTATTCTTCGTTGCGGTGCACGGGCTTCTCATTGCAGTGGCTTCTCTTGTTGCAGAGCACAGGCTCTAGGCATGCGGGCTTCAGTAGTTGTGGCTTGCGGGTTCTAGAGACCAGGCTCATGGGCTTAGTTGCTCCGCAGTTGTTGTGGCGCATGGGCTTAGTTGCTCTGCAGCATGTGGGATCTTCCCAGACCAGGGCTCAAAACGTGTCCCCTGCATTGGCAGGCAGATTCTTAACCACTGTGCCTCCAGGGAAGCCCTCAAGCAGGTTTTTGTGTGGATATAAGTTTTCAACTTTTTGAGTAAATACCAAGGAGTGCAACTGCTGAACTGTATGGCAAATCTATAGTGAGAAGTCAGACTATAACCAGAACACTGCTAAGGAAGCTCGGAATCTGACAAGAGAAGATACATAATCTGAGGAAGTGTCCTTCAAGCATAAGTCGTGTGGCTGACAGGTTCTTGGTGCTCCGGCCAGGCGTCAGGCCTGAGTCTCTGAGGTGGGAGAGCCAAGTTCAGGACATTGGACCAGCAGAGACCTCCTGGCCAACGTAATAGCAATCAGAGGGAGCTCTCCAAAACATTTCCGTATCAATGCCAAGACCCAGCTCCACTCAATGACAGGCAAGTTCCAGTGCTGGACATCCCAAGACAAACAACTAGAAAGACAGGAACACAACTCCACCCATTAGCAGAGAGGCTGCCTAAAACTATACTAAGCGCACAGACACCTCAAAGCACACTACCTGGGCTTCCCTGGGGGCGCAGTGGTTGAGCGTCCTCCTGCCGATGAAGGGGACACGGGTTTGTACCCTGTTCCGGGAGGATCCCACATGCCGCGGAGCGGCTGGGCCCGTGAGCCATGGAGCTGGACCTGCGCTTCCGGAGCCTGTGCTCCACAACGGGAGAGGCCACAGCAGTGAGAGGCCCATGTACCGCAAAAAAAAAAAACGAAAAAAACACACTACCAGACGCAGTCCTGCCAACCAGAAAGACAATATCCAGCCTCATCCACCAGAACACAGGCACCAGTCCGCTCTACCTGGAAGCCTACACAACTCACTTAACCAACGTTACCCACTGGGAGCAAACACCAAAAACAACAGGAACTATGAACTTGCAGCCAACGAAAAGGAGACCCCAAACACAGTAAGTTAAGCAAAATGAGAGGCAGAGAAACACACAGCAGATGAAGAAGCAAGGTAAAAACCCTCCAGGCCAAACAAATGAAGAAGAAATAGGCAGTCTACCTGAAAAAGAATTCAGAGTAATGACAGTAAAGATGATCCAAAATCTTGTAAATAAAATGGAGAAAATACAAGAAACGTTTAACAAGGACCTAGAAGAACTAAAGAGCAAACAAACAATGATGAACAGCACAATAAACGAAATTAAAAATTCTCTAGAAGGAATCAATAGCAGAAAAACTGAGGCAGAAGAACGGATAAGTGACCTGGAAAATAAAATAGTGGAAATAACTACTGCAGAGCAGAATAAAGAAAAAAGAATGAAAAGAATTGAGGACAGTCTCAGAGACCTCTGGGACAACGTTTAATGCACCAACATTCAAATTATATGGGTCCCAGAAGAAGAAGAGAAAAAGAAAGGGACTGAGAAAATATTTGAAGAGATTATAGTTGAAAACTTCCCTAACATGGGAAAGGAAATAGTCAATCAAATCCAGGAAGCGCAGAGAGTCCCATAAAGGATAAATCCAAGTAGAAACTTGCCAAAACATATTAATCAAACTATTAAAAATTAAATAAAAAGAAAAAATATTAAAAGCAGCAAGGGAAAGGCAACAATTAACATACAAAGGGATCCCCATGAGGATAACCACTGATCTTTCAGCAGAAATTCTGCAAGCCAGAAGGGAGGGGCAGGACATATTTAAAGTGATGAAAGGGAAAAACCTACAGCCAAGATTACTCTACCCAGCAAGGATCTCATTCAGATTCAATAGAGAAATTAAAACCTTTACAGACAAGCAAAAACTAAGAGAATTCAGCATTACCAAACCAGCTTTACAACAAATGTTAAAGGAACTTCTCTAGGCAGGAAACACGAGAGAAGGAAAAGACCTACTATAACAAACCTAAAACAATGAAGAAAATGGTAATAGGAACATACATATCGATAATTACCTTAAATGTAAGTGGATTAAATGCTCCCACCAAAAGACATAGACTGGCTGAATGGATACAAAAACAAGACCCATATATATATTGTCTACACGAGACCCACTTCAGACCTAGGGACACATACAGACTGAAAGTTAGGGTATGGAAAAAGATATTCCATGCAAATGGAAATCAATAGAAAGCTGGAGTAGCAATTCTCATATCAGAAAAAATAGACTTTAAAATAAAGACTATTACAAGATACAAAGAAGGACACTACATAATGATCAAAGGACTGATCCAAGAAGAAGATATAACGACTGTAAGTATTTATGCAGCCAACATGGGAGCACCTCAATACATAAGGCAAATACTAACAGCCATAAAAGGGGAAATCAACAGTAACACAATAATAGTAGGGGACTTTAATGCCCCACTTTCACCAATGTACAGATCATCCAAAATGAAAATAAATAAGGAAACACAAGCTTTAAATGACATATTAAACAAGATGGACTTAATTGATATTTATAGGACCTTCCAACCAAAAACAACAGAATACACTTTCTTCTCAAGTGCTCATGGAACATTCTCCAGGATAGATCATATCTTGGGTCACAAATCAAGCCTTGTAAATTTAAGAAAACTGAAATTGTATCAAGTATCTTTTCCAACCACAATGCTATGAGACTAGATATCAATTACAGGACAAAAACTGTAAAAAGTACAATCATATGTACGCTAAACAATACACTACTAAATAACCAAGAGATCACTGAAGAAATCAAAGAGGAAATCAAAAAATACCTAGAAACAAATGACAATGAAAACATGACAGCCCAAAACCTATGGGATGCAGCAAAAGCAGTTCTAAGAGGGAAGTTTATAGCAATACAATCCTACCTCAAGAAAAAAGAAACATCTCAAATAAACAACCTAACCTTACACCTAAAGCAATTAGAGAGAGAAGAGCAAAAAACCCCCAAAGTTAGCAGAAAGAAAGAAATCATAAAGATCAGATCAGAAATAAATGAAAAAGAAATGAAGGAAATGATAACAAAGATCAATAAAACTAAAAGCTGGTTCTTCGAGAAGATAAAAAAATTGAAAAACCATTAGCCAGACTCATCAAGAAAAAAAGAGAGAAGTCTCAAATCAACAGAATTAGAGGGGCTTCCCTGGTGGTGCAGTGGTTAAGAATCCCATGTAGGGGATGAGGAAGATCCCACATGCCGCAGAGCGACTAAGCCCATGCGCCACAACTACTGAGCCTGCACTTTAGAGCCCACGAGCCACAACTACTAAGCCTGTGCTCCTACAGCCAATGTTCCACAAGAAGAGAAGACACTGCAGAGAAGCCCGTGCACCACAACGAAAAAGAGCGCCCACTCTCCACAACTAGAGAAAGCCCATGCACAGCAAAAAAGACCCAATGCAAAAATAAAAAATAAATAAATAAAAATGAAAAAAGCTTTTTTAAGTTAAAAGCAAAAACAGAATTAGAAATGAAAAAGGAGAAATAACAAGTGACACTGCAGAAATACAAAGGATCATGAGAGATTACTATAAGCAACTATATGCCAATGAAATGGACAATCTGGAAGAAATGGACAAATTCTTAGAAAAGCACAACCTTCGGAGACTGAACCAAGAAGAAGTAGAAAATATAAACGACGAATCACAAGCACTGAAATTGAGACTGTGATTAAAAATCTTCCAACAAACAAAAGCCCAGGACCAGATGGCTTCACAGGTGAATTCTATCAAACATTTAGACAAGAACTAATACCAATCCTTCTCAAACTTTACCAAAATATAGGAGAGGGAAGAACACTCCCAAATTCATTCAACGAGGCCACCATCACCCTAACACCAAAAACAGACAAAGATGTTACAAAAAAAGCAAACTACAGGCCAATATCACTGATGAACATAGATGCAAAAATCCTCAACAAAATACTAGCGAACAGAATCCAGCACCACAATAAAATGATCATACACCATGATCAAGTGGAGTTTATCACAGGAATGCAAGGATTCTTCAATATATGCAAATCAATCAGTGTGATACACCATATTAACAAAGAGAAGGAAAAAACCATATGATAATCTCAATAGATGCAGAAAAACCTTTTGACAAAATTCAACACCCATTTCTGATAAAAAGTCTCCTGAAAGTAGGCATAGAGGGAACTTACCTCAACTTAATAAAGGACATATATGACAAACCCACAGCCAACATTGTTCTCAGTGGTGAAAAACTGAAACCATTTCCACTAAGATCAGGAACAAGACAAGGCTGCCCATTCTCACCAATATTATTCAACATAGTTTGGGAAGTTTTAGCCACAGCAGTCAGAGATGAAAAAGAAATAAAAGGAATCCAAATAGGAAAAGAACAAGTAAAACTGTCACTGTTTGCAGTTGACATGTTACAATACATAGAGTACCCAAAAGATGCTACCAGAAAACTACTAGAGATAATCAATGAATTTGGTGAAGTAGTGGGATACAAAATTATTTCACAGAAATCTCTTGCATTCCTATACACTAATGAAAAATCTGAAAAAGAAATTAAGGAAACACTCCCATTTACCATTGCAACAAAAAGAATTAAATACCTAGGAATAAACCTACCTAAGGCAGACAAAAGACCTGTATGCAGAAAACTATAAGACACTGATGAAAGAAATGAAAGATGCAACAAACAGATGGAGAGATATACCATGTTCTTGGAATGGAAGAATCAACATTGTGAAAATGACTATACTACCCAAAGCAATCTACAGATTCAATGCAATCCCTATCAAACTACCAATGGCATTTTCCACAGAACTAGAACCAAAAGTTTAACAATTTGTATGGAAACACAAAAGACCCCGAATAGCCAAAGCAATCTTGAAAAAGAAAAACAGAGCTGGATGAATCAGACTCCTTGACTTCAGACTATACTACAAAGCTACAGTAGTCAAGACAGTATAGTACTGACACAAAAACAGAAATATATATCAATGGAAAAAGATAGAAAGCCCAGAGATAAACCCACGCATATATGGTCACCTTATCTTTGATAAAGGAGGCAAGAACATACAATGGAGAACCTCTTCAATAAGTGGTACTGGGAAAACTGGACAGCTACATGTAAAAGAATGAAATAGAACACTCCCTAACACCATACACAAAAATAAACTCAAAATGGATTAAAGACTTAAATGTAAGACCAGACACTATAAAACTCTTAGAGGAAAACATAGGCAGAAGACTCTATGACATAAATCACAGCAACATCCTTTTTGACCCACCTCCTAGAGAAATGGAAATAAAAACAAAAATAAACAAATGGGACCTAATGAAACTTCAAAGCTTTTGCACAGCAAAGGAAAACCTAAACAGGATGAAAAGACAACCCTCAGAATGGGAGAAAATATTTGCAAACGAAGCAACTGACAAAGGATTAATCTCCAAATATACAAGCAGCTCATGCTGCTCAATATCAGAAAAACAAACAGCCAATCCAAAAATGGGCAGAAGACCTAAATAGACATTTCTCCAAAGAAGATATACATATTGCCAACAAACTCATGAAAGGATGCTCAACATCACTAATCATTAGAGAAATGCAAATGAAAACTACAATTAGGTATCACCTCACACTGGTCAGAATGGCCATCATCAAAAAATCTACAAGCAATAAATAAACACTGGAGAGGGTGTGGAAAAAGCAGACCCTCTTGCACTCTTGGTGGGAATGGGAATACATACAGCCATGATGGAGAACAGTATGGTGGTTCCTTAAAAAACTAAAAACAGAACTACTATTTGACCCAGCAATCCCACTACTGGGCATATACCCTGAGCAAACCATAATTCAAAAAGAGTCATGTACCAAAATGTTCATTGCAGCTCTATTTACAATAGTCAGGACATGGAAGCAACCTAAGTGTCCATTGACAGATGAATGGGTAAAGAAGACGTGGCACATATATACAATGGAATATTACTCAGCCATAAAAAGAATTAAATGATGCTATTTGCAGCAACATGGATGGACCTAGAGATCATCACACTAAGTGACTTCAGACAGAGAAAGACAAATATCATATGATATCACTTATATGTGGACTCTAAAAAAAATGATACAAATGAAATTATTTACAAAACAGAAACAGACCCATAGACACAGAAAACAAACTTACGGTTACCAAATGGGAAAGAGGGGAGGGATATATTAGGAGTATGGGATTAACAGATACAAACTACTATATATAAAATAAACAATCAACAAGGATCTACTATATAGCACAGGGAACTATACTCAATATCTTATAATAACCTAGAATTGAAAAGAAACTGAAAAAGAATATATATATATATATATGAATCATTTTGCTATACACCTGAAATTAACACAGCATTGTAAATCAACTATACTTCAATGAAAATAAATAAGTCACAGAGTAGGAAAAGGTATTTCCAATTTTTACTAATAATGAAGAACTTGTATCCAGAATACATAAAGAACTTCTTCAGATGATTAATAAATATATATACCAGGGCTTCCCTGCTGGCGCAGTGGTTGAGAGTCCGCTGCCGATGCAGGGGACACGGGTTCGTGCCCCGGTCTGGGAAGATCCCACATGCCGTGGAGCGACTGGGCCCATGAGCCATGGCCGCTGAGCCTGCGCATCCAGAGCCTGTGCTCCGCAACGGGAGAGGCCACAGCAGTGAGAGGCCCGCGTACCTCCGCCCCCCAAACAAGAGAGAATGTGTGTATATATATATATATATATATATATATATAGCAACCAATAGAAAAATGAGCAAAGGACTTGAAAAGGCACTTCAAAAAGAGGAAATTGAAATGTGCAACAAACATTTAAAATGGTTTCCACCTCATTAGTAACCAAGAAATACAATTTAGGGCTTCCCTGGTGGCGCAGTGGTTAAGAGTCTGCCTGCCGATGCAGGGGACACGGGTTTGTGCCCCAGTCCGGGAGGATCCCACATGCCGCGGAGCGGCTGGGCCCATGAGCCATGGCCGCTGAGCCTGCGCGTCCGGAGCCTGTGCTCCACAATGGGAGAGGCCACAGCAGTGAGAGGCCCGCGTACCACAAAAAAAAAAAAAAAAGAAATACAAATTAAAAACATAATGAGAGGTTATTTCACAGCCATTAGATTAGCAAAAATTAAGAATTCTGACCATACTAAGTATTGGCAAGAATATGTAGCAATGAAGACTTTAATAGACTGCTGGTAGGGGGTAAGTTGTTGTATAAGTACTTTGAAAAACAATTGTGTTTATATAGGAAAGCTGAACATGCATAGATACCTTATAAGCCAGCAATTCTCCTCATAGGTCTTATTATAACAGATGCATGATGATGTTCTGAGCACCACTAACTGTCAGAGTAAAAAATATGCAACCCACAAATGTCTACCAACAGTAGAATGAATAAATTATAGGATATTCATAAAATGGAATATTATACAGCCATGAAAATGAATGAACTATAGTTATATGCATTGATATGAATTATACCAATGTAACACTGAGTGGAAAAAGACTCACAGAAGAATGTGTACAGACGAATTCCATTTATTTAAAGTTCAATACATTGTTTAGATATTTACATATGTATTAAAGCTATAAAGAAGAGCAAGAGAATGATTCACTCAAAATTCAGGCTAACATTACCTTTGATGGACGGAAGGAAGATGGGAGTAGAGAGGCACACAGATGTTTTAAAAGGACTGACAATATTGTATTTCTTGAGGTAAGTGGTAGGTAAATGAGGCTCAAGTTATTAGTCTTCTTCTGGTTGTACATAAACTTTATGCACACTTTTTATGTATGACATATTTCAGAATAGGATTTTAAAATTACATTATATACCATAGTATTGATAATTATGAAGTTATTATCCGGTTCTATGGCCACACAGAATAGACCCCAAACAATTAAATAGCAAACCCTGCAGTTCCACAGTTAGAACGATATTTGAAAGTATAGCCCAAGAGATATACTCCAGTCAATGACTTCAACAAAGTGGGAAAGAAATTTCCAGATGGTAGAAATTTCAGCAAAAAAGCTTGATATACATATATATGTATGTATGTGTATATATATGTATGTGTGTGTGTATATATATATATAATAAATGTATATTTTTAAGTTGTGCTTTATACATAATAATATATATATACATATACATATTTTTTTAAGTTGTGTCTCTCTATAAAACTTCTACCATTCCTGAGCATGTGCAGAGCACAGGAACAGAGCCCAGAGACAGTCAAGGGTCTGGGGAGGGTTGAGAGAAACATGGTAAAGGAGAGAAGTCCTCCTTTATATTTCAGCCCTGTAGGTATCAGCCTTGTGTGAGCAAATTAGGAACAGCAGTTATATTCACAGTAGAAATACAGCTAGTGATGACACTTTAAATGAAGTCTGAGTAAACACAGCAGCGACAGTAAGATTTGCCACAATTCAGATATTCATCTCATTCCAAGGATGTGACTGGTCAAATGGGATGCAGAGCATCATGGGACACTGAAGACCAGAAATGGTGCAAAACAAGATGATGAAAGAATAGGGTGGTTTGAACAAAACCAGGCATGGACTATTCCCTGAACCATACCTGTCTAAGGGTTATGCTGACGCCCTAGGGATGCGGAATTGGAAACACCACCAGATACACCACTGCATATTATAATTGCTTTGTTAAGTATATTTTCTCTTAAGTAAAGAGACTGTTTTATAGGCTGCAGAAGTTCAATCATTTTCAAACTCCTTTGTTATATTCACAAATTTCCAAGTAAGAAACCCCTCCAGTGATTTCTATAAAGGTACTTGCACAGGGTGGATCCAACTGAGGGCTGCAATTAGGATCCTAGATGATGACAAAGGATAAGTAGCAGCCTTCCTCATGGAACAGTGCCTGACCCAATCTCCTTCTTACCTGGGCAGAGTTGCACATTGTTACCTTAACAATTTTTTTTTAACATCTTTATTGGAGTATAATTGCTTTACAATGGTGTGTTAGTTTCTGCTTTATAACAAAGTGAATCAACTATACATATACATATGTTCCCATATTTCTTCCCTCTTGCATCTCCCTCCCTCCCACCCTCCTTATCCCACCCCTCTAGGTGGTCACAAACCACTGAGCTGATCTCCCTGTGCTATGCGGCTGCTTCCCACTAGCTATCTATTTTACGTTTGGTAGTGTATATATGTCCATGCCAGTCTCTCACTTTGTCACAGCTTACCCTTCCCCCTCTCCATATCCTCAAGTCCATTCTCTAGTAGGTCTGTGTCTTTATTCCCGTCTTACCCCTAGGTTCTTCATGACCGTTTTTTTTTTTTCTTTTTTTCGTAGATTCCATATATATGTGTTAGCATATGGTATTTGTTTTTCTCTTTCTGACTTACTTCACTCTGTATGACAGACTCTAGGTCCATCCACCTCACTCCAAATAACTCAATTTCGTTTATTTTTATGGCTGAGTAATATTCCATTGTATATATGTGCCACGTCTTCTTTATCCATTCATCTGTTGATGGACACTTAGGTTGCTTCCATGTCCTGGCTATTGTAAATAGTGCTGCAATGAACATTTTGGTACATGACTCTTTTTGAATTATGGTTTGCTCAGGGTATATGCCCAGTAGTGGGATTGCTGGGTCAAATAGTAGTTCTGTTTTTAGTTTTCTAAGGAACCTCCATACTGTTCTCCACAGTGGCTGTATCAATTTACATTCCCACCAACAGTGCAAGAGGGTGCCCTTTTCTCCACACCCTCTCTAGCATTTATTGTTTGTAGATTTTTTGATGATGGCCATTCTGACTGGTGTGAGGTGATACCTCATTGTAGTTCTGATTTGCATTTCTCTAAAGATTAGTGATGTTGAGCATCCTTTCACATGTTTGTTGGCAATCTGTATATCTACTTTGGAGAAATGTCTATTTAGGTCTTCTGCCCATTTTTGGATTGGGTTGCTTTTTTGTTATTGAGCTGCATGAGCTGCTCGTAAATTTTGGAGATTAATCCTTTTTAAGTAGTCTCTCTCCCCAGGTAACTAATTACCTTCCTTTTGCTGCTCTTTCTGCTTCTCTACTAATGACCGCTAAAATCTGACAAATTCAAAATTTTGAGAGTCATCCAACTATTTGTCAGCCCTTAGATTTCTTTTTAGAGAAACAGAAACTTCCAGATGTAGATAATTTATTTAAATTACAAGTCATTCCTCTGCATTGACATGCAGCCAACTCACAATTATCCCCAATAATAGAAACTAGGCACAGCAGGCATAATAGAAACTAGGCACAGCAGGCATAACTTAATTGCACTGATGATCAAGAAAGCTCATTTGCCTTCCTTTATCAAACTTTCACAGAAGTCACTAGTCTGTATAAAGTATTGGTTCAAGTTTCATCTTTTATTTATCTTACCTTTCCTCTAGTGAGAAGACTAATGAGTTGCCAGGGTCAGGCAACAGGAGAAGGAGATCCAAGGAGAAGAAAGATCATATAATCCCTTAACTGGAAGATCACTCCTGAGTCAAAGTTGAACCTGTTTTATCCTTGGTTTTAGGTTAATTTACTAACTGCATGTTTTTACTCTGTGTATTATGCCTGAGGTGACCAGATGTCCCACTACTGTCGATTCTTCCAACAGTATGTCTACCAACATGCCCTTCATTTTATTCTTCTTCTCACTTTCTTTTCTTTTTTTCTTTTCTCCTTCTCTTTTTTTTCTTGTTCACTTTCCAGCTAACCCTCTTTTTCCAGGGCCTCCTTTCCCTGAATTCTTACTGAAAACATGTAAGTTTCATGTGAGTAACTATGGGCTCCAAAGATTAGTTGAGGGCCCTCAGGAATGGGGAGCATTTCCTAGTCCCATCCTCCTCCACCTCCCCTGAGAGTTGCCATCATTCTTCCCACTTCCTTTGGTGCGAGGGAAGAGAACTAACTTCTGCTGTGCACTAGCCCATATGCTAGACATTGGTGGCTCCTATATCCATCCCCTACTCAGCCTTGCCTTTGGCTAAATACAGTATTGGTTTATTATGCCTATTTTCCAGAGGCCTCAAAGGGATTAAGTTTTATTCTGCTACTAAGTAGCAGAGGCAAGATAGAGATCCAAGCTTTTACTGTTTCTACCACAAAAATGCTACCAGGCACAAGATACACAGCTTTTTTGCTGTGCTTTTGCTAACTTTCAATCCATAATTTGGTCAATCTATTGTGTTTTCCACATTAATTCCCATGTTTACAGAGGAAATTTACAAATTAGAGAACATTAACATTTTTATTATGAAATTAAATAGAAGGATATTATCATTTGCAGATTTTAACGGATACCGAAATCAATCTGGTTTCATTTAAAATACTTCAAGCGTATTTCAGAGAAATGTAAAGATCAAGGGTTTTGTGTATTTACTTCTGGTTAAGGATGGCAGCTTATTGTATTATCTCTGTTCCCTCTACTGGAGAGACTCTATTAGAATGACAGCAAACAAATTTTTGTTTAAGTCATAAACCTACAAGACCAAGGGAGGAGAAGATAGAAGCAACAAAATTCTGGACGCTGGAAAGAAAACGAATGACAGCAACAGATTTTGCAGACCCAATAAAGCTAACTGCTAAGTCAGCAGTAGGGAAAGCCAAGAAGAAGCTATATTTATGCCCTAGACCTCCAAGAGGTTCAGGAATTGGCAGCATGTAGGATTTTTAGAAATAAGGGTGAAGGTAGAGCTAATAAAAGGATTACTGATTGACAGTCTTGTGAGATTTCCAAATATCTACTTCAATATCAAGATCCAGGAGACTGCTACCTCTTACAATGGAAGAAAACAAATGTTTATCCCCCATAGAAGGTAAAACAGAGGCTCTTTGACCTGAAGGACACCAGGCTCAGTTAATGACAGGGATACACTGAAATCAGGACCTCTGCTTTCCAGATCTCTTTCCATATTTGCCTTCCAGAAATCTGGACTATTTCCTCCAATAAGACATTTTAATATCCTTCTCTAGAGAATCTGGATATCCCAAGAAAAAAAGCCCAAAGATATTGACATTGGTGCTGCCTCAGGGAAATGACTGAAAAAGATCATCCTGCTCTTCAGCCCACAGTTGGCCTCAGCAACATACACAGTTTGCAGTCAGCTCTCTAGTGCCCTACCCTTACACATGAGCAAAGACATGACTCTTTGAACTTTGAAGAATGCATCTAATATGAAAAATGGAAGGTCCAAACAAATAAACATTTAAAAACCACTAAAAAAACAATGCAAGGAAAGAAAATTTCATAAAAGCTATTGCTAATATTCTCAGAAAGACAGGAGAAGACATTACACCCATTAAAAAAGAATGGCATAATGTTTAAAAATCAAAGAATATTTTAAAAGTCCAAGGAAATTAGAAAGAAGATAGTAAATGTTAAAAAAAAAAAAAACTTAAGGGAACAAGGGAACAGGCTGGAAATTAAAGTTGACCAAAAAATCACATAAAGAAGAGCCAAAAAGACAAAGAGAGGTTAATAGGGTCAAAAGGATAAGAAATTAGCAGTAATCCCACATCTGAATAATAGCAGTTCCAGAAGGAAAAAACAAAGAAGATGGAAGAAGCAAACAAAAGAAGCTTAAGAAAATGGTCCAGACCAGTGGATGAGTTTCCAGTTGAAAGGATTCATCATGTGCTAGCACAATAGATAAAATCAGACCCATGCCACAAGGCACCTTGTGACAGTTCTGTGATGCATTCCTCAGATCTCTCCTTAGGAAAGGTATTCCCCTTGCTGCAGGGAGTGCTTTAGGTGTCATCCCTCTTTGGGATTGCCTCAGCAGGAGAAAATTGCCTTACCCAAGGTCATGTTTCCTTCCAGGGGCAGCCATATCCAATCAACATGAGGCTATAAAGGACCAGCCTCCTTTCCACACTAGTAAACTCTGAAGGGTTATCCCAGTTATAGACCCCACATGCTAAGGTTTCTTTGAGAGTACATCACAAGTCATCTTCTCTCTCCCCCCTTTCATACTTCCCTTCCTTCCTTCCCTAGGTATTGATCCCAAGAGTACTCCCTAATATACCTCCCTAACACTGATCTCCATCTCTGAGTCTGTTTCCTGGCAATCCAAACTGTAATACACATCACTGTGAATTTTCAGACTGCCTGAGATTTTTTAAGAAAGAAAAAAGGACAGATCTTAGAAGCTCTCTAATTGGAGTAGAGGAGAAGTGAGGGGGAACAGGTTTTGTACAAAAGATCAAGCATAAAAATGGCTTTGGATTCTCAATAGTAACATTGAAAACTAGTAGACACTGAAAAATACGTTTAATTAAGAGAGAAAAAAACACTTTGAACTTGAAATTAATACCTAACAAAATTCTAAATGCAGTAGGAGGGTAGAATAAAGATATACCTAAGCAATGTAGGCATACCTCAAGAAACAAGAAAAATCTCAAATAAACAGCCTAACGTACCATCTAAAGGAATTAGAAAAAGAAGAACAAACAAAGCCCAAAGTCAGCAGAAGGAAGGAAATAATAAAGATCAGAGAGGAAATAAATAAAATAGAGACCAAAAACAACAGAAAAGATCAATGAAACCAAGAACTGATGTTTTGAAAAGATAAACAAAAATGATAAACCTTTAGCCAGTCTCACCAAGAAGAAAAGAGAGAGGACCCAAATAAACAAAATAAGAAATGATAGAGGAGAAATAACCACCAATACCACAGAGAGACAAAAAAATCACAATAAAATGCTACAAACATTTATATGGCAACAAATTGGACAACAAGCAGAAGTGGACAAATTTCTAGAAACATACAACCTGCCAAGACTGAGTCAAGAAGAAACAGACAATTGGAACAGATCAATCACTGGTAGTGAAATTGACTTTGTAGGGGAAAAAAACCCCAAAACACCCAGCCAACAAAACCAGATGGCTTCATAGGGGAATTCTACCAAATATATAAAGAAGAACTAATACCTATCCTTTTCAAACTATTATAAAAATTTGAAGAGGAAGGAACACTCCCAAATTCATTCTACAAGGCCACAATTACCCCCATACCAAAACCAGACAAAAACTCTACAAAAAAAGAAAATTACAGGCCAATAACTCTTATTAATATAGATACAAAAATACTCAACAGAATATTAGCAAGCTGAATTTAAAAATATATAAAAAGGATCATACACCATGATCAAGTGGGATTTATTCCAGGGATGCAAGCATGGTGTAATATCTGCAACCATTCAATGTGATACACCATATTAATGATAATCACAGGATCATCTCAATAGATGCAGAAAAAGCATTTGACAAAATTCCACATCCATTCATGATTAAAAACTCTCATCAGAGTGGGTATAGAGGGAATCTAGCTCAACATAATAAAGGTCATTTATGACAAACAGCTAACATCATGTTCAATGGTGAAAAGCTGAGAGCCTTTTTTCTAAAATCAGGAACAAGACAAGGATGCCCACTCTCACCATTTCTATTTAACACAGAATTGGAAGTTATAGCCACATCAATAAGACAAGAAAAAGAAATAAAAGGCACCCAAACTGGAAGGGAAGAAGTAAAACTGTCACTATTTGCAGATGACATGACAATATATATAGAAAACCCTAAAGTCTTCACCAAAAAACTACTGGAACTAATAAATGAATTCAGTAAAATTGCAGGATAGCAGATTAAAATCTTGCTTCTCTATACATTAATAATGAACTATTAGAAAGAGAAAGCAAGAAAACAACCCTGTTGAAAATCACATCAAAAAGGATAAAATACCTAGGAATAAACTTAACCAAGGAGGCGAATACTCAGAAAACTATAAAACATTGATATTGTAAAAGTAAAATTGAAGATGATATAAAGAAATTGAAAAATATGCTGTGTTCATGGGTTGGAAGAATTAATATTATTAAATGTCCATACCACCCAAAGCAATCTACAGATTTAATGCAATCCCTATCAAAATACCCATGACATTTTACACATAACTAGAATAAATAATTTTAAAATTTGTAGGGAAACACAAAAGACCCCAAATAGCCAAAACAATCTTGATGAAGAAGAACAGAGCTGGCTTCAGACTATGCTACAGAGCTACAGTAATCAAAACAGTAATGGTACTGGCACAAAAGCAGACACATAGATCAATGGAACAGAATAAAGAGCCCAGAAATAAACCCACACACTTATGGTCAATTAATCTATGACAAAGAAGGCAAGAGTATAAAATGGGGAAAAGACAGTCTCTTCAATAAATGGTGCTGGGAAAACTAAACAGATACATGTAAAAATAAATGCAATTAGAACCTTCTGTCACCATATACAAAAATAAATTCAAAATGGATTCAAGACCTAAATGTAAAACTGGAAACCATAAAACTCCTAGAAGAAAACATAGGCAGAGAACACTTTGACATAAATCATAGCAATATTTTTCTAGATCTGTCTCCTAAGGCAAAAGAAATAAACAACTGGAACCTAATTAAACTTAAAAGCTTTTGCACAGCAAAGAAAACCATAGACAAAACAAAAAGGTAACCTGCTGACTGGGAGAAAATATTTGTAAATGATATGACTGATAAGGGGTTAATATCCAAATTACATAAACAGCTTATACAACTCAATGTCAAAAACACAAACAACCTGATAGAAAAATGGGCAGAAGACCTTGATAGACATTTTTCCAAAGAAGATGTACAGATGGCCAACAGGCACATGAAAAGATGCTCAATATTGCTAATTATCAGAGAAATGCAAATCAAATACACAATGAGATATCACACACACATGTCAGAATGAACAGCGTCAAAAAGAACACAAATAACAAATGTTGGTAAGGATGTGGAGAAAAGGGAATCCTCATATGCTGTTGGTGGGAATGTAAATTGGGGCAGCCACTGTGGAAAACAGTATGGAGGTTTCTGAAAAAAATGAAAAATAGAACTACCATATGACCCAGCAATTCCATTCCTGGGTATATACCCAAAGAAAATGAAAGCACTAATATGAAGAGATACGTGCACCTCAATGTTCATAACAGCATTACTTACAGCAGCCAAGATCTGGAAGCAACCTAAGTGCCCATCAACAGATGAATGGTTAAAGAAGATGTGGTACATATATATATAATGGAATAATACTCAGCCATAAAAAAAGAATGAAATTTTGCCATTTGCAACAACATGGATGGATTTGGAGGATATTATGCTAAGTGAAATAAATCAGAGAAAGACAAATACTGTATGATATCACTTATATGCGGAATCAAAAATATACAACAAACTAGTGAATATAACAAAAAAGTAACAGACAAGATATAGAAAACAAACTAGTGGTTACCAGTGGGGAGAGACAAGGGGACAGGGGCAAGATAGGGGTAGGGGATTAAAAGGAACAAAATACTATGTATAAAATAAATAAGCTACAAAGATATGCTATACAGCACAGGAGATGTAGCCAATATTTTATAATAAATTTAAATGGAGTATAATCTATAAAAATGTTGAATCATTTTGTTGTGCACCTGAAACTATTATAATATTGTAAATCAGCTATACTTTGACTTAAAAAAAAGACATACCTAGTCTCATAAAATTTACCACTCATAAACTTTTTCACAGGAAAAACGGCAGCACGTGCTTAAATAAAACAAAGGAATACGTTTTTTAAAAGGATGAAAAGATGGAATCCAGGAAGTGGGGCCTCCAACTCAGGAGAGTGGCAAAGAGAATACCCAGGATGATAGGACGACGATGGCTGGAGAGAGGCCTAGAGATCAATCAGACCCACCAGGTCAGCTCAGAAGACTGCTGAGATTTGTTCAGTCAGATAAAGTAGATAGACTAACAGGTATGTTTGAATTTACCCAGAGGAAATTCACATGGTTAGAGGAGTGTGGTGATAAAATAGTGATGTGCATATGGAAAATTGAGAAATGAAGGAGAAAAACAAACATTTACAACTTCCAAGAAAACCAAAGATATGGAGGAAAGGGAAAGGAATAATAAAATCTTGCTTAGCTTTCACTTGTCTTGACATAATAAAAATGTAAATTAAAATATTTATTGAAAGATCTACCAAAATTGAAGCTAAGTACATTGGGAGGATGAAGGTACAGCGAATGTGTGTGTGTGTGTGTGTGTGTGTGTGTGTGAGAGAGAGAGAGAGAGAGAGAGAGAGAGAGAAAGAGAGAGAGAGTGTTAGGAAGTGGGAGGGCGTGAAAAGCAATCAAACCCCTCATTTTTCATAATGGAAAGGTAGTAGAAATGTCTAAAACCAGGAAAATCAAGTGGGAACCCTGCTGCATGTTATATAGAAATACAAAAAATAATAGACAAAAAATAATCAGTTCTAGGTTGAAAGTGATTGCTCCCTGGGAGCAGGAACTGATGTATGTGGGAGAGGTGGGAATGCACATTAATAAAAGTAAAAGCCAGATTGCAAAAAGAAAAAGAATTTTGGAGGGCTTGGGATTTATTTGCTGGCTTTATTCTAGCCAGAAAACTGACTGTGTCACCAAAGGTTTAGTTTGAGTCCTTGTTTGGGGGTTTGTATTAGTGGCACTGTGGGTGCTACTTCATTCTTTTGGGGATTTTTTACTGGCTGAATGAAGGTAACAAAAAGGAATCATCTACAAACTAGTTTTTAGGATAAAGTGCTTCTTTTATGTATACTGTTATTATGCTTCCCAAATCTCAGCTGGCCGAAGAGTCTTCAGGGTATACTCTGAGGCACAATATGCTATTTTTGCATTCCTATAATGTAGTTAAGTTATGGCAATTTTTAACCAATGATAAAAAGCTGACCACTTCAGTTTTGGAATTAGCCACAGAAGGAAGTGCTCTCTGCAAAGGAAACTGAATCCTTGTGCTGACCTCCTGAACACAATAGAAAATAAAGACTGCTCCTAGGTCAAATCCCATGGAGCCATCTGGGTGGCTTTGGGGGTGACAATGGGATATTGGTGGAGACAGGGAAGGCCAAAGGGAAACCAACACCCCCTCTGCAACATTCCAAGACTGCGCCTGATCAACCTACACTCTAATCTTCCTCTGAGAAGCCTGACATCCTTCAGGCCGTCTTGAAACAGCTGGAGGCTGGCCCCCTGGATATGCATCCTTAGGAGCTCCAGAAGATACTCCTTCATGGTGGCCAGGGTCTGATGGCCTTCAATTGTCACCAAGAGTCCACACTGATTCATTCACTCCCCACTCAATGCCCAAGAACAGGAAATCAGCGGACAAATGGGACTCCTTGCTAAATCACATACACAGACAACAAGCAGTCCATAACGGAAGGGCAGAGCAAGCTACAGAATTTGCAAGGCCCAGGGAAAAATAAAATGGGGGGGCCCCTTGTTCAAAGAGCAGAGAAAAGGTGCTGTTAATGGTACTAAAAAGTATAAAGCCTTTCCTTTCTTCTGCAATCTCTCTCTTGACTTATTACGGTGGTTTTGGTTTTATTTTTGGGTTTTTTTGCTATATGATATTATTCTCAGGAGAGAAAAATTAAAATTTTAAGCTATTAGTGTAAATTTTACTGTTAATCTTCATATTGTTCAATGCCAGTTTTAAATGCAAATATAAGAGCATTTAATTCCTATGCAGAATTACCAAAATTACTCAACTTGCATCTGTGGTGCATGCATGCACGTATATTTAATTCTTACCAGATCAGTGAAAACACTGCACAAAACTAACTCAACTATTTTTATTTCATTTCCTTATACATGCACAATCTACCTAAACTATCTATTTTCAACTTACTGATCACGTGACACAACTAAAACCTGACACAGCCAAAAATAAAATAAAAATTAAAACAAAAGAAAATACACTTTGTTTGCCTTCATATTTGCATAATAAAGTTTCTTCCTGAGATATATATATATATATATATATACATATCAGAAATATAATTATATGTATCATAAAAGATATACTGTATATATATGTGTGTATATGTCTGTACATATATATATGCCTGTTATATATATGTGTCTGTTTATATATATATATATATATATATATATATTTGTGTGTGTGTGTATATATAAAATGGCACAGATGGGAGTCAGTGACAGTTAACTGAAGAATTGTTTCTGAAGTTCGTCACTGAAAACTTAACTAAGAAAAGTGTGACATTCCAATAAAATAACTCAAGCTCCTACGCCATGGGCTTGTCTAAAATCACGAGCTCCCAGGAACTGAGGAGTCTGCACTGTGTCTGATTTATGTGCTTCGTCTGATTTGTCCATTTCTACCTGCCTCCAAAGTCTTTGGCCAGTTACTCAACAGAAAGTTCCAGCTACCCACCTCATCTCTGAATTCTACCAGTTATCTTAAACTCTCTCAAGATGAGAACTCGGTTGGGCAAGGCTTCCACTGCACCTCCGTTGGTTGATGGAGCCTCAAGCCCAAGCCAACCAGATGCCTGGAGGTTCTGGATCCTCCCACTACATCTGGACCCAGATTAAGCCCTATGCTTTGGGGCAATGTTTGCCACTGGTTTTGACTTCCCAGAAGATGCCCAAAGGGGCAATTAACACAACCCAGAAGGGTGGGGGAGTTGATGCCCTAAGGGGCAAACTTTGGCCAATGAAAGACAAAAGACAGGAAGGACCGAGCAGATACATTTGTATGGGGTACTTGAAGGACTGTTCCAGGGTACTGTATTTCCAGGAAGTCTATCCAGAAATGAACCACAGGACAAAGCTCCAGGGTGTGTTTTCCTGTGGCCAGCTCTGCAACATACTTTGTATTTGCTTTCCCTCTTTCCCTGCCTCATTTCCTTTACTCTTCACCTACAATAAAGCTAAGCTTTGCCTCAGTCTCTATTCCTAGGACGTGAGGGTCAAAGCAGTAATCAATAGCAAAAGCCACCTCGTAACTGTCACCTGGTACAGGAGTCCTCTAGCTGAGTAATCCAGCATAGAAAGCAGATACTGGGGAATTCAAAATGAAACAACTAACACTGAATCCTTTTATTTTATATCTTTGAATTATCCCCTCTACATTTCTATGGATGACCTACTATGAACCAGATAGTAGAGATATAGGGAACAAGAGAACTGTAATTCTTGTGAAACCTCACAGTCTAGTGGGGAAGAAAAAAACAAACCTAACAAAGTAAGTTTTTGTTATAACTGTTAAAAAGGAATTAATGGTGCTTAGATGGAGATCTTGGTAGGGATCCAAGGTAGGAAGGGAGGTGGAATGTCCATCAGTGAAATGATCAGAGGAGCTCGGTGATGTTTAAACTGAGACTGAACAGGTAAGAGGAAACTTCTAAGCAAAAACCTGGGGATGGGAAGCACCTTGGAAAAGGATGTGCCAAGTTTCAGAGGCAGAAATGAAGTGAGAAGGGTCAAGAAACTGAAAGAAGATCCATGTGGCTAAAGGAGAATAAGAGGGGGCCATAGGTCCCATACAGCACAGGGAGCTGGCTAAGCAGGGGCCCAGTCAGGCCTGCCAGGTCAGCCAAAATAAGGGGTTTGGAGTTTCATCTCATTTCCCTTGAATTTGAAAATATAGTCCAATGCCAGGGTTTAAATTATATTTTAACCCCAAATCATCTAAATGAGATACTTAATCTTCAAAGTGTTGACCTTAAGGAGGCCCTGGTTAGCACAACTTGACCAATGAGGGAGGCAGAAAGAAGGCACAATGGGGAAAAATTCTCAACCGTCAGAACTTTGAATTCTGAAACAGAAGTCATGATTCTATTTATTTTACGACAGTTTGAACATGTAAGATGCGCATCATCATTGAAAGGAAAAGATTCCTTCTACCACACCCAATTATTCTGTGGCCTCAGGGTCCCAACATTTGGGTCTCCCTGCCACAGAAACCCTTCATTTCTAGAATAGCAACTCATCTTCATCACCAATGGTCACTAAGTTAACCGAGTGTGACTCAATAAAGCAGGCCTTCACAAGGTCTTCAAACAACACACAGTTCCAGCTCTAATCCTTTGGGTTAGAGTCTAAATCGAGCCTTTTGATTTGGACCCTGTCTTCATGCTTACTTGGAAAGCTGGCTGAGAGGAACAGTGGAGAGATGTCAATCCTTACTAATACTTAAAACTGACAGCCTCCTTGTCTGTCTGCTCCTTTCGGATAGCATATCTTCTCTAGAAATTCCACTTGGAAAACTCAGGCACTATCCCTTTGTACAGTACAGCACTCCCTCCTTCAGGAAACCTCCCCCAGATTAATTGGCACTAATACAGCCCTTCACAGCTGTATACAAGATGTTGGGGAGTGCAGCAGAGAGAGGGGCGATTATGGTTGCCTGCACACTGTCATTGCTTAGTAAGAACAGACTCCTTCCTTCAGAAATGGCATGATAATGAAATGTAATAGCAGAACCTCTTGGCAATCAATGCCATGGTGGAAATAAGCGCACATCTCAGTGACAATAACAAAGATGGAATGTGAAACAACAAAGCCCTCTCGCTCTTGGCCAGAACTCTCGAGAGCAGCTCATTACTTTAACCTTTCCACCTTCACTGGAGCACAATTAGAAACATGCATTTCCACGGGCATTAAATCCACTCGTTTGCTCGCTCTGCCCTCATTAGAACACTCAGTGGGGCCCAATTAGCTGGATGGCCATAAACAGATGTTTGTGACTTGAGAAAACAGAAAGAGAACATTCTTGGAGCCAAAAGAGAATGGAGAAAATCTGGCACACCCCATCTTATTCATTACCTGAAATCTAGAGTTTTCGTTTTGACCTGAGCCTATAGTTTTTGCTTGGATAGGAAGAAACTTATGGCCAGAAACATGGAGTTCTCCTATTGCAGAAATCAATATCTCATGTGGGTCACGGAATATTTTTTAACTTTAGTCAATCTTCTAAAATTGACTTTGCAGATGGTCTGCATCCCTGGAAAAGAAGCCAGAAGATTTGGCCACTTTCCTGCTTGACCACAAGGGCTGGAGGTGAGTGGGGTCTGCACCAGGTAGGGAATACTTGCCCCACATCACCACCATCCCCACCACCCTGCTCACCTCCAGAACCTGGCCCACTTCTCTTGTTCATGTTTTCTGCCTTGTACCCATAGGGGTAGACTCACAGTTCTACAGCTTACCTGCTTGGACAACTTAATCAACTTCTCTGTGCCTCAGTTTTGTTTTGTTTTGTTTTTTTAACATAAAGTGGGGTTATAATATTCACCCACTGGATTGCTGTTAGAATTAAATGATTTAAAACACAAACAGTCATCCCTGTATCCATGGGGGATCGGTTCCAGGACCCCCCAGAGATACTAAAATCTGAGGATGCTCAAGTCACTTATATAAAATGGCATAGTATTTGAAGATAACCTACACACAACCTCCTATATTCTTTAAATCATCTCTAGGTTACGTTTTTTTTTTTTAACATCTTTATTCTAGGTTACTTTTATTACCTAACACAATGTAAATTACTATGTAAATAGTTTTAAATATTTTATAAATGCTATGCAAATAGTTGCCAGAGCACAACAAATTCAAGTTTTGTTTTTGGCAAATTTCTGGCCCTTTTTCTCCCCCCCAACTATTTTTGATCCTGGGTTGGTTGAATCCATGGATACAGAACCCGTGGATACAGAGGACTGACTGGATATTGTTAACTATCATGTGTGACACATAAGTACTCCATAAATTTAGCCACTACCTGGTCATCATCATTTGAGCAGGAATCAGGTTTCTCTCCAGCAGAGGCCATTCACCTTCCGGGGCCTGCCTGTCTCAACACCATGCTTTCCCGGTGGTCTTCATAGACCCATCAGGAAGAAGGGAAGATGAAGAAGCCCCCTTACTAAAATGCACATAACAGGGAGGGGGAGTGTTTTCCTTTTCTTAACTTATTCAAATGATTGGTTAAGATCACTCTACGGAATACTTTCTAATTAAGGTCCTCAACCAGGTGTAGTATCATTACTCCTCTCAGGGGCATTTGCAAATGTGTGGGTATTTTTAGGCTGTCACAGTGATGGGGTGTGACAGGCCACTAACAGTGGGCAGGGACCAAGAATGTTAAATGTCCTATTAAAGCTTGGGAAAGTCAGACGCAGCTAACTAATGTCCATTCCAAAATGCCAAGGACAACCTCACTGGAAAACACCAAATGATTTCTTATTATTCCTTTTCAAATAGGGCATGAGCAAAATCTTCCCTGAAGCGTAACAATTGCATTCTGATAGACTGTGGTTAGTTAACATTTGACCCCAGCCCCAAATATCACTGTCAGAAAGTCGTTCAGTTGAATTTTCAGTTAAGAAGGTGCACCAGTTGTGCCAACGGCAGCATCTATTTAAGATGTTCCTCTATAACTTCGCTTGAATAAGTCCACATGGTTCCACAGTTTCTCCTAGGAACGCCAATTCCCCTTTTACGTGGAGATACAACCAAAACCCTAGTATGTACTAGTTCCTATCCTGAGTGCTGGGAAGACACTTTAGTAAATCAAATGGATGAGACTGATGTTCTCATCAGGCTCCCATTCTAGAAAGGGGAGAGAAATAATAAATGAGTGAATAAATTACGAAAAATATAATTTCAGAGCTTAAGAAGGGCCATGAGTGCAATGAGTCTTTTTATGCTGTGATGTGGGATAGGGGTCCCGAGATGCAGTCAGGAATAGCTCCCTGAGAAGGTGTCATTGGAGCCGATTTCTGGATGACAAGAAGTAACTGCCCAGGGGAAGATGCATGGTGGTAAAGCATCCTAGGCAGAGATAACAGCAAGAAGGAAAGTCCTGAGTCGACATGAAGCAGGCATGTTTCAGGAAGAAAAAGCATCCAATGTGGCTGAGCAAGGGGGGAAAGAATACAAGATAGAGTTGGAGAGGTAAGTTGGGACCAGGAGGTCATTGCAGACCATAGAGAGATGCTGGATTTTATTCAAGGTGCAGCAGAAAGCAATATGAAAATGTGTGCAGTGTGAGAAAATGGATTGTAAGGGATCAAATCAGAGGCAGGGATACCAGTTAAAAGGCTGTTGGACAAAATTTTGGATTAATGGCTCCTAAAATCCATTTCAACTCCAAAATTCTAACTTTGTCCTATGGTATCATGACAGGCAATGAATACCAGACAGAGCCTAGAAAACAGAGTCTTGGGATAACATGACCAACTAAGGCCCATTTGCTGGCAGGATCTCTTTTCACCAAAGACATCAATACTCCAGAGAGACCACAAGGGCCCTATAGTTTTCTGTCCTCATCCTCCGCAATCTTGTCAGAACCCACAGTGGTACTAGTGGACTCGCTGTAAGTGTTTAAAATCAGAAGGCCTCTACATCTGATGCACCAACCACAAATATTTCTAGTTGCTGACACTGGACACAAAAGGTAGAGGGTACTGATTTTTTTTCCGTGTGATCGTTAAGCAATTTGTTTTTTTCCAAGCTCCCCCTTAATGGTAACTTCGAACAAGAAATACATGTTATAAAGTGCACTGTCCCCCTCCCCCAAGAGCAGATGATTCACACTCACCAAGAAACAGCATCTGGCAACCATTACTGTACTTGGTTCACAGCTGCTCCTAGAGGAGTTAAAAGGACTGTGAGGCAGGACACGGAAATCAATTTTAACTCTTATTTTAATTATTGGTTGCTTTCGTTTAATACGTGGTTATGTTTCATATACATCTTGCATTAGGTAGGCAGCAGATCGTTCCCTGATTAAAGGGCCCAATTTTTTAATTTATGCTTCCATCCAAATGATTGGCTTCCATGCCAAACAGAACTTGCCTTCGTCGGGGTACTTGCCTAAGCTTAGAACTTTCTTCCATGTGGATATTTGGTTATTCTGGAGAAAGACATTCAAACCCCTCCACCCAGGTGTCATGAGCTCTCATCACATAGCAAAGCAACTTCCCCGGGACTAGGTACCTGCTGTTGAGGACAAACTGATCATTGCTGGTTGCTATGCAATTTATGGAAGAAACTCTATGTAAGAAACTCTAAAGAAATTCTTTAATGTTGACATTTCCCTAAGAAACAGATAAGACTAAGAATAAATTTTGGCTTCTGCGCTCATTCAAAAACGCAAGAGGGAAGAGATATGGGAACATATGTATATGTATAACTGATTCACTTTGTTATAAAGCAGAAACTAACACACCATTGTAAAGCAATTATACTCCAATAAAGATATAAAAATAAAAAATATATATATATAATCAGAGTTGACATAGAGCCCTGCAATGAGAGAAAGAGAGAGAGAGAGCATGCATTAAGTAGTGAAACAGAATGAAAACAAGGGAGAAAGCATCTCTCCCACTGTCAGCAGCAGCTCTCTGTCCTCACATTCTTTGAGACACCCCTGTTCCCCACTTTCCCAACTTCCTTTGTCATTATGGGTGACCTAGTTTTGGCCAAAGGGACATAAGAAAGAATCTGCTCTGATGATTTTACTTTCCTGATAAAAGTTGCAGACACAGCTAGCTTCACCATCTTGCTTGACCTGCCTTCCTGCCTCATGCTTTAAACCCCAAGATGGATGCAGCTATAGCTGCACTGAGAGGATGAGGAAAAGAACTGCCAACATTTTTGGCCCCCAAACATTGTCCAATGAAGTTACAATGATCACAAAATGCTCATTACACAGGATACCAGGGATGGGTGTTTCCCTAAAGAAAAACATGCATCTTTCTCAATGTTTTTAATGCAAAAGCACAAGGGAATTCCATTTTAAGCAGTTGCAGGATTGAAATGTGGAACAAAGACAAGAGCAAATGATCTGGAATGATAATTGTCATCATAGTGACCCCTTTGATTAGACTGCCCTCAGGGAATCACAGAGATGCCAATCTACAGTCCTGATACTATGAAGCCACTGAACAAGGATCAACAATTGCCGACCTCCTCACTTGTTATGTAAGAAAGTAAAGTCCTATTTGATTTGAGCCACTTTGGTTAGGTGTTCGTATCTGACACACCTTGGTTCCACACTTGAGAAAGTCCACCATTAGCTATGGGTCCCAGGAAGATCAAGAGCCCCTTCTGGCTCAGGATCCAGCCTGACATCTCCTTAGAATACTCCTCCAGGAAAAGAATCTTGTAACTTGTCAGCCAAAGTTTATTGTTTCTTGGCACTAAACACTGATGTTGTCTGTGACAAACCTTGATTAGATATCCCATTGGTCAGGATCCAGGCAGGAAAATAGAGCCCATGTTAAGTAGTTTGTAGGGAGGACTTAATATCAGGACATAGTTACAAAGGCATTGGGAGAGCTGAAAGGCCTCATTAGAAAACCTGGTCAAGTAACAAAGGCAGAAGCTACAGCCGGCCCCAGAGCTGAAGGCACCCAAGAAAGGGAGGGAGGGCTGCCCACAGAAAGCAGCACAGCAGTGAAGCCCTCCCAGAGGGAGTGAGATCCCAAAGGGAAGGTCTGTCAAGAAGGAGCTGGAGCCTTCGAGAAAACACTGCCTCTGAGATCATCTGGAAGGAAGAGAAAAGGAATAAATGCCCTGACTTGGCCCTTTCTCCTACCTCTCAGCTGCCCTCCAGCGCCTCCCACTGGCTGAACCTGAGAGTCTTCAGGAGTCAGCCCCTCAGTCCACATTGGAGAAGGAAGAACAGAGCATACGTTTGAAAGCAAACAGCTGATGACTAGCACTGACTTTCGTGGCTGTTAATAGGGTAGCATGCGTAATAATACCTCAACGGCTTATTTATCCAGGGACATTTTTGTCCCCCCACATTCTCCAATGAAGTTATTACAATGATCACAAAATGCTCATTACACAGGATACCAGAGATGGGTGTTTCCCTAAAGAAAAACATACATCTTTCTCAATGTTTTATTTATTTTTATTTTTTATTTTTTTTGCTGTACGCGGGCCTGTCACTGCTGCGGCCTCTCCCGCTGCGGAGCACAGGCTCCAGACACGCAGGCTCAACGGCCATGGCTCACGGGCCCAGCCACTCTGCGGCATGCGGGATCCTCCCGGACCGGGGCACGAACCCGTGTCCCCCGCATCGGCAGGCGGGCTCCCAAGCACTGCGCCACCAGGGAAGCCCTCAATATTTTTGATGCAAAAAGCACAAGGGAGTTCCATTTTAAGCATTTGCAGGATCGAATTGTAGAACAAAGACAAAGAAGAGCAAATGACCTGGAAGCATAGTTGTCATCACAGCGGCCCCTTTGATTAGACTGAAATCATCAGGAAAGAATTCCCCCCTTGGCCTGTCTCCATGAGGCTCTTCTCCAAAGACGACAGAGACCCAAGCCCCGTGCTTCCAACCTTAGTGGAGAAGAAAGAGGGGCAAGAGGAATTTCAACATCATCGACCACAGAAAACTTAGCATGAAGGATTTGTAGAGTTGAAAAAAGACTTACATAAAGTAAGATTTTGTTGATCAGTGTCTTGAAATCCATGAAGCTTTATAGAAATAATGCGGACTGATGATTGATAGATACATAGATAGACAGATATGTACATAGGTAGATAGATGAATACATAGATAGGTAGATAGATAAATGATAGATATGTACATAGGTAGATAGATGGATACATAGATAGATATGTACATAGGTAGGAAGATAGATGGATACATAGATAGATAGATAGGTAGGTAGGTAGATAGATAGATACGTACATAGGTAGATAGAAAGATGGATACAAAGATAGATAGATGTAGAGATAGATTCTATTCTCTCAATTGATTTTATGATCTTACATTCAACATCTCTAAAAAGTGGGCATTTAACGTCAGTTTGAATCTTTACAGTTCCAGAGTGCTCAGGGTTTCATGGAGTGGCTTGTGTTGAAGCCTCACGGCTCTGGTGGTTAGGAAGCCAAGAGTCTTAACGTTTTTTTCAACCCTGTGGTGGGGCTCTTGCCCCCCTGCCTCCACGTTATGCCTCATCCAAGTAGGTGAAGCCAGGTACCACGCCACCTCAGCTCCACGCTCAAGGCAGTCCTACCTCCTCAACCAAAGCTGCTCTTCCTCACACTTACTTCTTAACATCTGGCATCTGGAACGAGACCTGATTATGTAGTGGTTGAGGGGTCACTACAGAGTACAGGGTGACTCACTTCTCATCTGTAGAATCTCAGATTGTATTTACTTTTTATCATACATGGTTCTTTCCCACAGGAACTGAGATAATGCTTGCAAGCACTTAGGAGTGCTTGAGAACAGTCTTCAGCAAGGATAGGCTGGTACTGGTGTCATTTTACATTATTTTTGTACTATTTATACAGTATCGTGGTCTATTTTCATTATTAACCGCTCACAAGCAAAGTGCCATCATTCCGTGGTTGCGTCACTGGCTCTTCAACACAAATACATAATTGTTCATTTTTAAACGTCAGCACATGATTTTGGCCCCTTTTTTAAAGCCTGTCACTGGAATATTTAATCCATCTTTGCACTGCTGCAACATTCCAGCTCTGTGCTTGCCACAGGTCTGACTAGTGTTCAATGGCTCCCCAGCCAGGGCAGGGACAGAGCCCCCTGATATTCGGCAAGCCATTCATCTCATGGTTGCCATTGATCCATTAATCAACTCATTTTGGGAGCAACTGTTCAAGCAACTATCAATGGGCCAAGATAAACAACCATTACCCACATTTCTCCATATTGTACATGAGGAAATCCCCAAAGATTTGCTGAAATCCTTGGACTTCTAGCTTAGGGACCATGCCAGTTTTGGGCAGCTGCAGGAATATTATTATGAGTGAATTACTCAACCCCCGAATAGTTGAGATCCTTAACTATTTGGAAAGTGGTTCTACCAAATGAAATTAAGAAAAATGTATTAACCCCACTAAAAAAAAAGTTCAGTTCAGTTTTGTGAAACTTATTTTTAGTAAACTCTGGATCCTACCTTATTTCCCATCCTGTTTACAAGTGATCTGTTTAATTAGCTACACTAGAAATTTTCCAGGAATATATCAATATTTCTCTTGAGCCAACCCATTCTTCCATTTTGAAAATGAGGACATTTTTTTCCCTGTCGCAAGTATTCTGATACATACCTCTTCTATTTTGCATTTATCAGAATTTTGCAAAGAGGAAACCAAAGAATTCAGTACCTCTGGAAGATTGTGTATATGAGCTTCTATATATAGAACACAGGATGGTTTAAGAGACCAGCACTACTCAAAAGAAGACTAATATATGTGATTTATTATCATGATAATCCTAACAAGATGAAGCTACTTAAGTTACCATGCATTGGAGGGCAGTTTTTTAAATGACGATCCATGTTGATAGAAATTTCTAGTTTTTTCCCCCAGCTGCTAACAAAATTTCTTTCCTAAGCAAATGTTTGGTGGCTTTGCAAAATACAGCTTTTTAGGTTGAAATTCCAGATAGATTTCACTAGTTAGTTGCTCTCTGGCCACACAGATAGCAAGATTTATAGGTGAAAAAAATGCAGGTGCAACATACACTTTGAGGTGGTGTTGAGCATCAGTTCATTGTTTGTTCCCAGACTCTTCAAGACACAGACATGTGGCGATTTGGCCTGAACACAGAGAGAAGAAATTATGATATCTCAATTCCCCGGAGATCTTACTATTCCCAAATGAAGCAGCAAATGGTGAGGATTCTTTTTGTAATTATAGAAAGTTTCGTTTCATCATACTGGACTTGTTTTTTATTAAAGGAAGAATTGAATTGCGCCATCATATAATAAATAGCACTCTTTACCTCTGATTTCTTGAGGAAATCACAGGATCATGAGCCTCTTTGGGGTTCAGTCTGAGTTGTCATCTTTCTAGCTCTTAAACTTGAGGAGAGGAAGACAACAACAAAGGATATTTACATTTTCAGTCCCTTTGGGTGAGTTCTCATTGTATCCAGGCTAACATAAACGTAAGTTATAAAAATAATGTTTCTGGATAATTTTACACTTCCTTAGTATAAGAGGAAAATATTAACAACAGCTACCTTGGAACAAGCACCTCCTGTGATGTTTCACTTAATTTTCACAAAAACCCAATGAGGTAGGTATTATTACTGTCTTATTGTATAGGTGAGGAAGCTGAGGCTCGGGGAGGTGAAGTAACTTGTCATGGTCACGTGGTTTGTAAGTAATGTAACCCATGCAGTCTTATGCCAAAGTCTAATTGCTTCATCTTTGTATTATGTTGCTTCCTGAAGACCTGACCAAGTCACCAGGACCAGGAACTTGCTAATGCATCTAGTTAGTAAAGAGAGGGGAAATAAGGGGTGGGCGTGAGGCGATCTAGGAAAAGCCCTTATGTGTCTTCATTACGGCAGAATGACAGAGGTTCTCCTGAGGCTTTACAAGTTCTGGTGGGACTGGGTTCCACTCGCCACATCCCAGCAGAAGATGTTATTATTGGAAAATCTTGCCCATCACTTGTTGCTAAGACAGAGGAGGTGTCATTGACAAAACTTGCCCTGAAGCTGTGTTTGATGTTGAAAGTCTGTCATTAAGGACTCGGCTAGCTGGCCATTGCCGTCATTGGGTTGAGATTTACTCCTCACTCAGGAGTTACACTTTTATTTCAGGATAAGTCCTGCCTGCATTCTGAAAAGAACTCATTCTGAGTTCACAGACCACACCTGCAAATACACAGTCCAGTGACTATCGGTCCTGGTATTTTTTATTTTTTTAGTCTATTTCCTGTAAGAATCTATCAGCAACACACCTACCGTGTGCCAAATTCATATGTACACAGGTCCTACAGCTGCAGCTGAGTCCCAGCGTTCCTCAGTTTACTTCACATTTGACTCACGTCACCGGCAGAAAAACCACTTCTAACTTTAATGTGAAACGCTGTCAGACACAACCTCGTGATTTGTCCATAAGCTCATATGTTGCCCTCAAGCCCAAGTCGGCACTTTCTCCACATGCCTCCTATAAGCCAGACTTTCATTTGGCTTTGGCTGTGAAGAATAATTAAGGTTCGGGAGAGGCAAGATGGTCTTGCCAACTCAGCTGCTCTTGAGAGCAAGGACTCCTCAAGTTGTTAGCACAGCACAGAAGAGCAAGACGTGTCCATCCAGAAACACCCAGGGAGGCAGTGGCCGCCTCCCCACAGGCCACAGTTAGGAATACCGTGCAGTACCATGGCAATCCAGTGCATACACGCGATATGCCTGTGTGTGTATGTGGGTATGCACATGCACACACGTGTACTGAAACCAAACTTGTGTCTGCTCTTCTGCCTCATTTGTCATAACATGTTGGCCAGTGGATTAGTTCTTATGGCCTCTGTAACGAATTGCTAAAAACTAGCAGCTCAAAACCACATAACTAGTATCTTACAGTTCTGAAGATCAGAATTCCAAAATCAAGCCTCACTGGGCTAAAACCAAGGCATTCACGGGGCTGGTTCTCTCTGGAGACTCTATGGGGAGAATCCATTTCCTTACCTTTTCCAGCTTGAAGAGCTCACATGCATTCCTTGGCTTGTGGCCCCTTTTCTCACATAACTCCAACAACCTCCTGCTTCTGCTGTAAAAGCTTCTACTTCCCCTTTGGTCTTCTTGCCTCCCTCTTAAAAGGACCCTTGTGATTCTATTGGACCCACACGGAAAATCCAGAATAATCACCCTTTCTGATGATCCTTAACCACATCTGCAAAGTCCCTTTTGCCATGTAACATACTCACAGGTTCTGGGGATTGGGATGTGGACATCTTTCAGGGGAGCCATTAGTCAGCCTACCATAACCATGAACAATAAATCGATTTTTCAACTCACTAATAGGTTGCAGGCTGCAGTGTGAAAATCACTGGTCAAGCATATGTCATCAGGCATTCGAGAAGCAGGGGATCAGGGAGCATGCCACCTGCCCGTGGGAACCAAGGGGCATGGGCACGTAGCCAGCATCCCAGGCACAGTATTATGTATGATACACAATCCATCCCTTCCTTCACCAGTCATGACTCACTGTGAATTAAGCTCTATGGGCCCCACTTTAGAGATGGGAAAGCAGGCTCAGAAAGGCTAGAAAACTGCCCCAAGAGCACACAGCCAGGAAGGGGCAGAGCCCATATTCAGACCTGAGTCTCTCCACCCTTGATGACCAGGTTCTCTCCTCCATGTCTTGTGGTGGCTTCTGTCGTGTCCTCCTTAACCCGCCTCCCAAAGCCAGGACTCAAGTGCTCACTCCAATCCACTGGGTCATCATGTAGAGGAGCAGTCTTCCCCAGCAGGGCTTATTTCCTGGGAATTCCTGAGGTTGGATGCTGCTACTTTCTCGTCCCATAAACCTCCCTATAGCAGAAGAATTCTCCCTCTCCTCACTTCAACACAAACACAGCACCAGCACTTTTGAATATAAGACAGAGTCGGCTAGCTTTTAATTTGGACCTAACAATCCCAAGAAACCTGGTTAAAGCTGAAGTTTAAGTCAGGAGTGAGGCAAAGTTGAGCACAAATTTAATATAAGCTATGGAATTTTATCTCAAGGTTTATTTCTATGTTTTCAAATGGACTTGGTGACGAATGCTCTGGCAATCCTTCTGAAAACTTTCTCAAGATGACTGACGTTGAACAAAGTCGAGGCTAGAGCTGTTGAGTAATATGGCAGACGGTGCCTTGGGCTACATAGGCTGTTACTCCACGGGGTGTGTGGCTTGAGTGCTGAAGGGGAACTCAGGAACCCCGTGGTCTAGCCCCAGTCTGCTGCTAACAAGCCACGTGACCTTGGACTTAGGGTTGTAAACTCTCCAGCCTTCAGAGAGGAGACAGAGTGCAGAGGTTAAACCTGGGCTTTCTTCAGCCAGATTAAATCTGAGTTCCAAACTCCAAACGGCCCCTTTCAAATGTATTAATTAGAAAATAGATTCCCATTGCGAAAAAGTCTTCCTGTCATTTTCATGTAACTCCCTGATAGAAAGAGAGAGCTAAGGCAGAATGGATGTCAAAGATAGTCATGGTTTAAAGTGTGAGAGAGGCCTCTCCGGGGACTATGGCCACAGCACTGTCCCCTGCCCCAGAACCCCACCAGATCACCATTAACCAGACTCAATAATATCAACACACTTCTAGGGAAGACAATCTCTTTGTCACTCTGGCAAGTTGAAGGGTCAAAACAGACTGCTGCTTCATGAGATGAAGACTGTTTCAAAGAAATTTGGATTAAAATTGAAAAAAAAACCTATGTGTCAAAAAACAAAGATGTGCTCTAGAACAGCACGAAAAGTCTGAGAAACCAGCAGCAGCCTTATATGAATAAGGTTTAGTACATAGTGGGTGCTCGTCAAATGTCTATTAAATGAATGAGCTTGTAGTATGATAGGCCAGCCAAAAGGTCAGCGGCTTCTAGTCGGAAAAAGTCACTGGCATATCATGGAATAGGAGGAGAGTGGTTAGGGAGTTCTGATATGATTTCACTGGGAGATGTACACGGTCTTTCAGGCAGTTTTTGAAAAGCAGTTCAAAATAAGGAAGATACTAGAAAGCTCTGCCAGCTTCAATCCACCCCAATCGTTTTCCTTGGACAGGCAGGGAAGAAAGTGGGAAGGAGAAAAAGATGCAAAAGATCACCCTAGAGTTCTTGGCTGTCCTACAACATGGTGAAAAGGTTTTAGGTTCTTAAAATAAATGGAGTGGAAAAACATTCAACCTGCTCTCCATACTGCTTTCCGGCTTTTCTCGTCTCGACCTCCAGCACAGCGTGTGAATAATCAGAGGCAAAAAAAGAAAGAGAAACTAAGTTAAGCTAACGGAGAACCCAGAAAGGGTTAACCAATAAGGGCGTCTTGCTGAAGTCTTGTTTAAGAAGCAAAGAAAGTTGAGAGCTGAAAAGGAAAGAAAGAAAGGAGAGATGTTATTTCATCCTAGAAACAAAACTCATAGACATGGGATAAAGAGGGGGAAAACTGAGTGATAGCCTGGAAATTTGCTAGTAATGAGAAGTCTATTTCCCTAGAGGCAACTCATCGTTTCAGAGCAGATTGGACCACGCTTGAGATGCTGTTTCTTAGAGAACAGCTCATTTCAGTGACAATGAGCATTTCTGGTTGAGTGCGAGAAGACATGAGGGCATCCTTTATTTTCCTAAGAGGAAATTGAACCTAGGCATCGTAAGACTTCAGCCTGTGCCTGTGCATGAAAAATATAAGGCAAATGCTTTTGAAGAGAACCAGAAGTATGCTGTCCTTGTGACAGAGAAGTGTCCAAGAACAAAGACAGAGTATTTTGGCATGCCATTCCTACCCCATGGATTCTTTGTTGTGATACATTTTATGACCAACTTTGAAGACATTGACCTGCTGATCTCGTTCTGGTTTTCATTCACTACATCCTTCTTAACATAAGAAAAAGTCCCTTAGGATAAGCAGGATTTTCATTTCTAGAAAAAAAATTACACAGAGCCCCAGGATCCTAACAGTCTCTCTCCTGCCATACAGAGCTTTAAACGTACAAAGAAGGGAAAATGGCACCAGGCAATAGAGTTGACAGCATGGCAGGAGTCCCACTTGTGTGTTGTCCCATGGGTAAAATTAGAGATCAAATCCACAAAGACACCTCAAGTCGCCTTACCAGATGCCGTCCACTTGGCAGAAGGCTGACTTATGGAAGAAGTCACTTTTCCAGTGAACAAAATTTCTAATTAATATTGAAAACGCACGGTAGCTAAGTCTGTAGTGAAGACAGGCCATCTCCTCTTTCTTCTTAGCTGGAGCTAGATTAAGCTGTGAAAAGGGGACAGGATAATTGCTCATGGTGGGGACATGGTGTTTCCTCCTGCACAGACATAGAATCAGGCTGTCTTAACCTCCCGGTTCAGCAATAAACACCACTTCACAGACTAATTTACAGCCAAGAGTCACAGAAGGCTGTGGAATAAACTCTCAGTGCCACAGTCCCAGCGGTTCAGTTCCCAGAGAGCAGCTTCACTATTTCAAGTCAGCAAAAATCCTTTTGCACTTACCACAAACTAAAATGAGATTGAAATAAGGGCTATGCATTCAAAACATTGAACACACCAGCTAATAAAAAATACATTTGTGACTGGTCGTAAAAACAGAGAATGTAATTGGCTATACCCTAGAAGTATCGTTTAATTTGCAATATTTGGGAAGACAGAGGCTTCCATAATATTGACTTTGCTAACACGTCTACATTTTTCTGTCCGCCATAATCACGCATCAGTCAGCGACACCTAACTCCTGTAGCTGCCAACAGGCCTTGACTCAGGCGGTGGGAGGTGTGCTGGCTGCAGTCCGGCACCAGATAATATTTGCCTGCCAGATACCATTGGCTTGGGGCAGCCCGGGGTGAGGATGGGTGTTCTGTTACTAAGAGACAGCTCCTTCACGGCCCCATCATTCTTGCCATTTGGACGCCCAGGGGGACTTTCTGAAGGACATGGGATTGTTCTTCAGTTGCCTCCTTTGCTCGAAAGCCTTCTATAACCTAGAACCCAACACAGCCCAGTAGGGGAGGTCACAGAAGTAGATACACCCTCTGTGGGGACTGTGTTTTCTTTTGTCCAAAGCAGACCATGTAGAGGCAGAAAGGCTGTGATTTGACACTGGCTGGACATCAGGAACCATCAGAAAAGGGCTGTGGGCTGTGGATGTACTGGACGTGAGGTGTGTGCTGTGAGATTTGGAGAAAGGGCCATAGACAGAGACAGAAAAGAGGCCAAGAGACTGATCAATGGGAGGAGAGATGAGACAATCGTGTAGATGGTTTTACCCACAGTCAAACATGAATGATTTGTAGATTATTATTCTCTGATTCTCCACTCAAGGTATGAAGAGGCAAAACAGGTAGTTGGGTCACGTTTTTTCCCCCAAATCCACTTTTTTTTATACATTCCTCTGTTAGGTCAAGATTTTCAAGGAGAAAGACTGTGTTTTATTACTACTATCAGTCCTTAGGATCCCAAAATGCCCATTATAGAGACTCAATCCTTGTTGAATGAGTGAGTGAGTGAATGAAATGAATGAAAGAAATACCCTATCGAAAGACTGAAAAATAAACAGGCTGATCTTACATTTTCAAGATGCATGGTAACTACAAAATCCCATTTTTATGTTTCTTCACCAATGAAGGGAAAATGACTGGTAAATTAATTCCAATGAGAATAATTCAGATAAAATAATTCTTATTTTTCCTGTACTGCATAAAGAATATTATTTGAAAGATTATTGATTTTGAGTAACAAATAAGAAAACTATTTTTACTTCAGAAATAGTGATTTGATCTCTCAAGTAACATTTCTGTGAAATAAACAAGACAACTTTAAATGGCAAACAACAACACTTATTTTGATAACTTTACATTGAGACTACTGTGCAGGGGAAGAATATTAGTTTTAGTGAGCATTTATTTTAAATTTTTGAAATTAGTAGTAACTCAACATTAAAAAAAGTCAAATGATATCAAGTTGCAATTTCCTCAAATTGGCCATACTCGTATTTTTTTTAAAAAGCAACATCTTTTTCAAAATTTTAGTACTAGTTCTATAAATTCCCGATGATACACATGAGTACAAAAATTATAGTTGATCCTTGAGAGAAGCATAGCTATACTCGATATTTTATAATTTTGTAAGTCGTACTCATTATGCAGGCAAATCTACTTAAGTATGTTTAACTTCCTTAATATGCTTAAGGGGCCTCTTTAAGAATTAAGCTTGGGCTTCCCTGGTGGTGCAGTGGTTGAGAGTCCGCCTGCCGATTCAGGGGACACGGGTTCGTGCCCCGATCCGGGAAGATCCCTACATGCCGCGGAGCGGCTGGGCCCATGAGCCATGGCCGCTGAGCCTGCGCGTCCGGAGCCTGTGCTCCGCAACGGGAGAGGCCACAGCAGTGAGAGGCCCGTGTACCGCAAAAAAAAAAAAAAAAAAAAAAAGAATTAAGCTTCCTCATCTTTTAAACCAGTTTTAAATGACTGCACAGTAGCAGGGAGATGTGGTACTGAAACCAAAGATTTTAATAAAATATATGATTCAACAGTAGCTGGATACTTTGTGTTTTCAAAGTTATTAAAATTGCTTTATTTTTTTAGTTGCAAATCCTGTTTTGACTACTGGCAGGATTGCAGCCGGTAAGGTTTATCCAAGAATTAATTATTGCTCTTAAAAAACAAAACTTTTCAGTTTCAATAAATAAATTCCATTGTCAAAAAGATGTATTTTTTAAATAAATTTATATTTTATAGAGTGAAAAAGATTATAATTTATGGTCATGATGTTCAATGATTTTTCATAAATTTTTTTTGTCCTTAAGAAGAAAATATTGTCTATCTCTTCTTCCTGAAGTTTCTAGAGAAAGCAATCGGTCAATGAAATACATCGAAATACTTTAAAACTTTAAAAAACAAGAAAGGAAAATCATTTCCGTGTAATGATCATTTGAACATGGATAGCCGAGATCAAACCACAAATAAGCTACCTAAGTCCCTGAGGGGTACATCACATCCCCTGTTCCCTGGAGTGTGCATTTTCACACGTGTGCACATGAACATTCTAGCAACAGCCTCTTAAGTAAGGGTGAGCCACTTTCAAAACTTGTCAGGAATCAGTCACACACCCTCCTCGGGTCAAACACGGCAGCAATTTTAAAGTGAACGTCAGCACCGCACACAACTGTAGCTGGGGGGAACGATGGTGACCCTAAGCCCTCGGCTCTCACAGCTTCCCTTAATTTAAGGCTCTGGCTGGAGCAGAGGTGAGAGCTGAAACAAGTAACGCCAAGGTGGTGAACAGTTCCATCCAAACACACGGATCGTTTCTGTGGTGTAAGAAAAGGGAAGAATTAATCAAGTTAAGGAGCCAATTTTGAGTCTTTTAATGTCTTTTCATAATCAGTTAATAAATACCTTAACAATAAAATTGAATTTAAGCTTTCAATAGGCCAGGTTGGCTAGAACCTAAACAAAGGAATTAGCAGCTCCAGGCTTTTGTGCCCTAACCGTTCACTGTTTGGTGCCGGGAGAAACAAAGCACTTCAAGCGCAGATTTTTGTGTGTGCCTCCCCATAATAAACGCTTGTAATATCCCCAATTTCTGGCGTGTAAGACGCAGATCTTATTTATCGCAGTATGAGACACACCTGGCACGCGGATCAGGAAACAACTGTTTTACTTCATTTCTGTCATCACCTTCCAACAGATTTCTTTCACATTCCAATTTGGATGGGAGGACTTGACTTTCTCTCCATAAGTTCCCCATTAACAGTTTCACAGCAGAAGGCGCCATTGGTCCGTTTCCTCTCGCAGCGATTAATTACCCAGAGCGGCGTGTTTTGACTCCGCAGCCGCGGGCGCGACAGGTCCCTGGCATTGACTCCCGTCTGCCAGCAACATCTTTATCGTCATGCCCCGCGTCCCGGGGCGGAGCAGTGAATTGTCAGAATTCCTCGGAGCGGGAATGACGAACGCGGTGTCAAGTCAGCAGCACAAATTACCAACTTCAACTCCCTTCAGTCACCTTTATTGATGTGTGTTTGATGGGAGGGAGGCCTTTTTGAAGGTCGTGTCACTGTAGGGCGTTCGGCACATGAAAGGCACCATGACCCACGGCAGGCGGATCGGACTGGGAGTCTTGAGCTCGGGGAGCCCCCGTGAACAGCTATGCACTAATAAACCTTGAAAAGCTTGAATTGCACTATAACCCACAAAAATTTTCAAATTAAAAAGGCATATTTAGAGGCCCCCCGTGGATAGTGATTTTATTTAGTTTCATTCCCTCTTGTGGCCAATTAGACAGACACCCCTGCACACAGGCGCACGCTCTGGGGGGAAAAACGAGGAAAAAAGTTTAACTTTGGTTTTGAAAAAAAAAAAAGAAGTGGCAGTATATCATTCCTCCATAGACAGAAATCATTTTCCAGGCTGTTGTTATGGAAAGAACAGGGCTGTTAGAAATCAGTGAAAGGGTTTGCAAGACAGAGTTTGATTTGGATTTGTTTTTTAAAGCGATACAGTACTCCAGCTTCTTCCTAAGTCAGCCCTAGTGAACTGCCAAGTTGAAGAACAAAAGTAAATGTTCCATCACCAGGCAGAGCATCTTCCTTTAGTTCTCGTCAATTATCTTCTAGTCAAAATGACTTTTTCCCCTTCCAAGAAGACTTCCAATGCATGGCTAATGGTAGGTTGGTTTGTATTTGTTTTTTAACTAAAATGGCTTGTACAACTTGAATGCATTTCCGTCATCTCTGCCTGCAGCTCTTTTACCCAAACGGAGCTCAGCTCAACACAAGTGATATACCTGCTACAAAAATTGTTCATCGCATCTCTCATGGCTCACCGCTGCTCTTTCCATCAGGATCGCAAAATTCACCTCCTTCTCATCTGGAGGCAGGCTCCATATGTACCATATGAAAAAGGAGTTAATAAAATGCACGTTGGAAATATAAAGCAAGATCAGGGGCCACCGTTTGGCTGAAGGCCTTTCTTTAAGTGTGGAAAACAAAAGAACAAGATTGCTTTAGCAGTGCTTTAACAGTTGCAGCTGTGGGGAGAGGCAGCTTCGGGCAGGGAGTGGCAACTGAAGTCTTTGCTACCTGTTTCATGCGTCCATCAGAACCACTGTTCTCTCCCCAACACAAATATCTGCACAGTCGGTGCCCCAAGCTTTAGAAAGTTTCAACAGGGAAAAAGAAGAGAACAATCCCCATCTTGCTCCCCAAAGGAGCCCTGGGGATTGGAGGGATGAAGAGTGGGAGGTGTAGGGTCAGCTGAGGGTGGGAGGGCCTTCCTGAGACTTCAGGCTCTAACCTCCCCTCCCCCCCTGTATCCTCCTCAGCCAGCAGTGATGAATGACGTTACCGTGTGCACCGAGAAAGCCACCCGGATTGGATGCAGGTCAGCGGGTAGGTTTTTAAAAATAAGTACTTAAGAGTCTGTGGTCAGGTTCATCCAATGCCAACCAAACCGGAGGAAAAGAAAACAACATGGTCAGTCAAGCAGTTGCTTGTTCCGCAAGATCTCAAATACGCCACTTGACAGATTTGTTTTCTTAATGAACTGACTGGTTACTTTGGCATCGCTTAAGAGCCGCCAAGCAAACAGTGAAACTCAATCAGAACTTCATCCTTTTTAAATGAAGATGAAAGAGAAAACACTTAATAATTATGTCACGGAACAATGATAATGAACCCACAAAACCCTTTAAAATATGTGAACATAAATCAGTTTACCAGAGTAGCTGTGACCCAGCCAAAGAGAAGACTTTATTGTCTTGACAAAGAATGGGAAGATAGGTCATCCCAATGGGACAAGCCAGGCTCCCAGAGAGGGACAGGTACTGTGGCTGGCGCAGGGAGTAGCCGGGACCCCAAAAGCGTGGATGGACAGCACAGAGACATCATCCCCACCCACAACCCGTTAATTCTGTTCTTGGTGGAGTAACTTCTCTGCTTTAGCCACGGTTTCCGCATTTGTGAAAAAAAAGGGAGACAGAATCTCACCTTCCCAGGATCAATCGCACAAGTACACAAAGACCTTGGCATAGCTTCTGGCACATAGTAAGGGCTCAACCAAGGTTAGAACATGTGTTTCTCTTTCCTTTTGCTGCCTCTAGCCATCCCTGGAAACACCTTAGCTTAAGTGAACCACCACTCAGCATGGTACATTCGAGACCAGATCGTTGTTGTCTGAGGAAAATCTTAACCTTATAACAGGATTTACCTACACTAGAAGCAGTGAAAGGATCTAAGCCAATGGGCCCAGAAATTCCACAGTGTGAGACTTAAGAGGACAGTGGAAAGAGCCTTCCACACCATCTTCTGTCTCCCTTCCATATCGACCATCACAGTTCAAAGATTCATCTGAAACACCCATTGCTCAAGAAGTGTGTTCTCAGAGAGCAGCAGCAACATCACCCAGGAGCTTGTTACAAATACAGACACCCCCCCATACCCTCCTACGGAGCCAGGTTTTACAGAGATTCCCAGGTCATCACTATGCACATTCAAGCTGGGTAATTTTTTTTTTAATTCTAATCTGGGGATCAAACCCTAGGTTAATTATTATCAGAACCTCTGGGGTTGAAAACCAGGCATCAGTACTTTTTTTTTTTTTTTTTTTTTGTGGTACGCAGGCCTCTCACTGTTGTGTCCCCTCCCATTGCGGAGCACAGGCTCCGGACGTGCAGGCTCAGCGGCCATGGCTCACGGGCCCAGCCGCTCTGTGGCACGTGGGATCTTCCCGGACCGGGGCACGAACCCATGTTCCCTGCATCGGCAGGCGGACTCTCAACCACTGCGCCACCAGGGAAGCCCAGGCATCAGTACTTTTGAAACTTCTCCAGATGGTTCCAATGTGCAGCCAGGTTTCAGCACCACTGCTCCAGTCCCATGAGCAAAAATCAGCCTCGAAAAAATAAGAAAATACAGAAACAAGAAATACAGGCAGAAAGGACTACCCTTCAAGTAGATCCATCGAAAAAAGAAGTTTTCACATTTATGCTGAAATATATCTACATTTCTAAGATCCTAGTGATAGAAGGAGAACTGGCAAACATCTTCGTTTTTAAACCTTGGTCCTTACACACCTCTCGGGTAACGAGGTACCCGGGTGGGCAGAACATTTATTGACATAAGTCCCTGTGTTTATGGATACTGCCCACTTTCCACTGATTTTAGAACTCTGTAGGGGAGGTGCTGTGACTTTGAAAAGGCTATTTTTTATAATCAAATTGTTTTACTTAAAGGTTTATATAACATGCTATACTATTAAACAGTAAATAAAAGCTACTGATAAATCCCGGGTCCCCCACAGGTAGTTTGGCACACGCTTAATTACCTGGTTTATGGGCAAACTGCCACCTCAGCTTTTGTTTTCCGCTTGTTAGATGCATGTGTGTGCACACACTTTTTACTTGGCAACCTCTCAGCAGATTCAGTCTTTAAGTGACGTTGCCAAAATATGTCAGGGGGAGTGCAGGGAAGGTAGTTGTCGAAAGCAAAAGGGCTGAACTTTGGGGCTGGAGTTTTGCTTTTTTTGTTTTTGTTTGCAGCAAAGACTTACTTTGATGAATTCTTTAAAACAGTGCACACGAGAACTGGAGAAGTTTACTGATGACAGCTGACTGCATCAAAATAAATCTACTTATTACACTTAAGTTTTCTGTGAAAGCCGAAATGCCTCTCCCACAGCACTCCTACCTGTGTTTGCTACATCCTACTTTTGTGCTAGCAAGAACTGCTCGGCGGCTCCCCAACCCCTACCAGCAATTCAACCTTCCAAAGAGGAAAATCCTTCTCTGTGCCTTCAAACTTAAACTAAATAACATTCTTCAATGGCATTAGATGATTTTCGTTTGTACTTTTACTGTTTTACAAACGTTTGCACTCAGTGAGTCTCCCAAGTGTTTACAATCATCTCTAATCCCAGAACTCCATGAAATCAGTGTTTGTCTTCTGGACCTCAGAGCGTCCTGTGGGTTCTGACCGACGGGCTCTCCCTGGCGGCTGCACCCCGCTCCTCCTCTGCTGTTCTCATGGGAAAACTCTTAGGATTCACTGAAGGACTCAGAAACAAGAAGTGTGAGACAAAAGGAGGGAAAACAGTGGGCTGTCCAGCCTCTTTGGGAATCAGTTCTTGTGACGAAATGTCAAGAATTAGCTTTTTAATCAAGTTCCAGGTCCTAGCACCTTTACTGCCCAGGCACCAGAGGGTGCACAGGACGAGCATTTATGGACACCCCCTTCCCCAGGCCATGGGCTCAGGCTGTTTCAACAAGGCACGCGAAGTATTTACAAACCATTGCAAACTCCTGCATCCGGTATTGATTAGACAGTGTCTGGAGCTGGCAAACGTTATTAATATATAGAATGCTGTAGAGATTGATTGCTCTACTTTCGTTTTCTTCTTCCTGCCAGCCCCCTATAGGAGAAAGCCCTGCAGCTGTTCTGAATCCCGTGGTCAGAGGCATATTATAGCTTGTTTTGATGTTTCACCAGCAAGTCCTGTTCCTCGTACAGGCATAAGCCAACGAGAACATCCCAAGTTCCAACCAGAGGCCGAGACACAATCACCCTGTCAGGTATTGTTAGTAAGTCAGGATCATAAAAGATAATAAACTCTCTCCCATCTTTTATGACGGCACACCGAGATCAAACACTTTCCATACCAGAGCACAAAGCCCCCAGGACCCGTCCTCCCTGACAGATGTTCATCTGCTATCTCGGTATCGACGTGTTGCTTAATTTATTGATCCACAGAGGGAAGGAAATACAAAGACTCTAGAAATCTGGTATTGTACGAGCTGCTTTCCAGGGCTGTGGGCCCTAGAAATAAAGTGGAGACTTGATGTCATGTTTTAGGAGCGGTGTGAATATTGCCCTTTTATTGTTTTTTTTTTTTTCAGTGTTTAAATCAAAAAAAAAATCACTTAAAGAAAAAGGAGTTGAACAAAAAAATCCTTTTATTGTTTTTATTCGTCTTTCATCCAATGAACAATGCACTGGCCATCATGCTTTGCTATTCTTTGTTAACTTGCTGACACTCACCTGGTTCCCTCAATCCCAGGTACAAAAAGCCTGGCTCACCCTGGACTACAGAGTGTGATGAAGCATGGGGTACAACAGGGGGTCACAGTGCAATGCTACGAAATCCAGTGTTTCTTACTCTGTTCCATTCTGCACTTGACCTCCGGACTGCTCACATTAAAGCAGCACTCTGACTGCATGTCTCCAGGTGGACAGACTCTTGGCAGCCAAAGGGAGGACACACACCAAAGGGTGTCCAAGGGCTTCCTTCTTGGGGTCCCCATAGCCTCACCAGTCCTATCTTCAAAGATTCACTTTCACATGTTTATGCCCCAGCCCAACTGGATTAATTACTCATTCCTCTTTCTTAACCTCTGACTTTGCTCCTAATAAAGTCCTTGCCCATCTCTACAAATAAAAATCCTTGAAGGATCAGAAGGATCAGGCAAACTCAATCTCCCCTTCCTCTGATTGCTTGTAAGCCCTTCTTTGTCTTACTCCAGAGGCTACTAGTGTGTACGGTTCTCTCTCTGGACTTAAGAAATCTGAGTAAAGAACCAGATATTATGCATCTTTTGACCTCACTCATCCCTTCTCTTTATATAGTAAGTGACTGATAACTCTGTTCAGTTAAAGAATAAATTAAATACCCTGCTCATCTTGGAACTCCTGTCCCAAAGCCTTCCATGATTTTGCCAGACTAAGAAGAAAAGTCAGACTCCTTGGACTACCCTCAAATTTGGCCCCTAAAGTAAACTTTAGAATTTACTCTAAACTACCTAGATAAAAACCTTCTGGCAAACCGTCCACTCACTGTCTCCCATCACATTCTACCACCAGCCTGGATGGCCCCCACCTCCCCTTCCCACACAAACCCACACACCTTCTTTCAGTTATAGGCTCCAGCACACCCTAACCCTGTCTTTCCCAAGCAGCTTTCACAAGCAGTCCCAGCCCTCAGGGATCTCTGGAGTCATACAGCAGCCCATACCTGTTCCACATATTTGTCAGCTAGAACCTGCAAAGCTTCATCATCATCATCAGCCAGAATTTGAAGCTTGCATTTCTCAAATTCTGAAGGTGTGAATTATATTCTCTTCATCTTTAAACTCCCCACAGCTCCTAGCATCATGCCTTGTTCATAATCATCAAGCGTTTTGTCACTTTGTAAGAACCCAGAGAAAAGTGGTTGAGTTATAGATTACATTGAGCCGAAGGTTTTTCCATGTGATGACTCCAAACCAAATGATTTGCCAGTAGTGAATAACCAAAAGTTCTCTTTCTTCATCCATAAAGAGAAGTGATCTTCAAAACTTAACCAGGATTTGTTGGAAGACATGACAACCCATCACACAAACACACCCACACACACATAATGAAAAGTTCTCAATCCAATATTTACTCCTACTTTGTGTGATGCAATCTAGTATTTTCAATTTCATTTCATTTCATTAAAAAAAATACTGATCATGGCTCACTAATGATTTTCTGATCTACAAATGGGATACAACTAATGTGCCAGTGTTGAAAAACATTGATCTAGAGACTCCTAGATGTTTCTAGCTACTAGAGAGTCTTCAAAACCTTTTAAGTACAGAGAAATATGGATTCTTTTTTCCTGCCCTAAATGAATAATCAAACTCCAAGACCATACAATAAAACAGCAGCAAGGCGTCAGTAGCTTCCATGGTAATTCCAATACGGAATTCCCAAGCTAAAGTGAAATAGCCATGGATGGTCCTGTTGACTTTCTAGCCAGAAAGTGTATCGCTTGCCGTTGTCTTTAGCTGATGGATTAGGGGGTGAAAGCATCATGCTGGTGTTGCTGAGGTCACGGGTCAATCAATTTCTCTATTTAATTTGTATCACACCAAGCTCTTACCGCTATCAGTTTCTTACAAATGGGCATCACTGGCCACTTGCAAAGAACTGTTTAACTTACCAACGAGAGTGCTTTTATTATTGCTTTTTCTTAGGAGTGGTTCTCAACGAGATCTGATTTTGCCCCCAGGGAACATTTCATAGTGTCTGGAGACGTTTTTATAGTTGTCACAACTGTGAGGGAGGAGTAGAGTACTACTGGCATCTAGTGGGTAGAGGCGAAGGATTTCACGAAGCATCCTACGATGCACAGGACAGCTCCCAAGGAATCACCTGGCCCAAAATGTCAATCATGCCACTGTTGAGAAGCCCTGTTCTTAGCATCTTTACGCATCTGTTTCTTTATTATGGCGATACCATATTGAAGTCCACCTATGCACATGAACAAGGAGGAAAAGCCCTGATCATCACTCAGAGACCTCATTCTGTATCATTATGTATCATCTCTGCCTGTGGGACTTCAAATTAGACTCTCTCAGCAAAGTTGAGACCTGTCCTTGAAAGGTTCCCATAATCTCCAGCCAACTGTGTTTACAGAGGACCAAAAACCCCACAGCTTAACTACTTGCAACATCCAAACTGTGGGACTTCCAGACCACAGCTTAACAGTGGGGCACAGCTGCAGCCACCAGAAACTAATCAGGGAAGTGCAGATGCTCTTCCAACATCTGTAAGAAATGTAATATCTGGATCCCTAATTCAAAACACATTATTAACCTGAAAACATGTCCCCTTTAAAATGGTCCTTGCTGCCAAGTCCTTTGTTGTGCAAAGGTGTGTTCGCAGCTGCTAAGGTGTTCTCTACAATCATCCAAAGGAAGCCAATAATTATTTCCTATGTATCTGTATATTGGACATCTCAGCAGGTACCCAAGCTGTGACCTCTTCAGCCTCAGGAGTGTCTGTAGGGCTGGAACCTCACGTTCTCAGTGCTTTCTACCTGACAGACCAGAACACTTCCTCAACAAAAATTCCAGGATTTATGTCATATCTTCCCAAACAGTTCTCTGACCACCAGTCTCTCCTGCCTCTATTCTAATCTGTATTCAACTACCAGATGGATTTTTCTACACTATTTTGTCTTATGATTTTTTTAACCCCCAAACCTCCCGTGACCTCCTTTTCACAAGACTCCAACATCTTGGTATTTGATGTCTTCCCCTACCTGGCCTCTACCATCTTCTCCAAACTTACCTTGTGTGGTACATCCTCTCACTTAACCCATTCCTCTGCTCTGACTGGGTTTGCCCAAGCTTGTTTCTGCGCTTGGTCTCCATCCATTCTGTTTTCTGCAGCTGGAAAACCTCTGGTGTCCATCAGAGTCCCAGCAGGAGGCAGGACAGTGGCACTCAAAAGCCGTAGCAGGGCTTCCCTGGTGGCGCAGTGGTTGAGAGTCCGCCTGCCGATGCAGGGGACACAGGTTCGTGCCCCGGTCTGGGAAGATCCCACATGCTGCGGAGCGGCGGGGCTCGTGAGCCATGGCCGCTGAGCCTGCGCGTCCGGAGCCTGTGCTCCGCAACGGGAGAGGCCACAGCCGTGAGACGCCTGCGTACCAAAAAAAAGCCGTAGCAAATAAAGTGACTCTTTACAGAGGTGTGGTCAGCGTTTGGGAATCCCAGCAAGGGAGAGCTGTCACCTCCTCCACCTGCCCAGCAAGAGGAGAGAACAGGTCACATGGAAGAGGGGCTGCCTAAGAAGAGCTATGGCCAGGGACTTTCCTGGTGGCACAGTGGTTAAGAATCCGCCTGCCAGTGCAGAGGACATGGGTTCGAGCCCTTGTCCGGGAAGATCCCACGTGCTGCGGAGCAACTAAGCCCGTGTGCCACAACTACTGAGGCTGCGCTCTAGAGCCCGCGAGCCACAACTACTGAGCCCATGTGCCACAACTACTGAAGCCCACACGCTTAGAGCCCGTGCTCCGCAACGAGAAGCCACAGAAATGAGAAGCCCACGCACCACACCACAACGAAGAGTAGCCCCCGCTCACCGCAACTAGAGAAAGCCTGCGCGCAGCAACGAAGACCCAACGCAGCCAAAAATAAATAAATAAATTTATTTATTTATTTATTTATTGAAAAAAAGACCTATGGCCAAAAGTGGAGAGGATGAGGGAGAACTACACCAGCCTCTCCACCTGCCTGCTGTTGGCAAGCCTCCCATTGGTTGAACCAATAGGAAGCCAGAGGGCAAGGGAGCTGGTGATGCAGTCCATGGAAGTCAGCCTTCCAAGACTCAGGAGCAGGGCAGAAAATGGGTGTGTGTGTGCGTGCGTGCGTGTGTGTGTGTGTGTGTGTGTGTGTGAATAACCAACACATAAAACTTTCTCCGCTCCACCAAACTGCCACCTCCACATTTGTGCTCTCTCCTCCCTCTGAGCCCCTTGAAAGGGCACTGCTGTGGCTCTCATTGTATTTAATATCTTCATTCGTTCTTTCACTGATTCACTGTTACTTAATATATTGTGTTACGTATTTTCTCCCTAATTGCAACTGTGACCAAATCGGGGGTGGGGTGCTATATTCTGTGGCTTTGCTTTCCCCTCTGGCTAAACCAGTGCTGTGAATGTTGAGATGCTTGGCAAGTGTATATTGAATGAACCGGGGGAATCAGTAAGAATCAGGAAGTTCTTTGATGGATGTTGGAAAATAAGTACACATTGTCCAAAATTACATATGGAGGACAAAATATAGTTAAAATGTAGTTACATTTACATCCTAAATTCTACCAGAGATGATGCCAACCTCTCTGAGGCCCACCACCCCCATCTCCCTTCTGCCTTCAATGCTAATCCACTTCAAAGATAAAGCAAATAATTCTTAAAAATAGAGCAGAGATGTGGTCAGAGCTGATGAAGTCTTGTGCCTCTTTCTGTCCATTTCAAGTCCTACCCAGTGATATATAATATCTTCTAGCACAAGAGGGGAACTCAATGAGTATTGAGTTCTAATGATGTAGAAAATAGAAAAGTGTAAAAGACATATATTTAGAGTCCAAGGAATTAAATAATATAAACCCTGTGGCTATGAGAACAAGCAGTGAGCTCTTAAAATATTCCAGTTCATTTTGATAACTATAGGGTCTTTCAATTATCTTCAAAGCCTGCCTAATTTTCTTTCTCATCTTGAAAAGGATTCTTTATTTTTAGCACCAGTTCACTCCCTGAAACACTTAGAAAAATCAAAAGTGTTTGTTCTACTAATAGTGCAGTTTGGGGAAATTCAAGTAGATATATATGTGGCATCCTACAGTAAAGTGCTGCAAGAAAGATTTAGCAAATTCCATGTGATTCCACAGAGCAAAATCTATTACTCAAGAGATTTTAAATGAATAGGTTTGCATTTTGGCAGGTCGAACAGAGGAGAAGATATCACGTGAAAAGTTTCACTGGGAAAAGTGAGTATTTGCATAGTCAGGGAATCTGAAGATAGAGCTGAAAGAAACAGATATCAACACTATTATCAGCTAATTTCCTGTAATAATATATCTTGGGAAGATTGAGTGATGGAGAATGGCCATCCCCAGGCAGAGACCGTGAGGAAACAGAGTGCTTGCTGGTACCTGGGTTAGGAAGAGTAAAGGTTTGGGGGGTGGGTAGGGGAACAGCTGGGAGGCCCAGAGTGAGAAGGGTGACAGGCGTAAGTAAAAGAGCAGATTCTCTAACAGGGCAGCCTCTTGCGCTCATGAGCAAGTCTTCCCAGCTCAATCCTTTGATTGCCAAAGGATTCTAAATCTTTTTTTTTCAATCTAGCATCTCTTTAAAATTTTGCTTAAGCTTTTTATCCACAAGGTTATAAGAGGTAAAAATGTTAAGAAATTTTTTAACCTAAAATAGGTGTTTAGGTGCGATCCAGAAAGCAGAGAGCTTACTCTCTGGAAAAAAACAAAGAGATCAGCGAAGCAAGGCGATTCATTTTTACTTGGATAGCAATGATTCTCGCCAGAGCCCAAGCTTCCAACAAATCACATGATGTGGAGAAGAAAGCCCACGATGCCTTCCACCATTCCCATGCAGCCGCCTTCAACTCAACTCAATCCCACGTGGTACAAATGCAAATAAATGTTATACTGAGAAAGAAGTTTTCACCACTCTGGTCAGCTAAGCTTTACCAAAATGATTTTTTGAAGCAAAAAGGTGTTTTATTCACTTAGGAATTTTTTGGATGCTTTTGGATCTCACTAAAATTTTTTAAAACTTTATTTGTAAGCTTCCAAACCTGGAATTAATTACATACAGTGATCCTGAATAAGGAATAAATCTCAGGCCTCTTTAAATCTATCTGTTTGGGAAATAAATGAAGGGCACATTTATAAATACGAAGTGTATCCAAAATGTGATTCCCAGTTTCTCTACAGAAGTTCTTTTTAGATCTGTAGGCTTTTCTTCTGACCTGCAAGGCCAGGAAAGTCATACTGGTGGGTTTGCTCAGCACTGCCCCCTTCAAAGAAAAGTCACAGAAGACAAATGTTCCCTGACAACAGCCTGAATCCACCCCTCAGAACAGTGTGAAAGTAAAATAAATAAATAAATAAAATAAACGTTTATTAAGCTCTCTTGATGTCACAGTAGAACTCACCCACATCTTCTCACCTAACCTCATGATAGACCTGTGAGGTGGATTTTACTCCCATTTTCACAGAATCACAAAGCGAGTCTTAAGAGAGATTAGGAACTGGTGCAGAGTCGGAACTTAAAAGCAGATTTTTAACTTTGTCCTCTCTAGACTCTCCCATAATGTGTTTTACATACTAGTGTCCTGCTCCTGAAGTCCAGATGATTCTAATCTCCTATTTAATTAAGAGAAAGATAAGGTTTAAACCTTATTTCCTTAACAATGCGGTTCCTTGAGCATCTCCCCAGAAAACTAGCCACACTTAAATGTGTGTGAGAACCAATGGTCATCGCCCCTCTCCAGCATCCTCCTTCAAAGCTGAACAGCCTCTTAACAGGAAAAAAAAAGATTTCTAAAGGGCATATTTCTTGGTGTTCTAAGTCCCCAAAGTTTCCTCTGGTGACAGAGAAGTATATAGGAGCACAAGGAATTCTGTCACATTTCATGGGTAACTTGAGTCCCCAAATTTCTTCCTGGAATTTTAGAAAGCCAGCCCCCAAGTTTTGAAAGCATAAAAATAGAAAGGAGAAGCTGAGTTGGGGAAAAGGATGGAAAAGAAAGGCCAGGGGCTATGTTTGTATCTATTCTTCAACCCACTCACTATAGAAAATTACAATTCTCTCCCTCACCACCACTCACCCCGAGACACACACACTGCAAGATATGCTCCATCGTCACTGCTCCCAGCCCAGAGCACAGCAAATCAGGCAGAACCATATAATTTATTGCACCAAACTGGAATTACCCCCATCCACTTAAAAACTCTGGCTTCATTTCAGGGTAACAGCAGCCCGGCTCTGGCAGGGCTCAGTCAACGTGGGTGATCTATGACATGTGGCAGAAATATAGAACTCATCAGATTTAATAAACCAAAGTTCCACACACGACTGGAAGGCCTCTCTCAACAAAGGCCTGGAGGAGTGACTGCAGGCTGTCCCCAGGCTTTCTGGGGAAGCCACCTCCTCTGAGTCCAAAGCTCTCTCTTCACTCAGAAGTCATGAAAGACCAACAGGCTGTCCCAGCACACACGAGAGGTGGTGGAGTCAGGAACAAACGCGGGGGAAACACATGCAACGTTTTGCAGCAAGAGAAGTGGAGGTAGCAGCAGTGAGTGTGGCCACCATGGGCGATGGGTTATTTCTCATCTCTCTGCTCTCTGGGGGAGGGGCGTGGGTGTCCCTTAGCATTCGGGCGCAGGCGAGAGGTGCCCTCTGCTGTCAGCCAGCTACAGTACACCAGGACGATGTCAAAACTGGTTCCCTACCCACCCTCCCCGCCCACCCCCCCCCCCGGCCGTGAGTCTCGAGAAACAATGGGGTGACTGGAAATCCTGTTTCTACTGCAGTGACACTGGTCTGTGGTATGCATAAGCCACTGCCCAGATCCTGCCAGGATAGCTGTGGCTTCCCAGAAGGCCCACACGATTGCACTGCACATTTTAGAGAGCACAGCTCCAGAGGCCACTACCAAGGGCCCCAGGGCAGGGGGAAGCTCTTGGATTGCATCTCCCTGCTGATCCAATCAGCAAAATGGAAAGATAGGCAGAGAGAGCCAGACAGACGCTTCGCAGGTGAAGAAAGAGAAGAAACACATTTTGGGGTACATTCGGTCCCTAAATATTGGTCATTGGGACCTTTAGGTAATGGCTGTGTAGGACCCCACCTTCCACTTCTTGGGCCACTTGTGCCTCTGGGAGCAGTAATCATACCTCCAATGAGACACCTGCCACGACACCAAGCATCAGACCGCAGCTCTGGAAGGTACTGTCATCCTCACTTCACAGATTAGGAAAGCAAGTTCACAAAGTAATTTGAAGAGGACACATAAGTGTCTCCTAGGTGCTAGAGTCAGGATTCCAACCAAGGTCAGTGCAGCTGCAAACCGCCCCCCTCTTTCCTCCACACCACACCACCTCCTACGTTGTTGAACAATCGACTAAACTCCCCACTGTGGAAGGTCAGCCAATGAAAGCTTAACCCCAGTCCTGCAAAAAAGAAGTCAACTTCAGTGAAATCAGACCCCACGGGCAGGAGGTGTGCTTCTGGCATGTGCTGTGCTGGCGCTCTTTCTTTTTTTTTTTTTTTTTAACATCTTTATTGCCGTATAATTGCTTTACACTGTTGTGTTAGTTTCTGCTGTATAACAAAGTGAATCAGCTATACATATACATATGTCCCCATATCTCTTCCCTCTTGCGTCTCCCTCCCTCCCACCCTCCCTATCCCACCCCTCTAGGTGGTCACAAAGCACCCAGCTGATCTCCTTGTGCTATGCGGCTGCTTCCCACTAGCTATCTACTTTACATTGGTAGTATATATATGTCCATGCCTCTCTCTCACTTAATCTCAGCTTCCCCTTCCCACTCCCCGTGTCCTCAAGTCCATTCTCTACATCTGCGTCTTTGTTCCTGTCCTGCCCCTATGTTCATAAGAACATTTTTTTTTCTTTTTTAGATTCCACATATATGTGTTAGCATACAGTATTTGTTTTTCTCTTTCTGACTTACTTCACTCTATATGACAGACTCTGTCTAGGTCCATCCACCTCACTGCAAATTACTCAATTTCGTTTCTTTTTATGGCTGAGTAATATTCCACTGTATATATGTCTCACACCTTCTTTACCCATTCATGTGTCGATGGACACTTAGGTTGCTTCCATGTCCTGGCTATTATAAATAGTGCTGCAATAAATATTGTGGTACATGCCTCTTTTTGAATTATGGTTTTCTCAGGGTATATGCCCAGAGGTGGGATTGCTGGGTCATATGTTAGTTCTATTTTTAGTTTTTTTAAGGAACCTCCATACTGTTCTCCACAGTGGCTGTATCAATTTACATTCCCACCAACAGTGCAAGAGGGTGCCATTTTCTCCACACCCTCTCCAGCATTTATTTTTTGTAGATTTTTTGATGATGGCCATTCTGACTGGTGTTAGGTGATACCTCATTGTAGTTTTGAGTTGCATTTCTCTAATGATTAGGGATGTTGAGCATTCTTTCATGTGTTTGTTGGCAATCTGTATATCTACTTTGGAGAAATGTCTATTTAGGTCTTCTGCCCATTTTTGGATTGGGTTGTTTGTTTTTTTGATATTGAGCTGCATGAGCTGCTTGTATATTTTGGAAATTAATCCTTTGTCAGTTGCTTCGTTTGTAAATATTTTCTCCCATTCTGAGGGCTGTCTTTTCATCCTCTTTATGGTTTCCTTTGCTGTGCAAAAGCTTTTAAGTTCCATTAGGTCCCATTTGTTTATTTTTGTTTTTATTTCCACTTCTCTAGGAGGTGGGTCAAAAAGTATCTTGCTGTGATTTATGTCATAGAGTGTTCTGCCTGTGTTTTCCTCTAAGAGTTTTATAGTGTCTGGCCTTACATTTAGGTCTTTAATCCATTTTGGGTTTGTTTTTGTGTATGGTGTGACGGAGTGTTCTAATTTCATTCTTTTACATGTAGCTGTCCAGTTTTCCCAGCACCACTTATTGAAGAGGCTGTCCTTTCTCCATTGTATATTCTTTCTTTTTTTATATTTGATTTAATTTTTAGAAAAGGCTATTCTTTTTTTTTCAATATCTTTATTGGAGTATAATTGCTTTACAATGCTGTATTAGTTTCTGCTTTATAACAAAGTGAATCAGCTATACATATACACATATCCCCATATCTCCTCCCTCTTGCATCTCCCTCCCACCTTCCCTATCTCACCCCTATAGGTGGTCACAGCGCACCCAGCTGATCTCCCTCTGCTATGTGGCTGCTTCCCACTAGCAATCTATTTTACATTTGGTAGTGTATATTACTCCATGCCACTCTCTCACTTTGTCCAAGCTTACACTTCCCCCTACCCGTGTCCTCAAGTCCATTCTCTACGTCTCCGTCTTTATTCCTGTCCTGCCCCTAGGTTTGTCAGAACCTTTTTTTTTTTTTAGATTCCATATATATGTGTTAGCATACGGTATTTGTTTTTCTCTTTCTGACTTACTTCACTCTGTATGACAGACTCTAGGCCCATCCACCTCACCACAAATAACCCAATATCGTTTCTTTATATGCCTGAGTAATATTCCACCTTGTATATGTGCCACATCCTCTTTATCCATTCATCTGTTGATGGACACTTAGGTTGCTTCCATGTCCTGGCTATTGTAAATAGAGCTGCAGTGAACATTGTGGTACATGACTCTTTTTGAATTATGGTTTTCTCAGGGTATATGCCCAGTAGTGGGATTGCTGGGTCACATGGTAGTTCTATTTGTAGTTTTCTAAGGAACCTCCATACAGTTCTCCACAGTGGCTGTATCAATTTACATTCCCACCAACAGTGCAAGAGGGTGCCCTTTTCTCCACACCCTCTCCAGCATTTATTGGTTGTAGATTTTTTGATGATGGCCATTCTGACTGGTGTGAGGTGATACCTCGTTGTAGTTCTGATTTCCATTTCTCTAATGATTAGTGATGTTGACTATTCTTTCATGTGTTCGTTGGCTGTCTGTATATCTTCTTTGGAGAAATGTCTATTTAGGTCTTCTGCCCATTTTTGGATTGGGTTTTTTGTTTTTTTGATATTGAGCTGCATGAGCTGCTTGTAAATTTTGGAAATTAATCCTTTGTCAGTTGCTTCATTTGCAAATATTTTCTCCCATTCTGAGGGTTGTCTTTTCCTCTTCTTTATGGTTTCCTTGCTGTGCAAAAGCTTTTAGTTTCACTAGGTCCCATTTGTTTATTTTTGTTTTTATTTCCATTTCTCTAGGAGGTGGGTCAAAAAGGATCTTGCTGTGATTTATGTCCTAGAGTGTTCTGCCTATGTTTTCCTCTAAGAGTTTTATAGTGTCTGGCCTTAAATTTAGGTCTTTAATCCATTTTGAGTTTATTTTTGTGTATGGTATTAGGGAGTGTTCTAATTTCATTCTTTTACATGTAGCTCTTCAGCTTTCCCAGCACCACTTATTGAAGAGGCTGTCTTTTCTCCACTGTATATTCCTGCCTCCTTTATCAAAAATAAGGTGACCATATGTGCATGGGTTTATCTCTGGGCTTTCTATCCTGTTCCATTGATCTATATTTCTGTTTTTGTGCCAGTACCATACTGTCTTGATTACTGTAGCTTTGTAGTATAGTCTGAAGTCAGGGCCCCTGATTCCTCCAGCTCCATTTTTCTTTCTCAAGATTGCTTTGGCTATTTGGGGTCTGTTGTGTTTCCATAGAAATTGTGAAGTTTTTTGTTGTAGTTCTGTGAAAAATGCCATTGGTAGTTTGATAGGGATTGCAGTGAATCTGTAGATTGCTTTGGGTAGTAGAGTCATTGTCACAAAGTTGATTCTTCCATTCCAAGAACATGGTATATCTCTCCATGTGTTTATATTATATTTAATTTCTATCATCAGTGTCTTATAGTTTTCTGCATACAGGTCTTTTGTCTGCCTTAGGTAGGTTTATTCCTAGGTATTTTATTCTTTTTGTTGCAATGGTAAATGGGAGTGTTTCCTTAATTTCTCTTTCAGATTTTTCATCATTGGTGTATAGGAATGCAAGAGATTTCTGTGCATTAATTTTGTATCCTGCTACTTTACCAAATTCACTGATTAGCTCTAGTAGTTTTCTGGTAGCATCTTTAGGGTTCAGTATGTATAGGATCATGTCATCTGCAAAGAGTGACAGCTTTACTTTTCCAATTTGGATTCCTTCTCTTTTTCTTCTCTGACTGCTGTGGGTAAAACTTCCCAAACTAAGTTGAGTAATATTGGTGAGGGTGGGCATCCTTGTCTTGTTCCTGATCTTGGAAGAAATGGTTTTAATTTTTTCACCATTGAGAACGATGTTGGCTGTGGGTTTGTCATATATGGCCTTAATTATGTTGAGGTAAGTTCCCTCTATGCCTACTTTCTGGAGAGTTTTTATCATAAATGGATGTTGAATTTTGTCAAAAGCTTTTTCTGCATCCATTGAGATTATCATATGGTTTTTATCTTCCCATTTGTTAATATGGTGTATCACATTGAATGATTTTCATATGTTGAAGAATCCTTTCATTCCTGGGATAAACCCCACTTGATCATGGTGTATGATCCTTTTAATGTGTTGCTACATTCTGTTTGCTAGTGTTTTCTTGAGGATTTTTGCATCTATGTTCATCAGAGACATTGGCCTGTAGTTTTCTTTTTTTGTGACATCTTTGTCTGGTTTTGGTATCAGGGTGATGGTGGCCTCGTAGAATGAGTTTTGGAGTGTTCCTCCCTCTGCTATATTTTGGAAGAGTTTGAGAAGGATAGGTGTTAGCTCTTCTCTAAATGTTTGATAGAATTCTCCTGTGAAGCCATCTGGTCCTGGGATTTTGTTTGTTGGAAAATTTTAAATCACAGTTTCAATTTCAGTTTTGTGATTGGTCTGTTTATGTTTTCTATTTCTTCCTGGTTCAGTCTCAGAAGGTATGCTTTTCTAAGAATTTGTCCATTTCTTGCAGGTTGTCCATTTTATTGGCATATAGTTGCTTGTAGTAATCTCTCATGGTCCATTGTATTTCTGCAGTCCATGGGTACTTCTCCTGTTTCATTTCTAATTCTATTGATTTGAGTCTTCTCCCTTTTTTTCTTGATGAGTCTGGCTAACGGTTTTTCAATCTTTTTTATCTTCTCAAAGAACCAGCTTTTAGTTTTATTGATCTTTGCTATCATACCCTTCATTTGTTTTTCATTTATTTCTGATCTGATCTTTATGATTTCTTTCCTTCTGCTAACTTTGGGAGTTTTTTGCTCTTCTTTCTCTAATTGCTTTAGGTGTAAGGTTAGGCTGTTTATTTGAGATTCTTCTTGTTTCCTGAGGTAGGATTCTATTGCTATAAACTTCCCTCTTAGAACTGGTTTTGCTGCATCCAATAGGTTTTGGGTCATCGTGTTTTCATTGTCATTTGTTTCTAGGGTTTTTTTAATTTTCTCTTTGATTTCTTCAGTGATCTCTTGGTTATTTAGTAGCATATTGTTTAGCCTCCGTGTGTTTGCATTTTTTACAGCTTTTTTCTTGTATTTGATATCCAGTCTCATAGTGTTGTGGTCAGAAAAGATACTTGATATGATTTCAATTTTCATAAATTTACCAAGGCTTGATTTGTGACCCAGGATATGATCTTTCCTGGAGAATGTCCATGAGCACTTGAGAAGAAAGTGTATTCTGTTGTCTGTGGATGGACTGTCCTGTAATTATAAAATACGTCCATCTTGTTTAATGTGTCATTTAAAGCTTGTGTTTCCTTATTTATTTTCATTTTGGATGATTTGTCCATTGGTGAAAGGGGGGCATTAAAGTCCCCTACTATTATTGTGTTACTGTCGATTTCTCCTTTTATGACTGTTAGCATTTGCCTTATGTATTGAGGTGCTCCCATGTTGGCTGCATAAATATTTACAGTCGTTATATCTTCTTCTTGGATCAGTCCTTTGATCATTATGTAGTGTCCTTGTCTCTTGTAATAGTCTTTATTTTAAAGTCTATTTTTTCTGATATGAGAATTGCTACTCCAGCTTTCTTTTGATTTCCATTTGCATGGAATATCTTTTTCCATATCCTAACTTTCAGTCTGTATGTGTCCCTAGGTCTGAAGTGGGTCTCTTGTAGACAGCATATATATGGGTCTTGTTTTTGTATCCCTTCAGCCAGTCCATGTCTTTTGGTGGGAGCATTTAATCCACTTACATTTAAGGTAATTATCGATATGTATGTTCCTATTACCGTTTTCTTCATTGTTTTAGGTTTGTTATAGTAGGTCTTTTCCTTCTCTCGTGTTTACTACCTAGAGAAGTTCCTTTAACATTTGTTGTAAAGCTGGTTTGGTGATGCTGAATTCTCTTAGCTTTTGCTTGTCTGTAAAGGTTTTAATTTCTGCAACAAATCTGAATGAGATCCTTGCTGGGTAGAGTAATCTTGGCTGTAGGTTTTTCCCTTTCATCACTTTAAATATGTCCTGCCACTCCCTTCTGGCTTACAGAGTTTCTGCTGAAACATCAGCTGTTAACCTTATGGGGATTCCCTTGTATGTTATTTGTTGATTTTGCCTTGCTGTTTTTAATATTTTTTCTTTGTATTTCATTTTTGATAGTTTGATTAATATATGTCTTGGCATGTTTCTCCTTGGATTTATCCTGTATGAGAGTACGGGACTCTCTGCACTTCCTGGACTTGATTGACTATTTCCTTTCCCATGTTACGGAAGTTTTCAACTATAATCTCTTCAAATATTTTCTCAGTCCCTTTCTTTTTCTCTTCTTCTTCTGGGAGCCCTACAATTCGAATGCTGGTGCATTTAATGTTGTCCCAGAGGTCTCTGAGACTGTCCTCAATTCTTTTCATTCTTTTTTCTTTATTCTGCTCTGCAGTAGTTATTTCCACTATTTTATATTCCAGGTTACTTATCCATTCTTCTGCCTCATTTATTCAGCTATTGTTCATTTATTGTGTTGTTCATCATTGTTAGTTTGCTCTTTAGTTCTTCTAGGTCCTTGTTAAATGTTTCTTTTATTTTCTCCATTCTACTTCCATGGCTTTGTATCATCTTTACTATCATTACTCTGAATTCTTTTTCAGGTAGACTGCCTATTTCCTTTTTATTTGTTAGGTCTGGTGGGGTTTTACCTTGCTCCTTCATCTGCTGTGTATTTCTCTGTCTTCTCATTTTGCTTAACTTACTGTGTTTGGGGTCTCCTTTTTGCAGGCTACATGTTCATAGTTTCCGTTGTTTTTGGTGTCTGCCCACAGTGGGTAAGGTTGGTTCAGTGGATTGTGTAGGTTTTCTGGTAGAGGGGACTGATGCCTGTGTTCTGATGGATGAGGCTGGATCTTGTCTTTCAGGTAGGCAGGACTGCATCCAGTGGTGTGTTTTGGTGTTTCTATGAACTTAGTATGATTTTAGGCAGCCTCTCTGCTAATGGGTGGGGTTGTGTTCCTATCTCGTTAGTTGTTTGGCATGGGGTTTCCAGCACTGTAGCTTGCTGGTCGTTGAGTGGAGCTGGGTCTTAGCATTGAGATGGAGACCTCTGGGAGAACTCTTGCTGAATGATATTACATGGGGCCGGGCAGTCTCTGGTGGCCTAATGTCCTGAACTCGGCTCTTCCATCTCAGAGGCTCAGGCCTGACGCCCAGCTGGAGCACCAAGACCCTGTCAGCCACACGGCCACGTACATGGGGAGTTTTTGCCTTTTGGGAGGTCTGAGGTCTTCTGCCAGCATTCAGTAGGTGTTCTGTAGGAGTTGTTCCACATGTAGATGTATTTTTGATGTATCTGTGGGGAGGAAGGTGATCTCCATGTCTTACTCCTCCCCCATCTTCAGAGAAAACCCCTGGGAAGAGTCTTTCCCTCATATGGACTTTGGAACTTTGGCCTTTGGAACTCTGAGGAGCGGATGTCAACCCATTTCAACACAAAACATTAAGAGTTGCCCCATCTCTTTGTTTCCTTTGCCCCTTTGATGGTTCTGCCACAAGGCACAGACTCAGCTGTGGGAGACAACTGGTCCCAGGAGAATGAGACGCTGGAGCAAACTTGAACTTGACCCCAATCAGCGGTTCAATGCTCAGATGCTGAGTGTGGTTCCTGGGAAAGAAGGGAGCTTGGCAGTGCTGCTCTCACTGCTTTGTGTACTCACTGCCTCTGTAAAAGCTTAGCTCCCTGCTAGCAGACTAACCCCAATCTTGCTTCTTGCAAAAAGTATAGAAGTTCAGTTGAAGGTGCTGAAACATTACCAGAGAATCCCGGAGAGTGAGAAGCACAGGGACTTTTATCTCCTCTCTATGGAGCCTCATCCTCAGCACCCAGCCAGCTCATTTGCTTCCACCTTCTGCATGCATGTCTCTGATGCCAAACACTGAACTGAATCTCAGAGACAGGGTTTTGGGTGAAGTAGAAAAGAATAGCTTTATTGCTTTGCCAGGCAAAGGGGACCACAGTGGGTTAATGCCCTCAAAACTGTCTGTCCCCTTACTTTTTTATTTTGATGACTTGTGCCAGGTGGCTAAACATCCCAGGACAGTCCTGACTCAAGCGTACCTGGAGAAGGCAGTCAGTGGGCTTGACACTGAGTTGAAACTGGGGGCGAGGGGAGTGTTCAAAGGGCCTGGGACTCAGTCAGAAGCCCTGTGCTCTCATGCAGGCTGTGCCTCTCAGGAACATCAACTTTTCAAGTTTGTCAGTCAATTTCTCCGAGTCCCAGTTTTTTCTTTAATAAAATAGGCATGCCATTTTATAAAGTCAATGTGTATGTAGATATGTACATATGTATAGAGGTATATGTATTACATATGTATATATGAATAATATTATTTTATAAAGTTACAGGGATTAAATGAGAACATGTATTCCTACTCATATGTGTCTACCTTTACATACATACACCCACACACATCCCCACTCACTAACTCTGTGAAATGGAAAAGTGAGGTGTTAATATATAACCAGAGCAAACAATGCTTTCTTATTTTTCTCATCTAAATGAAACTGATGACATGTTCTATGAATAACCATAGAAGAGGGGCAAATATTAAGGTTCTTAAAGAATCCATAATATTTGTGGCTTGCCTTTCTCACTTGGGGGGTAAAGTTTGGGGAGAAGATGCATTGGGGAGGCAGCTTCTGTAAGAGCATATGCAATTCTGCTCCGGAGTCCCTGCCCACAGACCCCCCAGATGTCAGCTGAATTCTCTGAAGGCACAAGGATGGTCCTTGTAGTGTTGTACCCCTTCAGCCCTGGCTCCATCTAAGACTGAGAACAGGCTCCTTGCTGCACTGTCCGTGGTTCTGGTCCCTGGGTCACAGAAGCTAGGCCGTGTCCAGAGGCTTAGGAGGGCGAGGAGGGTGGCAGCCACCCTGCACCCCAGCTGCATACACCCTTGCTGCAGTCCTGACTCCTGTCCGGTCCCCTGTCTTCTGTGACTGTCAGGACCCAGAAGTGTTCTGTGCTGTGGACAGTTGACCTTTCCTCACAACTGACCAGCACTTCCTGTACTGACTGAGGAGACAGACATCTGCAGATTCAGTAATATTTAAGAAGGATCTGGAACACACGTGTGCTCTGAGCCTCCAGTTTTCTGATTTTGCAAAGAAAATTCTTTGCTTTACTAAGACAGACTTTTTAAAGAGACTATTAAAAAATAAAAATTAAAAAAATAAAACAGACTATTAATAGATGATACAAACCCCCCTTTTTTAATTCTTCCAGCTTCCCTGTAATATGCACTGCTTCCTCTGACACTTTGTACCAGTGGCAGTCTGAGGGTTACCATACTCTCCCTGCTCACAAGCCAAGTGCTCTTCACATTTTGCAAGCCTATCTGCTCCCAGGACTTTTAATATTACACGCAGTGTTTGCCGGAGAAGGGCATTCCCAGCAGTGAAGTCATCCAGAAGAATTTTAGCTTATCCCCTGCCATAGAAAGTCACTAGGACCTGAGTTGCTCAAATGAATTTTAGCATCAGAGAAACTAGATTAGAAAGTTGTTGTTCCAGGGAGATCAGCTCTGTGCTTTGTGACGACCTAGAGGGGTGGGATAGGGAGGGTGGGAGGGAGACACAAGAGGGAGGGGATATGGGGACATATGTATACATATAGCTGATTCACTTTGTTATACAGCAGAGACTAACACAACATTGTAAAGCAATTATACTCCAATAAAGATGTTAAAAAAAAAAAAAGAAGAGTAAACCTGAACCTGTCAAAGGGAATTAAATGATATGTTGCACCAGGAAGAAAAAAATAAAGGAAGTTGTTGCTCTACCAACAAGATTATATGAATGACTAGGTAAAGTTAGTTCTTTATCCACATATTCCAATAAAAAAGTACACTGTGGAAAGTATGGCATTTGTCCTACACAACAGATAAGATCTTTCTTTATTTTTTGGATGGGGCACTGTCTTTTTTTTTTTAATTTTTATTTTACATTGGAGTAGAGTTGATTTACAATGTTGTGTTAGTTTCAGGTGTACAGCAAAGTGATTCAGTTATACTTATACATATATCTATACTTTTTCAAATCCTTTTCCCATTCAGGTTATTACAGAATATTGAGTAGACTTCCTTGTGCTATACAGTACGTCCTGGTTGGTTATCTATTTTAAATATAGTAGTGTGTATATGTTAATCCCAAGCTCAGATATAATCTTTAAAAGATATGTTTTGATCTTATTTCAGCTACCAACTCCTAATTTGGGGTGTGTGTGCGTGTGTGTGTTTGTGTGTGTAAGGACTACTATGGTGAGTCATCTTTCAAGGAGGCACAGCTGAGTGGTTGAGAGTTCATTCTCTAGTACCAGTCAGACCCAGTTCTAATCCAGGCTTGGTCCCTAACCAGATGGTGACTTTGGGCAAGCTACCCCAAGCCTCTGAGACTACAAAATGGAGATAATACCAAATTCAGAGATTACTTATTGAAACATATGAGGAAATGTTAACTAGTAATATTGCCACCTAACCTACTTGTTTGGGAAATTGGTATTTTTATTGCTTGTTTTTGAAGTGCAAATGTCTTTTTTTGATGCTTCCTCTCATCACTTATTTGGAATTTTCAGGTTCTAGACAGCTTTTAGTGACCGCCTTATCCTGATGGGCTAGAATTTTTACCCAACTCCGAACTGCTGTCACCAGGTAGAGACGGAGCCAAATTCTGAGAACATTGCATTACAGCTGCCTCTGCCCGTGCGCTCTCCCCATCAGTCAAGTGTGCTGGGCTCTGCTGACTGCTGGTTCACAAAACAAATAAAAGTAGTGTTGTGGTTACCTGCCCCCTGCTGCATCGTTTCTTCTATCCTTTCAGATCTCACTTATTTAGGATATAATCAACTCCACACAGCCAACAAACAAACATCATACACACACACACACACACACACACACACACACACACACACACTGGTTATGCAGGAAGAAGTTAAACTAAAGCTGAAATATTCAGCAAGAGCTCATTCTCTACACACTTGGGATTTTCAGAAGGAAACACCTCTCTAACCTTAGCTGTCAACACATCAACAAAACTGTTCCAAAATTCTACGATAGTTTTCTCTGGCCCCCTGGAGAACGCTTAGGAGCAGACTTTTCTCCATGTCAGTTTTCTTCATCTTCTAGCCCCACGCTAGGGTCACCCTTCCCGGACCTCTACTGTGCTCCACTCTGGTGGTTCTGTCCCTTCAATCAGAATCTTTATTGCTCAACCCCTATCTCCCAACCCAAACACAAAGTCCAAAGTCTGCCTCCACCATTGCCAAGTCCCCAATCTTTGTCTCTTGGTCACAAATTGAGTTCATCTTTTTCTTTGTAATTCGATACAATAAACTTCCAATTGGAAGTGGACAAATAAAGCACAACTGTTGAATCAGAGTTCAACATCATTGACCTGATAATAAAGACAACAAAATTAATCAAGAAGGGAATACAGACACAGACCTACTAGAGAATGGACTTGAGGATATGGGGAGGGGGAAGGGTAAGCTGTGACAAAGTGAGAGAGTGGCATGGACATATATATACACTACCTTTTGTAAATAAGGTAAAACAGATAGCTAGTGGGAAGCAGCCACATAGCACAGGGAGATCAGCTCGGTGCTTTGTGACCACCGAGAGGGGTGGGATAGGGAGGGTGGGAGGGAGGGAGATGCAAGAGGGAAGAGATATGGGAACATATGTATATGTATATCTGATTCACTTTGTTATAAAGCAGAAACTAACACACCATTGTAAAGCAATTATACTCCAATAAAGATGTTAAAAAAAATAAAGAATAATAAATTTTTTTACTTATCACCTAAGGTACCTCAGATACCTCAGAGATACTCTCTATTTTAATTGCCACAATAATCACTAAATTAAGAAACTGGAGCCAGAGTGGTCATTGAGTTTCCCAGAGTCACACAGCAAGTAAGCCACAGGTCAAGACTCAAAGCTCGGACTGTCGGATTCCAGAGCCTGAGTTTTTGAACTATTCATCACCACACTTGGCTCCTCAGACTTACCAGGAACACTAGGGCTTCACATAGGGCAAGAGAAAGTCAAGTAACAACTCACGTAGTTATTAATACCCAATCTGTGATTTATGAAACAAGGAGTGTGAGACAGCATCAGCAGGGACCCCTTTACTTAATGTGATCAGGTCACCTGAGACACTCAATCCTACCATCTTCCTCTCCTCAGACACAACACAGCGCTCGCCACAGTGCCTGGTATTTACGGGCTTTGTTCTACACATCCGCCGCCTATCCAGACTGTGAGCTCCTCAAGGGCAAGAACTATTCTTGTTTATTTCTGCATCCCAGTGCTTCACTTAGCAGATGTCCCACTGCATGTTTATTGATGAATCCAAACTGAGTCCAGAATTTTTGATTATGACATCTCTTCCCTGATTTCCTCCTCTGAGACTCTTATCTGTCGCCATTGCTTTTCTAGATTTATATTCTTTTTTACCTATTTTGTATGGAGGGTTTTTGCTTGTTTCTATTGTTCTCATATGTTGGGCTAAGATAGAAAGCAATCCCAACATACACACACTACTATATATAAGATAGATAACCAAAAAGGACCTACTGTAAAGCACAGGGAAGTCTACTCAATATTCTGTGATAACCTATATGGGAAAAGAATCTGAAAAAGAATGAATATATGTATATGTATAACTGCATCACTTTCCTGTACACCTGAAACTAACACAACATTGTAAATTAACTCTACTCCAATAAAATTAAAAAAAAAAAAAAGAAAGCAATCCCAGAAAGACAGTCCCTTTTCCCTAAAGGAGGAAACTGAGTCATGGGACCAGATGCTTCTAGCCTCATGACTGTACAAATAATCCCTTCTCCTACTGAAAGCCAAAGTATGTAGAGAATTAAAAGAAAAGTTTAAAACACTTCAAAATATGTAAGCAACTTCAGTAATAAAATCTCAAAAGGCAGAAGCCCAAGGATGAAAGGGGGAGAAAAGTTTCCAACTCAAGCATCCCATTTCTGGTGCTTTGGGTTGAGAAGGACTCTAAGCCCAAGCTAAGGCTCAGTGAGAAACGGGACTAAGATTATCAGGGGACTGGGAGATGGCCCCACAGACGTCTTGTATTTGCCATCCGTGGAATAACATAATAAAATAATATTACTTAACCATCGCACAATTTTATATTTTTTAGTATTGCTCAGCAGGAAATAACCTGAGGATTACGAGCATACCTGTTTGCACAGAGGGCAGTGACAATCCATCACTTTCCGTTGTTGTTTCATCTCCCAGTTCTGCCTTAAGTAACTATATTTTATGTTCTTCCTTGTTGATAATAAAAATCAGAAGTCCAGAAATGACTGGTGAGGAGAAATACAGAATTCCCAGGAGGGGCCATTTTGTCATTAGTTACAATCAATATGCAAGGCAGCTAATTCCACACCATCAGGGAAGACCAACAACAGGCCCGAGACACTTCCTGACCAGGACTAGTGAAAACAGGCACACAGGGAGGGTGACTCATATTTCTAGCAAGTGACCAGAGTGTGGGTAATAATAATAAACAGCAGCTGCTCCCACGTTTGAGTGCCTCCTTTATTCCAGGCCCCAATCTAGGAGCTTCACGTACATTAAGTCCAGAATAATATCCCTCAAATGTTAAGGTGAAGAAACTTGCCCAGGGTCAAAGAACAAACCACATTCCCAAACAAAGTCTATTAAATACACCGAACTGTATTTTGTACCAAACTATTTAATAGCCGACAGAAAGGATCAAACTGTGAAAATATCCTGAAATAGCCTGTGGGTAAGAGTAAATAAATGATACAAATATTTAAAAACTCACCTTTTGCTGTAATTTTTAGTGACCTTCGTACCTAGAAGTCTTTTTTTCCTAGATATTTCTATTTTTTTATTTTCTCACAAGGCTTTTTAAAAAATTAACATTCTAGTTTGTCATTCTAAATAATTAGGTAATCTACTGGTGAGCATTTTTGGAATGGGTCAGTCCTCATCTTTTTTTCTATTCCTGAAAAATCAAAAGAAAACACACACACACACACACACACACACACACGCTACTTCTTGGCTACCATACGAGTCTAGCAGACAGGGTTCTGGCTACAAGTGGCCAAACATCCCATTCAAATCACTTAAACGACTTTATTATTTTTTAACATCTTTATTAGAGAATAATTGTTTTACAATGGTGTGTTAGTTTCTGCTTTATAACAAAGTGAATCAGCTATACATATACATATATCCCCATATCCCCTCCCTCTTGCATCTCCCTCCCACCCTCCCTGTCCCACCCCTCTAGGTGGTCACAAAGCACTGAGCTGATCTCCTTGTGCTATGTGGCTGCTTCCCACTAGCTATCTATTTTACATTTGGTAGTGTGTATATGTCCATGCCACTCTCTCACTTTGCCCCAGCTTACCCTTCTCCCTCCCTGTGTCCTCAAGTCCATTCTCTACATCTGCATCTTTATTCCTGTCCTGTCCCTAGGTTCATCAGAACAATTTTTTTTTTTAGATTCCATATATATGTGTTAGCATATGGTATTTGTTTTTCTCTTTCTGACTTACTTCACTCTGTATGACAGACTCTAGGTCCATCCATCTCACTACAAAAACCCAATTCGTTTCTTTTTATAGCTGAGTAATATTCTATTGTATCTATGTGCCACATCTTCTTTATCCATTCATCTGTTGATGGACACTTAGGTTGCTTCCATGTCCTGGTTATTGTAAATAGAGCTGCAATGAACATTGTGGTACATGACTCTTTTTGAATTATGGTTTGCTCAGGGTATATGCCCAGTAGTGGGATTGCTGGGTTGGATGGTAGTTCTATTTTTAGTTTTTTAAGGAACCTCCATACTGTTCTCCATAGTGGCTGTATCAATTTACATTCCCACCAACAGTGCAAGAGGGTGCCCTTTTCTCCACACCCTCTCCAGCAAAAATATGGAACGCTCACGAATTTACGTGTCATCCTTGCACAGGGGCCATACTAATCTTCTCTGTATCACTCCAATTTTAGTCCAGCACTGTAGCTTGCTGGTCGTTGAGTGGAGCTGGGTCTTAGCATTGAGATGGAGATCTCTGGGAGAGCTTTCGCCATTTGATATTACATGGAGCTGGGAGGTCTCTGTTGTACCAATGTCCTGAACTCGGGTCTCCCACCTCAGAGGCACAGGCCTGACACCTGGCCGGAGCACCAAGACCCTGTCAGCCACACGGCTCAGAATAAATGGAAGAAAAAAAGAAAGAAAGAAAAATATAAAATAAAATAAAGTTATTAAAATAAAAAATTATTAAAAATTTAAAATAATTTAAAAAAGAAAGAAAGAGAGCAACCAAACCAAAAACAAATCCACCAATGATAACAAGCGCTAAAAACTATACTAAAAAAAATGGACAGACAGAATCCTAGGACAAATGGTAAAAGCAAAGCTATGTAGACAAAATCACACCAAGCATAGAAAAAAGGAAGAGAGCAACCAAATCAATAAATAAATCTACTAATGATAATAAACTCTAAATACTAAACTAAGATAAACGTAAAACCAGAAACAAATGAGATGTAGAAAGCAAACCCCACGTGTACAGTTGCACCCGATGTCCACCTCCTCAATTTGGGATGATTCATTGTCTATTCAGGTATTGCACAGATGCAGGTACATCAAGTTGATTGTGGAGCTTTAATCCGCTGCTCCTGAGGCTGCTGGGAGAGATTTCCCTTTCTCTTCTTTGTTCACACAGTTTTGGGGTTCAGCTTTGGATTTGGCCCTGCCTCTGCGTGTAGGTCGCAGGAGGGCGTCTGCTCTTCGCTCAGATAGGACGAGGTCACAGTAGCAGCTGATTCGGGGGCTCTGGCTCACTCAGGCCGGGGGGAGGGAGGGGTACGGATGCAGGGCGAGCCTGCGGCTGCAGAGGCTGGCATGACGTTGCACCAGCCTGGGGCACGCCCTGTGTTCTCCCGGGGAAGTTGTCCCTGGATCACGGGACCCTGGCAGTGGCGGGCTGCACAGGCTCCTGGGAGGGGAGGTGTGGATAGTGACCTGTGCTCGCACACAGGCTTCTTGGTGGCGGCAGCAGCAGCCTTAGCGTCTCATGCTCGTCTCTGGGGTCCGCACTGTTAGCCGCGGCTCGCAACCGTCTCTGGAGCTCGTTTAGGCGGTGCTCTGAATCCCCTCTCCTTGCGCACCCTGAAACAATGGCCTCTTGCCTCTTCGGCAGCTCCAGACTTTTTCCCGGACTCCCTACTGGCTAGCTGTGGCGCAATAGCCCCCCCTTCAGGCTGTGTTCACGTGGCCAGCCCCAGTCCTCTCCCTGGGATCCGACCTCCGAAGCCCTAGCCTCACCTCCCAGCCCCACCCGCCCCGGCGGGTGAGCAGACAAGCCTCTCGGGCTGGTGAGTGCTGGTCGGCACCGATCCTCTGTGCGGGAATCTCTCCGCTTTGCCCTCCGCACCCCTGTTGCTGCGCTCTCCTCCGTGGCTCCGAAGTTTTCCCCCTCCGCCACCCGCAGTCTCCGCCCACGAAGTGGCTTCCTAGGGTGTGGAAACCTTTCCTCCTTCACAGCTCCCTCCCACTGGTGCAGGTCCCGTCCCTATTCTTTTGTCTCTGTTTTTTCTTTTGCCCTACCCAGGTACGTGGGGACTTTCTTGCCTTTTGGGAGGTCTGAGGTCTTCTGCCAGCGTTCAGTAGGTGTTCTGTAGGAGTTGTTCCACATGTAGATTATTTCTGATGTATTTGTGGGGAGGACGGTGATCTCCATGTCTTACTCCTCCGCCATCTTGAAGGACGCTCCTAAACCACTTTAAGCAAGAAAAGATCATTTATTGGTGGTGCAACAGAGGAGACTAGCTTCACATAGGTTGATTCAAGGCTCAAACAATGTCATCAGGGACCAATTTCTCACTCTTCAGCGTTGCTCCCTTGGCACTGGCTCCAGATTCAGCATCCACGTGGATGCAGGATGCTCACAGCAACTGCCTCCTCTCCTCACAAATGCAAGGACGGCCCCTGCGCGTCTCTTAGGAGCCCAGGAAAGGTCTAACTGTATCTTATGGACTCTCTGCTTCAAGGCTGGTCCCTGAAGCAGCTGCAGCCCTTGTGGCTGAGAGGCTCCGAGGAGCTGGCTTACACATAGAACCCATACTCACCGCTGTAATCAGGACCATCTACATGACACGGACTAGGGGAGGGAAAAGGATGACTCCCCAGAGGAAATTAGAGGCGGTATAGGTACCAGGAGAGTTTACAGACACCAGAAGTCAGGATGCATAACAGAGGGGCCCCCGCAGTCTCTCAGAGGCAAAGTCACAGTGGGTACCCTGGAGGGTTTTCGACCTCTCTGCAGGACACCCACAGAAACCTCACGGCAGGAACATCATGGTTGAAACTAGCAAATGTTGCCTAACTGAGATAGAGTCCAGAGCCTCCCACAAGGGGAGGAGAATTTTCTCCTTTAGTGAGCATGAATGATGTGGCTCAGAAATGTGCCACATCCCAGAGAGAAGTTCTAACCCCAAAATGAAGAGCTTTGCTGTCTGAGGCCAGTGGGAGGAAAGTGGACTCTGGGAGTTATCACTGAAATATGCATGTGTCCTTAGCGGGCCAGTCACATGAACATTCATGCTGTCCTCTCACAAAACAAAAAAAACAGAAAAAAGAACCCAAACCATCGGTGAAATATTCTCCAGGAGGGAAAAACAATGCATCGGGAAACTCAGGAGGCAAGGTTTAAGGAAGGGCTCATTAGTCTTAAGCCCAAAAGGAGAAAGTCACATTTCTCCTCACCAAGAGTCTGCTATTGTCATAAATGACAAATAGAAGTGAGTGGAAGATTTTTCTTATTAATGGGGAAACAGCCCAATATAGCAATGAATAGTGCTGGCCATCTTAATGATCACCAATTTAACCCGTTTTGAAAGGTTTTATGAAATGCGTCTCTGTCCCCTTGATAGAAGAGGGAGATTATAATTTTTGAGCAACAGACATCTCTGTGATGCCCCACATGGACCGTTAGTCACTCACTAAAGAAAGCAGCAGAACAGCATGTTTGGGTGCAATGACCTCTAAATGGGACAAGGGGGGTTCCTGAGGAGCTCAGATTTATTTAAGGTAAGGGCAGGGAAATCCCAATGGGCACATGGTAGGAAAGAAGGGAACCAGAAATAACTGGATTATGAGGAGGGAGCCTATTCATAGGTGAAAAATGAGAAGGGCTATGGGATCTTTTCCATCTGGAGCCTAGTAGAAAACACACACACACACACACACACACACACACACATACACACACACACGATAAAATTAACAGCTATACTTATCACTTTGGACGAACCAGTTGATCTCTGAAACCTCAACTGCCTCATCCATTGAAAATTCAATTCAAAACCTTCCCTCTGAGAAAGATACACTGCATCCTTCGTAGTTAAGAAATCTGACTTGAGTCTCTTTGTCATCCGCATTACTTAAATGACTGTGGTCAGATTTGGGAGACATTTTCAACATGTTTGTTTTTCTAGTAATCCTTTTATGTTTGATAGTAAGTACTTGATTATGAGATTTTGAATTTTGTTTCTGAATTAAGGCGGAAGTGGGGCTAGGAAAGGGAGTAGAAATGACACCAAGAGAATAACCTGATAAACACTCTGACACTTGTTTTATAACCACAGAAATGTCGGTACTTTGAAGTTTATCAAATAGTTCTCGGGAGAATGCAATAAAAACATTTGCGAATAAATCTGTACCCTAGAATAGCATTCACATAAACACAAGATCTGAAAACTGCCTTATGCCATAAAGCAAATCATATCAGCAGATCCTCATGGGTCTCATCCCAGAGACTGAGGATTCCAGTCTGTTCACACTGCTCCTCACAAGATGTGGGCCTTCCTCTACGCTTAGACGGGTTTCTGCCTTTGGTTCTAGGGTAATTTTGGAAAAGAAAAGTTCAAAGGTCTCCAGAGACAGTACCAAAAGAATAGAAGAAGAATTTAACTAAAGGTGTGAGTGCATCTTCTCTTCAGTGAAGAGAATAAATAATTCATGTGACTTATTCAATTTTAACAAGGGCTATTTCTTGCCAATGTTGAGGATGTCAACTTGACTCTGAAATCATTATGCCTTTCAAGAAATACAATGTTATCTCAAAGAATAGGGATGAAAGGAAAGTAAATTCTGTATCAGAGCAGGGATTAGAAATCTTGCCAAGGTTGGAGGCCAAGTCTGTTCACCAGCTCCCTTCTGGTAAGAGGGTATCAGCAGTGGCAGGAGACAGGCCTCAGCTGCCTTTATCCTCATAGAGATTCTGCTCTTTTGGCCACGTGTAGGGACAGTGCTGCTTGGGAGAAATGCCCCTAAGACTCCAGCTCTAATCTGTACCACCCCTCAAGAGGCCTGGGAGGGAAGCCCTAGGGAGGCCAAGGTTGAGGACCCTGAAGCAGGCCTTCCCAACCACTCTGTCCCCGCCATCCACATGCCCCTGCGGGCACTGTGCCCAAGTGCGGAAACCCTCTATCTTAAAGGGCCCAGAGCTGCTCCAACAAAAGAAAAGACTTATTTGTTATTGCCTTTAGTGTTAGTGTGTTCGTATTAGTAGGAGTGTTAGTATTCAGAGCACCAAAGCACACCCCAAAATCTGTCTGTCATCCTATGAAGCAGAATATGCCTGGTCGTACTTGGGGAGGAATACGTTTAACAGATTTTTAAATACTCATATTTTATACCTTCTGGCTTACAATGAATAGACTCTGGATGAATGAGCTTTAACATAGCTAATGAAAGTGCTCATACTATCTTGTTTCAGGTCCTCACTTTTGCCTACCAGACTATGATGTCTCATCTTCATTGTCTCCTTGTCTTAAAGTCCTTTAAGGTGCCTTCTAAATTACTACTAGAGTTATTTTTCTAATAGTCCAACCACGTCCCCTCCTGCTTAGAATGGATTGATGTTGCCTACACAATAAACTCTAAACTTTGCCAAATGAGCACCTTAATTCTCCTCCATCTCTACCTGGCATACTTCTACTCTTCCTTCAAGACCCATCTCAAACATCAACTCTTCTTCCAAGCTACCCACCCCCACCTCCCCCAGAAAAAGGTACCAAGTCCCCTCTGATCCTCCACAGTACTAGGCATGTCGCTTTTCCTACTGTGTTGACATTATTTGTTCACATATCTGTCCCCCACATGAACTCCTTGAGGGCAGAGGCTGTGCCCTGTCATCTTTGTGTCCCTACTGCCTAGTACAAGGCTAGCTGGTAGCCAAGCAAATATACACTGGATGGAAGGATAGATTAATGAGAGTTAGAGAGAGAAGTGTGAAGGATGGTATTTCTGTTTAGAGGAAGGAGCAGCCCAAGAGGGTAAGGGTGGAGACAGGAGGCCCCTGGGCCTTAGACTCCCTCTTATACTCCTACTCTGCAGGGATCTATTCCTAGTCACAAGAAGCCCTGAGTGATGGTGTCAGAGGCTAGGACACCTGGGTCAGACATCACTGGCCACCCACCTCCACAGCCTTTGTCCAAAGCCTCCTTGTCAGCTCAGTGTTCCCTATGCTGATGGTCACCAGGGCAAAATGACTCCAACCTGAGTATATCCACCATTAGAAGTAAATCTGAACCACAGGAGGTTCTGGGGAAACCTTCTGGCCTCCCTTACCCAGGATGATGTCTACACATTTAAAATTAACTTGTCACTCTAAAGGAACAAGAATTTACAACTTGGATTCTTTCAGTCTCACTTCTAAATTGCCCACACATCCTATAACCTGCTGCATCAACTTTGCACTGTGGGGATGCTCTCTCCCCAAAGAGCAACCAGAGATGATTATTCTTTAGGCACTGGAGGAGTCATGATCAATCTGAACACTTGCAGATGCACGTTTTATTAGTGGGAGAGGGAGGAAGCTATAACCTTCCTCTCTGGCCCAAGGAAGGGTGTATCCACTTGCCTGTAGCATTGGCAACTGGTCTACAGAACACACCCCTCTCCATTGTTATACTTCTTGCCTTAGTCTGTCAGGGGGCTAAGTATGAAACCATTGTCTGTGATGATTACATGTTCGATGTGAACTATACAGTCAGTGACAATTATGGATTACTGAGGTGGTTATTTGCGTTTGATTGACAGAATGTGTGCACCTCTGTGGAAAGCTTAGTGTTTCTTAATTTCTGGCACTATATACTCTGCAGAAGAAAGTACTGTATTTCTGAGGAAACATGAGAAAATATGTATAATAAAAGTTGTGCATTTCTGGGATAAGAGGGGATCCTTTCATAAGGATCTACCGGAGGTAGGTGATTTAGAGATGGGAGTGGTGCGGGAGAGGGGAGTTTGGAAAACCAAGAGTGACCATGGGTTTAAAGCCAAAGAGTCCCTGAACTGACCCACACCAGCCCTACCTCTGCTCCAGTCTTAGAAGAAGAGGCAAACACCTTCTTGAGAAACACCTTTGTTATCCTCTGAAAGTGAGTAAGAAGTATTAGAAGACCATTTCCTTAGCATTATCAAGCATTAATTGTTCAGTACAACAGCAGGACTACTGACTCTACATCAGATTTTAATTAGATACTATTCAGACCTATAGCTTCACAGGCAAACACACACACACAGACACACACACACACACACACAAAACCTGCTTTATTCCACCTCAGAAATTGCTTCTTATTTTCCTGTAACTTTCAAAACAATAAGAAAAACAAGCACTGTCACCTACAGTCAGGGTTGCTGTCTGTGTGGCTGGCTCCAAAATGAATACCAACAAGAAAAGGAAAAATGTCTCACTGGAGTATGGAGTTCTCTGTGCAGGTATTTTCTGGTGGCACAAATTGAGGGTCCTGGGTAAAAACTGTCAACTATTTGACACTTTCTGATTTCCAACCTTCTCCATCATTGTTGAAGAACAACCTTGAGTGTCACTCAATGATTCTAACATGATTTTGTGGTTTTCTAATTTCAACCTAAAACGAAAAAATGAGTATAGGCACAGATCTCACATAGATTATGATTCTGTAGTAGTTCTACATAAGCCAAAATTACCCCAAAACTGCCTAGAAGTTTGCCCACTGCCCTGCACCGGCAGTCAGCATCATTTGGATAAATGTTCCGACATTCATATGACAGAGAAAAATCTTGTTCGGGAATTCCCTGGCAGTCCAGCGGTTAGGACTCTGTGCTTTCACTGCCGAGGGCCCAGGTTCAATTCCTGATCGGGGAACTAAGGTCCCACAAGCCACATGGCCAAAAAAAAAACGTCTTGTTGATTTGTGGTTAGTGTTCTCATTAAATTGCCACTGATTCAGGGAGAAGGGGTTTAGCGGATCAAAAAGGCCAAAAACTTACACCTTTTTCATACAAGCACAATTAAGAGGGCAGTGGAATTCCAGGAGGATGACTTAGGCACAATGGTTTTCTAAACAGAAACCCACGTGATGAACACTGGGACTTTTCCAATACTCCCTCTCTCCGGAAGTCTATTTATTCTCCACAGACTGGAAACCATTCACCAGAGTGCTGCATCTGTGATTTCTCCCACGCTTTTTCAATGCAGCAGGACATTTAAACCCAGGCTACAAATCCAGCCCTGAGGGAAACTGCCTCCTTAGATCTGCAGTGGCTTTCACACTTGAGGAATGAATTCAGTTGGGAGCGGAGGTGTTCATAAAAGTAATATATTCCCAAACAGAAAAAGCCGCCCTGAGCAAATTTTCTTTTCTACAAAGATTCTATGAGGTGCCAAGAGAATGACTTTAAGAACTATTTGTGGAACTTTCTTGACCCCAGAATGTTTTCAAGGTGTCAATTTGGGCTAATCCCCAATAACAGCAATCCATAGTTTAGTCAGATGTCAGGTTTGAAAGTGTGTGGCTTTTTTTAAGAGGGTTTTTGTTCCTTCTCTCCCTTCAGTCACAGGCCCAAAGTAAACGCTAGTTCAAGTCCATTATTTGTGCTTTGCAATTACAAATCTTGTACCTTTTTTCCTCTCATCTCTCTGCCACCACGTCAAATGAAATCAGCAGAAGACGGGAGAAAATAGGAACCATCCAGCACTGTGGGATCCCACTCAGGGGACATCTTGCTTAAACTTCCCAAATCTTCTAGGACATGCATTCATGGATGACCATTTATTCAGGGGAAAAGTTGAGGTTTAGGTTTCTGATTTCCAAAAATACAAGAAGTCAAGTCAATGAAGTCAGTTATTCCCAAAAGCATAGAAAGAAGCTAAATAAGCAATGTAACTAGAAATTTCATCCGATTTTGAGGGTTCCCCGAGGTATTCATCTTCTCTCCACAGATTTGTGTGTGTGTAGTCATAAGTGGCAGAGATGACTTTGATTCATTAAATCTTGTCTTATTTTCCTCCTGGGCATACTTTGAGACTACACTTCCTAGCCTCTCGCACAGATAGGTGGGGTTCTGTGACTGGCCAGTGGAACAAGGGCCAGAAAGGACGTTTGCCACTTCCAAGCCTGATCCATAAAAATCCGCCCACTTCTCATCTCTCATTGCAGGCCAGATGCAGAAGATCCAGAAGAGGCTTCCAAAGGCCTGGAGATGGGGGACTTTTCAGATGAATGAACCTTAATGACCATGTGAAGTAGACCCCTCCACACACACTGTCCCTTCAGCCTACACTGTACCATGACAGAAGCAAGAAGTAAATGCTTACTGTGTTAAGCCATTAAGACTTTGGAATTGTTCATTACAGCAATGAGCTTGTCCTGGCTAATACTTGGTGCATGGAAAATACTGAATTATATTTCTTCCTAGAATAAAAAGCACTAATATGTAATAGGATAAGCTGCTATAACTTCAACAGAGTATTAAGCCCGAGCTCGATGATTTAAAGACTTTTATAAACACCAAGTTGTGGTTAATAAGACTGATTTCTCCATTACATAAAAAACCCTGATCTCAAGGCATAGACCAAGTACCTTTCCTTACCCTTCTGGGAGAGTACTTCCTAGCCTCTATGATATTGTTTCTTCAAATTTATTTCCTCCTGAAATGGGATTCACTTTTTGAAGATGATCAATGTCATAAGTTGTTGTGTTTTTCCACCACCCCACAAAAAACAAACATTACATGTTATTTGGATAACTATTAACCAAATTTCATCAACATTCTTCACCTCCGGAGCAGGTTTATGGTAGGACAACTAAGAAAAATGGAAAATGCTGACTGTTCTAGCTAAAAAATGACCTTGTTTCCTTCAGTCTAGAAAATACAAGCTTCTCTAACGAAAAGAAAAAACTCATGTCATCCAATGTTTCCCAGCAAGAACATTCTATATATATAAAGTTTTCCTTGAGTAGAAAGAGGGGCAATCTTTGCTACTGAGGTAGCAGAACTGAGTGGGGGGCTTGAAAGCTCTAGAGCCTGGGTGCCATAGTATCTGATCCAACATGAGCTCTGAGCCACAGTACAGCCCTCATCTTCCTAAGCAAGGTAAGAAATTGTTTCCACGACGACATGCCACTAGCTGTGTGGCAGCCAGTATTTTAAAGTGGTAACAAGGATTTGCACTATACAACTCTGTATTTAGAATATGATTAGAAAAAATAGTCTTTGGCCTTTAAACAGTGACTATCAAGTTTCCCTTTGGAATTTAAATGTATAGTCAGCTTTATCCCTTAAACATTAAGGATTTTTAAGATGCAAAATCTAGCCAACTTTTAGCTGTAGTTTAAGTCTGCCTAACTATAAAAACAGATACTTCCAGGAAAGACTGCAAAAACTAATTGCTCTGCTACAATAAAAAGCAGTTAAGGTAGGTTATATATACTCAGGCATCAATGTAAACTCAGCACTTTTAAAGCCCTTACCACAAGTTTGCAGCTAATTGCATTTCACTGACCTATATATGTAGTATAATGTCTTTTAGGGAGAAAGAGAACTGTTTCCAGCTCTACAAAAGCAGATCTTGGAAAAAATACTTGCAAAATACATATCTGATAAAGGACTGGTATTCAAAATATACAAAGCATTCATAAAACACAACAACAAGAGAACAAACAATCCAATTAACTATGGAAAAAAACCTGGAGACCTCCCCAAAGAAGATATACAGATGGCACATATAAACATACAGAAAGATGTTCAACATATATGTCATTAAGGAATTATAAATTAAAGTAAAAATAGGAAACCACTACATACCTATTAGAATGGCTAAAATTAAAAAGAAACTGGCAATACCAAATGCTGGTGAGAATGTAGAGCAATAGGAATTCTCATTCATTGCTGGTGAGAATGCAAAATGGTACCACCACTTTGGAAAACAGTTTGACAGCTCCTCACAAAGCTAAGCATACCCTAAGATCCAGCAATTATGCTCCTATGCATTTACCCAATTGAGCTGAAAACTTAGGTTCACACCAAAACCTGCACACATCCTGACAGTGGAATATTATACAGTGCTGAAAAGAAATGAGCTATCAAGCCACACGAAGACATAGGGAACCTTAAATGCATATTATGAAAACTATACACTGCATGTTTTATATGACATTAGAGAAAAGGCGCCACTTTATGGAGAGACAGTAAAAGGGTCAGTAGTTGCCAGAAGTTTGGAGGGAGTGGAGATGGATGAATAGGTGAAGCAGAGGGGATTATTAGGCCAATGAAACTATAATTTCATTTGCTATAATGGGATTCTTTGGCTTTTTTGTGAAATTGGTCGACATTCTTATCAATAACATCATTGTTCGTGGCTGAATACCTTTTTAGAAAAGTGTTCACCAGACTTCCCTGGTGGCGCAGTGGTTAAGAATCCGCCTGCCAATGCAGGGGACACGGGTTCAAGCCCTGCTCCGGGAAGATGTCACATGCCATGAAGCAACTAAGCCCGTGCGCCACAACTACTGAGCCTGTGCTCTAGAGGCCACGAGCCACAACTACTGAGCCCGCGTGCCACAACTACTGAAGCCCATGCGCCTAGAGCCCGTGCTCCACAACAAGAGAAGCCACTGCAATGAGAAGCCTGTGCACCGCAACAAGGAGTAGCCCCCACTCACTACAATGAGAGAAAACCTGCGCGGGGCAACGAAAACCCAATGCAGCCTAAATAAATAGATTTTTTTTAAGAATTTAAAAAAATAAATTTAATTGTTTGATTTTTTTAAAAAAGTGTTTTTCATCTTGGGTATGGTGAACAAGTGAGGATTGAGAAGCTCATGGAGTAAAAATTTCCTATATATTTTGTGTTTTTCTTTCTTTTTCTTCTTTCAATATGTTTTCTATTTCTAAATTAAAATACTTTCAAAATAATATATATATGTTCTATATGATACTGTAATGGTTGATTCATGACACTACGTATTTGTGAAAAGCCATAAAACTGCACCATGCAAAGAGTGAAATTTAATGTAAACTATGGAATTTAGTTAATAATAATGTATCAACATCTATTGTTGATTAATTGCAACAAATGTACCACACTAATGCAAGAGGTAATAGGAGAAACCATAGACAGGGGAGGGAGGTATATGGGTATGCACCTGTTCTATTTTTCTGTCCTAAAATATAAAGAATATTATTTTTTTAAAAAAGCAAGTCAAGAGGCCCTGATTATAATTTAGCTGATTTTTCCCTGATAAGGCATTTAACACATGGTCTGACTCTCTGCTCTGTGAAGAGAAATGTTAATTTTGTACAAGGCCTGGGATTGGGTGTCAAGGGAACTGCAAGCCATTCACTGACATCATGTACCATGTTAGGTTAATAACACACATGCTGATTCTGCTTGAGCATCCTGCATGCCTGAGCACACACAGAAGGGACAGAGAGCAAGGGAAGAGAGAGGAAGCGTTGGTACCTGCCTTATCCAGGGGCTTCAGAAATGTCTGCACAGAATTCAAGAGCAGCAACTGTTAATGGTCACAAGTCACCTCTTTGGGGCCACAGGACCGATGGGCTTTACAGAGGATGGTTTCATCGAGGATGCCCGCAGCAGTGGACGCAATGGTGAATGCTTCTGTCACCAGCCCCAATCACCTGGGCAGGCACTCTCAGCCCTGGAAAGGAAACAAAGGGATCTCAGGTGCCTGCATGGTGCAGGAAGATCTCTTGCGATCTGGAGATGACCTTCCCTCACACCATGAAGGTTGGGACATATATGGTGGGCAAAATGATCAACAAGGACTCTTTGCCAAAGTGATGGAAAAGCTGTGTGTGTGTGTGTGTGTGTGTGTGTGGTGTGTGTGTGTGTGTGTGTGTGTGTGTGTGTGTGTGTGTGTGTGTGTGTATCCCAATATTAAAATCAATTCATTTTCACAATTGATGAAAATAAATCCAAAAAAACAAGATAAAAATAATCACAGCATAACTTCTATTTGGTTTTCTTATTCAAATAAAATCCCTCTTTATCTGTTCCTACTAAAAACAAAGGGAGAAATTCTTGCTGTCAAACTAACAACTATTAAAAGAATTAAGGAGGAATTTTAACGAGTTTTCCTAGAATGCCTTATAGCTAATTTTATTGGTGTACAGGATTTCTTTCCATATTTAACTATTTTTCTTTCTGAACTAATTATGTCTTTTGGTTTTGGCTGATATGCATTCTAAGATGTAAACCATTTGTTAATTTTTTATTAATAAATGTGTCCTTTACAATTAAAAGGCTAACCCTATCAGCTTTGTTGACGGCTATGTCAGAAAAGTCCACAACAGTGTAGTTAATAGACTGCTGAAATATAATTACTTTTCAGTATAGCTACTATCAATCCTGACCTTCTAAAGAGTTCAGCTTCAGGTATACATAAGAATATGGTGTCTCATTCATGTCCCAATTTAACAAGGTTACTTTAGAAAATGTCTATCGTTATGTATTCTCCCTGCTGTGTGTCTGTGTGTGTGTGTGTGCGCGTGTGTGTGTGTTTAATTGAGCCTGCTTTGGCTGTTTTTATTAGTTAACCTTCGCTGGGCATCATTTACATCTCCAGTGATGTAGGCAGCCATCAAAATCATCAACAAGAAGAGAGCAAGTGAGACTTCTATGTTCTAAAGGATATAAAGTATGAATCCTGGATCCAGCAAATGGTTAAACACCCTAAAATTACCCAGCTGTGTGAACACTGGAGACAGACATCTCTTATTATATGGTGATGGAGCTATACCTTGGCAGCAACCGCCTGGATGAGATCTGGGATCAAAAGAAACTAAGTGAACAGCAAGGTCCTACTGTATAGCACAGGGAACTATATTCAGTATCTTGAAATAACCTATGATGAGAAGGAATATGAAAAAGAATATATATATATGTATAACTGAATCATTTGCTGTATACCTGAAACTACCACAACACTGTAAATCAATTATACTTCAATTAAAAAAGAAAAAGAGGGACTTCCTGGGTGGTCCAGTGGTTGACACTCCGCCTTCCAATGCAGGTGGTGCGGGTTCAGTCCCTGGTTAGGGAGCTAAGATCCCACATGCCTCCCCGCCAGAAAACCAAAACATAAAACAGAAGCAATATTGTAACAAATTCAATAAAGACTTAATGGTCCACATCAAAAGAAAAGAAAAAGAAAAAAAACTGAGTGAAAGGGAAGTGAAAGTGTCAATTACTGACAGTGAGCCCAGCACAGGGTCCACAGCCAAGTTCTCTGGAGGGAAGATCAGCGTCCTTGAGAAGCTCGTCACTGGATATGCCATCGTGAGAAACTGAGCACCGGCTCACATATCCACGTGAGAACAGAATTGAGGCAACAGCGGCCATCTCTTCCTCTCCTTTCCAGTGCTCAGTTTGAGCTCATAAGTAACTGTGTTTATGTGAAAAACAGGACTACAGTTTAGAGGGAGATTTTTTTTCTCTTCTTATAAATAAAATATATCAAAGTAACAGAATGTGGCACTGATGAATGTGAGAGGGATTTAGCCAAACTTTTATGGGTTTACTGATTGGGGGGAAACTCTATTGAGGCCAGCCTATGGAATTAGCTGGTTTACAATGTGTCTATTATTCCCATCCACCCAGATTTTTCAAATGCCTTATAAAGTGTCTTATGATTTGGGAAAGATCACAGTAGCTTATTCCCAAGATCCCGAATACACTAAACTATACATAGCTCATTTCACGTCACTGTTCTCCATCTCTCCTTTTCAGTAGAATTCCAGAGGCTAGAAAGGGATTTCAAGTCATCCTATAACTTAGTGCTATAGCTTTTCATTCCTGGTCATCCTGGTATTCCTATATACATGACCCCTTTCCAAAACACACAAAAGGCACTCATGTACGGGCTCCTCAAATGGGACAAACTCCAAGAAAGGAGAATAATGGACTTCAAACAGAAGAGATGCTGAAGATACTCATCTGAGCAATGGGGGAGATGGTTTCTGACAAACTCTTGCATAATTGGCTATTTTTAAAGCAACTTGTTCACTTAATTGCCTAATGGCTGTCAAACTTTTAATCACTCAAAACCACTTGGATGGGTAAACAGCCATGACTAGAGGAAGCAGAAGGCTCTGCTGTCCTTCACAGCAAGGTCAGGGCAGAAGAAGGCAGCAGAGTCCCCTGCAAGGGCCTGCCAAGCCCTGCTGTCCCAGCTGGGTTCCCATTCCCACCCGTACCATCACCTCTCCCTCGAATAAGCCTATACACCAAAGAGAGGAGAGATGAACAGGAGAACAAACAGCTCTGATAGAATGTGTGGCAGTGGGGGAAGAGGAAGCAAACTAGGTCTGAAAATGTGTTCTTGTTTCTAATGATCGTATTTTAATTATTTGTTTTAAGTCCTCCCTGATCTCTTCTCCCTCGTTATATTTCTGGCTAAAATATACAGAGATCACCTACTACATTATCTTTGTACATAATGGCGAAGATACAAATCTATCATGTTATTTAATGCCCTTGAAACTCCTGGGAACGTTACCAAGGAAACCTGGAGTTGGCCATGCTGCCTTTGCTGCCTCCCAAGGGTACTGCAAATTAGGGGTCTTTCTTTGGACCTCCACTTAGGGGACTTGGCCCTACCAAATGAATCACACAATTGGGTGACTGAGAGAAAATTAGAAGAGTTTTGTTCTAGTTTTTCAGTTAGCTGATTCTTAAAAAAACAAAAACAAAAACAAAAAAAAATGTGGCTCCTGTGATACTTGATGACAATACTTCTAATTTCTTCCATGCAGACTCCTGAGAAGACCCTTCTCAGATACTCAGGGCGTTCGTCCATTTTAGCCAAATTTCACCTGCCTGAAATACTGGGCAGGAGGAGAGTGCTCTGCATGATTCACCCTGAGTCCCATGCCTCTAAGAGACAATCCTGAAAATAATGCTATATTTAGATAGGATTCTGGGTGGCCACCTAGGAGCCAGTCAGGGATTTTAACTGCATTCTTTCCAAATACGATTTGATTAGAAAAGCAGCAGCTTCATTCTGTCTGGTCAATTTCTTAATGATTCATATAAGGACTGCTTATCATTCATTTCTCAACAAGCTTCCCACTTTAAAATGAGATGATTCTCAAGTTAGCAGGCTGTCGATGTCAAGACAAAGCTGTGAACAGAAATCTGAAAGCATATTGCCCTGTTTTCTGATGTTTTTTTCTGGGAACTCAGAATTTTAATCCATTATCACTTTTAAGACTCAAGTCAAGAAAGAATCCCCGGGCTTCCCTGGTGGCACAGTGGTTGAGAATCTGCCTGCCAATGAAGGGGACATGGGTTCGAGCCCTGGTCTGGGAAGATCCCACATGCCGCGGAGCAACTAGGCCTGTGAGCCACAACTACTGAGCCTGCACGTATGGAGCCTGTGCTCTGCAACAAGAGAGGCCACGATAGTGAGAGGCCCGCGCACGGCGAAGAAGAGTGGCCCCCACTTGCTGCAACTAGAGAAAGCCCTCGCACAGAAACTAAGACCCAACACAGCCGTAAGTAAATAAATAAGTAAATAAAATTTTTTAAAAAAAGAAAGAATCCCCTTTAGCCTACAGCTGCAATATTCTCAAATACAAAACACTAATATTAGTAGGTAACACTTACTTTTCTTGGTCTATTTAGGGACTTGAAGGCTGAAATTTTTCTTTTGGATGAACACAGCAACATCGAAATTGTTGGTAAGTATAAACATCTATGTCTATTTCATCACTCCAGCTGACTATGATGTTAATTCTTTAAAACACAGGCTCAAAGGATCTCAAGAGGCAGCACTAAGAGTTATGGCATTTTTCTCCAGGTGAAGTGATATTATTTCAAAATATAGTGGATATTTAATAGTGGATGCTTTGATGGAAATATATGATACACATACAGAGTCTATTTTCATATTAAGCTATCATGTAGTATATTAATTCAAATGATGTCTCATTTAAAATGTTGTATAAGTGCAAGTGAAAAAAAAAAAATCTAAATTCAGGGGAATTCCCTGGTGGTCCACTGGTTAGGACTCTGCACTTTCACTGCCGAGGGCCAGGGTTCGATCCCTGGTCGGGCAACTGGGATCCCACAAGCCACGCAACCAAAAATAATTTTTAAAAATCTAAATTCAGCATTTTATAAGTGCAGTTACTCTGTTGTCTGTAAAACCATTCTGTGATTTCTCTCAAAATGTTATCTTATTCCAAATAAGCTTGACAAAATAATCTTGTGAGGAAAAATTGCTCATGCTTAAAAATTTTTGCTGTTTTTCAAGAATTGCTACCTGAATTCAGAGAGATTCCCACTGAAGTAATAAAACCCTGAAACCAAACTGTGTTGTTACAGCTGAGAGGGCTGCTGTGTGGGCTTCAGAGGAGCCTGGCCGTCAATCTCACTGTGAGATTCACTGATGGTTTACAGCTTTGGGGACACGGCCCCCAGCCCTGAGTTCTTCAGGCCAGTCATGCTCACTGGTGAGTTTTTTTTTTTTAAGAAGATGTTGGGGGTAGGAGTTTATTTGTTTATTTATTTATTTTTGGCTGTGTTGGGTCTTCGTTTCTGTGCGAGGGCTTTCTCTAGTTGCGGCAAGCGGGGGCCACTCTTCATCGTGGTGCGCGGGCCTCTCACTATCGCGGCCTCTCTTGTTGCAGAGCACAGGCTCCAGACACGCAAGCTCAGTAGTTGTGGCTCACGGGCCTAGTTGCTCCGCAGCATGTGGGATCTTCCCAGACCAGGGCTCGAACCCGTGTCCCCTGCATTGGCAGGCAGATTCTCAACCACTGCGCCACCAGGGAAGCCCCCTCACTGGTGGTTTTCCATAGACCAAGACCCCAAGGAGCAAAGCTCTGTCTGTCCCCCTGCTGCCCTTGTGTCTAGGGGGAATTCTGTGGGCCCTGAATTGGGGACCACTGGGTCCTTCTCTCCCTCTGACCTCTCTGAGGCCTTGGCTGTCCAGGTGGAGCCAGCTTTTTCCTGCTGAATCATAACTGCCACCCAGCAAGCACTGTCCTCTCCTCTTACATGTAATGAGCAGCAAAAGCTGTTCTTCTTCCTGGCTTTGTGAAAACGAATTGTGCAAGAAAAAAATAATGATGATAGGGCTTCCCTGGTGGCGCAGTGGTTGAGAGTCCACCCTCAGGGGACACGGGTTTGTGCCCTGGTCCGGGAGGATCCCACATGCCGCGGAGCGGCTGGGCCCATGAGCCATGGCCGCTGGGCCTGTGCATCCGGAGCCTGTGCTCCGCAACGGGAGAGGCCACAGCGGTGAGAGGCCCGTGTACCACAAAAAAATAAAGAATAAAAAAAAATAATGATGATAATAATAATATCAATAACAGTCATTGATATCAGTGGAGCACCTTACAATGTGCTCTAAGCGCTTAACCTAGGTGAATATTTACAAACCATATCAAACCCTATGAGGTAGATAGTAATATCCCATTTTACAGATGAGGAAATGGCACAGAGGCAGAGCTGAGATTGCACTCTGAGAAGAATTAGGCAGAAAACAAAAATGAGTCAAGGGAGATAGTTTCCCAAGGCGATAGGGAATGGGGGTGTGGAGGCTGGAGAGGCAATGTTTGGATTAAAAGGCCGATACTATTTGGCCTCATCGTGGTTCTGCTGTCAAATAAGAAACTTTACAATCTACTGGAATGTAAATGACAACTTACGAAATGCCAGGCACAAGCTAAAGCAAACATTCCTAGAAAGCTGACTCAAAGAAAAACTCAAGAATTTAAAGCCAAAAATTAAGCAATCTTATGTAAAGACAGTGTCTCACCCCATTTTCCTGCATCTCTATTCCCATGAGAATTGCTGCTATAAAAAAATGTTTTTACTGACTATTTTATCAAGTATTCATTGACCCTCTTTCTCCAACTGCTGCTAAGAAGAATTAAAGTGTTCTCAGCTGGAGGTGAACTTTTTACTCCCCTGGTTTGTAAATCTTTCAGATTTTGGATTGAGTAATACCATGAAGTTGGAGGGTCTTTCTCAGGAGCAGTTAAGCACTCACTGTGCAAGCCCTGCCTACATGGCCTCTGAAATGCTTGCTCATCAGAAAACCGGTCCAAAAGTGGATGTCTGGTCCATGCGAGTAAATCACCAAATCCCTGAGTCAGGTTAGGAACCCTGAGTGATAATCCCTGCGGATTTAGAGCTAGGGAACCCTGGCCAGTGAGAAGGACACGGTGTCACGGAGAGCATTTCTCCCCACCTTAAGTTTAAGAAATCACATGTATGCATCACCTAGCCCTGGGCAAAGCTGCCGCACAGTTGTCTTGTTGAAGATGTGGGGTATCTTGAAGATATGAAGCCCCTGTGATCTTGTGGTCAACTTTTTATTTCAGACTCAAATCCAAAGCAGCACAAGAATTTGAAAGGAACACATCTTAAAGTCCTCCTGATCAGTTCTTCAAGGCATCATCCAGCGTCATGTCCTCCATGAAGCTATCTCAGACAATCCTGATCCTTGGGCCAGGCTGGTTGAGTGCCCTGCTCTCCAGCTCCAACAAGTTTTGTTTTCCCTGCCTTGGAGCTCTTACCACCCTGTGGGGTCATCATCCTTTGGCTCGTGGGTCTCCCCATTATACACTGTCTTGTCACCACCACTGCCGAGCTAGCCCCTATACACCACCAGGGCCTTAGCAGGGATTTCCTAATTCTTTATTGAATGGACTTCTGAATCATCTAGAAATGTTAACAAGCCATTTGTCTTCCATCCGCCATTAAGAGTTCAAGCAGAACATTCTAATCACAAAGCTTGAGTAAAATTTGTGAAACTTGTATGAAAATATATCAGTGCTCACCAATTGAGTCCAAGAAGTCAAACAGGATGGCTTTAAGGAAGAAAAGCCCGTTATTAACTAATGTGCCAAAGTTCTATAAGCATTTCATCATCTTATTGACTGGTGCAACCTAAGATTCAATTGTCTGGAGTAGCTTACAGTCAATGGAGAAAGTCTGCAAAGGACTTTATCTTCTTTTTCCCCTTTGATTGATTGACTGATTGATTTTTTTTTTTTTAGAGTACAGACTTTATAAATTCAGGGTCAGCAAGTTACAGCCTGCTGGGGTGAAGTTTTTGTAAATAAACTTCTGGTTTTTTATACATACACATGTATCTATCCTTAAAAGACTTTATCTTAATTTTAAAACATCCCTCGAAAATCATGTTTGCACTCTTCATTCTTTTAACAAGGCTTTTCCTTCATAAAAGCTGCAAAGAACGTTGTCAGAATCATTGTATCTAAAAGGCCACAATGTCCAATCTAGAAAAGCCTAAATTAATAACATTTATTATATGAAGAAAGACAGTGGGCTGAAATATAGTTTTCTTTTTAACATCTTTATTGGAGTATAATTGCTTTACATTGTTGTTAGTTTCTGCTTTATAAAAAAGTGAATCAGTTATACATATACATGTTCCCATATCTCTTCCCTCTTGCGTCTCCCTCCCTCCCACCCTCCCTATCCCACCCCTCTAGGTGGTCACAAAGCACGGAGCTGATCTCCCTGTGCTATGCAGCTGCTTCCCACTAGCTATCTATTTTACATTTGGTAGTGTATATATGTCCAAGCTACTCTCTCACTTCATCCCAGCTTCCCTTTCCCCCACCCCGTGTCCTCAAGTCCATTCTTGATATATAGTTTTAATGGCCAAAAAATAAATAAGGAAAGCAAAGAAAAGAAAAAATGAGAAGGTAACAGATGGGGCCTGAAGACTTTTTCCTCCCACGGCTTCTTCAGCCACTTTCGGATTCTGCTAAATTTCAACCTAGACTTGGGGAGTTTGTCAAAGCATAAATTTTTACCTGTAAATTTACACACTTAAAAGAAACCTACTAGATTAGCAGTCCTCCTAGCTTTGCCAGTCTTTGATTAAGTACTTTTTCATGGCTAACGTCCAAAGATGAACATATCAGAATATAGTGAGGTTTTGTTTTTCTCATTTAATTGTTTTGTTTTGGGGGAAACCAAAGTGTGCATTAGCTCTGACTTCCACTCAACACATCCAACACAAAAATCCACAAACGAAACACTGAGACAGTCACTGTGCTTGTTCATCATTTGTGCACATCTAGTTTTAAGGTCCTTTGGAGGGCTGAGGCATGATTAAACTTCACGCAAGTTGACTAAATTAATAAACCAGCTGTTGTCTTTAAAGCATGTCAGAGATTTCAGTGGAGTGGAAGAGTTACTTTCTGCTACAGCTAATAAATTTTCAAGTTAACGTATCATCGGGTCTCGGTTAAAATTAAATCTCAAATTCACAGTGGTTGTACTAAACACACGGTGTGTATCACCTTTTGAACCACTGCCTGTAGAAGTCGAACCCAGCTGCTTGTTTATGTCTAGTCCCTCTTCTTTGCAATGTTAATACTCTGGTAGGTGCATGGGAAGTATGAGAAACTTGTGCTCCACTCACCTCTATGAGGTATGTGTCTTCAGCAGACGGTGCCGATGGCCGAGGAGCACAGAGACCATGGAAATGACCGCTTTGTCATCAGAGCAGAGATTTCCCAGTCATCCCCCGGTGCGCAGGCTCTCCCCGCCTGATTGTTTAAATCTAAGCCCCAAACTAAAAACATGACCTCATGTGGGTGCAGGCAGTCTGCTCAGAAGTGCTGCTTCTCTCAAATATTAACACTCGCCACCTCCATCTCAAAACAGCTTTTGGCACAGCCTGGCTGGAAAACAGCTGAAAAATATTTAAATCCAGTGCTTAAGTGGCCTAGAGGATTACTAGTGGGATAAAGAGTTTTTTCGGCTCAAGGTGTCTGATTCAGCGACAAACGGTTGATAGTGCATGGAAATCCTGGTTGCTGGTGAGTGTGAAAGTCATTATTACTTCCTTACAGGTCTTCTTGGGCCTGATCATTCCCCATGGTTCCGGCTCCTTCCTCAGTCCCTTTACAAGAAGTCTCACAACTACAAGATGATAAAAATGTCTCTGAAGAACATCTGAATGTTGGTCACAAATTCCAAATGGATTTTGTTCTGCTTTCTTGTAAGTCTCTGTAGTTTTCAGAAGTTTCTAATCTCTTTGGCTCAACCAGGTTTAAATGCTGGAAATCCCAAGATTCCCACCAAATGAATGGTTTCTCCATTATTTTGTGGCCTGGACACATAAAGGCCACTGAAGGCCACGCACAGTTAAAGACGTGCATATAGTGGTTGAGAGCCTGGAGTCTGATGTCAGACCCCTTGGGTTGAAAGCCTGACTTTGCTACTTCCTAACTGTGAGTGCTTGGAAAATCAGCTTAATCCATTGCTGAAGGGGCCACACACTTCTGACAGGATGCATCCGGGGGGTGGCAATGCTTATGGAGAAATTCTTTTAGGTAGAGAAATAACAGGCACCCTTCCACCCCCTTCATTATGCCATGGATAATCGTCAGAGATAAGCAGGGGTAAAGCATTGTGATGCAGCCCACTCTTGGCTTTTGTACATTCTCACCTCCCCCATTCTCACTATGCTTCAAAAATGGCCCCCTCGGGCTTCACTGGTGGCGCAGTGGTTGAGAGTCCGCCTGCCGATGCAGGGGACACGGGTTCGTGCCCCGGTCCAGGAAGATCCCACATGCCGCGGAGCGGCTGCGCCCCGTGAGCCATGGCCGCTGAGCCTGCGCGTCCGGAGCCAGTGCTCCACAACGGGAGAGGCCACAACAGTGAGAGGCCCGTGTACCGCAAAAAAAAAAAAAAAAAAGAATATGGCCCCCTTTCTTTCCCTCCCTTCAAATCTCCAAGTTAAAAATCCTAGATTCCTTTTTTTTTTTTTTTTTAACCACCCCACGGCACGTGGGATCTTAGTTCCCCGACCAGGGATCAAACCCATGCCCCCTGCAGTGGAAGCACGGAGTCTTAACCACTGGACCACCAGGTAGGTCCCTCTCAGATTCCTTAAAATCTGATTTGTCGCTCATAATCTAGTATGAATACAGGCTTGACCCTACCAGGATGTACTTCCTTGGTAAATGAGGAGCTTATTAACCAAATAACTCATTTAACTAGTGAGTTCAAAGAGAGGGTATATTAGCCAGGGTCCTAACAAGTCAGATAATGTGTTCAAATGAAGATAAATTAAAGAGAGATCATTTACAAAGAACTGATCACAAAGTCATCAGCAGATGTACGGGAACCACGAGGGATAATGCAGGAACACGGGGCTGACAGTAGCAGAGCGGCCACCACTTCTAGACCCAAAGGGACAAAGGGCAGAAGAGGGTCCCAGAACCTGGAAGGAGAGCCGTGGAGCACGGGCTTTCTAGAGAGGAGAAATTACCTTATGTCAGGGGAGCAGCCAGTCTAAGACAGCCTAACCGAGCCAGGGCCAGGGAATAACACCTTGACCTCACCACCTTCCTTCCCTCCAAGCCCCACTGGCTGAACCCAAAAGAAGCCAGCAGTTTCCAGAGTCCACCAGTTCAACCCACACAGGTGGGCCTCAGGGCAGAAAGCAGGCTGGAGAAGGGTGGAGAAGGGAAGCAGAAGAGTAGATGGGAACATCCAGCAGAGGGGTTGTGAGACATTTGGGGCTGGACCATTCACTCCATCCTCTCCCATCCCTCTCATCTCTGTTCTTCTCATCTCCCCCATAGGTTCAAGAGTCAGCAACTTGGCACACAGTTTCTGAAGTTGTGTGTTCACAAAGGAGTAGAACTCGGTATGTCTTCTTCCCACCACCATACAGCTCCCTCAAAGTTTAAAAAAGAATCTAGTTTTGACCATCAAGCAGGCAAAGTAACTGTGGGAAAGGCTATACCCCTTTGGCACACACCCATAGCTTAGAGCCGGCCTCTGTCCTAAAAAGGCATTTCTTGAGCAGTCATGTATCTCCAGGCTTTGCGTGGAAGCAAGGAAATAAGCAGAACATAAATTTAACATCAAAAATGAACCTGAGAGTCCCATTCAAATCTCAGGAAAAGGGTGCTTTGTAGGGAATCAGAGACCGTGACTCACACCTAAGGCAGAATATGGAAGTGGGGAAAGAGACCCAACTTGAACACACACACCATGTAAATCCTATTGTACTGTCAGCTCACATCTGAAGGTCAATTCTAAATGCATTTTGCAAACATCACAATGCAATGGAACTGCATTGAAAGAGAAAAAGTGTTGGCAGTACGCTTCTGGCAGGGGTCAACGTTATCTGCGTGGAGATGGGTCAGGCAGTGTCCAAGAACCACAAATGCACTAAGGCAGATGGAAGCCGCTGTGCTCTCACTGGGCGAAAATAATGTTCTGAGCCACAGTTAATACGTGGGGCCCTTAACTGAACATACAAAGAGGTGAGGTTGGGACCTGGAAAAATGTACTAAATTTGTTCTATGGCTTCAAGACTGGCCGTCTATATGATATAATGAAAACTCATTTGCAACCCCAGAGAACTGGGTTTTTAGGATGTATTTTTGGATTTTAACTTGTCTAGCCCTGGGTGGAAAATACAAAATTACACTAATATAACATAAATTTACAAGAAATAGAACCAGACCCATTAGGAATTTGTGACCAACATTCAGATTCTCTTCTGAGACATTTTCAACACCCTTTTGTTGCAACACATAATGCTACAAACAGACACACATAAAGAGCCAAAGATACAAGTCCCAGGGAGTCTTTCATGGAGCTGGAGAGACTCAAACTCCACAGTTATTTTTAAGAAATATGATCTTGGCTTAACTATTCTTCTTTTCTCCATGAGACAGAGTGGTCCACTAACTAGGAAAGTATCATGTGTCTTATGCTGTTGTTCAGAGATTACAGCACCCTCCCGGTCCTAAGGCAGAGTTTCTTTTCAGTTGGTTCCCCTCCTTTCGCTTGACAGAGGGGCGAGTGTGCTTGCCATGTTGACTGGCACCTTGTCACTGAAGCCATTCAGTAACAAGCATCTTCTTCACATCAGAAGATGGCAAATGGTGAAATCTGCAGTGTTCTAACTGGAATCTCTTTTGGTAACTTGCTCTGGTCTCTACTTTGGGTAGCAAACCTCAGAAAAGAAAAATGGCCAGATTCCAAGGGCACAGAGTATCTTGGGTTACTTTGGAGAATTCTCCATTTCATTTTTCAAGTGTTCAATATGAACCTTTCCTAGGAACATTTATATCCCAGTATGATAACAAGAAACCCACAATATTCATTTGAGATCTGCTGAGATGACAGCCCAAGGTGATTTTATAAGAACAGCACTGCTTTTGGGTTAGCCAGGGGCTTCTACTGCCCGTCTTGTAGTATACAAGCCAAAAGTAACTGAATGACGGTCAGGAAGCATCGCTGATGCTACTGTGTGTTAGGACTTAGACTGTGCAAACTGAGAATGGACCAGTTGTGACTACTGCCACTCATACTATCTCTAAAAGGCTGCCTTCCTTATTTAATTGAACTGCTTTCATGTTCAATTTTCTGTCCAAACGAGGATGTGCAAGACAAGATGGCAAAAATTGCCTGGCGAATTCACCAGCCCAAGCTCCCTCTCAAAGAACATAAAGAGAAAATGAAATTTGGAAAATTGAGAGTTAAATTAACAGTTGGACAAATAATCTTTTCAACACTTTTATGACTGCTGTTATGCAAGAGCTTTACAATACATCAGTCAAAACTATTCTCTCGTTCTTTCCACCTCTTTTTCTCCCTTCTTCTCTTCCCACTCATCCATATACTAATTTTCCAGAATAGGAAAGAAGACCCTCAAAATTTAATTGTCTAAAACAAGCACTCAAATCTTCACAAGACATGGCTAAGCTTTAGTTTGGGGATAAATGTTTATCTAACTACTACAATTAGAAATTGGGTAATGGGCAAAGTTTTTTCCTTATAGTTGATTTACAATGTTGGGTTATTTTCAGGCATATGGAAAAGTGATTCAGTTACACATATATACATAAGTATATGTATTTTGCCTTTGGGGGACTCTAAGATCAGTGGATTAATGCACAAAACTTCAGGGATTTTTCTCAATTTTTAAATCAGGATTTCCCTCCAGGAGCTGTGAATTTCATGACCTTGCCAAACATCCTGATATAGAGGAAGCAAGTAGAGACAAACGGCTGAATGAAGGAAGTAATGGGAAATGACTGAGTTTGCTAATGTACAAAAACAGGCAATTAATTCTCACCTTTCTTATGCCTTATTAACCATGACCTGTAGGGCACCTTCAATCTGGCGGAGGAGTAAGACGTGGAGATCACCTTCCTCCCCACAAATACATCAAAACTTTATCTACATGTGGAACAACTCCTACAGAACAGCTACTGAACGCTGGCAGAAGACCTAAGACCTCCCGAAAGGCAAGAAACCCCCCACGTACCTGGCCGTGTGGCTGACAGGGTATTGGTGCTCCCGCCATGTGTCAGACCTGAGCCTCTGAAGTGGGAGAGCCGAGTTCAGGACATTGGTCCACCAGAGACCACCTGGCCCCACGTAATATCAAACGGCGACAGCTCTCCCAGAGATCTCCATCTCAACGCTAAGACCCAGCTCCACTAAACGACCAGCAAGCTACAGTGCTGGACACCCTATGCCAAACAACAACCAAGACAGGAACACAACCACACCCATTAGTAGAGAGGCTGCCTAAAATCATACTAAGTTCACAGACACCCCAAAACACACCACTGGACACAGTCCTGCCCACCAGAAAGACAAGTTCCGTCCTCATCCACCAGAACACAGGCACCAGTCTCCTGCATCAGGAAGCCTATACAACCCACTGAACCAACCACCGGGGACAGACACCAAAAACAACAGGAATTACGAACCTGCAGTCTGCGAAAAGGAGACTCCAAACACAGTAAGTTAAGCAAAATGAGAAGACAGAGAAATAAACAGCAGATGAAGGAGCAAGGTAAAAACCCACCAGACCAAACAAATAAAAAGGAAATAGGTAGTCTACCTGAAAAAGAATTCAGAGTAATGATAGTAAAGATGATCCAAAATCTTGGAAACAGAATGGAGAAAATAAAATACAAGAAACGTTTAACAATGACCTAGAAGAACTAAAGAGCAAACAAACAATGATGAACAACAAAATAAATGAAATTTAAATTTCTCTAGAAGGAATCATTAGCAGAATAACTGAGGTAGAAAAACGGATAAGTGACCTGGAAGATAAAGTAGTGGAAATAACTACCACAGAGGAGAATAAAGAAAGAAGAATGAAAAGAATTAAGGACAACCTCAGAGACCTCTGGGACAACATTAAAAGGGCCAAAATCCGAATTATAGGGGTCCCAGAAGACGAAGAGTAAAAAAAAGGGACTGAGAAAATACTTGAAGAGATTATAGTTGAAAACATCCCTAATATAGGTAAGGAAATAGTCAATCACGTCCAGGAAGCGCAGAGAGTCCCATATAGGGTAAATCCAAGGAGAAACACGCCAAGACACATATTAATCAAACTATCAAAAATTAAATACAGAGAAAAAATATTAAAAGCAGCAAGGGGAAAACAACAAATAACATACAAGGGAATCCCCATAAGGATAACAGCTGATCTTTCAGCAGAAACTCTGCAAGCCAGAAGGGACTGGCAGAACATATTGGAAGTGATGAAAGGGAAGAACCTACAACCAAGATTACTCTACCCAGCAAGGATCTCATTCAGATTCAATGGAGAAATTAAAACCTTTACAGACAAGCAAAGGCGAAGAGAATTCAGCACCACCAAACCAGCTTTACAACAAAGGCTAAAGGAACTTCTCTAGGCAGGAAACACAAGAGAAGGAAAAGACCTGCAATAACAAACACAAAACAATTAAGAAAATGGTAATAGGAACATACATACTGATAACGACCTTAAATGTAAATGGATGAAATGCTCCCACCAAAAGACATAGACTGGCTGAATGGATACAGAAGCAAGACTTGTATATATATATGATGTCTACAAAAGACCCACTTCAGACCTAAGGACAAATACACACTGAAAGGGAGGGGATGGAAAAAGATATTACATGAAAATGGAAATCAAAAGAAAGCTGGAGTAGCAGTGTTCATATCAGACCAAATAGACTATAAAATAAAGACTATTAGAAGAGACAAAGAAGGACACTACATAATGATCAAGGGATCAATCCAAGAAAGAGATATAACAATTGTAATTATTTATACACCCAACATAGGAGCAACTCAATACATAAGGCAAAGGCTAACATCCATAAAAGGGGAAATCAGTAGTTACACAATCATAGTAGGGGACATTAACACCCCACTTTCACCAAAGCACAGGTCATCCAAAGTGAAAATAAATAAGGAAACACAAGCTCTAAATGATACATTAAACAAAATGGACTTAACTGATATTTATAGGACATTCCATCCAAAAAGAACAGAATACACTTTCTTCTCAAGTACTCATAGACGGTTCTCCAGGATACTTCATATCCTGGGTCACAAATCAAGCCTTGGTAAATTTAAGAAAATTTAAATCGTATCAAGTATCTTTTCCGATCACAACGCTATGAGACTAGATATCAATTACAGGAAAACATCTGTAAAAAATACCAACACATGGAGGCTAAACAATACACTACTTAATAACCAAGAAATCACTGAAGAAATCAAAGATGAAATAAAAAAATACCCACTAACAAATGACAATGAAAACACGATGACCCAAAACCTATGGAATGCAGCAAAAGCAGTTCTAAGAGGGAAGATTATAGCAATACTACCTCAAGAAACAAGAAACATCTCAAATAAACAACCTAACCTTACACCTAAAGCAATTAGAAAAAGAAGAACAAAAAACCCCAAAGTTGGCAGAAGGAAAGAAATAATAAAGATCAGGTCAGAAATAAATGAAAAAGAAATGAAGGAAACAATAGGAAACTTCAATAAAACTAAAATCTGGTTCTCTGAGAAGATAAACAAAATTCTTAAACCATTAGCCAGATTCATCAAGAAAAAAGGGAGAAGACTCAAATCAACAGAATTAGAAATGAAAAGGGAGGAGTAACAATGGACACTGCAGAAATACAAAGGATCATGAGAGATTACTACAAGCAACTATATGCCAATAAAATGGACAACTTGGAAGAAAAGGACGAATTCTTAGAAATGCACAACCTTCCGAGACTGAATCAGGAAGAAATAGAAAATATAAAAAGACTAATCACAAGCACTGAAATTGAAACTGTGATTAAAAATCTACCAACATACAAAAGCCCAGGGCCAGATAGATTCACTGGTGAATTCTATCAAACATTTAGAGAAGAGCTAACACCTATCCTTCTCAAACTCTTCTAAAATATAGCAGAGGGAGGAACACTACCAAACTCATTCTACGAGGCCACCATCACGCTGATACCAAAAACAGACAAAGATGTCACAAAAAAAGAAAATTTCAGGCCAATATCACTGATGAACATAAATGCAAAAATCCTCAACAAAATACTAGCAAACAGAATCCAACAGCACATTAAAGGATCATACACCATGATCAAGAGGGTTTATCACAGGAATTCAAGGATTCTTCAATATTCTTCAAATCATTCTTCAAATCATTCAATGTGATACAACATATTAACAAGTTGAAGGATAAAAACCGTATGATTATCTCAATAGATGCAGAAAAACCTTTTGACAAAATTCAACACCCATTTATGATAAAAACCCTCCAGAAAGTAGTTATAGAGGGAACTTACCTCAACATAATAAAGGACATATATGACAAACCCACAGCCAACATCGTTCTCAAAGGTGAAAAACTGAAACCATTTCCACTAGGATCAGAAAGAAGACAAGGCTGCCCACTCTCACCACCATTATTCAACAAAGTTTTGGAAGTTTTAGCCACAGCCATCAGAGAAGAAAAAGAAATAAAAGGAATACAAATTGGAAAAGAGGAAGTAAAACTGTCACTATTTGCAGATGACATGATACTACACATAGAGAATCCTAAACATGCTACCAGAAAACTACTAGAGCTAATCAATGAATTTGGTAATGTAGCAGGATACAAAATTAATGCACAGAAATCTCTTACATTCCTATACACTAATGATGAATAATCTGAAAGAGAAATTAAGGAAACATTCCCATTTACCATTGCAAAAAAAGAATAAAATACCTAGGAATAAACCTACCTAAGTAGACAAAAGACCTCTATGAAGAAAACTATTAGACACTGATGAAAGAAATTAAAGATGATACAAACAGATGGAGCGATATACCATATTCTTGGATTGGAAGAATCAACATTGTGAAAATGACTCTACTACCCAAAGCAATCTACAGATTCAATGCAATCCCTTTCAAACTACCAATGGCATTTTTCACAGAACTAGAACAAAAAATTTCACAATTTGTATGGAAACACAAAAGACCCTGAATAAACAAAGCAATCTTGAGAAAGAAAAACAGAGCTGGAGGAATCATGCTCCTGGACTTAAGACTATGCTACAAAGCTACAGTAATCAAGACAGTATGTGCATTAATTTTGTACCCTGCTACTTTACCAAATTCATTGATTAGCTCTAGTAGAGTTCTGGTAGCATCTTTAGGATTGTCTATTTATAGTATCATGTTGGGAAAGTAGCAGGCTACAAAATTAATGCACAGAAATATTTTGCATTCCTATACACTAATGATGAAAAATCTGAAAGTGAAATTAAGAAAACACTCCCATTTACCAATGAAACAAAAAGAATAAAATATCTAGGAATAAATCTACCTAAGGAGACTAAAGACCTGTCTGCAGAAAATTATAAGACACCGATGAAAGAAATTAAAGATGATACAAATAGTTGGAGAGATATACCACGTTCTTGGATTGGAAGAATCAACATTGTGAAAATGACTATACTACCCAAAGCAATCTACAGATTCAATGCAATCCTTATCAAACTACCACTGGAATTTTTCACAGAACTAGAACAAAAAATGTCACAATTTGTATGGAAACACAAAAGACCCCGAATAGTCAAAGCAATCTTGAGAAAGAAAAATGGAGCTGGAGGAATCAGGCTCCCTGACTTCAGACTATACTACAAAGCTACAGTAATCAAGACAGTATGGTACTGGCACAAAAACAGAAATATAGATCAATGGAACAGGATAGAAAGCCCACAGATAAATCCACACACATATGGTCACCTTATCTTTGATAAAGGAGGTAAGAATATACAGTTGAGAAAAGACAGCATCTTCAATAAGTGGTGCTGGGAAAACTGGACAGCTACATGTAAAAGAATGAAATTAGAACACTCCCTAATACCATACACAAACATAAACTCAAAATGGATTAAAGACCTAAATGTAAGGCCAGACACTATTAAACTCTTAGAGGAAAACATAGGCAGAAAACTCCATGACGTAAATTACAGCAAGATCCTTTTTGACTCACCTCCTAGAGAAATGGAAATAAAAACAAAAATAAACAAATGGGACCTAATGAAACTTCAAAGCTTTTGCACAGCAAAGGAAACCATAAACAAGATGAAAAGACAACCCTCAGAATGGGAGAAAATATTTGCAAATGAAACAACTGACAAAGGATTAATCTCCAAAATTTACAAGCAGCTCATGCAGCTCAATATCAAAGAAACAAACAACCCAATCCAAAAATGGGCAGAAGACCTAAACAGACATTTCTCCAAAGAAGTTATACAGATTGCCAACAAACACATGAAAGAATGCTCAACATCATTAATCATTAAAGATATGCAAATCAAAACTACAATGAGATATCATCTCACACCGGTCAGGATGGCCACCATCAAAAAATATAAAAACAATAAATGCTGGAGAGGGTGTGGAGAAAAGGGAACCCTCTTGCACTGTTGGTGGGAATGTAAATTGATACAGCCACTATGGAGAACAGTATGGAGGTTCCTTAAAAAACTAAAAATAGAACTACCATATGAACCAGCAATCCCACTGCAGGTCATATACCCTGAGGAAACCATAATTCAAAAAGAGTCATGTAAAAAAAAAAAAAAACTGGGCTTCCCTGGTGGCGCAGTGGTTGAGAGTCTGCCTGCCGATGCAGGGGACTCGGGTTCGTGCCCCGGTCCGGGAAGATCCCACATGCCGTGGAGCGGCTGGGCCCGTGAGCCATGGCCGCTGAGCCTGTGCGTTTGGAGCCTGTGCTCCACAACGGGAGAGGCCACAACAGTGAGAGGCCTGCGAACCGCAAAAAAAAAAAAAAAAAAAAAGAGTCATGTACCACAATGTTCATTGCAGCACTATGTACAATATCCAGGACATAGTAGCAACCTAAGTGTCCATCTGACAGATGAATGGATAAAGAAGATGTGGCACATAGATACAATGGAATATTACTCAGCTATAAAAAGAAATGAAATTGATTTATTTGTAGTGAGGTGGATGGACCTAGAGTCTGTCATACAGAGTGAAGTAAGTCAGAAAGAGAAGAATAAATACTGTATGCTAACACATATATATGGAATCTAAAAAAAAAAAATGGTTCTGAAGATCCTAAGGGCAGGACCGGAATAAAGATGCAGACATAGAGAATGGACTTGAGGACACGGGGAGGGGGAAGCGTAAGCTGGGACGAAGCGAGAGAGTGGCATGGACATATATACACTACCAAATGTAAAACAGATTGCTAGTGGGAAGCAGCTGCATAGCCCAGGGAGATCAGCTCAGTGCTTTGTGACCACCTAGAGGGGTGGGATAGTGAGAGTGGGAGGGAGATGCAAGAGGGAGGAGATATGGTGATGTATGTGTATGTATAGCTAATTCACTTTGTTATACAGCAGAAACTAACACACCATTGTAAAGCAATTATACTCCAATAAAGATGTTAAAAAAAAGAAAAAAAACAAAAAACTATGACCTGTGCACTCACTTCTTGAGTTTCTCAGGACCACAGGGATAGGCTTTAGCCAAACTGGAAATATGTGCCGTAATACAGGTTCACTATAGGCTCATTGAGGACAGGCCTGTTTTTAATACTGAAAATAGAAGAACCATAGAGGTGTCCACATGGAAGAATTTCCTGTTCCTGATTACACTGTGTGGTTTGGGTTCTACACTAAGCCTAGGAGATTTAATCATTTTTGTTTTTAGAAGGAAGGAAGAAAATCTCACTTCTTTTCCTATCTAGGTTTAAGGTCATAGTACATTCAAGGCATCTGCAAATTAGCCCTGGATTCTATACACTTTAGTCAAAGGTCAAATACCTTAGCCTAACAATCCACTCTTCTGTCCAGAAGTTTTGTCCTTAGAATTTTCTTACAGTTCTGGAAAATCGTTGATTTTATCTAATATTTTAGATTAAAGAAATGAGGGGAACTACAAAAATCTTTTTTTCTCTTTTGCATTTTTAATCTCAAAAAAAAAAAAACTTTCCAACACAGTGTCAACAATAACACAATAACTTGATGTGCTCCACCATCTTTTACTTATTTTAATGACGTTCTCTTCAAGAACAGCCCTGAAATGACTTGATTGAAATGGGGGAAATGTTGGAGGGTGTAGAAGACCTTGTTACTTTTGTTTCAGAAATGTTCAACTATAATTGGCTGAAACTTTGAAAGTTTTAAAGTACAACTAGTCCCCAACTTTCAAACACTAGGGGAGTTATTCACTTCCTGGTCCCTCCTCCCTACTCTACCTTTTGGGAGAACTTGGAACCTTTAAGGAATCTGTGGGATCATACAACAAAAAAAACTGGGAAACTCAGAAAAAGTTCTGTATAGTGTTTCTCCAGTGTTTCCTCTGAGAATCCAGGATAGCAGAGCTGCAAACTGGTCCCCTGAAGAGAGTCTGCTGGCATACCTGGAAGTAGCCCACAGCAAACAAGATATGTAATTGAAGTCTAGCATTTTATTCAAACGGGTCTGCATTCTATCACCAATACTTCTGTATTTGCTTCAATATTTATATACTTTAAATTAATTACCATGAAGAAAATTGACACTCCACGAATATATACCACATCCCCTGCCCAGGCCGACATACGCGTGCCAGTTTTAGAAGCAAGACTTGAATGTCTGCTCTGAAGGACAGACCAGGATTCCTTACAGAGTGTTTCTCCCATCCAAAGTACACTTACTTCTGCCCCAATTCTTTTTAAATGTATCATTTCACTTTCTTAAATTCTCTGGAATTCTGCTACTTAAACATTTGTTTGACCTTCCTTTAAAAATATTATACCACTAGAAGAGTTAAGTAACTACCAATCATTGATATATTAGCATGAAGAAATTCAATCAGACTATTTTCCTGTTAGCTTGTAGTTGGCACCAGCTGCCCTCAGGATATTCAGTGGTAAACTTGTGATTTCCAGGAAAGGAAAAGTGTATCATTTCTGCAGCCCAAGAGCTCCAAAGATAGGAGAGCTGGGGAATAAGCCGGGGTGCAAAAAATGTGATAGGAAAGTGACTCCCTCCAAAAGCATATCCATTTGGAAATCTCACTGAACTCAATCTTGTACCCTGTAAAGGATAAAGAGCTTTCTATCTCCTTCCCCTCCTCCTTTACTACATGCCTCTGATTTCCACAACCTAGAATACACAGTAGAGTAACAAGCATTTTGAGTTTACTAATGGTTAGTATTAAATATATTTGATTGGGCTTGTCTAAAAACTGAAATGCCATTTATAGAATTATATGGAGAAATTGGAAAAGTTCTGGACATCTAATTTATACATGAACTTCTGGGATACAGTTTAATCTATAAGATAGATTCTGTTATGAAAGCCTATAAACAGCTAACAAATGTCTGAGTTTGCTGGATCTGGGGGGAAAAAAATGAGCTATACTGAGGAACAATCTACTTCCTTCAAGTTCTGGCACTTTTCCTCCATGAAAAGTAATGAGTGAATGGAGAGAGCCATAGGAGAGGGACAGGTGTATCAAGACAGAAATACAAGTCATCAATTTAGTGAACTGAAAGGAATCACAAAGGACCTTATAAAGCTCCCCCACCTCCCTGGCCAAGATCAGGTCTGAGAGCACCTTAAACCACACCAGAACGTCAGAAAGGCTATCTCACTTCTAAAGTACGTCAGTGAAATCTTCACCATCTTCTTCAACAACTCTTGCAACTATCATGATATAGATTTTCAAGCTTACCAATTTTACCTGGAAGAAATAATAGCTAACATTTATTGAGTGCTTACCATGCTCCAGGCATTGTGCTGAAGTGTCATCCATATACATAAAGTGCTACATAAATCCATCCATTTAATTTAATACCATAATCCTCTGACATTCTGAGACCACAAGCAATTTCGAGTAAGAGATTAAGTAAAAATAGTCAGTCAGTAAACTGAGTTAGAATTCCAGTCTCAAACAGTCTGATTCCAGAATTTGTGCTCTTAGCCATTCATCTATGTCCAGAATCAGAGGGACAGACCAGATCACTGTCTCCCTGAGTGTCCCTGCCTCTTCCCATATCCTCAGGACTATCATCCTCTGAAACTTCACAGCCAATCCCAAGTCTCTTATGCTGGCTAGATTGTGTACAGGACAACATACGAGGATCAAAATAGCTCAAAAGCATTGCTGGGTACACCACTGCCTCTGACTTCTCCATACATACAGACACAGCTACAAAAATGAAGCTTTTGCAAATACACTGTACATTCCTAGTGGCACTGAACCAAAGTCAAAAGATCTTACTTGCCATAGTAACCAGCTACAACTAATTTAGAGCGTGTTTATATTTAACTTAAGCCCTCTTTCTTCATTATGGGTCCTAGTTAAAGACCTCTCTACTCAGGGGAGATGAAGCAATGATGTGTACTTTTTTACTACCTAAATATAGGTCCTTAACAGTCAAGGGTTTTGCAATTATATAAAGAGCAGACCCACTGAGGATGCCTTCAGAACATTAAAGGAACATGGTGGTGACTGGGGTAGGTAAATGATGCACCCCTCTTGTGCATGCACAGTGACTCACATAAGAATGATCACAGGGCTTGAGGCCATGCAACCACCACCAGTGAGCACTGCACTTCAGGGAAACGCATCTGAGAAGGGCCTGGTTGTCATTTCATGTCAACCTCAAAAGTCACATTTCTAAGGGAGAAGTCCCTTATTCTAGGAATTCTCTTGTATCATTCTCAGTATGTAAGGAAAACCAGGTAAAACTTTATTTCTGGGAGAATTCTACATCATACTGACGAACTTTGGTGCATGGTCATTTAGAAGAAAGCATTATGGAAACTTGGTTCATTTGGGTTCATGACTCTACTTTCACTTGTTCAGAAAACGTTTCTTTCCTTGGCATTTCAGACTCCAACCTGAAGATCTCAATGCTGCTGTTCTGAACTACATGGCAAACACCACAGAACCTGGTCTTTCAGAAATCATCAGTGTCTTGGTAAACAAAAGGCCTTCTTCTATGATGACTTCATACAACCTGTTATTGAAGAAATTAGTCAAGTATCAAAGAGAAAACAAAAGCTTGAAAGTAAAATGTCATCTTCGGATTACATTATAACCTCCAGAAGTATTAAAAAAAAACTTGAGAATTCAAATGACAGAGCTACCTATCTCATCAAAAAAACTTCAGACATTCTTTTTTATATAAATTCAAATGGAAATCTAGCTCTATATACATACGTAATATATAATGTATATATAGTACATATATATGTCATTAAGTGCTATTTAATAATGTTGAAACTGGGTTAGTTTCAATTAGTTCATATTCATATTTAGCTGTAAAAATTTGAAATTGTGGTTGGAACTTTACCAGCCCAAGAGGTTTTCACATGGTTTATTCCATTCATATTGGAAGGTTTACTATGGGCAATGCATCTGGTGAATAAAAAGACATCCAACAATATGCTATGGTGGGCAAATTGTGGTCTTTAGAATCAGATGATACAGTTTCATATAGTGGGCCTCAAGTTCACTATCAAAGTGACATTTTTAAAAAAGCTATTCCCTATTTTGAGCTGCAATTGCTGCATCTGTAAAATGAGAATAAATGTAACATGCACAGTTGATTATTGTTATTCATGCTAATTATGTTCTATAAAATCCCCATGAATATAATTAGCACAGTCCAACTCCTTGACTGTGCTAGTCAACTTCAAATCCTTTTTTTAAATTTAATTTTTATTTTATATCAGAATACAGTTGATTAACAATGTTGCATTAGTTTCAGGTGTACAGCAAAGTGATTCAGTCATACATATACATATATCTATTCTTTTTCAGATTCCTTTCCCATATAGGTTATTACAGAATACTGAGTAGAGTTCCCTGTGCTATAGAGTAGGTCCTTGTTGATTATCTATTTCATATATAGTAGTGTGTATATGTTAATTTTCCATTGAACTGGAAAATACTAAATTCTTCTTCCTAGGGGGAATACAGGGTTGATCCTAGCAAATCTCTGCTCACAACATTTTTGTCACCCCTTCAGTACATATGTGTGTTTGTACTTAAAGACACCTTATTTAATATATATTGTTGATTCATGAACATTGAAGTGATGGCCAACAGTGCCATAACTCATGCTTGAACAGAGCTTATCTAACACGGATGTTTTCTCCATAAGGCACATCACAGCCTTCTTGCACTTAGGAACACTAGATAGCACTTCAGCACTACACTTGGGAGCCACTGTAAAAAGTGAAATCACCAACAAGAAACAGAGAAATGCAAAAAACACAACACTAAATAGACTGCGTACAGGACACTTGTCAGAAGGCAAAGAGTTACTTTGATCAGTTGCTTTGGGAACGAGCATGACAGGCGGCTCAGATTTTTCACTGTTCTAAGCACACACATGTCCGTGAATGTCCATGAAAGCACAACTGTTGATTCTAGGGTTATGAGTAAATTTTAGCAAGTAGGCAAATTAGCAAGTATAGAATCTACAAATAACAAAGATCAACTGTATATCAAATAGTTGTTATTAAAGACTAAATCACTTAGGAATTAATGTATCAGAAAATTGGTTTATAAACGATAAAATGCTAAAAATTGTAGTCTAAACTCCTTGACTGTGCTAGTCATCTTCACATCCTTTTTTTAAATTTAATTTTTATTTTATATCAGAATACAGTTGATTAACAACGTTGCGTTAGTTTCAGGTGTACAGCAAACTGACTCAGTTATACATATACATATATCTATTCTTTTTCAGATTCTTTTCCCATATAGGTTATTACAGAATATTGACCTACTGTGCTATACAGTAGGTCCTTGTTGATTATCTATTTTATATATAGCAGTGTGTATATGTTAATCCCAAACTCCTAATTTATCCCTCCCCCCTACCTTTCCCCTTTGGTAACCGTAAGTTTGCTTTTGAAGTCTGTGAGTCTATTTCTGTTTTGTAAATAAGCTCATTTATATCATTCCGCATATATACAATGCAATATTACTCAACCGTAAATAAGAATGAAATAATGCCCTTTGCAGCAACATGGATTAATCTAGAGATTATCATACTAAGTGAAGTAAGTCAGACAGAGAAAGATAAATATCATATGATATGATTTATATGTGAATCTTCAAATCCTTCTACACTAACAGTGACTACAATAATCAGAGATGCTCAATAAACAATTGTTGAGTGAATAAATGATGAATCTGGCTTGTGCCTCAAGCTTCTGGTGATCTCAATAGGGAAGCATGGATAAAACACATGGGAAGTTATACAGTTAGATGACAGTACAAGGCACCAGTTCAAGAGATTCTGAACCCCATTTCCCATTGGAGGTACTTTCCTCTGAATTGTTGGGCTCTTTCCATTCTTGGATCATATTTGGACAGTCTGGGGTACCCAAGAGGCAGTACTGTCACCTGGTTTGCCAATGTGGCACAGATACCTGGGTGAACCTAGTAGTGAAAGCCACGTCTCCACCCCTAACAAGAAGAAGAGACAAGCATATTCATGAGAAAGACCCCAAGATCCTTTAGCACCTCACTCCCTTCAGAGATTTCCCAACACGTTCTCCTCCCACTGTCTAGACAATATTTCAGATCTTTTCACCAGCTGTAAACTAGCCAAAAACCAAGGTATATGGTGTATTTTCTATAGACTACTAGGTTAAAATAACTTTCCCTTCCTGGCTCCTTCTTTGCTTTGCAAACCTCTTACCGATTTTCCATCTTTCCTTTTAAAACCATCATAACTGGAGCTTCTCTACAGTTTGATCATTAAAATCAGGCAGGCAGCGATTTGGCAGGCAAAGAAAGGGTTTCAATTCTAACATCCAAGGCACATGTGCAGCAGGGAACTTGGAAAAGAAGAGAGATTAAAATTTGGTCCACAGCTGATTTGATCCCTAGAGAATTTTTATTTCTTTTATCCAGAACTGCTTTTCAACTATGGAGTTTACTCTCTTTCCACCCTCACCTCGCCCTTCAACTGAAATTCTGCAGGTTTTGTTCCTTTGACTCTTGGGACACTTTCCTCCTATAAAATTCCTCCTTTAAAGTTTGAAAACTGAAAATGGATACTATTCTTTATGCTAAGTGTCTAAGATGGATTCTTCGTTTCATTTGTTTTACTGTCCATGTTAAAAAAACATTGCACAGAACAATAAACTTTGGATTTTGCATATTTATAGGATTCAGGTTAACTGTAAGTTTATCTATTCCTCCCCCTCTCTTTTGCCTTTTCTAATCAGTATCATCAAAAGTAAAAGAAACAGGGCTTCCCTGGTGGCACAGTGGTTGAGGGTCCGCCTGCCGATGCACGGGACGCGGGTTCGTGCCCCGGTCCGGGAAGATCCCACATGCCGCGGAGCGGCTGGGCCCGTGAGCCATGGCCGCTGAGCCTGCGTGTCCAGAGGCTGTGCTCCGCAACGGGAGAGGCCACACAGTGAGAGGCCCACGTACCACCCCACCCCCAAAAAAGTAAAAGAAACAAAATTACCAATTACCTTATTAACTATCATCATTTGACCGTTTAAATGCAGAAATCCAAGGTAATATGGACTCTATGTTAAGTCTAGTGTGAACAAATACCAATACTCCCCTCCTCCTCTCCATGAAAGCTTTCCTTTAATGATTCTTTTGTCATTAAATCTGGAAGAAGATGGAAAAGGAAAAGGAGGAGGGAAGGGAAGATGACATAAGACCAACAAAAATCTGGAACTTAGAAAACAGATGCATGATAGGTAATTAACCTGGGAAAGGACTAAGCCAGGTGGAAAATCCATGACTCAATCCAGTTTCCACTGTAGAATACCCAAAGGCTCAAGAACTGGAGACATCAGATACTTCTGAAAAGTGATATGGTGGGGGGAGGGGGGAGTAAAAAGTGGAAGACTGGATGAATGTCCAATTCAAAAGTGATCACCTCCCATCTCCTCCCTCATGTCAGCAGTAGACTAGAATTTTATTATCTGGAGAAGATAAAACAGATTTCTGGACTGAGGAACACTAGGCACAATTAAGAGCATGTAATATTGGATGAAAACAAGGAGATTAAATGACACTTTACACACTGAATACTGAAACTCCCCACTCTTTCTCCACTTGGCTCTCAGGATGCTGGCAGCAAGGCAAAGAGCCTCCAGACTGGATACTGGAATAGTCTTCCTTGGGGAATCGAACCATCTCAAAAGAAGACCTAAAGATACAAACATCAGTGTTCCCCAAGGAAATTACACAGTCACGCTGCCGTGAAGTCTGTCATGGAGACACGCCCATCGGCACACGTTTTCCAATCAGCCTTTCAGGGCCCCACTCTTATATCTGACTAGGCAGACACAGAACAGCCAGCAAACGGGGAAGGCCTCTAGCTTTAAAGAAAGGGCCCCAAACAAACAGGACAAGAGCAACTTAAGGAAATAAAAACTTTGAGAGCGAAGGAAAAATACTACGATAATCGTCATCAAAAAGATAAACAATATTACAACTATAAAACAAGAATAGGACACTATTTTTAAATTACTTTAAAGAAATATTCAGAGAATAAGAAAAGAGCTCTTGGAAATTAACAACATAGTTTATCATATAAATTCAATAATAGACCTGGTAGGAAAAATTGAGAAAAATCTCACAGAAAGCATATAAAAATATTAAAAGATGGAAAATAGCAAAGAAGGGTGTTCTAGGAAATCCTACATTCAAATAATAGGAGTTTCAAAAGGAGAAGACTGGAAGGAATAATTGAAGAAATCATTCCAAAAAAGTTTCCCCAAACTAGAAGGCTTAAGTTTTGAAATTTCAGAAGCCCACCACACAGAATGTGGTGCAACTATGTAGAAAAGCAGAAACTGAAAAACACACACAGTTTAGAATCATGCTCACCCATGAAAGGGAAGGACAGGCAATGAAATTATAAAGCAGCATACAGGGAACTTCAAAGGTGGAAGTAATATTCTTTTATGTATAACTGGGTAAAAAATGCTCCTATTGGGGCTGAGATTAACACGCAGAGCTCTGTTGAAGTCTTACAGAGCAACCTACCAATGCTCTGTTCCTCTTAAAGAACAGGGCAGAAAGGTTTGAGTGGGCAAAGAATTGTGAAAAAGCTAAGTATTGGGTTGGCCAAAAGGTTCATTCAGGTTTTTCTGTAAGAAAAGATAGGAAAAACCCAAACGAACTTTTTGGCCAACCCAAAACATGTAGGAAGTTGTCTTTTTTATAGCAAACATGTAACCCTAATGAAACCTGGCCCCATGTGGTTCAGTCTTGGAGTGGTAATGCATTCAAAAAACACAGCTCAGTAGCCAAAAGTAATTTAAAAGGAATTCCACTCTTTGCTATATTTCTAGAAAACCATAATGAGGATCCCAATTCACAGTCCTCAGTAACACTTACTAAAGCTCCACATCTCTCCTGTCCCCGTCCTGCACCCCTGTACTTCCTTCCACACCAACTATTGGGTTAACAATTAGACATCTGTTTGTCAGATTGGGGGTATGGAGAAGTGTGCTGTGAACAACCATCTCACAAATTTTGGCCACCATAAATTAAGACAAAGATTGTATAAGAGATGTGACAATGGGACTTCCCTGGTGGTGCAGTGGCTAAGAATCCGCCTGTCAATGCAGGGGACATGGGTTCAATCCCTGGTCCGGGAAGATCCCACATGCCACAGACCAGCAAAGCCCGTACGCCACAACTACTGACACCCGCTCGTCTGCAGCCCGTGCTCCACAACAAGAGAAGCCACCGCAATGAGAAGCCCACGCACCACAATGAAGAGCAGCCCCTGCTTGCTGCAACTAGAGAAAGCCCACGCGCAGCAACAGAGACCCAACGCAGCCGTTAATTAATTAATTAATTAATTAAAAGATATGACAACAACATCAAAGGTTCTGAGAAACATAGGTATGAAACTTATCAGGCGTGGCCTTATTTAAAATATACTAGTCCATTTTTTCTCCTCCCTTCTCTAATTTAACAACTTAGGATAATTAGAGAGAGACAAAGTTAGGGCATCAAGTCCCTTTCTTATCTAATGGTATGAAATAATACATTCAGGGAGAATTTGTGGTAAGAAGAAAGTATGTAAGATTAACTTATATGTTTTAAGTGAATATAAACAATTTAGACCCCAAACCAGTAAGAAATGTACTCCTTTAATGCCAAGTTATGGCCGAGAAACTACTTCCATATTCCAAATGAGGCTCTGCAATTTCTTCAGCTTACACATTAGTATTCTTGTGTGCTCTGTAGTAAAAAAAAAAAAAAAAAAAAAAAAAAAAAGGAGTGCCTGATTACAATTCACTATCCAGAATTTTATGGCTAGAACTTGAAGGAAACAGAGTTTCTGCCAAAATAGCTTCCTGCCCAGGTGCTGAACTAATTGAACTCTTAAGCAATCAGGCAGTAAAACCAGTAATGGTGAATTTTCTGAAGTGCTATATGTAGGGAGACAGCTTGGAAAAATAAAGATGAAAATTTGTTTTCATAACCAGGAGTGTTTAAAATCCTGAGAGACTGTTTGAACGCCTTGCTGAAATGTATGTGACATTGAACATTCCCAAATGATCTGATGGTTAGAGATCTCTGCAGTCAACACTGACACTTTTTTTCCTAAATGTTGAGAAAACTACTTTATTATAATGTGTAATAGAGAGCCAGTGAACAAATTTGCTTTTGGAAAATAAAAGGTATTTAAACATGAAGTCGGCTATTAAAATATTTCATCCAACTAGCAGCATCAAAATAAAATCACAGCCACATGGCTTCTCTTAAGAATGAAAAAGAAGCTGGTAGTCAACTAGTAGCATTATTTTCTAAGTCTGCTACAAATATAACATTGTACTCTTTTAACAACTCAGAAATACTACCAATGTTTACAGAAGAAGAATGTGATTTAAGACATGATGGTAGGAAGCATGTGATTCCAGAAGCAGAAGTTCCAGGTCTTTGCAAAAATGACACATCGAGATTTGCCAGTCTCAAGAAGCACTGCAATAAGCTCTTTCCTTCTGCATGTCTTACAAGGGGACGAAATTGATATACTTTGGAAAACCAAGGTACTGAATACAGGTCTGGCTTGATTTCTTTCTTTCCTTCTTTCTTCCCTTCTCCCTTCCTTCCATCCTTCCTTCCTTCCTCTCATTCTTTCTAGTAGCCTTCTAAGGATAATTAGGGGGGTTAGAGTCCCAGATAACACACTAACCTGAGAATTGAAAAGTCTACTTGTTCTGTTGATTTTGCTATTAATTGGCTTAATAACCTAGAGTAGCTACTTATTATCTGTGTATTGTGACATCAAAAAAAAAAAAAAAGGCATTGAAATCCACATACTCCTTCCCAGGGGATTATGAAGATAGGGTTTCATCATACACTATGCTTTGTTCTGATTGTACAGAAAGTACAAGGGGAATGTGGTTACAATAAACTTTGAAAGTCCAAGGGAGAAGATTCTAATCAGTTATTGAGCAAAAGGAGGAAGATCTAGATAAGCATGAGTCCTCTCCAGCTCTAACTTTGACAATTCAATGGGAATGAATACAGTAGGTGAAGATCAGCAAGTGTGGAAAGTGATGATTGCAAACAGTTATTTTGATGGAGTAATTAAAACAATAGGTACCATGGGGCAGGCTGGCAGCAAGACCACAGGAGGGCTGAAGAATAGAAAACCAAAAGAGAGAGAAGGCAAAAGGATTTATTTACGTGTGGGCGGCGCTACTCAACTCCACTCTTCGAGCATTTATGGAGGCCTTCTTGAGGCCTGGCTCTGTGTTAAGGGCTGGCCTAGTCCCAGGCCCTGCTTTGGGGAGGCTAAAAATGTAGGGGGGAGAACAACATGCAGGTGGTAAGCTGCCCAAAGTGTGGGAAGTGATATCACAGAGATGGTTAAAAAAAAAAATGCTAAGAGAGCAAAGAGAAAAGACTAATCCATTGACAGGGATTAGCAGAGGTCATGAGACCACACTACAAATATTCAAACCTATGATTTTTTTCAAGACAAAAGATTAACATTAGATTTTCAGCTCACTTTCATTTTCATATTTCTCACATTTTCTACGTGATACAGAAAGCTAAACCCTAAGTATAATCTTCAGCTTCCATGGGCTTCAGGTGATGCAAATGAATTCTTCCACTCTACCAGGGGTCTCATGAGTTGTCTATCAAGTAAAACCTTGCCTTTCCTTCAATGTAGTGAATTGCCAGTTCTTCCATTGAGATTCAAAAGAAATTGAACACACACACAAGAAAAGTTTTAATTATAAACTCTAGCCTACTTGTTGTCTCAATCCGTTAGACTTACAAGCTTTATTCTACAAAACGCCAACTCTCATATTAAAGTTTCCTTCACAAATCGCAAACACAAAGTTTAGTAAATAAAGAATGAACAGTGATGTGTGTATCATTTCTTGCTGGGCCTCGCAAGATCATCTGGGAGGTATAATAGGAAATAGCAGAAAATTAGTAAAAACAAAAACAAAGGGGTCTAGTTCCTGACTCAGTTCTCCACTTAACTTTGTGCATAGGTGAAATCAGACAGACCCAATTGTTTATCTTGTCTGTTAAGTAAGTCACCTTTGTTTATATGTCCTTCATGTGACCAGAGATTTCCTTATCTTGTTTGTTAAGATGGAGAAGGAGGTTTCCTGTCAGCACCTTCAAGCTGCAATTGGAAAGAGTTCGGGAGAGCCAATGACTTGGCCTCTTCCTCTCGGTCTCCCGAAGATGCTCCACGGCATGGTGACCTCCCCAAGGCCAAAACCCACATCTCCCTGAAGTGCCCCCTCCCGGGCTGAATAATTACCCAGAGTAGGTGCCAACCAGCTCTCCAAGAGATGGTGGACGCAGCAGAAGGATTCTCATGGGTCCCCATCACTACAGACTAAACAGCTTCATGAAAGCCATGGATGAGACGCTCCCAACATCATGACCACAGCAGGACTGGAAGAGGAGAGATCTCAGTGAATGGGTCTCCACCACTTTCCCCAGCGCCCGGACTTAGACACCCCACCTTGAGAAAACCTTCATCGATAAACAAGTTCTGGAGTAGAACCTCACACGAGGTGCCAAAGGAATCATCTCTTTTCATGGTCAGCAAATCCCAGCCAGCTATATGCCCTACCTCACAACGGCACACCTCCACAGACAGAAGTCCAAGCCAACATAAAGAGAAACAGAAATATTGTTAACTGCAAGAAGACAAGGATAAACTTAGGAGAGCAAAAACATATCCCTGAAGCAAGAAGTCTTAGCCTCCCAGGGTTACTTCTTCCACCCATACTTGGTCAGACAGAGAGCCCATGACCCCGAAGTTAGCTTGTATGATGGGAACATCATGTTTGCAGAATTCAAAGGGCCTAAGGTCAGGATGGCTGGGGTGGAGGTAGTATAGGAACTAAGGATGTCAGGAGCCTAAATTATAAAGTCAAACCTATGACTTTAGTCTAGCCTTAAGATTTCAGTGTATCCTTAAGTTCTTATTTTATGCCTTCGTATCTCACTCATTTTCCACATAATGCAGCAAGGAGAGATGAGGTCCTGCAAGGACAAATTTGGAAACAACCTGGATTTTAATCCTATAAACAGTTTTGAAACAGTCTGTGCTTAGCTTAATAGTTATTTCTATATCCATGAGGGAAAAGTAGTCACCCAAAGATTCTGAAAGGACATGTTAATCCTCTGTTTCTAATTTCACCAGTTAAAGCATTAAATGCAAATGTTCACATGGGATTTCAGTTTCACTTAATAAGTTATATTATATACTTCCTCTCACTTATGCTGACAAAGGATCGCTAGAATTAGATGCTACAACAGGTTCTAGCACGGACCCAGAGCAGACGTGCAATGGTTCCAGACCACAATCTGTCCTCCAAACTCCATCCAGCCCAGAGATGGTGAATATGACCAAAGTCATCCAAAGAGGCTCCAAAGCCTTCTGGAACATGAGGCTCACTTTCGAACATGGATACAGCTGCTCCCAGGTGTTGAATATGATACTAGCCTTTAGCCCACTCAGCAGCAATCTACCAGCCAAATGTTCATGTTCAGAGAAGTAAACCCTTGCTGCCATCCCTAAAGTTACTCCGAGAGGTGACAATAAGGAGAGAAACAGCACACCCAAGAACTTGATCTAAAAGTGACTTCTCGATGTGTTATGTATATACAATGGAATATTACTCAGCCATAAAAAAGCATGAGATAATGCCATTTGCCGCACCATGGGTGGACCTAGAGATTATCATACTAAGTGAAGTCAGACAGTGAAAGAAAAATAGCATATGGTATCACTTATACGTGGAATCTAAAAAAAAAAATGATACAAATGAACTTATTTACAAAGCAGAAATAGACTTACAGACATAGAAAACAAACTTATGCTTACCAAAGGGGAAAAGGAGGGAGGGAGGGATAAATTAGGAGTTTGCGATTAGCAGATACACACTACTATGTATAAGATAGATAAACAACAAAGACCTACTGTATAGCACAGGGAACTATATTCACTGTCTTATAATAATCTATAATGGAAAAGAATATGAAAAAGAATATATATACACAAATATATGTATAACTGAATCACTTTGCTGCATACTTGAAACTAACACAACACTGTACATAACTATACTTCAATAAAAAATAAGAATAATAAAAATAAATGTGACTTCTCTCTACACTTTCATCAAAGTTCCCTCACATTTCTAAGACAGGTAGTAAATACTGTCATATACTTTTGGAATATTTGGGAAGGTACGTAATCCAGAACCCTCTATTCTCTCTGCCTCACTGAGGCACCAGTCTGCCTCCATGTGCTGTGTCCCCAACACTCTTCAGTTTCCCTCCCACCTCCTTGTCTGAATTGTCTGTCTCAGTGTGATGTATAACTTCAGTGCACTAGGGTAAAGTGGAATGGAAGCAGAGTCAAGGGGATGAGAAAGAGAGATGAAAGCTGGTGTTTGATCCACACTAGGTTTTCCTCCCTCTGGGTAACTATACACCTTTAAGGTTTTACACACAATTTTGGTTGCTATGAAAAGCAAAGAAGAACAAAAATTGGCTTCATTTTTGGCATATTTCTGGCACTGATGTCTCCGTGTATACTGTAAAGCCACTTTTTGTAGACAAGAATTATAGAAATTTCACTTTTTGTGAACTGTGGTGGAATTCTTTCAAGGGAATAGCCATGACATTCTCCAGCCTAAGATTAGGTTTCAAAGTGGACGGTCAATCAGGCAGCAACTTTCTGAACACACGTTGTGCACAGAGATGGACTTTTACCAGCAATATTTATGAAATTTAAAAAAATAGACTAATAACTTAGGATCTGATTGAGAAAAGGGAGCAAAAGAAAATTTACCAGCATCTGCAAAAGCAAAAATGAGCAAAGCATAAATGTATATATGTATTAACATATTTATTCAACATTTATTACTTGCCAAGTGTACACACACAACATTCTCATAGTAAAGCAAAAACTATACTGAGGGGTATGTAGTGTCTTAAAATAGACTCTAAACACTTTCTTGCCAGTAATTCTCCCTTACCTCTAGTAAAAGAATTCAGTAGAAGAATTCACTGCTTACCCTATGCATTGGATAACTAAGATAATATTTTTCTAATAAAATGGCATGTACTAAGTTCTCAATAAATGTTAGCTTCCTTCCCACCAGTATTTGTTCCAAATCCTTTCTGCTTAACTTGATATCGCTGAATAGTATCCAGAATGTTTGGAATGTTTACACCACTCCTACATTCTTAGACATAGAAAACAAAAGGCCTGAGTCCAAGGGCATAAACTATGGATACAAATTTTTTTTCTTCCATGGAATTATAATCATTTTAGTGCAAATAAACAGAGTATTTGGCCAGAGTTACATATAAATTCTGATCTGAATTTACTGGATTGAGAAATGATGCTTCCTAGTTATTTTGCTCAAGAAGAGTGAAACAAACAAAATATAAAATAAAATGGAACTACTGGGAGAGAGGCAGGTTTCTGGACTAACAGAGTCAGAACCTCCATAAATCCAATCCTCCATCAAAGCCATGAAAATACTGGCAAAATTATCAAAATCAACTTTTTGAGAACTATGGAAATTAACCAAAGGCTTGCAACCATCTGAAGAGAGTTTATTCCAAAAAAACTACTAAACCTTGGTAAGAAGATAAGGGACTGAGACATTTTAACTTGAGTTACTCCTATCTACTTCCTTCTCCAACTGCACAGCATTAGCCTGGAAAGCCACCAGCCTTGCAGCCAACAGAGGAACAGACAGGCTCTGGAGCTTCTCTCAAAGCCCTATCCTCAGACCATGGTCACTATCTGACCTGACTCACAGCTCCCTGAAATAGCCACATTCACAGATTGTTGTGTATTTGACTCATTCAGAGCTCAGCGCCACAGGAAAGACTCTGTCCCTAGGGCACTGATGGAAATAATCAGCTTCAATTATTTAAAATTCCATTTAACTAACAATGCAGTACTAATTGGGGCAAATAGAGGCCTGGCAGAAAATATAAAAGGAAGATCTCGGGGAATGAGACTTGCATAGAGGGCTTTGAAAAGCTCTGACATATTTCTGGGGCTCTAGAAGACCATACACATGTGCAGGGATGTTCTCATGCCCAAGGAGGACCAGAGAGGGCACCAATCCCTCCCCACTGGCTGACCTTGAAGCCCTGCAAAAGCAGAAAATAAAGATTAAGATAGACTTATAAATGACCTGTGAGTTGAAGGTATGTCCCCAACACACACACACACACTCCTCATATCAAAATGTGGCTGGGTCAAGGCATTTAAGGAAATCTTTCGACCAATGAATTGCTGACTATAAAAAATTAATAAACAGAAACCTCAATTAAGTAGAGTCAAGAGACCAGAAGGGGGAGCTCTCACACCCTGTGAAGATAGCAGAGCCCCACAGGAAGGAGAAAGACTCCTCTTGTTTCCTAGCAATGACTCAGCCAATGGAAAGCCATGGACTGTTTACTACAGCCCTCTCAAATTCCTTTTCTCTTCTATAAAAGTGTTCTCCTTCCCTTGCTATATGGGAACTTGCACCTGGCTTGTCATGGTTGCATATCCTGAACCGCAATTCTCTCTGATGCAGAATAAATTCATCTCTGCTGAAGAAATATCTGGCAGTCTATTTATTTTAGGTCAACACTGACCAATAAGCTATGCTGACCCAGGTCAACCCCTACAAAGACAGGCTTAAAAATAAAATTAGGAATTTGTTTAAATAAGTGACTTTTTTAAAAAGCTGAGACTTTAGTGGTCACACACTGTAGGGACTACAGATTCTACAGAATTTATACAGAGAAGTCACTAAACAAACAAACAACAATAAAGCAACAACAACAAACCCCAAGGGCAGAGGCGTTAGAAATCTAATTCCACAGACACATAGATTAATGGAAAAGAACAGAGAACCCAGAAATAAACCTACTCACTTATGGTCAATTAATCTGACAAAGGAAGCAAGAATATACAATGGAGAAAAGACAGTCTCTTCAATAAGTGGTGCTGGGAAAAGTGTCCAGCTACATGTAAAAGAATGAAATTAGAATATTCTCTAACAGCATATACATAAATAAACTCAAAATGGATTAAAGACCTAAATGTAAGACTGGAAACCATAAAACTCCTAGAAGAAAACAGGGAGAACACTCTTTGACATAAATCGTAGCAATATTTTTTGAATCTGTCTCCTAAAACAAAGGATATAAAAGGGAAAATAAACAAATGGGACCTAATTAAACTTATAAGCTTTTGCATAGCAAAGGAAACTACTGACAAAACAAAAAGACAACCTACTGAATGGGAGAAAATATTTGCAAAAGATATGACTGATAAGAGATTAATATCCAACATATATAAACAGCTCATACAACTTAACATCACAAAAACAAACAATCTGATTAAACATGGGCAGAAGACCTGAACAGACATTCTTCCAAGAGTAAATGCAGATAGCCAACAGGCACATGAAAAATGCTCAACATTGCTAACCATCAGGGAAACGCAAATCAAAACCACAATGAGATATCACCTCATACTGGTCAGAATGGCTATCATCAAAAAGACCACAAATAACAAATGTTGGCAAGAATGTGAAGAAAAGGGAACCCTGGTGCACTGTTGGTGGGGAGGTAACTTGGTGCAGTCACTATGGAGAACAGTATGGAGGCTTCTCAAAAAACTAAAAATAGAACTACCATATAACCCAGCAATTCCATTCCTGGGTTTATATCCAAAGAAAACGAAAACCCTAATTAGAAAAGATACCTGCAACCCAATGTTCACAGCAGCATTATTTACAATTGCCAACATATGGAAGCAACCTAAGTGTCCATCAACAGATAAATGGTTAGAGAAGGCATGGCATAATATATATATACACACAATGGAATACTACTCAACCATAACAAAATGAAACTTTGTCATTTGCAGCAACCTGGAAGGACTTAGAAGGCATTATGCTAAGTAAAATAAGTCAGACAGAGAAAGACAAACACTGTATGATATCACTTATATATGGAATCTAAAAAATTACACTGGTGAATTTAACAAAAAAGAAGCAGGCTCACAGATATAGAGAACAAATTAGCAGTTACCAGTGCGGAGAGGGAAAGAGGGAGGGGCATTATAGGAGTAGGGAATTAAGAGGTACAAACTATCATGGATAAAATAATCTACAAGAATATATTGTACAACACAGGGAATATAACCAATATTTTATAATAAAGAAAAGGAAATCTAATTTCAGAGTGGCAACATTATATCAGTTTTCAGTGTCCAATTCTTAGCCAAAAAAAAAAAAAACTGAGACATCCAAAGAAACAGGGAAGTATAGTCCATACACAGAGGGAAAAAAGTGGTTAATAGAAATTGTCCCTGAGGAGGCCTAGATATTGGCTTAACAGATGAGTGTTTTATTTTTTATTTTTATTTTTTTATTTTTTGGATGACTTGAATTATATATATATATGTGTGTATATTTTTATACAGCAGGTTCTTATTAGTCATCAATTTTATACACATCAGTGTATAGATGTCAATCCCAATCTCCCAATTCATCCCACCCCCACCCCCACTACCCTCCGCTTTCCCCCTGGTGTCCATACGTTTGTTCTCTACATCTGTGTCGCAATTTCTGCTCTGCAAACTGGTTCACCTGTACCATTTTTCTAGGTTCCACATATATGCGTTAATATACAATATTTGTTTTTCTCTTTCTGACTTACTTCACTCTGTATGACAGTCTCTAGATCGATCCACGTCTCAAAAAATGACCCAATTTCTTTCCTTTTTATGGCTAATATTCCATTGTATATATGTAGCACATCTTCTTTATCCATTTGTCTGTAGATGGGCATTTAGGTTGCTTCCATGACCTGGCTATTGTAAATAGTGCTGCAATGAACATTGGGGTGCATGTGTCTTTTTGAATTATGGTTTTCTCTGGGTATATGCCCAGTACTGGGATTGCTGGCTCATATGGTAATTCTATTTTCAGTTTTTTAAGGAACCTCCATACTGTTCTCCATACTGGCTGTATCAATTTACATTCCCACCAACAGTGCAAGAGGGTTCCCCTTTTCTCCACACCCTCTCCAGCATTTGCTGTTTGTAGATTTTCTGATGATGCCCATTCTAACCAGTGTGAGGTGCATGTCTCTAATAATTAGTGACGTTGAGCACCTTTTCATGTGCTTCTTGGCCATCTGTATGTCTTCTTTGGAGAAATGTCTATTTAGGTCTTCTGCCCATTTTTGGATTGGGTTGTTTGTTTTTTTAATATTGAGCTGCATGAGCTGTTTATATATTTTGGAGATTAATCCTTTGTCCACTGATTCATTTGCAAATATTTTATCCCATTCTGAGGGTTGTCTTTTCATCTTGTTTATGGTTTCCTTTGTTGTGCAAAAGCTTTGAAGTTTCATTAGGTCCCATTTGTTTATTTTTGTTTTTATTTCCATTACTGCAGGAGGTGGATCAAAAAAGATCTTGCTGTGATTTATGTCAAAGAGTGTTCTTCCTATGTTTTACTCTAAGAGTTTAATAGTGTCCAGTCTTACATTTAGGTCTCTAATCAATTTTGAGTTTATTTTTGTGTATGGTGTGACGGAGTGTTCTAATTTCATTCTTTTACATGTAGCTGTCCACTTTTCCCAGCACCACTTATTGAAGAGACTGTCTTTTCTCCATTGTATATCCTTGCCTCCTTTGTCATAGATTAGTTGACCATGGGTGCATGGGTTTATCTCTGGGCTTTCTATCTTGTTCCATTGATCTATGTTTCTGTTTTTGTGCCAGTACCATATTGTCTTGATTACTGTAGCTTTACAGTATAGTCTGAAGTCAGGGAGTCGGATTCCTCCAGCTCCATTTTTTTCCCTCAAGACTGCTATTTGGCTATTCGGGGTCTTTTGTGTCTCCATACGAATTTTAAGATTTTTTGTTCTAGTTCTGTAAAAAATGTCACTGGTAATTTGATAGGGATTGCATTGAATCTGTAGATTGCTTTGGGTAGTATAGGTATTTTCACAATATTGATTCTTCCAATCCAAGAACATGGTCTATCTCTCCATCTGTTGGTATCATCTACAATTTCTTTCATCAGTGTCTTACAGTTTTCTGCATACAGGTCTTTTGTCTCCCTCGGTAGGTTTATTCCTAGGTATTTTATTCTTTTTGTTGCAATGGTAAATGGGAGTGTTTTCTTAATTTCTCTTTCAGATTTTTCATCATTAGTGTATAGGAATGCAAGAGACTTCTGTGCATTAATTTTGTATCCTTTTATTTTACCAAATTCATTGATCAGCTCTAGTAGTTTTCTGGTGGCATCTTTAGGATTCTCTATGTATAGTATCATGTCATCTGCAAATAGAGACAGTTTTACTTCTTCTTTTCCAATTTGTATTCCTTTTATTTCTTTTTCTTCTCTGACTGCTGTGGCTAGGACTTCCAAAACTATGTTGAATAATAGTGGCGAGAGTGCACATCCTTGTCTTATTCCTGATCTTACAGGAAATGCTCTCAGTTTTTCACCATTAAGAATGATGTTTGCTGTGGGTTTGTCATATATGGCCTTTATTATGTTGAGGTAGGTTCCCCCTATGCCCACTTTCTGGAGAGTTTTTATCATAAATGGGTGTTGAATTTTGTCAAAAGCTTTTTCTGCATCTATTGAGATGATCATATGGTTTTTCAATTTGTTAATATGGTGTATTACATTGATTGATTTGTGTATATTGAAGATCTGCATCCCTGGGATAAATCCCACTTGGTAATGCTGTATGATCCTTTTAATGTGTTGTTGGATTTTGTTTGCTAGTATTTTGTTGAGGATTTTTGCATCTATATTCATCAGTGATATTGGTCAGTAATTTTCTTTTTTTGTAGTATCTTTGTCTGGTTTTGGTATCAGGGTGATGGTGGCCTCATAGAATGAGTTTGGGAATGTTCCTTCCTCCACAATTTTTTGGAAGAGTTTGAGAAGGATGGGTGTTAGCTCTTCTCTAAATGTTTGTTAGAATTTACCTGTGAAGCCATCCGGTCCTGGACTTTTGTTTGTTGGAAGATTTTTAATCACAGTTTCAATTTCATTACTTGTGATTGGTCTGTTCATATTTTCTACTTCTAGTTCAGTCTTGGGAGGTTATACCTTTCTAAGAATTTGTCCATTTCTTCCTGGTTGTCCATTTTATTGGCATACAGTTGCTTGTAGTAATCTCTTAGGATGCTTTGTATTTCTGCGGTTTCTGTTGTAACTTCTCCTTTTTCATTTCTAATTTTATTGATTTCAGTCCTCTCCCTCATTTTCTTGATGAATCTGGCTAATGGTTTATCAATTTTGTTTATCTTCTCAAAGAACCAGCTTTTAGTTTTACTGATCTTTGCTATTGTTTTCTTTGTTTCTATTTCATTTATTTGTGCTCTGATCTTTAGGATATCTTTCCTTCTGCTAACTTTGGGTTTTGTTTGTTCTTCTTTCTCTAGTTCCTTTAGATGTAAGGTTAGATTGTTTATTTGAGATTTTTCTTGTTTCTTGAGGTAGGATTGTATTGCTATAAACTTCCCTCTTAGAACTGCTTTTGCTACATCCCATAGGTTTTGGATCGTCGTGTTTTCATTGTCATTTGTCTCTAGGTATTTTTTGATTTCCTCTTTTATTTCTTCAGTGATCTCTTGATTATTTAGTAACGTACTGTTTAGCCTCCATGTGTTTGTGTTTTTTACGGTTTTTTCCCCTGTAATTCATTTCTAATCTCATAGCTGTGGTCAGATAAGATGCTTGATATAATTTCAATTTTCATAAACTTACTGAGGCTTGACTTTTGACCCAAGATGTGATCTATCCTGGAGAATGTTCCGTGCACACTTGAGAAGAAAGTGTAATCTGCTGTTTTTGGATGGAATGTCCTATAAATATCAATTAAATCTATCTGGTCTATTGTTTCATTTAAAGCTTCTGTTTCCTTATCTATTTTCATTTTGGATGATTTGTCCATTGGTGTAAGTGAGGTGATAAAGTCCCCCACTATTACTGTGTTACTGTCAATTTCCTCTTCTATAGCTGTTAGCAGTTGCCTTATGTATTGTGATGCTCCTATGTTGGGTGCATATATATTTATAATTGTTATATCTTCTTCTTGGATTGATCCCCTGATCATTATGTAGTGTCCTTCCTTGTCTCTTGTAACAGTCTTTACTTTACAGTCTATTTTATCTGATATGAATATTGCTACTTCAGCTTTCTTTTGATTTCCATTTGCATGGAATATCTTTTTCCATTCCCTCACTTTCAGTCTGAATGTGTCCCTAGGTCTGAAGTGGGTCTCTTGTAGACAGCATATATATGGGTCTTGTTTTTGTATCCATTCAGCAAGCCTGTGTCTTTTGGTTGGAGCATTTAATCCATTCACGTTTAGGGTAATTATCGATATGTGTGTTCCTATGACCATTTTCTTAATTGTTTTGGGTTTGTTTTTGTAGGTCCTTTTCTTCTCTTGTGTTTCCCACTTAGAGAAGTTCCTTTAGCATTTGTTGTAGAGCTGGTCTGGTGGTGCTGAATTCTCTTAGCTTTTGATTGTCTGTAAAGCTTTTGATTTCTCTATCAAATCTGAATGAGAACCTTGCCGGGTAGAGTAATCTTGGTTGTAGTTTCTTCCCTTTCATCATTTAAGTATATCATGCCACTCCCTTCTGGCTTGTATAGTTTCTGCTGAGAAATCAGCTGTTAATCTTATGGGAGTTCCCTTGTATGTTATTTGTTGTTTTTCCCTTGCTGCTTTTAATAATTTTTCTTTGTCTTTAATTTTTGCCAATTTGATTACTATGTGTCTCGGCATGTTTCTCCTTGGGTTTATCCTGCCTGGGACTCTGCAATTCCTGGACTTGGGTAGCTATTTCCTTTCCCATGTTAGGGAAGTTTTTGACTATAATCTCTTCAAATATTTTCTTGGGCCCTTTCTCTCTCTCCTCTCCTTCTGGGACCCCTTTAATGCAAATGTTGTTGTGTTCAATGTTGTCCCAGAGGTCTCTTAGGCTGTCTTCATTTCTTTTCATTCTTTTTTCTTTATTTTGTTCTGCAGCAGTGAATTCCACCATTCTGTCTCTCAGGTCACTTATCCGTTCTTCTGCCCCACTTATTCTGCTATTGATTCCTTCTAGTGTAGTTTTCATTTCAGTTATTGTATTGTTCATCTCTGTTTGTTTGTTCTTTAATTCTTCAAGGTCTTTGTTAAACATTTCTTGCATTTTCTGGATCTTTGCCTCCATTCTTTTTCCAAGGTCCTGGATCATCTTCACTGTCATCATTCTGAATTCTTTTTCTGGAAGGTTGCCTATCTCTACTTCATTTAGTTGTTTTTCTGGGGTTTTATCTTGTTCCTTCATCTGGTACATAGCCCTCTGCCTTTTCATCTTGTCTATCTTTCTGTGAATGTGGGTTTTTTTCCACAGGCTGCAGGATTTTAGTTCTTCTTGCTTCTGCTCTCTGCCCTCTGGTGGATGAGGCCATCTAAGAGGCTTATGCAAGTTTCCTAGATGAGGGTTTTAAATCAGCTAAGGAATTAAAGGAAAGTAGTATGATAAGTATGGCTCATCAAATAAGTAATATCAATAAAGAGGTAAAAATTATTAAGATCTAAAAACCAAACAAATTTTGGAATCAAAAAGTGCAATAAGTGAAATGAAAAAAAAGATCAGTAGGGGTTGCTCAATAACAGATTTGAACTGGTAGGACAAAGAATTGATGACCTTAAAGATAGAGTTTATAGAGTTTGCCCAGTCTGAGAAACACAAATAAAAAAGTGAATAAAAATGAACATCCTCAGAGACTGGCAAGACATTATCAATGTAACAACATATGCATAATGGGAGCCCCCCAAAGAGGCGAGAGTGGGCATTAAAAAGTATTTGACGATATAATGGCTGAAAATTTCCCAAATTTGATGAAAAACATTAATCCACACATCCAAGCAGTTCAGCAAAACCCCAGTAGAATAAATTCAAAGAGAACACACCTAGATACACCATAGTAAAATTTCAAAAGTCAGAAACAAAGAGAAATTTTGAAACCTGTAAGAGAAAAAAAACCAACCCATTATGTACACCCTTCTCAGTAAGATCAATGGCTGACTTATCAGAAACCACAGCTATCAGAAGGCAGTGGAATGATGTGTTCAAAGAGATGAAAGAAAAAGACCATCAATCAAAAATCCATTATCCAGCAAAACTCTCCTTCAGAAAATGAAGGAGAAATTAACACATTTCCAGGTTGAGCTAATTATTTTCATCTTTCCTCTCCACCATCTTCAGCATGGCAACCTCATCCTCGGGGTAGCTCCCCTCATGGTCACAGACTATAGCTCCAGACATCACATTCTCATGACAACATTAAGATCTTTTCAAACTAAAAGAAAATGTTTCCTAGAATTCCTCCAACCAACCTCTCCTCACTGGCCAGAATTATGACACATTCTAATGTTACTGGCACAGGAAAGAGTAGCATCATGATTGGCTTGGTAAACTCTCTGAGTTTACTAATGATGCTGGCCTCCTCAGAAACTCATAAAAGAAGCAAAGATACCTGGATAGAAGCAGGATTCTATTAGGAAACAACAAGGCTGGGTCGCCCTGTGGTAGGTAGCCAGTAGGGTCTGCCATGAGAGATTTATTAAATTTTATTTCGATGCTTTTGTTGGGTGATTTTTATCTTCAGTCTCTCTCCTTCTCTCCCCACGTTCTGCTCCATCTCCTCACCAGCACCACCACCACAGCCAAAGCTCTCCAAAAATTTTAACAATATTTTCAGTTACAAACATCAGCATGATGTTCCACTGTGCTGAAACCCACTGTAGCTATGAATAATTTTTGTCCAAACCATGACAAAATGGTGGACTTCAAAACTCTGTTGGCTGCTTCCTTATGCTTCCCATCTACCTGTCCTCCTGGTCAGTGATGCAATGATTCAGACTGTGTGTTTAAGTCAAGCTAAACTGACTGCTCTTTGCACGAAATTTCCAGCTCTTACTTCTGAGACTTGATGCAGCCAAACCATTCTCCAAATAGCGCCTTTCACATCACAGCTGCATAATAAATGTGTGTGGGAAGAATGAAAATGGAGCAATGAGACTTAGCAACTGCTTGAATTCAGTCCTTTATTCATTTAATTGTGACAACTCCTGGAGATATGACAGTGAGCAAAGTCTAGCCCCTAGACTCCTATGCCCCTGAAGACAGACAGAGGGCAGGAGAGAGCGGCATCAAAACTCTATGACTAAGAGAACAGTATTTCTACAGAAATAGGGAAGTGAAGAAGATCTGGCTTGGAATGGAATATCATGATGTTGATTTGGTATATGTTGAGTCTGAAGTGATGGGGGACACATTCAGTTGGAACTGTCCCCAGTGTGTGTATGTGCACATATATGGATGTGCTACTCTAGACATCACCATTATCACCATCACCATCATTCTCATCATCATCATCATCATCACTAACACTCTCCAAGTACTTCTAAGAGCCAGATTCTTGTACTAATAGACTCACATGGAAATATGCACTTATTTGCAGGTTCCTATCAATTCATTACACATATTTCCATAGATGATTATCTTATTTGTAGCTTTCTATTATATGATTATCCCATAAAGGGCATTAATTGAATTTTCGTTGGGGTGAAGATCATATCTGAGTTTTTCCCTACTCGTATGTGCAAGAGAGACCTAGTGACTAAAACTGTCATTGACATACAATATGAACAGCCTGAGTACAGAAGAATGAGGTAAATCAAAAGGAAGACAAGAAGGGTGGTGATGGAGTCTTCATCAAATGACAGAGAGGCAATTACAATATCATGAACATAAAATGCAGGGCTCATAAGGGGTAGAAAATTAAATAACCAAGTATGGCAGTAACCTTGAAAGTAGACAAACAGTAAAACAAATTAGCCAGGCTCTTAAACTTAAAAAGGCAGAAAGATGGGTTCTCCCCGTTATTTTGTTTGCTTGTTTTAATTAACTTAGCAGAGAAGATATTCAGACAGGTATCAGATCTGAAGTTTACACACTTGCTACAATGTTGATTTGGGTGATGACATTTTCATTTCATGCTACAGAGAACTTATGTGTATCTGGAATAATGAACTGGGAATCTTTCAACCATTATTGCAAAACCCGACCACTGCAAACCAACCCCCTAAAGAAGCGGGAGCTGCAAGAGCCATTCCCCTATTCACTCACCTACATCACCATTCACCTCACACCTGCCTTCCCAGTTGCATTGTTCCTTAAACAGATAGACTTCGTCTTAGCAATATTTGATCAGCAGGGGAATTTTGGTTTACCCCTTGTTCAACCTTTGAATAATTGAGAAGAAATTCTGACAGAATATAGCTTTGTCCAAATGAGAAGTGAGAAAAGATTGACAAGTTCGTCTTCCTGACTGCCAATGATCAGCACCACCAGATACTGGGCCACAGACCCAAGAGGCAGTTGCTGTCAAGGTCAGCAGCTTCCCACAGACCTCTCCATGAGCTCACCTCATGGTCTCACCTTCATGGCCACATGTGCTTGGCTTCTTGGGTTTCCTTGCGGGTTCCAACTAGTTCACCAGTACCAGTGCTTCAGGAGGGGTTCTCTCTGACCTTCCCCAACCTTCCTTCCAGATCGCCACTTCCCCAGCTCCTCCTACCTTTGTGTCAGGTCTAACTCTTACACTAAAGCCCTTCTTCCTACCATCCTCATGGTGGCTATGCTTCCCTGACTGCTCCTGGATGCCACAGAAACTGAATATCCTTTCTCATCACACTATGCTAACAAAAGGCCCTCCTTCCCCTGAAACAAAGAGATGCCTTAGGCCAACTAGAGCAAAGCTTGTGTTTTAATCAAGGCAAAAGAGAAAGTGAATTAGTAATTTTCAAATTATTACCATTGAAAAGAGTTTTAATCTGGACCCAATAACACGTTTTCCACTGGACCAGCCCAAGCTTACTAAGTAGCTACAGGATTTAAGAAGGGGACAATGAAAGACAAAATTAGAAAGAGTAAATGTTATCAAACAGCTAAAATAAAGTTTACAAACTTGGAAGATATGAGGTCACAGAGGTCACCACCAAAGAAGTTCATGAGAAATGCATGCTTAGAGAAAATGTCAGTGTTTTAATATTGAAGATCCCAAGGACCGTGCATGTCAGAATCTGACTAAAATAAAGCTGAGAAAAAGATATTCATTAGTCACTAAATGGACTGGAATGTCATTCAGCTAATAGTCTCTTGTAAGCGATAGCTCACTGAAGACAGAGACACTTATAAAGAATGATCTTCGTGTACACATGTTCAATTCGCCAGCATCCCAGGTAGTAGTGTGAGCTTACTAGAAAAGCTGTAGGGCCAGAGTCAGCCTCAGAGACTCTTCGTGCCTGCCTGGGACCACTGGTATGAATTTCTCTGAGCCTCATGAAGATCCTCTGGGAGCTAAGCTCTTTCCATTCTTCCAGAGCAGCAGGCAGGGAGCTCCTAGAACGGTACATCATAATGGCATCTCTGTTGTCAATGTCATATTTGGAACCCAACATCTTTCAGAGAAGCCAGCCAGCCTGGTGCCTAGAGAATGATGGTGACCCAGCCAAGAAAAGAAACTAAATGGTTCTGAATTCCTCCACCAGTGATTCCCTCCACATATAAGAAAGCCTGTTTCTAGACCCGTTGGAAGTAGGCATAGCATGACGTTGGTTCTCCTTGTGTCCTTTCCTGAGACCCTTTCGTAGCACCACTCCCCCTGCCCCATCTGTAATCCTCAGCCCTCAGTTCGGGGTTGGAGCCAGGCCAAGTGGCCAAGAGTCCCTTTCCCAGTCCCCAACTCTTCAATGGAACCCTCATCCCCTCAGGATCTGGTGTCAAAGGCGATCACTTGCTATTCTAATGATCCCCACCAATAACAGCAGTCTGACAATCTGATGGGAGGAGACCACTTCCCTTCCCAGCCCGACCCTCCAGCCCTGTATAATTAGCACTTGTGCATTTTCCTGCAGTTCCTGCGTTGTCTCAACAAAGAGGGCACTGTTCTGGAGTTTAGTCCAATGGCAAAATTCTAGATCATTTCAATTACCCTAAAAGGGCATTTTCTTAAAGAAGTCTGAAATCACAACAATAAATTTTATTGTCTCCTGGGGCCCACCTCTAAACCAATTCAATTCAATAAAAGATTACTGCCCTACAGGCCCACTGTGCCTGTGATTTAGGGTCAGCACGGAATGGAACTGTCCTGCTCACATTACACGGGTCTCTGAAGAGCAGGGTGACTGTGCGACTGGTTTGCCTTACAAGTCCCAGCTGTCCAGGGGTAATTATTGATAGCACCCCCTTCCGCCCAGATATTCTCCCAGTTCACACAATTGTCTATATGGCCGTTCTACTAAAGAGCCAGCAATTCTGGGTCCTCAGGGCTTTTCTCTTTCCCTTGCTCTTTTACTTCTATCCCAAAACATCCTGAGAGGGCCTCATTCTGACACTGCTATTTGTCCCCAGCACCCTTGAGACTGCCAGGCTTCAAGGTGCCAAGTAGGGCTGTGTCCCTGGGGTCCTCAATGTGCCAAAGTCAAACCACATTCCTTGAAAAAGTGAAGAAAGTCTCTCTCCCTCTCTGCACGCTGCATCTCTTGGGCCCCAGTCTATGACCTGAGCCCCCCAGAGTTCCCTGACCACTGAGCCCATAGCCGTTCTCTGCGGGCCTCAAACTTGCCTCTTTGGAGTGAACCAGGTTATACAACAGATCTCAACCAACTCTGTCCTTCCCCCACAGCCTGTGAGCCCCCGCCCAGGCTCCTGCCCCCACCAGCACACCAGACCTGAATACCTGCTGTTACAGGTTGAATTGTCACCAAAAAATATATATGTTGAAGCCCTAACTCATTGGTACCTGTGACCTTATTTGGAAATAGGATCTTTGCAGATGTAATTCAGTTAAGATAAGGTCGTTAGAGTGGGCCCTAATCCAACATGACTAGTGTCCTTATAAGAAGAGAAAAATGCCATGTGAAGAGTCAGACACACAGCGGGAAGGCCATGTGATGACAGAGGCAGAGATTGGAGTGATGCAGCTACAAGCCAAGGAATGCCAGGGGTTGCTGGCCACCATCAGGAGCTAGGAAGAGGCAAGGAAGGATTCTACCCAGAGTTTCACATGAAGCATCACTATGCCAACACCTTGATTTTGAACTTCTTGCCTCCAGAACTGTGAGAGAATAAATTTCTGTTGTTTTAAGTCACCAATGTTATGGTAATTTGTTACAGCAACCCTAGGAAACTAATCCACCCACTTCGGCTGAAGCTGGGACACCTGCAACTACACCTGTCCTGAGATGGTATAAACGCACTTCATCTCATTATGCTTCATTTCCCTGACCCTGTAGTTGCTAACAACAGAAAATTAAGAGGCAAAACAGAAAACCTTGCTCATTCTAAGAATAGGGGAGAAGGCCAGGAGACAGACTTATTCTCTGCTATTTTTTCAAAATCCGCCAACACTGATGTTCAGCAGCCTCATTATCCTATGAGATAAAAAGCCTTCCAGGACTTCCCTGGTGGTGCAGTGGTTGAGAGTCCGCCTGCCGATGCAGAGGACACGGGTTCGTGCCCCGGTCCGGGAAGATCCCACATGCCGCGGAGCGGCTGGGCCCGTGAGCCATGGCCGCTGAGCCTGCGCGTCCGGAGCCTGTGCTCCGCAACAGGAGAGGCCACAACAGTGAGAGGCCCGCGTACCACACAAAAAAAAAAAAAAAAAAAAAAAAAAGCCTTCCACACTTCGCTGCTGGATAAACTACAATCAGGACATGGGAGTGAGTTTGGGTAGAGTCATGGGGCAGGACAAGATGTGGAGAGGAAATTGCCCATTCTGACACCTCTGGAGCGATATGCTCAAATATCATCTTGATATCCAATCCAGATCAGCTGGGAGGTCTCATCCTTCTCCCAATGTGTTCACAGAGAAACACACATTTTCCATTAAGTGCCGAGGTCACCGGCAGGGTGCTTTGGCAGAGTCGTGTGGAGAAGTTGTACAGCACCTGCCTACATATGTTTGGCCCAGTGCCCTCTTCTTGCTTCCCCTCTGATCAGAAGCACATTTATCTGCAACGTTTTTAAAGTCAAAAAAATAAAGAATCTCTCCTAGACAGTTTTGATTTTTTTAAAACCAATTCCAGACCATGCACAATATTTTGATTGACTTCCAATTATGACATCCTACTGCATTTATTTTGTTCCAACAGAACACAGAAAAATCTCCTATGAATATCTATTGCTGCAAAGAAGAGCTCTTCTCTCATTTCTCCTCACTTCCCTTTCTTTGCAACTTTTCTCTCTCTCCTCTCTTCCCCCGATCTGAGTGTCCCCCCTCCCGGATTCACTCAGTCTTTCCCGTTCCCCACCCCCCGACAGCCATCAGAGCCAGCCCAAGGCAAATCCTGAAGTAGGAAAATTTGTTCTTCCACACAACGTGTTCCCTTTTATGCACCATTTCTGCCCTCGGCTCACCACTGCTGGGTATCCAAGGATACTGAATATCTTTCTGTGCCTTGGTTTCCCTATTTGTACAAAAAAAAGACTCGTTCTTTCCATCTGTAAACTAAAGGTAATCATGCCACCTTCCAGGGTGTTATCGCAAGGATTAAAATGTACACGAGTCTAAAGCTGTGGATATTGTCTAAGTTTTACCACCTCCTGCATCCCAGCCCTCCTTGGGCTCTGCTTCCCCCTCACTCTTTATCCCACATCCTGACACTGGCCGTTGACCCACAGTGCAATTTTAAATCAAGGTGAAACCTCTTTCAAGAGTGCTTGTTTCCTCACTTCCAATTGATGAACAGAAATCTTTAATACTTGGTCAAAGCATTTTAGCCTTGGGGAGAGGTATCAGAAAAAGAGAGGCACCTCCTCTGTCCAGGGGAAATGCCAGCTTCAGATGCTACACGATGTCACAACCCATCCTGCTTCTTCCACCTTGATCTGCCTTCTTGTGAGACAGAGAGAGAGAGAGAGAAAGAAAGCAAGAGACAGAGAAGCAAAGGCAGGCACACAGAAGGCTACAGTCCAGGTGTCCAAAGGTCCACTAGCTACTCTGACCTTGTTCTCTGCACCCCACCCCTAGGACACGGTGGTTAGAGATGTCCCGTGCTTCTGACTTTATTCAAATGTGTCCTAACTGAAGCTCCAGAAAGAAATGGTTGAGATCTTCTAATCCCTCTCCTTGCCAAGTTCAAGCCACCCTACTGGAGGAATGAAAGGCTCCATACATGTATTCATTCCACAGTTACCAAAGCTTTGCTTTGAACAGATTGACCTGTGTACCCCAGGTGTCATCTGAGGCTTTCCCAACCCTCACGAACCTATATATACTTGAGCAATTAATTCCATAGTCGGGGACAGTTCAAACCCTCCCATGGGTTCCAAAAGATCCTTAGGGTTTGTTTCCATGACGTCTCTTCCAATTCTGCCTTCAGTGTTGAGCAAACTGTCTCTGTGTCACTCCACATTAACTCAGAAACTAAGCCTCTTTTCCGATTTACACAAAGAAATCTGTTCTTGCAAGATGACATGTGCAGTAAGTAATGTCACTGGGCACTGGGAGTGTCCCATCATGTACTGTATAGCATCCCACGATCCCATGGCCATTTCCTGTCCTCCCTCCACAACTTCTCAGCAGTCCACAGATTTCTCTTCCTGCCCCACACAGTAGCTTCACTCTCTTCTCTCAAGGTTTGATGCCAGCCAACACCAGGGCCCCAAAAGAGTGAACCTCTGTCCAAGAGAAATGACTGTTGACAACTTCTAGGAGAACAAGTGTCTCCTAATCACATGCATAGGACAATTCAGCAGAGGAGACTTTGTGTAAGGAAAGAGGGAAAACCAGGAGCTTTAGCAGCCAGAGTTGAAAACCATGCATCTGTCACAGATGCCGACCCACAGTGTGATAGGGATTAAGTGGAGAAAATGTAGCCAAAGACTGGGAAAGAGAAAGGTAGAAAGCAATGCTGTGACCCAGTGACAGTTAAAGGTCTGCTCAGAGAACTCAACCAAGACATCTGCCATCTCTCTGCCCTGTTTCCTTATCTGCAGGATGTTATACTCAGGACTGACTGAGTCCTCATTCTCACTTCCTCAGTAAAGATACCAAGGATGAAAGAAACCAAATAACTCTCCAAAACAGAGGTATTTTACGCTATGGACTTGCTGGGCTAAGGTGGTTGTGATGGGGCGGGGCTACCTAACACACACTGTCATTTCATTATCACCTCTATGATTCTGGCTTCTGCTGAACATTCACAAAATGTTAAAGAAGCAAATCAGTGAATGTTTCTGCTGTTTGGGATTAACAGCCTGTTTCAGATTTACACAAATCAAAGGAACAAAATCCAAACACAACACAGAATTTGCAAAATAATAGTAATAAAGTAAAGGAGAACACACAATTTCCTGTTGATGCGGAGTCTAAAGAAAACAGAAAGCCTCAGTCCTGGATGCCTTCAAGTCTCTGGTTTCCTTGGGGAGTGAAATCTGTAGGTTTCTGTTTATTTCTTGGTAATGAATGATGTGATGATAAAGCATAGGTTAAGCAAAGATCTTCTTCTACATGTCCGTAGACAAAATGTCAACCAAGGGGCCCAGGATGTAAGTGGAACACAGCACATGTAATCCAAGGCGTCCTTCTCAGGTGTCCAAGCCATTGGTGTGACCATAAGCCCTCTAGGGACAGAGATGGGAGGAGGCTGAAAAGTGACTCTTGGGCTTCCTACAATCAGGGTTTTTATATGTGAATTTTCGATGTGGGTTGTCTGTGAATGCTTACTTGATTAAAGTGGGGCTTCACAGAGGAAGAAAATGAGAGAGAAAGAGAGAATTCCAAATATCAATTTCAAATGAGTGATTTGATTTTTCTTCCTTTTAAATTTATTCCTACAGCATGTACACACACATGCCACAAATACAAATAATCTAGAACTGACTTTAAAAAAAAAGAAAACATAGGACCAGTGCTTGGAACTTTGCTTCAGAAGAAAGAGTGTCAAGTGAGAGATCTTTCTCCATTCACAATGATACAAACAATGTCTGATAAGACCCACAGAAAAGTCAAGACCAGCTCAGCTCCAGAGCCTCCTAAAGCAGCACCACGCAAATTATGCAGGCTGGTGAAACACACCCCAGGTCCTGCCAACTGCAAACATGGTTGCAGCAATGGAGCTGGAGGATGCCGAACAAGCAGGTAAAAGGGAACATACAGCTTGCTGCGAGGTAGGGGCTGCCAAGTACGACTACAAGAAAATTCCATCCTGCCGGACATTTGGGTAATTTGATGGCAGAAAATGCACAACCTGAACACTTTTAAAGGGCTCTGTTATCAAAGCCAGAGCAACTCCTGACTGTCAGTGATGTGCTTGCCCTCACGTCAATCACGAAGGCAGATACTGCTTTTTCAAGCTGACTGCACTTAGGCCTAATGATGGGCATTTTCTGAGTCTCTTTAGAGAAGGCATCAGTAAACTTCCATAAAGGTCAGAGAGTAAACATTTTAGGCTTTAGGCCGTGTAGTCTCTATCACAAATATTTAACTCTGCTGCTGTAGCCTGAAAGCAGCCACAAATTACATATAAAAGACTGATCATAGCTATGTTTCAATAAACCTTTATTTACAATGATAGACACTGGCCAGATATGAGTCACAGCTATAGTCAGCCAAGCCTTGCTTTAGACAGTCAGCTTGTAGCACCAACATGCCCCATAGTTCAGAATGGAAGTGAATGAGACTTCTGTGTTAGTGTCACATTTATACACTTACTCATATCAACTCTCCACGTAACGTTCTGGGAGATTCAAGGTGGCTGCAAGTTCTCTGAAACTCTTCCGATGGAAGAGGTAAGAGCCTTCCCTCTCCTGTTTAATCAGAGTTGTCTCTGTGATTGCTTGACCAGTAGAATACAGCAGAAGGGATGCTGTGCCAGTTTCCAGGCTGGCAGTTTCTCATACCTGCTTTTTGTTGCACTTGCTTGTGGAATCCGGCTGCCATGCTGTGAGGAAGTCCGAGCAGCCCCATAGAGAGGCCCACATAGAGGGGAGTCAAGGCTCCTGGCGATACCTCCAGCTGGGCTTCTAGCCTAGTCCCTAAAGCACCCCTCACAAGGTCCTCCACATACCCTGTTATCTGCTATGCAGATGCAGAGGGTCAGCAGGATACTCTAAGGTCTTGGGGAATGATGAAGCCACTAGATGAAGGAGCCTGGGTCCCTAAAGAACTGAATGGGACAGAGACCTCTCCCCCATCCTGCACCCCACCAACCTGTTGCTATTTATCTGCACTGGACTCCAACAAATCTTTACTTATTAAGCCACTGGGATTTTTAAGGTTGCTAGCACACCCTAAAAAAAAAAGACACAAGGAAGGTATGTCACTCTGGACAAGTGTCATAGCAGGACGTCAGATATATCTAAAGACAAATTAGTAGGGCTCTATAATTGACTCACACTGTGAATCAGAGCTTTCTGTGTCCTAAAACCTAAATGAGAAGTGTTTATTCTCATAAACACTTGTTGTTTATTCAGTGAAACCTACTCACGGTGGAGCTTATTTATATGGGGCTGACCAGACGCACTTGAAAGATGAGGCTCTTTCCACACTTGGTCTCCAGGAAGCAAGAGAGACAGGCAGTGGTCTCTGAGCTGTGAGAGCTGGTGAAAGCTTCCTCACGACCCCTCATACACACAATGCCTGAAATTGCTAATCACCCTTTTGGTTACAGAAATTTAATGTCCCAGTAATATGGAAAAATTATCTGAAAGAACTTACACTTTAGATCTGGGATCAGCCAACTATGGCCCCAGGGCCAAATGCAGCTTGCCCCCTATTTCTGTATGGTCCGTGAGCTAAGAATGGCTTTCATGTTTGTAGATAGTTGAAAAAAAATATTCTGCATCAAATGAAAATTATATGAAATTCATGTTTCAGTGTTCCACGAATAATGGTTTATTGGAACACAGCTATACATTCTCTTTAAATGTTGTCTAAAGCTACTTTCTCACAACAACAGCAAAGTCAAGCAGTTGTGACAGAAACCCCAGGCCCGCAAAGCCTCAAGTACTTGCTATTAGGCCCTTCAAAGAAAAAGTTTGCAGGCCCTTCCTTTGGACCATTGTGGTCCATGAACTCTTTATCCTGAATTAATTTACTGCATTGGCCCCAGTCCTAACAAGCTCTGAGGAACTCATCCTGACAGTTTAATAAGGAAGCAGGAGGCGGATTGAAGGAGAAAATCAAACGCTCAGAGCAGGACACCCTGCCCAGGCAGGGAGGGACAAAGGAAGGGTCCCCGAACGTCAGGAGGTGTCACCAGGCACCCGGGAGAAGGATGTCCGGCCCAAGGAAGTAGTCAGTGAACTAAAGGGAAGGAAAAAAGGTGGAAGACAAAAAATTAAGATGTTCCTTGAGTTAGTCCCAACTCCCCTCAACCTGTGAACACATCCCGTGGTTTTAATATTTTATTAAAGTGAAACAAACTGATCAGAAAAATCACGTATAAAGTATATTTTTAAGAGTTTTTAAAAAGAAACCCAAAGGACAGACTCTCTCATTGCAATACAACATTTTCCGGTTTTGTGAAAATTATTAATTCAATGTTAATACCACCTGTCCCCAGACCTGCTCTCTCAGTGAGGGGTCGCTGGTCCTGTCCATGTGTCCAGCTGACCTCCTTTCTTACCTGCTGCTTCACAGGGAGCTGGGGTCTCATCCTGGACCTCCATGGAATGGAAATAACAGAAAACTCCCACAGAAGCTTCAAAGGGCTCTTCATTCAGGCCAGCTCTGAAGCCATATCCCTGAGGACCTCCTAGAATTTGGCTTTGGTAGGGCCCAGGAGGGCCAGTAAGGGATTAGGAGAAACAGAAATTTTTGTTCATGCTCTGATCTCCAACCTGACATCAGCCCAGAGTTACAGCCTGGACAGTTGGCACATGTTGGCGCTCGGACTCAGGTGGATTAACTTCTAGGAGGTTTGTTCTCAGTAATCTTTATTTTCACATGGTTGGGAAAAGCTTCAAAGTAACAACCATGATTCATGAGCTTTTTCTAAAAATAATAATAATACAGATTTGGCATCTGTGCGGATTTCAACCGCAAATGGAGTCAAGGAAAGACGCCTTTAAATAAAACCTCTCCTGGGACTTCCCTGGCAGTCCAGTAGTTAAGACCCCTGCTTCCACTGCAGGGAGTGAGGGTTCGATCCCTGGTCTGGGAACTAAGATCCCGCATGCTGTGCGGAGCGGCCAAAAACAAAAACAAATAAAACCTCTCCCACTTCTACCTTCCACACGTTTCCATGTTCTTTACACTCCCCCTGCCCCCCACTTCTCACTAACTCCCTCCTCCCTTTAAAATTCCCCTGATCCACAATTCTTCCTCTAAGGCTCTCAGTGACCAGCCCCTCCTAAGGTGTCCTGACAAGACTGCAAGAAGCTTACTTTTATTAAAAGTCAACAATTAACAATCCTTTAAAGACCATCAGTGGCTTAAAATGATCATCTTAAGGCACTTTAGACCATGTAAATCCTGGTCGTAAGCACGATGAGGCACTCATCTGATAACACGAAAACAAAGATGTCAAATATGGTAGTGAACCAAAACCTAGGCTGTCAGGACTGGAAAGAAAGTGAGACGCAGTCCAGCTCAGCCAGGTGGAAGACCAGCTCCGGGCTGTCGCCCCAGTTCCCTGGCTAGCGCTGCCTCTGAGACCCCCTACTCCCTCCAGCTTTTCTTTCTGTCCTCCCCAGCCTCCCAGGTCTGTTGTCTTCAGGACCAGCTAAGCATTTCGCCTACTAATCATGATACATATCCTTATGAACCTTTGTTGTTTTATGTAGAATTGCAGTGACGCTTCTCATGGAATGCCATATGCGTGCTCCTTGTGGAAGCCAAACAATAAGATATCATAGTCCTCTGAGGATGTGGGACCCACCTTAAATACCTAAGTAAACTGGATCCCTAAAGAAAGCCTGTGATAATTCCTTTAACAAAGCAAATAGGCTTCCAATCTATCCAATTTATTGCGGACTACTGATGTTTACAACTGACTTTTCTAAGAATATTCTCCAAACTTTAGATCCACCAAAGAAGAGGCTCTATCATATAAGGAACTAAGACAATTTAGCCTGTAGGGAACTAAGACTATGGGACTATAAGCTAAGACCATAACGTCATACAAAAATGCAGGATTAGCTCAATAAGTCAACTTATCATTCCAACTTCATTCACAAAATATGGTTTGCATAAACTACATCATATAAAAGGGCCTGTGCATTCAGCCAAAGGAATGGGAGTGCAGACTGGGAAAGGTTTAGGTAAAGATGTGGTGTGGATATTTTCACTGTAGAATCACTCAGTGCCACATGCCAGACTTTACCATTATACACTACGTACAATACGTACCAAATTTTATTTCACATATCGCTGACTGACAGTAAATCAATGAAACCAGAACATAATTCAAAGTATCAGAGAGAAGTTAACCTGGCCCAAATCAGCAGCCAGAGTGGTTTATTCCACCTAATTGTGATAGTGGAGGTGGCATTTTACAAGTAATGCAGATCAAATGAAAAACAGGAGCTATTAAAAGAATAATGCTATACTTATTCCAAAAATGTGTCCTAATAGGAAAGTCAGTGATAAGGGTGGAAAAATTGAACTGGGCTTGGAAAAGACAAGTTGCAAGTGACTATAGAAAAAAGCAACTTGTGTAGTATGTCACTGTCCCCTGGGGTCTTGGTCACGTAGAACTGTCTCCGTGGTTTTCGATGCAGACAGCACAACAATCACCTGAGGATCATCTTAAAACACACAAGGGCAGGCCCCAACACAAATCAACTGAACTGAATCATCCTGAGAGTGAGTAAGGGCATCTTCATTTTTTAAAAGGTTCTTCAGGAGATTTGAACATGCAGCCAGCATTGAGAGCCACTGCGTCTCCCAGAGACACCCTCCAATGTCCAAAACCCCCAACTGGGAGAAGACCAACACCAAGATGGCTCACAGGGTAACTTGGAGGCAGCAGCTCAGCAGTTATGAAAACTGCTTCTAGGGAATTCCCTGGTGGTCCAATGGTTAGGACTCTGTGCTCTCATTGCCAAGGGCCCAGGTTCGATCCCTGGTCTAAGAACTAAAATCCCGCAAGCCACATGGCACAGCCAAAAAGAAAGAAAGAAAACCACTTCTAGATTCTTCTTTGTTCTAACAACCAGCCTTCCCAGAGAAGACATCCTGAGTCAGCACCCATTCCCACTCCCAATCCATACACAACTTTCTTCCCAGCTCCAGTGCCCTGTAAGATCTGCTAAGGAGATGATGACCCAGACGAGAATAGAAAGTGCATAATACAGAATTGAGAGCCATCGGACCTCAACAATTTTGCCTGCACAATTATCACAAGCATACTCCTCTGCTGGCATACTGCCTAGGCTGGTGGGGCTACTCAAAATGTTCTTAGATAGTTGGGTTTCCTACAGGTGTTATGAAGGTTGATGGACTTTTTGTCTTGAAATAGTTCCAGAAGTTCTCATAAGTAAGTCTGGAAGACCCATTTCAAATAAGTTTTCCTTTCTACCACTGAATTCGAAGCTATATTCCTTAAATATACAATGTTTTTGGCCTTTTAGATATGTTGAAGATCTGTTAACCACCAACACATGTGTTACATAATGGTTTACTTTGGACAAAATTAAAGCTATTCATCCCCCCAAATCCCTCTAGCTGCTTCAAGGTGTCTTGAATCCAAAGCACAGTTAATTTAGTGCTTGCTCCACTGTGGCTAATTAAAATATGCTTTAGGTGGTTCAGCATATTTTCCCACGCAATTTCCCCCCTTGAGCTGGTCTACTTCTTTCCTTCCTTCCTTTTATTTCTGTGATTCACCCAAGGATTATGTTATTTGACAAACCATGGTGCAAAAAATAACTATTGGCCAAATCTAGCTGAAATGCAATATTAATTCCTAATTTATTTTTCTGAGGAAAGTCATGCTCCAGCATCCTTTCATTCATTTTCCATAGAGAGCTAAGCTTTTGGCCCAAACTACCTTAATGGTAGCTTCCCAGATGGAATTCCAGCCTGCTTTCCGACCCAGGCACCACAGGGATGCAGGTGGAGGAGAAGAAGCTAAATTTGAATTGAGTCAGAAGCTTCTGGACATTCCTTTCAGGAAATAATCTTGTAGCAAACCTATCTAATGAAAATCAGATCTCATTCAGAGGAGGGAAATTTGCTTTCCTGGATAAAACATAATTGGTCCCATAAGATCTATTACCCCAAGAACAAAAGGTCCTGTCTACACAGCACTAAATGAAGTGGTCAATGAATTTAGCCAAAATCCCTAATAAAAAAAAACAAAATATTCTCTTGGAATTCAAAGTCTTTTAGGGAACATATTGGAGACAGTGACTCATATTTATTAATGGGTTTCAGGCACACTTGTTCCTTGATCAAATAAATACACTGTTAATCAACAGATATATGTGAATGCTTACTATGTGCTCAGTCAGAACTGTGCCAAGGCAGAAAGGAGATCTGGAAGATGCATAAGACCGATGCAAAAGAAATGAGGGTTTTGCATGACTTCTGCTTTCAATTATAGGTTATGAAGCAACGTAACACATATACGTTCTGAAATTTTGGAGTTTTTCTCTTTCGCTACCAAAAAAAAAAGAAATCAAAGTCATCTCCATTTTAGCTACCAGAACCTAGTATGATGAATGGCACATAGCAGGTCTTAACAAATATGTATGGCACCAACAAACAAGTGAACACATGAACGAATATTTTTCTGAGCATATAGAGTACTTTACACCGAGAGGTCATAGTAATAGACACTCTCTTAAGCGCCAGTATACTTGGTACTAAAGACCGCTCTCACTCTTTACCAAAATCCATGTCGTTTCCTTCGTCCTCTCCCTGAGCACACAGCTGATCCCCAGTTTGCAGCCCCCCTCGCAGGGACGAGTTCTAGCCAATGGAGTCTGCGTGCAAGATGGATGAGCCACTTCTGAGTCTCACTTCCATGCCCCTCCCCTTCCTGCTAACTGGGATGGGGCAACCACCCGAGCTTCAAGGCCATGTGCTTATGATGGCAGCGCCCCTGTCAGGCTGTACCCCTGAACGACAGCAAAGCCTTTCCACCAGCCCAGGCAATACTGGTACTATTATTCCATTTTTACAAGTGAGAAAACTGAGTCACAGGGAAATTAATCATAGATAATAAGAGGCAGCAAGGGATCTGAACTGGACACATTTCTATCGCAACCCTTGTATTCTTGCTCAAAATGCTTAAAGAAGCTTCTGAATCGTGGATCTCTAAATTTCTCCAGGTGACCATTCCCACAACCTAGAATAAAAGTGATGATCTCTCCCCATATGCCATTCATGGGGTTCCACCTTCACCTCCTCCCTTACCTCTCATAGATGCGACCCACGATGTGGGCGCACATCAAGACGGCATACCCCCTTAGTAAGTTTGTCCCAGATCTGCCATAACTTTCTATCCAGTACTGGCTATTTTTTCTGCCCCTCAAAAAACGCCATGCTGCCTGTTCAATAATAGACTTATAACAGCAAGACAGAACAGAGTTCAAGCATTCAGTAATGTTTTCTTCATTTGAAACAAACAAAAAAGCATAATTAAACAAATCTTGTAGAAGGTCAGCAAGAAAACCACTAAACATTTTGCTGTTTTGCTATTAAAATGTTCCCCTTAAAGTCTTCAGAAGTGAGGGAGCAATACCTGTAGAATTCATTGAAAGGTTACATGCACTATGCTCAAATATTTCTATAATTCACTGTAGTATCGAAGGTGACAGGCATGATTTAGAAATCAGAATGTTCTCTTTAACTGAAATGTCCAGTTAGCTGAGGGTTAATTCATTTATTCAGTAAAACTCCTCAGGGCAGAGAGGTCTCTGAGCTGGGGGGGTGCCCAAGAAAGTACACAGAACTTTAAAACAGCCCCGTGCAAAGGGAATTTTATCTCCAATGGCTTGATCACACACAATCCAACTAGAGTTGAAATAAATATCTTGCCCCTGAAACTTCTCACATGCAGAGGATAGAAACTTCACACACACAGAGCAGTATACAAAGAGTGTCATGCATTTCACAAATCAAGTGCAATTTAAATCCCAGAGACCACAGCTTGCCCCGCAAAGCAAAGTGGGAAGACAGCCGACCATAGGTTCCAACTCCTGCTTTGTGTGCCCTGCTGACCAAAGTCAATACACAAAATCCCTGTGGTGACTTTGTAAGCATCCTCTTTCCTTTGAGGACATCAAAGCTGATGTGCCGTCATTTGGGCAAGTGCTTATTCCAGATTCTGGCCATGTTCTCCAGGACCCCGGCTCTTCTAGAATCCCAATACTAGTGATGCAGAAACACAGACAAATAGCTGCTTCCATCTAAATCTTCTGAATGCAACTGGGTGTACTGTTTTCATAAATTAAATTTTTGAACCAAATGCCAACTGCTACAAATATTGATATTCATTATATCATTGTCTTACAAAAGTCTTCAGGTAAAACAAAAAAAGGCCACAATAAGCTATGGATAGAACTGTGGCACAGGTGATACAGACGTCAGTATGAGACTGGCGCTAGAAGACATTCTCTACTTGACTCTCAACTATATATAATAATAGGGATAGGGAAATGGTCAGGACACTGGCTTTTAATTTTAAAATCATTTTATTTGCCATTGTAATGGATTTTTAAATATTATTTGGGGCCACTGGGCCACTTCCAGAATAAATAAGGAAGAGATATTAGAATGGACCAAATAAGAGAAGGATGGATCTGATCAGTTCACCCTTGGAAAACTGCTAGTGCATGCCAGCTTTCCCTCATGGGTGGAAAAGTCAGAAACAATAAGGAAAATACAGTAAGTTTTTCATAAAGTTTAATTTATTCAATTTAAAGGACTGTATAATTGTAAGACTATGTCATTTCTATTCTTTTGATGTGTCAACGTCCTTTTCTAGGAAATAATATAACTATATGAGACAGTTGCTAGCATTTTGGCCACAATTGGCAAAATTAAAAAGTTAGCAATTCTCTTCTATGGCCAAAAGGATGTTTTTGAGATTCTTCTTCTGGTCCATGGAGTCTAATAAGTTCTAGGAGCTAATCCAGTCTCCCTCCTGCAATATGCAGCTAAAATATGGCAACAGCAGATGAATGTGAGGTTTCCTTGATGCTCCCCCCATGAGTGATTTATAATGGATACCAGAGTTGTCAAGACTAGAAGTGTTTCCTGACCATCTTCTGTGGACTCAGTACAGGTCTTAGAATTGCTACTGAAGAGAGAAAGCGCTGTCCCTTCCAAAAAAGAATTTACAATCTAGTTGTAAAACAACAAGCACTCACGTGAACTACAAAGAAAACATACACACGCACGCATGCACGTGCGTACGTGCCTTGCCAAGGGTGAGGTTGTGCGGCACAGACTAAGGGCAATTGAACTGTTGAGAATAAAGGTGAATGTGGGGCTGCATAACACAAGAAATAATTCTTGAGCTGGTTGTTAATGGAAGAGAGGTGTCTGTGTTGGCTACAAAGTTACAGAAGGCTTTCTGGATACAAAAGCACTAAAAAGGAATCAAGGTGACTTGGAAAACAAATTTATGGTTACCAAAGGGAAAAGGTGGGGGGACGGATAAATTAGGAGTTTGGGATTAACATATACACACTACTATATATAAAATAGATCATCAACAAGGACCTACTGTATAGCACAGGGAACTCTGCTCAATACTCAGTAATAATGTGTATGGGAAAGGAATTTGAAAAAGAATAGATATATGTATATGTATAACTGAATCACTTTGCTGTATACCTGAAATTAACACAACATTGTAAATCAACTATACTCTAATATAAAATTAAATTAAAAAAAGAAATCAAGGAGAGAATGATGGTACATCATTAGATGTGGAAGAAAGCAAAGTGACAGGCTCAGCTATTATGGACACGTTCTAAGAGGCTAGAGGAATCAGGCCTCAAGCAGCCCCTCGGCAGAGGCCTAAACTAAGATGCTATGGAATTTAGACACAACTCTGTGACACACTCATGGCTATCACACTTAATCCAGTATAAGGTCAAACCAAGAACAAAGTGGCAAGGAAATGTCAAGGAAGATCCCCAAACTCATCCTATCCCACCAGTCTGAAACCAAAAATAAACGTCTGTCCAAAGTCCTTTGGTCTGTAGATCAATTTAAAAGCTTTAAATGTATCAAGCCCAGTGATGAGCTTATCACAGTAATTCATGTGGCAGATGAGGCAAGTATAGTCTAGACTATGCATTATAATGGTTTATAATACTATTTATGACAACAATATTTGTGACAAAATACTATTTCTTAGTATTTGATTTTTCTCATTAGGGAGAAATTAAATTCCTTTTAATTTTAGTATAATTCATTCATTCATTTAAATTTAATTCATTTTTCTCCGTAAAGCGGTGACAATTAAAAAAGGTTGAGAGGCATTAGTCTAGATCTAGAAAGAGCACCAGATTCAGTTTTGTTAATGATGTTTCTCTTACATATCTAGTCATGAAGATTGTCTTCAGTGTCTCAGGTTCCCAATTTGCAATGCTTTTTCCTCCTTTCTGTTCTGTCTCAGGTGCCAGGTTCTGGTACACAACTTTTTTTGTACTGAGGAAAATATTTGCCATGTGAGTTACATATACCTTAGAAAAATTTTAAGGCAAGATTTGTCTTTTGTAGACATATCTGCATTTTAAGGGTTTTATCATACTATGGAATGGAAAGTATTGGTCTGTCACATGCATTCATCCCTCCTAGGTACAAAGATCTCTTTGTATCAAGGAGCAGACATTCTTCCACACGTGCCAGATGGCCACTGTCCTTTCTACAAATACTTAAACTGCATTGCACAAATGCCGAAGCCTGAGCTCCAAAGAGTATTATGACCAACAGGGAGTGGCCATACTAGCAGTAAATAAAACTCATAACGTTTTTGCTATGGTCCAGGCATGTTCACATCACTACATGTGACAAACTTCATTAATCCCCAAAACAACTCTACGAAGCAGGTGCTATTATTATCACCCCTATTTTATAGATGAGGAAACTGAAGCAAGAGAAGTTATGCTACAAGCCAGGTCACATCCAGCAAGGGCCAAGGTTTAAACCCCCGCTGGTTTGACACCAGGGCTTGTGCCCTGAAGCACTCCATGATACTGCTTGGGAAACTGGCTCAGAGCAAGGGCTCTGAGCCTGGCAGATCTGCATTCAAATCCTGTCTCCACCATTTCCCACCCAGTGACCTTGAACTAATTACCCAGCTTCTCTGAACCTCAGTTTCTGCCGTTTGCTTGTCTCATGGGATTATTATGAGTTGTAAATGAGATCATGCCTGGCTGAATGTATCCAAACTTAAAAAATAAACAGGATCAATACTGTCAAAATGTCAGTTCTTCCTGACTTGATCAATAGATCCCACAGATCTTTGGATCCAGTCAAAATCCCAAGAAGTTACTTTTTGTATATCAACAAACTGGTTGTAAAGTTTATATGGAGAGGGAAAAGCCCCAGAATACCCAACACAATATTGAAAGAAAAGAAGAAAGTTGGAGGACTGGTGTTATCCAACTTCAAGACTTATTATAAAGCTCTAGTACTCAAGACAGTGTGGTATCATCAAAAGAACAGACACATAGATCAATGGAACAGAAGAGAGAGCCCGGAAATGGAGCCACATAAATAGAGTCAACTGATCCTTGACAAAAGAATAAAGGCAATACAATGGAGAAAAGAGTCTTTTCAACAAATGGTGCTGGGACAACAGGGCTTCCTCATGCAAAAAAACAATTAATCTAGATAGAAACTTTACACCCTTCACAAAATTAACTCAGAATGGATCACAGACCTAAATGTAACACAAAACTATAAAACTCCTAGAAGATAACACAGAAGGAAATCTAGATTACCTTGTGTATGGTGATGATTTTTTGATACACACCAAAGGCATGATCCATGAAAGAAAAAATTGATAAGCTGGACTTCATTCAAATTAAAAACTTCTGCTTTGCAAAAAGCACTGTCAAGAGAATGAGAAGACAAGCCACAGACTGCGAGAAAATACTTGCAAAAAACATAGCTGATAAAGGACTGTTATCCAAAATATACAAAGAATTCTAAAACTCAACCAGAAAAATGAATGATGTGATTTTAAAAATGGTCAAAAGACCTGAACAAACACCTTGCCAAAGAAGATATACAGATGGCAAATAAGCATATGAAAAGATGCTTCACAGCACGTGTCATTAGGGAAATGCAAATTAAAATAATAATGAGATACCACTACACACCTATTAGAATGGCCAATATCCAGAACTCTGATAACAGCAAATGCTGACAGGAATGTGGAGCAGAACGCTCATTCATTCCTGGTAGGAATGCAAAATGTTTCAGCCACTTTGGAAGACAGTTTGGCTAAACATACTCTTCCCATACATACAATCCAGCAATCACACTCCTTGGTATCTATACAAAGGAGCTGAACATTTATGTCCACACAAAAAACTACACAAGTATATTTATAGCAGCTTTATTCATAATTGCCAAAACTTGGAAGCATCCAAGATGTCCATATGGATAAATAAAGCTGCAGTACATCCAGACAACAGAGGATTTTTACAGCACTAAAAAGAAATGAACTAGGGCTTCCCTGGTGGCTCAGTGGTTGAGAGTCCGCCTGCCGATGCAGGGGACACGGGTTCGTGCCCCGGTCCGGGAGGATCCCACATGCCACAGAGCGGCTGGGTCCGTGAGCCATGGCCTCTGAGCCTGCACATCCAGAGCCTGTGCTCCGCAACGGGAGAGGCCACAGCAGTGAGAGGCCCGCGTACCGCAAAAGGAAAAAAAAAAAAAAAGAAAGAAAGAAATGAACTATCAAGCTATGAAAAGACATGGAAGAAACTTAAATGTGTATAAAGTGAAAGAAGCCAATCTGAAAAGGCTACATACTATATGATTACGAACATGTGACCTTCTAGAAAGGGCAAAACAGTGGAGACAGTAAAAGGATCAGTGGTTGCCAGGGATTAGGAGGGAAGGAGGGATGAATAGGCAGAATACAGAGGATTTTTAGGGCACTGAAACTACTCTGTATGATACCGTAATAGTGGATATGAAACAGGAGGGAAGGGGGCAGGGCACAACCTTTGAAAGAATGACATAGTCATAGAACATGACAAAAACTGGTTAGAGCCAACTAGGTTCAAGATGGTGGAAGATTTGACTTCCAGTGGGCCTTGAGCCTCATCAAATGCTCATTGTAATACATTAGCTAAATGACACACCCACAGGTGCCGTGACAGTTCTGAAGCTAACCATCAAAGATCAAAAAGTGGGTGGGGGCCCAATTCCTGGAAATCTCCACCCCTTCCCCAAAATTGATGAAATAATCCTCCCACTCATTTACCAGCCCATAAAAACTAACCACACCGTATTTCGGGGCCCCTTGCCTTCTGAGATGGCCCATACTCTGTCTGTGGAGTGTTTCTCTCTAAATAAATCCACTTCTTACCTATCACTTTGTCTCTCACTGAATTCTTTGTGCCACAAGACATCAAGAACCTGAGCTTCATTAAGTCCTGAGACCAGGTATGTGATCTCAATTAAAAGACATGGGTTCAAGTCCCATTCTGGGTTCTGGCCAGGTTCAAGTCCTGGCACATGGGTTCAAATCCTAATCTAGGTTTTGGCTGGGTCCCAGCACTGGGTTCAAGTCTCAATTTGATACATGCCATTGTACATTTGTCCAAACTCACAGAATGTATAACACCAGCAGTCCACCCTAAGGTAAACTATGGACTCTGAGTGGTAATGATGAATCAATGTAGGTCCTCAACTGTAACCAAAGTACCACTCTGGTAAGGGGTGTTGACAGCGAGTAAGGTGGGGCGGGTGTGTGTGTGTGTGTGTGTGTGTGTGTGTGTGTGTGTGTGTGTGTGTGTGTGTGTGTGTGTGTGTGTGTGTGTGTGTAGGAAATCTCTGTACCTTCTGCTCAATTTTGCTGTGAACCCAAAACTGCTCTAAAAAATAAAGTCTATCTAAAAGGGGAAAAAAAACCAGGATAGGCTTGGCGATGGAAACTAGAAAGCTAGAGGAAGAAGAGTCTTATAGGTGAACAATCTTCTGAGCCCCAAAGTCCAGGACAGCACATAAGGAGAAGACAAGGGAAAGATAAAAGCTGAATCTAGGTTGCTGGGAGCCACCCAGACAAGGGTAGGGAAGAGAAGTGACTCCGTCTGGGATGACCGGATGTGCTGGTGACTGAGAGCCTGCTGAGACATCTCCTTCCTGTCCTGAGTCCCCAGGGCAGGGTCTCCACCCCTCCCCTTCCTGAATATACGAGAAGATGTAAAGGGTGTGCTAGTTAAACTCTTGTTGAATTCCTATGACAATATCAGAAACAATATACATCACTTCAACATAGACAAATGACTACAAACCACTGAGGGGGCTACAGGGATGAATGTTCTAAAACAGCCAGGAACCAGGAAGCTCTGCTTCTTCAAATCAAATACCGGGCAAAAGGCACTCTCACCTGGTAGCCTCAAGCATATCACATGACTCAGAGGTGTTGCCAAAAACCCAGATTAAAAAAAAAAAATTAAATGGGAGGAGAGTGGGGAAGAGAAAACAGAATCTCTCCCTAGGACCACACTAAAGGCATTTATTAGCCTGACCCACACTGTAGCACCTTAGAAACAAAAAGTCCCCATCCAAATGCAAACAAACTTCTTTCCCTGCTGTGACTGCGTTTCATAACTCTTGCACTTCCTAACGTGGAGCCACTCCATCTATGAGGTCATTTGTTTTCCAAAGAATTCAGTTACGGAGCTTGCCAATCATTCAGATCGCAGGCACTGGCCAGGAAAGCAGCATTAAGTCCCTTACTGCTCTTTCTTAAGTCAGTCAGAGCATTCGAATCCCATACAATTGTCTTTTCAAAAAAAAAAAAAAAAAAAACTGTGCTTACAAAGATAACAAGTTCCAAATGCTGTCTTTTCTTAAAGGTATGTTTGTTTCAAATCATATGTTTCTAATCTATAACACAACAGCCTGAGTTATAATTATTCCGACTCCACACACTATTCAAAAGCCAAGAGATAACATGCAGAAGTGATGAATGTGTTATTGGTGATATATAGAGTCAATCTGTTGATTCAAGACATAAACAGAGTCACAAGGAAAGAGAAGAAATGGTGAACAACAGATCCAATTTGCACTATGTCTGCTCCTAGAACAGCCCAGTTTCAGGCCCTCCAGATGAGAAGCAAAGGATCCCTCCTTTGTGGAAAGATTCTGGTGCAAGTCATTTACACTTCAGTGTGAATTTTAAATACTCAGCTCCTATACTCTATTTGCGTTAGAAATTTTAGCTATAATTGAGAAACAGAAGGCTTTATCTTCTTATTAAGGGAATTTGAAACCTCAATGAACAGAGAAAATAAATGTGAATACGAAGTTATAGACACACATAAGCTATTGGGTTTAGTGAAGTGCTATAACCCTTCAATGGTACAACCATTGAAACAGTACAACCCATTGAAATTCATATTTTAGAGAAGATCTTGAAGAAGAATGACTCAAATGTCATCCAGATGGACTCTGGAATCTTGGAGATCTCTTTCCCCAGTGCCAACTCTTTCCCTCAAACATGAACCCTCTACTCTCAACCAAATTAAACCACACAGACCATGCTGGAATCACTTCAGATTTGTTTCCGTAAACATATTCCTTTTCTCCAAAGAAAGGAATCAGAAATAGTCGAATAGAAAAAAAAATGACCTAGGTCAGGATCAATGAGCAGGATCACCTAGAATGGAAGGAAAAGATCATATGAGAATGTTCTCTTTCGATTTAACTCAGGCAGGCCTGAAATTCACTCTGGACAGTGAACGGGTCTGGCATTTTCTTCTTTACAAGTGAGCTTCTGGTCGGAACCCTCACACAGGAAGCCCAAACCTGTCTCTATTTTTCATTCTGTAATGGAAGCCAACACCACAGTTGTGAAAAGGGAAATCCATGGTGAACTGAAAAACCTTCTTAGGAATCCATTTTACTTCAAGATGCTTACAAATAGTGTATTTCAGATTTACCTCAAAACATATCATATCTCACAGAGTTTTGTGGAGGAAATGAGATTGATAAATGAATATTCCTTGATAGGAAACCCAAATCCTCCGCAAGAGGAGAAACCTGACTCGTGTCCCTCATAAATATAATAAGCACAGCCTGATGCTAAGCATCAGATTTCCGGGAACTCTACCCGTAATGAATTAGTCTATTCTCTGGGAAAGAAAGGGAAATCATCTGTAGATACATGTTCCAGAAGAAAATGAAACCATCAATTAAATTGAGATATCTTCCCATCCTGACCCTAGGTGACTAAAATAAATACTAAAATGTTCCAATAACTGCATAAAATAATGAACCAATTTCAAAAGTAATTATAAAAATTTTATTTTATTCCTGCATGCATACTAGTAATATTTATTGAATACCTTCCATATGCAGAATACAGTCCCAGAGAATGCCACATCTCAGAAGGAACATAAGATAAAGCCACTCCTAGTCTTGACAATATTACCACATAAATGCAAAAATAAATTTAAAATTATCAAAACCCCTCAGTAATTCTAAACTATTGGAGAGAAGTATTTTCTGAATTCAGGACAATTTTTCTGCTATGGATTACACACATAAACAAATACAATTTTAAGGCTAAGTGCCTTGTGGCTGCATTTGGTTAAATGCTGTTTAGTAGATATTCTGCACTCAACAACAGATTTAAATGTGCCCAAATTATCTGCCTGTTAGCTTTAGTTTACATGGAATTCAATCATGTGTATGTAGACTTCCTAAAATGGTGAAACTTCCTAAATGGTGAAAGACACTTCCTAAAATGGTGAAAAAACAGCTTTCTTAAGTAGGTACATATTTCCTTTTAAAGATTCCTGTAAATTTTATTTTGCTAATAATATCTCTTTCTTACTAACAGCTCAGAAGTAAACATAAACTTACTTAGAATTATCACAAAATTTAATTTACTGAAGCCCTATTCAATAAATTGCAAATTTCATAAAAATCACATGTAAAAGTAACTGCCAAAATTGGAATAAAAGTAACAGCTAAACTTTTATCCGTGCTTACTGTGTGCCAGCCACTATGCTTATGTGTATGTTGATCTCATTTAATCATTAAAACAACCTTTTTAACAGTACTGAGGTTGTTCTCAAAAAACTAAAAATAGAACTACCATATGACCCAGCAGTTCCACTCCTGGGTGTATATCCGAAAAAAACCCAAAAACACTAATTCAAAACGATACACGCACCCCAATGTTCATAGCAGCATTATTTACAATTGCCAAGACATGGAAGCAACCTAAGTGTCCATCAACAGATGAATGGATAAAGAAGCTGTGCGACACACACACACACACACACACACACACACACACACACACACACACACACACACACACACACACACACACACCCCACAGTGGAATACTACTCAGCCATAAAAAAAGAATGAAATAATGCCATTTACAGCAGCATGGATGGACTTGGAGGGCATTATGCTTAGTGAAATAAACCTGACAGAGAAAGACAAATACTGTATGATATCACTAATATTTGGAATCTAAAATATACAACAAACTAGTGAATATAACGAAAAAGAAGCAGACTCACAGAGAGAACAAACCAGAGGTTACCAGTGGGCAGAGGGAAGTGGGGAGGGGCAATATAGGGGTAGGGGAGTAAGAGGTACAAACTTTTAGGTATAAAATAAGCTACAAGGATATATTGTACAACACTGGGAATATAGCCAATATTTTATAATAACTATAAATAGAGTATAACCTTTAAAATTGTTAATCACTATATCGTACACCTGTAACTTAAATCATATTGTATATCAACTATACTTCAATTTTTTAAAAAAAACAACCTTTTCAAGAAGCTATGTTATTGCCCCTACTTTCCCCCCCCCCCACTTTTAAACAAGTGAAAACGAGTAGCCTGGGAGCTTAAACATTATGTTATACCGCCTGTCCTCCAATCAAGAGGTGCAAACTGGTATTATCTTGATTTGTCACTTCAAAGCACAGCCTCAGCACATTTAAATAAAAAGTGAGTGGAGAGATGGAGTGGGAGGTTGGGTTTAGCAGATGTAAACATTTATACATAGGATGGATGAACAACAAGGTCTTACTGTATAGCACAGAGAACTATATTCAATGTCCTGTGATAAACCATAATGGAAAAGAATATTAAAAAAGAATGTATATATGTATAACTGAATCACTTTGCTGTACAGCAGTAATTAACATTGCAAATCAAAAATAATTGTAAATCAACTATACTTCAATTTTAAAAAAAAGAAAAATAAAAAGTGTCTGAAAAATATCATTCTAACACTTTTTCTAGTACATACAGATAGAATCTGATTTTAAAGAATAACACCATCAGGTCCTGTTCTATTTTGTAATTTCCACACCTTGGTCAACCTAGAAGCATATCATCTCTGGAAACAGCCTGACCGGATATGACCTTCTTCCTGACAACAGCATCAGCATGTGCCCAGTCTCCCAGTCCTGGAAAGCCTTCCTTCCTAATGTCCCTGGTGCTCTTTTCTTCCCTCTTATTCCTAGTCATCACTCTGGTTCATGCAGTCACAACCCCATTCTTGGACCATCCCAGCAGGACCATCATAGCTTCATGTTCAAACATTCCTTTGCTCACCCACTTTCTGCCTATTTCCTTCTAATGCTTCTCTCCCCAAACCTTACTAGCCAAGCTTTCTAAAGTTCATCCACACTGGTTTCCTCCCATTAACTTCCCACTCCCTACATTCTGGTCCCTGCCCCCATTTTTATTTTTTCTCAGGCTCCTTCAGGTCTCCTCTTCCGCCTCCCACCTTTAAATATGAGTGTCCCAGGAATTCCTAGGTGGTCCAGTGGTTAGGACCCCGCTCTTCCACTGCAGGGGGCACGGGTTCGATCCCTGGTCGGGGAACTAAGATCCCGCAAGATGTGTGGCGCAGCCATAAAAACAAAACAAAACGTTGAGTGTCTCCCCAGGCCCATCCTGTCCCTCTATTCCCCCCACTCTCCACCTCCCCTGGCCCAGTTCATTCATACACGCCAATAACTCCAAATTCTCTGTCTCAACCCAGACCACTCCCTCCAGCTCCCAACTCACTTCCAACCTCAGCGAGACACCTCCATCTGGATGGCTAGCAGCTTCTCACACTCACGGTTCTCAGCTGGTTCCTGCTCCTGTGTTCCCCATGTCAGGTAAGGACAGCTTCTCATGAGCCCACATCACTCATATCACCCCTGACATCCAGCCACTAATTTCAGCAGATTTTTCCTCCCAAGTAGCTCATGAACCTATCCCCTCCTCTCTAAACCTATGACTACTAAGCTCATGGGAGCCAACCACAACCATCACCTGGACTATTACAGTAGCTTCTTAATGGGTTTCCTGCCTCCAGACCCCCCCCAAAAATACGCTGATCTCAAAAGACCAACATGAAAACTATGTAAAATTAAAGTTATTATGTTTAAATGTAATTTCTGCTAAAGAACTTCTATCAAAAATTTATCTAACCTCTTCCGTATTTAATTTTTTCTTCCAGTTTTATTGATATAATTGACGTACAGCACTGTATGCAGCATACAGTGTGCAGCATAATAATTTGACTTACACACATCATGAAATGATTATCACAATAAGTCTGGTGAACATCCAACATCTCATATAGATACAAAATTAAAGAAATAGAAAAGTCTCCTTATCTTCCATATTTAATTGATCCTAGTTAACCATAACATGAAGAGAAAAAAATTGATTGAACCCTTGAGTAGACTGTAGGAATAAGCTTCCATTACAGGGAGATTAGAAGCAACATAGCATTGAATGCCCCCATTAGCCTTATTAAAATGAATGGTTTCATATGTGTGGGAGGAGAATTATTTGAAGAATTTACAATGCATGGCCCCCATCTCCTGCACATCCTTGTTCCCCAGAGTTCCTGCCACCAGTTTGGGCAGCTGGGGTGGTCCAGCCTCATGCCTTCAGAGTTGAAATGTTACTGCAGAGATGCAGAAAGTAGCTGCTTATGTTGTTTTTTTTAAATATTTCACTCATGCAAAACTATATAAAATGTTATAAAGATTTGTAATGAAATAAACTCCAATGGGCCCAACATCTAGTGATCCAGCCTCAGCTTTTGAGGTTCAAAATATAATTTTGAATCTTTGGAAGAAATAATGCCTTTGTGAGGAAGACTTTTGAGCTGCAGAACCCTGGATCTTTTCCATTGTTTGAGTCCTGGTTTAAACAAGAAACACAAAAGCAAGTAATATGTGTTATCATCAGTTTTTCAGTCCAGACCTAATAAAGATTCTGCGAGACAAGCCTGGAGAAGAATTAGAGGGGCAGCAAGAGGTAGAGGTTGATGAAAACTCCTTAGACAGAATCCCTGGGTTGTTCCCCACCCCCGTCAGCTCCAACGGGTAAAGTTATAGAATGACCCAATAAGTCTGGGAGTCCAAGAGTTTCTGCACGAAACCCTAGAAAATGATGTCATGACCTGCAGAAACAGGCAAAAGGAAAATCTTGAATAGACTGAGTTTTAACCTAAAATGATTACATTTGCATGGCATTTCCTAAGATTTCATTTTCTGCCATGGCATGGATGGAGAGATGGAGATAAATTTGAGTTATAGAAAACTGAAGACAGTTACTCTTTTTGTACACCTGACAATGTGACTAACACATTTGCACTTATAACATATACTGGTAAAATAATTTTTGAATTTTACTCCCTAGAGACGTATACAAACCACTTCGGAATATTGTATCAAAGAGTTATATGTAATGGATCAGGCTAATGGAGCAAATCAATTTAGTGTCTCCACCTTTTGTTAATGGGAAACACTTGTCTGGGGAAGGAGCTAATGGCTAGTTAACCAACTCTTGAGCACTCTAAGGATGCAAAGTTATAATTACCTACTCAATGTATCTTTCACCAATAAATTAAGATAATCTTTGAAGTGCTTTCCAACCCTGAGATTCCATAACTTTGCTCTTCTCTGCTCAGAAGAGGAATTAAGTGTTTGGGGCAAACTCTCCAAGGCCAGTCAGTGGCATTCACTCCTCACAATTAGTGCCAGAAAGAGGTGAAGCCCCCTCTCCATTCCAAACATCATAGGCTCCCATGGCTTCTGAACCAACATTATTCTTTCCACTTTTAAGACCACTTAAGAGTCCCATCTTCTTACAAAACCATGAAAAACAAAGGGAAGTAAAACCCAGACCCTAAACATTTCTAGCTCGTCCACCTCTACACAAAGATCACGTTCGCAATGTGGAACTGAACACAATGAAGATAACTCTTACATGATTGTGACCTCTGGTATATGGTTTGCTAGAGCCATCAGATACTGGCCTGTCTTTCAAAGAAGTATTTGATTGTATGCAATTGTGTGTGCACTGTGTGAATGTTTAAATGTATGATTCTTCCAGATTCCTAGAACTCAGGCACCCAAAGCTTCACTTTGTAACCCATGTGTGACAAAGTATGAAGAGTTTGTGGGCGGACTGAAATCAGAAAAATTGGACTTGAAATCCCAGGCAGCCACTGACCTTGAAAAGCTTACACTCTAGAGAGGATGACAGACATACACCACAAAATTTCAATACAGTATTGTCAGTGCTTTGACAGACATAAGCACATGATGTTATGAGAGTAGAAACAGAGGTGCTGGGGGCAGGAGGTGTCGAGAAATGACCTTTACAGAGAGGATGCCTGAGCCAAGTCTTAAAAGAGACATAGGAGTCTGCCAGGCAAAGAAAAGTGCTTATTAACTGCTGAACAAGGAAGATCAGTTACACCATCCACATGGCTCCACAAGGAAAGCACACATCATCAATCGCTGTGAAACGGGCAAGAGAATCAATTCTGATGAAGCATGTTTCTCGTGCTTTTGATGAAAAGTGTAGTAGAGATCTCAGGGGGAAAGATGAAAGATCAGAGAGACCTATAGGTATAAGAACCTTGTCTCTCCACACCATCCATCCACTCAAACTATTTTTATTGGACAGAACTGAAAGAAACATTGTTGGAAATAAAATACCTACCAGAACATTCTGGACTGCTTCATGCTGCATACATGCTCGAACTTTGACCTGTACAGCACAAATCCATATTCAAGTGGTTAAGAGGCCATATAAGATGAGCGCTTGTTATGAATGAAACTTTGGTGATTACATCAGCTACACTAACCCAGAACAGCTGACGACCATTGCCAGTATCATGCGTTCAGCAATCAGCAACATCTTTGGTACAGATGTTCGGGAAACCATTGTGCCAATTATGCTGTAATAATGACAGTAGAGAGCTTGGCTAGGGAATTCTCATTTCATGTCCTCTTTGAAAAAGCATCTCTTAAAAGAGGGCAATAGACAATATATACTGTGTATCCTGTCACTCTTTTTGGCTTGAGCTGTGCTCCTTTTGACTCTGTGGATCGTTGACCTTTCTGATCTTGAAGCTGGGATGGTATAAGCTAAGGGGTTTTGGCACACACAAAACCCACTACATTCTTGAATGCTCAAGACAGCTTTACAATGTCTCAAGCTGCATCTGAGCAAACCTGTTTCTCACTAATACTGTCAGTCTTTTTGAATGTTTTCTCTACAAAGGACAAAGGGAGAAAAATATTTGTTAATCAAAACCTATCTCAACTTTGCACAGTTTAACTGATCTTTTCAGCATTCCACTTTTGGAAAAAAAAATAAAGAGTAGAAGAGTCTTTTACAGGAAAATAGGCAACGTGTGACCTGGTGTCAATGCAGACTTAAGACCTTCTCTCACATCTTTGTAATGGCAGTACTGTGTGATGCCCTCATTTTTTTCCCATCAGATATTCACCAAGCATCTACAGTAGGCTAAGGACCACTCCTAATGAGAGTCTACGTTCAGAAACGTGAACCTCAGGCACTACAACATTTTCAATCATCAGATAAAGGTTACCTCATGTTTTCTACATAGAACCTACTAAGGTTAGGAAAATGTTCAAATAGGATTTTCATCAACAAGGAAGGAAAGAAAAATGGATTCATTGCCAGGTCTTAGTTAATCAGATAATTCCATTACAAGCACCACTTTCCTCCTCCACTTTTTTTATCTGAATAAGTGGGGGCATTTATTCAAATAAAGGAGCATTAGATTAAGCAAAAGGTTTTAGTTTATGGCCAAAATAAATGAATGCAAGACTACAGAAGAAAGGGGAAGAAGGATTTGCTACAAGGCAGATCTTCAGATCGTGAAGGGGATGCACCTTCACAGGGCTGTGTAAGTTTAGACCCCAAGCACACTATTGCTTCCAGAAACTGCTTCCAACTGAAAATTTTATAGACATTTTAAAGTCTCATGGGTGAGTTCCTAAAAATATCACAGTTGGTCAAGAAACATATGTGTTTCAACTCTTTCTAACTTGCTTTGGTGTTAGCTTATAAAAACTCATAGGTGTATATTGGACTCATTAAACTGAGGGACTCATAAGCACCAGCTCGATCAGGGCAGCGTGCTGACAGGCATTATACGTTATGCAAGCTTCCCCACATCATTCTGCCAACATGCTTGCATTTTAATCCAAAACACTCCCGGCGTGTCAAATACTAGGCCTCCCTGGAACACATAAAACCAATCATGCCACCTCATGCAGAGGCTCTGTGATGTGGACAGATTTCCACTGGAGACGGGAAGGAACCCACGACAACATTTTCACATGTTACTCCATATCGATCCAAAATCCTCTCTGCAGAGCTAATGTAACAATAAAATAGTAACCCAGGGAAAGTAGGTAGAAGAAGATGGAACCCAAAGCATGCTGGCTTGACAACTGTCAAGCACCAGATTCATTTATCACTGAATAAAGGCAGTGAATATTCGTGACTCAGCTACAGACATTTCATCTGAGTACCCACCAGAGATGAAGATGTGTGTGTGTGTGTGTGTGTGTGTGTGTGTGTGTGTGTGTATATATATATACACACACATAATTTTACAGAATCTCCCAGGACTGTCAGGATCATATTGAAGCTGAACACAAAAAGATACTTTCAAATCTCCAAATTTTCTAAAGGGACCACAAAGAAAACTCACATAAACTACTTTAAAATTTCATGTTGACAAATTGTCATGTCAAGACAATTAGCTTCTTCGTAGCAAGATGGTGGACAGATGCATAGAAGAATCATGACTCCGACTGTTCTACAAAAGTCAATAAGGTGGAGTCTCTAACAGAGCAAATATGTCAAAGGAGAGAGAGATAAGAATTGGAAATCTGATGAAAAACAGCCAGGCAGGAAATACAAAGGGAAGCATGTTGAATTGTGGTTGAAAACGGTACGAGTAAACTTTGTTCTAAGACGTGTGTGGAGCTGGAAGCAAGACACCCAGGAAGAGTGGATGTGAGCCTCGAATAAGGGGTTTATGACAACCTGAACAGTGAAAAGCTGGTGGGGAAGAGAATAATACCTCATGATGGAATGCGAGGTTCTGCAAACATCATGAGAAGTTAAGAGAAGAGACAGAAGAGCTTTGAATTCAGCAGAGGACCCTCAAGAGTGACCGGTAAAGTGAAAAAATATATATATTCATGTGCTTCCTTCAATTAAAAATAAAATATATAAATGCTACAAAAAAATTGAGATCAGTTTGACTAACATTTGGAAGAGGATGGGATTTCCCTGGTGGTCCAGTGGTTAAGACTCCACGCTTCCACTGCAGGGGGCTCGGGTTCGATCCCTGGTTGGGGAACTAAGATCCCACATGCTGCATGGCACAGCCAGAATAAATAAATAAATAAAAGCTCTTTTTAAAAATATCATATTAGAAGAGGTTCAAAGGATATTTACCAGCCACCATATATCTGAACATGTGCTCATTCACACCGCTGATTATTTGTGCTTAGTGTAGATCAGTATCTAGGTTAGGTGGGCCTAAAGATAGATGACTAATAGAAGTGTGTGTAAAATGTCTGGGGAACTCAAAGGGAGGATATACTGTGCCAGGTCCATTTAGTTTTTTTCTTCAATAAATGAATCATGTTAAAAAGGAAAAAAACAACAGTCCAGAGAATTTGATTTCTCCAAATCTGACGTTCTTATCAATAAGTGAAGAGTGTGTGGTCTAGATCATATTTCTCATGTGTGAGTACATAATCAACTAGAGGGCTAAACCCCAACATTTGTTTATACTCAGCATCAATCTAATGGATGTCATCTAGTGAGGTGGCTGGCATTCACTAATGGCTTTACCTGCAACTTAACTAACAGGATGCAGCACAATGTCACTGGGATCTTCAATAAATTGTGCATAAAGGGAACATACAAAAAAAATGGGAACAGAACTTGGTAATCTCAACATATCAGGCTAAAACTAAATAATGTTTTCTAGGAAAGTTTATGGATTAAAAACAAACACATAATTCGGTTAGCAAAGATCTCTTAGATATAACACCAGGGACACAATTTGTAAATTTTTTAATTTTAAAAATTAAGTTGAGGGCCTCCCTAGTGGCGCAGTGGTTGAGAGTCCGCCTGCCGATGCAGGGGACACGGGTTCATGCCCTGGTCCAGGAAGGTCCCACATGCCGCGGAGCAGCTGGGCCCGTGAGCCATGGCCGCTGAGCCTGCGCTTCCGGAGCCTGTGCTCCGCAACGGGAGAGGCCACAACAGTGAGAGGTCCGCGTACCGCAAAAAAAAATTAAGTTGAATAGACTTCATCAAAATTTTTTAAATTTCTGTCCCCCAAAAGAGAATGTTGAGAGAATGAAAAAACAAGCCATAGATTCAGAGAAAACATCTGTAAGTCATATATCTGATATAGAACTTGTATTTAGAATATATAAAGAACTCACAAAAGAACTCAATAATAAGAAAAGAATCCAATTTTTTTTAAATGGACAAAAGATATGAACAGATACTTAACTAAAGAAGACATACAGGTGGCAAATAAGAACATGAAAAGATGTTTGTCATAATTAGTCATTAAGGAAATGCAAATCAAAACCACAATGAGATGCCACTACACACCTAGTAAAATGTCTAAAATTAAAAAGATTGAACATAACAGGTGTTGGCAAGGATGTAGGTGAAACAGAACTCTCATGCACTGCTGGTGGGAACACAAAATGCTGTATCCATTTTGGAAAATAGTTTGTCAGTGTCTCTAAAAGTTAAGTATACATTTATCATGTGATCCAGCCATTCCAGTCCCTAAGTATTTACCCTTTTTTTATTTAAGAAAAATAAAAGCATGTGTCCATACAAAGATTTGTACACTGTCCCTTGTCGCTGCTTCTCTCCCCATGGTAGGCACCCCAATGCCAACTGTCTCATGGGGCGCATTTGTTGTTCTTCAAAGGGCACTCAGGGACCTCTCCCTGTATCGTGCCCCCTGCAAGTAAGAAACCTGAGGCTTTGCCTCTTGCTCCCTACCTTCATCCACCAAAACGGGTGTCCCAATCTATCTATCCCTTTTGTGGCTTAAATACCCTCATGCAAAAGGACATCACTCATAGAGGCTCCTACCAAGATGAAGCCTACTTAAGCCCAGGCCCCACTTGAGGTCTCCATGTGACCCCAGGGAACTTCCACAGGCCGCCCCCCACCCCACCCCAGAGCTCCCTCGCACTTCTGCCATCTCTCTCCTGCTCCTTTTCCTCACAAGCAGTGGCACACATTCTGATGGTTTGGGGTTTAGGAGCACAGCAACATTCAGAGAAGACTATTACCCATTCCTCACTATGGAGAGAAGAACAGTCTGAGCACCCCAATCTTGTAGGCAGTCGAAGGGACAAATCAAATGCTCCCTCTTCCACAAGGCAAAGAAAGGGGGAAGAAACCACTGCCACTCAACAAATTCTGCATTTCCCCCAAAATCAGCTCCTTCCCCCACTCACCCACTTACACTTTCTCTTGATAAAGAACTCAAAACAGTTGAACCTCTCTCAATGAGGTAGGGTGGGGGAGACTCACATTAAGAAGTGGGCCCTCCTTGGACTTGACCTTAGAGAATTTAGTGAATGTTCCCAACAGGGGGGTCCACTGTAACCCCTGAGGTACTGCTGCTGGATGGCTCCAAGGGAAGAAGATCTCCATCAGTCGCTACACATGTACCATATGAATCCACCTTCTACAGAGCCCTCTGCTGGGTACTCCAAAGATTCCAAAGTGAATGGGTGGAGAGTCTGAGAAGGGATATTCAACAAGTAGCTGAATAACCAGAATGGTAAAGTAGAACAAATTCCATAAAGGAGCCACAGACAAAGGTCAAGGAGAGACTGTCCTGCACCAAACACTGCTCAGGAACTGTCTTCCTATACTTAAAATGGAGGAAGAGCTGTCCTCCAGCTGTGGGATCATGAAGACACTGGCTTTTGTTCTGAACTTCGAAGAGAATGAAGAGTTTGAACTTGTAGACATAGGTGGGGAGGAAATTAGAGTGAGGAAATTTTTTGGAGACAGTAAATCACATGAGGTAACTTATTAACTATCTTTAAATGCAACGTATCTCAACTTCCCTGATTATAGGAATCACTAGGGATGCTTGTTAAAAATACAGACTCCTAGCTCCACCCTAGACCTCCTGGATCAGATCCAGAGAAAGACCCAGGGAATCTGAATTCTTAACATGCACCTTCTGGGTGATTCTTATGATGAAGCAAGTTTAGGAAATACTAATGAAGGATCTGAAATCTACTTTGAGTAAATAATGTAACTGTTACCTATCCCACTGAGCAAAAAGGAACAACCGCAGCAAAAAATGAGCTCTCATTTCTCTAAAGGTTTGGTGTGGAATAAGAAAGACTCTAATTAGAGGTGTCTAAATATTGCAGTAGGCTTTTATGAGAGTTGGAATCCCCATCTCTGAAAAGCTTTCTTAAATGAAGGAAATCACTATTTGCCCTAGAGGGGCTGGCTCTGGGGAGCAGGCAAAGGGTTGAATTATTTGGGGATCATTTGGGATTTGTGAGAAATTAAAACTCACCTCAGAAACATGAGAGCACAAGGGAACCTCAAGGAGGCCAAATAAAGGCACAGAGTTGGGTGTTAGGGAAACTGGAAAGTTACCAGGGGTCTCTTCCCTCCCACTCTTTGGGACCAAATATTCTCCTACAGCTGTGTCTCTCTGCACATACATTTAATTCTCTTCTATCCTCCAGCCAGTTTCTCAATTTAATCATCGACTAATCAATGGCAACCTCATCCTCCAATTCAACATGACTCCCCAGGGACTTCCCTGGTGGTCCAGTGGTTACGACTCTGTGCTCCCGATGCAGGGGACCCGGGTTCAATCCCTGGTCAGGGAACTAGATCCCACGTGCCACAACTAAAAGAGCCCGCATGCCGCAACTAAAGATCCCACATGCTGCAAGGAAGATCCCACACTCCACAAACGAAGATCCCGTGTGGCGCAACTAAAGACTCAGCGCAACCTAATTAATTAATTTAAAAAAAAAAAGACTCCCAGATACTCAGAGTGAACTGACACAGTCTCCATGACCCAATTCCACATTCCTCCAGGTGAGATAAAATCTGATTGGTCCATCTTGAGACATGTGCCCACACCTGATCCAATCAGCTGGTACTCCTTCTTGATACTCTGAAAGTGTAGTTGGGAGAAATGATGAAACTCTCATACACAATGGGTCAAACTGATCTTCCATTGCCTTAATTTTATATTTTACTCCAAAAACAATAATGTTCTTACTTGAAAACCTTATTCTTTTAAGAATTGTCCCTCTTGGCTTCATTTTGAAATATGAAAGGACCCCCTGTTGAAAGGCCAAGAATAAATACTCACAAACAATGAGTAATCTGGTCTGATTTCAGAATCTTCTGGATAATCTGAATTCTTATCTAAGAATTTCTACGTCTACAAACTCAATGCAAGAAGCACTTTGCTGGAATTCCTCAAACTTTTATGCTAATTAATCTCTGTCATTTTAAAACCCACGTGCCTCAAGATAAATTTCAATGTGTTTCTGATTAAATTTCACTTAGCTCATCTGAACGTTGACTAAGTTATCTGAAGTCCAGAGACTTTTTTTAAAGGCTGCCACGGAATCTTTCTCTATGAACAAGAAGACTGACTCTCATCCTCAGCACACGGAATTGAACCCATAGTGCCTCAGCTTGAACTTGGTTAATCAACTTGGCTCCCAAGAGGTTTAACACTAAGTTTATTCAGCGCTAAGTTTATTCAACGTGAGGCTGCCCTTGGTTTTAGGAGGAAAACTGTTCTCTCTCCTGTGGCTAAGAGATGTGAGAAAGATGACCACCAAACTGAGATATAATTCTATCTAGAAGTTCTTGTAGCATCATAAGCATTGGCGGGGGGTGTGGGGTAGGGAGGTGATTCTACTCTAAGTCTTGCATCAGCACATTCAAGGTTCCCAGTACTCTAAGAACCCACTCTTGTTCCTTTCCCTCTGCTACTAATGGGCTCCATGTGACTCCCTCTACTTGCCTTCTATTCATTCTCTCCATGGTCCTCTGCAGCCTCCTCCCAGTCGTGTTCTCCTCCTAGTGAGGCATTCTCATTCCGGAAAATAAATTACCATTGCCCAGTGACAGCAGGTTTTGTAGGGTTCTACTTTTACAAACAGGCTCACTTTAGCATCTCCCATTACACTGAGGCTCCAATAGAGAACTAGGCAGGAGAAAAACTCTTTCCTTTACTAAAACATTCCACCGAGGAAACCAGCCAAGGAAACTGAATAAAAGAGCAGAAGCAAAGGAGGTGTTCAGTTTTTGTGGGTTTTTTTAATGCACCTGCACTCTGACCTACAGGGCTTTGAAAAGCTAACAGATTATTCATCTCAAGTTGCCAGTTCCAGAGATTCTACCAATTTCCAGAGTTCCCCTCACTTGCAATCAGGGATAACACTGAACACAGATGTACAGACTCTTAAAAAGAATGTTGGGGCTTCCCTGGTGGCGCAGTGGTTGAGAATCTGCCTGCCAATACAGGGGACACGGGTTCGAGTCCTGGTCTGGGAAGATCCCACATGCCGCAGAGCAACTAGGCCCGAAAGCCGCAACTACTGAGCCTGCGCATCTGGAGCTAGTGCTCCGCAACAAGAGAGGCCGCGACAGTAAGAGGCCCGCGCACCGCAATGAAGAGTGGCCCCCGGGTCTTCCTTGGTGGCGCAGTGGTTGAGAGTCCGCCTGCCAATGCAGGGGACACAACTTCGTGCCCCGGTCCGGGAAGATCCCACATGCCGTGAAGCGGCTGGGCCCGTGAGTCATGGCCGCTGAGCCTGCGCGTCCGAAGCCTGTGCTCCGCAACGGGAGAGGTCACAACAGTGAGAGGCCCTCGTGTCGCAAAAAAAAAAAAAAAAAAAAGAGTTGCCCCCGCTTGCCGCAACTAGAGAAAACCCACGCACAGAAACGAAGACCCAACACAGCCAAAAATAAATAAATAAATAAATAGATAAATAAATAAAATTAAAGAAAAAAAGAATGTGTTTGCCACTAAGAAAATGAGGTAAATTGGGAGATACTATGAATGTATAAATTTCTGGGGGAAGAGATAAGGAGATGAGTTAAATAGTAACTGTCTCTAGTTCAAGGACTTTGGATGGAAAGTGAAGAATGAGCCTCTCTGGGATGACAAAGAAAAAGAGGCAAGCATCCAAACAGAAACATGACATCTCTGAAAATGAAACAAATTATGCTCTCCTTTTTTTCAATTGAAATGTAGTTGATTTACAATGTTGTGTTAATTTCTGCTGTACAACAAAGTGACTCAGTTATACATATAAAGATATTCTTTTTTATATTCTATTCCATTATGTTTTATCCCAGGTCATTGAATATAGTTCCCTCTGCTATACAGTAGGACCTTGTTGTCCGTCCATTCTATATGTAATAGTTTGTATCTATTAACCCCAAACTCCCAATCCTTCCCTCCTCCCACCCTTGGCAACCACAAGTCTGTTATCTACATCTGTGAGTTTGTTTCTGTTTCATAGATATGGTCATTTGTGTCGTATTTGAGATTCCACACATAAGTGATATCATATGGTATTTGTCTTTCTCTTTCTGACTTACTTCACTTAGTAGGGTAATCTCTAGGTCCATCCATGTTGCTGCAAATGGCATTACTTCATTTTTTTATGGCTGAGTAATATTCCATTGTATATATGTACCACATCTTCTTTATCCATTCATCTGTTGATGGACATTTAGGTTGTTTCCATGTCTTGGCTATTGTGAATGGTGCTGCTATGAACATAGGAGTGCATGTATCTTTTCGAATTATAGTTTTGTCTGGATATATGCCCAGAAGTGGGATTGCTGGATCATATGGTAATTCTATTTTTAGTTTTCTGAGGAACTTCCATACTATTTTCCATAGTGGCTGCATCAACTTACATTCCCACCAACAGTGTAGGAGGGTTCCCTTTTCTCCATACCTTCTCCAGCATTTGTTATTTGCAGAGTTTTTAATGATGGCCATTCTGACTGGTGTGAGGTAGTACCTCACTGTAGTTTTGATTTATATTTCTCTAATAATTAGTGATGTTGAACATCTTTTCATGTGCCTATTGACCATCTATATGTCTTCTTTGGAGAAAGGTCTTTTTAGGTCTTCTGCCCATTTTCCAATTGGGTTGTTTTTTTTGTTGTTGAGTTGTATGAGCTGTTTGTATATTTTGGAAATCAAGTCCTTGTTGGTCACATCGTTTGCAAATATTTTCTCCCATTCCATACTGTCTTTTTGTTTTGTTTATGGTTTCCTTTGCTGTATACACTCCTTTTTTTTTTTATTGAGGTGAAATTCACGTAACATACAATCAACCATATAAAGTGTACAGTTCAGTGGTGTTTAGTGCATTCACAATGTTGTGCAACTACCATCTCTTTCTACTTTCAAAATGTTTTTCTCACCCCAGAACACCCATCATTCTCCCCTCCCCCATCTGCTTTCTGACTCTATTGATTTGCCTATTCTGGATTTATCATATAAAAAGAATCATCCAATATGTGTCTTTTCGTGTCTGGCTTCTTTCACTTAGCATAATGTTTTTAAGGTTCATCCAAATTGTACCATGTCTCAGAACTTCATTGCTTTTTATGCCTGAATAATATTCCATTTTATGTACATATTGCATTTTGTTCATCCATTCCTCCATTGATGGACACTTGAGTTGTTTCTACCTTTTGGCTAATATGAACATTCATGTATAAAGTTCTGAGAAGTCAAATCACTTCTTCCTGCAACCCTCACAAGAAGGAAAAAAAAACATATCTAAGGTAGCAATTCAGCACTCATCCTCTACATGTTCCAAGGTGTGCAAAAGTATTAACTTGAAGATTACCCAGACCCAATAAAGTAGAAAACCTGGTTGTGTTCTTAGCCACATATCAAACTGGAAAACTCCAGAGGCTGCCAGCGGCACCCAAACACACTTAACAGGGACCCTGTTCTCCACCCAGACAGAATCAACAAGAATGAAACTGACCACACTTTACCAAGAATAAAGAAATGTCTTGGCCAACTTCAGAGACATCTGAACAGGGGTGTTTGCAGTGACTAATGAATTAACATCAGTGAGAAGTGAGCTCTTATGATCATGTGCCTACAGGCAGACAAGGGGTGGGGGCAGGAAAAGGAATTCAGAACCATTGTCTACTTTTTTTTTTCCATAAAGCTTGTTTTTTTTTAATTTACTTTTTTAAGGACTGCACAGCTGCAGGGATTGTGTGAGCATTCTGGGACTGTCAAACCATCCTTTGACTTTGTGAAGAATTCTTCTGAGGTGGATTTTATTGTTTTCAGCTGGAGAATCCATCCCAGCCCACCCCCTCACCAGCACAAAGCCACATGCCCACCAAGCTTTGCCTCTCTCTTCTGCCCTGCAGTGTTCAGAAAGCAAGAGTCCACCACAAGGGAAACACCATGAGGAGATAAGGCAGCGATGGCAACATCCCAACAGAAGGAGCAACCCCACAAGGATCACCTTTGCTACGGGCATTTGTCCCTTTGTGGAGTCTCTGTTTTCTTTTTCTTTTTGGCAGGCAGTGCTCTTGATTTTCTAAGTGTTCAGTAGAAGAGTGTTCAAGATTTTTCCTTTCTGAAGCTCCTTTCTGGAGCTTCCGCAGCACTCATGTATTCTGTACGGCAATGGAGAAATATTGCTGGCACCAAATAAATAAAGAGTCTAGGGAAAGGGGTGGGGTGGAGGCTGCTGGGAAGGAAGCCGACATCTGCTTCTGCTCACACATTCAATTCAGCCCACCTCGAAGTACCGCCCCCTCCCGTCCCCACTCGTTGTGGATTCTCTGATGTTCACAGAGCGGCTCGCCCCTCCTCCAAGTCACCACGTCAACACAGGGGATCTAACAAAGTGTTAAAAAAGCAACGTAGAGGACCTCCTCCAGACACACACTGTGAACAGAAACGGCAATCAATTCAGTTCTCTTTGCTCGGAAAACCAAATGTAAGCCTTTGCCAACTCTCTGGCTTTGAGGACAAGCTTTGAGGAAGACCACTGCAGGATAATATTTCCCATGTTGGAGATAAATTCTAAATTTTTCCAGGCCCAACATGAAGGAAAATTCTTAAAGACAAACGAATCCAGCCAAGTAATCTTCACTTTAGGAACCCTGTGACAACTTCCTCACCATTAAAATGCACTCAAAAGAGACAATTCTACAGACTCCCCAGAGAGAGAGGTAGGGGAGAAGAGAGAGGGAAAGAGAATTCTAGATAGGGAGTCAGTCGGATGTGTCTGGGAGTTCAAGTTCAAGAAGACCTCAAGATCAACAAACTTACACTTACCAGGGGCTGAGGGAGGAAGGGATAAATTGGGCGATGGGGATTGACATAATACACACGACTATATATAGAATAGATAACTAATAAGGACCTACTGTATAGCACAGGGAACTCTACTCAATATTCTGTAATGGCCTATATGGGAAAAGAATCTTAAAAAGAGTAGATATATGTATATGTATAACTGATTCACTTTGCTGTACACCTGAAACTAACACAACGTTGTAAATCAACTACACTCCAAAAAATATTTTTTTAAAAAGACCTCTAAATAAACTTGACTTAGTTTAGTGTACTCATTTTTTCAAAAGAACGTTCTTGCTGAGATAAAAAACGTAGCAGTTCACTAGAGTCTCTGACTTTTAACAATGGTAAAAATACACATATAACACATAACATAAAATTTACCGTTTTAACCATTTTTAAGTCTACAGTACAGTAGTGTTGACTATATTCACATCTTGTGCAACAGCTCTCTAGAACTCTTTCATTGTGCAAAACTGAAACTCTACACTTATTAACGGCTCCCCTTTCACCCTCCTCTCAGCCCCTGGGAACCACCATCCTACATTTTGTTTCTAACTTTAGAGTCCCTGACTTCTAAAACCACTGCCCAAACCCAGCCCTATCCCCAGGGTAGGATGACATCAATAACGTTAGTATGATATTTGTTTTCTCCCATCATCCAAATCAAGGTTCACTTCCATACAAAGAAGCAATTTTGCAGTAATTCATATATTACAAACATCAAACTACAATTCCAGAAATATTTTGTAAACAGAGCAAGACAAAGTTATGTCCATCACATAATCCTCCCCAAAACCCTCTGCTCAGGTTTGTGAAAACAGTACAAAATTCCCATGCAGAGTCTGGAAAAAGCTCTGTGTTAAAAAGAAGGTGAGTAGTAAGCCTAATAGAAAATTTTGCAATTTTTTTATCTGCAATGAACTCACAGTAAGTATAAGACTTAGAGAGGGAAAGAATGTGCTGATCACAGGGTGGTGAGACATGGGAATGAACCACCCAAGAACGTGGCAAAGTCACCTTTCCTGATGGTCATTAGAATTGGTCTCCAGACCCTGCCCATCATGACATCCCTGAGGGAACTCCTCATGTTTCCTTTCCAGGCTTCAACTCCATGACTCTTAGGCACCTGGGTTTTCACAGGCCATCCCAGTGGCCCAGGTATGGGCTGAGAAACAAATGAGGGACTCTTGCATCCCAGTGGGAGCTTTATCTTTGGGGCAGCAGAACAGAGATTCTGATAACACCCTTTATTGGGTTTTTGTTTCTCCCTGGATCCTCAAAGTCTACCTGGGTGACAGCCTAGGAGACAGAAGATAGGGGGAGCCCAAAGTTATGACACTAGAAAGGCTAAAATTGTGTTTGTGAACTCACAAATTTGAGCTGGCACTGGAACTCCAAAGATGTGTACACAGTAAATGAACTCAGAGCAAGGAAGCCACAGAGCCATCCAAGACCTTTGGCAGCAGCAGCAAAACTCATGGTAAGGAGTTTGGACTGTGGTGACAGCCCATCTGTGTTTGCATCTCACCTCTTGCTTGAAGCCCTGGACAAGTCCTCAAACCTCTCTCTGCCTCCATTTCCATAAGTATAAAATGAGGGTGATACTGGTAACTACCTCAAAGGATTGTGATAAAGATAAAATTAGTTAATATATCAAAAGAACTTAGCGCAGTGCTTGACCAATGATAAACAACTCTAAAAAAAATGCCAGCAATGGTGATTACTAATCTATCCAAAATATGCTCACTCTCTCTACCACTCTATTCCTCCTCTTTCTTTCCCTAACATCTTTATTTTCTTCCCTTTTTTCCCTTATCAGATACTGCCTATGATTCCACTCATACCCATGGGCAAGACCAATCTCATGTTTGGTGATTTGGGCAGACTCTCTGCCATATCATAAAACTTCCTCTAAAATATCATAATTAGAACTTCATTCCTATAAATAAATAATCATCCTTTTTAATATAAAAGGTCTGGGAGAAGCAGTACACTAAATTATTAGCCTGCCTCTTAACCACTCTAGTACATCCTCTTGCAGTTATATCCATCTGAAATTATCTTGTTTATATATTGAGTGTTTAATTACTGTCCTCCCCAAGCTCTGTAAAAACAGGAGCTTATCAATCTCATTCATCACCATATCCCCAGCCCTTCAACAGAGCCTGGCATGTAGTCATTGCTCAATAAATATTTGTTAAATGTTGAATGGCTGAACTACTTACTTTTCCCCAAACTATGCCCTGCTGTCCACCCTCTTGCTCTCTGAATATGCTATTTCCTCTGCCCAGAATGTGAGTTTCATTCCAGATGCTCAGTGCCTGCCAACTATGTGTTCCCAGGCCCATTCCTACCAGTTCTCCGGGGCTCAGCATGGGCATTTTATCTTCCACAGGGCCTTCTCTGATCCATCCAGACAGGGTCCGTGCTCTTCTGCTGGTTCCCACAGTGCCCTTGCCTATTCCACCCTCAGCTCAGCAGTCCTGAAATCGTCACATACCAGACCACCCCTCAGTATAACGAAGCTGAGAGTCTCCACCATAAAATTGCTACCGGCGTTGAAAACAACAAAGCAGTTCCAAAGGGACTGTCGTGGAAGGAGGAAAGCGATGAGGGAGCCCACTGAACTCAATCACTGTTTCAGTGGCCCCCTTGCCAACCATGACCCGGACCACTGCAAAATTCTAAATGGCTCCATGTTAGGCCTTGAGGATAATTTGAAATGAGTCAAAAATTCTCCTACCAAGTCCATGAACATCAAAGGTCCAGTTCTATAACTGTTAGGTTTCTCACTCTGAGAACTCTTTGAAGAGGAAAACTCTGTCTTCCTCAGTCTCCCCACACTTGGCCCACTGTTGGAAAGTGTTAAAACCTCCACCATGTTTGCAAACTAAATGAACACTACTGAACTTCTATCAGTTTAATTACTTTGGGCCATGAAACTGTTTGTTTTTTTTAATCAGATTTTGAAGCATTTCGATGACATGCTTTCCCCATCCATTGTGTTCTTGCTTAAGCAAGAACACAACGCTTAAAAATGAAAGGTTTCTTTTTACTTCTTCCTTCTCCAAGTTGAAACGATGCATCTAAGACAGAAAATCCAGAAATAACACAGGCGGAGAATGGAATTCCAGACACTTCAGTAGACTCAGCTCTACCCCAAATCGAGACACAAGGTCTTGACAAGTGACTACCCACACACTAGGGTTAGACCTTGTTCTCTGTTCTACACTGATGTTCTCTGGACACAGTTGCTGGAGGTAAAAAAGTTCTGAATGTGTGACAGAGCTAGTGGCAGGCACAGGCCAACATAGGAAAGCAAAACTTGCCACCCCAAACGTCTCTTCAGCATGAAGATTATCTTGAGCTGGAAACAATCAAGGCCCAAAGACTTGGGAAGAAACTCTGACCTTCCCTTTAACTGCCTAAAAGAATGTATACAGAGGACCTGTTCCAGGAAGGGAGCTATCACCATGATAACTAGGGTATGAACCAGGTGTGTAGACAGGGAGGAACCTAGCAAAGTCTGTTTGTTAAAATTCTTCTCTGTGTCCCACTGTCTCTGCAGGACCCAGCAAACATTGGTTTACCAACCATTTGCTGTTCCATCTCCATGTCAATTGCTTTCCTCCCCTTTGAGGTTTCAAAACCACTACCCCCAGCAACCTCTTTTGTCTTTAGCTGAAGATGGTATTTAAGGTGAGGGTTTTGGCCATTTTGGTGAATTACTCAGTTTTCCTTGGTCTCTCCCATGTATGTGTGTTATTAAACTTTTGATTTTCTCCTGTTAATCTGTCTCATATCAATTTAATTCTTAGAGCAGCCAGAAGAACCTAGAAGGGTAGAGGAAAATGTCTTCCTCCTGGACACCGGCATCAATAGATTTAACCAGGGTAAGTATGGAAAGGGACTGGATTCTGGTTCTGAACTAGTCCCCCTGCCCCCCAAACCCAGAGATAATCCAGTAGCTCTAAGCCTTATTTCTCAAGTCAAGTCAGGCCCAGAAGACATTTTGAGAACCTCCATCTGTGGGAATATGCCCTCAGTTCCCCATGGGAACAGGTAATAAAATAGGGTGAGATCAACATACCCAGTTTTATTTCTAGACGATATAGTCAAAACAGAAACAGTCTAAGGTTGACAAATTTTCTCAACTGTACCATAGCAATGATTTATATCTCTTGTAATCTTAATATTGCCTCCAAATGTGTGAAAGAGGCAACTGTACCATTTCAAGAAATATAATTTTTGATGTCAAAATAAGTTAGACTCATTGTATTACTTCCAGACAATTAGAGAGGTCACCCTGATATATGTCTGTACAACACACCCTCCCTGAAAATACTCTGTTCCATTGCTGAAAGAGAAAATGCACTGGAATCGTTTGGGGACAAATTTAGACATGTTGGGCAACAAAATATGCAGACAGCTGCTTGGTATGCAATTAAAATACCACTAGTGGGAAAGACTGGCTCTGGCAATGGTACGGGAAATAGACTTTTCCCTTCAGGAAACCAATTCCAGTTGACAGCCTCACTCAGCAAAATGAGATGGGGTACTTAGCCTGGCTTCTGGGAGGGGTCCACATGGCCATGCTCAGCACCTGATCAGCCACTGACAGACTGCACAGAGGGAAGTGAGAAATACTTCTGGAACAGAAGCAGAGAGAGCTACATACACCTACAGTCTGAGTTCACAGACAAGGCATGGCTGAGCACTCAAGGCACTGTTGGTGCAGCCTTCTGGGAGCAAGTTGCAAGAGTGGAACTTGGATCCAAAATCATGAGTGCCCCTCTCAGTGTCCTGGAGGAGACACTTGAGCTAGAAGTCACCAAGTGCACAAAACACCTCCAGGAAGGCCCACGACAGAGTTTCTAGAGGATGCAGCTGCCCTCTTCATAGTACTTCCAAAGATCCCAAAATGGCAGTTAAGCTTTCCATTGCATGAAGGAAAGGCCAGTTTACCTCATTAAAAAGTCCACAAACAATAAATGCTGGAGAGGGTGTGGAGAAAAGGAGACCCTCCTAAACTGTTGGTGGGAATGTAAGTTGGTGAAGCCACTGTGGAGAACAGTATGGAGGTTCCTTAAAAAACTAAAATTAGAGCTACCATATGATCCAGTAAGCCCACTCGTGGGCATATATCCCAACAAAACTATAATTTGAAAAGATACATGCACCCCATGTTCATAGCAGCACTATTTACAATAGCCAAGACATGGAAGCAACATTAAGTGTCCATCGACAGATGAATGGATAAAGATGTGGTATGTGTACAATGGAATATTACTCAACCATAAAAAAGAATGAAATAATGCCTCTTGCAGCAACATGGACGAATCACGAGATTATCATACTAAGTGAAGTAAGTCAGAAAGAGAAAAACAAATACCATATTATATCTCTTATATGTGTAATCTAAAATATGACACAATAACTTATCTAAGAAACAGAACAGATTCACAGACATAGAGAACAGATTTGTGGTTGTCAAGGGGGAGGGAGGAGGGAGAGGGATGGATTAGGAGATTGGGATTAGCAGATGCAGACTATTATATACAGGATGGATAAACAACAAGGTCCTACTGTATAGCACAGGGAACTATATTCAATATCCTGTGATAAACCATAATTGAAAAGAAAAAGAAAAAAAGCATATATATATATGTATAACTGAATCTCTTTGCTGTATAGCAAAAACTAACACAACACTGCAAATCAACTATGCTTCAACAAGATAAATTAAAAAAAGAAAAGGCCAGTTTATTCCATCGTTTCACCATAACTGTGGGTGAGAGAAAATCCTATCTCTAAGTATACCTCTTCTCTCTTTTTATGGAAAATGTCAAACATATACAGAAATAGAGAGACTAACATAATGAACCTTTCACCCATCACCTAGTCTCAACAGTTATCAACTTTTGGCCAATCAGGTTTCATCTATAACTCACCCACTCCCCTCCACCAACTATGGATTCCTTAAGGCAAATCCCAGACATCATACCATCTCATCTGTAAACATTTCAGTCTGTATCTTTAAAAGATAAGGGCTCTGTTTTAACACAGCCATTAACAAATGTAAAAATTTTTAAATAGTTCCTTAATATAATCAGATATCCAGCCAGGAATCAAACTTGCTTGAGTCTCATAATACTTTTATTATTCATTTGAACTGAGGTCCATACACTGCAATTGATATGTCTCATACCTCAATCTATACTCCCCGCCTTTCTCTCTCTTGAAACATATTGTTGAAAAAAGCCAGGTTTTCTTTCCTGAATCATTTCTCACATTCTGTATTTTCCTGGTTGTATTCCCGTGGTGTCTTTTAACATGCCTCTCTTCCCCTATTTCTTCCTGTAAGCTATTAGTTAGGTCTAAAGCCTTGATGACATTCCAGTTTCTTTTTTTTTTTTTACAAAAATACTTCCTGAGTGGTTAAATACAGGCATCAGGAAGCAGGCCATGGCTGTCTGTCCCTCTTTTTATAATGTTAGCAGCCATTGCAGATCATTGCCTGAATTGACTGTTTCATTAGTAGTTGCAAAATGGAGACATTCTCATTCTATTCTTTCTTTGTTTCTCTTGAATACTTCTTTAAAGAGAATGGTTCCTTTGTCAACTATTACCCTAAGGTACACCTTGCACAGGAAAGAAGGTAAAATGCTTGGTTCTTTTGCTTCATCAACTTTCAAAAGAAGGAGTTAGCTCCCAAGCATCCTCAAAAGGACTTTTTTTAGTATTATTATGAACACATGAATTTTAAAGTATTTTGTATATTTCAGTCTATTGCACTTATTAGTCCATTGTTTATTGATGATCAAATTGTCCCATTTTTTAACTAATAAGAATTCCTTCAAGTTGGCTTCTGAGTTCTTTTGTCCAGATCTCATATTCTTTAATAAACTCCTCACTTTATGTTATAGTAAGATGTTTCAGGCTTATCTTGTATATTTTGTACTCCAGAGCTGAAGTCAGACAATTCTCTAGGAAACATTTTTTGTCCTTAAGGTGTATAACCACTAGGAATGTGTTTTAAAGTCTCTGGGAATAGATTTTATATGATTATGTCACCAACTTGATACTCACTTGGATTCATTTGTTTCATTTTTAGTTGATATTTTAGAGATTTCTTTTATCAAATTTCTCCACCTTACTTTTTTCACTTAACGATACATAACGATATATTCTGGCGATCACTTCGTGAAAATATATAGACATACTCATTTACTTTTTTTTAATACTGTAGTTACACAGTGCTCTTATTTATTTTTACAGCTATATAGTACTCCATTGGGAGCCTGTACCATAATTTATACAACCAGTCCTCTATTGAAGGACACATGGTCTTTTGTTATAGCAAATACTGTTTCAATAAATTGTCCTGTGCATAACTTGGGGACATAACTTTGGGGACAGATAGTGTCTTTGGGATAGAGTTCTAGATGTGGGACTGCTTGCCCAATGGATAAGTGCATATGTAACTTGCCTAGATATTATCAAAATCCTGCAACAGTTTGCATTCCTACTAGTAACACCTAAGAGAACTTATCCTCCACAAATTGAGAGTGTTTAATGTAAAACTTTTGCATTTTTGCAAGTGTGATAGTTGAGAATTTTTATCTCAGAGATGTTTTAATTTACATTTTTCTTGTTAGAAACAAGATAGCATCTTTTCACATTTCTAAAATCTATATGAATTTCTTTTGCTATGAATTGTCAATCCTCCTTATTTTATTTTTTTATAGGATTGCTGGCCATTTTTATTTTTAGAAGCCCTTTAAATACTAGGATATAAATCCTTTATCTGTAAGAAAAGTTGCAAATATTTTGCCAGGTTGCCATTTTACTTTATTTATAAATGGTATTTGGGGGAAGGGCATAAAAATTATTTTTTCTACATATTTATCAACTCACATTGCTTATGGATTTTGAATCATAGGAACTTTTTATCCAGCCTATAGAGAAACTCATCTGTGTTTTAATCTGATAATTATATGGCTTCATTTTTTGACAGTAAATCTCTAATACATTTGGAATTTATCCTGCTGTGTGGTATCCTTTTCCACATAGTTATCCTGCTATCCTAATACCATTCATTTGAAAGTCTATCTTACTTATCATGGTGCTCATTTTGAAATATATAGAAATATTGACTTACTGTGTTGTATAACAGGAACTAACATAGTCTTGTAGGTACTAACCTATAAGTGTAACTGTAAACTTCACACACAAACAAACTCATAGAAAAAGAGATCAGATTTGTGGTCAACAGAGGCTGGGGAGAGGGGAGAGGGTATTAGATGCAGGCAGTCAAAAGGTACAAACTTCCAGTTGTAAGATTATTAAGTGCTAGGGATGTAGTACACAACATGATAAATATAATTAATACTGATGTATGTTATATGTGAAAGTTGTTAAGAGAGAAAATCCTAAGAGTTCTCAATACAAGGGAAAATTTTTTCCATTTCTTTAATTTTCTATCTATATGGAGATGATGGATGTTCGCTAAACTTATTGTGATAATCATTTCATGATTATGTAAGTCAAATCATTATGCTGTACACCTTAAATTTATACAGTGCTGTCTGTCAATTATATCTCAATAAAACTGGGAAAAAATTAAAAAACTAAAAATGTATAATCAGAATTGAATCGAGAGGAAGCATCACAGAAACCCAAAATTAAGAGATATTCTTTAAAATTACTGGCCTATATTCTTTAAAATAGAGCACATAAGCAAAATGGCACAAAAGCTAAGAAAAGAAACTAAAGAGAGATGACAACTAAAAGAAATACTTGATTCCAACTGGCATGTTGAACTAGGGGAAAATTTGCTGTGAAGGACATAGTTGGGATAATTGACAGAACTGGGATACAAACTGTATATTAAAGTGCTTTTTCAATGTTGGATGTGCCAACATTGATACTCATATGGTAGGTACATATGAGAATATTCTTGTTCTTAGGAAATACACACTGAAATATTATCAGATAAAGGGACATGACGTGTCCCTGAATCAAGTGATTCAGAAAAACTATATACATAAATTGTGTGTGTGTTTGTGTGCGCTGGGGGGAGAGAGAGGAAAAAAATGAGGATAAGGAATGGGAATGATAAAGTAAACCTTGGGGAAGGTTCTATAGGAGTTCTTTACACTATTCAAATTAACAAAATAAATAAAATTTTTTCTGAGCCCACTGAGCTCAGATGCTACCTGCATCATATTCATTATTTCCATCTGCAATTAGGTTTATACAGTTCCATTCTCTATGAATGAACACTGTAACAGTTTTCACTATAGAAGCCTTATAATATGTCTTAATATCTGATAGAACTCACCCTCCTCATTGCTCTTCTTTTTAAGGGTTTCCTGGATGTTCTTGCTGCTTTGCTCTCCTTTACAGACCCTTATGGTATTTTTATGGGATTTGCATTACAGGTGCTGGTTAACTTACAGAGGACTGACATCTTTATAATCTTAAGTCTTTCTAACCAAGAGCTTAGTATGCATTTCCATTTGATCAAACCCACTTTTGTGTTTCTTGACATATTTTATAGTTTTCCTCATCTACATTTTGACACTTTCTGCTTGCTTATTATTCCCTTCCGTGATAACTTTTCCAAGTTTCAACATCCCTTTTGAGTTTCCCAAATGAAAAACTTCTCTATCATTTTGTAATTATTCTAAGGCAGACATTTTATAACCTATTTTTAGCATCATACTGTTGCCGATTGTGCTGTAAAATTCTCAAAACAAAATATACTATAATTTGCTGGAAAGAGTCAAGATGGCAGAGTAGAAGGACGTGCACTCACTGCCTCTTGCAAAAGCACTGGAATCACAACTAACTGCTGAACAAACATCGACAGGAGGACACTGGAACTCACCAAAAGAGATACCCCATATCCAAAGACAAGGGAGAGGCCGCAATGAGATGGTAGGAAGGGCACAATCACAATAAAGTCAAATACCATAACCACTGGGTGGGTGACTCACAAACTGGAGAACAATTATACCACAGAAGTCCACCCAATGAAGTGAAGGTTCTGAGCCCCACGTAAGACTTCCTAACCTGGGGGTCCAACAATGGGAGGAGGAATTCCCGAAGAATCAGACTTTGAAGCCTGGCGGGATTTGATTGCAGGACTTCGAAAGGACCGAGGGAAAGAGAGACTCCACTCTTGGAGGGCACACACAAAGTAGTGTACGCATCAGGACCCAGGGGAAGGAGCAGTGACCACATAGGAGACTGAACCAGATCTAACCTGCTAGTGTTGGAGGGTCTCCTGCAGAGGCAGGGGTGGCTGTGGCTCACCACAGGGACAAGGACACTGGCAGCAGAAATTCCGGGAAGTACACCTGGGCATGAGCCCTCCTGGAGTCCACCACTAGGCCCAACAAAGAGCCTGGAGGCTCAAGTGCTGGGTCGCCTCAGGCCAAACAACCAACTGGGAGGAAACTCAGGCCCACCCATCAGCAGACAAGTGGATTAAAGTTTTACTGAGCTCTGCCTAACGGAAGAACACCCAGCTCTACCCACCAGCAGTCCCTCACATCAGGAAGCTTGCACAAGCCTCTTAGATAGCCTCATCCACCAGAGGGCAGACAGCAGAAGCAAGAAGAACTACAATCCTGCAGCTTGTGGAACAAAAACCACATTCACAGAAAGACAGACAAGATGAAAAGGCAGAGCGCTATGTACCAGATGAAGGAACAAGATAAACCCTAGAAAAACAATGAAATGAAGTGGAGATAGGAAACCTTCCAAAAAAAGAATTCAGGGCTTCCCTGGTGGCGCAGCGGTTGAGAGTCCGCCTGCCGATGCAGGGGACATGGGTTCGTGCCCTGGTCCGGGAAGAAACCCACATGTCGCGGAGCGGCTGGACCCGTGAGCCATGGCTGCTGAGCCTGCGCGTCCGGAGCCTGTGCTCTGCAACGGGAGAGGCCACAACAGTGAGAGGCCCGCCTACAGCAAAAAAAAAAAAAAAAAAAAAAAAAAAGAATTCAGAATAATGATAGTGAAGATGATCCAGGACCTCGGAAAAAGAATGGAGGCAAAGATGGAGAAGATGCGAGAAATGTTTAACAAAGACCTAGAAGAATTAAAGAACAAGAAAACACAGATGAACAATACAATAACTGAAATGAAAAATACACTAGAAGGAATCAATAGCAGAATAACTGAGGCAGAAGAACGGATAAGTGACCTGAAAGACAGAATCGTGGAAATCACTGTCATGGAACAAAATAAAGAGAAAAGAATGAAAAGAAATGAAGACAGCCTAAGAGACACCTGGGACAACATTAATACACCAAAATTCACATTGTAGGGGTCCCAGAAGGAGAAGAGAGAGAGAAAAGACCCAAGAAAATATTTGAAGAGATTATAGTTGAAAACTTCCCTAACATGGGAAAAGAAATAGCCACCCAAGTTCAGGAAGCACAGAGAGTCCCAGGCAGGATAAACCCAAGGAGAAACATGCCAAGACACATAGTAATCAAATTGACAAAAATTAAAGACAAAGAAAAATTATTAAAAGCAACAAGGGAGGGCTTCCCTGGTGGCGCAGTGGTTGAGAGTCCGCCTGCCGATGCAGGGGACACAGGTTCGTGCCCCGGTCTGGGAGGATCCCACATGCCGTGGAGCAGCTGGGCCCGTGAGCCATGGCCACTGAGCCTGCGCGGCCAGAGCCTGTGCTCCGCAACGGCAGAGGCCACAACAGTGAGAGGCCCGCGTACCGCAAAAAAAATAAAAATAAAAAAAAGCAACACGGGAAAAATGACAACATACAACGGAACTCCCATAAGGTTAACAGCTGATTTCACAGCAGAGACTCTACAAGCCATAAGGGAGTGGCACAATATACTTAAAGTGATGAAAGGGAAGAACCTACAACCAAGATTACTCTACCCCGCAAGGATCTCATTCAGAGTCAATGGAGAAATCAAAAGCTTTACAGACAATCAAAAGTCAAGAGAATTCAGCACCACCAGACCAGCTCTACAACAAATGCTAAAGGAACTGCTTTAAGTGGGAAACACAAGAGGAGAAAAGGACCTACAAAAACGAACCCAAAACAATTAAGAAAATGCTAATAGGAACATACATATGGAAAATTACCTTAAATGTCAAAAGATTAAATGCTCCAACCAAAAGACACAGGCTTGCTGAATGGATACAAAAACAAGACCTGTATATATGCTATCTACAAGAGACCCATTTCAGACCTAGGGACACATACAGACTGAAAGTGAGAGAATGGAAAAAGATATTCCATGCAAATGGAAACCAAAAGAAAGCTGGAGTAACAATACTCATGTCAGATAAAATAGACTTTAAAATAAAGAATGCTACAAGAGACAAGGAAGGACACTATATAATGATCAAGGGATCAATCCAAGAAGAAGATACAACAATTATAAATATATATGAACCCAACCCAGGAGCACCTTAGTACGTAAGGCAAATGCTAACAGCTATAAAAGAGGAAATCAACAGTAATACAATAATAATGGGGGATTTTAACACCTCACTTATACCAACGGACAGATCATCCAGACAGAAAATTAATAAGGAAACAAAAACTTTAAATGACACTATAGACCAGATAGCTTTAATTGGTATTTATAGGACATTCCATGCAAAAACAGCAGATTACACTTTCTTCTCAAGTGCACATGGAACATTCTCCAGGATAGATCACATCTTGGGTCACAAATCAAGCCTTGGTAAATTTAAGAAAATTCAAATCATATCAAGCATCTTTTCTGACCACAACGCTATGATATTACAAATAAATTGCAAGGAAAAAAAACGTAAAAAACACAAACACATGGAGCTAAACAATACGTTACTAAATAACCAAGAGATCACTGAAGAAATCAAAAAGGAAATCAAAAAATACCTAGAGACAAATGACAATGAAAACACAATGATCCAAAACTTATGGAATGCAGCAAAAGCAGTTCTAAGAGGGAAGTTTATAGCAATACAATCCTACCTCAAGAAACAAAAATGTCAAAACAATCTAAACCTACGCCTAAAGGAACTAGAGAAAGAAGAACAAACAAAACCCAAAGTTAGTAGAAGGAAGGAAATCATAAAGATCAGAGCAGAAATAAACGAAATAGAAACAAAGAAAACAATAGCAAAGATCAAGAAAACTAAAAGTTGGTTCTTTGAGAAGATAAACAAAACTGATAAACCTTTAGCCAGACTCATCAAGAAAAAGAGGGAGAGGACTCAAATCAATAAACTTAGAAACGGAAAAGGAGAAGTTACAATGGACACCACAGAAATACAAAGCATCATAAGAGACTACTACAAGCAACTCTATGCAAATAAAATGGACAACTTGCAAGAAATGGATAAACTCTTAGACAGGTATAAACTTCCAAGACAGAACCAAGAAGAAAGAGAAAATATGAACAGACCAATCACAATGAAATTGAAGCTGTGATTAAAAATCTTCCAACAAACAAAAGTCCAGGACCAGGTGGCTTCACAAAAGTCCAGGACCGGGTGCATTCTATCAAACATTTAGAGAAGAGCTAATACCCATCCTTCTCAAACTCTTCCAAAAAATTGCAGAGGAAGGAACACTCCCAAACTCATTCTATGAAGCTACCATCACCCTGATACCAAAACCAGACAAACATACTACAAGAAAAGAAAAATTACAGACCAATATATCACTGATGAATATAGATGCAAAAATCCTCAACAAAATACTAGCAAACAGAATCCAACGACACATTAAAAGGATCATACACCATGATCAAGTGGGATTTATCCCAGGGATGCAAGGAGTTTTCAATATATACAAATTAAACAATGTGATACACCATATTAACAAACTGAAGAATAAAAACCAAATGATCATCTCAATAGATGCAGAAAAAGCTTTTGACAAAATTCAACACCCATTTATGATAAAAACTCTCCAGAAAGTGGGCATAGAGGGAACCTACCTCAACATAATAAAGGCCATAAACCCACAGCAAACGTCATTCTCAATGGTGAAAAACTGAAACCATTTCCTCGAAGATCAGGAACAAGACAAAGATGTCCACTCTCACCATCTCACCACTATTATTCAACATAGTTTTGGAAGTCCTAGCCAATGGCAATCAGAGAAGAAAAAGAAATAAAAGGAATACAAATTGGAAAAGAAGAAGTAAAACTGTCACTATTTGCAGATGACATGATACTATACATAGAGAATCCTAAAGATGCCAGCAGAAAACTACTACAGCTAATCAATGAATTTGGTAAAGTAGCAGGATACAAAATTAATGCACAGAAATCTCTTGCATTCCTATACACTAACAAGGAAAGATCAGAAAGAGAAATTAAGGAAACAGTCCCATTCACCATGGCAACAAAATGAATAAAATACCTAGGAATAAACCTACCTAAGGAGACAAAAGAACTCTATGAAGAAAACTATAAGACACTGATGAAAGAAATCAAAGATGACACAAACAGATGGAGAGATATACCATGTTCTTGGATTGGAAGAATCAACATTGTGAAAATGACTATACTACCCAAAGCAATCTACAGATTCAGTGCAATCCCTATCAAATTACCAATGGCATTTTTCACAGAACTAGAACAAATTTGTATGGAGACACGAAAGACCCCAAATAGCCAAAGCAATCTTGAGGGAAAAAAACGGAGCTGGAGGAATCAGACTCCCTGACTTCAGACTATACTACAAAGCTACAGTAATCAAAACAATATGGTACTGGCACAAAAACAGAAATATAGCTCAATGGAACAGGATAGAAAGCCCAGAGATAAACCCACATACTTATGGTCAACTAATCTGTGACAAAGGAGGCAAGGATATACAATGGAGAAAAGACAGTCTCTTCAACAAGTGGTGCTGGGAAAACTGGACAGCTACATGTAAAAGAATGAAATTAGAACACTCCCTAACACCATACACAAAAATAAACTCAAAATGGATTAAAGACCTAAATGTAAGACTGGACACTACATAACTCTTAGAGGAAAACATAGGAAGAACACTCTTTGACATAAACCACAGCAAGATCCTTTTTGACCTATCTAGAGTAATGTAAATAAAAACAAAAATAAACAAATGGGACCTAATGAAACTTCAAAGATTTTGCACAGCAAAGGAAACTAAAAACAAGATGAAAAGACAACCCTCAGAATGGGAGAAAATATTTGCAATGAATCAACGGACAATGGATTAATCTCCAAAATATATAAACAGATCAAGCAACTCAATATTAAAAAAACAAACAACCCAATCCAAAAATGGGCAGAAGACCTAAATAGACATTTCTCCAAAGAAGACATACAGATGGGCAAGAAGCACCTGAAAAGCTGCTCAACATCTCTAATTATTAGGGAAATAGCTCACACCTCTCAAACTGAACATGAGCCATCCTGGATGTCTGAGGGAGGTTTAAAACCATCAGATCAAATTAATGTAATTTCATGTCTGCAAAGATGTTGGAAAACCCTGGATTGTTTTAGCTCTGTGATGAGGAAACAGTTGGCTCTTTTGGACCTGTAAGTGGAATCCTGAGGAGGAAGCCCAGTGGACCGATTGGCCTTTGAGATTCCTCAGACATGCAAGATGCTCCACCTGATGGATTCAAAGGAACTCAAAGGAACCCCTACAACAGGGCATGGGAGTCCATGACGGAAGCAATCCAAGGATTGTGCTGCCAGGAAGAAAACCTGACAGGAAGAGCAGATTTTCTAGTCATTCCAATGAATGGCGCTCGGGCTACGTAACACTTTAAACCTCAGCAGTTAGGTGATGGATACTCTCTTCTAGTAGAGATTCAGGAAGATCAACAGGAACTCCACTTCAAAGTCACACTAATTTAAAATTATTCTCCAGAGCGGCCCTACCAAGTTCTCCAGGGTTTTTGTTTTTTGCCTTCCTATTCAAGGGAGGAAACCTGACAGGATTAGGGAGTTTGACTGCCTGCCTGGAGTTTGACATTTCACATAACCAAATAAATAGGTTCGTTCCTCTAGAAACTCTCTCAGATGAAAATTAATTTAAGAACCAAGTTGAAATCTGCTTCCAGCTGACTCTTTACTGTTAAATTTCCATTGAAAATTTTGCCTCCACTTTTTATACATCCAATATATTTCCTACTTTATTTCTTCTCAAGATTCTTAAGGTCAAAAACTTTAAGAGCTAGATTACAGTAAATGATGCTGAAATTATACTAAACCTTTAAAACCAAAGTCTGGCTAAACCTACGGCTTTGCTAAAATAAATAAGTGGTTTTATTAGCAAATTGCACAGCACATTTAGAAAGAGTCAAGCCTTCTATCCTATTTATTAACACTGGCTTTCATCTCTACCCCAACTGCCTTTTTCTCTGACAACTAGAAAGAAATACCAAGTCTTCTTCTCAGGCTTTATTGGGGTTTAGCAGGCATTCTCAAAGTCACTAATCTGACTTGTTCTCAAGAGCCTGTGCGTCCTCAGACTTGGAGAGGTATGTGTATTTTTCTGATCTTTTCTTTCATGTTCACTAAGAGAAATAGATAGCTAGGAGACAGCTTTGAGATAAACTTGCCCCTTGACCCGTGGGTTCACTTTGCCAAAATAAGAAATGACACAGAATAGTCAGGAAGACCCACGTTCTACCCACTACCCTGGCAACATAGGTATTTACCACCTGATGACCAGTTATCACTTCATGCTATTAATATTCCAGGACATTGAATGAGGAAACCAACAACAGACCCGAAGCTTCCTATTTTTAATTCACTCTTTTTGGGGCCTGATTCACAGCTTTGTGCCCTGCCCCCAACTCACCCCCTTTGAATCATTGGGCTGTGAGTGACTTTTTTTTTTTTTAATTTATTTTATTTATTTATTTTTGGCTGCTCTGGGTCTTCATTGCTGCACGCGGGCTTTCTCTAGTTGCGGCGAGCGGGGGCTACTCTTCTCATTGCCATGGCTTCTCTTGTTGCGGAGCATGGACTCTAGGTGCGCAGGCTTCAGTAGTTCTGGCACGTGGGTTCAGTAGTTGTGGTGCATCGGCTTAGTTGCTCTGCAGCATGTGGGATCTTCCCAGACCAGGGCTTGAACCCATGTCCCCTGCATTGGCAGGCGGATTCTTAACCACTGCGCCACCAGGGAAGCCTGAGCGGTGAATGACTTTTGACCTGCTCCATTCGATGTCAGATAATCAATCAACCATCAGTTTTTACTGAATGCCTACTATGTGGAAGAAGAATTCCTAACCAATGTGTTAGGACCCTTGTGTTAAAGGGGGATAATTTAGGAAGGATGACATACACATAACCAAAGACCCCCCCCAGAGACTTATAATATGTATATCTCCCTCCCTAACTCTTAAATTAATTGGGTTTGTGTCCTGAGTGTTTATGAGGGAATTATATCACCCACACACATACAGATATGCATATGCACTTAAACCTGAGACACGCCTGGTCCCTGCACTAAATGTTAAGAAGGGCCCAAATATTAACACGGCAGTCAAAGGAGAAAACAGCTTTCCACACAGAGGAAAACACAAGTCCAAAGCATGGAGTCATGAAATAGTATAAGAAACTACAGCAGATGGTGAGATGTAGAAAATGTTAAGACCAGAGGAGTGGACAAGGTCCAGATATGAAATACCTTGAAAGCCACCTAAAAAATTTAAAGGTTATCCTTAGCGATGGTTTCAAGTAAGAGAGACATGATCAGATTTGCATCTTGGAAAGCTCATTCTAATAGCCATATGGAAGATGGATTGGAGAGTTCTGACACTGAAGTGGGGAGGGGTCCCAGTTAGAAGGCTGTTGGAATGATGCAGATAAGAAATGAGGAAAGCCTGAAATAAATCAGTAGAAGAAGAGATAGGAGGGTCATAAAGAAGACACTTTGAGAATGCATGCAACATATTCATCAATTAGGAACTGAAAAAAAGGAAACGGCAGAGTCAAAGATGACTATCAGCTTTCCAGTTGGAATCACAGGGCATAAAGCAGTGATATTTACAACATGAAGAACAGGTTTGGCTTGTGGGGAAAAGAATGAGCTCAATATTAAACGTACTGAATTTGAAGCAACTGAATAAAAGACAAGTGGGGATGTCCAGAAGGCAATGGATAAATCATTCTGGAGACCAGGAATGAAGTCTGGACTGGGCTCCATATTCACATACGTGGCAGTTTAAGGCAAAGGGGTAGGTCAGGTCTCTGAGGGAGTGTGTCGAGAGAGAATAAAGCAGAAGACAGAACCTGGAGTCCCCCCTCCCCACCATATTAGGGGCAAGCGGAGGAGGAGGGGCCAACACAGAGACGGAGGAGAACAGAATATTCGCCAACCGGAGGAAGACCAAGAAGTCATGTTACCACGGAAAGAGTCTCTGAGGCTGGAGAGCGCTTCAAATGCAAAGACATGGTCAACGGGGTCAAACTCCACTAAGGATATAAACAAAAAGAGAGGGGTAATGAGGATTCCTTTGGATTCAGCAATTTGAGCACAGTCCTGAAAGAGGTCCAAGAGGGTCCAATCGAGAGCACAGGTGGAGGAATCAGTCTGGAGAGAGGGCAGAGGTGCCCCTGAGGTTAGTGATAAGTTGAGCACAGAGAGGGCAGAGAGGAGACATCGTAGAGTGGAGGTAGAAACTTGAGGAAGTTCATGCCAATGGACTCAGTTCGTCTGAATAGAGGCAGCCAAGGGAATCTGTTAAGAGAAAGTGGGGCAGCAGCGAAGGGCAGAAGCCATGATGTTTGCAGAAGATGCTGCAGGAAATTCCTCCCTGCCCCACTCCACATCCCCAGTGCCCACCCACCCTGTCCCTAACACACAGCCCGTGCCTGGGTCACAACAGGTGTTTAGTGGAAGACGGACAAGATGACACAGTAGAAGGGCCTTGAGCTCACCTCCTCTCATGAGCACACCAAAATCACAACTAACTGCTAAACAGTTAAAAAAAACTGGATAAAAACTCGATAAAAAAAAAAAAGACTGGAACCTGCCAAAAAAAGATACTCTATAACCAAAGACATAAAGAAGGAACCACGACGAGACGGTAGGAAGAGCACACTCACCCTATACCCCTCAGGTGGGTGACCCATAACAGGTGTTTGGTATTTATTTTTTAAATGTATTTATTGGCTTTTATTGAGTACCTACTTGGCATAAGACACTGTGCTAGACTCAAGAGATGCAAAGATGCCATAATATTTGGAGAACTCTAAGTACTCCCCACCAAAACTTCATCAGTGTAATGTCTACTCATCCTTCAGGTCTCATTTTCAAATGCTACCTCCACAGGGAAACCTGTCCTCACTCCCAGACTGGGTCAGGTCCCTCTATTAACCCTTCTCAGCACACCAAATGTCTTTCCTTAGTACCTCTTACAGTAGTGACAGCTAAATGATTAGTTGTATACTTATAAAATATACAATATAAATATATTGATTATGGAATTGTACATTTTTAATATCTATCCTCTTTCCCCACCTGATTGTAAGCTCCACAATGTCTAGGAGTTTGTCTCTTTCATTCAGTGCTGGATGGTGGACACCAATAGACTGACCGGTATTTATTCATTCTTTCATTCATTCACCCAATAGTTATTCAGTCCTTATCATATAAAAGACATGGTGCACATACCAGACATTCAAGAAATATTCATTGAAGGGACTTCCCTGGTGGTCCAGTGGTAAAGAATCCGCCTTCCAATGCATGGGACGTGGGTTCGATCCCCGGTTGGGGAACTAAGATCTCACATGCCACAGGGCAACTAAGCCCGTGAGCCACAACCACTGAGCTCGCACGCCTCAACAAGAGAGGCTGTGCTGCAAACTATAGAGCCCACGTGCCCTGGAGTCCGCGTGCCACAACTAGAGAGAAGCCCGCACGTCACAATAAAGATCCCGCATGCCTCAACAAAGATCCCCCGTGCCGCAACTAAGACCCAACACAGCCAAATAAATAAATAAATAAAATATTAAATAAAAAGAAATATTCATTGAATAAATGAATGAATGATGTGCTATAGGCTCATGCCTGAAGGACAAATTCTAATGAGCAAATAATCCTTCATCACAATTTGCTATAGTACAAATTACTTGCCATAAGGCATTCCAAGTATGATGCACTCAGTAGGGTGAATTCAAATAGGGAAAGCTAACTCTCAACAGTGAGGATTTGAAGAGAAAATAATGAGTATGGATTGGAACTGATGCTAGAAGGGTGGGTGGCCGACAAAAGGAGATGTTATTACCAGAACCACTCTTCCCAGTATTCACAGGTGGGATCCAGCTCTCTACTACAGCACTTTGAGTAAAAGGAATAGAATTTCTTACTTTAACTGAACCATGAATAATACTTACGTGCTACTTCAAACCATAAACCTATATATGACTCCAACAGTTGTAAGATGAAAAACTAGAACTTGCAGTACAATCCTGAGAAAAGAAGTATCATTGTACTTTTCAAACTCTCAGATCTAATTAAAATTTACAAATGAAAAGCGGCTCTATGTCACTCCCCAGGAAAAATGATCTTATCCCACCATGAGGAGCAGAATCATAAAAACAGTAAAATGATAAACATTACGGTCCTTCAAGCTCGAAGTTGTCTACCATGTAAGACATGAACTCGAGAATGTTTTCTTGGCATTTTTGGACTGTTTGAACCAAATAGAGCATAAAAAAGCCTTACTCATTTTTTTTTTAATTCCATTCACCATCTTAAAAAGACCAATGAGTCTTTGAATAACTAAACAGTGAGTCTGGAATCATACTTGATCCTAGGAACTTTTACACTGTTGAACTGGGTGGCCTTCAACAGCAGATACAAAAAAACCTTTCCTGCAGTAGCTCTTTGCAAATAAATCACTCTTGCAAACAGCTTTCAAAAATCAGGAGGGCTCCAATAGCAAAACCATGTGGCTTCCATGGTTTCCTTGGCCCTGGCCATATTCACCCAACCAAGGTCTCCCCACATTTCCATCATTGCCCATATATCTAATATAAAGAAAAAAAAACATGGGCACCATTTCATCTCCTGCCCCCAGCCCCATAGAAAATCATAATAAACAAACCAAATGCTAATAAAAGGAAAAGCTAATTAAAGGAAAGTGTAAATAAAGGAAAAGTTTTAAGTAAATATTCACCAATATGGCCGCACCAGCTCTTAAAAGGTTGAAATACTTCTACACCACCTGAGGGCTCCCTCCCTCCCCGGCCATCTGTATAGTCTAGCAAATAAAAGGTTAATGCCTGGCACCTATAGAGGCAGGCATTCTGACTGGTCAGTGCCTGTGCTATGTGTGATTACACAGAGATGGAGGTGGAGATCAGGCAAACAGACAGACATAATACTATCCTTGGAAATAGGCAAACTGCATTCATTCTCCTTCCAGCACCTACTTCCTGATTCCCTTTATGGTCATCATACTTTTTCTTTAGCTCCTGGGCAAATGCACTAATTTCACAGTTAAAGAAAGTAAGAACACAATGTTTAAAATAATCCTATATTTATTTCTTCAGTGATATAGTGCAGCAAAGCTGGCACAAAAGGATTGTAATAATAACCCAACTCCTACTTTGATTTCATTATGAAATGGAAGGTTTTTATCCCCAAAGAAAATCTCCTAACAGACTTTGTCATAGGGCTGTAAACCAGTGCTACCCAAGAAGGTCGGCTTGTGCTCAAGGGCTGAGGCAGGCTGAGCCCCACTGTACATTTGCCACCCTAGTTCTCCTGATCCTGAGAGGTGCCCTAATCACTCACCTCCCTAGCTAGCCCCTTCCCAACTCCCGGTTGTCTCCTCTGCCACTCTTTAAAAATATCTCTCATATTCTGTTAAAAGTTTCAGGAATTTCACTTTTCCATTCCTTTCCTCTGGGTGTTCACAGTTTCTTAAGGAGCCAGGGTACTTACCAACACTTCTCCAATAAAAAGAAACCCATGAAAATTCTGGGAATTTGAGGCTAAGTGTTAACAAATGAGTGAGTTCCCTCGAAGCAAAGGACACCCCAACTGCACGTGGACCCCTGCTAGATTCCACATTCCCCACTGGCTGATCATTAGCATGCAGCTGTAGCTGGGTGATCCTAGGGGCGCCTAGATTGACAGCAGGCTAGCTGTGGAGCCAAGGGTATTCCCTCACCTGTGTCTAATGAATGAGTTCACTTACACGGTTCTCTGGTCTGAATGCGCATCCTCCTGAAATCTGCATGCCCGAATCCAAACCCGGTGTGATAGGGTTAGGACGTGGGTTATGCTATTAGGTCACGAGTGTGGAGCCCTCATGAATGGATTAGTGCTTTTTATTTTTTTTAATTTTTACCGGAGTATACTTGATATACAATGTTGTTACTTTCTGCTTTACGACAAAGTGAATCAGTTATACATATATCCATTCTTTTTTAGATTCTATTCCCATACAGGTCATTACAGAGTATTGAATAGAATTTCCTGTGCTATACAGTAAGTTATTATTAGTTATCTATTTTACATATAGTAGTGTGTATATGTCAATCCCAACCTCGCAGTTTATCCCTTCCCCCCTTTCCCCCCTTGGGAAAACAAACCATGAGTTTGTTTTCTACATCTGTAACTCTATTTCTGTTTTGTAAATGTAAGAAACCCCAAGGAAGACCTTCAAGATGGCGGAGGAGTAAGACGCGGAGATCACCTTCCTCCCCACAAATACATCAGAAATACATCTACATGTGGAACAACTCCTACAGTAACACATACTGAATGCTGGCAGAAGACCTCAGACCTCCCAAAAGGCAAGAAACTCCCCACATACCTGGGTAAGGCAAAGGACGGCACTCACCAGCCCGAGAGGCTCGTCTGCGCACCCGCCGGGGCGGGCGGGGTTTGGGAGCTGAGGCTCGTGCTTCGGTGGGATCCCAGAGAGAGGACTGGGGTTGGCGGCGTGAACACAGCCTGAAGGGGCTAGTGCGCCACGGCTAGCCGGGAGGGAGTCCGGGAAAAGTCTGGAGCTGCCAGAGACAAGAGGCCTTTTCTTGCCTCTTTGTTTCCTGCTGCGCGAGGAGAGGGGATTAACAGCGCTATTTAAAGGCGCTCCAGAGACCCACGGCCATCAGCGTGAACCCCAGAGACGGGCATGAGACGCTAAGGCTGCTGCTGCCGCCACCAAGAAGCCGGTATCCCGGGAGCCTGTCCGGCCCGCCGCTGACAGGGTCACGTGATCCACGGACAACTTCCGCGGGAGAACGCACGGCGCGCCTGAGGCTGGTGCAACGTCATGCTGGCGTCTGCCGCCGCAGGCCCGCCCCGCACTCCGTGCCCCTCCCTCCCCCGCCCCTCGGCCTGAGTGAGCCAGAGCCACCCAATCAGCTGCTCCTTTTTTTTTTTTTTTTTGCGGTATGCGGGCCTCTCACTGCTGTGGCCTCTCCCGTTGCGGAGCACAGGTTCCAGACGCGCAGGCCCAGCGGCCATGGCTCACAGGCCCAGCCGCTCCGTGGCATGTGGGATCTTCCCGGACCGGGGCACGCACACGTGTCCCCTGCATCGGCAGGCGGACTCTCAACCACTGCGCCACCGGGGAAGCCCTCAGCTGCTCCTTTAACCCCGTCCTGTCTGGGCGAAGAACAGATGCCCTCTGGCGACCTACACGGAAAGGCGGGGCCAAATCCAAAGCTGAACCCCGGGAGCTGTGAGAACAAAGAAGAGAAAGGGAAATCTCTCCCAGCAGCCTCAGGAGCAGCGGATTAAAGCTCCACAATCAACTTGATGTACCTGCATCTGTGGAATACCTGAATAGATAATGAATCATCCCAAATTGAGGAGGTGGACTTTGGGAGCAACTATATATATATTTTTTTGCTTCTCCTCTTTTTGTGGCTGTGTATGTGTATGTTTCTGTGTGTAATATTGTCTGTATAGCTTTGCTTTTGCCATTTGTCCTAGGGTTCTGTCAGCCATTCTGTTTGGGGTTTTTTTACTATAGTTTTTAGCACTTATCATTGGTGGATTTACTTTTTGGTTTGGCTGCTCTCTTCTTTCTTTGTTTCTTTTTGTATTACTTTTTAATTGTTTTATTTTTAATAATTATTTTTTATTTTAATAACTTTATATATTTTTTTTCTTTCTTTCTTTCTCCCCTTTATTCTGAGCCGTGTGGATGACAGGATCTTGGTACTCCAGCTGGGGGTCAGGCCTGTGCCTCTGAGGTGGGAGAGCCGAGTTCAGGACAGTGGTCCACAAGAGACCTCCCAGCTCCACATAATATCAAACAGCAAAAATCTCCCAGAGATCTCCATGTCGACACCAGCACCCAGCTTCACTCAACGACCAGCAAGCTACAGTGCAGGACACCCTCTGCCAAACAACTAGCAAGACAGGAACACAACCCCACCCATTAGCAGAAAGGCTGCCTAAAATCATAGTAAGGTCAAAGACACCCCAAAACACACCACTGGACACAGACCTGCCCACCAGAAAACAATATCCAGCCTCATCCACCAGAACACAGGCAGTAGTGCCCTCCACCATGAAGCCTACACAACCCACTGAACCAACCTTAGCCACTGGGGACAGACACCAAAAATGGCAACTATGAACCTGCAGCCTGTGAAAAGGAGAGCCCAAACACAGTAAGTTAAGCAAAATGAGAAGACAGAGAATCACACAGCCAATAAAGGAGCATGGTAAAAACCCACCAGACCAAACTAATGAAGAGGAAATAGGCAGTCTAACTGAAAAGGAATTCAGAGTAATTATAATAAAGATGATACAAAATCTTAGAAATAGAATGGAGAAAATACAAGAAACGTTTAACAAGGACCTAGAAGAACTAAAGAGCAAACAAACAATGATGAACAATACAATAAATGAAATTAAAAATTCTCCAGAAGGAATCAATAGCAGAATAACTGAGGCAGAAGCATGGATAAGTGACCAGGAAGATAAAATAGTGGAAATAACTACTGCAGAGCAGAATAAAGAAAAAAGAATGAAAAGAATTGAGGACAGTCTCAGAGACCTCTGGGACAACATTGAATGCACCAAATTTGAATTATACGGGTCCCAGAAGAAGAAGAGAAAAAGAAAGGGACTGAGAAAATGTTTGAAGAGATTGTAGTTGAAAACTTCCCTAAAATGGGAAACAAAATAGTCAAGTCCAGGATGTACAGAGTCCCATATAGCATAAATCCAAGGAGAAACACACCAAGACACACATTAATCAAACTAGCAAAAATTAAATACAAAGAAAAAATATTAAAAGCAGCAAGGGAAAAACAACAAATAACATACAAGGGAATCCCCATAAGGTTAACAGCTGATCTTTCAGCAGAAACTCTGCAAGCCAGAAGGGAGTGGCAGGACATATTTAAAGTGATGAAAGGGAAAAACCTACAACTAAGATTACTCTACCCAGCAAGAATCTCATTCATATTTGACAGAGAAATTAAAACCTTTACACACAAGCAGAAGCTAAGAGAATTCAGCACACCACCAAACCAGCTTTATAACAAATGCTAAAGGAACTTTTCTAGGCAGGAAGCACAAGAGAAGGAAAAGACCTACAATAACAAACCCAAAACAATTAAGAAAATGGGAATATGAACATATATATCAATAATTACCTTAAATGTAAACAGATTAAATGCTCCAACCAAAGGACATAGACTGGCTGAATGGATACAAAAACAAGACCCGTACATATACTGTCTACAAGAGACCTACTTCAGACCTAGGGACACATACAGACTGAAATTGAGGGGATGGAAAAAGATACCCCATGCAAATGGAAATCAGAAGAAAACTGGAGTAGCAATGTTCATATCAGACAAAATAGACTTAAAAATAAAGACTATTACAAGACACAAAGAAGGACACTACATAATGATCAAGGGATCAATGCAAGAAGAAGATATAACAACTGTAAATATTTATGCACCCAACATAGGAACACCTCAATACATAAGGCAAATGGTAACAGCCATAAAAGGGGAAATCGACAGTAACACAATCATAGTAGGAGACTTTAATAGCCCACTTTCACCAATGGACAGATCATCCAAAATGAAAATAAATAAGGAAACACAAGCTTTAAATGATACATTAAACAAGATGGACTTAATTGATATTTATAGGACATTCTATCCAAAAACAACAGAATACACTTTCTTCTCAAGTGCTCATGGAACATTCTCCAGGATAGATCATATCTTGGGTCAAAAATCAAGCCTTGGTAAATTTTAAAAAATTTAATCATATCAAGTATCTTTTCTGACCACAACGCTATGAGAGTAGATATCAATTACAGGAAAAAAATCTGTAAAAAATACAAACACATGGAGGCTAAACAATACACTACTTAATAACCAAGAAATCACTGAAGAAATCAAAGAGGAAATCAAAACATACCTAAAAACAAATGACAATGAAAACACGATGACCCAAAACCTATGGGATGCGGCAAAAGCAGTTCTAAGAAGGAAATTTATAGCAATACAATCCTACCTCAAGAAACAAGAAACATCTCAAATAAACAACCTAACCTTACACCTAAAGCAATTAGAGAAAGAAGAACAAAAAAACCCCAAAGTTAGCAGAAGCAAACAAATCATAACGATCAATTCAGAAATAAATGAAGGAAATGATAGCAAAGAACAATAAAACTAAAACCTGGTTCTTTGAGAAGATAAACAAAATTGATAAACCATTAGCCAGACTCATCAAGAAAAAAAGGGAGAAGACTCAAATCAATAGAATTAGAAATGAACAAGGAGAAGTAACAATGGACACTGCAGACATACAAAGGATCATGAGAGATATACTACAAGCAACTATATGCCGATAAAACGGACAACCTGGAAGAAATGGACAAATTCTTAGAAGAGCACAACCTTCCGAGACTGAACCAAGAAGAAATAGAAAATATAAACAGACCAATGACAAACACTGAAATTGAGACTGTGATTAAAAATCTTTCAACAGGGCTTCCCTGGTAGCACAGTGGTTGAGAGTCCACCTGCCAATGCAGGGGACACAGGTTCGTGCCCTGGTCCAGGAAGATCTCACAGGCCGCGGAGCGGCTAGGCCCATGAGCCATGGCCGCTGAGCCTGCACGTCCAGAGCCTGTGCTCTGCAATGGGAGAGGCCACAACAGTGAGAGGCCCACGTACTGCAAAAAAAAAAAAAAAAAAAAAAAAATCTTCCAACAAACAAAGGCCCAGGACCAGATGGTTTCACAGGCAAATTCTATCAAACATTTAGAGAACAGCTAACCCCTACCCTTCTCAAACTTTTCCAAAATATTTTTAGCAGAGGGAGGAACACTCCCAAACTCATTCTACGAGGCCACTATCACCCTGACACCAAAACCCGAAAAAGATGTCACAAAGAAAGAAAACTACAGGCCAATATCACTGATGAACATAGATGCAAATATCCTCAACAAAATACTAGCAAACAGAATCCAATAACACATTAAAAAGATCATACACCCTGATCAAGTGGGGTCTATCCCAGGTATGCAAGGATTCTTCAATATACACAAAAAAATCAATGTGATACATTATATTAACAAATTAAAGGAGAAAAAATATACGATCATTTCAATAAATGCAGAAAAAGCTTTAGACAAAATTCAACACCCATTTATGATTAAAAAAATACCCTCCAGAAAGTAGGCATAGAGGGAACTTATCTCAACATAATAAAGGCCATATATGACAAACCCACAGCCAACATCATCCTCAATGGTGAAAAACTGAAACCATTTCCACCAAGATCAGAAACAAGACAAAGTTGCCCACTCTTACCACTATTATTCAACATTTTTTTGGAAGTTTTAACCACAGCAATCAGAGAAGAAAAGGAAATAAAAGGAATCCAAATCAGAAAAGAAGAAGTAAAGCTGTCACTGTTTGCAGATGACATGATACTATACATAGAGAATGCTAAAGGTGCCAGAAAACTACTAGAGCTAATCAATGAATCTGGTAAAGTAAAAGGATACAAAATTAATGCACAGAAATCTCTTGCATTCCTATACACTAATGATGAAAAATCTGAAAGAGAAATTAAGGAAACACTCCCATTTACCATTGCAACAAAAAGAATAAAATACCTAGGAATAAACGTACCTAATGAGACAAAAGACCTGTATGCAGAAAACTATAAGACACTGATGAAAGAAATTAAAGATGATACAAACAGAGGGAGAGATATACCATGTCCTTGGATTGGAAGAATCAACATTGTGAAAATGACTATACTACCCAAAGCAATCTATAGATTCAATGCAATCCCTATCAAACTACCACTGGCATTTTTCACAGAACTAGAAAAAAATTTTTCATAATTTGTATGGAAACACAAAATACCCCAAATAGCCAAAGCAATCTTGAGAAAGAAAAATGGAGCTGGGGGAATCAGGCTCCCTGACTTCAGACTATACTACAAGGCTACAGTAATCAAGACAGTATGGTACAGCACAAAAGCAGAAATATAGATCAATGGAACGGGATAGAAAACCCAGAGATAAACCCACGCACGTATGATCACCTTATTTTTGATAAAGGAGGCAAGAATATACAATGGAGGAAAGACAGCCTTTTCAATAAGTGGTGCTGGGAAAACTGGAAAGCTACATGTAAAAGAATGAAATTAGAACACTCCCTAACACCATACACAAAAATAAACTCAAAATGGATTAAAGACCTAAATGTAAGGCCAGACACTATAAAACTCTTAGAGGAAAACACAGGCAGAACACTCTATGACATAAATCACAGCAAGGTTCTTTTTGACCCACCTCCTAGAGAAATGGAAATAAAAACAAAAATAAACAAATGGGACCTAATGAAACTTCAAAGGTTTTGCACAGCAAAGGAAACCATAAACAAGACAAGAAGACAGCCCCCAGAATGGGAGAAAATATTTGCAAATGAAGCAACTGACATAGGATTGATCTCCAAAATTTACAAGCAGCTCATGCAGCTCAATATCAAAAAAACAAAAAACCCAATCCATTATGTATGACTGATTCACTTTGTTATAAAGCAGAAACTAACACACCATTGTAAAGCAATTATACCCCAATAAAGATGTTAAAAAAAAAAAAACCAATCCAAAAATGTGCAGACAACCTAAATAGATATTTCTCCAGAGAAGATATACAGATTGCCGACAAACACATGAAAGGATGCTCAACACCACTAATCATTAGAGAAATGCAAATCAAAACTACAATGAGGTATCACCTCACACCAGTCAGATTGGCCATCATCAAAAAATCTACAAACAGTAAATGCTGGAGAGGGTGTGGAGAAAAGGGAACCCTCTTGCACTGTTGGTGGGAATGTAAACTGATACAGCCACAATGGAGAACAGTATGGAGGTTCCTGAAAAAACTAAAAATAGAATTCCCATACGACCCAGCAATGCCACTACTGGGCATATACCCTGAGAAAACCGTAACTTAAAAAGAGTCATGTACCACAATGTTCATTGCAGCTTTATTTACAATAGCCAGGACATGGAAGCAACCTAAGTGTCCATCAACAGATAAATGGATAAAGAAGATGTGGCACATATATACAATGGAATATTACTCAGCCATAAAAGGAAACGAAATTGAGCTATTTGTAATGAGGTGGATAGACCTAGAGTCTGTGATACAGAGTGAAGTAAGTCAGAAGGAGAAAGACAAATACCGTATGCTAACACATATATATGGAATTTAAGAAAATAAATGTCATGAAGAACCTAGGGGTAAGACAGGAATAAAGACACAGACCTACTAGAGAATGGACTTGAGGATATGGGGAGGGGGAAGGGTAAGCTGTGACAAAGCGAGAGAGAGGCATGGACATATATACACTACCAAACGTAAGGTAGATAGCTAGTGGGAAGCAGCCGCATAGCACAGGGAGATCAGCTCGGTGCTTTGTGACCGCCTGGAGGGGTGGGATAGGGAGGGTGGGAGGGAGGGAGACGTGAGAGGGAAGAGGTATGGGAACATATGTATATGTATAACTGATTCACTTTGTTATAAAGCAGAAACTAACGCACCATTGTAAAGCAATTATACTCCAATAAAGATGTAAAAAAAAAAAAAAAGAAAGAAACGAAATTGAGTTATTTGTAGTGAGGTGGATGGACTTGGAGTCTGTCATACGGAGTGAAGTAAGTCAGAAGGAGAAAAACAAATACTGTATGCTAACACATATATGTGGAATCTAAGGAAAAAAAAAATGTCATGAAGAGCCTAGGGGTAGGACGGGAATAAAGACACAGACCTACTAGAGCACGGACTTGAGGATATGGGGAGGGGGAAGGGTAAGCTGTGACAAAGTGAGAGAGTGGCATGGACATATATACACTACCAAACGTAGGGTGGATAGCTAGTAGGAAGCAGCAGCATGGCACAGGGAGATCAGCTAGGTGGTTTGTGACCACCTAGAGGGGTGGGATAGGGAAGGTGGGCGGGAGATGCAAGAGGAAGGAGATATGGGGATATATGTATATGTATAACTGATTCACTTTGTTGTAAAGCAGAAACTAACACACCATTGTAAAGCAATTATACTCCAATAAAGATGTTAAAAAAAAAAAAAAACAGACACAACAAGAAGCCTGCAACCTGGAAAAAGGCCCTCACCAGACCATGCTGCCACCCTGACCTTGGACTTCCAGCCTCCAGAACTGTAGGAAATAAATTTTTGTTGTTTATCAGCTACTCAGTCTGTGGTATTTGTTACAGCAGCCTGAACAGACTATGACGCATGGGGACACAGGGATCCTGTGAGAAGAAAGTCATGTTATGTTATGAATTTGGAAGCGGGATGGAGAAGATGAAAACAATGGAGGGCAGGATGTAGCCCCTGCTCCAGCCCACCCTCGATGCTCCATCAGACCCCTGAGGAGGAGAGGACTGGGTCCCTTTCTCTGAGGCGTCTCTGGGGCTTCAGTGAAGAGTGGGGAGTCCAGGGACCCTTCAAGGTGAACGGTGAACGGCAGCAGCGACAAGACAGGGATAAGTCCCTCCCTTAATTACAGAGAGCAGTGGGCACAAACAGAGACACTGGAGAAGAAAATATGAAGAGCCTGAGTCCCAGGCACTTGAGAGAAACCTAATTAGGGCCACCCAGAAATAACTGAGGAGGGCTTTCAGGAGGAGCTGTGGTCCTTCACGAGCAGGTGCAGACAGGAACCAGAAGACGTAGATTCTGGCTCTTTCTTCACTCATACTCCCGGGAGCTCCAAACACACACGGAACCCCTCTGAGGATGTCAGAAGGGAAACAGCAGAGCTGTTCATGAGAGTTTGATGACATTCCCTCCCATGGGCCTGTGTCTTTCTACACATGGACTTGGAAAGAAGGTTCTGGACAACAGAAGTGCTTTGACTCACTCGGACTTCAGCATCAGGGACAAATTGTCCCCTCCACTTAGACCAGTGTTGCTAAAGTTTCTTTCATATTGCCCTCCAAGGAGCCTTATTAAACTATTTTATTCCTAGTTGCCCTTCCTAATGATATTTTAATACCACAGATATACTACACATCTGTTTATGAATGTATTCATATATGTATGCTTCGTATAGCAAAAAAAAAAAGAGTAAGACTTTTTTGCCTCCCAAGAACAATATTTACCCCCTGGAAGGTGATGTTGCATTGGGAATGCAAGATTTAGACTTCGTTTGCCTTCACAGCATGTGCATCTCAAGATCTAACCCTGCAAACCTCTGGCCCATCCGAGGCCCAGCCCAACTTCCACGGGAGCCAGCAGCACATACAGAATACCCTCAAGGGTCTAAAATGTATCCTCGTGCAGACGCCGGAGGTGGTATCCACACAGACTCCCCAACACCATGGCTTATTATTATTACAACACCAAACTGGCTGGCTGTTGCTTTGCGTATGTCCAAATAATATCAGCTTTTGTTTTGCTCTAAAAAAACATGTGCCTGATCAAACGAAAATCATTACTACTCTTTAATGTAGTTAGATATGTTCTGAGTTTCTCCTGAACACTGTAGTCTAATCACTTTTCCCTCCGTGAACTAGAAAATCAAATTTCCCTTTTTATACCAGATGTGTTTTTATACAACATAGCCTCTCTGAAGTCTCCCTTCATACAAAGTTTTTCGAATTTCCCAAATTTCTAACTTTATTTTTCATTATCTGTACCAACTGTCAAGTAATGGGTGAAGGTGGCAAAAATGGGAATTCACACTAGTTTTTATTGGCTCGCTGCTCACCACTGAAAGAAAATAAAGTCAACATCTGCCTTTTTTACCACGGGCTCTAAAAAAAATCCTCAAAACATGAATTTTTAAATAGAGAAGGTGTTTCCCAATAATATGAAGCAAAGGGAATCATTAAACAGGCACCCACCACTCTAGGGGAAAGTCCACACATTAAACGCTAGTCATCATAAAATAGAAGTATCCTAAACAGAGCCTTTATGCTACACCATGGCACCTTCAGCCTGCATTTAGTGGTCTGACCTTCTCAGTAAGTCTACTCCAAAGCTGCTGATAGTGTTCAGTTAATCAATGGGGAATTGGACTTTGTGATGCAGAGCAATGAAGTGCTAACGAGGACCACGTGTGGCTGTGAATGGCCTCCATGTGACCAGCCAGGCTTGCCAAGTGGAGAGAAAATACTTAAGACAGAGCTATTAGGAATCTTAGAGGGTGACCCCAAGCAGTAATGCTGTGTGTGCTGGGGCGTACCAGGGGCCTCAGAAAGATTCCAAATGGTACATTGATGTTTTGTGTCAATTTAATTTCAAAACATAGTGTTTTCAAAATCTTTGGGGAAGTTCCTAATTCACTCATAATGGTCATTATGGGTCCATTACCCTTCAGCACATGACAATCTAAATTAATTTAATTCATTAAGAAGAATGAGTGCATTGGAAAAACAAACATACCCAAACTATGCCATGCTTTGTCCTTCCCACCTGAACTAATCATACAGAATTGATAATTGGTTAACATATCTGAAATATGCTTTGAAAGACTTGAGTGCAAGACCAGCTTCAACTTTTAATCAACCCTCAAGATTCACACATTTTCACATTTTGCATTTCCGTCAATAATTTATCAGCCTGACACCAACTGCATGTAGAGATTAACGGCTCATGTCAAACTTCTAAGTCAACATTTCTTAGCCAGGGGTGTGCCTCTAAGTAGCCTGGAGAGATTTTGAACATGACATGCTGATTCCCTCACCTGGACAGGTAGACTGAGCAAGGTCTAGGGGTGGGCTCTGGAATCCTTAATTTTATATTTATTTTTTTGAGGTATGCGGGCCTCTCACTGTCGGGGCCTCTCCCGTTGCGGAGCACAGGCTCCGGACGCACAGGCTCAGCGGCCATGGCTCACGGGCCCAGCCGCTCCGCGGCATGTGGGATCTTCCCAGACCGGGGCACGAACCTGTGTCCCATGCATCGGCAGGTGGACTCTCAACCACTGCGCCACCAGGGAAGCCCCATGGAATCCTTATTTTTAAATAGCTCACCCAGAGTTTGGTTTGCATGTAGGTTTAGGAATAAATGCACTAGTCTTTAAAAAACAATGATTCAGAGACTTTCCTGGTGGTCCAGTGGTTAAGACTCAGCACGTCCATTGCAGGGGTCACGGATTCCATCCCTGTTCGTTCAGGGAACTAAGATTCCGCATGCTGCATGGCAAGGGCAAAAAAAAAAAAAAAAAAAAAAAAGATTCAATTAACCTTTTTTATTCCTATACAACTTTAAAGATGTTGCATTTATTTGTGCTTATATATAACTTTAAATCTGTTGTGTAGAGTGAGGTAAATGTGCTCAGAAGACAGGGCAGTCCGTCTCTGGAGCTTACAATGATAAGACATGTAGAAAGAAACAGGAGAATGTGTGATGTCACAAGAGCAAGAGCAAGAGGCCTAAGGAAATCGACATCGTGCACCATCAGCGACAGTGCAGCAAAAATCAAAGAAAGCTGTTGAGCAGAAGGAACTGTAAGGGCTGCAGAGTCTCCTGAACAAGCCTGAGGAGGCTGCATAAAGCACTGCTGCTGCTGATGCAGAGGCTGATGGTGTCGCTGTGCACCAGGGCTGAGCTCGCCCGAGCCATGGGCGGCAGGCATCAGGTGCCGGGCACCTGCATGGCCCGGAGAGCCACGCATCCAACACCATGCACAGCAGCTGGCACTCTGTGGCCTCCCATCTCACCTGGAGCCATAGGTGCAGCTTCTTAAAGAAAGGAGGAAATGGCAAAACAATGAACACTGGATTTCTTTTTTAAGTTAATGCAGAAGGAAAACAGGACCAGCAAACCAGAGCACCCCTGGGGCCATAGCGTGCTGTCCTCTGATTCCCTTCCCTCCGCCTCTTCTCCATAACTCAAAAGCCCGCATGTTTCACTGTACAACGCCACCAGGAAAACCTCGTGCTTTCTGAAAGGTGAAATGCTCTAGGTACCATCGTCTTTTTTAAATTTGTTAGGGATTTAAGATGTTTAAAACTTTTATTAGGTTTTTAGAAGAGTATTCCTTACTAGACTATACAGGTGTTGAACGTTCCACCCAATTCTATTTTTCCCATGAGCCCCATCCTTTTTATTGCACGAAATTCTATCATGTCTCAATTTTTAGGAAAACATATATTACATTGTAGGAGAAACAACTGTATTATCTCATTTAATTCACCTTTTATCCCGACTTTACAAAAGAAAATACTGAACACTGGGAGTGGTTTTCATTTGACATCAAAACCCCACATCTGGACCATCTTTTCCCAACTTGTGTTCCTCTTCTTTTTTCTAATATTACATTTGCCAAGTTTCTCTTCCATTCAAAAGCCTTTTACTAAGATGTCATGCTGAGAAAAATCATGATTAGGGGAGTAGCTCCCAGCCCCTCTGAAAGGAGGAAATTTGCTCAGCATCCAAATGGAAACTGGTTTCTAGTATTTAGGTCAAAAGTTCACCAAAAAAACAGTTCTCAAAAGAAGTTCTTGAGGACTAAAGAAAGAAATAAAAGAACTTCCAAGAAATAGATCCTAAAGAAAAAAAAAATCCAACAGGCTATCTGAAATAACGTAGGCAATTTTCCCTAAGTGACTGACCACTACTGCATTACCTTCCCCATTACCTTCCTGTTCAGCAACAGAATAGGAATTAGAAAGACCAACTAGGGACCTTCTCCACTCCTTTTAAATATTGTGTTTCTGTTGGTTGGAATGTTCGTATTTCTGCATCAGACTGTTCTCCTTGCTATATTTCACACCCCCTCTGGCTTCACATCAGAAGAACAAGGTCAGTATTTGTTTATAATGGAATAGGGGTGCGATGGTGAATAATACGGATGTATATTTTACTTGGAACAAATGCAGTTCACCTTTCTTCTCTGAGTAAGTTCAAATCTTGAGAGAGACTGCAGTGTATAAGCCTTCAAAAGGAGGCTCTCCTTGGGTATTCAAAACATATTTTATCAAACCACAAGATCCTCTTGTTTCAAGCAAGAAGCACCTCTAAAGAAAAAGACAGTTTCTGTAAAACACTTGTTGGATTTTTGGTTTGTTTTGGACAGTTGTTATTTCTTTTGGGACAAATTTTAAATGTTAACAGAAAACCAAATTATTTTGATGAAATTAGGGGTGAGGGGTTTAAGTGAATGATTTCAAAAAAGTACATCTGTGATATGGAGAAAAGGGAAACATCGTAACACTCTTGGTGGTAATGTAAATTGTTGCAGCCACTGTGGAAAATACTATGGAGGGTTCTCAAAAAACTAAAAATAGAACTACCATATGACCCAGCAATTCCACTCCTCAGTATATATCCAAAAAGACCCAAACTATAATTTGAAAAGATACATGCACCCTAGTGTTCAAAGCAGCATTATTTACAATTGCCAAGATATGGAAGCAACCTAAGTGTCATCACCAGATGAATGGATAACGATGTGGTGTATACACACACACACACATACACACACACACACACACACACACACACCATGGAATACTACTCAGTCACAAAAAAGGAAGGAAATTTTGCCATTTGCAACAACACGGTTGGACTTGGAGGACAACATGCTGAGTGAAATAGTCGGAAAGACAAATACTGTATGATATCGCTTACATGTGGAAGCTAAAAAATACAACAAACTAGTGAATATAACAAAAAAGAAGCAGACTCACAGATGTAGAGAACAAACCAGTGGTTACCAGTGGGGAGAGGGAAGGGAGGAGGGACAAGACAGGGGTAGGGGACTGAGAGGTACAAACTACTATGTATAAAATAAATAGCGGGCTTCCCTGGTGGTGCAGTGGTTGAGAGTCTGCCTGCCGATGCAGGGGCACGGGTTTGTGCCCCAGTCCGGGAGGATCCCACATGCCGCGGAGCGGCTGGGCCCGTGAGCCATGGCCGCTGAGCCTGTGCGTCCGGAGCCTGTGCTCTGCAACGGGAGAGGCCACAACAGTGAGAGGCCCGCGTACTGCAAAATAATAATAAAAAAATAAATAGCTACATGTATACATTGTACAACATGGGAAATATAGCCAATATTTTATAATAACTGTAAATGGGATATAACCTTTAAAAAATTGTGAACCACTATGTTGTACACCTGAAATTTATGTAATATTGTACATCAACTATACCTCAATCCAAAAAAATGCAATAAAAATGAACAAATAAGTACATCTGTAACATCCTGGAATAGTACATTTTCTCAGACCCTTTGCTTCAGGTTTTTAAAAAGAATTTGGAATAAATGTTTCTACATTAAAGTAGACTGCTAAGACTAAGAGGAAGAGAACCGATCCTACTGAGCTCTTGAAAGAGACAGAACAGGCCCAAGCTTTCAGCATTATAGGAGATTATCTCCCATTTGGAAATAGGCAGGAACTAAAGATACAGAACATAAAACTTTCCATTAGATCCCTATTTTATTTCTTTTGTGGCCACATGTGTCTGTTGAATCTTGACCACAGAATCAGAACGTTGAAAGACTTTGAGGGTTCATCGAATCCACACCCAGGCTTATAGGAAGACCTCCCACTAAACCTCCAGACACATGGGAACTTCATCCTGTTTTTAAAGACCTCCACGAAGTCTTTACAAAAAGTATTCAAACACCAGCTCTCCTGCCAGCAGGCGACTTGGCTGGTTGAATTTGCATTGGTCCCACCCGCGTTAATCAATCCCACCCCAGCAAAGAGGAGTAGGCCTCTTGTTTCTGCTCAAAACACCCCAACATCTGCCCATGCTTATATGCCTGGTGTTGCCCAATCCAGCCCCCAAGACAGCAGAGCCCTGTTCTAAGCTGGGGCCAAGGCACAGGTGCGGGTCTCAGGCAACCGGAACCCCTCCTCACATCCCCGACAGTGGCAGCACTTCCGCCTTGGAGAGGCCACCATGAGGGGAGGCAAATTCCTAAACACTGGAGAGCTTTGGAAGGTTTTATTCTTCACAAGGAAGAAAGATTCGTAGATCATCTGTCAGGGAGGCTGCATGTGACTCCTGACATGAAATATTTGCCTTTGTTTTTAAAAGCAGTGGATTGATCGTTATTTAGCTTCCCCAGATCAAACTCCCAACCAAGCCTCAAAGTGTGCAGGGCCAGCTTCTAACAGAATTCCACTCTGCTAGCTTGAAGCAGCAGGGAAGTAAACTTTGTTTCCCTCACTAATATGAAAGAATTGGAGGTGTTGGAAACAGCCCCAGGACTAAAGAAACAGGTGCTAAGAATGCTGTTTCCCAGGAAATGTTTGTGGCCAGCAACCTGAATGAGACACACGCCTTCAGCTCGAGGGATCACCTGCTCTCCTGTTTCCACTGTTATCATTCCACTTCGGAGGGGTTCCCGGAAGCAGCTTTTCCTCCATTTCCCCTGGCAGTGATTTAAGTTTCCCCCTGTGTTGGTCATCCAAAGGCCTGAGAGAAAAATATGGGGATTATCAGTAAGTAATCAAAGAAGCTTGGATCATGCAAGAAAAGTGGGGTGATCACTGTACCCACAGCCCTGGGCGGGCCACCCTGGAGACCAGTGAAGGGCCATCACCCACCTGGGGAGGCAGAGCCCTGTCTCACCATCTGCCTCTGTTTCAGCAACAGAAGCAGAAAGGCCTCGAGCTATGTGAAGAGAAGGGGTCTGGTGTTACTGATGTGACCATCCACTCCAGTCTGCAATGACAAAACCCTGAGAGAAACCCAAGCTGGAAATGGAGAGGCCTTCAGGAGCAATCTCTGGTTAGGCGGTACAGATGTTCCAAAGCCCAGGCTCCTCAAACCAGGACCGTATCCCAGAGAGTTGGATGAACCAGCTCCACCCCTGCAGATGAGGCCACTTGCTTCCCTTTAACGTCCTGCTCATTGTAGGTTCTCTCTGAAGGCCTCCCTTGAGCTAAAACCAGATTTCGATATTTAGTGTAATAGCTATGAAATGTCCCCCCCCTTCATTTATCATAATCATCTTTCAACCTCCCTCACTTGCTTCCATATTCACTGAGAAATCACGTCCAAGTTCCTACGACCCCTAGCAGCTCAGATGACCTTGAAATGACGTGTGAATCTGGGTCCCGTTAAATCACTATTCCCAAAGCTCGGGTCATCCTTTCTTTCACAAGGTGACTTTCCCAAACTAAAAGAGGACATTTTTATGTGGCAAACAGATTGCTTACACAAACTAGCTTCATGTGACTTTTAAAGAAAGCATATAAATTACACCATCATAAACCTTTCTCTTTGGGGGTTTGTAACTAGACTGTCATAAATATCAGGCTTGATCATCTTTGGTCCATAATCCAGATGTCACTGTCTTCCAGTGAGAACCACGTGATTCTTAGGAAGGGTAGCAGCGCCACCTGCTGGTGTACCTGGCAGCCTGCGTTTTTACAAGAGGGAAATAATGGGTATGAAGTCGTTTGAAATCCCTTGTAGTTAGAAATGAGGGTTTGAATGCAACGTTCTTCATTTCCTCAGCAACGCACACTGCAGCAAGGAGACACTCACATTTCTCCCATCATTATTTCTAGCATTTAATATAGCCAGTCACATTAGAACTGATGACACCTTGATGGCATCGTTCCCCATTACTAATAGGGTGCGACAAAACTAAGGGGACTCAACTCTTTCCACTCTGTGTGATACTCCCACCCCTGGACAAGAGACCAGCACCCCTGGCAATCTTTGAGGTGGTCCCTCGGGAACCACAGCAGGACAAGGACAGCCCACTTGAGATGAGAGGCTCTGACTCTGTGCCACTCAGCTTACTACTCCAGAGACCAAGTAAGAGCTTGAGTCTGCAGGAAGAAATCCCTGAAGAAATTTATAGATTATAAATCCTAATCTGAAAGTAGCTCAAACACCCCGACCATTTACTACCAAAGGAATCCCTATGGATCCAGAAAACCAGAAGACACTTTGGGTGGCTTGAGTGTATAGCCTTGTATCGATGCAGTCATTCACTACTCAACAAAAATATAACTGTGTTCAACAAACACTTAGTGAGCACTGATAATGTCTTGGCACCCCGTCGACATCAAGGATACAATGGTGAACAAAAAAATAAATAAAACCTTCCCTTAATGGAGCTTGTTGTCCAGGGGGAAAAAATAGGAAACATGCAAATAATCCCCCAAATGAACATACTACAAACCATGGCAAAGGACACAGAGGAAAGGCACCTGGTGCCAGGGGGCATATAAAGTCTAGGGGATTGGACACAGTTTCTCTGAGGACGTGACATTAGAACTGAGACCAGAGGAAGAACAGGAGTTACTGGAGGTTGGGGGTAAGCATTCCAGGCAGAGCAATGAGCCTGTGAAAAGCAACTGTGAAATTCCAGGCACAGAGGGTCAAGTCAATGGATGTGAACCTGCCGTGGGTGTCCACAGTGTTTTATGACAGTGTTTCTATAAAACTGACTCAAAAAAAAAAAAAATTGCAAAAGCCAATAAATCTTTCCCAGCAATTGACCAAATTCCTGCAGCAAATTGAGTCATCAGATTCTGTCTCGGGAAATGAGAGAACAGCGGCCAAGCTTTCTGGCAATCTTTGAGGTGGTCCCTCAGGAACCATAGCCGGACGAGGACAGCCCACTTGAGATGACAGTGGGCGTTCCTCCAGTTCTCAGGTCTACCTGCAGGGAGCTCTGGATCCCACTGAGCTCTCGGCTTTGTTTCTGCAAACCTATAGCATCTTGCCCCAGGTCCCCAGGGCCAGAGTTTTCCCTTGCACAAATAACATACTCAGGATCTCTCAACTTCCCAGACCCCAGGCATTCTTCCTATACTTCACAGTGACTCCACACTAAAAAGTCCAGGAATTTCATCCTCGTCTTCTTTGACAATGCCTCGGAAAGATGATCCGCAACATCATTTTATGTATATCTGTTATTTTAACAAACACTCATTTAGAACTTACTCTGTGCCCGGTGAGTGCAAAGTGCTTCACAAATAGTAACTCATTCAATCTTCGTGGTAATCCTATGAGGTAGCTACTAACATTATCCGCATGTTACAAATGGAGAAACTGAGGCACCCAGAGGATAAACTTTCCTAGAGGGGTGGGATAGGGAGGGAGATGCAAGAGGGAGGAGATACGGGGATATATGTATAACTGATTCACTTTGTTATAAAGCAGAAACTAACACACCATTGTAAAGCAATTATACTCCAATAAAGATGTTAAAAAAGAAAAGAAAAGAAACTTTCCTAAAGTCACTCAGTCAGTAGGTGGCAGAGCCACAATTTGGCTTCTGGAAACCAAGCTCAAAACCATCACTCCAGGAAGGATAGACTCCATCAATTCTACCTCCTAAATCTGTCTCAAGTCCTTCTTCTTGCCTCCCTCCCGTTGGTTTTTGCACCAGCCCAGTTCTATCCTCTTCAGTGACCATCATAGCATCCCAGCATCCTAGGTGCCCTCCGGGCTCCAGGTCTTCTTCCCTTCTCATCCACACCCCACACTGTTCACAGCACTCTAGAAACAAATATTTGCTCTGTGTATAACCTTCACCATGCCATCATCTCACCACTGCCTACAGATGGACGTTAACCCTCACATCGGGTCCTCCACAAGTTGGTCCCAGACTATTTCTGCCATTTCATTTCCCAAATCTCCACCCCACTCTCATCCCCGGCTCACACGTGCCCCTCCAGCATCACTGGCCCACTGCCTTCCTCCAGGGACCCACACTCTATCACACTTCCACGCTCTCCAGATGCGGGGCCTCCTACTGGAAACGTCTTCCCCTTTGAGGCTCAGGTAATAACTCCCTTGCCAGGCCTCCCCTGACACCCTGCATGCCCCCTTCTCCATCCCCCACAGGATCTTCCTTTCTTTGTGGTGCCTCTAAACCTCGTGCATAAAGCGCCAGTGCCAGGCTGGGAAACACAGAGAGGAGAATGAGGCACCTAACACAGGGGCACATTTCAGGGGATGCCAAAGCATTCAGTAATCAAATCAGTAATCAAAACCAATAATGTTTTTATTGTGGGAAAATACACATAACATAAAATGTACTGTTTTAACCATCTTAAGTGTAGAATTCAGTGGCATTAAGTATATTCACAATGTTGTACAACCATCACCACTACCCATTTCCAGAATCATTCGTCTTCCCTCCAGAGCCTCCTCACCCATTAAACAGTAACTCCCCATTTCCCCTCACTCCAGCCCCTGGTGAGAACTATTCTGCTTTCTGTCTCTAGGAATTTGTCTAGTCTAGGTACTGCATATAAGTGGAATCATGCAGTATTTTATGACTGGCTTACTTCACCTAATAAAATGAAGATAAATAATACTTAAAGACAATGTGTTGAATAATCAAAATTAATGCAAACAATTCAAGATGAACAAAGCTTCAGAATTTTAGATAAAAATAGGATCAGTACCACTGATTTTTGCTCTTGCTTCAGGCTCCGATGTGGCTCAGAGCTGATGCTGTCTTTACTGAAAATTTTAATATTTTGTTCATCATCTATTAAAATGCATGCATTAAAATTTCATGTGTCTTGCTTACTGATTTTTTTGGTGCTCCCTTGCCTGTTGCACTCAAGGCAAGTACCTCACATGTCTTATCCTAGGTCCAGCTCTGCTAGTGCCAAACTCCGTCCTCACACCACCCCGAAAAAGCGTACAACCAGGGTAAGGAATGATAGGCTTGTCTGCAAACTGAGCTTCAGGACAAGCCCTCCTGCAGTCATCACCCCTCAATTAGACTGTTACCATCAAGCCCCTCTCATACTCCAGACCCACACTGCACACACCCTGGCTTACACATCCTGCCACACTCTCTACCTGCCTTCCTAGTCTGTGAGCTCTTTGAGGCCAGAGATGGAGTCTTTTTCATCTTTGTACCTACACTGCCTTATACAGAATTGGATTCATAGAAGACATTTAACAACTGTTTGTTGAATGAAAGCCCTTCAGCTCCTTTTCTCGCCATTAGTGAGTATTTCAAGGTAGCTCAATGAGACTTTGCCTTTATCTAGTTTAGCTCCAATAATCCATATAGGATGATCATATATTATAATAATATATAATTTTGAGATCAGCCCCATATCCATATAGGTCTGTATTAAAGGGCTGGTGTTCTAGAAAGTTCTAACCTTGGCACTCCTCGGAAAAGGATATTTCAGGGTTACTTGGTCTCCAGCTTGTTCTTGGACCTCTAGACCATGGACCACGCACTCTCGCTTCCCCACACTGCCTTCACCCACTCACCATCCTCTTGGTCAGCTATAGCACAGAAGAGGGGCAAGCCTTGAGGATTGTGGGAGCAATAACTAGTTCTGTTTCTCTAAGGCACTGATTCCGCCTCTGTCTCTGCTTGACCAGAGTCCCGTCTGCATGTTAGCCTGGGGCTCTTGGCTGTCTCCCTCCTGGCTTACAGAACTGGCTGAGCCTCCAGTAGGTATGCCTGACCCACTGTGTGGTTTCCTGCTCTTACTTCCTGTCTTGTGGCCATAGTTCTGACATTGGCTTGAAGTCTCCAACCACAGCCTATGGCCAGCGTCCCTGGGTTTCAAGTCCTAGCATTGTGATTTACAGATTTCTCACATTTGAATTTAGTTTGGACCCTATCACCTCAATGGAGATTTTACTTCTTACTTGATGCCAATAGAAAATGGGGGTTCCAACTCTTGCACTGCTGGTGGGAATGTGAATTGGTACAGCCACTATGGAGAACAGTATGGAGGTTCCTGAAAAAACTACAAATAGAACTACCATATGACCCAGCAATCCCACTACTGGGCATATACCCTGAGAAAACCATAATTCAAAAAGAGTCATGTACCAAAATGTTCACTGCAGCTCTATTTACAATAGCCCAGAGATGGAAACAACCTAAGTGTCCATCATCGGATGAATGGATAAAGAAGATGTGGCACATATATACAATGGAATATTACTCAGCCATAAAAAGAAACGAAATTGAACTATTTGTAATGAGGTGGATGGACCTGGAGTCTGTCATACAGGGTGAAGTAAGTCAGAAAGAGAGAGACAGGTACCATATGCTAACACATATATATGGAATTTAAGAAAAAAAAATGTAATGAAGAACCTAGGGGTAAGACAGGAATAAAGACACAGACCTACTAGAGAATGGACTTGAGGATATGGGGAAGGGGAAGCTGTGACAAAGTGAGAGAGAGGCATGGACATATATACACTACCAAACGTAAGGTAGATAGCTAGTGGGAAGCAGCCGCATAGCACAGGGAGATCAGCTCGGTGCTTTGTGACCACCTAGAGGGGTGGGATAGGGAGGGTGGGAGGGAGGGAGACGCAAGAGGGAAGAGATATGGGAACATGTGTATATGTATAGCTGATTCACTTTGGTATAAAGCAGAAACTAACACAACATTGTAAAGCAATTATACTCCAATAAAGATGTAAAAAAAAAAAATGGGGGTTCCAAATTCTTAAGTGCCTAGAATTGTTCATCTGGCTCTATATCTAGAGCAAAACCAAACAACCCAACATCCAAAATCTCAGCTCCTGAATTTATCATCCACTTCAGAGTCAAACATCCCTACCCTAATGAAGTTCATTTCACCAATAACTAGTTTTGCTTGGATCGATTTTTCTATAACTGTTGGATCACTTAACTTTATAACTAGAAAGTGTCTTCCTCTGCTTCAGGATGCCCACTGGTTTTTAAAGTTCCTCCTTCTCTCCTGCCTTGATAGTCGTCAGTCAGTTTGCACAATTAAAACCAACTGACAGGAGAGGTGTGATAAGCAAGGTACCCAGGAACAAAGAGATGGCCAACCATTGTCTGTAACTGCTGTATCATCTTTCACAATATTTTAAAATAAAGTCTGAGCTGAAACCAATCTGAGGTGCTCTTTCCAATTTGATGGATGCCAACATTAACTAAAAAACACAGACCAAAACTGGAAGAAAAAAGAAAATGGAAGAGTTCAGGGAAGATGTAACATCCAAATTCATGCTGAGACTATGGGAGAACAGCCAGTTCATGAATTTTAGTTGGGAAATAAGTGTCCTTAAGCACGCAGAAAAGTATAAATGTAAAATTACTGTGGTTCCTTCATGGCATAATTCAGGCACTTGAAGTTGAATGTATTTCATGGCATTAATCCAGATCTCTTTCTTTATTTAGAGGGTGATTACAATCATTAAAGCTAATTTTCATCTGTGCCTTATGGAATTAGTTAGATTTTTAGTATATCCATCTTAGATAACTTGGATAAATATGCGATGATAAAATTACTATGATCTTAGATAACTTGGATACATATGCAATGATAAAATTACTATGATGATATTATTTTTACATATACATACTGTATTAGTTTGCTAGGGCTGATGTAACAAAGTGCCACAGATTGGGTGGCTTGAACAACAGAAAAGTTATTGCCTTGCAGTTTTTGAGGCTACAAGACCAAGATCAAGGTACTGGCAAGGTTGGTTCCTTCTGAAGGCTGTGAGGGAGGGATCTGCTCCAGGTCCTTCTCCTTGGCTTGTAGATGGCCTTCTCTTTATGTCTCTCAATGACATATGCTTGTCTGTCTCTGTGTTCAAATTTCCCCTTTTTCTAAGGACACCAATCATTTTGGATTAGGGCCACCCAAGACCTCGTTTTAACTGAATTACGTCTATTAAGACCTTACCTCCAAATAAGGTCATGTTACGAGGTACCATGGTTTGGGATCCAACATAACTTTTTGGGGGGGTGGGGACAAAATTCAACACATAACACATACCATGTTCATGTTTTTATACCTTAATTCACTTCAGAAAGGATTTAAGATAACCATATGTGTATGTTAACATGAAAAGTAAATTTAGAAAATATATTGACTTACAAGACAAATTCCAGCGTTTCCCACACTCATGGACCTTCCAGAAGAGATCATTCCCATGGCGGTGAGCGCCAGCCCTGTGGAGAACAAAGAAACAGAGCAACTTCCTTTGTTTCTTCTGGGTCATGATTTTCTGATGTTATGGTGAATTTTATGTCATGGACAGCCATGGAAAAGTTTTAACACAGATATTTTATTCTCAAATTTATTACATTATAGGATTTAAATGTTACGTCTTGTCATGGTTGAAAGAGCAATCTACCCCACCTTCACCACAGCTGATATTCATTTCTAATCCCGTTCTCATTTCACCCGGTCAGAACTGGCTACATCATTTGCAAGGCCTAGTGCAAAATGAAAATATGGGGTCCTTTGTTCAAAACGTATTAAGAATTTTAAGACAGTGACATCAGAGCATTAAATTAAATGTAGGGCCCTTCTAAGCATACTGGCCCCGTGCAACCACACAGCTTGTGTGCCTGCGAAGCCAGCCCTGGATGCGTGTATTGGAAGAGATCATACCAAATATACATTTTGCAATGGTGAAAATATCGTTAAATTGTTTATGTTGAAGAAAAGTTCTAGTGGAGGGTGCAGGGCACAAGTGACAGACCTCCTCAGTGACCTATGAAAAAAGGAGACTGTACTGTTGGTCAAGGTTCCACAAACAGTTTTGGGGCTTGGGGGGTAGACTAGATCTCAGAGGCTCAGCCCAGATCTACCCCTTGCTCATTTCACTGTTGGAGGCAAGTCAGGCAACAATCGCATGAGGCTTTACTCTGAGCATATCGAAGCCTTCTGTCTTCCAACTCCACCACCTTGGAGTTCTTTGCCTCTAGCCACAAGGAACAGAAAGAGAGTAGAGAAAGCCCTTCCTCTCTTAATTGCCTCAAACCACAAGTGTCATATCATCTTTGCTCATGTTCTTATCGACCAGAATTCAATCCAATATTCCCAGCCTAACCTCATGGAGCTTGAGAAATACCGTTTTCTTATATGCCCTCCAAAATGGCAAGGAAGTGTGAGGAACATCTAACTTGACTCTGCCACGGAAATGATCAGTTTCCATGGAAATATGAAAGTAAAATAAATCCATCAACTACATATTAATAAGTGCTAACTAAGCACATAGGATTGTGCTGGTCTTTGAGAAGACGTTAGAGAAAATATTTGAGTACCTTCCCTCAAAAAGCTTAACGTTTTCATTGTGGAGATAAGACACACAAACATGAAAAAGATCAATACCCAAGGAAGCGCTTATATCATTGTAGGCTAAGGGATTGGGACAATTCCTTGCAGGAAATTACTTGAGAAGAGTGTGGAAATAAATGAAGACCACCCGCATGAAAACAAGCAATTTTTTTTAAAATTTTTTTTTTAATTGAAGTATAGTTGATTTACAGTGTTATGCTAATTTCTGCTCTACAGAAAAGTGATTCAGTTATACATATATAAACATTCTTTTTTGTGTATTCTTTTCCATTATGGTTTATCACAGGATACTGAATATAGTTCCCCATGCTGTACAGTCGGACCTTGTTGTTATCCATTCCATATATAACAGTTTGCATCTGCTAACCCCAAACTCCCAATCCATCCCTTCCCCACCTCCCTCTCCCCTTTGGCAACCACAAGTCTGTTCTCTATGTCCGTGAGTCCATTTCTGTTTCATAGATAAGTTCATTTGTGTTATATTTTAGATTCCACATATAAGTGATATCATATGGTATTTGTCTTTCTCTGTCTGACTGACTTCACTTAGTATGATCATCTCTAGTTCCATCCATGTTGCTGTGAATGGCATTTTTTCGGGTTTTTTTAGGGCTGAGTAATATCCCATTGTATGTATGTACCACATCTTCTTTATCCATTCCTCTGTCGATGGACATCTTTTTTGTGTGAATTGCCACTCATCTTTATTTTTTTATGCAGAGCTTGCTATAGCAAGAGAGACAGCCACCATCACGTGCATTTGGCGGGGACTCAAAAGCAGGCAGAGGAGCAGTAAAGTTTCACAGTAGAGAAAAAAGAAGACTTCAGATAAGCCCTGATTGGAGGCTACTGACCTGGGGAAGCTGTGGGTGAGATGAGTGAAAGTGGGGCACCCTGTATGATTGGTTGCTTAGGGTGCATATTTGACTTTCTCCAGTTGGTCCTAAGTTGAAAGTGTGGGAAAAATTAGGGATTTTACGATGGCTTGGCTGTTTAGGCCCGTAGGTCACAGGGATTTTGACTTCCCGGACTGGTTGCTGGAGATGGGGGGTCAGAGTTCTACTTTTATATATCATCTGGTTATTGTCTGTATATTCGGTCTCTCACGAACTTTGGAAATCTCAACCACAGGATTGGAATCTGTGTACTGTGGAGCACAGGCCCCGTTTCAGAAAGCTTCAGGAGGGTGTTTATCTGGTTCTAGTTTATCCCCATCGGGAGGGTGGCCATGTGTGTCCCAGAAGAAAGCCAGCTTCGGGTTTGCGATCCAGTTCCACCCCTGATGAGCTCTGTAACTCAGGAAAGTTACAGAGCTGAATCTACTGGTCTGGGTCTAGTTTCTTTCTAGAGAGAAAGCACACTTGATAAGGTTTTGCATGACTGAAAAGAAATTACTAGCTAAAGTGACTGAGAGGGTACCAGGCACTTGTAGGATCTCATGAATCCTTAGGGCCTCTCCCTTTCCTGCCCCTTTGTTCATGCGCCACCGTGAGTTCCAGTTCTGAGGACTTTCTGGGCGAGGAGGGGGCAGAAAAGGTCTTACCAGATCTAATCCAATCTTCAGGCCAGCTCTAAGCAGCCTGTGACCCACGGAGACCTTGGGCTACTGAACACTAACTGTTCCCTTCTCCAGGCCTGATCTTCTCCTAAATCTGCAACTCTGGATAAGACCTGCCCTCTGCAGGCCAGAGAACATGGTGAATACTTGCCCAGTGTTTTAGCAAATTGTTACCAGTCAGTCAATTTCATTTGAGGAAAGAAAGAATTCATTAGAGAAGGTGGCCAGAGAACAAAGGAAGTCACCCGTTCTTCCACAGCAAACACCCCTGGAACGATTCTCCCTAGATCACCAGCCCTGGACACACAGCCAAGCTCACAGGGCCCCCGCCAAGGTCCAAAGTCACACACCATGCAGTTTTGTACACTCACCCTTGAGTTCTCGGATTAATAATGAGATTATTACGGCATCTGCTCCCTGCCATCCACTGCCCTGACTCAGAAATCTGCTTGCCTAACTTCCTTTGGAGCAGGGGGCCATGGTCCCTCACAAGAGTCTCTCGGGTAGTCACACCCCCCCCCCAAGGCTGCTCCCCAGATGCCCTGTGCCCTGCACTTCTGAGGTAGGAGACTCAAGTGAAATCTCTCCCTTCTCCTTTCTCTCGTTCTCACCCACCAAACTGCCTGGCAGCTCTGGTGACCATGACAAGCACTCTGCAAAGAGGGGAGCAAGGTGACCCCTCCCCCCAACTCAGCAGCTCCCAGGCCCTGAGACCCACTTCAGCACATGGCTGTGTTTTCCCAGTTGGAATCAGGATAAGGTCTCTTTGTCCAGCTGTGCAGATGGCACCCTGGCATGAGGCTGTATCCACCAAGAGGACATTAGATTTCTCTGCCTAATCTGCAGAGCTATGACAGCTCTGAATGTCAAGTTATATGCATTCTACATTCTAAAGTAATACAGCCAAGAGAATTCGACCTATTTTGAAGGTGTTCCATGATGGTAAGTTCCTATCTCCACCAGTCATGCCAACATACTTCTGCATCAATCTATATATCAACTCAGAATCCAGTGGCCTCTCTGCTCAATATTATGTAACAACCTAAACGGGCAAAGAATTTGAAAAAGGATATGTATATGTATAAATGAATCACTTTGCTGTATACCTGAAACTCTCACAACATTGTTAATCAATTATACTCCAATATAAAATAAAAAGTTAAACAAAAAAAAGAAGAATCCAGTGGCCTCATGCAATGTAGATGGAAGGCAGGACTTGAAGTCAGCTGGACTGGGTTTGGCCCTTGGATGAACCTCCATTCATTCATTCAAAACTATTTATTGAGCACCTCCTCCTTGCCAAGAATAGGACTAAGAACCGTACAGATGCAACAGTGAATAAAATAGAGAAAAAGCCCAGCCTTCGTGGTGTTTACATACTACTGAAGGTAGACAGATGATAAATAAAATTAACAAGTGAAACATACGGTGTGTCAGAGGGTAGAAACTGTTGTGGATAAAGTAAAACTGGGAAAGGGGATTGAGTGTCCTGGAGGAGAGGGCATCTGTAGGTGGTCAGGCAGGAAGAGAGCAGGCCATGCAGATAAATGGGGCAAAGAGCATTCTGGGCAGAAGGGACAGCAAGAACAAAGGCACTAAGGCAGGAGAACACTGGGCTCATTTGGGAGACAGCCAGGAGCCCACTGTGCCCGGAGCAGAGTGAAGAAGGGTTAACAAAAGTAGAAGATGCAATTTAACTACAAGACTGTAACTCGTCATGTAGCCCTTTTAAATATTTAGTTTCCTCCTCTGTTGAAAGGGACCAGAGATACCATTTCACAAGGAGTGATAAAGTACTGGAATACATATGGGAGAATTTTGCAAACAGTAAAAATTGTGAGGTATTGTGTAAACTGAGACAGCAACCCCGTCCTCCCTCCCTTCCTGCTGCCATTTTCATTCTTCTTTCTCTGTGTCCCTATCCAGCCATGGGTACCACACAAAATGGAAGTATATCATCCCAAATTCTCCAAGAATGAGCTCTGGACACCAACACCCATATCCTGACTCTGTGGTACGTGGAGGTCTCTCACACCCAGTGCCTGGACAGTTTTATAGAAGAAAGGACACACTTAGCCACCCACTAGCTACCACAAGGAGTCACTCATCTCCACACAGTGCCTAGAACAGAGAAGAGGCTCAATAAATGCCAAGTGAATTGGATTAAACTGAAACAGAGTTTACGGCACAGGTGAGAAGACAGAATGACAAAAGTATTCACAAAACAGAGGCCAAGAACTAAGGAAGGTCTCTACAGACACTCATAATTAGGATGAAACTTGCAGCTAAAACTATAAAATCTTGGTCTATCCGAGAAAACCTGATTGCCCTTGTCCAGCATTTCAAGCTACACCTTCAAGCCAGATGGCTCCCAGTTGCATCTGCTCTCGTACTGAGGACACATCTCTGCTGAGGTTGAGTAGACTTACAAGGGAATTGGGAAATCATTGAAATGGAGAAAATCCCAGAAGATCAAGGCTTCCAGTCACATTACTCTAGGGAGCCAATCCATGGTTATTGGCTTACCCCACAGGAAGGCTGGTTCCAGCATCTGATGCTCAGATGGGCCACTTCCCCACTCATGGTGGGGCAACGGCTGAACTCGACCAGTTGTCAGCCGAGAGGGCTAGGGCAACGGCCAGCGGTGTTCCAAGCTAAACTCAACAAGGGAGAGTGAAGAGTCAAACCTCGAGGCAACCAAATACAAACACCAGGTCCAGAGGCAGAATCAGAATGGGAGTGAGGAGCTAGGAGCTCAAGTCTGGCAAAGAGAAGACCAAAGCAAGAGAAGCTGCCTCCAAGCAAAGAGAGGTCCAAGCACTCACCTGGAAGAGTTCTGGGGGGTCGGTCACCCTGGCTCAAAGGGCAAGAGGCGGGTTCCACACCAATCTAGGAAACAGGCATCCTTCGAGACTTCCTCTCTGCTCGTGCAGTGATACCCAGTGAGTCCACCTGAGCTCTCTCCTTTCCCTCCACCACATTTACCCATGCCTATATTTCCATTTTTATCAAACAATAATAATATTAATCCCTTAAGAAGTCCTTTACATTTGCATGGGACTTCATATTTTACATCTATTTGACATGCATAGCTACACTATGAGGTCAGCCCAGCAGGCAGCAGTATCCCCATTATACAGATGTGAAAACAGATCCCAGTCACACTGGTCAGCAGTGGGATTCTGACTGGAGTCCGGATCTCCCGGGCACATCTAACTCAACGTGGGGTTGGGGCTTAGAACTTCTGGACAACCTCATGCTTCACGTGCTAACAGAAACGAAACAGTCACGTCCTTTCTCGTGTAGCAGCATTTTGACCGTGCCCTTGGTAGGTGCTGGGTTACGCTAACAGAGGGTTGACCTCTGATCAGCAGCGGAAGGGCCAGTATATCTGTACTGACTGAGGACACATCCCCACTCTCCACCCACCCTCCATCTGCGTCAAATCGACAACAAAGGGGACATTTCATTTTAGAGAGAGGATCTTAACCTTTGTAGTAAGGCCTGAGTCAAAAGCTTTCTGGCCTCCTATGAAAACAGGCTACAAGGGTTCCAACCAAAGGACGAAAAATTTTCTCCCCAAAGTCACATGAGCTTAGAAAAAGAAGGTTACGCTTCCTTTCACTGAAGAGAAAAACATATGAAAACAGAAATATAACCATAAGCACTCATGCTCCAAAAAAGCCGGTCGCCGCCACCACCACCAAAACACACCTTCTAATTCAAGTAGCGCTTTGGGTGCTTTCTCTCCATCCACGTTGCTTTATTGCTCATTAGATTTGACTTTGCGTCCACTAAGGTTGGAATTGGGGAGGAAACAGTGTGATTTTCCCCAAGGTCCAGCCCCCCTCAAAGACGGCACGTTCATTTAGCTCAGTCTTGGGGGGTTAAATCACTTAAACACATTTCTGTGGTTTCATCTGAAACATGGGTTCTTCCACCTGCCTTTTCCCAAGTCTGTTTTGAAGGAAATCCAAACACTGTCCTTAAACACGGCATGGCCCCGAAAAGGATGGTTTTGGTAGAACCAGCAAATTCTTGACTTGAGGAAGGCCAGTAGAGAATGCTGTACCATTTCTAAGAACACGGTTCTGGACTGCTACCAGATCCCTCTCTCCAGAGAGTGGTTTTTACAAGCACCTTGAATGTATATGTTTAACACAAATTATTTGGTTCTTGATAAAACACTGGCACATTTAGATTTCCATGGCACGTTTTTGCCTTTATAAGGATTTTAATAACTTTTTCTCTGATATGAGTTCCGAGAACCTCTGGGCTAGCGGAGCTGGCATGTGACGGTGACACGCTAGATGTCCAAAGGTAGCAGCTATTGGAAATTTTAATTTACTTTCTTCTGCTTGAGTGTACTTAGTGCTATTAAAGTTCTGTCTGGCAGCAGAAAAGGGTAGAAACGTGGCCACTTAAGAAAAGCAATTTGGCCATTTGTGACAACAGCTGCCTGATACTGCATTTTATTTAATTGGAAAAGGATACAGGAAGTCTGTGGCGCATTAAAGAAACTCAGAGTTTGGAGATCATAGGAATTTTCTTCTAATAAAATTACCATTATTCAGTAATTTATTGAGTGTCAACAACATACTAGACACTTCTTAAATTTTTTGAAATGGACTGATTAAGAAAAAAAATCATTTAAACTCTTTTGGAAGGGCTCTCCACAGACCTTGCAGAGCATATGTTCACCTGACAGGGTGACACTGTCATTAAGACCACCCCCCCATAGCTGTGGAGTCAAAGCCAAGACCCTGAACAGGCACGTTAAGGCCCTGCCTCCACCTTCTGGCCCTGCCTGGCTCCAAACTCTTCTCCACCATTTGGTCTTCCAAGCACCCCAGGGCTCAGCACCCTCCCACTTTCCCATCCTGGCACCCGCTCTTCTGTTTGGCACACGCTTTCCAACCGGTCTGCCTAGTGAACTTTTTATCCCTTAAAACACAAGCATCAGATCCAGCAATTCCTCTTCTGGGTATATACCCAAAAGAACTGAAAGTGGGAACTCTAAGAGTTACATGCATACCCATATTCGTAGCAGCACCACTCACCACAACCAAAATGTGGATGCATCCCAAGTGTCCATCAACAGTTGCCTGCATAGAGAAAATGTGGTGTGTACATACGATGGAATATTATGGAGCCTTTAAAAGGAAGGAAATTCTTGGCTTCCCTGATGGCGCAGTGGTTGAGAGTCCGCCTGCCGATGCGGGGGACGCGGGTTCGTGCCCCGGTCCGGGGGGATCCCGCGTGCCGCGGAGCAGCTGCGTCCGTGGGCTATGGCCGCTGGGCCTGCGCGTCCGGAGCCTGTTGCCCCGCGGCGGGAGAGGCCGCAACAGTGAGAGGCCCGAGTACCGCAAAAAAAAAAAAAAAAAAAAAAAAAAGGAAGGAAATTCTGACACATGCTACAAAATGGATAAACCTTGAGGACATTATGCTAAGTGAAATAAGCCAATCACAAAAAGACAAATATTGTATGATTCCACTTATGTAAGGTACATAAAGTAGTCAAATCATAGAGACGGAAAGTACAGTGGTGGTTGCCAGGGGTTGAGAGGAGGGGGGAACGGAGATTTATTGTTTAATGGGTATAGAGTTTCAGCCTTGCAAGATGAAAGTTCTGTGGATGGATGGTGGTGATGGCAGCACAAGAATGATAACGTACTTGGTGCCACTGTACATTTTTAAATAGTTATGGTGGTAAATTTTACGTGTGTTTTACCACAATTTTTTAAATTTAAAAGTTGGAAAATTAAAAAAAAGAAAAAATAATAATTTTAAAATATTTAAATCTCAAGTATCAACATCTCTTGGAAAACCTTTCCCATCTCCCAGCACCAATAGAATTAGTCCTTCCTTCCTCTGAGCTCCTGCTACACCTAGCACCTAATTTAAATTATTTGTCTCACAAATACTATATGATATCACTTATATGTGGAATCTAAAATACGACACAAATGAACTTATCTACGAAACAGAAACAGATTCACAGACATAGAGAACAGACTTGTGGTTTCCAAGGGGAGGGGTGGGGGAGAGATGGAGTGGGAGTTTGGGGTTAGCAGATGTAAGCTATTATATATAGGATGGATAAACACCAAGGTCCCACTGTATAGCACAGGGAACTATATTCAATATCCTGTGATAAACCATAATGGAAAAGAATATAAAAAAGAATGTCTGCATATGTATAACTGAATCATTTTGCTGTACAGCAGAAATTAACACAGCACTGAAAATCAACTATACTTCAATTTTAAAAAACTTAAAAATAAAATTAAAAATATATTTTTTTTAATTATAAGTAAAGAATTTCTCTCTGTGCTGTTCTCCCCTCCCTTCCAACTGGGAACTCCTTCAAAATCACAACTCTGTCTTTTTCATCTTTATCTTCTGTGATTGTCACCAGGACAAATATCTCCTTCCTGGCACCTGGTAGGATGGTACTTCTCTATCATGAATTTCTTTGGCCAATGAATCAATGTGCATTAGCCACGTGCTCTTTCCCCTCTGCCAGAGAGTAGCCACTCTATCACAAGTCCCCAAGTAAACACTAGATGACTCAGAGTGACCCCCAACGGACATGCAGAGAGAGCAAGAAATAAGCCATGTTGTTTAGGCCACCAAGATTTTAGAATGCTTTGTCACCACAGCTTGGCCTAACCTCTCATGACTGATAAATCCCTAAGGCTTAGCATAAGCCTTACGATATGGCCATTACTTGAAAAAATGTTCTTTATATAAATGAGTAATTGCATTACTAACTTAATGAATAATAAACTACCCCTTTAAGATAAAGTCAAATATAGAGAGTTTAAAAGTATTTTTAATCCATTTAAACTTAGTCTGTAAACTGAGGGGACCACATTAGCAAGCAAGAGAAATAATGTAATAACGAATCCGCAATTCTTTCTCCAGCCCCTTATATCATTATTTATTAATTATAACAATAACAGCTACCATGTATTGAGTTCTGGTAGCTGCTAGAGATTGTGTTACGAGTTTCACGTCGTGTATTTTATTGAGTAATTGTAACGATTTACAAATTGCAAGACTGAGAACTAGAAAAGTTAGCTAACTTTCTCAAGACCATAGAGCTGGGAATTAGCAGAGCCAGGATTTAAATCAGACCTATCACTTTTTTCCAAAGCCCAGGAAAGTTCCCCTCTAGGCCTACAGATGAGAGAAACAAGTAAAATCAGCAAGGAGAAAACATCACTCATCCATCTGGTTGGCAAAACTAAAAAAGAGTGATATCATCCAGTGCTGGCGAGACTGTCAGAAACAGACCTTCTTACATTGTGGATCAGAGTGTGAAATGCGATCATGTTTTTGGAAAGCAAATTGGAAATATCTGTTAAAATACACATACGGTGTTGCCCAGGAATCCCACTTTGGGGAATCTTATGCTACCAAAAATATGCACAGATGTCGTACAAGAATATCTTTAGTGTCAAAAACCTGGAGGAGGAACTAAGGGTCCATTCATAAGGAAATGACTGAATAAAGTTCAATAAGTCCATGTGATGGGATATTACCTAACTATTGAACAGAACAATTGAGATTCATAGCTTTGTTGCCCAGAAAGGCGTCCTTGATATATGATTGAGTGAAAGCAAGTGTCACAAAATGTTTACGGTGCAATTCATTTTTGTGAGAACAAGTCAAATGAGATCAACAGTAAGAACAACACGTGTGTATCTATGTTCATATGGGACGTGTAAGGATAGTCACCAGCTGTTGATTAGTTAGTCACTCTGAGGGGATGAGAAAGGAGAGTACGAGGTAATACTTGTCACTTTTTCTTTATACAGATTGAGCATGTTCCACTTGTGTTTGAGATCGAAAAATATTAATCTAGACTTTCTTAAGATATGGATAGCACTGATTTTTTTTTTAGATCTCAAAAATAAGTGAAACACCCTCAGTCTGCATAAAGAAAAAGTGAAAATAGGTTAGGTCATTCCTTTCCACTCCTTTCCTCAGGACCACTGATGCTGGGTGACTAGCCCAGCTCCTCTCCTCAGCTTCACGCTGAGTCCCCAGTATCAGACCAGCTGTCTGAAGATGAGATTCACCTCCCAGTCAGTACAACTGGACCCAGTACTCAGTCTCCTCCACTTGCCTCAATCCCTTGAAACTAGACCCTGCTCCCTTTTACTCTGGGTCTCCCAGATGAGGCCCTCAGGCCATTGACTGATACCTCCCATCCCAGGGACAGTACACCTCTGGCTCCCAACAGACCAGCCTAAGAACAATCAAAGGCACTGCAGCATTCTGGTGAAACTATTGTACTTTCTTTTTAAAGATGAAGCATTAGGTGCTGGAGAGGGTGTGGAGGGAAGGGAATGTACACTGTTGGTGGGAATGTAAATTGGTGCAGCCACTGTGGAGAACAGTATGGAGGTTCCTTAAAAAACTAAAAATAGAATTACCATATGATCCAGTAATTTCAATCCTGGGCATATATCTGGAAAAGACAAAAACTCTAATTCTAAAAGATACCTGCAGCCAAATGTTTATAGCAGCACTATTTACAATAGCCAAGACATGGAAGCAACCTAAATGTCCATCGACAGAGGAATGGATTAAGAAGATGTGGTACATATATACGATGGAATATTACTCAGCCATAAAAAAGAATGAAATAATGCCATTTGCAGCTACATGGATGGACCTGGAGATTATCTTAATAAGTGAAGTCAGTCAGAGAAAGACAAATATCACATGATATCACTTATATGTGGAATTTAGGAAATGATACAAATGAACTTATTTTCAAACAGACTCACAGACATAGAAAACCAACTTATGGTTGCCAAAGGGGAAAGGGGGCAGGCGGGATAAATTAGGAGTATGGGATTAGCAGATACATACTACTATATATAAAATAGGTAAACAACAAGGATTTACTGTATAGCACAGGGAACTAGATTCAATATCTTATAATAACTTATAATGGAAAAGAATCTGAAAAAGAATATATTTGTGTATGTGTATATACATATATATATATATAAACTGAATTGCTTTGCTGTACACCTGAAACTAACACAATATTCATAATATTGTTAATCAACAACAGTTCAATTTTAAAATTAATTTTTTTTTAAAGATGAAGCATTAAGGATCATTCCAACCTTTCAGTAGCTGGAAGTAAGGCAGGTAACAAATACATAAGTATCCTCTTAAAAGGCCAATGTTCCTAATTTATAAGAAAGTCAAGAACCCATCCACTAGAATTAGAAGTAATCTGATTAACCACATCATAAACGATCAACTGCACAGGGAATGAATTTTGTTTGGAAGGTGGAGGGTACGGTTGGGTGGTGATGACAGTAATGATTTTAGAGCATAGGGTCCTTTCTGGAGTGGGGCAGGGTTAGGGATAGGGTTAAGGCACATGAGGGAGGAGGATGTTGAACAAACAAACAATCTGTTAAAAAAAAAAAAAAATTAGGTCTGGTTGGTTCTGTGTCCCAGAAGGGGGGAGTAACTTCTTGTCTTTTCCTCTGCCCAGCACCAAAGAACTAATCCAGTACTCAGGGTACTACTATAGGTTATGCTGTAAGAAGTAAATAAGCCCTTGTGAAAATATTTCTTAACTCATAAACGTTAGGAATACGATATATGTGCGTATATTAAATGAATTAATACGTATAATTAACTATACTTAATGAATTATACACTATATACTTAATATAATTAATGAATTATATTTTCATTAGTAATCTCTTGGAAAAATACAGACTAATTTCCAAACTTTGTTCCATTTGTTCAATAGAAGACCCCCTGTGCTGAATGTAGTCAATGAGTTGTGAGCTAAAGAAGATATGGGGATATATGTACATGTATAGCTGATTCACTTTGTTATAAAGCAGAAACTAACATACCATTGTAAAGCAATTATACTCCAATAAAGATGTTAAAAAAAAAAAAGAATACTTTGGGAAGAAATACCAATAAATAACACCCTCTATGGAGTTTCCTAGGGCTGCTCCAACAAATTACTACAAATTTGGTGGCATAAAATAACAAAAAATGTATTCCCTCACCATTCCGGAGGCCAGAAGTTTGAAATCAATGTGTCAGCAGGGCTATACACCCTCTGAAGGCTCTTCCAACTTCTGGTGGCTCCCAGCCATCCTTGGCATTCTTTGGCTTTTAGCTGCTTCACTCCATCCTCTGCCTCTTTCCTTACATGGGGTCTTCTCTGTGTCTTCTCCATCCAAATCCCCCTCTTCTTTCCTCTATAAAGACACCAATAATTGTTTGCAAGGCAGAAGTAGAGACACGGATGTAGAGAACAAATGTATGGACACCAAGGGGGAAAGCAGGGTGAGGGGTGGTGGGATGAACTGGGAGATTGGGATTGACACATATACACGAATATGTATAAAGTAGATAACTAATAAGAACCTGTTGTATAAAAAAATAAATAAATAAACAATGTACTACCAATGCCAAAGAAAAAGACACCAATGATTGGATTTAGGGCCCACCCTAAATCCAGGATGACCTCATCTCGAGATCCTAAATTAATTTCATCCACCAAGACCCTGTTTCCAAATAAGGAACATTCTGAGGTTCCAGATGGACATGAATTTGGGGGAGACACTATTAACCCACCACACCCTCCAACCATGAAGCCAGTAAACGTGAATATAGAAGTGAGATGAGTCATTTACAGGAGTTCCCCACTGAGAATGATGTGCTCCCTACGACTCATACAGGGAGAGGAATACCTTCTAAATGTCTTCTAAATCTCTGCGTACTATCAATTATTTACATGATTGAGACTTGTGTCTACACAGAAAAATAGGGATGTTCGAGGCCAGAGGAGGGGGAGTCTGCAAGCCTCGTGGTAATTTTTGGTACCATCCCAGAAAGAGGAGGTTTGATTATAATTACCATTATCAGTTACCCAGAAGAGAATTTCTCAAATTGATTTTCAAGAAAAAGTACATCTGTGGGATGTTAGTAGAATTAAGTCTCAACACTCACACAATTGCATTTGGGAGGAGACAAGCTAAGCACCTGCCCTGGTCCCAAGGTGGCCTCACCGCAGGCGGTGGTCTGGAGCGACTTCCTAAGCAGCCAGCTGTGCTCTCTTCACAACCCCACCCTCCTCCCGCGGCCCCCTCTACTCCTGCAAACATGCACACATTCCACATGTCGACAAACGCTTAACAAGAGACTGAAAATGTCCAAGTGTTTAGTCTCTTTCCATCAGGCAACTGAAGGAAGCAGCTGTTCTCCTAAGAGAATATGAGTCACCGAATATATAATTAAATTACAGAATCTACTTCAAATCATACAATGAACTTCTCGAATAACTTAGAAATCTTAAAAATGGCATTTGAAAAAGTGGGTGTGCTCTGAAGCATGCTGAAGTTCCACCTGTTTAAAGATTCACTAAAGGTAAAAGAGATTTCTAGAGGTACCTCATTTAAAAGTTGGAACTCTGGGCTTTTTGCACACACACACGTGCACGCTTGCACCCGCACCATACACTCCTGGCCTGGTGCCACAGTCACCTCCTCACCGCCAGGCACACCTATTTACAAGCAGGACGAGTCCGGAAGGAGTGAGACATGATCCAAACCCCCAATATTTACTAAAAATCCATTACATTTGGGTGCACCTCTAAATATCCAGTCTTCTCAATTATCCTCACAACTGAGACCCGTTCTCATCATGACCCTAAACAATCCCCAGAAACTTGAAGCCATCCCCTTCTGGCAGAGTAAGAGCAGAGACAAATTAACCACTAGTGGTTAGTTGATCAAGTGCTGGTACCCAGGTGGGATGTGTTTCATAAAATAAGTTGTCAGGGTGGGGGACAGGAAGGAGATAGACATTCTAGGCTCCAAATAAATGTTTGTTGGATGCATGGATGGACAAATGGATGGATAACTATCCCAGGAAGATGGAAGAAGGTTGTTTAAACTTTCAACGACATGATAAAGTGGTCACTGAGCTCTGTGTTGGGCCACGACTTACATGTTTACTTTTTATAAAGTGAGACTAGGCTTAACTGTTAATTACCAAAACCCTCAGCTAATAGGAACAATATGTCTTCGGTTTCAACAAGTCATAGTGTGTGTGTACACACATGACTTCTATTTGTATGTATATTGCTATTCCTTAAAAGATGACCGTTACAATGGGCATCATCAAAAAATCTACAAACAAATGCTGGAGAGGGTGTGAAGAAAAGTGAACCCTCTTGCACTGTTGGTGGGAATGTAAACTGATACAGCCACTATGGAGAACAGTATGGAGGTTCCTCAAAAAACTAAAAATAGAATTACCATATGACCCAGCAATCCCACTACTGGGCATATGCCCAGAGAAAACCATACTTCAAAAAGACACCTGCACCCCAATGTTCATTGCAGCACTGTTTACAATAGCCAGGTCATGGAAGCAACGTAAATGCCCATCAACAGACGAATGGATAAAGAAGATGTGGTACATATATACAGTGGAATATTACTCAGCCATAAAAAAGGAACAAAATTGGGTCATTTGTAGAGACGCAGATGGACCTAGAGACTGTCATACAGAGTGAAGTAAGTCAGAAAGAGAAAAACAAATATCGTATATTAACGCATATATGTGGAATCTAGAAAATTGTACAGATGAACCGGTTTGCAAGGCAGAAATAGAGACACAGATGTAGAGAACAAACATATGGACACCAATGGGGGGACGGGGGGTTGGGATGAATGGGGAGATTGGGATTGACATATATACACTAATATGTATAAAATAGATTAACTAATGAAAAAATAAAATTGCAAAAAGAAAAAAGAGATGAGTAAGATCCCAGATACCTCCAAATTTCAGAAAGTTACCTCTAACTTGATAACCTCTAAGACTACTTGATAGCTGGTCCCTTACTATTAACTAAGCTAAAAATATCTTAAACTCATACTCACAAATTCAAAAAGGCAGTGAGCATTACTCTTTCTGCGCTTTGGGCAAGTGGTATAACAGATTTCCAGGTCACAAAGCCAAGGCCGGGGGGCAGCTGGGGGTGTGGGTTCTGACTCTGGGCGTGTGATTTGGGGCAGGTGGCTTTAGCCTTTCTGGATCTCCGTCTCCTCACTAGCAGAACACGGTGTGGCAGATTCGAATAACTTCTTAAATTATATTTTTAAATATTTCTGTAGAGTGAAAATAAAATGTAGTGTAATAACTATCATGTACCTAAAAAACCAAGCTTCACAAATGTATTGGTAACCCTTTGACCTGGGCTCATCAAAAAGGCCCCGACTTATAAAACGAGGCCCGGGGTGAAACCAGCCCTGAGGGACCCATGTGCCTATAGCTGGCAATTACAGAAACAGCATTCTAGACAGAGATCTGCCATTTGGAACTGGGGTTTTGCAAGGGCACAGACACCTGGCCAAGAGGTGACTAAAAGGATGTTCAAATGGGACTCTGGACTTCAGCTGAGAACAAAGAATATTATGTGTCACCCTTTCTAAAACGAGGTACAAGGTCATCAGTGCGGGACTTGCTGAGGGCGTCCCAAAATATACTCTGCCATTTAAGTCCATCAATCTCCAGGCTATAAAAGAAAGAGCTAAAGATTCTTTAAGAAGATTGGCAGAGAAGACCTGTGGGCAAAGAGATGTCAGAGGACTGAGCTTCCTTCTCTCAGCAGGGGTCCTGGGTCCCCCTCACTCACTCCAAGAGTGGGCAGGTCCAGCTTCCACAGAGAGCTTGGCCTGAGCCCCTGAAGTCTAGGGGACACACTGACAGGTAAAGGCGAGAGTGGCTGTGCTGCCCTGGTGGTCGAGGGAGGGGAGGGGAGGGAACCTTGCTGAGAGCAGCTGACAGTAGGCGGTGTGTTTCCCATGGCCAGAAGGGACCTTGGGAAGAGAGCAGGGCTTATGGCATCTGGAGGGAACCCCATCCAAGAGCTCCATCTGCCTGGGCTGGGAGACCTCAACAGAAAGGCCCTGTGCCAGGGGCACTGCCAGAAGCACAGCAGAGGACGGCGCCAGACAAAGGCACAGTAGGGGGGTCCCTCATGGGGGAGATGCTCCAAGTAGTCCAGATGTGCCCCACATCACATGGGCATCTGCTCAGCCAGCGGGCACCAGCCCAAACCGCAAACTGAGCCGGTCAGATCCAATTTCTCTGCCTTGACCTCTCCTTCCCGCCCCTGCTTCGTGTGTGTGCGTGTGCGTGTGTGTGTGTGTGTGTGTGTGTGTGTGTGCGTGCGTGCAGCTGTCTCTATGCTCAAGGGACAGCAGAGAGTAAGGAAGAGGAGAGGCTGACACCAGAAGTGTCCGAGCCTGTAGGTCCAGGTACCAGACATGGTGAGAGATGCTTGAAGGACACGAGGGAGTGGCATGGACATATACACACTACCAAGCGTAAGATAGATAGCTAGTGGGAAGCAGCCGCATAGCACAGGGAGATCAGCTCGGTGCTTTGTGACCACCTAGAGGGGTGGGATAGGGAGGGTGGGAAGGAGGGAGACGCAAGAGGGAGGAGATATGGGAACATATGTATATGTATAACTGATTCACTGTGTTATAAAGCAGAAACTAACACACCATTGTAAAGCAATTATACTCCAATAAAGATGTAAAAAAAAAAAAGAAAAAAAAAAGCTTTTGTTTAGATCAGATTGAGTTTTTAAAGAACTTTTAAAGGTATTAAATTTTTAATACCGGGAAGACATATGGGAACATATGTTTATGTATGACTGATTCACTTTGTTATAAAGCAGAAACTAACACACCATTGTAAAGCAATTATACCCCAATAAAGATGTTAAAAAAAAAAATTTTTAATATCTAAAAGTGACAGCAAAAGCTCTGGAACCTGCCCAAAATATCATCCAGAGATAGAAAAAGGAGATTTCCATACACAGATGTGAAGAAAGTGGTGTGAGAACATAAAAGTATTTCGTGAGATCGACACCACCGAGCTCAGCCGGGACATAAATATTTTGCCACGTTGTCCTCAGATCCTTCTTTTCAATAAATAAAACTAAACAAAGTCCCCTCTTTCTGATACCATTTATCCCCCTCCCTCCCCAGGAGCTACCTCCATCCTGAAGTTGGCGTGTTTCATTTCTGCCTGTGTTTTTATTTTCTCACAATGTAATTATGTATTTGAAAACAGTATATGGTGTTTGTTGGAAGTTTTTGGCATGCTGTCTAAGGTCTTCTGTAACTATAATTCTACAGTACAGTTCAGCTTTTTTATTTTAGTAAAATAATAAGTGAAGGGACCACTTAAATTCTCTACACTTATGTCTCACTGATCATGAATGAAATACTGCATGGTAATACAGAGGAGTTCGGCCTGAGCAATCGGCTAGGCTAAATTAAACGAAGCAAAGCAAGGCAAACGGTGCCCTGGAAAGAAATCACAGAGCAGATACAGAAGGCATCCAGAAGAGGGCGACATCATCCAATAAAAAGCGCAGATGCAGGCTGGAGGCTTCGGACAACTGGATCATTAGGAGAGGCCTCTAACAGAACTTTTAAGCGCTAGAAGGTAACATTAGGAAACACAAGCCTGATCATGTGAATTATTTGCCCAAGGTCACAAAGCTAGTTAATGTTTACTATCTCTGCCTTCCAGTTCAGCACTCTGGGAGGTCTGTTAGCAGTCCTGGGAAGGATGCAGCAGACACAAGGAATCAGATTAGCCTAAACCGGATCATGAGTGATATTCATACTTATCATCCCTTGTGCCAGTTTTAAGCCCTTATCGTGTTCACCTGAACGCTTTGTTCGTCACGAAGACGACGTTAAGGCTTGAGGAAAGAACCAGAGATGAAAAATTTACACACTGATAAAATTATAAAATCGTGCTGAAGCAGGGGTATCTTTACCCACCCCCCAAAAAGAAACTTTAAGCTCTAATCCTTTATATTTGTTCTGAGCACATGTTGATAATGTTTGTGTGAAACTGTTAGCATGATGTCAAAGGTACATTCTGTTGACCATCCAGTTGAGATAGAAGCATTAGACAGATTAGGATGCTTTATACTGAAGCCACAAAGAAAGCATCGCAGTAGCCAACTCTATAAACCAGGGCTCAGCAAATAGGCCCAGTGCTTATTTGTGCAATGAGTTTTATTGGAACACAGCAATGCCCGTTTGTTTACACATCATCTGTGGCTGCTTTCAAGCAGTTGGGTCATTGCCACAGAGTCACATGGTCTCTTCAATTTGGGCTCTTAGCCTGCAAAGCCTAAAATACATATACTAACTGGTCTTTTACAGGAAATGTTTGCCGACCCCTCCTATAAAGCAATGTCATCCAATAAAACTCTCCACGATGATGAAAATGTTCTATATCTACACCGTCCGATATGGTAGCCACTGGCCACATGTGGGCCACTGATTCTCAGGGGTGGAGGCTTACGGGGGTTCTGATGCCTCTGTGACTATTACTGTCTCCTTGATTATCCTCCCCAGACTCGAGCTTGGAGAAGCAAGGGTTACCCCTGTAAACCACGACAAATCACTTAGCAACTTCTGCAAGACTTCTTTGGGAGTTTCCATTTGACTCCTGTAGTCACAGTAAATACATTATAAAGCTTTTTCATTCCCAAAGTTAATTTTCCTGGAAACCCACTGTTGAACATGGATATTTTCCTACAAGACTCATTGGGTTTTAATTTTGAGCTCCAAAGAAAAATGCCAGTGAAAACTATATCATTATTAGAAAGGGCCTTCCATTTTCAAATCTTACCTATGTTATTTTTAACAACTCTAGGTTTCAAATTCTTTATCTGTAACATAAAAAGCCAGAGCCCTGCAGTCTCAGGTACCACGATTTCTGGGATTCTGGGATTTCTGCTCTTTGAGCTTAGAACTTTGGGAAAAGTCCACACCACAGTGTAAAAAGACACCCGAACTCAGAGTCTAAAACTGTCACTGACTGACGAGAGTAGATTCTCAGAGGATGCTTCATAGAATTTTAGCTCTACCTTTTTAAAGGCTGGAGGTGATTGCAAAGTGTACTGTTGGACTTGGAAGAGGAAGACATTGATCATTGCCAAATGGCCTGAAGAATCTGTAGAAAAGCCAGAAAAGTGATGATAGTCTAGGGGAAAACAGAAAAGAGGGAGGGGAACCCCTTCCCAAAGCATCCACTCAGATGAAACAGGCTCTGATGCAGGAAACCAGATATCCTGGGCTGGTCAGATTCGCCTCCTCCATCCGCATCAGAGCCTGATTGAAAGACTATCAAACACAGACTAAAGACATGGCCTGTGTCATATAACACGGGTCTTCTATCCCTGCAGCGGAGTTTTCAAAAGGATGTTAATGCGTACTTTGTAAATGAAAACCTGGAGGTTTCAATTAGACAACCAATACCCCTGAGACCATCCCGTTCTGAAGTGGAGAGGGGGAAATTAGTGAACAGAATCATATAGTAAGGCAACTTTATTCTTTTTTGACATGAGTTTAACAAAAAAAAAAAAAAATGATTTTATGGGCAGTTTGCAATAGGTTTATAATAATAAGTCCCTGAAATTTTATACAAACTATGATAATAAGCACGGTATATGCTGGGGTTTTTTTTTTCCCCCCTGTAATGGGATTTCTTAGCTTTCAACAGAATCTTTCACAGGGGTTCACAATCCCTAAAAGGCTGACAATCCCTGGTGGTGGTGGGAGAGGAGTTGCTGAATCACCAACGGGAAAAGTTATTAATAAGGGGAGTCAGTGTTCTTCGCAGCTGAAATAACCGGAGAGGCCAGCTGTGAATGTGGGTAATCTGTGATTGCTGGCTATTTGGTAGGATTTTATTAGCTAGTTATTTAGGGTTGAACTACCAAGGGAATGGGGTTTGAGCTAATCTTGAGAGGGCTACTGATAGCAAAGGGACCACATCTGGGATGCAGTATATGATTCCGAATGACAAGACCTGTACAAATGAAAGCGCTGTGGAGCAGAATCCAGAAATCTTCCACCGCAGAACAGAATGAAAGTGTTGACATTGATTTAAGTCAATCTTTTTCCTACAATCACATAGGACATAAATTAAAACCTCTTTTGTCATCCGCAAGACAGACACATAGTAGGCAATCAATGGGTGATGACGTGATAGTGGTGGAGGTGATGCAGGTGATGTCATTTATTGAAAGAGTCCAGAGGGGATGGGTTATTATTTTGACCTGGAACAAGTCTTCCCAGCCCAACCATATCTTATCCATGCCAAACACCTTCTTCATAGAGCCTTCTCAAAGACTCATGGGATTTCAAGTGTTCATACTGAAAGGAAAGTTAGAAATCATTGACTCCAATGCTCCTGTTTTGTTTTGGTTTGGGTTCTTTGCTTGTTTGTTTTGATATGTTGTGTTCCATTTTTATTCTTTTTTTAAAAAGACTTTAGGGACTTCCCTGGTGGTCCTGTGGTTAAGAATCCGTCTTCCAATGCATGGGACGTGGGTTCGATCCCTGGTCGGGTAACTAAGATCCCACATGCCACGGGGCAACGAAGCTGGCACGCTGCAACTAGAGAGAAGCCCACGCACCGCGAGGAAGAGGCCACATGCTCCAACTAAGACCCTACACAGCCAAAAATAAAATAAATAAGTAAATAAATGTTTTTTAAAAAAGACTTTCATTTTTACAGCAGTTTTGTTCACTGCAAAACTGAGAGGAAGGTACAGAGATGTCCCATGAAGTATCCCCTGCCACCACACGTGCATAGCTTTCCCCTTTCTTAACATCCCTCACCAGAGTGATGCCTTTGCTACAACTGATAAGCCTACACTGATGTAGCACCCAAAGTCCATAGTGTACACTAGGGTTCACGCTTGGTATTGTATATTCTGTGTGTCTGGGCAAATGTATAATGACACACATCTATCATCATAGTATTGTAAAGGGTAGTTCCACTGCCCTAAAATTCCTCTTTGCTCTGCCTATTAATGCCACCCCTTGTCCCCCAAACTCTGGTAACCACTGATCTTTCTACTGTCTCCGTATTTTGCCTTTTCCAGAATGCCATCTAGTTGGAATCATATAGTATGTAGCCTTTCCATATTGGCTTCTTTCACCTATTAATATCCATAGCTTGATAGCACACTTCTTTTTAGCACTGAATACTATTCCATTGTTTGGAGGTACCACAGCTGATTTATCCACTCACCTACTGAAGGACATCTTGGTTGCTTCTAAGACTTGGCAGTTATGAATAAAGCTCCTATAAACATCTGTGTGTAGCTTTTTGTGTAGACTGAAGTTTTCACCTCCTTTGGGTAAATACCAAGGAGTATGACTGTTGGATCATATGCAATGCTCCTGTTTTAATAGATGTGGAAAGAGATTAAAGGAACTTTCTCAGAGTTAAAGGCAGACTTCCACATCACTCCTCCCTCCTCTACCCACCCCTAAACAACCACAGTCTTTACAATTCACCTGGAAATCATCCACATTCTGCTCTGTGACACCTTTTCTAATAAGTAGGTGTTGAGAGCTTTTGCTTTCATTTTCCTTTATTTCACCCTGGGTGGTTAAGCCTTATTTGTAACTTTTAGATTAAATTTTCTGAGCTTTGCTCTGAGCACTCAGGAACTGTGTGCTAACTTGACTCACTCCCAGCTCCTGAGGGCCACGCCAAATGCACGGAGCATGTGCTTGTTATCAAGAACATTTATTCAGAACTTCAGACACATCCCTATTAGTATGAATCACTAAGCTGCTTGTTTGCCAATAATGTGCACTAGAAATGTACATTTGAATGCGTAATATTTGATTCTAATAAGACCAAACATGAGGAGTATGGTTTTCTCTTTAAGAAAAAAAAAAATAAAAGGCTGAAACCATTTTGTAAAAACTCCCTGGCACTATTACTAGTTGCTAGAAGTCCAAAGTTTGTTCACCTCACGTCCACTGCACACACACTCCCCTTTTCCAAGTAAAACCAGGGCGTGTCTCAACTAGAAGAAAAGTACAACAGATATCAAGTGCTACAATCTTTTTTGTTTAAGGTTACATTCCCCCGCCGCCCCTCCGTTATGAATGCAATTGGTACCTGCGAACATCATGGCTTGTTTGACTGGACACCTATATAGAGACCTTTCCCTTGGGGGAGCACCATGTCCCTGAGTTACAGACACCAAAAGTCTATTATCCAACCCCTGGATTTTTTGACTGAAAGCTCATTAATATTCATTCACTGTTCTTCACAAATAATCACCATGCAGATTACTTTAAAAACTAGCATCAATGGGTAGAAATAACAACAAAATTTTAGTTCAATAAAGGAAGAATGTCTCAGAATTCAGAGCTGTTAAAAAATCAAATAGTCACGTTCATGCACAACCAAATTGAGGGATATTCTGCAAAACCTCTGGTCAGGGCTCTTCAAAAATGTCAATGTCAGGAAAGAAAAAAAAGTAATAAGCAGAGAAATTGTTTTGTATTAAAGGAAATTACATCAACTGGATTAACTACAGGCTAGATGAAAGGAAATACAATGCAAAATATTTTGTCAAATACTGATTTGACCAAAAAAAAAAAAGCCATAAAGAAACCATCATTGGGAAAATTGGAGAAACAAGTATAGATACACAGTTCACATTAAATAACAGAAGTGTATCAATGTTACGTTTCCTGGGGGTCGTGATGTGTACATCAGTTCCCCAAGGTCATAGGAGGGAGGGAGGATCAGAACTCAGCCCTTTGGCTCCAGAGCGTCCTAACAGTTTCCTGTCATAAGGTGTTTATACAAAGACTATCAATCACCAGTAGTAAAATTATCAATTCAACTCACCTAGCCAGGGAAAGCTTCACTACTGGCTACCTAGGTATAGTGACCTCATTTTGGAAAGAATGAGGAGAAAGGAGGCTTCATAGGCAGGAACAAATATGCATTAAAGATTTACTCTGTGCCAGGCATTAGGCCGTGCACTTCCACACATTATCTCATTTAATCTCTCAGTAGAGCATTAAAAGGAATGAAGGGCTTCCCTGGTGGCGCAGTGGTTAAGAATCCGCCTGCCAATGCAGGGGACACAGGTTCAAGCCCTGGTCCGGGAAGATCCCACATGCCGTGGAGCAACTAAGCCCGTGCGCCACAACTACTGAGCCTGCGCTCTAGAGCCTGCGAGCCACAACTACTGAAGCCCCTGTGCCTAAAGCCTGTGCTCTCCAACAAGAGAAGTCGCCACAACGAAGAGTAGTCCCTGCTCGCCACAACTAGAGAAAGCCACGCACAGCAACGAAGACCCAAAGCAGCGAAAAAAAAAGGAATGAAAAGCATATCCTGTTAGGCAATAAATTAGTGCTACACGGAGGCAGGAGACAATCTGGGCCCCAGATTGAACAGCCGGAGTTCATCCCCTTGGACAGATGTTCCAAAATAACAGGAAAGAGGAGAAGCTGAGCCCTACCCAGATAAGAGAAAAAAGACCACATATTCCTCATTCTCGAAGTCAAGGAGACCTTCTCGACTACACATGTGCAGAAAGGCTCCCCGGAGGTCAAAAGGGAGGGGGCGTCACCTCATAGTAAGTGATGCCCACTACCCACAGGCCTCTTCGCTAGAATCCATCTTGGCTAAGAGAGGCGCACGCACACAGGGGAGGACCCTGAGATACACCAAATACGGACTCAGAACCAGGCAAAGCAAGATGACTGGCCAGAGGAAACCCAGAAGAAATGCCCCATAAAAGTGATTCAGACTACCACGGGGGCGCAACTCTTTCTGAGCCCGCCCGTGTGTCTATCCACACGTACTCTTTTTCCTCCTAATAAACACTTTATTTGTTTCACTACTTTCCGTCTCTATGTGGAAATTCATTTCTACACAGCTGACGGGCCAGGGCCTTGTCACTGGCCACTGGTGCCAGGTGGTCTAGTGGCTAGGATTCAGTACTCTCACTGCTGCGGCTGACCTCAGTCTCTGGCCGGGAACCGAAACTCTGCTTCAGGCCAAGGCCACCCGAGATCATATTAACCTAGAAACAAAAATGGTTGCTCACTGCAAGAGGGAAGGACTTCACGACGCTCAAAGGAGACAAGATCCCTCTCTCTCTGTGCACACGCAACCACCATTCAGCAGCCTCACTGCTTCACTCGGGTTGTCTCGCTGGGTTTGTCATCTGAAGATGGTGTGTCTTGCCGTTTTCCTCAGGCCTGTGGTCTCCAGACCAGCTTACCAGACTTGGACGACTGGCACTGAGCTCTGATCTGTCCCCGTCCCTCCATAGCACTGAGTAGATGCCCTGATCCCTGAAGCTGCTCCCCGTACACTTATTGAAAGAAATTGCAGTCAGAGAAGGTAGAAGGAGACCTTAGTGGAGGACGTGGGAACAGCATTCCCCAGGAAGCACCCCACAAAATTACCTCAGCTTTAATTGCTTAATTGGAGTAATGGTATTTAACAACTTAATTAAGTTATTCAAGTGCACTCCAGGAGGCCCTGTAGCATCCATCTTTCCCTGCTGCAAAGCTAAAAGAACTTTTCATGACTTAATTGAAAACATGTTCCTCAACTTCAGAGCTGCTTTGGTGCAGCTCTGAATCGAAATGCAAGTCATGAATTCCACCAGGGGTTCATCTAGGCCTGTTGATTCTGGGGCTTAATTTTTTCAAAGCCTGGTGGAGCCACCTGACGATATTCTTAGACTTGTCCATGTTTTTATTCTGTGAGCTAGGTCTGGACTAATCTCTCTTCCCTCACTCTTACATTTCCTAGAGGGCATTTAGCTTCAACCAGCAATAGGTTAGCCAGTGTGCAATTTCAGGTTTGGGGGAGCTGGAGACTGTTAGATTTGAATCACATGTAATTCTCTCAAGCACTACAATTAAACCTACTTATAAAAATATGTTAATAATACAACGTCATTAACACTGACATGTCACAGCACACATACAAAAACATATAATGTCACAATACCTTTCGCAGTTGTCAAAGACTTAAAAACTAAAATTCTAAATTTGGACTTGCTGACATTCAGTTTTCTTTACCTTAGCCTTTGACTTTTGGAATATTTCTTTTCCTAGGAATTATAAGTGGGGCGGGTAGAACTGTAACAAACTAGAACAGGTTATTTCACGTCCCTGATCTCGTGAGCCTGGAGCCAGTAATGTTTGAACTGAAATCACAAGGTAGAGAGGAAGTCACTAGGGGATGGGAAATGGGGATATGGAAGGGACAAGAAGGGCATCTCAGGGAATGTGAACAATATAAATAATGGTCCTGTAGCACTCCCTTCAAGACGTCAGTTGATTAGATGCAGGAATCTCCAGCCTCATTCAAAATACAAAGGAAATTAAAAATATATATAATATTATAATATATATATTGTTGTTTCATGTTAAATACACAGCTGAGCCCAAAAGAAATGGACATCTTCATATGCCAGAAATGAAGAGGGAACACATCACCGTGAATATATGCGGTTTTTAAAACCACATAGTCCTTGGAAGAAACTGGACCTGATATATATCTTAAGGGCTGGCAAGTTCATACCTTTGTGAGAAAGGAATTTAAGCCTCAGTCCCCACATACATCAAGGAGTAGGAATGAGCATTCTGCTTAGCACTGACTGTCCAAAAATGTGCTGAAAAACTCATAAACACCTGAAAATCTCCTTCAACATGCCCAGGGTTTCAAGAAGAAGTGAGCTGACTTTCTCAGGCTCTCAGAGACAGAGATTTCAAAAGTCACTGCCACATACAGAGAGGTTTGAATGTTGAGCCTGTACCAGTACAGAACCAGCCACCTTTCCATTACCAGTGTAATATGGGAATCTGGAGCTGAGAACCTAGTGTCAAAGTTGGTTCGCAATCAGTGGACTCAGTAGGACTTGGGCAAGGGCAATGGTGAACCTTGTCATCAAGAGAACTCTCTAACCCAGGGCACAGACAGAATTCCCTCCAAAGATAACCCTTCCTGAAGATGAACTTGTAAACCTAAATTATAAAACACATGAGGAAATACAAAGCAAAAAGGGAAAGTCCAAAGACCCCAAAGTGGAAGAATTTATGCTTAATAATGAGTATTGTTAAATAGATTTTCAGCTGAGTATTTTAATTGTACAAAGAGATAAAAGGAAATGTAAATACAACTTTTTAAAAGGTACAGAATAAACAAGAACAGGTTGACCTGAAAATGAACCAACTAGAAACTTCTAAATGTGAAAGATACAGTGGTCAAAATAGAAAGAGTCATTAAACTGGCTAAATAATAGACTAGACTTGGATGAAGAAATAATTCATGAATTGGAATATAGATCTGAGACATCCAGAGAACAGTATAGACAGAAAAAGAGGTGAAAAATATGAAACAGAAGTTAGGAATACGGCAGCTAGAATGAAAAGTTCTAACCTATGTTTAACAGATGCTCTAGAATAAAAGACTAAGGAGATTTGGAAAGAGGAACTTTTGAGGTAACAGTGGAGAATTTTCCAGATTTGAAGAACGTTATGAGATGTCAGATGAAAATGCACAAAACTGAACAAAATAAATAAAAACAAAGGTTTATCTACTGCTAAACCATCCACAATAAACAGAAAATCTTGGAAGCTCCTGGAGAGAAAGGATAGGTTACCTGAAAAGGATCAACAATGAGACAGAATACTTGTCATCAGCAACATATATGCCAGAGACAATGGCTGAATATCTTAAGAATGATGAAGGAAAATAATTGTCAGTCTAGAGTTTTATATCTGGCTTAACTATAAGAATTTAGAGGAAATAAAAGCACACAAAGACAAGGAGGTAACTTTCCAGAGACCCTCACTGGATAAGCCTACTGAAGGATACACTCCCACAAAATGGAAGTGAGTAGCCTACACAAAGCCAAGGTTAAAACAGAAACAAAAACAAAAAGAGAGAGAGAGAGAAAGGAAAGAGAGAGAGAAAGAAAGAACAAAAGAAACAATGAAAGAAAGAAAGAAAGGAAGGAAGGAAAGAAGAAAGAAAAAGAAAGAAAGAAAGAACAAAAGAAAGAATGAAAGAAAGAAATAAAGGAAGGAAGGAAGGAAGGAAAGAAGAAAGAAAAAGAAAGAAAGAGAGAAAGAAAAGAAAGAGAAAGAAAAGAAAAAGAAAGAAAAGGAAGAAAGGAAGGAAGGGAAGGGAAGGGAAGGAGGAAGGAAGAAAGAAAGTTATAAGTTGTTGAGAAATATTTAAAACAAAAGCTTCTCCCAACCCAGAAAACTTCTCCCCAAAGATAGAAGAGAAAGAAAAAAATATATTATTGAATAATCATTAAGCAACAGTGTGATGCTGATCACAGGCAACATCTTGGCTGAAGATTGCAAAGACAGAAGAAAATCTTACTTTTTTTGTATAGCTAAGTAGACACAACCCATTATATTCATATTTTCAAGATGAGACTGTTAAGCTTATTTTGTCCTTACGATTAGAAACAGGGTTTGCCATTTGGAGTCAGGGGACCGCTGAAGTTAGGCCCGTTATCTCCCCGGTTATTAGCACCTGGGTTCCAGAGGGATTTTTGTCTCTGAAGTCCTGTGACCCCAAAATCATACCTTGAAGTGATTAGCTTCTCCCCTTGCTCAAAAATCCATTCAAGTTTAAATGTTCAAATTTGTATGTTCAACTCGGATGTTCAAAGCATTTTAGATCAGTAGTCAGGACATATCTTCCCTGTCCTGACTGTGCCGTTAATGAGCTGTGAGGACCCACGCAAGTTATCTCCTCTCTGGTATGAATGCAAAATGAGGGAGCGACGCTGAATAATTCCTGGTCCCTCGGCTCTCGGTCTGTATGCCTCTATTTAGGACACAGTTCAAATTGGCTGTGTGTGATGGACTCCTATTCCTGTTCTTGAAGAGCCTTAGGGCAGTTCCATCCTGGAGAACAGAGCTCCTTTCAGTCCAAATGCAAATAATCCACATGAGAGTGAGAATAAATGAGCAGCTGCCGTCTCTTCAGCCCGTGTGGGTAGTGGCAAAGCGTTGAGAAGGCAAGAGCACAGGCTCTGGTTTGATTCCAGAATAAGACTTTGACGTCTGCACAGAAAAAAAATCACTAGTGCATCAAACCCTAAAAGTTAGTGTCTAAAAACAACAACCACTTTATTTGCTCACAATTCTGTGAGTCTACTTTGGCCTGGATTCAGCTAGAAGGTTCACCTGCTGGTCATGGCCTGAGTCACTCACATAGCTACAGTCATCTGAGAGCTCACCTGGGCTGGATTGGTCTAAGACAGCACGAGTCTAACATCTGAAAGCTGGTATTGTCGGCCAGGTGGTCTGTGTGTCCCCAGAAGGCTGCTCAGAGCTCCTTCATTTGACAGCAGCATTCCTAGACGGTGAGAGCACAAGCTCCTGGGCAGGGCCTCTAGAGGCATAGCCTTGAATTTGAAAGTTGCACATCATTCCCCTGTCTTCTATCCCTCAAGTAAGCCTCAAAGCCAGCCAGATTCAAGGGGGAAGAGAAACAGATTCCACCAATGGACAGGAGAGGCAGAGTCACATGGCAAGGGGGAGTGCGTGAGAGCATGGGAGGTATTTTGCAAATGTCTTTGTAAACAAGCGACCACACTCATCACAGGCAGCATCTCTAGCCTAGCGTGAAGCAGGCACTCGGTAAACACTTGTTTAAAGGATGTACGTCTTCATCTGCAAAGGCTGATGGGTCCTTCCCCCTCCTAGGAGATAGTAACAGTGATATAGATTAGAGATCTTACCACTGGACCCAGTCAAGCCACTACTGAGTACAAATACTGGTGCACACCATTAGGGGGTGGGTTTGGTTTTTTTTTCCTTTGGTTTGCAGTGGAATTGTCATTTCCCCTTGCTCCGTGGATACAAAACATACTGAAATGGAGCGTCGACCCACAATAACATCTTAATGACAATAGTTACGTTTCTGTAAGAAAAATACCACAGGTGAGATTTGATTCCCATAGATTCCCTCATGGCAAAAAGAAGATATGTATTGTTCTCTATTTGCTTTCTTACTCTCTTATCTTCATGAGGAAAACAAATTCAAGTCGATCAAATTCAACAAATAGGTAATTAATGCCTCTTTAGGGCAGGGACATAGTACCTGGAAAAAAGGTGGCATGGAAATAACGTGTGCACCTCCTCGCCCATGTTCAGCCCAGGTTTCATTAGATCTGGAGGTACAGAATGTTTCTTACTATTCTCACTGTTACAGCCTCAGAAGTACATGCACCAGGATAGGTTGCTCTAGATACCCTGCCTTTCAGATGAAAAGTTATGAGCTACACTTAAGCAACTACTTGCTTTTGGGGAGAAGGGAGGGTAATTTGTATTTACATATACTATTCCTTTTTTAATTTTTATTTTATATTGGAGTATAGTTGGTTTACAAGGTCATGTTAGTTTCAGGTGTACAGCAAAGTGATTCAGTTTTACATATACATACATACACCTATTCCTTTTCAGATTCTTATCTCGTATAGGTTATAACAGAGTTTTTCGTCTGTTTGTTCGTTTGTTTGTCTTGGCTGCTTCAAGTCTTCGTAGCAGCACGTGGGCTTCTCTCTAGTTGTGGCATGCGGGTTTTCTCTCTCTAGTTGTGGCGCACAGGCTCCAGAGCACATGGGCTCTGTAGTTTGCGGCGTGTGGAGCTGAGTTGCCCCGCAGCATGTGAGATCTTAGTTCCCCGACCAGGGATCGAACCTGCGTCCCCTGCATTGGAAGGCAGATTCTTTACCACTGGACCACCAGGGAAGTCCCTATAACAGAGTATTGAGTAGAGTTCCCTGTGCTATACAGTAGGTCCTTGTTGATTATCTATTTTATATACAGTAGTGTGTATATGTTAATGGTCCGAAGGTTGTGGGTTATTGTTAAACTATTCCTTTTGAATGAAGTGCCTTTCTCCTCTCTTCTGCTCAGCTCAGCATTTCCTTCCCTGAACCCACACCCTACCCCAGCCATGTGGCTGGTCATCCATCTTCCAGACCCTTTGTTGCCCTGAGCATAGCTCCACTACACACCCATCACACCTACTGTACTATTGGTCTACGTGGCCATCTCTTCCAGGACTTTGAGCTTCCTGAGAACAGATAGTTTCTTACTTATCTCTACAACTCGAGGCAAATAATAAATGTGTGATAAATGATTTAAGAAATGAGTGAAAGAAGAAATGAACAAATAACCAGTCAAAGAGCAATAGGTAACCTGCACTAACATTCTGAAGCCCCCAGCATGAGCTGACCTCTACTTCTCATCTCAAAACAACAGAACCCATTCCTCTTTGTTTCTGCCTCCTTCATGTTTTCTGCCTCTAACAGACCTGAAGCAAAGTTTTAAATCTATAATCATATTTTATGTTACCCTCAAGGTAACACAGATGATGACTTTCTAGGAAAAGAAAGATCCCTGTTCTTGACTTGGCTTTTTTTTTTTTTAACAGAGGGATTGCATTTTATCTTTAAATGCCTAAATGATCCCCTATGTTGACAATAGCTGTTGGGTTTACTTCAACAGAAATGGTTTACTTCAACATAATTTCACTGGAATCCAGAAAGCGTTTTGGGGATATTGGTTTTAATCAGATACAAAATCATATCTAGGGAGGACTGTGCTTAGTAAAACCTTTGAAATGTGTTCAGTCATGGTTTTACCACCTTTGCTGCAGCTGTGCTGGGGAAAAGGCAGCTGGGGAACTCATGTCAGTCTATCAAGGTGGCAGCTTCAAGGCACAGAACCTAGGCCACCAACGCCTGGTTTAGTCATAGACTTACCGGTGGATGTGTCACCAAAGCTTGGGTAATAAAAGCACCCAATCAAAACAACCAAAAACACAGTAAGTCTCCAATGATATAATTTTCTTTAATAATATGGAAGCATTAGGAGATAATGTCTTTGCTAATCTAACAAAGAAAGGCCCTAAATTTCTTGAGGGCAAACCTTACTACATCCTTCTTTATCTCATCATTATCTACCATGACTGGCAGACACAGCGTAAATTAGATACCTAATTAATACTTGTAGTTGATATAGGAGTATATGAGTCAGAACTTATTTGGAGGACTTCCCTGGTGGCACAGTGGTTAAGAATCCACCTGCTAGTGCAGGGGACAGGGGTTTGGTCCCTGGTCCAGGAAGATCCCACATGCTGCGGAGCAACTAAGCCCGTGCGCCACAGCTACTGAGCCTGCACTCTAGAGCCCATGAGCCACAACTACTGAGCCAACATGCCACAACTACTGAAGCCCGTGCACCTAGAGCCCATGCTCCGCAACAAGGGAAGCCACCACAATGAGAAGCCCGCACACCAAAACGAAGAGTAGCCCCTGCTCGCCACAACCAGAGAAAGCCCACATGCAGCAACAAAGACCCAATGCAGCCAAAAATTAAATAAATAAATAAACAAATAAATAAAAGAATGTAATGGCAGTAAACAGACTCATGCAAAAATTGTGGAGTTCCACTTCATTAAAAAAAAAAAGAAGAAGTTATTTGGAACCGAAGTCCAATAGATGCAGCTAATTAAATCATAAAACTTGGACCAGAATTTGTTGGGTGCCTTAAAAGCTGATATCAATGAATTCATGCAAAAATGAAAAGCAGTGAAGACAGGGGGAAAAAAATGAAACCAAATGAAAGAAAACAGCAAAGTTTCATTGGAGTCCTCACCAGGGGTAATCCTTCTATGGTTCTCCTGAGTAACCACTCTCCTTTTGTTTGACTTGGTCTTTCTAGAATGTTAATAAACATGCCAGGAATTAGTTAGAACAGTGGTTCTCAAACCCAGCTAATTATCTGAATTACCTGGGGTGTTTTTTAAGTGTTCAGATTCCCAATCCCATTTCAGACCCACTGAATGAGAATCACTTGAGGAGTACCCAGGAGTCTGAATTTTTCAATCTTCCCAGGTAATTCTTATGATCAGCTACTCTCAGAAAACATTGCTTTAGACCAGTGATTTTTTTTTTTTTTTTTAAAAAGACAAACTTGAAGGTGTACTGTTATGGGCTCAATTATGTTCTCCCAAATTCATATGTTGAAGTCCTAACCCCAGTACTTCACAATGTGACTGTATTTGGAAACAGGGTCTTTAAAGAAGTAATTAAGTTAAAATGAGGTCATTAGGGTAGGTCCTAATACAATATCACTGGTGTCCTTGTAAGAAGAGGAAATAAAGACACAGACAGATATGGAGGGAAGACCATATGAAGACACAGGCAGAAGAGAGCCATCTCCAAACCAAGGAGAAAGACCTCAGAAGAGACCAACCTTGCTGGCATTTTGACCTTGGACTTCTAGCCTCCAGAACTGTGCGAAAATAAATTTCTGTTGGTTAAGCCACCTAGCCTGTGGTACTTTGTTAAAGCAACTCTGCAACTAATACATGTACCTTCCTCTGCTAATTTGCCAACTGACAAATCTGAATGGCAAGAAGACATTGTAAAGGGTGTCCTGTAATAAAGAGGCATTATATTATATTTCAAAAGAAACAACAGTCCTGCTCCAGTAGCTACTTAATTGTTAAGTTTCAGTATTGTTTCAACTTCAGTAGGGAGAGAAGTTGCTGAGGGAGAAGGGGAGGAGAGGAGGAGAGAAACAAGTCCAAAAGCGAAAGGGAATAGTGAAGAGCTGGTAAAATTGGAAAAAGGAGGGACATTCTGGAATATGAAAACTGTAACCCTAAGGAATGAGCTCTAATACAATGACATTATTAGGAAAGAGCCTCCCCAGGAGGGAAACAATGAAAAGGCATGCCCACAAACGCCTTGAAAGTGTAAATAAAGAAGAACAAAGCGGGCTTCCCTGGTGGCGCAGTGGTTGAGAGTCCGCCTGCCGATGCAGGGGACACGGGTTGTGCCCCGGTCCGGGAAGATCCCACATGCCGTGGAGCGGCTGCGCCCGCCCGTGAGCCATGGCCGCTGGGCCTGCGCGTCCGGAGCCTGTGCTCCGCAACGGGAGAGGCCACCGCAGTGAGAGGCCCGCGTACTGTAAAAACAAAAAAAGAACAAAGAGCTTTCTTTGCTCACCACTCCGTTCTGCCAGGATTAAGTCATAAGCTGCTGTCGTCGCTGACGACAGGGAACTCTGAGAGGAAATTAAGATGATAACAGCATGCTTTGTGCTTTGGACAAGCAGCCTCCGTAGGTAGTTAGGGTTGGGGTTAGTTAGATGACTATCTCAGGGATAATTTTAATTATGTTTAATTATATTAATTATTATTTAACTAATAATAATTATTTAATAATTATTCTATGATGGATTCTTCCATCTTCCTGTACATAGAAAAGCACTAAAATCATTAGCTTGAGATATCTGTTCCTTGTGACTAGCTGTCATCTTTTACTGAGATGTAAGCCTGACTGCACATATTCCCCAGCCAACAATCATGATTAAACTGGGCTTCTCCCCCTACCTCTTCGGAGTTTACTCAGAGCTACCGAGCAGCTGTCTCCCAGGATATAGTCATCAGTAAGGCCCTTGAATAAACTTAAACTTGCAACTCTTATGTTGTGCACTTTTCTTTCAGTTGACAAAAGGTCATAGTGAATTTTGCCTCTGAGTCTTTCCTGGCCAGAGGGAAAAGTTTAATTTCTTTCATTCATTAAGTCAATGACCATTTATGGCCGACCTACTACCTGTTAGACACTCACACACACTCTGGCAAAGATGATTAACACAGGATCTGTGCCATCTAAGAATGCCAGTCTAGAAAAAAAAGAGTTCTAGGCCTTCTTCAAGGTCCAATCCCAAGAAGACATGCTGATACTTTCTTTAGGAGATCTTAGGTTCTACAGCTATTTATCTCTCTGTAGAGCTCCCAGGTTTCCATGCTGGGAACCCATTGGTAATTCCTGTCCCTAGGAACCCAAGGAGCATGTATGTTTCAATGTTTTCAAATGTGCCCCCAGGGGGCTGTGATCAGGAACTGTACTTCTCTGACATTCCGACTCTAGCACAGAGCCAGGCACAAAGCAGGTGCTCAATAAATATTGAATTAATTAATTAATGGTTCAGACAATCAAATCTATCAATACTAGAAGCCCTCCTAGTGAGTCTGGTACACCTTCCCCCTCCCTTGCACCCTAGATCCTTCTCAGAAGCAGTTTGCCTTACCAGACTCCCCCAGAAGAGGCCACATAAGGTATTATTTGGGAAATTTAGTTAAAAAACAAAATCTCCTCCAAACCTAGAAAACCTCTCCACCAAGGTAAAAGAGAAAGAAAACAATTTTATTATCGAATAAAACCAGAATATGATACTCATCACAGGCAATTCGCCAAAGAGATAGCAAAGACAGAGGAAAGTCTTTTACACAGCTAAGTGGATACAATTCACTGCATTTATGTGTTCAAGACAAAATTGCTAATTCTATCATATCTTTATGACTGGAGGTAGGAATTGCTGTTTGGAGTTGGGGGACAGTTGAAATTAGGCCCATCTTCTCCCAGGAAGCTGGAGATAGGGCCTTACCTTCTTTGATGGTCACAGTTCAAAGAGATGTGATCTCAGGTCTGTGACAGAACATTCCTGAGCTGGCAAGAGATTAACTTAGCATTTGAACTTACAGTAGCAAGAGAAGTCCTCCTGGAAGCCCTCCTGGAAGCCTTAAGACTGGCCTGCCCACCTAAACACAAGTGCCCAGGAGCAGTCACAGAACCACAGGTGTTCTGTTAACCAGGTCTCCTGGCCATGGCACAGGAAGCTAAGGTCAACTCTGAGGACAGAAAGGTGAAACCTCTTTCTGAAAACCTACTTGATAACCTGTTTGACCATGATCTTTAAGCAACATAGCCCATAAAGCACAAATTTTGAAAGTAGACTTGCACTAAAAGCCATGCTCCATCATTTATGTTGTCTGATTTTGAGCTAATTGATGAGTTAATTTTTCCAAAACTCAATGTCCTTGTCTGTAAAATGGAGATGATCCCTTCCACAGAGAGCACATAAGAAGAGTTATTAAGCACTCATGTTACTATCATTGAAGCAAAAGAATATAGAAGCTTGGAGCACACACTCTGAACCTGCCTGGCTTTCATCCCAGACCCACTTTAGCGAAAATCACTTATCTTGTTGCCCAATTTCTTCATAAGTAAAGTATTTAGAAAAGTATAAATGTGTATACACATATAAGTGTGTAATCAGTGTTGGCTATGATTCTTTTAATTCTCATTAGTGTTTCCAAGATGCTAAAGCAAACCTTCCATCTCACTCCCTTCTCTTTTTCTCCTACTTCTCTCTTCACCTTCACCTCCCTTTTGCCCATGGGGATGGAGAAAGAGTGTTAGGATTATATTCCATCATGCTTTCAAGTTGTTTCTTTCATTTTTAATTAGGTAGAAGCCCCTTGAATTGCAATATCTCTAGACACGATATTATCCAGATTAAACCCATTTAAAAGCAAATGAAAATAATTTGAAAAACCTAAGAAGCACAAAATTCCAAAACTGCAGTAGAGAGAAGGCTTCTGGCTTTCCTCCTTTCTTAATACTTATTGCCTTCCCTCGTCATTTGTTTCTTTTCTTGGCAGTTTCTGAATTAAAGGAGAAAAGCCTAGCCTTTCATGCCATTTCACACCTACTTAACAATTTACATCACTCTTAACAAAGCCAACTATATACCCAGAGACAGAGTGACTACTAATTGCCCTCCAAATACGTAACAGTAATCATTCTAGGTGGAGACCAGATCTGGGGGCAATGCTCAGCTAAATAAACAACCCTAATCAAGTCCACTGACAAACTAGAGTATTACATAAAGAATATTTTTAAACATCTACATTAGTTGACCAGATGCAAGCCATTTATTCTATTTAGTTGAAACTAAATACAAATCAAAGCCTTAATGTGTTGTGTAGTGTCTATGGAGATGGGAATTAACTGTCTCTCCGTCTAAAAAATAATGCAGTGTCCTGGAACTGGTAGTATTAACTCCCAGGTCTTAGGCCTTCATCTGTTGAGTAGCCATGATTAAAATTGTCTCCCAAGTTTGATTTGGCCATAGAATAAGCCAGAACTTGGGAGTGGGGGGTAAATAATGAACATCATTTTGGGTACTGTAGTCCAATGGGACAATTTAATCTTTCACTTTTCAACCAGCTGCGTTTGCATCCACTTTCCAAGACTGGCCTCTAGAGATCTGTATCCTATATTTGCTATTTACCAACTGTAAATTCCTTGAGCCAACCAATGAAACTCTCTGCACCTCAAATTTCTGTTCCATAAACTACAGATCATGATACTGCAATGGACTGAAAGTTTGTGTCCTCCCAAAACAAATATGTTGAAAGCCTAATCCTGATGTTGATGGCATTTGGAGGTGGGACCTTTAGGAGATAATTAGGTCATGAAGGCAGATCCCTCATGAATGGGATTAGTGCCCTTATAAGAAGAGGTCAGAGAGCTAGCTCTCTTTCTGACATGACTGGATACAAGAAGTCAGCAGCCTGCAACCCAGAAGAGAACCTCACCAGAACCTGACCTTCCTGATCCCCTGATCTCTGACTTACAGCCTCTAGAACTGTGAGAAATAAGTGTCTGCTGTTCATAAGCCACCCACTCTATGGTACTTTGTTACAGCAGCCCAAGTTGACTACAACAGATACCTTGCCTCATATGGTTATGCAAGGGGTAAATGTGACAGTGTGGGTAAAATCTACATTCCTAATCACTAATTCTAATTCCTAAACCCCCTTAAGGCTGTGGCCCATAGCCTACACCCAATAAATGTTGGTTCCCTCCCCTTTCCTTTCCCTTCCAGTCAAAGGGTCTATTTGTCAGGCTCAGACCACAGATTCAATGTCATCCACCCAACCCTGTAGGAAAATAACTTAATTCTGACGCATTCTTCAAATCCTAACCTTATCCTGCTCCCTCCATGATCTTGTTCATCCTATGCTGAAACCATCTCTCCTTTCTCTGAATCCCTCTATAGCTGTTATTTTGTTCCCATTCACAGTACGCAGGCACATTCAGCTGGTGATACATTTTGCTTAGCCCTTTCTCTGTCTCCACCACTAGATCCTTGAGAGTATCTCTGGTGCCATAGTCACAGTATATGCTTATCTGCTTCTGGGTTCCTCTGCAAGAAACCCTGAGGCAATGCTGGGTTCGAGTGTTTATTAGGAAAAGGATCTCAAGAAACACAAGTGGGGGAAGCAAGGCAGGGGTGGGAGGAATGCCAATAAAGCATGCTCTGATGAGCTGATGGCCACTGTGGGCAGCGAGAGCTCAGTCCCGCTGAGGACCCCCTGAAAAGGAGCCTTCAGAAGTATCCCACCAAGGAATGGCAAAGCTGGAGTACTCATCCACTGACCCTCATCCCTCACTGTTAACAGCTGACCTCGGGGCATCCATTTCCACACTTCCAGCAGCCTTGTACATGCACTGTACAAACCCTTTTGGTTGCAGGTCTCCCTTGCTTTGCTTCTCTTGAAGCAAAGAGACATGAACATTTAAGGTGGGAGGCTGCCAGTGTACACAGGAGCTGTCTGCTGCAGCTGCAGGTGAACTCAGGGATGGGGCTCAATAAAAATCTAGATGGTATTGAATGAATGGAAAAAAATATTGCATAAACACTGCCTATATCTTAATGTAAAGTCACCCATCTAGAAAAGTTACACCATATTTTTTTTTATCCACTATTCTATTTAACCCATTTAACATATAATGTTCTAAGACCCAATTCTGGAGTGTTCTAGAATAGAGATCACGGGTATTTTACTCTCCGATTCTGTTTAGGAGATTGTCGAAGCCCCTGGGTTTTGTAAAAGATGAAGAGGAATGTGGGAGCTGGTGGCTACCAGGAACTTTTCTCAATCATCTTTTGAATATGCTTTATGAATGTACAGTGACTTGTCCAGACCCAAACAGCAAGTCAGCTCTCAGACTGGAAAAACAACTTGGCATTTCTCAAGTTTACCGAAAGCCCAATCAAGTGAGACAAGTAATTAACCACTCACACAACCCACATCCTTGACTCTCCACCTCACTAACTATTCCGTTCATGCTTCCATCACATTTTCTTTCCTCCTACAAATACTGTGACTTTATGTTTCCACAGAGCTGCTGCTCCAGGAAGACCACAATTCCAGGATTCTACATAGCTTCTCTTTATCCCTCACTGTTTCCCCCGAACACTGTGGGTGGTAATAGTAGAAGCCCATAATTTTGGTGCCAACATGTAATATTTTTAATCAGGCTACACAATTCACACAGGAATTTCTTGGGGGAATGTCAGCTTTTACATCTTACATTTTTCTACATTAATAATGATCAGATTAGCTTAAAATCGACTAATAAATAAATGTAAAAGCAGTAATAAAACTCAGAGTTGCTTATCAATTTTTATTAACTCCAGTCCTCTTGTTTTGTAATAGCTCTAATTTGACACCTTAAACTAAAGCAAAGATTCTCAGATCAAGCTCAGAGTCTTCAAAGATTCAGGAACATTTGACCAGAGTTTAGCACAAACCACTGCTCAGAATGAGGGCTTAAATAAACATAAGCAACTCTGGGAAATTGTGTACACTCTCAAAACTGATTCTAAACCAAACTAAAGATGACCATCTTTAAGAGCTATTATTCTGGGGCAAAACAAAAATGTGAAAAGTTTCCTCAGGATTAAACTTTTAAATTATTCCTGTTCGAACTGTTTCTTTTTTATTGTTTTTTAACTTTATTATGGTGCTAAGCTAAGAGGAGATCATTTTATTTGGGTAAGCTGGAATCTCCTACCAGTTTTATTCACAAATATAAAACTGCCTAATGAATGCCAAATATTCTCATCACCCATGTTTTACAACTACCTTCAAAGAACAGAATTTTCAAAATCACATGAAAACCAGGAAGCCTCAAGCAAAGAGCTTACTAACTGCACCTCTTCCTTAGCTACATTTTTAAGAAACAGAAGAGGAAGGAGACCCGAGAACACGAAAGGGAAGAACAAAAACAAAAGACCTGTGTACATGCCAGGTGCAGACTCGGGAAGGTCTGGGCACAATGAAAGCAGAAGTGTAGTGCTGGCTTTAGCAGCACATAGACTAAAATCGGAACAATACAGAGAAAATTAGCATGGCCCCTGCCCAAGGATGGCACACAAATTCCTGAAGCGTTCCACATCTTTAAAACAAACTTATGGCTGCTGAAAGGGAAAGTGGGGACGGAGGAGGGATAAATTAAGATATTGGGATTAACATGTACACACTACTATATATAAAGTAGATAACCAACAAGGACCTACAGGGAACTATACTCAATATTTTGTAATAACTTATAAGGGAGGGACTTGCCTGGCAGTCCAGTGGTTAAGACTTTGCCTTCCAATGCAGAGGGTACAGATTCGATCCCTGGTCAGGGAGTTACGATCCCACATGCCTCACAGCCAAAACACCAAAACATAAAACAGAAGCAGTATTGTAACAAATTTTAAAAAGACTTTAATAATGGTCCACATCAAAAAAAAAAAAACCTTGGGATTTCCCTGGTGGGGCAGTGGTTAAGAATCACCTGCCAAGCCAGGGGACACGGGTTCGATCCCTGGTCCAGGAAGATCCCACATGCCGCAGAGCAACTAAGCCCGTGCACCACAACTACCGAGCCTGTGCTCTAGAGCCCGCGTGCTGCAACTACTGAGCCCACGTGCCGCAACTACTGAAGCCCATGAGCCTAGAGCCCGTGCTCCGCAACAAGAGAAGCCACCGCAATGAGAAGCCCGCGCACCGCTACGAAGAGTAGCCCCCGCTCGCCACAACTAGAGAAAGCCCGCGTGCAGCAACGAAGACCCAACGTAGCCAAAAATAAAAATCTTAAAAAAATTAAAACCTATAAGGGAAAAGAATCTGAAAAACTATATATACGTATATATATATATGAATCACTGTGCTGTACACTGTGTTGTGAAACTAACATAACATTGTAAATCACCTATACTTCAATAAAAATAAAATTTTAAAAAGCCGAAGTGTGGAATGACCCCCAGCAACCACGAGGATCTTGGGAAGTGCTTAAAAATACGAGTGGTGGCCACGAACAAGAGATGTGTTCACAGCTCCTGTGGAGGAAAAAATAGCAAACATTACACTGAATAGACTCAGACACTTTGACAGGCAGATTTCTACCTTGTGGGCTCTTTCTCTGTTTCCTCCTTACTGTACCAACCCCAGGACTGCCCATTTAGAAAGCAATCCTTCAACCACCCATAAGTATGTATTGACTCTTTTCAAGAGACCATGCTAGGTATTTTGGGAGGTGAAGAAGTAGAAGGTTCTGTCCTTGCTCTCAGAGTGGTACAGCCTAGCTGGGGACTGGGTTGATAACATTCAGAAAGAAACAATGAGCACCTCCAAGCAATCCCACGCTGCTGGATTCCAGACTCAACATGGCCTGGAGTGGAGGGGAGGAGTCTGGGGGAAGACTGACTGCCCCTTATGTACCATTTACCTTCTCTGAGCTTCCATTTCTGTACAATGAGGAACCTAGGATGTCGTGAGAGTTTTATAAAGTTGAGAGCACAGTGTAAGTACTAAATAAACAGCTACTTCCATCGTTATTATCATAAGCATCATCATTATTTAGTAGTATCTCCTAAAAGAAGAACCTCCCAAAAGGTAGGGCAATGTCTTGCAAGTCCCACCCTGGAACTGAAATGCACTTGCCTACTGTTATCGATAGTATTTAGGGAAATTGACTACTTCATGGATTAAACGAATGTTTATTATTTGTTGTCAGACTACATCCACCACAGATAATGTTCTTTGAGACACTGAAACCGAGCTCCCAACAAGGTCAACATTACTCACGTTCGGCAGATGAACAAGCAGACATTTGGAGCCATGCCGTTTACAACTAGTGTCCATCAGTGCGTGATAGGGAGCAGACTGATAAAATAAGCGATGTGCTCAGGTCAAAGTCCCCCAAGGATGGAAGGGCTGGATTACAGAGGCTCTGTGATGGCAACTGCTTGTCAGGTGTCTCAGCAATTTTTCCACCAACTCAGACGCCACCTTCTCCATGAACCCTTCTCAGAGACCCCCAGACAGTTAGCTGCTTCTCCCTAGGAGTTAAAGAGTATTTTCATACTATATAGTATAGAATATTATGCCTGGTTATTTACATGTCCTTCTGCCCAGTTAATGTGAATGTTCATCATGGTCTAGGGCTATAACTGAATCAAAACTTGTTGAAACTCAGAAGGTGTCAACTTAAGGAATTTTTTGCCCTCAGAAAAATTAGATGAACCTGGCTCAGGCCTCCCAATCGCACCATCTTGGATGAGTCTCTTGTCCTCCCCACAAGAGCTGTGACATCCAACCCTATTCCTTTGAGACACTCTTGTCTCTGCTCCTGCCTCTGCACAGGCAGTTCTACCCCGAGGCACCCTAAAAGCAAAACCCACACCTATCATTTTTCCCAGAAAGGAACTCAGACACACTGAACATATCATGGTTATGGTTGTTGGCTTGAAGATCAGAGGGTCCCTGGGGGTGGGGGCCCTTGTCACAGTACATCACAGGACTCCCACCCTCATCTCTTGTCTTTCTCAGAGAACCAGCCCACGCCCATGCCCTGGTCTCCAGAAGCCCCAGCTCCAGCCACCCACCTGCATCCTACACATGGAAATTTGGGGAAATCCAGTTCAGCCGTGTCCTCCTGCCTGCTTCTCTCCTGGGAGCCAGCCCCTGTCATTCCTAGTTTCTCCCAAAATTCCAGTGAATAAAATGTACTCACATAAATGAATAACTGAGTGAGCATTTGGCCCATAGCTGACACTTAATAAATAGTGGTGGAATATATGTAAAGGAGTGAATGAACAAATGAATGAACGGAAGCTAGTCATGTGTACCTCTAAATCAAGCTGGATTCCAGGTTGAGGTGCAGAATACATGAAAATGGACAAGTCAGCACAAGGCATCTGGCTGTCATCCAATTTCCTGATCAGACAGAATAAAAGCCTATATGGCATAGAGGCTACCTACAGGCTGGAATGTTTTCTATTTACTTATTTATTTCTTTTTATTTATTCTTTTTTTTTTTTTTTTTTTTGGCTGCATTGGGTCTTCGTTGTGTCATGCGGGATCTTCCTTGCGGCATGCAGGCTCTTTTTTTGTCGTTGCGGTACACGGGCTCTTCGTTGCAGTGCATGGGCTTCTCTCTAGTTGCAGTGCGCAGGCTTCTCTCTAGTTGTGGCACACAGGCTCTCTCTAGTTCTGGCATGCAGGTTTTCTCTCTCTAGTAGAGGTGCACAAGCTTAGTTGCCCTGCAGCATGTGAGATCTTAGTTCCCCAACCAGGGATTGAACCCACATCCCCTGCACTGGAAGGCAGATTCTTTACCACTGGACTGCCAGGGAAGTCCCTGGAATGTTTTCTAAACAAAAGAATAAAGATATTATGCCTGAGAAGGAAAAGCAAACCTGGAGCAAGGGAAGAGTCCTTAGTAAAGAAGCCCAGAGCACTTGCCTGTGACAAGAAGGCAGACAGTGAGAAGACTGGATTCCTGTCACCGTTGATGAACGTGCCCAATGCACAGTGAGGTCAAACGAACCAAAACCTCAGAGTTTGGAGCAGAGAAAGGTTTATTGCAGGGCCAAGCAAGGAGAATGGGTGGCTCGTGTTCAAAAGACCCCCCTCCCAACTCCCTGATGGTTTTCAGGGAAGAGTTTCTAAAGGTAAAATTTGGGGTGAGGGCTGTAGGGTGTATAACCCTCCTCTGATTGGTTGGTTGGGAGGTAACAAGGTGGTGTTCCAGGAATCTCAGTCATCAGCCTTCTGATTCTGACCACTCTGGGGTCTATGTGCTTGGGCTCAGCCTGAAGTTATCATCCTCAACCCAGGTGGGGACTTAGTTCCTGTAGAAGAACCCAGAGATATATATCAGATTGTTCTGTACAAGGACACAGAATGAGATGCTTTTGTACCTGGGAGGGCCCTGTAGGGCCCTGCTTGGCTTCATCACCAGAGCAGTTCCCCTTCCCTGATTTACCAAACCCCCATGGCCAGTACTGGAGCAAGGCACAGAATGTGGCTTCAGCTGTGAATCCTCATGGTCAGGGAACATCTGTCCCCAGCTCCAAAAAGGGCCTGATTGCCGGTCTTCACTGAACAGAAAATCCCTCCTTTCTCAGAGCCTTGGGGTGGACCTGCAAGCTGTCCTCACATCCCCATTGGCAGCCTCAGAAACCTCATCTCCAACCCCTGCCCCAGAGAGAAATGCCAGAAACATCCACATCATACTGTAAAAGACAGTTTTCCAGAGAGACAAGTTTTATCCACTCCTCCTTATGTGGGCTTTCAAATGTTCTTTCCTTCTCTGCCGGGTATGAATTAATCACATCCTTAGGAAATACAGCCCGTTGAGTAAATCAGCACTCTGGAATGTCTTTAGAAATAAAGCTAGTTTGGCTGACTCATTGAACCAATGCAGCTGTAACCAAACACTTGAAGCCCTGAAACAGGTATCCTCTGGTATTGATTCAAGGTGGGTTACACTGGTGCCCAGGTATTTGTTGAACTAAAAGGGCAAGGCGGCTTAAGAGCCCTTACTCAGTGGGGTTACTCATTTACCTGGAAAAATGAGGAGAATCAAAACAGTCTGGGAATCTAGCTTTAGGAGTAGCATGGCTAAAGTTCCTTTTAAAGGAACAATATTAGGGAGCTACCAAGGAGAGGCTGTATGTATTTAGAGCATCTTTTATCAATGTGCTGGAAAAATGAAAGAGATTTAGAACTTTGTGTCCAAAGAGAAAGTCTGAAAAAAAGAACAATATTATTAGTTTATGGTCACACAATTTGTCCCTGGGTTTCAGACTTGATGGAATAATTTAGCATTACTGGGGAATGTGAGTCAAGCTGGGGGCAGTTCAGGAAATCGGGTGAGGCCCATCTGTCCTATGCAAATAAATAATACTCCCAGACACAGGCAAGATTTTCATCTACCTTCCAAAATCAGAGTGAACTCTTACGCCTAAAAATAAAGGGCAGTGAAGTGTACTCACAACGCCATCTGAGGCACGTGACTCAAACCACTTAAACCCAGTTACTCCCCCCCTGTCTTCTGTTCGTCACAGCCAAAAGAGACCTGACTGCAAACCTGGCTGAAGGGGTCACAGGTACCAGAACACAGGTGAGAGATCCCTGGCACCCCCTAGGTGATGGAAGGGAATCACAGGTGTCAGTACTCAACTGGGCACAGCACACCAAGTCACAAGAGAAAATTTTATTTCTCTTCTAAGCTGAAATAATACATCCTTCCAGACCACAATCCCTCAAATTTCATTCCAGTCCATGTCCTTCCAGTCCAGTTCAAGCTGTGGCTAGGAATTCAAAATAAACTGTGCTGATTTTGAGAGCCATAAAGCTTTGCACAGAAAAAGAAAGAAAGCTAGTTGTTACTGTTAAGGGAAAAACTACATACATATTTGGCTCAAACCAGAGGAAAGGTGGGGCTAAAAGCCAAGTATAAAATGAAAAAAATTCCTCTTTCCAAGGATGGGTGGGTTCGTCTTAATAAGTTAACGCCTGATAAGCCAGTGCAAAATCCAGGGTGGAGGGCTGCCCCAGTTCTAGCCAGGTCAAGTCAGCCTTAACACTGACTTGGAGAAATCCTTACCTGGGTGGACCTTGCCCTTTAGAGATAACTCCCAACATCCCTCCTGTTTTCTGGCCTTCCTCCACCCACTCTAATGCTCCTTTATCTACCTGCTCTCTCTTCAGCAAGATGCTCCCTTACAGGGGAACTACCAGCCTATTCAGTCCCTTTGTGTGAGATATGAAAGCATACATCCCAGCCTGACGGGACGGGTGGCACCTCTAAGGGGCAGGCAGCAGCCCTTATAAAGCTGTCCAATATTCCCCTCACCCTCAGAGGGCACAGGTTCACACAGAGATACACCCATGACTGTCTTCATTCTTCTCCCCAACTCTAACTCACAACCCAACATGAGAACCACCTCAAGCCAGGTCCCAGGTCATCTGTCACTTTGTCACTTCCAAAGAGCCTCAGGTGACAATTTCCTAACCTCACCCTTGCTGGAATGCTAATTAAAAGTGGTTAAGAAGAGAGCCTTAACCAGGGCCCTTCTTTCTCAGACACTGTTTTTGATGTTTGTTTATGATTTAAAGTGATACTTTTTTACTGTAGAAAGTATAAGAGCCTATTCTAATTCTTTTCTTTTTTTTTTTTTTTGCAAATTATTGAATAGGAATTTTTTGCATAAGGTATCATACTTATTCTCCTATGCCATTAAACATTTTTTGAAACATTGTAATGGCTGCAATATATTCCCTTGCATGAAAGTACCTATTTTTTACCCTCAGCTTTATTGGGGTGTAATTGACAAATAAAAGTGTAAACTCTGCATTTTTACACCCTTCCCCACATTTTATGTTTTTGATGTCACAATTTACACCTTTTCATATTGTGTATCCATTAACAAATTACTGTAGCTACTTTTAATACTTTTTGTCTTTTAATCTTCATACTAGAGTTATAAGTGATTTACCCATCATCATTACAACATTAGAGTATTCTGAATTTAACTATATATTTACTTTTACCAGTGAGTTTTATATTTTCATATATTTTCATATTTTCCTGTTACTAATCAGTTTCCTTTCATTTCAGCTTGAAGAACTCCCTTTAACATTTCTTGTAAGTCCTGTCTGGTGGTGATGAAGTCTTTCAGCTTTTGTTTGCCTGGAAAAATCCTTATCTTTCCTTCAATTCTGAAGGAAAACTTGGCCTGGTAGAGTATTTTTGATTGGGAGTTTTCCTTTTCTTCCAGCACTTTGAATATATCATCCCAGTCCCTTCTGGCCTGCAAAATTTCTGCTGAAAATTCTGATGATAGTCTTACGGGGGTTCCCTTGTACATAACAAGTTGATTTTTTTCTTGCTGCTTTTAAGATTCTCTCCTTGTCTTTAACTTTTGACAATTTAATCATAACGTGTTTCATGGTTATGAAACCATGAGTCTCTTTGGTTCCTCTTATTTGGAACTCTCTGATCTTCCTGGATCTGGATGTGTGTTTCCTCCCCCAGGTTAGAGAAGTTTTCAGCCATTATTTCTTTGAATAAACTTTCTGCCTCTTTCTCTCTTTCTTCTCCTTCTGGCATCCCTATAACGCATATACTTGTCTGCTTGCTGATGTCCCATAAGTCCCTTAAATGATCGTCACTCTTTTTCATTCTTTTTTTCTTTTTGTTTCTCTGATTGGATGGATTTCACTGCCCTGTCTTCAAGTGTGTTGATCCTTTCTTCTGCTTGATCTAGTCGGATGTTGAACCCCTCTACTGAATTTTGCATTTCAGTAGAGGAAATGCAAACGGGCTCCGCTTTGTGATTTCTATTTCGTACTTTTTAAAATATTTTCTATATTCTTGTTGAAATACTTACTTTGTTCAGGCACTGCTCTCCTGACCTCAGGGAGCATCTTTATAACTTGTCATTTTGAACTCTCTATCAATTAAATCACTTATCTCTGTTTCACGGTGCTCATGGTGTGTCAATGTGGGTTCATCAATTGTAACAAATGTACCACATTGGTGGGGAATGTTGAGAATGGGGAGGCTGTGGCGGGGAGGGAGGGAAGAGGGTATGTAGGAACTCTGTACTTTACTCTCATTTTGCTACAAATCTAAAACTGCTCTAAAAATAAAGTTGTTTAAAAATTTAAAACTAAAACTAAAACAAAACAAAACAATTGTTTCTGGAGATTTATTTTGGTCTTTGTTTGGGACATATTCCTTGCTTTCTTCATTGTCCTTGACTTTCAGTGTTAGTTTCTGCACAAGTCTTGACAGCGTGGTCTTGTGTAGGAGACAGACCTCATCAATCACTCCTGCCTGAGCTCCTGTTTGTCTTTCAGACCTTTTGGTTGTCCAAGCCACCTTCTTTGTTCTTAGTGGCTTCCAGTAGTTGAATATGCCAAGACCCATGGGTGTCCTAAAACAGAAGATTACATTCAATACCTAGATGCAGGCTGATTGGAAGCTGGACCCTCAGGCAGCAACTGGGAAAGTATGTAGTTAAGGTCCTTCCAGGGAGAAACTGGGAGATGGGTGTTTTAACCTGCTCTTTCTGCGCTGGGCCCACAGGAGATTGTTCTTGTGCCCATTAAGAACTGCTTATTTGTTTGCTAGAAACTTGTAGGACTTGTGAATGCAAGCTCCACTGACTATGAGAGCCAGGTGATCTGGGGGCCCATCTCTCAGATAGCAGCTACAAAAAGCAGGGTGCCAGATGTTTGTAAAACTCCTTCCAAAGAGATACTGGCAACTTGGAGCCAGCTAGAGGGATAAGGAAAAGGAGGTGCTTGCCGGTTTCCCCAGCCTCTAGAGAGGACTGCAGGCCGCACCTAGATGTGTACAGATGAGATGCCTAACCCTCTGGCAGCAGTTTTCAGAGTATGAAGATGGACCCCTTTCAGGTTAAGACTGAGAAATGGGTGGTTTTTGCTTGATCCCTTTTTGCTAGTTTCTAGATTTCTCTCAGAAGTAATTGCTCCCTGTGTACCCATGTACTTAGTGTGTCCATGGGAGGAGGGGAGTTTGAAGCCTCCTATGTTGCCATCTTGGTGAACCCCCTCTGGAAGTATGGGAATTGTTCCATTGGGCCTGACTATGATATGTCCATTTATGCATTACCCATTATTGCCTGTGGTTTGGGTTCCTAACCATTGTAGGAAAAGGCAAGGTGTGTATAAACAAATAGACTGGGCCCATCTCTTCTACCCCTAGTCACAGTTTAACTTGCTCTTTTGGAGATGACTAAATCTTCCAGGCAAGTTGGGAGAATGTCACTTGCTCTGGCAGGCCAATGGGGAAGGCAGTGTGCTAAGAGCACCTATTAGCACCTCCATATCTCTCTCCCCTTTTCCTCTCCTTCTCTGCTCAGGAGACTAGGTGATAGGACACATCAAAGAGCCCCTCCAGCCCTCCAGCTTCCCGTGGGTTTGTTGGAAGGGGGGCGACAAGAGATCAGAGAGATGGGAACAGGGAGGGAGAGGTATTTACTACCCTGGCTTCCTTCCTGCAGGATGGCCTTCACCAAAGAGAGGTCCCAGCTTCTCTCAAGGCAGCCTTTCCATATGACTCTCTGCCCTGGTAGCCGTACTCCCTCCCTGGCCCCTTCAAGCCTAGGCTATTCCTAGCCCCACACTGAATTCCCCAGTAGTTCCCCCAAACCCTGCTCACACCTTTGTAAACAGTCCCTTAAATAAAACCTTCTTAAGTTACCCTATTCTGTTTCCTTCTGGGGCCCGGACTGATATAGCAGGGATGCACAAGCTCTCCTTTAATTAATTAATTAATACACCTACAAGTAGGGCCAGCTCCAGTTTTCACAAACGATTTTGCTTTTTCAGGTCCTTTGAGGTCCTACCATGAAAGAATAGGGAGCAAACTGGCAAAACAAGTCATAAAACGTTTCAGCCCATGATATGTGCTGTGAAGATGGGGCAAATAACGTGCTGTACAAGCACACATGAGACGGACCCACTCAAGCTAGATCCCTGAGGGTGAGGAAGAATTTAATGGGGCAGGGAAGCTCTCACCTGGATCAGAGAGCCTCCCTGCCTATGTTAAACTATGCCAGGCACTGCCTGCAACTTGAAGCTTGTTCTGGCACCAAAAAACTCACGTCAAGGAGAGTTATAGGACACCCGGCACATCATTCATTTATTTATTGAATGCCTCAATGTGCCAGGCTGTGTTCCAAGTAATGACCTCATTTCCAAGCATGCCTTTTATCCCTATATTCTCCCATCATGAAACGAAAGGCAAGTCACACACCATCATCATCATCACCATCACCATCATCATCATCTCTTATCTGCCATTAGACTTTGGTTTCTCACCTTTAGAACCACGTCTTCAATTTTCCATCACCCAGAACTCTTCCTCCTCTTAAGTTTTACATAAGATACCCCAATATCCTACTCTAGCAAACCCCTAGCTGTCTCATGTTCTCATTCCCACGGTACCTTCCCTTCCACCTCATACAGATATCTAGGACTTTAACCTTCCATTTATTTCCACTCATCTATTTCCTCTTGGATCCCCTTCCTTCCTTACTATTACCCCAAGATTCTAACAGGTCTCCCTACATTTAGGGTCTCCACCACTCAAATCATTTTCCACCCTGACATCAGGGAGATATTGCTAAAATTACTTCTGTTCATGCCACTCCCCCAAATCTCAGCAGGGCACAACAATCCTGAACTACTCACTCTTCTTCAATCTTGGCGTGATCTCTTAAGGTTTGGAAGTTTTGGCTTGTATTGTGTTCTACCCAGAATGTTCTTTCCTCTTTCTGCTTCAGTGAGCCCTTATGGAACCACAGAATTCCAGTCTGTCATCACTTCCTCACCCTGGTAGATGAAGCTGAGAAAGAACTTAGAAGAAACAAAATATTCAGTAGAAATTTCATGTTTCTGCAACAGGGTGATCAGTGAAACCCTTTCTCACAGCTCACTGCATTGTGTTATTTTGCTTTTGTGGGCATAGAGTCTTCTAGGAATAATCATGATAGGTGTAGGATTCTGCCTCTGGTTGACATGGTATGTTCCAGGGACAAAAACAAGTGACCTCTGTTGCCTCTGCTACATCCCTGATCCCACTGCCCTGGTTCATAAGCCCACCATTGCTTCCACATACTAGGGCAGCCCCTCTACCTGAAAATGCTTCATGTATTTGATTGCCTGTTAACTGTCAGCTTTCCCCACTAGAGCAGAGATTTTATCTACCATTTATTTATTTACAACACCTACAACATTCCAGGAATCTAGTAGTTCAATAAATATTATCCGAATGAAGGCAGGAAGAAAGCCTCTTAACAATTCTTTTTTTTTTTTTTTTTTTTTTTTGTGGTACGCGGGCCTCTCACTGTTGTGGGCTCTCCCGCTGCAGAGTGCAGGCTCAGCGGCCATGGCTCACGGGCCCAGCCGCTCCGCGGCATGTGGGATCTTCCCGGACCGGGGCACGAACCCGTGTCCCCTGCATTGGCAGGCGGACTCTCAACCACTGCGCCACCAGGGAAGTCCTCTAACAATTCTTATAATTGCTAAGTCATGTGTGCCTCCAGGTTGGAGAGGCCAGAGACTTTCGGATTACAGCTAAAACTCAAATTTATCCATGTCACTTTGCTTCTCAGAAGTTTCAAATGCTTCTGTGCTTCTCACTGGCTGTGGTGTAAGTGCTACAACATTCAACTCTTAACATGGGAGGAGGAAATGTCTCTGATCTGGCCCCTGCTTGCATGCTGATCTCATCTTTCACCATTCCTGGTGCCATATTTTACCCTCCAGAGCCACTTAGGAGTTTGCTGCTTCCCCGACACATCATAATGTGCTTCCCTTTATGCCTCTGCTCACACAGTCCTCTCCACACCTGTCCCCATTCTTCTCATCTCTCTCAGATCTACTTATCCTTTGAGAATTTACTCAGCTCTTATGTCTTCTATCAATTCTCCCTCTCATCCCAGGCCCCATCAGGTTTGGGAACGTGCTCCAGGTCTTGGGACAAGTTCTAGCAGAACTTGAATAACTGGGCAGGTTGTAAGGGCAGAGATTCAGGTATGAGAAATAAGGTAGAAGGCTTAGAAGCCTTCACTGAGAAGGCTCACTGAGAAGAGGTGGAGTCCCAGGTCAAAGAGATCCCAGCCACAGGGCTAGTTTCATCTTTATGGTGAATATTTACTGAGCACTTACATGACATACTCTTTGCAAAATGCTTTACAAATTTAAATTAACTTAATCTTCACAATGATGCTATAAGATGGGGACTACTATTGTTCTTATTTTATAGATGAGGAAGCTAAGCCGTAGAGAAGTTTTTCAATATCTGGTTTCATCACCTCTCCTAGGTCCCCCAGCAAGTAGGTGGCGAAACTGCTGCCTGGCTCCAAAGTCAAGCACTTAGCCAAGGCTGCATAGCTTCCTGCACAATGATTTACAGTCATGAAGCTGGTCGAAGTCTGGACACGACAGCACCTAGACTCCTCAGGTCAGCCAAGAGATGAACTTTATCCCGTAAGACTATGAAAATTTCTTTGCCCTGAGATCCAAACTCATCAAGCAACTTTTAAATTAATGTTAATACCAAAAGGCACTAGGACTAGGGGGAGGCCTGGATCATAGATATAAATATTCATGTAAAAAATTTATATGATTTATCTATTGTAAGTAGATAAAGTGACTTTCTGATTTACGGACAGTCTCTCTTGTACCTAACTCAGCTTAAGATCAACTCTGAGTATAATAAATTCACCCAGATAGACCATATTCTGGATCATAAAACACACCTTAATAATATAAAGGAATAGATATTATATAATGACTGCTCTCAAACCACAATGGAATTAAAGTAGAAATTAATAACAGAAAGGTAGCTGGAAAATCACCAAATACTTGAAGACTAAATGATATACTTCTAAATAATACATAGGCCAAAAAAGAACTCTCAAGAGAAATTTAAAATATTTTGAACTAAATGAAAATGAAAGTACAACTTATCAAAATTTATGGGATGCTGTGAAAGCAGCGCTTAGAGGGAAATTTATAGCACTGAATGTATATATTAGAAAAGAAGAAAGAGTCAAAATAAATTATCTAAGCTTCCACCATAAGAAACCAGAAAAAGAAGAGCAAATTAAATCCAAAGTAAACTTTAAGAAATAAATAATAGGGCTTCCCTGGTGGTGCAGTGGTTGAGAGTCCGCCTGCCGATGCAGGGGACACGGGTTCATGCCCCGGTCCGGGAAGATCCCACATGCCGCGGAGCGGCTGGGCCCGTGAGCCATGGCCGCTGAGCCCGCGCGTCCGGAGCCTGTGCTCTGCAACGGGAGAGGCCACAACAGTGAGAGGCCCGTGTACCGCAAAAAAAAAAAAAAAAAAAAAAAGAAAGAAAGAAATAATAAAAATTTTAGCAGAAATCAATCAAATTGACAATAGGAAATCAACAAAATCAATAAACCAAAAGTTGACTCTCTAGAAGATCAACAAAATCAATAAGGCTCTAGCCCGGCTAACTGAGAAAAAAAAAGAGAGGTCGCAAGTTACTAATATCAGAAATGAAAGAGGGGACATCACTATAGATCTCATGAACAAGGACAATAAAGAATACCATGAACAACTCTATGCCAACAAATTTGATAACCTAGATGAAAAGGAACAATTCTTTGAAAGACATAATCTGCTAAAACTCACACAACAAGAAATAGATAATATGAATAGGCCTATATATATTAGATAAATTAAATTAGTAATTAATAATCTTCCAGAAGAGAAAACACTGGGTCCAAATGGGTTCACTGGTGAATTCTACCAAACATTTAAGGAAGAAATTATACCCATTCTCTACAATCTTTCTTTAGAATTGGAGAGAATACATCTTAACTAATTCTATGAGACCAGCATAATCCTAATACCAAAACCAAAGACATTTTAAGAAAATAAAACTATATACCAACATCGCTCATGAAGATAAATGCAAAAATCCTCAACAAAGTTATCAGCAAATCAAATCCAACAATGTATAAAAAGAATTGTACACCACTACCAAATGGGATTTCTCCCAGGAAAGCAAGGCTGTTTCAAAATTAGAAAATGAATTAGTGTAGGGGGGCCTTCAAGATGGCGGAAGAGTAAAACGTGGAGATCACCTTCCTCCCCACAAATACATCAAAAATGCATCTACATGTGGAACAACTCCTACAGAACACCTACTGAACGCTGGCAGAAGACCTCAGACTTCCCAAAAGGCAAGAAAATCACCATGTACCTGGGTAAGGCAAAAGAAAAAAGAAAAAACAGAGACAAAAGAATAGGGATGGGATCTGCACCTTTGGGAGGGAGCCATGAAGGAGGAAACGTTTCCACATACTAGGAAGCCCCTTCACTGGCAGAGATGGAGGGTGGGCAGGGGGGAAGCTTCAGAGCATAGAGGAGAGCACAGCCACAGGGGCGCAGAGGGCAAAGCAGAGAGATTCCTGCACAGAGGATTGGTGCCAATCAGCACTCACCAGCCCGAGAGGCTTGTCTGCTCACCGGCCAGGGCGGGTGGGGGCTGGGAGCTGAGGCTCAGGCTTCGGAGGTCTGATCCCAGGGAGAGGACTGGGGTTGGCTGCGTGAACACAGCCTGAAGTGGGCTAGTGCACCACAGCTAGCCAGAAGGAAGTCCAGGAAAAAGTCTGGACCTGCCGAAGAGGCAAGAGACCATTGTTTCAGGGTGTGCAAGGAGAGGGGATTCCTTCCCTGTGTGCCCACAGAAGGCAGAGCACTGCCTAAGCGAGTGCCAGAGACGGGCATGAGCCACAGGTAACAGCACGGACCCCAGAGACAGGCATTAAACACTAACGCTGCTGCCACCAAGAATCCTATGAGAAGCACAGGTCACTATCCACACCCACCCTCTGGGAGCCTATGCAGCCCGCCACAGCCAGGGTCCCGTGATCCAGGGACAACTTCCCTGGGAGAACACATGGCGCACCTCAGGCTGGTGCAACGTCACTCCAGCCAAGAGTGCCCTAAGCAGCCACTGCTTTAACCCCATCCTGTCTGGGCAGGAACAGATGCCTGAGGGTGACCTACATGCAGAGGCGGGGCCAAAACCAAAGCTGAACCCCAGGAGCGGAGCGAACAAAGAAGAGAAAGGGAAATCTCTCCCAGCATCCTCAGGAGCAGTATATTAAATACTGACAGTCAACTTGATGTACCCTGCACCTGTGGAATACCTGAATAGACAACCAATCATCCCAAAATTGAGGCGTGGATTTTGGGAGCAACTGTAGACTTGGGGTTTGCTGTCTTCAACTGATTTGTTTCTGATTTTTATCTTAGTTTAGTTTTTAGCGCTTGTTATAATTGGTGGATTTGTTTATTGGTTTTGTTGCTCTATTATTATTATTTTAATAATATTTTTATATTTATTTATTTTTCTTTCTTTTTTTCTCCCTTTTATTCTGAGCCGTGAGGCTGACAGGGTCTTGGTGCTCCAGCCTGGTGTCAGGCCTGAGCCTCTAAGGTGGGAGAGCCAAGTTCAGGCTGTTGGACCACCAGAGACCTCCCAGCCCCACGAAATAATAACTGGCAAAAGCTCTCCCAGAGATCTCCATCTCAACACTAAGACCCAGCTCCAACCAACAGCCAGCAAGCTCCAGTGCTGGACATCCTATGCCAAACAACTAGCAAGACAGGAACACAACCCCACCCATTAGCAGAGAGGCTGCCTAAAATCATAATAAGGTCACAGACACCCCAAAACACACCATCGGATATGGTCCTGCCCACCAGAAAGAAAAGATCCAGCCTCAACCACCAGAACACAGGCACTAGTCCCCTCCACCAGGAAGCCTACACAACCCACTGAACCAACCTTACCCGCTGGGGATAGACACCAAAAACAAAGGGAACTATGAACATGCAGCCTGCAGAAAGGAGACCACAAACGCATTAAGTTAAGCAAAATGAGAGCAGAGAAACACACAGCCGATGAAGGAGCAAGATAAAAACCCACCAGACCAAACGAAGAGGAAATAGGCAGTCTACCTGAAAAAGAATTCAGAGTAATGATAGTAAAGATGATCCAAAATCTTGGAAATAGAATGGAGATAATACAAGAAACGTTTAACAATGACCTAGAAGAACTAAAGAGCAAACAAACAATGATGAACAACACAATAAATGAAATTAAAAATTCTCTAGAAGAAATCAATAGCAGAATAATGGAGGCAGAAAAAGGATAAGTGACCTGGAAAATAAAATAGTGGAAATAACTACTGTAGAGCAGAATAAAGAAAAAAGAATGAAAAGAATTAAGGACAACCTCAGAGACCTCTGGGACAACATTAAATGGGCCAAAATCCGAATTATAGGGGTCCCAAAAGAAGAAGAGAAAAAGAAAGGGTCTGAGAAAATATTTGAAGACATTGTAGTTGAAAACTTCCATAACGTGTGAAAGGAAATAGTCAATCAAGTCCAGGGAGTGCAGAGAGTCACATACAAGATAAATCCAAGGAGAAACACAGCAAGGCACATATTAATCAAACTATCCAAAATTAAATACAAAGAAAAAATATTAAAAGCAGCAAAGCAAAAGCAACAAATAGCATACCAGGGAATCCCCATAAGGGTAACAGCTGATCTTTCAGCAGAAACTTTGCAACCCAGAAGGAAGTGGCAGGACATATTTAAAGTGATGAAAGGGGAAAACCTATAACCAAGATAACTCAACCCAGCAAAGATATCAGTCAGATTCAATGGAGAAATTAAAACAAGCAAAAGCTAAGAGAATTCAGCACCACCAAATCAGCTTTACAACAAATGCCAAAGGAACTTCTCTAGGCAGGAAACACAAGAAAAGGAAAAGACCAACAATAACAAACACAAAACAATTAAGAAAATGGTAATAGGAACATAAATATTGATAATTACCTTAAATGCAAATGGATTAATGCTCCAACCAAAAGACACAGACTGGCTGAATGGATACAAAAACAACACCTGTATATATGCTGTCTACCTGAGACTCACTTCAGACCTAGGGTCACATACAGACTGCAGGTGAGGGAATAGAAAAAGATATTCCATGCAAATGGAAATTAAAAGAAAGCTGGAGTAGCAATTCTCATATCAGACAAAATAGACTTTACAATAAAGACTATTAAAAGAGACAAAGAAGGACACTACATAATGATCAAGGGAACAGTCCAACAATTGTAAATATTTATGCACCCAACATTGGAGCACCTCAATACATAAGGCAAGTGCTAACAGCCATAAAAGGGGAAATCGACAGTAACACAACCATAGTAGGGGACTTTAACACCCCACTTTCACCAATGGACAGATCATCCAAAATGAAAATAAATAAGGAAACAAAAGCTTTATATGACACATTACACAAGATGGACTTAATTGATATTTATAGGACATTCCAGCCAAAAACAACAGAATACACTTTGTTCTCAAGTGCACATGGAACATTCTGCAGGATAGATCACATCTTAGGTCACAAATCAAGCCTCGGTAAATTTAAGAAAATTGAAATCATATCGAGTATCTTTTCTGACCACAATGCTATGAGACTAGATATCAATTACAGGGAAAAAAAACTGTAAAACATACAAACAAATGGAGGCTAAACAATATGCTACAAAATAACCAAGAGATCACTGAAGAAATCAAAGAGGAAATCAAAAAATACCTAGAAACAAATGACAATGAAAACACGATGATCCAAAATCTATGGGATGCAGCAAAAGCAGGTGTAAGAGGGAAGTTTAAACCAATACAATCCTACCTCAAGAAACAAGAAACATCTCAAATAAACAACCTAACCTTACATCTAAAGCAATTAGAGAAAGAAGAACAAAAAAACCCCAAAGTTAGCAGAAGGAAAGAAATCATAAACATCAGAGTAGAAATAAATGAAAAAGAAATGAAGGAAACAATAACAAACATCAATAAACTAAAAGCTGGTTCTTTGAGAAGATAAATGAAATTGATAAAGCATTAACCAGACTCATCACGAAAAAAAGGGAGAAGACTCAAACCAACAGAATTAGAAACGAAAAAGGAGAAGTAACAACTGACACTGCAGAAATAAAAAAGATCATGAGAGAAGGCTACAAGCAACAATATGCCAATAAAATGGACAATCTGGAATAAATGCACAAATTCTTAGGAAAGCACAACCTTCCAAGACTGAACCAGGAAGAAATAGAAAATATGAAGAGACCAATCACAAGCACTGAAATTGAAACTGTGATTAAAAATCTTCCAACAAACAAAAGCCCAGGACCAGATGGCTTCACAGGCGAATTCTATCAAACATTTAGAGAAGAGCTAACACCTATGCTTCTCAAACTCTTCCAAAATATAGCAGAGGGAGGAACACTCCCAAACTCATTCTATGAGGGCACCATCACCCTGGTACCAAAACCAGACAAAGATGTCACAAAAAAAGAAAACTACAGGCCAATACCACTGATGAACATAGATGCAAAAGTCCTCAACAAAATACTAGCAAACAGAATCCAACAGCACATTAAAAGGATCATACACCATGATCAAGTGGGGTTATCACAGGAATGCAAGGGTTTTTCAATATATGCAAATCAATCAATGTGATACACCATATTAACAAATGGAAGGATAAAACCCATATGATAATCTCAATAGATGTAGAAAAAGCTTTCAAAAAATTCAACACCCATTTATGACAAAAACTCTCCAGAAAGTAAGCATAGAGGGAACCTAACTCAACATAATAAAGGCTACATATGACAAACCCACAGCCACCTTTGTTCTCAATGGAGAAAAACTGAAACCATTTCCTCTAAGATCAGTAACAAGACAAGGTTGCTCACTCTCACCACTATTATTCCACATAGTTTTGGAAGTTTTAGCCTCAGCAATCAGAGAAGGAAAAGAAATAAAATGAATCCAAATCAGAAAAGAAGAAGTAAAACTGTCACTGTTTGCAGATGACATGATACTATACATAGGGAATCCTAAAGATGCTACCAGAAAACTACTGGAGCTAATCAGTGAATTTGGTAAAGTAGCAGGATACAAAATTAATGCACAGAAATCTCTTGCATTCCTATACAATAATGAAGAAAAATCTGAAAGAGTAATTAAGGAAACACTTCCATTTACCATTGCAACAAAAAGAATAAAATACCTTGGAATAAACCTACCTAAGGAGACAAAAGACCTGTGTGCAGAAAACTATAAGCCACTGATGAAAGAAAATAAAGAGGATACAAACAGATGGAGAGATATACCATGTTGCTGTATTGGAAGAATCAACATTGTGACAATGACTATACTACCCAAAGCAATCTATAGATTCAATGCAATCCCTATCAATCTACCAACAGCATTTTTGACAGAACTAGAACAAAAAATTTCACAATTTGTATGGAGACACAAATGACTCAGAATGGCCAAAGCAAACTTGAGAAAGAAAAATGGAGCTGGAAGAAACAGGCTCCCTGACTTCAGACTATATTACAAAGCTACAGTAATCAAGACAGTATGGCACTGGCACAAAAACAGAAATATAGATCAATGGAAGAAGATAGAAAGCCCAGAGATAAACCTACACACATGTGGTCACCTTATCTTTGATACAGGAGGCAAGAATATACAATGGAGAAAAGACAGCCTCTTCAATAAGTGGTGCTGGAAAAACTGGACAGCTACATATAAAAGAATGAAATTAGAACACTTCCTAACACCATACACAAAAATAAACTCAAAATGGATTAAAGACTTAAATGTAAGGCCAGACACTATAAAACTCTTAGAGGAAAACATAGGCAGAACACTCTATGACATGAATCACAGCAAGTTCCTCTTTGACCCACCTCCTAGAGAATTGGAAAAAAGCCCAAAAATAAATAAATGGGACCTAATGAAACTTAAAAGCATTTGCACAGCAAACGATAAACAAGACGAAAAGACAACCCTCATAATGGGAGAAAATATTTGTAAACGAAGCAACTGACAAAGAATCTCCAAAATATACAAGCAGCTCATGCAGCTCAATACCAAAAAAACAAACAACCCAATCCAAAAATGGGCAGAAGATCTAAATAGACATTTCTCCAAAGATATATAGATTGCCAACAAACACAGGAAAGGATACTCAACATCACTAATCATTAGAGAAATGCAAATCAAAATTATAATGAAGGGGCTTCCCCAGTGGCGCAGTGGTTGAGAGTCCGCCTGCTGATACAGGGGACACGGGTTCGGGCCCCGGTCTGGGAAGATCCCACTTGCCATGGCGCGGCTAGGCCCATGAGCCATGGCCGCTGAGCCTGTGCATCCGGAGCCTGTGCTCCACAACGGGAGAGGCTACAACAGTGAGAGGCCCACGTAACACACACACACACAAAAAAATTACCATGAAGTATCACCTCACACCAGTCAGAATGGCCATCATCAAAAAATGTATAAACAATAAATGCTGAAGAGGGTGTGGAGAAAAGGGAAATCTCTTTCACTGTTGGTGGGAATGTAAATTGATACAGCCACTATGGAGAATAGTATGGAAGTTTCTTAAAAAACTAAAAATAGAACTACCATATGACCCAGCAATCCCACTACTGGGCATATACCCTGAGAAAACCATAATTCAAAAAGATACACGTACCACAATGTTCACTGCAGCACTATTTACAATAGCCAGGACATGGAATCAACCTAAGTGTCCATTGACAGATGAATGGATAAAGAAGATGTGGCACATATATACAATGGAATATTACCCAGCCACAAAACGAAATGAATTTGAACTATTTGTAGTTAGGTGGATGGACCTAGAGTCTGTCATACAGACTGAAGTAAGTCAGAAAGAGAAAAACAAATACCGTATGCTAACACATATATATGGAATCTAAAAAAAAAAAAAATGGTTCTGATGAACCAGGGGCAGGACAGGAATAAAGATGCAGACATAGAGAATGGACTTGAGGACACAGGGAGTAATGGACTTGAGGACACAGGTAAGCTGGGACAAAGTGAGAGAGTAGCATGTACAGATATACACTACCAAATGTAAAACAGATAGCTAGTGGGAAGCAGCTGCATAGCACAGGGAGATCAGTTCGGTGCTTTGTGACCACCTAGAGGGGTGGGACAGGGAGGGTGGCAGGGAGACGTAAGAGGGAGGGGATATGGGGATATATGTATACATATAGCTGATTCACTTTGTTATACAACAGAAACTAACACACCATTGTAAAACAATTATACTCCAATAAAGATGCTAAAATAAAAGGTATACAGATGGCAAGTAAGCATATAAAAAGATGCTCCACATAATATGTCATTATGGAAATGCAAATTAATCCAACAATGAGAAAGCACTACACACCTATTAGAATAGCCCAAATCCAGAACTCTGACAACAGCAAGTGTTGATGAGGATGTAAAGCAACAGGAACTCTCAGTCACAGTTGCCAGGAATGCAAAATGATAAAGCCACTGTGGAAGAGAGCTTTTTTTACAAAACTTAACATACTTTCACCATAAGATCCAGCAATCACACACTCCTTGGTATTCACCCAAATGACTTGAAAACATCTGTCCACACAAAAACCTACATCTTTATTTATAGCATCTTTATTCATAATTGCTGAAACTCGGACGCAATCAAAATGTCCTTCATTAGCTGAATGAATAAATAAACTGTGGTACATCCAGACAATGGAATATTATTCAGAATTAAAAAGAAATGAGCTATCAAGTCATGAAAAGACATGAAGGAAACTTAAATACATATTACTGAGTAAAGAAGTCAATGTGAATAGCCTACATACTGTATGATTCTAACTATATGACATTCTGGAAAAGGCAAAACTACGGAGACAGTAAAAAGATCAGTGGTCACTAGGAGTTGGAAGAGGAAGGGAAGGATGAAAAGGCAGAGTACAGAGTATTTTTAGGGCAGTGAAAATACTCTGTATACTACTATAATGATGGATTCATGTCATTATACATTTGTCCAAATGCACAGAATGTACAACACCAAGAGTGAACCCCAATGTAAACTATGGACCTTGGGTGAGTACAATGAGTCAATGTAGATTCGTTGATTGTAAAAAAAATGTACCACCCTGGTAAGGGAGAGTTATGCATGTGTGGGGACAAGGAGTATATGGGAAATCTCTGTACTTTCTATTCAATTTTGATGTGAACCTAAAACTGCTCTAAAAAACTGTCTATTTAAAAATATCTAGGTTCTGCATCTGGTAAGCTGAGAAATATATAGTACATATCTTAGGATGGGAAATGTAACCTACCTACTTAATACATAGGAGTAAACACAGAGAATTAGGCAAAATGAGGAGACAGAGGAATATGTTCCAAAAAACCACAGAACTAAGCAAAGTGGAGACACTTCATAGAATTTTATTTTATTTATTTTTTTATTGAAATATAGTTGATTTTAAATGTGTCAATCTCTGCTGTACAGCAAAGTGACTCAGTTATACACATATAGACATTCTTTTTTTTTAATCTTCTTTTCCATTATGGTTTATCAATAGGACCTTGTTGTTTATCCATCCTATATATAATTGTTTACATCTGCTAATCCCAAACTCCCAGTCCTTCCCTCCCCCACCACCCTCCCCCTTGGCAACCACAAATCTGTTCTGTTCTCTATGTCTGTGAATCTGTTTCTGTTTTGTAGATAGGTTCATTTGTACCATATTTAGATTCCACATATAAGCAATATCATATGGTCTTTCACCTTCTGACTTACTTCACTTAGTATGATCATCTCTAGTTGCATCCATGTTGCTGCAAATGGCATTATTTCATTCTTTTTTATGACTAAGTAGTAATCCACTGTGTATATGTACCACACCTTCTTTATCCATTCATCCATCGATGGATATCTAGGTTGTTTCCATGTTTTGGCTATTGTGAATAGTGCTGCTATGAATCTAGGGGTGCATGTATCTTTTCAATTATAGTTTTGTCCTGGTATATGCCCAGGAGTGGGACTGCTGGATCATGTGGTAATTCTATTTTTAGTTTTCTGAGGAACCTCCACACTGTTTTCCATAGTGGCTGCACCAACTTACATTCCCACCAACAGTGTAGGAGGGTTCCCTTTTCTCCTCACCCTCTCCAGCATTTGTTATTTGTATACTTTTAATGATGGCCATCCTGACCGGTGTGAGGTGGTACCTCATTGTAGTTTTGATTTGCATTTCTCTAATAATTAGTCATGTTGAGCATCTTTTCATGTGCCTACTGGCCATCTGTATGTCTTCTTCGGAGAAATGTGTATTAAGGTCTTCTGCCCATTTTTGATTGGGTTGCTCTTTTGTTGTTGAGTTGTATGAGCTGTTTGTATATTTTGGAGATTAAGCCCTTGTCTGTTGCATATTCGGCAAATATTTTCTCCCATTCCATAGGTTGTCTTTTTTTATGGTTTCCTTTGCTGTGTAAAAGCCTGCAAGTTTGATTAAGTCCCAGTTGCTTACTTTTGTTTTTATTTCTATTGCCTTGGAAGACTGACCTAAGAAAACATCGGTACAATTTATGTCAGAGAATGTTTTGCCTATGCTCTCTTTTAGGAGTTTTATGGTGTCATGTCTTATGTTTAAGTCTTTAAGCCATTTTGAGTTTATTTTTGTGCATTGTGTGAGGGTGTGTTCTAACTTCATTGATTTACATGCAACTGTCCAACTTTCCCAGCACCACTTGCTGAAGAGACTGTCTTTTTCCCATTTTATATTCTTGGCTTCTTTGTTGAAGATTAATTGACTGTAGGCATGTGGGTTTATTTCTGGGCTCTCTATTCTGTTCCATTGATCTGTATATCTGCTTTTTACCAACACCACACTGTTTTGACTACTGTAGCTTTGTAGTATTGTCTGAAGTCTAGGAGAGTTATGCTTCCTGCTTTGTTTTTTTCCCTCAGGCTTGCTTTGGAAATTCTGGGGTTTTTTATGGTTCCATATAAATTTTTGGATTATTTGTGCTAGTTCTGTCATGGGTATTTTGATAGGGGTCACATTAAATCTGCAGATTGCTTTGGGTAGTATTGCCATTTTAACAATATTAATTCTTCCAATCCAAAAGCATGAGATATCTTTCCAATTCTTTGAATCCTCTTTAATTTCCTTTATTAATGCTTTATAGTTTACAGCATATAAGTCTTTCACCTCTTCGGTCAGGTTTATTCCTAGGTATTTCATTTTTCTGGTGCTATGTTAAAAAGTATTGTTGTTTTACTTTCCCCTTTTGATATTTCATTGTTAGGGTAAAGAAATGCAACTAATTTTTGAATGTTAATCTTGTATCCTGCTACTTTGCTGAATTCACTTATTAGATCTTGTAGTTTTTGTGTGGAGTCCTTAGTGTTTTCTATATGTAGTATCATGTCATCTGCATATAGTGACAATTTTACCTCTTCCCTTCCAATTTGGATACCTTTTATTTCTTTTCCTTGTCTGATTGCTGTGGCTAGGACTTCCAATACTATGTTGAATAGACATGGTGAGAGTGGGCATCCTTGCTGTGTTCCAGATTTTAGCGGGAATAGAATTTTAGTTCTTTTAAATTTGTTAAGGCTTGATTTATGATCCAGGATATGGTCTCCCTTGGAAAATATTCTTTGTGAACTTAAAAAGAATGTGTGCTCTGCTGTTGGATGGAGTTTTCTATAAACATCAGCTAGATTCAATTGGTTAATGGTGTTTTTCAGCTTTCTAACCTCACTAACATTTTGTCTATTGTTTCTATTACTGAGAGAGAAGTGTTTATCTTTCCAACTATATTTTCATGTATTTTGAAGCTCGTTGTTAGGTATATACACATTAGGAATTTTTTTTAATTAATAAATTTATTTATTTATTTTTGGCTGCACTGGGTCTTCGTTGCTGTGTGCGGGCTTTCTCTAGTTGCGGCAAGCGGGGCCTACTCTTCGTTGCGGTGCAGGGGCATCTCATTGCAGTGGCTTCTCTTGTTGTGACGCATGGGCTCTAGAGTGCGAGGGCTCAGTAGTTGTGGCTTGTGGGCTCTAGAGAGCAGGCTCAGTAGTTGTGGCACACGGGCTTAGTTGCTCCACAGCATGTGGGATCTTCCCGGACCAGGGCTCGAACCCACGTCCCCTCCATTGGCAGGTGGATTCTTTACCACTGCGTCACCAGGGAAGTCCACACATTAGGAATTTTTATGTTTTCTTGGCAAATTAGTCTTTTTTTCTTATGTAATCAATGTGTAATGTTCCTTTTTATCCCTGAATTTTCTTTCCTCTGAAGTATGCTTTGCCATTTATATAATCATTCCAGCCTCATTTTTATTTAGCTTTTCATGGTATATCTTTTCCCAATCTTTAACTTTTAGCCCACCTATATCACTGTATTTGGAGTACTTTGTTTACATACAGCATATAGTTTAGACTTGCTTTTTTTAATCCATTCTAACAATCTTTGTTTATTAATTGGTGTATTGAAAGTATTTACATTTAGTGAAATTAATATGTTTGGATTTGTTTACCATTTTATTATTGTTTTCGCTTTGTTCTCTCATTTTGCATTTCTCTGTTTCCTCTTTCTTGCCTTTTATTGTGGGGCATTATTTGAGCACTTTTTAATGTTACTCTATTCTAATTTATCTATTATGATTTTTAACAGCATCTCTCTGTATAGATTTTTAGTGGTTGCTCTAGGGGTTGCAAAATACATACTTAACTTTTTACAGTCTTTTTAGAATCAATATTTTGTCACTTCCATTGGAATATAGAAACTTTAACATCATAAAGCTCCCCTTATCCTGCCCTTCTTATTGTTAGAGGTATTGTCTTAAATATCACATATACTGAAAACTTCATCAGACCATGTTATACTTTTTGCTTTCAACCATAAAACGTATTTTAAAGAACTCAAGAGGAGAAGAGTCTATTACAACTATCCAAATATTAACCAGTTCTATTCCTCTTTCTCACTCTTGATGTGCCCTGCTTCTTTCAGGTATCATTTCCTTTCCATCTGTAGAATTCCCTTTAGCAATTATTTTAAAGCATCTGAGGATGCCTTTATTTTACTTTCATTCCTGTAAGATATTTTTGTTGTACACAGAACTCTGAGTTGACAATTCTTTTCTTTCAGCACCTGAAAAATGTACTACTTCCTTTTGATATCTACGATTTCTAATGAAAGAATCATTGTCATCAAATCACTGTTTTTTAGCAAGGGATAAATCAGGAGCTTGGGATGAACATACACACACTACTATATATAAGATAGATAACCAACAAAGACCTACTGTATAGCACAGGGAACTCTACTCAGTATTCTGTGATAACCTACAAGAGAAAAGAATCTAAAAGAGAATGAATATATGTATATGTATAACTGAATCATTTTGCTGTACACCTGAAACTAACACAACATTGTAAATCAACTATACTCCAATAAAATTAAAATTTTTAAAAAATCACTGTTTCTCTCTAGCTGTTTCTAGAATTTTTCTTTGTCTTCGATGTTTCAGAAATTTGTGATGTGTTTAGCCATAAATTCCTCTGATTTTGTCCTGTTTGGAGTTTGCTCCACTTCTTAACTTTGTAGGTATGTGTCTTTCTCAAAATGTGTTAAGTTTTTAAACATTATTTCTTCAAACATTTTTTCAGCACCACATTTTCCTGTCTCCTTCTGGGAGTCTGATGACACAAATACTAGACCTTTTGCTGTTGTTCCATTGGACTCTGAGGTTCTGTTCTTTATTTTATTTCAATCTTTTTTCTCTCTGTTGTTCAGATTGGATAATTTCCATTGATCTGGCATCAGATTCACTATTTCTTTGCCCTGTTCTTCATTCTGTTATTGAGTCCTTTCAGTGGATTTTTAATTTTGGCTATTGTGTTTTTCAGTTTTAATATTTTCATTTGGTTCTTTTCTATGTCTTCTATTTCTATTTTTAACTTTCCATTCTAACTTTGTTTCAAAAAGCACTCATGATTGCTCCTTTGAGTATATTTATAATACCTGCTTTAAAGTCTTTGTCAAATAATTCCAACATTTGTATTATCTCATCATTGGTATCTGTTGATTGTCCTTTCCAAAACAAGTTGAGAATTTCATAGTTCTCCATATACCAAGTAATTTTGGATTGTATCCAGGACATTTCTTTTTTTTTTTTAACATCTTTATTGGAGTATAATTGCTTTACAATGGTGTGTTAGTTTCTGCTTTATAACAAAGTGAATCAGCTATACATATACATATATCCCCATACCTCAGAGGGAAGAGGTATGGGGATATATGTATATGTATAGCTGATTCACTTTGTTATAAAGCAGAAACTAACACACTGTTGTAAATACTTTATAAGACTCTGGGTCTTGTTTAAATCATATGAGAGAATGTTGATGGTTCTGTTTTAGCAGCATTTGACCTGGTTAAGTTCAAGTCATAAGTTCCAGCTCACTTTCTGTGTGTTGTGGTTACAACATCAATTCAGGTTTCAAAGGCTTTAAGTGCTATTGAGATGTGTCCTGTAAGTATGTCACCCAGTGATTAATCTGGGACAAGGGAAGAGGTCTGTTAGCTCAGTTCTCACAGTCTTTGGAAGGCTAATTAGGAGCAGAGGTTGAACATGTTGGAGACCAGCACAGGTTGGAGACCAGCCCAGAAAGACAAACAATTTTATGGGATCCATTTCCTGATCTCTTTCTTCTCCGCTATCTCCCAGCACTGTCTGGTTCCTTGAGTCTCCTTTTTTCAGTCCATCAGCCAAATGTCACTCACTTCTGTGACTGAGTCACATCTGGGGTCCAAATGACAAGAGGCCAGAGACAGAAAGTGAAGAAAAAAAAAAAAAGAAGGGAGAGGTGGCTTGGTCCCGCCTCTTATAACTGCAGCTCCACTGTCCCCCTGCTCAGAAGTCTGGCTTCTGCAGTTTTCCACAGGGGCTGCTTTGCTCCCACTGCTCCCACCACAAAACTGCCTGGGGCCTGGGGTGAAAGTGAATGGAGAAAAAGGGGAGGGGAAAACAAAGAGTGATTTCCTCAACCTCTGAGTTTTAGGAGTTCTTTTCTGCTCCTCAAGGCAGAACTAGAAGGATTTTCCTGGGTCTCTCTCTATCTATTCCATAATGCTTACTTTTGCATTTTGACTGAATGAGATCAGGCTGGCGATACCTGAGGAAAAAAATATAGTTAACTCCCTGCTAATTTGGTGGTACTCCAAATTCTGATATTCTTTCCCCACCTGACTACTATTGCAGATGGAAGTGAAGGGCAGTAGGGCCATCCTTTGAAGAGACTAACCAGCCACTTGTTGGCAAGTTGACTTAATTCAACCCCTTCAACCCTCAAAGGGGCAGCAATTCATGCTGACCGGTAACCTTCCTTTTATAAGTTCCCTGGGAACACAGACTAATCAGCATCCTGAAGGAGCTATTCCCAGAACATAGTATACCAAAAAGGTGCGTCCAAGTGGTTCAAGAGCTGAAGTGTAACGTATGCTGTGCTGTGCTGTCCAGATCCCCCCTCCGGGACTGAAACGCTCATCCTCCCAGCCGCTAGGTGTGCTGGGAATTGATGGCTCTCAGCCGAGTCCCTCTCTGGTCATTGCCCTGGAAAGGCAAGCCAAAGAAAGCCACTCTCCCCAAGGCCACATGCTACGGATGTGAGTCAGCTCACATCCAGGGAATGGTCATGGAGTAAGTACAAAGCCAGGCAGTCTTAATGCAAGGAAGGACAACTCTGCCTCAGCTCAAGAGTTCCCCATGGAGTTGGCTGAGTTTTTTGTTTAACCCCTTCCTTTGCCCAGTGCTACTTCCTTCACTCCCCAACAAATGTTCATTGGAGGACACCCTCCAGTAAACCTCCTGCACACAAACTGTCTCAGAGTTTGCTTCCTGGGGAACCCACCATACGACATGTACTAGGTCTAAGCATGAAGCTCCCCTCGTGATGAGAATTGGTTCAGAAATGGGCACATGACTCAAATCAGGTTAATATGAAATGAAGGGACTTGTCCTGGGATCTTCTGGGAAATCTTCCTGCCACTAGAGAGAACCATAGGAAAAGATGATCACTCTTTCAAACTAAACCAGAACAAGGACTCTTATACCTCCAATTGCAACTGACAAGTATATTTTGATCCCCAGAACATCCAGCCTTAGAACAAAGTTTATACTGTCATTGGCAGAATAGTGAGATGGGAGGAGCCTGAGTCCCTAATGATATCATTGAGTCACAAAGTCAATGCACCCTGAAGGCCACCCTATTTTTAGATTTCTTATTATATAAGCCATAGATTTTATTATTTAAGGCAGTCTGAAGGCTTATTTTTTGTCTGTTTCTGCTACTTGCTGCCGAAATATCTAACTGATACAGATGTGCATTTTACTGTAAAGGAACTCTCCCTTCCTTTACTGCTTCAGGAGGAGGTTTTCATGTTCATTGAAAAAAGCATGAAAAATCCTTAGCCAAGACAATGGACGAAAAAAATTGAACAGTGACCAAGTGCAAGTGGCTGATGATAAATTTTCTTTTCCTTCCTCCTTTCCTCCCTTCCTTTCTTCCTCTCTTTCTTTCTTTCTTTCTTTCTTTCTTTCTTTTCCTCCCTCCCTTCCTTTCTATAGGGAACTGAAGATACTTTTTTTTTAAGAATGAAAAAAGGAGACCTAGTTGAACAAATGTATTTTGTGCACAAAAAAATAAAACCACAGCAATACGTGCAACTTGGTTGAGAAAATTTACCTTAAATTCTGTTTTTAAGATCAAAGTACAATCTAGGCCATGATCTGAAATTTGGTATATAATTGGAACTTCTGAAAACTCTCTCTGCAATAGGCAGGTGAAGACAGACACCTGGTAATTGCGAAGAGTATTTATACGCCTGTGGAGGAGGAAGAGAGAGATTTTTGCAAAATTACTTCAGAAGGAAAATGCCTATAAAAGAAAAACGTGATTCCAAAAGTGATTCGATTTTCAATCTGAAAGACAAACAATCCATTATGACAACCCAAGAAAAAGTTACTTACCCCCAAACACATAGTATCTTGAGTCAAACTCTGAAGGTTAAAAGAGTGATTTTGGCAGACGAAAGAGGAAAGAGTTTTCAAGAAGCAAAGGGCTTTGCCTTTTCTTAGAGAATGCCACACTTGCCCTGTTTCAAGATTCAAGGATATGGCAGTGGAACACTGTGCTCTGATTTCAAAAGTTATGAGAGTCTCTCATGTCTGATTAATTAATCATGTTCTCTTCTTCCCTATCACTTGCCGTTTCAAAACTGTTTCCTCAAGCATCTGAAAACAAAATCTAACGACTCCATCATTATAGATAACAGACAAAGCATAGGGCTGGACTTGGGAGACAGGTTTTAATCACGGGTCTGCCCACGAGCAAGCTGGTGGTCATCGGTCACATCACTTTTCTCTCTGGGCCTCCATTTCCTCATCTGCAAAATGATCCTTTGGTCTCCATAATTATAGATTCTTGGGGAAATGAGGATCTGTATAAATATTGGAGTGGCATGTGGCAGTGATAACCCACTTTTCCATCCACTCTATTCACCTGACATGTCACAACTCAAAGTCTTAGCCCAATTTACAACCTATGGTATGTCAGTCTCTTGTGGACAAATACCCAAGACAGAAAAAAACAAATCCTCTTCTTCCAAATCTGCATTCAACATCCACTTTACTTTTGATGCCTTGAGAGTGAGTCCACATCATCACTGCAGAGGAAAAATGAATCAAACACCCCTGTTTCTTTTCTGCTTCACATTTTAGAAATGATCCCAGAGGTCGCAGTATGTCGAGTATGACTGATTTTGTAGAAACATAGGTTAAGATGGTGATAAGTAGGAACTGAATGAACCTGGAGTCCTTCGGAGGCATATTAATGAGGTTGGGTCTTCAAATGTGTATAAAAATAAACTCAGTTCTCTAAGTGCTTACCCTGAACATCCAGTAAGGTTCTCAGGCTAAAACATCAAGGCAACCCCATGACTCATAAGACCAGGACTAGAAGGACTGACTCAGAAGTACCATCTAACACGGAAACAGTGATAGGAACCCATGGAGCGCTTTGCAGAACATCTGGCCTGGACACTTCCAAGATTCAATACAAAAGAACAGAGGGAAAAGGGGAGGCTGCTCTAGAGTGACGTCTACTAAAGAAACACAGCAGGCAAATGCAAGGCATTAACTTTGACTCTAATGATATTCTGGAAACGATTTAAGAAATTTGATAATTGACTATGTGTTGCATATTATTGAATTAACGGTTTCTTTAGATGTGGAAATATTATGATTTTTGGCTAGGAAAGTGAAAATGTCTTTGTTTACGAGAAATCCATTATTTGGAATCATATAGAAGTGAAATGTCATGATACCTGCACACTACCTTTGGATGGCTTACAAAAGGAAAGGAAAGTGTGTGTGTGTGTGTGTGTGTGTGTGTGTGTGAAGATGTTAACAACTGGTGAATCTAGAAGACCAGTATATGGGTGTTAATAATTCTGTTCTTTCAATTTTCCTCAGATTGTTTTTTCTTAAGATTTCTTATTTATTTTTGGCTGTGTGAGGTCTTAGCTGCAGCACGTGGGATCTTCTCTGAGGCATGTAGGGTCTTTCGTTGCGGCACGCAGGCTTCTCTCTAGTTGTGGTGTGTGGGTTTTCTCTCTTTGGTTGTGAGGCGCAGGCTCCAGGGCACATGGGCTCTGTAGTTTGTGGCACACGGGCTCTAGCTGATTCTTTACCACTGGACCACCAGAGGAGTCCCGGGATTTGATTTTTTTACCTTAAGAAACGTATACAATCCAGCCCAACCTAACATGGCCAGAGAGCATGTGGGCGTTCCAGGGGGTCTCATGGCTGCAGGACCCCAGGATGTTTCCCTTTCCCAGGAGTCACTTTGCTTCCCGGGCTCCTAGTAAAAATCATACTGACACTTGTCACAGCCAAACACATAACTCACAATTGCTAGCAAAAGATTCAGGAAATATTATAATCTCCACTTTACAGAGGAGAAAACGGAAGCACAGCCAAGTCAGCTGCCTCGCGAGGCCTCTCTGCAGGAGGCAGGCCGATGTCCTGCCTGCTTCCCCTGGAGTCCCTCTGACCAGTTCTGTGGGCCTGTCTCCCAACTTCTGTCTCCTTCACTGCCAATGGCTCTCACCTCCAACCTTCTTCAAAGGACGTACCTTGGGCTACCAGAACCTCTGCATCCGGATTCCAAACTCCGGAGAGCCCGAAGAACTAGGGAGCTGATGTCTCTCTGGAGTGACTTGCAGCTGCCGCTGCCCTATATCAGTTTCAGGAGACTAGGGATTCCTTCCATTTCAGTTTTAGCCCAGAAAATAAATCCTCCCGTCATTGTCATCACTGTACTTACGCAGCTCGACTGTTTATTCCCCACATCAAACCACTTCCTTCCTAAACACCCTGGTAATCCCACACACAGGCTTGTCGTTTCATCCCATGTTCTCTGGGTGGCCATGGATGAGCCGCGCTCCAAGATAAAGTCCCGTAATTGCAGACTTACACTGTATTCTCTTGACTCTTGCGGCCACCATATGCCTAAACCCAGGACAGGCAAACAGAGGCCTTAAGGTAGCACCTGGTTCTTCACTTATTTAATGCCTATGAATCTCATGTAACATGCGAGGTATGCACTTTGTGAAAGGGTTTGCAAGGTTTACGATTTTTTAAATATCGCGTTTGGAAGGGGCCTTAGAGGACATTCAAGTCTGCTTCTAGTGACAGGAAGCTCACACTTCAGCAAGATAGCTGGGTCTGGATTGTGGCCATCTAAGTTATCATAAAGTTCTTCCTTATGAGGAAAGTGTGTGATCATTAGTGCCTAGACTTTGAGGGATCTATCCTCACTGCTCAGGGATTTCTTGAGCTTCCTTCACAAATCTTGGCTAAATTCAGTACTGGGACTTCCCTGTTGGCACAGTGGTTAAGAATCCTCCTGCCAATGCAGTGGACAGGGGTTCACGCCCTGGTCCGGGAAGATCCCACATGCCACGGAGCAACTAAGCCCGTGCACCACAACTACTGAAGCCCACATGCCACAACTACTGAAGCCCGTATGCCTAGAGCCCATGCTCTGCAACAAGAGAAGCCACCGCAAGGAGAAGCCCAGGCACCGCAGCAAAGAGCAGCCCCCGCTCGCCGCAGCTAGAGAAAGCCCACGTGCAGCAATGAAGACCCAATGCAGCCAAAAATAAATTAATTAATTAATTTTAAAAAAATAAACAAATAACTTCCAGGACTAAGACTGAGTGGATAACCATGCACTGTCTAGGTTAAGTTCAGTTATTTTCAGGAGCTGATAACCAACCATGTAATACCTGGTTTAGCATAGACGGCACCAACTAAGCAGAGTGGATGCAGGCAGGGGTACAGGGCCCTAGGGCCCCAGGGGATCCTGCCCCACCTATGCCAGGGGTGAACCTGACAGTAGCTGGACTGTGTGGAGGCTGGGGGACCCCTGGCAGCAGAGGAGCATTCGGGCGGCACTGGCGGGGGAGCGGATTTGTGGCAACAGTTATTTGCCATCAGGTCCAAAAGCATTTCCACATTTGACAGTCATCGTAGCCATACCACTGTGCACTGTGTGAACAACAGTTCTGGTTTTGTTTTAATGGTAGGAGTAACAGAAAAAAAAATACTTTGAAGCCATAAAAAAAGAGAAGGTGAGAATGAATGAATGAATGCAACGTGGATGTAAAAGACAGTCCTACACACAGACACCTACAGTCTCTCTCTCTCTCTCTCACACACACACACACACACACACACACACACAATTAGAAAAACAAGTGAAGCTCCACATCCATGGCAACCAGAATTTGTGGTCAACCTCAGTTCTCCCTCAGCTTTAGAACTTCAGTCCCCTCGAGCTGTGTTTTAAGGCCGCTTAGAGAAAAGGCTGTTTTGGTGCTTTCTGCCACTGAGTTTCCCGGCCGGCCAGCCAGGTGCTGACCTCAGGAAAATGTGAAACATTATTCAGCAAACAAGGAGGACACTGGTCAAAGCAGGGAGGAGAGCACTAAAGATAAACAATAATATTATTCAAGAGAACTCAAAAGGGGAAAAAGCAACCCCGAGCAAGATAAGCAAGGAGGGACACAGAGGCCCAGGAGGACAGAGCTTTCCCTCCCCCGCTATCTAGAAAATGCTTCCCGTCCTCAGGCCCTAAAAATCGTCCCTGGTCAGCAAAGTCCACGATGGCCGACACTGACGCCTTACCCCTTAGTCAGCAGCACCGAGGCAGCAAAAGGAAAAAGAGCCTTGACTTGAAAGACTAATTTAATCGTGTTTCCCAATTAAAATGAATATAAGGAGTTTTACTTTTGTTACTCACCATTTAAAATCCACACAGAAAACAAATTTACAATTACAAGTGGGGGAAAAGCGGGGAGGGATGAACTGGGAGATTGGGATTGACATATACACACTGTAATAGCCTATATGGGAAAAGAATCTAAAAAAGAGTGCATATTTGTATATGTATAACTGATTCACTTTACTGTACACCTGAAACGAACACAACATTGTAAATCAACTATACTCCAATAAAAAATTTTTTGAAATAAAAAAACTAAAATCCATACACAGTGAGAGATTAGGTTAACTAAAACAAAGAATGGTCTATTGGCCTGGAGGTAGAAAATCGCTGCAAATTCCAGGTGGGGATTTCCAACCATCCAGTCAACATAGAATGCAAACCCACACCAGGAGAGCCCAGAAACTCCACACGAGGGAGAAAGTTCACTTCTTTCTTTGTGACTCTCCATCACACCAAATATTCGCATGGATCCAAGTTTTATCTCCGACAGAACTGTCACCAAAAAGGAGTTTCCTCATTTCAGGATGATGCTACTAAGGCAAGAAAAACGAAATGACTGTTAACAAAAGATGTTTGCTTTTCCTGATTACCTCAAAGACAGGAATAATACCAGGGGCAGCTGCCAAAATGTGTACTTAGGGCGATCGCACTAACAGGGCAACCTAAACAAGTTTAACTGAGCCAGTGGTTGCGTGTCAGTAATGAGATAACCCGGAGAGGACAGGTGTAGGAAAAACAGCCTATGACAAAAACTGGGAGCGCTTGACCTTCTAGCGCCAAAATCTGTTCCAGAAATTCAATATTTCACTTTGGACAATAGAGAACTTAAAAAAAAATAGGTTCAGAAGGAACTAGTCCAAGGCACAACAATATTTGTTTTTCTTTAAGAATCATCAGTAAGACTATCTTAGCTATTGATTCCTGATTATTCTCCAAGTCCCAAGTGCCCTGGAAAGTCTTTTCCCCTGACCATCTGAGACAATGCTGATGTCTCCCTGTTCTGAATGTATCCTATAGTATCTACATACACAGCATAGTATGCACTATGTGAGGTCATCTTTATGTGTGGATATTCTCGTTACTCTAGCTAAGGTATAAGTTCCTCAAGGACAAACACAGGCTGTGGTCATCTCTGCATCCTCCACAGTGCCCAGCACTGTGCATGGTGCATCGTAGAGGTCTACTGGAGAGTTGATGTATTGATGCTCCTGAGGCTCCCAGACATAGTCCAGGGAGGAATGGAAAGTAGAGAGAGAGGTGGAAGACAAGAGAGGGAAAGAGGAAGGGGAAGGGGAGAGAGGAGGAAGAAAGCTCTATGCGGAGGGCCTGATCTAGAATCTGGAACGCTGTCACAGGAGTCCATTTAGTGATCTCAATGGTACAGGTGACCTAATTCAGTCTAAGGCAACCCCCTGATTTCAGAAAGGTATGACTATAAAACAATCCAAGAAACACCTGTCTAGTTGATAAGAACTTAAAGGGGTTACATTAGTCAAAACCTACTTTCAGAACATTTCAGATGGCTGTGGAACAAGGCATTGCCAATTTCTCAGATGCGTCAATTAAGTAGATTTTTCATGCCAAGCTTTATCCATATGAGAATTCAGGCTCATCCAGGCTATTGATTAGACCAATAATCAGCATTTTCTTCTGAGATAAACGAGAGTTACACCTTTGCTGAAGTGCTTCTGATGCTGTACATGATGATGATGCTGGATTGGGTAACTGGACAGGCCCTGTAAGGATGGGCTGCCGTGCTCTATCCCCTCCTTGCTCGGTTTGAAATTCTCCTCTGCCAGAGATATCTCGAGAGTTAGTTCCACAAAAACGAAATGCAATAGCCTAGGAAACCTACAACTCTTGCCCTGTTTTAGACATTGGACAATTCCCTTAAGAAAAGTCCTTGAGGCCTGGCAGGATGAGGATGTAAGGACTTCTGATGAATTACATCTGAAAGGCACTAATTCCTGAGATGCCTCCTACTGCCGGCTTGACCTGGGCCCAGTCTTAACCCTTTAAGCTCCTCAGTGGCTCCCAGGTTGCTGGTCGTTCCTTGTCCCCCACTTCCTAAGGTTTCCTGGGGTTGCTGGGCTGCAGGGAGAAAAGAATGTGCTTCTTGTTTCTTTCTGTTGCTGTTAGCACTTGGCACAAGGTCTCGCACTGCTGCCTGGTGGCTTGAGCTCAAGCCTGAACGTCCCAGAAAAACACACAGACAAAAACATTGTTCTTACACTTGATTTTTCATCGTGGGTGTGACCATGTCCCCCAGGTCTGCAGAGCCAAAATCCTTGGGTCCTAATCAGTTCCCCAGCAGTGGGAGGGAGGATGAGGACGGCAGGGCAAATGGAAGAAAGGATGATGTCAGAACATGGCCAGGGGCCAGCCTCAGCTATAATTATATCCTATCCAGTGCCTTACAAAACTTACTTTTTGTTAGATTTTAATAATAGATTCAATTCATTTTAAAAGGGCAACATTTATAAATAACAAACTTGGAGTATGTTCATTTTAAGTGTTTTACATGAAGTATGAAATGCTCTAGAATTTTAATGTGCACACGGATGCCCAGTGGATCTTGTTAAAATAGAGCCTGATTCATTAAGCCTGGGATAGGGCTTGAGATTCTGCATTTCTGACAAGCTCCCTGGCCAGGTGGGTGCTGATGGTCTTGGGACCATATTTTCAGCTAGAAAGTGTGTGGACTTGAAAGAATGTGGCCTGCTCCCAAAAACATTTAGCTGATTTAATGCCAAAAAGGAATATCCTACAGCAAAGAGTTTAAATCATTTGCCCCTGGAAATATTTACAAAAATCAGTCCTATACTGGCACAGAGAAAAAGTCAATAAATTCCAAAAGTAGAAAGAGTACAGATAACATTCTCTGATATCAATGTACTAAAATTGTAAATTAAAAGTACAAATACACAAAATTAAGAATGAGAAAGTACTGTATAGCACAGGGAACTATATTCAATATCCTGTGATAAACCATAATGGAAAAGAATATGAAAACATATGTATATATGTATAACTGAGTCACTTTGCTATACAGCAGTAATTAAGACAACATTGTAAAGCAACTAAACTTCAATAAAAAATAGAAAAGAAAAAAAAAGAATGAGAAAGTAAAAATAACTACCAAGAGTAAGGTAATTTAAACTTCTTATTAAGAAGTCTGGAAATCCAGAAGAAATTCATGACTTTTGAGAAAGACGCAAATTACCAAAAATAACTCAAGAAAAGAGAGATAATCTAAAGAAACTTATAACCCTGGAAAATGTTTTTAAAGTTGCCTAAGGCTAAACATCCCCCAAAACACAGAGACTAGAGAGTTTTACAGACCAAGTCTTTCCAGTCTTCGTGGAACAAATATTTAAATGTTTGTTGTTAACATTTCCAGCGGAAAAAGTGGAAAACTTTCTAATTATTTGTACAAAACCATGTAACACTGATTTCAAAATTTAACAGAAAATTGTATCCCAATGTGTCTCATAAATATTGACACAAAAATCCTAAATAAAGTATTAGAAAATCAAACAATATTTGAAAAGACCACAACCCCACGATCAAGGGCAGTTCAGTCTGACAATGCAAAGTTAGTTCAATATCAGCAAATCACAGGGAGATCAGCTCGGTGCTTTGTGACTGCCTGGAGGGGTGGGATAGGGAGGGTGGGAAGGAGGGAGACGCAAGAGGGAAGAGAAATGGGAACATATGTATATGTATAACTAATTCACTTTGTTATAAAGCAGAAACTAACACACCACTGTAAAGCAGTTATACTCCAATAAAGATGTTAAAATATATATATCAGCAAATCATCATGTTTAAAGGTCAAAGGAGAAATACAGTTCATCGCCTCAATAAATGATGAAAAGACATTTGTAACATCCAATATCAATTGTTTTTTTAATTAGAAAAGTGGGAATCAAAAGGTACTTTCTTAACGTGATCAACTATATTATTCAAATAAAAAGCTAACATTGTGCATGAGACTAACATTCTGGATTTCAGCCTGGGGGCTCTTCCTTGGGCATCTCTCTCAGCCATAGGAGTAGCAGCTGCTCCTTATATCTGCTATTTCTAAATTCTTTGAGTTCTATTCACTTCTTACTAGCCAATTCCTTATTACTCCAATCGTCTGTTGTAGATAATAGCTATTTATATTAAACTTTCCCCATTCACATTATTGCGTGGTTTCCCTCCATTGACTGATGCACTAACCAAAATACCAAATAAGATTCCTGTGACTTGGATAAAATTATTCTAAAGCTTTTATGAAGAAATAAGCAAATGAGAACATCTTGGAGATTTATGGAAAAGGAGAGTAATGTACAGAGATAGACCTGCTATGAAGCTAATAAGCTTAAACTTCAGAGCTCCACCCTTGCATGGATACTTTCAAGGTCCTGGGAGGGGTCTAGCAATGTATCCATATGGCCATATGTTTTTGTGAAAACTTCAAATGTAGGGTATTTTAACCACCATCAGTTGGGACCTCTGTCTCTTTTCATTCCAACTTCCTCTTCATCCCATTTTCTCTTGTGATGAATGGTACCAGAGCGGACATAATGGTTTTGGGGAGCCAAGTAAAAGGAACTTGACTTGAAGATTCATTTAGTTCAGGTTTATTTGGATATATTTATGTGGTATTCAGTCATTTTGATGTACAGTTAAACTCATCGTTAGCCATCTCAGTATAGGAATGGCTGCTAAGACTACTTCTACTGTCTATTATGCCAGCTCCCTCAGATTTAGGACGTGGAGGTGCAAGGTGACTACAACAACATCAGAAACCAATTAGTTGGGCTTCCCTGGTGGCACAGTGGTTAAGAATCCGCCTGCCAATGCAGGGGACACAGGTTCAAGCCTTGGTCTCGGAAGATCCCACATACCACAGAGCAACTAAGCCCATGCACCACAACTACTGAGCCTGCCCTCTAGAGCCCGCAAGCCACAACTACTGAGCCCACATGCCACAACTAGTGAAGCCTGTGTGCCTAGAGCCCATGCTCCGCCACAAGAGAAGCCACCACAATGAGAAGCCTGCGAACCGCAACGAAGGGTGGCCCCTGCTCGCCACAACTAGAGAAAGCCCGTCTGCAGCAACGAAGACCCAATGCAGCCAAAAATAAATAAAATAAATTTTTAAAAAAATTTCAAAGAATATATTAGTCACTGAAAAAAAAAAACTTAAAATGCCCTTATAGCTCTTATAGCTCATATATTACAGAAACTTTATAGAGGTTTATGGACATTGAAAAGCCAAACTTGAAGCTTCCCCCAATTTACATGACGTTACTAATGACAAGCTGTGAAGCTGAAAGAAATTTCATTTCAATCATAAAAAATTATGAACTTCAACACTATGGAGATTCCTCAAAAATCTCAGAACAGAATTACCCCAAATGATCCAGCTAACCAACTTCTGGACATTATCCAGAGAATACAAAAACACTACTTCAAAAAGATATATGCACCCCTATGTTCATTGCAGCATTATTTACAGCAGCCAAGATATGGAAACAACCTAAGTGCCCATCAGTGGATATGTGGATAAAGAAGATGTAGTAATAAATACAATGGAATACTACTCAGCCATAAAAAGATGAAATCTTGCCATCTGCAACAATATGGATGGACATTGAGGTTATTATGCTAAGTGAAATAAGTCAGATGGAGAAAGACAAATACTGTATGATTTCACTCATATGTGGAATATAAAAAAATAAACAAACAAACAATAAATAAAACACATAGATACAAAGAACATAGTAGTGGTTACCAAAGTGGGGAGGTGGAGAAGATGAAATGGGTAAAGGGGATCAACTGTACGTCAATGATGGAAACTAAATTTTTGGTAGTGAGCACACTGTAGTGTATACAGAAGTAGAAATATAATGTTGTACACATGAAACCTATATAATGTTATAAATCACTGTTACCTCAATAAAATAAATAAATAAATTCCTAAAAAATTATAAACTTCAATTATAAAAATGTTTCAATCATAAAAAATAAATCTCATCTATACATGATAGAAAAAAACTGATTTTTTCCTTCTCTCTACAGAAAATTAAATTATAAAATTGTTTGATATGAAGAGACAATCAGAGGATGCCGCCAAAAAAGTAGGGGAAATATAGAAAGATCAGAGGCAATGATTAGATAGCTAGTGGGAAGCAGCCGCATAGCACAGGGAGATCAGCTCGGTGCTTTGTGACCACCTGGAGGGGTGGGATAGGGAGGGTGGGAGGGAGGGAGACGCAAGAGGGAAGAGATATGGGAACATATGTATATGTATAACTGATTCACTTTGTTATAAAGCAGAAACTGACACACCATTGTAAAGCAATTAAACTCCAATAAAGATGTAAGAAATAATTAAATAAAATGACTACTCAAAAAACAAAAAAGAATGTTTTTTCCAGATATTATGATGTTTGCAGGATTTATCATCTTCTAAAACTCTAATTTGTGATGATTTTTTTCTCTTTCTAAATAAATATTCTCTTTTGTACTAATTTTCATAATTTTGTATTCTTTTTCTTAAAACTTCAGGTCACACAAAACCTGGATCAAGCTTGGTAAATGAACTGGTAGTTCTACTAGATTTTAGTAGCAACAATAATTGATAACTCTGTCAAAATAGACTGATAAATAAAACATAACTATGACTAAAGTACATAAAGAAATTTCTTTTAATAAAAAGTTGCATTATCTATAAATTGGGAAAAGGTAAAACTATTCAATGATAGAAGTGAGTCACCTGGCAAATCATTTGGGAAAACAGTAAAAGTGAATCCCTACCCCACATTCCTTAGGCTAAGATAAATTTTAGTTGGGACAATTATTAAAAATGAAACTGTTAAGACTCTGGAAGAAAATAATGAAGAAAACTTGACTTTTTCAGAGTATAACATGAAACCCAGAGACCAAATGGAAAAATAAACTAGACTACATTAAAATGTAAAACTTTTATATGTGCCTAAAAACACCGGAAACAGAAGTCAAAGAACCAACATGTGAAAAAATATTTTCAATCTATACTATTTAATAAACAAATAATCCTAGATAAGGTACATAAGTCATTTCACATAAGATACACAAAAGACGAATTAATTTATGAAAGATGCCCAATCTCCCTAATAATTAAAAGAAATATAAACTAAACCACAATGAGACATTATTTTCTCATTATGAAACTGGAAAAAATTTTTCTAAAATACTCAGCACTTGATTAAGATAGGGGGATATAGCTTCTCTCTCACGTTGTTGGTGATAGTGTAAATTGACATAACATGAAGGGGATAGCACTTGGAGGTAACTAAACACCAAAATCTGTTCTGACCCAGATGCGTAGACATTTATGTATAGGTTGTAAAGGTCGATAGAAACATTGTTTGCAACAGTGAAAAACTAAACAACCCAAGGATCTATTAAGAGAATTAAATAAATTAGGACTTTTGTATAATATGGAATACTAAACAACTGTTTGGGTTTTTTAACGTAAAATCTCTATGTATTCATATGGAAAAAATGATCAGGATACATTAGGTTAAAAATGTAACTTGATATTTTATATATATATATATATATATATATAACATATGGGGGAAAATCAAGAGGAGTATACATTAAAATGTTAACACTGGTTATCTCTGAAAGGTGGGACAACAGGTAGATTTCATCATCTGTGTTATACATTTCTGAAACCCACACCTAACAACTGTAAGTCTGTACCTCTTAATCTCCAACACCTATATCACTCTTCTTCCAATCCCTCTCCCCTCTGGCAACCACCTGTTTGTTCTCTGTATCTATGACTATTTCTGTGTGTTATGTTTGTTAATTTGTTTTATTTTTGAGATTCCACATATAAGTGAAATCATACAGTATTTGTCTTTGTCTGACTTATTTCACTTAGCATAATACCCTCCAGGTCCATCCATGATGTCACAAACGGCTGAGTGAAAAAAGAATTTAATTCTTTTCTATGGCGCAATAATATTCCATTATATATATATATGTGTGTGTGTATAAAATTATCACATCTCCTTTATCCATTTATCTATTGATGGGCATTAGGTTACTTCCATATCATGGCTATTTTTGTTTACTTGTTTTGACCATCCTGCATGGCTTGTGGGATCTTAGTTCCCTGAACAGGGATGGAACCCGTGCCCTCGGCGGTGACGGTGCAGAGTCCTAACCACTGGACCACCAGGGAATTCCCGTCACGGCTATGGAATTGCTGGATTGTATGGTAGCTCTATTTTCAATTCTTTGAGAAATCTCCATACTGTTCTCCATAGTGGCTGCACCAATTTACATTCCCACCAACAGTGCAAGAGGGTTCCCTTCTCTCCACACCCTCTCCAGCACTTGATATTTGTGGTCTTTTTGATAATAACCCTGGTGGGCAGGGTCGGTTCCCAACATGGCTCGCTGTGGGCTCCTGAATTTTCTGGAGCTGGTGTCGGCCTACTGGTGGGTAGGACTGGATCCCAGTGTGTCTAGCTGAGGGGCCCAAAGTGTCCAGAACTGGTGTTGGTAGGCCGGTGGGTTAGGTCCGGGCCCAGGTGATCCTGGGGCTGGTGCCTGCCCACTGGTGGGTGTGGCAGAGTCCTGGGGCTAGTGTTGGCCCACTGGTGGGTGGAGCTGGGTCCTGGAGTCTCTGGTGGGTGGGGCTGAGTCCCTGGCGGCTTGAGGCTCAAGAGGGTCCTGTGGTAGCCTGCCTGCTGGTGGGCGAGGCTGTGTTTCCACCTGGTTAGCTGTTTGGCCTGGGGCATCCCAGGACTGGTGTCTGCTGAGCAGTGGGAGGGTCTGGGTTCTGGTTCTAATAAGCTAGAGGGAGGAGTCCAAAATGGGGCTTAGCGGCACCAGTGTCCTCACGGTTAGAGTGAGCTCCCCAAAATGGCCATGGCCAGTGTCTGTGTCCCCAGGGTGGCTCCCAGTTGTCTCCTGCCTCTCCAGGAGGCTCTCCAAAATTAGCAAATGAGTCCGACCCAGACTCATTTCCAGTTTCTGCTTCTGCCCTGGGTCTCGGAGCAGGTGAGATTTTGTGTGCATCCTTTAGGAGCCGAGTGGCTGTTTCCTATAGCTCTCTGGCTCTCTTGAAAGTCAGCCTCGCTGGCCTTCAAAGTCAAATATTCCAGGGGAATATTTTCCCTGTGCAGGACCCCTAGGCTGGGGAACCCAATGTGGGGCTCAGATCCCTTGCTTCTTGGAAGAATCTCTGCAAATTTCCTCCCATTTGTGGGTCGCCCACCTAGGGGTATGTGTCTTGACTATCTACACTGTTCTGCACCCCTCCTACTCATCTAGTTGTGGTTTCTTCTTTATACCTTTAGCTGTGGAAAAGCTTTTCTTCTAGTCTTCAGGCTGTTCTCATAGATAGTTGCTCTGTGAATAGTTGTAATATTGGTGCACCTGTGGGAGGAGATAGCTCAGCGCCTTCCATCTCCACCATCTTGGCCACCCATGGATCGTTTGTGACAAGCCTTGTGGGGAAAAGGCTATTCCACTGAGCAGGTGCTGAGTTAGGTCAAATAAAAACCAGCCCTGTGAGTGCAGGTTTCTAGGGAGCTATCAGACAGGTTATGGAATGACAGTTCTTTGGGAATGGAGATTTTGGGGGAGTGTCAAACCTGTTCTGCATCCCCTGGTGACTGCTAGGTTGCTTGTGTTAACAGCTGCTGATTGCAAGACTACTCCATTTCAAGGTTACCATGGGGATGGGAACAGGGCAAATTAAAATTCCACACGATTTTCTTTTCTTACAGAGATCCAGCCATTTTTCTCGAGGAAATAGAAAAAATAGGATTGTTGCAAGCCTTTGATTAATTTCCAGAATAATGCAAAAGTTAATTTTGACAATTTTTGCCAGTACTCTTATTGTTTTTTATAAAGAAGTGAATTTGGGAGGTTTTTTGTTTTTTGTTTTTTAAAGCAATTGTATTGAAACTTGTCCAGGAGAGAAACAGAAATTTCCCAGTTCCTTGTTCGTTGCCCTGCCCCCCAGGTCTATTGTTCAATTTCGATCACTATAGCGGTCTTTGAAAAAAGTCACATGGTTTTCTGATCCTTCATCCAATCCCTTAACTCTTAAAGAGAAAGGGGTTGGAAGTGTAAATATCCCCTTAGGTTTGATAATTAAGGATTTAATAATTTTTCCATTTCTTCAGTTTGGATTTTAGAGCATTATTGTGTATCATTCACTTTTCTTAGAAACTTTTAAATCTAACTCCCCCTCCTTGAGTTTACTAATATGTAACCACTGCACAGAGCAAGTGAATACACGATCACTTCCTTTGATGAATGGATGTCTCCTAGCCAAATTGAACAAGGGAGAAAGCTCTGAGCAATGAATTCCCATTGACTTCTTTTTAACCATTTGATTTATATGCTAAGGAAAAAAAATCTGAGTTGAAAACTCATGGTGAAGGAGCGGTCAATGTTAGACCAAATACTAGAGTATTTTAAGTTCTTTTATGCCTCTTACTTACCATGTTAGCATTTTCAGCTCTGAGGCTTCCTGTGAGCTTACACCTCTTCTCTTTTTCTCCCCTTTCTTTCCAGCCACCCAGACTGTAGAAATTGCCCTCAATCACACATCCAAACCTGGCAGCATAACTTCTGGGTTTTGTCTTACTCTTTTCCATCTTCTCCACTGCACCAAGCACGTTTCTTGGAGGGCATGACATTATTATAGAGCGTGGATGAGGTAGAGTAGAAAGTATCTGATAACGATGATGTCCCAGAGTTGTTGTCTTCTGAATTATGAGTCTTGTTTAAACTATACTCTGTCTGCAAATTGTTCTTTTCTAACCAAAACCAAACCCCCAAACTCAAGAGCTAATAAAAAGAATGTGCTCCTTCCAGTGTGGAAAGAGACAACAAAGACACAGCATACACAGTCAGAAGTCAATTCTGGGGCAATAAGAAGTGGTCGTTTTTGCCATGATTTCAAAGAGAAGGACTCTACTTTTCGAAATTGCATTCATGCATGCAACAGGCCAGCGAGGCTGACTTTCAAGAGAGCCAGAGAGCTATAGGAAACAGCCACTCGGCTCCTAAAGGATGCACACAAAATCTCACCTGCTCCGAGACCCAGGGCAGAAGCAGAAACTGGAAATGAGTCTGGGTCGGACTCATTTGCTAATTTTGGAGAGCCTCCTGGAGAGGCAGGAGACAACTGGGAGCCACCCTGGGGACACAGACACTGGCCATGGCCATTTTGGGGAGCTCACTCTAACCGTGAGGACACTGGTGCCGCTAAGCCCCATTTTGGACTCCTCCCTCTAGCTTATTAGAACCAGAACCCAGACCCTCCCACTGCTCAGCAGACACCAGTCCTGGGATGCCCCAGGCCAAACAGCTAACCAGGTGGAAACACAGCCTCGCCCACCAGCAGGCAGGCTACCACAGGACCCTCTTGAGCCTCAAGCCGCCAGGGACTCAGCCCCACCCACCAGAGACTCCAGGACCCAGCTCCACCCACCAGTGGGCCAACACTAGCCCCAGGACTCTGCCACACCCACCAGTGGGCAGGCACCAGCCCCAGAATCACCTGGGCCCGGACCTAACCCACCGGCCTACCAACACCAGTTCTGGACACTTTGGGCCCCTCAGCTAGACACACTGGGATCCAGTCCTACCCACCAGTAGGCCGACACCAGCTCCAGAAAATTCAGGAGCCCACAGCGAGCCATGTTGGGAACCGACCCTGCCCACCAGGGTTATTATCAAAAAGACCACAAATATCAAGTGCTGGAGAGGGTGTGGAGAGAAGGGAACCCTCTTGCACTGTTGGTGGGAATGTAAATTGGTGCAGCCACTATGGAGAACAGTATGGAGATTTCTCAAAGAATTGAAAATAGAGCTACCATACAATCCAGCAATTCCATAGCCGTGACGGGAATTCCCTGGTGGTCCAGTGGTTAGGACTCTGCACCGTCACCGCCGAGGGCACGGGTTCCATCCCTGTTCAGGGAACTAAGATCCCACAAGCCATGCAGGATGGTCAAAACAAGTAAACAAAAATAGCCATGATATGGAAGTAACCTAATGCCCATCAATAGATAAATGGATAAAGGAGATGTGATAATTTTATACACACACACATATATATATATAATGGAATATTACTGCGCCATAGAAAAGAATTAAATTCTTTTTTCACTCAGCCGTTTGTGACATCATGGATGGACCTGGAGGGTATTATGCTAAGTGAAATAAGTCAGACAAAGACAAATACTGTATGATTTCACTTATATGTGGAATCTCAAAAATAAAACAAATTAACAAACATAACACACAGAAATAGTCATAGATACAGAGAACAAACAGGTGGTTGCCAGAGGGGAGAGGGATGGGAAGAGGAGTGATATAGGTGATGGAGATTAAGAGGTACAGACTTACAGTTATAAAATAACGAAGTCACAGGGATCTAACATACAGTATAGGCAATATAGTTCATGATAATAATATAATGTTTTTGTACAGTGACAGATGGTAACTAGACTTGTGATCATTTTATAATGTATAAAAATATCAAATCACTGTTACACACCTAAAAGTAATATATCATTTTAAGTCAATTATACTTCAATTTTTAAAAATCACAAATACTCGTTGGCAGAAAAGAATAAAACCAAACAAAACCCAAAAACAATCCATGGCAATTCTTTAGCATCACAGGCGCCTATCCTAGCAATAACATTTGGGCAAATAAGAGACCGAACAAAATATTTTAAAAGGCAAATCTGGTGAATAAGAAGTCTTTAGGGGTCTGTGAAAAGCTCAACATATTCCTGGGAATCTACAAGGCCACCTGCATGTCCTGGGCTGTGAGTATGCCCAGGGAAGATCTGAGAAGGTCCTAATATTCCCCCTCTGTCTAGCCTCGAGATTCTGCACAAGCAGAAAGTGAAGGCTAAGGGAGAGTTGTGAATTGTCTGTGAGAACTTTGAAAGTAAGTCCCAATATGCATGGAGAACCGCCCCCGTGCCCCCCCCCCACCGGCAAAGGCTGGGAGTTGTACTGGGTCAAGGAATTTCAGGACACGTATGTCCAATCGTTAGCTAATCACGAAGTTAACTGAGCAAAGACTTCAGTGACCGTACACAACAGAGAATATTGACTCTAACGAATCCAGGAAAGTCACTAAACAAACAAACAGCAACAATGGTGACACCCACAATCCCAAACAGCAACAACAAACTCTAGTTGGGGGTGGGAAGGGAGGGGATGGTCTGATTTTCACAATGTATTATTTTAAATGCAGTATTTAATTTAAAAAAAAAACTATAAGATGTGCAAAGAAACAGGAGAGTATGGTCCATACTCAGGGGTATTTTGAAGCACATCACTGAAGAATTGAAAATCTCAGGTTTCCCTTCGGCATGCAGCTGGTGGGAGCGACAGGCCATCTCCTTAAAATAGGCATCTCCTTGTTTTGTTCACTATGTGTTTGCTGGTGCTATTGAAGAAAAATTCTTTTTTTTTTTAGTCCATTTTAGGAATTACAATGACTGAATGTTTTCAAAATGACTTTTTTTAAGAAAAGAAAGAAAAGGAAAAATAATGCCAAACACAACTTTGTCTGAAAAGAAACACTTCATACTCTTTGCACAGGTAAAACTCCTGCCACACTCCATTATATAGCTTGTTCTGCTACTTCCACGAGAAAGGGACCTCTCGGGTAATCATCAGTCATTACCCACTACACAGACAGGCACTGATAACAAAGACTCCTCATGTTACCCTGAAGATGATTTTTAGTCATAGAGGCAAGACCATTATCAGAAACAGATCTCTGAATCACCACATATTTTTTTAAGATTTTATCAAGAAATGGGAACACGGTGGAGATCATTTCTCTACCACTCAGAAGAGGGAAATCTTTAAAAGCACTTTAACTATGAGCAGAAGTTTCCCTTTTTCTAAGAGAAAAAGAAAACCCATTCTTGTTTGGCTTTGGGGAAAAAACATATCCTTTAGTTGCATTACCTGCCAGTTAGTTACACTTACATGAATAAATCTTTCCATTTAAATTTCTACAGTCACCATCATGGATACTACTGAAAAATAATACGCTTTCTCAGCTAAGCTGCTGAGATGAAAAAGGAGAACAGGACTGGCATCCTTCTAACGTTTTTTGAAAACAGACTTTACTCTTTGGAGCAGTTTTAGGTTCACAGCAAAACTGAGCAGAAGGTACAGAGATTCTCATATGTCCCCTGGCTCCACACACACAGTCTCCCCACCTGCCAACATCCTGTACAGAGCGGTACACTGGTTATAATCTATGAACCCGCACTGATACATGATCATCACCCAAAGTCCATACTCTACATAAAGGTTCACTCTTGGTGTCGCACCTTCTATGCATTTTCACAAGTGTATAATAACAAATACCCACCATTATAGTATCGTATGTAGTAGTTTCATTGCCCTAAAAATACTCTGTGCTTCACCCCTTTATCCTTCCCTCCACTCTGACCCATGGCAACCACTGACCATCTTCCTGTCTCCAGAATTTTACCTCTTCCAAAATATCATATAGTTGGAACCTTCCAGCATGTAGCCTTTTGGTATTAGCTTGTTTCACTTAGTGATATACATTTAAGGTTTCATAACTCATTTCTTTTTAGCACTGAATAACGTTCCATTGGTTATGGAATGGAGCTGGTTTCATAGTTCCACATCTTTTCATGGTTTCATAGTTCATTTCTTTTTAGCACGGAATAATATTCCATTGTCTGAATGTATCACAGTTTATCTGTTCACTGACTGAAGGACATCTTGGTTGCTTCCAAGTTTTGGCAATTCTGAATAAAGCTACCATGTGCAGGTTTTTGTGTGGACATAAATTTTCAACTCATTTGGGTAAATTGCCAAGTAATGAGATTGCTGGATTATATTGTAAGAGTATGTTTAGTTTTGTAAGAAACTACCAAACTGTCTTCCAAAGTGACTATACCATCTTGCATTCCCACCAACAATGAATGAGAGTTCCTGTTGCTACTCATCCTTGCCAGCATTTGCTCTTACAGTGTCCTAGGTTTTGGCCATTCTAATAGGTGTGCAGTGGTATCTCATTGTTGTTTTAATTTGCATTTCCCTAATGCCATGTGATGTGGGGCATATTTTCATATGCTTATTTGGGTTTTGTTTTTGTTTTTTGTCTGCGTTGGGTCTTCGTTGCTGTGCGTGGGCTTTCTCTAGTTGCGGCGAGCAGGGGCTACTCTTTGTTGTGGTGCGCAGGCTTCTCATTGTGGTGGCTTCTTTTGTTGCAGAGCACAGGCTCTAGGAGCATGGCTTCAGTAGTTGCAGCACATGGGCTCAGTAGTTGCAGTGCCCACGGGATCTAGAGCGCAGGCTCAGTAGTTGTGGCACACAGGCTTACTTGTTCTGCGGCGTGTGGGATCTTCCCAGACCAGGGATCAAACTCGTGTCCCCTGCATTGGCAGGCAGATTCTTGACCACTGCTCCACCACGGAAGTCCCCATATGCTTATCTGTTATCTGTACATCTTCCTTGATGAAGTATCTGTTTAGATCTTTTGCCCATTTTTTAATAGAATTGTTTGTTTTCTTATGGTTGAGCTTCAAGAGTTCTTGGTATACTTTGGATAACAGTCCTTTATCAGATATGTCTTTTGCAAATATTTTTTTCCCAGTCTATGGTGTCTACTTATTCTCCTGAGAGTTTTCACAGGGCAGAAGTTTTTAATTTGAATGAAGTCTAGCTTATCAATTATTTCTTTCATTAATCATGTCTTTGGTGTTGTATCTAAACGGGCATCACTATACCCAAAGTCACATGGATTTTCCCCTGTTATCTTCTTGGAGTTTTACAGTTTTGTGTTTTACAGTTAGGTTTATGACTAATTTTGAGTTAACTTTTGTGATGGATATAAGTCTGTTTCTAGATTTTTTTTTTTTTTTTTTGCATGTGGAGGTCCAGTTTTTCCAGCAGGAATTGTTGAAAAGGGCTACTTTTTCTCCATTGTATAGTCTTTGCTCTTTTGTCAAAGATCAGTTTACTGACCAGTTTGTAATTTTGTGAGTCATTTCTGAGCTCTCTATTCTCTTCCATTGATCTATGTATCTACTCTTTCACCAATACCACACTGTCTTGAGTACTGTAGCTTTATAGTAAGTTTTGAAGTTGGGTAGTGTCAGTCCTCTAACTTTCTTATTCTCTTTTAATATTGTTTTGGCTGTTCTATGTCTTTTGCCTCTCCATACATACTTTAGAATCAGTTTGTCCAAATCCTCATAATAACTCACTGGGATTTTGACTGGGATTGCATTGAATCTACAGATCAAGTTGGAAATTACTGACATGTGGACAACAGTGAGCCTTCCTATCCATGGATATGCAAAATCTCTCTATTTATTTAGTTCTTCTTTGATTTCTTTCATATAGATCTTACACATATTTTGTTAGATTTATACCTGAGTATTTCATTTATGGAGGTCTTAATGTAAGTGGTATTGTGTTTTTTATTTCAAATTCCACTTGTTCATTGCTGGTATATAGGAAAGCAATTTACTTTTTTTTCTTTTTCTATTGAGGTATAATTGACATATAACATTATATTAGTGTCTGATGTACAACATAATGATTCAATATTTGTATAAATTGTGAAATGACCACCACAATTAGTTACCATCCATCACCATACATAGTTACAATTTTTTTCCTTTTTTTTCTTGTGATGAGGACTTCTAAGATTTACTCTCTTAGCATCTTTCAAATATGCAATACAGTGTTATTAACTATAGTTGCCATGCTGTACATTACATCCCCAGGGCTTATTTATTTTATAGCTGGAAGTTTGTACTTTTTGACCCCCTTCACCTATTTCCCCCCACATTCCACTTCCCTCCCCTCTGGCAACCATCACTCTGTTCTCTGTATCTGTGGGGTTGATTTTGTTTTGTTTTGTTTGTTTTTTAGATTCCATATGTAAGTGAAATTGTACAGTATTTGTATTTCTCTGTCTGACTTATTTCACTTAACATAATGCCCTTCAGGTCCATCCATGTTGTCGTGAATGGCAAAATTACATTCTTCCTTATGGGTGAATAGTATTCTATTGTGTGTGTGTGTGTGTGTGTGTGTGTGTGTGTGTCTGTCTGTCTGTCTGTGTATCTCACATCTTCTTTATCCATTCATCTGTTGATGGACACTTAAGTTATTTCCGTATATTGGCCTTTTGTAAATAATGCTGAACCCCAATGAACATTGGGGTGCATATATGTTTTTGAATTAGTATTTTTGTTTTCTTTGGGTAAATATCTAGAAGTTACTGAATCATATGGTAGTTCTATTTTTAATTTTTTGAGAAACCTCCATACTGTTTTCCATAGTGGCTGCACCAATTTACATTCCCACCTACAGTGCACCAGGGTTCCTTTTTCTCCACACCCTCACCAACAGTTGATATTCGTGGTCTTTTTTTTTTAGTTTTAATATTTTTTTATTGAAATATAATTGATTTACAATGTTGTGTTATTCATGGCCTTTTTGATAACAGCCATTCTGACAGGTGTGAGGTCATATCTTGTTATGGTTTTGATTTTTATTTATTTCCCTAATTAGTGATGTTGAGCATCTTATGTGTCTGTTCGCCATCTGTATGTCTTCTTTCGAAAATGCTCTGCCAATCCTTTAATCAGACTGTTTGACTTTTTTGCTATTGTATTGTATGAGTTCTTTATATTTTATATATTAACCCTTATCAGATATATGATTTGCAAATATTTTCTCCCATTCAGTAGGTTGCTTTTTCATTTTGTTGATGATTTCCTTTGCTGTGCAGATGCTTTTTAATTTGATGTAGTACCAGTTGTCTGTTTCTGTTGACTTTGCTTTTAGAGTCAGAGCCAAAAAATCATCGCAAAGACCAATGTCAAGGAGCTTACCACCTATGTTTTCTACAGGAGTTTTATGGTTTCAGGTCTTACATTCAAGTCATACTCCATTTTGAGTTAATATTGTTGTATGGTGTAAGATAGTAGTCTAGTTTAATTCTTTTGCATGCAATTGACTTTTGAATATTGACCTTGAATCTTGCAACCTTGTTATAATTGCATTTTAGTTCCAGGAATTCCTTCAGGCTTTCTACATAGATAATCATGTCATCTGTGAACAAAGACAGTTTTATTTATTCCTTCCTAATCTGTTTACCTTTTATTTCTTTTTCTTACCTTATTAAAGTAGCTATGACTTTCCATAAAATGGTTAAAAGCAAAGGTGAGAGGGGACATCCTCTTCTTATTCCTGATCTCAGTCAGAAAACTTCAAGTTTTTCACCATTATGTATAATGTTAGCTTTAGATTTTTTGTCAATATTCTTTATCAAGTTGAATAAGTTCCCTTCTATTCCTAGTTTAGAGTTTCTATCATGAATGGGTGTTAAATTTTGTCAAACGCTTTTTCTGCATTTATTGATAGGATCATGTGATATTTCTTATTTAGTCTGTTGATGTGATTGTTTTCATTAATTGACTTTTGAATGATGAATCAGCCTTGCATACCTGGGATAAATCTCACTTGGTCATGGTATATAATTCTTTTCATATATTGCTGGATTTGATTTGTGCATATTTTGCTGATCCTTTCAACTTTTAAATGCTGGAGGACACAGTTAATATCAGAAAGGAAAGAACTGTGAATCCGTCATTCAACTTTAATGTCATCTAAATAGATATAACTTTTGATAGGCCTCTGAAATGACCCCAGTGTTCTCAGATTTCTCTTTTCAAAGAAGTCAACATGACCAAAACTCCTCAACAAGGTGAAAATAGAAGGGATTGTTTTTAGTCTGATAAAGTTACATAAAAACCCCTACAGAAAACCATCATACTTTACAGTGAAAATAGTGAATGATTTCCACCTCAATTTTAGAAGAACATAAAGATGCCTACTACCATCATTTCTATTTACTTTTATACTGAAGATCTTCTGTTGAAGAAATATTTGCCTACCCCAGGTCATCTACAGGATGCAAAAAATACTAAACATAAAAGAAAGATTGAGAATCTATGTTGAAAATAATGATGTAGCCAAAGAAGAACTCACTGATTTCTGGACAAAAATTTGACTACAGTTGGCATTTAATTTTTAAAGTTGTGATGTTCTCTGAAATACGTCTGCCTATCTTGGCCTTGTAAAGTGAACTATGGAAGCCTTAATTCTAATCACAACAATATATTTTGAGAACTGGGATTTTCAACACTGTGACCATCCAAACAGAAGATCAAAACTGACTGGCTTCCCAACATGCATGTATGTTGCCTTGACAAAGGCCCTCCCCATAGTTTAATTCTCTTATTCAAGCTAAGCAACTACTGCCTTCACACTAATGTCTTCAAAAAAGAAAACCTAGTTTACCTTGCCAATATTTTAAATGTTTTTTTGTCATTTAATGTGTTAATAAAGAATACATGTATTACTATAACACAATTTTTTTAATATTTTGATAATTGTATTTTACTATAATTAGTTTATTTTGTAATCCAATTTATCTTATGCATTTAAAACATTATTAGAAGAGTCCATAGGCTTCGCTAGACTGGCAAAAGGTCCATTGCACAGATAACCTTAAGAACCTCTTGATGCTGAAAGCTCAGCCTCTGTGCACCGGTGCTGAATCAAATCTCAGAGACAGAGTTTTGGGTGAAGTAGAAAAGAATAGCTCTATTGCTTTGCCAGGCAAAAGGTGACACAGTGGACTCCTGCCCTGAAAAACTGTATATCCCAACCCAGGAGGATCTGATGAGGAGTTTTACAGCAACGGTTCAAGGGTAGGGTTGCTGATGAGATTAGGGTGTATGCAGGGCCTGCACTCCTCTAATCTGGTCTCAGGTAATCTTACGGATGAGTTTCTCTGGTTCCTTTAATGTAGCCTCAGGTAGTCTTCCTCTGGTGTGAAAAATGCTGACATCTTAAAGAGCTTAAAGACATTGCTGTGTGTATCCCTTGAGGGGGAACCAGGACCCCGCCCCAAGGCTGCACTACAGTTTCCTGGCTTCCTCTCCCCCAACCCTGCATCCCCTCCCTTCCCAGATTAGCAACCGTTGGAATCTGCCCCTTAGAACCCAAGGAAGGTCGTGGAGGCTGGAGTCCTACAAGAAACAGGGGACAGAAAGGCTTCCCTGCCCAGGACCCCCACAGGGTCCCGCTCAGTTTCACTCTGAGCTGGAAAGGTTGCGTTGGTGTGGAAATAAGTGTGGCCTGGCAGCTCACGGTTTTTCTGAAAGGAAGTTGGAATAGACTGCCTTTAATGAAGACAGCAGTATGCCCTCCAGTTATTGGAACCATCATGGGCAATCTCATGAGATTACTTACGGTGTGAGTCTCCCATCACAGCAATTGGAAGACCACTTGCTGCTTCTTATAAAGTCAATGATCTCATCTACTAGCACTGATTTGGGCCATACAGCTACCTAGATTCTTTTTTTTTTTGACCCTGATAGGATGCCCAGAACCCTATTTACAGTTGTTATAACAATGATTTCACACCATCAAGGACAGGGTGATCACCTTGGCCACTTCCCCAGATTCATCACATTGCCTAATTCTTATGTTTACTTGTACCTGTTAGCCCCAGACATGGAATCAGTTGTTTGTTTTAGAGGAAAATAGTACTAGAGATCACAGTACTGGACATTAGCCTGTGTCACGGGGCGATACTGCTCCTGGGCGATTTTAGTGGAAGAGCCAAACAGGATTTTCTTTTAAAGGAATGATTTAATATTGATATTTCCAATCCAGTTGTAACAGGTCGGTGCTCCCATTTTTTTTTTTAATTATTTATTTATTTATTTATTTTTGGCTGTGTTGGGTCTTCGTTTCTGTGCGAGGGCTTTCTCTAGTTGCGGTGAGCGGGGGCCACTCTTCATCGCGATACGCGGGCCTCTCAATGTCGCGGCCTCTCTTGTTGCGGAGCACAGGCTCCAGACGCGCAGGCTCAGTAGTTGTGGCTCACGGGCCCAGTTGCTCCGCGGCATGTGGGATCTTCCCAGACCAGGGCTCGAACCCGTGTCCCCTGCATTGGCAGGCAGATTCTCAACCACTGCGCCACCAGGGAAGCCCGGTGCTCCCATTTTTGATTTCCTCTAAACTGAATATCTTGTACTTATCTTTTTCCTGATAAAATTAATATAATTATTTACTTTATCCCACAATTTAAGTTAAAAAAATACAGTATCATACAAATCTCAATTCTGAATATAATTCAGAACTTTCTAATAATTCCTTTTGGTTTTAGATGGTAGCTGGTTTTAGCTACTAATAGAAGGATGTCCTCTATTTTGAAATAATGGGGAAATCCTGGCAGATAAACAATAGTTTATTTGTCATCATCCTCTGGTCCATCTATAATGACTTAATAGTTATAAATACAAGAGTCATATGATTTCTAACTAAATAAACCAATTCTAACTCCTACTGTTTAATTTCTAGTAACATCAAAATTTTTATGTTCAAGTATATATATTTTTTAACTTTGTTACATCCTGGCCTTATCTCCAAAGATTTTAAATTTTGCACACTTTTCATACCTATAAACTTTTGTCGTTTTAAACGTGCAACATTCTCTTATAAATTTAAAATATAATAGTTATTCTAAAGTGTGTATCATATACATCCAAATGATTCTCCCAGTTAGTATTATTAGTATTATTTTAACCAATGCCCATCAAAGTTTTTAATTTTCCTGCAGAGAAGGTACCTACTACCAATTAGCAAGAAACAATGCAATACAGGCTTTTGAGGTTTTGTTCAAAAGATTCCTGGGTGAAATTCACATTATCAGGATCCTTATTTTAATTACAGATAAACATAGTGTAGAACTGCAAATTCTCAGAAGTCACTGAATAAATACAAATATCGGTTACTTTAAAATTATGAGTTCAAATTCTCCCAAGCCAATTTAAAATATTATAATATATAACCAAAACATATGAAAGGAAAAAACAAAAAATAAACACTGACTGTAAAATGAATCTTACTCAGAATGTTCGAGAGGAAAATTTTATAGATTCATATAAGTCCAGGGTCCTGCTAGAACTATTTCCTTCTTAAAAGACACTATTTTTTCCCATTATAATACACTCTAATTGCAATTGAAATCCCATGTTTTATCACATTTGCATAGAATTTATCATTTGTGGTTTTAGTGTAAAAATCCAAATACTTACTGTACACCAACTTTCCAATTTTTCACTCTGTAATAACTGCGTGTATCACTACAGAATGAAACACAAAATTATATTCTTTAAAATCAAAGTAAATCCATAGATCTTTCCAGTTTTATTGCAATGTTTAAAAAAAAAAAAACTTTTGAAATTTAAAGGGCATTCGATACAAAAATCCTCAAATTTGGAAAAAACAGTTTTGGCAGAAAAAGAAATATTATTTTTAAATGAGCACATTGCCAAAGAATGGCAACTTCCTGCTCCTTTCTAGAATCTAGTTTTTTGCCTTTGGAAGATTGGAAGACCTTGGTCTCATGCCAAGCTTCTTATCAATTCTTTGGTTTCTTCTTATTGGCCCAAATATAAATTCCCTTCTTGAGTTTTAAACTCTGCTGGGGGAGAAAAAGGATCATTGCTTTAAAAACAGTTTAATTCACCTAACTGTTATAATTTTATTCACAGACATTCTGGCTAAAAATCATCAAATACATGAAATCAAAATGCCCCCATCCATGGTCTTCTTCCCACAGCAGCTCAGCGTGGCCTGGGCGGCACCTGGAGCAACACGAATGGGGGAGCAGCTGGACCAGGGCATGCACTCCAGTGTAAGACCCTTCGAGGGGTACTTTTACATCTTCCTTATCTTCCCTCTGCTGCCAAGGATCTTGGGGCTTTGCTCCATCTCTTAGCTGTTTCCAGTTGAGGAAGCCTCCATCCTGCTAGAAGAAAAGAGTTCAGGTGGGGAAGAATATGTCCTCTTCTGTGGTATAAAAAACTAAAAATAAAATCCTTATGTGCCTTCTGCCAGCGGCATGGACCTCCTGGCTTGTCTCTCCACTATCTTCCCTCCTTTGACCCAAGGGCAAATCTCAAGCCCTTACATTGGCCCTCAAGGACTGTATGACTCGGCTTCTGCTCCCCCTGAGGGGTCACATGTATGCCCCGTGCACCATGTCACACAGTTTTGTGATTGCTTCATTCTGCTTTCATGTATAGTTTCCTAGGGCCGCCATAACAAAGCACCACAAACTGAGTGGCTGAAACGACAGAAATTTACTGGCTCACTATTCTGGAGACTAGAACGAGATCAAGGTGTCAGCAGAGTTGGTTCCCTCTGAGGACTGCGATGGAAGGATTTGTTCCATGCCTTTCTTCTAGCTTCTGATGGTTTGCAGGCAATCTTTGGCGTTCCTTGGCTTGTAGAAGCTTCACCTTGCTATCTGCCTTCAAGTTTATGTAGTGTTCTCCCTGTGTGTGTCTTGATTAAAAAACAAATTCAACTGAGCAAATTTTAAAGATCTTATTGGCTCTATTCAAAGATTCATGAATCAAGCAGCATCCAATCTAGTAGATGGAAAAGTTCCCTGAAGAGTTATACAAGGCAAGAGATTTTATAGGCAGAAGGGAGCAGGAATAAAGAAGTTGTAGGAGGCAAAACAGCAGATTGGTTATTGCAAGATTACTTTCCTTATAGGGGATGGCAAGGGCCTGCCGGGCAGATTACCTGACTGGTGCTGGTCAGGCTATGCCTTATTGACTGGTGTAAGATTCCATTTCTGGGAGAGCCGAAACTGTAATTAAGTCTTGGTTTTGTGACTTGGGGCTCAGCATAAGTGGCTCCACTTAGGGCCTCTTGTCTGTTTTCAACAGTTCTTCACTATGTCTTCCTTCTATGTGCACCTGTCCCTGTGTCCAAATTTCCCTAATAAGTACACCAGTCATACTGGATCAGGGCCCAGTCTAATGACCTCATTTCCTCTTGATACCTCTATAAAGATTGTATTTCCAAGTAAGGTCACATTCTGAGGTCCTGGAGGTCACAGTTGGTGGGACACAATTCAACCCATAACATTTTGGCCTCCTCTGACACCTGTCATATAGTAAGTGTTCAGTAAGTATTTGCTGAATAAATGAACAAAGAGCTTCCAATCCCAATTCCTATGGACTTCTCTCAAACCAAGTAAAATATGAACTGAGCACACACTACAGGCAAAGCACTGGATACAATTTTATTTGTTATTGAAGATATTAACAATTCTGCTTGGAACTCTCCCTAATTCTAAAGCATGAGTGCCTACACACCTGGGCAACAGACACTAAGTTATGTTACAAGAATTTGGAAGAAAAGTTAATTTTTGCCCCAGCACATTAAGGACTTCAAATGGACATAAACATCTTGGAAGATTTTCTGAAGAGCTAGGAAATAAATATCTAGGGCTCATGGTAAATGGAAACTGCTAAGCAAGAGCAGTTCTTAAGTTGTTCCCTGCTAAACGGAGAACAAGGCTCCCAGAGTTTTCCCTTTAAGAACTGCAATAGCTCTTGGACTTCACTGGTGGTCCAGTGGCTAAGACTCCAAGTCCCCAACGTAGGCAGCCCGGGTTCGATCCCTGGTCAGGGAATTAGATCCCGTGTGCCGCAACTAAGACCCGACACAGCCAAATAAATAAATAAATGTTCAAAAAAAAAAAAGAATCACAGTAGCTCTCAAGTTGATCCTCTGGTATAAAATGGAGTAAGGATTTACATTTTTCTGTGCACCTTTCTTTTTCTTCCTGGTGATTTGGTAGGATCTAACAGAAGGATGTACTTGAATTCTCTGGACTCTGAATCCAGCAACATGGTACTACATACTGTAGAAGCAGAAGGGGCCCAGAGGCAACAGTGATATTCAAACCTGTCCACTCAGAGCCACAGAGGATTCTGTCCCAGGAGTGTCACAGGTCCTCCTGCCTGTGGGAAAAGCATCACAATCTCACCTGGAGGAAGAAAGGCCCACATTCCATGTGGCTTCTGATGGAGGCTGAGGGGAGGGAGAAAGTTCACTGTGTGGAGGGGGCAGGGCAGGGTCTGGTGGGGGGAGATGCTACTGCTGCTACATCTTCGGGTGGGGGGGAATGTGAGTGGGCTGTGACAGAGAGGCGGCACATCGAACATCTGTCTGCCTCCAGGATGCTGAAGAGGGAGGTGGGTCTGCGCTTAGGTACCAGAGGGGGTGTGTGGGCACAACGGCCTGTGTCCTCAGGCCCTGTAAATTCTGTGTGTCCCGGACTGACTCGGACCCAACCCATTCTATTCCTTGTGGTTTATGAAAGGGGCAGCTATACACTGACCATCCTGCTGTGGCCACAAAGAGACCATGGCAGAAGCTGTAGGAGATGATCCCAAGCTTCTTGAGGGACCTCAGAAATCCCCAAGAACTGCTCCCTGGGTATCAGAGATGCCGGGATGAAGGACAGTAGGAAATACACATTGTGAGTGGACAGAGAACTTGTGTGAAATATAGTTATACACATAAAAGATAAAAGTCCACCTGTGGAGGACTTCCCTGGTGGTCCATGGTTAAGTCTGCGCGCTTCTAATGCAGGGGGGCATGGGTTCGATCCCTGGTTGGGGAACTAAGATCCCACGTGCCCCTCCGTGCGGCCAAAAAAGAAAAGTCCACCTGTGGAAACTTGGGCAATCCACTTAACATGCAGAACCTAAATTTTATTACCTATAAAAGAGGAGTGATAATGTCTACTCCTTAACACTTAAGGACCATACAATGTAATCTGAGTGCTGGAATTCAATTCTATTCAAAATCTGTCTGCCACCTACTAGCTGAATGATGTCTAGGTAGCTTTTAGGTGGGTGCTGCTTGACTCACACTACTGAAGCAGCTACTTTGTATTTAGCACTTGGAGGAAAGACAAGCCACACACATTAAACACCTAGGGAAAAAGGCAAAACCACAAGAAAGTGAGATGGTAAGAACAGATCAGAAATTCAGAGAAAAGAAAGCTCACTGCTGTCTGGAGTAGTCAAAGAAATCTCACAGGGACTTGAACTAGGCCCTCAAGGAAACTTGGGCCTCGGCCTGAGGGCAGGCTGAGAATGGTGGGGAGGGAAGGAAAGAGGAAACATGGACCTGGGAGGGACAGTGGAAAGTAAAGTTAGATGGATGAAGTGACTGTTTAAAAGGCCAGGTTGGGAAGTTTGAATCTGATCCAATAAGCAAGCAAAGCCATTTTAGATCTTGTGTGCAAACAAATGACAGAGGAATGATGTTGGAGCAGAATTTTGGTGGCATCCCCAGGACAGGAACTTTGAAGACTATTTCAATGGCCCAGGTTTAAAAAGCAAGAAACAACAAAGCATCAGTTCTCCAGTGGTCAGTGGTAAGCTGTGTTGATATCATGTACCCACAGATATGACGTGATGAAAAGGCACCTCACCTCTGCAGTATTCTCGCCCCAAATCCATAACCTCAGCCTCACCAGGAGAAAACATCAGACAAACCCAATCTGAGGGACAGTATACAAAAACCAGTGCTCTTCAAAAGTGTCAAGGTCATGAAAGACAAAAGACCAAGAAACTGGGCTTCCTGGGTGGCACAATGGTTGAGAGTCCGCCTGCCGATGCAGGGGACACGGGTTCATGCCCCGGTCCGGGAAGATCCCACATGCCGCAGAGCGGCTGGGCCCGTGAGCCATGGCCGCTGAGCCCGCACGTCCGGAGCCTGTGCTCCGCAACGGGAGAGGCCACAGGAGTGAGAGGCCCACGTACCGCAAAAAAAAAAAAAAAAAAAAAGACCAAGAAACTGTCACAGATTAGAGGAGACAAGATTAAAGTCTAAGTGGGGTGCCCTGGATCGGCTGCTGGAACAGAAAAGTCATGGAATAACTGGTGAGCTCCAAACAAAGTCAGCAACATAGTTCATAGTTTTGTTTCAGTATTGTTTGTTTAGTGGTTTTTTTTTTGTTTGTTTTGGTTTTTTTGCGGTACGCGGGCCTCTCACTGCCGCGGCCCCTCCCGTCGCGGAGCACAGGCTCCAGACGCGCAAGCTCAGCGGCCACGGCCCACAGGCCCAGCCGCTCCGCGGCACGCGAGATCCTCCCGGACCGGGGCACGAACCCGCGTCCCCTGCATCGGCAGGCGGACTCCCAACCACTGCGCCACCAGGGAAGCCCGTTTGTTTAGTTTTGATGGTTATATATGCTGTTTGCTTTAGGGGAAGATAAGTAAAGGGTGTGTGAGAATTCTCTGTACTACCTCTGTAAGTCTTCTGTAAGTCTAAAATTAATTTTAATTAAAAAATAACTACCAGTTCCTCTACCTTTCAGACAGGTGGGCAAATATTGCAAAGCATGAATTTCAGGATTAAGGGGTCTTGTATGGCCTCAGGCTCTGCTGCTCCTAAGCTGTACAGCTTTCCCTGGGCAAATGATTTACACTCTCCATGCTGGCTAATTTTATGTGTCAACTTGACTGGGCCACAGGATGCCCAGATAGTTGGTTAAACAGTATTTCTGGGTGTGTCTGTCAGGATATTTCCAGAAGAGATTAGCATCTGAGGTGGGGGACTAAGGAGAGCAGATGGCCCTCCCCCGTGTGGTTGGGTACCATCCAGTCTATTGAGGGCCTGAATACAACAAAAAGACAGAGGAAGGTTGAATTCCCTCTCTGCCTGACTGCTGAGCTGGAACATCCACTTCTCCTGTCCTGGCACTCCTGCTTCTCAGGCCATTACACTCAGACTGGAATCTACACCTTGGCTCTCCAGCTCTTGGGCCTTTGGGCTACATCAGTGGCTTTCCTGGGCCTCCAGCCTGCACGAGGCAGATCGTGGGACTTCGCCATATCCCATGAGCCAATACCTTATGATAAATAAATAAATATCCATCCTACTGGTGTTGGGAAAACTGGATATCTACAGGTAAAAGAACACCTTTGCACTCATCTTACACCATTAACAAAAATTAACTCAAAGTGGATTGAAGACTTAAAACTATAAAACTCTTAGAAAAAAACATGGGAGAAAGCTTCATGACATCAGATCAGGCAATGATTTCTTGGATATGATACTAAAAACACAGGCAACAAAAGAAAAAAATAGATAAATCTGACATCATCAAAATATAAAACTCTGTGCAGCAATGGTATCAACAGAGTGAAAAGACAATCCATAGAATGGAAGAACATATTCATAAATCATATATCTCAGCAGTCCCCAACCTTTTTGGCACCAGGGACTGGTTTTGTGGAAGACAGCTTTTCCACAGACTGGGGTGGGGGTCAGGGGGGATGGTTGCGGAATGATTCAAGCATGTTATGTTTACTGTGCACTTTATTTCTATTATTATTACATTGTAATATATAATGAAATAATTATACACCTCACCATAATGCTGACAGGAGGCGGAGCTCAGGCAGTAATGCGAGCAATGGGGAGCGGCTGTAAATACAGATGAAGCTTCACTGGCTGGCCTGCCGCTCACCTCCCACTGTGCGGCCCAGTTCCTAACAGGCCACGGACTGGTACTGGTAGGAGCGTTGGGGACCCCTGACATATCTGATAAGGAGTTAATACCCTGAATATATAAAGACTGCTACAACTCAACAACAACAACAAAAAAACGCAAGTAATCCTATTAAAACATAGGCAAAGGACTTGAACAGACATTTCTCCAAGTAAGATATACAAATGGCCAATAAGCACATGAAAAGATGTTCAACGTCATCCATTATTAAGGAAATGAAAATCAAACCACAATGAGATACTACTTCACACCGTTTAGGACAGCTATTAGCAAAAGCAGAAAATAAGTATTGGCAAGGATGTAGAGAAATTGGAGCCCTTGTGCATTGCTTAAGGAAATGTAAAATGGGGCAACCATTACAGAAGAAAGTATGCAGTTCCTCAAAAAATGAAACATAGAACTACCGTACATACAATCCAGCAATTCTATGTCTGGGTGTATACCCAAAAGAATTGAAAGCAGAGACTTGAACAGATATCGTACCCCACGTTCATAACAGCATTATTCACAACAGCCAAAAAGTGGAAACAACCCGTGTCCACCAATGGATGAATAGATAAACAAAATGTGGTATATACATATAATGGAATATTATTCAACCTTTAATAAGAAAGTTCTGACACATGCCACAACCTTGAACAGCCATGTTTGAACCACTATACTAAGTGAAATGAGTCACACAAGGACAAATTGTTTGATTCCACTTATATGAGATACCTAGAGTACTCAAATTCACAGAGACAGAAGGTGGAATGGTGGTTGCCAAGGGCTGAGGGAAGAGGGGAATGGGAAGTTATTTTTTAATGTCTATGGAGTTTCAGTTTGGGAAGATGAAAAAGTTCTGGAGATGGATGGTGGTGATCGCTGCACAACGATGTGAACGTACTTAATGCCACTCAGCTGCACATTTAAAATGGTTAAAATGGTAAATTATGTTATGTATATTTTGTTCCCCAAAGCTTTAAAAAATACAGCAGGACTGGCTTGATGCATTTTGGAGAAGTGTGAGGACAACAGAGGCTGTTCTTTAAAGCATAAATAATGGGACACCTAGTAGGGGCTCCTTCCCTTCCCAAATTCGATTATTAACTGTACCCAGGAATCAACCTCTTAAACAGAGGGAAACTCTGCAGCAATATTAACTCGATTATAATGATGATTTGTTTACTGTATGCATTCCTATTAGCATTTCCTTCCTTGCCAGAAGTTTTGCCTTAAACACACACACACACCCCACACCATCCTTAAAACATTAAAACCTCTAAAATAGGACAGAAAAAAAAAAAGCCGAGAAAAGCAACAGAAGGCAGCATCACACCCTCAGCGGTACTGGTTTTACTCGGGATGGTCCGTTTTAGCTTCCAAGAGCTACCGCGCACCGCTGCTGTTGTGTCGCTAAGGTTATAAGCATCCATAAACGCGCGACTGGATTAGAATGATTTCTAGCTTCTGAGATTCTACGTCTAAGCAAAGCAGACCTGGTGTGTCCTTAAACTGGCAAGGGAGCAGTCACAGCTCACGACCCGTCTTTGGCTCCCACAGCCCCAAAAGCACAGCGCTCCCGTCTCCCTCGTCTCGCCCTTCTTCCTTTCCACCTCCTCTTTCCTCTTTCGTTCTTTCAAGTGATGAGCTCGCGCAACCACAAACCCACTCACACAAACAAGGCATCCCTCTTTAGAAAAATTTTAAAGAGGCGAGAATCAGCGAGGACCTGGAAGCGGGATGGACCCTCCAACTCCTCCCTCGCACCCCGTTAAGAACAGCCCACCGCCGGCGACCAGGCTCCCCGGACGGGCCGGGCCCGCGGCCGGTGCCCGGTCCCCAGCGTGAACAACCTCCCCACTGTTCCCGCCCGGAGCGGGTGCCAGCCGCCAGCCGCGCCCCGGCAGCCCGGCGGGCCGGGGTCGTATCGGGTGACCGCGCGGGCGTGCGCCTGGCCGTGGGGCCGGCCTCCGGGCCTCAGGAGAGCCCGCCCAGGCCCTGCCCCGCCTCGCCTGGCCCGCCCGCCGGCCCTCCCGCCGGCTCGCCCGCTCGCCGGCCAGGGCACTTGATTCCGGCGCCCTCCGCGCTCGCCACCGCACGCCTCCACCCGCGCGGCTCGCCAGCACTCACCGCCCTCGCGCCCTCGCCGGCAGCTGCAGCCATGGGTCCCCGAGGCGCACGCGCCTCAGCGCTGAGGCTGCTCGCGCTGGGCGCGCTGCTGTGGCCCGCGGCAGGCGGCTGGGAGCTCACCATACTGCACACCAACGACGTGCACAGCCGGCTGGAGCAGACGAGCGAGGACTCTAGCAAGTGCGTCAACGCCAGCCGCTGCGTGGGCGGCGTGGCACGGCTCGCCACCAAGGTGCGCCAGATCCGCCGCGCCGAGCCCCACGTGCTGCTGCTCGACGCCGGCGACCAGTACCAGGGTACCATCTGGTTCACCGTGTACAAGGGCGCCGAGGTGGCGCACTTCATGAACGCCCTGCGCTACGATGCCATGGTAAGAAGGCGAGCCCGGGAAGCTCGGGAGCCCCTGGGTAGAGTCCCCGGACCGAGAGAGAAGCCGGGGTGGAGGAGCCGCCGACGGCGAGGCACGGGTGGCGAGCCTGGGACCGGGGCGCAGAGCGATGTGGGGAGAAAGCGAGACTCCCCGTCAGTGTGCCAGGTGGACGCAGACATAGACGTCCCTTGGCCGATTCGTCTTAAACGGACTGATGTTGCTGCACCCTCACCGTGAGATGGGGCGTTTCGAGGAACGGGTTCCAGCCCTGCCAGTGAGGGCGTTCCGCTGGGGTGCGTAGGACCCCAATTATCCAGAGCCTGGGACCGAGGTAGACTCGTCACGAACCTCTCATTTACTGGTCGGTCTTTCGAAGAATGCTTTATCTCGATTTACCAATAATGGGAAGTGAAACTAACTCAGGGTCAAAGAGGTTGAGTGCATTTTGCAGGTCCAGAATAGGGAGACAGGTTAAGAATGGACTCCAGAGCCCTTTGACCCCGCAGCTTAAGCATATTTAAGCTGGCAGACTTGGGAAAAAGGCTGGGCACCTTCTGTGTGCAATTGACTTTCTCTCTGCCTCAGTTCCTTCCTCTGTAATATGGGGGTAATAATTCTATCTACTTCAGAGGATTGCCTAGCACATAGTATGGCCTCTTTAAATGTTAGTTCTTATTATTACCAGACCCTGCTGTAGAGGTTTAAACACAGAAAGAAAGAAACTTCGAGAGGAAGCCAAAATGCTGAAAACACTGGGTTTCAAAGGATTTCAGTAAAACCAGTTTAGCAGAAGAGATTTAGGAAGAGACTCCAGCTTAAGAGATGAGAGGCTCTTAAAACATGGGCAAGAGTTTAAGTTCAAGTTCCCCAGTGCTCTGTTAAAGGTGGTGCCTTATTGGTTAGACTGAATTCTAGAAAAGGAGCAGAGAGGAGTTAGTTACACAATAATAAATAGGTATGACTTTTGTAACTCAAACCAGCACCAAGTTTAACCCTGTGTAAAATCCTAGAATAAAGAGATTCTGTGGAGAAACTGGGGGCAAGAAATCCTAGGAGCTTTAGAAGAACAGAGCAGGGGTCCAGGGAAATCTGTGAAGTCCATGTGTGTGTATCTGGAAGGCAGGGAGAGGTGTGGTACAGGCTGGAATACAGAGGGCTAATGGCACACTTTGTATCAGAAGAGCACAGAGGTCAGCAAAGCACAGTGCTGTATTTTCCCCCACCCCCCACCCCAGCTGGAAACTTGGAGAGAGGAGGACAGGAGAAGATAAGAGGGTAGAGTTGTTTTGTTTGGGGGGGTTTTTCCAAGAAAGCTCATTGTAGAGAGATGAAAGAAGGGCAGAGAGCTCTCCTCTCCATTCTGATCGTTGGTTTTAAGGTTATCAGGGATGCTCAAAGCAGCAGCAATACAAAGGGACCCCTGAGCCCCAGAGTTTATCTGGGGAGCTCGCCAGCATCTGGACTCCACCAAAGAATCGTGGGTCCCAAGAATTCCGTGAGTGGCCTCATCGCGTTCTTATCTGCGCAGCTCATCCTGCCTGATGCTTTGCCCTAAGGTAACAGCAGAATAAATATTTATAAAATTAACCTGTTACTAGCCTACGTTGCCATTTCCTCTGAGGAAGAATAAACCTTACATAAGTTTGTTTTGATTTCATGTATAAACCACAACTTTCTAAACTTTTCTTTTTGTGTCACTCTTTTGTCCACAGTTGTGTAGACTCTTTTTGGTGAAAAAAAGATGGATAATTCCTAGTTTTCTTGAATAATAATGTTTTTCTCTTTAAGTCAAATTAAACTCATGGTGTTAGTCATCATATCAAGTGTTTATGAAGGAGTCTGGGTAAAGCCAAAGCAGTCTGCGGCAAGTTACAGCCCATCACCACTGGGACCTTTTAGAATACTTTCTATTGGATGGAATTACTTTCTTTTCAGTTTCACTAAGAATAATTGGACTGGGGCCTGAGGAAAACTAGGCAGCTTATATAATGTTGGCAGCGGGTAAGGAGGGAGAGGAGGGTCAACAGCCAGGTTCCTGATAGCATCTTATCAGACTTAACTCTGTGCAGTTCTGGGGTTTGACAAACATGATTTGACCTGCGTAAAATCCTAGTTCTCGCGTTGCTTTAACAAAGCTCTGCCATGTTCTGGGTTTACAGAGGTTTTTCACTGTCCTTTTGCTTATACTGCTCTCAGGGAATTTATCGCTTTTCTGCTGTTAATGTTCCTCCCATGCCCACCCACCTGCCGCTACATCTTGACTTCCAGGAAGCTGGAGATTTAGATCAGGGTGGAAAACAGTTGTGCAGGGGCGTCTCCAGTTCTCTAGAAACTGGACCTGGTTCGAGGAGCCACATCTAAGGATGCGTGGGTCTGGAGGGCAAAGAGGAAGCTACTAGAATCTAGCTTAACTTCAGGAGTACCCTAGACCTCTGGACCCGTGTGTCCCAGGGAGAGAGCTGGGGGGGGGGGGGGTCTGATAGCTCTGGAGCCTAGGGCAAGCCTGGGGAAGACCCCTGGACCCAGCTGCCAGGCAGAAAACTCTAGAGGGAGAATGTCACAAGTCGCTAGTTGGTGTCGCTTTATTGGCAGAGGGACAGGAAGACAGCTCAGATGTGCATCCGATGTGCCTCACCGTGTGATTTTGGCACGTTGCTTTCTCTGAGTGTCCTGTTTCCAACTGCAAAACAGGAGGGATCACCCCTACCCAACGGTGTAGGAGTTTTGCAAGCGATACATGAGATAATAAATGTACAAATCCCTAGCACCCTCCTGGCTCAGAGTACTCAGTAAAGTTTAGCTCCATGTGCCCGGCCAAAAAAAGCAAAAGTTGTGAGGAATGGGGGTTTGGGTTTTCAGCTCTCAGTTTAATCTGATTCTGACTGCCCCGCACAGCCTACCACCCTCCTCCGGCCCCTCCACCATCTCTTCTAAGTCCCATTGTCTGAACTAATATTTTTATACACTTTTTAAAAAAACTTTATTTAAAAAAATTATTTTTAAATGCTAATCCTGTAACACCATGTAGCAGTTTGTATTTGCAGGACTCACCAGCGGTGTGATGATTATTTTTTTTGGACTGAGCTATTCTTAATGTCTCCTCATTGAGTGGTGTCACTCTGTATCTACCCCATACGTACACTGTGCATCCTGCTCCATGGAGACCTCCACACGTTTTAGCATCTGCTCCCCCATGATGGGTTTGGAGGTCGCACACATCGTGCTGCAGTTCCACAAATGCGCTGCCCGGAGCAGCCTCCTGCGGGTCCCGCCTGTGAGGATTTCTTTGGGATCCACACCCAAGGGCAGAATTGCTGGCCACAGGGACTGCGCTGTAAGGATCGCCAGACTGCTTTCCTGGAGCCCTCTACTCACCACACCCACCCCCAGGCAGATGTGAGCCCCGCATCCTTACCCCTGCTTTGCATCATTCTCCAGCTTTCCAGGAGGTGTAAAATGACATCTCATTGTTTGATCTTGTATTTTTCTAATAACTAGTGAATTTGATATGTTTGTTAACTTTGGGGGTTTCCTCTTCCCTAATTGCATGTTCACATACTTTGCTCTATTTTTAAAAATTAGGTTTGCTCTATTTTTCCTGATTTTCAGGAATTCTAAGTGTTGATCTGTAATCAAGTTTAGACATTGCAGATATCTTCTATTTAGGTTTAGTAATTTTGTCCGTAGTGTCTTTTCACTGAACAGAAATCCTCCACTTGGTATAATCAAATTAATTGTGTGTGTGTGTGTGTGTGTGTGTGTGTGGTTTGTGCTTTTGAAAGTTTACACAAGACTTTGTTCATTTGGAGCTTGTCATCCCCAGCGCTCATCCCCGGAATTCAGAGATGGGTACCTTTCTCTCTGCCTTTGATAGATAATGAATCTATAATCTGGGGCTATGCCATTCAGCAGTCTGGGTCATCAGTTCCTCATCTATAAAATCTGAGGTTCCTTACATCTCTAAACCAATGGCGTCCTAAGAAATGTTTTGATTCCATTTTTAAAAATTTATTTTATTTATTTTCTTTTGTTTATTTATTTATTTTTGGCTGTGTTGGGTCTTCATTGCCCTGCGCGAGCTTCTATTTATTTCCTTTTAAAAAAAATTTTTTTTGGCTGCGTCGGATCTTTGTTACGGTGCGCAGGCTTCTCTGTAGTTGTGGTGCACGGGCTTCCCTCTAGTTGTGGCATGCGGGATTTCTCTCTCTAGTTGTGGCGCACGGGCTCCAGGGCGCATGGACTCTAGTTTGTGGCACACAGGCTCTCTAGTTGAGGCGTGCAGGCTCAGAAGTTGTGGTGCGCAGGCTTCATTGCCCCGCGGCATGTGGGATCTTAGTTCCCTGCCCAGGGATCAGACCCGCGACCCCTGCATTGGAAAGCAGATTCTTTATCACTGGACCACCAGGGAAGTCCCTTGATTCCATTTTGATTTAGTGAGGGGGCAGGAGGATGAAGCACAGGTGCAGAGGCAGGAATCTGCACGATGGATCAGCCCGGACCAGAGCAAGGTGGCAGGAATCAGGGGAGATGAGATTGTGTAGGGTTTACAGGCCACCCTGAAAAGTGTGGGCTCTCCTCTGTTGCCATGGGGAGCCACTGGAGGTTTCTGAGTAGAGGGACTGTGGTTAATGAAAAATAAACATTTTGTCTTTGTCTGCAGTTCCTGGCAGCATAGCTCCCCAAACTCTTGGGGATGAGTGATGAGTGTCCTTTGTATGCTAATGAAGTGACTGATAGCTGGGAACCCCTAGGCAGCTTCAGAATGAGGGCTGGTGGCCAGAAAGGAAAAGGCCAGAGGGTAGGAACTTTCAACCTCTGGGGAGGGGAGGGGGCCCGGAGATTGAACCAATCACCAGTTGTCAGTGATTTAATCAGTCATGTCAGTGTGATGAAACCTCCGTGAAAACTCCTAAACGGTGAACACACTGAGGTGCCCGGAGGGTGGTGTGCTCCAGGAGGCCACGTGCACCCCTCTGCTTGCACGTCTTGTACCATGCATGTCTTCCATTTGGCTGTTCCTGAGTTGTATCCTTTAAAATATACCAGTAACAGTAACCAAAGCACTTTCCTGCATCCTGTGAGTGGTTCTAGCAAATTATCGAGCCTGTGGAGGGGCCGTGGGAATCCTTGATTTATAGCTGATGGGTCAGAAGTACAAGTGACCCAAGACTTGCAGCTGGCATCTGAAGGGGCAGGCTTGTGGCTCTGAGCCTGGGATTTGTGATCTGATGCTCACTCCAGGTAGACAGTGTCAAAATGGAATTGAATTGTTGGACACACAGTTGGTAACCGCAGAGAACTAGAGAACTGGTTGATGTGAGAAGACACCTCCCAGCAACAGAAGGAAATCCTAGTTTTGGAAGATGAACAGAAATGGATGGGAGGGTGAAGATACCAGAGAAGAGGAGGGGAGAAGGGGCTGGCCAGCGGTCTGGGTGGGAGATGATGGACCCTGAATGCAACCCGGCAAAGTGCTCGTGTGCCCACGGCGCAGAAAGCCAAACTCTGACAGCGGGAGTCTGCGTCAAAGTCAAGGCAGGGCGCCCAAGCAAGGGAGTGGGAGATGAGCCTCAGATCCACTCCAGCTTAGACTTTGAGTTACTGGTGTTTTTAAAGGGGATGAACAAAGGAGCTGGGATTAATCATTGTCTTGTGACATTTCTTAATCACAGTTTCTGGAGTCAGGGTGTCTCCGGTCTACAATTCTCTGGCCAGGTGGTCCATAGCTCCAGGGCCTGTTAGGAGAACAACCTGAGTTTGTATGTTAATGATGAAATCTACAACGGGCCATCTTCCTCCTCTGACTCTGGTTGATTACTGTTCAGTTAGCACGTGGTTGAGGTCAGAGGGGACAAGAAAGGGAATAAAGTTTTGAACAGAGAGATTAATCATAAACTCAGTAAGGGAACTAAGTTTTAGGGGGACTCTGGTTCGGAACTATGGTGATGGGGAAAGAAAGGCTGAAGCCACTGGGACCAGTTTCAGTAGGCAGGCAGCGTGGCACAGGGCTGTGAGGGTGAACTCGGGGGTGACTGTCTGGGATCAGGTCCCCTTTCTACCACTTAAAATCTATGGGCTGTGAGCAGGTTCTTGGACCTCGTGGAGCCTTCCTTTCCGCAGGAGTAAGGTGGGTGTGATGGCGGTCTTCCCCCCATAGATTGCTGTGGGGTTTAAAGGAGATGATAATGCATGGAAAGTTCTCTGCACAGTGCTAGCCACGGTCACCTTCTGTTGGCAGGAGTGGCTCAGGAGAGGTTATAATCAAAAGATGACTAAGAGGGTTCAAGCCGCAGACACGGGGAGAGTCGGCATTGTTTAACACTACACCTCAGGAGTGCAGAGGTGTAGTAAGCTTACCCCCTGACAGCTGAAGCCTGTTATTTCCAGCTAAAGGCGTTTCCTGAACTTACTGGACATGCTTGTCCCCTGTAGGGCTGTGGCAGACAGAAGCGGTGGAAAGAGATCTGGACAGGACCTCAGGACACCCAGGTTTTACTTCTTGGCTTTTGCAAGTCATTATCTATGTGGGTTTGGGCAGCAGATCCCTCCTCTATGAAACAGGGCATTTGGAGAGGGTGGTCTGCCCCTGTCATTTCTCAGCGCCTCAGCCCTTGCCGTCTGTCTTGCTTCTAATCTGCCAACATAGCTCGGCTGGTGCTGGCCCTGAATTTTACGCACAAGTCTAAGTTTGCCTGACAACGTTCTTATGTCCCCTTCACCATCCCTTTCATGGAGACTCTTTCCTTATGGAGGGATGGCTTGGGTCTTCTCCCAGGTACCTGCAGGCGGCCACTGCTTCCAGACAAACAGGTTCCCAGGATTTTGGATGGAGGGTTACCTTCTTCGTAATAGAAGTCGGTGGCCACAATGGGAGGATGATGAGCCCAGGTTCAAGCCTGCTGTCTGTGAGGTTCTTTTATTCATTCAGTCCGCAGATATTCACTAGGCACTGGCCTGTGCCAGGCTTCGTGCTGAGTGCTTCGGGCAGTGAACAAGACCTGCCAGGGTGAAACTTACTGTTCAGAGGAGGGGACCATGCCCGCCTGAGCCCTTCATAACCACATAAAGAGTCTGGGTAGGACCTATGAAGGGGGGAGGGGGGAGGAGCAAAACAAAGCAAAAATGACTGAAATTCTAATACCTGTGCAGAGGGATTCTCCAACTAAACATCTTGTCTGCAGAAGACAATGCCTGGGTACCATATATGCCCAAATCAACAGTGGGCATGTTTCCCCTCCTCCCCAGAAAACCAATCTCTAAGCAAAGAGAAGTCACCTTATATTCAAGTGGTTAATGGCAAAGCCTCTCATATGGAGGAAACTAAATGAGTTTATCTTCAATAACAAAGCAGATGTTCTGGGAAGACAGACTAGCCTTGCTGGTTTGGGAAGCTTAAAAGAGATATCTAATGGCAGCGGGAATTTTGTTGTTCTCTTTTTAAAAGCAAAGAAAGTTGTAGTTTTTCCTAGAGCTCAGACCTCAGAAGTTGTACGTGTCTAGTGGGTTGTGGATCCTTGGGCCTCAGTGATGTGAACATTCACCCCCCCCCCCGACCCCGACCCTGTCCTGTGGCTGTGGTCCCGGACCTTACGCTTCCTGTTCCAGTCTGAGTTTCCACACCAGAGCTGGGCTGGGTGAGACCAGCCTCAGGCACGGAGAGGAGGAAACAAAGGCAGCTTCTTAGCTCATCTTGTCCTAGCCATCTGTGTTTTCTTAACTGAAAAGGGGAAGGAACCAAACAAATCCCACAGCAGATTGACAGTGTTCCCCACTTCACTCACAGACGCCTCTGAATGCTGTGTAAGCTCCTTCCCTGGCTGTGTTCTTCAGCTGCGTAACCAGAACTTGAAAATCCCCTTGACACTTCTTTTCCCTCACCTGAATAGTTGGTTCTATATAGAATCCAAACATTAGCTGGAGCCTTCTAGCCCCTCCGAGATGTAGTTAAACCTGCCTGGAACCCAAGTAGTTGAGCAGGTGATTCTAAAGGTAACAATGGTATGGGTATTTTGCATGTACAGAGCTTATATGGCAAATGTGAAATGCTGTCTGTTCAGTACTTGTTTGTTCAGTCATTCATTCAGCGAACATTGAGGTGCAGGAAAGCTGGATTAAGTCTGGGAATCTTTTCTGCTATTCAATCAGGTGCCACATTCACCTGCCAGGGCCTAAAACTGGGGGTGTGGAGTGCAACCCAACACCAGAAGTGGCCACAGCGCCAGAAATGTACCACCCAAACCAGACCTACCTTGTGATCCTTCCCACTTACGGTTGTTGCTGAGTCTCCCTGAGTGATTGGCAGCTGAGCCCTGTTGTATGATAGACCAGATTCTCCCCTCACCCTTAAATTATAGGGTTTCCTGCAGACTCCTTCATGGGATGAGCTAGTGTCTAAATGACTCACTAAATTCATGTGTTGCAAATTTCTGACAAATGGCTTTTTGACGTTCTCACAATTGAGTTCTGCGGATTAAAACAGAAATTCTTTTCTTCTGTGTAATGCGTCCTGCGCTGCTCTTAAATCAGTTCTTCTTTCCTTCGTTTCTCTTCCACCTGGATTTAAGCCTCTTGTCTTCACTTGGAACATTTTTGACTATCTCAGCTGTCATGTCTTCATCCCCTCATTTGTTAATATAGCTGATGTCATTTGCCTGGGGGCTTCCCCTGACCAAGTGAAGCTCACACTTGGAGCCCTGGCCATCCTTAACGGGCAGGGCGGGCCTGCGTCCTTGCCAGGCTCTCTCACACACGTCCCCGTCTGTGGTTCCCACTTGCTTGATGGATGCATGGACGGATGTGTTTATGTCACGCTCTCTCCCTTCCTAAGGACAAGGACCAGGGCCGTGTTGCTTGGCGCTGTAGAAATCGGGAAGAAACCAGTGGGTTGTTGAGTGATACTCATCCCTTCCAGAGGCTTGTATTTTTCTATAATCTCTTCCATTATGGTTTTTCATAGGATACTGAACATAGTTCTCTGTGCCCTATAGTAGGACATTGCTGCTTATCCATTCTGTGTATAATAACTATTTTTTATTTCTTTATAATTTTTTATTGAAGTATAGTTGATTTACAATGTAGTGTTCATTACTGCTGTACAGAAAAGGGATTCAGTTATACATGTATATATACATTCTTTCTATATCCTTTTACATCATGGTTTACAGGTGCTTGTATTAGCGGCAGTTTGGCAGAATAGTTAAGGTCCCAGATGCTAAAGCCTCGCTTTGTTCAGACCCCAGCTCTGCCGCTTGCTAGCTGTGGAAGACCCGTGCCTTAGTTTTCCCATCTCTATAAAGGACAAATAATAGCACCTACCTCATAGCATTGTGAGAATTGAATGAGTTCATGTGTGAACAGGGCTTGGCCATGTAGCAGGGAAGTCTTAACTATTAGTATTTCTTTTTGTCATTTTTTTGTCTTTAAAATTTTTTCTCTTTCTTGAAATTCCCTCATGTCAAATTCACTGGTAATTTTCACAGTTCTTTGTAGACAAAACTGGGGCTATGAAATGTCCCCTTTCTAATTCAGATACCCTATCAACCAGAGTTGATCCCCTTGGTAGATTCCCAATAGAAAGACACTTCAAAAAGTTCCATTTTCTTGCCAACTGCTATCATGAAATCTGTACAGCGTTCACATGTGCAAGACAAGACACTGAACAGTTCAGAAAACTTTGTTTAAAAATCTATTCACCAACAAATGCCAATAAGATATTAGTGGAAATATAAATTAAAACACAGGAGGGACTTCCCTGGTGGCACAGTGGTGGGAAGCAGCTGCATAGCGCAGGGAGATCAGCTCGGTGCTTTGTGACCACCTAGAGGGGTGGGATTGGGAGACGCAAGAGGGAGGGGATATGGGGATATATGTATATGTATAGCTGATTCACTTTGTTATAAAGCAGAAACTGACACACCATTGTAAAGCAATTATACTCCAATAAAGATGTTAAAAGAAAAAAAAGAATCCGCATGCTAATGCAGGGGACATGGGTTCGATCCCTGGTCCGGGAGGATCCCACATGCCGCGGAGCAGCTAAGCCCGTGCACCCCAATTACTGAGCCTGCGCTGTAGAGCCCGCGAGCCACAACTACTGAGCCCATACGCCACAACTACAGAAGCCCGTGCACCTAGAGCCCGTGCTCCGCAACAAGAGAAGCCACTGCAAGAAGCCGGCACCACAACGAAGAGTAGCCTCCACTCACCGCAACTAGAGAAAGCCCGCACGCAGCAACGAAGACCCAACGCAGTCCAAAATAAATTAATTAATTAATTAAAAAACCCACACACACAGGAAATGAAATAAGAGGACCAGGCGATGAATTGTGAAGCAGTTGGCTAAGCTTCCAAGCTTACCGTCTGGTTCACCTGCTTCCAAGCAATTTGGTTTCTCTTGTTTTACAACTAAATGTCACTTAACTACTATTTACCAAGTGATTTTATATCCTGCCTTCTACTGAAAAGTTTCAGTGGCTCACTTACCAAATCATAGGTGAAAATGGAGCCCGTTTGAAAGAAGCAGGTGGTTTTACTATCCGTTCAGTAAACACCTGCAGGGCGCTGGTGCCAGGCGCTCATCTGGCATCACCAAGGACACTGGGACAGTCGACACCACTCCTGCCTCCGGGAGAAAGATGTGTGGACAGCGGCAGCGAGGTGTGACGGATGTGGCTGGAGGGCTGTCTGCGGTCATGGCGCCACGAAAGGCTTCTCACGGAGCTCACCTTGGGCTGCATCTAAGGCAGCTCATTGCGTGCAGGTGGATTAGTGTTCCTGGAACTGAGGGCACCTGGTCTGGCAGAAAAAACGCGAGAGCTCAGGGAGATCAGGGAGTGGCTCGCTCATACGGCGTCCGAGGAGGCAGGGCTGGGGTTTCGGTGGGCAGGGGGGGAGTCTCGCAGAGACTCACACCAGGGCTAGAAGCGGTCGGGTGGGTGTTTGGGGATGCGCGTTCTGGGGGCCCGCGGGCTGTGGTCGAGAGGTGTGTGAGCCTGGCGACCAGACACCGGCTCGGAGGCTCTGCAAAGGTGTGGGTGAAGAGCGATGAGGCAGAGTGGGGCATTGGGAGCGCAGAGAGGAGGGGCGCCCTGGCTGGGGCGGTGCAGGAGCAAAGGAGCTTGGTGGCTGGTGGGTCGTGAGGGGAAGGGAGGGTCGCCTGGGTGTTGCAGCGCTTCTCCAGGGGTTTCTCTGAGGTTGTGGAGAGTCTTTCCCAACACCTGGGGTCACGCGCATCCTCACAAGTGTCTCCTTCACTGGCTTACTGAGGGTAAGTTCCTGCTGGAGGCTGATGGCGGGATAGGGAGCAGCGGGGAGCCATGGGGAGGGTGGGAGAACCGGCAGTGAGCACCAGGTCGCTCCCAGGCAACTCCGTGGAGCACGTCCTGCCTTGATTTTTGTAGGAAGAGTCAGCTGTGTGTAGGAGAAGGCCATTTGATGGAGATTTTTCTGCTCATTCATTTATTCATGCTCTGCTCCAGGGACTGTGCTGGGTGATACGGGGACTCAGTGGGCAGTTGTGGGGTCTGCTAGGGCTGCCTGAGGGGACCTTCGGAGCAGAGAAGGACAGCTAACTCAGGGACGACCACGAGGGTTTGGGGAAGTCTTTCTTCCAGAAGGACCATCAGACTTCAGGAGCTAAGGCCATTAGTTGAATAAAGTAGTAAAGGCCTGGCATGGGAAAGGAATGTTCTGTCTCCCTATGTATGTATCAGTTGATCATCTTTTCTCCATCCTATACAGAGGGACAGAGATCCGTGAGAGCGTGGAAAAGTACGAGGAGTCAGGATTTTACTTCGAGGGCTCCCCCTGTACTAGGCCTTATGCGAAACCCATTACATCCAAGCATAGAGGTGAAGAAGGTTGGAGTCAAACAGAAGTGGCTCTGGTCCCAACTCCACCGCTTCCTAATCGTGTGACTTTGAACGATTGATTTAATGTCTGTAGAGCTCGGTTGTTCTCCTCTGTAACATGAGGATAGTAATAGTACCAACGTCACAGCAGGAAACCAGCTTTGCTCTGCAAACTCACCTCGCATGGTGTGTGGAGAGTGCTTAGTAAATGCCGGCTCGTTTCCATGATGACTTTTGTTTTATTCATTGACTGCTCTTCCGAGGAAGCTGCAGTTTAGAAATGTGCCTGAATCACTGCTCCTTAGTCATGGCGTCAGGCCTGACTGCTGCCTGGGGGTGGGTGTCAGAGGGAGGCTGAAGGGGAAGGCGAGACCAGACCTCAGAGAGCTCAGGACAATGAACTTTATCACAAAGGCAGTGGGGAGCCTCTGTGGGACCTTAAGGTCGGACGGACAAGTTCAGATTTGCGTTTTGGAAAGATGATTCTGGCAGCCAGATGCGTGCAGGATGGTTCAGAGAAGGCGATGGTGGTAGCTGGAGGCCCAGCTGGGAAGCTGTTGCAGTTCCTAGAAGGAGTGGCCAGGGCACAGGCAGGTGGGAGCAATGGGGTGGGCTGGACCAGAGCATTTAGCCAAAGGGAAGGGATGCTGCTGGGAGATGTGGGAGAGGCAGCGAGGGGGAGGGATTCAGCTGCCCCGGGGCTTCTGGCTGTACTGACTTGGGAGATGATAGCACCTGGACCAAGATGGGAATCCCAGAGACAGGGGCTTTTTTTTTTTTTTTTTTCTGCGGTACGCGGGCCTCTCACTGTTGTGGCCTCTCCTGTTGCGGAGCACAGGCTCCGGACGCAGGCTCAGCGGCCACGGCTCACGGGCCCAGCCGCTCCGCGGCATGTGGGATCTTCCCGGACCAGGGCACGAACCCGTGTCCCCTGCATCGGCAGGTGGACTCACAACCACTGCGCCACCAGGGAAGCCCGAGGCAGGGGCTTTGAACCGGGTGAGCTTGGGGTGCCTGTAAGACCCTGGAGGACAATGTCCACGTGGCAGCTGGACAGACAGATGAAGAGTCAGGAGAAAAGACAGGGCAGCAGATGTTCAGTTTGGAGTGGAAGGTGTGAGTGCCAGGGAGATATTTCAGGCACCCGTGCACCGCTCCAAGCACCCGGATCAGGGCTCCTCTCCCCGCGGGGCAGAGAGGGGAAAAGGCAGCCAAGGTCACCACTTTCAGGGCATTACACTCAAGTCCAAGGAGGAGACACCAAGCAAGACAAATAAAGGAAAAATGTAACTTCAGCTGTTGCGGAGTGCTAGCAATATAATGGTACAGTGTAAGGCGGATGACTTATTGGATAATCTCTTGTGAAGAGCTGTAGGAACATTCATTTTTTAAAAAAAACTTTACAGCTAAGCAAGATAGTTATTGTAACCTCATAAGGCAGACTTATTTCACCATAGGAAAGAACCATAATGTTCTAAGAATAGAAGAGAAAAAGGCAATTACCGAAGACTGGGAGAACCTTTAACTCGGTCAGCCTTTAAGAGGGAAGCAGTTAGGTAAGAGGAAGAAGTAAAAATGAGCAGATACTCAGAGACGGGGGAGGGGGTGGGAAGGCAAGTTCAGAAATTCTGAGTCTGGTCTGAGAGACAGGCACATGGGGACATGAAGACACTGTGCTGCTTTCTCCGTGGAGAAGCAGTGCACGTGAGGACACGACGCACATGGCCCTTAGAGCCCAGGCACCCAGGGGGCACCTGCCGGGCAGGTGAGGGGCTCCAGGGCTGAGCAGGGTGGAGGTGGTGGGACGCAGTGGCTCAGGGAGCCCTCCACGCGGGGAGGACCCCACGGGCATGCAGAGCGCGCCACTGCGGAGGGGAGCGTGCAGGAAGGAGAAGGGCGGGGCAGTAAGAGAATATGGGGGGGGTGTTCATTTAGACAGAGGGGTCACCCGCCAGCACTTCCAGGCCTGTTCTCAGATGACCCTCAAGGTGGAGCAAAATCGGGTGTGGTGTTGAGAAAGTTTGAGACTCACTGGTTTAAGCACTAAGTTAGCAAATCAGCCTTGGCAGCCAGAGCAGGTGGGTGCGTGCCCCCAGGAGGTGGGCTTCTTCCAGGAGGCCCGCGGACAAGGGGGCGGAAGACCTTTGAGGAGGTGGCTGGCACGTTGTGTTTTGTCAGCATCACCCCAGGGGAAGCTGCCAGACGTCAAAGTGGTCATTTTGCCCCCTATAGCCAGTCCCAGAACAGTGAGGAAAGGAAACGAGGGAAGCAGGTGGGAACAAGGGTTGTGTTAAAGCGTGCCAGCTCCTCCCAAAACCCTGGCTCTGAGCCCGTACAGACTCTTGACCTGTCCCAGATCTGGGAGTGGCAGGTCAGTGGACACCCAGCCAGGTCTCTAGGTGACTCCTATGCACGTTGATGCCACCTTCAGCAGGTGGTGTGGACCCCGGGGAGCAGTTTTCAAACCAGCCTGGTGATCTGATTGCCCGTGGGCCCAATCTCAGGGCCCCAGAATAAAGTCTCTGAGCCTGAGAAGGACAGCAGTCATGTAGTCGGCTTCCTAAGGCTCCGCCAGGTTTGGGAGCCCCATGCCAGGGTAACTGTTTTTTGGCCACAACGCGTGGCTCGCAGGGTTGTAGTTCCCCGACCAGGGATTGAACCCTCATCCTCAGCAGTGAAAGCACGGAGTCCTAACCACTGGACCGCCAGGGAATTCCCCAAGGTAATGTTCTTTAAAGTATGCTTTTACTGGCAATTCCTGAGTACCTGATTCTTTTTCTCTTTTCCCTTTCTACCAGGCACTGGGAAATCACGAATTTGATAATGGTGTAGAAGGCCTGATTGATCCACTTCTCAAAGAGGCCAGATTTCCAATTCTGAGTGCAAACATTAAAGCCAAGGGGCCGCTGGCGTCTCAAATATCAGGACTTTATTTGCCGTATAAAATTCTTCCTGTTGGTGATGAAGTTGTAGGGATTGTCGGATACACTTCAAAAGAAACCCCTTTCCTCTCCAATCCAGGTATTTTCTTCTTTTACAGCACTTGTTGCTTGAAAATAGATGCACTGAATCAGAGCTTGGCATTATTTTTCTGGACCGTTGGTTAAAGTAGGAACATGTGGTATTGGACACGTGTGTGCTTAGGATGACACTGAAAAACGAGTCCAGTGGCTCCCAGTTGCCCTGAGTTACTTCTTAAAGACATTCGCCCTCCTGCTCGATGAACTTCTTTGTTGACATAAACAGTATCTTTGTTTAATTCAGTGCATTCAGAATTGGACGAGAGGGCCGCTGATATCCAGTGCTGAACCGTACAGAGTCACTCACTGGAGGATGAGAGCCACGTGACTCACGCCCTTCTTCCTGTGGAGGCAGAGCCCAGAGCCAGGGTTTTACCTCAATTTACCTCAACTTTCCTTTTCTGATATGATTATTACATGTCCAGTTAACTCTGCTTTCTCTGTTCTTAGTTATTTGTCTCTTACAGTTTTAATGACTTTGTTGTATCTGGCTTTCTGGGAAATATATATACATTTTTGAATGGTCTTGTGTGTGTGTGTGTGTGTATATGTGTATATATACCATACAGGAGATATATATATATCTGCTATATCTATACACACACACACACACACACATATGTATAACCCTGAGACCATTCAGAAAACATTTTTGAGCCACTTTTAGAGGAGCACTTTGGCAGTAAAAACAAAAAGATGTTTTTTTCTAAATTATCCAAATCAGTGTTCTTTCCGCATTTGAAGAAAAAAGGGAAATAAGGGTTTTCGTTAAGAATGAACTGATAAAGGACATCTAATTAACAGTTAGAAAAGTCACATGTCTGTTGCTGCTGTTTAAAATAGTTGCAGGCCGTCGGAAACAACGAAAAGGTCAACGGTTGGCCTTGAGCGGCTCCGGGGCCCAGAGGGTCCTGCGGGGCTTGGATGCAGGGCTGGGCCGCTCTCCACGGCTGGGGACCTGGGGCTTGTCAGGCACCCCAGGCGGCAGGTGGACGTCTATCGCACGGTGACCAAGCCTTTGCACACGGTCACCGGCTGTTGCTGAGATCATTGTGAAGCCACAGAGGGTAGCCACGGACGTGATGAGTCACTGGCTTTTTTTCTTTTAATATCTTTATTGGAGTGTAATTGCTTTACACTGGTGTGTTAGCTTCTGCTGAGGCACTGGCTTTTGAAGTGTCTTAGGAGTGCTCTTCTGCCTCAGAGGGACGTGGTCCCACCAGAGGGACCTGGTCTCGGGCTGCTCTCCACCACCCGGCCTGACCTCTTCCTCTCCCCACCCCTGCAGACATCGCTGTGCGGGCTGATCACACCTTCCCCGGGGCTCAGGGGGTGCTGCCTCTGAACCACCTGGGGCTTTTCTGCCAAGAGGCCAGGGTGGCGATTACAGAGTGAACCAACCACCGACATGGGTAGGGCTGGAGTAATGGGGCCTGGTTGCCGCAGGGCGCCCTCGGGTGGGACGCTTCTGCTGTTGGGTCCCCGTCACCCCCAGAAAACGCCTCCCCCTCATCACATTTGTCCTCGCTCTGGGCTTCCTGCATGACTGGAGCAGCCTGAGGACACAGCTGGGTCTCCTCTCAGTGAAAATCTGGAACACAGTAGAGTGGCCAGCTGAGGATCTTGGGCTAAAGATGTGGACGTGTTGAATAACTGAATAGTTATGTGTCTCCATAATGTCTGTTCCACCCAGGGGGTTTTGAGTTCATTTAAGGCGGCATGTAATTAACGCCATAGGAGAGTCATAAACAAAGTCAGGGAGGGAGAGGGAGGGGTTCTGGTGAGCGAAGGACGTGATGGCCAGCTTGGGGGTGAGGTAGACGCGATGAAGACCTTACTTGGCCTCTCCAGGGTGTGCGAAGCAACTGGGGCAAAGGGCATTCCAGGAGTGAGGTCAGAGTCACCTGATAGGACGCAGGCTCCTGAGGACGGGGACCTGCTGGGTGTCAGCACAGGGGAGGTTCCCAGTGAAAGTTGCTGGAATGAACTCGTGAGAGCAGGCAGGTGTGGGACCACAGTCCCAAAGTGGCTGGGTGTTCAGTTTTCTGGAACATGGGTTCTAAGCAGAGAAAGCTAGAAAGGGGAACTGAAGACTGGATTGTCAGGCTGAGGAGTTCAGCATGATTTGGAGAAAAGCATTACCCCTCCTTTAATAGCCACCAAGAAAGGGACTTCCCTGGCGGTCCACTGGTTAAGACTTTGCCTTCCAATGCAGGGGGTGCGGGTTCGATCCCTGATCGGGGAGTTAAGATCCCACATGCCTCGCAGCCAAAAAACCAAGACATAAAACAGAAGCAGTATGGTAACAAAATCAATAAAGACTTCAAAAAAAATTTTTTTAAATAGTCACCGGTAAAAAGATAGAAGGGGAGTGGGGTGGTGGAGAGACAAAGGGCTCCAGAGCTCAGACCACCCTGTCTGGGACTCTGACAGCACCCCATCTTAGTTCTTTACCAGGTTACAACAGACAGGGACTCCGAAGGGGCCATGCTCTTTCCAGCAGCTCTCAAGAGAGAAAGGCTGCACCATGCAGGGGCCAGGGCAGGAGCTGGGCAGGGGTGGAGAAGGACACTCGCTTCTCCCAAGACCACAGTCCCAGCAGCCCGGCTCCCCCTACAGACCTCTGACCCCAAATCCAGCCTCATTCCTCCCGTGCTGGTGACCCACAAGTATCATTTGTATTTCTAGCACGTTTAATTTATTTTAGCTAGATAATGAACTTCCTCTCACTCCCCTCATGATATACTGAAATATATCCCACGCTTTCTGTATGTGAGATGACCGATCCTGTGAGGTTTCTGATGTGTTAGGAGAACACATTCCTTTGTCCTCAGAGGCCTTTCTCTCAACTTTTTTCTTTCTTCTTGCCAGCCACACTGAAGTAGAGGACGGTAGCGTTGTCTGAAAGTCTCAGCAAACATTTCTTCAGTTATTCTTTCATTCATTCCCCTGAGAGCTTGCCTCTGTGCCAGGCGCTGTTCTAGGCATCAGAGATGCTGACCCCCCAAAAAGCCCTGCCCACTGGAGCTTCACGTTTAGTGGGAGAAGAAATAAATGAGGAAAATGTGTGGTGCCAGAAGGTGATAAAAGATATAGAGAGAAATTAAGCAGGAGATGGGGTGGCAAGTGGGGCATAGGGGTGAGCTCACCTTGTCGTTTTAAGGAGAGACTCCATGAGCAGCTCACAGAGATGGTGACATGGCACTGGGGGTGACCTGGGAGCCCTGAGCTTCTTGGGGTGACTGGCAAGAAGCATATTATTATTCTTGATGGCCTCATGGCAGACAATGGTGGCCAAGCTGTTACACCTCTTGATTTTTTTTTGAAAAAAATCGATATTTATTTACTTTTCAAAAGTAAAGTAGGATTGGATAGATGATTTCTTTTTCTTTTTTAATTGGAGTATAGTTGCTTTACAATGTTGTGTTAGTTTCTGCTGTACAGCAAAATGAATCAGCTCTATGTATACATATATCCCCTCTTTTTCCCGTTTAGGTCACCACAGAGCATTAAGTAGAGTTCCCTGTGCTATACAGCAGGTTCTCATGAGTTATCTGTTTTATGCATGTTAGTGTATATATATCAATCCCAATCTCCCCATTCATCCCACCCTCCCTTTCCCCCTTTGGTGTCCCTACGTTTGTTCTCTACGTCTGTTTCTCTATTTCTACCCTGCAGACCTCACCTCTTGATTTTTAAATGGTGCCTGTGCGTTACAGCACTGCGGGTCCCACCCCACATCTGTGAGCCACTCGTTTTCAGGCCGTCCGTTTGTGATGCCCCCGGCTTTGCCGTCAGCCATGCTGTTTATTTTATGTGCTCATTGGCACGTGTTGGCTTGACTGGTTCGAGAGACTCCAGAGTTCCCCACTGGAGCACACGGAGACCCCCCAAACCCCACGGCATCACAAGGGATGAGTTTAACAGTCCTGTAGCTCCTTAGAGAGTTGAATACTTTTCACACTGGAGACGGCAGACTCCTGGGTTTCGAAAGATCGTTACGAGACTGATTCATGTTTCGGCATTCTCATTTGAGAGATGGTTCTGAGATATTTGCATAAGGGAATCTGGATCCTCTAGAGGATCCCGAGTCACAGGCGGCTGGATGTGACTTCAGGGCAGCGTGTCTGTGTTTGCGGTCACCTGTGTGCCAGTCAGAGCCATAAGCCCTCAGGCCGCGCTGGGGTTTGGCCACAGGGGTAGCACATGCCTGCGACACACAGAGCGCCCAGCTGGGGAGTCACACCCATACTCACCAGCTGCACCAGCGGTCAAGCTTCCGCTCCCACTGAGTGCGGGGCGAGCCTCCAGGGAATGATGCGCATGCTCCCAGGGCCGGCAGTCCTTGGATGGGACACCCCCCGCCCGCTGCCATCTAATCAGAGCTCCGTGATGCTCTAATGCTGACCTTAGCCAGTGAACAAGACAGAGTTGTCAGCGGTGTCGTACAATTGGCATTCAAGGGCTAATTGCTGACAGAGTTTCAAGTGTGAGGACTGATTATGTTGAACTTGCAAACAAAGCTGTAGAGTAGCTAATCTGGTTGTTTTTTTTTTTTCAGTTTTATTGAGATATGATTGACATCCAGCACCTGTATGGGTTTAAGGTGTGCAGCATAGTGACTTGGCATAGGTACAACCCATCATGCTTGTGTGCTCAGCCACGCTCAGCACTGGCCTGATGGAAGTCTAAATATACAAATAGATGTAAAAAAATAGAGAGATTCCAAATCTGAAGCCTCCTCACTGTTGGAATTTGAGTAACATAATATCATCCACAACCTTAAACCGGTGCAGCATTAAGCGAATGCAACTGAGCGTATTGCTGTGAATTTGTATTGGCTTTGTAGAGATTTTATACTGAATTTATACATAAGTTTTGGTCTTAGTAATTTAAGAGCTTTAGGAGATTAAGGTGTTTTTATTTGGTCTGCTTGTATAATAAGCAATATAATAAAAATTGTTGTCAATAAATGTCCATATTTATTTTCTTCCTTAGGAACGAATTTAGTATTCGAAGATGAAATCGCTGCATTGCAACCGGAAGTAGATAAGCTACAAACTCTAAATGTGAACAAAATTATTGCACTGGGACATTCTGGTTTTGAAATGGATAAACTCATCGCTCAGAAAGTGAAGGGCGTGGACGTAGTGGTGGGAGGACATTCCAACACGTTTCTTTACACAGGTAATGGCAGCGGGAGAGCTAGATGATATACGTTACATATATAGTATAATATATACATGTAATAATGTACACAGGTGGTGCACACTGAGTGGTAACATGTATAAATCTTACTCAAAGAGACTTTTTAAAACATTTTATTGAAATATATGGTTGATTTACAATGTTGTGTTAGTTTCAGGTTTACAGTAAAGTGATTCAGTCATATGTATATGTACATTCTTTTTTAGATTCTTTTCCATTATAGGTTATTACAAGATATTGAGTAGAGTTCCCTGTGCTATTCAGTAGGTCCTTGTTGGTTATCTGTTTTATACATAGTAGTGTGTATGTTAATCCCAAACTCCGAATTTGTCCATCCCCTGCTTTCCTCTTTGGTAACCATAAGTTTGTTTTCCATGTCTGTGAGTCTATTTCTGTTTTGTAAATAAGTTCATTTATATCATTTTAAGTTAGATTCCACATATGAGTGATATCATATGATATTTGTGTTTCTCTGTCTGACTTGCTTCACTTAGTATGATAATCTCTAGGTCCATCCATGTTGCTGCCATTGGCATTATTTCATCCTTTTTGATGGCTGAATAGTATTCCAATGTGTATATGTACCACATCTTCTTTATCCATTCATCTGTTGATGGACATCTTGGTTGCCTCCATGCAAAGAGACATTACTAAGAGTAACTTATTGGTTTCATGAGTATGTCAATTCCATTCACTTATGTAAATTATAAATATATATAACATACACATTCAAATATATAAAAGGTTACTGAGGCCCAACTAAAAGTCATTGTACATCAAAAAGCAACATGCATATAAAAATTTTAAGCATAAACAACATAATGTAAATAAGGCCTTCACAGCTCAAGGTGACAGGACTTGATTGGTAGGTTCACAGGTGGCAGAAGCTGGAACTCTGGGCTCAAGCCCTAACCCTGCAGCATCCCAGGACTGTGGTGCCCTAGAAGCCACAGGCCCCCATGCTCTTGCAAGCACTCTCTCCTCCCTCGATTTCTTCCCCCCTCCTCTCCCTTCCCCTCTCTCCATCCCTCCCTCCTCCTCTCCCTCTTTCCCTTCCCTCTCTCTTTTCTTCCTTCCTTCCCGTCTTCCCTCCATTCCTTCCACATGTCTCTCTCTCTCTCTCTCTCTCTCTCTCTCTCTCTCTCTCTCTCTCTCTCTCTCTCTCCCCCCCCTTGGTATCAGGTAATTTTAGTTAGGAAAAGTCTAACTCTTTTTTTTCCCATTTGAACATATACTGTCGCAAAACTTTTGGGTCCGGCTCAGTGAGTCTTTCCCACCATGCCCTCTCCCTGCCCCTACCACTGCTTCATGGGGCTTTAAAGTATTTTCAAGAAAAGGAAGACGAGCAGGAGAGCCTGCTGGAACTGGCTTCTATCAGCTCTGGGAAGGACGACTTCGATGGGGAACAACCCTCCCCTTGGAGAGCTTGCTGCTTCGCCCGTCTCTATGTGAGCTATCTCAGGCAATCCTATTTTTATAAAAGCAGCAATTAAAAATACCCCAAACAGGGCTTCCCTGGTGGTGCAGTGGTTGAGAGTCCGCCTGCCAATGCAGGGGACGTGGGTTCGTGCCCCGGTCCGGGAAGATCCCACATGCCGCGGAGCGGCTGGGCCCGTGAGCCATGGCTGCTGAGCCTGCGGGTCCGGAGCCTGTGCTCCGCAACGGGAGAGGCCGCAACAGTGAGAGGGCTGCATACCACAAAAAAAAAAAAAAAAAAAACCAAAGCAGTAAGAAATGTCCAAACCTGTTAAAAGTTCTCACTAAGAAGAGAGTATGGGTAATTTTTAATTTCTTCTTAGCACCTTTGAGTGTTTTCAAATGATGAATGTATGTCGCTTTTACAATGAGAAAAAGAGACACAAATTATTTTTTTTAAAAAAAGGAAAGGAAGAAACACAGTACTGGGTCAGAAGTCCTTATTCCTGTTTCCTGAAGGACCTTGAGTAGTCACCCTCTCTGAACCTGTTAGCTTCGCTTCAGAATGTCAGTGACGATGCGCCAATGAAATCCTGCAAAAGAGAATGTGCCTTTTGGGAAGGAGATGAATTTAGTGAATGATGAATGACTGGATGAAAGAAAGATGTGAGGATAAAAATTACAATTTGCTTATCCATAAACCTTACAGTAGATAATTACAGTCTCTGGAAAAGACTGCCTGTAGCATCTTTGTCATTTATCTCACATTTCATGATTGCTTACCAAGATTAAACTTGTTCTCATGAAAATATTCAATTTGGACATTCATCATTGTGAGGAATGAACTTAACAATGAAAGGTGATTCCAGGACACAGTAGAGGATGAGGCATATTTGCTTGTTTAAATAAATTTTCCCAGCCTCGAAAAACAAACAAAGCAACAACAAGAAACAACCCTCCGCTGAATTGCCTTTGGAATTAGCTTAAAGTTAAATATGATTAGTTAATCAAATTAGGGTTAAAATAATACATCTTTTGGAATTTTAAATCTTGCCGAGAACCATTTCAGCACACACACAGGACCGAACACACACAAACACACTCACCTGAAAGGGAATTTCACAAAGTGTCGGGATTGCACCTGGTATTTTCTATTCTGTTATTTAATTTTTTTTAAATGCTGGTGACTACCTGTTAAATAAGATTCATTGTCTTGTCACCAGTCCATATTTTTAAAACCTCAGCTTTACGTGGGGCACGACCAAAATAGCACATGGACGGTTCCCCTCCAAATAGTGAAGCCCCTGCAGGTTCTCTGGATTACAGCCACCGTGCACATGCAGACCAGACAACCCTGGTATTGCCTGACCATTCTCACGTTGGGATGAAGAGGAGAGGACTTCCACGTCCAGGCTTGCAAAATGTCAGAGCTGCGAGGATGAGGGCTCGAATGCAGACTTCTAAAGGATTTAAATCCTAGAGTTAAGGAACTGGTCCATGCTGTTGCCTTTGGACAAAAAAGTAGTTAAAGTGTGTGCAGGTTGGAAGATGTGGCAGGTGTGCCAGGGGACTCTCCTCTGCGTGTGACCCTTGAAGGCAGACGGGCTCCTGAGACGCCGTCGCTCTGTTTGCCTCCCGCTTTTTTAACTGGATTTTGGATCATGCAAGCCCATCAGTTTGCTGTGGCCTTGGTGAGTGTAGACGTCCGTCGTTTCCTCCATCTGCACAGTTAAGGAGTTACAAGCGTGACATCTATGATCCCTTCTGTTCAAACACCCTGCTCCCTAGAAAGGCATCCATGCCAAGAGCCTGACTGCTTACTTGCGGGAATTTGGGGAAGTAAAACATTTCTTGGTAGAATACTCTCTAACTTCCTTAGGTTACTGCAGTGATTTTCTTTATACCTCCAGCTCCTTTGAGGCTCACACCTCCTGGTTACCCTGTCTCCCCCCCGTTATCACTGTCACCTAAGCCCCTCCCCGGTGTCACCAAGAATTTAGCACCCAACGTCCTGTCTTCCTCTGCACTCCAGCTCCTGCCTGCATCCTGGCTGAGTGTCTATATGGATGGTGGAGCCAGTACCCAAGTTCAGAGTCCCTTGATCCTATCAACTCGTGACTGTCGCCTCCTTTTCAGCAACCTCACTTCTGGGACCACAGGCTGAGACCTGGTCATCATCTTGAATTGCGGCATGCCCACAGCCCCACTGCCTACCTCCCTCCTCTCTTTAAGGCTCTCTCACCCTTATTCCTCTGCAAAGAGGCCTGCAGCCTCACGGCAACCTCGGTCTGGTGAACCCTCCTCCCCTCCCAGCCCAGCAGGTGTCACTTCTCCTCCTTAACCTGGGAGCGTCCATTACAGACTCACCACCACGTCTCTGGCTGACACCCAGAAGGCGGGTGCCCAGGATTGTTGAGTGAATGCTGACAGATGTAGCTCCTTTAAAAGTAAGCTCTTTTGGGACTTCCCTGGTGGTCCAGTGGTTAGGGCTTCCTGCTTCCACTGCTGGAGGCATGGGTTTGATCCCTAGTCAGGGAACTGAGATCTCACATGCCGCATGGCGTGGCCAAAAAAAAAGAAATTTATTTTTTAAGTAAGATTTCTTTATTTGAACAGCTTTTTGTATTAAGTACCTCATTTGTATTGCTTCTGGATTTTGGCACACGTTTCTTGAATATGAAATTCAAGCCTTTTCATTGACTTAGAGAACATAAATGATTTTAATAACCACCGTATTTTGTTCTCAAAACAAATGGAGTTCACAGTTTAAGTATAAACAAAACCAGGAAACCTTAGCATTTGTTCTACCCACGGCAGCCAGCGGCCGGGTACTCCGAGTGCAGGGGCGGAGCCGTCCCTGCTTTGTTAGAATAAGCGAGCGAGGACAAAAGCCTTGGTTGTGGTTTGCAATCATTGTTCATCTCGCCATTGATTTTCACTCTTGTAGTTGAGATAATCTTGTCTTTTAGAACAAGAAAGTGGTCTTATTATTTACTACATCCACAGGACAGGGAAACACTCTCCAACAAAGAACTGCTTCCTTTGGGCATCTGTAGGATTGCTGATGTGTGGGTGTATTGAGTGAGCCGGGAGAATGAGCCAGAGGACAGAGGTGTGGCCGGTAACTTCAAAGATGATGTCCTTGGTGGTACCGGGACTCACTTGTCCCAGGGGTCGCTACTCAGGACCCCTCGGTCAGCTTCCAGCCATAGGCCAGCACAGCAGCAGCTTCCTTCATGGAGCAAAGCCAGAGCCTTCTGCTTAACGATTTTTGCAGCCACATAACACTGATCGGTTTTAGTTACGTCTCATGAAACCGCTTTCCAGGGCGAAGCAGGGTGAGCCAAACCCCAAATGATCTGTAAAACAGGGTCACATCCTTTGGCAGGGTTGAGTTGTCAGGCAAGCTGATGACTGACTGCATATTGTGAAATCCAACGCCTGCTCCTGCCACAGGGCAGATCTCTTCCCGGGGCTGCCATTCGTGTTGCCCTAAGTTTGCCCCTTGATGGTCTTCAAGAAGGACCTCCTTTTTCCAGCCTCACTGTGACAAGCAGCACGGGGTCATGGACAGGGCTTTGGACTCCGACGGCCACAGTCTCCCCCCGGGGTTGGTCACTACTGGCTGTCCGACCTCAGACATGTTACTTAACCACTCTGAGCTTCAGCTTTTTATTTTAAAAAACCGCTACAGTGATACGACTACCTCAGAGAATGTCGTAGGGATTAAATGAGGTGGTATAGGAACAGAACATAGTGGGTCCAAGAAAAATATGTCAGTTCTCCAATATTCTGCAACATGGGAAAATGTATACAATTTCATTTTAAATGAAAAAGAGGAAGATACATTTTTTTTTTTTTTTTTTTGCCGCATGCGGGCCTCTCACCGTTGTGGCCTCTCCTGTTGCGGAGCACAGGCTCCGGACGCACAGGCTCAGTGGCCATGGCTCGCGGGACCCTCCCGGACCGGGGCACGAACCCGTGTCCCCTGCATCGGCAGGCGGACTCTGAACCACTGTGCCAACCGGGGAAGCCCCAACTATGTTTTTTCTTTTACAACTATACAAACATTTATTACCCAGACTGTAGTCACTTGACACAACTCCAAACTAATTTATGAGGTCATTCCTCTCTTGAATAAATAAAAAGATTCTTTATCCTACAAAACTCGGGAAACACTGGAGCTCTTCTCACCCCCTCCCCCCAAAATCTGATCATTCCTTGGGGAGCCTCTATTTTTCCTGATCCCCTAGGTCCTGATTCTTACTTGTGTCCCCCCTGTTCTTGCCTCTTTCAAACCATTCTTCTTGTCCGTGCAGGAGAGACCCAAATATGGAAGAGTGCCCTTTCTTCTTGATGTCCCTGAATTCCATCCACATGAGGCAGCTTCCTTCCAAGTCGGCTACGCACAGCAGGGGACCCACCGCTGTGCAGCCTGGGATGACTCTTCCTTCCAAGTCTCTGCCGCCCCAGGGCGTGCCTCACTGGCTGGCTTTCTGGCTTTCTTCTGCAGCCCGCCCTCCTCCCATTCCGGTTCTCCTCTTGTTACTCCTGTCCTCAACCCCTTGATCCAAGGCTACCCCTGAAACTCAAGTTTTCTCCCACTATTTTTATGCAAAAAATTAAGGTCTTTGTGTGCACCCCTGCTCCACCATCCCCATCATTGTCGGGGACCCGTCCTTCCAGGCAGGTCTGCCTCACCTCCCCCTGGGGAGGAGGAGAGGAATGAGGACCCAAGACCGTCATTAGGGAAGCCTGGCGGACCCTGGTCCTCTCACAGGTGTTTACTAGACAGAAAATGGTTTTTTCCCTAGAATGGATTCTGCCACCCATTTCCCCCTCTTTGCTATCCGTGCATACGTATTTTATTTATTATTTATTTGTTTGTTTTTGTTTATTTATTTTTGGCTGCGTTGGGTCTTTGTTGCTGTGCGCGAGCTTTCTTTAGTTGCAGCGAGCGGGGGCTACTCTTCGTTGCGGTGCACAGGCTTCTCATTGCGGTGGCTTCTCGTTGCAGAGCACGGGCTCTAGGCGCTCGGGCTTCAGTAGCTGTGGCATGTGGGCTCAGTAGTTGTGGCTCACGGGCTCTAGAGCGCAGGCTCAGTAGTTGTGGCACACGGGCTTAGTTGCTCCGCGGCATGTGGGATCTTCCCGGACCAGGGCTTGAACCCGTGTCCCCTGCATCAGCAGGCAGATTCTTAACTACTGTGCCACTAGGGAAGCCCTACATATATTTTTTTAATTGAAGTATACTTGATTTACAATGTTGTGTTAATTTCTGCTGTACAGCAAAGTGGTTCAGTTATACATATATTTACATTCTTTTCCATTTTGGTGTATCACAAGATATTGAATATAGTTCCCTGTGCTCTACAGTAGGACCTTGTTGCTTATCCATTCTATATATACTAGTTTGCATCTGCTAATCCCAAACTCCCAATCCTTCCCTCACACACCCTCCCTCCCCCTTGGCCACCACAAGTCTGTTCTCTTCATACCTATATATATTTTTTAATTCCCAGAAATTATATTGGTTATTGCCATGGCGGGGTGGGACTGCAATTAAATTTTTCTTCTCCATTTGCCAAATATGTCATGCTAGTTTTACTTTGATAAAAAAGAAAAATTTTTTAACCTCTCTAAACCCTAGAAACTGAACCATTAATCCTAAAGTTTATGAAAAGAAAATTTTCCAGACAATTTACTGATCAGTAGGCTTTTATTTGGCAATTCATGGGCGGAGCAGCATCCCATGTGGCAGAGAAAAGGGGGCTCAGAAGAGCTATAGGAGGCCATAGGGTCTTAGAGACCAAAGGGAGCAGAAACAAGGAAGTTGCCCTGGGCATTGCTGACGGTTAACTTCCCTTCTGTGGAGCGCAGGGAGGTCTTGGAGCCTGTGCAGCACGGGCCTGCGGGGCTGGGAGCGCCGGGCCTGCCTGTTCTGGGAGAGCCACGGAGAAGCGCAGTGGAGTTCTGGTTTGCTGATAGGAATCTTAGCATGAGTGGCTCCATCTTGGGCCTGACCTGGTTACTTTCACAACTTGAACTCTTATAAATATGTGTGTTAAATTTTTTTAAAAGGAGAGGCATATACTCAATTTGAGAATCTGAGCTAAATACACAAATGACCAAATGTATCTTCTTACCTTTAAAAGATAAGAAACCGGGAGTGCGGTGCTTTGTCCCAAGCAGCCTGGCTGTGCCTCACTCAGATCTCTTGTCCTCAGTTTATTAATTTCCCCCAAACCTAGAAACTCATACAGTTGTCAGTTTTGACGTCTCACGTGTAAGGAAATTTCCAAATCGTCTGTCATGTTGCGGAAGCAGAGCTTCGGGCTTCCCCACCGGAAGTCCTCCAGGTTCTGAGATGAGCCCGTTTGAATTGTGCGTCGTGTGCTCCACTGCCCGCCACTGTGGCCGAAGCTAATGCTTTGTGGAAATCAGCAGTTCAGACCCTCACTGAATACAAACACCTAGCGTTTCCCAGGGTACAGAACCACTCTGGAATGCCCTGTCCAGCTAAATGCTGATGTTCCGTAAAAAAAAAATGTCAGGTTTATTTACATCAATTCATGGCCCTGTGGACCTCCTTTTTAATTTCAAATGGAACTACAAAGTATGTTAACATGAAAATCAGTCTCTCTCTCTCCAGCCCGTTCCTTTGGACTTTGCATTTTAACAGGCCATAGTGATAGAACCAGGGGATGGCTGCATTGTTATGACTTTGTTTTTAATTTTTATATAAAACCCTGTTCTATAATGTAAAAAGCGAATGGGAAGTCTGGTGTCTGGAAGGATAGTCACCCTGGCTTAGATCCTCCGTGAAGAAAAGAGGGTGGTGGACAGCGGGGGTATCACTGCATCCCCTGCTCTTTCCCCAGTGAGTGGCCTCTCCAGGCCTCACAGAGATGAAGCGAAGCCCTCAGGCCTGGCTCCACGGGACAGTGGAGTCCCACACACTGGGCACTTGTTGGAGCTTGGAGGTGTTTGTTGAGTGAGTGAATGTGTGTGAACCCATTCCCACCCTGCCGGGGTCTCTTATTTACCCCAGCCAGTCAGAACTGGGTACAGGCAGACAAGCCGATTGGACTTCATGAGAGTTTGTGCCCACTCTGGGTACCACTTGAAGATACATCATCACTGTTAGACCTTCCGGTCATCACTGAATGTCCAAGAGCCAGAATGTGGGCAGTCTATCGAAGCATGTACAAAACAGAGGGACACAGTCCCAATATGGAGAATGTCAGTGGCCCCTTGAGTTCCCTGGAGGAGACATGACAGCCTGTGTATCAGGGTCGGGTACAGAGATGGCTGAGGAGACAGGGACTCACCCCTCTGGCTGCGGAACACCTTTTGACAGCAGCTGGCCTGACTGCCCGGGGGGGGGGGGGGGGGGGAGGGCATCTTGCCCAGCCTACTTCATGGCTTGCAACGCCACAAGACTTCTTGCATGTGAAAGATGCTCATAACTTTAAAAAAAAAAAAATTAAACCACTTTTGGTGTCAGACACCATCAAATCTCTTGTTTTACAAATACAGGAAATAAATTTAGGTCCCAGGAGTTAAAAGTCTCTCCCGAGGTTGTGAAACAAGATTAAAAGGGAGCTGGCGCCAAAACCCATTCTCTCGACAAGTTTGGCTTCATGAGCCCCACCCAGCTCATCAGTTGAGGAAATTGAACGGAGGGGAGTTGGGGGATGGGGCATGACTCCCCTTGACATATGGATTCCTCCACAGGAAGGGCATGTAAATCTCGTCTGATCTCTGGAAATCTGTTAGCTAAACCCCTTAAAATCAGTCGTTCAACATTTATTGACTACCTACTATGTGCTGGGCCAGCCCCAGAGACACAGCAGCCTCTGCCCGCATGGAACTTACTGGCTTGAAAGGGATCCTGATGCCCATCAGATTTTTTTTTAAATATGCAGAGAAATCAGTCATATGTAATTACAAAGCATGCTGTGAAGGAAGAAGTCCACGGTGCTGGGAGAGCAGGTATAGGAGCGCCTGATCGCGTCTGGGGAATCATTAGAGATGATGGTAACTTGGGAAATAATTATCTCTAACCTTTATTGGGCGTTTACCTGAGTCAGGCTTCATGTGCCGCTTAACTTCTTTCATTCTCGAAACAACCTCTAAGGCAGGTATTGTTATTTTCTCCTTTTACAGATGAATAAACTGAAACAAAAAGATGTAAATAATTTGCCTGTGGGCCTCCGGTTCCAGGTCTTACTCTATATTCTTGACTGTGGAGGCGGGCGTGGTCTAGGAATGGGAGAAACTAAGATTGCTGAAGTGCAGGGTGGAGGGTCTAGATGAAGCTGGGCCACATCATGTGGGTCTGATAGGCTATGATGCTCACGTCAAAAACTGTAGTGTTGCTATCCAAGCGAACGTGGGTCTGCTCACCCGCCATGCAGAAAAGCCAGTCCACTGACACCAGGTTGTAGTGAAGGAAAGTACAGCGTTTGGTTGCCAGGTGCCGAGCAAGGAGTCTTGTGCCCAGGAGTCCCACAGGGCCCTGCTCCATATCAGCTGGGCAGGCGCTTGCCCGGGCCTGCGCTGGGAACGCCCGCATTCCTGAGGGGCTGCTGTTCCGTTCCCTCAGACACCCTCACTGTTCTAGGGGATACCCTGTTACCGGCTCTAAATGTCAGCCCACAGCTCCTGGCTCCTCCAAGGCTTGCTTCCAAGAGGACGGATTTGCCAAAAGGCTGGAATAGAGTTCTGGTAAACGGTTTTCCCCCTGCCAAGAGGACAGGCTGCGTTTCTAAAGACAGATATGTGGCTCTGTGTATGGAGAGACGATCTGGGGCGTGAGCCTCTGTGGCTGAATAGAGTGCTGTGGGAACTCTGAAGCCCTGGATTGCTTTCCCTGCCAGTGGTTTTCTGGGGTTGCCAAGTGCACAGGAAGCAGAGAGGGCCCAGCTGTGGGGAACGCAGACTGGAGCCAAACTAGACTGGTTATTGTCTCAGCCACGTGGGAAACGTCCTCCTTGACTCCGATTAAGTCCATCCGAGATGAAGATGACACATCTTTTGTTCAGCGCCGGAGAAAGTCCCCTGTGCTACAGGAGGAGCTGGGGTTGGTGGCTCCTGTTTGTAAAGAGCAAGCTGATCTGATGAGGCATCTGACCCCATAGTTCGATTCCGAATTTTTACGTTCTGTTTAAACTCAGATATATTTATGGAAGGCAGAAAAAATAAAGGCTAAAGAAGTCAGGCTTGCCCTTCTCTTGGGTTTCCAGGAATCTGCCAGACCCCTTTCTGAAACAGATGTAGGGCCTGGACGAGGTGTTGTGCGCCACCTTGTGGATATAATGGGAACTGCACGTTGCCAGGCTTCTCTGGGCTCAGAGGAGGAGCCACCTTCCCTAACCGTGCCCAGCTGAGGTGAGGGGACTGCCACATCCCCGTCCCCTGAAGTAAAGGCCAGGCTCCAAGTCTGTCCAAGGACCACCACAAAACGGAATGCTACTCTTCAATGCATCAGACCATCTATGGCAGTCACCGCCACCATCTGCCGGCCACCCGTAAGCCTGTGCAAATGGAGATGGGACACGGCCTGCACTGGATCTCAAGTCCGTGCTTTTGTAGAAATAAAATTCCAAGGCTTTCTTCTTTATCCAGAGGAAGCAAGACAATGGGAAATTAAGATTGGCCACAGCTATGAATATTTCCTGCTGGTGAAATGTTGGTATTTGCAGCACTTCTGCTCTGTGGTTACTGAGCTAAAGGGGCTGCTTTTGGCTCAGGCGCAAGGCAGGATTGGGTTTTTCATAAACCCAGGTGTACAGCCTAATGTCTTCAGTGAAAAGGGAAGCCCAGACACAGCTTGGGGCACAAAGGTGCAGCCACTGGGCTTGCACCTGCTTTGGTGAGTGCCCTTTGGAAACCAGCTCTTGCAGGCTCTCTGAGAACAGCACGTCGTAGGCTGTGTTGGGCAGTGGAGAGAACATAAGCTCCGGTGTCTCACAGCCCTGCTTTTCAACCCGCCCTCCTTCACATACCAGCTGCGTGACCATGGACGCATGCCTGTGACAACTGGTCTTCTGGTCTACAGTGTGGGGATAATAATAGGAGCTGCCTCGTGGGATTCCTGGAGGATTAAGTGAGATCTAGCCCGGGGCTGGCTCCTGGCTGACTCTCATAACTGGTCCAATGAGGAACCAACACAAACTGAAGTTCTCCGGCCTCTCAGTGAACATCTAATAGGAAGCGCTGGTAGTGGGTGTGCAGAGGGAGGTGATAGAAATAGTAGTGGGTCAAGGGTATCTGTTCTATAGTCTCTGACTCAGAACAGCCCAGATGAGATCCCGCTCTCGCCGGAGGTGAGATGGGAAGTACAGGGCACCCATAGGAGGGGTGCAGTTGCAGAACTGAAACGTGCCAGGTGATCAGAGCCCAGGGCTCATGTTCTGAGTGCCGGGCTCCCACCCTCACACGGCGTGTGTCCGGGAGACCGTGCTGGGATGGGACTCAGCCTCTGGCTCCCCTTTGAGATAAGTGGCTCCCAGGCTCTCCCCAGGGCTCCCCTTTGAGACAGAACTCAGCAGAACCTGGCAGGTCTGTGGTCTGGCTGGGGCGGGAGGTCTGTGTGCCAGTCGGCCACCCCGGTGAATGCGGCTCTTCCTCAAGGCACCCGAGGGGACACAGAACTGAGCAACAAAACCTAAGGATGAAAAAAAAAAAAAACCTAAGGATGGCCTTTTGTCATTTCTATTTTTTATTGAGTATAGTTGATTTACAATGTTGTGTTAATTTCTTGTCATTTCTGCTGATCTTCCACTAAAGAGTCTAAGCTCTGGAGTGTGTGTCTAGCGTTTCTAGAGGTTGCCATTCCCTCATGGGGGAAAGAAATACACATTTATTGAGTATTATGTGCCAGGCAGTCTGCAAGAGGGTTTTGTTTTGTTTTGTTTTAATTTGGCTGTGCCGGGTCTTAGTTGCGGCATACAGGATCTTCAGTTGTGACATGCGAACACTTAGTTGTCGCACGTGGGATCTAGTTCCTTGACCAGGGATCAAACCCGGGCCCTCTGCATTGGGAGCACGGAGTCTTAGCCACTGGACCACGAGGGAAGTCCCAGCAAGAGAGTTTAAATGTTTAATCCTCTCAAGATTCCTGTGAAATAGGAATTGTTATTTTGCCTTTTTTTTTCTTTTACTTTTATTTGCTTTTTTTTTTTTTTTTTTGCAACATTTATTCCCGGGTAATAAGTTTTTGTTTCTTCAGTTTTTTCTGGGGTATCTTTTTGTTCTGTGCAACCTCCTCTTCTGGGTTAGTAACAGTCTGTTCTTTTTCACGAAGGATCATCTCAATGTGGCAGGGAGAGCTTGTGTTGATCCGACCACAAGCTCTGTAAATCCTGCATTGCATCTTGGGGGCGTTGTTCACTTGAACATGCTCCATGACCAGAGAATCTACATCTAAGCCTTTAAGCTCAGCATTACTCTGCATTTTTGAGCGTGTGCAGTAACAATTCAGCACCTTTTGGAGGCCACCGACCCTGCGTCCGGCCCCACTGTTTGGCCTGGGCGCACCTACCAACTCCACCGTTGGAATGATGGAATGGTACACATTGCTTCTGTAAAGTGACATCCTTCAGATACTTGGTGGCTTTTGGCCTGGGCAGTTTCATGAGTGTCCTTACAGTGAACACGAAGATTTGAACCGCTTGATTTGCATGATTGTATGGGGTTTTCTGGGCCCAGTGAAGAACGGACCCTTTCTAGAGGTCACCGTGAGACACTGGACCTCAGGAGTCGGCACCGTTCACAGCCTGCCTGTGCACCCGCCGTCCCCCCGCCCCACTCTCGCCCAGAGCACCCCTCTGCACGTCACAGAGGCCCGACAGCGCCGGAGCACCAAACCGGGGACTCCGACATGTTCCCCACACACAGAAGGACTCCGCCACCAGGGAGGACTCAGTAGACACAAGAGTCTGCCGCCCGAGGGCTTTGAAATTGGCACTGCCAAGCCCGGGATGGCAGCAATCACCCGTTATTATGCCCATTTTACAGATGGGGAAACTGAAGCACGGTGAGGTGAAGTGGCTTGGCTGCTTCACTGGGCCGGTGAGACTGGAGCCAGGGTCAGGATGGAGGCGGGACTGTCTTAGCAGTGTCGCATCTTTGTATGCCACGTAGCACCGGGCACGGTGCCCAGGACTTAGCAAGAGCTTAGCAACCACTGCTGAGTTGAGAATGGAAAGATTCACATGCCAAAAGGGCATTCGGAAACAGGGGCAGATGCCCGAGCTGGGCTCTGAAAGACCAGCTGTGTAGAGCAGCAGCTGGCAAATCGTCAGTTCAGAATTCGCAGTCACCTGGCCGGCAGCCTGCAGGCTCCCGGCCGTCCGTGAACAAGGGCCCACTTGATTAACTTTGGATCTTTCATTGCAGGCACTCCACCTTCCAAAGAGGTGCCGGCGGGGCAGTACCCATTCATAGTCACGTCCGATGACGGACGGCAGGTTCCCGTGGTCCAGGCCTATGCTTTTGGCAAATACCTAGGCTATCTGAAGGTCGAGTTTGATGAAAAAGGAAACGTCGTCACTTCACATGGAAATCCCATCCTTCTCAACAGCAGCATTCTGGAAGGTACGTGAAATTCAGGGCAGGGATCCACCAATGCAAAGATCTGGTGGCTGGATTTTTTTTTTTCTTTTTTTTTTTCCTTTTTATTTTTTGGTTAATGTTTCAGGACAATGTTTTTGAAGACCCGAGCTTCTTTCTCCCTTGAGTTTACTCTACCCTCTTCGTGGATAAGGAGATTTAAAACACACACGAATTGCAAAAGTCCCACGTGCTCCTCCAAGCCCTCTCAGCATCAGACACTGTCGCTGCCTCTCGTGTCCCTTCCAGCTTCACCCTGGCGCAGGAGAGCCACTCTCGGCCCATGTCCAGAGGAGAGCTGATTGTTGGGGCAAAGGGAGCAGTGTACCTGGGCAAGCAGCCCAGTCTCCATGGGCTTCAGGTCATCAAATGCGTGTGTGTCTTTCTTACTTTTTGATCTGGGAATCAAAACGAAAAGACATTTCATGTCATGCATTTCGTACAGTGTACATGAACATCCTCCTGTGCTTCTCTCTCGCCTGCCCTTTCCTGCTTACCGTGATCAGACAGGGAAGGACAGGTGACCAGGGGCCCTGGAGAGCCAGAGCTCCCGACAGCCAGAGGGAGGGGCCGGGACCCTGTAGCCGGACGTCTCAACCCTTTATACCTGCCCTTGGGCCTCTCATTGTCTCCCCACCACTAATGCCCTCCCCGTTGAGCCAGCAGACACTCATTCAGATGTGACGAGTTGATGCTGATTTACTTGGCACGTCTTTAAGATCCAAGCTGGGTCTTACTCCCAGGAAACGGAATAGAGGTTCCTAAGGAAATTTCCCAGTCAAAATCAAAATGTACACAAATACGGTAAAGAACTGTGTACTCACGCCAGGTGAGCTGAATGACGTTTGAGCCTTTCTCCAACATTTAGGCTTTAACTGCAGGCTGATTTGTTTGTTTTCTTCTAGATCCGAGCATAAAAGCAGACATTAACAAATGGAGGACAAAATTAGATAATTACTCGACCCAGGAACTGGGGAAAACAATTGTCTATCTGGATGGTACCACTCAGTCATGCCGCTTTCGAGAATGCAACATGGGCAACCTGATTTGTGATGCTGTGGTGAGTGGTCCACAGGAGAGCAGGGCCCGTGCCTAGTGGGGGAGGATGCAAGGACGGACAACCTGACAGTTACTGAATTGAGGACTTTTAGAAATTAGTCCCCAGACAAAAGCTTGGCGTGTAATCACACTGAGTACCTTGGGAAGGTGCCCGAACCAGACCAGTGGGCCATCCCTTTATTGCTTTACAAGAACGGCAGCCTTGGACTTCCCTGGCGGTCCAGTGGTTAAGATTCCATGCTTCCGCTGCAGGGGGTGCAGGTTCGATCCCTGTTCAGGTGAGTTCTGCATGCTGCGCAGTGCCGCCCAAAAAAAAAGGACAGAAGCCTTTATTTCAAGGTGCTCGTCTTAGGTGTCTGAATATTGGATGTTGCTTTCCTTTGGTAAGATGACCTGAATCCACAAACTCTGCTCCTCCCAAGAAGTAGACATAGAATTAAATGCATCTGCCTGGGCCTATCTAGGCCAGAGTGTGTTTCACTGATCTGTCCTCTTGACCCCAGAGAACTCGGCCTTGTGTGAACCACCTTCACAAGCAAGGCCGTTATCACAAGAATAATAAGTCCCAGAGCAAGTTCCCACACCAAAAACACCCCTCTGTCCACCTGTCTGCGGGCAGCCCCCCCGGGAGGGCCGCCGTGCCCAGCCGAGGTCTCCAGCTGAGACTCACCACGCCCAGGGGCACCCAGGAGGCCGTTCCTTTGTCTGGGCTCAGCTCGGTGCCGGGTGCCCGGTACCTGGGATGCAGCCACACTCAATAAGTGTCTGCCAAGTAAATGACGACACTCACGCTTTCCAAGGTGGGACAAGTGCTGGAAGCTCAGCATCGCACGGTCAGTGCGAGACAAGCAGCTAACGAGAAGCCAGAGCTGTGAATGTGCAGAGGCAGGTCTGGAAGGAAACACCCCAGGCTCTAGCAGGGCTTACCTAACAAAGAGAGAATGAGCCCCTTCTCCCGCTAAGCATCAGGAACACTGCAGCTGTGCTGCCCTCAGCCGCCCTGTGGCCCTGTGTCTCCCTCACCTCTTCCACCATCATATGTTTTCAAATGAGAATGTAATTCGTTTTATTTCTTGTAACTAAACATATGTTTTGTAAAAGAAAAGGAAGAATGAAACTGACTCTCCCCCGTTTCAGGGGCTCCCCCGTCTCTCTCTTGTATCCAAAATTGCCAACTTGGGAACTGGCTGGGGACCTAGACATGGATGCCAGGGTCCTTTGTGGCCTGAGGTCTGGAGTTGAAAGGCTTCTGGGCTCCACCCTTAGGAGCAAATGTGGGTCCTGCCCTGGAGGAGCCCCGGGGGGAGCAGCCCTGTGGGTCAGTCTGCACAGAAGCCCCTTTCTCCTACTTCAAGTGCTGGCTTTGCTAAGGGCCCCTGGCCTGGCGGGTTGCAGGGGTCTTAGGAGAGGGGCTCAGAGCTACTGGCTACTCAAGAGTCTGACCTGGGACTGGTCACAGTGTCTGAGGTTTGCTTCTCAGGGCATGAGACTAGTTCTGATGAATTACACTTGAGAAAGCTCTGGGCACACACAGGAGCAGGGCAACAGCAGCTTTATTTGCTCGGTGCAGCTAACCAAGTTCCGGGCACTGACCCTAAGGAGGAGGACCCAGAATAACGAGTGTAAATTCATGCTGCTGTTGCAGATTAACAACAACCTGAGACACCCGGATGAGATGTCCTGGAACCATGTGTCCATGTGCATTTTAAACGGAGGCAGCATCCGGTCACCCATTGACGAGCGGAACAACGGTATGCTCCCGGCTCCCGGCCCCCGGCCTCAGCTCAGCGTGCTGTCTGACCAGTCCCCCAAGACCCCCCCCCACCGTGCCAGGCCCTTCGGCCATTCGAGTCAGTGCCCCACCTGAAGGGCGCACACAGGCTTGTGTGTTCTTGGATGCATTTGCTCACAGAGGGAGCCGCCAGCCTTACTGGCACCAAGGTTTAGCTCAACTTCTGATTCACACAGCAAAACGCAAATGGTGGCTGATGTATGCAAAATAGTGATGGCCTCCCCCTGGATATCTGGAAAGAGGAGGACAAAATTGCCCATCTTGGGACGTCCCTGGCGGTCCAGTGGTTAGGACTTTGCGCTTCCCCTGCAGGGGGCACGGGTTCCATCCCTGGTCGAGGAACTAAGAGCCCACATGCCATGCGGCAAGGCCAAAAAAAAAAAAAAATTGCCCATCTTAGGTGCTGGGGAAAAAAGAGCTGGGTAAGTTCCTCTAGTGCATTTACAGGTATCCAGGATTATAGCACATGGTAAAACAAACCAACCAGACAGATATTCAAGACATTGTTGTAGTCTTCCCTTATAACGGTGTCAAAAAGTGTCAGCCTCAGTGGTGGAGGGCACGGCCAGAGGCCCCTTGATTCCATCCTCCCCCTAAGTGTCAGGAACACTTAGACGCAGCTGTGCTGTCCTCAGAGCCTCCCTGTGCCCCGTGTCTCCTTAACCTGCTCCGCCAGTCCTAAAGGACACTGGCCATGGGGTGTGCTAGTTCTCCAGCTGTTTTCCTCCTCGCCTCCTCTGTGACTACCCACAGGCACAATTACCTGGGAGAACCTGGCTGCTGTGTTGCCCTTTGGAGGCACCTTTGACCTGGTCCAATTAAAAGGCTCCACCCTGAAGAAGGCCTTCGAGCACAGCGTGTACCGCTACGGCCAGTCCACAGGGGAGTTCCTGCAGGTGGGCGGTAAGTCACCTTGCAAGGTGGGGTGGGCTTTCCTGCTGGTTGGCTTAGCTCCCCCCTTACCAGAACCTCTTGGTCAGGCCTGTTTGGGTTTTCACACACCCAATACCAACGCATAGTCTTTGAATGGCCAGACCACTGGAGTAGGTCGGGGTCAAAGCCCCAAGGCCCCGAAAATGAGCACCATTTGCCAAGTCTGATTTGGACATTGGATGGTCTCGGCAGGAGCTGGCCCCCCAAACTCTAAGCAGGTCAGCTGCCTTGAGGTCTAGTTTCTATTAAAATCTTAGTTGCTTCAACATTCAATATTCGTAAAAAAACAGAAAAGTGGTTTTTTTGGTCTGTTTTTTCTGTGAGTGCCTGGAACCATACAGAAGTTCAAAGGAATGCAGTGTCCAATACGTATTAACAAGGATGATTTCTGGGCGGGGCAGTCTGGACAAGACATAGGAACTTGGCTCTGGTTCCAGCGGGACCTGGGGCAAGCCCTCAGCCTCTAGGAGCACGGTGAGAAAATGGGCCTGCTTATCTCATGGATTGCAGTGAAAACGGAAGGAAAACAAATGCTTCCCAAATTGTCATGGACTTCTGAAATGCTTTCGTCAATAATTAAGTCCACAGTCCAATGAATTCAACTTTAAATTAATATGAATAATCTTGTTTGACTCTGACTCCACATTCTGGCCTGAGTTTCCAGCCTGTAGATAGCAGGCCGCACCTGAGGGCTGTGATTGCTTTGTGAAGTCTTCCCTCTGCAGGGCACTCCGCTGCTGGGATCGAGGGGCTGCAGAGTGTGGTGGGGTCCAGGCTGCTGCCTGTGGGGTAGCCCAGATATTCTGCGTTTTCCAGGACAGAGTGGAGGGAACACCGGGGCTCTGGTGCCCCAGCACAGTGCTGGGTAGTCGTATGTTTTGTGAAAGTCACCCAAGCCCAAATTATTAACGTCTCTTAGTCATCAAGATGGTGCAAGGTTCTGTGCCTGTCATCTGTTCCTCATTTTCCAGAGCCACTGAACCGAGTTGCTGGACCAATTAACTCAGGATTTTAAAAAGGTCTGTTTTCTCCCTGCAGAGTCACCTCTCGCCCACTCTGGGCCAGAGCCAGTTTTCCTCCCGGGGGTTCTCAGACCTCCCAGAAGGACTCAAGGACAAACCTAACCAGATAGGGTAGCTGCAATGTCACCTCAGCTCTCTTGCTGAAATTTCACTCAAGCTCAAACTAAATGAAAACTAAGCCCAGTGCCCCAATTCCAGATTTGGCCCTTTCCTAGAAAACAGAAATTTCCCTTTGGATCCAGTGAAAACATACAGGCTCATTTCTTTTCTAGGAATTCACGTGGTGTACGATCTTTCCCGAAACCCCGGGGAAAGAGTGGTCAAATTAGAGGTCCTTTGCACCCAGTGTCGCGTGCCCAGTTACGAGCCCCTCAGAATGGATGAGGTGTACAAGGTGATCCTCCCGAACTTCCTTGCCAAGGGTGGGGATGGATTCCGGATGATAAAAGACGAAGTGTTAAAACACGACTCTGGTAAGCACAAGTGTCTCCACCCCTCCCTAGCCCAGAGGTACCCGAGAACAGAACTGGTCCCAAGAGGGGAGCTACGCATAATGCTCGGAGGGCAAAGCCAGAAATCCAGATGCGTCCCCACATTGCTGACCACTTCCTGCTTTGTTTGTTGGGAAACAGCAGCACGGCCTGGGGGAATATTGCCCTGCCTCTCCCCAGCACACGTACCCATCCACCCAAGCCCAGGGAAAAACATTTTTACATGTGTTTTAAAACTCTTTTAAGTACGTATAACCAGCTATTTAAATTGTGAAATATCAATCAGTGTGGCACTTATAGAAAAACCAGACTTCTAGAACTTTAGGCTGGATGTGGGAAACTATATTAAATCATCTAAGCTTTCTTGAAGAAGCTTTTAGTGTAAACAGGTCAGGTAGGCGTGGATGGGATATGTCCCCTGCCCCGTTCTGCACAGTGGGTTGGAGCAAATTATAGGAACCACCACACTTGACCCCAGGTGATATTTCCAGCAGCAGTGAGGGTCATTATACCCCCTGCTCATTTTTTAAAATCCAACTGAGAACCACCTCCTATGCATAGAGTCCACTGCCAGTACACTACCCCTTCCTGTTCTCCAGGGCAGAAACTAGTGTGTTTACAAGACACGTGCACAGCTTCCCTGCATCTGTCTCCAGCAAGGAGCTCAGCCAGGTTCCTCTTCAGCCTTATCATAGGGGACTGCCATTTTCGCTGTGTATCCCAAGGAGGGTGAAGGACAGATCCAGGGCAAAGGAGACAGCCCTTCCTGGGAGGAAAGGCGCCAGGCACTTCCACCCATCCCATGATAGGAAATGGAAAGGCAGGCTTAAAAGGTGTCCTCTCGAGCCCTGCATGAAACAAAGAAGTTGATGACTGTGCATCACCAAGGCCAGACTGACAGGGGCTGGACAGAAGGACCTTACACAGAAGAAGGCTGAGGAAGCCTTGGCCCTAAGGCTTCTCAACCCTGGCTCTTCATTAGAATCACTTGGGGAGCATTTTAAATTAAATACCAATGCACTGGTCCCAACTTTTAAGAGATTCTGATTTACCTGGGTGGGGCAAAAGTCTCTTCCAGTGATTCTGATGTACACCCAGGGGTGAGAACCACTGCAGAGAGAAGAGTTCTTTTTTAAGTATTATATTGATAGTAATATATTGTTTTTAATTGAGGTATAATTGACATATAACATTATATTAGTTTCAGGTGTACAACATAATGATTCAACATTTGTATACATTGCGAAATGCTCACCACAATAAGTCTAGTTAACATCTGTCACCTCACATAATCACACACAAAAATTTTTTTTGGCGGTACGCGGGCCTCTCACTGCTGTGGCCTCTCCCGTTGCAGAGCACAGGCTCCGGAGGTGCAGGCTCAGCGGCCATGGCTCACGGGCCCAGCCGCTCCGCGGCACGTGGGATCCTCCCAGACCGGGGCACAAACCCATGTCCCTTGTATCGGCAGGCAGACTCTCAACCACTGCACCACCAGGGAAGCCCTGTAGTGTGGCATTTTTTAAATAAAAGTCTGTCAGGTCCCTAGGGGTTTGTTGTAGTTACAGGCGATTAGTATTTGTCGGTTCTCCTCTCTTTTGCAAGTGAAGACTCCATTGCCTCAGCATCAGTTACGTGAAAATGATTCCTGAGCAGGCAAGCCAAAAAAAACAAGCCACTTTTATGTCTCAGCTAACTGATATTGACCCAGTTCCCTAATGCCCTCAGTCCGGAGTGGTTCAGAGGCATTGATGACAAGAGCCTCTATATTGAGTCATCTCAGAGCTTAGACAATTTATTCCCCCCAATTATCCAATATTGGACAATGGGCACATTTCACATCTGGAACATGAAAAAGCAATCAGATTCTTTGCACTCGTGATCGCCATTGTTCTTGTCTTCTGTGACACTTTATCCCTGCTTACGAAAGGAATATCTTCCCTCTTATATCTAATTACAAAGGACTTTCGAGAAGTACATTGGCTTTCCCCTTCTTACTGTTAATTGATAATTATTTTTTCTGTAGTTAAAATAATGTATGTATTTTTCTAGGTGACCAAGATATCAACGTGGTTTCCGCATACATCTCAAAAATGAGAGTAATTTATCCAGCAGTTGAAGGTCGGATCCAGTTTTCTGCAGGAAGTCATTGCCATGGAAGTTTTTCTCTAATACTTCTTTCAGTTTTGGCAGTGATCATAGTTTTATACCAATAGCCAAAAATTCTCCTTGCCATTAATGGAACTGTATTTTTTTCTCAAGTGAGATTCAAGTCTACCTTTTAGGAACTGGCTTTGTGATGGTGCGGACCATCCTTGCAGTCTCCTAGAAGCTGAGCTTAGAGGGTTGTAAATGAAGACACTGACATCATCACTCAGGATCAGCAACTTAACGAACACACAAGAAAAGAAATGAAAAGGGGCCCCATGAGGAGAAGGCCAACCATCTTTAGTTTACATATGCAAATTTTAATAAAACTTTATAAACAATTTTAAAACATACACATCATTTTTCTCCTTTATATTCATTCTAATCCACCAAACAACTTATGTTTACATAGAACTTTATCATTTACAAGGGAGTTTTAAGCACACTATCTTATTTGATGCCCATAACTTTCGCTGGTAGGCAAGACAGGTATTGTTTTTCCCATTTGACAGATGAGGGAACTAAAGCTCAGAAAGAATTGACATGTTTAAGGCCATATAGCTAAAAGTGACAGATCCCAGACCTGCACCTGGGCCTTCTGACCTCAGTCCCGCACTCCTTCAATTATATCCAGTTAACTGTTCAGGAAGATACTTAATGGTCTCCTCTCTTTTTAACTATCCGTAGCCCCAGACTCATGTAGAACAAGTCTGCTTTATTTCTGGTCTGTTTTTTCCTTTTCAGCGCGTGTTGTTATAGGGAGTTTAACGGACTAAACACAGGGTGGCGTTCTCTCCTGCACCACCATGTGCCTTTGAGGAGCTGGGACAAGAGGTGCAGCAGATAATGGGAAAGGCCAGGAGCTGCAGAACGCAGTCAGGGGGCAGGGAGAAAGGGAAGGAAAGACCAGGATGCCCAGGACCAACTTAACATTATAGAAGAGTCAGAGCTAAAGGCCATTTACACTTGTTAAATACGTATTTGCTAAGGAGTAGCAGCAGAGTGCCTGACACACGGCGTTAGCTACTAATAATTTTATGAGATTCTATCAGTTCTCCCTCTGCTTCTTTCTTCCTTCTTCCTAATGGGAAGGTGTCATGAGAAGAGAACCTTCTTAGAGAAGGTGTAACTCTAAACCTGCACCTGTCTCTCCCCAGCAAGATGCCAGCACTGATTCTAGTCTCACACACACACACTCCGCCCCCTCCCCCAGTTATGGGAAATCCAGAGCAGAGCCAAGGTTGATTTTTTTTAAGTGGTATACCTAAATCTAAAGTCAGCTCTGCCTCCAAATCTGAACAGTCACTCTCAGTCATTCTCAGGCACAGATATGAGAACTCCTGCCTGAGAGAGTGCCCCTCTAAGCGGGTGCTCAGGAAATACCCAGACCGACGAAATGAATGATTTATGCACAAGGAACAAATACTTGCTTAAGGGGGTGAGGGGACCACGTGAGCCTGCTCGTTACCGTAGAAATGATTCAGTAAGAAGTGGGAGCCCTCACCCTACACAGAGTCAGTGAACAGCAGCTAAAGGATGGAAGAGTGAGAATGTTTCTTGATGTTTACAATTATTAGGTATTCTTGATACAAAACATACTTTTAAATTTCACAACCTCTTTGTAAATGTTGCAGTAAAATAATGCCTTAGGTTCTATGCATATACAGACTGGCCCTAAATAACCAAATGTCCATAGACTGTAAGAGGAAAATGTCAATAAGATTGCATTTGGGGTGTATTTTCTTATGCTTGGCCTGTAAAATAGGGTAAATCCTATTGGAGCACAAATTTTTAAAAAACATTTTGTAAGTTTTCTAAATATGTGCACATGTATTATTCAGTGGTTTAAGAAATGACCTGAAAACACTTTGCAATTGTAGGTTCCAAACAATAAAACTGAAGATATACTCCTTGTCTCTGGTAGTTACTTCTCTCAAGCAAACACCTACAACCCAAGACAATATGACTGATGGAAAACTCTTTGCCAGTTCATCACTGGTATCACTTCCCTTGATTATCAGCCCCTGCCATCTACTAACACTCCCTATCCCCCTTCTTACCCCCAAAACAAGAAAAATACATGCAGTTTTTAGGTAGGAAAGAACAGTAAATAAAGGATATTTTAAGTAAGACTACTAAATTTTACGGTTTTTACGTACAGAATTTAAGACCAATAGTGGTTTCCTAAAAATAAAAATGTTCAAGTCATACAGTGTTAGGGATTTTAATTAACTTATCTGAACTGGTTGTACGTCAAGAATTTTCCTCAATTAATGCCGATGATAGAGCAGACCAGCTGGTACACCGTGATCAGGCACATTAAATGCAGTTGGTGGCAGAGCTGCCCTCAGCAGTTTTCAGCAGAGTAAGTGCCCTCAGAGAGTATGTTGCCCTGTGGATACATGACTAGGCTTGCCTAAATTAGTAACGGTCTCTGATTTAGTTTCCTGGGCCTGCTGTAACGAAGTACCACAAACTGGGTGGCTTAAACAACAGAAATTCATCATCTCACCGTCTGGAGGCTAAAAGTCTACGATCAATTTGGCACGGTTAGTTCCTTCTGAGGGTTGGGAGGGAGAATCTGTTCCAGGCCTCTTCCCAGCTCTGGTTAGCTAGCCTCAGATATTCCTTGCCTTATAGATGGTATTCTCCCCATGCTTTTACATCCTTTTCCCTCTGTACATGTCTGTCTCTGGGTCCAAATTTCCCCTTATACTGTATAAAGTCATAGTCATGCTGGATCAGGCCCACTCTAATGACTTCATTTTAATCATGTGCAAAATCCGTATTTCTAAATAAGCTCACATTCACGGGTACACGGGGTTGGGACTAAAGTCCTGCCACAAGACCTCAGCATCTTTTCAGGGGACACAATTCAACCCATAACCGTCCCCTAGATGATCTACGTAATCAGCCGGGGCAGCCCTGAGGCAACCTTACAGATGAAGGGTTACAATTAATGTTATTTTTGTGCTGGTAAAATAGGACACACTTTAGAAGCTGATTTGGCTCAACCCAAGCAAATCAAAAGGAACGAGTTTTCCTAACTAATGCAGTCAAAAGCAGGAGCTTTAAACTTTTATAACAAGCTGAGAGATCTCCAATCTCTAGTAAGGCGTACTGAGCCCTCTAAGAACCTGAATGAAATACTTGATGAAAATATTCGGTTAACAAGTAAGCTAGTTAGGGTATGAAGACAATTTAACTCTGACCTATGACATGGATACTGGCATATTAAAAGCAACAGCGGAGGGAATTCCCTGGTGGTCCAGCAGTTAAGACTCGGGCTTTCATTGCTGTGGACCCGGGTTCGATCACTGGTCGGGGAACTAAAATCCCACAAGCCGTGTGGTGCAGCCAAAGTAAATTAATAAATAAAACAAAAACTTCAAAAATAATAATAAAATAAAAGCAACAATGGAAATTATAGACTCACTATTCACTGGGATTTTTGGTTGCAAAAACAACAAGTCTATCAGCAGAGACATACCAGAAGAATATTAGCTAGTCCCCAGAATCATCTGGAAGCGTGGAGAGCCAGGCCTAGAAATGGAGAGCAAGCAAGGAAAGTGAGGCATGGCTAAAACCCTGCCACGGGAACAGCCTTCATACACCAGCCTGGTGCTGCTGGGTTCACCTCCACCACAGCTACACCTGCCAGGGCCACTGGCTGCCTGGTGCCTCCATTCAGATGGGAGCAAATAACAAGCTGAGCCTGGTTCAGGCCCAAGCTGTCTTTCATAAAGATAAAAGAAGGCTGAGTGAGGACTCAGCTCCAGCCTTTTGGCTTCCTTCAACGCCCCCTCCCCCAATTACCTTGGAATTCCTCCAAATAAAGATGTTCCACTTCCGGACAATCAAAAGTGAGAAGTGGCCCCTGTGAGTACTCTGAGAATCTCCTAGTACAACAAATATATATGAAATGATGTTAAAAATAAAAACACTACCTTCTGAGTGTGTCTTGAAAACTATGTTGAGTTCTTAACTTCCACTCCAACAATGTACATTCACATGTATGAAATCCAGATTTTTATGAAAGCCAAAATCACTCTAAAAGTAAACAACACTAAACTTTTTCTGGTACTTTAATCATTAAATAATAAGCATATTAGTAATGAAATCAGTCCCTAAGATATATATTTTTTTATAAAGAAAAAATAAATATGGCTAATCAAATTTCTAATTGAGCTTGAGTTTTTAATTTGGTGTTGACTTTTCTTCAGATCTATACTCTGCAGATGAAGTAAGGAAATCCATACACTTAAAAAATAAACAAGTCTTATCTTTCTGGTAAAATCACAATGTATTGACTTTATATGTTTACATTTATATAGCATTCCTAAAAATTTCACTAATTTATCATGTTGTGAAACTGATTTTGTGATAACTCTTGTATCATAACTAAGAAATGCATATAGCATCATTCCTGCTCATCTACCACACAGGTGTATCATTATCCTGCTCAAGTTTTCTTCACGTAGCCTTGTCTTATTCCTTACTGAGTATCTTATCTTTGGGTAAAAGTGGAAAGAGAAGATGGGACTATAAAACAAGAGATCCCAGATACTACTGTAGAACAAGACATAATGAACAAACTAGTAAGGTAACCTCGGTCATTACTGTTCTCTAGAATGACACCACAGATAAGGAGGCTGCTGGCTCCTTGACTATCTGATCACTGCTTCATCTGCCCCTCCCTAACCCATTCAAGAAAGCCCACAATGCAAGTGAATGGGAGTAGCATTACAGGGCTAATGAGGAAGCCAATACAATTCACATTTAAAATATAAATAGAAAAAATAAATCACACATTGACTTAAGTATTTTAAATATTATTCACTGTAATAAATTACTAGTCATCCCCTTCAAATCTAGATCAAGAGACACCAGTGGGCTCAATCCCAGAGCTGAGACAACTGCTAATCTCTTCTAGATACCAGCCACAGCTTAATGCCAGAGGTCCCTTAACAGAGGGAGGAGAGTGTACAACTATTAGAAATATTAATATACTGTAAAAATTAACACAAGGGCTTCCCTGGTGGCGCAGTGGTTAAGAATCCGCCTGCCAATACAGGGGACACGGGTTTGAGCCCTGGTCCGGGAAGATCCCACATGCCACGGAGCAACTAAGCCCGTGCACCACAACTACTGAGCCTGCACTCTAGAGCCTGTGAGCCACAACCACTGAGCCCACATGCCACAACTACTGAAGCCCGTGAGCCTAGAGCCCGTGCTCTGCAACAAGAGAAGCCACCGCAATGAGAAGCCGCACACTGCAATGAAGAGTAGCCTCCACTCACCACAACTAGAGAAAACCCACACAGCAACGAAGATCCAATGCAGCCAAAAATAAATAAATTTCTTTAAAAAAAGAAAAAAAAATTAACACAAGTCCATGTCATTTACAAAAGATCATTAATCTATTTAAGACCGCATGAACATCTTTAAACTTTTCATCAATATAGAAAATTGAGGGAATTCCCTGGTGGTCCAGTGGTTAGGTCTCAGGACTCTCACTGCCGGGGCCCAGGTTCAATCCCTGGTCGGGGAACTAAGATCCTGCAAGCTGCATGGTGTGGCCAAAAAAAACGAAAATTGAAAGAGTGAGCACTTGGTGCAGTTCAACAGAATGCAATGCTTCAGCAGGGCTATTCTCCCTCCCTCTGGTGCTCAGCTCACCGGCCTCCTCAACTTAAGTGTATCTGTCAGTGTCCACACAGCTGTATCTCTTATATACTTAATGTCCTTCAATTATTCAATACTTTGGCCGCATTCAGTGTAACTTTTCTTGTTTTTGTGGCTATTTGGGGAAAAAAATCAATATCAGTCTTCGTGCTCCCTTATAACTTCTCAGCAGTTAGACCTCTATAGCAGCCCCTTTCCCTTTCTTTCCAACACCTCTCTCTGCTTCCTCCTCCTCCTGAAATGCCTTTTATCTGATTCAGAAATCCGTGAGTGTGCACATGAGTCAGTCACCAGTGTCCTGAGGTTAGCTGACATGATCACCTTACCTGCAGCACTGGTTCAGGATCACCGAGAGAGAGGCATGTGCCCTGGTCTTAATATGTCTTTCACTCTGGCAACAGTCATAAGCGAGCTGAGGGACCTGGATCACAGGCCACACCCCTGCCTCTTAACTCCCTGCACGTACATTCCACCTCAACTCACCTAGTCTTTTTGTGCCCATCACCTTCTTAGTGCCAGGTGCTGCTCGACTATGCACAGGTGATACAGGGGTGAGAAAGACACATCCTGGCACTTGGACTGTTCACAGCTGAGTGGAAGTGACAGCCAAAATTCACATCTGAAAACAGAAACACATGCACGTATTTGCCAATCTAGCATCTCTTCCCACTCCTGGAAAGAGCCCCCATTTTGGGGAGACACTGAACCTCTTCAATCCCAGGCAGTTCTGGTGGGACAGTTAATTACAGAAGCAATCTCTTAGCTCTGGTGGAAGCACATGACCTAGGCCTCATAGTTATAGTGCCTGATCATCTTGGTCTGAATTAAGAGGCAAGCCAAGACAATAAGAATCCTTCCACAAGGTTTTATATGTGTATAGATGTAGAGAGAGACAAGCTCCCTCTTTGCCCCTCTGTATCATCACGTGATTCCACAGTTTGTTTAACCGTCCTCTCCCACATGAAGGCATCCACAAGAATAACAGTTAACAGGACAGAAGCTGAGACAAGAAATGGACATATGTCCACAGAGAGTCCTGACACTATTCAAGTGCTGGGTAAGTCATACTGAGGACAACTCCATTATTGCCTTTCTGTAGTTGGGTTACATGAAAAAATATGTTATTCCTCTTTTCTTTCTCTAAAGCAAAGTTGAGTTCCATCACTTACAATCAAGAGATTAAACTAGCCCACACTAGGAGAAAATGTCAGAAAGTTCCCCTGAGCACCTGTGTGTGCGGTGAGGAGGGAGGGAAGTTAAATAGGAAGCACAGTTCCGACATTAAGTAACATGAATAAAATCCCTCAGGGAAAATTATGCAGTTTTCATTCTTGTATGACGAAAATGGATCTTACAAACTTTAGAAAATTACCTAAAACACATTTCCTTATAAAGAAATTTCAATGTCACCCATTTTTTCAGACATTTGAGCCACTTTTAAAAACTTAAGTCTCCAGGCCGTACCCATTTTCTCCGCCAGGCATTGTCCCCAAATATGGATACAGTACTCCCTTCACTCCCAAGAGCAGCTAGCATAATGTTGAAGTGTTAAGTGGGCATAAATGGAGGGAGTTACAATGAAGACGAAAACTTACAACTCAGTGTGAGATATCAATGCTCCTAAAAAGCATCCACAAACCCATCACTTGGGAGTCCTTCCTGGGGCTCCTTCTCAGCTCCCTTAGTGTTAAGCACTGGAGAGCCCCAGGGCACGGTCCTTGGACTGCTTCTCTCTTCTGTTTACACTTCATCTCTCGGTGCTGTCATCCAGTTTTACATCTTGATCCTGGTGACTCTCAAATTTATAACCCCTCCCATGGACTCCAGACTCATAAATACAACTGCCTACTTGGCATCTCTATTTAAGACGGTTAATAGGCCCCCCCAAACTTTACGTGTCCAAAAATGAATTCCTGATCTTCCCCTCAAAACACGTGCCAGTCACAATCTCCCTCAGCTCATTTAATAGGCCCTTCATCGTTCCTATTGCTCAGGCAGAAACTTGGGGTCATCCTTGGCTGCTCCGTTTTTCTCAAACTCACAACCTGTCCATCAGGAAATTCTGTTGCCTAACTTAAAAACAAAAGACCTCAACTTCACGAAAACTCCACAAGTACTGCCCTGATCCAAATGACTGTCATTTCAACTGAATTACTTCACCAGCCTGCTAAATGAGCTCCTTGTCTCTACTTTTACTCTTTAGTCTGTTCTCAACACTCCCAATGCAGTAACCAAAGTAATTCTATCACAATATAGCTGCTGGCCTGCTCAAAATCTTTCCATCATACACCAGGTAAAAGGGAGTTATCACAATGGCTTCCAAGGCCCTTTGTGATCTTGTCTCCCGTCATTTCTCTGACATTATCTCCCCTCACTCACCATGATGTAGCCACACTGATCTCCTTGCTACTCTTTCTACAAAACAGGCACACTCCACTCAAACCTTCACACTTGCTATTTCCAAATATTTGGAATATGGGCTCCAAAATATTTGCATGGCTAGATATCTCACCTCCTTCCGGTCTTTTCTACAATGTCCTGGACACATTATTTTAAACTGCACACCTCCACCCATACCATTTTATTTTCCTTTTCAGTGTATTTTTCTTCTGAGCACTTGTTACTTTCTAACATACTATATACTATTTTCTTATTTATATTGTTTATATTGTCTGTCTCCCTGGGTTCGAATGTAAGCTTAGAAATGCACAAATATATCCCTGGCATCTAAAACTGCCTGGCAGATAGTGAGCACTCAATACACACGTGTAGAATAAGGTGAACAAATCGTGCATAATTCCTTCTCTCCTGCCTCTCTGCCACCCTCCTGACTCAGTCCAAAAGCCACATAGTCCTTTTTCTCCGGTATCAGCCCCTCCAGAGAAAGTAAGCAATTAAGAAAATAACTTCTCTACCTAAACACCCTTTTCATTATGCAGAGCAGTTAGACTCTTCTTTAACCCCTCTGCAACCAAAAGGCCAATTAAGTCTTCCCCAAGAAGGACAGGTGCCTTTCTCCAAAGAGTAAATTTTGTAGCCTCCCCCCTGCCACTCCCTAATATGAAGGTGATTACAAGTTTTCTAAGAGTTTTCCCTCCTTGCTTTCGTTCTTCCACATCAGGAATTAGCAAACTACAGCCCAAGGGCCAAATCCTGCCTGCCACTGCTTTACGTAAGTAAGGTTTTACTGGAATACAGCCACATCCCTTACTTGGAATAATACTTTAATATAATTTGATAGAAGAAAATCATAAACATCAAATTAACAAAAAATAGTGAAATACAAAAAACATTTTTCACTGGATTTGACGATCTTCTAGGGGCCATAGGCCTCAGGTTAAGGATTTCTCCTTATGTATCTAGCAACACTGAAGACACTACTGGATACATAAAAGACAACAGTCTTTGAAATGGAAGTGGAGTAGACTAGCAAGATGTTTGCTCATTCATTTAGTCAGTCGGTCATTTTTATTCTAATGTTGACCATATCTGAAGTTACAACTTGTATATATATCATTATACAGTCTGCAAAGAACAGTGGCAGATTAGACTTCTGACTTTTTATTGTAAAATCTAACGGTTTTTAGGAAGTCAATAAATGTTTGCTTTCTTTCAACCATTTCTCAGAATTTTCTGCTATCTACAGCTAAATGATTACACTTATAGCACAAACTTATAATGTCCTTTATAAATTTCAAAGTATCTTCCCATCTATTTAATTTCATTTTATCCCCCAACCAGAAACAGAGAGTTATTTCTAATAAACACATTTCAAAATGTGAAACTCATGCACTACAAGACACACATAGAGATGGATAGAAAGGAATGTGCAAAGTAAAATATTTGAAATGCACCAGGGGAACTTACTTTTTAAAGGGATCCAGAGTGACCGCTTTTGGAAATAAAGGCTCCTTTCATGGGTCAACAATGACAAGAACACGAAGACTAGAAACAGACCTAAGTTTGAATTCCAACTTTACCGTTCTCTCTGGCTTCATTATCCTCATCTATAAAACAGGAATAATACCATCTCACAGTTATTGGACGGTGAAATGTGATATAAAATGCCTGGCCAACAGAGAATGCATCTAGTTCCTTTCCCTTTTATTATGCGAATGATTTTGTATTTGTAGATTTTTATACAGCACATTTTCTTTAAATAGAGCTCACTCATTACTATAGATTTACATGTGTCCTCCTAAAATTCACATGCTGAAACCCTAAACTCCAGTATGACTATAGTTGGAAATGAGGTCTTTAGGAGGTAATTAAGGTTGAATCAGGTCATAAAACCTAACCCAATAGCATTTGTGGCCTTATAAGAAGAAGCAGAGAGAGAAAGATCTCTTTCTTTCTTCCCACACGCTCGCACAAAGAGGTCATGTGAGCACACAGTGAAAAAAGGCAGCCGTCTACAACCAAGGGAAGAGGTCTCAGAATGAAACCTACCTTGCAGCCACCTTGATCTTGGACTTACCAGCCTCCAGAATTGTGAGAAATAAATTTCTGTTAAGTCACCCCATTTATGGTATTTTGTCATGGTAGCCCAGGCCATTTGATACACTCATAAGAATTTTTTTCTCATCTAAATAAACAAAATACCACAATTTATAGGAAAGTGGGTGAGGATGGCATAAAAGGGCTATACATATTTTATTTTTCCAGTTCACCATGACACTTTAAATAATAATATGCAAAATGCTATTGATTTTTAAATGTGAAGAATTAGACTGATTAATTTCCCACCTGTCCCTGAGAAACTAGTAAATGTTTAAGGCTTGGTAGTAAAGCACCGATTCAAAGAAATTCATAGTCTAGAACTTTTAAGCAATTAAAAAGATAATAGACCACGCACCCTAACAGCCAGTAGGTGAGCTGGGAGCCGCGGAGGTCACCATGGGGAGGCAGGGCGGGGGCAGCATGGCAGCCTCCTTACAGTTCCGTGGAGCTGCCTCTGGCCTCCGGTACTGGAGCTGCCGGCAGCAACCGGCGGTGGCCAGCCTTGCAGCGGTGTATTCTAGGTCAATGGCTTCTAAGACTCCAGTTGGATTCACTGGAGTAGGCAACATGGGGAATCCAATGACAAAAAATCTCATGAAACATGGCTATCCACTCATTATTTATGATGTGTTCCCTGATGCATGCAAGGAGTTTCTAGACGCAGGTGAACAGGTAGTGTCTTCCCCAGCAGATGTAGCCAAAAAAGCTGACAGAATTATTACAGTGTTGCCCACCAGCATCGATGCGATAGAAGCTCGTTCTGGAGCAAATGAAATTCTAAAAACAAGTGAAGAAAGGCTCACTCTTAATAGATTCCAGTACTGTTGATCCTATGGTTTTGAACGAATTGGCCAAAGAAGTTGAGGAAATGGGAGCAGTTTTCACGGATGCCCCTGTTTCTGGTGGTGTGGGAGCTGTTCGGTCTGGGAGCCTCACATTTACGGTGGGAGGAGTCGCAGAAGAATTTGCTGCTGCCCCAGAGCTGCCGGGGTGCGTGGGCTGCAATGTGGCATGGCGTGGAGCTGCTGGGACTGGGTAGGCTGCGAAGATCTGCAACAACTTGCTGTTGGCTATCAGTATGGCTGGGACTGCTGCAGCTATGCATGCGGGAATCAGGTAGGGCCTGACCCCAAACTCTTGGCTAAAATCCTAAATATGAGCTCAGGATAATGTTGGTCAAGTGACACTTATAATCCTGTACCTGGGGTGATGGATGGAGTTCCCTCAGCTAATAACTATCAGGGTGGATTCAGAACAATACTCATGGCTAAGGATCTGGGATCAGCACAGGACTCTGCTGCCAGCACGAAGAGCCCAATTCTTCTGGGCAGTCAGGCCCATCAGATCTACAGGATGATGTGCTCGAAGGGCTACTCCAAAAAAGACTTCTCATCCATGTTCCAGTTTCTGTGAGACAAGGAGATGTTCTGAGTTTGCCCTTTGGCTATGGACACTGTTGGAAACCAAACTCTACCTTGGAGCCCCTCACAGCTCACTCCACAAGTAAATGGTCTTAATCAAAGGTCACCTGTCTGCTTCTGATTGTCTAGGTCACAATAAACCCTGGGATTTTCCACCCATTTTTAACTGCTTATTCTTTTTATCTATTTAGCAAACACATATTATCTGAATTTTTTTTTCTGCAAGCCACTGATGGTCTCTGCTAGCTAGCTGATTGACCTTTCTCAAAAGTTTGATTCCTAAGCACTGTCAGTTAAAACGTTGCCTACTTCAAACAGGATATTATTTACTCCACTTTACAAATAAAACCACATTTTTTTTCCATGGGATAAAACCTATCCTGGAGGAAAGAAAAGAAATCGGTGTTAGGCAAGGAGTTAGAGAAAGGGGAAGTATAGTGAATTACTCCCTGTGTCCCTCAGAAAGTTTGTCCTGCTAACCCAGTGGTGGTATTCTTGCATTCTGAGGTTACTGGTTTATTCTCCAGGAGTTGGTAAAGCAAGAGAACTCCTTGCTGCATGCTATGTAACTTGAACTCTGTTACATTACCTTGGTGTGCCCCTCTTATAACAACTCCCAATACTTAGCAAACTTATTTTTTATATTTTTGCTTCCTTGTACATTCTTACTACATTTTGACTTCAAAAGAATGACATCTTTAGAACTGTCTCAGAGCCAACGATGATATGTGCTTTAGAGAATTATTATATTATCCTAAATATAACCATATTATTTTGAATTCAAATAAATTTCTATGCTGATAATTTAAAAAAAATAATAGAACTACTGGCAAAACCTTTAAAACATTTACAATATCTAATGACCATTTTTACAAACTTTTGAAAAACATACATGAATAGTACCATTAAATGGGTTAGTTTTCCAACTTATATTTAGAGTTCCCACATTATCAGTGCCTGATACATGGCTGAAACTCAATAAATATATTCTGAATGAACACTACAGCCAATAACCAAACACAAAACGCCCACTCTTGAAAGACAAATGTGGTTGAAGGAGAAAACCCTATCATGGGAAGAAATTATCAGTAGAATTCTCAACATTGAAACTTTAAAAATAATTATTTAACTTTCCTCAAAGAATACAGTTAATTCATATTTTTCTTTTGGAGAGACAACATAAACCCAAACTCTACTTGACTAAGTTGTTTATATAAGTTTTTGGAATACAGTTATATACGTTCAATGAAATGCAACTTCAATCACACATTGAATCACACAAATGTCTTTAAGTACTCAGTTTTTACACCCTAAAGGGTTATATATAACCTGTCAATCATCCAGCAAGAGAAGTCCCTTGTTTGCTATGAAAAACTCATAAAGGAGGCTATGAGACCCAATCACTTTTCATCATTATTAAGTCCGTGTTAGTCTTTATTAAAACAAACAAAATCCAAATTTCAGACACTGAATTACATGATATATATAAGAATATACAAAAGTAAAAGAAAAAACAGCACATATCGACTACACTAGCATAGCAGACATTTCAACTGGTTATTCTATCCCAAATCCAAATATTCACATCCAGGACGTCACAGAGGTAACCTCCTTTTGTACCTAAATTAAAAAGAAATCTATTTAATAGAAGAGAAAGAAACAAACAAACCAGAGTTGATTTGTAAATTGCCTAACAGTTTCAGTGTATTAAAATCCTAACCTAAGATATTGTGTATATGTGTGTGTGTGTGTGTGTGTGTGTGTATGTATCCACAAGAAATTATTTACGTTTTAGAGAGAAGAAAAATGGCAAGGTATAGCGATAGACCTCATAAAGTCTCAAGCAGAGAGCTGGAGGTTTCCTGGTACTGATTCCCATGTAAACTGAACACAAACTATCCATAACTGCCACCCTGTTTTAATATACACCTAATACTGCCATAACTTGAAAACTTGTATTCAATAGGTAAATAGTCCAAATCTGGTTTCCTCTATGAAACTGACATTTCATTGCTGTATCACAACCTTGAATAGTTATTTCATCTGACCAAAGGGATTGGTCAAAAAATAAAAACAGTAAAAAGCAATGCTCAAAACTCAAAATCCTCAAAATTCAATACAATAATAATATTAGCATCCTCCAATTCCAATTCGTTTTGTGTTCTTGGGTTCATATAAGCTCAACTGCTTCAAAAATGCTCAAGTCTGAGTTACACAGCATTCAGTGTTGCAGATGATAGCCTGCAGAGCTTGGCCCATCCTACTGCTAGGAGGTAAACTCGCACGTTCCTCTGGCCCTACAGGGTATAGTGTCCCTATCTGACTGTAATTGGGAAAGGAGGAAGTCAAGGCAGAGGCTATTCAGCTCCTATCTCCCAAAATCCACTCTATGTTTGAGCATGTTGAATGAAGAAAATAAGGGTGTTCATTTTTAAAATGATCAGAATCACAAGGGTTTCCTTAATTTTTATGTCTCTAATTAAAATAAATGCCAGCATACCACTAAAAACATAAAGAAAAATTGCGCTTTTCAGTTACCTTACTGAGCTCTGGAAACAGTTCTTGTATCACAATGTCCAATAAAACATAAGTCAGCTAAAACGCCAAAAAAATATTTTTTAAGGCATTAGACAAAAAAACCCCATAGAAACGATAAAAACAAATTTAGCACTATGGTTACCGCTAAAGGGGAAGGCAGGGAATAAAACTGACAATATAAAACAAGCACAAAAGCAGTAGCTTCAATAGTATCCATAATGTTCTATTTTAAAGAGTTTTACATACACATGAGTTCATTTTACTATTATTCCTCATAATTCATTTTATGTTAAACATTTTATATGTAACAAAAATTTTAAAGAAAACAAGCAGGATACAAAATTGTAGCTGTATTAAGATCTCAACGGGCTATGTAACAGACTATAAACAGTAAAATGTTAACTGTGGTTATTCTATGTAACCTGAATGAATGATGGAATTCTTGATATTTAAATTTTTACTTTTTTCATGAATTTTTAGTATATTCCAAATTCTATAGTGAATATATATTTATTTTAAATCAAAACAGTTCATGTTATAAAGAAAAAAAGGTATTCAGCAAAAGAGAGTTATTAACAAAGATACTTTTTCCTATCCAAATGTTTGAATTACATTGCCTTCCTTTAGTATAGCATCACTTTACAGTTAATAATATACCAGACACCCTACTGTGTCATTTGCTAAACCTAGCCAACACTAGTCAACCTGCTTTAATGAATTTTACCTGCTTGTTGAGAACTGGCTGCTGTAAACCGTCAAAAAGAAGTCTGATGCTTTCATACTTGGCTTCTTCACCAATACACTTGACTATCAGATCTAAACAAGAAAGCCACATGTGAAACAATTTTATATTATAAAGTGACTTATCATTTACTGGATCATAAAGCAAAATCTCCACTCTCTTTCCCGGGTATTATGCAAAAACTGTAAATTAGCATTTCCTAAATCAGTGTTCTGGCAAGAAGCTCTTGGAAAAAAGGGTTCTGTGGTCAAGAAATGCAGTATTGGGAATCCTCCTTTGGGAGATTCACAATGCACAATGCATACTGCAAGCTCTGGGGAATGCTGCAGTAAAGAAATCTGTTTATACTATTAAGTGATAAAAGACAGTTGGAAAATAATACATATTTTATTATCCCATTCAAGTAAAACAAACAAAATAAAATGCTAAAATTATGCACGTACATTTGTACATACATGTATAGAGATACATAAAAACTGTCTGTGAGGATTAACACCAAACGGGAGCTTGTAGCTACTTCTGCACAGTGGGGACAGGATGGCTTCTACTTTTTACTCTCTCTGTTTTCATAATATTTGAATATCTTAATATTTTTAATAATTAATTTAATTTTATGGTGAACATAGACTCTCTTCAATGAATATGACCACTTTATTTCTGTACTTTTTGCATAATTAGTATTGATTATCTTACAGAACAATCTCCTGGGAAAATGTTTACACACTAATTTAGAGTCCCCAAAGTTCCAATTCATGTGTGACTACACAGCTGTCATGTATCACTCCTATTACCACAGTCAGTCCTTATTAAAATCTGTGCTGAATGTTTTCCTCCAAGCAGGAAAAGAAAATTATTTTTAAGTAAACAAGGTGCTCAAATATTTGTCCTTTCCACTCTGATCATAATGAAACTCTTAATGCTGTTCATAGAAAATGCTCATTTTATGTTTGCTTTTATAAGGTAAATCTAACCCTGAGAGGCAAAAGCCAAATTCAATTTGTAATAAGTTTAGTAGATCCTTGATATTTATGCGTCTTTGTGAATCCTTTAATTCACCAATACTACACAGAATTTCCCAATTAATATGCATGAAGCATAATGGACAAAAATAAACGATCCTTTCAGATTCTTCATTACTAAGGAAGAAATGAGTAGAGGACAACAGAAAGCAGGCTAAGCTTCCTCAGTAGCTAAATTACTTCTTCCCAAATGAAGTCTTGAAGTAGATGTGATTCAAATTCGTGCCTGAGCAAAATAAGAAATTATTACATTCACTGGCTTTCCATGTTGTTAAAACTAAGACTGTTATTAAAACTGTAAATGCTAAAGGTCACTATAATACAAAAGAAGTAAGAAATTACTTCATTATATACCTAGAGACGATTCACTCAAAAACAGCTGTGGTTCACTTTCACATTCAGACCAGGGATTTAACTTAACTGTCTTCACAGAGCAGCAGGCTCATTCTGAGACTCATTTTTCAATGATGAGAATTCTCTAAGGTACTTTCCATTCTTACTCTATATTTTCTCCCTGGGCATTATTACCCACTCACACATGACTCCCATATATTTATCCTATATCATCATTCCTCCAATTTCCAAACCTGGATATTTAATTGCTTACTAGACATTTCCTCCTGAATAATGTATAGGCACTTCACATTCAAAATGTCCTAAACTAAATATCCTCTGCTTTGACCTCTTGACGTTTTTTCCTCATGTTTCCCATCTCAGTAAGAGGTTACTACCATTCATTCATTTAGTGGCCCAAGCCTACCTCCTTTATAAGAGAAGGGATCCCCCTCCTCCTTTGAGATACTATGTAACTTGAACATGGCTCTATAATCACATGTATGTTTTATTTGTATGTCTACCTTCCTGCCAGACTGAGCTACCCAAGTACGATTTTTATATCCCTTGCGCTCTGCACAGTGCCTGGCACATGGAACGTGCTCAACAAACTTGGGATGAATGAATGAATTCTGACCTTTCACTCACACACACTAGTTTAGCTCTTCTCCTGGTGAAGTGCTTGGGCAGCAGGACTCCAACCGTCCCACAAACCTATCACTTTGATCAGTCTGATTCTAAGTTATTGAAAGAATCCGACTATTGTGTGAGCAGAAACAGCCTTACCTTAAAGTTCTTAGTGCTAACATCATAAAAACCAAATTTTATTTAACCAATTGAGTTAATTTTAATTGGTTTCTGTAACTACTTCTAAAATTAAAACTCACAGTAAAAATTAGCCTCAATAATTACTATACATCATGACCTCAAAAGAGTGCTAATCTATATTAAACTACTTTTTAAATATTACATTACCTGGAATGTAATTCATCATTTCTTCAAAAGTCTGTTTTGCTCGTTTTTGCTTATCTTGGAGAGAGCGAGGTTCAGTGTTTTCACAAAATACAGCATCTAAAAAGAGACAAAAAGAAACATTTGCTGGAATTTTCACCTATTATATACAAAGTATTTCCTCATGGTAGAAATACTAATAAAACAAAGAAAAGCAAGACTTTTCGCTCTTTTAGGTCTAATTAAAATCCTTACGAGTACTCAAAACATGAAACAAACACATGAGAAAATACAAACCTCTGAGAAGTGTTATGAGTGAAACCAAACGGTGCTCCTGAAATAACTGTTCTAGTTTACAATGAAGATAGTAATCAGTGTACATTTCCAGGGTGTTTTTAAAGAGGATTCGAGTTCCCATTAAGAGATGATGAAGCCAGTCAGGAACCTGGAAAACCACCCGTCCTGAGAAGGATCACACAGAACACTTCATTAAGGTAAATAGATATCTGAACATTTTCCAATGCAAAAAATACAAATGGTCAATATTTTATTTGTAAACACTAATAACTTTAATATGTTCAAGATCAATTATATACATTGAATTCTTATTTTAAAAAGTACCTTCAATTAAAAAAGATTATAATGGGGCAATACTCAAGAGCATTAATTTGCATCACAGAAAAAATATAATACATGGATGAGAAACAGGTTTTAACAGTAACCACAGATATCTTACCTACATACATCAGGTAATCATAGACTCCTTCTAAAGTCATCATTTCCATAAAATAATTCTGATTTTGCTTTCTTTCTGTATTCTCAGCACGGTTTGCATTATTCTTAAACAGATCATTGAAAAGCTAAAGTAAAAGTTGAAATAAAAAAATATAGTTTATTATACCTGCTGATAATAATTACTAAGGGTAAAGTGATACAGAGCAAAGGCGTTTAAACTTTGTCCAATCAAAAGAGAATATTTTTAAAAACCCTACAATGTCACAGAGGTTAAGGTCTGCCCCCAAAATTCCACATTTACACCCAAAATTGAATTAAAAAATACAATATTTTGCGGGGGGCCAAAATATTAAATAAAAATCGACTTTCATTTTAGACATAACAGAAAATTCATTATCTATAAAGAACCTCTTTGATTTTTTACACCGAAAGGAGCAAATGAACATATCTACATAAAGATGCATAAAAACATCAATAACAGCTAATTTTAATTCTAACATGATTTAAAGATTATAAATCACTATTTAATTAAAGGATGTTTAGAGGTAAACATTAAGCTTTAAGCAAAGTTTATTTGGACAATAATAGTCAAAGCTCAGAAAGGCCTACTATATGAGACAAAAACAAGATATGAAGAATTACTTATAGCAAAAATGCTAAAATGCAACTAAATCGCAGCCCTACTTACCCCAAAAGTATGCCAAAAAAAAAGAGTCTATTATCATTAATAATAATCAAATAGCAGAAATTAAGGAACTAAAAACAAAAACTGATAGGGAATTCCCTGGTGGTCCAGTGGTTAGGATTCCGTGCTTTCATTGTCAAGGGCCTGGGTTCGATCCCTGGTCGGGGAACTAAGATCCTGCAAGCCACGCTGTGTGGCCAAATAAATAAATAAATAAATCTAAAACAATTTTTTTTAACTGATAGAAAAGACCAACAAAACCAAATGATAAAACGGACAAAGGCTTTGGCAAGATTGATCAAAAAGGAAAAGGAAAGAAAAAGACAAAAAATGTCAGGAATAAAAGGGGACATAATTATAGATGTCAGAGAAAACAAAAAGAAAAACGGATATTATTGACAACTTCAGGCCAAAATTTTGAGAATTTTTTTAAAAACATAACCTATCAAAATCTGACTCATGAAGTAATAAACCTGAAGAATATTATAATCATAAAAGAAATTAAATTGGTTGTAAAAAAAAAAAACTTCCCACAAACAAAACTTGAGGCCTAAATGACTATTAACAGGTAATCACTTATTTAAAGCACTAATAATTCCAATTATAATTCTACCAGCAAATAGAAAAAGATTAATATAACCTTAATACCAAAACCTGACAAGGATACAATGAGAAAGAAAAATTATAGGCTAAGTACACCCATAAACATGGACTTAAATTTCCTTAACCTCATAAAGGATTTCTACAAAAAAAGCTACACTATTTATTATTTAATGGTGAAACACTGCAACCATTCCCTTTGTATAGCAGGTCCTAGCCACGAATGAAAGAAAACTGCCATCATTTGCATGTGTAAATCTAAAAGAATTAATGGATACGTTACTAAAATTAATATAAGTCTAGCAAGATTATTGAATTAAAAATTAATACACAACCATCAACTGTATTACTGTTTACCAACAATAAACCTATAAAGTGAAAAAAATTAAAGATACCCTTTATAGTGATAAACAAAATGAAGGGTTTTTTTTTGGGCTCACATAGCTCCCCATACTGGGTCCTACTCTGGCACTGAACTAAGCTTCTTGCAGACAGGTAATTTATCTTTATAAGATAAAGTGCCTCTCCATAGCAGGCACACAATAAAGTATTTGTTCAATGAATCGATGAAATATTTTATAAGCCATTAAAATTATATAATACCAGCAAATAAATATATTATAGCAATTAATTCCTTGATTACTGGAAGTTGGTGATTTACAGCTTAAGAAAACCACTTTTAAAAATTCCCCAAAATACAGAATGATAGTTTACGAATATGGTTTCTAAAGAATCACTTACCCCAGGCTTCCCTGGTGGCACAGTGGTTAAGAATCTATCTGCCAATGCAGGGGACACGGGTTCGAACCCTGGTCCGGGAAGATCCCACATGCCGGGAAGATCCCACATGCCGTGGAGCAACTAAGCCCGTGCACCACAACTACTGAGCCTGTGCTCTAGAGCCCGTGCTCCGCAACAAGAGAAGCCACCACAGTGAGAAGACCACACACCACAATGAAGAGTAGCCCCAGATCGTTCCAACTACAGAAAGCCTGTGCACAGCAATGAAGACCCAACAGAGCCACAAATAAATAAACAAATAAAATAAATTTATAAAAAGAGGAAAAAAAAAACCCACCCCGTTTAAAGCAAAGAACGAAGCAACTACATATACTCCTTATACTGTACAATTAATTTCCACATAAGGAAAATATAAAGTCCCATCCATTTCATTAACACAGGATTCTCCCTATAATGGAAAAGTCATCTCAAGTAGGACAGCTTCAAACTTAATGGCTCTCTGAGGCAATGCACAGTACCTTCTTATTATTTTCTGAAGTAGGGCTGAGAATGGTCAGTTCTGGTTTACTTGGTTTAGGCTTTGGAGATTCACAAGAATTAATGAAATTCATGATGAAGGGTTCCAAATGCTGACCTTTCTGTGGAGATCATGGTACAAAAATCAAGATTATGATTTTCATTATCATATAACCCATTAAAATTTATTGCTATTTAAATATGCTTATAACTATCATTTTATAGAATACACATAAATCAGTCATTCACCTCTTTTATTAGTTTTCCAGGAACAGACTTTATAATTTTCCCTGCAATTAAAAGTAAAATATTAATTTTAACAAGGCATAATATACCTCATAACTGCTCATATAAATACTTTACTAGGTAATTTAAAACACTAAACAGCCAAGTAAAAAGCAAAATGGTAAAAAAAAAATTTATAATTGAGCATTTCACGCTTAACAAAAATCTACAATAAATCAGGTAGTCTTAACTATTTATAGATACAACATTTGGGATACTTTAAAGTAATCCAGTGGGGTGAGAGGCAGGTGAAGGGCTGGAACAAGCCAAGTGTCAATAACTATTGAAGGGATAAGGAGTTCACTATACAAATCTCTCTACTTTTGTGTATATTTGAAATTTTCCATTGAAATGTTTTCAAAACATTTTAAGCAATGGTGAATATATAAAGATATCTAAAAGTATGCAAAAGTTAGTCAAAAGGAAAAAGAAGCTCTAAAAGTTGCTACACTATTTAAATTGGCTATTTGAATAGTTTGCATTCTCAGCTTTAGATTAAGAATATATATTCTAATCCTGTTTGCCAGAATTTTCTCTTGATCGTATCTCCAGGTTCCTTTACTATAAAATATCAAACATCACGAGATTTTCTCAAGCATTCAGAAATGACTGTAAAAATCAGTCAAAGTTGATTAATATAATTTAAATTTCTTTCAGTCCGGTTTAGAAAAAAGTAGACTCTAATGGCAATAGCAAAAGGCAAAAACCCTCTCACCAGGCTATTTCTCCTATTTCTCCTATTTCTCCTTTGGTACCCCCATAAATTTCTCCTTTGGTACCCCCATAAATTACTCCTCCCACCTCAGAATTTCCCAAGTTCTTTGAACTACAGTGTTGCATCCTGTGCTTCTCTCTTCTACATGCTCTTCCTGAGCCAAATGTTTTGCTCAATCTGATTTCAAATAACATACAAATCTCTATTCTGTGCCTCTCTCCTGGCCTCTCCTACCTTATAAAACTTCCTCAACTGGATTCTATAAACTCAACAAGTTCAGAACTACTCTAAATTTATTCCGTATCTCAGCAAGTAACAGCATTCATCCAGTTGTATAAACAGAAACCTGGATCATCATTTTTTTTTATTTTGGAGACTTGATTAAATGTTTATTCATTTTAATTCTGCCTTTTTAAACATTTTGAAGCCAATATATTGTGTTTTCCACATCTGAAATATTTTTTAAAATTTTATTATTTTTTGATCATTTCTTCTTCAGTCAAACCTAGTCAGTAACCAGGTCTACCCAATTCTATCTCCTAAACATTACGTATAACCAAATACAAAATGTTCTCACATTTTCCCTCGATAAGACACACACGAAATATTCTGGCTCAACTATATGTATTAATTTGGAGAGGGCTTCCCTGGTGGAGCAGTGGTTGAGAGTCTGCCTGCCGATGCAGGGGACACGGGTTCACGCCCCGGTCCGGGAGGATCCCACATGACGTGGAGCGGCTGGGCCCATGAGCCATGGCCGCTGAGCCTGCGTGTCCGGAGCCTGTGCTCCACAACGGGAGAGGCCACAACAGTGAGAGGCCCGCGTACCGCAAAAACAAAAAAAAATTGTAGAGATACAGATAAAAGCCAAATGCCCACTTGTAATATTTATTCATTTAGTTCTATATATACTTAAGATGACATTATATAAAATATATTTAGAAATACTGCTTCTCTTCCATTATGATATTTAACAATTTTATTCAAACTTTTCCAGCTTATCTTATTGCTTAGTCTATACTGAACTTTATATAAAAGGAATCATGCTGCATACATTCTTCTGCCTCTTGCTTCTTTCATTCAACATCATGTTTTTAAGATTATCAACACTGTTCCAAGCAGCTACATGCCATGGGTATGCATTGCTCTAAGTATTCATTTTGTGAAACTACTATAATTTATGTCTACTCTATTGCTGATGAACATCTGCATTATTTCCAGTTTAGGCTACTATAAGCAATGCTGCTAAGAACATTGTTAAATATGAATACAAGATTCTCTAGAGTGTATATCTCAGAGAGGAACTGCTGGGTCATTCAGTTTTACACCAAACTGTTTTTCCAAGTGGTTTTCCTTTTTTTCTTAATTGAAGTATAGTTGATTTACAATATTATATTACTTGCAGGTGTACAACACAGTGATTCAATATTTTTATAGATTATACTCCGTTAAAGTTACAAGTGGTTTTCAAATTTATATTCCCATTAACAGTATATAAGAAGTCCTTCAGAGTTTTGATACATGGCTTCACTCTATAAATTATTTTTCTAAATTAATCTGAAAATACTGCCTCTTTTCTTTTCAGTTTATCTTCTTCTATATGATTATTTAAATTGACTTACCAAGATTTACGTCTGGTAGTATCTTATCAAGAAATTGTGTTTCCCCACCATTGGGGGAGAGAAAATCTGCCAGAAGTTGACTATTACTCAATTCTGGATGCTGCAGAAGTTTCTTGATGAACAAAAACAGAAAAAAAGGGGGGGAGAAAACAGTTTTAACAATCTAGAAGAGTGATGAAAACTACATTAAAATGATTTTTTTAACCAAGAAAACAATTTTAAATCCTCAAAGGCTATTTCATATTCAGAATAATAACAAAGCACATTTATAGAAAGAATAGCATCATATAAGAGGGTAAGACCTCTATAGTCACACATGAATGGGTTTGAATTCTGCTCTTACATTTGCTAGCTAGCTGTCCCTAGAAAAGTTCATATATTGCCTAAGAGTCAGTTTCCTGATGTGTAGAATGAAGATAACACTACCTACTTACAGTATTGTTAGATGAGGCACAGTACCTGATACACAGGAAGGAAGATTAAACATTAGCTAATATTATTTCTCAGTTTCTCAACTATAAAATAAGTATTACAATATCATACATCTATCTTGATAATTAAAGGAAGCTGGTATAAAGGGTTTTGCAGAGAACTAAACGTGGAAATGTGAAATAACTTGGAGACTCTGTTGCCTGATCTGCTCGCAACACTATTTCTTCTTACAAGACAAACTGAAGTCTTAAAGTGAGATTTAACCCAGTCTTACCTAATATTCAGTTTTGTAACTATGAAAGAGTTAAAATGAAATACCAGTACTGCAACATTTAACTCCATATTACCAAAAAATATTTCTTCTAGAATGAGGTTCTCTAGTTCTTAGAATTAGTCGGTTCAAATAATGGGTTTAATGATATCAACAAAACCACAGGTTAACACTAGCATACGCTGTGTTCAAATATCCTTGCAATAGTTAATGTTTATATCATATTTCAATTTTCATATCACCAAAAAGTTATGAAAAAAATACCTTCTGGGTTGAGGTATTCATTGGCTCAAATACAGAAAATATAATGTAAACACCCCTTTACACTGTTGAATATTTTTAATTTAAAAAGTACTTATTGTTGGCTAAAAGGCATCCAAATTTAACTGAATTAACACTTAATTAAAACTACAAAATTCCATGTCCAAATAAAGGAGATTTTAAATTTTTTAAATTTATTTTTTTATTTTTGGCTGTGTTGGGTCTTCGTTGCTGTGCACAGGTTTCCTCTAGTTGTGGCAAGCAGGGGCTACTCTTCATTGCAGAGCACAGGCTTCTCATTGTGGTTGCTTCTCTTGTTGCGGAGCACGGGCTCTAGGCATGCAGGTTTTAGTAGTTGTGGCACGTGGGCTCAGTAGTTGTGGCACGTGGGCTTAGTTGCTCCACGGCATGTGGGATCTTCCCAGACGAGGGATCAAACCCGTGTCCCCTGCACTGGCAGGCAGATTCTTAACCAGTGCACCACCAGGGAAGTCCAGGAGATTTTTAAAAAATAAAACAAATAAAATTATCCAGTTTTTGATCTTAGTTACTTGATTAAAGAAAAATGGTCATTAATTTTAGAAGAGCCTCAAGTAGGTAACTTTTAAGCAGACTGCACCAACAATGGAAATAGCAATTACATTGTTTACACAACACAATGTGCACACACTGAGAAAAACGGAATTCAATTCCAAGTGGTGAATGGTGGTAGAGTCAGGAGATCCCAAGTAATTAAAAAAAAATGTACAGTTGCAAAAAAAAAATAACAATTAATAAAACAGGAGGGAAAAATCCCAGAGTTCAGAAAGTGCTAAACACAAAATCAAACAAAAAATAAGAAAAAAAAAAAAAAAAACCCAGTATTCTTAGAATGCATTTAATGTTTTACATCAAAAGTTTTTTCTTCCTCTCTCTCTCACTCTCTTTTTCTCTCTCTAACTTCCCACATCAAAAGTTTTAAACTATGCCCAATACAAGACATTTTTTCCTCCGAGAAAATATATGGTATTTCACTGGTTATCAAATTTCTTTTAAAAAGTACTCTTGACAATAACTCATTTCCACATGGGAAAAAATTTTTTTAATAAAGGATTCTAGAAATCCACATTGACAGGTATTGTAAGACACAGCACATATGTATGTACAAGAGAAAAAGAGACAAATTAGAGGATGTTTTAAATTAAGTTGGAGCTGTACCTGTAGATACTCCTGAAACTCTTCTCTCTTAGACTTTAAGAACTCATAATTTTTTGGGCCAATGATCCTCTTGGAAGGAAGCTGGGCATCAGGAAATGTACCTGAAATTAATATATATGAAAGTTATTACTGTGTTCTGCTATTATTTTTTAAACCTAATTTATAATTTACTATGGCAACTTCAGATTCCCAGTGCTGCCTTGTAGAGATGTGGCATTATCCTTTATATAATTTTGACAAAATCAGAGAGCTTCAAAAGTCAGAAGACCAGACCAAAGAACTTGACTCTACTGATATCCAAAATATCACCACCCTTCATTGACACAGATTTATTTAGCCTTCTATACTAGTAAAAAAGCTTCAAAAACTTATCATGAGATTATTTTGAAATTGGTGGGATTCTATTAGACAAAATCTTACTGAAGAAATACCTACTCTCTCACGGAGAAAATGGCAGCATTTTGCCAATGCTATATAAGCTTAAAAACAAAATTTAAAAACCATGGACATGTTTTCTCAGACAGGGCCAACCCTGGACATTTTAGTACCAAAAAGGAAAAATATTGTTGGGAATCCAACCAACTTTGATTGCTCCAGGATTTTAAATTACGGAGATAAATGATCTTTTCTCAACTCTAAATCAAAAGGAAAAGTCTCAGAGAAAGACCAAGACAAGGATGGCATTGTACCAGACTGGCAAAGGCAAAGAGAAAACCATTTAAGGACAAGTACAAACTCAAAATCTAGACAAAAAAGTAGATTTGTGGGACCTTGTATTTTTTATCTTTCTATAATCTCCTTATTGTGGGCTTCGTTCTTATAGCAGAGTAGAGAAGTTTTCCTGCCCTTTACAATTCAAAACCAACCTGAATTTGGATCAGGGGACACTCCACAGAACTTTTCTAAAATCAAAAGATTCAGAATACACAATTCAAGCTCAGCAATTTACATACAAAATGACTAGAAATACTTCATGACTATAAACCTAATATTAACTAAAATAAATGGACAGATAAGAGAGACTGAGAGGTGAGAGGAAGACTGAAAAGAGTGCTCTGCTTTTCTGATTGATCTACCCTTAAAAGAAACACACAACTACAAGGTTTTTTTTCCATATCGAAATCTAAGAGCTAAATCAAAACATTTGTCATGTTACATAGAAACATGTTTACCACAGACGATGATGGCAAAAGAAAAGAGCAACTCAAATGCCTGGTTTAAATTCTCTGCCACTGTCTTTTAAATTTTAATATCATTATTGCTTCAAAAGCAATAAATTTGCATTGTAAAAACTTAAAAAATATAAATAAGCAGAAATGAGATAAAAACAGTACATTCCTATCATCACTAGTAGTGTACACAAGTGTCACTGTTACATTTCCTTAGTACAGTTACTTAAAATTAGAAAGTAATTTCAGAAAGCTGGTTCAACAGCTTTCAAGAAAGCTAATGCTGAAATGTAATGTTTTATACAAAAAGGACAACATACCATGAAATTCTGTTAGTTTTGACTCAAGTACATAGAATTCAAGGTATCTTCTATAGACAGACCAATGTTCAGGCTCATGCCCAACTGCAAAATGAATGAATACACACTGAGAAATAAACAATTTTACAAACTACTACTAAAAGAATGCACTATTTATAACATTAAGTATACAAAGCTGGAAATTATTCCAGTCTTAATAATTTATTATTTCTTGGGAATTCCCTGGAGGTCCAGTGGTTATGACTCCACACTTCCACTGCAGTGGGCATAGGTTCGATCCCTGGTCAGGGAACTAAGATCCCACAAGCTGCACAGTGCAGCCAATAAAAAAAAGAAAAGAAAGTGCCTTGGGCTTCCCTGGTGGCGCAGTGGTTGGGAGTCCATCTGCCGATGCAGGGGACGCGGGTTCGTGCCCCAGTGCGGGAAGATCCCACATGCCGCGGAGCAGCTGTGCCCATGAGCCATGGCCACTGAGCCTGCGCGTCCGGAGCCTGTGCTCCGCAACCGGAGAGGCCACAGCAGTCAGAGGCCCGCGTACCAAAAAAAAAAAAAGAAAAGAAAATAAAGTGCCTAGACTACATGTAAGAAAACTCGTTTGCTAATCTAAAAGCATGCTGGAGGGGCAGGGGACAGCTGAAACTCTCCCAAGATGCAGGCAGGGGCAGATGCCATTACTGTCTCCCCACCTACCCTGCTAGCACAGGCAGACAAGCTTGGAAATGGCACCCCCCAGCCTTGCTTGGATAGGCAGGGGTAAGTGGTTGCAGCACTAACCCACTGCCTTGCTGAAGCCAGAGTGGTTGCAGCGCTCCCTGGCTCCCGGGCTGTGACTGGCAAGCACGAGCAGCTGCAGCATTCTTCCTCTCCCCGCCTAAAGCCAGCTCACTCACATAGGCAAGGCACTCTCCCACTGCACTGCTGAGAGCTGCAAGCACAGGCAGCCTTTCTGACACTGGCCAGCATGCCCTGCCCCCTACACTCACCAGCTGCCTTGCTGAAGCCAGCAGGTGTGTGCAATCCACACAGGGGACACCCCTTGATCACTTGGCCCTGGTGGCTAAGGGAGCTGGCAATACTGAGCTCCACGGGACTGTACCAGTTGGAAAGACAGTTCCTGGAAAGGCACACCGCCCCCCAGGGACTACACAGACAGCACACTAAATAAACCCCCAGTCTTCCTGTGAAAAAGGCCTATTTACTTAGCTTGGAGCTTCAGCCTGAGGGACAGGCTTCAGATTTTCCACACATCTAGGAGTTAAGGAAGAGCACCCAGAGAACGTAAGCAGGGAGACACCATCCCTGCACACCCCCTTGGCCTCACTACAGCTCAATAAGAACTCTCAGGAGCTCATACACTCGTCTAAGCAGCTATACACCCTGAGGACACCTACAGATCTCCTGGAATGGAGGCAGGTAGGGATTCTGACTGTGGCCCTGCAGGACTGTATATATCTGCCTACTTTAAAGGCTGCTGCCTAAGTGTCTGGCTTCCCATCAGCATGAAACGAGGCGATAAACGGGATTCCTCCCCTTGGAACACTAATAGGTCTTGGCACATGCTCCATAACAGGCATATATCAAGAATAAATCAGGCAGTTTAGACAATCACAAAGGTTCAAAAGACAAAGAAGACCTAGGGCAAGGTTGAATTAGAGGGCTCATCACCTACACAGGCCACTCTTCAAGACTGAGAGAGGTAGCTGTTTCCCCTAATACACAGAAAGAAGCACAGAGTCAAGTAAAATGAGGAAATAGGGCTTCCCTGGTGGCGCAGTGGTTGAGAGTCTGCCTGCCGATGCAGGGGACACGGTCCGGGAAGATCCCACATGCCGCGGAGCAGCTGGGCCCATGAGCCATGGTCGCTGAGCCTGCACGTCCGGAGCCCATGCTCCGCAACGGGAGAGGCCCGTGTACCACAAAAAAAAAAAAAAAAAAAGAAGATAACTTATGGGACCTATAGGATAATATCAAGTGAAATAACACTCGCATTATAGGGGTCCCAAAAGGAGAAGAGAAAAAGGGGCAGAAAAGTTATCTGAAGAAATAATGGCTGAAAACTTCCTTAACCTGGGGAAGGAAACAGACATCCAGGTCCAAGAAGCCCAGAGAGTTCCAAATAACAGGGTCCTCCACAGATCTTTCCTGGATAGCCACAGCTCTATTCCTGGCTTCTGCTGAGATGATTGATCCATGAGTCACATGCCTGATCTCTTCAGCAAACCATTGTTCAGCCACACCCTTGGCTTTTTTCCAGAGCATGATATATGGATAGTCTGAGAATTTTCCAAACCTTCAAGTTCTAGTTCTTTTTTTTTTTTGACTATCCCTATGTCTATTGTTTTTTTAACACTTTTATTGGAGTATAATTGCTTTACAATGGTGTGTTAGTTTCTGCTTTATAACAAAGTGAATCAGCTATACATATACATATATCCCCATATCTCCTCCCTCTTGCATCTCCCTCCCACCCTCCCTATCCCACCCCTCTAGGTGGTCAAAAGCACTGAGGTGATCTCCCTGTGCTATGCGGCTGCTTCCTACTAGCTATCTATTTTACATTTGGTAGTGTGTATATGTCCATGCCACTCTCTCACTTCGTCCCAGCTTACCCTTCCCCCTCCCCGTGTCCTCAAGTCCATTCTCTACTTCCGCGTCTTTATCCCTGTCCTGCCCCTAGGTTCTTCATAACCAGTGTTTTTTGTTTGTTTGTTTTTTAGATTCCATATATGTATGTGTTAGCATATGGTACTTGTTTTTCTCTTTCTTATTTACTTCACTCTGTATGACAGACTCTAGGTCCATCCACCTCACTACAAATAACTCAATTTCATTTCTTTTTATGGCTGAGTAATATTCCATTGTATATATGTGCCACATCTTCTTTATCCATTCATCTGTCGATGGACACTTAGGTTGCTTCCATGTCCTGGCTATTGTAAATAGAGCTGCAATGATCATTGTGGTACATGACACTTTTTGAATTATGGTTTTCTCAGGGTATATGCCCAGTAGTGGGATTGCTGGGTCATATGGTAGTTCCATTTTTAGTTTTTTAAGGAACCTCGATACTGTTCTCCAAATGACTGTATCAATTTACATTCCCACCAACAGTGCAAGACGGTTCCCTTTTCTCCACACCTTCTCCAGCATTTATTGTTTGTAGATTTTTTGATGATAGCCATTCTGATTGGTGTGAGGTGACACCTCATTGTAGTTTTGATTAGCCAAAACAATCTTGAGAAAAAAGAACAAAGCTAGAGGTATCATGCTCCCTGATTTTAAACTGTACTACAAACCTATAATAATCAAACAAGTATGGTACTGGCATAAAAACAGACACATAGATCAATGGAACAGAAGAGAGAGCCCAGAAATAAACCCACACATATATGGTCAATTAATTTATGACAATGGAGGCAAGAATATACAGTGGGGAAAGGAGAGCCTCTTCTGTCCTTTAATAAGTAAACATTGTTGAGCAGCAAACTCAAGTGGAGGAACAAACTCAAGTGTTTTCTACAAATAACTAGTCAGGACTCTTTAAAAAAGTGTCAAGTTCATTAAAGACAAGGGAAGACTGAGAAACTATCACAGAACATAGGAGACTAAGGAGACAAGACTAAATTCAGTGTGGGATCCTGGGTTGGATCCTGAACCAGAAAGAGGGTATTAGTGGGAAAACTGGTGAAATTCAAATGAATATCCCATCAATGCTAATTTCCTGGTTTCAATCATTGTACTATGGTTTTATAAGATGTCAATACAAGGGGAAGCTGGGTAAAGGGTGTATGACAACTTTCTGTACTATTTTTTGCAACCTTTCTGTAACCGTCTTAGTCTGCTCAGGCTGCTATAACAAAACACCATAAACTGGGTGGCTTATTTTATTTTTTAAATTTGTTTATTTTATTTATTTATTTTTGGCTGCATTGGATCTTCATTGCTGTGCGCAGGCTTTCTCTAGCTGTGTTGAGGAGGGGCTACTCTTCGTTACAATGTGTGGACTTCTCATTGCAGTGGCTTCTCTTGTTGTGCAGCATGGGCTCTAGGTGCACGGGCGTCAGTAGTTGTGGAGCACAGGCTCAATAGTTGTGGCTCGCAGGCTCAGTAATTGTGGAGCATGGGCTTAGTTGCTGTGCGGCATGTGGGATCTTCCTGGACCAGGGATCGAACCCATGTCCCCTGCATTGGCAGGCAGATTCTTAAACACTGCGCCACCAGTGTGACTTATTTTTAAAAATTAAAATAAAAATAGGGACATCCCTGGTGGTCCAGGGGTTAAGACTCCACTCTCCCAAAGCAGGGGGCCTGGGTTCGATCCCTGGTCAGGGAACTAGAGCCCACAGGCAGCAACTAAGAACCCACATGCCACAACTAAAGATCCCACATGCTGCAACTAAAGATCCAGCAGGCAGCAATGAAGATCCCACACACAGCAGCGAAGATCCCGTGTGCCGCAACTAAGATTCGGCGCGGTCAAATAAATAAATAAATAAATAAATAAAATTAGGGCTTCCCTGGTGGCTCAGTGGTTAAGAATCCGCCTGCCAATTCAGGGGACATGGGTTTGATCCCTGGTCCGGGAAGATCCCACATGTAGTGGAGCAACTAAGCCCATGTGCCACAACTACTGAGCCTGCGCTCCAGAGCCTGCGAGCCACAACTACTGAGCCTGTGCACCACAACTACTGAAGCCTGAGCTCCTAGAGCCCGTGCTCCACAACAAGAAAAGCCACCACAATGAGAAGCCCACACACCGCAACAAAGAGTAGCCCCTGCTCGCTGCAACTAGAGAAAGCCCGCGTGCAGCAACAAAGACCCAATGCAGCCAAAAATTAATCAATAAATTTTTTAAAAATTCTTATAAACTAAAATTAAAATTAATAAATGGTGTTGGGAAAACTGAACAGCTACATGCAAAAGAATGAAACTGGACCACTATCTTATACCATGTAAAAAAATTAACTGAAAATAAATTAAAGATTTGTATGAAAGACTTAAAACCATAAAACTCCTAGAAGAAAACACAGGTGGCAAGCTCCCTGACATTGGTTTTAGTGATTTTTTTGTTTTCATCTGACTCTAAAGGCAAGGGAAACAAAGCAAAAATAAACAAATGGGACTACATCAAACAAAAAGATTTTGCACAGTGAAGGAAACCATCAACAATACAAAAAGGCAATCTACTGAATGGGAGAAGGTATTTGCAAAGCATATATCTAATAAGGGCTTGATATCCCATATACATAAAGAACTCACACAATTCAGTAACAAGAACACCTATTAAAAAATGGACAGATGATCTGAATAGACATTTTTCCAAAGAATACATATAGATGGCTAAACAGACACATGATAAGATGCTCAACATCACTAATCATCAGGGAAATGCAAATCAAAACCACAATGAGATACCACCTCACACCTGTCAGAATGGCCACTGTGAAAAAGACAAGAAATAACAAGTGTTGATGAGGATGTGGTAAAAAGGGAACCCTTGTGTACTGCTGGTGGGAATGTAAATTGGTGCAGTCACTATGGAAAACAGTATGGAAGTTCCTCAAAAAATTACAAACAGATTTACCATATCATCCAACAATTCCACTGCTGGGTATCTATCCAAAAAAACACTAATTCGAAAAGATATATGCACTCCTATATTCACTGCAGCATTATTTGCAATAAACAAGACATGGAAACAACCTAAATGTCCATCAACAGATGAATGGATAGAGAAGATGTGGTATATGTATACAATGGAATACTACTCAGCCATTTAAAAAGAATGAAATCTTGCCATTTGTAACAACATGGATGGACCTTGAGGGTATTAAGCTGAATGAAATAAGTCAAAGAAAGACAAATAGCACATGATTTCACTTATACAAGGAATCTAAAAAACAGAACAAACAAACCAAAACAAAATGCAGACTCATACAGAGATCAGATGGGTGGCTGCCAGAGAAGGACAAAATGGGTGAAGGTGATCAAGTAGTACAAACTTCCAGTTATAAAATAAATAAGTCATAGGGATATAAAGTACAGCATGGGGAACACAGTCAATAATATTGTATTAACTTTGTATGGTGAAGGACGGTAACCAGACTTATTGTGGTGATCATTTTGCAGTGTATCCAGAATCACTATATTGTACCTAAAATCACTATATTGAATCACTATATTGTACCTAAAACTAATGTAATAATGTATGTCAATTATACCTCAATAAAAAGCAATTTATTTATATTGATAGGGATTTATATCTGAATAGTCAAACATTTTAAATAATTTTCTGAGAGCCAAGAACACTGAGAGAAAAGCCAGATTTTAAGTACTAGGCACAGCAAAGAATTGAATCCAGAAGTTAACTAGGGTATTCCTTTCCAAATTCTTTTTAACACTTAAAATTCCTATCAGCAGAAACAGCAGACAAAAGACGTAAGTGACTGTGTTTGAAACTGAAATGAAACTCTAATATCGAAAAAGGTTTGTCTGTATACTTATTAAAATGCTGAGATAGAACAGCATCTAGCAAGACCGAACAGAAGTTACAGCAAAATCCAGTAGCAGTGACTCAGAACTGAAGAGAACAAGATCCTGCCTGGTATTTAACTACAATAGGGAATATCATTGCTAGCTACTCTGAGCATTCTTCCTTCCCCATTCCTATACTTTATGTTCCTATGCATGAAACAGGATCAGCTTCTGAGAAAAATCAAACACCTAATACTTTTTGAAAAATAAATAAGGGGAATCATTAGCACTGACCTTCATCTTATCACTTCGTCACTCCTCTCTCGAAACCATTTCCTAACCCTGCCACTTTTTCCTTCTTTCCTCACAGACTGTCCCTTCTTCCTGAGGTCAACTTTATTTTTCTGCTCATCATTCCCAAAATGTGCACAACTTTGATGTGTTTTTGCTTATACAGACTGCCCACTCTCTTGGACAAAGCCCAGGGTGGCGAATATTTATCCTGCTATAGATGCTGTTTACCCCTGTCTCGACTGTAACACACGGATGAAATAACCAAAAGAAAAAAGACAGCAAAACATAAAGAAAACTTGTAAAGTTGTGTTTGATCATATTTTTACCAATTATTATTAGCCCACAACAATGGAGGGGGAGAAATGCTGTCTTAATCATTTTAATACCTGATTAGTGCTATATGCATTAATAATATTAATACCTGCTCTTCTATCATTTCTTTCAACATCAATACAAAACACTGGTATTCTCTCCTTTTTCTCCTTCCTTTCAGAGGAGGTATCTTCAAAAAAGTCTACATATGGAATGCTAATTTTCCATGCAGCAAGGTTTCGAGGAGTATTAGGTGTGTTCACAGCTTCCACTGGAGAATCATCTTCCATTACAACAATACCTTCTTCAATCTGGAAAAAAATCATCAGAAAAAAAAATTAATACTTCCAGGACCTTTATACCTATAGCATATGAGATGTAACTACACAGTAATATGCCCATATAAAGTCTATAATTTTTTAATACTTTTGAAATTAAGTGATATCAAATTTTCTACTGAAAAGGTTAAGGATAAAAAACTAAAACTAACAAGTTACTAGCATCAACTCCAGGTTTTGTTGCATCACCAATATATGAAAATTCAACAGAATATAAGACACTTCAGCAATTACTGGAAAAGATATTAAAAATATACAAATACAGAAAAATATTTAACTCTGGTAATAAGAAGTAGAAATTACTGTACTGATATCTTTCATTTAGGAATGTAAAATTTTATAACAGCCACTGATGGAAACTGCACAGATAAACTGGATATGCAATATATTGTTGGTTACAAGATATACCTGTACGATCCTTTTAGAAAGTGTTTTGCCCATATACATTTATCAATATAAGAAGCCATAAAACAGTTTCAACCAAGTTAATTCCATTTCTGGCAACTTATTCTAATACAAGCATTTATTTTAGACAAATTTTTTTAAACTATGAAAAAGGCACAAGTATAAATATATTCACTGCAGCATTAGATAATATAAAATTAGAATAAAGGTCTGAAAGGGACCCACCTCTATACAATTAAGATTGTTTTTTCATCTCCTAGCTTCTAAAATTTTAATAATATAAATATTTAAAATAAATATTCTTTAAAATATTACTTGAAGAACAATTATTTTAAAAAAGCAGTGTTAAACATGTTCTAGAAATAAACATGCAGAAAGAAGGGGAAAAAAATGTCTGTCTTCACTAAATCGGAAAAGAATCTCTGAATTGGCACATTATAACACCTGGTCACCTAGACATCTCTGATTCATGTTAAAGGGGGCAAAATTTCACAGATAAAACACAACCATCTTGAACACACTTTTTTAAGGAAATGAGTCAAAGGTTGTAGCGCTTAAGAGAATTCTGAACAGTCTAGTCAGAGCAAACCAGTAGAGAAGAGGTATTTCTTTCCAGAATTCTAGCACCCTACCTTCACTCTCCATTCTACTCTCTTCCCACACCTGGTAGCCAACTCTCTTCTAAGTGAATTCTTTTCCTCCCCCACTAAGTCCCTTGGCAATTATCCCTTTTTCTGTTCCTGTCCTAAAATGGCTTTCTGTCACCCCTAATAAGACTGTTAAGAATCTTAGGAAGACTTCTTAATGCTCTGTTGAAAACAAAAATGTCTTCCAGGCCTAAAACAATGAAACTGTAAAAACAGACGATAAGTGTTAGTTCTTGCCTTTTGGGGACAAGGCTATCTATCTCCTTACAAACCTGGAAGAAAAACAGAGAAGCATGTGTGAGGGAAACACCCACTCCACTGCTTGGAATCTGAGGTACAGGGCAGCATTTTCCATGGTTATTACAACTGTAATTTTGTTAACAGACTTGGCTTTTGACGAGAAATGATAAAATGAATCATAAAATGATAGAAAATTTGTTTAACAAGCTGACTAAAAGCCAAGAAATGGGACATTCTTAAATAAAAATCAATCTAAGACACAAAATAGAAAATTCTTAACATAAAAATATCAATAAAAGACAAAGAACAAAGTTTAATATTTTATTACTGCTACCATTTAAATGGTGTTTATATCAAAAAAGTAAATGAAAAATCTCTAGGGCAATATTTCTTCAAGAATTTTCAGGGATTCCTTTAATATTATTTAAAAATATATAACCAAAATTTTATAAAAAGGAAAACCAAGTGCTTTCTCATTTTCAAACAGATGTTCCCGCTACAAAGAAGACAGGGAATAAAACAGGCAGAGGATAAAAGGCAAAGAGATGTCCCCCTATTTCCTTGAGAAATACTATAATTTAACTCATTATTAGCCTTTCCTATGTTGGGGATAACTGCCAATATACCAATGGGCGTATTACGTTCCAGAAGTTTATCTGTGAATCAGTTCTGAACTTGGACAGAAATGCATTTTCAGACAGACCCAACCTTACATAGAAGACTTTGGTTCCCAGGCCAGTATACATATGCCAATTTAACTTATAATTTATCTGATGGTATTATAACACTGTATAGTACTTACTGCACTTACTGTGTGCTGGGCACTGTCCCAAGTGCTTCATATATATCACTTATTACTCCTCACAACACCCATATACAAGCTAGATACTATTATCCCCATTTCACATGTGAGGAAGTTAAATCAAAATAAAATTAAGCAATTTACCCAAGGTCACATAGCAAGGAGGCACTGCTACCAAATGATCACGTCAAGTTGATCCTTTTCTAAAAAAATAAAAATCTTCCAGGTCTCAATTTTGGATCACATACCACTTTAGCCCTGGCAGTGAGACTGGCAATTTCCCTTTCCCATACACTTCCTAAACAAGGCAAAGGAGATTTCCCCGAGGTCCCACAGTTTAGAACTAGCACAGTACCCCCAAATCCTAAGTGGGACTATCTTGGTCTGGTTTAACACCCTAGCCACCTCCTGTCTTTTCTCTTCAGAGTACTAACAATTAGTTTGCCCTCTTACCCTACTTTCCATTATTACTATCTTTGCTTCCAATCAAGAATTTCCAAGACAACCCTTAGAATGGGAGAAAATATTTGCAAATGAAGCAACTGGCAAGGGATTAATCTCCAAAATATACAAACAGCTCATGCAGCTCAATATCAAAAAAATAAATAACCCATTCAAAAAATGGGCAGATCTAAATAGACATTTCTCCAAAGAAGACATACAGATGGCCAAAAAGCACATGAAAAGATGCTCAACATCACTATTACAGAAATGCAAATCAAAACTACAATGAGGTACCACCGCACACCAGAGAGAATGACCATCATCAAAAAATCAACAAACAAGACTTCCCTGGTGGCTCGGTGGCTAAGAATCTGCTTGCCAACGCAGGGGACACAGGTTCGATCCTTGGTCCAGGAAGATCCCACATGCCGTGGAGCAACTAAGCCTGTGTGCCACAACTACTGAGCCTATGCTCTAGAGACCACGAGCCACAACTACTGAAGCCCGCACGCCTAGAGCCTGTGCTCTGCAACAAGAGAAGCCACTGTGGTGAGAAACCCGCACACTGCAACGAAGAGCAGCCCCTGCTTGCTGCAACTAGAGGAAACCCGCACACAGTGACGACCCAATGCAGCCAAAAATAAATTTAAAAATTAAAAAAAAAAATCTACAAACAATAAATGCTGGAAGGGTGTGGAGAAAAGGGAACCCTCCTACGCTGTTGGTAGGAATGTAAATTCGTACAGCCACTATGGAGAACAGTATGGGGGTTCCTTAAAAAACTAAAATTAGAACTACCATATGACCCAGCAATCCCACTCTTAAGCATATACCCAGAGGAAACTATAATTCAAAAAGATACATGCACCCCAATGTTCATTGCAGCACTATTTACAATAGCCAGGACATGGAAGCAACCTAAGTGTCCATCAACAGAGGAATGGATAAAAGAAGATGTGGTACATATATACAATGGAATATTACTCAGCCATAAAAAAGAAAAAATAATGCCATTTGCAACAACGTGGATGGACCCAGAGATTGTCATACTGAGTGAAGTAAGTCAGACACAGAAAGACAAATATCTCATGATATCGCTTATATGTGGAATCTAAAAAAAAAGCATACAAATGAACTTATTTACAAAACAGAAGTAGAGTCACAGATGCAGAAAACAAACTTATGGTTAACGGGGTAAGGTGGGGGGTAAATTGGGAGATAGACTGACGTATACACACTACTATATATAAAATAGATAACTAATAAGAACCTGCTGTATAGCACAGGGAACTCTATTCAACACTATGTAATAGCCTATATGGGAGAAGAATCTAAAAAAAAAAAAAAGAGTGTATATGTGTATATGTATGACTGATTCGCTTTGCTGTACACCTGGAACTAACACAACATTGTAAATCAACTATACTCCATTAAAAATTAAACAAAAAATTATACTTCAATAAAAAATAAGTAAATAAAGACCAATAAAGAATTTCCTTCCTCCTTGGGCCACTACAAAACAGAACAAACTTTCTCAGCTTTTTAAAGATAGCCTCCTGGATTTGCCTGGTGGCGCAGTGGTTAAGAATCCACCTGCCTATGGTACTGGCACAAAAACAGAAAGATAGATCAATGGAACAGGATAGAAAGCCCAGAGATAAACCCATGCACATATAGACACCTTATCTTTGATAAAGGTGGCAGTAATGTACAGTGGAGAAAGGACAGCCTCTTCAATAAGTGGTGCTAGGAAAACTGGACAGGTACATGTAAAAGTATGAGATTAGAACACTCCCTAACACCATACACAAAAATAAGCTCAAAATGGATTAAAGACCTAAATGTAAGGCCAGAAACTATCAAACTCTTAGAGGAAAACATAGGCAGAACACTCTATGACATAAATCACAGCAAGATCCTTTCTGACCCACCTCCTAGAGTAATGGAAATAAAAACAAAAATAAACAAATGGGACCTAATGAAACTTCAAAGCTTTTGCACAGCAAAGGAAACCATAAACAAGACCAAAAGACAACCCTCAGAATGGGAGAAAATATTTGCAAATGAAGCAACCGACAAAGGATTAATCTCCAAAATTTACAAGCAGCTCATGCAGCTCAATAACAAGAAAACAAACAACCCAATCCAAAAATGGGCAGAAGACCTAAATAGACATTTCTCCAAAGAAGATATACAGACTGCCAACAAACACATGAAAGAATGCTCAACATCATTAATCATTAGAGAAATGCAAATCAAAACTACAATGAGATATCATCTCACACCAGTCAGAATGGCCATCATCAAAAAATCTAGAAACAATAAATGCTGGAGAGGGTGTGGAGAAAAGGGAACACTCTTGCACTGCTGGTGGGAATGTGAATTGGTTCAGCCACTATGGAAAAAGTATGGAGGTTCCTTAAAAAACTACAAATAGAACTACCATATGACCCAGCAATCCCACTACTGGGCATATACCCTGAGAAAACCAAAATTCAAAAAGAGTCATGTACCAAAATGTTCATTGCAGCTCTATTTACAATAGCCCGGAGATGGAAACAACCTAAGTGCCCATCATCGGATGAATGGATAAAGAAGATGTGGCACATATATACAATGGAATATTACTCAGCCATAAAAAGAAACGAAATTGAGCTATTTGTAATGAGGTGGATAGACCTAGAGTCTGTCATACAGAGTGAAGTAAGTCAGAAAGAAAAAGACAAATACTGTATGCTAACACATATATATGGAATTTAAGAAAAAAAATGTCATGAAGAACCTAGGGGTAAAGCAGGAATAAAGACGCAGACCTCCTAGAGAACGGACTTGAGGTTATGGGGAGGGGGAAGGGTGAGCTGTGACAGGGTGAGAGAGAGTTATGGGCATATACACACTAACAAACGTAGTAAGGTAGATAGCTAGTGGGAAGCAGCCGCATGGCACAGGGATATTGGCTCGGTGCTTTGTGACAGCCTGGAGGGGTGGGATAGGGAGGGTGGGAGGGAGGGAGACGCAAGAGGGAAGACATATGGGAACATATGTTTATGTATGACTGATTCACTTTGTTATGGAGCAGAAACTAACACACCATTGTAAAGCAATTGTACCCCAATAAAGATGTTAAAAAAAAAAAAGAAAGAAAGAAATAGGTATACCTTTTTTCATACCAAAAAAAAAAAAAAAAAGAATCCACCTGCCAATGCAGGGGACAAGGGTTCGATCCCTGGTCCAGAAGATCCCACATGCCACAGAGCAACTAAGCCCATGTGCCACGACTACTGAGCCTGCACTCTAGAGCCCGCAAGCCACAACTACTGAAGCCCACGCGCCTAGAGCCCGTGCAGACCAAAAAAAAAAAAAAAAGCCTCCTATTCCTGAAGCAAAACTATAGCTTGTATTTCAAGTAATTGGGAAGAACAAAAAAGAAAAAGTACATCTTTCCCCATAAAAATTATGTTTCGAGTTCACAATAACATGGGTAAATGCTTTTGTTATATTAAGTTATATTTAAGTTATATTTTGTTATATTAAGTGGGCAGAGATCAGGATAGCAATCTACATATAGCCTAATTTATGGGGGTGGGAAGGGGAAAGATATTTTTAAAAAACAGAATCACAAGAATGTTAATAGAAGTAGTTATTGGGTGGCAGAATTACCGGTGGTATTTTAAATTTTTTTCTATTTTTCTATAGTATTAAAAAATTGAGATGCTTAAAATCTAAAAACATAAACATTGTTTTTTTTAAAAGACTCCCTCCTCTGGTCTACTGTCTTTCTTCTACCCATACTTTTAAGGAAAATATGGGCATGAAAAGAATGCTGTATTTGGATTATCTAAAAAGAAAAAAAAGGATTAAATAAGTTTTTCTTCCATTAAAATTATTGTGAAGAAGCAATGAATCTTTTTAACAATTTATCAGTGCAAAGGGACAAAGGTTGAAAGGAAGGGGTAAAGAGGAAAAATAGGTTTATTTACTCTTCCCTCCCCACTTCCTTCTTCTTGGTCATTACCAATCCAATCACTAATATTCATCCCTTTTATACCCAGGATAGTAAATTTCTTAAGAGCAAAGTTTAGGTCTTAATCATCTTTTTATCTCCAGTGCTGAGACATTAAAAGGCAAAATGAAGACCCAGGATGTCTGTTCAATAAAGATTTTTTAAACAAATGCAAAGTACAAATGAGATAATATCTGCCTTTATAGAACTCCTTAATTGGTAGGAAAGACAATCATAAACATACTTTCAAATACATAAATTAAATCGTAATTTCAGGGAATTCCCTGGCAGTCCAGTGGTTAGGACTCAGAGCTTTCACTGCCAGGGCCCGGGTTCGATCCCTGGTGGGGGAACTAAGATCCCACAAGTCCTGCTGCGCAGCCAAAAAAAAAAAAAATCGTAATTTCAAACACAACGTGGTACATGTTTTAACATATGATCTAACAGAAGCAAAAAAAGGAGGGAATGTTCAATTCTGCTTGGGGACTCAGGTAGGGGCTTATGGGAAGAAACTAGATTCTGAAAGATAAGTATGAATTTTCTAGGTAAATAAAGGGGGAAAAAAGGCATTTCAAGCAAAACAACATGTGAAAAGACAGAGAAATAAAATAGCATGGAGGGTATAATGTGCTTATAAATCTGGGATCTTGTTAAAATGTAAATTATGATTCAGCAGGTCTAGGATGAAGCCTGAGATTCTGTACTGATAACAAGCTCCCAGGTAATGTTGATGCTGCTGGTCCACAGATCACAGTCTGAATATCAAGGGGTTAGGTCAGACATCGATTAACACAACTCCGTGTGCCTGGCCATGTGGTTAGAAAGAGATAAGATCAGGATATGAAGTAAAAGCTTAATCAAAACGTGGTAAATTGTTTGACTATTTAGCAGTATATCAGTAACAGAAACCATCTGGCCATAGTAAGCAATAACTTAGTGCTCAGGAATTTAAAAAATTAGATTAGCACCATGAAACTATAATGACTAGTGAAAGAATGGGAAACATAAACAAAATCTGAAGTAAGAAGTTAAGATTAAGAAAAGGGAAAATAACAAGCGTAACCAATTTTTTATGCCACATTAAGTCTGAAATTATACATACAACAAACTGAAGAATTTTTACTTACAAAGTCATCTTCACCTTCAGCTAAGCCATAATTAGGCAACATAGCTCCCTCCATTGTGGTGCTCTTGAAGACTCCTTTAATTTTGCTACCTATTCGGCTAATTCCAAATGATTCTCCTCTCTTCTGTGTGCTCCTAAATATTAAACAAAAATGTATCAAGAACACAGTAAATTATTACATTATCACAACGGTCCAGTTTACTGTAAACAATAATAAAAATGGTTGCAAAAAGGGTAAACTGAAGGTATAGCTAAACATAACTTTTTGGAGTTCTCAGTCATAGACTGTCTCAACATCTCTATAGCCAAAAGTGACAGAACATTTAAAGTTTAAATTTGAGGGGATGAATTAATGGGACAATATTTATTAACAAACATTTGAAATTTACCTACTATTTAACCTTAAAACATTAACTGAACTAAAAAGAATAAAAGATGAGAGCCCCCTAGTGGTGCATATTTCTTACTGCCATACATTTTTTGAAATAAATTAAAAATGTGGTTAGACCAACGTTCAAAATAGACTATCCTATTCAAACTGTACTGTACTGCTAAAAAAGCACAGTGTAACAGGAAAAAAACAAAACAAAACAATGACCTTCTCAGTACTTCATTTTTAGATGGAAAAACAAAAAAATTCTGAAAATTTTCTTCAACTTTATAATCATATAAATACTCAAAAGAATGAAGTATAAAATACACCATATATAACTTCAAAATAATAACAAGAAAAAATAAAATGCCAAAGGGAAGGGTTAGCAATGAACATAAAGATAAAAGCAAATGTAGCCTAAGGAAGAAGCTTGCTCTGCCATATATATTAAATAATGGTTTTGTAATTTTTTTCAAAAGTGAATTTCTAAAAGCAACAACAAAAAAAGCAGCAAAAATTTCCTCCCCTACAGCCTACTTATTATTGCCTCATGTTTCAACAAATAAAAACATAACTTTTATCCAATTTAAAACTCACTATGTAATACTGCCCTTACGACAGATGTCCAAAGAAAAATGACCATTTTAAAATTCAAGGAGATTGGTGTTGAAGGCCTAACTTAACGAATAGCTATTATTCCTATAAGAAAACGTATTTATAAAAATAATGCAACAGGGCTTCCCTGGTGGCACAGTGGTTGAGAGTCCGCCTGCCGATGTAGGGGACACGGGTTCGTGCCCCGGTCCGGGAAGATCCCACATGCCGCGGAGTAGCTGGGCCCGTGAGCCATGGCCGCTGAGCCTGCGCGTCCGGAGCCTGTGCTCCGCAACGGGAGAGGCCACAACAGTGAGAGGCCCGCGTACCGCAAAAAAAAAATAAATAAAATAATAATAATAATAATAATGCAACAGTTACAGAAATAAAAGTAAATTGATGAAGTGTCAAATGCACCAGTATATTAGTGATATGTGCATTTTATACATGTTCAAGGAGTAAATCAAACTTATTTTAAAACTGGAAAAACTCTAATAGTAAGTAGTAGTAGTAAAAAGGATACTTAAACTAGAATATTGTTTTACTTAAACAAGCATGCAATTAGTGTTTTTAAAAAATCCAGGATTATAAATATAACTTTCTATGAGAGAAGAAATTTTTCTGAAAAAAAATATGAAAATCTTAACAAAATATTATTAAAATCTCTAGGATCTAGATAGATTATGCTAGTAGACCTAGATTATAAAACAGTTGGGCTTTTTGAAATGACATATTTTTTAAATATTTCACTTGTGATTACACCCAGAAATACTGAAATATTGTACTTCTTGCTTTAAAGAAAGTTCTTTAAACACAAATAATTCTAAAAGAAATTTAGCAAGATCAATAACAACAACAACAAAGAATGAGTCAACAGCCTTAAAAAGCTAAATACTGGATTTTTCACTTTATTTTTATGCTGACATTTTAATTTTCTGATGACATATACAATGCTATTTCAAAAAGGAGACCTCTAGAATAAAAGTAGAGGTTAATCTTAAAAGGATGTCCCAGGGCATTCCCTGGTGGCCTAGTGGTTAGGATTCTAGGCTTTCACTGCCCTGGCCCAGGTTCAATCCCTGGTCCAGGAACTAAGATCCCTCAAGCTGTGCGGCGTGGCCAAAAAAAAAAAAAGGATATCCCAAATACCTGATATAAAGGCAGTAATTGGAGTTAAACAGATAATTTATACAGAAAAGAATCACATGCTGTCTCAAGACTTACCGAAAATCATCCAAACTTAGGCTACTTCTGCAATAACAGACATGTGAAATTACACAAGGAAAAGAGAAAGAGAAAGCCCAGATATTAAACAAGTTTCACTTTAGAACATAAAACAAAATTTAAAAGTTACACAGATGGATAGCATTATGAATAACATGATAAAGGAAAGAGAAACAAACACAATGGCTATTTTGGGGGGGTTGGAATCTGAATTCTAGATCATTTTAAAGAAAGTTTTTAAAAACTCAATATGTCAGGAAATAATTCTGGTTTTTTGCCCTCATTTAGGCAAACCATTTGTTTGATACAGTGGAAAATATTCAGAGACTAAGCCACCAAAAACTTGGCATCGAAAACAAACTTGTATTTTCTAATATGGAATTCATGTCTATATTAGATATAATTGTGCATGCTCCACACATTTTTAGTTTGAGTATTTTTTTAAGTTATGACTTAAACTAAGAAGCAAAGTTAACAAAAGATCCCTAAATATTTTTTAAGTTATGCTTTAAGTATGGAATGAAACAGAAGAGTAGGTTAATATTAATTAACATGCATTAAAATTTTACTTTTTAAATGCAATTAAATAGAATGTAGACATAAAACATATGAATAAACATTTTACATATTTTAAGTCATCTAACAGCAAATCAGCAATGCTACCTTAAATTTTCAATGAAAGAATGTTAAGAAAGGCTTTTACTTATTCTATTGATATATAGGTAAATCAATCAAGTATCACAGAAGCAGAGTCCTGACAAGACTGATAGCTAACGTTAAGAGTCAGGTCAATATAAAGAAAAACTAAAGACTATAAGCAGTACCCAGAATGAAAACAACCCATATTTTCTTCCTATTAATTTTATATTCTAAAGCCAGCAAATTAGTGCCTTCATATGTTGAAGACAACTAGGTGTTCACCAAGTGGCAAAGACAGCTTTCCATCTCTGAGGTTATGACTCTGACTTACACTTAGCTACTCAGCAGGCTAATAAGGTAAAAGAACCACTTCCTCTTTCGCAGTCCTATACAGGAGTTTCACTAAAATTAATAAATGGGAAAAAAACAAACTACTCTCTAAAGCTGAGTTATCTGTGGATTTCAATTATGCATGCAGTCCATAGTCTCCAATAAAGCAGGTGATCAAGCAATAATAATTATGAGATTAACAAGGCAATGGTGTACATATCTTGTTAAATTTTTCTGAAAGAATGTCAGGCATTTTCACATTACTATATGTAGTATAGCTCTACAATTCCTTAGTAATCCTGTCTACTTATGTAGCAAGGAAACCAGATTAATAAAGCTAATGATGTTATCACAGAATGATTAGCGTCAACAAGAACCAAAAAAAAGAAAAACATATATATGATTGAATATACCTACCTGTTGAGTTTTGAATTGCGTGTTGGTGATTCTGCACCTCTTAAAAGTTGTCTGAAATACTTAAAAAATAATTATGATTTATTAAACCAATATTTGATATTGAAACTTGCTACTTCACCTTACTGACTTGAGCTTAAAGGAAACATTACTTAAATCAAGTGAATACAACCACAGTCAAACAGAGTAAGGATTAAGATATTGCAAATGGAGGTATTCAAGCCACTTGACTTCTACAAGTCTGTAAATAACGTATATACAAGAAGAAAGGGGGACTTCCCTGGTGGTCCAGCGGTTAAGACTCTGTGTTCCCAATGCAGGGGACCCGGGTTCGATCCCTGATCAGGGAACTAGATCCTGCATGCTGCAACTAAAGATCGTGCGTGCCGCAACTAAGACCCAGCTCAGCCAAATAAATAAATAAATAAATATTTTAAAAAGAAGAAGAATGGGGTTTCTGCATCACCACTACAAAGCCACTCAGGCATATGGCAAATCAGATAGACCAATTTGGTTGCAATCTTCTAGTCACATATATACAAACGTGGTTTTGGTATTAAGAATTGTTGTTATAACCAACTTCTAATCTCCATTAACTTATGTAGTGGAAAATAGTATTCATTTTCTTAATTAACCATGTTTTATTTTCCTGTTTATTTTGTTATTTGCATTACTCATGTAACGTTATCAAAGCCACTAATAAATTTTGAGGAAAAATCTTCAAACAAGATTAATATTTTGACTAACCTCATCACTGTGGCAAAACATAGGAGTAAACACATTTTCCAAGAGAGAAAGTACATGTTCATATGCTTCAAAAAGACATCTCATAGTCTGAAGTTTCACAACATCTATATATGGGCCTTCAGCAACTGTTAAAAAAATTATATTGCAAAAATTGTTTATGAAAAGCACAAATACATTATATATTAGTTTAAAGTTCATTACAGTGAAAAGAGCATACAAACAATACTAAGACTGTTTTGCAGAAAATCCACTGTAAGGTACAGATCACACTAGAGAGGAATTAGAACAACCAAGCTCCAGTTCTGGCAAGTATTAGTTATGTGAATTGTGAATAAGTTTCTTCATCAAAGCTTTCATCTTGTTAGTAAAATAGGATAATGCCTGCCTGTGTATCTCACACAGCTGTTGCAATAAGCAGGGAATACAAGAGAAAACTCTGAAAAGAGTAAAAGAGCTACAGAATTCATCCTCATCTTTTACTTACTTTTTTGAATCTCTTCTACAATGAAGGGATCAAATCGAATTTTGTCAATACTTTCATCCAAACAATATGTTTTATAAATCTTTTGCAACTCTTCATGAAGAGACAGCATTTCATCATTTGATAACTCTGGTCGCAAAATTCTGTCATTGAATTCCTCTAGCAAATTCAGAAAGAATAAAAAAAAAGAATTATTTTCATAGAATAAAACTACTCAATGAAAACTTCATGTTCCCACTCTAATTGTGATCAATATTAAAAGCAGCAAATATAAGCAATCTACTCATCATTTTAAGATTTTTAAAAAGATTTAATTGGGAGTAAAACAACTGCTGAGATGAAAGAGAAGCTCAATCAAATATTTTATATACGAATATAAAATGCATAAATATTTCCATAGCAATACAAATTTTCTAAAATTTAGAATAATAAACACACTTGTAAAATTCTGTTTAAAGAACATATTGGATTAATTTCTTATACCAAGGGTCTTTAATATTTTGAAATTTGATTCCCTAAATAACAGTGAAAACTAAGGCTTTTTTTAGTCCCAATGTTTTTAAACAATATTTCTGTCCATCATGGAGGCTGTAGACTAGTGATGGAGCTCAGAGTCTGAACAAATCAATCTTTTTTTCCTAAAATGTGAAAGAACAGCATTGGGAAAGCCAAAATATTGACTACCATTTTTTTTTTTTTTTTTTTTTTTGCGGTACGCGGACCTCTCACTGTTGTGGCCTCTCCCGTTGCGGAGCACAGGCTCTGGACGCGCAGGCTCAGCGGCCATGGCTCACGGGCCCAGCCGCTCCACGGCATGTGGAATCCTCCCGGACCAGGGCAAGAACCCGTGTCCCCTGCATCGGCAGGCGGACTCTCAACTACTGCGCCACCAGGGAAGTCCTTGACTGCCCTTTTTTTTTTTTTTTTACTACAAGAGGTAATATGGAAGCTTACCCCTTAATTCTTAATTATCCAAACTGAAACCCAGTGAGGTAAGGAAGGAGTTTTTAAAAAAAGAAAAAACTGGAAGAGAACATATAAGATCTTTGGGATGATAGCAAATTCATATAATTGGAGTCTCAAAAAGAAAGGAGAGAGAAAATAAGGCAGAATACTTGAAGAGGTAACAGCCAAGAATTTTCAAAAATGATGAAAAACACCAACATTCAAGTAAAATTCGAGCAGAATAAATTTTTTTTAAACTACACATTACAGTCAAATTGCTGAAACCCCCAAAGAGAAAACTGAAAAACCAATCAGGGAGAAAAGGGACATACATACAGGAGAACAAACATAAGAATGGAAGTTAATTTCTCCTGAGAAACAATGGTGCTGTTCAAAAGGTAATGGAAGAATGATTTAGAATTAGAATGTTGAATGAAAAAAACCCATCAACCTAAAATTTTATATTTGGTAAAAATATCCTTTTAAAATGAATATAAAATAACATCTTTTCAGACAAAAGTTAAGAGAATTTACCCCCAGCTGAATGGTACTATAAGAAATGCAAAAAAAAAAAAAAAAAAAAAAAAGTACTTCAGCAGAAGGAAAATGATATAGAAACCGGTTCTGCAGAAAAAAATAAAGACCACCAGAAAAGTAAATATGCCAATAACTATCGGGGCCAAAATATGTGTGTGTGTGTGCACGTGTGTGTGTAAGAATGTGCACAGCAGCTTTATTCAGAATAGCCCAAAAGTGGAAGCAGTCCAGATAGCCATCTACAAGGAGAATGAATAAAGAAAGAGTGATATCCTCATACAAAAGAATACTACACATAGCAATAAAAAAGAGCAAACCACTCATCTACACAACACCATGATTCAATCTTAAAAAGCACTATCCTCAATCAATGAAGCCAGGCACAAAAGAGTACATACTATGAGATTCCATTTATATAAGGAAACTGTACAGGCAAAATTAATCTGTGGTGAGAGAAATGAGATCAGTGATTGCTTTGGAAGGAGTGGGAGCAGGGGTGGATCGTTTGGGAAGGGCCCTAAGGGAACTTTCTAGGGTGATGGAAATGGTCTTTATCTCAATAAAGGTGTAGGTTTGTAGGTTATAAAGAGTGCAGATTTGTCAAAACTGATTAAACTGTATATTTAAGTTCTATGAGTTTCACTGTAAATTATACCTCAATTTTTAAAAAGCTATATTTAAAAAAGAAATTAGGTACATTAAAAAATTAGTCTGCTCACAGAGTCCACACAGTGTCTCTAAATCTAATAATGTAAAACGTTATAGAACTTCTAGCCAAAATAAAACATTTTTGTATTTGATTATTGAATCAAAATAATCCTTAATAAAAACTGTGACAAAGTGCTAATGACTGGGTCTTTAACATATTTTCATTATTCTGAATTTTTGGCAGTTATTTTTCTGCTAAGAGGATTTGGTTGAAGTCAGTTACAGATTATGTTCCAATGTGGAAAGGAGTTGACACTTGAGAGAGAACTCACAGGTACTCTTAGAGTATCTAGCAAATGAAATTTAGTACAATAACAGATGACAGCTACAACATCTGATCTAAACAGTCAAACATATGACAAAGTTTAACAATGACTTTTGTAAAGTACACAGATAAGCCTCACCCACAGTCAGACAAATTTGCAACACGTGCACTGCTCCTTCTTGTTTCAGAAAGTTCATAAACCGAAATAAGAGATCTTGTTGCTCTCTGATTTGCTTCAATTCTAACTTCAGCACCTTGATACAACATGGGAGAAAGAGTAAGTTAGAGCTATGTAAATACATGATAAAATTGTTTATATCAAAAGTAATATAAGTTATTGCCGAAAATACTTACAGATGGTTTTTTATTTCTAGGTTCTGCAAATTTCTGCAAGAATGGAACCAAAGGGGAAGGTGGTTCAGTTGCTTTTTCAGGCTTTGAAGAAAGAATTAATTCAGTAACATGTCATTTGATTTTACAGATGTGAATCAAAACTCAATGCAATCTGAAGTACTTTCTAACACGTTCAATACTCACTGGACTGTCATCTATGAAGATGATAAGCAAATGATTCACAGTATCCTAATGGAAAATAATAAACAAGGATCAAAATAAATCCATTACCGCGTTCTGCCCAGAATTCTCAAAGCTTTTATCATATTATGAAAGTTTCTGGAAAAATGAAGAAACAAATGGAGCAGTGGCAAAGCATCTGCACTTATGTAATACAGAGGGGCTTTTTAAAAATCTACAATACAGGGTTCTTCGGACTTCCCTGGTGGTCCAGTGGTAAAGAATCCACCTTCCAATGCAGGGGACACGGGTTCAATCCCTGGTCCGGGAAGATCCCACATGCCACAGGGCAACTAAGCCCATGCACCACAACTACTGAGCTCAACCACCACAACTAGAGAGCCTGCATACCACAAACTACAGAGCCCACACGCCCTGGAGCCTGCGCGCCACCACTAAAGAGAGAAAACTCACATGCCACAACCAGAGAGAAGCCCACGCACCACAATGAAGAGCCCATGCAGCACAACGAAAGATCCCACATGCCTCAACAAAGATCCCACGTGCCGCAACTAAGACCCAATGCAGCCAAAAATAAATAAAATAAATAAATAATAAATAAATCTTAAAAACAAAATCTACGATACAGGGTTCTCAACTTTTGTGAAAATGGGAAAAGAAAAGTTATTTTGACTTTGGCATTCAAAACATTTATCAATTATCCCTATTTCTTCAAAATCTTACTGGATCAAAAGTAAAAGCAGCCCAAGTATCCATCAATAGATGAATGCATAAGCAAAATGTAACATATACCTAAAATGAAATATTACTCAGCCTTGAAAAGGAAGGGAATTCTGATATATGCTACAATGCAGGTGAACACTGAGGAGATTATGCTAAGTAAAATAAGCCAAATACTGCAAATACTGCATCATTCTACTAATATGTGGTAACTAGAGTAGTCAAATTCATAGAGACAGAAAGTACAATCAGGAAGTAGAGTTGCCAGGGGCCAGGAGGAATAGAGAATTACTGTTTACATGGGTACAGAGTTTCAGTTTTACAAGATAAAAAGAGTTCTGGAGATAAGTAATGGTGGTGGTTGCTCAACAATATAAATGTATTTAATACCACTGAACTGTACACAGAAAAACATTTAAGATGGTAAATTTTATATTTTATGTATCTTATCACAATTAAAGAAAAAAATGTTTTTTACGTCTTACTGGATCAGCTAGGAAATCCAAAGAAGGGAGGAACACTGAACCAGAGAGAATCTCTCTTAAAAGTAAGGTCAGGGATCTGGAAAAAGGAACAATATTGTACATATTTAGTGATTTACATCAGTTCTTACCTGGGAACCTTGTTATTATGCAGACTATGATCAGTAGGTCTGGGGATGCCCTGAGATTCCGCCACCTCTAACAAGCCCCCAAGTAACGCTCATGCTACTGGTTCACAGACCGCACCCAGAGCCCTTAACTGGCTAAAAGAGAATACTACTGAAGAGGAAGAAAGCATTTCCTCAGCAGGAGGAACCTGAGTGAGCATTAGAAAAACACCACCTCAAATATGAAAATTTTACATATAATAAATTAATATGTAAAACCTAATACCTGTAACAGTATAATTTTTATAATTAATTTAAATTATTATAAAACAATTTGTTTAAAGTAAAAACATTTTAATTAAAATATTTAAAATATTTTTTAAATTTAATTAAAAATTTTAAAGACAATAAAGTAATATTTAAAGTACATCACTAAAAATAAGCCATGGTTGTATGTATTGTACAGCACAGGGAAATATAGCCATTATTTTGTAATAACTCTAAATGGAGTATAATCTATAAAAATATTGAATTACTAAGTTGTACACCTGAAACTAATTTAACGTTATAAATTATACTTCAATTTAAATAAATAAAAATAAGCTATGGTCTTTTTCTCTAAGGATTATTAGGATAAGAGTAAAGAGGTAACTTTATGGAATAATCTAAACGTGCTCTTTCGGAAATAAGGGAGGCTGGACTAAACGACCTCTAACTATACTTCCCAGGTGAATACCTTAAAACCCAAACTTGTCTGTATAATTTGTTCAAAGTGTTTCTGCCAGTGAATCATAATATGCATGTCTTTTAAAAGGAACACCAAGGAAGTAATAAAGTATAATGATCTCAAGTAAGACAATTAATTTTTTACATTTGTCTTTGATTTCCTACGATCAATTTCCAAGAAAAAATTCTTAGCAACACAATACATCATGAATGCTTAGTACCTAAAATGGCATTTTAAGACCTGATAAATTATATTTCTTAAATGAAAAATTATATCATAGCCTAATCTCAAGTTTTAGTGTATTCCTATTATGATCAAGAATAGCAATATACATACGGTATGGTATGCTATGACATTTTCTAGTCTATTTATACCTGCAGTCTGTTGCTTTCGGAGGCAAAATATAAGGAAAAAGTAGTTCAGTAAGTTTCCTTAAATAATGTAATTCATCTCTTCGACTCCTCAAAGCCACATGAAGCTCCGGACCATATTCTTCTAAAGCAGCTTGCTGTAAAAACTCTGTATTTTCTACTATAAATAGAGATAAAAAATAAATATTGGAAGAAGTTAACAATGTTAAATAACTTCAGCCATTTCCACTAACAAATACAAATTAATTTAACATAGCCATTCCTTTCTTAGCCTTCCTTTCTTTCCAATATGTATTCTACTGGGAAATTTTTCACAAAAAGGATATAAAGAAAATAAGTTTCCTCTTTGCTGGAAGTTTTTTAATTATTCAAAATTAATTGATAAAAAAGCCTTTCACCCTTGGTAAACAAAACTTTAAACTCAGGTCATTACAAAGTATATTAAAGAAAAGCAAATTGCTTAAAGTGGAAAAAACTAAAGAAAACATCTTCTAGCACACACAAAGCTTTTGTTATCAAACGTTACATTCTGTTCATCCCCTGCAAATATTTTAAAAATCCCTCTTAGGGCTTCCCTGGTAGCACAGTGGTTGGGAGTCCGCCTGCCGATGCAGGGGACATGGGTTCGTGCCCCGGTCCGGGAAGATCCCACATGCCACGGAGCGGCTGGGCCCGTGAGCCATGGCCACTGAGCCTGCGTGTCCGGAGCCTGTGCTCCGCAGCGGGAGAGGCCACAACAGTGAGAGACCCGCGTACGGCAAAAAACAAAACAAAACAAAACAAAAAACAAACAAACAAAAATCCCTCTTAAAGTTCTAGTCAAAATCATTCAGGTAACCCTTTGAAGAAATTAGAGTATAGAAACTGGCTTCCTTGGTTCAGTTCTGCATCTTCTGCCCACAGTACAGGACACAAAAGGTACAGAACTGTATATGGTGGAAGTCCATGAAGTTAGATTACTTAATAAACATTAACTGATGATAAAAGTTACACTAACAAAAAGTTTTCTTAAAAGGCCAAACACTAAACTAATACTTTAAAAAGGAGCAGGAGAAAAACAAGTCATGCTTTCTCCCCTATTTGCATTCTGAGCCAAGTTTTAAAATCATGGAGTCTGTGAAGGGAATCTTAACCCTAATTCAAATGGCATTTATTTTTTACAATTTATTTCTATTTTCATTGACAGAATGCAAGCATATTTACCAAAGAAAAGCCAAAACATACATTCTAATGGTGTAAGAACTAAGAAAGTAAATAAAGGCTACCTGTGCCAGAGGTATAAAAGAAGGACTGGCAAACAAGGACATAGTTTTTATAAGAATGTACTTTATTTTATCATTATACAATTGTTTACCATGCATTTTGCCCCAAGAATTTGGGGTACAGGTCTTTTAAAAATTTATATCATGAGCAGGGATTTAAAATAAGAAGACTAAGTTCTGCTAAATCCCAATTCTACTTCTTTATTAACTGATGATGTTAAATGATATAATCCCTTTGAGTCTCAGTTTCCACCTCAGTAAACAGTCATTAAATAGTTAACACTGAAAAAGCTGCCATGCAAAATGCACAAGTAATTATAATATCTGGTGCAATTAAGCATTCACACATAATATATAGATGCTGAAAAACGGGGCATGGATTAATCCCCACTAATCACCAGTATATCTCCTGTCTAATTAGTGGGCAGTTTTCAGACCACAAAAGGAAAAGTCCCCAGAATCCACAACAAAGAGATAACTTCAGGGTGAAAGACTGATATAAGATCCTTCAATTACTACTGAATTTAAATTAAACCAATGCTTCTAATGTATATATTTTCAACATTTCTAAGGGTGATAGAAGGACTTACATAGAAAACTTCTTTGTAATTCCTACTCTCAAGAGGCAGGTTAAGGAGAGAACACCAAGAAAGTAAAAATGAATATGTATAAAGAGCTGAACCTTTAATTTCCTGAATATACACAATTGTGGAGCCAAAGAATTTAGAAAACAAATTCATGCATGAAAGAGAAGAAAAATCAAAAACCTGAAAACCTTTTTTACAAGTCTAATTCACTGTTATAATATTTAGAACACCAGGACCTTTGGATAAAATGCAGTTCTTCTAATCCTCTGGCCTTTTAATTCTATGGAATTCATTAATTACAATGTCATTAATGAATCCAATCTAGCATTTTATGCTGATTTTGTAATTGAGGACCATTTTTTGCATGAATAGTAGCAATTTAGCAACCCCTCTCTTGCAAAGACTCAAGGATAAATTTCAGTCAAACTGGTCTATATATATGACAGCACTTTCACAGAAACAAAATAACTTGGATATTTTATTAAACTGATCAATTGAAAAATAAAAATAGGGCTTCCCTGGTGGCGCAGTGGTTGAGAGTCCGCCTGCCGATGCAGGGGACACGGGTTCGTGCCCTGGTCCGGGAAGATCCCACATGCCGCGGAGCGGCTGGGCCCGTGAGCCATGGCCACTGAGCCTGCGCATCCAGAGCCTGTGCTCCGCAACGGGAGAGGCCGCAACAGTGAGAGGCCCGTGTACCACAAAAATAAAAATAAATAAAAATAAAAGACTCAATTTACTCATATCCTGAGTTCAAAGTGTTTGTCTTTACAACAAAATTAAGACCATATTAAAAATAATTTTCCCACACAAAATCCTGCACATAAATATTTATAGCAGCTTTATTCATAATTGCCAAAATTTAGAAGCAACCAAGATATCCTTCAAAAGATGAATGGATAAACAAACTGTGGTACATCTGTACAATGGAATATAATTGAGCAATAAAAAGAAATGAGCTATCAACTCCACAAAAAGACATGGAGGAGCCTTAAATGATAGTTCTAAATGAAAGAAAAGGCTACAGTCTGAAAAGGCTACAGTATGATTCCAACTCTATGACATCTGGAAAAGGCAAAGCTGTAGAAAGAGTAAAAAGATCAGTGGTTGCTAGGGGTTCATGAAGGAAGGAGGGAGGGATAAATAGGTGAAACACAGGGGGCGGGGGGGGGCAGTGAAACTATTCAGTATGATGTTGTGTTGATGGATACATGGCATTAAGCATTTGTCAGAATCCACAGAATGTACAATATGAAGAGTAAAACCCTAATAAAAACTATGGGGCTTCCCTGGTGGCACAGTGGTTGAGAGTCCGCCTGCCAATGCAGAGGACACGGGTTCGTGCCCCAGTCTGGCAGGATCCCACATGCCGTGGAGAGGCTGGGCCCATGAGCCATGGCCACTGAGCCTGCGCGTCCGGAGCCTGTGCTCCGCAACGGGAGAGGCCCGCGTACCACAAAAAAAACAAAAAAAAACTATGGACTTTAGTTAATAATAATGTCTCAGTACTGGCATATCAATTGTAACAAATGTACCAACCAATGCAAGGTGTTAATAATAGGGAAGGGGGGAAATATATGGGAACTCTCTATAATTTCTGCTCAGTTTTTCTGTAAACTTAAAACTGCTCTAAAAAGTAAAGTTTACTAATAAAAAAAAAAACACTTTTCTATATTTTTTTCTGACAGTACAGTAGCCTTAACAAAATGGCTACAACAAAGTTACTATCTTCTGGTGTGTTTTTGCCAGTGACAGGACAATTATTTTAAAAGTTAATTTTTTTAATTTAACAATTAAGTTATACATATTTAAACTCTTCCACTTTTTATGTTGAAGGTAAAACTTGAATTGTTATAATATTATAAGATGAACACAGAAAAATTTTTAAATGTAATTTGAAATGCTTCTCATACCTGAGGAATTATTCATACCAAAGGACAAATAAACTAATAATTTAACTACCACTCTACAAGTTCCCCAAATATACTGTGATTATACAAACTGATATTATGAGGGAGGGAAAATTGGTTCCATGCTCAAATGAGTTTGGGATGTGCTGGGTTAAAAAAAGTTAAAGTTATTTCTTTGCTGCAGGAATACTGAGATATTTTGGAATGCTAGTACTTACTGGGTATTTCCAGAAGAGGAATACAATACATAGTAATTACCAGAAAATATAACCATGATACTTCTTCTACATAGTCATCTACATAGAGTAGTATTCTGCAGAACATACTTGGGGAAGCACTGACAAAGAAGAATACCAAATGCAGATACAAGGAAGATCTCAGTTTCACAAAGAACTAAGTACAGAGCATATAAGTAATTTTGTTTAAAAGGTATATTTCAGCTTGATCTAAGAGCAAGAAAAGCCCCCAAATGAAGGTTTCATCCAATCAGCAAACGTTTGGTGAATGTATGCTATGTGTACATCATGACAGTATAAAGGCCAGGATACACATAAGAAACTGCAAACAGGTCATCCTGGCTAAAGTATCATACATAGTGAAGGACAAGAGTAGATCAAAATACTTGACTAAATAGGAAAGGGTTTAAAATATAGGACAGTTTTGACTCTGTAGCACTCGCTAATTTTTTTTTTTTTTAAGTAGGCAGGTAACAGAATTGTGGCATTGTGAAATTAACATAGTAGCAATAAATAGGATAGGCTTCATCAAAACTGTTGAAATCATTAAGAAAAAAGGAGGGAAGAGATGTGAAAGACACCACAGAGGAGGTAATGAAGTCAACAGACTACCATGCAAAAAAAGACAAGATTCATCAATAATATAACTAAAGATTATCCGAGTGTACCTTAATTTTCATAGACTCTTGAGTTCTCAAAATCACTTATATGTTAACAAATTACTGAAAGAGATTTCCGTTTAAACTAATACTTTCACAGCATCTGTGAATATATCACTTAATTTATCAGTACTCAGACTTAGATATTTAAAGTGAAAGCTGGTATATAAAAACAAACTCAAACTTTGTAGCAGTGTAAGAAACATAAAACTTTGTATTACCTTTCTGACTGGCTTTAACGATCACTTCTATATGCTTCATTGCTGCTTTTAATAGTTTCTTGGTGATAATAGATGGAATATCCACCTAGAAAAATTCAACATTAAAATAAAACTTTTAAAATAATTACCACTAAGTTACAATGGCAGGAACAATGTATTTAAGGTATTGGAACATATGATCTTAAAAATCAGTGGTATTATTGGGAATCTTTCAAAAATATAATTTAAAAGCACTTTACATTCTTGGATCATACTAACTGTAAATTTAGACCGTTTTACTACAACAGTAATGAAAATACACCTTCATATGCATACCCTATACACTAAATTTTTCTCACAAAATAGCATCTTTATTCTTGACTTATTTCTTTAATGTGTTCATTCTAAATGCATTCAAGAAAAAAATCTCAAGTAACTTTATCATCCCTTTGAGGTTATAAACTTGTGTTTACTAAGGTCACTTGAAAATAAACTTTTCATTCAGCTCACAAGGTAAATCCTGGTTTCAAGATATATGGAAGCATTCTATTTTGGAATAAAATTAAGTTTCATCATTCCCCACAGGTATTGTTCAACTTAAAGGCTGGAAACTGTAATGACTATGGTAGGTTAGTAAGAGAGGACTGGGGGCTTACAAGTACACACATAAAAGAGACATAAGATAAAATAACTAAAAAAAAAAAAAAAAAAAAACCCTGCAAATTAAGTAAATCACCACCAAAAAGCATGTTTATTGGAGTTCAACAGGCTTAGCTTCCATCACAAAGCTCAACACATCATATTCTCCCTTTATCAAAGGCATGAGAAAACTGCATCACAATAGTGTTGTTTTGTGTTAACTTTTCAGTTCTTTTTAAATTCCTCATTAAGAAAGAGGAAAAACGTCACAAGCTGATAAATCTAGTAAGTGTAATGGATCATAATCCCCCAAATTTTAGTGATTTACTAGTAAAACCCAGAGCAGATTACAGATATCTTTTGGCTGTATAAGATCAAACATGTTCAATAAGAGGGGATGTTTTTGCTAGTAGCACACCTTTTTGCAAAATAACATTACTCTTCATTTATCCCTGCTCTCTTGGTACTCAGTGATTATAAATTAGTCTCATATATATATTTATCAAATAAACAAGATGTTTTCATTTTTAAATATTTTATGGAATCTTGTCTTCTGAGAATACGCACGAAAATTTTCCCTTGTAAGTTCCATTTTAGAGACTTCAGATCAAAATCAAAATGATAAAATAGTGAGTTTGTCACTAAACTTTGATTAAAAAAAGAAAAAAAAAAAAACCACTGTGGACCTTAAATGATTGTTTTCATTATCCCCAAACTCCCAATTTACATTAGTCAGGCCATGTTATCAAGGATATAACATTGTACTAGGAATGACATGACCCAGGCCTAATCTTTTGCCCATCAACTACCTCTGACACTTTGACAAAGAATATTACTAACTTTCTATAAAATGGGTATGATAATGACCCACTTATCTCCCAGGACAGTATACAGATAAAATGAAATGTACCATAACAATCCAGAAAGTGGAAAAAAATATTTGAAAATCATATATCTGATGAAGGAAGTATACCCAGAATAGATAATGAACTCTTACATCTCAACAATTAAAAGACAAATAACTCAGTTTAAAAAAATGGGCAAAGAATTTGAATACACATTTCTCCCCAAAAAAGATACACAAATGGCCAATAAGCATCTGAAAGGATGCTCGACATCATTGGTCATAGGGAAAGGCAAATCAAAGCCACAATGAGATACCACTTCACACCCACTAGCATGGTTAGAATCAAAAAGTGAGATAATAACTAGTTCTGGCAAGGATGTGGAGAAATCAGAACCCTCATACACTGCTGGTGGGAATGCAAAGTGGTACAGCCACTTAGGAAAACAATCTGACAGTTCCTCAAAAGTTAAACACAGAGTTACCACTTGACCCAGCAATTACACTCCTAGGTAAACCCAAAAGAAATGAAAACAAATATTCCACCCCCTCCCTCCCGAGAAAACCTATACACAAACACTATGGCAGCATTATTCATAATAGCCAACTGATGGATGGATGGATGCATGAACAAAATGTGGCATATCCATACAACAGAATATTACTCAGACATAAAAAAGAATAAGTACTGATATAGCTACAAAATGACAACATGAATAAACCTTGAAAATATTATGCTAAGTGAAAACAACCAATCACAAACATTATGCTAAATGAAAGCAAGCAATCACAAAAACTACAGAAAGGATTTTATAGTTAGCATGTATTATATTCAATCAACCAACAATCCTACCACTGGACATGTTTTCCTTTTCAGACTTCCTTATTATAAACTATACTGCAATGAATCTTTGAACATACATTTTTACAAACTACTGTGATTATTTCTTTAAAATATACTAAGAAAAACAATGGAATTAAATTTGGGAGCACAGACATTTTTAAGTCTTTTAATAAAGATTACCAAACTGCCTTCCAGGGTAAGAGTTACATCAATCTGAATTTGTACTTGCTTTGCCTGTTTCCCCACAATCACCACTACTAGATATTATCATGTTTTTTACCTTTCCCAACCTGATAGGCAAAAGAACAGTATCTCATCAAAAGACTATATTTCATGTGAGACAACATATTTTCAAATATTCACTGGCCATTTTATATGTTTCTTTTGTGAACTACTTATTCATAATTTTTGCATATCTTTGCCACAGTACTTGACTGTATTGTTCACTTCTCAAATAGGTATAGAAACATTTAACAAGATTTATCTTTATTTACTAATGGCACATACAATATGCCAATTTATTGTCAATATGTTCAATTCTATCAAACTGACAAGGCAGTAGACAAGTATTTATGTCTACAGCCAACACACTGTTAAGTATATACAGACAGAAACTCAAACATAAACAAACTATGGCTTGAAATTTTTTAAAAAGTAGATCATAATCATTACCCTGTATTCAGTAAATTCATCTAACTGGAACATGAATTTTTTTTTCTCTAATTGTCTTTTTATTTCTAATTGCCACAAACCAAGATATCCAAACATTAAAATAAAGAAAGCAAAATTGATCAATTAATCAAAAGTAATCCATTTATCTTTTAATCTAAAAAATTAAAAGTGAGGAACAAATACATACAGTACAGAAATTCCCAAATTTCTCATTATAAATATATACCTTGTGAATCCTTCGAATTAAGACAGATGCAAAAAACCGTAATATAATTCTCAGTTCATCAACAAAGGACTCATCATCTGTTACATCCCTTCAATTGAGGAGAAAAGCAAGCATTTAGAAGTTCAAAGAAATACACAGCTTCCTCTTCTAGAAAACAAGAAAAGTCTAGAACTGACTTTCTTCCATTTACTTACGCTACTTTTTTTTAACAAATAATGCATTACAGTAGAGAAAAAAAGAAATGTACAAAGAATAGAAATCTCCCATAATTCTAGTGACAAGACACAATTACTGTTAACTAAATTATAGTACATATTTCCCTGCAGACATTCACATGTACGTGGTCATATTTTTAAGATTTTTAAGATCATTTTCTAAACATCATCAAAGAAATATCTAAGAAATAAAACAAAGAATAATTTTGAGAAGCAACAGAATTACATACTAAATTTTAAATTAGTTTAAATATTTCTAGATTAATAATATAAACTAATTCTAAAAGTAAGGGAAAAAAGTGTGTGTTCTATTTGAAAAAGAAAATAAACTGAAACTCAACTGTTTTTAAACAGAAATTTTGACAACCTTCTCCTGAGTTTTCCTGTAGTCCTGAGGTCCCTAGAAGAATAAGGATACTTCCCTAATCAAAGGCAAGAAAGAAAGGTACGTATAATGGTGATATTCTGAACTTGAAGATGATGCTACCTGTTAAGTCCCTTGGTAAAATAAGGAAGATAATTGTATCAATCATGCTTTCCACTATTAACTCCAAGGAAGGGGATATCACAGCATCAAAGGAGAAAATACAGACTTTAACATTTACAAATACAGCCATATTTTATATCTGAAGAGTCATAATGTGGGTGTAGGGGTGGGGCGGGGTCGCAGTGGGGAAGTTTTACAACAGGATTCATTTTACAAAAGGCCTCACCATCAACTTTACTTAAATGGCAAATGCCCCATATTTAAGACAGACTCAAATGTAAAAAATTAATTTATATAAGCTTTTCAGGAAAATATACCATATAAACTGAATATTAAATTTGTTTTAATACACTATAGATCAACTCAACTACTAGCATTTTTTTTTTTCTGGCCATGCCACGTGACTTGTGGGATCTTAGTTCCCTGATCAGGGATCGAACCTAGCCCCACAGCAGTGAAAGTGCTGAGTCCTAACCACTGGACCACCAGGGAAGTCCCCTACTAGCATTGTTAAATTAGGAAATTCAAAATATACTGAATCTATATAAAATTTGGGTAGTTATCATTAAATATTACATCTGTAAGTCATACGGGTTTAAGTGTTCAAATACATAACTAAATACATGATGCTTATGTAAGGGAACATCTGTTTTATAATATAACTTGGGATTTCTGATTGTCAAACTATATATTTTTTTCAGATCCATATCCTGCTAAGCATAGGGCACTTGTACATCCACCTCAGACACCAAAAACAAAGTTGCTTTGGAAAAAACATATTAATTTTCCAGGAAAAGTCTATTGAAATTAACTTTCAATTTAATGAAATATCTGAATATAAATTTTTCCTGTAAATGTACAACTATTTCAAATGTAAAAAGTGCATACAAAATAGTAAATCACTCCTACAATTAGGAGTCATGAGAAATTCTACAAGTTACTTGAGGACACGGGGAGGGGGAAGGGTAAGCTGGGACGAAGTGAGAGAGTGGCATGGACATATATACACTACCAAACATAAAACAGATAGCTAGTGGGAAGCAGCTGCATAGCACAGGGAGATCAGCTCAGTGCTTTGTGACCACCTAGAGGGGTGGGATAGGGAGGGTGGGAGGGAGACGCAAGAGGGAGAGGATTTGGGGATATATGTATACATATAGCTGATTCAGTTTGTTATACAGCAGAAACTAACACAACACTGTAAAGCAATTATACTCCAATAAAGATGATTTAAAAAAAAAAAAGAAATTCTACAAGTTACTTCTCTTTCAAAAAGTAGCCTAAGTTCCTCTTTGCTATCACTAAACTGTTAATTGATGACCTAATCAATGGTTCTTAACTGGGACCACTGTGCCTCCCAGGTAAATGTGGCAATCTCTGAAGACATTTTTGGTGGTCACAACTAGGGGAAGAAGGGATACCACCAGCATTCGCTAGGAAAAAGCCAGGGGTGCGGCTAAATACCCTATAAGGCACAGTACAGGTCCCTACAGTAAGGAATTACGTGGTCTAAAATGTCAATAGTGCCAAAATTGATAAATCCTGGCCTATACTGAAAACATATCATTAGCACTTAACTTAATGGTATTCACTATACTATAGGAAAAAGGTCTTATAGAAAGCGCTTACCTGTACCAGGGATAAATGAAGTTTTCCAACACTAATTCAAGAACCTGCATAAAAATTATTTTTCAAAGAAAAATCAAGTTAGTTAACTCATTCTGGGAAAATAAACTCTACTACTAAGAAATATATAATAAAAACTAAGTTTAGTATCCCATATATTGACATCTAATATCACACTTTCACATGACAAAATGTATATGTCAACTTTACATGTTGTGATGATGAAAGAAAACATGAAAAAATACTTTGAAAACCATAAAAAAGAAAAATTACTATTAGAATGACACACATTTTTAAATATTCCTATAATTTAAAAAAAATTTTAAAAACCTAAATTGTTCTGACTCTGAAGCTTCACTGAACCAAAAAATTTCTATGGAAATAAGGAAAATAATAGGCTAGTCTTTTGCATTCCTAACCCTCTCTGTAAGTCAGTATTCCCAGAATAAAATGAAGAAACAAATATATAAGACTTACATAAAGGGTTAAAGTTAGGTTTCAGTGATCATCTTTGAAGCGAGGATAGTGACCAGAAGGGAGCATGAGGGGTACTTCTGGGTGCTAATAATGTTTTTGTTTCTTGATCTGGGGGCCGGCTACATGAATATGCTCACTTCGTGAAAATTTTAGCTGTACACTGAAAATCAAGTTATATGTGAAAGAGTAACAAAACAAAAGAAATCTTGGGTGTTAAACCTTCCATTCCTTGAGCCTGGGTGCAGCAGTATAGTTTAATTTTTAAAAGGACTTGTAGCAGTGGGCATTAACTTTAAAAAACACTAGGGAGGGAATGAAACAATATATCTAATCTGACTATATACCTTCTCTGCAGCAGTAATCAAGACTGTGGACTCTCTAAATACTAAGGCAACAAGATTTGGACTTTTTACTAAAAAAGTAAGCATTAGTGATATCACCTGGAAAAATAAGATACATATAGACAGTGTTAGGACACAGAGAGGAGACTAGAAAATTTACCATTAAACATTTCATCTTATTATTATATTATTCCCTCAAATTCAATCAGAAGCCCTACTAAGTTTACACCCTAAGTAGCTCTTTTCTACAGCTCCACTATTCAGGTCCTCATCTTCTCATCCCTATATATAGCAATAGCCTCTAAACTAGTCTCCCTCCTTCCAAGCTAGCTCCCCTCCAACCTCCATAAACCTGCCAAAGTGATCTAAAACATGTATTTGACCACATCACTCCGCTGCATGAAACCCTCAATATATCAAACCACAACATATCAAAGTTAAGACAAGTGGAGCTGCACTGATTGTGAAGGGGTGAGAGAAAGCTGCTTGCCAGCCCCTGTGACCATCCACTTCCTTTTCACCTCCCACTGCATCCTGTGAATCACATCTGAAAACTCTAGTTACACAATTTGAAAATCACTGACTCCCGATCAATTAAACTCCTTCAGCGTGGCCTTTTAAGTCTTCTGATGATCTGATTTCTAAAGGGCCACATAAAAATCAGTTAAGAACTACGGCAGTCCTGGGTTTTAGACTGAGTTCTGCTACCAACCAAGTATGATACCTGAGAAAATTATTAAAACTCTCTAAACCCTTCCTTTGGTAAAACCATCAAATCAATAATAGCACCTACTTCATAGGCTGTATGATTACATGAATAATGCAAGTACAGTGATTAGTACAATATCTACTATACAGTAAGTGATTGATAAATACTAGCTAATAGAGTCTGGTCTCTTCGTTGCCCACACCCTCCTTCGCATTTCACCCTCCAGTCTGCTGAACACTCCACCTTGTTTCAAAGCCTCTCTTTCTTTCCAAAAGCTCTTCCCACACCCTGAAATACCTTTTCCCACACTATCAGGCTGATAAACTTCTAGTTATATTTCCTGACTGCTCCTCTCAACAGTTATGCACTTCGTCCTCTGTGCTAATGATACACCTTGTACATTTCTTCCATTATAGCCTGCATTACATTATATTGTATATGTCTGTTTAAATGGCTATCTCCCCTCCTAGACTGAAGTTCCCAGAAGAAAGGAACCATACCTGATTTCTCTTTTTATTCCTAGGGCCTAATCCAGTTCCTGCCTACAGCAAGATCTCAGAAAATATTTTTAAATATTGGAGCTAGTATTTATTGAACACCAATATGTGCCAGGCACTAGGCTAAGAGCTTTACATCAGTTTTTTCAATTTTTAAAAAGAAACGAAGTGTCAAACTACAAATAATACTCTTCCTAGATGTCTTGTCTTCAACAGACCTCAAATCAGCACTCTCCCCAACAGAAATATAATGTGAGCCACAAATATAATTTCAAATTTTCTAGTAGCTATGTTTTTTAAAAAGTAAAAAGAAACAGGTGAAGTTAATTTTATGATATATCTTATTTAACCCAATATACCCAAAATAGTATCATATATGTAATCAACATAAAGTATATAATGAGATATTTTACATTTCTTTTTCCTTACTAAGTCCTCAAAATCCAGTACATATTTTACTGTATTTTACATATACAGCACATCTCAATCTGGACTAACACATTTCAAGTGTTTATCAATAGCTGCATGTGGCTAGTGGCTACTATACTGGACAGCACAGTCTTAAATCAGGGAATCTGAAGGATGAAAAAGAGCTTACAGAAGAAATGAAAAGGAAAACTGCCAACAGTTTAGCATTTATGCAGCATACTTTTCGCCAAACAAAGATACAAACTGGGAAAAAGGACAATTAAGGCAGGATTCAGATGCCTAATGCTATTCTTCAACTAATTAGCACTCAGTTTAATTCAATAGATATCTATCAGGTACCAACAATATATCTGGCACCTGCACTTGGTGCTGGGAACAAATGAGACCCATTCCTTGCCTTCAAGGACTTGACTGCTTTCTTGGATGGAGAGACCAAGTCTCTCAAAGAAATAACTAAAACATGATATGTTACCAAAAAGGTACATATAAAATGTGACTGGAACAAAGATAAGAGAACATGCTTTCTATTCCTATACTATGGACAAACACTGAAATGTATCTGACTCTCTGCTCAAGTTAGTGTCAAAAATGGGGTCACAATTCAGTAAGATACACATTGGCTCCTTGTAGCTCAGGTCTCCTCTGGAATTACAAAATGGTTATTTCTACTGTCTTATAATAAAAATGACTATTTTTATAAGAGGTAAACAATAACTAGGTAAACAGTACTTTTTTTGGCTAAAATGTCCATTTCAATTAGACATGGGATCCAAAAACATTTCTAGTTTACCATTCAAGTTGTATAACAATCAACTACCAGCGAAGAATTGATTAGGCAGCATATATTAAAATACTCCATGATTAAATTTTCCATAGGTATTTAATACTTTCTGCTTGGGTATACATAGCAATTTTATTTAAATCAGTTACCTCTGAAAGAGATGCATCAACCTTGGAAGAAATTTTCAGGTCTAGCCATGGCTGGTAGTTCTCAAGCAGCAAGGCAGGTCTAAAGAAAATCATACAGTTAAACTGCTTGAAATCCAAAATGTAACTGGAAGGATCAACAAATTAAAAGTGTTTAACGTACCTATGTCGTTTACATTTCACTTTACCACAAACAGCACAGCTACGACCTTGAGGAAATAATTCCTGAAGTCCTAACTGCTAAAAAAGGGAAATAGGGAGATTCGTCTTTACTTTACGTATCATATTTACTGAAGAGAATCAACTTTCCAAAAGTTTGTTAATCAATGTATGAATTCAAAGGACATGATTTTTTTAACTAATATCTGCTTTAACACTGAAACCATTCTTTATAATAAATAATACTTGCTATACCAAACTGCCAATAGGAAAAAAATACCTAATGAAATGCTTTACAATAACTAAGCCAAATTTTCAAGCTTAAAATTAAAGTCAATTGTTACGCTCACTTACTAAAAATAAATAAATAAATATATAAATCTATATTTGAAAATGATACTCTACTGCAAAGGTATAAGAAAAAACTATTTTCTATTTCTCCAAAACCTTGAATTCAATGAGGGAGAAGACGCGTGATAACTAGTAAGGTTCCTGACCAAATACGGGGTATCACCTTCAGCTGTGTTTCCTCTGAGTAGAAGTATCAACCAACCTGAGATGAGGGACTACATCAACTTGGAGAATTTTCAAGGAAGAGTTCAAAGTTCAGAAAAACTAATTATTTTCGTTAAAGAAATATTACTGGTTTGTTTCTATGGAGCAAATAAACATTTAGGGAACAATTAGTTCCCTGTTTGTGTCTGTGCCTCAGAATCACCTGGAAGGCTTTGAACAGGTCCTAATTACAAGGCCCTAACCCAGAACTATTCAATCAAAATCTAGTGGTAGGGCCCAGGAGTCTGTACTTTTTAAAAGATTCCTCAGGTGATTCTACTGTACAACCAATTTTGGAAACCTCTGTTTTAATTCACTGTCATCATAGTTAATATGCAGTCAAAGGACACTCTAAAATCGTGGAGCCCAATTTTCTGAGAATTTTCTGTTTTCTTTCTTTAGCTCCTCCTGGGAGACCTATATACTTTAAAAATAAACATATATGCAAATTTCACTTTAAAAATGTTCTAATGTCTTCCATTATTAAATAATAGCAGAGGTATTTTTTAAAAATCACTGCTTTAACATGCTTTCATGAACAATATCGAATAGCACAGGGTCATACCTACTAATTCTTTTAAAAGTAAGAACACATATATTTTACCTTGGGTTTGTATTTTATCGTGAAGAATATATTTGGTAAGAGAGAATCAGGTCCCAATGAGCAGTAGAATGTGACAACTCCAGCAACAAATGACCAGAAGATCATTAAAACATGAAGATACCTTAGAAATAAAGGAAGGTAATTATTAGAACCAAAAAACAGCATATAACACTAATTTGTCCCTTCATTGATTTCACAAGTTTTTAATTAAGCACCTACCATACTAGGCTGAAGCAACTTCTCCAGTCATGATTTTCTGTAATGTATCTACTAACTATAAGAATCATAGAATGTATGCTATCAAATGTATATTTCATTAAATGTATAAAGAAGTATAACTTCTCAATATTTCATAATTTGGTACCTAGGTTGTCATATTTAGCCAATACCACATTTTTCCAGAATACCTTCTAATGACAGGGTAGTATTCAAACCCCACCAAAATTCTGATTATTTGTCATTAAATCAATTTTACTGAGTGCCCGTTTTGTGCTACATAGTACTAGGCTCTAGGGATACAATAAGGAACAGCACTGCCATGGTCTCTATTTGCATGGAAAACACTATCTGGTAGGTATAACAGATAAGTAAGTAAATACAATACAGTGTGATGATGTGTTCTATATTATGACAGAGAAAGTATGCATGATATGAGAACTCCTCGGGCAAAATACACAACCCAAACTTGAAAAGACAGAAAAACTCTTTTCAGAGAAAGTTGTGTCTGTGGAAAACCTTAAAGAGTGAGTAGGAGAAAACCAACAGAAGAGGACAGGGTAGAGGAAGGAGGGACTGGGGAAGAGGCAGGGGAATTCAAACTGGAGAGAACTACGTGGGCTAAGATCTGAGCACAGCTCCAAGGAAGAAGTGGTCTTGAGATGAATCTAGAAAAGCCAAGCCAAAGCCACATGACACAGTGTCATACAGTAAGCCATGTTAAGGTGTCTCGATACGGCCAGTCCTCACAGCGCACAGCTCTGACGTGCATACATTTCAGTTGCCAAAACTTTGTGAGACACCAGCCCCCCAAACATCACAGTTCAAATTCTAATTACCGCGTCACGGTTGTTAGCTGTGCAAACCATACAGTACAAACTTTGGTGCCAGCTCTTCAGGCCACAAATCACTATGTAGTGAGAAGAGAATGAAGCCAATCCACAGAGAGAAGCAGGAAAATCCAGGAGGGGAAGAAACTATTGGCAGTATTCCAAACCCTGGTTCTATGTGTCTCTGAGGCCCAGCTACACTCCAGTTCTTTCTGCACTTACATAATCTTCCCATGATTCCCCTCTTTGCCAAACCTAGTGTGAGCTGAGTTTCTTTCATCTACCATCAAGAGTCCTAAGTAATGCCCAGGAGACAATGAAGATTTTAAGAATTTTTAAGAGTTTTAAGAAAAAGAGTAGTATCACCAGATGATCAGTAGACACTCAGGCAGCAATACGGAGAATGGCCTAAACTGGAAACATGCAGGCTAATTAGAAAGCTGCTGAAGTAATTAATCTAGGAGAGTCTACAGATGGCCTGTACTAGGGAAGAGACTTAGAAATAAAAAGAAGCTGACTGTTTTGAGACATCTAGGAGGAAGAATTAAGGGGACTAAGTAGTTGATTAGATGCAAGGAGAAGGGAGAGATTAAAAATCAGTTCCCTTTGGACATGTTGAATTTCAGATATCTCAAGACGTGTCAAGCAGAAATGTTCCATAACCAGCCAAATACTGGGTAGTTTAGATCTCTGCAGAGAATATGCGCCAAGGATAAAGGTTTGGAAATTACCAGCATAAAGATCACTGAAGTCATGGGAACGAATGACATGACCAGGGAAAAGCTGCAGAATGAAAAAAGAAGAGAACATAATACATTTAAGAAATAAGCAGAACAAGAGGAATCCGTAAAGGAATCTAGTAATTAGAAGAGTTGAGAAGACAACTGGGGGTCAAGTCAAAACGGCTGTCAAGATAAAAAAAAGAAAGAAAACATTTCAACAGGGATGAAGTAGTTAACATGATCAAATAGTTGTAAAATAAAGTGAGACAGATTGAGAAGTGTCCGTCAGTTTTAGCAACAAGAGAGCCACTGATGAACTAGGCAAAAGCAATTCTAGTAGAATGGTAAAGGACTGCAGTGGGTTGAAGAGAGGTGGGGAAGTGGGACTGGTACATGTGGATAATTCTCTTTTTAAAGGAAAGAAGAGCTAAGGTTTAGCTGGAGAGGGACCATGAGGAAAGGTGTTTAGAAAAACCTGATCATAATTAAATGTTAATAGGAGAGAAGGAGAAAAGAGAGAAAAAGGTAGGAGACAAAAGATAACTTGAGAGAATTATTTTCTCCTAGAGAGATAGGAGTAGTTGGGATTCAGAGCCAAAACAGAAGAAATAGTTATAACAGGAAGAGAGATCTCCTCCCCAATACCAGAGAGAAAGAACAGATTGATGAGAATGGAGTCAAACCTGTAGATTTCAAAACAGGAATTTATGATGGCCTTTAGGTGAAACAGGAGATGCTGAGAGTGAAGGGTGAGGGTGGCATGAACGGAAGTTCTAGAAGACTGGGGAAGTTCTGAAACAGCTGCTGGGAAGAAGTAAAGAGAAGGGTATCCTGGGGAACTGCCGAGCAGTACTGAGGCTGAAGAGTTAAATTTACAGGTGTGGGATCTTCTCTAGCAACATTCAGTAACCAGGATATAAACACTAAAAAAAACAAGCAGCATCACTGATCCAAGATTTGGAGTTTGTCAGGCGAGTGGAATGTAAGGAAAGAGAGCCAAAGATACTGGCAATAGAGTGGCTGAAGTGACGGGCAATGGAATCTAAGCTACACTGACTCCAAACCACATAGGAAAGTAAGTGACAACAGAAGAGGGAAAATGGATAGGAAGAAGGCAGAGGAATCGGGAGGCTAAGGAAAGCAGGCTTTTACGAATGAGAGAAGTAGGTCAGCAAGTGGGAGGTTTGATTTTTAAGATTTCACAGGTAGAATACTTTCTGGTGATAACCAGGGCCACCATAGGGTGGTCTAAGTGGGAGGCTGTACAGGAGTCACCTCGAGATAGACTAGCATATTTGATGGGCTACTTGCCCAAACACTGGAGTCATCTAGAATGATGGCAGAATTTAAAATGGAGAGAAAGTTTATAAACCAGAAGCTTATAGTACAAGTGACCTGGAGATCAGTGAGAAAACAGACAGATGGTATATGTTCCAAAGGAGTAAGAGACTTCTATTTCTTTGACAGAATAATTTGTACCAGACTTGCCTTCCTGCCATAAACAACTATAAAACTGAACAAAACATGTGCAGCAACTGCTTTTAGGCACTGGATAACAGGCAATATACAGCAACAGAATCTTTAAGAGAAGGGAAGCACACAAGTGAGTTCCACATTGATCCCAGTTCTTTGACTGGGGACAACTGTCCAAGTGCAGCATGGAATAGAAAAGGTTACAGAAGATATTGTGAAGATCTGGGATTTCGGAATTGGGGAATAAAGCACCAAGTAATAAGAAGGTGAAGACAGATGATTAAAGATGCTTACGTATTATAGACAGTGACCAAGTAAGTGCAAAAGCTGTGAGACAAAGGCTGCACCACCCAACTACATGAAACCGCCTGGTCTCCAGGCTTCCAGAGCAATTCTATACTTGAGAAACATCCACTAAATACCGATTATTAAATGCTCTCACTCAGCACTTAAAACATAAACATGATTACTATTCACTCAAAAAACTTGCTATGGCTTAATGTTGCCTGCAGGATGAAACACAAACCCCTTAAACCTTTATGGTCCCTTTCAAGCTGACTCCAACCCACCTTTCTACTCTTATTTCTTCTCATTCCTTTATACAAAGCTTCACTCCAACCAATACCATAATTGACATCAAGTTTTAAAGAAACATTAAGTCTGGAAACTAACTCAATAGGTTATACAGGTATTCACAGAGGAAATTATGAAATTCATGTCCATAGCCACTTACTGAAAATCATTTTGAGCCGGAGAGATATGACTCAGAATTCAGAATTTTTAGGATTCTTGAACAGTTTTATAGCATGTATTTCATAAATAACATAATGTAATATGTTAATGAGGTCTGATACAGTACTCCATAATCAGATATTAATATTTCTGCAGCAAAACATATAAACAATAAATAAATAAATAAGTCAGAAATAAATACTATAAATAGTCTCAAGTCTATTGAGGTCAGCTTTTGTTATTAAATGCCAAACTTATGGGAAAAGTTACTTCTTCAGAATTTTTTGGATCTCAGAATTACAGATTAAGAATTGTAGACCTGTGCTTAGACTGAATGACAATAAACACTACATGCAATATGTATACTGCTATAACTAGGTCAAGCAATAACTAAGGCATTATTTAAGAAGGAAATCTATAGCATTAAATGCATTAATCCTGTTCTTCTCAACGAAGGGTGATCGCACTGCCCAGGGGACACATGGCAGTATATGGAGACATTTTGATAGTCACAACTGCAGGGAGAGGGAGAAGGGGACTGTGGTACTTACATCACATGACTAGAGGCCAGGGCTCTGCTAAATATTTTACAGCGTACAGGACAGCCCCCCACAGCAAAGAATTATCTGACCCAAATTATCAACAGTGTTGAGGCTGAGAAACCTCGCATTAATCAGAGACAAAGAAATGCTGAAAACCATCAAGCTAAGCATTCAGAAGGATGGGGGGAAAAATGCAAATCCAAACACATTAAAAGGAAGGAAACACTAAAGAGAAGAACAGAAATCAATAATGTGGACAATAATGATAAGACAAAAAAGAAAATTAAGCTGGTTCTTTGGAAAAACTAATAAAATGAGCAAACCTCTAACTGGATACTACTGAAAGTTTTAGGGCACCAATAATTACTCTAAAAACCGATAATTAAGAGAAAAGTGTAAGTATTTAACCCACTTTTCCAATTTGAGATGTACTTCATTGTAACTAAATACACCTAATGGAGGATGGAGTAAAGCAATTTTACACACACACACACGAATTTTTTTTTTAATTATTATTTATGTATTTATCTATTTTTGGTTGTGTTGGGTCTTCGTTTCTGTGCAAGGGCTTTCTCCAGTTGCGGCAAGCGGGGGCCACTCTTCATCGCGGTGCGCGGGCCTCTCACTATCACGGCCTCTCTTGTTGCGGAGCACGGGCTCCAGACGCACAGGCTCAGTAGTTGTGGCTCACGGGCCTAGTTGCTCCACGGCATGTGGGATCTTCCCAGGCCAGGGCTCGAACCCGTGTCCCCTGCATTAGCAGGCAGATTCTCAACCACTGCACCACCAGGGAAGCCCCACACAAGCATTTAAACTAAAAACTACAGAAGGAATGGAAGAATACAAAATCATCATGTTGCATCCTATAATGAAGTAACTGATTCAGGGAGTAAATAAACGGTGAAACCAAAGAGAAAGTTTGTTGGGCAGTTGTCACCACCTGAATACACAAAGTGAGGCAACTCCATCTAACGTGGAGTTATCCTCTGATGTGATGTAATAGGATGTACACAGCATCAGTGAAGTACTCTTGCACCAAATAAATAAATAAATAAAAACAAATCTAAATCTAATTGAGCCTATAAATCTAACTCCCTGTCTACAAAAAATATAAAGGTGCAGGTGAGAGTAAAAACAGAAGACACCACAAGGAAACTATCAGCAAAACCCAAGGTGTGAACAAATGGCTCAGTTTCTTCAACAACTCAATAGCAAGGAGGAAAAAAAGAGCGGGTGAGGAGGAATGTTCTAGATTTGGGTTGACAAACTATGGCTTATGGATAGCCCTCAAGCTAAGAAAGATTTTCACATTTTTAAAGGGCTCTTTTAAAAAATAATATGGGGGCCTTCCCTAGTGGCGCAGTGGTTAAGAATCCGCCCACTAACGCAGGGGACACGGGTTCGAGCCCTGGTCCGGGAAGATTCCACATGCCATGGAGCAACTAAGCCCGTGAGCCACAACTACTGAAGCCCGCGCTCTAGAGCCTGTGCTCTGCAACAAGAGAAGCCACCACAGTGAGAAGGCCACATACCACAATGAAGAGTAGCCCACTCTCGCTGCAACTAGAGAAACCCCATGCACAGCAATGAAGACCCAACACAGCCAAAAATAAATAAATAAGTTTTAAAAATAATAATATGGGACGGAGACCTGATGTAGCCCGCAAAGCCGAAAATATTTATTCTCTGACACTTTACAGAAAAAGTTTGCCAACTCCTGTTCTAGATTATAAGACATTTACAAAAGTTTAAGAAATGCATCAACTACATACAATGAGTGGACCTAGCTTAGATTCTGATTAGAACAAATGCACTACAAATTTTTTTTTATAAATTTTTTTTATTTTTATTTATTTTTGGCTGCGTTGGGTCTTTGTTGCTACGTGGGCTTTCTCAAGTTGCGGCAAGCGGGGGCTACTCTTCATTGCGGTGCGCGGGCTTCTCATTGCGGTGGCTTCTCTTGTTGTGGAGCACGGGCTCTAGGTGCGCGGGCTCCAGTAGTTGTGGCTCGTGGGCTCTATAACGTGGCTCAGTAGTTGTGGCGCATGGGCTTAGCTGCTCTGCAGCATGTGGAATCTTCCCGGACCAGGGCTTAAACCCGTGTCCCCTGCACTGGCAGGCGGATTTTTAACCACTGCGCCACCAGGGAAGCCCCTACAAATTTTTATATAATTAGGAAAATTTGATTATGGACTGGTTATTAGAAGACATTAAGAATTATTTTTAATTTTGTAAGGTTATGGTTTTGTGTAGAATAATTTACTTTTTAAGGGAGGAAGGTTAGACTTTTTTAAAACATTGATGGTTACTGAAGCTGAGTGATGGGTGCTTAGAGGTTCCTTGCACTCTCTTTTTTCTATATATGCTTGGAAATTTTCAAAACCAAAAGTTAAAAAGACAAGGTTTTAGCAAGACAGATGAGGGAATAAAAAAAAAAAAAAAAGAGGATACAAATATACAATACAGAATGAAAAAGAAATAATCATAGCTATAACTGAAATGAAGAGTAAGACTATAAAAACTATATGTATGCTCATAAATTAGATAACCTATATGACATAAATTTTTAGAAAAAGACAAAAATGCCAAAACTTAGGAAGTGAAGAACTTGAATAGACCAAGTATCATTAGAGGAATTAAAATATAATCAGAGACCTGACTATAAAAAAAAAGACCCCTGGCCCAAATGGTTTTACCAAACTTTCATAAAACAGATAATCTCTACTTTATACAGACTGCTTTCAGGGGGAAAAAAATGAGAAAAAGCTGCTAATTTTAAAGGATTAATATAATTTTAACTCCCCAACCTGATAAAGATAATATAAGCAAATCATTAGGTCTATTTTACTTATGAATATAGATATGAAGTACTAAGTAAAATATTAGTTAACTAAAACTAGCAGTATATCATAAAATAAAGAATAATACCATAAGAAAGGCATATTTTTTAAACAGTTCAATATCTTTAAATCTACACCATCATGAACTAAAGGAGAAAAAAAAAATCAAAACAATGAGGCCTCTTGACCTAACTACTAGTTTACAGGGAACACAGAGGGAAAAGAACATGCCCCAAAACAGTACAGGGATGCAATCAGCAAAAGCCAGACTGTGGAAAACTCTACAGAACAAATGGCCAGTTTCCTCAACAAATAAATTACAAGGTTAAAAAAAGGGACGGGGGAGGGAAGGCAACATTCAGATTAAAAGATCATATTTGTATCTTATTTAATTAACTATGAAAAGCTGTTTATGAGTAAGATTCATTACGGATGCAGTAATGGATAGACAGACACACAATAAAGCATATAAAAGTACAGTAAAATGTTTGAAAGCAAACTTATGGTGACCAAAGGGGAAACACGGACGGAGGGATAACTCAGGAGCTTGGGATGAACATACACACAGTACTGTATATAAGATAGATAACCAACAAGGACCTACTGTATAGCACAGGGAACTCTACTCAATATTCTGTGATAACCTATATGAGAAAAGGATCTAAAAAAGAATGAATATATGTATATGTATAACTGAATCACTTTGCTGTACACCTGAAACTAGCACAACACTGTGAATCAACTATGCTCCAATAAAAAAATATGTAAAATGTTAATGTAAAATCGAGGCAAAACATAATTGGTCATTTACCGTAAATTTCAACATTGCTATATGTTTAAAACTGTTCATCATAAAATGTTGGAGGGTAAAGCTCTAACAAATTCAGGGAAATCTGAACACTGAATAGATATTTAAGGATGCTAAGAAATTAGTTTTTTTAAAATGTGAAATGGTATTGTGGTTACGTAGAAAAAAAGCTCCCATCTATTAGAGATACATACTGAAATGTTTAATGTTTGCTGATAAAATATATCATGTGGGATTTCCTTCAAAATAATTGGGGGAGGGGGTGATACTGGACTTTAAGCTGATCATTTTTTTTTGCGGTACACGGGCCTCTCACTGTTGTGGCCTCTCCCGTTGCGGAGCACAGGCTCCGGACGCGCAGGCTCAGCGGCCATGGCTCACGGGCCCAGCCACTCCACGGCATGTGGGATCTTCCCGGACCGGGGCACGAACCTGTGTCCCCTGCAGCGGCAGGCGGACTCTCAACCACTGCGCCACCAGGGAAGCCCCTAAGCTGATCATTTTTGAAGCTGGGTGATAGGTATTTACAGGTTTCATTGTACTATTCTATTTTTATTTTGTGTTTTAAGTTTTCCATAATAAAGTTTTTAAATGAAAAAAAAGCTATTAAAAGGACATCAGAGCAGATGTGAATGAATGGAGAAAGATTATGTTCATGGATGAAACCATTAAATACAGTTAACTCATCAATTCTATTGATAGAATATTTAATTGACAAATTGAATAAAAACTGTGCAAATTCTTTGCCCTCCTCACATCAAAAGCAGGAGCCTAATTTCTTTCCCCTTGAATAGAGGCTGGCCTTAATAACTTACTCCTAACGAAAAGAATGTGGCAGAAGTGAAGCTCCCTAACTGCCTAACTTCCAAGGATAGGTCATAAAAAAGATACAGCTTCCACCAGAAACTCTTTCTCAGGATACTCACCCTTGTAACCCAGCACCAGGTTGGGAAAAAAGCCACACGTGAAGGCCATATGTACATGTTCCGGCCTACAACCCAGCTGTATATAAAAACACGCTACAAAACTATAATACTGTCATTAAAAAAAAATTGGTACTGTTGTAGAAAGAGAAAAATAGACAAAAGAAACAGGACATAACAGTGAAAGACCCACTTAGTTTGGAAACAAAAACATTGTAGAGTCTGACTGTCTGGGTTCTAATCCTGGCTATGACACAATGCAAATTACTTAATCTCTCTGACTCTTGCTTGGGCCTCTATAATATGGGGTAATAACAATAACACCTAACTCATAGGGTTGTTATGATGATTAAATAAGTTCATAAAAGTACTTGGAAAAGCCTGTCTTAATACTAAGTTAAGGGACTTCCCTGGTGGCAGTGTGGTTAAGAATCCACGTGTCAGTGCAGGGGACATGGGTTGGAGCCCTGGTCTGGGAAGATCCCACATGCCACGGAGCAACATAAGGCCATGAGCCACAACTACTGAGCCTGCGCTCTAGAGCCCATGAGGCACAACTATTGAGCCCAGGTACCACAACTACTGAAGCCCATGTGCCTAGAGCCCGTGCTCTGCAACAAGAGAAGCCATTGCAATGAGAAGCCCACGCACCACAATGAAGAGTAGCCCCAGCTCACCGAAACCAGAGAAAGCCTGCGCACAGCAACAAAGACCCAACGCAGGCAAAAGAATAAACAAATAAATAATTTTTTTTAAATACTAAGTTAAGTGTATATAAGCCAGTTGTGGTAATCTGAAAAGTAATAAAAAAAATAATACTAAAACACATTAAGCAGGCTCCATATATAGAAGAAGGCTATATATACAGAAAAAAATCGCAATTTATAAAATAAAATTGCGAACCGCAGGTAACAGTGACTAGAATGTTAACAACAGTAGTCAACTCTGAATGGTAAATTTATGAGTGATTTTTAACGTCGTCTTTATATTTCTATTTTCTGACTTCTTTACAGTTTATATGAGTCAATGTTATTTAGAAAGTTATCAATAATAAGTATTTTTTCTTAACAATGTCTTTTTAATGTAATTTTAAAAGTCTGGGCTTCTAAATCAGAACGATCTACATTAGAATCTCATTTTGCTACTATCTATGAGCCTGAGAAAGTTATTGAACAACTCTAGGCTTCAGTTTGCTTATTTGTAAAATGGGGCTAATCAAGGACCTGCAAATTAAAACTACAATGAGCTACCACTATACACTCACTAAAATGGCTAAACTAAACCTATAAACCATATCAGACAGAACTGTAAAACATTTTTGGCAAGAGTAAAATTGGTATAACCACTTTGGAAAACTGTCTGGCAGTATCTACTTAAGTTAAACAAATGTATATGCTATGATTAAGCATTTTCATTTATGGGTATATAAACCCAAAAGAAATAAGTACATATGTCTATCAAAAGAAATATATATTAGAATATTCACAGCAGCATTATTCATAATAGCCAAAGACTGTAAACAATTCGAATGCCTTTCAAAAGAATGGACAAAGTGTGGCATAGTCTCAATGGAATACGACACAACAACAAAAAAGAATAACTACTGATATATGCAACAATATGGATAAATCTCAAAAGGAGAGTTGAGAAAAAGGAACCAGATACAAGACCATATGATTCCATTAATATGAAGTTCAAAAACAAAACTGATACATGACAAGGAGAAGGTTTTTGACAAGGGAGCCTACTAAGTTGCTAAAAATGTTTTACATCTTGATCTGAGTGGTGGTTACATGGGGAGCTATATTTTAAAATTCACAGAACTATACAATTACGTATGTGTTATACACTTTTCTGTAAGTTATATCATAAAAACAGTCACTGAGGCTAGTAACAGTACCTACTTCACAGTGTTGTGAGGATAAATAAGACAAAAATAACTGCTAACATTTAATAAGAGCACATGTGCTGAGCACCATTCTAAGCACTTTCCATGTGTTAACCCACTTAACTTATCAAAGTAACCGTATAATGTAGGTACTAGTATTATGCCCATTTTACAGATTACGGGACTGGGACAGATAAAAATTAGATTACTTATCCAAAGTCATATAACTAGTTAAAGGAGGAGTCAGAATAAAATTCTTACAATCAAGCTTCAGATTCAAAACTTTCAACCACATCAATAAATTGCCTCAATAATAAATGAAGGGGACCTCCCTGGTGGCAAAGTGGATAAGACTGCATGCTCCCAATGCAGGGGGCCCAGGTTCAATCCCTGGTCAGGGAACTAGATCCCACATGCATGCCGCAACTAAGGAACTGGCGAGCTGCAACTAAGGAGCCCACCTGCCACAACTAAGACCTGGCGCAGCCAAAAATAAATAAATATATTTTTTAAAAACCTCAATTACAGTTAAACGCTAGGAAAAAATCTATACAAATAATAATAATAATAAATGAAAACTCTTAACACAATACCTGAGCCAAACAAAGTACTCACAAAGTGTTATCTATTATAACTATTACCATTATTATTAGGATTAACTTAAAATGTTCCTAATTATAATACTCAAATATTCAATCCTATGACTGGCCAACAAATCTATATATAATTGTATCTATGCTCTTAATTTATCCCAACAATACTGCAAAGGTGATATCATAATTTGAAATATATAAAGTATGTTACTCTACTCTTCCCATAAATCAGTTACAATGGTCCAAAGGTTATATCCATTTATCTTTCCACAGATAAGATTCATAATTTTAATGCATATTGAAAGAAAATTTTATATGCTAAATAACACCTTGAGAGTTCTTTAGGAGTTAAAGTTTCAAGACAACTAGAGAAAAAATTAGTTTCAAAAAGAGTATTAGTCCGGGACTTCCCTGCTGGTGCAGTGGTTAAGAATCCGCCTGCCAATGCAGGGGACACGGGTTCGAACCCTGCTCCAGGAAGATCCCACATGCTGCAGAGCAACTAAGCCCGTGCACCACAACTACTGAAACCTGCACACTCTAGGGCCCACCTGCTGCAACTACTGAGCCCACACGCTGCAACTCCTGAAGCCCACGTGCCTAGAGCCCGAGCTCCGCAACAAGAGAAACCACCACAATGAGAAGACTGCACACTGCAACTGAGAGTAGCCCCTGCTCACCGCAACTAGAGAAAGCCTGTGCAGCAACGAAGACCCAACACAGCCAAAAAAAAAAAAAAGAAAAGAGTATTAGTCTAAGTTTAACCATACTAACCAGGGGAGTTTTTGTTTGGTTGGGTTTTTTTGTGTGGTTTTTGTTGTTGTTTTGTTGTTTTGTGTGTGTGGGGGGGGGTTTTGTGGGTTTTTTTGGAGGGGTTTTTTTTTTGGCTCTACCAGGTGGCTTGTGGTATTTTTTTTTAACTTTTTATTTTATATTGGGGTATAGTTGATTAACAATGTTGTGATAGTTTCAGGTGTACAGCAAAGTGATTCAGTTATACATATACATGTATCCACTCTTTTTCATATTCTTTCCCCATTTAGGTTGTTACATAGTATTGAGCAGAGTTCCTGTGCTATACAGAAGGTCCCTGTTGGTTATCCATTTTAAATGTTGCAGTGGATCTTAATTCCCCGACCAAGGATCGAACCCAGGCCCCCAGCAGTGGAAGCACAGAGTCCTAACCACTGGACTGCCAGGGAATTCCCAACCAGGGGAGATTTTAAACTGAAAATTTCTTTTAAAGTTATTTCTAAAACTTAACTGGTGAAATGCCTGTACAGAAATCATTTGTTGAACATATGTACAAAGCATATCTTCTCATTTTTTTCTAGTTCCATAGTTATGCCCCCAATGTTTTCTGCATTATATACACATACATATATATTTTTAAATTTCTGAATAGATGTGCCATGTATGTGAAAACAATTTCATTCATAAATCCAACCACTCAGAGATAACACTTATGTGTTATTTCCTTCTTTCTTTGCATAACACAAATACAGGGTACAGAGATCAGATGTTATACAGACCTGATGCTATCCTATGACTCCTTAACAACATAGAACACCGGATGCTATGATTAAGTTGGAAATCTAGTTAAACCTGCTCCTACATAGTTGCCCTACTTTAGAGACCTAAACTGACCCGACTCCCAAAGAAGACAAGTAAGAATCCCTGGACAAAACTTAATAATCGTATAAAGTTTACATGTTTTTCAGACTAAACCTGTTAATCTGGCTTGAAATACCTTCCAGATGACAAAGCAAGTAAGTACTTAATATTTTCCACTCTCTTAAGGATTCCACTTCTTCCATACTCTTACAATCAAACATCTTGCCATGACAATCAAAGTACATTTTCCAGTAATATCAATCGCTGTTTAAACCTAATATTATATAAACCCAGAGTTAACTAACAAGAAAGCAAAGAGGCCAGGGAAGAAACCCAACTTCAACACAGTCACAGGAAACGGTTATCTTAGAGCAAAATTAAACTACCAAATTTCTTGTGAATGCTTCCCCGTTCCTATCCTTGGGGATTAACTACTTCCAGATAAAGAGTAAGGATGGCTGCACGCTCGAAACTTCAGAGGAAACAGCATGCAGATGCTGTCGCTGACAACTGTCTCAGATTTCTTTCCACCGAATGCAAATCTGAAGATAATTCTAAAGGAACATTTCTCCACTACTTCCTATATCATCGCTACCGTTTCTAGAAAATCTACCAGTTTATTTCAGGGGCAGAACCTTCCGTTTTCAAAATGTCAATTAAATTTACCAATTTTACTTTTCAGTCTTCCCTTTAAAACTATTCTAGAGATGATGGTACTATTTTGCTTTCTGACTTGGGTTCAGAAAATCTTTACGACCTTGCGCTGTAATCAACAACACTGCGGGAAAAGCCGTGATCGACTGTGATCTATATTGTGGGTGGGCGTGCGCGCGCGCGCGGTGAGAGCTAGGGGAGTGCGTCTAAACCTGCGACTGCGACAGGACCTTGCACCCTCCTTTATCAGCTGACCGTAACGCCCGGACAGATTTCATTCTGAAAAGCATCGTTGATGGAGGCCCAGGTTTTAAAAAATGGGTGAAAACAAGGGACGAATGGGGTCCCGGTGGCTGAGGAGGCGAGGCCTTGGGAGAGGGGGTACTCGAGCCCAACCCCGCCCGCACTTCCGGGCTCCGGCGCCCAGCCCGGCTTCCCCGAGCCGCTCTCCCCTGAGGCCCCGCAGGCGGCCCCACGTCCCGCAGCTGCGCAGCCCGACGTTCTCCGCGCAGCGATGCAACGCGGCCTGCGTCCGCAGTTTCGGAGGAGAGCTGCCATCTGCCCCCCGCCCGGCTGGCTCGGCGCCGTCGCGTTACCTGTTGAGGAGCAGGGAGGCGGCGCTGAGGCAGAGCAGCAGGAAGCAGAACATCGGGTACTGGCGACAGATCTCGCGTCCTACGTCCAGCCGCAGACGCTGCTTCAGCTTCTCTCCCAACGTCCGCACCCAGGGCGCCATCTCCGTCGGCGTGGCTGAAGCTGCACTACAGACTGAGGCTGAGGTCGAGGCGACCCCCCATCAACCTCCCGCGTCTCCGCCCCCGGGCCGGGCAGCGGACCCAGACCGCCGGCGACCGGCGGACGGTCCGCCCGCTGCAGCTGCCCAAAGCCCCGCCCACGGGCTCCGCCGCGCGTGCGCGACCGCGCCCCCATCCGCCTGGGGGTCAGCCGTACGACGTGTCCGCCGTCACCCCGCGCAAAGCCTGTCGGTCCCGCTGCTCAGCCCCCGGGTAGGAGCCACGCGCCGGCCTCCGGTGGAGGGCCCCGTTCCCCAGCTACCGGCCCTTTTCGGAAATCGGGGGGAAGCTGCAGCACCCAGTAACCGCCTGTATTGCGGAGGAAAAACAGAAGGTTGTGCCCGAGCACAGGAGAAACTGCAGCCGCCCGCAGCCGTCGGGCCCTGCCTGCGGGACTCCCTGAGCTCGCGGGCCGCTGGGGACTGTAGTCTTTGTGACGCGCCCCCCAGCACTCTCCACGCCTCCACTCCGTAAGCTCAGCTCTACGTGGGGACAGGTCCAAGGTTTGCATGACGCCCAAATGGGAGGAGGGGGGACACCTCTCAGTCCTTATTTTGCACGGGCCGCGCGTGGGTGAGTAAAACAACCCTGGAACACGGAAGAGTCCAACCCACCGGGACGCCAGCCCTGCGAGAAAGCATCTTTTACGTGCTCACGGGCGAGGCAGACCTCAGTTCACTACAGCCCCGCGGGCCTAACCAGAACCCAGGTGTTTGGGTGAGGCAGCTTGAAAGGTTAGGTTGCATACCTCTTGTAGAGTGTCCGGCGGCTTTCGCTTTACTAAGGCATCACATTTCTAAATTTTAATTTCGGTATTCTCCGCTGCTTTGACAGATGCAGGAAGACAGTATCGTAATAATAAGTAAAATTTACTTAGGCGGCGCGCTAAGCACTTTCATTTAACCTTCACACATTCACCTCCGGATAGAGGTACTCTGGTTTTTCCTATTTTACAGCTAGATTACTGACATTACTGAGGGGGAGAGGAACTTGCTCAGAATCATACTGCTAGCGAACCCGGGGTTGGAAGCCATTCTAACCCCAGAGCCGGTTCTCATGCTGTATGTCTTTTCTCTTTCTTAGTATCTTACCCTCCAAAGTGCGGAGACAGACAGGTTCAGAAATGATTTTCTAAAAACATAAAAACCATGGTGTATGGACAGTTTAATGACTATTTTCCCATGTTATTATTCCGAATACATGGATCATCTTTATGCATTATTTTCCTTCAGAATGTACCATCCTTTATTAATGCCATTTAATTTCACTGATATTATGAGTATTCCCACCCTTGATCACAAAATTATACACATTTCTAATAACTTCTTTAGGATCAACATCAGTACAATTGCTGGATCAAAGAGTAAGAACATGATACATACTGTCAAAGTTCTTCCTAGAATGGTTAGCCAGTTCCACAATGGTATAAAGGTATCAATTTCACTGATCCTCATCGTTAGGTATTGTTTAAACTAACATCGCAAATATATTGTAGGATTACTCTGTAACAACATCATTGGAAAGCTTAGGGTTGTTTTTTTTTTTTTTTGAGGTACATAAACGTTTGTTTCACTTTTTCAACTTTTTTTTTTTTTAGTGTCTTTGAACTACGTATAACCCCTCGTTTATATGAACATTCTAGGGCTAAACTGAAGTATAAATAAAAGGTGTATGTTGAATTAATTTACATGCATCAAGTACCTACTGTGGACTTGAGTACTTTATAATTGGGTAAGTTACTTTATTAAACTTGTTGGGAAGTTACATTGCCAATCTTTCTTTTTCTGTTTAAAAATTTTGCTTCTTGGGCTTCCCTGGTGGCGCAGTGGTTGAGAGTCCGCCTGCCGATGCAGGGGACACGGGTTCGTGCCCTGGTCAGGGAAGATCCCACATGCCGCGGAGCGGCTGGTCCCTTGAGCCATGGCCGCTGAGCCTGCGCGTCCGGAGCCTGTGCTCCACAATGGGAGAGGCCACAACAGTGAGAGCCCCGGGTACCGCAAAAAAAAAAAAAAAAAAAAAAATTTTGCTTCTTTATAGGCTCATTCTAAAATTCCTGTTCAACTTTTCACTGAGAGCCAGTACATTTTAATGATAAAATGTTTTCTGTTCTTTCATATTAGACATCTTTACAACATCCAACTAAAACTCCTTTCCCATATGATTTTCTTTGAAGGGGCAATTAGAATAAGCTAACTAGACAATAGACCAATTTAAATTTTCATATTGCTCTTATGCTCAGAAAAGGGAAAAATAAAAATAAACTTATGCTATAAGAAAATTTTACAAAATCCCCACCTAAAAGAAGAAAAAAATTCCTATTGATCCAACTTCATCTAATGAAATAAAATTTTTACTCCATCAAATGTTTTCTCTTTAAACTTATGGTCTGGTATCCACGTCAGCACTCATACACAGAGCTTGAATTTTTTTTCCAACTTTTTATTAAAAGATACGAACTTCCTAGTGGGGATATGAGATATCCGTAATCAATCCTGGTTCTGAAATCAGCTTCACCTTCTACTGGCAAATTCTTTGAGCAAGGTTAACTTGATATATCTCAAACCTGGAATCCTCAACTCTAAACAGTTACCTTCCTCAGAAGTTTTAAGGAAGATTAAATTGGGTGGAAAGTGCCTATTAAATGTCTTTGTACAATGCCTAATACAAAAAGTTTTATTTTATGGATTTATAAACATGACAAAAAAAGTCAAGTCAATTAGCTTTATTTGGATTTCAACAACGTAACATGACAATGACATGAAACCAAAGCTATGAGATACCTTACAGGAAACTGAGGTCCAAAGCGTTTTTTTTTTTCCCAAAGCGGTTTTTACTGCCTGCCCTCAAGTGTTAGACCTGCACTGTGCAATACTGCAGCCGCTAGCCAGTATCTGGCTATTGAGCACTTGAAATGTGGCTAGTTTGAATTGACATGTGTTATTCGTGTAAAACACACCATCAGACTTTGAAAGCTTAGCATGAAAACAAGAATATAAAGTATCTAAACTTTTAAAAGCTGATTACATGTTAAATGATATTTTGGAAATAATGGGCTAAAAATTAATCTCTTGTGTTTCTTATTTTTGTAATGTGGCAACTAGAAAATTTTGAATTACATATGTGGATTGTGCTTCTACTAGACGGTGCTGCTCCAGACTAGTGTTAGCTGTGGAGGGGCCAGTACAACTTAATGTGTAGACTTTTTATAAATGCCACAATTAGCACATATGCTAGGGGAACATTTGCAGACTACAAAAAGTAAAAAATAGTTGATAACGCATTCATCTAAAGGGCTCATAAACACCAAAGTACAATATCTCCATTATTTTAATGAATATTTATTAGCAAATAAGTATAAGGCACTGTACTAAATGCAGTGGTAGAACCAATGATTTCGGTGTTTTCTGACCTCCAAAGGCTTACAATCTAGCGAAGGAGACATGTCACACATGAAAAATAATGTGTCACACATGAAAAATAATATATCACACAGGACATATTTATATATAAAGTCTGTAATAATAGAAGTCTTTTTTAATGACAGGTGAGGGGAAAGGGAAATTTTCAGCTGGTGAGGATCAGGAAAGTCCTCTGGGAAGACAATAATTTGAGCAGACTAGGATTTATCTCTTTGCTTTCACCTAATTTTCAGCAGTTATGCAGCACTAGGCAAAGTATTTAAAATGCTTCTACCTGATTAAACCTGATTCCCCCAACCCACCAACAAACTGCATAAATTGCTTTTTACATTGGTACAGGAATCTGAAAAGATGGTGTTGACTACCTGAATCCCAGTGATTGGGCCTACTTAACGCTGAGGACCCTGAATGTACACCAGGCTTTAACTGTCAAGGGCCAATGGTTGTGTGGCATATATGTCAGGAAAAGGATAGAGGCATACTTACCCACTACCCCTTGGAGCCATTCAGTCCCTCCCTCTCACAGCTGCCTCCTGTAATTTGGAGTATGCTTTCCTGTCACAGGTTTGGCATTTCCGAACCCCAGTTCCTCCGCCCCCCCACACCCTCCGCCCCCGAGTCTCAAAGCATCAAGGTTCTTGTTTTACCTTTTGTGGCATTTGTAATGTTACTTTTACAGTCTTAATTTTACATTTCATAATACCCTCTTCTCCCCACAACCTATCCCTATGTATCAACTTCTGGACATAATAATACCTGTAACAGGAACCATTAAACTGCCTTTTATACTTCGAGAAATGTTCCTTTCCTTGATTTTCAAAAAAAGGAAACTCATTACAATGGAGACTGTACAATTCAAGGAGGAGCATTAAGGGATTTTTGGATGGGAGTGCAAGATGTTCAAAATGCAGTTACGATTTCCATATTTAACCCCCACTTTTTTGTGTGATCATGAAGTAAAACTTCCAATGGTAAGATATGAAGAACTACAGCTTTACAGAACCAGTGGATCAAAGAGATACTCTCTGGATAAAAGCTGTTTGAGCATGAAATTCTGGGCGGTCTCATTTTATCTTAGCAACAAAAATGAAGCATTTAATGTTTGTCATCTTATTTCTAAGATATGTTGGAATAACCATCCTCTTAAACCTCACTTTGATGTTAACAGGTCATAACTTCAGAAAATATAAATTATTAACTGATTAGGAACTGAAAATATATCCACCTGCCTGTTGATAAATGTTAAAGATTGGAAAAGGCACTTATAATCTAATACTACTACTCTTTGTATAAGATGGCCAATGTCTTTCTCATCTAAAAAGTTTTTTTAAAGTTACGTAGGGACTTCTCCGGTGGCGCAGTGGTTAAGAATCCACCTACCAATGTAGGGGACAGGGGTTCAATCCCTGGTCTGGGAAGATCCCACATGCCACGGAGCAACTAAGCCCATGTGCCACAACTAGTGAGCCTGTGCTCTAGAGCCCGCGAGCCACAACTACTGAGCCCACACGCTGCAACTACTCAAGCCCGCATGCCCTAGAGCCCGTGCACTGCAACTACTGAAGCCGAGGCGCCTAGAGCCCGTGCTCCGCAACAAGAGAAGCCACCGCAATGAGAAGCCCGCGCACCGCAACGAAGAGTAGTCCCCGCTCTCCGCAACTAGAGAAAGCCCGCGTGCAGCAACAAAGACCCAACAAAGCCCAAAATAAAATTTTTTTTAAAGTTACTTAAAGTTATCCTTTAAATAAGTAAATCATTCCACCTTATTTCTTATGTTTACTATGGACACAATAGCTTTCTTTCATAAAGGAAAAATGCTAACTATATTCAGATGTTTAAATACAGCTTTCAACTGATTTCAGTAACTCCTGAAAATATTTTGGAAAGTCTTTGCAGTCGTTCCTCTTACCTCTCAGTAGCTGTTTTCTAAAATACAAAAACAAAAGCACTTTGACATGGTACATATAAACCACCATACAGCTAGGTAGGGTTGGTTCAGAATTGTGAAGATCACTAATATTGGTACTTCAATTCCAGTTCTAGTAAGGTTGCTACCAAAATAGTTAAAATCAATTTTTATCTTCACTTTTAAAAAGAAACTTTCTGTATTTTGGTAAACTGATTCCAGTTATTAAACAATCAATCAAAAACAAACATTAAAAAAAACCCACAGAGCTTACCTGGTGGCGAAGTGGTTAAGAATCCGCCTGCCAATGCAGGGGTCACGGGTTCAAGCCCTGGTCCAGGAAGATCCCACGCACGTGTCGTGGAGCAACGAAGCCCGTGCGCCACAACTACTGAGCCCGCGCACCTAGAGTCCGTGCTCCCAACGAGAAGCCACCGCAATGAGAAACCTGCGCACTGCAACTAAGAGTAGCCCCCGCTCACCGCAACTAGAGAAAGCCCACGCATAGCAACGATGACCCAACACAGCCAAAAATAAACAAAACAAGAAAACCCCACAACTCAGTACAGTATATCTAAGTAGAAATATTGAATAAGTAAATTGGAAATTCTTACGAAAAAAATTTTTATTGGAAAATTGCCCTTGTATATTGAAAGACAGTTACCATTTAAATTTAGGGTTTTGGGCTTCCCTGGTGGCGCAGTGGTTGAGAGTCCGCCTGCCGATGCAGGGGATGCGGGTTCGTGCCCCGGTCCGAGAGAATCCCACATGCCGCGGAGTGGCTGGGCCCGTGGGCCATGGCCGCTGGGCCTGCGCTTCCGGAGCCTGTGCTCCGCGGCGGGAGAGGCCGCAGCAGTGAGAGCCCCGCGTACAGCAAAAAAAAGAAAATAAAAAATAAATAAATTTAGGGTTTTTAGCTCAGATGAACACATTTAAAACAGTCTGAATTTTGAGCATTATCAGAAAGTCATATGGCCTATACTCTTCAATTTTGTAAAAACAGTTCAAGATATATATTTATTCAATATAATTAAGAACTATCCCAGATGTTCACTGAGCATTTCTACCACTTCTATTTTCAGTTTATATATATATATATATATATATGTAATTTAAAAGATTAGCTCATGTTCAGTTCTTTATATTTCTTGAGACTAAGAAAGCTTCTCCAAGAATGCCCACAGAAACATTGGTGGTAGGATTGGAGCGATTTTTGTAAAGCTTCAGAGTTAAGAGACAAACAACAAATAGCCCTACCTAAACAGTCCTTTTCATGAACTGGATTTTCAAATGTTGACAACACATCACGTATTATCCCTAAATTAGTTTAAGCCTACTTACATATTCAGTCTCTGCCGAGTTTCATAGCTTGCTTCCCACTGTGTAAAGCAGCATATGAAGCTGTTACTGATCACAGTAGAGGACGGGAAATTGTAATTACCACATACACTGTTGACAGAAAATGAATTTGAAGGGTAGCAGCAATAATAAATATAATTTATTGTTTTAAATATAATGAATATTATTAATTTAAATGTTTCTGAAGATTCTTCTTGCAATTACAAAGCATAGAGATACCAGATTTTCAAATATTGCCAAATATTTGAAAACCATGATTTTGCTCCTAAAGTTACCTTTAATCAGAGGTTAGTAGATTTGGGGTTTTGACTCATACATAAATAGCTATGTTACAAACCTACTGCACAAGCAATAAAGGAAAAAACATCAGCTAACACCCTTATATAAACTCCAGAAAGCCAGGACTTTTGATGTTCCCCTAACTGTACATGTTCCTCAGGGATACTTTGTTGATCATCAGTTTAACGCACATACAGCAAGGAGACTTTACTATTTTCGCTGAAGAGGATTTTTGAGAGCTTGGCTTGGAAGGGTGGGTTGGGGACACACACTAATAAGACACCAGAAATGTGAAGTGAGCCAAAGAAAGACCAGGCCAGCAGTTTGCTTACAGGCAATACCAATGGAAGGTTAAGGTGAGAAGGATGAGCTCAGACCAAATTATAAAATTTTAAATTACATATATGGCTTGCATTTTATTTTTACTAGACAGTGCTATTGTAGACATAGATATGGAGAGCCATTATAATGTGCCACTTATAAATCTGGAACCACTTAAGATCTTTGTAAATATAAAGTTCAGCCAGACCTGACCTGAACTTCTCAAAGGGTACAGTAGAACTTGGATAGAGAGGATTTTTAGGCCTATTCAGTAAGTCATCAAGTGTAACTGGATGTGATAAATTAACAGCATATAATCACTGACAGAGCAAAGCACTCTAACATGTACAGCAAAGAGCTGGAATGGCAAACCTGCATATAACAGATCAAACCCTGACATTAAAGCAGGAGTCCACACAGATGTGACACGAAGCTGGAAATATAGTTGAGATCAAGGAGACAAGTATAGAAGAAAAATGGGAAATAAGAACAGATAAGAACAGGATAGAGAATATTAAGATAACTAGCAAAGTAGCAAGGAAACTTTTCAAGCAGAGTGATTCAATGCCTCAGAGAAGTTAAAGCTTTTCTCGCAGATTATGGGATCTTAATTCCCTGACCAGGGATCAAACCCGGGCCCTGGCAGTGAAAACGCCAAGTCCTAACCACTGGACGGCCAGGAAATTCCCTAAAGCTTTAAAAAAATATAACTTTCATATCAGCCTACTGGTATCCTGTGAACAGTTCTTGAAAACAGACAGGAGAGGAAAATCAACTTAAAAGGGGCATCATTCCAAAATCACCATGCTACCTAGGAAAAGGTGCAATAATATGCTTTATCCTGATAATGAAATACATGGTGTTTCAACTTAAAGACAGTTTACTAAGGGCGGAGAGGAAGAGGAGATTGCTGGTGCTTAGGAGAACACTTACACTCTATAATTTTTAGAAAATATTTGAATCATTATTATTATTAAAGCAAATTTGGGAGGCTGGTTTAGCAGTTAAACTGTCTTTTATTTCCTGATCAGGTTAATATATTTATTAGCTTTACACTAAATGAGTTTTGCCTAGAATTTCAGAACAGGGAGACCGAAGTAAATGAACACTAATTCTAAAACCTAAAAAACATACTAGCACAAAAGTAGATCCATATGGCTAATTTTAATTGACATCTTACACAGGTTGACTCTTAACTAGTACAACATTAACACACTAATTTAGGGAACTTGGAAATAACTTGAATGATGCTCTGTGAAGAGTTGAGAGTTTTATTAGAATATATGGCTTTGAGAAAGGTTTGTCTTACCACTCTCTCCCTCAAATAGTAACTAAGTATCACAAAAATAATGTACCAGGAAATGTTCATAATATGTAAGGTATTACAGGGCAAATGAACAGTAATGTAACATTTCCTGCATTTTGTAAAACTAGGTCTTCACAACAAAAGTATGAATGAAATAAAGCAAAAAACCATCTAGGCAGAATTTTTTTAAGTACTTTTTATTTTTTGGCTGCACCACACATGGAATCTTAGTTCCCCAACCAGGGATTGAACCTGTGCCACCTGCATTGGAAGCGAGCAGTTTTAACCACTAGACCACCAGGGAGGTCCCAGAATTTTTTTTTTTAACACAAGCTGTATCTCATAGAATGCTGAAAGCTAGAAAAATATCACAGTCTAACAGCATCTCTTTTTTACAGGAAAGCAAACTCAGGACCAAAGAGGTTATATTTGTGTTTGCTCAGTTTCTTTTATTAAATGTCTCAATGATTAAGAAAAAAATAATTTTTTCAACTGAAACTATTGGGGAAATAAGAGGGAGTATCTAAGTCATTGAAATTGTGAGACTATATCAACTCACAGTCTTTTGCTTTAGCAACCTGTACTTTTCTAAGTTTATATGAAAAGTGAATATAAACAGGCTACATCAGTCTTATTAGAATGGGAAAGCCCTATAAATACAAGAGATTAGTGTGTCTTATGTCCATCAATTTTAATTGAAACAGTCTAGGTACACTAGTTGAAAACTAGTTCAAAACTTAGCCAAGATTTTTGGTACCAAAACCCTCGAAAGTCAGTTTCTCCCTTGATATCAACTAATTAATATTTAATATCATAAAACCTGTTAAAAATGGTTTTAAGGGAGGAGTTCCCTGATGGTCCAGTGGTTAGGACTCAGCGCTTTCACTGCCATGGCCCGAGTTCAATCCCTGGTCGGGGAACTAAGATCCTGCAAGCCACACGGTGCAGCCAAAAAAATAAATGGTTTTCATACCTGGAAGAGGTCCTTAAGGATAGGCAAAACGACCTAAAATGTTTGAATTGCCATATTTAGGTGGAAATGTTTTTTAAGGATTTAGACCCTCTAATCAGCAAAGACAGAGCATATGACAAAAGTATAAAAGAATATATTCCACAAGTATGTTAACATGGACTCTCACCAAATCCCAGAACAAATCTGGAAAAGGTAGGTTTGAGACCCCTACCAAAATAATAAATGTAGTCTCATTAACTAGTAAAAGAACATATATGAAGGTATGCTGTATTAAATGTAACTAGACAAAGAAAAAAAAAAAGAAAAGGAAATGGGAGTTCCCTGGTGGTCTAGGGATTTTTGGTGCTTTCACTGCCCTGGCCCGGGATCAATCCCTGGTCAGGGAACCAAGATCCCACAAGCCACACAGTGTGGCCAAAAAACAAAAAAAAAGGGGGGGGGGGGATAAACCAAAATACTGTTCAATGGTTTCTTCTAAGGGTTCAGAAATTGTATGCTAAAGTAAAATCTATCGTACTATTCCCAAAAAAAGGGCTTTCAAAATAATCTGCTTTGCTCAGTCAAGAATGCCACTAAGTTTGCATCCTTACTCACAAAATGTCTTCTATATACCCATTAGCATGCTAAGTGCTGTTCTCTTTTCAAGTAAGATTTATTCAAACTTTTTCCTAGACTTAAATGAGCTGTCACATGTGATTATACAGAGATTAAGGTGGTTTCTTCTAAGATAGTGTACACCATACTGTTGTATTTTACTACTCAGTTCTATTTTTAAATTATCACTTTTTATATTAATTTGCACAAATTAGTACAAAAGATGAAGAACTGAGGCTATGTTCATTTTGCAAGCAGAGGACTGCAGGAAAAAGAGCCATTTTTCATGGGAGGGATGAGTGACTTCCGGAAAAGGCAAAACCTCTGGCTAGCAAGGGTGGAAAGGGAAGAAATTTAGGTGCCTGAGGGTTGCAGACCTGCTTTCAGGGTCTACCCACCTCCTCAAAGCAAATAACTCGCCCGCCTAGGAGTCAGTGTTCCTACAATTGAGCACTCTGCTTCCTGGCACTGGAGGGGTAAGCTTGCCTGCCTACCTGCCTGCCTGCCCTCAAGGAAATGATAATAAAGCCTGTTAGTCCTTGTGTTCTCTCACACACACACACAACTTACAGTCACCTGTCTCAGTGGATAGGCCCAGGAACACCAGACCACTTTGATCTTTCTTTCATAAATATGAAAAAAACAGAATCACCAAACATTTGAGAAAAAAATCAAAAGCACTGAAAGTAGATAACCAAAGTGAAGTAGTATTTCAATGCATTAAGAAACGGGTTATCTTTTTAAAAACTGACAGAATTCAAGAGTGAGCAAGACAGTCCATACATAACATGAGCCCACTCTACTGCTAAAATTTAAAATCAATATATGCCCCAGAAGAAAAAAAGTGACAGAAAAGATAGTTAACAGGAATTGGGAAATGAAGGAAAAGAAAGTATTGAGTGTGCTGTTTCCCCATATAGTGAAGAGCAAACAGGTACTAGGTGTAGTTGAGGTAATCGACTGAACTTAAAACAGTTCAGAAAAAAAAGGAGGACTAGAGTAAGCCAAATGTCTCACAAGGGGTAAAAAAAAAATACTGCTTAAACTTAGTAATTAAAAGATATGAGGTTAACTACAATCAGAACTAAACAGGGTCATTCATCTCTGTTAACTGACTAGGGTGTGAGCAGAGAAGTAGACTTTCACATCCTGTGTTCTATCTTGTTTTCCAGGTATAAGTCTTTTAAATTTTCTTTAAAGTACTATCAAGTTAAAATATCAACTAAGCATATTTAAGTCTAAATACCACCGTTATCCATCAATACTCAAACAAGTAGGTATATATACTGTAGTGAGAAAATGCCTTAAATTCAGAGCCTCCCTTCTCAAGTGATTTAACTTCAACCAGCAACCAACTGTAAGGTACCTATTAAGACTATTCATATGGATGCAACCATGGCTTTATTTTAAAATATAATAAGTATGGATTACTCTTAGAAATAGCTCTTCTCAAGACGTTAATGTATAGTTACCTAGCCTTCATGCTTTTCTCAAGCATCACTACATGTCCTTTCCAAAGTGCTCTACATTAAGAACCTTACACAAACTTTATGGACTCAAAACCAACTAGACTCATCAGCAAAACAAGAATTCTATCTTGAAGTACTCCTTCCTCATAAAGAAGTTAAGTATATATGGCGTTTGGTAGGTGGATACTGTTTTGTTCAGCAGCTTGGAATTAAGCTGAACATCAACATAAAGAAATATTGTTGGGCTGGGCTGTCAATAATTAAATTGATATAAGAATTAATGCAGTCTATAAACCGACAGCTCCCTTCAAGACTTTTTTAATGTCAGACGATTTAAATGTGGATCTTCATGATCTTAATTTGCTTAAAACGTATTTCGTGTTCATTAATTTTTAAGCTTTCCATGTTGTGAATTAAGTGGCTCAAAACTTTTTATTCCTTCTTCAAGTTAACATGCCACAATTAAGCCTAATTCAGCAAATAAGCTAAACTGAAAATTTATTTCCACCAAACTAAAAAATATTTTGAAAAATATTTTTAAATGCCTAGCACCATTAAGATTTCCCTGCCCTGGAGGAGCTTCTATCCTAGGAGGCAAAAGAAACCATATAGAGAAGAAACAGAGTAACTTTAAAGAACAAGGAGTGGTAGTATTTCAAATAGACTAATCAAAAGACACTAAGCAGCAGGGAGGATAAGCCAAAGAAACCACAGCATCTGCTGCTGGGCCCCTAACTGCTGCTGCTGTCCTAAATGCTAAATGGATCCTCAGAAAACCATCAACTAAGACTTAAAGTATAATTTTAGAATAAAAGCTTTTCATCCTGCTTTAATTCTATTTATAAATGAACCTGAAGTTAGGTAGGGTGCCTAGAAGAAATTACACCTGTCAACGTTGAAGGATTCCTAGGAATTCAACTTATGCAAATTCACGTGAATTTTTACTATTTCAAGAAGATATTAAATTTTGCCAGAACTACCCTGCGATTACATATGCACGTGGCTGCAGAGAACTGAGAAGTGTACTCCACCAATTTTTATATAGATGACCTTTGACATACTGCTCATTTCTGGTTTTCCTCCAAGCTCATTCCAAATATTAAGTATACTAAGAAACACAATTAGTATATATGCTTTTTTAATTTCCCATGCGTTAAATAAAGCAGTTTTAGAGGCCTAATTTTTGAGTCCTCCAATTAAGGCAACATGAATACCAATATATTAAAAAATATTCTCTTGAAAAATGACGTCGTAAGGGTTTTTACTCTTGACATAGATGTACCTAGTTCTAGCAATTTTGTGTTCAAATGATGCAGTACTGGCATTTTCTAATTCACACAGGAAAAAATCAGGACACAAGTTGAAATGCAAAGTTGTTATACACATGGCATGATTATTCAAATTTCTTCATCTCATTTGAAATTAACAGCAACAGAGCCACACCAGATATAATGATCTTAGAACTCTTATGTCATGGTGTTTCTGTACCTGGAAGACTAGATTTTGGAATCTACAACTCTTTTCTACACATTTAGTACTGTGAACACGCCCTAATCACATTCTTTACTTAATCGGTGGTAATGGCTTGTCCACATCAAAACCTTTGTCCTTTGCCTTGGAAAAGTAGAAATTGGCTGTAGTTCATAAATGACAGATGTCAATTCCCTTAGGTATCCCAAAATTCTCTCCAAAACGTATTTTGTATCACAAGAATCCTTTCAGAATACAGACTGAAAGCCTAAAAAGGTGAAGAAATGACAATTCATGTGCATTACAGATAGCAGCTTCAGATTAGACTCATTAGAACTTGTTTTTAAACCACTCTACAAAGTAAAAAATCAGGTATTCACTGAAGCCTGTAGTAAATTATTCTAAAATAACCTTATCTTGATCTATTGCTTGTGTTAAAAAAAAATTTTTCAGGAAACTTACAGTTGAAGACACTAATTTCCAAAGTGGTTTATTGGGACTTCTCCCTCACCCAAAAAGTCTTATTCAGCAGTCTTCACATGAACAAGAAAAAAAAAGTACTAGTTTGGCATCTGCACAGGGAGCCAAATAGGCAATGTAAATGGTTTTCAAAATCCCCTAGTAGTGTACAAGAATTTTTCAGGTATAAAACTTCCATCACTATTCTGAAATTACAAAAACTTTTTTCAATCATTAGTATAAACGTTAGCAATCATAACACAAACTCTGCACTGACCTAAAAGGATCTTTGTCTTCATGAAGTGGCCAACACTACCTCCCCCCAAGATCCTAGGGCTGAACCAAAACCTCCTGAACATATTTAAAGTTCCCCATTCTTTGATAATGATTTGCCAACTTAGCTTAATAGAACACATTTTAAGCTCTATTTCACCTACCTAATCTCATTTGCGCAGTCACCTAAATGTGCAGCATTCTATTAAAGCAAAATAGTTTGTTCACTCCCCTCTCCTGTATTGCTTACAACCTCCGTCACTCATCTCCAAACCTCCGGAGTGACAGAGAATGCAGCACTGAATGGTGGGGGGCACGTTACCAGAAAAGCAGAGCCAAATTACCAGTAACTTCTTCATTGAGTCCACCGGCGTGTGTGTGACCACAGAATATTTTCATCGTCAATTAAAATTAAGTGGAGACCAACACTATACATTTATCCTATACAGCATCTCCCCATCATGTGCTTGAATTAGGGATCTTGGGGAATTTGTTTGTACCATTGGCTAGTTACTTTGAATGTATGAGTAATTAAAAGGCGAAAGACTTCTAAAGATTCCAAGTGTCTATTTTAAAGCTGTTAAAGGAAAAACGATGGAGGACACCCACAATAATTCTTGGACTCCTGGAGATCCTAAGACATGCTACAAAAATAGGTCTTTATTCTTAGGAAAATATAGTCAGAGCTAGCTTCCTTATGCTATACATAAAATCTTAACATCAGAGGCAGTACAGATAGTACAGATAGTTTTTGAACTGATCTCCAAACAAGCACAAACCCACTACGTTGAAAAGAACAGGTAATTTGAGGTTTTTGGCAAAAGACAGTACTTCACACATCTAATCCAAATCAGAGAGCCTGCAGACAGTTTTCAGTGAGATAAAAGGAATGAAATAAATATAAATTCTACAGATAAATAAATGTAAGAGAATTTAAATAAGCTAACAGAACTAATTTTTTTTAATAAAAATACTAGTCAGGTACAAGCTTTTGTTTCTCAATGCCAGACTTCTAAATGTTTATCAGACTACTGTTAATATCATTAAAAACCTAATTTTGGACCAGGGCATTAGTTATAATACTGTTTTGCATTCATAAAAAAGATTTGTTTCTTTCAACTGAATGCTCCTGGTCCTGAAAAATATTTTAGGCATATTACTGAAGGCAGACTGTGGTACTAATAAAACTTACATCTTAAGTACTTTTTTAAAAAGTGACAGACAAAAAAGTCCATCTAATTTGCCCACAGTTAAAAATGTCTTTAAACATTGGTTTATAATTAGCATCTCAAGAAAGTAGTGGCATGCCCTATTGAGTGGTATTACTGCGTAATTAATACTACACTTTGAAACACCATCCCCAGAAGTCTGTTCATTTTATGTACTGTTACTTCTTTATTCATTCATTTTATACCCACCACTGAATTCCTACGGTCAGATAAAAATTTTACAGTGTACATCACTGGGGAGAAAACAAACCATGGTGGGTATTCTTGGAAGTTTTAGGAACCTGAGCAATCATTTACTCCAGGGGGATAGCTCCCTCACCTAAATGCATGAAGTCCTTCTACTTTTTAATTTCTCCCCTTAAATAGACTATGTCATACTGGGGGTTTTTTTGTTTGTTTTTTTTTGCTATGTTTCTGATCAACAGTGACTTTTGGCTTAGTGATCAAAAAAAAGCTGTCCTGAATGTGACAATTTTGCCTAGCATGATGATATTCACCCTCATACAAGTCTTTTCAAATAGCTATATACAAGTGAATGCCCGAGGTAACCCCACCAATCCATTCCTATGTTGTTCCTAGTTTATCATGAAGAAAGTGTATTTTCTTAAATCAGACTTGCAGTAATTGGTAAATTTCTCATGATGCTACAGTGGCCATCATGAGTGTGCAACCGCTCTTTTTGTGCTAAATCCACCACCCCCCCATTTCTAACATCTGATTCAGTCACAATGCTGGAAAACCTTCCACAAAATTCATGTTTGGGAAAATATATCAAACACAATTTTCTCACAAAGCAACTTTCTAAAAACTGATTAAAGTGATGATCACTTTTGATTGCCAAGTAGTCTGCAGAAACAAAATCTTGCGTCTGCTTTGGTTAGGTAACTCAAGTTTTCTTTTTTAACAATCAGAATGCTTTAAGGATACATTTTTCACCCCAAGGAAGGGACTTGACTCTTGGATTTAAGACCCATTCCTTGACAATATATACAAAATTTCTTTAACTTGTCATCTGTCCATTCTTTGAAGCTGTCAAAGCCAAGAACCCATAAACAAATCACAAATAGCAATAACCTACATTAGTTAACATTCCCCTTTTTAACATGTTGACATTTTTACTAAAGGATTCGTTATTTTTGCATTTCCATTTCTCATATCCCATGACATTCCATAAAAATTGCATTATTGCTTTATAGGCCACACAACATTCAAAAGTATGTTTATATGCATTGCCTGTTTTCCTTGATCTGATAAGAGTTTGATACTGATTTTACTACAGAAATTTAAGTTTGAAAATACCAGTTAGTATTTCTTCTCAGTACTTAATTGTTCACATCACTAATCACTACATGCATATTTAGCTCTGATTATATTGCTCAAAAACTGCACCCATTATCAGAACAGTGCAAATGATTATTTAATTTTAAAAGTAATTATAATGGCTTAAATTCAGTTAGTCAAATGAACACTGTCAAGTGATTTCACTTGAGTGTGTATATATTTCATCACCACTGTTTACATTACCCATCAATTCTTCACAATTTTTTAATATCAGTTTTCCCTCCCAAATCCCCAAACTAAGAATGCCAAATAGTCTTGGAAACCCACAGCTCCACATTTTAATGTTTTCTTAAGAACACATTTGTGAACTCACAAAAATGTTCATCTTTCAACTTTGACAATGCAGTTCTTACTTAAACAAACTTGTTCTAAAATCCCAACAAATAATTCTGAGAATTAACTTAAACACCTTGACAGTGTCCCTTAAAAAGGGTATGACAGTAAAGTGCCAATAGGCATGGCAATGACCTCTTTGATGGGATCATTTATTTAACTCCTTGGAACTGGGAAATGCCAGCAGCAAGGATTACACTGAGATTCAATTTTACTGAAGGCTACATTTAGTTTACCCACTTTCCACAACCTATTATACTCATTATATGTTAGAATGAAATGTAAATGTTCTGTGTAGCCCTCAAACTTACACTAAGATTTGAGAGAGATGTACTTTAAAAAAGCACGGGGTAATATATAAAATCAGTGGCAAAAAGTTTCATTAAGCACCAGGAACTAATTTTTGTCACCCCATACTCATTTTGTAGGTAATGTTTCAATAACCGGCAAGGCACATTTACATATATTCCAATGAATACTTATTGACAAATTTTAAATTACACTCTATGTCCCAGCTATCCCAGTAACTGACATACAACATACTAAAATGGTTTATTAAGATAACATAAAAAAAACCAATTAATGTGAAACATACAGGCTATTGGCAACCACTATCTAAAATTATGTAAGTACAAATAAACATACTGAAATGTGTGCATTTCTAAGTTTTTAAACCAGAATATTTCTATACTAACACACATTTATATTAATGACACATAAAAAAAATAAAAACTTTATTACAAAAATAAGTTACACTCGCCTCCAGCTTACAGTATAAAACAATTTTATTTGCAGGAATGCAAAATGATTGTTTGCCATGAGCAGTTTGAACATATGACATGTCTAATTTTCTTGTTAAATTTGCATTTACTGGGGAAACTGGTGTGTATAAAACCTTAATTAAGTATAAGCTCTGATCTTCATCATGGTGCCTATTGGGTATGTGATATAACTGCAGTATCCCTTTGGGGAAGGGGAAAAGGGATTTCTTTATACCAAGTCTCAATTAAACTATAATTTCACTTCTGACTTTAAACTATCAATTTAGGACTTGGCAAAAAATTTTTTGAGGGTGATTCAATAGAGGATGCTTCACCACTGAACACTCACTGTCATCAAGGTGCTTTAGAAAATTAAAAACATAGCACAAATGATTGTACTCTATTCTACAAGTTATCATGACCTGCATAAGAAATGGAAAAGCTGATTCACGTTTTTGCAGTGATCAGCAATAAGAAATGCACTAATGAAACATACCTTTTACCTAAAAAGCTAAACTACAGCCGTATACTAATTTCTATGATTTATGAAAAAACTTCAAAATATCCAAATGTCAGGCTTTGCTGTACAATTGTCAGTTTTAGTCTGACTTTTTATAAAGGGACACTGCAGTATTTAGTACAAGTTCGGATGCACTTTTTTGAACATCTGATGTCTTACAAAAGTAACATCTTGCTAAACTATTATACATCCAAATAACTACAATATCTGAAGAAGCAAGGCTGCTTTTTCAGCCACAAAATACGACAAAAGCAAGGCCTGTTATGATGGTCATGAGGAAGTCTTACAAGCCTCTGAAACTAAAGGCAACTAAGAATGTTACATTTGGTATATTAAAATCTTACCCTCATATCATTTAACAAGCCTTGCTTTTATCTACAAAGATTTTCTATGTACAGTACAGACAGGGTATAGTTCAATCCTCTGCTACTGAGGTAGTTAACCAACCCTTTAAAAAAGGTTCTGAAAAGAACCACTATCTGGAATGCCTGACTAACCAGCTCTGATGATTACACCTGAAACTGCATATCTGAACACAATTCAAAAGTGATTACTATAAAAAAGATATAGACAATCATGATTAACCTTGGTGAGCAGAAATAAAATTTAAGGATACCAACAATGGCATTCATCTATACCACTGCAATAAAATTTAAATGCACAAATTCAAGAGAATATTTCAGAAAACCAATGCTGGGATCCTTAATTTAAAAAAACAGGGGAAAAATCTACTTAGAGCAGATTTTTTAAAGAGAAGAACTTTATTCTTTATTAAGATACCATGCTAGAAGTTATGAAGAATTTCTGTTGGAACACATTTGGAAAATAGAGTAGCTTTAGTTTAATAACTTGCACTGCAGAGAAAATTGTTAAAGAAATTCATATCAAAGTCCAAGTATTAGTTCAATGTCCTGTATTTGATTCCATGATCTTCATAGGAAGGTCTTCTGCAATAGAATATGCTCCTATACAGCCGAGATATTTAAGGTTGCTTGATTTCCTTACCATTACTCCACTGCAAGCTTCTGGTGTAATCCCACATAGCAAGTCAGTCTTCATTGTAACAGGTCAGGACCGGCCTCGACCCCTTTTCCCTGCTAGCCAGGTAACAAAAGGAATCAGTTAGATAAATCATTTTAGATTGATAATGTGTACATACATAATGATAACATTAAAAAATAAATAAAAGCTTTAAAATAGTAATTCTTAATATAAAGTCTAACCAAGAAGTTTCCTTTAATAACTATTAATTTCTTTTCACTTGTTTTGAGTTGAGGTTTTTGGTTTGCTTTTGCCCTTTATGGGCTGGGGGGGTGGTTAGTGGGAGAGTACTGGATTGAGGCTTGAAAACCCCACTTTCTTC